>NC_090445.1:1456778925-1459178925 GCF_031143425.1 Pleurodeles waltl | reverse complement strand
AAGCCTTTGGATTGAGTAAATGAAGGATAAACTCCCAATTAACACTTCTGGATTTCTTTCCTCCTCCACCCCTCCATTACTCCAGTCAATCTAACTAACAAACTCTCATATCCGCAACTCAAATTAACTCATAATAATACTAAAACTGTACTCCTTATTAAATTATACTAATCCATCACTAATTCTTGTTGGGTACCGGAGTAGCGTGCTACTCATCGAAAAGCGCTTCGACGCCTCGTCAGGGGTAGTAAGCGCTATATAAATACGATTACAATTACAATTACATTATTCAACAAAGCATTGATTCAGTCATTTGTCTATTTGTGTCAGTTTAATGAACTCCTTAACTAACCTCGAATTAGCATTGGCATGTTGGGCTTCATGCAAAACAATTTAGCAACACAAATTTGGAAAACATCTAACTAAGGTCTCTGTCAAAAGAAGCAGTTGGTACCTAGAAAGGAAAGGCAAGCAGACAAGTACTATTTCATCATCATATAGTTACCCTCCGTGATGGGTCAGCATACAGAGTCAGTCTTCGTCCTCAGGTCATCAGTTGATTCGCCATCAGCCAGGAAACACAGCAAAGTTTAGCAAGACGGGGTAGGTAGGGACACTTCCTTCATAAGGAGGAGAAGTATAAAACGGGCAAGGTAAGGGTGAGGATGGTTTGAAGAGTCAAACAGCAAAGTTTTTAGGCAGAGTGACAAGGTGTCTGGGTAATAGCAAGAGTTCGCAATTGGATCTCCCCCGGCTCCTCATGTCAAAGGTTTTTATCACTTTTTTGTTGTACAGTCCCCTAATTTCTGATTGGGCAGGGTTGG
Organism: Pleurodeles waltl; assembly: GCF_031143425.1. Taxonomy (NCBI): domain Eukaryota; kingdom Metazoa; phylum Chordata; class Amphibia; order Caudata; family Salamandridae; genus Pleurodeles; species Pleurodeles waltl. The sequence goes on along the minus strand of NC_090445.1, from coordinate 1,459,178,101 downwards.
CACCCCAGTATCTCCATCCAATGGTTTTCCAGTCGTACTATCCAAATTGTCACCTCATAACAGTTCTCACTTAGTTTATTGGTTCTTGTGATTGACGTCTCCACCGGGTAGAATGTCCGGTATGATTTCATACTCTCGTGGTCCTCTCGCATCTCCAGTCAGTGGTTCCATTGTCTATACTGGTTTAGGCGACCTTGTACCTGTAACAAGTCTACACTGTTGCATTCAGCAAGAATGTTTCCTTGAGCAAGTCGAATTTCATGAGAACGGATCTACTACAGTTACACTCATCTTCTAGCTTTGGAAAAGTACAAGTACATGTCCTTCAGCAAGTCAGCACACTGCACGTTAGAAAAACACATTTAATATGAAACCGGGCAGCTAGGCCTCGACTCATGCTAACTACGGCCTAGTGATTTATTAGCAAATCCTTAACATACAACTCTTAATATTAGTGAAAAATCATACATTATTGCATCAATAACTCATTATTAGTCAATCTTATTAATCCCCGTATATTTTGGCGGCCACGCCCCGTGGGCACATTTCAAGCGCACGTTTAGCAAAAACACATTAATACATTTTCTATGCGGAATTATTATGCATTAGTTCATAAACATATTATGTTAATTTTGAGTATAAGAGCTACACTCCAACAATCCCTCGGCTCATGACACTTGTCATCACACAAAAACCTTTCCCTTCACAACCTTTCACTTTCGTAGTTTGCGTAATTCAATTTCTTCTCCCCTTCTTGATTTTTCCCAAATTTCTTTGATCATTTTCTCCTTCTTTTCATCTTTCCTTTTATTGCGTTTTGCCAATTTTCTTTTGATTCTTTTACTAATTTTGCATGATAACCATAGTCCGAATAAACAAGCTAGAACAATCAATATACCCCCATTATGTTTGAAAAGTATCCCATTCCAAATACTACTAAACCAATTCCCTACTTTAGCAATTCCCTTTCAAACCTTTTCCCAAACTCCAGGTTCCTTCAGCTCCTTCAAATCTGTACTATCTCTAGTTAGGTTAGTAAGCATACTCCTAATCTTATTACTATTGTCAGGTATGAATGAACAACAGTAGCGCTCATTAAGCATCTGACAGACTCCGCCACTCTTTGTCAAAAGAATGTCTAAAGCAAGCCGGTTTTGAAGAGTCATAGCCCTCTCCGCAGCAAGTTCAGTATCCATCAGGAGTGTAGCCCCTGTGAAGTTTGTCAGCATGTTATCCACAATAGTAGACAACTTTCGAATCTTTATGGAGTTTAAGATAACCCCCACTGAAGGAATTATGGCTCCAAAAATATCACCTACGACAGCAGCCACTGTCTCTCTCTTTTGCCTAGTATGATTTAATTCAGACATTTTAGGAAGTTGCTTCAAGTCGTCAAATTGGTAGATCTTTGGGAAAACGATTCCCAAATAACATGTCCCATACCATCCCTTTGGAAGACGGTAATAAGCATTAAGTCCACATATGCAATAGATCCCAGGGATCGCTGGATCCTGTCCATTTAACATGAACGTCCACTTACTCTGAAACAAAAACACATGTCTGCACTCCCTCGTTCTCACAAATAAAGTGTCATGAACAGATTTTGGCCTGTATATACAAAGCTTTCCTACGTGTAATGCATCTATAGCTAACTTGCCTTGCGTCTTTATTGCACTATAAGCATAATCATTTGCAAACGTTCGTTTTTCTAATCCGTTTTCTAGCTTTTCCTTCAACGCTTTTCTTCTGTCATCAGTGTGATCTAAGAAGCTCTTCTCTACAGGCGTTAGTGAGCAGGTTAGATTATTGCGGTGCGCATAAGCTGTCCCAAATGTCGGTGTTGGGTCAAAGAAACCCCTAACTATTTTTATATTATGTTCCTTAGCTGTTTTACTTAAAAACTCAATTATAGGCACAAAAGAAAACACTACATCTAGATTAGAATAGAAGTATTGAATATATTCTTGATCATAGAATCTTGTTAATAGCAGACTGCAGCTTATTCCGTAGGTAAGCGGCAAACTATGATAAGTAACTCCTTCTTGTACTGACGAAGGAATCTTCGTGCACACATAGCAATTCTTCGCATCCATTGTTTCAACATACTCGTTCAGCAAGCAATAGAAGGCATTAGTAGATAGTTCCCCTTTCATGTTAGTTCCCTCATGCAAATACTTCGTATCCTGCTCAAACCTCTCCCATGGTGTTAGTGTAGCAGTCTCAGGAGTTGGAGCATTGTTAATCGCACTCTTATCCATCAATGGCATTCCCACAATCACACCTATAATTATTATTGCACACACAACACTCAAAATAACACTCAACCATCTACGAATCCTACCCCTACTATCATTATTTCTAGTGTTACTCATGATCTGTAAAGAATCAGAGAGCAGAATAATATAAAGCAAACAATCAACTTGAGGAAAATCTAAGGCTCTTTTCTTTTTTTTTTTCTTCTTCTTGCAAAGTCTCTCTCTTGGCAAGTATTTACAGCGTTTCACTCACTCCCAGGACCCTTTTGTCAAATCAGGTTAGCAGCTTGTCATAATCGGTTTTCAGAGTCAATTCAGGTTAACAGTGTCACATCCGGTAATTTATTAGTCTCTTTTCTCAGGTTTCTCTCTCTATTTAATTTCAACTTAACACAGTCTCTTGATATGGTCGAATTCAGGTGCCGTAGTATTGCCCTGGAATTTCTCGATCAAAACAGAATGCCAAGAATTCTTGTTGCCACTCAGCTGATGTCGCATAGCCCCATTCAGGACCTGCGTACCTCCTGTTTGCAACTCTCTTTCTTTTCAGTTTGCGATCACCCTGCAACTCTCCTTCACTGAGATGATCTTTCCTTGTTGTGTCAATTTCTTCTTCTATTGTTTCATTAAGGACCACTTTCTCCTCTGCAGCTTGTGGTTCCGGCCAATTATCTCCTTTAAGTGTTCTTCTGCCGCTCGGCCTTTCAGGATGTTGAACAGTGCCCTCCTCTTGTGCTATGGTTTTCTCTCTTGCTGGATCTGCAAACGGCTCAGGAGGAGTCCGAACAATTTGAGCTTCTTCTACCTCACCTCCTTCGCATTCAGGGTCTGTCAAGGGCTCAACTTCGAACCCGTATCCGTCTGCTTCTGGGAGAACCTCTCTTTGGGTCAGTCCTCCTGGCGCCTCAATTGAGATAGGCTCACCGTCACCCCTCTGGATTTCGTTTGCTGTTTGAGTGACCAATCCATCCTCAACGGGCTCTCCTTCAGTCTCAGTTCCCCTATGATTACTCTCCGGCCCTGAGACTTCCTTCTCTGCAGCTGTTGTTTTTGACAATTCGAGTTCCTCATCAGTTGGACACGTCACCTTCTTTGTGTGACTGGCATGGATCCAATTTGGAAGTCCTGCACATTTCACAGCAGTAGTAGTTGTCAGTATTACTTGATACGGCCCCTTCCAACGTGGCTCCAAACACGACTTCCTCGCATGTTTCTTGACAACAACCCAGTCACCATCTTTCAGGGTGTGACCTGGATCGCTTATCGGCGGCAATCTGGTAGCTTCCACCTGGTGAGAGAAAGAGCGGACCACGTCAGCCAGACCCTTGCAGTAGTCCAACACCATATTATCCGTGATATTCACAAGAACATTTGCAGGCACTGCGGGCAATCTCATAGCTCAGCCCATAAGAATTTCATGAGGAGACAGTCCTCTTTTATTGTCGGGTGTGTTTCTCATTGACATCAGCACTAAGGGCAATGCATCTGGCCATTTCAAATTTGTAGCTGCGCACATCTTTGACATTCTCGACTTCAAGGTACCATTCATCTGTTCCACTAGTCCTGATGCTTCAGGGTGGTAGCTGCAGTGCAACTTCTGTTCAATGTTCAGTGCAGCACACAAGAGCTTAATCACCTCATTGTTGAAGTGACTTCCCCTATCTGATTCTAAAGAGATCGGAAACCCGAAACGTGATATCAACTCCCTAAGCAGCAGCTTCGCTACTGTGAGACTGTCATTTCTACGTGTAGGGTAAGCATCAATCCTGTGACTGAAAATGCACACAATCACTAACACGTACCTCAGACCTCCACACACCGGCATCTCAATAAAATCCATCTGCATTCTTCTAAATGGACCTCCTGCTCTCCCAATGTGGCTCAAATTCACCACAGTCCCTTTTCCCGCATTCATCTGCTGACAGATAATGCACCTGTGACAGATAACTTCTGCAGCTTGTCTGAATTTTGGATTGAACCAATCGACTTTGAATAACTTGATCATTGCGTCTCTCCCAACATGTGCTTGACCATGGTAAAACCTCGCAAACTGTGACAAAAGGCTGTTTGGCAAAACCATTTTCCCTTCCTCTGAAACCCATAAATCATCAGATCTTTGTACGCATTGCATTTTGAGCCAGGAGCGTTTCTCCTCTTTGCTGGCACGTCCCTGCAACGATCTCAACTCATCCAATGTGTCAACCACCTTTAATGCATACACTGAGCATGTTTCATTTTCAGTTTCAGGTAACAATTCCCACTGGTCTTGAAACGATATACAGTTCAATGCACAAAACCTTGCGACTTGTTCTGCATATCCATTTCCCATTGACACAAAATCTTGTGATTTAACATGAGCACTGCATTTCACCATGGCAATTTCAAGAGGTAACTGAATCGCGTTCAACAATTCCTTAATTTTCTCGCCGTTTTTCACTGGAGAACCAGAAGAGGTTAGGAAACCCCTCTGGGACCATAGTTGGCCAAAATCATGTACAATTCCAAATCCGTATCTCCTGTCAGTATAAATAGTGACTTTTAGGTTCTCAGCAGCGTGGCATGCCCTAGTAAGAGCAATGAATTCAGCCACTTGAGCAGAGTATACTCTTTCGAGCCAGGATGCTTCTAGGATACCAGATGTTGTACACACGGCATATTCAGCTCTCAGTACTCCTACTGAGTCCCACAGGCATGATCCATCAACAAAGATAATGTAATCATTTTCTTCCAATTGGGTATCTTTAATGTTGGGTCTCGGTTTGGTGCACAGATCTGTTACCTCAAGACAATCATGTTCTACCTCCTCAGCATCATCAATGTCTGCATTTTTATTAGGAAGCAAAGTTGCCGGGTTCAACACAGTACATCTCTTCAGAGATACATTTGGCGACCCCAGTATAATTGTTTCATACTTAGACGAGCATTCGTCATATGCTGAGTCTTTGTTCGTGTCAACAGAATTTCAACTGAATGTGGGACCATTACTGTTATGGGATGTCCCATCACTATACCTTCACACTGAGTGAGGCTTTGACCAACTGCTGCAACTGCACGCAAACAACCCGGTAAGGCTGCTGCAACTGGGTCCAAAGTAGCTGAAAAATATGCTACTGGGCGGTTTGCACCTCCACGGACCTGTGTCAGGTCAGACAAAGAACATGCATCACGTTCATGACAAAACAATACAAAAGGCTTTGTGTAATCAGGCATACCTAAAGCTGGTGCCCTGCACATGCTTTCCCTCAGTTCAATGAATGCCGTCATCTCTTTCTCGGACATGGTCATGGCACCCGGGCCATCCTGAATCTCCTTGACAGTCAATCTCACCAAAGGTTTAGAGATAATCGAGAAGTTGGGGATCCACTGACGACAGTAGCCCACCATTCCCAAAAACATCCTAACGTCCCTCTTGGTTGTGGGGGGATTCATCTTCAATATGGTTGTCACCATTTCTTTGGATATTTTCCTCGACCCTTTTTCAATCAGGTGACCTAAGTACTTCACCTCTTTCTGACAATACTGCAGCTTCTTTGGGGACACTTTGGGCCTAATTCAGACTTTGGCGAGCGGCCGAGGCCGCCCGCCAAAGTCCCGCCGACAAATGACCGCACCGCGGTCAAAAGACCGCGGCGGCCATTCTCACATTTCCGCTAGGCCGGCGGGCGCTCTCCAAAAGAGCGCCCGCCAGCCCAGCGGAAATGCCCCTGCAACGAGGATGCCGGCTCCGAATGGAGCCGGTGGAGTTGCAGGGGTGCGACGGGTGCAGTGGCACCCGTCGCGATTTTCACTGTCTGCTTAGCAGACAGTGAAAATCATGGTGGGGCCCTGTTAGGGGGCCCCTGCACTGCCCATGCCTGTGGCATGGGTAGTGCAGGGGCCCCCAGGGGCCCCATGACACCCGTTACCGCCAGCCTTCACCGCCAGGAACAGGCTGGCGGTAAGGGGGTCGGAATCCCCATGGCGGCGCTGCTTGCAGCGCCGCCATGGAGGATTCCCTGGGCCAGGGGAAAACCGGCGGGAAACCGCTGGTTCCCCTTTTCTGACTGCGGCGTTACCGCCGCGGTCAGAATGGCCCAGGAAGCACCGCCAGCCTGTTGGCGGTGCTTCCTCTGCCCTCTGCCCTGGCGGTGTTACACCGCCAGGGTTAGAATGAGGGCCTTTATGTCCGTTCTTTCCCAAATGATTCAGTAGGGCAATAGTATTGTACCTGCAGTCATCTTTCGTTTTGGGCGCAATCAACAAATCATCAGCGTACTGTACTAGAGTCAAACAAAAAGGCAGTTCTAATGATTCCAAGTCCTTCTTCAATATATGATTGAAGATGGAAGGTGATTCAGAAAACCCTTGAGGAATTCGACACCAACTGTAAACCTTGTCCAGGAATTCGAAACTGAAAAGAAATTGGCTGTCCTCATGAAGAGGCACCGAAAAGAATGCTTGAGACAGGTCCACAACTGTGAACCATTCTGCATCACACGGAAGCTGAAACATAATCATGGCTGGATTTGGCCCTGTAGGGCAACATTTTACCACAATCTCATAAACTTTTCTCAGGTCTTGAACAATTCGAACCTTCCCACAAGGCTTTGTCAGACCCATTATTGGTGAATTACACTGGCTGCTCATCACTTCTCTTAGGACCCCTTGCTTCACAAAGTCTGCCATTATCTTTGTCACCTGTATAAGGACATCTTGTGCCATGTGGTACTGCAGCACCTGGGGAAACACTGCATTTGGCTTCACTTCTACCTTGACTGGTTCTACTCCTTTTATTAATCCCACTTCCTTTCCTGTCAAGTCCCACACTTTCTCTGTCACTGTACCCTGTAATTCGGTCACTGTGAGCATCGGGAAGAAGGTTCTCAAAGGGTACTCCTCATTTGCCGTCTCCTTCTCCGTCTCTGAGATCTGACCATCGTCCACTTCATCATCACTGTTTGTCTGCACCTCAATCCCTTCGTTGGAATAGATAATCGAACACCTCGTTTTACACAGTAAGTCTCTTCCCAGTAGGGATACGGGACTCGAGTCACAGACTACAAATCTATGTAATCCCTGGAAGTTACCAGTCTCAACTTGGACCGGATCTGTAATTGGATTTGTCAGCAACTGGTTTGCTACTCCTACCACCCTTATGGTACGCCCCGAAAGTGGCAATTTTGGAACTTCTGCATTTCTGACTGTAGAGCGTGTAGCCCCTGTATCAACTAGGAACGAAACCTTATGACCCATCACCTTTCCCTCTACATAAGGTCCCACCTGATCTACTTCTAGGGGCGCTGCAAGCCTGCACTCCTCACTATCTGAACAATCATCCGACCAGTCATTGTTTATTCCATCCTCACCACGCAATGGGAACTGTTGTACTGTATTATTTTGACTCATTGTTTGACCTGTCACCTGTTGAGGAAGCATCACCTGTTGCTGTCCCATTGGAGCTAATGGTAACTGCATTTGCTGTCTAGGTACCATGGGAATCTGCTGTTGTACCTGCTGCATCTGTGCTGGTTGAACATGTGGCATTTGCATTTGTTGCATAGGCTGGAGACCCTGCATCTGCACCATGTTATTCTGAAAGTTCGGATTTTGACCCCTCACTCTTGGACCCCTCACATTTTGAAATGTACCGACATCATTACATTGTTGAACAACACCATCCTGCACCATCATTGGGCACTCCCGCTTCCAGTGTCCCACGCCCCCGCACGCATGGCATGGTAACACCTTTTTCATCCCTTGCACATCATTTTGGACCACAATGGTATTCAAATCTGGACCACGTTTCCTAAAACCTCCCAGACCTCTGCCTCTTGTTTGTAGTTGGAACATCCCGTTCCCTTGAGGCTGCTGCTGTACCATCTGCTGTACTCCATTTCCCTGCATCCCTGCCTGAGCTGCCTTAATTTGCATCACCATCACCTTTTCTTTCAGCTTTCTCTGCTTCAATTCAATCTCATCACTACAGTATTTCGCATACTGCAACACCTCATCAATTGGCTTCGCCTGCCAACAGATCAAATGATTCTTAATCATCTGGCTAATCTCTGGTCTCAGCCCTTCAACAAACCTGAACACAAGGTGATTCATGTCCTTCGGTTCTATGACCTCAGTACCACTATAGTGTTTGAATGCCTTCAACAACCTCTCATAGTAAGCATGTATCGACTCTTTGCCTTCCTGTGATGTTCGATAAATTTTCTGCCAATCAGTAACTTTCGGTGACACCTTCTGTTTCAAAAACTCAATCACCTTATGGTAATACCTCATCACCTGAGAAGACGGTGCTCCAGTAATCTTGTCCCTTGCCGGCTCCTCTGTCGGTTAATCCACACCCCTCTTGCACTCAAGCCATAAATCATCTGGGACTATGATCTCAAACAGGGTATTCAAGTCTTCCCAAAGACATTTCGCAAGCTTCACAAACCTGTCCGTCTGCTGATACCACTCTATTGGCTTTTCCCTCAACTTGGGATAATCATTTGTGAATGACAGAATGTCACCCCTAGACCATGATGCATGGACTAGAACCCCTCAAGCTGTTTCTCTCATGGGTAAAATTTTTATTGTCCCCGTGTCTGGTGCAGCTTTTGCCTGCTTCGGTTCCGGGCAGTCACCTTTCTCTTTATCTCTCTTCTTTGCCCACCTGCCTTCCCACTTCTCTAATGCTCCCCAAATTTGAGCACTCTGCAATATCTCTTTAAGATGTGCCTTCATTCCGGTCGATCTCATGTGATCGATATCTTTAGGTTCAAAGTCTAACCTATAACTCCTCTTCAAATGCTTAGTATTGTCTAAGTCTACGCCGTATCTGTCTGCTAGATTTGCCAACTTCTGATGCACCCTGCTCACTTCTTTGGTTATTTTGGGGCACAGATACCTCAATTCTGCTTCCGTATATGACTCCAGTCTGTTCACCCCCATCGTTTCTTCTACTAATTCTGTGGCTTCCACACCCAGCCTCAAAATTCAGATATTCCTCTCTTTCGGATCTCTCTCTGAAGTAGTCTGCGGAGTGTTGAGCTTGTCTAACCACTCATTCAATTTTTGCGCTGTTAAGCCTTGCAACGAGACATTTCCAGACTGCATCATTGGTGTCTGTGTTTTATTTGTACTCATTACCTGTGGGGTTAGTGTACCCAACCCTGCCTGCCTCATTGTCTCTAAAGGAACCCCAATCGGACTGAAGTCCAACAAAGATCTAGACCTTTCGGCTGTCTGTCCTCCCTGTGTCATTCCCTGCAAGTTTCCTGTGAACCCTCCTCTTATCGCCTCTTGGGTCATTATTCCTTGGTCACATACGCCAGGTTTAGCTTGCGCATACAGCGGTACCGACGGACCAACAGTAATTGGCAATGATATAGCAGCTGGTGTTTGTCCAATTCCCAAACCCTGTGGAGCATTAACTCCCATAGCTTGATTCATCATGGGTGCTGTGGCTACCGACTGCGGTTCTGCAACAGAAGTGTAATTCGGAACCACCTGTTGCTGCGGCTGGGACAGCAATTGTGGAGTTGGCACAATCTGCAATAATTTTGATTTTGTGTATACTGGATCAGGCGGCACCATCAAACTCGTAATTGTCTCTAATACTGGGACATCAGGATAGAGCCTCTGAATTGGCAGTGGCTGCAACTGTATTTGTGTGTCTGGTGCAGTGGGTACACTAACATCATTCTGTATCGAAACTGTATTGTTTGTCTGTACTGTATTCGTGATTCCCTTATTTTGTGTCAGATCTTCAGGACCCGCACTAGTACTCGGTCCATTATCATTCATGGCATATGGTGGCAGGCGGTCATGTAACAACTGATTAAGAAACTCCTCATCGTCTGAATCATCTGTATCTGCCCAAGACTTCTGAGTCTCCTTTGGCTTACTAGAGCCCTTGTCTGTCGTACAAGTGTCCTTTTCCTGTGTTTCGGCTTCTTGAGTTATTACCGGAAACATCCTAACTCCGTCTTCCATTCCCCTTCTCCACATCTTGGTCTCATTATCCCATCTAGCCTCCGCTAGAGTCTTTTCTGCTTTTCTCATTCTCCTCACAAATTTCTGCTGTCTCTGTTGTATGGCCATTAAGTCCCGAATCGCTAATGCCTCAAACTGAGCTGGTCTCGGAGGTGGTTTTTGCTCACTTAACACCCTCCGTAAATTTTCCAAAATTCTTATATTAAACGTTCTGTGTTCAGGAAACGCTGAGAATCCTTCCTTCTCTGTCATTTTGCACCACTGATTTAGCCAAAGACATGGTACAACTCCCTTTTCCTCCATCATGGCATAAGCCGGAGTATCCTCTGGCGGTGTAGGCTCCCCCACACTCGCTGTAATGTATGTATCTCCCCTCAAAGCACTCTTTAGAGCCTTGAAAAACTTCATTTTTGCATCTTTTATTTTGCTTAGAATCTAATCAGGAAGTGACTTTAATTCCCAGAACACTCTTCGCCTACCTTCTCAACCAATTGCCTCTCACGGATGGCTGCCAATCCGTGCGCGACCCTTTTCGGCAACTGACCTATCCCAGCGCGGCTCCAATGATGTCACACACACACTGCGGCCGGCAAAGTATTGCGGGTTGTCTTCCTCACACAGAAACTAATGCAATATATTGCGAGCACCTTTAACAACAAAAACCTAAATTTGCCGGTTTACTACAGGTAGGGTAACACAACTGCTTCAGAACTTTACAGAGATTTCACTTGAAGCCTCGGCCGCTACTCTCTCCTTCTCAGATCCCGCACTCGCAAGCAGAATTCAACCCGCAAATCCTACTCTCGACTTGTCAATGGATCGTTTTAGTGCACTTTAGAACTTGTCAAATCTCCATCGAAGGTTGCATTCACACAATTGACTCAAACTCGAAACGTCAACCACGCCCGATTGACCTATTAAACTGCACAAATTACAACATAAACCAAGTGTCTCATACACTTCTCAATATACTCCGGAGTCTCAGACCACGACGGGTCCGTACATCACCAACAACCACGTGGACAATTTTTTTAGCACAAAGCGCCACACTCACATGAAGTTCGCCAACTTCCCTACTCTCATACTGCGGAGTACGCCCACTCCTACTAAAACATTACCTGGCCTAAATTAACACAATCTTAAAAATACACCTGCGATGTGCATAAGCTGAGCAAGCGCGAATTCTACACCACACATGCTAGAACGCCAAGAACATACCCAACTCACTTAGGCAAGCTCCGAGATTCCGGGAAAGTCATGGGGAATTTAGAGACACATCATACCTCCAATTTGCATTATTTCGAAAACACTTTTAAACAATGGTCCCTCTTCCTAGGGCCCACGAGGGGCCAAACCATCTTCTGCTACCAGAACTGCTAACACGTCCCAATCTAGTTAATTTATTCACTCGGGACTCGTTTTAGGCCAATGAATCTTTTGACCCTGATTGAAGACACCTTAAGACGAGATAACTAATCAACATGTCAATCAATATGTCAATAACGTCATCAATAGTCACCATAACAAATCAATTAGATTAATCAATAACATAAGTAAGACTCGGAAAACCACCATGACCTTTCAGTCATGAATAACCACACCAGTTTAGTACAATTTTATGATGTTTATTCCCTATTGATTACAATTCTACTAGTAAGTTTATTAGTCTTAAGACCATGAAACACATCAGCATTGTCATAATATGGCAACTTGAATAAGATTTCATCAAAGCAAAGATCATGAACATTAGAACATAGCAGGACGTCAACATAGGTTAACCTTAGCAGAGTATCATTAGCACATTATTCAACAAAGCATTGATTCAGTCATAGAAAGGAAAGGCAAACAGCCAATTACAATTTCATCATCATATAGTTACCCTTCGTGATGGGTCAGCATACAGAGTCAGTCTTCGTCCTCAGGACATCAGTTGATTCGCCATCAGCCAGGAAACACAGCAAAGTTCAGCAAGACAGGGTAAGTAGGGACACTTCCCTCATAAGGAGGAGAAGTATAAAACGGGCAAGGTAAGGGTGAGGATGGTTTGAAGAGTCAAACAGCAAAGTTTTTAAGCAGAGTGACAAAGTGTCTGGGTAATAGCAAGAGTTCGCAATGGCATCTCCCCCTCGTGTCAAAGGTTTTTATCACTTTTTTGTTGTACAGTCCCCTAATTTCTAATTGGGTATGGTTGGCACCCCACTATCTCCATCCAATGGTTTTCCAGTCGTACTATCAAAATTGTCACCTCATAACAGTTCTCACGTACTTTATTGGTTCTTGTGATTGACGTCTCCACCGGGTAGAATGTCCGGTATGATTTCATTCTTTCGTGGTCCTCTCACATCTCCAGTCAGTGGTTCCATTGTCTTTACCGGTTTAGGCGACCTGGTACCTGTAACGAGTCTACACTGTTGCATTCAGCAAGAATGTTTCCTTGAGCAAGTCGAATTTCATGAGAACGGATCTACTACAGTTACACTCATCTTCTAGCTTTGGAAAAGTACGAGTACATGTCCTTCAGCAAGTCAGCACACTGCACGTTAGAAAAACACATTTAATATGAAACCGGGCAGCTAGGCCTCGACTACGGCCTAGTGATTTATTAGCAAATCCTTAACATACAACTCTTAATATTAGTGTAAAATCATACATTATTGCATCAATAACTCATTATTAGTCAATCTTATTAGTCCCCGTATATTTTGGCGGCCACTCCCCGTGGGCACATTTCAAGCGCACGTTTAGTAAAAACACATTAATACATTTCTATGCGGCATTATTATGCATTAGTTCATAAACATATCATGTTAATTTTGAGTATAAGAGCTACACTCCAACAGGACTCACCCTTCATCAGAGTAAATGTGAGTTCCTAAAGCAACAATTAAACCTTTTTAGATACTTGTTCTTGGCAGAAGGTGTTTTCCCTGACACGGACAAGGTGCGAGACATTAAGGACGGTGCCCCACCTGCCATTGTATTGAAAGTACTCAGCTTCTTGAGCATGGTCAACTACTGCAGCCAGTTAATCCATGATTTGACCATTCTCACACAGCCCATACAGAAGCTCCTTAAGTTAGCCACCCCATGGCAGTGGGGAGATGCAGACCAGCAAGCTTTCCAATTCACTAAGGCTGCTTTGTCAGCTGACACCACACCGATGTTCTTTGACCCACCGAGAGAAACCACCATCAACACTGGATGCTGGGCAGAAAGGATTAGGGGCAGTTCTCATGCAGCGGCCAGAGAATGGGGAGTGGGCCCCAGTGGCATTCGCTGGCTGGTCTCTCACTGGCATGGAACAAAGCTATTCATAGATTGAAAAGAAGGCAATTGCAGTACACTAAGGGTTCCAGCATTTTAATTTGTATGTCTATGGCCGGCCATTTGTGGTCACTACTGATAACAAACCCCTCATTCCCCTTTTCAGAGGAACATCATCGAAGCCCCTACAGAAAATCGAAAGGTGGATTATTCAACTCCAAGAATACAACAGTAAGGTGGAGTATCTGCCAGGCACCCCCAACCCGGTGCACTATTTGTCTAGACACCCCCGAGCAGTGATGACTAGAGAGTAAGAGATAAAGAAGAATACATCCGCTTCGGAGCGGATCCGCATCAACCTCTGCTGAATTCAATGGAAGAAATCTGTTAAGCCATTGCTCAGGATGAGTGCCTGCAGCAAGCGCTAGATGTAGTCCTAAACAAGAGGTGGCAGCCATTCAAAGAGTGTTGGGCCCAGAAGACACAACAGGCCCACCACGTCCTGGAGAGTCTACACCACGTCTGTAACAAACTTGCGACTGATCCAGATGGCTGTCTCCTTCGAGGACATTGGCTGGTACTCCAGGCCAGCCTCACGACCCCAGCTGTGAAGTTACTCACGCAAGCCATCAGGGGATGGTCAAGATGAAAAACCGACTGTGCACTAAGGTGTTGTTCCTGTTCACAGATGAGCAGGTGGAGACCCTTTTGAGATTACGCCCATGATGTCAAGGTCTAGCAGATCCTCAGATCCTCAGCTCCTGCACCCATGAAAACTGAACAGCCTGGACTTCGAAAGCTCGCAGGATGGGAGGTATGCAATGTTGATAATTGAAATTACTCTAATTACTCCAAAATCATCCCGTCACAAGAAGCCAATGAAGTGCTGGACAAAACTATGGCCATCCATGGATTGTTGAGAGAACTGAGAACAGACAATGGGCCACCTTTTCAAGGTCAAGAGATGGAATACCCCAAGTCCCTGAACGTCGTTCACCGAAAGCCACCCCTTGCTGGCCACAAGCAAACAAGGACGTGGAACGATTCATAAGAACACTAAATAAAGTATTTCAAATTGCACATGCAACTCAACAACCTCTTGAGTCAGGTATATATTCGTTCCTACGTGAGTACCGCCAGATGCCACACTCCACCACTGGGCAGGCCCCTGGGCATCTGCTTATGAAGAGGATGGTCGGTCAGCGCATCCTGACCATACGCTAGCGGTCCAATACTCAAGCCAGTTGATGCCACAGAGCCGAACCGTCTCCCTCTCTAACTAGATTACTTACGTCCTCATTACAATGCTGGCATTCATCAGACCGCCAGTCTCGCTGTGGCGGTCTTACAGCCACGGACCCGGTGGCAGAAGCCAAACCACCACAATGCCACCTGGCTTGCCGGTGCAGTCGCACCAACGCGGCATGCCGGCCAGATTACATGTCTGCAGACCGCCAGGCTTTCTGTGGCGGTCACCATGCCACGAAAACCCTGGTGGTAATGCACCCGACGACAGGAATCCCTATTCCTGTCTCCGGCACACCCACCCCCACCCCCACATATCCACACACATGCAGAACCTCCCCCCTCCTGTTCTTACACTTCCAAACACCCCCTCAACTGTACACATCAATTCTAACACCCCATCCGCTCTCATACTGACATACATACACCTCCACTCACACATACGCACCCCTCCACATACGCATTCATTTGTATTGACACCGCTCTGCATACGCATACATTCACACACACATCCCCACTCACTCACAGACTTGCACACATGCACCCCCACATGCATGCATCCCAATACACTTACACCGCGACATACACACCTCCGCTCCGCATACATGCAGACACACACCCCAACCGCACACATAGATCCGGACACCCTCACTCACTTGCAAACACGCAGTCATAACCCCCATTCTCACACATACACGTACACACCACACACCGGCACCCGACCCCCCCATTTCAAATGATCAACTTAGCTTTTCTGGTGAGCTGGTTGCCTGGGAGGGGATGGGTCCTGGTGGTTTTGCACCGCCAGAACCACCACGCCAGACCACCGAAGTCGTAATGAGGCCTTTAGTGTTGGTGAAGGATCGATTTCCTGGCAGAGAATCCCCGTCGCCCTTTGAACGATTCCCGTGAACCATTACTCACATTCATGTTACCAAAGTGACTACCAGGCGGGGAGAGGAGGAGGTGTCTAGTAACGTTTCACGTTTCAAAAAGTTCTATGTGCCAAGTCCTGCCAGTCCAAATGCGGATATATTTGACCCTGGCAGAGGGGATGATGATGTCATCTCCGTGGCCGAGGTACCCTCCAATAGTCCGGCTGAGTCAGAGAGGGAGGAGAGTGAACTAAATGACACAAGTGAATTTGCTGCGTAGCAACAAAAGAGTGGGTCACTAGCCACGAGGGCGTAATACTTGCACGAGATACAGCTTGAGGAGTAATCCAGCTCCCACCTCTCTCCTGAAGGATCATGCAGTGTGAATATCGGAACAAGGAGATTGACCCATTTTAAGGTGAAACTTTTCCTGTTGGATTGTTGGTGAGCTGGTCCCAGAGACTGAGTTTTCTGCATACACTGTGACTCAGCATTTGTGGATCGTAATGAGGCTAATTGTTGGACAGTAGTTGATATTTTGTTTTGTGTGGTTATTTTAAAATAAGGGTGAAATGTAATGTCATGTCTGTGATGTAACTGGTGCACATGAGAAGCAATATTGTAGTAACCTGCAGCGGTGTGCTGAAAGTGTTCCGCGATCCACAGGTTGAAGTAGTGGAACTCATGGTCACGTGGGCTTGGTCAATAAAGTTCCATCCTTATGGGCGGGGTCAGTCAGAACCGCTGTCAAGTCTGAGTTAATAGCCATACTGTGTCCCAGTCTTTAATTAAGTTTAGGCCCACTCTGCGTGCCCCAGGCAGCTAAACACTCCACCCCCCAACAATAGCGAATGGTGGGATAGCAGCTGACCCACAACACAACATTGTCAGCAAGTTTACAGTGTAAAATATGTACCTATAGAAGCGCTATGACATGAGCATCTGTGTAAGCGCTTGCTACATACATCACATATTTTAGCACATTCACAGTAAACTAGAAATGTACTGGTATTATGTTGTTACCACATCACGCTGTTTCTCATTGTTAGCCTCCTACTCTGAATGAGTGTGCTGTTCTCGCTGTGTGAGGCACTCTCGTCCTCAAAACTGACCTCACCTGTCAGTAATAAGAAATATTCATAGGTGCCAATCACACTTTTTGTGCTATAGTAACATTCTTTCATCCCCAGCCCTAAAATCTTACACTAATCACCCATTGGTCATTTTATTTTTTTGCCCAGCATACAAGTGGGTGTAGGAAACAAACGTAACACTGAATGCTACAGAAAATGATGCACCGGAGGGTACCGAGTTCTAAGTTTATTGAGTTTACACAATATAAAGTCATGCAAGCATGGAGCAAGAACTGGTCAAACATCTCAAAGCATGCGTGGGAGATTTTTTTGATATGGCTAAATCATTAGAGGTGTGGTTTCAATCGTAAGCACGGATAGTGCTTTGTCTTGTGTGTGTGCATTATGTCAACAGAAATCAGTGGGTCTTGTAAACGCGACTTGTCCCCCCTCCCCCACCCCCGGGGGGGTCTCCGGGCACAAAGCGAACAGCAAAGGGCACACTTCGGTTTCTGCACATTCCCCGCTATAGGGTTTGAAACTGAAAGTCTGTTTTCATAACAAAAACGTTTTTATTGCGTAAACGTAAGTGCTACCTATGTTGAAGAGTCTTGACGAGGTTGTCCAGCCAAGAGCTTTTAGAATAGAAACACTTTACATTTTAAATAGGTGCAATTACACTTCTGCTTTACAGTTTTAACTATCTTATACAGATGCACTTAGAAAATAGGAAAGCAGTGACCTCCACTTTGCTGCGGCGCATTTTGTCATAGCCAATAAGTAGGCCTCTGTTTAAGTGTCACACGTTCAGCCAGGCCTGGCGAGTTCCCAGTAGCACGCTGTGTAAAGTGTAAACTCAAAAATCCCAACATGCAATGTGCTGTGGATGAAAAGTGAGAACTAACTAAAGGCGTCAAGCATGATGCGGGCTATTTTGCTTTGCAGCTATATATTTTGAGGGACGTTTTCAGTGTTAATAAGAGGAGCCTAGCCCAGAGATAGTTCTGACCTTTTTCCTTTTAAATTTGAAGAAAAACAGAGGAAATGTCTATTGAGGAGCTGTGGCTTTATGGGTTTTTCGGTTTAGTGCTAACCATTCCACTATGCTAACCACCTCACAGGGAAGCAAATTCTGGGCAGTGACTGAAAAAATTCAGGACAAAGAATCAAAATTCAGGATAAAACTTAAGAACAAAATGTCAATTTTACAGACATCCGAGAAGACATTACCTCACTCATTTACTAATGCACTAATATACTTTGTTTATTTTGCACTATTTATTCACTGTGCTTCATATTTGATTGTCTCAAGGCATACTACGTTCAAATAGCATACTGTGTCCTTGTTCCGTGGCAACGTGATGCCCTGTAGTATAGTGTACCAGAATCTATCCAATCTTTCTAGGAGCGATAGTAACAGCAAACTTTTAATTGCTTCTAAACATTTTAAAACCCATGCAAAATAATTTGGAAACAATGAAGTAGATGTTTGCTCTCATTCTGCAAATTATTTACAAGTTGCACAACATCAGGCTCACCTTGACATCCATTAGACCTCAAACTTAAAAACATGAGAGACAGAAAATGTGCACATAAAACAATTTGAACATTTCCTCACATATACTCCATGATCATCATACCAGGGATGTGGCCAAACAGTACACTACATGTCCTGCACAGTGCACCATTATCAACGGTGTGCTGTACCCCCACCAATGGCATAGTGTGCCACTATACACAGCACAGTGTAGCACCACCCTCACGGCATTCAGTTAAAAAATGTCACAATACACCACCATCTGCAGCAAAGTGCATCATCACTGACTACATAGTGTGGATTAGGGCTCTGAAGGAGACGATTAGGGCTAGACCAGGCCAGGATTTGTCTTATAGAATACGGCCTGCCTTTGGCATCTAGCCTCAGTCACATGTGTCAGACAAACACCAAACTGTGGAGTGGATCAGGATTGCACTGAGATAACCATCTAGAGCATGGGTACTCACAAACATTTCCCCGGGGGCCGCAAAGTTCTGCCTGTGGCATGCCTGAGGGCCGCACAGATGCCAGTACTGAGAAGGTTGGGGGTGATGAAAGGCTGGCGTAGGGGGACGCGAAGCAATTCCATGGTATGGACAACAAAATTAGCCTACCCATGGTTTCTGTCTGCCATCAATGCTCTATTCTCATGCCCCTAGAATTAAAGTCAAAGCATTAACATCTAATGTTAAACATGAGAGGGAAAGAGACACTCATCTGTTGGGTGAATTACAAAATGTGAAAACAGAAAACCTGGTTGTCAGTCCTTGCATCCCCACTTAATCAAATTGTGTGATCCTAGGCAATTGGTTAATTTCACTTTGCCTCCCTTTTCTTCACTACCACATAAAAGAGACCCTTGACCCTTGACACATATGAATTCAGGATGTGTGCTGTACAAAACTAGAATGTTGTTCCAATTATATAACAAGACTACGCACAAGGTGCACCTGACAATAATGGCATTGTTTTCCAAATGGGGGCGGCATGAATGTTTCCAAGATCATGTTTGAAAACTGTCACTGCTAATGCCTCTAATGCAGTGATATAATCTGGTCATCTAAGGTAAAATGCTCATGCATGTTGCTAAAATAAATTTTTTTAAAGTTTGTAGAGTTGATCAAGTCTCGGCATGTTAGGTGCAAGATGTCTTTAAAACTAAAGGTGTTTCTAAAGAGAGGTTTCTAGGACACCTTTTCTTCTATACTGTTACTTTAATTAACATGTAAATGAAGTATAGCGGTTTGTGTCGCAGCTTTCTGTTTTTTCCTGATCTGTCAAGTGAACAGCAGCTGAGTGCTATGGTTCACTAGTGGGCCGCAATTAGACATCAGGAGGGCTGCATGCGGCCCCCGGGCCGTACTTTGAGTATCCCTGATCTAGAGCAAGGGAAAGTAAGCTAGCTCTCGGGTGAAAAAAGAGCATAAATGAAAAAGTGGAGAGCAGCAAAGAATTGTAATATAAACAAATCCTTCTGTGAAGGAACTGTAAAAAGCTGTGTGGTAAACAGCGGAGAGCTAGGACTAAGTAAAGTGGTGCCTGTGGGTCTCTTAATCTCTCACTTCAGTTCCTGGTGGGAACCATGCATAATTCTGAAGGTTCAGTCGGGACCACAACCCTGTGTTTGCAGAAGGCATGGGCAGGAATACATCTGCCTGGACGTGGATTGCAAACGATGGAGCACCCTAGGCCACGTTGGGCTGCATCAGTCTGATTGCCTTAGCCCTTGATTTGGGCTCCACCTCTGTGCTTGCCTTTGGCTCACAAGGTGTTGTGCCTACTTTCTGTCCATTCAGGACTGCAATCTTTCAATATTACCGACCGCCCAACCTGTGGACTATACACAATCCAGAGGAGCCACATCACCGAAGACAAGATGGAGCTGGGACCTCACTTACAAAGACATTGTTCCACATCTTTTCTCTTCTGGATTTGGCCAGTGTTTTAGCAACAGCTCTTTTCATCAGTTGGCTCTGATCTTTGCACTCTTTTAATCGTTTTTTTTTTATTACCCACTTTTTGCTTCTAAAATGTCATGTATGGCAACATTAATTACGGACATTGGGCTTACTATACAGACGTGGTCACCCTTTATTGCATGGTGACAGTAGGGGACAGTTAATGGACTGTTTGGCCGAATTAAGTCCACCCTAGAAGACTGTGATGATAGAGGGACTTAAGGTAAGGTGTCGGAGCCTTGTGTCTGAGTTTCTTCTCTATCTATAAATCAGGCATAAGAACAGAGAAGGGATTGTTTTTGTATATTGCTCCCCAACAAAGTGCTAGACTGTGCTAGATTATGTTATACGGAATCTAAGTGCACTGCCGCTAATAGGGGGAAACTCCAAAATATTACTCCTTGTGACTTGAGTGGTAGTACCACCCCAGATGACAAGGCCATGGCATTGCCAATACTTGGTGGCAGTTGATTATCGAAGGAGGTCCAATGGGAAGACTTCCTACCGGCTCAACCTGATACATCAGTTTAGTATGCAACAGCTTCCCCCTGTAGTGTGGTTAGTTTTACGTATTCATTGCGCTTTAGCTTCAGGCTTTAGGCCTTTGTGCACTTTGCCCTGAATATATTTTATTCATTTGCTGACAGCTTAGAGCCTCTGTGCACTTTGCTCTACATGCTTTTTATTAGGCTTCGTAATGTTATTTTTCAAATAGCCAGTTCTACGGTGTTGTTTTTTATTCATATCACACTGTTTTGCCTACTTCAGCACTGGAGTTCTCCATAACATATTTACTTTGTACTTCAGTCAAGGATACAGTCTGGTACATTGCCGATAGACGTGGTAAGAGTTTAGACTTGGCATTCCTGCGTAGGGACATTTTGTGATCACGATGACATGTTAGTTATAAAATCACTTCCTTGTCCCAATACACGCAAGAGGGAGATTCCGACCAGGGAACCACAACTTGACGCTGACTGCCTCGTTGCAGATGCTGAACCAAGATCACAGGTCTTTGCTCAGGTATGAGGGCTGATGTCTCCACAGTGATTCTAATAGGCAAGCTAGAAGCTTAACATGCTGTGCTCTAGATAGAACAAGCAGAGGGAGAGTAGAAACTGTTTGACAATATGATAGCTTTGTTTTTATGTTTTACTCTCCTGGTAACTATTACAATCCTACTGTGTTGTATCGTTCTGGTTATTGCGGCTCACGCCTTAATATCTAAAATACAGTCGTTTTATTAAAACATTATATAAAACTTATACTGTCTTTGTCATTTGTATATGAGATCATATTGGAAATAAGAGAGTTGGTTTGGATCTGAGTAACCACGACTTCCCTGAGAAGTTCCAAAGATGTCATGCGCTCGGCTGCCAAATCATTCCTTCCACATGGGAGAAATGAGGCACTGCTAGTTAGCCGGAGCGAAAACCGGATTTAGGGTGGCAGAGTTCTTTACACGTGGGTCAGACTCAGTCCCCCACACCGTTATAGATCCTGCTACCTAGAAATCCAGTAGTCTCATTTAGAATAATGAGAGCCCACGCGACACCCCGAATCTATGTAGCTACTAAGATTGCAGGGCGTTCAGCCAGGTTTAGTGGTAGCGTCGCAGTCCACTCTTTTATATAAACTGTATACGTCATGACGTACGTCCTAAAGCAGAGGATGCTAAGAAAAAGACATTCTAAAATGACATGTTTTTTTTGTAGGAAGTTGGACAAATATCACTGCTACACTGTACTTTGTGCAGCTGTGCAAGTGACCGACCTGTATGTGGGCAATTGTTTTCAAGAGTGGCAGTTATGGAAATTTGGGAATTAAACACTATCCTTTAAACAGATCACATGTAGCTGGGACTGAACACCATGCTGTAACCATTGCACTGGTCAAAATACCACAAACCTATAGCAATATAATGTAGGAAATCAGCAAAAAGGACAATTTAATTATACTGGCCGACAGCTCTCCTCTCACATTCTATGGCATCTGTGCTGAGTGAAACTAAATCACGTTTCAAATCCGTGATACACTTCCCAGAGGTGATGACTGGTGAAAGTCACCATGCGGGACTCCAGTATAAATTTCCACTTAGGACCATCCAAATCCATGCGTGTCCTATAGTTAGTGCATACATTGTAGCACAATCTGTATGACCAACTGTATATCACATATTGTTTTGCATAATTGAACTGTAAGTCGGATCACTGTAACACAACTTCAACACATCACTGTGACCAAGATGTCAAGGCAGCATTTAAGCTCTGCAGCGTATGCTTAATAAAATGTGTAGTTAACATAAAATGCTTCTGAAATAGCTGAAAAGAATTAAATAAAACTCTTAGAACAGATAGCAAGCAGTGTGTTTCCCTACACTTTTCTTTGACTCAGACCTCAATTATGCCTAATATTTTGTAAAGACTGGCAACCCCTGCATCCTTACCTGTCTCTCTGTTTCTCTAACTATTCTGATTTTAAACAGGAAACCGTTGGGAGCACACGGCCTCTCACTCCAGCATGCAGTTTGCTCCACTGGACTATGGTAAATACAGTACAAACTCATGCTTCATCTGTAGTCCGTAGTTTTTCACCCTGGTGGGTGCAGCTAGTGCTGTATGTCTCTAGACGCATGTTGCTGGGTTTAGCCCTTCATCAGTAGAGAGCAGGAGGCCTTTTCTGGGGTTGCTGGAAATGTGGGCACATTGCATGCTGGAGTGTGAGGCAGTGTGCTCCCAACTGTTTCCTATTCAGATTTCTTTTGCCTCCCACCATGGTAAATCTCTCATGGGGTCCCCAGGTCTCAAATTGACTTATACTGTATTACACAATGCTATTTTTAAGTATGCTGTTCATTACAATTTGTGTTTTATGTTCAGCAAGCCTGTTCCTTTAAACAGACATGTTATTAAGTAAAATGTTGTTATTTCTTTCAATTGCTCTTTGCAACAATAGTTTGTTTTGTTTTAGGAACACCCGTCTCTGTAATTTCTTTCATTTCTTCATAGTGCTCAAAATGTACTTGAGGCCTTGCAGACTATATTAACTGATGTAAATTAATTAATATGTGTATGTGGGCAACATTATGGACTCCTTTGTATGTCTTT
Organism: Pleurodeles waltl; assembly: GCF_031143425.1. NCBI lineage: Eukaryota > Metazoa > Chordata > Amphibia > Caudata > Salamandridae > Pleurodeles > Pleurodeles waltl. The sequence goes on along the minus strand of NC_090445.1, from coordinate 1,459,154,822 downwards.
AATATTTTTAGGACTTATTAAGCCTAACAGTGCCAAATAGTGGTCCTCAAAATGTGTCAGCACCTTCGGACCCATATTAGCTAAAAACAAAGTGATGGAATAAATGCGTGAATGAAAAAGATTCATTCAAGCATGTCACTTATCACCTTTTTGTTTTGCTAAGTGCAACAGACTAAGCGCATGGGTATGCCCAGATGTGGGTCAGAGCTCACTTTGCCATAGGAGTCAAGCTGTACCTCACTAATGAGGACTCAATCGGTCGAAACTGTTCTGGTGTTGCTTGTGCTCCCATCTATAAGTAACCTGGCCTGGCAGTTCGGGTCTCTCTCATTCCATAAATTGAAACAGATGAGGGCAATATCTTAATAGGAGGCCACTGTTTAGTAGTGTAAACCTGGCATTGATATCGCTTTGAAATGATCCAAAATAACATTGTAGCGCCTTCCTTAGTGGAATCGGAGTGCCAGCACAGTCAGTGGATTGCGGTCAGACAAACTGTTTTGGCTTTGTTCCGCTGATCGGCCTCCTGAAGGAACTCCCTTTCATGGTGTGGTCCCTCTCTCTGAGCATACACAGCGCTTTGGCTTGTGAGCCTTCACATTCAGGCCCTGCCCAATAGTGGTGTATTCTTTTTAACACGTTGGCCATGCGGATTCTTATCTCAGTCTCAGGCTATTATTTACTCCAGTCCTGATGATGGTCCGTTGTATATATGGGATCGAAACGCAGTTGACAATTGGCACAAGACCCACGTTGATTCTAATTGTGTGCATACACTGTGCCTACAATTGATGATACATGTACTGCACACCTCAATTAATTGTATCAAGAAAGTTAATTGTATCAAGAAAGTCATGGCACCAAGAACTTATTGCACCCCACTGATTATTCACTAGACATGCAATTTATTGTTGTTTTCTATGGTTTGATCAATACAAAAAACTTTTTAAAAAGAAAAGGATTTCCTATTCTTTGTTATTTTACCATGGGGACCTCTGTTCCTAACAGATTGATTTACATCCCTGGTCCCTACGGAATCTAGAGTCTCCCATTTTAGCACACACTGACTGTTAGACCTGAATTTTTTCCTACCTCCACTTTTCTGACTTTGTTGGTGCTGGAATTATGACTCTGTTCACTTTACCACTGCTAACCAGTGGTTAAGTGTGTGCTTGCTCCCCAAAAACTTGGTAATATTGTATAGTATAGTATCCCCAATTGGCATATTTAATTTTATTATATGTCCTTAGTAAAGCGCATTATATGTGCCTAGGGCTTGTAAATTAAATGCTACTTGTGGGCCTGCAGGACGGATTGTGCCAGCCACTTAAGTAGCTCTTTAACCATGTCTCAGGCCTGCCATTGCAGAGCCTGTGTGTTCGTTTTTACTCTGCATATCAACCTGGCAAAACAACCCTTTTGCCAGGTCCAAACCTTCCCTTTTTATACATGTAGGATACCCCTAAAGTAGGCCCTGGACAGCCCAGAGGGCAAGGTGCAATGTTTTTAAAAGGCAGTACATGCACTTTCAAGTTGTACATGTCCTGGTAGTGAAAAACTCCCAAAGTCGTTTTTCACTACAGCAAGGCCTATCTCCCCCATAATATAACATTTGGATTATCCTATTACCTTATTACATTATGTAAGTGTAATGTACAATTTGGAAGAGATAAACTTTTTGAATCTCTTGTCTCTTGAATCACAATTTAAAATCACAACTTTTGGTGACGTGAGATCTTAAATTGCAATTCTGAAAATTCCACTTTTAGAAAGTTGGCATTTTCTGACTTTAGCATTTTGATGCCTGCTGCCTGTCTCTGTTCACTTGTTTGGTTTGGTGACAGCTGGGCTCTGTGTATTCCCACTAGACAGCCACACACAATGGGAGCTTAGGTGTGACTTGATGGGACATCCTGGGAGGATGGGGAGGGAGGAGCAGGACGAAGCCATACTTACACCTGAATAGGCTGTGTCCTGTCCCCACACAAAGGGCTACATACCCCCCGTAGTGCATCCAGTGTCAGAGCAGGAAGTGCAGGACCTCTGTGAACTTCAAAGGCCTGTCTTTGAAGTCTCCCCCATTTCAACAGCCCAACTAGGTATAAGTACTGGACCTCTGACACCACCAACTCAGTACACCTCAGGACCAGTGAATAATCTGCCAGGAAGTAGAACTGCTGTGCTGCTGAAAGACTGCCACTCTGCTGGACTGCTGCTTTGCTAGGCTCCTGCCTTGCTCTGTTGCCCTGCTGCCTGCTGTTCCTCTGCCTGGGTGAGAAGGACTGAACCTGCATCACTTGAACCCAAACTGACTCCAAGGGCTAGCTGGCTGACCTCCTGATCTGAAGTCTCAGAGATACAAAAGACTTTCAATCACCCTGCTCTTGCACCTGGACTCTGCAATCTATGTGTCTACCCTGCCAAGTGGTGACACCCCAGTCATGGAATCTTGGAAGTAGACCTAAGGTGCTTGCTCTAGTGGAACCAATGCATCCTCTGCTGGGGTAGCAGAACAGACGCATTGCTGCTGCTGCGTGTATCAGAACTGATACAACGGCACTACTCAGTGGGTCAGAACCAATGCAACAGACCCACAGAACTGCATCTTGAGACAGGTGCATCGCCTTCCGAAATGCCCTGGCGCAAGTGTCAGGAGTGCCTTGTTGACACCCGCAGGTTCAGCGACCATTTTGAAGGTGGCGCGAGTCTCCTATAAAGACACGCACTTGAAAGGAGGAAGTTGCTTGCCGTTCTAGTGTTACTCACCAGATTAGCAACTTCCTGTTTCCTGCGTCGCATCTTTCCTTTCCTCATGGTCCTCAGAGCTGGCAGCTGTTTTCAGCCCATGGGGTGCAGGGGCTCTTCCTGGTGTGTTTGCTCCTCATCGACAGCAGCCTCAACAACAACGCTACAGCTCTGCATCTCAGGCTCTGCATCACAGCCTCTGCGCTCATCAGCACCAACCCATCTTGGCAGATATGCAACACATCCACGACACCGGCATATGCTTCACAAGTCCCTTCAATGAGATACTAGACAACTACGTAACAGGATCTTGCACCGCAGCCTCTCTGCATCTCAGAACCAACACATTGTCCTGGCTTCACAACACATCTGTGTTTTGGACCCACACAACGCTCGCCAACCAGTATTTAAGATACTCTGATTCACCAGGCCTAACTGGGTCCCTGTAGCCAGCCCGCGATCCATCGCGGTCGCCCCAAACCTTTTACTCTGTCCCAGTTCGGTGCGACTAGCTATCCCCCGGTTGGGGAGCTTATTGCTTCTGGATGGTATTTATTCTTTAAAAATTCATAACTCAAGTTCCACTTATTAGATTTTTGTTGTTTTGGTCATGTTTTATTTAATACATTCAGATCTATCATTCTAACCTAGTGTGGAATGGTTTTGTGTGGTATTTACACAGTTTTACTGTTTGAAGTGTTGCACAAATACTTTACACATTTAAGATCTGTAGTAACAAAAACAAATTATCTATATTGTTCATTACTGTTACCCCCTTTTTTGTTACACACACTCTGATCACTGGAGCACAAAGCACAATTATGATAACTTACAATATTGTTTTCTTATGCAGTCTCTATGGCTAATGTCGATTCATTTTTTGGTTGAACTACTCTTGCTAAATCATAGGAACTGAGATTTCAAATTTAGTGAAGGATACTATTTACTTTTCAAATAAGAGAATGCTACTACTGATTGACAAGTATTGGCTTGTAACTTTTCCACAACAAACCTACTTAACTCCCCACAGACTACACAAGATGTTTCATTCAATGCCACTTGAATGCCCTGAATGCCACTGTCATCAAGCTGACCTTATGCACATTTACTAAAACTGCACTGGTATAACACAATACTGGATGAAGTTACACAGAAGTTACCCCCACAAAGCTATGCGTGGTAGGAATCATGACCTGCACAAAAAAACGAAAAACTGAGAGCAACATTGCTTAAATGGCCCTACCGTTGGCCAAGAGGCAGATCACTACACAATGGAAAGCAGACTCAGTTCTGCAGGCGATGCAGGGCGATAGATAACTACAAAAACAAGAAAAAGCAGAAAACACAACTCTACCTCGTGCGACAGTTGGGTAGAAAATCTGCAGGACCATTGGCTGGGATACAATGCTCCTGCAAATGACTGTGCGGAATGAGGACAGACCACCTTGAAAAGCCCACAGAGAGGGAAGGGTGGGACAAACACCACATAGGGTATGTACATGCTTTTATAAAATATCTAAATACTAATAAGGTAAACAGGCGTTGGCCTACCAAATTATGGGAGCCAGTCACGGTTCCCTGGGAACATGAGCATGAATGAAAGGATCGGGTAAGAAGAATGGCCCTTGGTTGACCCACTGTCTTACATCTATGTAGACAGAACGGCTTAGCACGAATACCGATATGCATCTCATATTAGTATATGCTAATGGACTGATCTTCAGGTAGAAATGTATTTAAAATACTGTATGAACATGTCATACACTGTTGTCAATGTTTTATTGGTGACTTAAAATGTGGTAAGACCCATATTTGCACTCTCTGTCAGCTATACATGATTAAAAAAGCAAAAGATTGATTTTGCACTGAAAAGTAATACAACATATTTAAGTAAAACATGTTTTTGGAGCCTACAAATATAACCAAGAAAGTGGAGATGTTTTCATTTTTTTAAATAAACGTGCTTAATACTTTGTTGCAATTTTCAAACAAGTAAACCTAAATCCTGATAGGCTAAACAACGAAATATTGACCTGAACGTCTGGAGTCTGGCAACACCAAGTATTTTCGGGTTTTCCTAGGGAATCTACTCTGCACATCCTATTACGGGATATTAATGCAGATGCAAACATGGGGCATAATTATAGTTTATGGTGCACTAGTTATTTGATGACAGTTATCAAACTCTTGACTTTGTGGAAAGTTTCAACATTATATTCAACATAAGGATCTGGCTTGCTTGCAGAAACCACTGAGCATAATGGTTAGCAAAATTTTAGTAATCTTTTTTTTCAAAAACGTAGTAATTCCCTCCAGTCTCCCTATGCGTAGGAACATATCACTGCTGTTTCTTCATCGTAAGTATCACCCGGGACTTAATGGAAACCTGCCACAGCCACACACTTACCCATTCTAAGGATTCTATCCCTGGATGCCAGATCTCTTTACCCCTGATTGGCTGACCGAGAGATAAAGATGGCTTCTATACGTTTTTTTCACTTTTTTCCAAAACTTCTCCAAATCTCCCTCAGACAGAAACATATCCCTAACAAGACATTACACCAATTTTATTAGTCTGTGTGTTCTGAGCTTCGGGTTACCATGCTTGCATGGATTTTCTAAGGGTTCAGAGTGCCACAGACAATCAACTGGATGCAGTGCATTTGGGAATTTGGAAAGTAACTGAAACCAATATGTTGGTTTAAGCTATCGCTTGGGGTCTGGGCTGTACTTTAACCTATCAAAACTATACAATTTTAGCATTTCCACTTGAGGTGCCAGACCTCCTTTGTCCTGGATGGCTGAATGAGATAGTGCGGTTAACAAGGCGTTGATCAGCATTTGTTCCTGAAAACATTTTTGCTTCCATTAGACTTCCCCACAATAATAAATGCCTGCCAAGGCTTGAATCAAATCTGTGTTTCCCCAAGTCTTCTGAGTGAGGGGCTATCTGGTATGTGACGGTTTTCAATGTCTTTGAGCAATGGTCCACACAAACCAGACACAATGAAATGTTTTGATGAGGGTGGCTTCCATGTTGGATATCTGCAGCATTTGGGCTTGTGGTGGCCAGCAACTGGGGAATCTACCAAATCCAAACAATACTAAAAACTAGAGAAATGGGGGAGTACATGTTGAAGTGGCCTGTATAAATCACAATATGGTTTATTACCCAGAAACCCTTGCAAATACCAAACTATGGGTAAACAAAATCATAATATCTTCACTCTAGAACTTCACTGAATACCAAGCAATGCTTGCCAACTTACCCCGATAACACCGGTACCACACCTGTGTGAGTGGACCTTCTGCACAGACATAAACAGACCAAAATTGTGACCATGTGAAGTCTATATTGAAACTATAATGACGTTTCATGATTCCTGATTTAGCCTGTTGCTGCTAGTTACAATAGACCCACTCACACATGTATGATACTGTTTTAAATTGTATAAGTGTGGGAAAAGTGGGTGAGAATATGTTTGCTGTTTCCTACAAATTCCAGAACTTTCCATCACCGAAATGCGAGCAAATTCAGATTTTGTTTAACTATTTGTTCTGTGCAGGGAATTCTGGGTAAAACAAAATGGTGGCATACACACAATCCGCACCTCCCAGGACTCCTCTAGGTGACGGGTGTTTAGAAATATCTAGAATTGGTAGGTTATACTGTGTGCCATCTCCACGCCCACCAAATACCACTGCTGTTCACATCCCAAAATCAACCTAATATCTACGCTTCTTTCTTGCATTTCCTCTTTTGTGTTACTGGACCCTTCCTAGCCAGGGCAATACAGTTATGGGCTAATGTTTAAATTGTGGTAGGACATTTGCTGTTATCTATTGAATACCACGATGGTTTTAGCTTCCTATTGTAAGTCAATGTCCACAAAATGCACGGTTTGCAAAATCTTCCTCAGAATCACCTGGCATCAGGGTATCCAGAATTTCAGTGAGGGCAACTGTCTCCAAGCCCTAAATTCAGATTCCTGAGCGCATTTCACATATCTATAGCTTTCATTCATCCCCAATTTCTAGTTATTAGATTTCTTTGTTATTCAATGATGCATGTTTTGTACACAGTGAAAAAACATTGTAAACCATGTCTTGATTGCCGTCACTGGGTATCATAGACTTCTGAACTAACTAAAAACACTATACATGTCTGCTACAGGGAGAGTTTATCAAGAGTAGTCAGTCAGTCAGTCAGTCAGTCAAAATAACTTTATTCAACGTGTTGCCATAAAAGTACACATACATACATATAAATGAGCAAGATTTGTTGGATCTGATCAAACGTTTATATTCTGACCTTACTATCACAATTCAGTTTGGACAACATGGTGAAAGATCACATCCCCTTGCATCCAATCGGGGTGTTAGACAGGGCTGCACTTTGGCACCTTTCTTATTTCTGTTGTACATAAATGGCTTATATAGCTATTTAGTTCAAAATGGTAAGGATTTCCCAAGGATGAGTTTTAGACAATTGCCGATTTTACTGTATGCTGACGACGCCGTTTTAATTGCCCGCACGGCCAACCGCCTACAGACCCTCTTGGACCTTTTTTTAACGCACACACAAGAGCTTAATTTGAAAGTTAATTTTAAAAAGTCACATGTTATGATTTGCGGTCCTAAAAACACACGCACTAAATGTTTTACAATGGGGGGAACACCTTAATAAAGGTAAAAGACTTTTGCTATTTAGGTTTGTACCTAAGTTCCTCTCTGTCATGGAAATTCCATTTGAATTTTAAGCTCCAACAAATGGAAAGAAATGTTGAAGCAATCTTTCACTTTGCCCGTAGATTGGGGCATAGACCGGTTCATCAGATCATTACACTTTATAAATCCAAATGTGTTTCGGCGGCGATTTATGGGGTTGGCCTCTGGGGATATACCAGTTCAAGTATATTACAACGGGCAGAGAATAAATTTCTCCACCGGCTACTTATGGTACCCAAGAATGTAGCGAATATTATATGCCACAAGGAGTTGGGAATCCGCTACATTGCAGATTTGATAGATATTGCCCCCCTTCTGCTATGGATAAAAGTATGGTCAAATCCGGCGGCTACTTTAACACATGACTGTGTAAAAGACTGCATTTCGTTAGCAAACCATAATAAAATTCCATGGTTAAATTTTGTTCATAATTGTTTTCGAAACTTGGACTTGGAGTTTATGTATTCTAAACCAGAGCTCTTGCCCGCCAATGCGAAGGAAATTGTTAAATTTCGATATAAAGAGTACTCTACGAATCTTAGATACCAAGTGGCAGAGAAATTTAGTTCTTTTGATTCATATGTACAAATTTCATCATCAAATTCGATAGAACCTTATTTTGTTTGGTTTCCGATCCCCTCCCTATACTCTTTACTTGTACTCTTTAGACTCAATATGATTCATTTTAGAGTGGCGTTTCCAACAAAATGCGCGTGGGAAAAAACATTACCGCCATGCCCTTGTGACAATTTTTCGAAACAAAGTACTTGTCACTTTATTTTATTTTGCACACTCTATTCAGCTCCTAGGGAAACCTTTTTATTACCTATTTTGCATAATTTGCACACTCTTTCTTATAAAGAAGGATTGATTGGCATTCAAAGCCTTTCGTCCAAACACATATGCAGCTCTATTTTAAGTTTTATCAAATCCGCTATCACCATTAGGAATTGATATGAATTAGCAATGTGATTATTTATTAATGGAATCCAAATACTGTTTTATTGTTGTATACGATTTTATAAGTATTTATTATTTTATATTGATTTAGTAGGCTTAAGTGGCACGCTTAGATTTTATAGATTTGCAGATTGAAGAGTCTTGCTTTTTGAATTATGCATTAAGTACTGTATTTTATGATGATTTATATGTATGTATGTGTTACTTTTATGGCAACACGCCAAATAAAGTTATTTTGACTTTATCAAGAGTAATAATATAACATTTTTGAGGACCCGCTTTTTTGCAAAAGTTTGTAGGTGAAAACCTTGTGACATATTACTTTATCTTCCCCACGATTCTGTAGTCGACCTAGGAGCAATACACTGGATTTTATCTTAACCTATTACAAAAATACACACAGTGTCTCCCTTGCTGGGGTAAACCACAGTTTGGAGTTTCCCTTAACCTAAAAAAAAAATAATGAACGTCCAGCTCCTCACTGAATCAGGGTGTGTGTTTTGTTGCCCTAGGAAGGAGGAAGGCGCTTTTAGGATTTTACCTTAGTCTAACAAAATCCAAACAGAGTCAGGCTCCTCCCTGCGCCCCAGTGCCCCAGTGGGGAGCCAGATGCTGTTTGGATTTTTACTTAGGTTCAGAAAAAGTTTAAACTGGACCCAGCTCTTCGCTGGAGCACAGACACTCCTTGGATTTCTTTCTTAGATTAATTAAAAATCCAAACATAATATGGAACCATTCTCTGGAATGTCTGCCAAAGTAAACAAACTTTAATTTTATTTAAGCAAAATATCACAGAGAACACAAAAACAATTAGATAGAGGAACTGACTTACCTTGGATGAACCAAGCCATACTTGCCTTTGACGGCCTCCTGGGCTATGAGGAAGTTACCACAGCAGGTAGAAGAATCTGAAGGTTTCATATCAAAGATGATCATAAATAAGTCTTTAGATTCCATTTGAATAATAGCCTTGACACATGGACATCACTGTAGCTGTCCCACCTGTTCAGCAAGCTATGTACGTTTTTTAACTTGAAGTCTGACAGAGTACTGAGAATTTATTGCAAGAGACAAAACAACAGATAAACTGCATTTGTAATGAAGAAAGACCTTAGCTCAAGACAAATTCATCATCAAAAGAGTGACAACTAGTGTCACAACAAGCCACAGCGCCCGCATGCTAAGAAGCATGATCTCCTTAAATGGCATGAGATTTACATTAGCGTGGGTTTAAATAGAGAGTTTGAGACACCAACGAGGATTTCATTCTGAGGAGAATGCAATAATGGACAGAGGAGTAACATTTAGCTTCCAGCATAGTTCAGACCTTGAACATTAATTACAAATGAATGATGTAAAAAACTGCATTCTACTATGACTACTGTGGCAGGAGATAATGTACCTTGAATATCCGTAGTGTTCCAACAGTTAAGATTAACCTTACGTATTTCACGTTCTGGAAGCTCTTGAATCCAGAATGGACCGCAGACACTCGTATGATCCCTTCTGTAATACAGATTGTGCTGGCATGTGTCACACCAGCGCAAGTTTAATAGGCAGTTTCCTTCTTGGCATGGGGTGTGGCCCCTTGCAGATGAAGGATTCGCTGTGCCTCTGCGCCCAGGTTATCTTATGGACACAGGCAAGAAGGCCATCAGATGGTGCACTGACTGTGTGCCACAAAGAGGTGACATACAGTCACCCCCCCACCCGACTAAGGGCCATGACCTGAAAGGGGGAAAATGGATCCCCCTACACAATTCCCTGCAGGCCTGGACAGTCATTCACTGCATCTGCCTGCATGGACCCCTGTCTCTCTTTGCAAACTAGGCTGTTTGCTGCCTGCACTGTGAAACACTGAACAGCATCTTCAAAGAGCCTCTCCACCTTTCCCTAATGTACTGCCCTATGGCAGGTGAAAGTTTGTGGCTGCCATGGGGAGCATCAAATCTTTTGTAATAGAGTTCACCAATTCTGTTGGCTCCCTGTACACCTAGTTAAAGGTGCACCACAGCCCAATCAGGAACAGTGCATAATTCAACTCATGTATGATTAGGCCCACCTTGATAAGTAAAGAGTAAAAAAATAAACTAAATAGGCAAAAGATGATTGCAGAACAACCCCTCACCACACCTAAAAATGTAACTTACCTAGACACAGAACAGCAGCATTTGCAGAAACAGGACTCCTGCAGCCACTTCACATAAAGGGTGATCATTCTGTATTTGCACCACAGTGCACCATTAAGGAGGTGTTCCAGGCACTAAGTTCTTAAGTTTATTAACTTGTTTTCACATGATACTCACGTCACAGTGGTCTGGGCTCTGATTCTCTCTATGCTGGACTACACCAATCTTCTGAACTTGGGTCTTCCTGAATATCTGATCCAGCGGTTACAGATTATACAGAATATGGCGATCCACCTACTTAACAAAATACCTAAGTTTACATTGTTATCTTCATTACGGAAGAGTCTGGACTGGATTCCAGTTCAACAACGCATAATGCATAAGGCATTGGTGTTGACTCACCAAGCTCTTCATAACAATGGACCTCTGTACCTAAATGAGAGAATTAAGGTATACCGACCAGGAAGTTCCCTGTGCTCTAGTAATGCTGGCTTAATTGTGATTCCGCGTTTTAAAAAAACAACACAGAGGAGGCTTCTTTTTCACTGTCAAAGCAGTTAGTATTTAGAATCAATTGTCCAGATATGTGAGGTCCATCAAGGAAGAAGCAACATTTAACAAGGAACTAATAACCTTTCTATTCAAGCTTTAGCGATTACAAGGAGTTCCGCTGCTCTCTACCTCTCCTCTGTTTCTGGCTGCCTAAAGCGCCAGGACACACTTTCGAGTAGCCACGCACTATAGAAGTACCTCTCATTCATTCATTCATTCACTAACAGCGTCAGTATACGTTTTTGCAGATAATGCGCGTCCTCTTTGGCAGCCACAAACTTGCCCCTGTCCTGGTGGCAGTGCATTAGTGAACGGTTGAACTGGCTGTTTGAAGCTGTCGATTCGTCTTTCTAATTGCAGTTGTCAACACGGGCTGCTTTACAAAAGGCAAGTGCAGTGAGGGATTGGCGGGGAGTGCAGTGAGTAACTACACCCACCTATGGGGTGGTATCTGTTGGAGTCCAATGTTGCCCCCCCTTTCCTCTCTTACAGGGGTTACCCACGGGGTGCACTGACTGCATACTTCCAAAGTGCCCCCATGGTACAGAAAGCGAGTGTGCACTCCCATTGCGCCCGTGGGGCATTTTGAGTCATATAGCCTTGTATGAAGGGTCAGGTAAAGGGAAGAAGCTAAAATGTGTATTAACATTAAAGTGGTATATTAGTTGTTCCAGACATGACTCATACCATAAGGGCTGTATCTAAGGAAGGTGGACAAAGTGATGATGAAGGGACACTTTAAGGGGCTATGCTTGATGAAGTGACTGAGATCCGAAATTGACTCATTGGATCCTATGTGGGGGTGGAGCCCGTGATCCTAGAAGGAATTAATTAAATGTTCTTGTATTGCGCACACTGCAGCTAGCACACAGTGGGCTGACATAAAACGATGGAGCCTCTTAGCAGAATTTGAAGTGAAGCACTTGCGTCTCCCATAGCTCACAAATGTTTATTGGCCCTGGGCTGAGAAGGGCCATTTGTAAGTTATGAAGGCCCTGGAAAGGTTTGGGGCGCCCCTGCACAGCAGGGGCTTGAGTCACGCCCTTAATAGCATATCTCAAGATCACAGAATTCGGTCTGGGAAGCAGAGATTCAAAGCCACCCCTGTAAGGAAGCCGCTAACCCATAAAGCAGCTGCAACAATTCTGATTTTACGGAGAAGGGCCACGTTATTTCATAATACATTCACACAGTGAGTAAATGTAGGTGTCAGGCACTGTACGAAGGAAGCCTTTTAAAACATTTCCCCTATTACATTAAAATGTATCTCCCGTTCAAATAACGTGTACTGGGCAGTGCGGTATAGCTACCAATACCATACAATACAGTTAACCCTGTTTATGGGCCAGCGCCTCCATTCTAACCTCTCTTTGAGCTTCAAACCACGCCCATGTCACGTCAGCCACTTACATTGGTTGTGGGCTTGCCTTTTAAAATCCACTTGCTTTCATTAGTGAAAGGCATGTAAAGGCCATGTCTTTTCCGGTTTTTAGCCCCCCACCTACACAGCACTGGTAAACTACACAGAACATGCGAGGTTCGATGTTTTCAGCATTGTGTCCGGACTACTTTATTTGTTTATTTTCTGGCGCTGCTTTATATTCTTTACAACTAATAGCTCTAACTCGAGCAAATGCGAGACCCATTGCATTGAAAATGCTTGTTTTATTATTCTAGCCAAAGAATTCAGTCAAACCACGTGTCCAGGTATTATTTGCTACACTTGATGTTACACGTTTTTGTGTTAACATATTCAATATGTGTCCACTTAAAATATTCATTGTGCTTACTATGATACTGATGATAATACGGATTGACTAATCTGACCATCAATACAATCTTAATTGCCCATTTAATTTGTAGCAATGAGTGGTTTCCTCAGTCAATTACACGTAGCGTGTTTTTTCCATTCGAGTTTGACCTCTAACAACACAAACCATTCCTCCGAATCAGTGCTTTTGAAAAAAAATGAAATAAAGCAGAAAGAGCGATCAGTAACATAAAAAAACGTGTGCCCTTCGCAGCTGCAGGCGAATCAACAAAGAAAGGGCAGCTGTTTGGAAAGTCACATAGTACTGTGTTACAGATGAACACAGTGTGTACTGTGCAAGCCCTCGGTTATGAAAGTACACTCTGTTCATGGCCGTTTGCTCTCAAGAGCCACAGTGTGCAATGGCACATGAAGTTCAAACATAAGTTGGATACAAGCATGGCCAATGTTGCCTTTGTGTCCCTCTGTTTATGAAGATCACTGGTACCGCCAAATAATGGTCCTGCAGAAACAGCATAACACAACTGTGACATCTCCTTCAAGAAAACAGCGTCATTAATTCACCCTCACATAAACTTCCATCCACGCCGGCGTAGGCTGAGCATCAAAGCAGAAAGATAAACTATTCACTAACACCTCTGTCTTCAATGTCAAAGGAAACCTATACAAAATATAAGGAGAGATCCTAGCTGCTGACACTCCTGAATCCTCTGCGTTTTACAAGAACGCATCCCCTTTTCCTTAGAAAAAACAAGTTGGACACTTTTATGATCTGCAACCTTTGTTCGAAGTATTGTTAAACTGGTGATAAATTACAATGGCATGTCATTCTTAGACCCCACAGCAGATTTTTCTGGAGTCCCAATGCATGAATTTTAGGATCCGTGTTCTAGAATATCATATTTTGCTCTAGAGATGCCAGCTGGTGCTAGGAGTGCTAACATTAAGAGAAAGATGGTTTTCTGCGTTTCCGACCAATAGTAAAATCCTGTATCCCTCAAAACGGCTCCACCACACCATTTACACAGGGCACTCGTGAAATTCTCTAAAGCTCTGCTTTATTTTCAGTTGCATTCAGTTTGTTTGTTAGCCCACCACAATACATTATGATCTAGCACATTGTGGGCTCTCATTCTTATTCAGCTGCCACCCAGTTGTATTTGCCTGACTAAGGGCTGTGCTAATTGGAAGTGGGATAGAGGTCACTCACACTCGATACCAGCTTGGTGTGGAGAACTATGTTCTGATAATATTATAAAAAGATGTGGAGCGCTTACCTATATTAGGTGACATGCTTCATCACTGGGGTCACTCCTCGCCTCTAAAATTGTTGCTAGGTGGGTTTATCCTGAGCTATTTTCTGTGTTTGTTTGTGAATGGATGTGGACTGTGCAGGTTAAAGTTTTGTGAATTTGTCTCAAATGGAAGGCTTACAACCTTTTAGTTTTTCTAGGCCCAATTCTACAATATTAAAATCAAGAAATGATGGGGTTTTAGCTAGTTAGGATACTTTCCTCATCAATTAAAATAATGGTCGAGATGTTTCAGTCCCAATCGTCTAGCTATTTTGGAGAGGGGATCTTTCTTGAGGGTCCAGTGGAACATTCGTTCTGGAAGCACTACTAAACATACAAGGTGTATTGTGTGAAATAGTAGTAGTCAAGGGCTAACCTGTATGGCACAAAACTACAGGCTTCGTCTGTTGAGAGAACAAGACCTGTAGGACTCAATTAAGGTAAAACAAGTCCTGCAGGAATAAATTAAATACAGTATTAGACAAGCAAGCCTAGAAGGTAACAACATTTTTGTAACTGACATCACATGCCAACATTGTGTAAGGAGTTAGGGCCATATTTATACTCCGTTTGCGCCGAAATTGCGTCGTTTTTTTTGACGCAATTTCGACGCAAAACTAACGCCAACTAACGCCATATTTATACTATGGCGTTAGAGGCGAATAGCGCCAAAGTTCCCGGAATGTGCGTCATTTTTTAGCGTGAACCCCTTCCTTGCGTTAATGATATGCAAGGGAGGCGTTCCCGTCTAAAAAATGACTCCCAGGCCTTTACGTGGTATTTATACTCCCGGGCAAAAGAGACGCCCGGGAGTTGGCGTGGCTAAAAACGGCGCATTTGCGCCGCTTTTTAACGCCTGGGTCAGGCATGGCGTTAAGGGACAAGTGGGCTCAAAATGAGCCCAGAGTGCCCTCCCCTGCCCCCAGGGACCCCCCCTGCCACCCTTGCCCACCCCAGGAGGACACCCAAGGCTGGAGGGACCCACCCCAGGGACATTCAGGTAAGTTCAGGTAAGTATTTTTTTTTTTTTTTTTAATAATATTTTGTGGCATAGGGGGGCCTGATTTGTGCCCCCCTACATGCCACTATGCCCAATGACCATGCCCAGGGGACAGAAGTCCCCTGGGCATGGCCATTGGGCAAGGGGGCATGACTCCTATCTTTACAATGATAGGAGTCATGTTGATGGGGGATGGGCGTCGTTAAAAAATGGCGCAAGTCGGGTTAAGACGATTTTTTCGACGTAACCTGACTTGCCCCATTTTAAGACGCCCATGCGCCATTTTCCCCCTACGCCGGCGCTGTCTGGTCTACGTGGTTTTTTCCCACGCAAACCAGGCAGCGCCGGTCTGATTGCGCCGTCTAACGCCATTCCATAAATACGGCGCCCGCATGGCGCTTCAGAATGGCGTTAGACGGCGCAAAACTTTTTGACGCTAAACTGCGTTAGCGCAGTTTAGCGTCAAAAAGTATAAATATGGGCCTTAGTACGTTTAGAGATGCCTTTTGTTAATGAGGTTAAGGCTTGGAATCTCACCGATGGACTCAAAAAATAAAGGTTTTTTTAATCTTTTCTGCTTTCTTTATATAATTCAGAGGAAAGCCTTAAACACGGTACAAAGAAGACATGAGTCTGCTAATTACAATATATGCCCAGCATAACCGCATGTAACATGTAACAAGAATTCATTTCTCATATATATCCAGAACGTGATTGCTATGGACATGAGCAAAGCATTAGCTGACAAAAGCTTAGTTCTGCCTTTCCTTTATGAATTCAAGGGTTTGGAACTCATTGATGGATCCAGAAAAGCTGTCACACGAATGAAAAAATGTCTTCATCTTTCTGTACTCTAGAAAAAATTAATTAAATTAGAAATACATTTAAAAGGAGTATACATATTACAGGAGGCAGCTAACTATAAAGTATGTTCAATGCAATAGCATGCAACACAAAGTCACATGTCAGATACGAAAAAATTAGTGACTAGCATTTTTAGTAAATCTGTTAGTCGCCAGTACCGTTGTAAGCTCGAGTTTGAGACTTACCTTTTGCACTCACCATGAGTTATTTAATAATACTGTTATCTTCCTTTTTCATTACTGATGGTATTGGAAATGTAAAAATATTACTTTTTAATTTACTCATTAATACAGATTACGTTTAAAACAATAACTGTTGAACTTATGATGTTCATTAAACTAGCTAGACCAGTGGTTCCCAACCTTTTGATTTATTTGGACCCCCATTTTAACATTAATGGAACCCAGGGACCCCCACTGAATCATCATTGGAATTCGGGGACCCCCGCCTGAGTCATTACTGGAAGCTGGGGACCTAATTTGTCAATATTTGTTAATATTTTTGAATCTTCTAAGCAGTCCCGGACCCCCTGAGAAGGCTTCGCGGACCCCCAGGGGTCCCCGGACCACAGGTTGGGAACCACTGAACTAGACAGTCCTCTTTTCAATCATAGAGTACCCGGAGACATACAAAACAAGGCACACTGAAAATGGCTGGTGGTACATAAGATGCTTCCGCATTGCAGGTTTCTTTTTAACTAAGTAGTAGACCGCTGAATGTCAGTGGGCTATCATAATTGTTTTCACATCAGGTGAGACATTTAGAACTTATGAATAATTTTTAGTTTCAATAGTTTTTATATTTATATTTTACCACTCTACAGTTAAATATATATATATATACCTGCCTGCCCTTTCTTGGACCAGCTACATCAGATCGGTTATTTTACTGACTACAGGTGGTACGCTGTTGATCATTGGAAGTCATTCTCTTTGGTAGTGGGCCTTTCTATGCTTGTGGCATTCACCAGTCAGAGGACTTCCAGATGTTTAGGACAGGTTACAGTGAGAAAGTCGTGAGATGAAAACTGAACTATTGAACTCTATGATTTTGATAATTGCTTATCTCTGTCCTCTGTTTAATAAGCTAATTTCTCCATTCCTTTCAGACGGCAAACTTTTTGCAACTACATGTCGAAGTCAGGTCGGGTCCGGTAAGGTCAAGTTCTGGCTAGGTAAGAGCATTAGAATCTTTGATTTTGTGTATATTCTTGAGAACCTTACCCCAGTATATATTAGGTGTGAACAGCTCTACAAAATTTGAATAAATATGCCATTTCTCACAAATTCCCCATATGCAATTCAACATAGGTTATTACGCCTGGGGTTGATTTGATGCAGATTAAAAGGGTTGAGGTGCCATCTATAGAACCGTTTTTATGTAATTAGGAAATACTTTTGTCTTCTTAGAATTTCTTCCCACTGATGAGTATTTAAGGTAATTTGCTGTTCTTTCTACAGTTGCATCTGGAAGGGATGCCTTACTTCCTACTTCATATCTATCAAGATCTTATATATTTAGGACATGTCCCATGTGTGAAAAGTGTGTGTCTTGATCAGTTTCTTGAATGGTGTGAGGACCCTTGATGTCCCTGCTTTAACCAGTGATTCCCTCACCCAATGTCTTGCCGGCAAGTTTTGGAAATGTCCTCCTCCTGTACTCCAAATTTTGTTTAAACTGTTGAAACGTTTTAGCTTGACCCTTAATAAATGGATCTCCAAGTGTATCACGACTTCTGTCTCTCCAATTACTGAATTCCTTAGTGACCAGTCCCGGAGCAAAGTTTCCGTTGTTTAACAAGGGTATGAATGATGCTGGATAAGGTGTGCTGGTTCCTCTGGAATGCAGGGTGCCCAAACATTTAGTGCTGAATTTGTGGAAGTGGCGATATGAAGTATAGAGTTCCCTCGTGTTTTAGATATCCACTCAGCTACTGTCAGACTGGACAGCAACCCAAGAGAGGCTGTGCGGAATGTCAGAGATTGCCTTCAGGGAGTGACAAGATGGTTGAGTGTAACACTTCTCCTTCACAGCAGTAAAACTGAAAAGGTGGCCTTTGTAGCTGGAAGCACCAGGTCACAGGATTGGTGACCAGAGGTGTTAGAGGCTATGCCCCCCTATAGAACAGCCCCAAAATCTGTGTGTGATTGTGGACCCTGATTTATTTTTTGTATAACATATTTAGACCGTGTGTTCCACTGATTCTCGTCTTTTGGGCATAATTACAAAATTCTTCAGTTTCTTCCTTCATCAGCCAGAAAAGATCTGATTCAAGCACTCGTCTTATTTAGGATGAACTACTTACTGCAACTATCTGCTTGTAGGGCTGCTGAAATATATTTATACACAGTGCAGTTGCTTCAAAATATGGTGGGCGAGTAGTATATGCAGGTAGGGGCTGCTCCTCTAAATGGAAGACAGTGTGGGGAACATAGGAGGAATACAGGGGCTAAGGTTTGGAAAGGGATTTTGGGGGATGTATAGAATGACTGAAACATTGGGATTCCACGGCAGAATGTTCAAATCACAAGCTGGCTGTAAATGTGCCAATTGTGCTTCACTGGTGACATTCCATGCTGTATTACAACAAACCAATGTGTTGGTTAAGTATAATGATCCTATGCTATTGTATTCCTGTTGTATGAACTTTTTATCTTCAATAAAAATAATTCAAAATAAAATGTGGTGGCCGGACTAATTTTGGGTATGAAGAAATCAGCATCAACCTCTAATGAGCTCAAGAAGCAACAGTGACTTCATGTACGTAAAGGATATCTATTTAACGCTTTAAGCTTATGCCATAAAACAATATACAATGGTGGGCTGATAGCTTTTATGGACCCACTATTCTCCTGGGACCAGCCTCTGTGCCCTGTCAAATCCCAGTCCGCGTTACTGGTAAAAGTTCTCAAACCTAACAAAATAGGATTGGTGGCCACTCTCTAACACTGGTTGCAACCAGAGCCTGGAATGCATTGTTGGCACCCTTATGAGCTCAAAACAACCTGACCATTTCGAGGCAACAACTGAAACCTTTCTTTTCACTTTTCACTAACACCGTCAGTAGTGCAGGAACTATTTTCACTCAACCCCTAAGGACTGTGAAAAATCCAAGTGTCACACAAAGATCAAGGGTGGCAAAACGTCCACTCAGCAAGAGAGCTGTAAGGGTGGTATAGTATGTAGCTGCTGGTGCATTTTGGAACACACTGTCTTAAACAAACTACAAAGCCATGGTGTGGTAGCATTTAAAGACATCACATTCTCCATTGAAATTGGCACTAATTGTGCCCAGACATACAGTTTTACTGATAAAACTATACAGCATACAAACAAAATATGAAAATTGAGTTTGATTGAATATTTGTGATTTGCGCATCACCAACCGACTGAAATAACCTGATTTGTTCTGATCGCATTAAAATCTTTGTTTCCATCACACTTCAGAATTACAAAAGAGCGCTTCATTCTGCTTTACTAACTTCTGATATCTCTTGAAATATTTGCAGAGTGTATTTATATTTTTTTGTGTGTTTGAAAAATGACATCATACAGCCTTTCCTTCCACACCAACAATACTCTCTCTTTGCAGTCTGACAAAGAAACTTAAACACCAATCTTTATGCTAAAAGAATCAGCCCAAAACATAGCCTGGTATTTGACCTTTGTCTTTGAGCGCACAGCACATGTGACAATATAAAAACTTTAAAGACATCTTTATTGCTCATTCACCTTCTGAACTCCAACATATTATGTTAGGGGTGCTAGAGGACCCCCAAATCTCTTCTTCCAGAGCCCGCAAACACCATATAACTTTCAGTGGGTTACCTGAGTTGCCATCACGCACAACTGACTCTTTCTGATTGAGCACCCGGAAACTTATTTCCCAAAGTAGTTGGCTGATCTTTACAAATTTACCAATTATCAACCAATCAATCATCTCATCACCAGGCTTAAAAGTAATGATCTGGAAAACTATTTCATAAATGTTTATGCACCCAATAAAGATTTCTCTGAAATCTAGAACTTTCTGTATAAAAAAGTATCTGCATATTTGGTGGCAATTTTAATCTCCACCAGGATGGTATACATTTTTACAATAAGAAATTCTGAAATTGATTTTTCAGAGGCCCAGTTAGCAGCTGTGCATACGTTTTTTAAATAGAAAATGGTTGAAAAGTTTCCTGGGCCTGGTGATTTTGACAATTGATACTTCGTATAAGGTCCAGAACTTCTTCTTTTGGTATTGGTGGATCTAGCTCCTCCCTGGTACCTGTTATAGTGAGTGATGGACCATCTTTAAGATAGTGTTCTGGGACTATCTTTAAGATAGTGTTCCCTATCGCTATTGTCATTTGGATTTGAGGCTTAGAGCTCAGTTTAGAATGTATGAAAGCATGCCGATTGATCCTCCTCTAAGTTTGATATTTGTTTTGAGAACGTGCCAATTTCCTTTATGTAAGTTCTAGTCTGATTGGTCCTCAGTTGAGCTGCTAGAGAGTGACCCAATGTATTCCCTGTCAGATGATATTTGGCATTCAGGTGACGTGACAGATATCCCGTCCGCTGTATTATGATTCCCATAGGATATAATGGGATCATAATACGGCCGACGGGGTAACCCTCCACCAAACTCTAAATCAGGCCCTCAGTCCTTGTGAACCAGAGATACCCATCACCTTTGAAGGACAACTGGGTGCTGAGTTTCTAGAGCTGTGGCCAAACAAAGAGCGATGACCCAGGCACTGAATAGGGCATTACATCTTCCTACACTCTGGGGGAACTGCAGTCTTGGACTATTATGTGGGTTTAGTGAATTAGCAAACGTTTCAATTATTGGTAATGCTTGTCTTTCCCAGAACGAAATTGAGTTGGCTGCAGATCTCAATATTGCAATCTTAACTGTACTCCCACTTTGTTGTGCACAAATATATGTCAATAAATCGCACCAGCAAAACAGTCCAAAGTAAGAAACACATTTATTAATCAAGACCAATTAGTGAAGTAGTTTGTCAATAACACCATAACTCTGAGATGGCCATGTCGGGCCATTTTCCACAGATACCACATATGTATTGTTTTTGCTGGACTAAATGAAAATTAAGATCTGAATTTCACCCCACATAGTTCTTGCACATTCCATTTCACAATAACAAATCTATATGAATTACATCAAAAGGAATATATATAGAACTGCGATTGGAATGAGAATACACACAATAAGGTAATATGGTCCACAAACCTTCCGGAAAGCTACCCTGCAGTAAGGATTGCAAATGGTGAAAAGGATGAGTGAGCTGTCCATATGTGATTGCTCTTGTGAGATTATCTAATAGTTAAATTTAAGTATTCAAAGGGGAATAATTAATGGTTTGTCATAGATGTCCAGTCTTTACGTTCTCGCGTTTATCTTTGTTTTTCAGTAGCTGGCTTTATTGTATGATTTTATAGCAGTTTCTTCCAAAGTTAAACTGCTGGATATACTGAACACTGGTTTTGAAACAATCCTTCACAGTTTTAGCTACAGCACTACACCTTTCTTGCCTTTTTCTCTTAGACAATGAGACATTTTGATATAGGGCCAGCACTATGTCCCTGCAGCCTACACTACCTGGTACCTGAGCTGAATCAGGTTGAAACCATTGGAAAGAGGCTCTCAACGCGAAGTCTTCCTGATATATATTAAGGTAAGAACTTTTGAAATCTTAAATCTGTGTTCTCCAAAACCTAACATACAGAGGAATTTTCAACATTTGTCTTCCACTCAACATTTTTGAAGGTTTGATAAATGGCTTTTATAAGCCTCCTAATTAAGGCAATGGTAGTACATTTAACGCATTAAGGAATTTCAGTAAAGCAACCATCTTAAAAAAATAATCTTGGTCCACTGAACCAAGTTTAGAGCTCCTTGTTTTTACCAGCTACATCAACCTGCTGCAATCTCAAACAAAGGTTAAGTTACATTAGCAGAATAATATCCCTGCAAATTGTAATACGGTGGTGTTTGAAAACTTATTTAGTCCATATTTGCAAACTGCCCTTAAAAGTATTAACCTTAAAAAGCAGGTTTTACATGTAATTGCCAGTAAGTCCCTCGGCTTATCTTCTGTCCAGATAAAGAACCAAATTCACTTAGAAGTTAAAATAGGGGTTTCAAAAGTTATTTTGGGATCAGAAATAAACAACAATGTCATTGTTGTATTGCTCCGTTTAGGCTTTCTCATCTGCGTACAAAATTGCGTTAATATCTGATCTATGCCAGATAGCCAAAGCTTGAGGTTCTACAACAAGGTTACATCCGTAAGGTGAAAGGGGCAGCCTCTCATATTCCACACACAACACAACCTGATTTAATATGATTTCCCCATTCACCAGCACTGCTTATTTTGCATCATGATAAAATATTAAATAATCTTTAAAAAAGTTCGTCCCAAATCATGCTTTTCCAGTATTGTTTCTAAATAAGAGAATCTGACTTTATCGAAGGGTTGTGTTACTTCTATACAGAAGCATGTTTTCACCTTATTCAAATCAATCAAACCAATCACTTTCTTGACATTGTTGAATCCCTTCTAAAACAGATCAATATGTTTCGTTAAGGCTGGTATCAAAATCACTGAATACATACTAGATGCACATTTTAATCCACTATGAAAAGAGTAAATGGCTTTAATTTAATGCTTCTCGTTGTATCGTTGCCAGGGTTTGTAAAGTCATCAAGGCTACCTGCATGCTTTTTGTTAATGATCCCTTTTTCAACACTTCATTATGCAGGTAGCACAACACTGAAGGTAGTGAGGGGCATATTTATACTCTGTTTGCGCCGGAATTGCGTCGTTTTTTTTTACGCAATTCCGACGCAAAACTAACTCCATATTTATACTTTGGCGTTAGACGCGTCTAGCGCCAAAGTCCATGGAGTTTGCGTCATTTTTTAGCGTGAACACCTACTTTGCGTTAATGATATGCAAGGTAGGCGTTCCTGTCTAAAAAAGTGACTCCGAGGCATGTGTGCCGTATTTACACTCCCGGACAAAATTCACACCCGGGAGTGGGCGGGTCAAAAAAAATGACATACGTCCGCTTTTGCGCCGTTTTTTAGCGCCTGGTCAGGGCAGGCGTTAAGGGACCTGTGGGCTCGGAAGGAGCCCAGAGGTGTCCTCCCATGCCCCCAGGGACCCCCCCTGTCACCCTTGCCCACCCCAGGAGGACGCCTAAGGATGGAGGGACCCATCCCAGGGACATTAAGGTAAGTTCAGGTAAGTGTTTTTTTTTTTTTTTTTGTGGCATAGGGGGGCCTGATTTGTGCCCCCCTACATGCCACTATGCCCAATGACCATGCCCAGGGGACAGAAGTCCCCTGGGCATGGCCATTGGGCAAGGGGGCATGACTCCTGTCTTTGCTAAGACAGGAGTCATTTCTATGGGGGTTGGGAGTCGGAAAAAATGGCGCAATCGGGTTGAGGCGAAAAATTTGCCTCAGCCTGACTTGCCCCATTTTTTGGCGCCCAAGCTCCATATCCCCCTATGCCGGCGCTGCCTGGTGTACGTCGTTTTTTTCCACGCACACCAGGCAGCGCCGGAGGCTAACGCCGGCTAACGTCATTGAATAAATACGGCGCCCGCATGGCGCTTCAGAATGGCGTTAGCCGGCGCTAATTTTTTTGACGCAAAACTGCGTTGGCGCAGTTTTGCGTCAAAAAGTATAAATATGGCCCTAAGTCACTAAACTTCCGGTACAGCTCCACAATACAACCATTTTGCCTAGGTGATTTTAATGTTTTCATTGGGACACGTGAGCTTACAAAGAATGTGGCATGTCAGATATCTGAAGACGAGAAACCACCGGAGCATCACAGAGCACTAGTCTAGACGGGGCTGGAGAAAGTGGCAGACTAGGCGGGGATCTGAGGCACATGAGAAAGAGGTACTTAGCCAGGAAACACTCACAGGTGCCACTTGCACTACGAGAGCAGTCAGCATAATTTGCACTGTGAGATGTAACTCAGAATCTGGCAACTTTAGTTCTTATGTGGACTGGAGGTCCCAGTTAGCACAGTTTTATGTACCTCATCTTTGTTTTGTTTTTCCTTTCTCTAGTCTTTTAGGTCAGATGTCAGGAATACACTTGGGAGTCGATATCTTGGAATGCTCTAGTGAAAAGAATTAGAGAAAATCATTGCATGCATTCTTAAGAAACTGAAAAACGATGGATTAAACCCATACATTTGTGACTGGGGGTCAATGTTTACATCTTTTAGCATTCTGCCCATCATCTGTTGTTTTTCCTTTTGTCGCCCTAGGTGGGAAAGGTATGCCCCGATGTGGGTCCAGTGCTCACTGTGCCAGTGGATTCAAGCTAGACTGGCTGATGAGGGGTGATACCCTGAAATCAGTACTAGGATGTTTGTTTTCTGTCCAGAGAAGACCTGGCATGGCAGTTTGGGCTGGGCTGTTCCTATGGGAAGCAGGGTCAAGACTTATTTGCATATGGCTGGGCCCAAACTGGGGTGGTGTGGTGAGCAAAAAATAAGGGTTTAAACCCAGATCTTTGTGACTGGGGGGTGAATGTTTGCATGGTTTAGCATTCCTTCTATCATCTGTTCTTTTTGCTTTTGTCGTCCTTAGTGGGAAGGGTATGCCCAGACATGTATTCTGTGCTCTTTGCGCCACTGGATTCAAGCTAGCCTGGCTGATGAAGGGTGATACCCTGAAACCAGTCCCAGGATCCTTGTTTCCTTTCCAGGGAGGATCTGGCCAGGCTATTTGGGCTGCATTGATGGAGTGTTCCTATGGAGAGCAGGGTCAACACTGATTTGTATATGGCTGGATCCAAACTGGGGTGGTGTGATGGGCAAGAAAATAGTGGATTAAACCCCGATCTTTGTGACTGGGACATTGATCAGTATTCCATCCAGCATCTATTTGTCTTGCTTTTGTCGCCCTAAGTGGGAAGGGTATGCCCAGATGTGGTTCCAGCGCTCACTGCGCCATTGGATTCAAGCTAGACTGGCTGATGAGGGATGATACCCTGAAACCAGTAGTAGGATGCTTGGTTCTGGTCCAGGAAGGACCTGGCCTAGCATTTTGGGCAGGACTGTTCCCTGGGAAGCAGGGACAAGACTTATTTGCATAGGGCTGGGTCCGAACTGGGGTGGTATGGTGAGCAAAAAATCAAAGGATTAAACTCAGATCTTAGTGACTGGGGGTGAATGTTTGCATTGTTCAGCATTCCATCCATCACCTGTTCTTTTTGCTTTTACCACCCTAAGTGGGAAGGGTATGCCCAGACGTGGGTCCCAGGCTCACTGTGCCACTGGATTCAAGCTAGCTTGGCTGATGAAGGGTGCTGTCCTGAAACCGGCCCTAGGATGCTTGTTCCTGGTCCAGAGAGGACCTGGCATGGCAGTTCAGGCTGGACTGTTCCCATGGGGAGCAGGATCAAAACTGATTTGCATATGGCTGGGTCCAAACTGGAGTGGCGAGGTGGGCAAAAAATCAGTGGATTAAATCCAGATGTTTGTGACTGGGAATGTTTACATTGTTCATCGTTCCATCCATCATCTTTACTTTTTGCTTTTGTTGCCCTAAGTGGGAAGTGTATGCCCAGACATGGGTGGCGCTATTGCATTCAAGGTAGCGTGGGTGATGAGGTGAGATACCCTGAAACCTGCCCAAGGATGCTTGTTTCTGCTCCAGGGAGGACCTGTCCTGGCACTCTGGGCTGGACTGTTCCCATGGGGAGCAGGGTCACGACTGATTTGTATCCGGCTTGGTCCAAACTAGGGTGGCGCGGTGAGCAAAAAAACTATGGATTAAACCCAGATTTGTGTGACTGGGGGTGAATGTTTGCGTGGTTTAGCTGTCTGTCTATCATCTGTTCTTTTTGCTTTGGTCACCATAAGTGGGAAGGGTATGCCCAGACGCAGGTTCTGTGCTCTCTGTGCCACTGGATTCAAGCTAGCCTGGCTGCTGAGGGGTGATACCCTGAAACCAGTCCCAGGGTGCTTGTTTCCGGGCCAGGAAGGACCTGGCCAGGCACCTTGGGCTGGAATGTTCCCATGGGGAGCAGGGCGAAGACTGATTTGTATATGGCCTGATCCAAACTGGGGTGCTTTGATGGGCAAGAAAACAGTTGGTTAAACCCAGATCTCTGTGACTGGGGCATTTTTCAGCATTCCAACAAGCATCTATTCTTTTTGCTTTTTTCGCCCTAAGTGGGAAGGGTATGCCCAGATGTGGGTCCAGTGCTCACTGCGCCATTGGATTCAAGCTAGACTGGATGATGAGGGGTGATACCCTGAAACCAGTAGCTGGATGCTTGCTTCTGGTCCAGGAAGGACCTGGCCTAGCATTTTGGGCAGGACTGTTCCATGGGAATCAGGGACAAGACTTACTTGCATAGGGGTGGGTCCAAACTGGGGTGGTGTGGTGGGCAAAAAACCAAAGGATTAAACTCAGATCTTTGTGACTGGGGGTGAATGTTTGCATTGTTTAGCATTCCATCCATCATCTGTTGTTTTTGCTTTTGCCGCCCTAAGTGGGAAGGGTATGCCCAGATGTGTGGCTCGTGGTCACTGGCCACCTGGATTTAAGCCAGCCTGGCTGATTAGGGATGATACCCCGAAACTGGTCCCAGGATGCTTGTTTCCTGTCCAGGGAGGACGCGGTCTGGCAGTTCAGGTTGGACTGCTCCCAGGGGGAGCAGGGTCAAAACTGATTTGCATATGGCTAGGTCCAAACTGGGGTGGCATGGTGGGCAAAAAAAACAGTGGATTAAATCCAGATGTATGTGACTGGGGTGAATGTTTGCATTGTTCATCGTTCTGCCCATCATCTTTACATTTTACTTTTGTCGCTCTAAGTGGGAAGGGAATGCCAAGATGTGGGTCCCGTGCTCACTGTGCTATTGTATTCAAGCTAGCCTGGCTGATGAGGTTGATACCCCAAAATGGGTCCCAGAATGCTTGTTTCCAGTCCAGGGAGGACCTGGCGTGGCAGATCAGGCTGGAATGTCCCCATGGGGCACAGTGAGGAAAAAACAGTGGATTAAACCCAGATCTTTGTGACTGGTGGTTAATGTTTGCATGGTTTAGTTATCCGTCTATCATCTGTTCTTTTTGCTTTTGTTGCCGTAAGTGGGAAGGGTATGCCCAGACGTGGATTCTGTGCTCTCTGTGCCACTGGATTCAAGCTAGCCTGGCTGCTGAAGGGTGATACCCTGAAACCAATCCCAGGATGCTTGTTTCTGGGCCAGGGAGGACCTGGCCAGGCACTTTGGGCTGGACTGTTCCCAAGAATATCAGTGGCAAGACTGATTTTCATATGGCTGGGTACAAACTGGGGTGAGGTGATGGACAAAAATGAGTGGATTCAACCCAGATCTTTGTGACTGGGGGTGCATGTTTGCATTGTTCAGGATTCCGTCCACCATCTGTTCTTTTTGCTTTTCCCCATGAAACTGTGGCAGACCATATTACAGGTGCTGATACTATTAGCCAGAAAAAGTCAAGAGATAGGACTCCCAGAGCTTGATAGGCAGTGGTGGTATGCAAGGAGTTCACTTCCGTCTGGAAGATGACTGGCAACTTTCCATGTTGAATTGACTCGTTTGCTTTTTGTACTTGTTTGTTTACTTTACTTTATTTTACTGTTTTCAAGCGCCTCGCCTCCTGCGCATCTGCCCCCGTTGTGCCCCTCTGATTGCTGTTTCCCCGATTGTATACTGTGCCATTAGTGTATTTCTGTGACTGTTTTCAAATTGTGACTGTTTTTAAAATTGTGCCCGACTTCTTTGTGCCTTGTTTTTTGTGTTTTCGCCCCTTGTGCCCTCCCCCTTGCTCTCCGCTCCCTGCCGCTGCCTCCCTGCGGCCCCGCCCCCCTCGCGCCCCCATTCGCCGCTCCCTCCCGCCTCCCAGCTGCTCCTCCCTTCCCCCTCCCTTCTTAATGGCTGGCGCTGCGCGTCGCGAGTGAGCGACCTCTGACCTGTTTTAGGTCTAGAGCTCGCCCCCCACGTCCACAGCACCAACCTGCTGTCTCCTGCCTCTGACCCCCGCCCACGCTGCTGCTAGCGTGTTCGAGGCCCTCCTCCACCCGCAGGCATCCTCCTGCGCCTCATCCCTGGTGTCTAGTGGGCTCTAGTAAGCTTCACTTGACCCGTGTGCCGCTTTCCGCCGTCCTGTAAGTGTTTTTCTCATTTTTCAGCGCCTCGCCTCCTTGCGCTTCTGCCCCCGTCGTGCCCCTTCTGCTTGTGCCACTTTTTGCCGTCCTGTAAGTGCGTTTTTACTGTTTTCAAGCGCCTCGCCTCCTGCGCATCTGCCCCCGTTGTGCCCCTCTGATTGCTGTTTCCCCGATTGTAGACTGTGCCATTAGTGTATTTCTGTGACTGTTTTCAAATTGTGACTGTTTTTAAAATTGTGCCCGACTTTTTTGTGCCTTGTTTTTCGTGTTTTCGCCCCTTGTGCGCTCCCCCTTGCTCCATGCTCCCTGCCGCTGCCTCCCTGCGGCCCGCCCCCCTCGCGCCCCCATTCGCCGCTCCCTCCCGCCTCCCAGCTGCTCCTCCCTCCCTCCTCCCTTCTTAATGGCTGGCGGTGCGCGTCCGCGCCGCTGGCGCGCCGGAGGCCTGCCAGACGCAAGCCCGTCTGCGCCCGTCCGCGCCTGGACCGCGCCCAGCACCACCCCCCCTGGTCCTCATGCCCCCCGCACCTCCTGCTTCCGATACTCGGCCAGCGAACTCCTCGCCCTCAACCCTGGCCCCTCCACAGAGTGCTTCCTGGCCACCCCGAAGCACACCAAAGGACCTTTTTCCTGCCGCACCTGCAACTTCTCCTGCAACAAAACAACGAAGCCAGCAACAACCAACACAAACCACCTGCACTGCATCCTCCTCAACACACGCTCCGCACGAAAACACGCAATCGAGCTCTGGGACTTGCTCGACACCACCGCCCCAGACGTGGCCTTCCTGACCGAAACCTGGTGGAACGACTCTTCGGCCCCTGACTTCGCCATCGCCATACCTGACGGATACAAGATCACCAGAAGAGATCGCACCAACGGAATCGGCGGAGGGATAGCCATCGCCCACAAATCTACCCTCAAAATCCACACCCACACGGACGACACCCTCAAGACAGCCGAATACCTCCACTTCCAGATTCACACGGACCCCAACACTACCCTCAGAGGAACCCTCATATACCGCCCTCCAGGACCAAGAGCCCCCTTCAGCGACACCGTCTCCGACCTCGCAAGCACCCACGCCCTCGCCTCTCCAGACTACATCCTCCTGGGAGATCTAAACTTCCACCTGGAAAACAACAACGACGCCAACACCGCATCACTGACCACCAACCTCCTCAACCTCGGACTCCGTCAACTGGTCAACACTCCCACCCACATCGCCGGACACACGCTTGACCCACTCTTCACCTCAAGCAACCACATCTCTTTCAGCCACACCTCCGAACTCCACTGGACCGACCATCACTGCGTCCACTTTACCTTCAAGAAAAACACCGAACACCACCGCATCCCTCTACCGCCTCACCGCCGCTGGGGAAAAGTCACTGAAGACCAACTAACCAGCACACTCGCCAAATACCCACCACCCGAACCCACCGACCCGAGCACCGCCGCCATCAACCTCCATCAATGGATCCTCAACTGCGCCAACACCTTAGCCCCACTCAAGAAACCCACCGCCAACCAAGAAAAGAAAATACCAGCCTGGTTCACAGACGAACTGACCACCTCCAAACGCACCTGCCAAAAACTCAAGAAGAAATGGATCCTCGAGCGCACACCCGACAACCTTGCTACCCTCAAGGACGCCAACCGTGAACACCACCAACGGATACGACTCGCCAAGCGCGCCCACGTCACAGAACGCCTCAACAACAACGCCCACGACTGCAAAGAACTCTTCTGCATCGTGAAGGAACTCTCCAACCCTAACGCCAACGTCAACGACGTCCCTCCCTCCCAGAAACTCTGCGACGATCTCTCCACCTTCTTCCACCAGAAAATCGCAGCCATCCACGACAGCTTCAACACCGCACCTCCGCCAGACCCCACCCCCGACGACTCCTCCCACGCCTGCCACCTCACCATCTGGACCCAAGTAGACGACGCCGAAACTCTAACAACCATGAATTCCATCCACTCAGGCTCTCCCACGGACCCGTGCCCACATCACGTATTCAACAAAGCCGACGCCACCATCGCCCCCAAACTCCGCAAGATCATCAACCTCTCCTTCAACACCGCCACCTTCCCGGACAGCTGGAAGCACGCAGAAATCCAACCCCTCCTCAAGAAACCCAAGGCTGACCCCAACGATCTCAAAAACTTCAGACCGATCTCTCTCCTCCCTTTTCCAGCGAAAGTCATCGAGAAGATCGTCAACGCACAGCTCGCCCACTTCCTAGAAGACAACTCCATCCTAGACCCCTCTCAATCTGGATTCAGACAAAACCACAGCACTGAGACCGCACTCCTCGCCGCCACAGATGACATCAGACAACAAATGGACAACGGCGAAACCTCAGCCCTCATCCTCCTCGACCTATCAGCCGCTTTCGACACAGTCTGCCACCGCACCCTGCTAACCCGTCTCCACAAAGCCGGCATCCAAGACAAAGCCCTCAACTGGATCTCATCCTTCCTCTTGGACAGAACCCAGAGAGTCCGACTCTCACCCTTCCGCTCCAAAGCCACCAACCTCATCTGCGGCGTCCCCCAAGGCTCCTCTCTTAGCCCAACGTTGTTCAATGTCTACATGGCCCCCCTCGCACAACTGACCCGTCAACACAACCTCAGCATCATCTCCTACGCCGACGACACCCAGCTCGTCCTCTCCCTGACCAAAGATCCGCTCACCGCCAAAACCAACCTCCACGAGGGACTAAAATCCATCGCCGAGTGGATGAGCAACAGCCGCCTGAAGCTCAACTCCGACAAGACGGAAGTCCTCATCCTCGGACGCACCCCCTCGGCCTGGAACGACTCATGGTGGCCCACCGCCCTCGGACCCCCACCCACCCCAGCCAGCCACGCACGAAACCTCGGCTTCGTCCTCGACTCTGCTCTCACCATGTCCAAACAGATCAACGCCGTCTCCTCTTCTTGTTTCAACACCCTCCGCATGCTCCGCAGGATCTTCAAGTGGATTCCAACAGGAACTAGGAAGACGGTGACTCAAGCCCTCGTCAGTAGCAGACTTGACTACGGCAACGCACTCTACACAGGCATCCCAACGAAAGACATCAAACGACTCCAACGCATCCAGAACGCATCCGCCCGCCTGATCCTCGACATACCCCGCCAATGTCACATCTCCCCCCACCTGAAGGACCTCCACTGGCTCCGCGTGGAAAAAAGGATCACCTTCAAACTCCTCACCCACGCACACAAGGCACTACACAACACCGGACCCACCTACCTGAACACCAGACTCAACTTCTACGTCCCCACACGTCAACTCCGCTCTGCCAACCTCGCCCTCGCCATCGTCCCCCGAATCCAGCGCAAGACCTCTGGCGGCAGATCCTTCTCCTTCCTCGCCGCCAAGACCTGGAACTCTCTCCCCACCTCTCTACGCCAGACCCAGGACCTCCTCACCTTCAGGAGACTCCTCAAGACATGGCTCTTCGAACGCTAGCAGCACCCCCCCCCCCTCCCCAGCGCCTCGAAACCCTGTCGGGTACATAGCGCGCTTTATAAATTCACTGATTGATTGATTGATTTGTTCACCGTTGTTCAGTCCCTCACCTTTGTTATTTTATTTCCTTGTCCAGTTGCCTCAGTTTTCTGGCCATGTGTCTGAGTTTAACATGATTCTGGATGATGATTTGTCTTGCTTGCTTTGTTTGTTCTTGTTTTTCTCTAACTTCATGTCCAGGATTGTGTATAGATCTTGATCTCACTTATCCTTGTACTGACGTCCACCAACTCTAGCTTAGATTCATTCCGGCCCTCTATTTTGAAGGCAGTAAGTATAATGGCTTGAACTAACAGTGTTTATTGCACTTCCTAATGTCTATGAATAATATTAAATATATTTATGGTCTATGAAGCTGTAATGCATGCTTAACCTGCCTGACAATGCCAGTTTGTGAGAATGCTGCAGCAAATATTCTGATGCCTCAGAGGCTTGTACCTACGAAGCCACTGTGCTTTGGCTGTCTCTTCCTTGTCTCATTTCCATTCTGCTTTTCCCTCTATTTAGTTTTGCTTTTAGTGCTTGTTCATGTACTAGCATGGTTGCACTCTGGGACTGAGTCGAATTGATAGACTCTGCCGTACAATATCTCAGAATTTTGGCAGCTGCAGGGCAGTCCTATCTTTCTGCATGAGTTATGATCCAATCCCCTGCAGTTTATGGCTCAGGCCATTACACCCATTCAAGAAGACTAAACCACTTGTTTGTTAAGTCTTCCTTCTAGAATGCTAAGCTCTTTTATGACACTGGGAGCACTTGACGCTTAAGTCTTCAGAACTTCTTCCTACAAAAGGTTTTCAGGACAAATTTGAGCCTTTTTGCCCCCACATCGTGGGTGTTCTAAAGTCATCCAGAGTTTGTGGATGAATTTGGAGGTAACTGAAAATATTGCCAAAATATAGCAATTTTTTTTTTTTGTTTGAAAGAATAGCAAGAGGAAAATGGCATCAACAAAATGTTGCTGTACTAGGATCACAATGTTCCCAGCTTTCATGAACAATCGGAGTTTTAATATATATTTTACTATTTTTGTGCATTTGTCTAAGTGGTAGTCAATTTTTCCTTATGTATTGTGGTTTCAACCTGCTTGCAGTTTGTGGTGGAAACAGATTGAAACACATGGTTCATCCTAGAAAGCTGTACTTTCCTGAAACTAGACTAAATTCCAAGTTTAGCTAGGGGTCATTTGTGTTTTAGTAAAGAAACTAATTGTTGAAATAAAAAATAATTAAAATAAGTAGGAAAAATAGTAATTGGTGATAACATGTCATCTGTAATTTTTTGCCCTAAAAGCCATTTTACAAAAGTACCCTAAAGTTACATCGATCATATCCTCTGGTCACAGGGATATATAGTGTTTGTTGGTTGTTCAAAAACACATGACACCCAGAGCCTACAACTAGTCTGCAGTTTATAATGTTTTTTCGTCATGTGTCCACAATGCAGCAATTCATGTGGGAAAACCTAATAAATAAAAATGGGTGTTAAAAAAAAACATGTATTCTTGAAATGTGCACAAATGATTAAATTTGCCAACAGTGGTTATTTGTACACCTCTGAATTCGGGATTGCCCATAAATTCATGCGTTTCAGAGGGCATTTAAAAAAAATCAAATCTAATTTTTACTAACAAATGTTCTAGTATTCTGTGTTAGCACACATCTCCCAATACATATGGTAGGGAACAAGCATATTTACTTCATTGCTTGAAACAACTGTCCTCAATGATTCTAATAACTCTTCTCCCAGTATATCAGGCCTGATCAAGCATGAGCATCTACAGCAGTATCTTTGACACATGAATATTGTACTGTGCCTTTTAACCTGATTCCACAAGATAAATTCACTGGCGAGCCCCATTCTTTTAGTCCTATCTAGCTCAGTGTAATATGTACGTTTTGATACTACCTCATCAATTTTCCACTGATAGAGCTAAGGTTGTATTTACTCTATCTCATATGACCAAGAATGCTCTTATATTGGCAGCTCCAATAATTTTAAATACATTTCCCTAACTTCAGCATTTTAATACATTTCTTGATTAGTGGTGTTTGATCACATGCAGTTTGATCAAGCAGCTCACATTGGTCTCTTGTCTTCAAAGTAAGGCCCAAAAGAGAGCATCACCTGTATTACTCAGTTTTCTCTATTAGTATTAAAAGCAGCAAAAATTGACGATATTTATGTTGCCGTCATCTATTATGGATTGAGGGAAGATCTTAAAGATGTCCTTTTGTTTGTGGCTAACACACCAACCACATTGACTGTAATAATTGATTTAGTAGTGGATAGACCATAAGCAAAAGAAGCAGTGTGCAGAAAGATCAGTGCCCCTGCGCCATTGGATCCCAACTACTCTTATGGATCTACTCAGACTACTGTACACAAATAGTTCATTCAGATTGGAAATGTGTGCAAACCTCTATCTCAAGAGGAAAGAGACCAGAGAAAATAATGATTTATGCTTTCACAGTAGAAAAGCAGGATATTTTGTGGGAAAATGGAAATGGAGGGAAACATGTATGCCTGACCTTAAACAGGGGACCAAGATTGAGAAATTCTGTATTCCAGTGACTCCTAAATGCGAGCACAATTTTTACAGGTTACTTTGGTTGATCCTGCCCCTGGAATGTTGGGCACTACTGAACTCAGGGACATCTGGCTGCATTATGGATATCAAAGTTGTGCACTCATATGATATTTCTACAAAAAAAATAAGCCTCAGCCCATTATGATTATTGAAGGCACACCTTCTAACTTCTGGAGAAGTGTATAAAGAGACTAAAGAATTGCTACAGACTTGGGAGGCTGTGCAACTATTTGTTTTGACTTAACTAATACAATTAGTTTTCACATCATTCTAAGAAATTCATGGCTACCTCAGCATAATCCTGTGGTGAACAGGAAGTTCTTAAGCCTGCAACTAACTTAAGAAGTTTGCCAAACACAATTTTCTGAAGGACTCTAACTCTCAAATCCACCAGTGGTTGGTTGTGGTGTTCTATACTGATTCCTACAGAAGAAGAAAGTAGTATTCCTACAACGTAAGCTGATTTCCATGATGTGTTTTGTGTAACATGTACAGGAACCTTGAACCCTCCCCCAAAATGGAGTATGATTGGTCTATAGAACTGTTTTCAGAGGACAAAATACAACCTGGTCAAATCAACCACTGATGATAAAGGACAAGAAACATTTACATAAATATTCTGAAGAGAATTTAACTCAAGAGTTTTAAGGCATTCCAATTTGTTTGCAGGAGCACCTATGGTTTCAGTCACAAAGCCGAATGGTGATCTTAGACCATGTGTGGATTATTGAGAATTGTATGCTATCACAGTATCGATACCCATTACCAACACCTTTTTAATGTGCCCCTCCTTATTTACCAAGGTGCACCTTCAATTTTTAACACAAGTAATCTGTGTTCTCTCTCATGCAATTCTAGCAACTCCACTACAGTACTACGTGTTTTCCCCCTTCACCATACTAGAAAGCCATCACTCACCAAGGCAAAATAACCTCTCTCTCAGCTAGTGATCTGAATTCAGTCATACATATTTCTGCCAGTATAGCTTAGCCTCTTGTATTTTCATATTTCATCTTTTTTCCTTACGTTAGCCTCTATATTGGTCAGTCCATGTCAAATGTACTTAAGTCCCCATAATCTTTGCCTATACAAATACTTCTAATGTAGGCTTCATATGCACTTCAGAACACTTCTTGCTTGTATACAGAGCCCACATTTGTGTCAAACTACAACTGAATATGGTCCTCAGCTTCTTCCCAAAATACAAAATCAGCTAATGCAGGGCTGTCAGACTGCCACCAATGTAAGCAGACAGGCTTCCACTGGAGTGTCATGTGTGCCAAGAATGGGGAGAGGTTAAAAGAGTTCTGGGCAAATGTCAGCTCCATTAGATGCACTGAGCAATTCTGTTGTTACAAGCATTCTGTCCCCTCTAGGTGCAGGCCTGAGGATGTTGGGGTTAGGGTGGAAGGTAAGAGAGCAGCTTTGTGATGGGATAGTTCAGGTTAAGTTGGGAGGAATGAAAGATCTGTCAAAACAAAGTGGATGGTCAGGTCAGGACGGTAGGCAGGATAGAGCAGAGAGGGCACCGGGGGGACCAGTTCCTTAATTAAATATTTTACACACAAATATATCATGTGTTGTGTTATTTGGAATTAAAATGTATTATGCTATTGTATGTGAACTAAAATCTAATTTGCAAAGATGCTGTCTCAGATGATAGCAGCATTGGCATCCTGTTGCTGTATTTGTTTCTATTAATTTTAATATTTTATTTGCGGTATTTGTACTAACCTCCTTGTGATGGCTCCAGATCGCTTTAAGTAGGCAATATGAATTGGAATGGCAGCAGTAATAGCATACCTTGGCAGGAATCCAGTGATTGTAAACAGAAGATCATCCAAACAGATTAACACTGTTGAAAGATGACTGCCGTGATTATGACCCTAGGATGATAATAGTAAAACCTTAAAGGTGTGAAGGTTATGAAGGAGATTCAGACAGTCTTAGGCATCTTACCAGCAGGGCTACGATAGCTGGTGAGGACTGTCTCAATGAGTACCCAAGTGCTTGAGTGAAGAGTTGGGTCTTTAAGTTTCTTCAGAACTACAGATAGGCATTCTGCTAAGAGAAGCCCACTGCAAGGAGATTATTTCTTGTACCTGCATGGTAAGAATGTTAATAAGCCCTGGTCTGCAGACCTGAAACTTCTTTTGGAGTGATAAGGGACAAACAGTTTTGTGAGATATTTAGGAGAGCAGTGATGCTGTGCCTCTTATTTGTTTATTTATTTGTATTTATTTTTGTAATTTCTGCACAAAACCCAAAGTGGTATCTGATCGCCCTAAGAAACTGCACCATTGCTAGAAAGCATATGTATTTCTTGCTCTGGAGCTGTTAGGGGTGGGGAGTAGTAGCTAACTGCTGGAACCACTCGAGATCGATTACATTCCGCAGAGCTGGTGGATCGTTTCAGATTCTCTAGCAAGTGCCAGGGCCGTTACACAGCCTACACTTTAAATCAACAGCCAGAGTGTGGCGGCAGCCCTAGCAATAGCTTGGGGGGCCTATAGGTGGCTGGGCCAGATCCACTCCCTGCCCAAGACGATTTGCCTGCTGGTACCTGTGGAAGCGCACTCACCTTCCCACCATGTGATGGTGGTTCTGACAAAGGGGACCCATGCTGCTGAGTGCTGAATCAGCATGTTGTTCCCATGACCCCTACCTTCCCTGCCATGCTGTGCTCTTGTGCCAGGGTCTGTCATGGCCTTTCGCCATGCACTCCCTTTGCTCCAGCAGTGACACTCCCAAAACTGCAACCCTATGGCTGAGGTGCAGGGGGCGGGGTCCATCTGAGGTGATAACATTGCTCGTCTTGCAGTGTGTTGGTGTCAGAGGATGCGCAGCCCAGTCCTGTGATTACCTGGCACCTTTTTATGGCCTGGTCCCCCTACCCTGACGATGTAGCTCCTCTGGGTGTCCTGTCACCTTTATGGACCTGCACCTGCCTCCTTCGCAGCAGTCTTGAGGTAGAAGAACCTTCTTACAAATCCTACATATCTTCAGCAGCTACTCCACCACATGAGCCTGGCACCTCTGAAGCATACTGGCTACATGTTACCCTTTCCTCCATTCGGATCCCTCTTACTGATTGATGAACATCCCCTATTGTTTGCTGTTTTAGTATGTTGCTGGATGATTGCCGTTCAACATCCAACACCTGCTTGGAAATCAGCACCTGGGCAGTGCTTTTTTTTCCGTGGCCTGGATCCATGCCGTCAAGACCCTCTCAGCCTTTTTGTGGCCCACTTGCACCTGCATCCACCTCGGCTGCATTGACTGAATCCATAGTGGGTAAGCTAACCAATGTCAGGCCAAACTTTAATTTGACAGGCGTCATTTCATGTTACATGGCAATCAGCAGGACACTACTCTGCCTGGCATGGCAGAATGGAATATAGCTGCTATTTTTAAGGAAGTTAAGAATAGTCTCAAATTAATTGACAGCAAAATGGTACTGTCATAGTAAGACCGGATAGATTCCAGAAGCGGGCTGACAGACATAATTCAAGACTGATGCTAGCTGAAGCCAGAATTTAAGAGTTGGAAGATACTCAGCACAATCTTGATCGGGGGCTAACTGAGACTGTGAAGGAGCTGAAAGTCATCAAAGCAAAAAACAAAGACTTGGAGGTAGATACTGCTGCAATCATATTAGGATTCTTGAAGTACCTGAATCATCCACGGCAATGACATGAAGGGCTTTGTCAAATGACTTCAGGCACTTTGTTTGGTCAGGAATAATTCTCTGATGGTTTCTTTGTTGAACGGTGCATTGCACACTGGCACCCAAACCTAAACCTGGCCAAAAGCCGAGACCAATCACAGAGTGGCTGCTGAGCTAAAGGGACATGGTATGTATGCTGCAACTTAACAGGGAGTTCCCAGATTTACAATATGAAGGGGCCAAACTATTCTTCTACCCTGACTTCACCACAGCAGTCCAGGAGGCCCGATTATCATTCCTGGAGGTCAAGAGGATCCTTAGATCCAAAGCAATTAAATACTCCATGTTGTTCCCAGCTAAACTTTGTCTGAAATATAAGGGCAAACCCACTTTTTAAATCCTTACGGTGCCCTTGACTTGACTTCAAAGAACACCACCAAGGGCCTAAGACGGCTGAGTCCCTATTGCTTGTCAGCTCAACCTTGTCCTGTGCTAAACATTGGGAAGGTGCCTCCCCCTTCAGAGTCAATGATCAGGTTTCTGTCATCAGGACTCACTGTATGATGTTTTTTCGTATATATGCCTGACGTAGAGCTTTGGTACACCAAGATGTGCTGGTCGAGTGACTGTTCTTCTTAGCTTTAAACTAAGAGGAAACGAAGCTAAAGAATGCAAAGAATAAAGCACTCTTATTATGAGTAATACATTTATTAAGGCACATCCCAGATTTCAAACGAGAACACACAAAAATATTAACATGAGCATTTAACTTGAATGTAGCAAAACACATGCAGATACTAAAATGATCACAGCACTTGAATAATGATAGGCAGAAAAAGTGCCATACATTAACAATGAATATGTATGAAGTGAATATATATATATTGATGTATGCGCACAGCAAAGCTAGACAATTAAGAATTAAACTGCATCACCATGGGGATCTAATCCAACTTCATTCTTGCCAACGTCAAGCTGTGGAATCCTGGACAGCTGAGGCAGGAGAAACACTCCCCAATGGGAATTGAGTTCCTTCCGCCTCAGCGCCAAGCTTCCCCACCTTCTATACCTTAAACAAACCCAAAAAGAAAGTTCTGGTAACCTTCTCCCTCCCTTCGAGTAAGTTGTGAAATTCAAGCGCTGGCTGTACTTGGTCTGTGTCTAAAACACACAAAACTGGCCAGACCCCAATGCGCATTCCTGAGACAAAGCTGTACCTTTCTCTGATGTAAAAATTCTCATACTGGTACACTCTTATCACCTCCGCAACCCCCACGATATGTTCCCGGCCCTGGTGAGAAGAGTGAAAACAAGTTCATTGTAGAAAACAAGCTGTGTGTGGAAAAATACCTGCACCACTAATGTGATGACATTTGAAGCTAAGCTAAGCACAAAATGGAGTCAGTGGTCAAGATGGTCAGTAGTTAAATACAGATAGCATTACACCCCACCCTCTCATAACATACTGGTCTAAAAGTAACCATTTTTGGTCTAAATATTGAAAGTAGGTTAGGTATACACTGTACACAGCAATAAAGTATTATTATAATGCAAATCACTATGAGTATTCCACCTAAAATATTGTGTAATTGCCCAAAATCAGGTAACCAGCTAAATAACCAGTCTCACCACCCTTTGTCAACATCTTGTCTAGCTCCCTTCACCAATTTCTGTAAAGTGCAATATGAGCCTGGATAGATTTAGAGTGGTCTGAAAGGATAAAGCTGCACATTCCCTCAAACGCTGAGCAGCCATGATCATGCTTCAAGAGCAAGTAGTCAATGGCTGCCCTGCTTTACAATGTAGCTTTTCTAGTGCCTCATATATCAAGCAGTAATTCGCCGAATGCTATAGATGTGTGATTGAAGTTCTTATCCATCAATCATGCTAACTTGTTAATAACTTGAGTATTATAAACATCTAATCCTGGAACTCCTGCTATAGAAATACTTCAGCTCGCATTTTCTGATTTAGATAACAACTGAATTTCAGAGTCACAGTCTTCGCTTAATTGAACTGTTGCTCTCGGAAGGCGAGTATGTACTGAGTGAAATGGAAACATCATGAGTCCTAACCGCGTGAAAACACACGGTCCACTCATTATATTGGCAGGAATGCATGTATAAGTGATATTTCCACAAGTGTAAAATCACCCCATTTGTAGTTTAACATGCTTGATGTGGCTGGCAGCAGTCACAATCTGTTGGCAAGACATGCTATCATTCGTATTCTTGCAAGTTTTATCATTTCTATGCTGGCACAGTACTTGTTGTTCCCACAGGATCTCTTGAGGAGACCCCGTTGTTGTCTCCAGGCGCATTTGAGCACATTTTCCCATTTTTTGTAAGGATCACATTGTAAGTAATCACATGGGTCAGATCGTCCCATTTTTCATCTGTTACCTCTTGGCAAAACCTGCAGTACTCATATAATGTAAAGTGTGACAACATGTCACTTTCTTGAGCTGCTCCATCTTTGTTGGTGGCATTAAACATTTGCAGCAAAACACTGACAGGAGTCGGTATGGCGACCCAGCAAGTGGAGGTGACATCAATAGTACTTTTCATATTCGTCATTCAGAAATCCGATCTGTTGAGCACAGCTCGTGCCAGATGGGTCCAGATGTTTTCAGTCAAGAACAGTAAAGATGACGATCGGCACGGTCGGTCAATCACTCCAGATCTGGGGGCTTTCAGTCCCTCCCGACCCCACACGCCCAAATACTATCCAGGCGGTACAAGCAGCACAAAGACATCTTGCAGTATGATCTATAAAAGAAACAAGTATGATCGTTCTCATAAATAACATTTCTCAGCTGGTACATGTTCCCACTTGTCCTTTCCTGGTTTCATGACTATTAATATGTTGTCCCGGCCCTTGGCTATAACTTCTGCTGGTTCAAGAGGATGATTTGGGGGTTCTACCCATACACCTCAGCACTAGGGTTTTTATCAGTTGAGCCAAAAACCTCCCTCCCCATGCACTGTAAGAAGGGCTGGGGCAGTCCCCTTTTTATCTATTCCTCCATACACTGAAATGATTACAATCTGCGCCGTTCTGTCTCCAGATTGTATTATCAAGTCAGTGTCTCCACTGTTCAAAAGGATAACCATAAGCTCTCCTTGGTAGTCTGCATCGATCACTCCCCCCAAGACCTGAATACCTTTGAGTGCCAACCCAGATCGGGGAGCAATCAATCTGAAACGCTCCGGGGGAATCTTTATTCTAACATCTGTTTCAAGACGTGCCATGTCTCTTGGTTTCATTCTGTACATACTCAAAGCATGTAAATCAAGGCATGCAGTTTCTGGTGTGGCTCAGTAAGGAGCTAAGGCTCCTGCTTTTATTTCCCAATACATGATGGTGTTGGTCTCTACATTGGGTTGTATCTGTAATGCTGGGGTCAACATTTGCAATGAAGGGGTCTCTGCATTTGTTAAAGGTCTGCTATTCAAAACTTGGAGGGCTTCATTTAAACCCTCTCTCCAGTTTCTCAAAGTTCCATCTGATAATTTTCGTAATTGGGCTTTCAGTAAGCCATTCATTCTCTCAATCAGTCCTGCAGCTTGTGGATCACATGGAATATGATAAATCCACTCAATATTATGTTGTGAACAATATTCTTGCACCAATTTTCCTTTGAAATGTGACCTGCTGTAATTTTAGATTTAAAATGGTACTCCGTAATACAACATTAACAAGTCCAGTGTCTTTATGGTGTTAAAAGGAGTGGCTCATTTGCAAGGGATGGCAATCAGGTAACCAGAATACGTGTCCGCTACTGTGCAGGCGTATTGACACCAGCAACTATTCGGTAGTGGCCAAATGTAATCAATCTGCCATATCTGCCCCGGCAACTTCCCTCTCCCCAACTGACCTTTGACAGTGTCAAGGGAGAGATCTGTGCTGTTTGTGTTAACAAATAGGACACTGCATGATCACTGTTTTTAATACGTCTAGGGGAATGTACATCCCTCTCATCTCCGCCCACCTGTTAGTGGCCTTCTCTCCCAGATGTCCACATTTTTGGTGCGCCCACTTAGTCATCCTCACCAAGTCAGAATTCTGTGTAGCCACTTCTGCCTCTGAGATTTTGGCTTTGTCAACTGCAAGAGAATTAAACCATCGTTCTAGTGAGTTGGTGGGACAGTGGCATCGTCATGATACACAGTAACAGTACTTTGCTCTAGCATTTCCCAAATTTCTTGCCACATTTCTTTGCCTGACACCTCCTTTGAATATATTTGCCAGTTACGTGCATGTCATGTGGGAAGCCGGGTGGCTAACCAATTGCAGTAGACCAAGAATCAGTATAAATGTGACGGATCCCAGGCAATTTTTGTTTCAGTGCCTGATATACAGAATACAGTTCTCCATATTGCCTACTCTTTCCTTCTCCTGTAGTGGAAAGCAACTTCTTGGTGACTGAGTTATATGACAGTGCCTTCCAATGTCTTTTGGCCCCCACATACTTTTTTTAAAAACATTTTTTTATTTGCTTTTAAACCCGGACATAACAAATCCGGAAAAATAATGTAACTCAGGCAATAACTGCCAATCAGATACAGGGCAAATATGTATGTTAAAAACAGGAGAAAACCTCCCTCGCCTCCCATCATCCCCCAGCATTTTACATGACATAATCCGTCGATGAGCA
Organism: Pleurodeles waltl; assembly: GCF_031143425.1. Taxonomy (NCBI): domain Eukaryota; kingdom Metazoa; phylum Chordata; class Amphibia; order Caudata; family Salamandridae; genus Pleurodeles; species Pleurodeles waltl. The sequence continues at coordinate 1,459,112,143 of NC_090445.1, read as the reverse complement.
CTCCTTCCTGAAATGCATTCCCTCTTTCCTCCAATCGGTTTCTATCTGGGAGCCCCTTAGGCGTGTTAATTGTTCTATGTCTGTCCTGATGGTCCTATAGTCCATAGTCTCTTTCTGACTATATCTCAAGTGAGTAGTATGTGGTCCAGTCCCCCCATATCTTTTGAAATTTCTGCGGGCATCCCCTATTTGTATATGTAGTTTTTTCCCCCATCATGAATTCGTCCATCCCCTTTCTCCAGGTATTCAGAGTTGGGCGGGTCTGGGCTCTCCACTGTCGGGCAATGGGGGTCATTCCGACTCCCGCCGGCGGCGGTAACCGCATGCCCGGCGGGAGCCGCCGAATGACCGTACCGCGGTCAAATGACCGCGGCGGTCATTCTGAGTTTCCCGCTGGGCTGGCGGGCGACCGCCAGAAGGCCGCCCGCCCGCCCAGCGGGAAACCCCCTTCCATGAGGATGCCGGCTCCGAATGGAGGCGGCGGAGTGGAAGGGGTGCGACGGGTGCAGTTGCACCCGTCGCGATTTTCAGTGTCTGCCACGCAGACACTGAAAATCTATGTGGGGCCCTGTTAGGGGGCCCCTGCAGTGCCCATGCCAATGGCATGGGCACTGCAGGGGCCCCCAGGGGCCCCACGACACCCGTTCCCGCCAGCCAGGTTCTGGCGGTGGAAACCGCCAGAACCAGGCTGGCGGGAAGGGGGTCGGATTCCCTGGGGCAGCGGGAAACCGGCGGGACACCGCCGGTTTCCCGTTTCTGACCGCAGCTGTACCGCCGCGGTCAGAATGCCCATGGAAGCACCGTCAGGCTGTTGGCGGTGCTTCCGCGGTCGTTGGCCCTGGCGGTCCATGACCGCCAGGGTCAGAATGACCCTCTATGTCTCTTTTCGCAACCATCAGTCCAAGTCCGCATAGCAGAATTTTTCTCCTGGGTAAATCTAAGTATGTATTTGGGATCCGGGGGAATCCTCTCGTTCAGTACCCCTGAGAGTTCCACCAATACCCCATTCCAGAACTCCCTTATCACCGGGCAGTCCCATATGACGTGTAGAAAGGAACCGATCTCGCAACAGCCTCTAGCACAATTTGGGTGTCCGGTCCTCCCCATTTTGTATAGTCTGTGTGGGTCATAATACACTCTGGGGGTCATTCCGACCCCGGCGGGGGGATGCGGGAGCACCGCCAACAGGCTGGCGGTGCCCCGCAGGGCATTCTGACCGCGGCGGTTTGGCCGCGGTCAGACCAGGAAAACCTGCGGTCTCCCGCCGGTTTTCCGCTGCCCTGGGAATCCCCCATGGCGGCGCAGCTTGCTGCGCCGCCATGGGGGATTCCGACCCCCTCACCGCCATCCTGTTCCTGGCGGTTCCGACCGCCAGGAACAGGATGGCGGTGAGGGGTGTCGTGGGGCCCCTGGGGGCCCCTGCAGTGCCCATGCCAACGGCATGGGCACTGCAGGGGCCCCCGTAAGAGGGCCCCACTTTGAATTCCAGTGTCTGCTTTGCAGACACTGGAATTCGCGACGGGTGCCACTGCACCCGTCGCACATCCTCCACTCCGCCGGCTCCATTCGGAGCCGGCATCCTCATGGAGGGCTGTTTCCCACTGGGCTGGCGGGCGGCCTTTTGGCGGTCGCCCGCCAGCCCAGTGGGAAACCCAGAATACCCGCGGCGGTCTTGTGACCGCGCAGCGGGATTCTGGCGGTTCCCTCCAGGCGGGCGGCTCCCGCCGCCCGCCGGGGTCAGAATGACCCCCTCTGTGTAGTATTTTAAATTGTATCAAGCGAAGTCTGGATCTTATTGCCACTTCCCTTGGGAACATCAATGCAGCCTCCCAGTCTATTTCTTCCATTTGTCCTATGTCCTTCTCCCATTTGGTACGTAGGGTTAGTAGGGTGTTTGGCATATTATTATTAATGGTTTTGTATACCAGCGATGTTGCTTTCTCCATTATTTTATTGGTTAGCAGGCGGCTTTCAAGGGGGGAGTGTTCCACGATTTCCTGTCCCCCAAGACCTTCCTTCCCCCACGCATGCCTCAATCTTATATATTGAAACTATTGTGTCTCGTTTAGGGCATATTCTTGTTGTAAAGACTCAAAGGGCATGAGACCGCCATTCAACATCAGATCTCCAATTTTGGAAATCCCAATCATGTCCAAGCCCCTGAAGCCCTTGAGCTTTTTAATTTCTTTTAACCAGCTTCCCTCCCATAACGGGGTCTTCATAGTGGGGCGCCTATATCATCTTATCTTCATATTGGCTCTTTTCCAGGCCAACAAGGTCACTCTCGTGGCTGGAGCGAGGTGTCTAGTTCCAGTGCCCTCATATAAAAATTGTTTACAGGATCTCCCTTCCCATTGTAGCCTTTCCAGTCGGAAGGTGGGGTGTTGAGCTGCAACATATATCCAGTCATTAACATTGATTAGATGGGCTGCCCAGTAATATGGCTCGATGTCGGGTAGGGACAGTCCACCCACGTATTGGCAGCGTTGTAGCGTAGTTAGAGCAATTTGTAGGTGTTTTCCCATAGGAAAAGTCTGATATCCCTGCCTATGGCCCCGAATTGGCTGTTGGGAATTTGGTAGTATGTGTTTTGTAAAGCGTATAGGAACTTTGGTAGGGAGATCATTTTTACCATTGCCACTCGGCCCATTAACGTCAAGGGAAGTGTTTTCCATCTATCGAAATCACTACTACATTCTCTTGCTATCCTCCCGATATTACGTCCGAGGCATCCATCAGCTTCATGGGTGACATATATTCCTAGGTATTGAAATCCCTCCCTCGTGCTTTGCAATTGCATCGGCAGAGGTGGGAGGGATATCCCCTGTTGTGGTATATATAACTTCGATTTGTGCCAATAAATGCAGTATCCCGAATACCTACCATACTCCTCTATCAGGAGAAACAACCTCGGGAGTGTGATCTCAGGATGAGCGATGTAGAGGAGAACGTCATCCGCGTGTAGAGAAATGCGCTCCTCCTCTCTCCCTCCGGTCTCAGTCTAAAGCCAGTTATGTCAGCGGAGTTTCTGATCTTGCACGCTAATGATTCCAGTGTGAAGGCAAATAGCTGGGGTGACAGAGGGCATCCCTGCCTCGTTCCCCTTCCGATGGGGAATTCTGAGGAGACGACTCCGTTCACCCTAACCGCGGCTGTGGGCCTTGTGTAGAGCAGTTGTACCCACTTAATATAGTTTGGGCCAAACCCAAATCGTCTCAAGGTCGCCACCAGGAATGGCCAGTGCACTGCATCAAAAGCCTTCTCCGCATCTGAAGCCAGGAATAAATGGGGCTCTGGACGATTCATCACTGCGGCAAGCCATATGTGTGCTCTTCTTAAATTATGTCTTGTAGACCTTCCGGGTATGAAGCCGGTCTGGTCCATGTGTATTAATGAAGAAATGACTCTAAGCATCCTGGATGCCAGCACACTGGCTAAAGCCTTGACCTCCACGTTTAACAAGGATATCGGCCTGTATGAGGTACATTTATCTTTGGGTCTACCCTCTTTGTGTATTACTGCTATCTCAGCCCTACGCAGGTCTGGGGGTGCACCCCTTGCTCTCAGGCCTCTAGGTACATATTTAATAAGTGAGGAGCCAGTACTTCTCGGGAGCTTTTAAAGATTTCTGCCGGGAAGCCGTTCGGGCCCAGTGCTTTGTCCGGTCTTAGTCGCGCCAATGCGGCAGATATCTCCTCCACTGTGAGGTCTTCCTCTAGCTCTTCTCGGTCCACCGAGTCTAATACAGGCCTGGCTATCCCATTTAGGTATTTAGTGATGGAATCTATCTCTTCCATTGGTCTTGCTCTATAGAATTCTTTGTAATAGCCTGCGAATGTTTCTGCTATGTCATTATCTTCAGTAACCCTAGCCCCGTTTTGTGTCTCTATTTCTTGGACCCATCTCGCTTCCCTTTCTTTCCTTCCGAGCCATGCAAGAAGTTTCCCAGCTTTGTCCCCCATTTCACATAGTCTACATTGCGTTGCTCTAAGGCGGGTCTTTGTCTCTTTCTCTGCTAGCTCCTTATACTCAACTTTCGCTAGCTCTAGTTGTCTCAATAGTGAGCTTGTGGTCGTATGTATCGCCTCCCTTTCTATCTCTAGGAGTTTGGCCTCTATATCGTCTAATTGTTTATTATCTCTACGTCTTTTTTGGGCAACTAGGTTTTGTGCAGTGTCTCTAAGCACTGTCTTGTAGGCTTCCCATAAAATCACTGCCGACCTCACTGACCCTTCGTTTTCCTTAAAGTAGAGGTCAGTGTCCAGTCTTAAACCTCTTGCCACTTCTCCATCTTGCATGTCCCATGGATTCAGTCTCCAGCTCTTTCTTTTCTCAGACTTCCTACCTATAGTAACTAACAGGGGGGAATGATCTGGCAATCCTCTCACGAGGTATTCAGCCCCTTGTATCTTACCTATTTCCCCCGCTGGTGCGAAAATGTAGTCCAATCGAGAGAAGACCCTATGGGCTCCCGAGAAGTATGAGTATTTTTTTTTTCCCTGGGTGTCTCCTTCTCCATACATCTGTTAGTCCCAGGGAGGTTGCAAAATCATACAGTGGGGTGCTCTGACCTACTGTCCGTCTTTGCCCTGATCTATCTAGTGTTAGATTCATTACGTCATTAAAATCCCCTCCCAGGATATGTAGGGTGGCAGAAGATATTAATAGTATCTTTGCAATCTTTTCAAGGAGAGGGGCCTGTAATCTTGGAGGGGCATACGTGCTTAGGAGTAGGATTTCTCTTCGTCCCCATGTGCCTTCAACTCCTGCAAAGCACCTGTCTGTGTCCTCCCATCTACGTGTAACCCTAAAGGGTCTTACGGATCAGTATTGCCACCCCTCTAGAGCCTGCCGTGTACCCTGCATGTGCAAGTACTACATAGGGGCCTCTATTTAAAAAAACACATTTTGTACCTTTCAGGTGAGTTTCTTGTAGGAGTACTATGTCTGGTTTCTGTCACTTGATATATTGGGAGACTAGACCTCTCTTAACTTTATCACCTAGTCCATTCACGTTCCATGTGAGCACGCTAAATCCCCCTTCACTCTCAGGGAGTGTCGCCCTATTCCTTTGTCTGGGAGTCATCTCGAATATTGAGTCTTTTCATTATGGGTACTCAGCCAATTGGGGCCCCCGGTGTCACCACCCTGTGATCTGTAAGGTTTCTCTCTTTTCCCTTGAGATTGAGCTATAATTGCCTGTTTCTTTGAGCTAGTTGGAAAACTTAACATAAACAATATGTAAAACAACCATTGATAACTAAGTATCCCTCCCTCCCCCCACCCTACCTCCCAAGGGTCCCTGTGAGCTTGTTCCTTCATGTCCCAACCCCACTAGAGTCCGGAGGTTTGTAGCCCTCCCTTTCCCCCCCTTATTTTCCCCTACCGTGTATAACTATGAAAAATATTCAAACCACCCCAAAATGCTGGGGAAGTAGTCCTTTTATGGGTTCGGAGGAGGACAGAAACGGCTCGCCATCCTTTAACGTCGTCATTCTTGCAAGTGCCCCTCCGATTCTCCAAGTGCCCGTGAGTCTCTTTCAACCTCCAGTCTGTCTATGGCTTTCAGCAATGGGTGAGGGGAACTCTCCCCCGGACCAGGCCCCCCATTTGGGGTCTGCTGATTGGCGTCGGATTGTTCATTTTGAGACCGGATCCTTCCATCATAGTTTCCCTCCGAGTCTGTAGTGTCTGCTCTCCCTTTAGCTCTTCTAGGATTCCTCCAGGGTGTATTTCTTCCCATTCTCTGTCTTCTTCTGCCTCTACGCACCGGGAGGGACCATTCCTTGGGCCTCGCCCCCTCAGTTTCTCTAGGTATCCTGCCAGATTCCGCAGTTCCACCCTTACTGAGCTGGGGTCGTTCCTCAATCCAGTCCTAGGCATCCTCGGGGGACTGGAAGAAGAAGGTTTTCCCCTGGAACATAACTTTTAGTTTCGCCGGAAAGAGGAGCATATATCCACGGAGCCTGGCCTTGACCGCGTCAAAAGCATGCATTTGTCTTTACACTTCTCTGGTATAGTCCGGGAAGACTAGTATCTTTGAGTTTCATGTCTGATTTCTCCCATCTTTTGGACCTCCATTAGAATCGTGTCTCTATCCTGGTAATTAAGAAAACGGGCTATCACTGGCCTAGGGGGACGCCCGGAGGCGGTTTCCCACCTAGTGCCCTGTGGGCTCTCTCTATTATGAAGCATGTCGATAACTTTTCCACCGGTAGAATCTTTTTTAGCCATTTCATGAGGAAACCATTCATGTCTGTTCCTTCTATCCCTTCAGCAAATCCCACAAAGCGGAGATTATTACGGCGTGCTCTATTTTCTGTGTCCTCCAGGCGCCACATCCTTATTAATTACTTTGAGCTCCGATACTTCCTTCCTTAGGCTTCTAACTGTGTCCTCTACTTCTGATATGGGCACCTGTGCTGTTGTGACCCTCTCCGCTACTTTCCGTAGGTCCTGTCTGAGCAGTGTTACCTCTGAGTGCACTTCACCCATTCGTTCCTCAAGAGCACCCCGGGAGGTTTGTATCGCTAGTAGGAGCGTGTTGTTGTCCGGAGCAGGCGTAGCCTCTGTGACCGAGACTGGTGGGGTAACCACTTTAGTGTATCTGTCCATTTTGCCCTGGCGGGGCGGGCTGGAGTTTTTGTCTCGTGCCATCCAGTGTCTGCTGCTGCCGTCTGCAAGGCCGCTCCGGACCGTGGTTCTTAGGTCCTACGCTAGCGCAATCCTCCGATACAATCTAGACAGAACACTACTGAGACTGTCTCAACCGAGGCCTCTGGGCCTCTTCAAACTTTGCAGTTTTAGTTTGCACCCCGCTCTCCTATTCCGGGGGCCTTCTCAGGCCTTACCTCTCGGTGGGGGTGGGGGGTCCTCAAAGTCCATTTTTCTCATACGTCCTAGTCAAGCATTCATTATCAGCACTCGTATTCACTTCAGACAGAATCTCATGGGGGGATCTTCTGGCAGTCTCACCCTCCGCTCCAGCGAGGTCTAGTTGTGCTCGTACATCAGTCGGTCATATAGTCCAAGTTGGGAGTGCTCTTCATGCACCCTCTGGAGTGGGCACTTTTCAAACTCTGACCAGGGAGGTGACGCTTCTTTGGTCTGTTCCGGGATGCCTCGGCTCGCGCCATGCACTTTTCTAGTCCTCCATCCCCTCCCGGGCCTCCTGGTTGGATCTCTCTCCTCTGCCCCAGAGCGCCGCAGGGCCAGGACCACCGCCCAAACAGCGTGCAGCCACTCTTTTCGACCTCCGGAGCCACGGCACGGCGTCCAACTCCAGACGACACCCGTTACGAGGCCTGGTCGGCACCGCCGCGGCCACACTCGGCTCCACCGACCCAGGGAGGGGACCCTCTCAATCGCCCCTGTGGGGCCGCTCGCTAATCTCCCCATCACGGGGCCCTTCTCAGCTCCCGGGCCTCTGGACTGGTCTCGCCTCTTGGCCCCACTGCGCCGCGCCTGGCACGTCTTTTCCTATTCTCACCTTCGGGCCGAGGCGTGACGCTCAGGAGCCGCCGAGCCTCAATACAGGCCTTTTCAGGTCTGGTGTCTCGGCCCCGGCCTTCGGGATCGGCCGACACTCCCGCGCTCGGGCTCTTTCGTTCCGCTCTTGCCTCCCTCAGCAGGTTGTTTTGTACGGGCCCAACCTGTCTTTTCACCCGTCCGTCGCGAGGGCCGTTCTCCATTTCTCGGCCGACCTCGTTGGATCCAAGGGGATCGGAGGGCATAAGAACCCTTCTCTTCTTCACAGGCAGTCCCAGAGGTTTTCATTCCCACCTCCTTGAATTCTCTGCATTGCATCTCTTAAGGTGTGCCAGGGCTTGTCATTTTGTGGCCAGTCTGATTCTGTAGGATAGTTATGGTTACCCCCCATGACTGCTAGCTGCAGTAGGGTGATTTGTTGATTACCCTGATAACCCCTAAACTGCTCATGTATTATGGGGTCAGTCCTAAGAGTACAAAACTTAGGAGCGTCTCACATATCTAACATTATTCCAGAGGCTCCTGTGTCAAATAATCGCACCATCCGTGTAAGTAATGTTTCCCCAGATCTCTGCCTAAATCTGTCTTTGATATCATTAACTTCATGTTGTGTATAATCTTCTACGGAGTGTATCTTAAAGATTTGGTGGGGTGCGCTGTATTTTCCATCTAAATATAGGCTGTGCACGAATCACTTTCTGTATGTCTAGCTCAAGCTGGCCCCCACCTTTTTCAACCGACTCATTACTGGAATCAGAAAAATCTGTGGAATCCCATGTATTGGCATCCCAGATTTCTGGGTCCCAATTAAACCCTGCTTTAGCAATAGCTAAATGAACTTTCTTTTGATTGACTCTACCCCTATGTTTATGGTATGTGTATTGGGCAATGGGAACCGCTGCCTTTTCTGCAACAGATTGATAAATATCCACTTTATCCTGCAATAACTTATTCTGACAAGACAGCATGGTTACAATATTGGTTGCTTCAACTAGCTGCCACTTCAATTGCAGATTTTCTTGTTCTAATTGAGCACACTTTTCATGCATTTTTCTATAAGCAAATAACAGGATCCAGCCCCGTCTGCCTAAAATAGATAAATCAAGTCCTCGTTCTACTAGCACTTTCTATAAACAGAGTAAAACTGTTTTTGATTTAGCACTGATAAGAATTTCATAAGGTGCTTTTTCCTAAATTGGGATGTCACCTGGCACCTGGGAAACTGCCTTTGACCTTTTGCAAAACATTTTCATTTTTAAATCTTTCACTTCATTTCCTGCAAACGGCTACGCCAAATTGTTCTGCTTAGCTTCAAACTAAGAGGGAACGAAGCTAAAGAATGCAAAGAATACAGCACTCTTAGTCTGAGTAATGGATTTATGAAGGCACTTCTCAGATCTCAAAAAAGGGCACACAAAAATATTAATGCGAGCATTTAACTTGAATACAGCAAAACATGTGCAGATACTAAAATAATATCAGCAGTTGAATAATGATAGGCAGAAAAAAGTGCAATGCATCAACAATGAATATGTATGCAGTGAATATATATATTTATGTATGCGCACAGCAAAGCTAAATGATTAAGAATTAAAATGTATCATGATAGGGATTGAATCCAACATCATCCTTGCCAACGTCAAACTGTGGAACACTGGGCAACTGAGACAGGAGAAACACTCCCCAATGGGACTTGGTTTTTGAGCAGTGCGTCCACCCTCAAAGTTGAGTTCCTTCCACCTCAGCACCAAGCTTCCCCACCTTATATACCTTAAACAAACCCACAAAGAAGGTTCTGGTAACCTTCCCTCTCTGTTCGAGTACGTTTTGAAATTCAAGCGCTGGCGGTACTTGGTCTGTGTCTAAAACACACAAAAGAACTGTCCAGGCCCCAATGTGCATTACAGAGACAAAGCTGTACCTTTCTCTGCTGTGAACATTCTCATCCTGGTACACTCTTATCACCTCCGCATTCCCCACAATATGTTCCCTGCTCGGGTGAGAAGAGCGAAAACATGTTCAGTGTAGAAAACAAACTGTGCATGGAAAAATACTCTTGCGACTGATGTGACGGCATTTGAAGCTAAGCACAAAATGGAGTCCGTGGTCAAGTTGGAGTCGGTGGTTAAATACAGATAGCATTACAGTGACATAATGTATGGTGTTTTTTTCTGTGCAGCTCATTGTGCTTACTGAAGCTATTTTATATAAGTAGAGGGTGCTAATGATTACATGTCTAATCGTAGCTGCAGGCACGTTGCCGCCTTATAACAAATGTAGTATATGGTAGAATACTCATAGCTACAATATTTTGTCTAGCAGATACCTAAGGGCATGAAGTGCTTCTTGTGACTCCCCAACCCCCAAGAGTGGAGCTCTATCATTTTCCTCAAGGTTTAGATATGGCACGTCTTTTCCCTTTCTCACCTTCGGGCCGAGGCGCGACGCTCAGGAGCCGCCGAGCCTCAATCCAGGCCTTTTCAGGTCGAGTGTCTCGGCCCCGGCCTTCGGGATCGGCCGACACTCCCACGCTCGAGCTCTTCCATTCCGCTCTTGCCTCCCTCAGCAGGTTGTTTTGTACGGGCCCAACCTGTCTTTTCCCCCGTCCGTCGCGAGGGCCGTTCTCCATTTCTCGGCCGACCTTGCTGGATCCAAGGGGATCGGAGGGCATAAGAACCCTTCTATTCTTCACGGGCAGTCCCGGAGGGGCAATGACTGCTTGCAGGATCTCTTTTTTCCCGGAGGCCGTCTCGGAGCTCCGCAAGACGCGTCCGACTACGGCGCCATCTTGGCTCCTCCTCGGCCCCCACATACTTGGCTGAACCATTGGTAAACCATACATGCTTCCTTTCCTCAGGGGACAAGAATCACCCCACCTAATGGGTGATTCTCTTATGTCTGGTACCTCCTGCACCCTCTCATCATCCTGCAGGGGGGCCTGTGCCACCTGTTCACGCATGGCTGCTGCCCCTGCTGGTCCCACTCAGGCCCTGTCCTGAATGTACCCCTTCCACTTGATTGTACTGGCATTTTGTGCATGTCCTGTCCAGTGAGTTTTAGGTGAGCTCATCGTCCACTGCATTATTAGAATCTCAGGTCTCAGAATCACATTATGACCTAAGGTAATTTGCTCAGTATCCACTAGAGCCCAGTAACATGCAAGTAACTGTTTCTGAAAGGGAATATATTGCTCTCCAGCATCTGGTAGCTTTTTGATCCCGAAACCCTGTTTTTGCCACATGCTCCAATTAGCAAATTGCCCCTGAATGGTTACATGTAAATCAACGTCTCCTTCCTGTACTGGCAATAAGTCAAAAGCCTGTTGAATCACCTCCTTTGCCAATTCAAACGCACACTGCTTCTGCTCCCCCCATTCAAACTCATGCTGCTTTGTTGTCACTTTGTACAAAGGGACCAAAGTCTGACTCAAGTGAGGGATATGCTGTCTCCAAAAAACAAACAGTCCAATGAATCACTGATTCTCCTGCTTATTACGGAGTGGCAAATTCTAATATCTTTTGTTTTGCCTGTGGCAACACCTCTCTATGTCCCTAATTCCACTAAATTCCTAGAAACTTCGCATTTTGAGACGGTCCTTTGGTCTTATCTGGATTGATCATTCACCCTTTGCTAAGCAAGAGTTCCACAATCCTGTCCAACTGAGTCTACACCTGTTCTTGTGTCTCTCCGTGAATCATCACATCATCGATATAATGAGACAATTGCACCCCTGGTATGACAGATACTTCATCCATGTGTTCTGCCACCAGCCGGTGACAATGCTAGGGCTATGTACACCTTTGGGAGGAGCCTTAGCATTTTGAATTGTCTGCCATTCCACGAGAAACTGAATTGCTCCTGAGTCTCAGGTGCCAATGGTATAGAAAAGAAAGCATTGGCAATATCAACAGTTACATACCAGGTCCCTTAATGTTTTTGTATTCTCTCAGTCAAGGTGATGGTGTTGGGGACTGCAGCCAGCAACAGGCGTATATTTTTTAAATTAGCAGTAATCGATCGTCATTCTATAGCACCCATCCGCTCAGGGCACGGGCCACAGAGGATTGTTCCTCTCAGTGATGACTGGAGCCACCACACCTGCCTCCATCAACTCCTGTACAGTCTCACTTATTTCCTCATGTTCTCCTGGAATTCGGTATTGTTTCAAACAAACCACCTTGGTTGCAGGGGGTCCTTCACTGAGGGTATCTTCAGATGACCCACTCTTGCTGCTGCCACTGAAATATATTGCTTTGATCGAAATTGATAACAACCATCGTCCAAGTATAAAGTCACCCCATTCAGAATGTCGATTCCCAGTACATACTCTAGGGGGGGGGGGCAATCAAAACAGTATATTCTCTTTTTGGCATTATCCCTATTTTCATTTGAATCTTAGCCTGCATGGCGGGGTTGCTTGCCACCCAACCCTGTTATGCTGTAGTGCTGACCAGTAAACTTGTTTTGATTTCCATAAATTAAAGAAACCTCTGTTCCGGTGTCAACTAAGGCACGGACCCTTTGAACATTTCTATGTTTTCAATGAATTTTTAAATCAACAAGAGGTCTGTTATTTTTATGAGCCCATCCCTGTACCAGAGCTTTGCCTGTTTCCTAATCTGATTTAAGCCTGTCAATTTTTGCCCAAGTCAGGTCTGGATATATGCTCTCATATTTGCGAGGAGATTCTCTCCTTCCCTGTTTTCAGCAGTTAACCAATCTTTGTCCAAATCTTCCTCCTCTTTCCCTTGTAAAGAAATATTTTTCTCCCTCTCTTTTCCTTCCTCCTGCATCTGTGGCTGGCCTCGATTCACTCGTTTATTATCCTGCTTGTTCACTTTCCTGCTGCCCTCCTTTTGGTCCAGCCCTTGCTTACAGTACATCTCCCACAAACATTTGGTATCTATCCCATCAATCTGCTCCTTGTTGACACCTTCAGTATGTCATAAACATGTCTCTCCTAGATACTCTGTTAATGTCTCCACAGCCCTTTGATCTTGAGGCTCTCTCAGGTGTCATCCACTCTCCCAGCTCACGGACAGCCTCCAGTACATCTTTCAATGCCTGCCCTGTCTGATTAATTAGGAGAGTCATTTTTACCTGCTTGTTGGCTGGAGGAGCAAGGCGAATAATTTTATTTCGCACTGACATGGAGAGCGGTCTGTCTAACAGACGGTGAGCATCATCCAGGAAAATAGCAGTTTTCATTCCCACCTCCTTAAATTCTCTGCATTGCATCTCTTAAGGTGTGCCAGGGCTTGTCATTTTGTGGCCAGTCTGATTCTGTAGGATAGTTATGGTTACCCCCCATGTCTGCTAGCTGCAGTAGGGTGATCTGTTGATTACCCTGATAACCCCTAAACTGCTCATGTATTATGGGGTCAGTCCTAAGAGTACAAAACTTAGGAGCGTCTCACATATCTAACATTATTCCAGAGGCTCCTGTGTCAAATAATCGCACCATCCGTGTAAGTAATGTTTCCCCAGATCTCTGCCTAAATCTGTCTATGATATCATTGACTTCCTGTTGTGTATAATCTTCTACGGAGTGTATCCTAAAGATTTGGTGGGGTGCCCTGTATTTTCCATCTAAATATAGGCTGTGCACGAATCACTTTCTGTATGTCTAGCTCAAGCTGGCCCCCACCTTTTTCAACCGACTCATTACTGGAATCAGAAAAATCTGTGGAATCCCATGTATTGGCATCCCAGATTTCTGGGACCCAATTAAACCCTGCTTTAGCAATAGCTAAATGAACTTTCTTTTGATTGACTCTACCCCTATGTTTATGGTATGTGTATTGGGCAATGAGAACCGCTGCCTTTTCTGCAACAGATTGATAAATATCCACTTTATCCTGCAATAACTTATTCTGACAAGACAGCATGGTTACAATATTGGTTGCTTCTACTAGCTGCCACTTCAATTGCTGATTTTCTTGTTCTAATTGAGCACACTTTTCATGCATTTTTCTATAAGCAAATAACAGGATCCAGCCCCGTCTGCCTAAAATAGATAAATCAAGTCCTCGTTCTACTACCACTTTCTGTAAACAGAGTAAAACTGTTTTTGATTTAGCACTGATAAGAATTTCATAAGGTGCTTTTTCCTAAATTGGGATATCACCTGGCACCTGGGAAACTGCCTTTGACCTTTTGCAAAACATTTTCAATTTTAAATCTTTCACTTCATTTTCTGCAAACGGCCACGCCAAATTGTTCTGCTTAGCTTCAAACTAAGAGGGAACGAAGCTAAAGAATGCAAAGAATACAGCACTCTTAGTCTGAGTAATGGATTTATGAAGGCACTTCTCAGATCTCAAAAAAGGGCACACAAAAATATTAATGTGAGCATTTAACTTGAATACAGCAAAACATGTGCAGATACTAAAATAATCACAGCAGTTGAATAATGATAGGCAGAAAAAAGTGCAATGCATCAACAATGAATATGTATGCAGTGAATATATATATTTATGTATGCGCACAGCAAAGCTAAATAATTAAGAATTAAAATGTATCATGATAGGGATTGAATCCAACATCATCCTTGCCAACGTCAAACTGTGGAACCCTGGGCAACTGAGACAGGAGAAACACTCCCCAATGGGACTTGGTTTTTGAGCAGTGCGTCCACCCTCAAAGTTGAGTTCCTTCCACCTCAGCACCAAGCTTCCCCACCTTATATACCTTAAACAAACCCACAAAGAAGGTTCTGGTAACCTTCCCTCTCTGTTCGAGTACGTTTTGAAATTCAATCGCTGGCGGTACTTGGTCTGTGTCTAAAACACACATAAGAACTGTCCAGGCCCCAATGTGCATTACAGAGACAAAGCTGTACCTTTCTCTGCTGTGAACATTCTCATCCTGGTACACTCTTATCACCTCCGCATTCCCCACAATATGTTCCCTGCTCGGGTGAGAAGAGCGAAAACATGTTCAGTGTACAAAACAAGCTGTGCATGGAAAAATACTCTTGCGACTGATGTGACGCCATTTGAAGTTAAGCACAAAATGGAGTCAGTGGTCAAGTTGGAGTCGGTGGTTAAATACAGATAGCATTACAGTGACATCATGTATGGTGTTTTTTTCTGTGCAGCTCATTGTGCTTACTGAAGCTATTTTATATAAGTAGAGGGTGCTAATGATTACATGTCTAATCGTAGCTGCAGGCACGTTGCCGCCTTATAACAAATGTAGTATATGGTAGAATGCTCATAGCTACAATATTTTGTCTAGCAGATACCTAAGGGCATGAAGTGCTTCTTGTGACTCCCCAACCCCCAAGAGTGGAGCTCTATCATTTTCCTCAAGGTTTAGATATGACTGGCTGCAGTCTTCTTTGCTCATTACTCACTGGGATGTTAGCTGACAATTGGGATTAACAAGGGTGGGAGGTGGGTAGGTCGTTGTATGTTCTTGTGATTTGTTGTCACAGCCACCTTCACAAATCCAAATGCACTTCCGCAGTACTACACTCTACTTGTGTAATATTCGTGTACACCATGTACTCCGGTTGTCCCTCCCACTGACCTCACTGCCCATTATGGTTGCTTTATTAACTTGGAAAGTTTGAGATGCCCGTCAGGTGGTAGCATATCTTGACAGATATAAAATAGACATTGCTCTGAATCAGGAAACCCATTGTGATCCAATGACACGTTCAATGTTTGACTAATTATGGGGTACTTATCGATACTTCTCTTCTTACTCTACCTACTCAGGAGGGCTTGTCACATTGCTTAAAAAAACATGAAACTTCACCCTTGACAATACAGGCAGACTAGTGATTATGGCATGTACGCTTGATGGGCAGTGTTTCCTTTTAATTAACCTGCATGGTCCAAAAGTTGATGAATCCACCTTCTTGGGGCGTCCTGCAACGTGGGCCAGCTCGGCTCTTGTTCACATGATGCAGCTCTTTGACCTTGTGGAAGCTTGGAGAGCATTACATCCATGGGCGTCAATTCACCAAAATGCCAAGGGTAGTGGAAGGGACATCAAACGCCACGCCATTTGACTTTTACTTTGATTCACACACACATGCTTACACATACGCACATATTCACACACTCTCTTTCACATAAACACATTCTCACCCTAAAGCATGCATACAACATGCATTTAAAAGCATTTTTAACTTACCTTCACTGCCAAATAGGGTCATATTCCAGCTAATTGCACTTCATTTTTTATTACACAAATAGTAGACAACCAGCAAAGTGGGTCCCCAACCGAAGTCCTTTGGGACTAGCTACCCCTGTGTTGCATATACTCATTTTGCCACCTCTGAGGCCACAGGTCGCAAAGGTAGTGCCAGGGACCGCAAGGGGCAAGCCATGGGTCCGAGCCTCGACACCTGGCGACCACTAAATGACGTCCATGGTTACATCAACCCCTGGCGACCCCTAAATGACATCCATGATTACATCCCACCTTAGTTGAACATATATTTTACTGAACCGTACACAACATGTCTTCGCCTCTAAATTCACCTTCTACAGCTAGAGAACACAGACGCTGTCACCAGGGACGCATAGCTATGAGCTCAGCTCCAGGTTACACTACAGGAATACAGAAAAGAAGCAAATCATGAGGTCATGTACTTGGGGCGTGGTGCTTGGGTGCAAGTCTTTGGGGAAGGAGACAGACTCGGCAAAACCCTGGCCTGGATCACTAAGAGTGATAGAGTCTCAGATCAGATCACTAACACTACATGTGAGGAAATTGGAACCATGTTGAATCCATCCATTATTTAAAAAATGTGTGCACCTTTATAGGGGTTTATATATAAGCAGAACAGATAGAGGATAGATCAATATCTCAGACTATTTTGAACGAGTAGGACTGACATGTCTGAATGGCGAGGCCAGGATGTTATTAAATTCTCCCTTAATACTTGAATACATCAAAAAAACTGTCATGAGTCTTCCCAGGGGAAAGACCCAGGGCAGTGATGCCCTTGAAGCCAAACAGAGACCCCACCCTTTGCTCCTCGTGTAAACCTTTGTGGTTACTCAACACTGACAATACATTTTTTTGTCAAAATTCTCAGACGACGCTTACAACCATTAATGCATTTTTTAGTTCATCAGGATTCATATCACAACGTTCTACCCCATTTCATCTCCGCACCATAATGCCAATATTGCACAGAGTAGCCCCACAGCTTCCATTTGTAGTTGTGCTCCTCAATGCTGGGAAAGTGTTTGATTTGCTCGATTGGACTTTCATTTTTAGAGCACTTCGTAGATTAGGGCTGGAGAACTGTTTTCTATCCCTTATCGAGCTACTGCACACAGGACCCAAAGCAGGTGCATGTGTGATTAAATTACACTCAATACCACTCAACATTGGTAGAGGAACAGGTGAGGGCTGTCCCTTCTCCCCGTGATCTTTGCCCTCGCCACTGAACCTTTAGCCTGTTATACAAAGGAGTTTGACTCTCACCATGGTCTCTTTCTAATATCCAGGTCGTTAATAATCTCCTTATATGTGGATGATGTGATACTGAATGTTCAATGCCTGGAGGTAAACCTTTACCTCATTAACTGAGATATAATATTCCATGGATGCTACTCAGGATTGCAGATAAACTGGACTAAATTTGAGATATTTCCACTCACTGATTTTTCTTCCGCTCCCACTTTAAAATATTCTCTACAATGGAGCCCGCATGGTGTACATTAGGTAGACATTTAGGTTTCTCTGGATTACAATGATTTTACCTGTAGTAACTTCGGAAGAGCTTTAGATAAAATAATGTCAATAGAGCGTTGGCCCTGGCTGCCGCTTTCCTTGGTGGGGAGAATCTCATTTATTAAGATGGTGGTCCTGGGATCCCATGTATCTTATAAGACATAGACATACTGCTGTGGACATGTGCAGAATACCCCAGTCAATTACAAACACACAATGATCCATTTAAAATACTTGCAACACTATTACTACACACCCAAATGTGTGGCTAAATGTACTGGATCTTACAATAATCAGTGTATGAGATGCTGCTCAGTTGCAGCTGATTTCCTGCATATGTCCTGTTCATGTCCTGCCCTTACCCAGTACTGGCAGGAAGTCTTTGCAATCACAGCCGAGATGCTTGGACCACCCTCGCCCCCATCACTCCAGACCGCATTGCTAGGTGACACATCAGCATTACCTGCGAGCTTCTGCCACCTTGCCTCCACCCTCTTTGTACTTGAGAAAAGATGTGTAGCTACGGTTTGAATGCAAAAGAAAATTCCTACAGCTAAAAAATAGTTACAAGACACTGCCTATTGTCAAGACATGTCTGAGCTCTTCACAGAGTTATCGCACCCCTTTGGCAGCTCAACAGATATCTGGTCTCCATATTTGTCTTACCTCCTTCGCAATTTAATATCTGTACCCACCTCCCCCTCTGATTCGCCAGCATCACCTCATTAAATTCTCTAAACGACATTCGAGGTTCTGTACTGCTAACAACTGTCTGTGTAGTCACTTTACATGATGTATCTGTATGTACTATCCTTGAAATGTTGCTCTGCTGTGACCTTGTTGTTATAAACAAGAAAAGTGATCAAAACAATAAAATAAAAAATCATTCTTTTGTTTACTGGAAGCCAGTGGAATGATTTCAGATCCAGAGAAATGCGATTGTGTTGTTTTAACAGCAAGCGGTTCGTATTGTGCTTGAGACTCTGCAGTATGGGAAAGGTTACTTCCGGGAAGCCAGTAGATGTGCTGTCGCAAAAGTCCACTCGAGACATTACCACTGCAAGCACTAGGGACATTTTCTGAGAGTACTGTTTAATTGGCAGTACCCTTCTTGCAGACACAAGTGGTTGGCAAGAGGTTCGGAGACTGCATTTATTTGGGGACAAAGGATAGGTCAAAATCAAAGAGCACTCCCAAATGATGTGCTGTCCCCACCAGAATTGATAGGGGAGTGCCCTGCTCCCCTAACCACTGTAGTCCAGATTGATGTGGTCCAAGAGCAGGATGAGACAACTGTTCAGCATCCAGAGACGAGCCTGTGAGAAGCATCGGGAAAAACTGAGGAGACTGGCAGGCTCAGTATCAGTCTTCAGGTGAACCTATGTGCAGACTGACCACCTCACTTCAGGTCATTACGGACACAGCCTTGAGCCCTGACCTTGTCACTTACAAACCCTTGATTTCAGCAGTGTTCGTCTAATTAGTTAAATGGCAGCAAAACAATACAGCACCAAGGACGCATTAGGCTATCACACAAAGGTCCAGGACTCGCAAATGTGTCTGTTATGATCTGCAGGGGGGTGGTCTCCCCCTAGCAGTGTCATCCACATACATGTAATATCCAGTCTTATAAAACTCGAGGAAACCCTCACGGTGGCCATGTGTCTGTTAAATACTACTGGTTATAGGGCACAGCTTTGCAGCACAGTGCAACCTAACACATTCTAGGTGTTGCAGTCTTGGTTTGCTTACATTAAACTAATTACTGATAGCAATGGTTTGCGAGTGAGAAGTCCTGGATTGGAAACTGTGTCAGTTACTACATGGTGTGAAGTGGAGTTGATGGGTGGAGCTCATTTGGGCACATCAGAGTGCATCCTCAATAGTCGCGTATAATATATGTCCAACATTGACAAAACCATAAAGTATCCATTCAGGTCAATGCAGCTGTAAGCCAGGAATATATTTTAAATTTTAACGTGTCACGGTTAAAGCTTAAAATTTGAGAGCTTTAAACACGACAACATAGGAGGTATAGTGATCAACTTGACAGCATTCACCAAACGTAGGCTATCATGACCTTGAAGATCTAAACTTCATTCTCATTTTGAAATGCTGACTAGTGTATTAGTGTTACTGAATCCTGTGTATTCTTCCAACATCCCTTCTTTCAGCATATAAATGTTACTGACGCAGAATGCACACAACGAGGAACCAGTGGGAGTTTGGCAAAATCAATTTGCCCTGGCATTTTGGGCAACTGGTGAGTCATGACTCCATGCTGGGGGACCCTGATTGGTTAGTGTTCTTTGTGCGTGGGACTAAGGGTTAATTTTATTGTAGGCTGGGTATGGGCCTTTGCCTCACCCAGTGGGCAGACTAGAGATTTTTTGGCAGCCAAACAGCTTAGTCAAGGATGGGAGGTGGGAATGCATTAACGTCTATCAGTGTAGTTAAGCCAGTAAAGGTACTTCAGATACTTTAGGAGGAAGGTAGGGGAAATCCTATAAAGCATGGAGTAGTACAGAAAATGTGGGCGGGCCTTGAATGTCCTAAAAGGTCGTCAGGCAGTGAGATAGCAGCAATGGTGCCAACATGTTCTGAGCTGCAGGGTAGGACCAGTAGGGAGATGGGTAAAAAAGAAGGTAAGTCAGGAAGGGCAGCGAGTCGCACAAATATGTACATGACACCATTTGATGTTGACTCAGCGCTCCCAGGTGCTTCTGGCTTACCTTGTGAGGTGCAGTGCGCAGTCTTCGCCGGATAATGGCTGGAGGATAGATGGTGAGGGGAGGCAGGATGTGTCACATGTCATATTTCACCATATAAGGCTGCATTGGAGCTGCTTGGCATGAGGGCTCATGTGCTGCCAACTGCATGCATAATGCAAATGAACAAAAGCCGTTGATAGCACTGTAGATGAGGACTCCCATATTACAAGGCTCCAACATATTTGTAATGTTGGACTCAGTGCTAGATAGTCAAAATATAGCGCTGCATCATCTGCCAGCAGGGCAATTGGATTATAAAGCATTCACTCTGTCACAAAGAGAAGGACTGATGGAGGAGGGCCTGTACAAGCATGGAGCATTTCAATGTGGTACATGAACAGCTCAGCCCTATGCTTAATAAAATCCAGAGATGGAGGTTAACTCCAGTTTCAAGGTTTTTGTAAAATTTTGGCAATTTGCAAGTTAGCAAGCCATTAACTGTGAGGGAGTTCAGCAACAAAGTAGGCAGCGAAAAATGGAGCTCAAGTGGCAAGTGCATTTGGGTATTTGAAGCTATTCAAGGGTTAGTGTTAGAACACCTATGGGAGGCTGAAGTGGCCTTTGGGTGTGGCGTGCCATGCAGACTGTGCAGCCAGAGGGTATGTTTTACTGTGATGCCGGCGGAAGAGGTCAGTGATGGTCTCCTGTAACTGCTCATGTCCGGAATGACTTGTGAGCACGAGTCTGAAGGGAGGGCGACATCTTGAGAAGCTCCCTTGAACAAAAAAGGTTTAGCTGGAGGATCGTCAACTGTATGATGGAGGAGTGGGCAATGGGGAGATTCCGGGTACTTAGTTGATGGAGTGTTAGAAATGGGGTCTTTGGTTGGCAGTCAGGTTACCCTCTGTCCAAAGAAGGAACCTCACTCTAGTCAGAGTAAGTCACACACAATCCAAATTATCCTGTGCCCACCCTCTGGTAGCTTTGCACTGAGCAGCCAGGCTTAACTTAGAGGGCAATGTGTAAAGAATTTATCCAATAAATCATGCAATAACACAGTATAACACCACAAAAATACACCACACAGTGTTTAGAAAAATATAGAATATTTATCTGGTTAAATGCAAGTCAAAACGATCAAGATTTGATAAGTACACATTAAATATCACTTTTGAGAATGATAAAAAGAGTCTTAAGTTCTTAAAAAGCAATAAGTGTCTCTTGCAAGCTTAAAGTACCTGGTTTCCGTCTAAATTATCCGCAGAGGGCCACAGAGGAGGAGATGCATGGAAAACAGGGAGGTGTGCGTTGGTTTCTCCAGGCGCACACAGACGATGCATCGATATTTTCCTATGCAGTCAGGGCCTTGTGTCGATTTCTGGCACAAAGACTTAGATCCTCTTCGGGTTGCGGGGTATTTGGAAGCCCCGGGGACGATGCAGAAAAATCCTGGGCATGCAGGACAAAGTCGCAGGAGCTGCGTCGATCCAGTGGGCGATGCAGGGAAATTTCTGTCGCACGGCAGGCGCTGAGTCGACGCTTCTTGCAGGAAGTCGGGCTACGTCATTCCGGCTCAGCTATGCATCGATACAGTTGGCTGTGTGTCAAAGTTCCGGTCGCAACGCTGGCACAGCGTCGATCTCCTCTCAGGGAGCAGTGCTGCGTCGTTCCGGTTCGGCGTGCTGTGATTTTCTCACCACGATGCAGCTGTGCATCGTTTCTGGCAGGCTGTGTGTTGAATTTTCACTGCACAAGGAGTTCTTTGCAGGATGAAGTCTTTTTGGCCCTGAGACATAAAGGAACAGGGGGCAAGCTCTATCCAAGCCCTTGGAGAGCACTTCTCAGCAGAGCCAAAGGGCAGCAAGGTAGCAGGGCAACAGCTGGGCAGCAGTCCTTTGCAGAAAAGCAGTCAGGTGAGTCCTTTGGACAGCCAGGCAGTTCTTCTTGGCAGGTTGCAGGTTCTGGTTCAGAGTTTCTTCACCAGTGGTATCTTTTCCAGAAGTGTCTGAGTTGGTACGGTCAGAGGCCCTGCTTAAATACCCAAATGTGCCTTTGAAGTAGGGGAGACTTCAAAGAGTGGCTTAGAAGTGCACCAGGTCCCCTTTCAGTTCTATCCTGTCTGCTTGGGTCCCAGTAGGAACTTTAGCAGTCCATTGTGTGAGGGCAGGCCTTTGACATGTAAGTGTCAGGCCATCCACCCTCCCAGCCCAGGAAGACCCATTCAGTATGCAGATGTGTGCAGGTGTGACTGAGCATCCTGTGTTTGGGGTTGTCTGAGTGAAATGCACAAGGGAGCTGTCAAGTAACCCAGCCAGACGTGGATTGGAGACAGGCTGTAAGGCACAGAAGGATTTGAGTGTAGAAAAATGCTCACTTTCTAAAAGTGTCATTTATAGAATAGCAATATTAAATCCAACTTCACCAGTCAGCAGGATTTTGTATTACCTTTCTGGCCATACTAAATATGAACTGGTTACTCCTTTCATATCAGAATCTACAACTCAAACAGTATATGAGGGTAGCCCTAATGCTATCCTATGAAAGGAGCAGGCCTCACAGAAGTGCAAAACGAATTTAGGAGTTTTACACTACCAAGACATATAGAAGACACATGTTCATGTCCTGCCTTTTACCTACATAGCACCCTGCCCAATGGGTTACCTAGGGCCTACCTTAGGGATGCGTAATATCTAGAAAAAGAGGAGTTTAAAGATTGGCAATTACTTTTAAATGCCAAGTTGAAGTGGCCGTGAAACTGCAGACACAGGCCCTGCAGTGGCAGGCCTGAGACATGGTTAGGGGGCTACTTATGTGAGTGGTACAACCAGTGCTGCAGCCCACTAGTAGCATTTAATTCACAGGGCTGGGCACATGTAGTGCACTTGACTAGGGGCTTAAAAATAAATTAAATAAGCCAATTGGGTATGGACCAATGTCACCATGTTTTAAGGAGAGAGCACTGATTAGCAGTGGTAAAGTGCAGAGTCCTAAAGCCAGCAAAAATGAGGTCAGAAAAAGAGAAGGAGGAAGGCAAAAAGTTTGGGGGTGACCCAGCAGAAATCCAACATGGATTATATTGGGCATGTATCTGGACAGAATGTTGATGAGCTGAGTGTGCAGAAGTTGGGACAGGGTTCTGATTTTGACATAGGCAGGAGTGTTGATGTTTTGCAAGAAGATATGGAGACAAAGCATCCAAATGCATTCATGTCTGAATGAAATAAGGAGGGTCAAAAGGCTAAAGAGGAGTGAAAAGAGTTCTGTTTCACCACAAACAAGGTGGGAGAAGATGGTGGGCTCCATTGTGTGGCAATGGTCGGCAAACTGGATCATAAGGTGCTGTGGGTAGTAACAGTTGGAGTGGGTAGTGTTGCTAATGAGGAAGCACTTGCAAAGGAATTTAAGAAAAGTGGGAGTCTAGTGTCCGCTGAGATAGCACAAGATACTGCTAAAGTCAAAGCACAGGTAAAAGATACATTAAAGAAAAATAAGGCCCAAAACTCAGGAGATCATAAGGAGGAAGGCCTGTTAGAAGGAAGTAAGGATTCTGGGGAAAAAGTGTCAAAAGGAAATGATTGCCGAACATTAACATTACAGTGCTGTGAGGAGCTCATTTGTTGGAGTTCACAACGGATAACGTATGGAAAGGAGAATTTGTGAACTTTTTAAAATTATTGTATAGATAAATTCAAGCCAAACAAGGTTTGCAGAAGAAAGAATGGGCACTGACTAGACAGCCTACAGTTTCCATGACAATCGTAAATTGGACGTCTGCATTTTTGATAAATGTGAGTGTTGAAAGTGATGTCACAATGTTCAGACTTATAGATGTAGTGCACATGGTGCTGATTGATTATGGAGGAATACTGTGTCTTCAATATGACAAAGATTTTAGGACAAGGATTACCCTGAGAAGCGGTAAACCCTGAGAAGCAATGGGGGTAATTGGACAGTAAAGTGAGGCTGTAACCACGCCACTCTCCTCAGCCCTCACGAACCTATTAACTATCAACCCATTTTACACCTTCCATTCCCATCCAAAATTGTTGAAAAGGCTACAAATAAGGATCTTGTCTCCTTTATACACATTAACCACCTGCTCGATCTTACTCAGTTTGGGTTTAGGAGCAAGCACAGCAAAGAATCAGCTCTGACTGTATCCTCCGAAGATATAATATCCACCCTGGATAAAGAAGGAAATGCAGCCTTGATTCTCTTCCATCGCTCGGTGATGTTCAACAAGGTCAATCATAACTTGTTGATTGACCGTCTCAACAGTATTGGAATCAGGGGAGCTGCGCTTGTTCTTTTGAAATCCTATGTGTCAGAACATTAACAATTTATTGCCTTGATCACATTTGTTTCCAACCTTTTTTCTTTACTGTGTGGTGATCCGCAAGGGTCTTCCCTGAGTCCCACGGTTTTTAACTTTATGTGACTGCTTTGGCCAGGCTTACAAAAAACTTTTGATTTCCCTGTAATATTTTCCCTGATGATATCCAAACTGTGGTCTCAGTGTCCACTAATTTTGATGACACTGCAGCCAGATTCCACAACTGCATGATGCATATAGGCGATTGGATAAGTAAAAAATGCCTTAAATTAAGCTCAGGAAAAATTGAGGTCCTACTGTTCAGCAAAAACATCTCCCTTTTGTCCCCTACCTGGTTTCCTCAGGAACTGGGAACCTTGCCAACCACGGTCAGGAAAG
Source organism: Pleurodeles waltl (assembly GCF_031143425.1). NCBI lineage: Eukaryota > Metazoa > Chordata > Amphibia > Caudata > Salamandridae > Pleurodeles > Pleurodeles waltl. The sequence continues at coordinate 1,459,087,534 of NC_090445.1, read as the reverse complement.
TATGGAACTTAGGGATTCTTTTTAATGACAAATTGTCCTTTGAAAGTCAAATCAATGACATGCCCTTGTCATCCTATTGCACTCTGAAGATTCTTAGAAACGTGCTCTCTTTCATTCCGAATGATCTGTGGAAGATTGTAGACTGCTGTTGTGCTATCTAAAATGGATTATAGTAATAACATTTACATTAACATGCACCAAAAACTCCTAAACAAACTGCAGCTTTTGCAGAACACTGCAGCTCGTCTGCTGCTAGGGATTCCTAGGAATCAGTAAGCCTCACAGGCAGTGGCGGCTGGTAAATTTAGGAAGGAGGGGGGCGGGACATACATGCACACTCATTTATTCATTCACACACGCATGTACGCATGCACACACACACACGCACATGCACACACACACACATCCATTCACAGCACTCATTATCAAATACTGCAAACACAGAGGCACGCACAAAACATTCATTTTAAAAAACACACATACTTACCTTCAGCTCTGCCTCGGAGGTCCCAGGTGGGTTGGGACTGCTGCCTTGCCTCACTGGAAGAAGGCAGCAGTCCCAATTTCATCACAGAGTGGGATGGGGTCAGTGAGACTTCAGACCCCTCCCCACTCTGTGAGGAAGTGTCACTGATTGATACTCGCCCTGGGCGCTTCAGGGCTTAAACCTGAAGTGCCCAGGTCGGAGTCAATGGGTGATACTTTCCCTCGTCACCGAGGGGGAGTGCCTCGAGGCACCTTTGCTGAGCTGAGGAGGTCACGCCCATAGGAGCTGTCACCTCTTCAGCCCAGCAAAGTTCAGCTCAGGCAGCCAGGAGCCTGCGCAAATCGTGCAAGTCTTGCTCCTGGCTGTCTGACCTGAAGATGAAGAGTGTCTGTCAGGCTGACCTTTGCTCAGCCTGACTGACACTTTTCTTGAGGGGCAAAAGGTGTGGGGGGGAGGTGTGGCCCCTCCGCCCCAATGGACGGGCCGCGGCTGCTCACAGGTCCTAATTAAGCTTCACTGGTTGCCTATTAGGAAACCTATTGATTTTAAAACCCTATGTATTGCTGTTAAAGCACTTAATGATTTTGTCCCAGACTATCAGAAACATTATTTTTCCTGGTTTACCCCATCCAGGTCACTGCATTCTTCTTTGGCAAAAAATGTTGCCATTCCCAAGTTCAGGTGATCCCTTCAAGGACAGCAGAAGCTTTGTACTTTGAACTGCCAAACTATGGAATACTCTCCTTCTTAGGCTGACAGGAATGATAGGTCTTCTTCCCTTTTAAAAAAGCATTAGAAACGTGGCTGTTCAGCCAATAAACTATCCATCTTCACTCTTCTTCCTGCTGTGTCACCATAAAACCGTCCCTTCATACCTTTATGTTGCAGTAGCGCCAAGATGCCCCGGGCATTTAAGTGCTTTATAAAAAATACATCTCATTTCATTTAATCACTACAAGCCCTTGCAAGGGCATCCTACTCAATTTAGGGCGGGTATATCAGAACGAGGCCATACAGCAAAGAATAGTGCATGCTGGTCATTTAATAGTCCTGGCCCCTTGACATACCTCTGTAAAAAAATGTTGTCCAGAGATTTTCATTTTTGATTTGTGTTTTTGTATCATTAGAGCAGTAATTTAACTTGAGTAGACATTTCTAATCCAAGCTGATTTTTTCTGTACCACATTTTTACAAAATGGCGTATGTGCTGCAGTGATGATGTAATATTTCAGTAACCATGAGACCTATATACTTCATTTTGGCATCAAAACATAGGTTTTGGGGGTCAAGTAGTCTTCTAGAGACAGAAAATACCTCCTCAAAGCAACCCTTCCGCCATTTTCCAAATTGGCAGCTCTATATAGAACACAGCCATCATATTGGTATTTTGTTTTAATGTTGTTTTTGTTTCAGGTTTTTCCATTGACTCACATTCATAAACATGAGCAAAGCATGTGGAAGCAGAGGATCTTTACCTCCTGACAGAGTGTTGCTAACTACAAAATCTAAGGACTCCTTCAACAAAGAAAAATGACATATGGCAAACTAATCCGAAAGAAAAGCTAACATCAACTGCGGCTAGACAGAAGAGAGTTTGAGATGCTGGAGAAATACAGCCAGATGAAGTTTACAAAAGATTGAAACTGATGGGTGAAGAGTATAAAATATTTTGTCATTGTAACAACAAGTGCTATAAGGTGTATAAAATGGAAAAAGCCTGGAAAAATAGTAGAAACCAGTGAATCACAACAAGAATCTGAGTCTTCTGAGAAAGCAATGACAACCAAACCCAATGACCCTCCACGTAGAAGATCGGTGACTACCCCTCGTCCACCCCCCACAACTGCTCAGAAAGCAGAATGTCTTCAATGTTTTATCTGTGGTTTAGCCTGAACAAGGGCCAAAGGGATTGCAAAGGAACAATGTACAGAGTATAAGAGTCTCAAAAGGAAAACATGTTTTTACCTGCAGCTAGTTTCTTTCAAGATGAAGTTTTCAGCCAAGTAGCTGATCTAAACAGCAAGGTGAATGTATTTGCAGAGGAGTTGTATGTCCACCCGATCTGCATGCGTGCATATGTTTGAAAATATGAATTACAATGAGCTCTCAGCAGCAACTGTACTACCAGCCTTCAGTTAAGTTTGCACTCTTTAAAAAAGAAAATTAAGTTTTAAAGCCATTCTTGAGTGCTGGCTACGGGATCACAGTCAGTGTGATCAGAGAAATAATCATTCACACTGATGAAACTGTATTGATCCATAATATTGAAATTAAGATTTTTTCTGGTGAAAATGTACAATGACAGAATTTGTTTTTGTCAGTCTAACAAAAAGAATGAGCCACTTATGGTGTTCTCGGGTGATTTGACCCCTGAAGTTCTTGCTGCTGAAATAAAATCAGAGGATGCAGTAAAATCAGCAGGAACCATTTTAAGAAATTTCCTGAAAGACTTAGATTTTCACTTAATGACAAATTTTGTGATGCCCCAGAGTTTAGCAAATCATGGTCGTCAACAAGAATGCCAGATGTTGATTAAACATTTTTTGCATCATTGTTTAATATCAGCAAATAAAAACTGTTACAAACTATGGTTCTTGAGATCAGAACAGAAGCCAACAACATTGAAGATGGCTTTGAAGATATAAAGTGAAGAAGTGGAAGACAATTCACTGAACCGACAAGCTTATGATGTGCAAATGTGCTGTCTTCTCCAAATCATTTTTTATGAATTACATCACGGCTAAAAGAAAACTCTGCTACATATGATGACTGCCCATGGAATCTATGACAACTGCAAAAGTAGAGAGTTAATCACTTCAATGAATAGGATTGGTGTATTAACAAGTTATATATAACATAGTACAGAGCAGGAACGTTTTAGCAGCTCATGCTGTAAAATCTTGTGAATCCGACAACACACCACTTCCAAGTCACTTTACCAGGAAAGGATTTACAATTGTTCCTCTTGATAATTTTGATTTAGAAGACAGCTCTCCTTTGTCTGGAGCATCCAGCACACATGATACTGCCATGTGCTTTTTCAAGACTGTACCAATGGAGTAGGTGCTGGAAAACAAGTTGTGTCTACTGTAGGCATAAACAAGCAAAGCTGCAAACTTAAAACCTAGCTGCCTTGCCAACGTGCTCAAAGTCACTACAAGCCATCAACATGTCCCAGTCTACCAGAAAGGTTCAAAGTAGCTGAGGACATGGATCTTCTTCTACCTGATGCTGCGGTCTGCAAAGCTGATTTAACTGATTTTCTCATATCGCTTATTCGGTGTGGACTGAAGGATGAAGAAAAGCCAGTTCCTCTGTGGGCTGGAACTCATGCTCTGATCTCCCAGAATACTGTCCCACTGAATAAGGTTAGGTTTTTGCCAGTAAATTAATCTCCAGTCAAAAACAATGCAACAGTTTATACAGCTCTAAAAAATGTCCACAATGTGAGTGTTCAGCTTGAAGACCATGAGCAATCCAGTAGAATTTGATGATCTTTATCCAATGATGGGTGTTTTCCACATGACAAAAGTTGCGTTGGAGGAAGTTATCTCATCCAATAAATAATCTTATTTAAAGTGAAGATGCTAGAGTGAAGTATGCATTGATGGATAATCTTACTGCCTTGAGTAGAGGTTGTGGCACAAATGCATAAATGGAAAAATCTGATATAAAATTGGCTTTTAGGCTATTGCTGGTTAACCCAGAAGACTTTTCACTTTTAGGGTTTGGCATATTTTTGTGAATAGGTTGGTGCCTATTGCTCAGTCAGGTTCTTGTTCTCTTTTTTGAGTTGTTTTTAACTCATTCTTACAGTGCGTTTTCACTTTTAGGTCTGTTTTCACAGGGTTACCCTTTACGTTTTTCAATTATTTACAATTGTACTATAAATTTAATTGAAGCGTTGATATCGACTAAAAATCTAATTAAAATCAACTTTTAAAGTGGTTTCCTTGCCCACATATTCCACCTCAGCAATTTGGGTGGCCTTGGCTGGGGTGGACTACATCCCCCACCTCTCCCTGTGTACAGGAGGGGCAGGACAGCTAACAACATGCCCTTAAGTGTTGGTGGCTTCCTGCAACGTGAGTAAAGTTTAAAGCAAATTTCTTGCCCGAATATTTGACTGCAGCAATTCGGGTGGCCCTGGATGGGGTAGGATTATGTCCCCCAGCTCTCCTTGTACACAGGAGGGCTGGGACAGCTAACAACACGCTCTTAAGTGCTGGCAGCTTCCAGAAGCGCGGGTGACTTTTAAAGCAATCTCCCTGACATCATATTTGACAGCTGCAATTTGGGTGGCCCTGGCTGGGGTGGGACTATGTCCCGCAGCTATCCCTGCACACAGGAGGGGCCGGACAGCTAACAATGCGCTCTTAAGCACCGGTGGCTTCCCGCAGTGCAGGATGCGCCCAGGTGTGTGCCCAAGCACAGAACGGGCCTGTCGTCACCTCTTTTGGTTGTACGATTAGACTTTGTTGGTGAGTCATATTTGTTAAGCCTGCTCGTTGGGAAAATGGGCAAAAGGAAGTTAACTGGGGATAAAGATAGTGTTGCCACAAACTCACACAGAGGTACTACACTTAATTCCTTTCTGGCCCGGGCAGTAGGTGTAATTTCTTCAGAAATTGACTTGGCGGAGAAGCACTTGCCCTTAGAACTTGGAGAGCGGCAGGGCAGTCCGTCATTGACTCTGGTAGCATACCCCTCCTGGTGTTCCCAATGTGGACCCTTTCAAATCCTGCGGCTTGTTCAATTTTGTGGATACTGATCCAGCCCCTCCGCAACCTCCTATTAGTTTGCAGAGCAACACTGTACCTACAAATACAAGTATTTGTGGCCCCTCTACTAAAAAGAAGAGAAAAATGAAGCAAGGGGTCCTCAAGGGCCAGTTACTAGACACAGATCTGCAGCCATCACACAGATAGTTCTTGCAATTTAGCTATGTCCATATCAATTTAGTTTGGTCTGATATCTTCTGCTACTTCTGGGAGGAACTGTGAGGCACCTAATTTTGACTGGTAATGTGTCTTAGAGAAGTTTAAATCTATTGTGACTTCATGTGTTACCCCATTGGTGGACATGATTTGTAGCCTGGAAAATTCTATTTTGAAAATAGCTGCAAAACGCAATGGATTAGTGGCGGCCCAGCCCCCCGTTTAGCCATCTACTATCAGCATGGCATGGCCTAGAGACATAAGTTGTCGCCCTGGTTCTAGGACTTTAGCGCCTGTTGGTGTGCCTTCCACTATTGATAGCCAGCCCTCGTCTGAACAGGGTGTGGGAGATCTGAGTTGTGTGCCAAGCTGTGATGGCCAGAAGGGGCAAGGAGGGCTCAATAGCTCTGAACCTAGTTTGCGCCACCAAGATTCTTCTTCGAGCACTGCCTCTCCCACTGCCAGCCTCATTTGAGTTTACCCCTAGATTCCTGCCCCTATGTGGCAATCCTGACCGACTCTTTCTTCCTCTTCTAGGGAGGAATCTTCTTCGCAACTAAAAAATATAGTGTGCCATTGGCTGACTTTACCACTTACCACTACCACTGATTTTACCACTTCTGAGTACAATGACATTTGTGAGGGTGGTTGGCACTTCAACTAAGCGCGTAGAAGGGAACTTCGTTGTCATAAATTGCAAATACTGCTTGCTTATTCCACTGTGGTACCAGGGCTTGTAAGCCAGGAGCTGCCGTCAACATTGTCCCTCTATGCTTCTTCGATAAACCTGATCCACCTAGGTAGATGGGTGGTTGCGGGATTCCCCACAGCTTGGATTGACTTGCCCAGGGATTTTTCAGTCTCAAACTCCAATAGATACCTCCATCTGTCGGGGCTGGATGGCAACTATTGATGTTTATCTCTCCTGGAAGTGGGCAGGACTTAATGCCTTTACCTTGAATAATGGCCTTCAAACTTGTAATGGGAAAGGGATGTCAGGTAAAGTGGGGAAAAGCAAAAAGAACAGATGATGTACGGAATGCTGAACAATGCAAACATTTACCTCCATTCAAAATGATCTGTGTTTAATTCATCGTTTTTTTGCCCACCACGCCACCCCAGTTTGGATCCAGTCATATGCAAATCAGTCTTGACCCTGCCCCCCAGGGGAACAGTCCAGCCTGAACTGCCGAGCCAGGTCCTCCGTGGAACGGAAACAAGCATCCCGGGACTGGGTTTGGGGTTTCACCCCTCATCAGCCAGGTTAGCTTGAATCAAGTGGCGCAGTGAGCACGGTTTACACATCTGGGCATAAGGTCCAGAGGAGCACCTTCAATCGTCAGGGCAGGACGAGCCTTATTGATTATATTTTGTTGGACATCAGACTATGGCCTTTACTGATTGATATGCTTGTGATTCCCTGATATGACAGCGACCATGATGGCTTGGATTTCACACTAAGATCACTGGTTTCCACCATTCCTAGTTCACTTACTGAATCTTTTGACAGGAGGCTCACTTCCACAAATAATTGTTGTAGGCTAAAGTTGAGCTTTGCGGCCATTTTACCAGCTTATACCAAGGTATTATACCAAGATATGTAGAATTGCGAGGCAAGTTTTTACCAATGTCATTAAAGGTGGGAACAGGAGTTTAATACATGAATCTAGGTCCTCCTGTAAAGCCACTGCTCTACATGCTAAAAGAGACTGGAAATATGATAAATGAGAAGCCATGCTAACGGCTGTCAAAGGGAAAGATTGCTGTTTCTTCTGGCATATCCTTGAAAATAGGGGTCCTGAGGCCAACTCACCAATTGCAAGTAATATTTCTGCAGTTGCCTGGATCAACAACTTTTCTAAACTGTACTCTCATAATTTTGGGGTGGATCCCTCTAAGTGTGAGTTAGTTGGAACATTGGTTGATAGAGGGGAGAGTTCTTCAGCTGATGTCTCGTCATATAATGTGGGTGTGGATCACTCTGAACTTGAGTTAGTTGGGTTTTCGGTCACTAGAGGGGATAGCATTGTAGCTGAGGTCTTTCCAGGAGGTTCAATGCTCAGGCGGGATGCTCTAGATGCTAGGCCTATTTCTAACAGCAAAATTAATAAAGCAATTGATTGGATCACCCGTAGCAAAGCTCCATGTTTAGATAAGATCCCTAGGGACATGTTTAATGCTGATAAGGATCTCTGATGTCCCTCTTTCGCTCTGTATTTTAATGCCTTACTGGGTGGCTTGTCTATGCCTCCTTTGTGGACTAGGGCCGGGATAATCCCAATCTTTAAAAAGGGTTTAAGATCTCCCTCATCTAACTATATGCCTATCAGCCCTATTGACAGTTCTCAGAAACCTTTTAGCCAGATGGTGCTAGATAGATTGCATGATTGGATGGAAGATGCGGGCCTGTTGTCACCACTGCAAGCCGGCTTTAGGGATGGCATTACCACCACTGATCAGGTGTTTCGCCTCCAGCTAATTCACTGGAAATATATCACTTTGGGGGGTGCCATCTTTATGTAGTTTTGTAACCAGAAAATTCTTGTGGAAGGTCATGGCAGAGCAGTCCTGAAATATATTGTTTATGTCATTATTATGCTTCACTCCAATAATTTTACCCAGGTCAGATTTGGGCCTCAGGGTAAATTGACACCCCTCATTCCTGTGACTAGGTGTGTGAGGCAAGGGTGCTTTAGCCCCAACCTGTATTTTTTTATATATCAATGATTTAGTGCTCCAGCTTGGATTGCGTGATAACAATGCCCGGAGCCTGGCTAATGGGAAGGTCCAGGCTCTCCTGTTTGCAGAGTGTACTCTTTTGATCTCAAAATCTTCAATGGGGATCCAAAAAATCCTGGACCAATTTGGTGTATTTTGCAAGCAGAGGAGTTTGGAGATCAATCTTACTAAATCTAAATATATGGTTTTTCATCCCTGCCTGTCAGCTCGCTCCAACCCAGTCCTAAATGGTGTCCCGTTGGAGAGAGTCCATATATTTGATTATTATTGAGGGATTATACTCACAGAATAGTTTGATTGGTCCCCCCACATCCAGAAGTGTGGACTTAAGTTGGAGCAATTCACAGGGGTTATTATGAGATCACATTGAGGTTTCACATTTCGCCCAGCATCCCCAGCGCTCCAAATTTATAACCTTCAAGCTACTGGGGTGGCCTTTTATGGTGGTGAACTCTGGGGCAATGAGAATGTAAGCAGTCTGGAGTTAGTGGATAACTGCATTTTGCAAATCCTCACCAACCTCCCTATTAGCACCCCGCCAATTTTCCTCCCATTAGATTGGGCCTCAGATTTCTCACCAGTAAAGTGAACCTTAGACCAATATTGTATTAGCATCGGATCTGGGTGACCCCAGAACTGTTGCCATCTGGGCAGGGTTTGGAGGATGTCTTGAAGTTACCTGGGGCTTTTAAGAATCCTGTGGTTCAGCTTTGTTTAACGCCAGTTGACTGAGATGGGATGTGGGAACCTTTGGTCTACCCCCGAGGTTGCCCATGGGATTTTGAAATCTACCCTCAAGGGTCTCCATCAGTGACTGATTGATGGTATGATCTTAGGGAATGAAAGGGTGAGTCCCCTCACGGCTGCTTTTCTTGAATTTAAAGAGGTTATTTTATTATGGAAGGATATGTGGATGCGATTGAACCCCACTCTTGCAAAAGCATTGTATGTAAAATTCCGGTACAGTTACTGCACAGTACCATGGATACGGAAGGTAATTGACCCTGTCGCTTTGCCGCAACTTGGGGATCAGGAATTGTAGATCAGCAATCAGAATCCTGAGAAGTGACACCAGCCAACCAATTGTATTAGCTGTCTTTCGTTTCTTGCTGAACATGCAGCGGCTCAGGGGCAAAAGGCTAGTCTACTGAAGGGTACTTCTGTATGTCAGGTCCCACCTCTATAATTGTAAGTCAGATGTGACCGGATGTGACAGGGGTATAAATATGGCAAAGGGACCCCATTGACCTTTCTTCTCTTCTAGACTTATGGTTGGACTATGTTAATCGTATTGTTACTAAATTAATTTAATGCAAATTCTATGTATTTATTCTATTGCTTGTTTTAATTGTTTTAATTGTATTTTTCTGTCCTTTTATGGAGGATATGCAAGATTTACAATGAAATTAAATTATCTACTACATACTTTTAGAAAGTGACACAGTGTTATAGAATGATTTAGAGTATTTTCTATTGTTATTCACATCTTTGTTACTGGTACAAGAGAGACCTGCATATATAAATCTAACTAAATTGCTGTCATTTGTAGATGTTAACCATTTAGGACAAGTCTCACTGTTGCAAGTGACCTTTGCACCCATTTTTGATGAAGTATGTTTTTCCATCTTTCTGTCTTTCGGAGAAATAAGAGCTGGGCACACTGCAAATATGTGGATTAGGCTTTTACACTCCTAGCCACAGGGACAACAGGTTTAAAGGCAATTTCTAAAAGCCATCCAAGATAGTCTCAATTCCATTAAAAAAGATGCATAGAAAGCACAATCGAATAAAACAATGCATGATGTTGCCAAATGGTCCAAAAGGCAGTTTGAAACTTTCTTCACTGAAACTCTCTCTAATATAGCCTTTAGGCTATCCAGAATGAAGTTGCTCAGTGTCTCTTAAAAAGTATATGGATTTTAGCTGTTATTTTCTAGCCATCAATTCGATATAGCCCTGAAAGATTGGAGATTTCCGTGCTTCTTCCAATTGTTAAGTGCACAGTACAAAATTCCGAAAACATTGTCCAAGGTGAGTTTCTCAACTGCATTAAAGAGAAAACTTACAAAAAATAGCTCTGCATGGCAACTTAGCAAAAAATTAGATTTCTACGATAGTCGTTGTAGGTTTAATACCCACCTGATCTGTGATCGATAGATTGAGTTGGGCAGATGGAAGATTGATCTCAGAAGGGTGCACTGTGCTCGGTTGACCCAGAAGCTCAATGTCCCTGGAAAAGCTGCCACGCCATAATCAATTAACAGTAAAACAATTAGGGGCATATTTAAGAGCCCTTAGCGCCATTCTAATGACTCATTAACGAAATTTTTTAAGCTAATGTGGCTTTAGAAGGCCGATAATGCTGCACCATATTTACAAAGTGGCGCAATGCATTCATTATGCCTGCACCAGGCATAATGTATGGAAAGGGGGCGCTCCTCCGTTAGGGGGCCCGAAATAAAGGCGCAAGGATGTCTAACACATTTCATTGCATCATTTTTTTCGGCACTTTTAACGCCTGCTAAGGGCAGGCTCTAAAAGGGGGCATGCCATTGAATACAATGGGCCCCTATGTACTCTGCAGGAGTAGCGGCAACATTTTGGTGCTACTTCTGCAGAGTACATCAATAGCGTCAAAGAAATAACACTAAAGACCCCTACCCTGCGCCATGGTGCACCATATTTTAAATACGGTGCCCACATGGGACCAGATGTAAGAACGTTTTGCAACTCGCAAAGGGGTTGCAGCGCTATTAGCGACAGTGCAAAAAGCAAAATGGCACATTCTACCACCATTTGCGAATCACAAATAGCATTGTGACCCATTAACGAATCGCTAATGTTTGTGACTGGAATTTGCGAGTCGCAAATATGAAATCACAATTTGTGACTCGCAAACCGTATGTACAAGGCAGTCGCAAATTGCGAATAGTCGCAAATAGGCCATTTTGCACAGCCAGATTAGCACTGATTCAGAACAGGTGGTAAGCAGATGCAAAGTATAAAAGCAGACCCAGAAGGCATCAGGGTTTCCCAAAATGGCTGCACTCTACGTGATTGCATGGAGGAGGGGATTCCAGGCTGCCCAGCAGAGGAGGAGGAGGCAGAGACAGGAGAGTATATACAGGACCAGGCAGACTATGGTGGTCATTCTGACCTCGGCGGTAAAAGGCGCCTACCGCCGGTCAGAAATCCTCCATAATCCCGCCGCGGTCGCGGAAACCCGCCACGGTCATTCTGACCCGCAGAAGGCAAACCTCCGAAAATCCGACAGCCACAACAGACCGCCAGACCAGCGGTCGGCGGAAAAGTGGAGGTGACAAAACCTCCACCGTCACGCCAACAGAAATACGCCCATGCCATTACGACCCACGAATCCACGCGGCGGTCTTTCAAACGCGGTATTCCATTGGCGGGACACACCGCCGCGGTCAGCATCCACACAAACGAACAAAACTCAGCCACATTGGCCGATTTGAATACCACACACCTGATACACATACACACACCACTCCCACACACACAATACAATATAAAACACACACCCACATCACCCACAAACCCCTACGACCAAAAATTCTGAAAGAAGGCCAGAGCGAGACACCACCATCCACAAACTAGCAGCCACAGCCACTCAACACCATCACCCACACACTAACCACACACAAAACAACACACACCACCACACTCAACACACTTAACTACACATACTCCACCCCACACATCATACACACCACCCCATGGCACCCCAAAGACACCCCCGCTTCTCAGACGAAGAACTCAGGGTCATGGTGGAGGAAATCGTTCGGGTAGAGCCCCAGCTGTTCGGCACACAGATCCAATACACCAGCATTGCCCGGAGGACGGAGCTATGGCAGAGGATTGTCGACAGGGTCAACGCTGTGGGACAGCACCCCAGAAATCGGGAAGGCATCAGGAAGCGATGGAACGACCTACGGGGGAAGGTGCGTTCCATGGTATCCAGGCACAACATCGCCGTGCAGAAGACTGGTGGAGGACCCCCACCTCAACCCCCACAATTTACAACATGGGAGGAGGAAGTCTTGAACATCCTGCATCCTGACGGCCTCGCAGGAGTCGGCGGAGGAATGGATACTGGTAAGTTGAAGCTTCACTACTGCTTCCCCCCCACCTGCATGCCAAATCATACCCCAACCCTCACCCCCATCCTCGAACCCCACCCTCACCCCCACCCCCATCCTCACCCCCACCCTCACCCCCACCACCATCCTCACCCCCACCACCATCCTCACCCCCACCCCCAGCACACCTATTCCCTGCCAATGTCTCACCATCACAACCCACACATCCAAAAACCTAGGCCTGCATGCGTCCACTAAGCATGGACACCCATCACCAAAGCATGCCCAATGCATATACACATCCCCCCCACAAGCCACCCTCACCAAAGCCCCCACACACGAATGCCAGCACTTGGGGACACGGGAACCCACAGATACACCCATATGCCACACATTGAAACTATAACCATACCTCTATACCCCTGCAGGACCCGACCGTCAACACACCGCCGCGGAGGGCCCAGAATTCTCCACACCCCCCACCCAAGAGGCCGTCAGCGATGACAGCAGCTCTGTCGACCTGGACACCGATGACCAGCCCGGACCATCGGGGACCTCTGGACAGTCGGTTCCCCTCACACAGGCCCAGGCCACTACAGACCCAAACCCCTCTGGGAACACCAGCACAGCTCCCACCCAGCGGGCCCATGCCTCTGTCTCCAGGGCGCGTCAATCTGCGGTGTGTCTACCACTACAGGGCACCCAGGATAACCCACCACCCCAACAACAACAGGGACCTGGGGGCAGTGGTAGTGGGCACACCGGCCAGGGGGCAGAGGCCCAGGGAAACAGGGCAACTCGGAGGGCAGCTGTGCGACAGGGGGGGGACGGGCCCAGGGAACCCACTCTCCACGAGGCCCTCACCACCATCATGGGAGCATACAACCGCTCCCAGGAGACGATGGCGACGGTACTGGCCCGGTTCCAGGAGATCCAGGTACTGCAGGAGGAACACTATCGGGGGTACAGGGAGGACATCAGAGCCCTCACCTCCACCCTGGTTACCATGGTAGGGCTGCTGCAGGACCTCATCAACACCAGGACGGACACTCAACAACACCCAAGGGCCCCTGCCACTAGCCTGGACCAAGAACAGCCAACCACCTCCGCCGGCGCTAGTGGACAGGAGGCCCCCGCACAGCAGCAGCCCACCAGACCCCCACCTCCTGCAGGAGAAGAACCACCCCGCAAGAGGGCCCTGAGATCTCGCAAGAAGACAGAGTAGGATGTCAAGACCCCCGCCAGCAAAGGATACCACCTGATGTCATCCCACTGTCCCACATTGTCACCCTGTCCATCCTTGAACTGCCCATGCTCCATCTCTCCACAGGCCTCTGGACAATGCACCTGTGTGACTGTTACTCTGGACTCTGCCATGGACATTCCTTCACCATAGCCCCCACCCACTTGAAACCACCCATCCCATTTTGAGCACTTAAATAAACACCTATTTTGCACAAAACTATCTGGAGTCTGGCTGTGATTTCAAAATATTGTAATTGACATGACAGTGCAAATATGTCCTTGTACATAGTGAAGTCAACAAACAGCTGCCACAAAGCTGTAGTCCATGGGGAAACGAAGCACAGGACTCGTAGTGGGGACCCCAGATCTGAAATAGGGAGGGAAAAGCCACAACTCAGTCATCATACACTGGGGCAAATAGACAGGCAGCAGAGATGCAGGAGAGTAGTTCACATTTACTAAATTATCTTTGAATTGTTACCTGTGTCCTATTGGAAGTACTGTTCAATGATTCTGTCCCTGTTGTCTGTTTCAGCCCCGTCGTCTTCCTCCTCGTCACTCTCCTCAGGTTCCACCGCTGCCACAACACCACCGTCTCGACCATCCTCCTGCAGGAAAGGCACCTGGCGGCGCAAAGCCAGGTTGTGAAGCATGCAGCAGGCCACGATGATGTGACACACCTTCTTAGGTGAGTACATTAGGGATCCACCTGTCATATGCAGGCACCGAAACCTGGCCTTTAGGAGGCCAAAGGTGCGTTCGATCACCCTCCTAGTACGCCCATGGGCCTCATTGTACCGTTCCTCTGCCCTGGTCCGGGGATTCCTTACTGGGGTCAGTAGCCACGACAGGTTGGGGTACCCAGAGTCCCCCAATAGCCATACACGGTGTCTCTCTAGCTGTTCCATCACGTAAGGGATGCTGCTATTCCTCAGGATGTAGGCGTCATGCACTGACCCTGGGAATTTGGCATTTACATGCGAGATGTACTGGTCAGCCAAACACACCACCTGGATGTTCATTGAATGGTAACTTTTTCTGTTCCTGTACACCTGCTCCCTGTCTCTTGGGGGAACCAAAGCCACATGGGTCCCATCAATGGCACCAATGACGTTGGGAATATGTCCAAGGGTGTAGAAATCACCCTTCACTGCAGCCAATTCGCCCACCTCAGGGAAAATGATGTAGCTCCTCACGTATTTCATCAGGGCAGACAACACTCTGGATAACACCTTCGAAAACATGGGCTGAGACATCCCAGAAGCAATTCCCACTGTTGTCTGAAATGACCCACTTGCCAAGAAATGGAGTACTGACAGGACCTGCACCAGAGGGGGAATCCCTGTGGGTTGGCGGATGGGGGACATCAGGTCGGGCTCCAGCTGGGCACACAGTTCATGTATAGTGGCACGGTTAAGACGGTAGGTCAGGATAATGTGGCGTTCTTCCATTGTCGACAGGTCCACCAGCGGTCGGTACACGGGAGGATTCATCCGTCTCCTTGCCAAACCCAGCGGACGGTGCCTAGGAAGGACAACATGGAGCACACAGTCAAGCAACCCACAGGTACGTACTCACAGCTAGCACAGTAAACGATTCTCTATGCAGTGAATGGCGTGTCTGAGTGGCTATGCAAGGCCTAGGCCTGTGTGACGCAGTTGAAATTGAGCCATGTGGACCCTCGAAATGGCGGCTGCCTGACCTGTGAAGTGTGACAATGGGATGTGAGGTCAATGCGCTGGCGTGGCACACCGCGGCGGGCGGCGGGCGAAGACCGCGGCGCGAAGCCGCATTGGTTAACATTGAAGCCTATGGGTTTCAGGAGCCAATGGCGAAGGGCGCCGGCGGTGGCGGTACGCACCGCCGCGGTACGCACCGCCGCGGACGTGACCGCCATTTTCTATCTACTTATCCACTTGCGACTTGAACTTTCACAGGAGAGGACCTATACTGCAAGTGTTGCTGTGACCTCGGTCTGGAAGGGACAATGGCTGCTGCGCCTGGGGAAAGGGCCCCTGCCTTCACTGGAGAGGAGTTGGAGAAACTTGTGGATGGGGTCCTCCCCCAGTATGCGCTACTCTACGGTCCTCCAGACCAACAAGTGAGTTTAATTCAATCTGGATTTGGGGCCACTGGCTGGCTTGGGGGCCTGGCGGGGGGCCTGGCGGGGATGGGGGGGCATGTTGGGGCTGGCGGGGGGCCTGGCGGGGATGGGGGGCATGTTGGGCCTGGTGGGGGGCATGGCGGGGGGCCTGGCGGGGATGGGGGGGCATGTTGGGGCTGGCGGGGGGCCTGGCGGGGATGGGGGGCATGTTGGGCCTGGTGGGGGGCCTGGCGGGGGGCCTGGCGGGGATGGGGGGGCATGTTGGGGCTGGCGGGGGGCCTGGCGGGGATGGGGGGGCATGTTGGGGCTGGCGGGGGGCCTGGCGGGGATGGGGGGCATGTTGGGCCTGGTGGGGGGCATGGCGGGGGGCCTGGCGGGGATGGGGCGCGTTGGGCCACTGGCAACGAAAATGCAGACAAACTTGAACGTGGTATTTCTCCCACCCTGTACGTGTCACATAGGTCCGCGCCCATGAGAAGATCGGGATTTGGCGTGCCATCGCCAAGGAAGTCCGGACCCTGGGGGTCCACCATCGACGGGGCACCCACTGCCGCAAGAGGTGGGAGGACATCCGCCGCGGGACCAAGAAGACCGCCGAGTCTCTGCTGGGGATGGCCTCCCAACGTAGGCGGGGTGCCTGCCGTCAACTGACCCCCCTGATGTTCCGGATCCTGGCGGTGGCCTACCCTGATTTGGATGGGCGCGTGAGGGCAGCACAGCAGACACAAGGGGGTGAGTACAAGCATTATCTACTCTGTTGTCGCGCAGTGGAGGTGTCTGGGTGGGGGAGGAGGGCTGTGGGTCCCCCTAGGCCAGGGCGATATCTGTAGGCTGGGCACCCCCGTAAGCCCCTGTGTCCCCAGCCACCACCCTCAGTAGTTTGTCAGTACAGCCATCCCTGGGCCGTGTCATCCATGGGTGCAGTTGTCAACTCTAGGCGTGTAGGGCATGTTCCACGGAATGCGTAGCGGACCCCAAGTGCGCAACTTAGTGCAGGGGGCATCTGTGTCTGTCATGTCCGCTAACTGTACCGGAGATCCATGTACTCAATATCCCTTTATTTCTCTCTCCCCCCCCCTTTTTGTTTGTCTTTCTGTGCTTGTGTGCATCAGCATCATCAGGCGGAGGAGAAGTGGCATCGGGGCAGGAGGGAGCTGCATCTCACATGGCCCAGGAGGGCCATGCCACAGAGTCAGACTGGACCAGTGAGACGGAGGGCGAGGGGAGCTCCACAACGGGGACGACTGGACCCTGCAGCGACACGGACACGTCCTCGGAAGGGAGCTCCCTTGCGGGGGTGGCACCATCCGTGCCCCCGCCATTACAGGTACAGCCGCCACCCAGCGCACCATCTCCGCCCTCCCAGCAGCCCCTCAGCGTTCGCCCCGTGCCCGCTCTGCCAGGAAGCCGGGCATCTCCTTCGCCCCAGGCACCTCAGGCCCTGCCCCTGTTACCCCCGCTGCCCTCAGTGAGGAGGTCATTGACCTCCTCCGAACGCTCATTGTTGGGCAGACTACCCTTTTGAATGCCATCCAGGGGGTGGAGAGGGAGGTTCATCGCAGCAATGCGTACCTGGAGGGCATTCATTCGGGTCAGGCTGCCCATCAGCGATCGTTCCAGGCTCTGGCCTCAGCACTGACGGCAGCCATTGTCCCTGTCTCCTGCCTCCCTCTACTAACTCCCTCCTCCCAGTCTCCTGTTCCTCTGCCTGTCCCACCCACACCATCAGACCAGCCTGCACACACCTCAACACCCAAGAGAAGCTCATCCAAACATAAGCACCACAGATCACGCAGACATTCACACACGCAACATTCCGATGCAGACATGCCAACAGTCACTACCACCTCTGTGACCCCCACCTCCTTGTCTCCCTCCTCCCTCCCTGTGACGTCTACACTCACACCTCCATTCACCTCACCATCAGCCAGTGTTTCCATCACCAGCACACCCTCCACTCCAGTCCGCACACGTGCAGTCACCACCCCCACTGCCATTTACACGTCCCCTGTGTCCTCTCCCACTGTGTCTGTCACCCCCTCTTCCACACCACACAAACGCAGCCACCCACCCACCCAACAGCCATCCACCTCACGACAGCCTATCCCTCCTGCACCTGCACCCAAAGACAGCAAACGTGACTCACCTACAACCACATCCTCTCCCTCCACTCCCATTCCCACTGTACCTACCACTCTCCATTGTCCCAAGAAACTCTTCCTCGCCACTGCTAACTTCTTTCCTGACCCTGAGCCCCCCCCTCCTTCTCGTCGGGGTAAGAAGAGCACCTCAGCCACCACCAGCCCTGCAGCCCCCTTGACAAGGGTGCAGGGGTATTGGAGCCCACCAGCCCGCATGTCTGGATCTTCGCCCAGCAGCAAGGGGACAGCCAGCCCACCCCCTGGGAAGAGGAGCAGAAGGCGGAAGGGGCGCCGCAGGAGCCCGGCTTCTACATCCCCCCCGGACACCACCCAGAGACAGTCACCAGCCACAGCTCCAAAGGGAGGAAAGGGCCACAGACTCCCGACTAAGGAGGGCAAGGGCAGCAAGTTGGAGAGGTCAGGCTGCAGGCCTGCTGCCCAGGAGGAGCCCACCACCCCCATAGCCGCTGCCCAGGGAGGACCCAGCCCAGCTGGCCAGGAGGGCCCCACCACCCACAGCCCAGGTGGGCATTGAAGGAGCACCATCCCCGCTGCCCAGGAGGGCACCACCAGGCAATGAGCAGTTGGCCATAGACCGGCCGCCGTCTCAAGCCCCGCTGAACTGGGCCCCGCCGTCTCAAGCACCGCTGAACTGGGCCCCGCCGTCTCAAGCACCGCTGAACTGGGCCCCGCCATCTCAAGAACCGCTGAACTGGGCCCCGCCGTCTCAAGCACCGCTCCGCTGGGCCCCGCCGTCTCAAGCACCGCTGAACTGGGCCCCGCCGTCTCAAGCACCGCTGAACTGGGCCCCGCCGTCTCCAGCACCGCTCCGCTGGGGACCGCCGTCTCAAGAACCGCTGAACTGGGCCCCGCCGTCTCAAGCACCGCTGAACTGGGCCCCGCCGTCTCAAGAACCGCTGAACTGGGCCCCGCCGTCTCAAGCACCGCTCCGCTGGGCCCCGCCGTCTCAAGCCCCGCTGAACTGGGCCCCGCCGTCTCAAGCACCGCTGAACTGGGCCCCGCCGTCTCCAGCACCGCTCCGCTGGGGACCGCCGTCTCAAGAACCGCTGAACTGGGCCCCGCCGTCTCAAGCACCGCTGAACTGGGCCCCGCCGTATCAAGAACCGCTGAACTGGGCCCCGCCGTCTCAAGCACCGCTCCGCTGGGCCCCGCCGTCTCAAGCCCCGCTGAACTGTGCCCCGCCGTCTCAAGCACCGCTGAACTGGGCCCCGCCGTCTCAAGAACCGCTGAACTGGGCCCCGCCGTCTCAAGCACCGCTCCGCTGGGCCCCGCCGTCTCAAGCACCGCTGAACTGGGCCCCGCCGTCTCAAGCACCGCTGAACTGGGCCCCGCCGTCTCAAGAACCGCTGAACTGGGCCCCGCCGTCTCAAGCACCGCTCCGCTGGGCCCCGCCGTCTCAAGCACCGCTGAACTGGGCCCCGCCGTCTCAAGCACCGCTGAACTGGGCCCCGCCGTCTCAAGCACCGCTGAACTGGGCCCCGCCGTCTCCAGCACCGCTCCGCTGGGGACCGCCGTCTCAAGAACCGCTGAACTGGGCCCCGCCGTCTCAAGCACCGCTGAACTGGGCCCCGCCGTCTCAAGAACCGCTGAACTGGGCCCCGCCGTCTCCAGCACCGCTCCGCTGGGGACCGCCGTCTCAAGAACCGCTGAACTGGGCCCCGCCGTCTCAAGCCCCGCTGAACTGTGCCCCGCCGTCTCAAGCACCGCTGAACTGGGCCCCGCCGTCTCAAGAACCGCTGAACTGGGCCCCGCCGTCTCAAGCACCGCTCCGCTGGGCCCCGCCGTCTCAAGCACCGCTGAACTGGGCCCTTCAAGGCAAGACCCGCTGAACTGGGCCCTTCAAGGCAAGAAGCGCTGAACTGGGCCCTTCAAGGCAAGAAGCGCTGAACTGGGCCCTTCCAGGCAAGAACCGCTGGCCCTTTGGCAGACGTGGCAGGGCAGGATCTGTCTCGGGCAGGGCTGCAGGATGTCCTCTGGCCAACATGCCTCCTCCAGTGGCAGTGGGGTCTGTTATGGACTGTTTGGACTGTGGCTTTGCTCTCCCCAGGATGGCCCAGTGGGCAGGCCACCCACTGTATGGACTGTATGGACTGTGGCTTTGCACTCCCCAGGATGGCCCAGTGGGCAGGCCACCCACTGTATGGACTGTATGGACTGTGGCTTTGCACTCCCCAGGATGGCCCAGTGGGCAGGCCACCCACTGTATGGACTGTATGGACTGTGGCTTTGCACTCCCCAGGATGGCCCAGTGGGCAGGCCACCCACTGTATGGACTGTATGGACTGTGGCTTTGCACTCCCCAGGATGGGCCAGTGGTCATGGAGTCCCCTCGTGGATCTGGCGTCGTGTACTCAAGTGGCTGAGGTGCCCCCCCTTCCCTTCCCCCTGAGGTGCCTGTCCTATTTTCTTTCTGATGCCCCTGCAGTGTTCTCTCCGTGGAGTTCTTGTCGTGGGACTGGGCCTTGCCCCTTTGCACAGGACCCCTGTGGTCCACGGACAGTGGTTGGACTACATTTAGTAGCTGTATATATTTTGTACATAGTTTATTTATTTATTGGGATTACTGGTGTCCATATTTCAATATATCTGCCCGTTTATGATCTCTTCTTTTGGTCTTTGCATTATTTCGGAGGGGGGGGGTTTGTGGGTTGTGACAGTGATCTGTGGGAATGCATTGATGTGTGTGTTGTAGTGGGTATGGGTGGGTGGGTGTGTGCCGGTAATCTTTTCCCTCCCCTGTGTCGTAGGTGCAGTACTCACCGATGTCTTCCGCGCCGCCGGGCGTGCTCCTGGTACAGGAGCAGGTATAGGAGTGCGGGGATGACCTGCAACTCGGGTTCCAGACTGCCGGAATCTCGCGTGGAGTGCGTAGAGGTGAGCGTTTTCCCGTTCGTAGTCTGTTTCCGCCGTGTTTTTATCGGCGGTGCTCCCGCCCCGGAAAAGGTGGCGGATTGGTGGGTCTTGATAGGGTGGGCGGTACATTGTCTGCCGCCTGGCTGTTGGCGGGGACCGCCGCGCTGTTTGTTTGTGCCGCCGTGGCGGTCGGAGTGTTAATGCGGCGGGCTGTGTTGGCGGTTCCCGCCAGGGTCAGAATTGCATATTTTGGACCGCCGGCCTGTTGGCGGCTTGGCCGCCGCATTATCACCGACCGCCAGGGTCAGAATGAGGGCCTATATTTCTACAAACAGAGGAGGAAATTTACAACAAATATAGATTGAGCAGCAGTCATTTTAGAGCTCATAGAACTGCTCAAAACCCAGCTAGAAAGCCGTACCCTGCACACCTGCTCTAGCCACACACATGTGCAAGTGCTGTGCTCACTACATCTCTTGGCCTCCGGTAGCTATCACGGGGAGCTAGCTGTCGCTGGTGGGGTGATCCAAAGTGCCCTGTCACGGTTCTTCAGAAGGTTTGTAGACGCCATACTTGCGCACATGTCCAAATACATTTACCTTCCTAGGAATGCGGAGGAGATACACAACACCAAACTGAACTTCTATAGAATTGTCAACTTCCCACATGTATTAGGGTGTGTGGATGGGACACATGTACCCATATGTCCACCTTCACATCTGAAGTATGTGTTCCTCAATAGGAAATGTACCCACTCACTAAATATCCAGGTGGTATGTGATGCCCACAATGTCATAACCGATATGTATGTATCTTTAGGCAAAGTGGAATACAGCTAGAATGTGGGGAGTTTGATGAAGGATATTTACTAGGTACTGTGCAGTAGCACCCCAATGCCATGAATATGTGTCAGTGGATATTCATGTGAAATCATACTCACAATTGTTTCTTCATTATGCAGGTGACAGTGCATATGCATTGAGGCCATGGATCCTTACCCCACACCTGCAAATCAAAATGAGAGGCGCTACAACATTGCACATCGGTGCACCAGAGCCATGATTGAAAGGACCTTCGGCCTGCAGATATCCTGTTTCCGGTGCCTTCATAAAAGTGGAGGTGCACTCCAGTATGCCCCGGAGATTGCATGCAAGATTGTGTCTACATGTGCCATCCTCCACAACATTGCAACCAGGCGGAATCCGGGGATGAGAAACAGGAGCAGGAGGCGCCGCTACGACAGCCTGGGGATGGCAGCATTGTAATGGAGGGTGGACGACAAAGTGATCACATTGCAACCCATTACCTTGGCAGGTAAGTGACAACTGATACCACTCTCACAAATGTCAAACACACATAGCCATGTTCTTGTTAACAAATATCCTTTAATGTCAAGATTGCATTATGTGAATAGGAATACAGTGGCATGCATCTTGCTATAGCCATCAAACAACATGTGGTTACATCACCGAACACATTCAAGCCATGTGCATGTAAATATAGCAAAACTCTACATCACAGCTTTCTACGGCTACGACCACCATGACCTGTGCCTGGCTGGCCCACAGATGTCTGGCGGGCACTGCTGCTCCACAGGATGCGGGCATCTGGAGCAGAAATGCTGTTCACACTGGGTGTCTCCTCACTGTCCTGAGGGGTGTCACCTGTGCCCCTTGCTGCCTGGGAAGTCTGTAGTAGGTCCACAGCTGCAGTAATGCGACCTAGTCCCCTGGTCACATCTCCAGCAAAATGACCCAATTCCACCTGAAGGGTGACTGTGCGTCGCAACAGGAATGTGGTAGTTGTGGCTAGACTGCCAATTGACTGACTTAGCTGGTCCATTAGTGCAGCAGTGCTGCGCTCCTGACGCCTTACATGGGCACGATCTGCCACCATATCCCTGCATAGATCACTGATGGCAGTGGTCAGGCTGACAATGTTTCTATTCATGGTGACTAGTTGTGTTTGCATATTCCCCAAACCCTCTGTTCGAGTGTGTTTTATCTGTAATAGATTTGTGTTCATTAATCACATCTGTTTGTTTTGTAGGCATTGACCGGTGAGTAGGGATGTCTCCAGCCCCAGGAAAAGCTGAGTACTGTTGTCCTCATCACCCACATCACTCACCACATGTCGCCTTCTACGCCTACGCACTGCAACTCTCTGTGGGTGGCTTTCACCCATCTGTTGACTGGGAGGCAACTGTGCAATCTGATTGTCAGAATCTTGGTCCTCAATAGGTACAGGGTCAATACCAACTATGGTTTGTGAATTGCACATCTCTGTGGCAATGCTGAATGCCTCCTCTGCCACCACGCTGGCATCATCGCCTCCCTCCACACGGGGGTCATCAGTGGATACCTAAGGGAGACCTACGGGACACAGTGGATACCCTGTCAGTACCTATCATATGTTTGGTACAATACATTTCTTTATCCGTCACTATTTTGACTATTGGACTACATTACCCATTATGCACTATACTGGTACCGGAAATATAAACATGGACTACTCAGAATGATGCATGCTTTTGTGAACTGAGGATGTCTGCATAGTGGCCTGACTAGTGTGAACATGTGATATGTGCTACTTACTTTTTGAGGTTCCTGGTGCTGAACTGTCCAGGTTCCCTATTCCCACAAGAGCCTCCGCCTCCAGTGTGGTCTCCACCATACTTTCCATTGCTGTGGGTGGTGGTGCTGTGTATGGTCCCCCACCTGTTCCACACTCCTCCTTCAGCTGCTCTGCAACCTTTTCTTTTGATCTGGACCCGAGGTCATACCACCTTTTGCACACTCCATCAATGGAGCGATGGCTGACTCCAATACAATTTATTTTGGCCTGTATGTCCAGCCATATTTTCTTTTTTTCTGACTTAGATACAGTCATTGAAGACCTCCCAAACAGGACCTCATGATGTGCGCAGCACACCTCAGTGAGTATTTTCAACTCTTTTTCAGAGAACTTTAACTTTCTCTTCCTCCCTGCTGTGTTTGCCTCCTTGGTTTGGCTAGCCATGGCCCCAATTGCCCGTCTCTGCTTGGTAAGCCTCTGCTGTGTGTGCTGCCTAGGCTCCTCCCACAGTCATGGAAGCCACTTCCTGGTTCAAAGGCCATTACCCAGCCCCAGGAAATGAAATTGTTCTCTTTTTGTTCCCCGGTCGCTAATTGCGACTCAATCGCAGTTTGCAATTCCAGATCGCAAAATGCGAAATGGTTTTAAGCGCAGTCGCAATTTTGCGAGTCTCTATTTGCAATTTCGCAAATTACGATGAAAGCCGCCACTGAATCGCTAAATTGGTGTTCCCCTCCTAAGTACATACTGATTTCTGACTCGGTAATTGCGATTCGCATTGATTCTCAATTACTGAATCGCAAATCTTGTTTTTTGTACATCTGGCTCATGGTGGCAGGAGCGGGGCACTAAATGGCGCAAGAAAAGTGGCGCAGCACTGTGCACAGAGTGCAGCACCACTTTCTTAAATATGTCCCTCACTTTTATTACTCACAGCAAATGTTTTAACAAAGGGCTTTCAAAGTTATTATAGAGACAAAGAATGGCATAAATGATCAGAGTGGTTTAGCTTTGTTAGACTTTTCATCCTTGGCGTGTCTCCCTTAACTTTTTGCCTCTGTTTCCCAGGTTGTTGATGTGTGCCGGACTCTCTTTTTGCTGTTTTTGTCATTCTAGGCACTTTACCACTGCTAACCAGTGCTAAAGTGCAAGTGCTCCTATACAAAATGTGTATGTAATTGGTTCATCCATGATAGGCATATTTGATTTACTGGTAAGTCCCTAATACAGTGCACTAGAGGTGCCCAGGGCCTGTAAATCAAACGCTACTAGTGGGCCTGCAGCACTGCTTGTGCCACCCACAATAGTAGCTCTGTAAACATGGCTCAGACCTGCCACTGCAGTGTCTGTGTGTGCAGTTTTAAACTGCCAGTTCGACTTTGCAACTGTACCCACTTGCCAGGCCTAAACCTTCACTTTTCTAGGCCGTAGGTAGCCCCATGGGCAGGGTGCAGTGTATGTTTAAGGTAGGACATATACTAATGTGTTTTATATGTCCTGACAGTGAAATACTGCTAAATTTGGTTTTCACTGTTGTAAGGCCTATCCCTCTCATAGGTTAACATGGGGGCTGCCTTTAAAAATGATTAAAGTGTAGCTTTCCTTTGGGAGCGGATAGAAATGTGGAGTTTGGGGTCTCTGAGCTCACAATTTAAAAATACATCTTTTAGTAAAGTTGATTTTAAGATTTTGTGTTTGAAAATGCCACTTTGAGAAAGTGAGCATTTTCTTGCTTATACCATTCTGTGACTCTGCCTGTTTGTGGATTTCCTGTCTGGGTCAGTTTAACAGTTGGGCTGTTTGCACCTTACTCTAGACAGTGACACAAAGGGAGCTGCATATCCTGATGAGCCATCTGTGCTAGGAGGGAGGGGAGGAGTGGTCACTCACACCTGAAAGGGCTGTGCCTGCCCTCACACAATGCCGTCTCCAACCCCCTGGTATGTGTCTGGGGCCTGGCCTGGGCAAGGCAGGATTTCACAAACAAGAGAGACTTTTCTTTGAAGTAAGCCTACTTCAAAGGGCAAAATGGGTATAAGAAGGGCACCAAAAACCACAGACTTTAGATCACTTCTGGAAACCAAGAGGAACCCCTGCCTGGAGAATAGCTGAAGAGCTGAGGAAGAAGAGCTGCCCTGCCTCTGACTGTGCTTTGTGGAGCTGTCCTGCAGTTGCTGCTTCTGCCTGTGCAAGAGGACAAAGGCTGGACTTTGGGTGCCTTCCTTCTTGTGAAGAACTCACCAAGGGCTTGAAACTGAACTTGCTTCCTGTTGTTGAAGTCTCAGGGACAGCAAAGACTTCTCTCTGCTAGCACCTGGAGCCTCTGCTGAGACTCCTACCCTGCCAAGTGGTGCCCATCCATTTCCTGGGACCCTGAAAGGAGAAGCTGGCAGAACAAGAGTAAGAAACCCATGCACAGACTGCTGTGCGGAGAAAACTCCGAGATGCGGCTAAAAAATCGTTGCTCGCTGCTGGAGAAATTACGCACAGTATCGCTGACGGAGGCTTTTGAGATCACAACCCGGGCTGCGTGGTTTTCGAATCATCGTGCGGCAGGATTTCTGACACAAACATTGCTGGGCGTGTAAAAACGACGCTAGGCCTGCCTGGACCCTAGAGTGGTGTTCGGATCGACGCATCGCTATCCTGCGGAGAGAAGAAACGATGCACGCCAACCTGACCGAGTGATAGTGACGCATCGAAAGCCCCTTTTGACGTACACTTGCCCATGCGGGGTTATTTTTGACCCACCTAGGTACATTTCCACGCTAACAGCGTTAGCGTTGTATTTAAAATCACATGAAGATTCTTTTTGGTTTTGAATTGATAACTTGACTTGTGTATGGTGGATTTTTGTCGTTTTGGTCTTGTTTTGTTTAGATAAATATTTTCTATTTTTCTAAACCTGTGTTGTGTCATTTTGTGGTGTTTTCATTAAGTTACTGTGTGTATTGGTACAAAACTTTACACCTAGCACTCTGAAGTTAAGCCTGCCTGCTCGTGCCAAGCTACCAAGAGGGAGAGCGGGGGTTAGCTGAACGTGATTTGCTTTTACCCTGACTAGAGTGAGGGTGTCAACACCAGGGCAGTGCGCGCTCTATTGGCGACTAGAATGCATAAACTCAGCACTCTCAAAACAACGTAATTTATGCATTGTGCTGATATGTTGTTGTTTAACCTTTTGCATTGCAGAGTTTAATCCTGAAGACTTATTTTTAATGTGTTTACAAATACTGTTCATTTGCAATGTATTGCTGCATGCTTTCAGAGTGTGTTAGGGTGTGGTCCCTTTCCAGGGCCTTCCAGACCCTTTCCCTGCAGCATGCCTGGGTGTGGTTGTGGGCTGGGCCAAGACTCTATAAAAGGGAGCCAGCCCAGCTCCAAGTGCTCACGATTCAGAGATCCCAGTGCAGAGCAACAGCTACTTCCTGAGTTCCTGTCCCGGTGGCCTATTTGATCTTCCAGGCCTCTGCCCTTCATTCTTCATTGGTGATCCTTGTTCTGGGCGGTAAGACGGTGGTTGGGCTGAGCTCCCGACGCCGTTATCGAGAACTTTCATATTCTTGGCCTAATTCTTTAATGATTAACAGATTACTTTGCGCGCTACCATTTCTTGACATTTGTATAGTGGCTTGTGAATCGGCAAGACGCGCGATTCGTTTCATGATGATTTGACTTTGTTATTCATTCCGCTACCATTTCTTGACATTTGCATGGTGGCTTAAGAATCGTCAAAAGACGCGCAATTCGTTTCATGGTGTTTTAATCTTGTTAGTCAATGCGCGCTGTTATTTTTTGGCATTTACATCGTGGCTTACGAATCGGCAAGACGCGCGATTCGTTTAATGGTGATTTAACCTTGATATTCATTGCGTGCTACCATTTCTTGACATTTTACATGGTGGTGCTAGAATCGGGAAGACGCACGATTCTCTCTTCAAGCTTAATTCATGTTGTTCATTGTATGCCATTTATTCTAAGACATTTATTAGGTAATATTCGAGTTGGCAAGTTGTATGATTTGTTTCTTGAATCCATATTGTGTTATTTATGGTGCACAATCCTTTTATGGTGTTTACTATAAGAAATTCCTTCACAGACAGACTGGACAAAAACAGCCACAACAGCAGAGAACTCTTCTACATCGTCAAAGAGCTCTCCAACCCTAACGCCAACGCCATCACGCCTTTTATGGTGTTTACTATAAGAAATTCCTTCACAGACAGACTGGACAAAAACAGCCACAACAGCAGAGAACTCTTCAACATCTTCAAAGAGCTCTCCAACCCTAACGCCAACGCCATCACGCCCTCACAAGACCTCTGCAAATCCCTCGCCATCTTCTTCCATCGTAAGATCACCGACCTACACGACAGCTTCGGACACCAGACCCAGCCAACCACCACAGAACCTACAACCCCAACCATCACCCTCAACGTCTGGACTCACATCAACACGGAAGAGACCAAAGCCACCATGAACTCCATCCACTCCGGTGCCCCCTCGGACCCCTGCCCACACTTCATCTTCAACAAAGCCGACGACATCATCGCCCCGCACCTCCAGACCATCATCAACAGCTCGTTCTCTTCTGCTACCTTCCCCGACAGCTGGAAACACGCTGAAGTCAACGCCCTACTGAAGAAACCTACGGCGGACCCAAGCGACCTGAAGAACTTCCGCCCCATCTCGCTCCTCCCCTTCCCGGCCAAAGTCATAGAGAAGACCGTCAACAAGCAACTTACCAACTTCCTTGAAGACAACAACCTACTCAACCCCTCTCAGTCTGGATTCCGAGCCAATCACAGCACAGAAACCGCCCTGATCTCAGTCACAGACGACATCAGAACCCTGATGGACAATGGAGAAACAGTCGCCCTCATCCTCCTCAACCTCTCGGCTGCCTTCGACACCGTCTGCCACCGCACCCTAATAACCCGCCTCCGCTCCATCGGGATCCAAGGACAGGCCCTGGACTGGATCACCTCCTTCCTCTCCAACCACTCCCAAAGAGTATACCTCCCACCTTTCCGCTCAGACCCCACCGAGATCATCTGCGGCGTCCCTCAAGGCTCCTCGCTCAGCCCGACTCTCTTCAATGTCTACATGAGCCCCCTCACCGACATCGTACGCAAACACAGCATCATCATCACCTCCTACGCCGACCACACTCAGCTGATACTTTCCCTCACCAAGGACCCCACCAGCGCCAAGACCAACCTGCAAGATGGAATGAAAGACGTCGCAGATTGGATGAAACTCAGCCGGCTGAAACTAAACTCAGGCAAAACGGAAGTCCTCATCCTCGGAAACACTCCGACCGCCTGGGACGACTCCTGGTGGCCCTTGGCCCTTGGCACCGCACCAACCCCCTCAGACCACGCACGCAACCTCAGATTCATCCTGGACCCTCTTCTCACCATGACCAAACAAGTCAACGCCGTATCATCCTCCTGCTTCCTCACCCTCCGCATGCTTCGAAAGATCTTCTGTTGGATCCCCGCCGACACCAGAAAGACCGTGACCCACGCCCTCGTCACGAGCCGCCTGGACTACGGTAACACATTATACGCAGGAACCACCGCTAAACTCCAGAAACGTCTGCAGCGAATTCAAAACGCCTCCGCCCGCCTCCTCCTCGACATACCCCGCAACAGCCACATCTCCGCCCACCTGAGACACCTACACTGGCTTCCCGTCAGCAAAAGGATCACCTTCCGGCTCCTCACCCACGCACACAAAACCCTCCACAACAAGGGACCCGAATACCTCAAACGCCGCCTCAGTTTCTACACACCCACCCGTCATCTTCGCTCCGCCAACCTCGCTCTCGCCGCCGTCCCTCGCATCTGCCGCACCACGGCGGGTGGGAGGTCCTTCTCCTACCTGGCGGCCAAGACATGGAACTCCCTCCCCACCATCCTCAGGACCACCCAGGACCACTCCGCATTCCGGAGACGACTCAAGACCTGGCTCTTCGAGCAGCAGTAACCCCTTCCCCCGAGCGCCTTGAGACCCGCACGGGTGAGTAGCACGCTTTATAAATGTTTATGATTTGATTTGATTTGACTATATATATGAAAATCTGCAATGTGCGCAATTCGTGTTGAAACATTTCAAGAGAACACAGAAGACCAGAGTTTCTAGATGCAATATTGCATGGTCCTAGTATGCATTCTCAAAAAAAAGGATTCATATGACTGGTTTAGAACTTATTCAGAATGTTTTCCTGATTCTCATTTAAAGGAAAGTACTTGAATTTGAAAGTTTCATTTAATCCATCTTGATTCCCTTACAGGTATCCGGCCATCTTGAAACTTAGTCATTTTAAGCCTAATTCTTAGGTTGTTCATGTTTTGAGAATGACTAGGGTTAGAGTCATAGTCTAGTATTGATTTCATGAGATGTAATTTTCATATTGTGTGTTTTAACCTTTTTCTTACTACAGGTCTCCTTCCCAGCTGTTCCCTTCCTAATCCCCTCTTCCCCTTTTGAACTCTCTTAGCCTCTGTGATTTATCTATCAGAGTCTTGGAGCTGTTCAGTGGTGGACGTGTTGGGAACGTGCGCAGACCCCGAGGATCTGGTGACTCTGACAGAATAGTGAGCACACAAATTATTATCCTCCTGGTTTGTGGATGTTCTCAGCATGGCCACGCTGGACGAGTTAGTCAAGGCTATCACCCAGCTCCAGGCAGAGGTGGTATCATCCAAAGAATTGACAACTAGCCTAGCTGAGAGAGTGAGTCAGTTACAAGATAAGGTAGAGAAGAAGGAACAAAGTCCCACAGGTGTGTCTTGGCCAGGTGCTTCTTCTCAGACTTCTGGAAGTAATCCGACAAGCATTTCCCTCAATGTCCCTTCCGCAATTCCTTTAGCTCCCCCAGAACGTTTTTCAGGTGACCCTTTGAAAGCGCAATCTTTCTTGGTTCACGTGGAACTACACTTCACCTGTAGACCACATACTTTCCCAGATGCCCAGTCCAAAAGTAGCTTTCTTGTTATCATATCTGTCTGGGGATGCAGCTACCTGGGCAATACCTCTTGTGTGTAAAGATAGTCCCTTGTTGTACAACTGGAGACATTTTGTTCGTGAGTTTGAGAGAGTTTTTGATCGTAGAACTGTAACACAGTCAGCAGATTGTGAATTATTAGATTTACGCCAAGGAAATCAGGACCTAGTGTCGTATCTAGCCAACTTTAACCGGTTGGTTGCTGAGACATCCTGGCCTGAAAAAAAACAAGCGGTCTTGTTTTACAAGGGACTCAAAGAGGAACTAAAAGATATCTTAGCGCAATTCGACCCACAACCTACAGACTGTCAAGAATTAATAAACCTTGTCTTGAGGCTTGATCATCGTTTATCAGAACGTAAAGGAATGCGCAAAAAGACTGAAAAATATTCCTGGCGTGTTCATGATAACAGAGACTCAAGAACTCCGAAAGAAAGAACGCCGGAACCGATGGAAATTGGAACCATAAGAAGACCTTTGACCAAAGATGAAAAGGACATACGCACAAAAAATGGACAATGTCTTTATTGTGGGCGGAAGGGTCATTTTGCCAAAGATTGCCCAATCAAACCAAAGAGCAAGCAAGGTCCAGTTCAGAAGGTCGTAGCCAATGCACCAGTCGAGTTGGAAAACTAAAACACCCGAGATGCAGAGAAGGGTTGCTCTTGGGTGTCACCGTGGACCCTTCACAATCTAGACATCTTAAACTGGAAATAAGAGTTCAGGTAAAGAAAAAGATCTATTTCAAAAAACCTCTAGTCAATTCTGGGGCTACTGGGAACTTTGTTGACGCCCAATTGGTTCGTGCATGGGGGATCCCATGTATTGAAAAGAAGACCCCAGAAATCATCCATGCAGTTGATGGATAACTCTTGACTGGAGGTCCATTAACTCTTCAGACTATTCCCTTATCGATGATTTGTGAAGATAAGAATCAAAGAAAGAAACATAAAGAGAAAATCATCCTTGACATGATCCATGCTCTCCAATATGGGATTATCCTGGGCTTGCCATGGTTAACTCATCACAATCCAGAGATCAATTGGGCAGAACGAAAAATCATGTTCTCATCAGTGCTATGTAAAGAACAATGGCCCTCATTCCAACCCTGGCGGTCGGACACGGAAGCACCGCCAACAGGCTGGCGGTGCTTTCAGGGCCATTCTGACCGCGGCGGTAAAGCCGCGGTCAGAAAAGGGGATCCCCCCTGGCCCGGAGAATACTCCATGGCGGTGCTGCTTGCAGCGCCGCCATGGGGATTCCGACCCCCTTCCCGCCAGCCTGTTTCTGGCGGTTTACACGGCCAGAAACAGGATGGCGGGAACGGGTGTCCACTGGCATGGGCAGTGCAGGGGCCCCCTAACAGGGCCCCATAAAGATTTTCACTGTCTGCTTTGCAGACAGTGAAAATCGCGACGGGTGCTACTGCACCCGTCGCACCCCTGCAACTCAGCCAGCTCCATTCGGAGCCGGCTTCATTGTTGCAGGGTCTTTCCTGCTGGGCCGGCGGGCGCCCTTTTGGCGGTCGCCCGCCGGCCCAGCGGGAAAGTCGAAATGACCCCCGCGGTCTTTTGACCGCAGAGCGGTCTTTCGACGGGGTTATTTTGGCGGGCGGCGTCTGCCGCCCGCCAAAGTCAGAATGACCCCCAATGTCTCCAAAAGATTCAAGTACCAAACGTCTGCAACTCTTACATAGCTACTGCTGCGGAGAAAGAAATTCAGCTGCCCAAACAGTATTCATCTTACAAAGATGTATTTGATGAGAAAGGAGCAGAGACCCTACCTCCTCATAGATCTTATGACTGTCAAATTGATCTAGCCCCAGGTGCGATACTTCCCAACTGTCGTGTGTATGCCCTGTCAGAACATGAAAATCAACTTTTACAAAAATACCTAGATCAATTTTTGGAGAATGGTTTAATTCGCCCCTCTAAGTCTCCTGCAGCTTCGCCTTTGTTTTTTGTTCCAAAAGATAATGGAGAACTTCGAATTTGTATCGACTATAGGGGATTGAACAAAGTCACCATCAAGAATAAATATCCTTTACCCCTAATTCCGGTCTTATTGGAACAAGTAAAGAGAGCAAAAATCTACACGAAGCTTGACCTTCGAGGCGCTTATCATTTGGCCAGAGTGAGAGAGATTGACGAATGGAAAACAGCGTTCAAGACAAGATATGGCCTTTTTGAATACACCGTCATGACTTTTGGTCTGTGTAATGCTCCAGCAGCATTTCAATTTTTCTTGAATGACGTCCTTAGAGAGTACCTCAACATATTTGCCATAGTATACATCAATGACATTTTGATCTACTCAGACAATGAAAACGAACATGTCCAACATGTCAAGAAAATTCTTGCAGCCCTTCAATAAGACCATTTATATTGCAAATTAACCAAGTGTGAGTTTCCTGTTACCACAGTTGAGTTTTTAGGGGTTATTCTTACCCCTCAAGGTATGGTGATGGCAGAAAAGAAAGTAAAAGCCGTATCTGATTGGCCCACCCCAAAGACTGTTCCTGATGTACAATGTTTCCTGGGGTTTGCAAATTTTTACCGGAGGTTCATAAATCATTTCTCCCAGACAGTGGCTCCAATAACTAAGCTATTAAGAAAGAAAATAAGTTTGTATGGTCCCCAGAAGCTGACCAAGCCTTCTCTACTTTGAAGGAAGCTTTCTCCACTGCCCCAGTCTTGACTCATCCTGATGCGAATCGACCTTTCATAGTGGAAGCTGATGCTTCAGATGTAGCAATAGGAGCCGTCTTATTGCAACGAAATAAAGACACTGGTCAACTCCATCCTGTAGCTTATATGTCTCGGAAGTTGAACGAAGCCGAACAGAACTATGTCATTGCTGAAAAAGAGCTTCTGGCGATTTGTGACGCCTTTAAAGAATGGAGACATCATTTGTTGGGTGCCAAATACACTGTCACAGTCTATACTGATCATCGTAATCTTCAATTCATGAGTTCCGCCAGACTTTTGACTCCTCGGCAATTACGCTGGATGCTGTTTTTTGCCGAATTTGATTTTGTAGTAACCTTCCGGCCTGGTAAAGATAATCGCAAAGCTGATGCCTTGTCCTGCCAAGAGTCTACCACGTTGCCTGCATTTCAAGCCTCCAGAGCTATCATTGCTCCTGACAAGGTTCTATGTATCATAAAAACTGAAGATTTCTTTGAAGAAATTCGCAACTCTTTCACTGTTGAGAAATGGCAAACATGGGCCCAAGCAGACCCCAAAAGGTCGATCAAGCAAGGACTACCCTTTCACGACGCTTGTTTTTTCGTACCCACTACCAAACTTCGCAAGATAGTGTTTCATTGGTTGCATGTTATACCTACCGCAGGTCACCCAGGTACTCCTAAAACTCTTGAACTGATCCAACGCTATTTTTGGTGGCCTACCCTAACAAAAGATGTAAAAGCAATGGTAAACAACTGCGAAGTCTGTGCTCGCACTAAAACAAGTCATTCAAAACCAAAAGGGTTGTTATATCCACTTCCAACCCCAAGTCGTCCATGGGAACACATTTCTTTAGACTTTATTACCGGTCTGCCAGTGGTTCAACAGCATTCAGTAATTCTGGTGGTAGTATATAGTCTCACGAAATATGGACATTTCATTGCCTGTAAGAAATTGCCCACTTCTAGTGAATTGGCAACTATTTTACTGAACAGAGTGGTTCGTTATCATGGACTGCCAAAAGTTATCCTCTCCGATCGGGGTCGCAATTTGCCTCCAATTTCTGGAAGACATGGTGTAAAACACTCCAAGTGACATCTACACTATCTACTAGTCACCATCCTCAAACAGATGGTCAAACGGAGAGACTAAATCAGACTTTGAAATAGTACCTACGTGCCTACGCTGAAAAGGCACTTCATTCTTGGACATCTATGCTCTGGTTAGCTGAGTTAACCTACAATAACTCATTCCACACTTCTATTGGCGTTACACCCTTTTTTGGTTTATTTGGCTATCATCCTGACACCTTGCTCATCACAATTCCTCAAGAAAGTTCTCTTACTCCAGCTGTGTCAGAAACCATTCAGCATTTGCATCAAACCCAGAAACTGATTCAACAGCATTTAGAAAAAGCCAAACAAAAATAGAAAAGGCATTATGACAAGAAACATTGTGAGGGACCGCAATATCAACCAGGTGACAAATTGTGGCTTTCCACAAAACATATAGGGGGTCATTCTAACCCTGGCGGTCCAAGACCGCCAGGACTAAAATGACGGGGGCACCGCCAACAGGCTGGCGGTGCCCCGCTGGGCATTCTGACCGCGGCGGTTTGGCCGCGGTCAGAAGTGGAAAACCGGCGGTCTCCCGCCGGTTTTCCGCTGCCCAAATGAATCCTCCATGGTGGCACAGCAAGCTGCGCCGCCATGGAGGATTCTGACACCCCATACCGCCATCCTGTTCCTGGCGGTTCTCCCGCCAGGAACAGGATGGCGGTATGGGGTGTCGCGGGGCCCCTGCAGTGCCCATGCCAATGGCATGGGCACTGCAGGGGCCCCCGTAAAAAGGCCCCAAAAAGAATTTCAGTGTCTGCTTTGCAGACACTGAAATTCGCGACGGGTGCAACTGCACCCGTCGCACCTTCCCACTCCGCCGGCTCAATTCTGAGCCGGCGTCCTCGTGGGAAGGGTGTTTTGCACTGGGCTGGCGGGCGGCCTTTTGGCGGTTGCCCGCCAGCCCAGTGCAAAACCCAAAATACCCTCATCGGTCTTTCGACCGCGGAGCGGTATTTTGGAGGGGGAAGTCTGGCGGGCGGCCTCCGCCGCCCGCCAGACTTAGAATCACCCCCATAGATTTCAAGAAGAAGCACATGTTTAACCCCAAATTCATAGGTCCTTACACTGTCCTCCAGCAAATCAATCCGGTGACCTATAAACTACAATTGCCCAGATCCTTACGGATTCATCCAGTGTTCCACACTTCCCTCTTGAAGAAGGCAGTCCAAAAGGTCCAACCTCATCCAGCTCCTGTTCTAGTACAAGGGGAAGAAGAATACGAAGTTAAGAAAGTGTTGGATTCTAAACTGTGAGGGCGTAATCTATGGTACTTAATCTCATGGAAAGGTTATGGTCCTGAAAGTAACTCATGGGTTTCCGCATCTGATGTTCATGCTCCAGTACTTGTGAGACGCTTTCATCGTCTTAATCCAGGCAAACCAGGCCCTAGAGCGCATCTGGGAGAGGGGAGTACTGTCAACACCAGGGCAGTGTGCACTCTATTGGCGACTAGAATGCAAAAACCCAGCACTCTCAAAACAACGTAATTTATGCATTGTGCTGATATGTTGTTGTTTAACCTTTTGCATTGCAGAGTTTAATCCTGAAGACTTATTTTTAATGTGTTTACAAATACTGTTCATTTGCAATGTATTGCTGCAGGCTTTCAGAGTGTGTTAGGGTGTGGTCCCTTTCCAGGGCCTTCCAGAGACTTTCCCTGCAGCATGCCTGGGTGTGGTTGTGGGCTGGGCCAAGACTCTATAAAAGGGAGCCAGCCCAGCTCCAAGTGCTCACGATTCAGAGATCCCGGTGCAGAGCAGCAGCTACTTCCTGAGTTCCTGTCCCGGTGGCCTATTTGATCTTCCAGGCCTCTGCCCTTCATTCTTCATTGGTGATCCTTGTTCTGGGCGGTAAGACGGTGGTTGGGCTGACCTCCCGACGCAGTTATCGAGAACTTTCATATTCTTGGCCTAATTCTTTAATGATTAACAGATTACTTTGCGCGCTACCATTTCTTGACATTTGTATGGTGGCTTGCGAATCGGCAAGACGCCCGATTCGTTTCATGATGATTTGACTTTGTTATTCATTGCGCTACCATTTCTTGACATTTGCATGGTGGCTTAAGAATCGTCAAAAGACGCGCAATTCGTTTCATGGTGTTTTAATCTTGTTATTCATTGCGCGCTGTTATTTTTTGGCATTTACATTGTGGCTTACGAATCGGCAAGACATGCGATTCGTTTAATGGTGATTTAACCTTGATATTCATTGCGTGCTACCATTTCTTGACATTTTACATGGTGGCTCTAGAATCGGGAAGACGCACGATTCTCTCTTCGAGCTTAATTCATGTTGTTCATTGTATGCCATTTATTCTAAGACATTTATTAGGTAATATTCGAGTTGACAAGTTGTATGATTTGTTTCTTGAATCCATATTGTGTTATTCATGGTGCACAATCCTTTTATGGTGTTTACTATAAGAAATTCCTTCACAGACAGACTGGACAAAAACAGCCACAACAGCAGAGAACTCTTCAACATCGTCAAAGAGCTCTCCAACCCTAACGCCAACGCCAACGCCATCACGCCTTTTATGGTGTTTACTATAAGAAATTCCTTCACAGACAGACTGGACAAAAACAGCCACAACAGCAGAGATCTCTTCAACATCGTCAAAGAGCTCTCCAACCCTAATGCCAACGCCATCACGCCCTCACAAGACCTCTGCAACTCCCTCGCCACCTTCTTCCATCGTAAGATCACCGACCTACACGACAGCTTCGGACACCAGACCCAGCCAACCACCACAGAACCTACAACCCCAACCATCACCCTCAACGCCTGGACTCACATCAACACGGAAGAGACCAAAGCCACCATGAACTCCATCCACTCCGGTGCCCCCTCGGACCCCTGCCCACACTTCATCTTCAACAAAGCCGACGACATCATCGCCCCGCACCTCCAGACCATCATCAACAGCTCGTTCTCTTCTGCTACCTTCCCCGAGAGCTGGAAACACGCTGAAGTCAACGCCCTACTGAAGAAACCTACGGCGGACCCAAGCGACCGGAAGAACTTCCGCCCCATCTCGCTCCTCCCCTTCCTGGCCAAAGTCATAGAGAAGACCGTCAACAAGCAACTTACCAACTTCCTTGAAGACAACAACCTACTCGACCCCTCTCAGTCCGGATTCCGAGCCAATCACAGCACAGAAACAGCCCTCATCTCAGTCACAGACGACATCAGAACCCTGATGGACAATGGAGAAACAGTCGCCCGCATCCTCCTCAACCTCTCGGCTGCCTTCGACACCGTCTGCCACCGCACCCTAATAACCCACCTCCGCTTCATCGGGATCCAAGGACAGGCCCTGGACTGGATCACCTCCTTCCTCTCCAACCGCTCCCAAAGAGTATACCTCCCACCTTTCCGCTCAGACCCCACCGAGATCATATGCAGCGTCCCTCAAGGCTCCTCGCTCAGCCCGACTCTCTTCAATGTCTACATGAGCCCCCTCACCGACATCGTACGCAAACACAGCATCATCATCACCTCCTACGCCGACCACACTCAGCTGATACTTTCCCTCACCAAGGACCCCACCAGCGCCAAGACCAACCTGCAAGATGGAATGAAAGACATCGCAGATTGGATGAAACTCAGCCGTCTGAAACTAAACTCGGACAAAACGGAAGTCCTCATCCTCGGAAACACTCCGACCGCCTGGGACGACTCCTGGTGGCCCACGGCCCTTGGCACCGCACCAACCCCCTCAAACCACGCACGCATCATCCTCCTGCTTCCTCACCCTCCGCATGCTTTGAAAGATCTTCCGTTGGATCCCCGCCGACACCAGAAAGACCGTGACCCACGCCCTCGTCACGAGCCGCCTGGACTACGGTAACACATTATACGCAGGAACCACTGCTAAACTCCAGAAACGTCTGCAGTGAATTCAAAACGCCTCCGCCCGCCTCATCCTCGACATACCCCGCAACAGCCACATCTCCGCCCACCTGAGACACCTACACTGGCTTCCCGTCAGCAAAAGGATCACCTTCCGGCTCCTCACCCACGCACACAAAGCCCTCCACAACAAGGGACCCGAATACCTCAAACGCCGCCTCAGTTTCTACACACCCACCCGTCATCTTCGCTCCACCAACCTCGCTCTCGCCGCCGTCCCTCGCATCCACCGCACCACGGCGGGTGGCGAGGTCCTTCTCCTACCTGGCGGCCAAGACATGGAACTCCCTCCCCACCATCTTCAGGACCACCCAGGACCACTCCGCATTCCGGAGACGACTCAAGACCTGGCTCTTCGAGCAGCAGTAACCCCTTCCCCCGAGCGCCTTGAGACCCGCACGGGTGAGTAGCACGCTTTATAAATGTTTATGATTTGATTTGATTTGACTATATATATGAAAATCTGCAATGTGCGCAATTCGTGTTGAAACATTTCAAGAGAACACAGAAGCCCAGAGTTTCTAGATGCAATATTGCATGGTCCTAGTATGCATTCTCAAAAAAAAGGATTCATATGACTGGTTTAGAACTTATTCAGAATGTTTTCCTGATTCTCATTTAAAGGAAAGTACTTGAATTTGAAAGTTTCATTTAATCCATCTTGATTCCCTTACAGGTATCCGGCCATCTTGAAACTTAGTCATTTTAAGCCTAATTCTTAGGTTGTTCATGTTTTTAAAATGACTAGGGTTAGAGTCATAGTCTAGTATTGATTTCATGAGATGTAATTTTCATATTGTGTGTTTTAACCTTTTTCTTACTACAGGTCTCCTTCCCAGCTGTTCCCTTCCTAATCCCCTTTTCCCCTTTTGAACTCTCTTAGCCTCTGTGATTTATCTATCAGAGTCTTGGAGCTGTTCAGTGGTGGACGTGTTGGGAAAGTGCGCAGACCCCGAGGATCTGGTGAATCTGACAGAATAGTGAGCACACAAATTATTATCCTCCTGGTTTGTGGATGTTCTCAGCATGGCCACGCTGGACGAGTTAGTCAAGGCTATCACCCAGCTCCAGGCAGAGGTGGTATCATCCAAAGAATTGACAACTAGCCTTGCTGAGAGAGTGAGTCAGTTACAAGATAAGGTAGAGAAGAAGGAACAAAGTCCCACAGGTGTGTCTTGGCCAGGTGCTTCTTCTCAGACTTCTGGAAGTAATCCGACAAGCATTTCCCTCAATGTCCCTTCCGCAATTCCTTTAGCTCCCCCAGAACGTTTTTCAGGTGACCCTTTGAAAGCGCAATCTTTCTTGGTTCAAGTGGAACTACACTTCACCTGTAGACCACATACTTTCCCAGATGCCCAGTCCAAAAGTAGCTTTCTTGTTATCATATCTGCCTGGGGATGCAGCTACCTGGGCAATACCTCTTGTGTGTAAAGATAGTCCCTTGTTGTACAACTGGAGAAATTTTGTTCGTGAGTTTGAGAGAGTTTTTGATCGTAGAACTGTAACACAGTCAGCAGATCGTGAATTATTAGATTTACGCCAAGGGAATCAGGACCTAGTGTCGTATCTAGCCAACTTTAACCGGTTGGTTGCCGAGACATCCTGGCCTGAAGAAAAACAAGCGGTCTTGTTTTACAAGGGACTCAAAGAGGAACTAAAAGATATCTTAGCGCAAATCGACCCACAACCTACAGACTGTCAAGAATTAATAAACCTTGTCTTGAGGCTTGATCATCGTTTATCAGAACGTAAAGGAATGCGAAAAAGACTGAAAAATATTCATGGCGTGTTCATGATAACAGAGACTCAAGAACTCCGAAAGAAAGAACGCCGGAACCGATGGAAATTGAAACCATCAGAAGACCTTTGACCAAAGATGAAAAGGACCTACGCAGAAAAAATGGACAATGTCTTTATTGTGGGCGGAAGGGTCATTTTGCCAAAGATTGCCCAATCAAACCAAAGAGCAAGCAAGGTCCAGTTCAGAAGGTCGCAGCCAATGCACCAGTCGAGTTGGAAAACTAAAACACCCGAGATGCAGAGAAGGGTTGCTCTTGGGTGTCACCGTGGACCCTTCACAATCTAGACATCTTAAACTGGAAATAAGAGTTCAGGTGAAGAAAAAGATCTATTTCAAAAAAGCTCTAGTCGATTCTGGGGCTACTGGGAACTTTGTTGACGCCCAATTGGTTTGTGCATGGGGGATCCCATGTATTGAAAAGAAGACCCCAGAAATCATCCAGGCAGTTGATGGAAAACTCTTGACTGGAGGTCCAGTAACTCTTCAGACTATTCCCTTATCGATGATTTGCGAAGATAAGAATCAAAGAAAGAAACATAAAGAGAAAATCATCCTTGACGTGATCCATGCTCCCCAATATGGGATTATCCTGGGCGTGCCAAGGTTAACTCATCACAATCCAGAGATCAATTGGGCAGAACGAAAAATCATGTTCTCATCAGTGCTATGTAAAGAACAATGTCTCCAAAAGATTCAAGTACCAAAAGTCTGCAACTCTTACAGAGCTACTGCTGCGGAGAAAGAAATTCAGCTGCCCAAACAGTATTCATCTTACAAAGATGTATTTGATGAGAAAGGAGCAGAGACCCTACCTCCTCATAGATCTTATGACTGTCAAATTGATCTAGCCCCAGGTGCGATACTTCCCAACTGTCGTGTGTATGCCCTGTCAGAACATGAAAATCAACATTTACGAAAATACCTAG
The DNA here is from genome assembly GCF_031143425.1 of Pleurodeles waltl. Classification (NCBI taxonomy): domain Eukaryota; kingdom Metazoa; phylum Chordata; class Amphibia; order Caudata; family Salamandridae; genus Pleurodeles; species Pleurodeles waltl. The sequence goes on along the minus strand of NC_090445.1, from coordinate 1,459,046,871 downwards.
ATCAATTTTTGGAGAATGGTTTCATTCGCCCCTCTAAGTCTCCTGCAGCTTCGCCTTTGATTTTTGTTTCAAAAGCTAATGGAGAACTTCGAATTTGTATCGACTATAGGGGATTGAACAAAGTCACCATCAAGAATAAATATCCTTTACCCCTAATTCCGGTCTTATTGGAACAAGTAAAGAGAGCAAAAATCTACACGAAGCTTGACCTTCGAGGTGCTTATCATTTGGTCAGAATGAGAGAGATTGACGAATGGAAAACAGCGTTCAAGACAATATATGGCCTTTTTGAATACACCGTCATGCCTTTTGGTCTGTGTAAAGCTCCAGCAGCATTTCAATTTTTCTTGAATGACGTTCTTAGAGAGTACCTCAACATATTTGCCATAGTATACATTAATGACATTTTGATCTACTCAGACAATGAAAACGAACATGTCCAACATGTCAAGAAAATTCTTGCAGCCCTTCGAAAACACCATTTATATTGCAAATTAACCAAGTGTGAGTTTCCTGTTACCACAGTTGAGTTTTTAGGGGTTATTCTTACCCCTCAAGGTATGGTGATGGCAGAAAAGAAAGTAAAAGCCGTGTCTGATTGACCCACCCCAAAGACTGTTCGTGATGTACAATGTTTCCTGGGGTTTGCACATTTCTACCGGAGGTTCATAAATCATTTCTCCCAGACAGTGGCTCCAATAACTAAGCTATTAAGAAAGAAAGAAAAGTGTGTATGGTCCCCAGAAGCTGACCAAGCCTTCTCTACTTTGAAGGAAGCTTTCTCCACTGCCCCAGTCTTGACTCATCCTGATGCGAATCGACCTTTCATAGTGGAAGCTGATGCTTCAGATGTAGCAATAGGAGCCGTCTTATCGCAATGAAATAAAGACACTGGTCAACTCCATCCTGTAGCTTATATGTCTCGGAAGTTGAACGAAGCCGAACAGAACTATGTCATTGCTGAAAAAGAGCTTCTGGCGATTCGTGACGCCTTTAAAGAATGGAGACATCATTTGTTGGGTGCCAAATACACTGTCACAGTATATACTGATCATCGTAATCTTCAATTCATGAGTTCCGCCAGACTTTTGACTCCTCGGCAATTACGCTGGATGCTGTTTTTTGCCGAATTAGATTTTGTAGTAACCTTCCGGCCTGGTAAAGATAATCGCAAAGCTGATGCCTTGTCCCGCCAAGAGTCTACCACGTTGCCTGCATTTCAAGCCTCCAGAGCTATCATTGCTCCTGACAAGGTTCTATGTATCATAAAAACTGAAGATTCCTTTGAAGAAATTCACAACTCTTTCACTGTTGAGAAATGGCAAACATGGGCCCAAGCAGACCCCAAAAGGTCAATCAAGCAAGGACTACCCTTTCACGACGCTTGTTTGTTCGTACCCACTACCAAACTTCGCAAGATAGTGTTTCATTGGTTGCATGTTATACCTACCGCAGGTCACCCAGGTACTCCTAAAACTCTTGAACTGATCCAACGCTATTTTTGGTGGCCTACCCTAACAAACGATGTAAAAGCAATGGTAAACAACTGCGAAGTCTGTGCTCGCACTAAAACAAGTCATTCAAAACCAAAAGGGTTGTTATATCCACTTCCAACCCCAAGTCGTCCATGGGAACACATTTCTTTAGACTTTATTACCGGTCTGCCAGTGGTTCAAAAGCATTCAGTAATTCTGGTGGTAGTATATTGTCTCACGAAATATGGACATTTCATTGCCTGTAAGAAATTGCCCACTTCTAGTGAATTGGCAACTATTTTACTGAACAGAGTGGTTCGTTATCATGGACTGCCAAAAGTTATCCTCTCCGATCGGGGTCGCAATTTGCCTCCAATTTCTGGAAGACATGGTGTAAAACACTCCAAGTGACATCTACACTATCTACTAGTCACCATCCTCAAACAGATGGTCAAACGGAGAGACTAAATCAGACTTTGAAATAATACCTACATGCCTACGCTGAAAAGGCACTTCATTCTTGGACATCTCTGGTTAGCTGAGTTAACCTACAATAACTCATTCCACACTTCTATTGGGGTTACACCCTTTTTTGGTTTATTTGGCTATCATCCTGACACCTTGCCCATCACAATTCCTCAAGAAAGTTCTCTTACTCCAGCTGTGTCAGAAACCATTCAGCATTTGCATCAAACCCAGAAACTGATTCAATAGCATTTAGAAAAATCCAAACAAAAATACAAAAGGCATTATGACAAGAAACATTGTGAGGGACCGCAATATCAACCAGGTGACAAATTGTGGCTTTCCACAAAACATATAGATTTCAAGAAGAAGCACATGTTTAACCCCAAATTCATAGGTCCTTACACTGTCCTCCAGCAAATCAATCTGGTGACCTATAAACTACAATTGCCCAGATCCTTACGGATTCATCCAGTGTTCCACACTTCCTTCTTGAAGAAGGCAGTCCAAAAGGTCCAAACTCATCCAGCTCCTGTTCTAGTACAAGGGGAAGAAGAATACGAAGTTAAGAAAGTGTTGGATTCTAAACTGTGAGGGCGTAATCTATGTTACTTAATCTCATGGAAAGGTTATGGTCCTGAAAGTAACTCATGGGTTTCCGCATCTGATGTTCATGCTCCAGTACTTGTGAGACGCTTTCATCGTCTTAATCCAGGCAAACCAGGCCCTAGAGCGCGTCTGGGAGAGGGGAGTACTGTCAACACCAGGGCAGTGCGCGCTCTATTGTGGACTAGAATGCAAAAACCCAGCACTCTCAAAACAACGTAATTTATGCATTGTGCTGATATGTTGTTGTTTAACCTTTTGCATTGCAGAGTTTAATCCTGAAGACTTATTTTTAATGTGTTTACAAATACTGTTCATTTGCAATGTATTGCTGCAGGCTTTCAGATTGTGTTAGGGTGTGGTCCCTTTCCAGGGCCTTCCAGAGACTTTCCCTGCAGCATGCCTGGGTGTGGTTGTGGGCTGGGCCAAGACTCTATAAAAGGGAGCCAGCCCAGCTCCAAGTGCTCACTATTCAGAGGTCCCAGTGCAGAGCAGCAGCTACTTCCTGAGTTCCTGTCCCGTGGCCTATTTGATCTTCCTGGCCTCTGCCCTTCATTCTTCATTGGTGATCCTTGTTCTGGGCAGTAAGACAGTGGTTGGGAGGACCTCCCGACGCCGTTATCGAGAACTTTCCTATTCTTGGCCTAATTCTTTAATGATTAACAGATTACTTTGCGCGCTACCATTTCTTGACATTTGTATGGTGGCTTGCGAATCGGCAAGACGCGCGATTCGTTTCATGATGATTTGACTTTGTTATTCATTGCGCTACCATTTCTTGACATTTGCATGGTGGCTTAAGAATCGGCAAAAGACGCGCGATTCGTTTCATGGTGTTTAAATCTTGTTATTCATTGCGCGCTGTTATTTTTTGGCATTTACATCGTGGCTTACGAATCGGCAAGACGCGTGATTTGTTTAATGGTGATTTAACCTTGATATTCATTGCGTGCTACCATTTCTTGACATTTTACATGGTGGCACTAGAATCGGCAAGACGCATGATTCTCTCTTCGAGCTTAATTCATGTTGTTCATTGTATGCCATTTATTCTAAGACATTTATTAGGTAATATTCGAGTTGACAAGTTGTGTGATTTGTTTCCTGAATCCATATTGTGTTATTCATGGTGCACAATCCTTTTATGGTGTTTACTATATATATGAAAATCTGCAATGTGCGCAATTCGTGTTGAAACATTTCAAGAGAACACAGAAGACCAGAGTTTCTAGATGCAATATTGCATGGTCCTAGTATGCATTCTCAAAAAAAAGGATTCATATGACTGGTTTAGAACTTATTCAGAATGTTTTCCTGATTCTCATGTAAAGGAAAGTACTTGAATTTGAAAGTTTCATTTAATCCATCTTGATTCCCTTACAGGTATCCGGCCATCTTGAAACTTAGTCATTTTAAGCCTAATTCTTAGGTTGTTCATGTTTTCAGAATGACTAGGCTTAGAGTCATAGTCTAGTATTGATTTAATGAGATGTAATTTTCATATTGTGTGTTTTAACCTTTTTCTTACTACAGGTCTCCTTCCCAGCTGTTCCCTTCCTAATCCCCTCTTCCCCTCTTGAACTCTCTTAGCCTCTGTGATTTATCTATCAGAGTCTTGGCGCTGTTCATTGGTGGACGTGTTGGGAACGTGCGCAGACCCCGAGTATCTGGTGACTCTGACATAGGGTCCTTGCTTGAACAGGGAGTATCCTGACTGCCAACCAAAGACCCCACTTCTAACATTGGTGATCGGCGGTTGGGATTGGACTTGTATTTGTACTTGACACACAGTGATTAAGTGTACACTACTGTTTTGAGTTCAGACCGCTACGTGACCACATACTGCTTGTCTTGTGATTTTTACTTTTCTCTTTGGGACTTCTTTTTGTTCTACCTCTTGCTGATCCCTTGATAGACTTTTTTTTAAAACTTCATTTGGGAACTTGTTTTTCTGCCTTTAAAACTTTGTAAGTTTTTAACTCTTCATCATGTCTCAATCTGGAGATGCATCAGCTAGAGCTGCTTTGACATAGAGAAATTGGAGAGCTACACAGTGGCTCAGTTGAAGCAGTTCTGTAAGGATTTTTGCCTGTCCCATTAAGAGCTCATCCAAGAAAGAGAAGCTGCTAAAGGTGCTGAGGGCCTGGGTGACAGCCAAAAAAGCTGAGGGGCATACATAGGAGGAGCAGGAAGGGGTGCAAGTCACTCACAATGATGTAGTGGGTGGGCCTGTTATGTCCAGGGAGTTAGTTTCCAGGGCAGGTAGCAGTGTGTCCTCCAAGGGTCTGACACCTGAAGAGTAACAGGGCAGACAGGCAGAGAGAGAATACCAATTGAAGCTGAAGAAGCTCAGTCTAGAGATGGAAGAGAGAAGGATGGCCATTGAGGAAAGGAAGACACTGCTGGCTCATAAGCTTAGGTTAAAGGAGTTAGGTCAGAGGAGCCAGTCCAGTAGAGATGGTGGCAGCAACAGCACAGTGCAGCCTGAGTGGAGGGTGCACATTCTTAAAGACCTTGTGAAGGATTACAAGAGGGAGGATGACAAATACTTGTGGTTCAAGGGGTATGAGTCTGCTCTCCACATGCACCTAGTCCCTGAAGCTCATTGGGGGGTGGATATGTGGAAGCACTTTAAGGCAGGGGGGAGGGATCCACTGACAGCCTTAGGCGATGCTCAGAATCTCACCTACACTATCATGAAGGATGCCCTACTCACAAGATATGGTCTCTCCCCTGACCAAAATTAAGACAAGTTTAGATCCTATAAGAAGAAGGAATCCCGAACATGGTTGGAATGTGTTGATTCTTTTCCAGGTCACTGGATGGTTGGGTTCAGGGCAGTAAGGTAACAATGTATGAGGGGCTTTACAATTTGATTGCTTGGGAGCACTTGTACAGTTTATGTTTTCCAGAGCTGCGCCAGCACCTGATTGACAGCAAGCTGACTGACCCCAGGAAGCTTGCACAGGAAGCAGACCACTGGGAGAGAACCAGGGTCCAAAAGAGGTATGGGGGAGATGACGCCAAGGGTGGGCAGGGTCCCTCTCAGAAGAAAGGGGGGTAAGGGTAAACAGGGGGAGTTCTCTAAAGGGCCCCAAACTGATTCCCAGGTTAAAGATTCCCAGCCCCCGTGAGAAGAAGCCATGGTTCTCTAAAGGGAAGCCTGTGGCAGGGGGTCCCCCATGTAAGTGCTATGCAAGTGACCAGGTGGGTCATGTAAGGGGGGACCCTAAATGCCCCAAGAGTACACCGACACCCACTGGTGCGCATTTCCAGGGTCTGGCTAGTGTAGCACTTGGGGAGGAGTTGGTTCCAGGTGGGTGGGAGCCACCTGAGATGACCCTTGTCCCACTAGGGGACAGTGAGATGGCCCAGAGAACCCTCGTGCCTGAGAACACTAAAAAGTACAGGCAGTGGGTGACCATCAATGGACAGAGGGTGGAGGCTCTGAGAGATACAGGAGCCAGTGTGACTACAGTGAGGAGTCAACTGGTGTCTGAAGAGCAGATTGATCCCCGGGTACTTCACCATGTAGTTGCAGTGGACAACTCAGAGCGCCTGTGCAGCAGAGTGGCGCAGGGTCCCTTTGAATGGGGGAGGTCTCAGGTTCCTTGAAAGTAGCTGTGAGTCCAACCATGCCTGTAGATTGTTTGCTTGGCAATGACCTGGAGGATTCCCCTTGGAAGGAGGTGGAACACAGGTCACACTTGGAGATGTTGGGTCTGCCTGGCTGGGTATGCGTATCTACCAGGTCAAAGGCAGCCTGTCAGGGTGGTCAAGAGCCCCTGGAGCCTGAAACAGTGGCCCAGGGGACCACCAGAAAGAGGAAGGGCAGGGGGCCCGGGAAACCGGCCCGAGAAGTTCCCACGGTCTGGGAGGAGGTGGAGCCTGAGGGTGACACCCCAGACCCTACAGGGGAACAGGTGGCTGAACTAGGTGAGGTTCCTGAGCTGTCGCAATGGCAGCAGGAAGGGGGGCCCACCAGGGAAGCATTCTGTGCAGCACAGAACACTTGCCCCACTCTGGAGGGTTTATGGCAGCAGGCTGAAGACCAGGCGGCTGGCAGGGAGCCAGGATCTCACCTGATCTACTGGGAGGACGGCCTCCTGTATAGTGAGCCTAAGGTACCTGAGCTTGGGTCAGCCCGTGTGCTGGTGGTACCCCAGTGCTTCAGGGCCTTCCTACTGGGGTTGGCTTATGATGTGACTTTAGCTGGACATTTGAAGCAGGACAAGACCTTTCAGAGACTTGTAACCCACTTTCATTGGCCCCTAATGCGCAGGCACTCGGATGCACATTGCAGGTCTTGCCAAACTTGTCAGGCAAGTGGCAAGAGTGGGGGGAAATGTAAGGCTCCCCTCCAACCCTTTCCTGTTGTCAGTACCCCCTCTGAAAGGGTTGGCATTGACATTGTGGGGCCTCTGGATCCCAAGACAGCCATGGGCAACAGGTTTATCCTGGTCTTGGTGGACCATGCCACCCTGCACCCAGAAGCCATTCCTCTGAGGTCAATCACTTCCCCTGTGGTGGGTCGTGCTTTGATGGGGATTTTTACCCGCATGGGGTCCCCAAGGAAGTGGTATCTGATAGGAGTACCAAATTCATATCCACAGATATGAAGTCTCTGTGGAAGGAGTGTGGGGTAACCTACAAGTTCACTACCTCTTACAACCCCCAAAGTAATGGTCTGGTTGAGAGATTCAACCGCACCTTAAAAGGCATGATCATGGGCCTGTCCTCTTGCCAAGCCTTTTGTTCGCTTACAGGGAGGTGCCTAAAAGGGGACTTGGGTTTAGTCCTTTTGAGCTGATCTATGGCCACCCTGTGAGGGGACCTTTAAGTCTGGTGAAGGAGGCTTTGGAAGAAGCTCCTAGTAAACCCCCCCAGGATGTATATAGCTGCATGCTGGCTCTGAGAATCCAGACTGCCTGCTTCAGGAGTCTCGCACAGGAGAACCTAGAAGCAAGCCAGGAGGATATGAAACTGTGGTATGACCGGAATGCCATTCTGGTCGAGTTTCAACCTGGTCAAAACGTGTGGGTGTTGGCACCAGCGGAGCCTAGGGCAGTCCAAGACAAGTGGACTAGGACTATACGATTTAATATAATTGGGAGCATTGCAAAATCACCACACTGTGATTTTGCCATGCAAATAAACTTTTGATAAGTTTATGCTGTGGATTTTGTTTCATCTATATTGAGTTTGGTGGTAGTGTGGAGTATACACATATATATATATATATATATATATATATATATATATATATATATATATTCACTGAAAAACCAAAGGTTACAGGGACGTTATTAGGTTCTGAATTTACTCGTACAAAGCCATAGAAATTCAGCAGTTATAGTTAGAGTTCTTCAAGTAACTAAAATGTGCTCCCTAAGGTAAATATAACTTGCGCCCTCACCATGCACAGCTGTCTCAATAATTTTGTTGTAAATGTTGCAGTGAGAATATGAAAGATGGCATAGAATATGCCATCTATGATATAACGTGGAGTAATTAGCTGTGCATGGCGAAGGAGCGAGTTTTAGTTACCTTAGGGCATGAGTTTGAGTTACTTGAAAGTACTCTAAAACTGCTGAATGTCTATGATTTCCTACAAGTAAATTCAGGACCTAACTATAATGTCCCTGTAACCTTAGTTTTTGTTCAGTGAATGTATATGCTTTTTTTAACGTATAGTAATTTTCATTGCTATACGTGAATCCAACCACTGCAGCCAGGCCCTGAGGCCAAACCCCTATAAGCACCCAAACTTGCACTGTGCACAGCCTTCTGTATGTAGTAGGGATTGCCTGCAAGGGCTGACCTGTAGCCAGTCCCTGCGGCCAACCCCCTTAACCAGCCAACCCGATGCTGTGCACAGCCCTTTGCACATGCACAGCGGAAGTTGTCTGCGGCCTCTCTGGGTGTGAGAATAGGCGTAAGAGGCTGAACCAGGGGTAAGAGTGGCCGTCAGAGTGTCTGGGTGTGAATGTGCATACATCTGTAACTGTGTGAGTGGGTTTGAGTGGGTGCTTGAGGGTCTGACTTGAGCTGTTAGTGAGTGCATGAAGGTCTGAGTGGGTCTCTGAGTGGGTGAGTGAGTGAGTGTCTGAGTGGGTCTGTGAGTGGGTGCGTGTCTGAGTGGGTGTGTAAGTAGGAGAATTGATTGAAAGAGAGACAGAGAGAGCATAAGTAAGGGAAAGAGATAGAGTTTTTTAGTCTTTGATGTCTGATATAGAAAAAGTTATTTGTTTCCAATTTAAAATTTTAAAAAAGTAATTTTTACATATAATAATTAACAAAGAAATTTCAATTAGCCCTAAGGTAACTATAACTCACACCCCTGCCATTCACAGTTTTCTTATCAATAATGTTATTGCAAACATTGCAGAGATATCAAAGTTGCCATCTATGACATAATGGCCCATATTTATACTTTTTGACGCTAAACTGCGCTAACGCAGTTTAGCGTCAAAAAGTTTTGCGCCGTCTAACGCCATTCTGAAGCGCCATGCGGGCGCCGTATTTATGGAATGGCGTTAGACGGCGCAATCAGACCGGCGCTGCCTGGTTTGCGTGGGAAAAAACCACGTAGACCAGACAGCGCCGGCGTAGGGGGAAAATGGCGCATGGGCGTCTTAAAATGGGGCAAGTCAGGTTACGTCGAAAAAATCGTCTTAACCCGACTTGCGCCATTTTTTAACGACGCCCATCCCCCATCAACATGACTCCTATCATTGTAAAGATAGGAGTCATGCCCCCTTGCCCAATGGCCATGCCCAGGGGACTTCTGTCCCCTGGGCATGGTCATTGGGCATAGTGGCATGTAGGGGGGCACAAATCAGGCCCCCCTATGCCACAAAATATTATTAAAAAAAAAAAAAAAAATACTTACCTGAATGTCCCTGGGGTGGGTCCCTCCAGCCTTGGGTGTCCTCCTGGGGTGGGCAAGGGTGGCAGGGGGGGTCCCTGGGGGCAGGGGAGGGCACTCTGGGCTCATTTTGAGCCCACTTGTCCCTTAACGCCATGCCTGACCCAGGCGTTAAAAAGCGGCGCAAATGCGCCGTTTTTAGCCACGCCAACTCCCGGGCGTCTCTTTTGCCCGGGAGTATAAATACCACGTAAAGGCCTGGGAGTCATTTTTTAGACGGGAACGCCTCCCTTGCATATCATTAACGCAAGGAAGGGGTTCACGCTAAAAAATGACGCACATTCCGGGAACTTTGGCGCTATTCGCCTCTAACGCCATAGTATAAATATGGCGTTACTTGGCGTTAGTTTTGCGTCGAAATTGCGTCAAAAAAAACGACGCAATTTCGGCGCAAACGGAGTATAAATATGGCCCAATATGTGGGGTAATTAGCTGTGCATGGCGAAGGCACAAGTTATAGTTACCTTAGGTAAGAGTTATAGTTACTTGAAAGAACTCTAAATGTAACTGCTGAATTTCTATGGTTTTCTAGGATTAAATTCAGAACCTAACTATAACATCCCTGTAACATTTGTTTTTTTGAGTGAATTTCTATGGGTTTTTTTCTGTTTTGCAATTTTTTGTTAGAGAATTATAATCATACATTCCATCTTTCAGCCAATACAAAGGAATTGAACATAAGCATAGATAATCATCAATTGATAATCTCAAAGAAGGGGAGAGGGAAGAGAGGAAAGGAAAGGGAGAGAGGGAAGGGGAGGGTGGGGGGGAAGGGGGGGAGGGAAGGTGCTCGGACGGGGGCACTCTGGAAAAAGAGGATGTGTGTCCTGTGCATGTCAGTGGTGCTCGGAAGATAGAGGGTATAATGGCTCACAGCAATAATAATCAACTTTTTGCAGGTTTATCCCGATCTCTGTAGAGGTCCTGGTGCTAGCAGCCGAAGGGGGGGTATAAGTAGCTTATTGATCTCCAATTCTGTCAATCCACCCTGTTATCGCTGTATGTCTTGGAGTAGCCTTAGATTCGGGTGAAAATGGAGGGATAGTGATAAGTAGATGAGGTAGGGTTGGTGGGTTAAAGCAAGAATGAATATTGTAGAGTGAAGGAAGACCAAGGGGAGCAATGTAGAGTATGAAGTGGAGGGTGGGGTGGGGTGGAAGGGGGGGTCATGTTAGACAGGGGGATACACTGAGGCACCCAGCGCCTTGCTTTGTGGAAGGGAGGAAGGGGGAAGAGAGAGAGGGGGAAGGATGAACAGAGCAGGTGGAGAGGGGAAGTCCTATGGTAGAACTAGTCTAAAAGTGAGTGAGGGTGGCATAGCGTTAATAGCAGCAGTCAGAATTAAAATGGGTGCATTCTTTGGATATTCCACGGATAATATATGAAGACTGTGGATGCATATTCCATTCTATTCTATGGATCCCCAGGTAGGAAAGGTGCCCAAACCTGTGTGAATAGGGCGGCCTGGTCCTGTAGATTATAGATAACATATTCATGTGCAGCAGTTTGTGTCATTGCCACAATCCACTCTTCTGTTGTGGGCAGAGTGGGTGATCTCCAGTGGCGGAGGATGCATATCTTGGCTATCGCAGGAGCGGTATGCGTTGCGGTCTAGACAAGTCAGGAAGATCCCCCATATCGTGGAGGAGATGAGAGGTAGGGAGTGGTTGCCGAAGAGAAATAGAGTCAAAGAGTGTAGTTCCCACAGCCTCCCATAAGGGTTGAACCGAGGGACAGTCACAGAGGTTGTGTATCAAATCGCAACGTCCCCCAGCGCACCGCCAACAGTTGGTATTGGGCAAAAGACCCATTTTGCACAGTTTTGCTGGGGTCCAGTACCAGTTGTGAACTATTTTAAAGAGACAAAACTTCAGGCAAGCTTCTCGAGTGCCCCTGTCCAGGTCATTCATGATGTCTATCCAGTCCTCTTCTTCTAATTCAGTTCAGAGGCGAAGCTACCACCTGGTGCGCAGGTTAGCAGGAGGGGCCGCGAATAGAGATGAAGGGTGAGCACTTCATAGAGACCCCACATAACTCCTTTGGAGCGTCCCCACACCGTTACGTAAGACAGAACTGGGCAGGGTTTGGAGGACCCAGGGGTGGACTCCTATAGCACTTCAGGAGCAGTGCAAAAGTTGCAGATACTGCCACATTTGGTCTGGTTGAAGGCCAAATTCCTCCCCTAACTTCGCAAAGGACTTGAGTTCACCATTCTTTACTAGCTGATCCAAGTGGTTGACACCTGCTGTGCTCCACTGTGTCTAAAGGAAGGTGGTCCCTCCTATGTGTAAGCAGCCATTACCCCATATAGGGCCCCCTTATGGAAATGAAAGTGTGTGCCAAGGAGGTGATGTGATTGGCGCCAAGCTGTAAGTGTTGCCTCCAACATCGGGTTTTTGGTGCTAGTCTGGGCTGTGCAGACTCTGTATAAGATGCTGAGGCCACCCCTGTTTGAAAGCAATTGGTGCTCAGTGAGAACCCACTGGGGGGGTTCCGGTGCTTCAGGTAACATATACTCCAGTTGAGAAAGGTGGAGGGCAAAGGCAAATTGTTCCACTGATGGAAGTCCCATTCCCCCGTAGGAGCGGTGGGCCATAAGTTTGGGGGACAATGAGCGGGGCGAGCTGAGCCCCACACAAAGGCTCAGATTAATGTGTCAATTCGTCTGAGAGTCACTAATGGTATATCATGAGTAATATACCCAGTACATAGTAAGGCGTGGTAGGGTAACCATCCTCACCGCCTGAACCCTACCCCACATTGAGATCTCCAGATGGGACCATTTGTCAAAGTCCTGAGACATAGGAGTCATGAGTGGATCCAGGTTATCCGCCACCTTTCGGTCCAGTCCTTTGTTTACTCACATCCCTAGGTATTTAGGGCGAGATGGTTTCCAGCGGAATGGGAAAACATGAATCGCCGCCCTCATAGTGGTAATGGGGAGGGGTAGGGCCTCTCTCTTGTCACAGTTCACACGGTCTCTTGATAGGAGTGCAAATCTATCTATATTCTCTAGCAAGGCCGAAATGGAGCAATCCAGGTCTGTTAGGGTGAGTAAAATGTTGTTCGCATATAGATAGAGCTTGGAGACTTCCCTCTGTACCGGTATTCCGGTGAGTAGAGGAGACTGGCGGGTGGTGGCCGACAGGGGTTAATTGCTAGGAGGAATAAGAGAGGCAAAAGCGGGCACCCTTGTCTCCTTCCTCTGTGCACCAGAAAGGGGTTCTATGGTTTTTTAACATAAAGTAATCTTAATTACTATACGTTATTCCAACCCCAGGGTTGGTCGCAAGGCCTGGCCTTGCAGTCAGGCCTTGCAGCCAAGCCCTTTAACCACCCAACCCAGTGCCACAGGTGGCCTTTGGTCGTGCACAGCACAGGTTGGCCACTGGGCCTGTCTCTGTCAGTGGATGTGTGAGTGGGTGCGTGAGTGTCTGAGTGGGTCTGAAAGTGGATATGTGAGCCAATGAGTGTGCCTGAGTTGGTGTGTGAGTGGGCGCCTGAGCCTCTGAGTGCATGTATGAGTGAATGAATTAGTGTATGAATGAGTCTGTGTTTTTTCTTAATTTTTTTTTTTCCATAACTGCAAATATTTTGCAAATAATTCATGGAAATTCGTGAAAAATCTAACGGTACCAAAGATATAGGCAAGTCAAAAAATGCTTTTTCTATGGAATCATGATCCTAAATATAACAACCTACTGGCGATACATACATATATATAGATATATTCTTTTTTTAAATGAAAAACACACAAAATACTTACAATGAAATTACATAATATTACAAAAATTATATAAATGAAATATATAAAAAATAAATACAAATTAAAAATTCAAACACATTATAAAACAAAATACATTTAACTAATTTTCAGAAAAGTATTGAAGTCTTGGAATACTAGATATACTATTGCTACTGCACTTTCTGCAACAGTAGGGAAAGTGTGGGATTTAGGACAAGTCAAATTTACTAGTCCCACTCCAAACAGCGCAATAGTTAGGAAAGTGCTGGATACTGAATAGATTACATTGACTATTATCTCTCGAAATAGCGCAATAGTAGAGAAAGTGTAGGAGTTAAATTTACTATTTTGGCTTTATTCAACACAACAGTAGGGAAAACATAGGACACTGGAGGGGTTAGATTTACTATTTCCAATCCAGTCTGTACAACAGTAGGGAAATTATTGGACTTCAGAAGGGGTACATTTACTATTCTCACTCCAGTCTAATCAACAGTAGGGAAAGTGTTTGATTTTGGAGGGGTTACATTTCTTATTTACACTCCAGTCACCTCAACAGTATGGAAAGTTTTGGACTTAAAAGGAGTTAATATTCCCTCTTTAAACAGCACAATAATAGGTGAATTGTTGGACTTCGGAAGAGTTACATCTACTTTTCCAACTCCGGAAAGTGCAATAATAGATGAAGTGTTGTACTCCAGAGGGGCAAACTTTACTACTCCCACTCCAGTCTTTGCAACAGTTTGGAAAGCCTTGGACTCTGGAGGGGTTAAATTTGCTATTACTACTCCAGTCTAAGCAACAGTGGGGAAAGAAGTTCACTTCAAACACATTACATGTATGAATATCCCCATTTAGGAAAATGTGTTAAACCCTTAATAAAACACATTATTAACTAACATGAAACATATATATATATATATATATATATATATATATATATATATATATATATATATATATATATATATATATATATATATATATTGTTAGAAATGGGGTCTTTGGTTGACAGTCAGGTTACCCCCTGTTCAAGCAAGGACCCTCACTCTAGTTAGGATAAAAGAGAATCACCCTCAGCTAACCCCTGCTTACCCCCTTGGTAGCTTGGCAGAGCAGTAGGCTTAACCTCAGAGTGCTGGGCGTAAAGTATTTGTACCAACACACACAGTAACTCAATGAAAACACTACAAAATGACACAACACCAGTTTAGAAAAAATAGGAAATATTTATCTAGACAAAACAAGACCAAAACGACAAAAATCCAACATACACAAGTCAAGTTATGATTTTTAAAAGGTTTAAAATAAAAAGAGTCTTTAGGTAGTTGTAACAACACACTAGCGCTGCTAGCGTGTAAATGTACCTGGTTTGCGTCAAAAATAACCCCGCACGGGCTGTGCGCGTCGAAAATAACCCTGCACGGTTATATGCGTCGAAAACAACTCGGCACGGCGATGCGCGTCGAAACAGCCAGCCACGCGACGGTCCGAAAGTCCCGCGGCGCAGGTTGCGATCTCTCAGCCTTCGTCAGCGATGCTGCGCGTCGTTTCTCCTGCTCCGGGCGTCGATTCTTCGGTCGCGTTTCCTGCGGCGTCGTTTCTCAGCTGCGGAGCCGGCGTCGCGTCGTTTTCTCAGCCGCGATCGGATTCGCGTCGATCTTTTCTCCGCACGGCGCTCGGTGCGTGTATTTTTGTCCTTAGGCTGCCAGCCTCTCCTTTCAGGGTCCCAGGAACTGGAAGGGCACCACAGAGCAGAGTAGGGGTCTCTCCAGAGACTCCAGGTGCTGGCAGGAAGAAGTCTTTGCTATCCCTGAGACTTCAATAACAGGAGGCAAGCTCTACATCAAGCCCTTGGAGATTTCTTCTTCAAGATGGAAGGCACACAAAGTCCAGTCTTTGCCCTCTTACTCTGGCAGAAGCAGCACTGCAGGAAAGCTCCACAAAGCACAGTCACAGGCAGGGCAGCACTTGTTCCTCAGCGATCAGCTCTTCTCCAGGCAGAGGTTCCCCTTGATTCCAGAAGTGTTTCTAAAGTTTGTAAGTTTGGATGCCCTTCTTATACCCATTTTAGTCTTTGAAGTCACCTTCCTTCAAAGGGGACTCACACCTTCTTGTGAAATCCTGCCTTGCCCAGGCAAGGCCTCAGACACACACCAGGGGGCTGGAGACAGCATTGTCAGAGGCAGGCACAGTCCTTTCAGATGAGAGTGACCACTCCACCCCTCCCTCCTAGCAGAGATGGCTAATCAGGAAATGCAGATCACACCCCAGCTCCCTTTGTGTCACTGTCTGGTGTGAGGTGAAAAACAACCCAACTGTCAACTGACCCAGACAGGGAATCCACAAACAAGGCAGAGTCACAGAATGGTTTAAGCAAGAAAATGCTCACTTTCTAAAAGTGGCATTTCCAAACTCACAATCTCAAAATCAACTTTACTAAAAGATGCATTTTTAAATTGTGAGTTCAGGGATCCCAAACTCCACCTGTCCATCTCTTCTCTAGGGGAATCTACACTTTAATCATATTTAAAGGTAGCCCCCATATTATCCTATGAGAGAGACAGACCTTGCAACAGTGAAAACGAAATTGGCAGTATTTCACTGTCAGGACATATAAACCACATTACTATATGTCCTACCTTATCCATACACTGCACCCTGCCCTTGGGGCTACCTAGGGCATATCTTAGGGGTGCCTTACATGTAAGGAAAGGGAAGGTTTAGGCCTGGCAAGTGGGTACACTTGCCAAGTCGAATTTACAGTGTAAGAATACACATGCAGACACTGCAGTGGCAGGTCTGAGACATGATTACAGAGCTACTTATGTGGGTGGCACAACCAGTGCTGCAGGCCCACTAGTAGCATTTGATTTACAGGCCCTGGCACCTCTAGTGCACATTACTAGGGACTTACTAGTAATTCAAATATGCCAATCATGGATGAACCACTTACATACAATTTAAACAGGAGCACTTGCACTTTAGCACTGGTTAGCAGTGGTAAAGTGCCCAGAGTAACAAAAACAGCAAAATCAGAGTCCAGCACACATCAACAACCTGGGGAACAGAGGCAAAAAGTTAAGGGAGACCACGCCAAGGATGAAAAGTCTAACACGTGTCCCCCCCAGCTAAAAGTGGGGAGCAACTACCCAACCTCATGGGAGTTCTCATCACTAAGGCGGAAGAACCTGGACAGACCATCAGCATTGGCGTGTTCTGTACCGGGTCGATGTTCCACCGTAAAGTCCATCCCCTGTAGGGAAATGGACCACCTCAACAGTTTTGGGTTCTCACCCCTCATCTGCATTAACCATCTGAGGGGTCTGTGGTCGGTCTGAACTCGGAAGTGAGTCCCAAACAAGTAGGGTCTTAGCTTCTTCAGTGCCCAGACCACAGCAAACGCTTCACGTTCTATGGCACTCCACCTACGTTCCCTGGGTAGTAACCTCCTGCTAATGAAGGCTACGGGTTGATCTAGGCCCTCTTCATTCAGCTGTGAGAGTACTGCTCCAATACCATGCTCTGAGGCGTCTGTCTGTACAACAAACTCCGTGGAGTAGTCAGGTGCCTTCAGCACAGGTGCTGTGCACATGGCAGCCTTCAGGGCATCAAAAGCGTTCTGGCAAGCCTCTGTCCAGATCACTTTCTTGGGTTGCTTCTTAGAAGTCAACTCAGTTAAGGGGGTAACAATGGTACCATATCCCTTAACGAACCTCCTATAGTATCCTGTGAGCCCTAAAAAGGCTCTCACTTCAGTCTGGGTCTTGGGAGGCTCCCAAGCCAGAATCGTGTCGATCTTAGGCTGTAGGGGTGCCACCTGGCCACTCCCCACCTGGTGTCCTAAGTACACAACAGAACCCTGCCCTATTTGGCACTTGCTCGCCTTAATAGTGAGGCCTGCCTTCTGCAGGGCCTCTAACACTCTCCAGAGGTGTTGCAGGTGTTCCTCCCATGTGGAACTAAACACAGCAATGTCATCCAGGTAGGCGGCACTGAACTCATCCAGTCCTGCCAACACCTGGTTGACCAACCTCTGAAAGGTGGCAGGGGCATTCTTCATCCCAAAGGGCATCACATTGAAGTGGAAGTGCCCATCGGGGGTAGAGAATGCTGACCTCTCCTTTGACCCTTTAGTTAAGGCAATCTGCCAGTACCCAGATGTTAAATCAAACGTACTGAGGTACTTGGCAGCTCCTAACCGATCAATGAGCTCATCAGCTCGGGGGATGGGGTGTGCGTCAGTCTTGCTGACCGCATTGAGACCCCGGTAGTCCACACAGAACCTAAGTTCTGGGGTGGCACCAGGAGCAGTAGCCTTTGGGACCAAGACCACTGGGCTGGCCCAAGGACTGCTGGAGTGCTCAATAACCCTTAGGGCTAACATTTTGGAGACTTCCTCCTTAATGCAAGCCCTCACCCTGTCAGTCACCCTGTAAACCTTATGTTTAACAGGTGTACTGTCCCCAGTGTCCACATCATGTGTGCACAGGTGTGTGACTCCTGGGATCAGGGAAAACAGTGAGGCGAACTGTCCCAGCACGTGGCGACAGTCCCTCTGCTGTTCCTCAGTCAGGGAGGGGGAGAGGATCACTCCCTCCACAGACCCATCTTTCTCTCCTGCAGACAGGAGGTCAGGAAGAGGCTCACTCTCTTCCTCCACCCCGTCATCTGTCGCTAGGAGCATGGATAGCTCAGTTCGCTCAAAGTGTGGTTTGAGGCGGTTGACATGTAGGACCCTCAAGGGGTTCCTGGGGGATTGCAAGTCTACCAGATAGGTGACCTCGCTCTTTCTTTCCACCACCTCAAAAGGCCCAGTCCACCTATCTTGGAGAGCCCTAGGCTCCACTGGTGCCATGACCCACACTTTTTGTCCAGGCTGAAACTCAACCAGAGTGGCATTCTGGTCGTACCACCGTTTCATGTCCTCCTGGCTTGCTTCCAGGTTCTCCTGAGCGAGACTCCTGAAGCGGGCAGTCTGGTTTATTAGTGCCAGCATGTAGCTAAATACATCCTGGGGTGGTTTACTAGGAGCTTTCTCCAAAGCCTCCTTCACCAGACTGAGCGGTCCCCTCACAGGGTGGCCATAGATGAGCTCAAAGGGGCTAAAGCCAAGTCCCTTTTGAGGCACCTCCCTGTAAGCGAACAGAAGGCATGGCAAGAGGACGTCCCACTTACGCCTCAAGGGCTCCGACAGGCCCTGAATCATGCCTTTCAAGGTGCGGTTGAATCTCTCAACCAGACCATTACTTTGGGGGTGGTAAGGGGTGGTGAACTTGTAGGTTACCCCACACACCTTCCACAGAGACTTCATATAAGTGGATATGAAGTTTGTACCCCTATCAGATACTACCTCCTTGGGGAACCCCATGCGGGTAAAAACCCCCATCAAGGCACGTCCCACCACGGGGGCGGTGACCGTCCTTAGAGGAATAGCTTCTGGGTACCGTGTGGCATGGTCCACCAAGACCAGGATGAACCTGTTGCCCATGGCTGTCTTGGGATCCAGAGGCCCCACAATGTCAATTCCTACCCTTTCAAAGGGAGTACTGACTACCGGTAAAGGTTGGAGGGGAGCTTTGCATTTCCCCCCACTCTTGCCACTTGCCTGACAAGTCTGACAAGATCTACAATAAGCAGCTGACTGCTTGTTCATCAAGGGCCAGTAAAAGTGGGAGACAAGCCTCTTATAGGTCTTGTCCTGCCCTAGATGTCCTGCCAAAGGCACATCATGAGCCAACCCCAGTAGGAAGGTCCTGAAGCCCTGGGGTACCACCAGCATACGAGCTGACCCCGGCTCAGGAACCTTAGGCTCACTATACAGGAGGCCATCCTCCCAATAAATCAGGTGAGTACCTGGCGCCCCGCCAGCCGCCTGGGCTGCAGCCTGCTGCCGCAGTCCCTCAAGAGTAGGGCATTCCTTCTGCGCTGTGCAGAATACTTCCCTGGTGGGTCCCCCTTCCTGCTGCCACTGCGACAGCTCAGGGACCTCCCCCAGTTCAGCCACCTGTTCCCCTGTAGGTTCTGGGGCATCACCCTCAGGCTCTGCCTCTTCCCGGACCGTGGGAACTTCTGGGGCGGGTTTCCCGCGCCTCCTGCCTTTCCTCTTCTTGGCGGTCCCCTGGGCCACTGTTTCAGGCTCCAGGGGCTCTTGACTACCCTGATTGGCTGCCATAGACCGGGTGGATACGCATACCCACCCAGGCAGACCCAACATCTCCAAGTGAGACCT
Source organism: Pleurodeles waltl (assembly GCF_031143425.1). Classification (NCBI taxonomy): domain Eukaryota; kingdom Metazoa; phylum Chordata; class Amphibia; order Caudata; family Salamandridae; genus Pleurodeles; species Pleurodeles waltl. The sequence continues at coordinate 1,459,027,420 of NC_090445.1, read as the reverse complement.
GTGTTCCACCTCCTTCCAAGGGGAATCCTCCAGGTCGTTGCCTAGCAAACAATCAACAGGCATGGTTGGACTCACAGCTACTTTCCAGGAACCTGAGACCCCCCCCCATTCAAAGGGAACCTGCGCCACTCTGCAGAGGCGCTCAGAATTGTCTACTGCAACTACTTGGTGAAGTACCCGGGGATCAATCTGCTCTTCAGACACCAGGTGACTCCTCACTGTAGTCACACTGGCTCCAGTGTCCCTTAGAGCCTCCACCCTCTGTCCATTGATGGTCACCCATTGCCTGTACTTCTTAGTGTTATCAGGCACTAGGTTTCTCTGGACCATCTCACTGTCCCCTAGTGAGACAAGGGTCATTTCTGCTGGTTCCCACCCACCTGAAACCAACTCCTCCCCAAGCGCTACACTGGCCAAACCCTGGGACGGTGCACCAGTGGGTGCCGGTGTACTTTTGGGGCATTTGGGGTCCCCCCTCACATGACCCACCTGGTTACATGAATAGCACTTACGTAGGGGACCACCTGCCATTGGCTTCCCTCTGGAGAACCATGGCTTGTTTTCACTGGGGGGTTGGGAATTCTTACCCTGGGAATCAGTTTGGGGCCCTTTAGAGAACTCATCCTGTTTGCCCTTACCCCCCCCTTTCGTCTGAGAGGGACCCTGCCCACCCTTGGCGTGGTCTCCCCCATACCTCTTTTGGACCCTGGTGCTCTCCCAGCGGTCCGCTTCCTGTGCAAGCTTCCTGGGGTCAGTCAGCTTGCTGTCAATGAGGTGCTGGCGCAGCTCTGGAAAACATAAACTGTACAAGTGCTCCCAAGCAATTAAATTGTAAAGCCCCTCATACGTGTTTACCTTACTGCCCTTCACCCAACCATCCAGTGACCTGCAACAAGAATCAACACATTCCAACCATGTTTGGGATTCCTTTCTCTTGTAGGATCTAACCTTCTCCTTGTACTGCTCAGGGGTGAGACCATACCTGGTAAGTAAGGCCTCCTTCATGGCAGGGTAGGTGAGACTCTGAGCATCCCCTAAGGCCGTCAGTGTGTCCCTCCCCTCTGCCTCAAAATGCTTCCACAGGGCTGCCCCCCAATGAGCTTCAGGGACCAGGTTCATGTGGAGAGCTGACTCATAACCCTTGAACCACAAGTAGATATCATCCTCCCTCTTATAATCCCTCACAAGGTCTTTTGGGATGTGTACCCTTCTCTCAGGCTGCACTGTAGAATTGCTGCCACCATCCCTACTGGACTGGCTCCTATGATCTATCTCTTTCAAGCTAAGCTCATGAGCCATTGTTATCTTCTTCTCCTCAAGGGCTAGCCTTCTCTGCTCCAATTGGTACTCCCTTTCTGCCTGTCTGTCCTGTAACTCTTCAGGTGTCAGACCCTTGGAGGATACACTGCTACTTGCCCTAGAGATTCTCCCCTGAGACATAGCAGGCCCACCCACTACATCAGTGTGAGTGACTTGCAACTCCTCTTCCCCCTCTGGCTCCTCCTCTGTGTGCCCCTCAGCTGCTTTGGCTGTCACCCAGGCCCTCAGCGCCTTTTGCAGCTCATCCTTCTTGGATGAGCTCTTAATGGGACAGCCAACATTACTACAGAACTGCTTCAACTGAGCCACCTTGTAGCTCTCCAATTTCTCCAAGTCAAAAGCAGCTTCAGCTAGGGCATCTCCAGACTGAGACATGATGAGAGGTTAAAAAAAATATGCACAGTTCCAAAAACAGAAAAGCAAGTTCTCAAATGAAGTTTCAGCAAAGTCAATCCCGGGATCAGCGAAAAAAAAGAAACTAAATGCAGAGAAAACCAGTCCAAGTAAAAAAACAAAAATCACAAGACTAGTAGTATGTGGTCACGTAGTGGTCTGAGATCAAAACAGTAGTGTACACTTAATTACTGTATGTCAAGTACAAATACAAGTCCAAATCCCGACCGCTGGTCACCAATGTTAGAAATGGGGTCTTTGGTTGACAGTCAGGTTACCCCCTGTTCAAGCAAGGACCCTCACTCTAGTTAGGATAAAAGAGAATCACCCTCAGCTAACCCCTGCTTACCCCCTTGGTAGCTTGGCAGAGCAGTAGGCTTAACCTCAGAGTGCTGGGCGTAAAGTATTTGTACCAACACACACAGTAACTCAATGAAAACACTACAAAATGACACAACACCAGTTTAGAAAAAATAGGAAATATTTATCTAGACAAAACAAGACCAAAACGACAAAAATCCAACATACACAAGTCAAGTTATGATTTTTAAAAGGTTTAAAATAAAAAGAGTCTTTAGGTAGTTGTAACAACACACTAGCGCTGCTAGCGTGTAAATGTACCTGGTTTGCGTCAAAAATAACCCCGCACGGGCTGTGCGCGTCGAAAATAACCCTGCACGGTTATATGCGTCGAAAACAACTCGGCACGGCGATGCGCGTCGAAACAGCCAGCCACGCGACGGTCCGAAAGTCCCGCGGCGCAGGTTGCGATCTCTCAGCCTTCGTCAGCGATGCTGCGCGTCGTTTCTCCTGCTCCGGGCGTCGATTCTTCGGTCGCGTTTCCTGCGGCGTCGTTTCTCAGCTGCGGAGCCGGCGTCGCGTCGTTTTCTCAGCCGCGATCGGATTCGCGTCGATCTTTTCTCCGCACGGCGCTCGGTGCGTGTATTTTTGTCCTTAGGCTGCCAGCCTCTCCTTTCAGGGTCCCAGGAACTGGAAGGGCACCACAGAGCAGAGTAGGGGTCTCTCCAGAGACTCCAGGTGCTGGCAGGAAGAAGTCTTTGCTATCCCTGAGACTTCAATAACAGGAGGCAAGCTCTACATCAAGCCCTTGGAGATTTCTTCTTCAAGATGGAAGGCACACAAAGTCCAGTCTTTGCCCTCTTACTCTGGCAGAAGCAGCACTGCAGGAAAGCTCCACAAAGCACAGTCACAGGCAGGGCAGCACTTGTTCCTCAGCGATCAGCTCTTCTCCAGGCAGAGGTTCCCCTTGATTCCAGAAGTGTTTCTAAAGTTTGTAAGTTTGGATGCCCTTCTTATACCCATTTTAGTCTTTGAAGTCACCTTCCTTCAAAGGGGACTCACACCTTCTTGTGAAATCCTGCCTTGCCCAGGCAAGGCCTCAGACACACACCAGGGGGCTGGAGACAGCATTGTCAGAGGCAGGCACAGTCCTTTCAGATGAGAGTGACCACTCCACCCCTCCCTCCTAGCAGAGATGGCTAATCAGGAAATGCAGATCACACCCCAGCTCCCTTTGTGTCACTGTCTGGTGTGAGGTGAAAAACAACCCAACTGTCAACTGACCCAGACAGGGAATCCACAAACAAGGCAGAGTCACAGAATGGTTTAAGCAAGAAAATGCTCACTTTCTAAAAGTGGCATTTCCAAACTCACAATCTCAAAATCAACTTTACTAAAAGATGCATTTTTAAATTGTGAGTTCAGGGATCCCAAACTCCACCTGTCCATCTCTTCTCTAGGGGAATCTACACTTTAATCATATTTAAAGGTAGCCCCCATATTATCCTATGAGAGAGACAGACCTTGCAACAGTGAAAACGAAATTGGCAGTATTTCACTGTCAGGACATATAAACCACATTACTATATGTCCTACCTTATCCATACACTGCACCCTGCCCTTGGGGCTACCTAGGGCATATCTTAGGGGTGCCTTACATGTAAGGAAAGGGAAGGTTTAGGCCTGGCAAGTGGGTACACTTGCCAAGTCGAATTTACAGTGTAAGAATACACATGCAGACACTGCAGTGGCAGGTCTGAGACATGATTACAGAGCTACTTATGTGGGTGGCACAACCAGTGCTGCAGGCCCACTAGTAGCATTTGATTTACAGGCCCTGGCACCTCTAGTGCACATTACTAGGGACTTACTAGTAATTCAAATATGCCAATCATGGATGAACCACTTACATACAATTTAAACAGGAGCACTTGCACTTTAGCACTGGTTAGCAGTGGTAAAGTGCCCAGAGTAACAAAAACAGCAAAATCAGAGTCCAGCACACATCAACAACCTGGGGAACAGAGGCAAAAAGTTAAGGGAGACCACGCCAAGGATGAAAAGTCTAACATATATATATATATATACATATATTAAAAAAAATAAAAAACAATGAAACTATTTTCATACTAATAATCAATTAAATAACTATCAACTAAAAATCTATTGTTAATTACTACTTAACTCCTCACCTTTTACCTCTACAAACATAGCAAACACACCTAAATATAACTAAAATATATAAGAATTACACACTTGATGTAAATAATCAATTAATAATTAATCATTTATTGTTAATTAGATATTACTTAATTAACTTCCCTACAAACCTAGCAACCCATTGCTCAAGTAAAGCTAAAATAAATCAGTATTACATATTTTGCATAATTAACATCAATCACATAATGAATTAATAATGAATTAATATTTATTGCTTAATTAACTCCCCACCCTATCCCCCTACAAATCCAACAACATTATAAATTACTTTTAATAATAAAATAAAAAATTCGAAATCACTTAAAATTATAAACTTTATTTAACCTCTTAGCTGCTCGGCCTCCCCCATCCCCCAATGCTGAGCCCTTTTGTGGCTCTTTGGGGTAGTTTGCACTTAGGCCTTCATAACTTTTTGCCCACATAAGCTATCCACGCCAAATGTGCGTCCTTTTTTTCCAACATCCTTGGGATTATAAAGGTACCCAGAGTTTGTGGGTTCCCCTGGAGGAGACTAAGAAATTGGCCAAAATACAGCAAGAATTTCATTTTTTTAACACAAATTGGAAAAAAGGACTGCCAAAGAAGGCTTGTAGTTTTTCCCCTTAAAATCGCATCAACAAAGGGTTTGCGGTGCTAAAATCACCATCTTCCCAGCTTTCAGGAACAGGCTGATATGAATCAGAAAACCACATTTTTTCAACACAATTTTGGCATTTTACTGGGACATACCCCATTTTTACTATGTTTTGTGCTTTCAGCCTCCTTCCATATAGCGACAGAAATGGGTGTGAAACCAATGCTGGATCATGGAAAGCTAAATATTTTTGAAAAATAACCCAAATTCTGAATTTAGCAAGGGGTCATTTGTGTAGATCCTACAAGGTTTTCTTACAGAAAATAACAGATGAATTAAAAAAAATATTGAAATTGAGGTGAATAAAAACAGCCATTTTTCTCCACATTTTACTCTGTAACTTTTTCCTGCCATGTCAGATTTTTTAAAGCAATATACCGTTACATCTGCTGGACTCTTCTGGTTGCGGGGAAATATATAGGGCTTGTAGGTTCATCAAGAACCCTAGGTACCCAGAGCCAGTAAAGGGGTTGCACCTTGCAGTGGGTTTTCATTCTATACTGGGCATCATCAATTCATTTGCTGAAATATAAAGAGTGAAAAATAGTTATCAAGAAAACCTTTGTATTTCCCAAATGAGCACAAGATAAGGTGTTGAGAAGCAGTGGTTATTTGCACATCTCTGAATTCTGGGATGCCCATACTAGCATGTGAATTACAGGGATATTTCTCAAATATACGTCTTTTTTTTACAAACTGTCTTACATTTGGAAGGAACGAATGTACAGAAAGACAAGGGGCAATAACACTTGTTTTGCAATTCTGTGGTCCCCCATGTCTCCCGATAAAAATGGTACCTCTCTTGTGTGGCTAGGCCTACTGTATTGACAGGAAACGCCCCAAAAAGCAACATGGACACATCACATTTTTACATTGAAATCTGACGTTTTTTTTGCAAAGTGCCTAGCCGTAGATTTTGGCCTCTAGCTCAGCCGGCACCTAGGGAAACCTACCAAACCTGCACATTTTTTAAAACTAGACACCTAGGAGAACCCAAGATGGTGTGACTTGTGGGGCTCTCACCAGGTTCTGTTACCCAGAATCCTTTGCAAACCTCAATATTTGGCCAAAAAAACACTTTTTCCTCACATTTCGGTGACAGAAAGTTCTGGAATCTGAGGGTAGCCATAAACTTCCTCCTAACCAGCATTCCCCCAGGTCTTCTGATAAAAATAGTACCTCACTTGTGTGGGTAGGTCTAGTGCCCGCAGCCGGAAATGCCACAAAACGCAACATGGACACATCATATTTTCCGAAAGAAAACTGACCTGTTTTTTGCAAAGTGCTTAGCTGTGGATTTTGGCCTCTAGCTCAGCCGGTGCCTAGGGAAACCTAGCAAACCTACATATGTTTGAAAACTAGACACCAAGGGGAATTCAGAATGGGGTGACTTGTGGGGCTCTCACCAGGTTCTGTTGCCCAGACTCCTTTGCAAGACTCAAAATCTGGCAAAAAAAACAATTTTTCCTCACATTTCGGTGATAGAAAGCTCTGGAATCTGAGGGGAGCCACAAACTTCCTTCTACCCAGCATTCCCCCAGGTCTCCCGATAAAAATGGTACCTCACTTGTGTGGGTAGGCTAGTGCCTGCGACAGGAATGGGTCACACAAGGGTCAATGGTAGTCCTTGCATGAGGGCTACTGTTAACCCTGGAGTGATCCATTCCTGACGCAGGCACTAGGCACAGGCACACAAGTGGGGTTGTGTTTTTATCAGGACAAGTGGAGAAACACTGGGTGGTAGGAATTTTGAGGATTCCTGCACATTCCTGTAGTTTCTGTGATGAAAAAGCATGGAAAAATAGTGTTTTTAATCAACATTTCACTTTTGCAGAGTATTCTGGGTGAGAAAACTCTGTGAAATCCAAACACACCACACTTTCGTGGACTTCCTTGGGTGTCTAGTTTTCCGGAATGTCTGGGTTTGGTAGGTTTCCCTATATGGCTGCCGAGCCCAGGACCAAATACTCAGGTGACTGACTTACAAAATGAGGCTGTTTTGTGGTAGGTAATTTTGATGTCTCCACAATCCGTTTTGGGTACTTCCCTGTTGTGGTCAATTGCCCAAACACTAAAGTGATGACTTAGTGGAATGCTGAGTGGTAGAAAATGTGTGGCTGCCTGCAGATCCCTGGACTTCTGTTCATTGAAATTCAAGGCAAAAGTGTTTTTTAAGCAAATTTTGTGATTTCAAGGGGATTCTGGGCGAAGGAAAACTGGCGAGAGACACGCAAGTCCTGCACCCTTGGACTCCCCTGGTACTAGTATGTTAAAGTTAACCCACCACTCACACTGGTTGGTTTTAGCAGCTCCAGAAATTATGGTTTCAAAGCATGAATACTTATCAAAGTATCTGAATATTGGAACCAAGCCTTCTATGGGTGGGCCATAAAGCCACGTCGAGGCACCAACCTCTTTATGGTCCATTCATACGCCATTCAGACACAACAAACAACCCTTTCATACTGCCGGCCACGGGCCCAATCCAACCAATCACTGCACTCACATTAACTTACTGCTGCCAGACAAGGGCCCATCACATTCACACGCCACAGAAAGTAATACGTTTGACTACATTTTACCACCTGTCAAGTAACCACCTCCTTCTTCCTGGACATTACCGAATGCATGCATAACAAACCTTTACTAATGACTCCCATGACAGCCACCCGAGGCTCAGGAAGACATGTTTTTCATGTGCCTTTAATGCACTCACTGTGCTAAATCCAACTCCTTCCAGTTTGTGGATGCAAGTTAGGGTTGTCCGAGTATGCCATACAAAGCGATTCCTCGAACTGAGGGAGCATATCTAGCTTTGAAACTAAGGGAGATTTGCTGGGGAATTCTCGTGATGTTCCCTAAAGAGAAGGTCATAGGCTATGAAAAAGGGTAGTGTTTGGCACACAGGAGAGTCCGTTAGAACGTAGGATATGTCCCAGCCAACATTATGTGCAGTGCTGTGACTGTAATGCACTTATCATACAGCAAACTGAACATCTATTAAGTTCTGATGGAGGATGAACATGGAAAGCAGGTCAAACACTGACCCATACATGTCATTGTCCTTCAGTGCTGGGATGGCACCAATGGGTTTGAATCCATAGGTGTAGATGATGTACATCTGTACTACCTTTACTATCTGCCTTCTAACTGTGCAATATCCCTGTGAAGGCACACCTACCATAAGCTTTCCTTACCCATTTATGTCTCTGTTCTCATCAGAGTCCTGACTAATCCTGTATAATTGCCAAGTGAACCAATACTTGGGGGGGGGGGTGTCCAAGTATAACTTGGGAGGCCCATTCCGCAAAATGAGCGAGCATATCTACCATTAAAACTAAGGCAGACATGCTGGTGAAGAAATCCTAAGCTCTCTAAAGTAAAAAGTCAAACAAATATCCTGTGGGACTCATTCACCAACCCTTCTACTTTTGCTTTGAAAGTGAAGCAACAGATTGAGTTTGCACTATTTTAAACAAGTAGAAATGTTGGTGAATATGCCTGACAGGACATTTGTTTGACTCATTACACTTACTCTGGTTCTCGTTGGCAATCATGGTGGTCCTTGTGTAGTATACATAAGTTACCTAACAAACACTTCAAAATTCAGACATGCTTTTAACATTCTGCCACACAGGGTACTCTGCGACAATGTGGCATATGTTCTGTTCACTAGTATATGCAGTATGGGGACTATAATGCACATTAATTGAACAGAACACCTACCACGTTCTGACGGTGGATTTAGGTCTCAAGCAGGACTTAAAGAAGTCCATGATTTCCCGAAGTAGATGAAGTAAAATTCTGTGGCTCCTTGCATAACGAGGCAGTGGCCCATGGACGTTCGGTATCCATGCATTGCAACTGAAAGGATTACCCAATATCAGCTCCACCTCAGTCAATTTCCCAGAACTTTGCTTTAGTATGATACAACGTAAAGCAAGTAGGGACACAGAGGCCTGGTTGTGATGGGCACTGGGGACAGTAATACAGACTCTCCTGCCCCATTCCATGCTTCGAGCACACTTTACAGCGACAACATGGATGATCCTTCTGGGTGTTTAAGGAATGCAATCAGCAAAGTGTCACTCCTGCAGCCTTGTCCACCTCCCCCAGAACAGATGAGGTGGAGGCTGCTGCTGCTTCTGTAAAAGCAGTGAGGCTTTCAATTACAAACTGGAAATCAAGGAAAGTCATGAGTCTTCCTGCGGTTGTCTGCCGGTAAACAACATGCACTTTGTATGTTGCCATCTGGATCGGGTGGGTAAACGGTTTCTTGTACCAAGTGCAAGTTTTACGACACACATTGTATGGTTGAAGAACTGGTCGTTCTTGTCCACTCCGCCCATGTACTTATTGGAATCAAGAATACAGATAGGCTTGTGGACTTCGGCCACCTGACCCCAAACCGTGATGGGGGAAGTGCTCTCATCGTGAATTGTAGTGAGCACGTATACATCACGCCTATCCAAGAACGTGACTGAGAGCAGTTGGTTGGAACACAATGTAGTACTCTGGGATTTCTGGAGCTTCTTGCAAACAAGCTCTTGCGGGAATCCTTTGTGGTTACAATGAACTATACTACAAAGTGCCAGCTTTGTAGAGCTCACTGAACAGCTCTAATCCTGTATAGAAATTGTCCACAGAAAGGTTATAACCTTTGTGAAGAAGTGGCTGGACAATTCCCGCACAATCTTACCTGTGACCCCTAACGCGGGAGGACAACCGACAGGGTTTAGGGTAGAGTCCTTCCCTGTATACACTCTCAAGCTGTACACATAGCCAGAAGAGCTCTCACACAGCATGTACAGCTTTAAGCAATAGCGAGCTCTTTTGCTCGCAATGTACTGTCTGAAAAGCAGCCGTCCTTTGTAGAGGATCAAGAACTCATCGACTGCTATATTCTTTCCAGGAGTATAGATCTCTGGAAACCTGGCAGACAAATGTTCCACGACAGGCCGAATTTTTAACAACCTGTCATGGTCTGGATGGTCCCGGGGCAATGCAGCAGAACTGTCAGTGCAATGTAGCATGTGCTGCAGTAGAAAAAAAGATCTCTTCTCATGTATGGTGCGAAGATGGGGATTACCCAAACTGCACGAGTCGTCTGGTAGGACTGCAAGGTGGGTTTCTGCACTAACCCAATTTTGAGCGTAAGGCCCAAAAATATCTTCAGCTCCACCAGCGAAGTGGGAGTCCACTGGCATGCCCTAGAACGGGGCCCTAGAGTGCTTCCATGCTCCCTCAGAAATTGGTCTGCACGCAAATTTGTTTGCTGCACAATTTTCTGAAGGAATTCAACATCCAAAAATAGATGGATGTAGTCGACTGGCAAAAAGTTGGCTGTATTGACTTTACATCCAGCGTCACCATTAAAAGGTGAAATGTGGGGCTGAACTAAATTGGGGGGGGCTTCCAAGAGAGCACTCTCTCTGTGTTTGCAGCCGCACGCACCTGCTCTCTGGGTTCGGCTAACCCGCTGTTGCCCCGCTGCACAGACTGTGCTTGCAAAGAGACAGCACAACTGTCGTCACCGTCTCCCTCAGAATCACTGTAAGAGGTGTCGTTGGATAGGACTCTGCCGACTGAAAAATCACTTGCAGATTCTGCCCAATTGTCCTCTCCCTCAGATGCTGTCCCAGTCACTGATCCTGCCTCAGAGCTATCCTCCATATACTGAGTTAGAGCTTGAGCAGCAGTCATCCAACGAGACGCCATCTCTGCTACTGGCTAAGCTGTCCCTCTAAAGTACTAGCCTACGTAGAAGGCAGATAGAGTCACAAAATTGCTCATGGGTGTGTGTGATGTGTTCAATAGTAAATGTCGTCACCTTGCCTTCGCTTCTTCTCTGATTCAGCAGATTCTCCGAAGACACTGAAAATAACAACAAAAAAATACAAATTATTACTTCACCTTACCACATACCCATCATCACAGCCTTTAGCGCTAGTGGCACCCAGTGCGACAGTCATTTTTGGTGCTCTGCCTCCCATGACCTCCTCTTCTATTTCCCTCAGTACCACCCAACAAAAGTGCCCCTCATATCTACATAGCCCCCCTCCACATACATTTAATTTGTTTTAAAGCGCAGGTAATGCCTGGCTTTACTAATCCACTTAGTTAAATACATGTATATCCTTTGCAGCAAGCATATAAATCATCTGCGCTACTTCATGGCGTCACAAGCCATGCATGTTCACAAGCCTGTTTTTGCGGGTGAAACACGTTGTGTGAGTAATAAACACTGTGACTGCATCAGCTTGAGAGTGCATCATTTATTGTTTGTCTTAACATTGGAATTAATTGCCAGATTGCTCCCCTGGCGGAGATGTGCCACCCCCACAGATACTTACTTCAGGCGGAGCAATTGGTTGAAATAAATATATATATATATATATATATATATATATATATATATATAGAGAGAGAGAGAGAGAGAGCGCTTTGTCTCTCGTTACATATCGCCACAGATATATATATATATATATCTATATATATATATATAGATATATATATATATCTCGAGAGAGAGAGAGAGACTGACTCTCTACATTACTTCTTTTTTTATACATGTCTGGTTTCCATGGGGCCAGTCGTGACCCCATGGCAAAGCACAGATGTATAAAAAAAAGCATTTGCAATACAATGGGTCTCGCGTTTGCTCGAGTTAAAGCTATTAGTGTTGTAAACCCCTAACCGGACCTTTCTTGCCACATAAACTGAAAAGTAAAACAGTTTCACATAAGCGAGCCAAGAGCTGCTATGAGTGCAAAGTAAACACACAAAAGGAAACAGAATTTCGCCTGCAGTGAAATGTATTGGTAAAAGTGCAACTATCCATGTAACTGGCAAAAGTGCAATTATTCATTTACCTATGCATGCCTTTCACTAATTAAATCAAGCTAATTTTAAAAGGCAAGCCGACGAACCAACCAACCTGATGGGCTTGACATGGGCTTGGTTAAAAGCCCACAGACAGATTACGCCATGGACAGAGGGCTTTGCGCTCGTCCCTAAAAATGCCCCCAGAGGGGGTCAGCCAAAGGGCTGACTCCAACATTTTCATTAAAAAAAAAAAATATTTCCTGGGGGGCGAAATCGGTCCCCCAGGGAGAATTTTTTTAAAATAATTGTAAATATTGGGCCCCAGGGCCGGCCCGTGTAAGAATGGCCGACCCGCAATTTTTTATTTATTTATTTATTTAAAAAACATTAATTTTACTATCTGGGGGGCGCGATCGCCCCCCCAGAAGATACCCACCATCTATTTTTTATTAACTGTGCCCCACCCGGGGGGGGGCTGGCTCACTCACAAGGGAGCCGACCAATCCAAACAATATCCCTGGTGCCTAGGGCCGTTTCCTGGCCATGGATTGCAGCCACACTGAGATCCATGGCCAGGAAACAGTACCAGGAGGGCATTGATGGAAAGGGGACACTCTCCTTTTTCTCGTTTTGGCCTTTTTGTTCCCCCACCGGAGTGGAGAGAGGACGCGCACCTGCTCCTCCGCTGCTCCGGTGGGGAAAAATGTGACGTTGAGTGCGCTGATGTCACAGAGGGGCGGGTTGGGGGGTTGGGGGTGCGGAAGTTCTTCTGTGTCTCCCAGGGTAATTAACAAAATTAACAAAAACAATTAACAAAAAAAAAAATTCTACGGAGGAATTTTCAACCCCCTCCCTGGTGTCGCCCACTGGTCGTGACCAGGGAGGTAGTATGGGCGTCTGCCAGTGGCCTACACCTGCACCAAAGGGGTTATAAAACTTAATAACAATTATACAAATACATAAAATGACTATATGAACTAACTAAAATTAAAATAATTTAAAAAACAATACATTTTACTTCTATGTTACTGAAAATAACATTAAAAAAACTATATTCTTATAAACGATATTACTTACCTACAAAAACAATATCTAGACAATTATATTTTTGCATCACAATATATTTTTCTCATATTCTTATCTCCCGATATTTACAAGTCAATATTTTATCCAAATACCAAATAATTGTGTCATCTGAGTTTTGCAGGGACTGAAAAAAATTGATGTGACTTTTGAAGGAAGACAGACATTCATGTTAATGGTTTCTAGGAGATCTACTGTGTATAAGTAAAATAATAGGGGTGCCAAGACGTAACCTGTTTTAGGCCTCTGTTGTCCCTTATTTTACTTGACGTGTGGCGATTATGCAGTAGTTTAACCTGCACCCAAGGGTTCCTGTATAGAAACTGAAGAGCCCTCAGTAATGGTGGACAGATTCACATCTTGTAAATTGTAACCACAGGATGCCTCAGTCAACCCCATCAATGGCCATTCAGTAGTCAATAAAAGTAGTAAAAAGACAACATTTTTTTTACTTTCATAGATCAATATTTATAGGGCAAAGATGTTATCAGTGGCACTGTGTGAGAAGCTGGCCTGGTTTGTAGTGGGTACCAGAGGCACTTACACCTTATACCAGGTCCAGTGATCCACCTTAGTGAAATGTAGGCTATGTCTAGCAGCTTAGGCTGTCTGGGGGTAGCTGTAGCAGAGCAGCCAAGGCTGAACTAGGAGACATGCAAAGCTCTTACAATACCTCTATAGTCACACAGTACTTATGCACAATAAAAGACAATACTCAGTGTTACCAAAAATAAAGGTACTTTATTTTAGTGACGCAAGGCCAAAATATCTTAGAGATAATACTCCTGCTAGAGGAAATTATTATACACTAGTAACCAAAGTCAGGTAAGTAAACAGTCATAGAATAGTACAAACAGTGAAAAACACAATAGGTTGCTATGGGCCGAGGGCCAACACAAACCATATACTAAAATAGTGGAGAGTGTAGAGGGGCGCTGGGAGTGTAAGAAAACGCCAAAGGTGAGTAAAGTACCACACCCCAGAGCCCAGGAAAACAGGAGTAAAGTACAGCAAGTTTCCTCTGAACACACTAGAAGTCATGGTGAAGGATTATGCAAGAACCAAGCAAGATTGCAAGAAACCAACAATAGATTCCGGACCCGAAGACCTGTGGAGAGAGGAGGCCAAGTCCAGAAGTCGATAAAGAATCCAGGAAGAACAGGAGCCCCTGCCAACCTGGATGAAGGTGCAAAATTGGATTCTCCAGTTGGAAGAAAAGTACAGAAATGCACCAAAGAAGATAGCTGTTGGTTCTTGCTTCGTGCACGAGATGTCCCATGTCGGGTAGTTGGATGCAGGCTGCTTGTGTCGCTGGATTCTGCCAACAAGCCTTGGTTCACGCAAGGATGCGTTTTGCGTCAAAGAGGAGCTGCCCAGACCCAGGAGGTACCTGGGGGTCTCAACTCAGACTGTGGAGACAGAGGGGGCACTCAGCACTTCAGAGAGCCCTCAGAAGACCAGGCAGATCCCACAGGAGTCCCAGGACATGGGGACAAAGGAGTTTCAAAGTGCGGTCGTCGCAGCTCCACACAAAGGGATCCCATGCCTCTGGAGAACAACTCAGGGAGCTGAGCATCACAGGATATAATGCTGGGGACCTGAGCTACGCTGTGCATGAAGAACTTTTGGAAGAAGTGCACAGAAGCCCAAGGAGCTGCAGAAGACACGATGCACAGGGGTACTGTCTGGCACAGGGAGGCAAGCCCTCACCTCCACCAAATTGGGACAGCTGGACCTTTGGACAGTCTGGATCACTTCAGTCCACCACCTGTGTTCCAGGATTCACGCTCGTCGACAGGAGAGGAGTCCCAGAGTACCGGCCGTCATTGCAGAGAGGTGCCTGCTGAAGCAGGGAAGAAACTCTGTCGCTCCACAGGAGATTCCTTTGGTTCTTCTGGTGCAGGATGAAGACACACAGTCCTCAGAGCATGCACAACCTGGAAACTGTTGCAGGTGCTGGCTGGAGCTGAAGTTGCAGGTCACAATAGCCTTCCTGGATACTTTGTTGCAGTTACAGTAGTTCCTGGAGCAGTCTGAGGTTGATCTGATAGTCAGAAGCTGAAGCAGAGGATGCAGAGGAGTCCTGGTGCAGTCTTGCAAACCAAATCTGAGAAATACCCAGAGGAGAGACTCTAAATAGCCCTGAGAAGGGGATTGGCTACCTACCCAGGTATGCCCCTATCAGGAGGGGTCTCTGACGTCACCTGCTGGCACTGGCCACTCAGATGCTCCCAGAGGGTCCCCACATCTTGGAATCCAAGATGGCTAACACAAGGGACACTCTGGAGGAGCTCTGGTAACCACCCTTGGGGTGGTGATGGACAGGGGATTGGTCACTCCCTTTTCCTTTGTCCAGTTTCATGCCAGTGCAGGGACTGGGGGTCCCTTAACTGGTGTAGACTGGATTATGCAAGGAGGGCACCGTTTGTGCCCTTCAAAGCATTTCCAGAGGCTCTGGGAGGATACCCCTCCTATGCCTGTAACACCTATTTCCAATGGGAGAGGGTGTAACACACCTCTCCTAAAGGAAATGCTTTGTTCTGCCTTCCTGGGATTGAGCTGCTCAATCCCCAGGAGGGCAGAAACCTGTCTGTGAGGTGGCAGCAGCTGGGGCTCAGTGGAAACCCCAAAGAACTGGTTTGGCAGTACAGGGGGCCCATGGTGGAGCCTCCAGGGTGCATGGAATTGCCCCCCGATACCAGATTTGGATTGGGGGTTAAATTTCACAATCTTAGACACCTCACATGGCAATATTCAGAGATACCATTGTCAAGCCACATATATGTATTGACATATATGTAGTGCACGCTTATAATGGTGTCCCCGCATTCACGAAGTCAGTGAAATTTGTCCTGGACAACGTGGGGGCACCTTTGCTAGTGCAAGGGTGCCCTCACACACAGTAACTTTGCACCTAGCCTTCAGTAACTGAAGGTTAGACATATAGGTGACTTATAAGTTACCGGGTGCAGTGAAAATGCCTGTGAAATAGTGTTGGCACTATTTCACTCAGGCTGCAGTGGCAGTCCTGAAGGAGTGTTTGTATGACCTCCTGATGGGTGGCAAAGGAAATGCTGCAGCCCGTAAGGATCTCCTAGAACCCCTAATGCCCTGGGTACCTAGGTACCATATACTAGTGACTTATAAGGGGGGTCCAGTGTGCCAATGTGAATTGGAATATGGAGTCTCTAGACTATAGTGACTAATTTGGTAAACAGAGAGAGCATAAGCACTGGAGTTCTGGTTAGCAGAACTCCAGTGACACAGTCAAGCATACTGACAACACAGTAAAACACACTGACATATAGGACACACATTATGAGCACTGGGTCCTGACTAAAAGGATCCCAGTGAGACAGTAAAAACACACTGACAGACACTGACAAACAGGCCAAAAATGGGGGTAACCATGCTAGAAGAAAGCCACCTTCCTTCACACTGCTCCAGCCTCTGACTTCCGTCTTTGTTGGTAGAATTATACTATTTAATTCTACCCAGAGTTCTAGTTCTTCTAAAATACTTTTTGTGGCATACATGACATCCGCATCAAGTAGTGCAATCATTCTATTGTTCATAACATGCATTGGAATACTTTTTTTTATACATAGGGTGTAAAATATATCCTTCCCATGATGCAGGGACAATCTCGGTTTCAGATGCTCTACAATAAAGATAGGTTATAATAGGGGCCAAGAGGTCAATGTTAGACTAATACTGCCTGTTTGGAAAGCCATTTGGGTCTGGAACCTCATTGACTGGTTTCAAAGGAAAATACTATGTAGGAAAGAGTAAAAGGGGTGTGCCACCCCTTTGGATCAATCAGATAAGGCATCTTAACATGCAAAATCCTTTGTTCAGAATAGAATTACCAGAATCAATTAAACAATGAGGATCAAGGCTACTTATACATTTCCAAACGTTTTTGAGAGAATCATGATGAGCAGATTTGAGTCATTTTCATCCACTGATCTCCTGTGTGGGCTCTCCTCACATCCCTGACTTATTGTTTATAGTCTTTTCAGGTTACTGATTTCTTCAACCAGTGCTTGATTGATGGGTTACGATCTTCTACTTCTTAATTTCCAATTTAAGATTATTTTCTACAGCTATTAATAGAAGCACGTCTAACAGTGTTACAGAGTTTGATATTTGGACTCTTCAACATAGTTGTAATAAAGGGTTTGTAATCTGCTCCCACATAGCACATCATTCTAATTGTGATATATCCGCTTAGCACAGTATCTTGGTCAGACTTACATAATCATCTGTGGTCAGCCGTTTGTTTAACCTGCTTATTTATTGTAGGCTTTTCTCACATTACCCTTTTGTTGTTGGCGACCAGTAGATTCACCTATGGCATTATAAATGTGATGTCTGCACATGGCTCATCAGTAAAGGATGCCTTCTGAGCTCCATGGTCACTTTTTACTCTAGTGATTATTTCAAAGGATATAAAGCTACCAAAATGTTCCACTAACAAAGGTAGAGTCTAGGGCAGTACTTCCCAAACATTTTAGAACCATGACCCAATTTGTAAAAAGGCAAACTTTCACAACTCATCTAGCTTTAATGGACACCCATTACATACCTTTACTCACCATTTGCTGGCCCCACATCGATTTACTTGCTATTGGCTATTCCCCACGTGGCTCCCACGTCACTCTTTGCTTACTATTGGTCAGCACCGCATCCTCACCTCCATCTTCCTCCTGGGCTTCGAATCTGAGTCTTGCTTCCAGTGGCAGTGTCCTTCCACTGCAGGCTCCTGCAGTGGAGGTACAATTTTCACTTTTTCTATGCAATATCACCATTTTACCTTTTGGTGTGGGAAGCCCTGCTGCAGAAACGGATGGAGCCTCAGGTAAGCACGTGCTGCGCTATAAATATGTTGCACAATCTGTGAATTTAATAATTATATTAATAAGAATATTTTATTCAGCCTCCCTTCTGGCTATGCTCCCATTCACTTTGTTTGCTTGAACGGTATGAAAGACTGCCCACGTCCTCCTTCAGAGAGTTATATGTATTTACATGTGCCACTCTGAGGGTGCCAGAGTGTGTCTATTTATCTGTGAACTTCAATGTGTACGTCATCTGCATATGCTTATGTACCTATTTTTCTGTCCCTGTGCTTTGTGTGTTCCTTGTCTCCGTTTCTTTATGGAACTCTGTTTTTGTATCTGTATCTATGCGCTTTCTTGTGTGTTTGTCTTGTCATCTGTTTTCTGTGCTTGTGTGCCGTTTTTCTGCTTTTGTCTTTTTGCCTGTTTATTGCTGTCTCTGCCTGTTTCTGCCCGTTTCTGCTTTGCTTAATCTGCCCGGTCTCCCCGTTCCCGCCGCTGTGTCCCCTGCGGCACCGTCCCCCTCGCGCCCCCATTCGCCACCCCCTCCCGCCTCCTAGCTGCTCCTCCCTCCCACCTCCCCTTCTTAATGGCAGCCGCTGTGCGGCTGCGCCACTGGCACGCCAGAGGCAAGCCCGTCTGCGCCTGTCCATGCCTGGACCGCACCCAGCGCCCGTCCCCCTGCACCTCCCACGCCGCCAGACCCAGACGACACTACACCACTTCAGAAATCCTCGTGCTCAACCCTGGTCGCCCAACCACCTGCATCCAGGCCTCTCCTAGGCACACCCACGGGCCTTTTTCTTGCCTCTTGTGCCACTTAACCTGCACTCAAGCCACCAAGCATCACAACAATGCCGCCCAGCCCAACCACCTCAGCTGCATCCTCCTCAACACCAGTTCCGTCCACAAGCACGCCATCGAACTCTGGGACCTGCTCACATCTACCTCCCCTGACATCATCTTCCTCACCGAAACCTGGATGAACCCCTCATCTGAAGCGGACATCGCGAAAGCTATCCCTGAGGGCTACAAGATCACCCGAAGAGACCGTACCAACAAACCAGGAGGAAGAATCAACATTGTCCACAGAAGCTCCATCAGGATCGCAACTGACACCCATGGCGCCCTAGATACAGCAGAACACCTGCATTTCCAGATATACGTTAATGCCAACACCACCTTGAGAGGAACCCTCATCTACAGACCCCCGGGCCCCCGCCCACTATTCTGCGACGCCATCGCCGACACCATCAGCACCCAGACCCTCACCTCCACAGACTACATGCTCCTCGGCGACCTGAACTTCCACCTGGAGAACACCGGCGACTGCAACTCCTCAGCCCTACTGGACAACCTGGCCAGCCTCGGCCTCAAGCAACTGGTCACCTCACCCACCCTCTCAGCCTGTCACACACTCAACGCCATCTTCTCCTCCAGCAACCACGTCAACTTCACTCACACCACCGAACTCCATTGGACCGACCACCGTTGTGTTCATTTTTCCTTCCATAAACCCACCACCCATCACCAACAGCATTGGATCCCTCACCGCAAGTGGAACAAGATTTCCAAGGACCAATTGATCTCCAACCTTGCTCACGCCCTACCACCCAAAACCAACGACCCCAACACCGCCGCCCTCAACCTCAAAGTATGGCTCGACGACTGTGCCAACACCCTTGTCCCACTCAAGAAAAGCACCGACAACCACGCCAACAAGAAAGCTCTCTGGTTCACCTCAGACCTTCAGGCATCCAAACGCGAATGCCGGAAAGCCGAGAAGATCTGGCGACAAGAACATTCAGAAAACAACCACGCCGCCCTCAAATCAGCCATATGCAAACATCACCAGCTCATCCGAGCCACCAAAAGAACTTTTTACACAGAACGAATTGACAACAACGCACACAATAGCAAGGAGCTCTTCAGCATCATCAAGGAACTCACCAACCCCAAGGCCTGCTCCGCCGACCCACCCCACTCACTAGACCTCTACGACTCCCTCGCCACCTTCTTTCACAGCAAGATCATCGACATTCATGGAAGCTTCATACCACCACCCCCCACCTCCACCACAGCCAAGGTCGACCCCAGCGCACCCTGCCACACACAAGTCCTGAACGACACCCACCGACGACGAGGAAACCACCAAGACCATGAGCACCATCCACTCCGGCTCTCCTGCTGACCCCTGCCCTCACCACATCTTCAATAAAGCCAGACAAATCATCCCTCCCCAGCTCCGGACAATCATCAACATCTCCTTCAAGACCGCCATCTTCCCAGAGAGCTGGAAACACACCGAAGTCTACACCCTGCTCAAAAAATTCAATGCCGACCCAGAAGACCTCAAAAACTACCGACCCATCTCCCTTCTCCTATACCCTGCGAAGGTCCTCGAGAAGATAGTCAACAACCAGCTATCCCGCTTCATGGAGGACAACAGCCTTCTCGACGTCTCCCAGTCAGGTTTCCGCCAGAACCACAGCACCGAGACCACCCTTATTGCCTGCACCAACGACATCAGGAGCAGACTCAACAGAGGAGAAACCATCGCCCTCATCCTCCTTGACCTTTCTGCAGCCTTTGACACGGTCTGCCACCACACCCTTCGCACACGCCTCTCCTACACCGGAATTCACCACAGAGCCCTGGACTGGCTCACCTCCTTCCTCTCTGGAAGAACCCAGAGAGTCCGCCTTCCCCCGTTCCTGTCCAAGGCCACCAAGACCATATGTGGAGTTCCCCAGGGATCCTCACTCAGCCCCACCCTCTTCAAGGTCTACATGGCCCCGCTCGCCAACATCGTCCGATCCCACGGCCTCAAAATCATCTCCTATGCAGACGACACACAGCTCATCCTCTCTCTCACGAAGGACCCCGCAAACGCTAAGATCAACCTCCACACCGGACGCCACGCCATCGCCAACAGGATGAAGAAAAGCCGCCTCAAGCTAAACTCGGAGAAAACTGAGATCATCATCTTCGGCCCAACAGATCAGCATGGGATGACTCCTGGTGGCCTGCCACCCTGGGGTCGGCTCCAAAGCCCACCACTCACGCACGCAACCTCGGTTTCATACTGGACTCTTCTCTTTCTATGACCCAGCAGGTCAACGCCATCACATCCTCATGCTACAACACCCTTTGCATGCTCCGTAAGACCTTCAGATGGATCCCCATGGAAACCAGAAGAACGGTCACACACGCCCTTGTCAGCAGTAGACTGGACTATGGCAACGCCCTCTACACGGGAATAACAGCCAAGCTCCAGAAGAAGCTCCAGCACATCCAGAACGCCTCTGCACGACTCATCCTCAACCTCCCTCGCCACAAACACATCTCAGCCCACCTCAGAGATCTCCACTGGCTCCCCGTCAACAAAAGGATCATCTTCAAGCTCCTGATCCAAGCTCACAGAACTCTCCACGACACTGGACCGGCCTACCTCAACGAGGGCCTCAACCTCCACATCCCTACACGCCAACTCCGCTCCGGCAACTTCGCCTTTGCTACCGTTCCCTGCATTTACAGCACCACATCTGGCGGTAGATCCTTCTCCCACCTTGCCGCCAAAACCTGGAACTCCCTCCTCATCAACCTACGTCTGACCCAGGACCTCCTGACCTTCAGGAAGCACCTCAAGACCTGGCTCTTCGAGCAGTAGCACCCCCCACCCCCAGCGCCTTCAGACCCTGCCGGGTGAGTAACGCGCTTAACATATCCATGTATGTGTGTTTTGTGTTTCTGCATTTCTTTGCATCCTTTGACTGAAAGTTTCTTATACCCTGACAGCACCAGGAAGTTACCTCGGCTGTACTGCTGCTTGAAATACATTCTCTTATATTTTAAATTTACTTACCTCATTCTTCATCCTGGTCCATGCCCATGTTATAGGGTGGTGTATGGGAATCCCCATATGAGACTCCTCCTGAAATGTACGGCGTGCTGCAAAATGATTATGACTCATATAAGAATTAATGTAATATGTGTCAAAATAAATATGATACCTGGCAGAATTAAATTAGACTTGTGCCAGTACAAATATGAAACATGGCAGAGTGAATATGATCCTTAGTGATTAACATTAATAACACACACTCTGAATTGAATAAGAGATATACTAAAGTATATATCAGTTCCACTGAAATGAATATGACTTTCACTGTAAACAATATAGCAAGCATTGAAATGAATAGAATATGCATCAAAAAAGAATGTGGCATTTCTTGAAATGACTGACATATGCCAGGAGGAATATGACATTAGTTTAAATAATTATGACAGATTGAAATGAATATCAGTTACAACAGTGAATATACTATATTCTGAAAAGAATATATTTTATGCTGAAAATAATATAAAATACCTTGAAATGAACATTACATATGTTGCAATGACTTTGAATTCCATTGAAATGAACATTACCAAGATTGGAATAAATATGAGATATACAGAAATGAATATGAGATGATTTAAAATGAATGTGACTTCTGTTGAAATTAATGTATGCCTCATTGAAATTAATTTCAGCATGCCTTAAAATGAATATGATCAACACTGAAATTCGCTTGACATTCGTCAAAATGAATATGGCATGCATTGAAAATAATATGATACATATTGAAATGGATATAACATATGTTAAAATGTATATGATGCATGCTAAAATTCATATAACAAGTGTTACTATGATTATGTCACTTGTTGAAACAAATATAACATCAATTGAAAGGAAAATGACACATGTTAAAATGAATATGACGTACTAATATGAATATGAGCTTCCTTGACATAAATTTGACATGAATTTAAAATGAATATGAGTAACTTAGAAATGAGCATTGTATTCATTAAAATGAATGCGCCTTGCATTGACAGTTGAATGATACACATTGAAATTAATATTATATGTGTTGAAATAGATGTGACTTTGTTCAAATTAATATAACATTTTTAATATGAATGCAACATCCATTGAAAGGAATATGACACATGCTAATCTGAATATTAAATGTGTTGAAAAGAATATGAGGCCCATTGAAATAAATTCAAAAGGTGTTAAAGTGCATATGACACTCATTAAAATGAATATAGTATGCTCTGAAATTAAGATGATTTTCTGGCAGCAGAAGTGCCCACAGTGCTTTGCCATCACTGGGCTGGGGTAAGACTTTGCCCCCAGCCTGTCCCTGGCTCGGAGTGAGTGTGACTAGTGCTTTTTAGCGCACCTGGCCTCCCACCTCCTGGGGTGATTTTCCAGCAGCAGAAGTGCCTGCAGTGCTATGCCATCACCAGGCTGGGTTTGTCCCACAGCCTGCACCTGGCCCTGAGAGGGTGTAACTAGCACTTTTAGCACACCTGGCCTCCTGCCCTGTGTGATACACCCGGACACATGCCCGAGCGAAAACCGGGCTGTCTTAGCCCGCCATTGTCGGAAGAGGCCAGGCTGGGCACAACCTCTTGGTTTGTGTCTTTAGGGTAAGAAGACGTCCCCTTGCCAAGCTCTGCTTCTGATTTCTCCACCCTGTGCACTTTTTGGGGTAAAGGCCCTTTACAATTTATTTTTTGTTTGTTGTCTGTTAGCTGCAACTACTTTATTTATCATGGTCAAGAGAAAGAACCCAGAAGGCAAGGATGCAGTTGTTCCGCCCCAAGGCCCGCTTGGTACCACCCTGGACTTCTTTTTAGCTAGAGCTGTTGGGGTGGTCTCTAAAGAGATAGATTTGGCCGAGCAATGCTTATCTTTGGAACTCTGCGAGTGTTAGTCTGCTCCTGCAACCTGTCTCCATTGCTGTTAATGAAGGGAGGGACCTCAGGTTGGGGGACACAGCCCACGGTTCTTTGGCCCAGAGGCCTGAGCTGACTGCACAAACCCAGGGCCATATCGATATGGAGCAAGTTTCTTTTTCTGACACCGCGGACAACCCTCCCGTCAAAAGGAACAGTCAACCTAGGAGAACACTTGTGAAGGATTCCGCGTGTTCCAATAATGATTGACGACTCGTACCCCAAGCAGGTAGTAATCCCTCCATGATGAATCTTAAGGAGCTTGCCCAAATTATAATGCCTGCTTTTATGTCACAAATTAAGGAGATCATCTACGCTTGTTTGTCCCCACTAAAAGATAAGCTGGCAGAGTTAGAAGCGAAGGTCATAGATTTGGCTAATGTGTATATCTCTAATACCCTGAGTGGCCATGTTGCTCATACAAGGTGTTGTGGGTCAGTCATTATACTCGGATGCAAAGAATTCACTGAAGTCTCTGGTTAAGCCGACTCAATGGGTTGCAGGTGGTTTTGTTGATGTGCGTGATGTTACCAACTGGGATTTTGTGCAGCCCCCTGTTGACCTCAAGAGGCTTTGTAATTTTTCAAGTCACACTTGTCCATCAACTACGGGAAGGGGTGAAACTAACTTGAGGGAGGAGAGCCCTAGCCAGCTGCACCTTCCCCCAGAGTGTTGCTGTTCTATCTATTGTGCCTTGGTTTTTGTCAAGCACTGAGGAATTTATGGCCCAACTGAAGAACAAAGTGTGTCACTGGCTGTCCTGGAATTCGGAGTTCCATATTGCAGACTCCAATGATCTCTCGTTTGTAAGAAAAATTGTTTAGGTGGCCCCCAGGTAACGGCACTAAGAGGGGACTGTGTGGTTATTAACTGTTGCTACCCTGAGCGACGTTTGCGTTTTCCTCTCTTTCACATTTGCATTCACTTGAAGGTATCTGTCTGCTTCCTCTGGTTTTTTTTATCAGCATGTGTGTTGCCTGGTGAGGTTTTAACCTTGGGCCATCCCCCAGCTGCAGGTAGGAAGGAGGCTGAGTGGTCTTTTAAGCAGTGGCCCCCTATTGTAACCAGCAACAGATTTTGGGGGTCATTACGATGTTGGCGGTTCCATGACTGCCATTTTGGTGGTGGCGGTCTTTCTGCCAATAGGCTGGTGGATTAGACCTCCAAATTATGACCATGGGGGTATTCACAACAGAAATCAGCCAATTCACTGCTGGCATCGCCAATACAGTCAGACTGCCACGGACGGCGGGAGGCACCTTCAGGCCGGCGGAGACCATGTTACTACCGGCATATTACGAAGTTGCACACTGCCAAGATTTCTGCCGCGGTCACACCTTCACAGAAACCCTGGTGAAAATCTACAGTATAAATGGAGATACCCACCTTCAGGAAGCCACACCCATCTGGAGCCGCCATGGAACCTGAACTACACATCTTCCCGGTGCTCCTGCTCACCCATTGACTCCAGGACTAGCAATGACGACAACGGCAGCAACTGTGAGCACGCACACTTACCTGTCACTGTTGCATAATGGCAAGGTCACACCGCACACACAACATACACATCCAGAACGGGTGGTGAGGGCAACACATACACATTCACCTACACTGACACGCAAATTCACATACAGTCATTTACACACACACACAGACTCAGGAAACACGCTATGGCCAACACACACTACCAAATTAACATACCGATCTGCAGACACACAGCACTGGCACTGTCAAACATAACAGCACACCAGCAAACTACACAACTGCACAACAACCGCAACACCTCAAAGGAACCATCAATACACAACTCACACCCTTACCTGACAATACATATATACAACACTACATAACAACACCATTGTACCAAGACATACAATCACACAGCCACACAATGAGTAATTCGTCACACCACGTAACCGCACTACACAGCGGTTCGGGCATACCAATCACCACACACACGCACACACACAGTACAACCACACAAGGGCACACAACACTCCAAATCACAAAAGCCAATACAATCAATCTACACAAAGCAACCTAAATGTATGTCCAACACACATACATGCCAAATACACCATACACAGCCATCACGGCGGGAGAATTGCAAAGCACACACCCACACAAGCAGCTCAAACATAACAGGTAGCACAACCACCACACACACATAACACACCCACACACAATATGAAACAGGCAAGACCATAACAGCCATGAGGAATGAAAGGCAGGACAAAGATGATAACGTTGGAACCAACAACTGGTTGGCCCAGATGTATGTATATAAATAATGTAAAAAATATATTTTGATATTAGTATTTACAAATATAAAAGGCCTTAAGCCAGTCCCAGAATCGAAAGTGCAACATGCACAGTTGGCATGTCAGACTGCCCCAACTTGACTCCTGACTGCTAAATTACCCCCATGGGTAGGGGCATAAATGGGGCAGGCAGGCACCTCAGGGATTACGGGGAGCGGAGGTGGGGGTTTGAGTCTAGGTTTGGACTTGGGCTTGGGAGGTGCGCGCTTCGGACGTGGCTTAGGGGCGGGCTGGGAGCGCTTTGGAGGGGTCCACTTCTTGGCAGGGGAAGGGCATGGGAACTTGCAGGGGGGCAGGGGAGGACTTGGAGGTGGTGGGGCTGGTCTTGGGGGTCACATGGGGTGGGAGAGGAGTAGGGAAAATGTTAAACTCCGAGAGGAAAAACTTCTTAGACATAGAGGAACGGTCATGGCAAAAGGGTTTGGGAGTGGAGGGAATGGGAGTGCTCGTAGCAGGTGTCTTGGTGGATGTTTTGGGTGCAGGTGTGT
This sequence comes from Pleurodeles waltl, assembly GCF_031143425.1. Classification (NCBI taxonomy): domain Eukaryota; kingdom Metazoa; phylum Chordata; class Amphibia; order Caudata; family Salamandridae; genus Pleurodeles; species Pleurodeles waltl. The sequence goes on along the minus strand of NC_090445.1, from coordinate 1,459,001,202 downwards.
GCAAGGAATGCTTGAGTGTGCTTGGTGTCTGTTGGGTGGGTGAGGGGGTGGAGGAGCTGGGAGATGCTGTGCTGGAAGGGTGAGTGTCTGTTGGAGTGGTGACTGCCGGTATGGTGGATGTGCTGCATGTGGGTGAGTCAGTGGTTGTGGTGGCTGCGGAAGTGGTGACTTGGGTGGATTTCTGCTGGTCTGCTATTGTGCTGACTTTGGGTAGGGTTGGAGTTCTGGCTGGATCTGTGAATGTTGGTGTGGTGTCTGCTGGTGTGTCAGGTGTAGTGTATGTGAAGGGTAAGAGGGGTGGTGAGGGATTCTGTGCAGGTAGTGGGTGTTGATGTGTCTGCAGGTGGGTGTTGTCTGTTTGCATGCCGGTGGTGGGTTTTGTGGTGCTTGTGTTTGACTGCAGTATCCTTGTCTGTTGAGGGGTATGCATGCTTATCTGTCTGGGTGCTCAGGCTGGCACAGGGAAGATGGGTGTGGGATTGGGTAGAGGAAGACGGAGGGGGTGGAAGACAAAGGGTGACTGGCTGCCGTCAGTGCGAAGGCCAGAGCCTGAAAGGATCTCTGAAGCCCAGGCAGTGCACAGTGAATACCCTCTAGGAACTCCATGCTCTGTTGGACTTGAGTTGCAAGTCCCTGGATGGCATTCACGATGGTCGACTGACCCACAGAGATCAACCTCAGGAGGTCAATAGTCTCCTCACTGAGGACAACAGGGCTGACTGGGGCAGAGGTGCCTGTGGGGAAGGAGACACCCACCCTCCTGGGTAAGTACGCAGGGACAACTGGGTGAGGAGCTACAGGGAGGGCGGTAGTGTTAAGGGGAGTGGTGGACAAAGATGGTGCTAGGGTGGTTCCAGATGGGTCTGCCACTGCCAGGGAGTGTCCACTGGATGAGGATTCCGAAGATGATGATGATGTTCCAGTCTCCCGTGGCACTCCCCTCGCCCTCAGAGCTAGTGGGCCCCTCACTGTCGCTGGTTGCAGAACTTTGGGTCCCCTGGCCAGCAGCATCCCCACTCGCATGTGCCTCGTCTCCATCGCCCACTGATGCTGATGCACACAAATAGAGAGAGAGGGAGGGAGTCACTGAGAGGGAGAGAAAGGGTTTTCACATTCCTTACATACACATATGGAAAAATGCAGTACTGCAGATGAACATGTGCAGGCTAGGCTATCTCCATTGGCATTACACATATCCTACGTCATGTGACATCATGTTAATACTATCCACCCCTCCCGGTCATCCCTCACCCACATCATATTTTGAGTAAGTTAGCACAACTGGATTAATCCACCTCTATACCTGTAAAGCCATGTGTACATTCTACCCATGCCATGGCAGAAGTAGATATATCATGCATAGTCCAGATCCTACCTCTCCATACTCCTATCAGTTATTGGGAGAGCAAGTGAGTGATCCCAACACATCATGCATGTCCTGAAACTACACCTGACCAGCCCATCTCAATAACTAATGTCCCTTGAAAGTGTAGACTACCCAATTCACATTCCACACAGCACATGCCATACATATCACATTGCTGGATGACCCCCATACATATATGCCAACAGGGATACCTGAACTGATCAAGCCACAAGTGTCACTCCCATACAGGTGACAACTGATGTGTAGAAAAGCCATAGCATTACACTCACAAAATCACTGAGGAATATCTGCACACACTAAACATAGATACAACACATCACTTCATTATTGCATGTCTAGCTACAACGGCCTATATAGCACCCATTACACATTCATAGGCAATCTCTGAGTGCAGTGTCACAACAACTACACTACAGACAGCCACTATAGACATCATAGGCCACCTACCATTCCACCTGACATGCAGTCATAGTTCCAGGACTTGGCAACATGAGTACACAGACATCCCTCACACCATACCACCTGACATGAGATTGCGTGTATCTAACTCAAGACCACACAAATGTCACACAAAATGTACATGTACACATGATTTACGCATGGCACTACACAAATGCCAGTGCATTAAAAACATCTTCCATTACAACACATACCTGCTTTCGACATAGTGGTACAACCAGACCATCACTTTATCACCACATAAGTGATTCAATACATATTCCTCACTTGAATGGACAAATCAGCTAGGCCAAGGGTAACATAGATTTTCCTACTCCACATGGTGTGCACCCATTTAACCATTGAGTCATGATGTAGGCAGCATATTACCAAGGTTACAAAGGAATTGGTAGGGCATTTGCACACATACCATTGACATCACATATTGTATAAGGCTGGCTCAGGCCTTCTCTATTACCTACCCATTGGGACAGAGATGAAATGCATATGTCAATCACATGGAAAAGCTATTGTATTATGAATACACAAAGCAGACCCCCAAAATAGAATGTCCCTTCGTTGCTACCTTCACGTACTCCATTGAATGGAGATAAACGGACAATGGAGTTACAGCGACAAACACAGATATGTACTGGCCTAGACAGTCCATATCCGTGTTGTACATAAGATGGCAGACTCACATGGAGTCCAGACCTGTACCAGTAAAAAGTAATGTTTGGAGCCTGTACCAAATAAGTGACTCAACTTGTTGCTACAATAGGTGATCAGCACAGATGGGAGTGGTCAGACACCTTAGAGCCACTGATGCACATATGCAGAGGGATGGTCCGGATAGGCTAAAAGGTTACGGTGAAACACCAGCTGACGTGCATATGAATGGCAGGATGTGCAACACTTGCCATGGACAATGGAGCATTTCCACATGCAGTCAGAATGATGTCTTGAGACATGATTCCAAAACTCACACATAGCAAACCATGAGGGCTGCTCCACATCTCATCCACTGGCAAGGTGGTACCAACTGATTACCACTAGTTTAGAAACATTTGTCAGCTACTACATCGTCACTGAAGATACAGTGATACAGCAAACAGCACTCAGTCAGAGGCAGGTACCAGGTAACAGTCTATTCTTACCCCCTTGTGGCTGTTGTGCTGCCCTCAAACGCCCATCCACCTCAGGGTAGACCACTGCCAAAACACGGGCCATTGGGGGGGGGCGAGGGTCCGACAGGCACACTTCCCTCATTGGGAGGACTTCCCCAGCTGGGCCTCCACAGTCTTCCAAGCTTAGCGTCTCAGGTCCTCCCACTGCTTTCGACAATGAGTAGTCTGCCGGCTGTGGACCCCCAAGTTCTTCACTTGCTTTGCGATAGTGTAGGAAAGTACCATCTTGCCTGGCATGTTACCCCCATTTTTACATGTATGTCAGTTTGATTTTGCCTGTCCCACTGGGATCCTGCTAGCCAGGTCCCCAGTGCTCATATTTGTGGCCTGAATGTGTGTACCTGTGTAGTGACCAACTGTGTCAATGAGGCTCTGCTAATCAGAACTTCAGTGCTTATGCGCTCTCTGCCTTTAAATTTGTCACTATAAGCTAGTGACCACTTTTACCAATTTCAATTGGCACACTGGAACACCCTTATAATTCCCTAGTATATGGTACCTAGGTAGTGTATTGCGGTTCCAGGAGATCCCTATGGGCTGCAACATTTTTTTTGCCACCCACAGGGAGCTCAGACAAACCTTTACACAGGACTGCCACTGCAGCCTGAGTGAAATAACGCACATGTTATTTCACAGCCATTTTCACTGCACTTAAGTAACTTATGAGTCACTTATATGTCTAACCTTCACTTGCTGAAGGTTAGGTGCAAAGTTACTAAGTGTGAGGGCACCCTTGCACTAGCAAAGGTGCCCCCACATAGTTCAGGGCCATTTCCCTGGACTTTTCGGGTGCGGGGACACCATTACATGCGTGCACTACATATAGGTAAATGCCTATATGTAGCTTCACAATGGTGACTCCGATTATGGCCATGTAACATGTATAAGATCATGGAATTGTCCCCCCATGCCAAATCTGGTATTGGGGTGCCAATTCCATGCATCCTCGGGGCTCCACTATGGACCCCGGGTACTGCCAAACCAGCTCTCGGGTTTTCTCTGCAGCTGCCTCTGCTGCCACCCAACAGACAGAGTTCTGCCCTCCTGGGGTCTGGGCAGCCCAGTCCCAGGAAGGCAGAACAAAGAATTTCCTCTGAGAGAGGGTGTTACACCCTCTCCCTTTGGAAATAGGTGTTGAAGGTTGAAGAGGGGTAGCCTCTCCCAGCCTCTGGAAATGCTTTGAAGGGCACAGATGGTGCCCTCCTTGCATAAGCCAGTCTACACTGGTTTATGGAACCCCCAGGCCCTGCTCTGGTGCGAAACTGGACAAAGGAAAGAAAGGGGAGTGACCACTCCCCTGTCCATCACCACCCAAGGGGTGGTGCCCAGAGCTCCTCCATTGTGTTCCAGACCTCTGCCCTCTTGGATCCAGAGGTGTGAGGCCACTCTGGAGGCCTCTGAGTGGCCAGTGCCAGCAGGTGACATCAGAGACCCCTCCTGATAGGTGCCTACCTGACTAGGTGGCCAATCCTGCTCTGAAGGCTATTTAGGGTCTCTCCAGTGGGATGTTTCTCAGATAACGACTTGCAAGAATTCACCAGAGTTCCTCTGCACCTCTCTCTTTGACTTCTGCCAAGGATCGACCGCTGACTGCTCCAGGACGCCTGCAAAACTGCAACAAAGTAGCAAGAAGACTACCAGCGACATTGTAGCACCTAATCCTGCCGGCTTTCTCGACTGTTTCCTGGTGGTGCATGCTTTGGGGGCTGCCTGCCTTCATCCTGCATTGGAAGCCACGAAGAAATCTCCCATGGGTCAACGGAATCTTCCCCCTGCTCCAGCAGGCACCAAACTTCAGCGTCACCGGTACTCTGGGACCCCTCTCATCCTGACGAGCGTGGCCCCTGGAACACAGGTGGTGGACCCGAGTATCCAGACTGTCTAGTGGTCCAACTGTCCAAATTTGGAGGAGGTAAGTCCTTGCCTCCCCTCTCCAGACAGTAACCCTGTGCACCGCTTGAACTGCAGCTACAAGGCCTTCTGTGCACATTTCCACAAAATCCTGCATGCACAGCCATGCCTAGGTCCCCAGCACTCTGTCCTACGATGCTCAGCTCCCGTGGGTCCCTCTTTTGCAGTTTTGAGATGACCGCTGTGTTCAGTCTTCTTGAACCCGTGTTCAAGGACTTCTGCGGGTGCGGGTGCTACAAGAAGAAGTTGTGCATGGGCTCTCTACGTTGCTGAGGGCCCCCTCTTACTCCTCTCCCAAGTGGCAACATCCTGGTTCTAACTGGGCCGGGCAGCACCGTTTTTCTTCAACCGCAACTCTTGCAGCTAGCAAGGCTTGTTTGTGGTATTTTGCCAAGGAAACAACTCTGCATCCTCCAGCACTCTGTGAGACATCTTCTGCACGAAGGAGAAGTTCCTAGCACCTTTCGTTGTTGCAGAATCTTCAGCTTCTTCCATCCGGAGGCAGTCATTTTACACCTTCATCCGGGGTTTGGTGGGCTCCAGCCCCCCTTGGACACTTTTGTGACACTTGGACTTGGTCCCCTTCCTTTGCAGGTCCTCAGGTCCAGGAATCCATCTTCAGTGCTTTGCAGTCTGATGTGGTCTTTGCAAAATCCTCTATCACGACTTTAGTGTGTTTCTGGGGAAATAGTAGTACTTTACTCCTACTTTCCAGGGTCTTGGGGTGGGGTATCTTGGACACCCTTCGTGTTTTCTTACACTCCCAGCTACCCTCTACACACTACACTAGCCTAGGGGTCCATTTATGGTTCGCATTCCACTTTCTTAGTTTATGGTTTGTGTTGCTCCTAGGCCTATTGCATCCTATTGTATTCTACAGTTTTGCACTACTTTCTGACTGTTTTACTTACCTTGATTTTGGTTTGTGTGTATATTTTGTGTATTTTACTTACCTCCTAAGGGAGTATATCCTCTGAGATATTTTTGGCACATTGGGCCAGATGTAGCAAAGGGTTTTTCCCATTCTGTGTCAATGGGAAAATGTGTTCGTACATATGGCCCCTTGTCACTAAAATAAAGTACCTTTATTTTTAGTAACCCTGAGTATTGTCTTTCTTATGATAGAGTACCTATATGATGTAAGTGGTAAAGTAGGAGCTTTGCATGTCTCCTAGTTCAGCCTAAGCTGCTCTGCTATAGCTATCTCTATCAGCCTGAGCTGCTAGAACACTACTAATCTACTAATAAGGGATAACTAGACCTGGCACAAGGTGTAAGTACCATTGGTACCCACTATAAGCCAGGCCAGCCTCCTACAGATAGCATGCCAGATCCCTTTCTTCTGATGGGCATTTACCTGCATGGATGACACAGATAAAAGGAGAAAGTCATGTACACATGCGCCATTCCTACTGTATTTGACACAACACAACTGTAACAGCAAGTGAGCTCACATACCCATCCTCCGTGTCCACGTGCCTGAACGATATGCCACATGCATGCATCTACACCAACAACAGTTCACATGGTCAACTCACCATCACACACCACACCAATCACATGGATGGGGCATTGGACTCACCTATTCCTCTGGTGCCCCATATAGCTGTTCATACAGGGGTAGGACCTCCTCCACCAGCCTTTTCTAGCTCTTCCTGTGTGAAGGCAGGAGCTTCATCACCTGCAGGATGTGGCATAATGGCTCCCAGAGGCAATACACAGCAGCTCACGTAGTGGAGGTCTTGCTAGCAACAGTGCCAGGAGTCAAGTGAGGAAGACTGCAGAAAATGGTGGTCACCGCCGGCAGTCATCACCATTGGCCCAAGTCCGCCATAGGCAGCAATGTTAACCTATGACAAGTTACACAGCGGTTGTGACCGCCTACTGCCATGACGACTTTCACCAGTGGACTTAGGTCACTTCCAACTGTCCAGAACAGTAGATCAGGCGCCTGCCACTTTGGGCACATGTACTCAATGCATCTGCTTAAATAAGTGCGTCAGACACCTAATTGACCAGAAATATATGTCATCCAATGTAGTGACTTCATGATTTTGCTACATAATGGGTCAAAAATGAAGAAATTACGTGTTGCACCTGTATACATGTAGATATGTCTGTGTAGCTGCTCTGAGGTACATAGGCGTCTGATAGAAATAGGTTAAATTTGATACATATGTGTCATCAGTGCAGGGCTGCACAGTCACCCACACATTTTCACATACATATGTGTCATATGTCCTATCTGACCGACATTCCAGCCAATGTGCGGCAATGAAGGTTTATGATGTGCATTTCTATGGTCTGTAATGTTTATGTCAGCACTGCTCTACATCCCCTACACATGTGTAGGTGTCTGCAAGTATACAATGTGCTGCTGTCGTGTGCCAACTGCATGACTTATTGTACGTTTTCTACTCTCAAATTAGATATCCTGAATTGAGGGAAGTGAAACAAACACCAGTGTACCGTCCACTGGCAGACCTGGCAACCATGAAGGACAGGCATGTCATCCAGACCTACCGTCTGAATCGCCAGACCATCATGGATCTATGTAGACAGTTGGAGACAGATCTGATGCCAGGCAACCGCAATCCCTATTGCATACCTCGCATTGTTCAACTATTGTCAGTGGTACACTTCCTGACCACTGGCTCATTCCAGCATACTGTGGCCTTAACAGCAGGGATGTCTCAGCTCATGTTCAGTCATGTTTTGAAGGATGTACTGTATGCCTTCTTGCAACAGTTGGACAACTACATCAGATTTCCACAAAGAGCGGATATGGCCAATGTGAAGAGGGACTTTTATCAGATGGGACTGATTCCTCATGTGGTAGGGGCCATTGATGGCACACATGTATCCCTGGTCCATCCTATTGTCAATGAACAGGTGTATAGGAACCGGAAGAACTACCCCTCAATCAACGTGCAGGTGGTGTGTCTGGCAGACCAGTATACTTCCCAAGTGACTGCCAAGTTTCCTGGATCAATGCATGACTCCTACATAATGCGGAACAGCACTGTCCCAACTATGATGGCACGACTACACACAGAGAGGGCCTGACTGGTTGGTGAGTAGCCATTATTATGTTTTTAAATGTTATGGGACCTGTCATCACAATTTGCACAATCGCAGTACCCCAATTGGTTTTATTCTACCATTGTGTTCACATGTGACTCTGGCTATCCAAACCTCCCTTGGCTGTTGACACCTGTGAGGTACAAGCCACACCCGGTAAACTCTGTTTCAATGGGGCCCACTGGAGGACAAGGCATGTAATAGAGTGTACTTTTGGCCTACTGAAGGCAAGATTCAGGTGCCTGGACCTATCTGGTGGCGCCCTCCTCTAATCGCTCCACAATCTAGCCCTGAGGCGTCGGATACCATTGCTAGCTGATGAGGGTGAGGCAGTGATACTTGTGCCTCCAATGGTGATATGGAAAGTGATGAAGAACCAGGGGACGAAGGAGCTGGTGACTGTAGGACTGAGCTCTTCAATCAGTACTTCCAGTGACATGCAGGTGTGTGAAATGGACCCTTTCATGTCTTGTCAGTGCACAATCAGAAGTGGATAGCTGACATTACACCTCCTGACCTTTGGCAAATGTGATGGTGTTATGATGTCCAGTGCCTGTGTGAGTTGTTGCAGCAGACAGAAGGAATGCTAGTTATACGGTATTAGTGGTTCTGCCCTAACATGTGTTGTAGCAAATTATTCAAACATTCACTTGTCTCATGGACTGACCAGTTTTCAGCTGAATTTCATGTATTCTCCTATTGCCAGCTACTCCCACCCACAGGATGTGGATATCATCCGTGGGTCTGCTACCTAGGGCTTGGGGTATACATAGTCAGTCAACGGTTAAAGAGTACAGTTTCTGAGAGGTGTTCAGGACAGATGCCTCAGTGGCACACAAAGGTGACAAATCAGGAGAGGTTTACTTCCTTGCAGTGGGTTTGGTCTTGGCATCTGCTGCAGCCAGATATATGGATGGACGTCAACGTCTGCGGGGGTTTCTTCTGCTACAGAGTGAGAGGTGTCTGAGGCTTAGGGTTCCCCTGGCAGGGTCTCCATTTCACTAGCTGCCGCTGATGTTGAGGGGGCAGATGTAATGTTGCTAGAGGAAGGGGCCTGATGGTAGGTAGCTATATCATGCAGGGTGGTGTTGATATCCCTCGGCACCCCTGCTATGGAGGCCATGGTGGCATTGTGTGCCTGCACACTGCTGCATGGCCTCCTTGTGGTATTCCCTCTGCAGCCTTTGCTTTTCCCCAACATGGTGATGATATTGGCCCATCCTGTCCTGGGAAGATTGGTATGCTCCCAGGACTTGGGAGATGGTATCCTGGTCAGTGGAGTCCCTTGGCTGCCCATCCTCTGTCGCACAGCATCCTTCCCACACCCCCTGCCCCCAGGTGCCTGTGCCCCTGAGACAGTGTGCCCACTCCCAATGTTAGCGGGACCATCATTGTCTGGGGTGTCAACGTCAGATTCAGGACCCTGTACTGTGGGGCACACAATAGTTTGAACAGTCCTTTGGACACCGGTTTGGGGTCGCCTGCTTGGCTGTGATGTCTGAGCAACTGGGGTGGGTGGAAATGATGTGGGAAGGGTGAGGCTGGGAGTCGTCGACTGCCCAGATGTCCCGGATGGGCCAGTTAGGTCATCACTGTCCAGACATCCAGGCGTTTGTCCTCACTGGGGCCTTCATCCTGAGGAGGGCTGGCAGTGTCTGGCATCCTCTCCATGGTGGCAATGGCAGGGTTACCTGTGGATGGAGTGAGACACAGAGTACAGTTGAGAAAGTGTGTTTGGTACCCTCTTTGTGTGATACAGACAATGGCTTAGCATGATTCCCAGCAGTGAAAATGACAGTTGCTTCACAGCATAGTTTGGTGGGACATAGGAGACTGTGGGGGTCATTCTGACCCCGGCGGGCGGCGGGAGCCGCCCGCCTGGAGGGAACCGCCAGAATCCTGCTGCGCGGTCACAAGACCGCCGCGGGTATTCTGGGTTTCCCACTGGGCTGGCGGGCGACCGCCAAAAGGCCGCCCGCCAGCCCAGTGGGAAACAGCCCTCCATGAGGATGCCGGCACCCGTCACGAATTCCAGTGTCTGCAAAGCAGACACTGGAATTCAAAGTGGGGCCCTCTTACGGGGGCCCCTGCAGTGCCCATGCCATTGGCATGGGCACTGCAGGGGCCCCCAGGGGCCCCATGACACCCCTCACCGCCATCCTGTTCCTGGCGGTCGGAACCGCCAGGAACAGGATGGCGGTGAGGGGGTCGGAATCCCCCATGGCGGCGCAGCAAGCTGCGCCGCCATGGGGGATTCCCAGGGCAGCGGAAAACCGGCCGGAGACCGCCGGTTTTCCTGGTCTGACCACGGCCAAACCGCCGCGGTCAGAATGCCCTGCGGGGCACCGCCAGCCTGTTGGCGTGCTCCCGCATCCCCGGCGGTCCTTGACCGCCGGGGTCGGAATGACCCCCTGTGTCAGGAGTGCCATACTCAATTTGGTGTGCTGTCATCAATGATTGGTACATATGGCATTTCTGATGGGCTTCTGTAACTATCTGATACTTTACATGACAAATAGACTCTGGTACCTAATGTGTAGTTAGGTTTGGTAGTTGTCTCACAAAATGGCGGAACATTGCACCATGATGTCCCGTAGGGAACAGAGTATGTGGATACGTAAGGCTAAAACTTCTGTCTCTGGATCTTGTTTATGTGCATGGAGTCTGGCATCTTACTTTCCAACCCATCGTCAGTCTATTACAGGCTTGGGAAAATGGATCAGTGTCCATTTGAATAGTTACAGGGTTGTAGTTGTGTTTTTCCCTGGTTGCCATTGTGGTGTGCTATTGCATTGCTGGCATTGCCATGTACTGGTCCTCAGTCATACATTCTAGATGATTTAGGTAGTACAATAATCACACATGCATGAAATGTGACCCGATGCGCACATTGCAGGTTTTCGCATTAATGGGTTGATGCATTGTGGGAGTCATAATGAGAGGATTAGGCTGTGGTATCCCTGCCCTTGCCATGGCCTGTGTGGGCATTAGGGCTGTGTGGGGTGGTTGCATGCAGGAGAGGAGCACTGGGTGATTGGCAGGTGGTGCGGAAGTATGCAGGGCACCACAATTGTGTTACATTGATGTTGTGGGTACTTACCAGACTCCAGTCCCCCAGGTATTCCACTCAGGCCCTCAGGATGCAGTACCTCCAAGACCTTTTCCTCCCAAGATGTGAACTGTGGGAGAGGAGGTGGGGGCCCATCACGAGTCTTGTGCACGGCTATTTGGTGTCTTGATGCCATAGAGCGCACCTTTCCTCGTAGGTCATTTCACTTCTCCCTGAAGTTGACCCTTGTAAGTGGATGGCTGCCCACTAAGTTGACCCTGTTGACTATTCCTTGCAAACTCAATTTTCCTGGCAATTGATGTTAGTTAGACCTGTGCTCCAAACAGTTGTGGCTCTACCGTGACAATTTAATCCACCATGACCCTCAACTCATCGTCAGTGAATCTTGGTTGCTTTTGTGGGGACATATTTGAGATTGTGTTTAAGGTGTGTGAGAAGGCAGGGGTGTTGTGTATGAAAGGGTGCAGTTTTGGGTTAATGATGGGGTGTGGGTGGTGCGTTGTGAGGGAAGGACGGTTATAGCAGAATGTGTGTGGTGGTTATGTGTTTGTTTATTAGACGTGTGATGTGTGTGTGTATGCCTCTGGTGTCAGGGTACTCTATCTGTGTATGTGCCTGCTCTCAGTGTCGCTGTCTGGTGTTTTAGTTGCAAAGGATTGTGGGTTGTGTGGGGATGTGATATATAGTGCAATGTGCAGGTGTGTCGGGTCTGTGGATTTGTGTCAGGTGTGTGGTATTTAAACTGTCCTATGTGGTGTTGTCTTACCTCAATGGTGGTTTCTGACTTCAGCGGCTCACACCGCCAATGTTTTACCGCCATGTGGATCATGATCTAGTGGGCGGATTTGTGTTGAGCTGTTGGTGCTGGTGATGGAACAGCCTCTTTTCCACACACCAGTATCTTGGCAGTTTTGAAAATGTGCCTGTTTTTTGGTGATCTTCACATTGTGGGTGGTAATACGGCGGTCGGATGACCACCAACATGGGGTTCTTTTGGCAGCCTCCACTGCAGCAGACTTGCCTAAAGACCGCCAAGATCGTAATAAAGCCCTTTGTGTTTAAGTAGCCTGGAAGATAATGATTGACTTTGTGGCCCTGAGTGTAGCCCTATTTGGGCTAAACCCTCCCCAGGGGGAGCTTTAGCTGGTGACAATCATCCTCCTCAGCCTAGTTCCTTTGGGTTATCAGGTAAACTTAACCTGACCCCACATGGCTGTGTTTGTATTGAACTGTTATTCATCCCCCACCGGGGTAAACTCAGATGCGGGCTTGAGCTTGGATTGTCAGGCTGGAAATAAAAATACTGCTATTCCTGTGCACCGATGCCCTTCGCCTCGTTTCCTGAGTATAACTGGATCTTCTTTTAATTTTATATCCTGGAACATTGCTGGTTACTACTCAAAGCTTTCTGCCTCTGAGTGGTTTAGCTATGTTGTCAACTTTGATGTAATTATGTTACAGGAGACCTGGGCCCAGGAAGATATTATTTGGGGCGGGGGGGCTGGTAACCCTAGTTTGTATTGCCAATGTCACTTCGGCGATTCAAGTAATTTGCAGACATGAAGGCAGTTTAATTGTCTGGATAGTTCTTGCTGATAAATCGCATTTCTTTGTAGTACATTTATATAGTGCGGTCTGTAAATGAGGCTGCCAGATAGAAGTTTTACTTACTGCTGTAGGCGCTCTAAAAAAAGATTTTTCTCCCTCTTAAATGATTTTATTGTTATAGTCGGAGGGGATTTTAATACTAAACTGGGGTGCCAGCCCACTCTGCTTGACCCTTTTTTGCTCAGGGATCATTATTATGACCCTGGCACCGTGGATGCTAGGGGGGAACTTGTTTGAGGCTATAAGTAGCTTCAGTTTGATTAATATTACTGAATTATTGGACAACCCCAAAACCCAGTTACCTATCTTTGTTGACTGGGTTCAAGGGTCCTTGACTGACCATATTTTTGTTTCCCGGGGTCTTCTTAATCTAGTGGTGTCCGGGGTGGAGGGGATTAAGAGAAAGGAGCACAGTGACCATATCCCTATTGTGATGACCCTAAATTGTCCTGAATGTTGCTCTTCTGGAGAAAGAATCTGATGATTACAGACCAAGGCCTCAGGGTCAGTTGGCATAGGGCCCACATTCCAACTCTTCTGATCTCCCTTGTACAAGTCAACTTCAGTCTAGTTTTGGATTGTTAGTAGTGAATTGTTCTGTGCCTGAGACCCTATCTGCTTCCAAGAAATGGAATTATTCTGTTAGGAATTTAGTTAATTTGCTTAGGAAAACTGGAAGCAATACCTATCCTGTGTAGTTTGATGTTGCGTGCAGGGATGCACGTAAGAATTTGCACCTGTTACATAGAAAGGATCCTAGGGATAGACTTCTGGTTGTCGCCATTAGGTGTGAATATAAATGGGTTATCAAGGATAGGAAGCAAGTTATCCAGAGGGAAACATGGGTTGAACTAGTCCAAGCATGTAAACTGCCTCGGGTTTTTGGAATGTTGTTAATAAAGGGGTCCCCCAAGTTGCCCCTCTTGGAGCTAATATTTCCCCGGATTCCTGGGTCAAGCATTTTCGTAGTGTCACCTCTTTTAGGCACGACCATAGGAGTGAGCATGAGTGTAACCCCCCTTTCCTCTGGACATTAGATTTACCCTAGACAAAGTGGTACTGGCCATAGAGCAGTGTTTAACCTGGATTTAATCATTTGAAAATACACAATTGCTAAATCTGGTACACTGTATTTAGCTTTTATGGACCTCAGTAGTGCCTTAGATAGGGAGCATCGTAGTACACTCTTGAGCATTCTGGCAGAAAGGGGTATGTCCCAGTTGATTATTGACTTCTTGAGGGTCCTTAATGACGGGGTGAATGCCACAGTTTGAAATGGTATGAAGGAAGAATGCACCAAACCTTTTCCTCTTCACAGGGGGGGTTAGGCAGTGATGTGTGTTGGGCCTTATTTTATTTCTTTTATATGTAAAGGATTTGCAGGCTCCCTTGCTGTCCCCAAATTTAGATTTTTCGTCTGTCACTGGTAAGCGAGTGCCCTGTCTCCTTTATGCCAATGACGCGGTCTTGCTCCCATGAACAGATAATGGGTTAAGGTCTCTTATTATTGAATTTGTCACATTTGTGGACGATCTTGACCTAGATGTTAATATCTGTAAAACTCGCTATATAGTCTGCAGAAAGGCCAGCCAGAGAGCTACTCCTGCACTGACCATCAAGGGCCAACTGATCAGTCAAGTGAGGGAGTCCTTATTTAAGGGTTACCTTTGACTCCAGAAGGAGTTGGCACCCTAGCTTATCCAAAAGATGCTCCCGCTTGAATTCTTCAATAGGGGTAGTGTTTGATTTGGCTGCTAGCGTTAGTAACAAACCCATTGCTCCATTGTTAGAGGTGTACAAACGTAAGTGTCTCCCTATTTTTAACCTTCAGGACATCAATCTGGAGAATTCTGGAATGTAGTTGCCTCCAGCAAGAAGAAAATAGTTTCTGTAGGTGCCTTTTGGGTGGTGGTCCAGGAACCCCAAATTTCATCCTTCATGAGGAACTAGGCATTGGATATGTCGAGGAGTTTTTGGTCACTTGCCCCTTTTTTATTGTGGTTGTCTATTTGGGCTAAAAAGTTTACAGTTCTTAATAGGTAGGTAAATTTGGATTGCTTATCTTGTGACTTCAGCCACACAATTCCCTGGCTTCACTAAGTTAAGAATATGGCAGACAGATTGGGCAGGCCAGACTTGTTTTCATCTCCATCTCCCCTGCATAATGGAATGGTTTTTCAGATTAGCCAGGGAATCCAGGGAGTCAAGGGAACTTGCTAAACCCACTCTGAACTCCTATTTAATTTATAAATTCTCCCCAGGAATTGAACTGTATCTTTTTAACGTTGACGATGTTCACCTCTTCAGACCAGCATTTTATTTTTTGTGCATGCTCAATGAGCCAGTTGTATGGTCTGCAGTCGGGTTTAAAAAAAAAAAAAATGCCATACACTGGCGGAACGTCAACAGTTTTTAATAAATTGATGATCCACTTATTTTTTTTACATATATGCATATGTCACTTTTTAAATCATATATTTAATCTGTGTATCAATTTGTTTTATATATTGTGCCTGTTCTTTGTTGATTATATGTTTAGAATCGAATAAAGGTTATTTCATTCAGTATGATATCAAAGGGGCAGGCATGTTTCTTAGCGCATTTTACAAAACTCTTATATTCTATCACTGGTATATGATGTACTAAAGTGTAAAGCTTCTAAGTGTTAAAGAAATACACTATCCTTAGCTCCTTAGAAAACAAAGGGTAGTGCTCCCTGTACAATGCCCGAAGGCAAACGTAAGTGAATGTGTCTATAGGGGAAAGATCAGCTGTGTTTTGCAAGTGCTGGGGGTGTTAGCTGGTAGGGAATAGCTCACTCAGCAAGTGGATCCCCCATTTATTCAACCTTAGCAGGACAACTTTATCTTTAGTCAGCAGTATTAAAGGGAAATGATGCAAGAATTGTTCAGAGGAATAGAGTATTGGACAACCCAGCCATCCCCGGATCTCCTTCCATGCCAACATTTATGCATGCACGCACAGGCTATCTCTACTTGGCTGTGGTGCAGCAACTGCCTAGACGAGCCCCCAATATATTGGAGTATGTTATGTCATGTTCACTAGCTGTGTGTGCCATGTAGGGAGAACATTCAGATGCAGTAGTGTGCAAAGTATGCTTGAGCGCAATAGTAACTAAGCTCAAAGTAAGGTGCTGCCATTCCACCCTGTTCTCAAGGTAAAGTCAGTGTCTCCCACCAAGCCTGAGTTTGTTTGCCTACCTAGTCTAGGGTGATCATTTGTGATTTGAGTATTTAAAAAAGAAACTGTTGATTCACTAGTATAGGAACATTGATAAAAAGGTAAAGTAGTTTGGGTTAGATAACCATCTCAACAAAGGCACTTCTGCCTCACAACGAAAGCGGGAGTTGCACCCAATAGCAAACCTGCTCTTTGATGTGACTTACAGCTGGCCTATAGTTTTCCATGATCATCTATTTGATGGAGTTTTTATTCCAAAGCAGGGGAAATTCTAATTCTGAAGATTGCATAGCCTGTGTTAATGGGAGAATTGTGCATTTATTCCAATTGAGCTCAATATCCAATAGTGCTTTAAATATGGTGGACTCTCGGGTGACTGAGCTGATACTTTGTTTTTGGTTGGATAGGTACATCGTGACATCATTAGCAGACAGAGACAATATCAGATTTTGTGGGAAAATATCTGCTTTTATTTACTGGGTACCCATACCATGATTAAAAATAAAAAATTGGAATGTTCATGAAAATCCAATGATTTCAACATCCTATACTGCTAACATACTTTAGAGAAAAAAATTCTGCCCATATGGGTCATTCAGCTTTCATTGGGGCTTTTCTACAATACTGCCTAGGGGTAAATATCCAAGGTCTACCAATAACAATTTTATTACTGTAGCCCTGCATCTGTCCAGAAAAAGATCATGTATGAGCTCCCACTCAGTTGACTGAACTTTAGGGGTAGGAACGGAAGGAGAGAAGAAGTGCGGGCTCCTAAAATCCCAGGAACAAAATGTTATGAGAAGCACGCTGGGTGGCCTAGAGTGGGCTCCCCATCCCTGAAGCCTCGGTTCAAGCTGGGGAGCTTTCATCTCACCAGTAGTCCTTGGGCAAGCAAGACCGGAGGAAATCAGATGCAATTATCAATTGTCAAGTGGCTGCCTCAATCACAGGTTTCACAGTATTTCCTGTAGAGAAAGTATTTTAAATGTGTAAGCTTGTAGGGCAAATATTGGTTAGCTCAATCTATGTCACTTGAACCCTCCTCTGGGACAGGAGACCCATGCGAAGACACAGACAGTCTTTGAGTTTTTGATGAGTTTCTGCCCAAAAGGCACAATGCTTTGAGGAGTCGGGTAAAGGTAGGGCCTGTTGTAATGCATGGTCTTAAGTCACCCTGGATACTGTGCTGTATATTGTATTCCAGCTTGTCACAATTTTCACTTGCTCTTGAATACACATAACATGCCTTTTGGACTGTTAGTGTGAAATCCAGAAAGATGGAGAGATTGGAGTACTCGTGCATCAGAATGTCAGTGTCTACTTTTCTCAGGCCAGGAGCAGGGCTGCATTCCGATAATTAAAGCTGAGGATTCTAGAGATACTTGGGCCTCAGATGAGAGTCTAGGCCCAGGGACCAGTGAGCTCTTTCCACAGTGAACAATGTGAAAAGCTGCCAGCTCCAAAGTGGCACATTACCTATGTTTGTAGTCTCAGGCATACCTATGATCCGCAGGTTGTTGCAGAATGATTTAGAATGATTTAGAATGATTTAGCTCCAAGTTACCGTTCTTCACTTTTAAAACATTTAGCACTTTACTGACGTTTACTATTTGTTCACTATAGACAGCTGTGTTGTTCTCAGGACTGCAAATTCGACTTTCAGCTGTAGTAATCCATTTTTCTTGCTTGCTGGGAGCTGAGGTTAGCTTGTCCACTCTGGAGTAAAGCATTTCAACGTTGTTATCTTTAGAAGTCAGGCCTTACTGGAAATGCACTGGGTGCAACTTCATGTTGTCATCATCTATTTCTGTGCTGGCTCCCTGAGAGGATAATGCATGTTCTGATGAGTGAGCTATTCCTGTCTTCTTGGCTTCACAGTGCTGTTTAGCGTGCTTAGTGTACCCTTTGCCATGATGCATACAAGGGTGTAGGCATTTATCCCCTGCCCCGTTCCCAGTAGGGTGACAATATTTGATCATTGGGAGATGCTGTGGCTTATTGGGGAGATCAGCTATGACAGCACACCCTACAGTATATATATTGCAGATCTCACTAGTCTCAACATGGTCCACTCCTCTCCAGCTCACCCCCACGTTGCTAGGGTGAGGGACTGGACCGGCAGAATGTTACACAATGAATACATTGGGGTCCATTTCCACTTTTGCTCCCGGCACTGGAGGTTCAGCGGGCTCCTCCTGAGGTTTGTTCCAGTAGTGCAGCACAGCAGCCAATTAAGGTGCAGTGGAGTTCCAAGGGGCCAAACCATTCAGGAGCCCCTTCCGGGTCAAGCATTTGCAGTTGGGCCAAGATGTGCTGTATAGTGCCTGTACATAGCACAGGGGTAACTCTGACTTCACAGGGGTGCATGGGCCTCAGAGGTGAGCATCAGTGACAGGCCCAGACCAGGGCAACCCTGTCCTGACCCAAGACAGCCGGAAGCTCCACAAGATCGTGTCACCAGTGGTACCTTCAAGGAGAGCCTCGCCCTTCTGACATATCCCCCTATACCGGGAAGCTTGAGCAGTCCCCTCTCCAACCCCCAGGGCACTCACCTGTCTCCATGGGCCCACTTATATATCCTCCTCAGTGCCTGCTGTGCAGGTCGCTGCCTACTGTCACTACAGAGGTATTAAAGCGGACCGGCCCAGAATTTTTACATGGAATCGCATCAATATTAAGATATGCACTACGGTCCGAGTTGATCCCAAATGCACTTACTATTTCATCTAGTACATGTTTATCACTTTCTTCAAGCTCTGTCCTCAGTCCGGCAGCAGTAAATGTATACCAAGTATAAACCTGTCTGTTTCTAAGAGTAGACAGTTATTTCTTGTTCAAACTGAGCAAGAGCAGTAGCTACTTGACTCGTTAGTTTTTCAGATATTAGCCCAAAGATTCCCTCCAAATCTGCTAGATGTGTTTGTTTTGTGATCTCAGGTTGTATCATGCTTTCTTGTTGCTGAGGGGTTGTGGGTGTTGTTGAACTTCCTCTGCTGTGTTAGATAGTGGCTGCATCACTTGTGATGGTGCCCTCTTCAGATGGGACGCATTAATCCAATTCTTGTTGTTGGTGCATTTGACAGCAGTCTGTGTGGACAGCAGGACTTGGTCAGGACCTTTCCACCGGGGTTGGAGACAGCTGGAACTCTGGAAACTGCGAATCAGCACCCAGTCACCTGGTTGGAAATGATGCATGTTACCTTAAAGAGGCTCTGGCAAGGCCTCCTTCACCTGCTGATTTATAGAAGCAAGATGTTTAGTTAAGGCAAAACAACAGTCTCTCATCAATTCATTTGACATGGCAGTTGTCATTTCTTTTTCTGGAACCCCTTATGCTGCTATTGGTCACTCCTTCACTATTTTGTGGGGGCTAAATTAAATTTTTACATCAGGATTATATCTCATGCTCATCAGAGCAACCAGCAAAGCTTCCATCAATGTCAATTCTGTTTCTGCGCATATTTTTGCAATCTTATTTTTGAGCATGCTAATCTTCCTTTCCACTGCACCTGCTGCTTCTGTGTGGTAGGCACAGTGGAACTGATTTACCCCAGAACCTTACACACTAGCTCCATCCGTTTATTAGAGAAATGGCTTCCATTCTCTGACCAAATTACCCTGGGCAGGCCAACTCGGGGTGTACGTTTCCTCGAAAAGAACTTAGCTGGTGAAATTGCATCATTACTTTTTAATGGGTATCCCTCTACCCACCTAGAGTACATACAGACCACCATCAGTACAGATCAATACGTGTTAGTGGGGGGCATCTCAATGTAGTCATTATGGAGGGCTTCAAAGGGCATTGTGAGCTGCACAAAGTGTCCTTTAGGTACTGGAGCGGTTTTCCCCACATTATGGTGAGCACACACCATACCACACTGGCATATATCTGTTGCATATTTTCTGATGTTTTTGTTTACCCATAAACATATTCATGCACTTTACCAATCTTTCCCTGCCAATGTGTGCACGGCTGTGCATCCTCGTAGTCACTGGGTAAAGATACTTTTCTAGAAGCTTAAACTGTGTTCCTGCAACACTAAATACATACTGGCTGTCTGTGTAAATGTTAACCGTCCTGTCTGTGGCTAATTCACATGCTCTAGTCAAAGCAATGATTTCAGCTGCTTGCTTGGTTTATTCGATTATTCTGCAACTCTCAATCACAGTGTGTAGTGTTGTAACTACATATGCTGGGAATGTTGTGCCATCCTCTTTTCTAGGACATGAACCACCTACCCATAACTCTTCCTCAGCATCATCAAACAGTGTAACCTGCATATCAATTCTCACCTTTGTCTGTTCCTCTGCTCGGTAAATGCAATTGTGATCATCAAAGTGTTGTTGTGCACTGTCAACGTGAGGCAGTAGGGTTACTGGATTGAGAACATTGCATCTACGTGTATGCACATGTGGATTAAACAGACAGACCTCACAATGTGTCAAGCTAGCGTTCATGAGATGTTGTGGGCGTGTTTTATCCAGTATTAAGTCCACTGATTGTGGGACACATAAATGAACACGGTGACCCCCATTGCAATTACACTGCAGCTGCTGCAACAGCTCTAAGGCAACCTGACAATGATTTGGCCATGTTATCAAGTGTGGCAGAGAAATAAGCGCATGATCGTTTTTAATCGCTGTTCTGTTGGCCGAACACCGCAAGTGCACTCCCTTCAGATTCATGAACGAAAAGATGAAAGTCTTTAGAACAGTCAGGCAGCCCAAAGCAGGAGATTCGCAGAGAGCCTGTCGAATGGCAAGGAAGCTGTGTTCATGTTAGGATGTCCACACCAGTGCCTCAAGTGTGTCCTTGCGGGTTAGAGCTAATAATGGCAATGACAATAATAAAAAAATAGATTTTCCAAGTAATTTATGAAGGAAAGTCTTAATTTTATTAAAGACATGGAGGGGAGTATTATGCTTATCTTTTCTTTCTTTAATTCAACAGCAGCAGTCAACAATAAAACTACAAATCCCATATGGCAAAAGAAATAAGCCAATGGGAAGAGAAAAGTAGTTCATCAAATACAACCTGCAACGTATACACCTATTATGACCTCACTTGACTGCGAACAGCCCTCTTTTATTGCTCGAGAAGTTAATAAGAACGAAATAAAGGTAAAATAGATAATACAATTAAAAGAGCCATGATAAGGGAAAACAGTTCTTGACAAAATTTAATGAATCCTGGAAATGGAAAAACTGAATGACGGACCGGACCAACAGGATTCCCAAAGTTGCTTGAAGCGGAAGAAGCTCCACAAGAAGAACCCAGCAGAGAGCCGTCCTTGTTATGAGGTCGGTTGCGATGGAGTCCAATTCGCTGTGAGGGTTGGAAAAGACAAAAGTTAGAACATTTTGGAGGGATAATACTCGCCTCCATGTCTTTAATAAAATTAAGACTTTCCTTCATAAATTAATAGGAAAATCTACATTTTATGTCAAGATCAGAGGCTCCTATTATGCTTTTTAAAGCGCATTAATCACAGTTAAAGAAGGATTAACAATAGGTTTACAATAAAAAACTCTAAACACATTATCATTGGACCAAGTAGCCGATCAAGGAATGTCCTCTGAATGGGAACCAGCCCAGAAGGCCTTGGAAGCCATGGCTCCTCTGGTGGAATGGGCCCCAAAATCAGAGGTGTCAATACCAGTGACGGACATGATCCATTTGACCCAATGAGCCACAGTAGGAGAGACACTAGTTTGTAAGGTTTTCTAAAGTATATGAGAAGTTGAGAAAAAGAGGACGTTCTTAGATCTTCCGTTTTCTGCTCATAAAATTTAAGCCATTGTCCAACACACAACTTAGGATGGTCAGGAAAATAGGGAAAGAACACTGAAGTGAGATTTGTTTTGGTTCGTCGATATACAGTGAATAACACACCTAAAAGAGTAAATTGACGAAAGGAAATGTCTAAGGCTCTAACATCAGACAATCTTTTGATCTAAATAAGACAAAGTAACATTGTTAATTTTGCGGAAAGTATTTTCGGAGAAAGTAGAGGATTATCAGGCCATGACAAAAACAGATTGAAAACAACATTAACATCCCATAACTTACTGCATTTGGGGAAAGAGGGATCTGAGAATTTTACTCCCTTCGACAAACAAGAGGATGTTCTCCTACTGGTTTTCCATTGACATATGAATGATTTGAAGAAATTGCTGACCTGTAAAGATTTATAGTACGAAAGGATTTCCCTTTGCTAGCTTCCGATGCGAGAAAATTGATAGTAAAAATTATATCTGCTGAAATGGGATTGATATCTTTTCCCAAACACCAGCCATGCCATAAAGACCAAGCTGACTTATAGGCTTTTATAGTTCCTGGAGCCCAGGACTGGGTGATATATTTAGAAGCTTCTGCCGAAATGCTAGGGAGAGATTGGGAATTCTGTAAATCTTCCACGCATAAAGAGTGAGAAGATTGTCTAGAACTAGGTTGTGAGGACGAGTCAGGGGGTCCAGAAGGAGATGGGGGAAGAAAAGAAGGAGAAAGGGAAAATCTATGGATAACTCTAGAAGAGTTGGAAACCAAACCTGGGATTGCCAGAAGGGAGCTATGAGAACTAGAGTTGCCTTTTGACGCCTTACCTGTGCAAGTAACATGCTGATCATAAGAAAGGGGGGAAAGGCGTAATTCAGGGAAACAGACCAGTCCTGAGAAAAAGCATCTGAGGCTAGCGCTAATGGATCCGGGTGCCAACTGTAAAATTGAGGAAGCTGGGAGTTCAGACGGGAGGCAAAAAGTTCTATTCCTTCCATTTGTCCTGGATGGAATGAAAGATCGAGGGATGGAGCTTCCAGTTGCCTGAATCCCAGAAGTGTCAAGAGTGCCAATCCGCAACAGATTCGAGGTCACCTGGAAGGTACTCTGCACGAACCAAAAGTTGGTTTGAAAGGCAATATTCCCAGAAGGCTTAGGCCAGTTCCGCAAGAGGTTTGGATTTCGTTCCCCCTAAATGGTTTATATATCATACTGTCGAGATGTTGTCCATTCTGAAAAGGATAGCGCAGCGAACCCTGTTCTTTGCAAGGCTTCTGATTGCAAAGGAGCCTGCAAACATCTCTAAACAATTAAATGCAATCTGGACTCGTCTAAAGACCAGGTACCTCCAGTCGATATTGGACCACAGCGGGCTCTCCAACCTGAGAGGCTTGCATCTGATTCTAACACAAGATCTGGGGCTGATGCAAATATTGTCCTGCCATTCAGGCATCTAAATGAGGAGCCAACCACTGAAGTTCCGTGCGAGAATCCTGATCTAACAAAACAGAGTCTGAGTATGCAAAGCCCTTTTTTTAATGCCGAATTTTTAACCTCTGGTGAGCCCGATAATGGAGAGGACCTGGAAAGATGGCTTGGATAGAAGAAGAAAGAAGATCTACTAAGCGAGCGAGTGACCTGAGGGAAAGGGAATACTTGTACAGAATTTGAAGAATTTCTGAATTTATAGATTATACTTTTGCTGAAGGGAGGTGAAGAGTGCAGAAACCGAATTTATTACAAAACTGAGGAATTCTATGTGTTGGGTTGGAGAAAGGAAAGATGTTTCTTTGTTGAGGACAAAACCTTGATCCTTTAAAAGTGAGCAGGTAAAGGAAATTGTCCAGATAAGTAATGAGTCTTACACCCTTAGCTCTCAGAAGAGCTACAACCGGCTTCATTAACTTGGTAAAACACCAAGGAGCTGAAGAGAGACCGAATGAAAGGGCTGTGAAATGGAAGAATTGATCTAGCCATTGAAACTGAAGAATTTTTTTGTAACTTGGATGAATAGGGATGGTAAGATAGGCACCTTGCAAATCCAACTATCCAGTCGTTTTGAAGAAGGGCATCCCTGAGGTGCAGAATAATTTCCATTTTCCACTACAAATTGATTGAACAACCAGAGATTGATTACTGGTCACATCTTTTTGTTTTTCTTTTGAATTAAAAAGATGGAGCTGGTAAAACCTGATGGGTCGGGAAGGCAACGAACGATCGTTCGTTTTTGGAGAAGAGACTGTACTTCTGAAGAAACGAGATCGAACATTTCTTTTGAGAACTTTGGTGAAAGAAGTGGGGAGTACTGAAAAGGTTCTGAGTAGAGTTCGATAACATAACCTTGAATTGTGTTTAAAACCCAAAGGTCTGCTGTGATTGACAACCATTTTGGGAGAAAAAAACGAAGACAGACCCCTATGGGAATAAGGCCAGAATGCACACTCTTCTGATTGATTAGAGTACCTGGAACCTCTGGAGCCTCTGCCAGGGGTACCCCTGACTCTTTCCGGATAGAAGGCTTGTATTCCTGGTAGGAGCTATTGTAGGAGCCTCTGGAAACTTGGTTGTTGTAATCTCGGCCGGCAAAGCGGGTCCTTCCTCCTACAGTCCTGGCAAAAACCTGTTGGGAAAACGCTTTCTTCAGGGATTGCTAAGCCTTGTCCAGTGGTGCACATATTTACTCAGTTCTTTGACAAAAGAATCACCAAAAAGCAAACCTTCCGCTTTGATACCAGGATCCACAGTAGCAAGGTTAACCAATTTGGGATCCAATTTGAGGAGGAGTCCCTTCCTGAGTTTGTGCGTGATGGCTGAATTAGCATTGCCCAGCAGACAAAAAGCACGTTGGACCCAGAGTGACAGTTCTTCAGGGTCTATGGTAGAGTTGTCCAGCCTAGCCAATTCTGCCATATCAAGTATACGAGTCAGAGGACCAATCACGTCCAAAAGTTTGTCTTGACAAGAAGACCAAGCTTTGCCTATGCCCTTGCAAGGGTCCTTGACAAATTTAGAAAATAGCGTAACAAGTGCTGGATCGATGGAGGGAGTGTTTGTGATTTTTTGAGGGAGAGAAGGACGGAGGCATTAAGATCTTAATTTTGATCTAGTTTGTTTCTCCAAGGGAAAACGTAATCTGGAGGATACATATTCACCAACATGATCTGCAGGGAGCCACTCTGTAGAATTGGGATGAGGAATATGAGTGGGATTGAACATAGGGACCCCATCTGAGTCCATTACCACATTAGGTTTGGGATCATCCTGATGTGCAATTTTTAATTTCTTTGCTGGGGGAGGAGATAGAAGTCCTCCATTATCATTGTCTGATAAATCATTAACTGAGTACACATTAGCCAAATCATCATCTGTATCTGGGGGGGACCAGAATGGGGGAAGAAATATGTTTGGTTTTAGATGTGCATTTGGCTGAAATCTTTTGTTTTTCATGAGTATTACCCTCCTTAGAAGGAGGCCTGTGAGGCCACTTCCTCTGCCTTGCGTGAGGAAACCCCACCAACCAATAGCGCAAAATTATGTTTTTTAGGTTGTGAATCCACTAGAGGGCGCTTTCTGCCTTTCCCCGCAGAATGAGCCAACATTGTCTTAGACATGATGTTAACAACAGAAGTTTCTCAATTTTTTGTAATTTTGTTAAATGAGGCTGACACTGCCTGTTGTACAGAGGCTTGAATAAAACTATTTAATTCCACTTTTATGTTGGTTTCCTCCTCTGTAGCTTCCTGAATTAAAGGAGAGCTATCAATTTCCATTTTGCAATAAAAGAGGTTGACAGTATCTAACAATTCAGACAAAAAAGGGTTAAAAACCCAAGGGAGTGCTCCTGAATGTCGCCTTACCTGTGCAAGTCCCCACCTATGGGCGTGTAATGAGGAGGAAAGAGGAGGTAACGCAGGCATGACAGATGAGCCCTCACGGCCGGAAAGAAAGCAGGAGACTCGACGAGGAGCCAACAAGAAAAAATAAACTGAGTAACACGAAGGGAAAACCTGGCCCAACAATGTTCCATGGAGTGCAGTAAGTAGCATGTCCACGTTCCCCAGAAGTGGCAAGAAATGGTGGTCGCTATCTGAGGAACGGTTTCTAACCATCAAAACCCCGTCAGGGAGAGCAAGGGAAAATGCGCTAGAGGCAGTGCGGCAACGTGCCGTCTAAACTGAGCCTCAAGCGAACAACAGCGCAGCGCGAAGCCTGCCAACTAAAATAAAAATGTAATAAATACATATAAACGTAGAATAGCAAACTGTATAAATAAGCATGTGGAGATACATAGGTGTATAGTTGTAGGTGTATACGTTGCTGATTGGTTGTATTTGATTAACTAAGTTTCTCTTCCCATTGGCTTATTTCTTTTGCCATATGGGATTTTTAGTTTTATTGTTGACTGCTGCTGTTAAATTAAAGCAAGAAAAGATAAGCATAATAGGAGCCTCCGGTCTTAACATAAAATTAGGAATCCAATTCATTCCTAGAAATGTACGCACCTGTTGTGTGCTTGGAGGTGGTTCAGCGAGAACTGATTTTATGCTCTCTGTATCCAATTATCTCCGCCCTTTCAACAAGAGGTGTCTTAGGTAGGAGACCTCTTGTTGAACAAATTGCTTCTTGTCAGGAAACACTTAGCCCCTCACATTACGACCCTGTCGGTCTTCAGACTGCCAGGTCCGAGGTGGCAGTCAGACTGCCACCAACATTACGACTGTGGCGGTTGCACCACGGTCGGACTGCCAGCACTGCTACTTCTCCTCCACTGGAGAGGCTGGCAGTGCTGGCGGTTCTAATCCACCAGGGCAGCGCTGCCCTGGGGATTACGAGTTACTTTTTTGGCCCCCATGGCCAGCCCTGTCAAGCTTTTCACTGTCTGCTTTTCAGACAGTAAAAAGCGCAACGGGTGCCGGTGCACCCTATGCACCGCAACATTGCCACTGGCTCTATTATGAGCCGGCATCAATGTTGTGGGCTGTTTCCTGCTGGGCCAGTGTGCGAAACTCTTAATAGGGGCTGCGGGAAGGGGACCGCACTGCACAGCGAACGCGGGACTGCGGCAGACGGCCTTCCTGTCAGCCGAAGTCGTAATGAGGGGCTTTATGTCCCCAGGCAGTTAAAAAACTCAATAGATTGACAGTATCTGTTGTGCACTGTTCTTCAGTAGTACCTGCTAACAACATATCATCAATATATTGAATCAATGTTGTTGTTTGACGGCATCAGGAGGCATCCAATTCCTTCTTTAACGCCTGATTGTAAATCAAAGGGCTCTCACAATACCCTTGTGGAGCCCTTTGAAAACTATATCTACGCCCAGCTACTGTAAAACTAAAGAGATACATGCTGTCTTCATGAACAGAGATAGAAAAGAAAGCGTACTTCAGACCAGTCACAGAAAAATATGCCATATCAGGCGTCAAAGTAGATAGGATAGTCACTATGTTGGGGACAACAGGAAATTGTGGTACCACTATTTTATTAATCTTGCAAAGGTCAACGATGAATCTCCATGATGGGGACCCTTCCTTGTCACTTGACTTCTTTAAAACCGGGAATATAGGACTATTACATGGGCTCCCCGTTATTTCTTTTACAATTCCCTTCCTTCAATAGATCCTTGACAACCTCATGAAAGCCCTGCAATCCTTTCGCTGATATTTTGTACTGGGGTATGCATGGCAATGGAGCACTCTGGCGCAAAACTAGCTGTACTGGGTCTATGCGCATTTTCCTTGCATCATTTTTATGTGTTGCCCATATCCTTCTGCCTATTAACTGCTAAATATGAACTGGAATTGTGTATTTTCCGGCTTCAAAAATGTACATAGAAGAAGCTTCAATGCAGTTTTCATCTATCTCAAGACACAACCCATTCGCTGTGCACTGAATTGTGGCTCTTAGCTTTTTTAAGAGGTTCACATGCCTCAGAAATTAGGAAAGAATGTTTGTCTATAAAGGACCCAATAGTATATTTCAGTGTGGCTGACATGGAGTTTGTTACTAACACATTAGTGAATTCCACAGATGTTATCTTTTGTCCCAAGAGAGGAGTCTGTGGGAGTGTGTTTTAGTTTGAGATGAGCTAGATGCACCAGTATCTAAAAGGAACGTGACCAGTTCACCTTCCACCTATGCTTGTGTATAGGGACCCTTATCATCCACTGGAATAACAGTCCGCTATACCATTTCTCTCAGGCACCCCTGTTGTCCCACATAGGGACCTAGATCTATGAGGCGATGTTCTACTTCATCCTCATAGTTTGCCAACATCATCTGCTTCAACCTCTGCTCTGCCTTTCTCTCAAAATAGTTATTAGCCTGTTGTGTGGCCTGGTTCTGGGAAGTCTGGCACTACTGATCTGCTCTGTCCATTGATCCTCTTCCTGTTCCTCTACCTCTTAGTCTGGGCGGGTGATGGCAGTCCTGGGCCCAGTGACCCTGCCCACTACAGTTGTAGCAATTCTGTTGTTGCTGTACAGGTGTTGTATTAAATGTATTTGGTGGCCATGTAATTGTGCAGGGGAAGGTCTGGGTGGTCCTCCTCAACCTCGCCACCTGCCTTGCCCGCCCCTCCCCCCGGTGTCCTAACTGCTTGAGCTTTCTGCATGAGCTGCTTCGTTTTGAAGCCTTTGTGTTTTTATCTTCAAGATCCTCCCCTTTCAAGTGTAATTCTGCATAATATTGGGCCAGCTGCAATATCTCAGGTATCTGTTTATGAGACCCTGGAGGACAATACTGATGAATGACATATTGAATGATTTTCTGCAGGTTATTTACAAAGTAAGACCATAATGCATGTTGGGTGCAGTCATTGGAAGGCTCTAAACCGCAAGATGCAGAGAAATCCTTTTGTATCCTTGAGAAGAATGCAGTAACCTTTTCTCCCTGTTCTTGTTTGCAGTTATTTATTTTGTTATAATGTATTTGCCTTCAAGGCAATATTTTATCTATTTTCTATAATAATATTGTCTGGTAATTGCTGTATTTAATTTGGTATGCCTTCCTTGGGGGTTCCCTTTTCATTTTCTGCTTCTATATTTGACCAAATTATATTCAGTTCCATGTCATCCTCCCCCCCTTACTTTCTTCCAGCTGTCATCTGGCAGAATAATGGAAAACATTTGGTATAAGTCTTCTAACGTAAGGTGGCCTATTTTTATTGGTATGTTAGTTTGTCTGTAGCATTCTTCCCTGTCCTGTTTAATGTCAGGGTATTGAACAGCAAATCTATGTAATTCTGCAGGCATCCAAGGCACGTGCACCCTCATTATTTTATGATCTTTATCCTAACCTTGTGCTTCTCTCATGGGTAGTACCCTGTTCACCATATCATTCCCTGAGGCATTTTCTGTATTTGCCTGGTGTAATTCCTTTTGCCTTTGCTTTTCTTCTTTAATGTCCCTGCTTAGCCTCAGTGAATCATAAGGCCTATCTAACTGCAAAACTCAATCTCTCCCTATCATCGAAGTAGACATTATCTATTTTATTTGCTAGCTCAGCATCCCCTTGCATTGGTAATAGCTGAACATACTGTTCTTTCTCTGGGTAGTTTTCCCAATACCTGTTCATTCACTGGACCTTCTGTCCTTGTGTAGATTTTAATGTGTTATACTTTATGTTTTTTTGTAAAGTAGCACGGAAAGTGTGGCTCATCATCCCATATGGCCATTCCTTCATTAGAAAGTTTGTCAACCCACTTCTCTACTATGTTTTCTTCACTATTTGGTGCCTAGTAGCTCTCTTTGGATTGTCAGTGATGTCCTGTAATGCAATCAGCTCCTGATCCTGTTCATCTTTTTTTTTACATGTGACGTTTTGACTGCCCTTGGGTCACTTGTTTCTTTATGTAGTTTGTCAGTCCCTGTATATAGTGGAGGTTTTGGATGATTTAGGACTCTTTGTTCCATATCTGATCGTCCTCTTGTTCAACAGGAGGTGGAGCAGATGGACAAATTGGATTTGTCTCTTACCTATTGAACTAAACATTTCTCTATTGCCATTTCATTCTCTCTACAAGCTGCATCGTATTTCTCATTCTGTTTCTCTTTTTCATATTTCATCAACTTCCCTTGATTACTTTTCCACTCTATCCATTGTCTACGTTGCGCAGAGCTTCTTCGTGCATGAAAGATATCCCAGTCTAACAACCTCACCTTCTTGCCTTTCTTCTCGTTTGCTCTCAGACATTCTTCTAAATAATCCAACCTGCCTTTCTCAAACTGGCTTCTTTTAGGCAAGCCTGAACTGATCATCATGAGTCAGATGTTGCCATTTGTCTCAAAACATTGCCATATGGTAACCCTTTGTCTTTGCCACAAACCAAGCCACAGTCCCGGCGTGGGTTGAGTCTCATCTAGACTCCTAGATTTTCTACATTTAGATCCACAACAAAACGTTTCACTAAACATTTTCAAAAAACGGTTGTGAAACACAAAATGTCAATTAACCATTTACAGAGACCCTGTCACTATTAAACAACAATAAGGCCTTTTTTTGGCCTAATGGTCCTACCATAGACCACTCACAGAATCCCAGTTCCATGTTTCTCCCACATCTGGAGCTTGAAATTCAGTTTCCCTACTACTCTATAAAACCCAGTCTCTTTGGTCTTACCTGGTCCACGATGACTGCAAGTGACTGTTAGGCAATTCACCTCAGATTGTCTGCATAGAGCGGATAAGTTCACATGTCTCGGGGGTTCCAGGGAGTCCTTCATCTGGGTCTGCCAGAACAGAGTCCAATGAAAGCAGTGCGCGTCCTGGACAGCTGGAGCCCCTGGCACGGGGACCACAGCGTTTCATCAGATTGAAACTGTATCAGTCTATCTGAGTTGGACTGCACCAAATTGTAAAAGACAAATATCTGAAAAGAAATGAACAGTCAATACACAGTCATGGTGATTAAAAAGAAGCAGAGGTTTATTTGCTTGAGTCCAGGGCGGAACACACCCAGTAGCAAACTGAGGGGTGTTTCACTCTTCTTGAGGTGGGATGCATCTTTTATATGTTTAAACACTCATCCGTTTGCATTGCAAATGCTAATTCATCATCTACGTGCAGCTTCAGGATCTATATTTCAGAGAAAAGATAGTTATAGTTTAAATGAAAAATAAGTTTAGCAGTAGAGTAAGTTATGACAAAAGACATCTCAAGGGGTCTGTGCGTTCCTTGTGTAGCAGCCTAACCTCCCCTAAAGGGCACTTCCTGGTTCCACGTTGCACAGGGTATCATTTTCAAGCACTTGCCACTTTTATCTAACGTAAAAGCACTATTTTACAGCAGGCCTCGAAAAATCTTAATAATGTTACTAGACCTGCCGGTCTAGTGACTTGAATAATCTACTTGACCTACATGAAATGCACTTGACCCATGAACTCGAAAAATGTTAGCAGTGCCCCTGGTTTAACATATAGCACAGGTTGGGGGGGAAGAGGCGAGTCTCCACCAGACAACTGTCCTCTGGATGGAAAGTAGACTATCCTTACAAATTCCAGGAACTTGTTAGCCAGTGGCTGCTTTTTAATTCTTCCTGAGCGCTACCATTTGGTGGATGAGGGAGGGGCTGCAGTTTCTGTTGTTGAAGGTGAGAAGGTTTCTTGACCAGGTCTGTTCTTTTGTAGGTCCCTAACTGGGGGTTCAGGAAGGACGAGGTGTGGAGATTTCACACTTCACT
Organism: Pleurodeles waltl; assembly: GCF_031143425.1. Lineage (NCBI taxonomy): Eukaryota > Metazoa > Chordata > Amphibia > Caudata > Salamandridae > Pleurodeles > Pleurodeles waltl. The sequence goes on along the minus strand of NC_090445.1, from coordinate 1,458,969,865 downwards.
GTACTGACGTGCGTGCTCCTGACTCGGGTCAGTGCTCGCTGATGTGATGAGCATAGGTTTACACTAAGGCTGTGTCTGTGGACAGCATAAGACGGACACTCTAAACTGGATCTGCAGGAGGAGATAGTGGATTTAAGATTAAACAAGCACATGCACAAACAGCTATTTAGACCGAAAGGCAGAGAAGGGACCAACATGTACCTTTCAATACACAAAAGGATAAAATATGCACTTGTAGCTTATTTTTGGTGTCACCTCCACCATATGCTGCTATCTAGTTGTCAAGAGTTTAAATGGTTTGCGCTTGTTTACTGCAACTTTAAAAGGCCTTTGACATTGAAAGCAATGTGTCCCTGAGATGTTCTGGAAAGCATGATTTTGAATTAAATACCTTTTGCCTTTAAGAGAGCCCCTGCGGGATCTCTCTCTCCTTCTAAAACACAGACCCAATTACAACGGCAGTTGCAGGGAACCTCACGCACACTGACACGCACAGACTCAATAACGTGTACATTCTTACAAATGGATGCAGCCCTATACATGTATGCAGAAGTCGAGGAAATGGGAAGGCTCAATCTCTCAGACAAACACACACAGTTTCGTGAATGACGGGTCCAGCAGAGCAACACAAACTGTAAGACACTGTCCCTTTTATGTGCCTTGAGTTGCTGACCCTTAAATGGGACCAGAACCAATGCATTTACTGATGACGAGGGAGGATGGATGGAGGAGGGGGGACATGATCCGCATTTAAGCATCTGGGGCACTCACTATTCAGTATTGCAGTACCAATACTAACACAAAGTGGTCTAATGGCTGTTACCTGTGGAACCAGAAAACAAGAGTCTCAATCAAGTTTGCCTGCGCACTGTGTGATCCTGTGCAAATCACTATTGTGAATGCATTCTGTAAGGTGAATTCAGGAATTTCTATCCTCCGATTTGTCAGGAAAACTTGTTTATACCAGTGACCAGATTTTCATGGGTTCTGAAAAACAACCGTTGAAAATGTTTGTTTACAAAATTTTCATAATCGATTCCGGTGGCCGAAGCTGTTACCATCACACCAGCCCTGTCAAAGCGCCGGCAGGAGTTTGCATTTAGAGTGCTGTTCTGGAGGGGAGTAATGGGGGGAGCGGCGAGGTGGGATTGGGGCCGGAGTCGTGCTGAATACCTCAGTGCCCCCTCCTAATCACAATGACTTGTAGTTCACGTTAGCCAACCTGTCTAGTGCACAAACGCTAGCCATGGGCAGGGGCTGTTTGTGTAAAATATATTTCTGGGACGCAACAAATAATTCAACACATACCGCGGCTGTTGTGTGGGTGGTTCTAAGATGCAATCTTGTGAGAGGGGTGAGATGCGAGCACCCCAAACAGCAGCGATGGCCACTTTTCCAGTTATCTCTGACCACGGGTCGTCAACATGCACCCCCTGCCCCACCCCCACCCCCTTTTCCTGAGATAACAGTATAATTATACCACACACCAGAATTGTGAAACTGCCACGCTATTGTTTAAGAGGTGGGAGCTGGTACTAGTTACAGGGTCGTGCTAGTGCCATCTAATATAAAAGCTATTAGTTAACAGGTGCTATTGTTGGTTATGGATTTTGACTAGCACCCAGAAGGTCATGCTGCAGGGTGCTGAAAAAAAACACCCGCCATGAAGAGAAAGGCACCCTGCACTAACAGACTCTCACTAGCAGACACATGCAAACAAATGGGCTTTTTAAGTGTATTAATGTTTACATTAGACTTTTACTTTACCTGGATTCAAGGATGAGCAACATGCGGATGGACTGCAGGGTGTCAAGCTATATCATTTCCAGAGAATGGGTGGGTGACTGGTGGGTCAGCTAGCTTCTGAAGCAGCTGATGCACTTTGATTTCTAGAAAATGTTTCAAATCCACAGGTGCCGTACTAGCAAACCTTCATTCTTTTATGTGCTGCAGGCACAGAGTTGCTGCACTCGGGGGCTGGAAGAGGCAGTGTACCCACATCTAAGACTGCACATCCAGCCTGGTAAATCAGCCAATGGGAAGCAGCCAACATGGACAGGAAGCACATCAGTCACTGACGGATGGTGCTTTGAAATCACAAATGTGGACGACTTTCTAACTGGTGATTGCAACGCGCCTCCGCAGTCCAGTCTGTTCTGCGATCAGCCGATCAGAACACCTGTTCCATGTCAGCATTAAACATTTTTTAAAGTTTGGCTAGATGTGCAGAAGGGGCCTCCCACTACATTCAACGAGTCTGCACTAAGGAAGCTATGAATTAGTGCAGCAGTTCAGACTTGGGCTATCTCACCAGATGGGGCAAATAGGACTGAAGACAGGCTTGCCTTGAAAAAAAATTAATCGTCGTAGCGAGTGATCAGGTAGATTTTCCGAGGCCTGTACAGTCAAACTTTTTGCGAGAAATTCCATTGAAAAATAACAAATTATTTCTCTCAGTTCCACAAACGTTCAAGGCCTAAGATTGCATGTAGCTGAGCTAAGGTGGCTCCCTGCACTGCACCCGTTTCTTATAAGTAACAAGCAAGAAACGAAAAAGAAATGAAAAACCTCACATTTACCTCGTGGTCAATTTTTAGAAACAAGAGCATGTATCAGAAATTATTCTAGAAGAAAGATTTTAAATTTAATTGCTAAATGTTTGGACAATGGTTCAAGTTTCCATGTTTAATTTTTTGTTTTTACAGTATGTACACCTACGACTAACTGAGAACACAAGGACTTCTGGTGTGATAGTACATTGGGTTGCTCAGAGAATTTGTTTTAATTGTGTTTGGAAGCAATTTGCTTGTTTTTATACGGGGGTTTAAGTTGGCCACCTTATACTCTTGAGAGCACCATACTCTGATGTGCATTTGATTAAAGAAGTGTACACAAGGGTTCGCGCAATTCTACACCCAGCCACTTTTCGCTGACGTTCACACACAAGAAACCTACTGAACGCATTTGCCTACTGCTATACAACAGTTTCCATCCTGCCACCTAAGAGTAAATCTCCCCTTTGGACAATTTTTAAGAATAAGGCGTCATTGTTCAGATGTACATAATTACAAAACACACATTGCAGGTCTAGCCGCAAAACACAAAGCCACAAAGTATCCATTCAAATTAGTTGAGAAGGCGATGAAAAGAGCACACAATAATAACAGGGATGCCCTTCTAGATCATGTACCCCAACAAAAGATGGAGAATCGCCTTATCTGTGTTACCGCACACAATATAGCATCTGACAAAATAAGCAAGATAATCAACAAAAACTGGAGAATACTGAACAGTGACCTTCTCAACCTAAGGAAACCTGTGTTTTCACACAAAAGAGGAAAAAGCTTGAGGGACTCACTGGTATACACTGGCCCCCCAAAACAAGTTACAGTATCAAAACAGATACCAGGGATACTCCTGAGGGCGGTAGGACACTATCTGTGTGGAGGGTGCACCATATGGCCTTTAACAAGAACCACAAGATCCATTGATTGTGGTATACATGACCTGCCAACGTCACTTAAGTTACAAAGGTATGACTACATGTAGGGTCAAAACCAGGATTGGGGAACATTGCAGCAATCTGAGATGTGGCTGTGCCACTGCTTAGATGTTGGCACATTTCATAGAGCAAAAACATCCAGTATCAGACTATCAATAGATAGTCCTGGAACATGTGGGAGACACAACTAGTTGTGAAAGAGTGTCATTAGAAAAAGAACAGCACTGGGGTTTTAAATTGAACAAGTACAATGAAGGTGTTAATGACAACATCCCATGGGGTCAGTTAACAACTTAATATAGAACTAAATGACCATAGCCTTCACTTTTGTGCACTCTCCTTGATGAGATTCAACATGCGTGACCCACTACATGTCCCTGTTTTTTGGAGAACAGGAAGAGCCTTCACTCTTCACCACAAATATGCATTTATTTTAAACATTTTAATCTCCAATTTCTATCACATTTTTGAAGAATATCATTTTACTACCTAATTACTATATACATATTTTTTAATTTCCATAATATTATTCACTATTTTATTTATTTTTTTCTTTTATGACCAGACATTTTTTCACTATTGATCATATTTATACAATTTTTGGATTGCAGCAATTGATATCCTTGGATTAACTGCACTCTCTTAGCAAAAAAAAAACACCGAGAGCAAACACTCCCCCTTTTTTCCCTTCCAATTAATCCATCTCCGCTTGCTGTATAACAAAGCCTTTACCGGGACGAGGAAATGGTCTTGTGATCAACTGCCGTTTTGGCTGCAGTCTAGTGTACCGGCACCGAGCAATGGCAGCAGCTTGCATGCGCTATTGACGCACGTGGCTAGGCAAGGCCGAAAAAGTACCAGTAAGTGGTTCCTTTCTAAGCTGTCATTTGTAATAGGTTCACTGACCCGTTCTCCAGCACCCGAAAGCCTCAGCGGTGAGCACTTGTGACTTGAGCATGCTGTATTGACATCACATTTAAAAGCCCACAGATCGGGTTTCACCGGTGATGCGATCTTAAGTGATTCTGCCAGGGAGAACTTGACGACATAAGTACGGCATAGCCGATGGAACCCTCCATGCAGAACAGAGCTAACTGATAATTACTAATTATTTCTGTCTCCCTTTATATGCAGTGTGACTACAGGCTGGCTTCATCACCGAGATACCTATGAAGCACAAAATGTGCTTTTATATGTATGAAACGTCATTTTTATGCATTACCTAATGCATTGTATAGTGTGCATGTTCTTTGGGGATGGATACTCACAGGGTTTATGATCAACTTATAAACTAGATGTGCTCACATGGTTCCAGCATTCACTTAATTTTGAGGAATCTTTGAAATGCACGGGCAAAATCACGATAGGATGTAATTTTTAAACAACCATAGCCTCACTAATGTTTTTGCGGCGCGCACAGTCCTTACGATGTGCCCTCCACTCTGGCAGACTAATTTCTCCTTTCTTTATATTTCAGATATTACAGAATGAAACATTCAAAGCAGGTGTATGGCTTCTTAGTGTGCATGCAGAGTGTATGGTGTAATAATACTTTGCATTTATAATTAGGAGTGGTCTTAAGAAGTGGGAGATACATGGTCCAGATGAAAGTCACAGTGAAGGTGGCAGAAATATGTCAACCAAATTAGAAAGAAAGTAGGGTCATTAAACTCATGTTTTTACTTTCTACCTTTGTCTTCCCGAAATTTGATCATACCGCTTGGAGGACAGAATAAAACATAGGTTTTTCCTACCAGTCTGGTAGTTTTATTTTCAACTCTAAAAAACCCCTCCAACTCCTATATTCCATCATTCGTCTGTATCAAATCCAACACAGTGCTCCAGTGTAACCCACAGGTTGCAGTACGCGCCCTTCCGCAGCAGAACGATAAGAACCCTATGATGAAGCATGCCACCAGGTGGAAGCCTGGTGGGTGAGAGTTATCATATGAAAACTTTTTGCCTTTATCCCCTGAGGGAAATTAGCTAATGTGTATGAGTAGGGCTCCCTTTTTTTGGAGTACATTTATGGATAAGGAGGATGAGCCCTCCTCTAAAATACTTCTTACTTATTTCATTTTTTTTTTTTTGATAAAGAGAATTTATTAATTTTCCATGAAACAATGATGTATACCCTTCAACATGATGCCAACGGGCATCAAACAATAATGGTCGAACCCTAGGTCTCCGCTACATGTTATTAATAAACATTACACACAGTCTAAAGCTTAAAAGCCCGCTATGCCCTCCCACTTCCCCCATATCTTATTATGTTTGTGTAAGCAACCTCTGGCCTCATATATGAGTCTCTCTCGCTGCGCACACCAATCCACCCCCTGTCTCCACTTAGTCAGTGTCGGTGCAAATCTGGCCTTCCAATCTGCCATTATATCTCTTTTGGCCACAAGGCAAGCCACCCCTAGGAAGGACTGATCTGCTCTTCGCAACCCTGTATCTCCCATGACCCCCAGAAGGAGGGGCAACGGCAACCTCTTTACCTCTTCTTGTAAGACCCCAGAGATCTCCTGCACCACCGCTTCCCAATAAGCCGCTATGGTCGGGCATGCCCATACCATGTGGAAGAAATCAGCTGTGTGACTCCTGCAACGGGGGCATTCCGCCGAGGGGCGGAGGCCCGCTTTATGTAATATGGCGGGTGTGAGGTATGCGGTATGAAGAAAATAGGATTGTATTAACCGGAGGCGTGTGGCCATTGTAAGAGAGCGTGGGGCCATCAGTGCTTCTGTCCAGTCCATTTCCTCCATGGGTCCCACCCAACTCTCCCACCTTTGGCGAAGCTCTCTCAGGGGGCCCCCAGCGGTGGTGATCAGGGTGTGATAAATCTGGGAAACCCCTCCCCTGCCCAGGTCTCCCATCAATGCCTTGGCTTCCATGGGGCTATGCTCGGGTATGGTGTCCCCTGTCTGTAGATGAACTAGTAGGGCGTGGCGTAACTGGAGATATCTGTGGAACTGTGTCTTGTTTAAGGAGTATTGTATCTGGATGTCTTGAAAAGACCGTATGTGTGACCCTCCCCAGATATCACCCAGTGTGGAGATACCTATGTAGGAGTGAAATATGTATTCCAAGGTATTTGAAGCTGTTTTTCCGAACTGGGATGTTTCGTTGCCAGTCTATACAGTCGCGAGAGCGATGTTGGGGAATTAATAAGGATTTGGCTGGGTTCAGGATCAGTCCCGAGGCTTCCGCGAAAAGTCTCAGGATCTCTAGGACGCGTGGGCCGCTTTTGGATGGGTTAGAGATATATAGGAGCACATCGTCTGCGTACAATGCCACTCGGTCCTCCGAACCAGAGGGCCAGGGCCAGCGCCAGCCCTCGATCAATGGATCACTTCTCAGTAATATCGCCAGTGGTTCTATTACTAGTGCAAAGAGCAGGGGGGATAGCAGGCATCCCTGTCGAGTTCCACGGCCAATGGGGATTGGGTCGGAGATTACTCCGTTCACCCGGATTCGGGCAGTCGGGTTAGAGTATAGGAGTTTCACTAATCCTCGAAATTTAGGTCCGAGCCCGTTCTTATATAGGACCTGTTCGAGGTAAGACCAATCTACCGTGTCAAAGGCCTTTTCAAAATCAAGTAAAAGTAGTGCCAAGTGCGTGTGTGATAGCGTTTTATGGTGCGCCAAGGCTAGGTGTAAAAGTCTGATGCAGTGCCTTGTGCTACGGGTAGGCATGAAACCACACTGGTCAGGGTGTACCAGCGTGGGCATTACCTCCTTCAGTCTGGAGGCAAGGATCGAGGAGAGCACCTTGACTTCAACATTTAGGAGCGAGATAGGCCGGTACGCTGAACAGTGACGTGATGGGGGTTGGGTTTTGGGGATCACCACAATAGTCGCTTGGTCAATCTCATTGGGGAAGCAGCCTTGGTTTTCCGCTTCATCGTACATGTTAAGCAGGTGGGGACCCAGAATGTCGCTGCATTTACTATATAATTCCGCTGGAAAGCCGTCAGGGCCAGGGGTTTTGCCTGATGCCAGGCTAGATATTGCACTGCAGATCTCTATGAGGCTAATGGCCTCCTCCAGTCTGTCTCTCGCCTCCGGGGACACCCCAGGAAGGGTAATATCGTTTAGTAGGGGGTCTCTCTCTCAATGGCAGGGCGCGGGTGTCTGGCGTATAGACGAGTATAGTAGGAGGCGAAACTATGTGCAATTTCCACAGATGTTTTGACAAGGGAGCCCGAGTCCTCTAAGATCTCAGGTATAATTCTGTTAGCCACGGGGCGGGTGGCTAGCCAATGCAGCAGCTTCCCGTTTTTATCCCCCCATCCATAGATTCGGGCTGCAGAGGCTCTCCACATGTGTTTGGCCGACTCCAGCATTATATGTTTGATATCCTCTCTTACCCTGGTCAGTTTCCTCATAGTCGAGGCCGATGCCAAGTTTACGTATTGGCGTTCCAGTCTTAGGGCCTTGTTCTCCAGCTCAGAGATTTGGGAATTATGGTCTCGTTCACGGGACCGAAGGATGCTTTTGGCGTGCCCTCTAATAGTGGCTTTACAAGCGGCCCATAGTATTCCTGGGGACCGAACCAAGCCTTCATTTAACTCAAAATATTGACCAAGGTGCTTCCTGATCTCCTGGGTGTAATCTTTGTCTTGTAGGTGCCAAGCGTTCAGGCGCCACATAGGCCTTCTGGTGGGGTCTGATCCGCCCATTCGGATACGTACTGGCGCATGGTCTGAGACCCCCCGAGGGAGAATCTCCGCCCCCGCGACGTTTAAGAAGTCCAGGGCGGGCATGAACACAAGGTCTATTCTGGATTGCGTCTGGTGGGCCGCCGATATATGTGTGTACTGGCGCTCTCTGGGGTGCCAGGTGCGCCACACCTCACACAAGCCGAGGCTCTCCGCCCAGTTGCTTAGGGTTGAAGCCCGCTTGGATTTACTAGTAGTGGCCCCCCGGATACGTCCAGAGTTGGGTCAAGAACTGTGTTGACGTCGCCTCCCAGTAGGGTGGTTCCTTGAGGGAGTCCTGAGGTCACTTGGTGGAGCGAAAGTAGGAAGGTGTCAAGACCTGCCGGAGGCGCATAGGCGCACACCAAGTTTAACGGGTGCCCCTGAAGAGTCCCTGTGACTTCTACGAATCTACCCTGTGGGTCGGATTGTGTAGCTGTGATCACCATGGGTAGAGATCGGTGGAGCAGGATAGCCACTACTCTAGAGCCTCTGGAGAATCCCGCATGGTATACCCTATTGTATCCTCCTTGCGCAAGCATAGGGCACCTGGACCCAAGGAGGTGGGTCTCCTGCAGGAGGACCATTGAGGGGGAGTATCTGCGGAGAGTGTTAAATACTGCTGACCTTTTGATCTTGTCTAATAGGCCGTTTACATTCCAGGAGAGGACTTGGGTCATTGAGGGCCAAGTGTGAGGTGTGCAGGTGTTGAGCAAGCTTGAGTGTGCGGGTGCGAGCCCAGGGATGACCATTTCAAACGTGTCAGCGAAACTTTAAAACTACAAACCAGGCTAACTAACTTGTCGCCCTTCAAACCTAATTCAAACTCCCCCCCCTCCCCATACTCCCACCCCGGAAGCATCTGTCGCCCATATACCCAACTAGAACCAGACAGCCAGTAGAGCTGTCATTGGGGTGGAGTGGTGGACCCCTCCTTTCACTCGGATCAGTTGCAATTAACGGTCACAAGTCAAGCAATCGACACCAAACTTTAGGAAGTCTCTGGAGCCATCAACGTCAGTCCCACCGGGGGCCGCTCGAGCAGACCAAGCGCGGTCAGTTTCCCCCTACATCCAGCGAAGGGGCCACACACATCCTGTCAGCCGAGTACCGGAGATTGACTCAAGCGACCATCCTCCGTAGTCTGGGATGGTGTCCGTGGCTTCGGGAGAGCATCAGTGATAATCTCCGTATGAGGATTAGGGTCCCAGGTCGTCTCATTATCTGCAGGAGTGTTCGAGTCTTTCTGTCTGCCTCTCCGGGATCTGGTGCGCCGCCGGCTCCTCCGGGGCCCCTCCGTAGAGGAGGGTTCAACACGTGGGATTCTCCCAGTGGTTTTAGGGGGACCCCTTCGGGCTCCGACGCCCTCCTCCGTCAGCCAATCCCAAGCCTCCTCTGGTGATTCAAAAATGTAAGCTTTCCCAGCCATGAGAACTTTGAGGCGTGCGGGAAAAAGGAGCATGTACGAAAGTTGCATTGCCCTAAGTTTTTGTTTAACAAGCTCGTATGACCTACGACGGGTTTGGACCTCTCTGGTGTAGTCTGGAAAAATTAGGATTTTGTGGTTTTCCCATTGAATATCATCCAGCCGCCTTGCTTCCTTGAGGATATTGTCTCTGTCTTTGAAGTTAAGAAATCGTGCAATCATCGGGCGCTTCGGGCCGCCCGGAGGGGCGCGTGGCACGAGCGCCCTGTGGGCTCGTTCAACTGCAAACAAGGGCGAGAGGGACTGGTCCGGCATCCAAGATTTGATCCACTTCTCTAGGAATTCGGCGGCCTTGTCATCCTCTATGCCCTCCGGGAAACCTATGAAGCGTAAGTTATTGCGCCTTGCCCGGTTTTCCGCATCTTCTGCACGGCGGTGAAGCTCGCTGGTTCGGGATTGTAGTTGGGCCACTTTAGTTTTAAGGTCAGACAAATCGCTTTTGGTCTGAGAAACTCGGGTTTCCACCTCAGTAATTCGGGTCACTGCGTTTCTAAGGTCTTGTCTGATGAGGCCCATGTCCACTCGCACCTCTCCGATTTTAGTCTCTATGGCCGTCTGCGATGATTGAATAGCTTGGAGAATGGCGCTCACTCTGTCCGGGGCTGGGTCCCCGCCAGCCACGTCCCCCCCTCCCCGTTGGCCCGTCGTAGTCGTGAACTGGTCAATTTTTTGTTGGGAGGGCGGAGGTTGTTTGTTCGCTTTATCTTTTCCCATCGTGGCACTTGGGGTGGGGGTCAGGTGTGTCACACCCTCCTTATTGTGTTTTCAAGCCCGAGACTTCAGCGTGTTATCAAGTGCCTTGGACCGAGGAAGGTTTCGCAGTGTCGTTCTGTGCAAGGACGGCAGGAGGTCACTGTCCCAGGGGCAACCTCTAGTCTCATTTACTCTCCCACGGACCCTGCGTCGGCATCATTTGTCGGCCCGAGGGGGTTCGGGCCGTTGGCTCCCCTCTGTCAGCTTCCCTCCTCGCTCCCTCCACCGAGGTGGGAGGGACTCGCCCAAGATCGAGGTCCAGGCCTCTCCACCTTCAGGGTCCGGCACCCCAGCGGCAGCAGGTCTCGCTTCGTCCCAATTGGGCCCCCGATCCCCAGAGCTGCCCCGACCAGGACAAACCATGCACGATCCGGAGCTCAGAATTCCAGATTGCCCCAAGGTGCTTTCATCCACTTCTCGGCTCGCGGTCTGCCCCCAGCTTTTGCCACGGGCTGGTTCGAGCCCCGTCCTGGCGAGGGCCAGAGGGAGAGCCGGAACCGGGCCATCGGGTCACTGGGTCTCCCCTTGCTGCAGCAGAGATGGGGGGGGGTTGTGTCGCCAATCGCCGTCCCCCTCCTCCCCTTCCAGGTCCCCGAGTCGTGTTCTCGCCCCACCGGGCACCACCAGATCCCTCAGCCGGGTCCCGACCTCCCGCGCGGCCCCCGACCCTGCTCCCTGCCAGAGGGGACCGCGGGGGGAAGGGGCCCCAGCCGCGGCGGCGGTCCTCCTGTTCTCTTCTCGCCCAGCCGTCCCAGACCAGTCCCGTGGGCCGGCTGGGCGGATGGGGGGGTCTCAGCCTCTCGGGCAGCACCCGCGTCTCCGCACGCCGGGGCGGTGCCGCTCACCTGGTGCCTTCCTCCCCGTTCGGGGTCCCGCCGGCACTTCGGCAACAGGGATCCGCCCGGGTACGTCCTAGGCTCCTCAGGGCCTCCAGCTGCTACCTCGGTTTGCAGCGATCGTCACCGGCGGGGCCATCGATCCGAACTCAGCCCCGCCGGGTGCATCTTGCAGCGGCCGCCATCTTTTTCTCCCCTTCCCGGGATCGGCCGGACCGCCGTGCGAGCGCGGGACGCAGGATCTCCGCTTGTTCGTTTCAGTCGACTTCTCGTGGGGCCCCAGGGTCACAGGGGAGTCTGAGTCAGTGTCTTTTTGCTCCTTCGGACCGCGTTAATTAAGGGCGGATGACGGAGGGGTCCAGAGCACTCTCAGAGTGCGACCGCCATCTTGACGCCCAAAGCCACGCCCCCACTTATTTCATTATTAAAGTATCCTGCAGCAGCGCACTGTCTTTAGAGACAGCACATTTTCCATCAAAATGACCCCTAAATTTGCACCGATGTTCCATTATACTGATAAAACTATATAGCACATAAATTATAATGTGTGGAAGCTGTGTTCAGGGAATATTTATAATTTCCATCATCAAGTAAAAGTGTCTTGATTGGTTTTGATTTTATTAAAACCTTTATTTTCTCATCACTTCACAATTGCAAAAAATTTGCTTAATTTTTGCTTTCCTAACTGCTGATATATCTGAAGTATGTGTACAGTTAATTTACTGGAATTTAAGTTTTGTTGTTTGTTACAAACAAATTGCCTACTATGGCCTTTCCTTTCATACTTATGTAACTCAGCAAAATTGGCACATAGTTCACATTACAAAAGCCTCTCACCTTGTTGTCAGGGAATGAAAAGTCAACACCAATTCCCAGGTTAAAAGAATAAGAAGTAATTTGTCAGAAGATGTAGCCTGACATATGACCTCTTTCTTTAAATACACAACATGTGACAAGATAAATACAAAGTGTAAAGGCTTCTTAATTTATTGCTCTTATACGACCCATTAGAAATTGGCTGGTGACCCACAGTTTGGGAAACGCTGGTCTAGGCTACTGTAATGCTTGGTCGAGCAGTGATTTTGATTCATGGGTCTATCTGCTGCAAATCTACAATGGAGTGACTATAAATTGAGTGAGTGAATACTTCTTAGCAAATTCATCACAAACGTACCCCAGCAGTGAAGTTGTGATTCCTCAAATGTGATCTGTGCACATCAATAATGGTTCTTCCTTTAGGTTAGGGGCCAAGCTTTAATTAAAATTTTACAGACATCCTTGTGCCCTCCAGACAGTGGCGGCCCGTCCTTTAGGGCGGAGGGGCCACACACCCCCACCTTTTGCCCCTCATGAAGAGTGTCTGTCAGGCAGAACAAAGGTCAGCCTGACAGACACTCTCCATGTTCAGCTCAGGCAGCCAGGAGCAGACATGTGCGATTTGTGCACACTCCTGGCTACCTGAGCTGATCTTTGCTGGGCTGAGGAGGTCACGGCTCCTATGGGCGTGACCTCCTCGGCTCAGCAAAGGTGCCTCGAGGCCCTTCCCTGGGTGACGAGGAAAGCGTCACCAATTGACACTCTCCCTGGGCGCTTCAGGTTTAAGCCCTGAAGTGCCCAGGGCGAGTGTCAATCAGTGACATTTCGTCACAGAGTGGGGTGGGGTCAGCAGTCTCACTGACCCCATCCCACTCTGTGACGAGGCTGGGACTGCTGCCTTCCTCAGCCAGTGAGGGAAGGCAGCAGTCCCAACCCTCCTGGGACCTGGAGGCTGAAGGTAAGTGTGTGTGTGTATCTGTGTGATGTTTTAAATTGAATGTTTGGTGCGCGCGTGCATGTTTGAGTGTTATGAGTGTTGTTAATGGATGTGCGTGCGTGTGTGTGTGAAAGAATGAGTGTGTGCGATCTTTTAAAATGAATTTTTGGTGCGTGCGTGCATGTTTGAATGGTATGAGTGTTGTTAATGGATGTGCGTGCATGCATGTCTGTGTGTGAAAGAATGAGTGTGTGTGTGTGTGTGTGTATCCTGCCCGCCCCCCTCCCTCCTAAAGCTGCCGGCCGCCACTGCCTCCGGAGAACATGATTAGAAGGCTATTTAAAAGTTTGGTTAGTCCTAGAGTTCATCATGCTGTCTGGATGGAGATAGCTGTTCACTAGGTGGAGAAAAAGAGGGTCACCTTCAGTCCATTCCATTTAAATTATAGCACCTGCAGATCTTTATTAACTGACTTGATGAAGTTAATCTCACAGTTAATGGTTACGAGATATAGGTGCTAAAAACACCTTTCCCTCCCCTTAGTCTTATTGTTACCTGCACTTATAGAGTATCTTCTATAACCCTGGAGAGGAGGTAGTTCACAGCACCAGATTTTCTGGATGCAAATTATGCCATTCATCAACAAAGAGGAGCAGGATTCTGTGTTTTGGAGAAGTTTGGCTACGCCTGGTACATTCCAGAAGAAACATGACATAGGTTTTGAAATGGGCACAAACTGAGTTTTAGGTGTTGATCTATTGTTACAAGAATTGCCTGGTAACGTGTTAGGTAGCCATCACCAGTTCTCTCCCTGCGTTGAACAATGATTTTCAGTTTAACATTAGAACACCTCTTTTCTTGCTAATAGGCACCATTTGAGGGTTAATGGCTTGGATGATTTGTTTGGTGAAGAGGTGCCTAAACTGTCCTATAGATCGGATCTAGTGTTAGCTGGGGGCAGCAGTGCTTGAATATGGAATTATTTTTAGGGTTTCTGGGTATCCAACTATTACAGGTTTGGTGAAGAAGATACCCCCAGATAGCAACATTAATTTATGCTCTATAACTAATTGGATGCTTCAAAATTATATGGGGCCACGATGGCTGACTGCTTCCCAGGTCTTATAATTGAATCTACAAACATAATTCTCTCATTATGGTTTGTAATCATACTTTTCAATTGATTAAGTGAGTGCAATAGACTGACAATACAATGTCTGTTTAAAATGTCATAACTCTCCCTTGAGATATATCTGGGGGTCAGAAGGAGAGAGCCCAGGAACTCCTTTGTTTTTGTAAACTTGTTTTTCAGTGATCGTGGAAAGTCATACTTGCATAATTATTGTGCGGATGTGCTAAGGAAGCATTCTAATTTTTCTGGCATCAATGTTGGCATGAAGAGGAGTTGGCAGGTAGATCAGACTCAATCAGTTTTATGAAAGGATTTGAAAGTAGATATTGGGTGCTTGAAAACGTCTGTAGTTCATGAGTCATCATGTTATCATGAGGATCAACTGTAACATCCTTTGTGATGTGCATATTACAGGTCTGCAACCTGGATAACTCCTTAAACTCTAGCATCTGAGGCAAGGACTCAGCTCCCAGGCTCACTGTCATTGTTTGAGAAGACAATTTCGTTAAATGAGTAGAAGTGCCACTGCCCCTTATCCAAAGGTTAGCTAAAAAGCTATGGCCAGTTGGCTCCAAAGGTTTCTGAGGCTCTGTAATCATTACCAAGAAGGCATTTATGCTTGTTTTTTCACAACTACTTACCTTTTCTATCTTTGTTCAGAAGGGGATGGAGTGGTAGGTCTTTTTGAGCTTTCTCTTCTTTAGAATCAGCTGATAGATTTCTTTTTAAAAGAATTGAAGACTGGGTATGGTTCTATATTCCTACTAGTAATTATGATGTTATTCAAAACAGTATTGCTCTGCCAAACTTAATTTGCACAGCTTTGTTTTTTTTTTTCTTATCATGGGTTTTATTTGTTCAGCAGTTGGTTTAAAGGTTCCTGTTATGTCTGCCCCAAAAAGTGACTTATCACGCTACTCCATCACTTTGTTCTGTAGAAGTAAGCAACATGTCCTCAAATTATTTTGGGCCAGAATTGGCTCAAAATCCACTGATGTTTCTGAGGCATTTGAGGAAGAAGACTTGGTGCAGTAATATCCAGGGGTACTAGGTCGAAAATATCAGTGGATGGTCGGGGAAACCTTTGTATTTCAGTATATCAGCTAGTGGGATAAGTTATTTTAGAAGGTATGTCAACTTATTCATTATTGTACAACAACTACAAGAGAGGTGGATCATTCTTGAATCATCTCTGATTGAAGTTATCTTGGAAAGTCCACCATATATAGATAAAGCAGAGTTTGCCAGAGAATGAAGCAAAGTTACTTGAACTTTTAGTTTATCAGACTGTCAAATTAAGGCTAGAATGACTGCTTCTGTAGAGCAGCATCAATTGGACAAGGTTTTGTTGAAGTTGCTCTCATTAAGGCTGCACTCTTTGCCAAAAGTGCCAGAGTTGCTGCCCCCATTGTGCTCAATATTATGTTCCAGTTTATCATCTAAGGAAAAGTCTTGAATCTGTGGTGTGTAGTTGTAAGATAAGGATTCATGTGGGTTTGGTGTATAAAGTATCAATGTCAACTGAACGACAAAAGCATGTATTTCAGCTTACACAGTCAAGTATTTATTTCCGAGTAAAAAGATATGTTAGGGCGATAGACAATGGAGAAAAACAAGGGTGCTCAGAGATCAAATCAGCAAACAGTTAATGACATACTATTTTGTGCAGCAGTGCTCTCAAGAAAGGAATACCGAATACCCCCTTTTTTCTGAAGAAACCAAGTTTTTCAGAGAAAAGTTTTTACATGAATAGAGGCACAAGCTGATAACGTTTACAATTATCATATGAAAGTATCAAATAGATTTCATAGATGAGTAATGATGAAATGTCCAAATCCTCAAGCATCCAAAATTACACAAAAGTCTATGGGCCAGATGTAGGTACGTTGGGTTTTGCAACTCGCAAATTGCGAGTCAGAGTGGTTTGCAATTTGCGAGTCGCAAAACCTTATGCACAACAGTGTCCCTGACACTGTTTGCGACTCGCAAGGGGGTTGCAAATGCCCACCTCATGAATATTCATGAGGTGGGTCGCAATTTGCAACCCCCTTGAGACTCGTGGCACTCACAGGGATGGTGGCCTGCTGGAGCCAGCAGACCACCATGTCTGTGACTGCTTTTAAATAAAGCAGTTTTTTTTTTGTATTGCAGCCCGTTTTCCTCAAAGGAAAATGAGATGCATTGCAAAACTAAAAAATGAAATGTTTTTGTTTCATTTTTTCAGAGCAGGCAGTGGTCCATGGGACCACTGCCTGCTCTGGAAAAATGTTTTTAATGCCATTCACGCAGGGGAAGGGGCCCCCGGGACCCCTTCCCTTTTGCGAATGGGTTAGCACCCATTTGAAATGGGTGCTAAATGCGATTGGTTTGTGACCACGTTCACGGTCACAAAGCAATCCTGCATTGCACTGCGACTCGCAATTAGGAATAATATGTTATGAACTAACCGAAAATACAGATCCCGCCCTTGTATTTTGATTTCCAACCTGTAATTTGTTGAATCGTATAGTATTGACCATGTGTGCATGTTCAAATCCCATGGCCAAATATCAGTCATCAAACAGTTATAAGCAATAAACACTCCCCCTAAACATTCAGTAGTAACTCCAGAAATGACTATTGCCAGGTTAACTCAAGCAACAAATGTACATATGATTGCTAACATAACAGCGATGGTGTGTGGTCTAGAAAATGAAGACTAATGAATACCCAAAGACAAGAGTAGTTTACATATCTATCCATAATGAATATTAGTCAACTAAATAAAAATAAAGAGTTATCCCTGGTTTTAGTCCCCCAAGAAATATTCAAGTTCATTGTCTGTATTGAGACCATCCTCCGCTGCTTTAAGACGCATAATCCAAAGCGCCTCGTTTCTTCTAAGGGTGAGTTCTGTATTACCACCCCTGGGGTCTTTTTGTACATCTTCAACACCGAAGAATCGAAATGACTTGTTAGTTTCCTGTGCTTGGCACGTCCTCATATGTGCCACTATTGGATATATATCATCACCTTATAAGAGTGCTCTTGCTTGTTCACCTATCCTTATCCTTAGGGGACGAATAGTGCTACCAATGTAGCTACCTAGACATTTACACATTATGATATAAATCACATATGTCGTGTTACAATTAATAGCTGATTTGATCACATAATTCCGGTTGGTGGTACTGGAAAATTCCTTTTTACCATGATAGGCCCACCTACACATCCCACACTGACCACATTTATAGAAACCTTTCTTGTGGTCAGAGAGCCAATCTCCCCGAGACTTGGATATTGGAAAACTGGGACTAAGCATGTTTCTCAATGATCTCCCTTTGTGATATGTAATTTCAGGTCTATTAGAAATGAGATCTTTGAGAGTAACATCCTGAGTCAATAAGTTCCAGTGCTTATTCAGCATTCTTTTTAGCAAGATAGAAGTTTTGGTATGATCAGTGACCAATCTGACTTTAGTGGTCTGCCTCTCATCCACAGATGTGTTGGTGGGTTTTAAAGTTTCATCCCTCGGGATACGCAAAACTTTACATTGCGTTTTCTCAATCATACCCCTTAGGTAACCTCTCTGTATAAAGCGTTTGCCCATATCTTGGATACATTGTACAAAGTCCTCATTTTTGCTACAATTACGTCTAGCACGCACCATCTTCCCAAAGGATATCAATGCGATTCGATGTTTAGGGTGAGCACTTGATGAGTGTAAAATAGACTTACAAAAACAATCTGCTGTGGATCTTGCTCTCATCAATAAAAAATTCCACGTCCAAGAATTCGATGTTTGTGGAGCGACATTGGTGAGTGAATCTGATATTCACCTCGTTGGAACTGAGATACTCACAAAAGTCCCTTAGTGCCTCCACACTGCCTGTCCAAATCATAAAGCAATCATCAATGTAACGGCCCCAATATTAAACATGTGTTTTGAACATGCACACACATGGTCTATACTACATGATTCAACAAATTACAGGTTGGAAAACAAAATATAAGGGAGGGATCTGTATTTTCGGTTAGTTCATAACATATTATTGATTCATATTTAGTTAATGAGCATACTACGATATTCTAAGGTTATGGCTAGCACACACGATATTCTGAACACACCTTATCGGATTGAAAAGTAATGTTCTTCCTGGCTACACAGTTGGTTAGTTTTTCACACATAAGATGGCGATTGAGTGAATACTATGTGCGGTAGTCCCTTCTTTATTTCGGTGGCCTATACGATTCAACATAATACAGGTTGAAAATCATAATTTAGGGGATGGATTTGTGCTTTCGGTTAATTCATAACGTATTATTGACTCATATTTATTCAGGGAACACACTGTGATATCTTTAGATTATGGCTAGCATACACGATATTCTGAACATACCTTATTGGACTGAATAGTAATGTTCCTGTTGACTATATATTTGGCGGGTTTTTCACGCATAAGATGGTGATTTAATGAATACTATGTGCAGTAGTCCCTGTTTCCGTGGTCTCTTTATAGGGGGTACCCGGAAGTAGAGAGGGGTTGCGTACTCACACCATGTTCTTGCCTGAATGCTCTGGACATAACTGAGGTGAGAGACTGTGTCATTTTGAATATTGATTAGGGGGTTATATTTACAAGCGCTCAAGGAATTCTTAGCTCTTGGATCCACACAATACCCTGGCCCATCAATTCCTATTCGGACGCTTTGAATGGTTGATCTGTTGGTGTGGGTCGGGTGGTATACTGACTATTGGCGTTTAATATAATTTCTGTACGCATGTAAGCGGCATGGATTTTACATCCAAGTTAATTTTCAGGCAACTATTATTTCTGTCAATTAACTGTATACTGCTATTTGGGCTACGTAATCTTACCGTTTGTTCTTTGGTGCATTTTTAGCAATGGTTTATGTGCGCTTTACGCTATATCCCAATTTTCCCTTTTGGAATGTTTTTTCAGTTAATATGATGTGGGGCTTATAATGGAACTTACATGCCAGGAACAGTGAAACCTGTTATTTTGTGATTTTGGACTGCCATTTCAGGTGGGATGCAAACTTAGATTACACATGTGTGTGCATGGGTCATCTTGCTTGTCCACTTATATGGTTCTGAGTACATCAAATTCACTGGGTGTATTTTATAATGTAATACCTATGATGTATTGTTTGTGCACACCAAACCTAGGATATATCTTTTGACAAATTTATTATGATTTGATTTTTGGTGTGGAAAGTCCTGTGTCACCCTTTAGGGAATTTAACACCATCTACTCTGAGTGCACATATAAGATATTGGTGGCATCTCTAAAGACAATGTGGTGAGGGGTACAATTTACTATGTAAATATATGCTCACATTGAGTTCTGTTTCTATGTTTTTAGCCCTGATGAAGTCATGGGGGCATTCCCATAGACGAAACACGTGTTGGCAGAGTTGGGTAAAGTTGTTTGTATAAGTCATAAAATGTCTGCTGGAAACCTGAGGAATCAATTTGTGACCAATAAAATTTCCATTGGTTGAAGGAAATGGAATGAACTACGACATTTGATCTCACTCATCTACAGGATATAGACTTTTGTGTAATTTTGGATGCTTGAGGATTTGGACATTTCATTGTTACTCATCTATGAAATCTATTTGATAGTTTCATATGTAATTGTAAACGTTATCTGCGTGTGCCTCTATTCATGTAGAAATGTATTTCGAGGTACCTCCAGGGGACCGGTTCTCTGACAGAGATGCTCGGCCTAGTTGTAGTTCGATCAGCCATACCATCTGCTGAGGAAGACGAGGTCTTTGTGCTAAGGAAGACACTGGTGTCACTGATTAGGAGAGGAGTTACAGCACTGAAGTTTTAATCTGTCGTAAGAAAAAAGTTTACTATAAAGGTGACCCTAAAAGATTCCTTTCTTGCTTGAGGGGGATGAATTCCACGACTCTAATATTAACCATTTCTTCCATAATTATGGCTCTATTGTTTGGTCAGAACATTTGTGCGTCTAGTTGATTTCATTGGTCTTGCATAGGTCATTTCAATATAAATCCACCAGATTTTAATATGGAGATGAACTGATCTGATGGGCATCTAACAATAGATTTAATTTAGAATAACGGCTATCAATAATTGTGATACTTTATATGTTTCAGCTGTACCAGCTGTGTCAGTTATAAAGCAGATTTATTTAGAAGTTGCTTGGTTCTGTCTTTGCAAGGTTGCATACTACAAGCTCTGTACAATCGATTGGTGCACACCTTGTGAATCTATGTGTATTAAATTATGCGCGGACACTTTAGGTGTCAGACTTACCTCTTATTTCAATTGCAGCAATAAGAATACAGCAGCCTCCTCCACAGTTGTTATAGTTTCACTACTCATGTCTCTTGATGCATCTTGCAAAACAAAGGCTGGGGCACAAGCTCTAAGGTTAATTTGTGCAGCTATAAAGATTCGTTTGGGTAACCATAAAAGAATCCATGACATCAAATTAAAGTCCAAATTAAGTTCAGGTCAGATTAATAGAGGATCATTATTTATTCCTAAATGCCCCAATTCCCCGGATTGTGCCCAGGGTGCAAGAGCCTAGTACATTGTAACCACAGCTAGCAACTCTGCTGCACGCTGTTCTATTCACTGCTCCCCAGGAGAGGCAAGCAGTGGCGGTAGCAGTGGATCACTCAACAAAGTTTGTGACCCAAGGCATCCTTAATAGGGTTGGTACTTCAGTAATGGAATCTGTAAGGAATATTTACAGGTCTCTGAAGTTGTATGCTAGGCTCAGATTCTAAAGACAGTGTACTGGTAGTTGTTAAACCTGCAGCCTACAGCCAGTGAGATCTAGGTCTGCAACCCCACCACCTTCATTGATCGATTGCTGTGGCAGCGTCCACAGGGGCATTTGAGAGGCATGAGTGATAATGATGGGAACAGCAAGCAACAAGCTCTCATAAAGTGTCGATTCCCAGGTTCCCAAAGATTTTCAAAGGTTCTGTACCCTTAGGGTCCAACGAAGAGCAGAGAAACAGCAGAGATCGGGAGCAACAGCAGGCTTGCAGAGGAGAGCAGAGATGACGCCATGAGGTGACCTGTGGGCGAGCACAAGCACTACATGAGGTGAGGTTGTCACAAGAGAACATTGACATGTTGTTACAATTGTTGGAGGAAACAGACACTTTGCTTGGGCATTTGAATTATGCATGCAGAGTGGTATGAATTGGGATAGGTTTTTGCAGGTGGTTGTTTTTAGGTTTCAAGAGCTGTTTTACTACACCACATACTGAAGATGAGTGTAGGTTTGAGAGAGAATTTGCAAGTTTAGATCATTTTCTTGAAGCATTTCAGTGGTGTGCCCATGTTGTCATTAAAAGGCGAATTATAGTGACAAGTTCAAATTATTTGATATGCAGCAGAGCCTGCTGGTTGTGGTCTATTTGTGATGTATGAGGGATAGCTGAACCCTTGTCTGAGGAATGGTTGAAAAAGAATAGAGGCACACTTTTTTTCTTTTCTTTTTTTTTCTTTAGTTTTTGCAATGGTTCTGTGGAGGAAGTTGTTGCCCAATGGGAAAGTTACTTTTAAAATTGATAATCAAACAGAGGTATCACTGGTGAAAACACAGAAGGCCAGAGATGATAGAGTTTTGAGATTGCCGTGTGTTTTTCTGCAGGACTGTATATTCTTTTTAGGGCAAGATATGTACCTGGGGTGGAATGTAACATCACAGATACATTATATCATTCACAGTGGCAGTGTTTCTGTGGACTGCCTCCAGAAGCAGAGAAAGCTGTGGAACTGAGAGTGCTGCACTTGATCGAAAGGTCTGTTGTGGTGGCAACCAGGAAAGTACACAGTCAGGCAGTTTGTTGCGACTGGGGCATTCAAAAGATGTTGTTGTTGCAGTGGTTTATGGCTGAGACAAAATTATGCAGTTAATTTTGTGATGGGGCAGGGCAACAATGAATTTTCTGTTACTATCTCAGAGACGTTAGCTGGTATTTCTTCTTAGGGGAAATATTTGTGGAGTTTCAATGCCAGGTGAAGCGCATAGGTGGATTTGACTGGTTAGTCAAGCTGAAAAGGTCAAAGGTTAGATATGCACAAACAAATTTCCTCGGTGTTGTTGTCTGGGATTTTAAAGAAATTGCAGGTTATTTTTCCACGAAATTTGGGAAATTCATTGTTTTCCCTGTGCAAAATATTGTTGTTTTCTGCCCTTTAGGATTTATGATTTGTTGGAGGTTAGTAGGGAAAATGATATGAGGAGGGAGCATGTTGTGGCTAATGTGATGGTGTGCTAATTTGGCGTCAGAAGAGGAAAATTGATCAATTGTGCAAGGCTAGGAAACTGCTTTCTATAGTTCAGCTGAGTAGTTGTGTTGTTCAGTTAAAGCTTGCCTTTGATATTTTAAAGGGGCAGGGGAATTTCCTGGATATATTTTTCGGTACTGCAATGTCTTGCTTGTGACAGCTTTTCAAGTTCTTCTGGGTCCTTGTGGGTTTGGAGAAGGTATTGGTCAGTTTCAGTTTTAATGCAAATGAACTTGGTATGCATTTATTCAGAGTAGATGCTGTGACTGAGAAAAGGAGGTTAGATTTGTCAGAAGACAGTTTGAAACAATTGGACACGTGGAGCTCTAAGTTTTGTGGGGATATGTGTGTTTGAGATGTTATGAAATGGTACATCGTGGTATGTTTTCATGCTGTTTGAACATCTGTTTGTTTCTATTTCTTTTCTTAGGTTGATCTGCTGGACCCTGTAGTACTATTGCATCAGTCTGCTTTTGTTAGCACTCTTGTGTGGTAGCCTAAAAAACAGGTGTAAACTTGGCTTTTTGGGAGGCACCTGGGATAGATGCGGCTATAATATCGGTTTCTTGGTAGATAAAAGCAGGGTGTTCTGGGGGACCTTCCGTTTGCCTTAGAAGAGTACATTGAAGGTAGGAGCAGCCCAGATTTACTCATTCACCTGGGACAGATGATCTATTGCAGCTCACTGGCGTGGGTTTAATAAAGAGCATGAAAACTGTCCTGGCACAAATAAAAGACTTGTAGTTGGAAACACGGATTCTTTGGGTAGAGTAAGAGTATGGAATGATGCGTGAATGCCAAGTGAAATTGAGAGTCAGAGAAGGAAGGTCACTAGGGAAATGCTTGATCTTTGCAGAGGCTAGGACATTTTGGTTTTGGAGCATGATGATATAGTGCAAAAAGAGAAGTTTTTATTTAAACATGATGGTGATCACTTGTCCTTTTTAGCAAATGAGTATTTCGTGATCGAACTCAGATTGGTGATTACACAGCTTTGGATGAGCACTGGTGAGGTTAGCTGTCTGTTTTCTAAGAAGAGAGGTGGAGAAAGACTGTTTTGGTTTTCCTGGTTGGCAGTGGTCAACATTGGAATAGATGGTCTGGGGAATGCTGTAAAGTTTGAGGATTGTCGCAGATCCCAGTTCCATCAGATATTCCTGGGCCCAAGCTGGTATCCACCTGACCCAGGAGAATATGCTGAATTTGTCCTGGTGTCATTTTCCAACACCGGGATGTAGTTCAGCAGCGCCTGCATGGTGTCTGAATTTGGTTCGGTGCAGCAACCTGCAGGTAGTGTTTATACTTCCTGACAGGCACAAAGGCCTGATTTAAAGGGTCATTAGCCATTTTTTTCGTTCAAGTGCTAACCTGGGCGTGGGCCATCTCGAGCCTAACATCTAGACAGTAATGCAATAGAAGTAAACAAAGGCCCATAGCTTATCTCTTCACAGGTCCTTTAGAAAAACTTGGACTTTGAGGCAGGGTTTTGACTTTTTCACTCCTCCATGTAAGAGATGTGCATACACTGTAGGAATGAAGCAATTACACTAGTAATGATTTAAATGGCACCTATACATTTGTTTTTTTATTTTGTTCTTTTACAGCACTACTCATCTCAGTGTAGGGTGCCAGAGCACTTTACTTCACAAACAGAGACACAATAACTCATACAAGTGTGTAAATTATTCTACAAGAAATATTACAAAATACACCTAGGTTTATACGGTGTAGGAATCATATGCCATCCTTAATTTGAAACATTATATGTTAAGTGTGAATGGTCAGCAGAAACAGAAAGATGTCAGGCTATAAAACGTTAACACAATGGTTGGGGTTGTCTGTACTAACAAGACTTTATTCCCACAGGAGCGCTTCTTTTGTAGTCTTAGAATAACAACACATAGAGAAAAAAAACAATAAGGATCTAAACCTATTGCTTACAATTGCATGCAGCTCTTTCATGCTAGTAAATGGGTCACTGTGCTATATGTTAATGATTGCAATTTATGGACTGGAAGCAACAAAATGATCTCAGTGTTAAAAGCAGTAGCCCGCTTAACTAACTACATAAAATACAAGTCTGCAATGTGCATAATACACACTGTGCTTTGCAGCTGGCACGTTAAAACGATATGTTACTTTATGAGTCAAAACTGTGGTTAGACAAAATACAGAACCCTCCTAGAACTGCAATAACCACCAGAATTATCTGAAATATGACACGCCCTACTCATGGTCAAATTTGAAGTGTAAGCTCGAAAGAGAATACACGTTCACCCTTTTTAAGACTTGGTCAAACCAAGCAACTAGACCCATCCACAGTCTAAAATCTCCATTAGGCCCAACTCATTCAGCTTCCCCGGCAAGGCATTTGTTCCCATCTTCTTTGAAGTACCCCAAGCAAGACCTTGGAGTCTGGATTCTGGAAGACTTGCCTTCAAAATTGATTGATGTAGAGTATAACCCACCATCAAATCTTAGAATTGCTGAGGCAAGTCAACTCGCCACTACAAACGATCTTTGTGAGTCGCATCTAAGAATCTCTTAGCTAACTGTGAATACTTTGAGCACTCCAAAAAATGGATCCGCAGGTAGATTTACTAAATGTGCTGACAACATTTGTCTCAGGAATTGAAAAGAAATTAGCTGAAATGAACAGTCTAATACGCAGGGCACAAAACCACATCACACTTCAGGAAACGTAGTGCTCTTGTGCTCTAATTGTTGATAAAATAATTTCTTTGACTCAATTATCAAAGTCTTGAGATCTTGAAAACAACAAAGGACACACAAATTCTTCTTGATCAGGCAACACGAAGAGGCACTCCATCCCACGCAAATTGTGGCAACTGCCTTTTGGCATCTTCAACCACTGTGTCAGAAAACCAAAGTCACTGAGGTACACCTAGAAAAAAACAATATACAACCTCAGGTAGAGTGTGCCAGTGAACCTATAGTCCACCAGGGTTTAACCAGTCTCCCATTGACAAAAGGGCAAAGTAAAATATTATGTAAACCAGGAAATAAAATAAAAATAGCTGGGCCTCCTATCTTCAGTCAGAACCAACTGAAGCACAATTAGCCATCATACCACAATTCAAGAGTTAGTTTGTCTGGTAAATCTGATGAGGTACACACTCATTCAATGCCCAGATTCTTTTCAATCTTTGAGGCCAATGCTCAGACCAAAAGTACAACCAAACAGCTAACTTCATGCGCAGAGCAAAGACATCAGAGTGGAACCGGGAATCCTGATTGACATGGAAGCATCAGTATTAATTATCAATTTACCAGACCCACTTCTGCACCATTCTTCCTCCAGCCCTCAGAAGATCGAAAGGAATGATGTACCAACTATCAGCGGGGGAATGACCATAATTGCCTTGACTCTAACTACTATGCAGAGTGAAGATCTTAATTCCCAAAGGGAGAAGTCACCCACATGAAATGTTGACACTAGCTCCACCCTTTTGGGCACCCCTCTTGAAACTTATTCTCCACATACTAAGTTCTCTGGTAAGACTGGATGCATAGAGGAAACCACTTGTAACATGGACACCTCTGTTGACCGTCCAGGTAGTAGGTGCACAATATCTCACCCTGACTACCCCCTCCAGAAGGAGGTGAGACATTTTAAATCAAGGCAATATATTAAAACTCTTGCACGCTCTTCCCACCCATGTGCATCTTAGCACAGCATACATTGAGGACTCATTACAAGGCTGGCGGGACCGTGACATTATGACCATGGCGATACCACTATGGCCGGACTGCCGGCACTGCCACTTTTCGCCTGCCCGACAGCCTGGCGGTGGTGACGGTCCCAATCCACTAGGGCAGTGCTACTGGCTAATGACCTTGCCTCCAACTGTCCTTAATACACCCACACACATTTTGCCTGGTAATTTAGAGTCAATTAATCTGAAGAGGATCCGACGGACAACGTGCACAATTGTCCCAATAGAATCTCTGGTGTCATGTCTTCTACAATTGACAAACATGTACAGTCAATCACGAAACTCCAACTGAGATCTTTTTATGGTTATGTGTCCGCCGCAGTCTCCTCTGAGGGAAACATTTCATCCTGGTGTATCCCTGCAGCACTATTAAAAGGTATTCATCTCCTTTATATAGGCAGGTGGGTAAGAATAAAAATTGACGATGGCTCAACTCTCTCTCTTGAGAAATATCTACACCCTTGAAAGATTGAAACATGGTTGTCTCCTGGCCCCTTATTTCTTCAATTTATTTTTGGCTGATCTCTCAAAATCCCTCGGTGAAGTCAATGTGCATCCACCGAAGTCAGGACACAAACCGATCTCAAGTCTTCTTTACGCAGATAACGTTGTATTGATTAGTTGAACAAAATTGGCCTGCAACAACTTATAAATGAATTCTATTAAGAAAGTGCAATAAAGAACAGTAAGTAAGTCAATTGTAAAAAAAAAAAAAAATCCCAACCAGAGAGAAACAAAAACTATTTTTGGGGGTTTCAAGGATGGTTTTAAATTATGTTACCAAGGACCTCTGGTGCTGCGATGGGCAAAGAATTTGAAATCTGCTGATACACATGTGGCTGTTGGTGAATCTTACGATCTCTCCATTGGGTGTGGTGCTCAAAAAGCAGCCAGGTGAATTTCGGCATATTCAACATCTTTCATGGCCAGCAGGTGAGTCTATCAATGACTTCACTGCCAGTGAGGATTCTGAGGTGAAATATGCCTTGGTGGATGATGCTATCCTTTCGATATGGGATTGCGGCCGGGGGACGGCGATGACTAAGTCAGACATCAAGTCAGCTTTTCGGCTGTTACGGTATATCCAGAGGTCTTTTTGCTGTTGGATTCACAGTTGGGTGAAGCCTTTTATGTAGACAGAATGTTGCCAATGGGTTGTTCCATTTCATGTTCCCATTTTGGATTGTTCAGTTCTTTCTTGCAGTAGTATTTTCAGTTTAGGAGTGGTTTTAAATGTGTCACCCACTATTTGGGTGATTCCCTCTTTGTTGGGAGTGCAGGGTCAGGTGACTGTGGCAGGGCTCTGGAGACATTCAGTTGTGTGATAGAAGAAATAGGGGTGCCACTAGGTCCAGAAAAAAGTGAGGGCCCTGTTACCTATATAACTGTTGTGGCCTCTTACTCTCTTATGCATTCTCCCCGCTACTTTAATGTTCCCTGCCACTCAACACTTCTCACTCCAACTGTCCACTCATCGAAGCACAAACACTGTCAACATTCTAACCATACAATGACCTCAGCCACTGGCTGAGCAGCAGGGAAAATTAAGGTAACGGGGAGAATGCATAAGATAGCAAGAGGCCCCCATACATCTCCCCCTTATGAAAACAATGAAATACTCAACAGAACAGGCAAAACAACCCCATTAACCGTCCTTCAAAATTATGAGTATCACCCCATCAAAATAAACATAACAGGTTAACAAACACTCTCTGCTTAACATCAATACTCCAGTGGGATGTAAGATACAAAAATACAGTTAATCAATACATTCCACAAACTCATAATACAAGTGTACAAATAACTCAAAACTTCCCTTCTCACCCAACAGAGAACACTAACTACTTGTTCCCCTCCACATCATGCACACTATAACAGGACCAGCCTGTTGCCTTCCACAACTCAACACTCCACAGGACTTGAGTTCCTTCCACCTCTACTGCATTGGAGTGTAACCATGAACCCCCATCAACATACACCTAAACAGAACAAGGATCTCACCTACCATCCACTGCATTGGGGTGTCAACATGGTCCCCCATCACCATTCACTTAGACAGAACCAGGGTTTCAACTACCCTCTACCGCATTGGAGTGCAACCACGTACTCCCATCACCCTATGCACAAATAGGACCAGGGTTTTACTTACCCTCTACTGCATTCAAATGTAACCACTTGCCCCCTTAACATTGGGTCTAAAACACTGACCCCACATCCTTAACCCTGTAGGAAGAATTGGCACATATCACTGGGGTGTAGGCCCCTTAACATTGGGCTTAACAGCCTGCCCCCACATCCTTAACCCCATAGGAAGGATTGATACATATTACTGGGATGTACTCCCCTTAACATTGGGCTTAACACACTGCCCCCACATCCTGAACCCCTTAAGAACGATGGTCAAAAACACAATTCGAAATATAGACCAAGATACTAATATCACAACATTAAAATGTCACTCTGCATGTGATCCTAGCATCCAACCTCAAATTATACGTCTCTAAAAATTAAGCATGGGTTTAAAACCTCGTTATATACACACGCAAAATATGGTAAGCAAAGTGTCATGTTAAAATAGCATTAGGGCGCCCCTCCCATGCATAACATACATGCCACGACTAAACAACTTTAAAACAAGTCAGTAAAGGCATAACATTTCTCAGTTCCATACAGCATAAAAAATTAATTTCAACAGCGGCAAGCATTGTCAGCATAAACATAACATTACTCCGTTCAATCCAATGCAGCTTTAAAAACCAGCATAGCAGCATTGAAAATACACTCAAGCAATGTATGGTATTGAGTAAAATGCACATGAGAGTATATCTAAAGTTGAGTTATTCTCTGGAATATTCAAATACCTCACACCGGCGAGCGACTTCTCACCGAATACATTGCCACTGTACATTTTGTTCCATTAAAATGCCCTCACAGCTCTATATCTTCATCCGAAAAAGTGGTTCTCCACTGCCCACGAGCTGTTTCCATATGCCAGGTCGGCGCTCTAGCCTTCCTTTCAGAAAGCTTCCTAGAAACAGATCAGTACCCAATGACCTCTCTTGCAGAATATGGGGTGGGGAAACTCAGCAACCCAATCAACAGGAAGACTGTAACTGTTACTCACAAAGTGTGCCCTAAAGCACAGAGCCTCAAGTGGCTGCTGCTGCGCAGGTTCACTGATCATTCTTCGGATAGTGTTTAAATGCTGACACCAGTTGTTCCTCCAACTGACTTTCCACTAGGTTGCAAATGTTCAGTGCTGTACATTTATAACTCTGTACACATGCAGTTCAGCAGACCATTTCCTCAATATACCCAGCCCATACAAGCAGGTACAACAGGTCTGGCTCCGTGCACAACTGAGCAGACCACCTTGTCAATCTTCAGGCCACTGCACTCCCTGTTTGCTGCGCACCTAGTAGATAAAACAGCTTGCCTTGAAGTTAAACAGGTCACACGCCCTCTAACTTCTGTTGAGTACATGCTGCTCCTATTAGGGCTTTATGTGTAACCTACAACTAAGCGAATAAACCTACATCTTATAACCTACGAGTATCCATCATTAATTGCAACAATAACCTTTTTAGGAATAAAGGCCCTCATTACAACCCTGGCGGTCGGTGTTAAAGCAGCGGTAAGGCTGCCAGCAGGCCGGCGCTAAAAAAAATTGAATCACGACCATGGCGGAAACCGCCAACATAGACAGCCACTTTAACACTCCGACCGCCACGGCCGTACAAACAAACACAGCGCCGGTCACCACCAACAGACAGGCGGAAGACAATGTACCGCCCACACTATTATGAGAGGCCAATCTGCCACCTTTTACAGGGCGGATTCAACGCGAACAAAAAAAACGGCAGAAACAGGACTTGGAAGGGGAAACACTCCCCTCTACACAACCCACTAGGAACCAGGACTCCATGGAGCCAGAACTCCAAATACTCCCTGCAATAGTATTCCTGCTCCTCTACCAGGAGCACCAAAGATGGCGGCGACGACCGCGGTGAGTACTGCACCTACAACACAGGGGAGGGGGAGGGAAAAGAGAGTGACACACACACGCAACACGCAACACCCCCATCCTCACCCTCACCCACAACAACATACACACAAATACATGCTGCAACATTACATTTACACCCACCAACCCCCCCGGAAGAACGCAATGACAAAAGGAATGATTGTAATGATTGTAATCAATAAAAATCCATTAGTCAAAACTTTAAATACAGTATAAACAATTATGTACACCAACTATACAAGTCAGGGTAGTGCACAATTCAAAGTCCGTGGACCACTGGGCCCAAAATGCATGGGCAAGGCCCACACTCGATACCAGAGAGAACACTGCTGGGGCATCGGATCGAAATGAAACAGGCACCTCAGGGGGAAGGGAAGGGGGGCACCTCAGCCGGATGAGTGCACAACGCCAGCTCCACGAGGGGTCTCTATGCTCATTGATGTATCCTGGGGAGTTGAAAGCCATAGTCTCTCAAGTCTCCCCAGTGGGTGGGTTGCCCACTGCTTTATCCTGGGAAGTGCAAAGCCACAGGCTCTCAAGTCTCTCAAGTGGGTGGGTTGCCCACTGCTTTATACTGGGGAGTGCAAAACCACAGTCTCTCAAGTGGATAACAGTCTCCACTGGTTCTGGAGGGGGCTTTGTGCCAAGAGTGCTTCATCCTGCCAAGGACTGAGGTAGTGGATGTGGCACTCCACTGGTTCTGGAGGGGGCTTGGTGCCCAGAGTGCTTCATCCTGCCAAGGACTGAGGTAGTGGATGTGAATCTCCACTGATTATGGAGGGGGCTTGGTGCCCAGAGTGCTTCATCCTGCCAAGGACTGAGGTAGTGGATACCTTTCTCCACTGGTTCTGGAGGGGGCTTTGTGCCCAGAGTGCTTCATCCTGCCAAGGACTTAGGTAGTGGATGGCTTTCTCCCCTGGTTCTGGAGGGGGCTTTGTGCCCAGAGTGCTTCATCCTGCCAAGGACTGAGGTAGTGGATGTGATACTCCACTGGTTCTGGAGGGGGCTTTTTGCCCAGAGTGCTTCATCCTGCCAAGGACTGAGGTAGTGGATGTGATACTCCACTGGTTTTGGAGGGGGCGTGGTACCCAGAGTGCTTCATCCTGCCAAGGACTGAGGTAGTGGATGCCTTTCTCCACTGGTTCTGGAGGGGACTTTGTGCCCAGAGTGCTTCATCCTGCCAAGGACTGAGGTAGTGGATGCTTTTCTCCACTGGTTCTGGAGGGGGCGGTGTGCCCAGAGTGCTTCATCCTGCCAAGGACTGAGGTAGTGGATGCCTTTCTCCACTGGTTCTGGAGGGGACTTTGTGCCCAGAGTGCTTCATCCTGCCAAGGACTGAGGTAGTGGATGCGATTCTCCAATGGTTCTGGAGGGGGCTTTGTGCACAGAGTGCTTCATCCTGCCAAGGACTGAGGTAGTGGATGTGACACTCCACTGACGGTGGTGCAACATGCAAGCTGCCCAGGCTAATGGAACTGACCACCAGCCTTGTACGACTGACCACTGGGGATGGCAGCCATGTCTGCGGTGGTGCCACTGGCGCAGGATGTTGCGGGCCGATGGTGGTGCTGGCGGCGGGGTCAGTAGCGGTGGTGCTTGCGGCAGTCTTTATGGCGGTGCTGGTGGCGGCCTCACTGACTGCAGTGCTGGTGGCGGCCTCACTGACTGTGGTGCTGGCGGTGGTGTCAGTAGTGGCGGTGCTTGCAGTGAGCTCACTGACTGCGGTGCTGGCGTGGTGTCAGTAGCGGTGGTGCTGGTGGCGGGCTCACTGACTGCGGTGCTGGCGTCTATGTCAGTAGCGGGGTGCTGGTGGCGGGCTCAGTGACTGTGCTGTTGGTGAAGGGCACAGTGTCTGCGGTGCTGGTGAAGGGCTCAGTGTCTGGTGTGCTGGCGGCGGTGTCTGTGACGGTCCTGTCCGGCGTGCAGGTTGGTGTCGACGTGGAACTGCCTTTGATTTTCAGGCCCTTCCCCACCTTGGATGGTGGCGCAGCTGTCTTGTCACTTTCAACTTTTGTCTTGCCTGAGCCCTTGGTGGCAGGTGTTTTTGCCTTCTCCCTCCGGGAGGTGGGCAACTTTTTCAGTTTTAGAGGTGGCAGAATGTCCTTGCCCTCGCTCCTTGGGACACTGGCAGCCCTGTTGCTTGGCGCACTCCAAAATCCCGCTATTGCTGTCACCACTGTGCCCGGTGATGTGGTGGCTGAGGTGCTGGGTTGGGACTTGGAAAGGCAGGCCCTAGGGGACGGACGGGATGAGGTGTAGGGAAGAGGTCAACATTTGATAGGAAAAGCTTTTTAGACACACTGGGATGGGTAGATGGAGGGGGTTTGGGAGTGGAGGAAGAGGTAGTGGTTGTAGGAGGTGTTCGTTTGGTAACTTTGGGTGAAGGTGCATAGGCTGTAGGCTGTTGTGAGGTGGATGGCTGTTGGGTGGGTGTGTGACTGCGTTTGTGTACTTTGGGAGGAGGGCTCACAGACACACTGGTAGAGGACAAAGGGGATGTGTGAATGGTAGTGGGGGTGGTGAGTGCACGTGAGCGGTATGTGGTGATGGGCGTGCTGGAGCTACTGGCTGAGGATGTAGTGCATGCAGGTGTGAGTGGAGACGTGACAGGGAGGGATGAGGGAGACGTGGAGGAGGGGGACACAGTGGAGGCAGTGGATGTTGGTAAGTGTGCATGGGTATGATGCTTGTGTGAGTGCCTGTGGCATGTGTGGTGCTTATGTTTGCCTGAGCCACCCTTGTGTGTTGATGTGTGTGCATGCTGGTCTGATGGTGTGCTTGGGATAGGCTGAGGTACAGTGGATTGGGTCTGGGTGGAGGAAGTTGGAGGGGGAGGCTGGACACAGGGACAATGGCTGCCATCAGTGCAGAGGCCAGAGCCTGAAATGCTCTCTGTTGGCCAGAATGAATGCTCTCCAGGTATGCATTTGTTTGTTGCAACTGCCTCTCTAGACTGCCCAACAGCAAGGGATCTCAGGAGGTCAATGGCCTCCTCACTGAGGGCAGCAGGGCTGACTTGGGCAGGGCCTGAGGTGCCTGGGGCAAAGGAGATGCCCACCCTCCTGGGTGAGCGGCCACGGGACACACGCTGAGGGGCTGTTGGGAGGGCGGTGATGGTAGGGGTGGTGGCGGCTGTACCTGTAGATGCGGTGGGCACAGAGGGGCCCGCCACCGCAAAGGAACTCCCATCAGAGGAGGAGTCGGTGTCGCTGGTCCTGTCCCCGCCGTGGAGCTCCCCTCGCCCTCCGTCCTACTGGTGACTTCAGACTCCGTTGTCTCGCCCTCCAGGGCCATGTGGGATGCAGCTCCCTCTTGCTCCGGTGGCACTGCTCCTCCGCCTGATCGTGCTAATGCACCCAAGAAAAGGGAGACCACAAAAAGAGGGGTGAGAAAGAAGAAAGACAGTTGGCGGACACTACAGACACAGCAGCCCTCTGCACTACGCTGTGCACTTAGAGTTCCCTAATTAATCACAGAGACATGGGGTACAAGGCATATGCCCGATTGCTGCACACATGGAAGTCACAGGAGCCTGACTAGGTGTAGATGGCTCTTACCACTGGTGGGGTTGGGGTGCCACATAGCCTGCCTCACAAAGGGTCCTTGGCTACAAAGCTCGCCCTGGCCTATGGTAACCCACTGCCCACCTCCCCCAACCAGACACCTCCTAATGCGCGCAGAGTCAGATGGATGTGACGGTACTCACCCTCTTGTGGCTGCTGTGATGACCTCAAGCACCCATCCAACTCCAGATACGCCACCGCCAGGATCCGGAACATCAGGGGGGTCATGTTGCGACGGGCACCCCTCCCACGTTGGGAGGCCATCCCCCGCTGGGCCTCTGCCGTCTTCTTGCTCCAGCGGCGAAGGTCCTCCCATCTTTTACGGCAGTTTGTGCTCCATCTGTGGTGGACACCCAGGGTCCGGACGTCGTTGGCGATGGCATGCCAAATATCCTTCTTCTGGTGGGCGCTGACCTAGAGGAATAGTACAGGGGAAAAGGAAAAACTTTAACAGTCCGGACCGCCACAGTCATTGGCTCACGTTCCCACCCTTGCCCTGACGCACATACACTCACCGTCCGCTCATGCAGGCCTCAGTCCCCCCCGTATCTTCCATCCACAAGGTCAGGTATCAAGTGAGTGAACAGAGAAAATGGCGGTCACATCCGCGGCTGTGCGTACCGTCACCGCCGGCGTACAACGTCATTGGCTCCTGGGACCCATAGGGCCCAATGTTAACCAATGCAGGATTGCGCCGTGGTCTTCGACCGCCTACCGCAACGGTGTACAACGCCAGCGCAGTTACCTCATATCCCCTTGTCCCACATTACAGGTCATGCAGCCGCCATTTCAGGGGGCCACATGGCATTATTTTTAAATGCGTCACACATATCTAGGCCTTGCATACACACAGAGACAGGCACAAATTGACAAATGTGTGCAATAAATTCTTTTTTTACTACCTCAGTGTTGGCTGACTCTGTGCTCGCTGTTCTCGTCCATGGGGCACGTCCGCTGGGGCAGGTGAGGAGATGGCGGCATCCTCCGGTGTACAGATCGCTGGTGGACCTGTCAACAATGGAAGAGAGACATGTAATAGTCACCTACAGACTTGATCGTGCCACAGTCCAGGAACTGTGTGCCCAGTTGGAGCCAGACATGATGTCAGCTATCCGCCATGCCACAGGAATCCCCCCTCTAGTGCAGGTCCTGTCAGTACTCCATTTCCTGGCAAGTGGGTCTTTTCAAACAACAGTGGGCATTGCATCAGGGATGTCCCAGCCTATATTCTCAAACGTGTTGTCCAGAGTGTTGTCTGCCCTGCTGAAACACATGCACAGCTACATCGTTTTCCCTCAGGTGGAGGATTTGCCCACAGTGAAAGGTGACTTCTATGCCCTGGGACATATCCCCAACATCATAGGTGCCATTGATTCGACACATGTGGCCTTGGTACCCCCCGCAGGAGTGAACAGGTGTACAGAAACCGGAAGAGCTACCATTCAATGAATGTGCAGATGGTGTGTTTGGCCAACCAGTACATCTCCCATGTGAATGCCAAGTTTCCTGGCTCAGTGCATGACACTTACATTCTGAGGAATAGCAGCATCCTTCATGTGACGGGGCAACTCCAGAGGCACCATGTGTGGCTAATAGGTGAGGACAAGGACCCTATACAGTGTGAATAGTTGTCTGGGTCTGGGCTTGGCTCTATGGGTTAGTGTGTGTCTAACAGTTGTCCCTCGACATTTGCAGGTGACTCTGGTTACCCCAACCTGTCATGGCTACTGACCCCAGTGAGAAATCCCAGGACAAGGGCAGAGGAACGCTACAATGAGGCACATGGGCGAACTAGGAGAGTGATCGAAAGGACCTTCGGCCTCCTGAAGGCCAGGTTCCTGTGCCTCCATATGACAGGTGGTTCTCTCTACTACTCACCAAAGAATGTGTGCCAGATCATCGTGGCCCGCATTTCACAGATGTGGGTCCCACTGTGTGACCTCTGCTATGTTACCTCATGGACTAGAGCTGTGTGACATAGGTATGTTGACAATACAATGGACATTGCTATTTTCCTCAGTTATTGCAAATACACATTTGTGAAAGCACAGACTGACTCCAGATTGTTTTGTGATTCAAGGGTGTTTATTTAAGTGCAAATTAGTGGAGGGGGTTGTAAAACAGTCAGGGGTGATGGTGGAGGAATGTCCATGGCAGAGTCCAGTTATTTGTCTCACAGGTGCATTGTCCAAAGGGGCATAGGAAGTGGAGCTAGGGCAGTTTAAGGATGGACAGGGTGACGAAGTGGGACAGAAGGATGACATTCAGGGTGGTCTCATTTCTTGGTGGGGGTCTTGGCATTGTTCTCTGTCTTGTGCCTGGATCTCAGGGACCGTTTGCGGTGTGGTTCTCCATCTGCAGGGGGTGGGGTGCTGGTGTCATGGTCCTGTGGCGGTGCCTCCTGTCCACTAGCGCCGGCCACTAGCGCCGGCGGAGGTGGTGGGCAGTTCATCATCGAGGCTAGTGTCAGGGGCCCCTTGTTGTGCCACAGTGTCCCTCCTGGTGTTCACAAGGTCCTTCAGCACCCCTACAATGGTGACAAGGGTGGTGTTGATGGACCTGAGTTCCTCCCTGATCCCCAAATACTGTTCCTCCTGCAGCCGCTGGGTCTCCTGAAACTTGGCCAGTACCGTTGCCATAGTCTCCTGGGAATGATGGTACGCTCCCATGATGTTGGAGAGGGCCTCGTGGAGAGAGGGTTCTCTGGGCCTGTCCTCCCCCTGTCGCACAGCAGTCCTTCCAGTTCCCCTGTTTTCCCTTGCCTCTGTCCCCCGAACCGTGTGCCCACTGCTGCTGCCCCCAGGTCCCTGATGTTCTTGGGCTTGTGGGTTTGCCTGTGTTCCCTGTAGTGGTGGACACACTGCTGCTTGACATGTCCTGGGGACAGAGGTATGGGCCCGCTGGGTGGGTGCTGTGTTGGTGTTTCCTGAAGGGGAGGCTCTGTGGTGGCATGTGCCAGTGTGTGGGGAACCGACTGTCACGAGGTCCCAGATGGGCCAGGCTGGTCATCTGGATCCAGTTGGACAGAGCTGCTGTCATCACTGTGGGCCTCTTCTGTGGGGGGGTGGACATGTCTGGAACCTCCTGTCCGGTGACGTTGGGTAGGGGTCCTGCAGGGGTGTAAGGGCATGATTATTGCATGCAGGTAGGGTGCGGGATGTAATAGTTAAGATTTGACTTACCAGAGTCCATTCCTCCAGCTACTCCTGCGAGGCCCTCCGGATGCAGTATAGCTAAGACCTGCTCTTCCCATGTTGTTAGCTGTTGGGGAGGAGGTAGGTGTCCGCCGCCAGTCCTCTGAACTGCAATCTGGTGTCTTGAGACCACAGAACGCACCTTCCTCCGTAGGTCGTTCCACCTCTTCCTGATGTAATGCCGTGTTCTTGGATGCTGTCCCACTGCGTTGACCCTGTCTACGGTTCTACGCCATAGCTCCATCTTCCTAGCAATGGAGGTGTGCTGCACCTGTGATCCGAATAGCTGTGGCTCTACCCGGATGATTTACTCCACCATTACCCTGAGCTCCTCCTCAGAGAACCTGGGGTGTCTTGCGGTGCCATGGGGTGGTGTGGGTGATGTGTGAGGTGGTGTGTGTTGTGATGTATGAGGGGATGTGTTTGTGTGTGTTGTGTGAGGTGCGTGGATGTTGTGTGAGTGATGGTGTTGTGTGCCTGTGGATGCTAGTTTGTTGATGGTGGTGTCTCTCTCTGTGCTTCGTTCTCAATTTTTGTCGTAGGGGTTTGTGGGTGATGTGGGTGTATGTTTTATATTGTATTGGGTGTGTGGGAGTGGTGTGTGTATGTGTATCAGGTGTGTGTATTTCGAAATGTCCAATGTGGTTGTGTTTTGTAAATGTGTGTGTATTTTGAGCGCGGTGGTGTGTACCGCCAATGGAATACCGCAGTTGAAAGACCGCCGCGTGGATTCGTGGGTCGTGATAGTGTGGGCGTATTCCTGTTGGCATGACAGTGGAGGTTTTGCTATCGCCAGTTTATCACTGACCTTTGGTGTGGTGGACTTGTGTGGGTGTCTAGATTTTGGCGGATTCCCAGCTGTGGGTCGTAATAGCTGTAGCGGAATTCCACCGCCGCAGTGGTGTGTTGGCGGTCTTCTGCACGGCGGTAAGCGGGATTTACCGCCAATGTTGTGATGAGGGCCTAAGTTTTCATAGAAGTGAGTTTACCGAGTGACAAGGTTCAGATTTTGTTCCAGCTGTTAGAAGTAGCTTCAGTGTCAAAAAAGATTAAATATAGGAAGCGTCAATCTCTATTAGGCCATCTCAACTTTGCCTGTCAGGTGGTACAGGCTGGGAGGGCTTTTGTGACGACTTGGGTTTTATATGTAAGATGCTGTTTTGCCTCATCATAGAGTCAGCAGCCATATGTGCGGACATGAGAGTTTGGGTGACTTTTTTGAAGGAATTTAATGGAGCCACAATGTTATTGCTGGAGGGTGAATGATTATAGCAGGTGCAGATTTTTTCTGATGTGGCAGATACCCATGGTTTGGGCTTCTTTTAGAATGGATACTGGGTGGAAGAACAGTGGCCAGCTGATTGGCTGGTAGCAAGGAAAAGTACTGCACTTCTGGAATATTTTCCTTTGGTGGTGGCTTTGGTTTTGTGGGGCCAATTGTTGGCCAAGAAACAGGCCAATACACAGAAGGTGAAGGATAAAAAAGTTTTTAGACTGCTCAGAGTTTTTCTTTTGGGTTGTTTAAAATGTAATATTCTATTATGGGTGAGATATGTACAGGGTATGGACAATAGTATCACAGACGCATTATCTTGTTCTCAGTGGCAGGTTCCATGGGTTGTCTCCGTGAGCAGATGTGAAGCAGAAGAGGATGCCACAGGACCTCTGGTAGTTGGGAAGATAAGAATCCTGGATCTGACTGAGAAGTTGGTGGCTGAATCCACCAGAACAGCTTACAGGCAAGCTTGGCACAAGTTTCTTATCAGTGGTGGTTGGAGGAGAAGTAGGATGTCAGGAGAGAATTTCTTGAGGCAGGCTGATGCTATTTGATTTATTATATCTCAGATTGGTTTGGGTTTAGCGTCAGTTACCATTTCAGGCAAAATAGCTGGGATTTCATTCTATTGAAAATATTTTTGGGGTTATGATCTGATGGGAGGTGAAGTTTGTTATAGAATGGAGGCCCGATGGGTGAGGGAAAGGGGGAGACAGAATAGACAGAAGAAGCATGGTTTGGCTCTTTCATGGGGTGTTCCATATTTTGGAACTACTTGGTTTGAGAGGGCGGGTTGGTCTTTTGAGGGAACAAGTTTCTGTTTTTCCTACATCAGTGCAGGTATGATTGCCACATTGTAAGACTGGCCAGTTGGGCATAGGCCAATAGATTCTTTTAGAAAGTGTTGAGAATGTTTCACATTGTCCTTGGCAGAAGTGGTAGGATTTCATGCAACATATTGGTAAAGGTGTTGGCCCATTCATGAAGATGGTCCCCTTTTAACTTCTTTTCAAGTTTTAGAGTTTTGAGAAGGGCATTAGCTGTGTTGGGTCTCCGGCCTGATCAGTTTGGGACTCATTCGTTCCATATTGGTTCGGCCACTGAAGCTAGAAGAATGGGTATAGCTGAAAACATGATAAAGGCAAAGGGAAGGTTGTCAACACCAGGACAGTGCGCGCTCTATGGGTAACATAATGCAAAATGACAAACCTTATGCAATGTAATAATTCATGCATTGTGTGCTAATATTGCATATTAACTTTTTGGATTGCAGGTATTTATCTTGAAATGTCATTGATACTGTTTGCAAAGTGTTGTTCATTTTCAAGCCTTTCCTGCAGCCTGGCTGGGTGTGCCTGGGTGTGGCAGGTGGGCGGGGCTTGGGTCTATTTAAGGAACCCAGCCCAGCTCCAAGTGCTCACTATTCAGAGGTCCCGGTGCAGAATAGCAGCATTTTCCAGGGCTCCTGTTCCGGAGGCCTACTTGGACATTTCCTGGCCCTGTCCTCATCATCTTGCTGATCTTCAAGCAGGGCGGTAAGGTGGAGTTCGGGGAAGGCCCTTGACTCCGTTTTCTAGAAACATTTGAGTTTTGGGCTTTGTGATTTACAGTGTGCGTGATTTGTTCTTAGCACTTAACCCTTGCAGTTCGGATCGGCAGAGTGCGCAATCATTTTGAGGCTTTTGAATCTTGATGGTTGAATCAGCAACAGTGAGCGCGATTCATTCTTGACAATTAACCCTTGCAGTTCGGATCGGCAGAATGCGCGATCATTTCCAGGCATTTGGATCTTGATGGTTGAATCAGCAACACTGTGCACGATTCATTCTTGACAATTAACCCTTGCAGTTCGGATCGGAAGAGTGTGCGATCATTTCAAGGCATTTGAATCTTGATGGTTGAATCGGCAACGGTGTGAGTGATTCATTTTTGGCAATTAATCCTTGCAGTTCGGATCGGCAGAGTCCGTGATCATTTCAAGGCATTTGAATCTTGATGGTTAAATCGGCAACAGTGTGCGTGATTCATTCTTGGCAATTAAACCTTGCAGTTCGGATCGGCAGAGTGCGCAATCATTTCAAGGCATGTGAATCTTGATGGTTGAATCGGCAACAGTGTGCCCGATTCATTCATGGCAATTAACCCTTGCAGTTCGGATCGACAGAGTGCACAATAATTTCAAGGCATTTGAATCTGGATGGTTGAATCGGCAACAGTGTGAGCAGTTCATTCTTGGCAATTAACCCTTGCAGTTTGGACCGGCAGAGTGCGCGATCATTTCAAAACATTGGAATCTTGATGGTTGAATCGGCAACAGTGTGTGCGATTCATTCTTGGCAATTAACCCTTGCAGTTCAGATTGGCAGAGCGCGCGATCATTCGAGGTACTTGAGTCTTGATGCGCAATCTGGCAATAAGGTGCACAATAATTTCTGGGCAATTGAATCTTGAAATTTAGATCAAACAGAGTGTAAGGAAATGGCTCCCTGTTGCAGTTACCCCCCACTTTTTGCCTGATACTGATGCTGACTTGACTGAGAAGTGTGCTGGGACCCTGCTAACCAGGCCCCAGCACCAGTGTTCTTTCACCTAAAATGTACCATTGTTTCCACAATTGGCACACCCCTGGCACACAGATAAGTCCCTTGTAAAAGGTGCCAGTGGTACCAAGGGCCCTGTGACCATGGAAGGTCCCTAAGGGCTGCTGCATATGTTGTGCCACCCTAAGGGACCCCTCACCTAACACATGCACACTGCCATTGCAGATTGTGTGTGTTGGTGGGGAGAAAAAGGCAAAGTCGGCATGGTATCCCCCGCAGGATGCCATGCACACAAAATACTGCCTGTGGCATAGGTAAGTCACCCCTCTAGCAGGCCTTACAGCCCTAAGGCAGGGTGCACTATACCACAGATGAGGGCATAGCTGCATGAGCAATATGCCCCTACAGTGTCTAAGTCTATTCTTAGACATTGTAAGTACAGTTGTGGCCATATTAAGTATATGGTCTGAGAGTTTGTCAAAAACGAACTCCACAGCTCCATAATGGCTACACTGAATACTGGGAAGTTTGGTATCAAACTTCTCAGAGTAATAAACCCACACTGATGCCAGTGTTGGATTTATTAAAAAATGTACACAGAGGGCATCTTAAAGATGCCCCCTGTATTTTACCCAATTGTTCAGTGCAGGACTGACTGGTCTGTGCCAGCCTGCTGCTGAGAGACGAGTTTCTGACCCCATGTGGTGAGGGCCTTTGGGCTCTCTGAGGACAGAAACAAAAGCCTGCTCTGGGTGGAGGTGCTTCACACCTCCCCCCTGCGGGAACTGTAGCACCTAGCAGTGAGCCTCAAAGGCTCAGGCTTTGTGTTACAATTCCCCAGGGCACTCCAGCTAGTGGAGATGCCCGCCCCCTGGACACAGCCCCCACTTTTGGCGGCAAGTCCAGGGGAGATAATGAGAAAAACAAGGAGGAGTCACCCACCAGTCAGGACAGCCCCTAAGGTGTCCTGAGCTGAGGTGACCCCTGCCTTTAGAAATCCTCCATCTTAATTTTGGAGGATTCCCCCAATAGGATTAGGGATGTGCCCCCCCTCCCCTCAGGGAGGAGGCACAAAGAGGGTGTAGCCACCCTCAAGGACAGTAGCCATTGGCTACTAATCTCCCAGACCTAAACACACTCCTAAATTGAGTATTTAGGGGCCCCCAGAACCAAGCAAGATAGATTCCTGCAACCTGAAGACGAAGACGGACTGCTGACCTGAAGCCCTGCAGAGAAGACGGAGACACCAACTGCTTTGGCCCCAGCCCTACTGGCCTGTCTCCCCACATCAAGAAAAACTGCAACAGCGACGCATCCCCCAGGGTTCAGCGACCTCTGAAGCCTCAGAGGACTACCCTGCATCTAAAAGGACCAAGAACTCCCAAGGACAGCGGCCCTGTTCCAAAGAAACTGAAACTTTGTAACAAAGAAGCAACTTTTAAAGACCACACGTTTCCCACCGGAAGCGTGAGACTTTCCACTCTGCACCTGACGCCCCTGGCTCGACCTGCGGAAAACCAACACTACAGGAGGACTCCCCGGCGACTGCGAGCCCGTGAGTAGCCAGAGTTGACCCCCCCTGAGCCCCCACAGCGACGCCTGCAGAGGGAATCCAGAGGCTCCCCCTGACCGCGACTGCCTGCTTCAAAGAACCCGATGCCTGGTAAACACACTGCATCCGCAGCCCCCAGGACCTGAAGGATCCGACCTCCAGTGCAGGAGCGACACCCAGGTGGCCCTCTTCCTAGCCCAGGTGGTGGCTTCCCCGAGGAGCCCCCCCCCCTGCCTGCCTGCCTTGCTGAAGAGACCCCCTGGGTCTCCCATTGAAATCTATTGCGAACCTGACGCCTGTTTGCACTCTGCACCCGACCGCCCCTGTGCCGCTGAGGGTGTACTTTCTATGCTGACTTGTGTCCCCCCCCCCCCGGTGCCCTACAAAACCCCCCTGGTCTGCCCTCCGAAGTCGCGGGTACTTACCCGCTGGCAGACTAGAACCGGGGCACCCATATCTCCATTGAAGCCTATGTGTTTTGGGCACCACTTTGACCGCTGCACTTGACCGGCCCTGAGCTGCTGGTGTGGTAACTTTGGGGTTGCCCTGAACCCCCAACGGTGGGCTACCTTGGACCAAACTTTGAACCCTGTAAGTGCTTTATTTACCTGTGAAATTAACAAATACTTACCTCCCCAAGGAACTGTTGATTTATGCAGTGTCCAATTTTAAAATAGCTTATTGCCATTTTTGCCAAAACTGTACATGCTATTGAGATGATTCAAAGTTCCTAAGATACCTGAGTGAAATACCTTTCCTGTAAAGTATTGTTTGTAAATCTTGAACCTGTGGTTCTTAAAATAAACTAAGAAAATATATTTTCTATATAAAAACCTATTGGCCTGGAATTGTCTTTGAGTGTGTGTTCCTCATTTATTGCCTGTGTGTGTACAACAAATGCTTAACACTACCTTCTGATAAGCCTACTGCTCGACCAGACTACCACAAAATAGAGCATTAGAATTATCTCTTTTTGCCACTATCTTACCTCTAAGGGGAACCCTTGGACTCTGTGCATGCTATTTCTTACTTTGAAATAGTACATACAGAGCCAACTTCCTACACAGAGTCTGATCTTTCTAGACAAAATAAGTTTAGTCAGTTTGCCAGTTCTACAGTATCATTCATGTTACTTCTTTGGGAACGAATGTACTCATTGACTCTTGTTGTGATGTAATAGCTATTCTAAAGATTAACTTGAGAGAGTTTGATGTTCAGATTATATGATTATAAAAAGGTCATGTTATTGAAAAGTTCTTGATCTCTCATGTTATTAGAGCATAAAGAATTGAAACAAAGTTCATGACGATTAATGTGAATGTCCTTGCTATTGTGTTCTTAACTCTTGCTTCCACAGGTCTCCTTCTCCGCTGTTCCCAAACTAAACCCCTAAACCCCATCCCCCGCTTAGCCATTCTTTAACTCTGTGCTATGATAGCTAGTAGAGTTTGGAGCTGCCAAGAGGTGGACATATTGGGAACAGGCACAAACCCTGAGGATCCGGTTTCGCTGACAAAGGTGGAGATCTGCTTGTTACAAACTTTGGGGGTCATTCTGAGTTTGGCTGGCGGCAGG
Organism: Pleurodeles waltl; assembly: GCF_031143425.1. Classification (NCBI taxonomy): domain Eukaryota; kingdom Metazoa; phylum Chordata; class Amphibia; order Caudata; family Salamandridae; genus Pleurodeles; species Pleurodeles waltl. The sequence continues at coordinate 1,458,925,952 of NC_090445.1, read as the reverse complement.
CGCCGCCAGCCAAACGGGAACCACCAGAATACCGCTGCGCGGTCAAAAGACCGCCGCGGTTATTCTGAGTTTCCAGCTGGGCGGGCGGGCGACCGCCAGAAGGCCGCCTACGCGCCCGCCCACCCGGCGGGAAACCCCTTCCCACGAGGAAGCCGGCTCCGAATGGAGCCGGCGGAGTGGGAAGGGTGCGACGGGTGCAGTTGCGCCCGTCGCGAAAATCTTAGTGGGGCCCTGTTAGGGGGCCCCTGCAGTGCCCATGCCATTGGCATGGGCACTGCAGGGGCCCCCAGGGGCCCCACGACACCCGTTACTGCCAGCCAGGTTCTGGCGGTCAAAACCGCCAGAACCAGGCTGGCGATAAGGGGGTCGGAATCCCCATGGCGGAGCTGCCTGCAGCGCCGCCATGGAGGATTCCCCAGGGCAGCGGAAAACCGGCGGGACACCGCCGGTTTTCCGTTTCTGACCGCGGCTGTACCGCCGCGGTCAGAATACCCATGGGAGCACCGCCAGCCTGTTGGCGGTGCTCCCGCGGTCGTTGGCCCTGGCGGTCCGTGACCGCCAGGGTCAGAATGACCCCCTTTATGTGAGATTGTAGGAAGTTTATTGATTTAGCTATTTTGGCTCATTTTTTGTTAATATATATGTTGTCCATCTCAGGTTGTGTGCATTTTCCCCTCTACAGTTGCTCAACCATTTGGATTGTGCGGCATTGTTTTTGTTCACTGGGCTGCAAAGGAAGCAGAAAAAAGATTTGATGGAAGGCAGCTAGCAGGGTGATGAATAATTAGTGGAGAAAATGTTGGATAAATTGTGGTGAATTGTTGGAGTTTTTATCAAGACATCCGACTGGGAGATATTGTCCTGATTTGCCGGTTGTTCATCTAGACTGTTAGAAATGAGGTCTTTGGTTGGCAGTCAGGTTACCCTCTGTCCAAGCAAGGACCCTCACTCTAGTCAGGGTAAGTCCCACACAATCCAAATTATCCAGTGCCCACCCTCTAGTAACTTGGCACTGAGCAGTCAGGCTTAACTTAGAAGGTTGTGTGTAAAGTAGTTGTGCAATAACTCATACAATACCACCGTATAACACCACAGAAATACACCACACAGTGTTTAGAAAAATATATAATATTTATTTGGGTAAATGCAGGTCAAAACGATCAAAGGTGCAATAAGTAAATGTAGCGATATCATTGAAAAGTGATATAAAGGCCCTCATTACAACCCTGGCGGTCGGTGTTAAAGCGGCCGTAAAACCGCCAAAAGGCCGGCAGAATTTTTTTTAATCACGACCATGGCAGAAACTGCCAACAAAGAGAGCCACTTTAACACTCCGACCGCCACGGCGGTACAAACAAACACTGCGGTGGTAACCGCCAACAGACAGGCGGAAGACAATGTACCACCCACAGTATTACAACAGGCCAATCCGCCACCTTTTCCGGGGCGGTTTCACTGCGAACAAAAACACGGCGGAAACAGGACTTGGAAGGGAAAACGCTCACCTCTACACACCCCACGAGGAACCAGGACACCATGGAGCCGGAACTCCATATTCTACCTGCCTTTGTCTTCCTGCTCCTCTACCAGGAGCACGAACGCCGGCGGCGAAGACCACAGTGAGTACTGCACCTACGAGACCGGGGAGGGGGGAGGGAAAAGAGAGTGACACACACACGCAACACGAAACACCCCCACCCTCACCCACTACAACACACACTAATACATGTTGATACATTACAGTTACACCCCCCAACTCCCCTGGAAGAATGCAAAGACAAAAGGAAATGATTGTAACGATTGTAATCTATTAAAATTCAGTACTCAAAAATATATATACACTATAAACAAATATATACACCAATAATACAAGTCCAGGTATTGCACCATTTGTAGTCCGTGGACCACTGGGCCCAAAATGCATGGGTGAGGCCCACACTCGATACCCAATCAAAACGGAGAGAACACTGCAGGGGCATCAGATAGAAATACAACAGGCACCTCAGGGGGAAGGGAGGGGGAGCACCTCAGCCGGATGAGTGCACGACGCCAGATCCACGAGGGGGCTCAATGCCCACTGCTGTATCCTGGGGAGTGCAAAGCCACAGTCTCTCAAGTCTCTCAAGTCTCTCCAGTGGGTGGTTTGCCCACTGCTTTATCCTGGGGAGTTCAAAGCCACAGTCTCTCAAGTCTCTCCAGTGCGTGGATTGCCCACTGCTTTATCCTGGGGAGTGCAAAGCCACAGTCTCTCAAGTCTCTCAACTGGGTGGATTGCCCACTTCTTTATCCTGGGGAGTGCAAAGCCACAGTCTCTCAAGTCTCTCAACTGAGTGGATTGCCCACTGCTTTATCCTGGGGAGTGCAACGCCACAGTCTCTCAAGTCTCTTAAGTGGGTGGTTTGCCCACTGCTTTATCCTGGGGAGTCCAAAGCCACAGTCTCTCAAGTCTCTCAAGTGGGTGGTTTGCCCACTGCTATATACTGGGGAGTGCAAAGCCACAGTAACTCAAGTCTCTCAAGTGGGTGGTTTGCCCACTGCTTTATCTCCTGGGGAGTGCAAAGCCACAGTCTCTCAAGTGGATAACAGCCTCCACTGGTTCTGGAGGGGGCTTTGTGCCCAGAGTGCTTCATCCTGCCAAGGACAGAGGTAGTGGATGCCTTTCTCCACTGGTTCTGGAGGGGGCTTTGTGCCCAGAGTGCTTCATCCTGCCAAGGACAGAGGTAGTGCATGTGAATCTCCACTGGTTCTGGAGGGGGCTTTGTGCCCAGAGTGCTTCATCCTGCCAAGGACAGAGGTAGTGGATGCCTTTCTCCACTGGTTCTGGAGGGGGCTTTGTGCCCAGAGTGCTTCATCCTGCCAAGGACTTGAGGTAGTGGATGCTTTTCTCCACTGGTTCTGGAGGGGGCTTTGTGCCCAGAGTGCTTCATCCTGCCATGGACAGAGGTAGTGGATGTGAATCTCCACTGGTTCTGGAGGGGGCTTTGTGCCCAGAGTGCTTCATCCTACCAAGGACAGAGGTAGTGGATGTGAATCTCCACTGGTTCTGGAGGAGGCTTTGTGCCCAGAGTGCTTCATCCTGCTCATGGCGGCCTCAGTAGCGGCGGTGCTTGCGGCGCTCATTGGCCTGCGGTGCTGATGGGTGGCTCAGTGAACAAGCTGCTGGCGGCGGTGTCCTGGGCAGCGGTGCTGGTGGCGGCGGTGTCCTTGGTAGCGGTGCTGGTGGCGGCGGTGTCCATGGCAGCGGTGCTGGTGGCGGCGGTGTCCTGGGCAGCGGTGCTGGTGGCAGTGATTGTCCCTGGCAGCGGTGCTGGTGGCGGCGGTGTCCTTGGCAGCGGGGCTGGTGGCGGTGGTGTCCTTGGCAGCGGGGCTGGTGGCGGCGGTGTCCTGGGCAGCGGTGCTAGTAGCGGTCTTGTCCGCCGAGCAGTTTGGCGGCGACTTCCCTTTCTTTCTGTGCCCCTTCCCCACCTTGTATGGTGGCGCAGCTTTCTTCCAACTCCAACTGTAGTCCTGGGAGGGCCCTTGGTGGCAGATGTTTTACCCTTCTCCCTCCAGGCAGTGGAAAACTTCTTATGCTTCTGAGGTGGGGGACAGTCCATGGTCTGGCTCCTTGGCACACTGGCTGCCCTGCTGCTTGGCGCACTCAAGAAGCCGGTTACTACTGGCACCACTGTTCCAGCTGATGTGGTGGCTGAGGTGCTGGGTTGGGACCTGGAAAGGCGTGCCCTAGGGGACTGAAGGGGTGGGGGAGGTTAGGGGAAGAGGTCAAGGTTGGACAGGAAACGTTTTTTTAGACACACTGGGACGGGTATATGGAGGGGGTTTGGGAGTGGAGGAAGAGGTAGTGGTTGTAGGAGGTGTACATTTGCTGACTTTGGGTGAAGGTCCATGGGCTGGAGGCTGTCGTGAGGTGGATGGCTGTTTGTTGGGTGTGTGACTGCGTTTGTGTACCTTGGGAGGTGGGCTCACAGACACACTGGGAGAGGACACATGGGATGTGTGAATGGTAGTGGGGGTGGTGACTGCACGTGAGTGGTGTGTGGTGATGGGTGTGCTGGTGGTGGACGTAGTGGATGAAGATGTAGTGCATGCAGGTGTGAGTGGAGACGTGACAGGGAGGGAGGAGGGAGACGAGGAGGAGGGGGACACAGTGGAGGCAGTGGCTCTTGGTATGTCTGCATGGGTATGATGCTTGTGTGAGTACCTGTGGGATGTGTGGTGCTTATGTTTGCCAGAGCTTCTCTTGTGTATTGAGGTGTGTGCATGCTGGTCTGATGGTGTGCTTGGGATAGGCTGAGGTACAGGGATTTGGGTCTGGGTGGAAGAAGTTGGAGGGGGGAGGCTGGACACAGGGACAATGGCTGCCATCAGTGCTGAGGCCAGAGTCTGAAAAGCTTGCTGTTGGGCTGCCCGACCAGAATGAATGCCCTCCAGTTATGCATTGGTCTGTTGCAACTGCCTCTCTACACCCTGGATGGCATTCAGAATGGTAGACTGCCCAACAGTGAGGGACTCCTCACTGAGGGCAGCAGGGCTTACAGGGGCAGGGGCTGAGGTGCCTGGGGCGAAGGAGATGCCTACCCTCCTGGTTGAGCTGCCACGGGGCACACGCTGAGGGGCTGCTGGGAGGGCGGTGCTGGTAGAGGGGGTGGCGGCTGTACCTGTAGATGCGGGGGCACAGAGGGGCCCGCCACCGCGAGGGAGCTCCCATCAGAGGAGGAGTCCGTGTCGCTGGTCTCAGCTCCTGTCCCCGCCGTGGAGCTCCCCTCGCCCTCCGTCCCACTGGTGGCTTCAGACTCCGTTGTCTCGCCCTCCAGGGCCATGTGGGATGCAGCTCCCTCCTGCTCCGGTGCCACTGCTCCTCAGCCTGATGATGTTATTGCACACAAGAACAGGGAGACCAAAAAAAGGGGAGGGAGACAGAAGAAAGACATGTTGAGTGCATGCAATACCGCTACCATTGGCGGACATTACAGACACAGAAGACCTCTGCACTACGCAGTGCACTTAGAGTTCCCTAATTAATCACAGGGACATGGGGTACAAGGCCTATGCCTGATTGATGCACACATGGAATTCACACAAGCCTGACTAGGTGTAGTTGCCTCTGAACACTGGTGGGGTGGGGTGCCACATGGCCTGCCTTACGAAGGGACCTTGCCTACTAAACTCGCCCTGGCCTAGGGGAACCCACAGCCCACCTCCCCCACCCAGACACCTCGTAATGCGCGCTGAATCAGCTGAATGAGAGTGTTCTCATCCCCTTGTGGCTGCTGTGATGCTCTCAAGCGCCCATCCAACTCCTGATATGCCACCGCCAGGATCCGGAACATCAGGGGGGTCATGGTGCGACGGGCACCCCTCCCACGTTGGGAGGCCATCCCCAGCTGGGCCTCCGCCGTCTTCTTGCTCCAGCGGCGAATGTCCTACCATCTTTTCCGGCAGTGGGTGCTCCGTCTGTGGTGGACCCCCAGGGTCTGGACTTCCTTGGCGATGGCACGCCAAATATCCTTCTTCTGGTGGGCGCTGACCTACAGGAATAGTACAGTGGAAAAGGAGACGATATAACCATCCGGACCGTCACACAGTCATTGGCCCGCGTTCCTACCCTTGCCATGACGCACATGCACTCACCGTCGTTTCATGCACGCCTCATTCTCCCCCCCTATCTTCCATCCACACCACTCCACACAGGCATTGCCCGTACAGCATACTCACAGTGTACTTACCTGTTTGTCTGGAGGACTGTAGAGTAGCGTGTACTGGGGGAGGACCCCATCCACTAGTTTCTCCAACTCCTCCGTGGTGAAGGCAGAGGCCCTTTCCCCAGACACGCGAGCCATTGTTGCTTCCAGACTAAGGTCACAGCAGCACTTGCAGTGTTGGTCCTCTCCTGTCGAAGATCAGGTATCAAGTGAGTGAACAGATAGAAAATGGCGGTCACGTCCGCGGCGGTGTGTACCGTCACCGCCAGAGTACATCGTCATTGGCTCCTGGGACCCACAGGGTCCAATGTTAACCAATGCAGCGCAGTTACCTCATATCCACTTGTCCCACATTACAGGTCAGGCAGCCGCCATTTCAGGGGGCCACATGGCATTAATTTTAAATGTGTCACACATATCTAGGCCTTGCATACACATTAAGACCGGGACATAGCGGATTGAAAAATGTGTGCAATAAAGTAGTATTTTCGTCCTTCAGTGTTGCCTGACCCTCTGCTCGCTGTTCTCCTCTATAGAGCACGTCTGCTGGGGCAGGTGAGGAGATGGCGGCATCCTCCGGTGTACAGACCGCTGGTGGACCTGTTGACAATGGAAGAGCGACATGTAACTGTCACCTACAGACTGGACCGTGCCACAGTCCGGGAACTGTGTGCCCAGTTGGAGCCGGACCTGATGTAAGCTATCCGCCATCCCACAGGTATCCCCCCTCTAGTGCAGGTGCTTTCAGTACTCCATTTCCTGGCAAGTGGGTCTTTTCAGACGACAGTGGCCATAGCATCAGGGATGTCCCAGCCTATGTTTTCCAACGTGTTGTCCAGAGTGTTGTCTGCCCTGCTGAATCACATGCACAGCTACATCGTTTTCCCTCAGGTGGAGGATTTGCAACAGTGAAAGGTGACTTCTATGCCCTGGGACATATCCCCAACATCATAGGTGCCATTGATGGGACACATGTGGCCTTGGTTCCCCTCCCGCAGGAGTGAACAGGTGTACAGAAACCGGAAGAGTTACCATTCTATGAATGTGCAGATGGTGTGTTTGGCCGACCAGTAAATCTCCCATGTGAACGCCAAATTTCCTGGCTCAGTGCCTGACGCTTGCATTCTGAGGAATAGCAGCATCCCTTAACTCCAGAGGCACCGTGTGTGGCTATTAGGTGAGGACATGGACCCTATACAGTGTGACTAGGTGTCTGGGTCTGGGGTTGTCCCTAAGGGTTAGTGTGTGTCTAACAGTTGTCCCTCGACATTTGCAGGTGACTCTGGGTACCCCAACCTGTCATGGTTAGTGACCCCAGTGAGAAATCCCAGGACAAGGGCAGAGGAACACTACAATGAGGCCCCTGGGCGAACTAGGAGGGTTATAGAGAGGACCTTCGGCCTCCTGAAGGCCAGGTTCAGGTGCCTCCATATGACAGGTGGTTCCCTATTCTATTCACCAAAGAAGGTGTGCCAGATCATCGTGGCCTGCTGTATGATTCACAACTTGGCTTTGCGACGACAGGTGCCTTTTCTGCAGGAGGATGGTCCAGATGGAGGTCTTGTGGCAGATGTGGAGCCTGTGGACAGTGAAGACGAGGAAGCAGAAGAAGAGGATATCGACAACAGAAACACAGTGATTCATCAATACTTCCAGTGAGACACAGGTAAGAAGACATCACTGCCTGCTACATCTGATACACTTGTTTTACCTCTCATCTGTCTGGCACTTTCACCCAGTGTATGGACCCTGAGTTGTCACTTTCCCTTTCGATTTCACAGATGTGGGTCCCACTGTGTGACATCTGCTTTGTTTCCTCATGGACTAGAGCTGTGTGACATAGGTATATTGACAGTACAATGGATATATCATTTTTACTCAGTTATTGCAAATACACATTTTCGAAAGCACAGACTGACTCCAGATAGTTTTTTGATTTAAGGGTGTTTATTTAAGTGCCAAATAGTTGAGGGGGTTGTAAAATGGTTAGGGGTGATGGTGGAGAAATGTCCATGGCAGAGTCCAGTCTATTAGTCTCACAGGTGCATTGTCCAAAGGGGCATAGGAAGTGGAGCTGGGGCAGTTGATGGATGGACAGGATGACAAAGTGGGACAAAAGGATGACAATCAGGGTGGTCTCATTTCTTGGTGGGGGTCTTGGCATTGTTCTCTGTCTTTGTCCTGGATCTCAGGGACAGTTTGCGGGGTGGTTCTCCATCTGAAGGGGGTGGGGTGCTGGTGTCGTGGTCCTGTGGCGGAGCCTCCTGTCCACTAGCGCCGGTGGAGGTGGTGGGCAGTTCATCGGCCATACTAGTGTCAGGGGCCCCTTGTTGTGCCACAGTGTCCCTCCTGGTGTTCACGAGTTCTTTCAGCACCCCTACAATGGTGCCCAGGGTGGAATTGATGGCTTTGAGTTCCTCCCTGAACCCCAAATACTGTTCCTCCTACAGCCGCTGGGTCTCCTGAAACTTGGCCAGTACCGTTGCCATCGTCTCCTGGGAATGGTGGTAGGCTCCCATGATGTTGGAGAGGGCCTCGTGGAGAATGGGTTCCCTGGGCCTGTCCTCCCCCTGTCGCACCGCAGCCCTCCCAGTTCCCCTGTGTTCCTGGGCCTCTGTCCCCTGAACTGTGTACCCACTGCCACTGCCCCCAGGTCCCTGGTGTTGTTGGGTTGGTGGGTTAGCCTGGGTTCCCAGTAGTGGTGGACACACTGCTGCTTGACGTGTCCTGGGGACAGAGGTCTGGGCCCGCTGGGTGGGTGCTGTGCGCGTGTTTCCCTAGGGGGGAGGCTCTGTTGTGGCTTGTGCCGGTGTCAGGGGAACCGACTGTCCCGGGGTCCCAGATGGGCTGGGCTGGTCATCTTGATCCAGTTGGACAGAGCTGCTGTCATCACTGTGGGCCTCTTCTGTGGGGGGAGTAGACATGTCTGGAACCTCCTGTCCGGTGACGTTGGGTAGGGGTCCTGCAGGGGTGTAAAGGCATAATTATTGCATCTGTGTGTGCCATGGTGTGCAATGGGTGGGTGACCCTGTACCCCAGTGCTTGCATTCTTGTGTAGGACCTTGTGTGATAATTGTTTAGAGGTGTGTGTGGGTATGTGCAGTGGCCATGCATTGGTGATTGGTGTCCATGCTTTGGTGTTGCATTCAGGGCTTGGTGTTGGGATGGGTGGGTTGTGATAGTGGGACATACGTGAGGAGTTGGAGTGATGGGGGTGAGGGCGAGGGTGGGGGTATGTGATAGCATGCATGTAGGGTGGGGGATGAGTAGTGAAAGCTTTGACTTACCAGAGTCCATTCCTCCAGCTACTCCTGTGAGGCCCTTAGGATGCAATATAGTCAAGACCTGCTTCTCCCCTGTTGTTAGTTGTGGGGGAGGAGGTGGGGGTACGCCGCCAGTCCCCTGAACCGCGATGTGGTGTCTTGAGACCATGGAACGTACCTTCCCCCGTAGGTCGTTCCACCGCTTCCTGATGTCATCCCTAGTTCTTGGGTGCTGTCCCACTGCATTGACCCTGTCCACGATTCTGCGCCATAGCTCCATCTTCCTAGCTATGGTGGTGTGCTGCACCTGTGATCCGAATAGCTGTGGCTCTACCCGGATGATTTCCTCCACCATGACCCTGATCTCCTCCTCAGAAAACCTGGGGTGTCTTTGCAGTACCATGGGGTGGTGTGGGTGATGTGTGAGGCGGTGTGTGTTGTGATGTGTGGGGTGATGTTTAGAAGTGTGTGGTGTTTTGTGCATGGATGTGTATGTGTGATGGTGTTGTGTGCCTCTGTATGGTGGGGTTGTCTTTGCTGTGCTGTCTCTCTGGCCTTCGTCTAAATTTCTGGACGTAAGGGTTTGTGGGTGATGTGGGTGTGTGTTTTATATTGTATTGAGTGTGTGGGAGTGGTGTGTGTCTGTGTATCAGGTATGTGTATTTGGAATTGTCCAATGTGGTAGTGTTTTATAAATGTGTGTGTATTTTTAGCGCAGCGGTGTGTACTGCCAATGGAATAACGCAGTTGAAAGACCGCCGCAGTGATTCATGGGTCGTGATAGTGTGGGCATATTCCTGTTGGCGTGACGGTGGAGGTTTTGTTATCGCCAGTTTATCACTGACCTTTGGTGTGGCGGACTTGTGTGAGTGTCTGGATTTTGGCGGATTCGGAGCTGTGGGTCGTAATAGCTGTGGCGGAATTCCGCAGCCACAGTGGTGTGGTGGCGGTCTTCTGCACGGCAGTAAGCAGCATTTACCGCCAATGTTGTAATGACCCCCAAAGTGTCTTAAGTCTCTTAAAAGCAAACAAAGTCTCTTTCAAGCACAAAGTACCTGGTTCGCTTGAAAAACCTCAGCAAAGACCCGCAGAGGAGAAGCGTGGAAACAAAAGGGTGTGCGTCAATTTGTCAGGCCGCACATGGTGATGCCTCATTTAGTTTCCAGGCAGGGACAGCAGGGACGGCTGTGCGTCGATTTCCAGCGCTCGGTCGTGGATCCTCTTCAGGTTGCGTTGATTTTCTGCGCTGGCAGGACGAGGTCACAGGAGCTGCGTTGATACGGTGTATCGAATTTTCTACCGCATGGCAGGTGATGCGTCAATTCCTCTCTGGAAGTTGGACTGCATTGTTCCGGCTCGACTATGCGTCGATCCAGTGGGCCGCACATCGAATTTTCGGTCGCTACGCTGATGCTGCGTTGATCTTCTCATTGCGAAGTCGGTCTGCGTCGTTCCGGTTCGGCATGCAGTGAAATTTGCACCCCAGTGCAGGCTATGCGTAATTTTTGGTACGCTGTGGGTTGAATTTCCAGGAAGGCAGTATCCCCCGGGGTATTTCGGGCGAGTTGATGCTACCCATAAGACACAACAGGGTGTCATTGGTGGCATGAGCTGTTGGCGGGGTTAGAATAGGTTTTTAGGTGGCTGTATGTTGTGGACCGGCCTCTTTGGCCAGGTCAGCAGGATTTTTTTGTCCCTGCCACCTTCCCTTCAGGTGATGTGATTTTGAGGATTGTCACTGTTTTAACAGGGGACGTCTAATTGTGTTTTTCCTTTTGCCACTGGTAGACGGGTCTGTTTCTCTTATGGTAGTGTCAGGGCACTTTTTGGTGATGGGGTGGTTCTAAGGGTGGGTGTCCACAGCACAGGGATGGCGGGACATGATCAGGGAAAAAGGGGGTGGATTGGCCAAAGGGGACGGGAAGAGAATGGTGACTTCAGAGGGCATATTATAACCAGCGGTATCTCGTCCGCTATGGCAGGGGAGCATTGATCCCCCACCAGCAGCAGCCGCTGCAAACCTTTTACAACAAAACAATAATATACCATGTTTATTATTGTTTTGTTTTGAAAGGGGCAGGTCATTGGGGATGACAGTGTGCATGTATGTGTGGCAGGCTGTGTCGGGCCGGCCAAACACACATGTGCACAGGGCTCTCTCCAGCCCGGCACTGTGTTGTTGGGCTGGAGGGAGCGGGCACAGGCTCCCAGTCTGCCTGGGAGCACCCTGGCTAGCCGCTCCCACTCAAACCTAACGCTGCTCTGAGCAGCGTCAGGATTGGCCACAGGGCAGGCTGGGGACATGTGCATCCTGTCAGGAAGAAGGAGCGGCAGCGCAGCAGCGAAGCAAGGAAGGTAAGTTTTTAATTTTTTTAATATAAATTAGTGTTTATCCCTCCCTCCGCATGCCACCCCGCCCCTTTACAGCGCAGAGGGCAGCAACTGATTATAACTATGAGCTTTGGGGGATGGGGTATGAGGAGATTTGAGGGGAAGGGAAGAGTTTACTAAGGGTGAGGTGGGGTTAAGAGTTGTCTTTTGTATTAGTGAGGTTTTATTCGTTTTGTAAGGCACTTCGCCTAGGTAATTTGAAGTTGAATTGCAAACCTGTTGTACTAAAGTGGCCTTTTACCCCATATAAAGGCGTGGAGTGTCTTATTTGGCGCCTTCTTTCCCTATGGTTATGGGTGTTGTTACAAGGTGTGCGAGCACAGTCTTGTGAGGTCTGGGCTCTGTTCAGTGAGCATGGAAATGGACTGGGCAAGGGCCTACAGGGATGAAATGATAAAATCATATTTGGATATGAATAGTGTGACAGGTGTGAAAACTGAATTAACTACTGATGACTTTAATTTATTATGGGTTATGAATTTGCAAGGAATTAGGCTAACATAGAAAATAATGTGTGACTTGGAAAATGCCCCACTTAAGTGGCCCACATGAAATGCATAATGCTTTTAGTGAATGCATATTATTAATTGATTGAGGTACACTATAGAGAAAAATTATATTAGTATGTCATATTAATGATTATATGTTATGTAGTTGTTTTATTAACTTGAGGCCTTAGGTTAGCGAGGTTTGGGCCTAGGTCTGAACAACCTCATGTTAAGCTGCTGTGTTTAATAAAATAGTGGAAAATGTATGACCAGAGAGTTAATGCTTTCATTGTTCACACTGCGCTGACCAAACATTTTGCAGATGTCTTTTGCTGTCTCATGCTTGCTTGAAAGTCTTGTACTAGGAAATGTAACTTTGTAAAGTTTGACGTGTGAGACAGCGATGTTCCCAGGAACCAACAATGGATGCACTGACTGGAGTGTGGATTGCAAAAAAATAGATACCTGACAAGTCTGACGATTGGAACAGTGGAAGAGAAGCCTATCATCTACATGTGAAGGACAGTTTACTGTAGTTATATCTTAGATTTGGATTTTTATTTCTATTGGATTAACTATAAACGTATGATTTTCTGACCAATTACAATGTGGGAAGATTCTTTAGGACATTCTAACTAAGCCCGACTGCACAGAGGAGAGGGAGCTCTTTTCTATTTTTGATTTTCCCCTTAGTGGTTCTGTTTGAGGAGTGAACAGTTCCTGTATAACTTTGACTTGATAGCTTTATTGCCAATGGTGGATGCTGATCCCTTAGAGATCACTTCTTAAATGGTTCAGATAGCTTAGATTCCCCTGTGTCTGAGCCATTCCCTTTCACTGCCCCGTTGCTGAAGCCGACCAGCCAGATGTCTAACTGACGAAGAGAAATTGCAGCTTGCTGATCCAATTGAGGAGAGGTATAACAAATGTTATTGTCCTTGTTGTAGATTTGTTCTTTGTTTCTAGGTACCAATCACTAATTTGATAGAGCCATAGTTTAGATGTTTTTCCAAATTAACTTTGACTAAAATTGTTTTGCATGAAGCCCAAACATGCTATTCTAATCAGAAGTTTAGTTAGGGAGCCCTGGGAATGTTAACAAACTGGAATTAACAAAGTTTTGAATTTGTTCACCTGTTGAATCTAGATGTATGTCATTTCTACTGTGCAGTTATTTTTGTTGTTAATTTGCACTGTGACTCTTGAATGCGTAACCATAAATGCTTTGGTTAAATTGAGATTCTTTACAAGATTCGGTCAGCCGGGGCTATTCACGTATGTTTATTATTTGGGTTTGAGATTAATTTACGTGACATTAGCATTGTTAATATAGGGAAATAAACGTTCTAACATTTACTAAAATATGTGGTTATTCGTGACCAAATGGGTCATGGTGCATATAGATTATTGTCTCCAAAAGGAAATGTTTGTTTATTGATTATGTTGAAGGATTATTGATTGGAGAAACAACCTAGTGGAGTCACCCCAAGCATAGTCAAAAGATCCATTGAACCTCTAACTCGTCCCCTTATTAATTAAAATATAAAAGACCAAATAAGGTTAGACGCTCTCACAGTTCTTGGTAGCAGAGTGGGATGGTTAGTCTCCTTGTGAGGCAACTAAGTTGGATGGTTAGTCTCCTTGTGAGGCCACTAGAGTCGGATGGTTAGTCTTCTTGAGAGGCCACTATAGGTCTGAAGGTTAGTCTCCTTAAGATATCACTATAATTCACAGATTTGGTAGAAAAGTTGGATGGTGTGTCTCCTTAAGAGACCACTATGATTCCCCAGATTTAATGGATATAATTTTGCAGATGTGGCAGTACAAACAAAAGATCATGTCTCCCTAAGAACCTACCATGACTTTCCCAAAACCTTGGAGTTTGCCAATGCTTGTTTGGGGATGCTCTCAGCGTTTCTAGTGACAGTGTGAATGAAATAGGTTTTGCAGTTGCACAGCTTAAGCAAATCGCAGGTGAATTGTGATGTTTGAGAGTGTTTAGGGAGTTTGCGTACCCCAGATGAAGTTGCTTGGGGAGTTTGGGTACTCCAAATGAAGTTGTTTAAGGAGTTTGCGTACTGTAAAGTGTGAGAGTAGGGAAGTCATCAAACTTCATATGTGTGTGGCGCTTTGTACTTGAAAATTGCCCAAGTGGTTGTTGGTATATGAACCCTATGTGGTCTAAGACTCCAGACTATAGAATAAGTGTATGAGGCACTTGGTTTATGTTGTAATTTGTCTGTTTAATAGGTCAATCGGGCGTGGTTGACAAACTCAAGAGTGCGTGTTAAAGTGAGTGATAGTTTTTCGACTGAGATTTGGTGAGTCCTATGTGCACCAGGAGGATCCAATGATCAGTTGAGAGTAAAATGTGGTGGTTGAATTTTGCTTGCGAGTTGGGGAAACTGAGATAGGAGTATCTGTCAGAGCAAAATGCTGCAGTTGAAAATTCAGTAAGGTTTCTGAAGCGATTGTGTTCTGAGTTGAGGAGAGAAAGCCGAGGGCAGCTGCTGTACATAAGAGTCTGACGTCATTGGAGCCACACTGGGATACTGGGATAGGTCGGACAGTGTGAAAAGCTGCAAACAGATTGGTGGATAACCGTGAAGTGTAATTGTTTGAGAAGGTAGGCGAAAAGGATTTTGGGATTGAAATGCACTTCCTGATTCGATTGAAAGTAGCGTAAATTACAGAAATGAAATTTTCTTAGCTTTAAAGAGTGTCCTAAGTTGGGATGTATTCATTCTAACTAGAATAGGAGAAAGTGCACCGCCAGAAGGTACACCTGCCTATATTGTATTCAAAGAACAAGGTGCTGGAGGGAGCTAAGCGTTTCCTACCAATGGAACATTTAATTTGAGGATTTTAGAGAATCTGAGGAGAGTACTCTGTGATTTGAAACCCCCTCAGAAACTGCACAGTTCAAAGCTTTACCTATTTGGAAATTAGTGGCTAGACAGCAACAGAAATTCAAAAGGAGAATGTGAAAAGCCTGGAAAACGTTAGCTGAGGCAAGATGGGATAATGAGCAGAGGATTTGGAGAGCGGAGTCTTTACAGGGAATTGGGTTGTTTCCTGCAATTACACAAGAGAACGGAAGCGAGGCTAAGAAGATTACCAAAAACAGGGATTCCTATCCTTCAGATGAGAGAGCAGAAATCTACAAAGACTAGAAAATCTTTGACTTAAAATGAAGAATCAGATAATGACTAGTTTATTTTGCAGTTACTGAGAAATCGTCCCCGACCGTATGCAGCACATTAGTCAGGTTCAAGTACTAGTGTAGACCCTACAGCCCTGGTACCAATTAAATCTACACAAAGACAGATACAGGTTAACCGTAGTGTTCCTACTACTTCTGCGATTCAAATCCCCATGCCACAGATGGACATACCCAGAATGTATCCAGACGTACCTATTATAGATACTGTGACCAACTTTGCAGTGCCGACAGGACAGACTGCCCACATGAGACAGTTTATCAGAAGCTGACAATGATCCAGATAGAGTCCTCCCCAAATTTGATGTCCCCAATACAGACACAGACAATCCCGTCAGACACCCCCATAACTGGGTCACAGACAGAGATGTCCGCATTGACAAGTCAGAATACAGGAGTGATGTACCCGAAAGATCCAAATGCCCGACCAAGTCCAGATGCAGTGTCAGTACCGGCTACCATAGGTCCAGTCATACCCTTATTTGCCCAGGGAAACAATAAGAGCAGTGAACAGAAAATCCTGAATCCAAGCGTAGCGAGGGAGAGATTCACTGAGAATGCAGGAATGATGACTCCCATGAGACCGACATTTGGTGGAACAGGTCCGTTAACTGATTTGAATTACCCAAAGGCCCCATTGAATGATTTGGGAAGACCAGAAATAGGTCCTAACCTATTTACATTGACACCAGAGACCCCGAGCCTAACATTACAAAAAGTGCCGGTGTAAGTAATAACAACGTTTCACTACAATTCTCATTGGTTGGAGAAGTTGAGTAGCACCCAAGGTGATTCCAGTGGAGGAAGTGCATTGAATGTGACCAGGCTTAGACTAGAAGCAGAAGATTTACTGGAGGGAACAATGGGGTTAGACAGACTTGAATCGTACCGTGAAGATGAGTTACATTATTTGTGCAAACTGATTACCAACAAAGCAGGAATAGTACAACAGAAATTAGCAGACCTGGCAGGAAAATATGAAGTAGAAATTGAGAAAACAAAACATTTAAAGAGGAGTTACAGATTAGAATTTGACTCAAAGGACTTTGAGAACATGAGAATACCAAGACTGAAAATTCACATTAGGGAATTAGTTCAAAACATTCAAGCATGGGGAGCATTAGATAGGTGGGAAGGCATATGGGTGAAGAAAAGAGACAAGAAAAGGGATTCAGTAAATCTTACTGCGAATGTGCAGCAGGTTGAAAACCCTGTGAAAATATTACCAATGAGAGAAATTCCCGGGGGGGATTTCATCCATGTCCCTTGGAGCAGAAGTGACATTTTGGCCCTCTTTCTGACATTGGCGTTAAATCCCACTTACGCCATGCTGATTGCCGCCAACATATCGCCGCCGCCGTGGATATCCGTTCATCATATTATGACACACACACACCAATCCGTCACTATTCAGCCACAGACACAAGTCCGCCACACCAAAGGTCAGTGATCAACTGGCGGTATCAAAACCCACACAGTTACGGCAACAGAACTACGCCCACCACATTATGACCCACGAATCACCACAGCGGACAGTCAATGGCGGTAAACCATTGGCGGTACATACTGCCGTGCTCAAAATACACACACACACATACAAAATAATACTACATTGGTCAATTTAAATAACACACAACAGACACCCATACACACACCACACCCACACACCCACACCACTATAAAACACATACCCACGTTACCCACAACCCCTTGCGACTACAAACCATTGGCACAAGACTGGCACCACGACCACAGACAAAACCAGAGCCACACACCGCCTACACCTATACACCACCCACGCACCCAACATCACACACCCCAACACATTACCCTACACACCCTCACCTACTCCACTCACACAACACCCATGGCACCACAAGGACCATGGTGGAGGAAATCAAAAGGGTAGATCATCAGCTATTTGGAGCACAGGTGCAGCAGATATCCATTGCTAGGAAGATGGAGCTATGGCGGAGGATCGGTGACAGGGTCAACACCGTGGGACAAACTCAAGGGTGCGTGTTAAAGTGAGTGATAGAACAAGAAGAAGGGACTACATCAGGAAGATGTGGAACGACCTACAGGGGAAGGTGCATTCCATAGCAGGAAGACACCAGCTCGCTACCCAGAGGACTGGCGGTGGACCACCACCTCCTCCCCCACAACTAATAAGATGGGAGGAGCAAGTCTTGGCAATCATGCATCCTGAGGGCCTGGCCGGAGTAGGAGGAGGAATGGACTCTGGTAAGTCAACTCTTTACTACTATCACCTCCCCTGCCTGCATGCCATCACAAAACCCCACCCTCACCCTCACTCCCATCACTCCACCACTTCCCACACACCCCACCATCACATCCCAACTATCCCAGTGGCAAGCCCTGCATACACCACCAATGAATGGACATCACTCACAGCCCTGCATGGACACCTATCACCAAAAGCATGCACACAAGAGAGAAACAGCTAGCCCACCACATACCAACCTACGCAAGTTAAAGCTGCCAGGGAAAATACAACCAAATAGGGCAACCCACCAATGCACAATGTGTCACACACAGAAACAATAACACAGCATTTACATCCCCACAGGTATCCCAGCCAATGTCAGCAGAGAAGAGGTGCCAGCACTATCCAGTCCCCCAACTGAAGAGGCTCACAGTGATGGCAGCAACTCTGCCATCAGGGACCTCTGGACAGTTGGTTACCCAGGCCCAGTCACAGACAACCACAGAACCTCCCCCATCTGGAAACACCACCACAGCACCCACCCAGTGTACCCATACCTCTGTCCCCAGGACACGTCAATCAGCAGTTTGTCCACCTCTACAGGGACCCCAGGGCACACCTCATACCCAAGACAATCAAGGACCTGGGGTCAGTGGCAGTGGACACACTGTTCAGGGGACAGAGGCACAGGACAGCAGGGAAACTGGGAGGATTGCTGTGCACTAGGAGGAGGACAGGCCCTGGGAACCAACTCTTCAGGAGGCACTCACTGAGATCCTGGGAGCCTACCAACATTCCCAGGATACGATCGGCCAGATCCTAGACAACATGCAGGAGTACAGGCGGCTGCAAGAGGGACAGTACCAGGGGATCAGGGAGGACTTGCAGGCCATCAACACCACCCTGGTCTCCATTGCAGGGATGCTGGAAGACATGGCCAACATTATGAGGGAGGCAGTCACACAACAGCGGGCCCCCGCCACTAGCCAGTCATCTGAACTGCCTTCCACCTCCGCTGCCGCTAGTGGACAGGAGGCCCCGCCACTGGACCAACAGGTCTCAAACACCCCTCACCATGCAGATGGTGAACCACCCTGCAAACGTTCCCTGCGATCCAGGCAAAAGCCAGAGAATATTGCCAAGACCCCGCCAGGAAATGAGACTCTCCTGATGGTCACCTTTGTGTCCTGCTCTGTCACCCTGTCCACCTTGAACTTCCATTGCTCCCCTTCCTATGTCCCCTTGGACAATGCACCTGTGCTACAACTAGACTGAAACAATACCCTGGACTTTCCTCCATCATCCCCCCATCCCAATGCACTTGCCCCTCTTCTTAGCACTTTAATGAACACCCTTTGAAAAAATACAAGTATGGAGTAGGTAACATTTTTTAAGTTTCTATTCATTTAAGCAGGTTCAAACATTGCAAACCAACTGTACAGTAATGTTCACAGAGGAAAGACCTGTAGTTTCCTGCAGTGATCACACCAGGAGCAATAGTGTGGCACCAACATCTGCAAAATGAATTGCAAAGGGTACAGTGAGTGGGCATAGAAGTGGGAAATAACAGCATGCCAATGCCAAAGATAATCTAAATAATGACAATGAAATGTAAAGTAACACTGTCTTACCTGTGTGTCATTGGAAGTATTGTCGTATCACTGCTGTTCTGTTGTCCTCATCCTCATCCTCTGCCTCCTCATCCTCACTGTCCACAGGGTCCACTGCTGCCACACGGGCATCTCCAGCCTCCTCCTCCTGCAGAAAAGGAACATGGCGTCCCAATGCAAGGTTGTGCAACACGCAGCATGCCACGATTATCTGGCAGACCTTCTTGGGCGAGTAGCACAGGGATCCACCTGTTAGATGGAGGCACCTGAACCTGGCCTTCAGGAGGCCAAAGTTTCTTTCGATTATCCTTCTTGTTCGCCCATGTCCCTCATTGTAGCATTCTTCTGCCCTTGTCCTGGCATTTCTCACAAGGGTCAGTAGCCATGATAAGTTGGGGTAACCTGAGTCACCTGCAAATATTGAGGGACAACATTTAGCCACACACCATCCCATATGGCCCACACCATACCCATACACAAATATATACTGGGTAGGAACCAGGCCTCACCTATTAGCCAGACCCTGTGCCTCTGTAGTTGGGCCATCACATTTGGGATGCTGCTATTCCTCAGGATAAAGGCATCATGCACAGACCCAGGATACTTTGCATAGACATGGGAGATGTGCCGGTCCGCCAAGTGCACTATCTGGACATTCATGGAGTGGAAACGTACGATTTCTGAACACCTGTTCATTCTGGCTGGGGGGACAAATTCAATATGAGTTCCATCAATCACCCCAATTATGTTGGGGATATGTCCTATTGCATAGACGTCAGCCTTCACTGTGGCCAAATCCTCCACTTGGGGAAAACAATGTAGGTGCACATGTGTTTAATCAGGGCAGACAACACTCTGGTCAGCACTATTGAGAACATTGGCTGTGACATTCCTGCTGCCAAGCCCGCTGTCACTTGGAAAGAACCAGTTGCGAGGAAATGGAGTACAGCTAGGACTTGCACAAGAGGTGGGATCCCAGTGGGGTGACGGATAGCAGATATCAGGTCAGGCTTCAATTGGGCACACAGCTCTGTGATTGTGGCCCTGTCAAGCCTATAGGTGAGGATAATGTGCCTGTCCTCCATTGTTGCCAAGCCCACCAGGGGTCTGTATACGGGGGTGTGCCTCCATCTCATATTCATCCGTAGCTGGTGCAGTCTAAGGCACAAAAGAGTGAGGAGCTGGTCACAAACTGAACATTGGAGTCACAAGAGTACAATGCACGATGTCAATTTGTAATGGGTAAATGGGATTTGTCCTGTATGTTCAAATGTGTCGCAGTTATTATCGAGGGCCTGCCCCCCCCCCCCGAAATGGCGTCCATCTGTCCTCTGTGGAGGGACAGGTGGAAGTGAGGTAATTCCGCAGATGTTGTGCGCCGTTGCGGAAGGCGGTTGGGAACCGCCGTGCAACTCATAATTGGTTAACATTGGGCCCTATGGGGTAGAGTCCAATGGAGATGTACGCCGGCAGTGACAGTATGCACCGCCGCGGACGTGCCCACCATTTTCTATCTGATCACTCACTTGCTACATGACCTTCAACAGGAGAGGACGTACACTGCATGTGCTGCTGTGACCTGTGTCTGGAACCTACCATGGCCCATGTGACTGGGGAAAGAGCCCCTGCCTTCACCTCGGGGGAGATGGTGGATGGGGTCCTACCCCAGTACGGACTGCTGTATGGGCCTCCAGACCAACAGGTTAGTACACTGTGGGCACGATGAATGTGGCATGAATGCATGGATTGGTGTGTGTGAAGGCCTCGTGTAGGGTGGTGGGTGGATGTCCCCTGGGTGGCGTGCAGGTTGTGTGCTGGGCCATGTGTGTGTAAATGGTGATGTGAAGGGGTATGGTGGGCCAAAGGTGTAACAGACAGGACTGTCTGACTGGTACTATTTTAATGTGTGTATTTCCTCAGCAGGTCAACGCCCATCAAAAGAAGGATTTATGGCGTGCCATCGCCAAGGACGTGCGGACCCTGAGGGTCTACGGTAGGCAGAGTGCCCACTGTCGGAAACAGTAGGAGGACCTGAGACCCTGGGCACGGAAGACGGCAGAGGCCCCGCTGTGGATGGCCTCCCAATGAGGAAAGGGTGCCCATCGAACCCTTACCCCCCTGATGGCCCGCACACTGGTGGTGGCCTATCCTGAGCTGGATGGGCGCTTGAGGGCATCACAGCAGCCACAAGGGGGTGAGTACAGTTCCCATCATTACATCTTACGCATGGTAGGGTGGTATCCAGGTGGGGGATGTGTGTCAGTGGGTGCCCCTTGTCCAGGACTGACATTGCAGAGTAGATCCCATGATGGCCAGGGTTCTGAAGTGATAATCCTGCTACCTAGCTCGTAGGCATCTACTACTGGTCAGGGCTGCGTGGGTCCCAGGTGTGCTGCATTTGGCGGTGTGTCCCCTCCCCATGCCTTGGTGGCTAGTACTATAACTGGTAGTGCAATGCATAGTGCATAGGGCTGTTCCCTGTGTGTGAGAGTGATGTGTACACCAACGGTGGTGTTGGTGCAGCCATTAACTCAGTGTACCCTTTGTCTCTTCACCCCCCTTTTTGTTTTGTCACCCCGACCTTATGTGCATTAGCATCATCTGGTGGAGGAGCAGAGGCACCGGCGATGGAGGGAGCTGCATCCCACAGGACCCAGGAGGCAGAGTGCACCAGTGGGATGGAAGGCAAGGAGAGCACCACAGCAGAGACTGGAGGGGACAGTTCGGACACAGATACTTCCTCCAATGGAAGCTCCCTGGTGGTGGTGGACACCTCTGTGACCACCCCAGCTACAGGTAAAGCCGCCTCCCCCGTATCAGCAAAGCCCTCCCAGCAGCCCCTCATCAAGTTGCCCATGCCCGCTCACCAAGGAGAGTGGGTATCTCCTTTGCCCCAGGCACCTCAGGCCCTGACCTAGTGAGCCTTGCTGCCCTGAGTGAGGAGGCTATTGACCTCCTGAGATCCATCTCTGTAGGGCAGTCAAGCATTGTGAATACCATCCAGGGGCTGGCAGACCAGATGCAACAGACTAATGCATTCCTGGAGGGCATTCACACTGGCTTGGAGGCTCAACAGAGATCAATCCAGGCTCTGGCCTCCTCTCTGATGCCAGCCATTGTCCCTGTTTCCACCCTCCAACTTCCTCTTCCCAATCCCATTCCCCTCAACCCCAACCTATCCCAAGCACACCGGCAGACGAGCATGCACACAAGACAACACACAAGAGTGGCACAGGCAAACACAAGCACCACACATCATCCCATAGGCACTCACACAAAAACCATCCAGATGCAGACATACGAACACCCACAATTTCCACTGTGTCCCCCTTCTCCTCCTCCTCCTCCACCTCCCTCCCAGTTCCGTCTACACTCGGATGCACTACATCCTCATCCACTACCAGCATCACCACCACACCTAGCAGAACACACACCTCACTGGTAGACACCTCCACAACAGCCATGCACACGCCCCTGTGCCCTTTCCCATTGTGTCTGTCCCCCCTTCCCAAAGTACACAAACGCAAGCACACAGACACCCAACAGCCATCCATCTCACAACAGCATCCAGCCCATGCACCTGCACCCAAACTCAGCAGACAGACACCTCCTACAACCACTCCCTCTTCCTCCATTCCCAAACCTTCTCCCTCTTCCCGCCCCAATGTCCCTAAGGAGTTTTTCCTCTCCACCATTGACCTTTTCCCTGCCCCATTATCCTTCACATCTGGCCAGGGTGGCAAAAACCCAGGCAAGCACCTCAGCCAACCAGTCCATGGGCCCAGTAGTCTCCACACCCACTCGTGGTGGGAAAGGATCCAGGGCACATGTCCAGAGGTTGAAGGAGTCCGCACCAGTCCGCCTCAAGGAAAAGGTGTCTTCCCCAGCTGCAGGGCAGAAGACCAAGGAGCCAGCCCCAGCTGCTGCCAGGAAGGGCAAGGAGCCAGCACCAGCTGCTGCCAGGAAGGGCAAGGTGCCAGCCCCAGCTGCTGCCAGGAAGGGCAAGGAGCCAGCCCCAGCTGCTGCTAGGAAGGGCAAGGTGCCTGGTACAGGGACTCAGACGGAGACCCCACCACCAACCATGGTTGTGCAGCCATCAGAGGCTGCAGGGGATGGGCTGGAGCCTCCTCCCACCAGCAGCAGCAGCACCACCACCACCAGTGGGCAGCCATGGGAGGCTGCAGAGGATGGACTGGAGCCTCCCCCCACCAGCAGAAGCAGCACCACCACCACCAGTCGGCAGCCGTCCGAGGCTGCAGGGGATGGGCTGGAGCGTCCCCCCATTAGCAGCAGCACCACCACCACCATCAGTGGGCAGCCGTCCAAGGCTGCAGGGGATGGGCTGGAGCCCCCCCCCCCATCAGCAGCAGCACCACCACCACCACCATTTTATTTAAATGAAAACTTTGCCCAAGAATATTGACTGTCAGAGAATAGACAGGACAGCTCAGGAAGGGAAGGAGTCAATTCATGCATACTATGAGAGATTGTTGCAGGCATTTAAACATTACAGTGGCACAGAAACAATTGAGCCGAAAGATATGATTCATTTTGTGTTCAGGCTTGTTGAAGAATTGAGACCCGAAATTAGCCAGATGATTAAGAGTAATTTGGTTTGTTAGCAAGCGAAGCTGGTTGATAAAGTATTGCGGTATGCCAAGTACTGTAGTGACAAGATTGAGTTGAAACAGGGAAAGCTGAAAGAAAAGGCAATGGTGATGCAGATTAAAGTGGCACAATCAGGAATGAAGGGAAGTTTTCCACAGCAGCAGCAGGAAAACATGTGGTCACAGAACCAGGCGAAAGGTAGAGGTTGTGGTGGAATTGAAAATGTGAATCGTGGTCCTGATTTGAATACTGTGGTTATTCAGAATGATGTGCAAGGGATGAAAAGGATGTTACCATGTCACGCCTGCGGAGGCCTCGGGCAATGGAAACGGGAGTGTCTGATGCTAGTGCAGGAAAGTGTTGTTCAGCAGACGAACAAAATCAATTCTTTTCCAAATTTGAGAGGACCAAGAATGAGAGGTCAAAATCCAAATTTTCTGAATAATATGAATCAGGTGCAAGGTTTTCAGCCTATGCAACAAATGCAAATGCCACGTTTGCAGATGCCCCAGTCGTAGCAAATGGAACCCCAAGTACAAATGGTACCTAGGCAGCAAATTCAAATCCCTCAAGCCTCAATAGATCAGCAGCAGGTGATGCTTCTTCAACAGGTCCCAGGTCAAAGGCTTAACCAGAGTAATAATACAATACACCAATACCCATTACACAGTGAGGATGAAGCGAATGATGACTGGGTGAGCGAGAGTTCAGATGAGGAGGAATACGTGTTAGCAGCCTCTTTAGAAGTAGATCAGAAAAGTCCAAATGTGAAGGGAAAGATGATGGGTCCCAAAGTCTCATTTTAGTTGACACAGGAGCTACACGCTCTACAGTGAGAACTGAAGAAGTTCCAAACTTGCTCCTTTCAGGGAAACCAGTACAGATTGTAGGAGTTGCAAACCAGTATTTGACAAACCCAATTACAGAACCAGTTCAGGTTAAAATTGGCAACTTTAAAGGATTACACAAATTTGTAGTTTGTAACTCGAGTCCGGTATCCTTACTAGGGAGTGACTTGCTATGGAAAACAAGATGTTCAATTACTTGTTCAAATGATGGTATTGCCATTCAGACAAACAGTGATGAGGAACATTACTTGTCCACAGGAACAGATTATGACACAGTGAATGAGGAGTACCCTTTGATCAGTTTATTTACAGTTTTTACAATACGAGATCTTCTTTATGGCTCACAGGGAACAGTTAAAATGAATATTGTGGGATTTTACAGGAAAATACATTGGTCTAATTAAAGGAGTTGAGCCACTTAAGGTCCCAGTCAAGCCAAATGCGATTTTACCCCAGATTCCTCAATACCACATGACACAAGATACACTTGAAGAGATTGCACCTATAATTGCAGAGTTTGTAAGGCAAGGTGTTTTAATAGAAGTACTGTGCAGCCCGTGTAATTCACCAATAATGGGATTGCGAAAGCCATGTGGGAAATTTCAGATTGTTCCGGATATGAGGAAAGTAAATGATATTGTGATTAAATGCTGTCCAGTGGTGCCAAATCCAGCAGTGATATTGTTTCAGATCCCATGCGATGCTGAATGGTTCACCGTAGTGGACCTGTCACAAGCATTGTTATCTGTACCTCTTCATAAGGATAGCCAATTTCTCTTATGCTTTAAATTCTTGGATCGAGTCTACTGTTGGTGCAGAATTCCTCAAGGGTTTTCAGAGTCACCGTCCATCTTCAATCAGATCCTGAAATGGAACCTGGAGTCACTGGAAATGCCTTTCCAATCGACATGAGTACAGTACATTGATGATTTATTGATCGCTTCAAAGACAAGAGAAGCATGCAAGTACGATACTATTGCCTTGTTGAATCACTTAGAAACAAATGGACATAAAGGGGGTCATTCCAACCCTGGCGGTCGGTGTTAAAGCTGCGGCCAAACCGCAAACAGTCTGTCGGGAAAAAAAATGGAATTCCGACCCTGCCGGAAACCGCCAACAGCGACCGCCACAACAACACACCGCCCGCCACGGCGGCACAAACAAACAGCGCGGCGGTCACCGCCAACAGACAGGCGGGAGACAATGTACCGCCCACTCTATCACAACCTACCAATCCGCCACCTTTTCCAGGGCGGTAGCCCCGCCGATAAAAACACGGCGGAAACAGCCATTTCGAAGGGAAAGCGCTCACCTCCATACAGCCCACGAGGAATCAGGACAGCATGGAACCCGAACTCCACATACTCCCAGCGATAGTGTTCCTACTACTCTACCAGGAGCACGAACGCCGGCGCAGAAGACAATGGTGAGTACTGCACCTACGACACAGGGGAGTGGGGAGGGGAAATTATTACGGGTACACACATACGCGACACACCCACCCTCACCCTTACCCACTACAACACACACATCAATGCATAGCAACACATCAGAGTGACACCCCCCAAACCCCCGGAAGAATGCAAATACAAAAGGAAATGATTCTAAACATTGGAATATATTGTAATACTGCCAAAAAAATATATATACACATCAAAAACTCTTATATACATAAATGTACAAGTCCGAGCATTGTAGCAGGCATTGTTCGTGGAACACTGGGCCCAAATCACATGGGCAAAGCCCACACAGGATACCTGACTCCAACGGAGAGAACACTGCAGGGGCATCAGATACCAAAACTACAGGCACCTCAGGAGGAAGGGAAGGGGGGGCACCTCAGCCAGATGAGTGCACGACGCCAGATCCACGAGGGGCCTCCATGCCCACTGTTCAATCCTGGGGAGTGCAAAGCCACAGTCTCACAAGTCCAGACAGTGGGTGGGCTTCCCACTGTTACATCCTGGGGAGTGCAAAGCCACAGTCTCACAAGTCCAGACAGTGGGTGGGCTTCCCACTGTTACATCCTGGGGAGTGCAAAGCCGCAGTCTCACAAGTGGATAACAGTCTCCACTGGTTCTGGAG
Source organism: Pleurodeles waltl (assembly GCF_031143425.1). NCBI lineage: Eukaryota > Metazoa > Chordata > Amphibia > Caudata > Salamandridae > Pleurodeles > Pleurodeles waltl. Next base: position 1,458,899,510 of record NC_090445.1, on the reverse strand, counting down.
GGGGCCTGGTGCCCAGAGTGCTTTGTGCAGCCCTGTCCGACACAGATGTGGCCCAACCCCTGCCGCTCATGGGCCAGGGGTACTTGAGATGAAGGGCCCAGTTCAGCAGTTCCTGAGATGAAGGGCCCAGCGCAGCAGTGCTTGAGATGAAGGGCCCAGTTCAGCGGTGCTTGAGACGGCGGTGTCCAGCGCAGCGGTACTTGAGATGAAGGGCCCAGTTCAGCGGTGCTTGAGATGAAGGGCCCAGCGCAGCGGTACTTGAGATGAAGGGCCCAGTTCAGCGGTGCTTGAGACGGCGGTGCCCAGCGCAGCGGTACTTGAGATGAAGGGCCCAGTTCAGCGGTGCTTGAGATGAAGGGCCCAGTTCAGTGGTGCTTGAGACGGCGGTGCCCAGTACTTGAGATGAAGGCCGAGTTCAGCGGTGCTTGAGATGAAGGGCCCAGTTCAGCGGTGCCTGAGATGGCGGTGCCCAGCGCAGCGGTACTTGAGATGAAGGGCCCAGTTCAGCAGTGCTTGAGACGGCGGTGCCCAGCGCAGCGGTACTTGAGATGAAGGGCCCAGTTCAGCGGTGCTTGAGATGAAGGGCCCAGTTCAGCGGTGCTTGAGACGGCGTTGCCCAGCGCAGCGGTACTTGAGATGAAGGGCCCAGTTCAGCGGTGCTTGAGACGGCGGTGCCCAGCGCAGCGGTGCTTGAGATGAAGGGCCCAGTTCAGCGGTGCTTGAGATGAAGGGCCCAGTTCAGCGGATCCGGCCATGGCGGGGAGGTCATTTGCCACCTGTCCTGTGGCTGGCGGGGCCCTCCTGGGCTGCAGTGCCCGGCCTGTTGGTGGCCTCCTGCCCACCTGGGATGGGGCTGGCGGGCCCTCCTGGCCAGCTGGGCTGATGGCGGTGTTGTCGGGCGTGCTGCCCTTCCCAGCCTTCCCTGATCGCCTGTGGCCCTTCCCCACCTTGGGCGGTGTGCCAGCTGTCTCCACACTTCCTGCCGCAGCCATGGTAGGGGTTTTAGTCCCTGGTGTTTTCACCCTCTCGCGCCGGCCACTGCCTATCTTGGGATGTTTCTCCGGGGGTGGGCTGCCCGTGCCTTGGCTTCGTACCGAACTGGCTGCCCTGGAGTGGCAGACTGTGATGACAGGGGCCGGTTTTGTCGTGGCTGAGGTGCTGACTGTAGTCCTATGACATGGACGGGGTGGGGGACTTGGAGGAAAGAGGTTGAGTTTGGACAGGAAAAGCTTTTTAGGAGCAGTGGGACAGGTAGGTGTAGTGGGTATGGGAGTGGAGGAAGAGGTTGTGGTTGTAGGAGTTTTAAGTCTGGTGTCTTTGGGTGCAGGTGCTTGGGCTGGAGGCTGTCGTGAGGTGGATGGCTGTTGGGTGGGTGGCTGACTGCGTTTGTGTATCTTGGAAGAGGGGGTCACAGACACACTGGGAGAGGACACAGGGGACGTGTAAATGGTAGTGGGGTGGTGAGTGCACGTGTGCGGGGGTGCTGGAGTGTGTGCTGGTGATGGACGTAGTGGCTGAAGATGTTGTGCATGCAGGTGTGAGTGAAGACGTGACAGGGAGGGAGGAGGGAGACGAGGAGGAGGGGAACACAGTGGAGGCAGTGGGTGTTGGTATGTCTGTATGTGGATGTTGCTTGTGTGAATGCCTGTGTGATGTGTGGTGCTTATGTCTGGCTGAGCTTCCCTTGGGTGTTGAGGTGTGTGCAGGCTGGTCTGATGGTGTGTCTGGGATAGCCAGAGGTACAGGTGATAGGGTATGGGTGGAGGAAGTTGGAGGGGGGAGGCTAGAGACAGGGACAATGGTTGCCATCAGTGCTGAGGCCAGAGTCTGGAACGATCGCTGAAGGGCAGCCTGACCAGAATGAATGCCCTCCAGGTATGCATTACTCTGGTGCACCTCCCTTTCGACACCCTGGATGGCATTCAAAATGGTAGACTGCCCAACAGTGAGTGTCCTCAGGAGGTCAATGATCTCCTCACTGAGGGCAGCAGGGGTGACTGGGGAAGGGCCTGAGGTGCCTGGGGTGAAGGAGATGCCCACCTTCCTGGGTGAGCGGGCACGGGGCAAACGCTGAGGGGCTGCTGGGAGGGCGGTGCTGGTGCGGTGGGTGGCGGCTGTACCTGTTGTTGCAGGGGGCACACATGTTGCCCCCACCACAAGGGAGCTCCCTTCAGAGGACGAGTCGGTGTCACTGATGTCTGCCCGAGTCCCCGCTGTGGAGCTCCCCTCGCCCTCTGTCCCACTGGTGAATTCGGAGTCTGTTGCATGGCCCTCCATGGCCATGTGGGATGCAGCTCCCTTGTGCTCCGATGCCACTGCTCCTCCGCCTGATGATGCTAATGCACACATGAACAGGAAGACCACAAAAAAGGGGGGGGGGGAAATAAAGACATGTTGAGTGCATGCATTGGCGACACCGTTGGCGGACAGGACAGAAGCCCCCTGCACTACGCCGCGCACTTTGGGTCGACTACTCAATCCGTGGGACTTGGCCTACAAGCCTATGGACAACATCTGCACACATAGATGACACAGGGTCATGAATAGCTGTACTTGGCACCCTACAGAGGTGGGGGGCGGGGGCACAGGGCCATGCCTTACGGAGGGGCCTAGCCTACAGAAATCGCCCTGGCCTAGGGATACCCACAGCCCTCCTCCCCCACCCAGACACCTCCACTGCGCGCAAAGTCACCAGGATGAGAGTGTACTCACCCCCTTGTGTCTGCTGTGATGTCCTCACGCGCCCATCCAAATTGGGGCCGGCCACCGCCAGTATCCGTGACATCAGGGGGGTCAAAGTCTGACTGGCACCCCTCCCACGTTGGGAGGCCATCTCCACCGTCTTCCTGCTCCAGCGGCGGATGTCCTCCCATCTCTTCCGGCAGTGGGTGCCCCGTCTGTGGTGGACCCCCAGGGTCCGGACGTCCTTGGTGATGGCACGCCAAATATCGATCTTCTGGTGGGCGCTGACCTATGTGAAATGTACAGGGGGAGAAAAATAGTCATCACCTTCTGCACGCTCAATGTGAGTGGCCCCCCATCCCTACCCTTGCCATGTGGCACATGCTCTCACTGTCGTTTGATGCATGTCTCAATCGCTCCCCTCCCCACCATCTTTCATCCACCCCACTCAACCCAGGCATTGCCCACTAAGCATGGTCCCAGTGTACTTACCTGTTGGTCTGGAGGACCGTAGAGTAGCGCGTACTGGGGGAGGACCCCATCCACAAGTTTCTCCAATTCCTGAGCAGTGAAGGCAGGGGCCCTTTCCCCAGTCGCATGAGCCATTGTCTCTTCCAGACCGAGGTCACAGCAGCACTTGCAGTGTAGGTCCTCTCCTGTCGAAGATCAGGTATCGAGTGATTAAGCAGATATAAAATGGCGGCCACGCCCGCGGCGGTGCGTACCGCGGCGGTGCGTACCGCGACCGCCGGCGCACATCGTCATTGGCTCCTGAGACCCATAGGGTCCAATGTTAACCAATGCTCCTTAGCGCTGCGGTCTTCGACCGCCTACCACCACGGTGTGCCACGCCAGCGCAGTTACCTCACATCCCATTGTCGCACTTCACAGGTCAGGCAGCCGCCATTTCAGGGGCCCACATGGCTTACTTTCTACTGCGTCACACATACCTAGGCCTTGCATCAACACTCATACAAACCATTCAATGGATTGAGAATCGTGTTATGTGCAAGCTGTGGTTACGTACCTGTGGGTTGATTGACTGTGCTCGCTGTTGTCCTTCATAGGCACCGTCTGCTGGGACATGCGAGGAGATGGCAGAATCTTCCCGTGTACAGACCGCTGGTGGACCTGTCGACAATGGAGGAAAGACATGTCATACTGACATACAGGCTTGACCGAGCCACTATTCATGAACTGTGTGCCCAGCTGGAGCCAGACCTGATGTCACCAATCCGCCAACCCACAGGGATCCCCCCTCAAGTGCAGGTGCTGTCAGTGCTCCATTTCTTTGCAAGTGGGTCATTTCAAACAACAGTGGCCATATCATCAGGGACGTCCCAGCCTATGTTTTCCAAGGTGTTGTCCAGAGTGTTGTCTGCCCTGCTGAAACACATGCGCAGCTACATCGTTTTCCCTGAGGTGGGGGATTTGCCTACAGTGAAGGGTGATTTCTATGCCCTTAGACATATCCCCAACATCATAGGTGCCATTGATGGGACCCATGTGGCTTTGGTTCCCCCACAGAGGAGTGAACAGGTGTACAGAAACAGGAAGAGTTATCATTCGATGAATGTACAGATGGTGTGTTTGGCAGACCAGTACATCTCCCATGTTAATGCCAAGTTCCCTGGCTCAGTGCATGACGCGTACATCATGCGGAATAGCAGCATCCCTTACGTGATGGGTCAACTCCAGAGGCACCGTGTGTGGCTAATTGGTGACTCTGGTTACCCCAACCTGTCATGGCTACTGACCCCAGTGAGGAATCCCAGGACAAGGGCAGAGGAACGGTACAATGAGGCCCATGGGCGAACTAGGAGGGTGATCGAGCGGACCTTCGGCCTCCTGAAGGCCAGGTTCAGGTGCCTCCATAAGACAGGTGGATCCCTATTCTACTCACCAAAGAAGGTGTGCCAGATCATCGTGGCCTGCTATATGCTTCACAACCTGGCTTTCCAACGACAGGTGCCTTTTCTGCAGGAGGATGGTCCAGATGGTGGTGTTGTAGCAGCTGTGGAGCCTGTGGAGAGTGAAGACAAGGAAGCCGAAGAAGACGACATAGACAACAGGAACACAGTAATACAGCAGTATTTTCAATGACACACAGGTAAGAATACACACCGGCATATTCCATATACTTAAACACTACTACCTCTCCACTGTCTGTCCTTTTCCCCCAGTGTATGGTAACTGAGTTGTGACTTTCCCTTCCGATTTCAGAGATGTGGGCCCCACTGCGTGACATCTGCTTTGTTTCCCCATGGACTACAGCTGTGTGACAGTGGTATGTTGGCATCACAATGTAAATAAGCATTTTGGCATGGTAATGTCTAATACATTTGTACAAAATCACAGCCAGACTCCTGATTGTTTTGTGCAATAACTGTGTTTATTACAGTGCTCTATATTGGTGGGTGGTTGCAAATCGGTGAGGGGTGATGGTGGAGGATTGTCCATGGCAGAGTCCAGAATATTTGTATCACAGTTGCATTGTCCAAATGGCTGTGGGAAGTGGAGCAGGGGCAGTTTAAGGATGGACAGGGTGACAATGTGGGACAGTGGGATGACAATCAGGGAGGTATCCTTTCCTGGCGGGGGTCTTGGCATCTTACTCTGTCTTCTTCCTGGATCTCAGGGCCCGCTTGCGGGGTGTTTCTCCTTCTGCAGGGGGTGGGGTGCTGGTGGCCTGTTGGTCCTGTGGCGGGGCCTCCTGTCCACTAGCGCCGGCAGAGGTGGTAGGCAGTTCTTGGTCCATGCTAGTGTCAGGGGCCCTTTGTGGTGCCACAGTGTTCCGCAATGTGGTGACTACCTGATTCAGAGCCCCTACAATGGTGCCCAGGGCGGAACTGATGGTTTGTATTTCCTCCCTGAACCCCAAATACTGTTCCTCCTGCAGGAGCTGGATCTCCTGAAACCTGGCCAGGACCGTCGCCATCGTCTCCTGGGAATGATGGTAGGCTCCCATGATGGAGGAGAGGGCCTCGTGGAGAGTGGGTTCCCTGGGCCTGTCCCCCCCCTGTCGCACTGCAGCCCTCCCAGTTCCCCTGTTTCCCTGGGCCTCTGTCCCCTGGACCGTGTGCCCACTACCACTGCCCCCAGGTCCCTGTTGTTGTTGGGGTGGTGGGTTATCCTGGGTGCCCTGTAGTGGTGGACACACCGCTGATTGACGTGTCCTGGGGACAGAGGGATGGGCCCGCTGGGTGGGTGCTGTGCTGTTGTTCCCAGAGGGGGGAAGGTCTGCTGTGGCCTGTGGCTGTCTGAGGGGAACCGACTGTCCCGAGGTCCCCGATGGACCGGGCTGGTCATCTAGATCCAGGTCGACAGAGGTGCTGTCATCACTGTGGGCCTCTTCTGGGGGTGGAGTGGACATTTGTGGACCCTCCTGCGCGGTGACGTGGCGTTCGGGCCCTGCAGGGGTATAAATGGATGGTTATTGCATCTGTGTGTGCCATAGCGTGCAATGGGTGGGTGCCCGTGTACCCCAGTGCTGGCTTTCCTGTGTGGGGGCTTTTGTGACGGTGGTTTGGTGGGGGGGATGGGGATGTGAAGTGGGCATGCTTTGGTGATGGGTGTCCATGCTTTGTGGTCGCAAGCAGGGCTTGGGGTTGGGATGGGTGGGTTGTGATGGTGAGACATTTACAAGGAGTAAGTGTGATGGGGGTGAGGGTGAGGGTGGGGGTATGAGTTGGCATGCTGGTGGGGTGGGGGACTTGAAGTAGTGAAGATGAGACTTACCAGAGTCCATTCCTCCAGATACTCCTGCGAGGCCCTCAGGATGCAGGATCGCCAAGACCTGCTCCTCCCATGTTGTAAATTCTGGGGGAGGAGGTGGGGGTCCGCCACCAGTCCGCTGCACCGCGATGTTGTGCCTGGATACCATTGAACGCACCTTCCCCCGTAGGTCGTTCCACCGCTTCCTGATGTCGTCCCTATTTCTTGGGTGCTGTCCCACAGCGTTGACCCTGTCGACTATTCTGCTCCATAGCTCCATCTTCCTGGCAATGGTGGTGTGCTGCACCTGTGACCCGAAGAGCTGTGGCTCTACCCGTACAATTTCCTCCACCATGACCCTGAGTTCATCCTCAGAAAACCTGGGGTGTCTTTGCGGTGCCATGGGGTGGTGTGGGTGATGTGTGGGGTGGATTGTGTGGTGCTAAGTGTGGTGATGTGTATTGGTGTGATGTGTGAAGTGCGTGGTAATATTGATGGGTGTATGTAATATGCGCGTCTGGGTGCTCGGTTCTCTATTTCTCTGTGAGTGGTCCCGATTCTCTAGGAGTGGAGGTTTGTGGGTGATGTGGGTGTATGTTTTATATTTAATTGGGTGTGTGGGAGTGGTGTGTGTATGTGTATCAGGTGTGTGTGTTTCGAATTGTCCAATGTGGCTGTGTTTTGTAAGTGTGCGTGTATTTTGAGCGCGGCGGTGTGTACCGCCAATAGAAGACCGCGGTTGAAAGACCGCCGCGTGGATTCGGGTGTCGTGATAGTGTGGGCGTATTTCTGTTGGCGTGACGGGGGAGGTTTGGTCATCGCCAGTTTCTCGCTGGCCTTTGGTGTGGCGGACTTTTGTGGATGTCTGTATTTTGGCAGATTGCCTGTTGTGGGTCAGAATGACCGTGGCGGTTTACCGCCATTGCAGAAGCTGGCTCACAAAGAAGTTACTGATACCCTAGTGTTAGATCAAGCTTGAATGAAAGCCTTTACCGAATTGAGAGAGTCTGTAGAAAACTCAGACTTTGGGAATGCCTAACTACACAAAACCATTCATGTTGTTTTGTCAAGAGCATGATGCAGGTTCTTTCTCTGTTCTGACACACGTCCATGGTGGTGTAACCCGCCCAGTAGCATATTTTTCAGCTACTTTGGACCCAGTTGCAGCAGCTTTACCTGGCTGTTTGCGCACTGTAGCAGTGGTTGGATTAAGCCTCACTCAGAGTGAGAGCATTGTGATGGGACATCCTTTAACTGTTATGGTCCCCCACTCCATTGAAGTTTTGCTTACCCGAACCAAGACTCAACATTTAACCAATGCTAGGCTGACCCGCTGTGAAACTGTAATTTTGGGTTCTCCCAATGTAACTCTGAAAAGGTGTACAGTGCTTAACCCAGCAACTTTGCTTCCAAATGAAATTGTTGACACTGACAAATTAAATGAAGTCGAACATGACTGTCTGGACGTTACTGATTCGTGCACAAAACCTGACATTAAAGATACTCGATTGGAAGAAAATGACAAAATTATTTTTGTTGATGTTTCCTATTTAAGACATAACATGTGAGCATTGAGAGCAGGATATGCTGTGTACACAATTTTGGGAATACTCAAAGCGTCCTGGCTTTGAGGAGTGTATTCTACACAAGTGGCTGAGTTTATAGCCCTCACAAGAGCATGCCATGTCTCTGCAAAGCTTAAAGTCAACATATATACAGACAGTCATTACAGATTTGGAATAGTCCATGATTTTGACAAGTATGGTCACAGAGACCTCTTCTGGTTCACCAGTTAGAAATGGTAAAAGAATTCTTGATTTGTTACAAGCTTTACAAATGCCTGAAAAGATTGCTGTGCTGAAATGCAGTGCACACCTGAAATCACAAGATTTTGGCCCTCATTACAACCCTGGTGGTCGGTGTTAAAGCGGCGGTAATACCGCCAACAGGCCGGCAGTACAAAAAATTGAATCACGACCATGGCGGACACCGCCAACATAGACAGCCACTTTAACACTCCGACCGCCAACAGACGGAAGACAATGTACCGCCCACACTATTATGAGAGGCCAATCCGCCACCTTTTCCGGGGTGGAACCAACACAAACAAAAACACGGCGGAAACAGGACTTGGAAGGGGAAACACTCACCTCTCCACACCCCACGCCCTCTCCTGACTGCCCTTGATTTTCTGGCCCTTCCCACCTTGGATGGTGGCGCAGCTGTCTTGCCACCATCCCCTTTTGTTTTCCCTGAGCCCTTGGTGGCAGGTGTTTTCGCCTTCTCCCTCTGGGATGTGGGCAACTTTTTAACTTTTGCAGGTGGCGGAATGTCCTTGCTCTCGCTACGTGGCACACTGGCTGCCCTGATGCTTGGTGCACTCCAAAAGCCCGCTGTTGCTGGGACCACTGTGCCCGGTGATGTGGTGGCTGAGGTGCTGGGTTGGGACCTGGAAAGCCTGGCCCTAGGGGACGGACGGGAGGGAGGTGTAGGAAAGAGGTCCATGTTAGACAGGAAAAGTTTTTTAGACACACTGGGACGGGTAGATGGAGGGGGTTTGGAAGTGGAGGAAGAGGTAGTGGTTGTAGGAGGTGTACGAATGCTGTATTTGGGTGAAGGTGCATGGGCTGGAGGCTGTTGTGAGGTGGATGGCTGTTGGGTGGGTGTGTGCCTGCGTTTGTGTACTTTGGGAGGTGGGCTCACAAACACACTGGTAGAGGATACAGGGGATGTGTAAATGGTAGCGGGGGTGGTGAGTGCACGTGAGCAGTGTGTGCTGATGGGGTGCTGGTGATGGAGGTAGTGGCTGAGAATGTAGTGCATGCAGGTGTGAGTGGAGACGAGACTGAGAGGGAGGAGGACGACGTGGAGGAGGGGGACACAGTGGAGGCAGTGGATGTTGGTATGTGTGCATGGGAATTATGCTTGTGTGAGTGCCTGTGGGATGTGTGGTGCTTATGTTTGCCTGAGCCACCCTTGTGTGATGAGGTGTGTGCATGCTGGTCTGATGGTGTGCTTGAAATCGGCTGAGGTACAGGGGATTGGGTCTGGGTGGAGGAAGTTGGAGGGGGGAGGCTGGACACAGGGACAATAGCTGCCATTAGTGCTGAGGCCAGAGCCTGAAATGCTTTATGTTTGGCTGCCTGGCCAGAATGAATGCCCTCCAGATATGCATTTGTTTGTTGCAAATGCCTCTCGACACCCTGGATGGCATTCAGAATGGGAGATTGCCCAACAGTGAGGAATCTCAGGAGGACTGGGGCAGGGGCTGAGGTGCCTGGGGCGAAGGAGATGCCCACCCTCCTGGGTGAGCGGCTACGGGACACACACTGAGGGGCTGCTGGGAGGGCGGTGCTAGTGGGGGGGTGGCGGCTGTACCTGTTGATGCGGAGGTCACAGAGGGGCCTGCCACCGCAAGGGAGCTCCCATCAGAGGAGGAGTCGCTGTCGCTGAAGTCACCTCCTGTCCCCGCCGTGGAGCTCCCCTCGCCCTCTGTCCCACTGGTGGCTTCAGACTCCGTTGTCTCGCCCTCCAGGGCCAAGTGAGATGCAGCTCCCTCCTGCTCCGGTGCCACTGCTCCTCCACCTGATGATGCTATTGCACACAAGAACAGGGAGACCACAAAAAGGGTGGGGGAAAGACAAAAGAAAGACATGTTCAGTGCATGCAATACCACTACCGTTGGCGGACACTACAAACACAGCAGCCCTCTGCACTACGCCATGCACTTAGAGTTCCTAGAGTAATCACATGCCCATGGGGTACAAGTCCTATGCCCGATTGCTGCACTCATGGAAGTCACAGGAGCCTGACTAGGTGTGGATGGCTCTTACCACTGGTGGGGTTGGGGTGCCACATAGCCTGCCTCACAAAGGGTCCTTGCCTACAAAGCTTGCCCTGGCCTAGGGTAACCCACTGCCCACCTCCCCCACCCAGACACCTCGTAATGCTCGCATAGTCAGATGGATGTGACGGTACTCACCCCCTTGTGGCTGCTATAATGCCCTCAAGCGCCCATCCAACTCCGGATACGCCACCGCCAGGATCCGGAACATCAGGGGGGTCATGGTGCGATGGGCACCCCTCCCACGTTGGGAGGCCATCCCCAGCTGGGCCTCTGCCGTCTTCTTGCTCCAGCGGCGAAGGTCCTCCCATCTTTTATGGCAGTGGGTGCTCCGTCTGTGGTGGACCCCCATTGTCCGGACATCCTTGGCGATGGCACGCCAAATATCCTTCTTCTGGTGGGTGCTGACCTAGAGGAATAGTACAGGGGAAAAGGAAAAACTTTAACCGTCCGGACCGTCACAGTCATTGGCCCACGTTCCCACCTTTGCCCTGACGCACATACACCCACCGTCCGCACATGCAGGCCTCAGTCCCCCCCATGTATCTTCCATCCACACCACTCCAAACAGGCATTGCCAATGCAGCATGCTCACAGTGTACTCACCTATTTGTCTGGAGGACCGTACAGTTGTGTGTACTGGGGGAGGACCCCATCCACTAACTTCTGCAACTCCTCCGAAGTGAAGGCAGGGGCCCTTTCCCCAGACACATGAGCCATCGTCGCTTCCAGACTGAGGTCACAGCAGCACTTGCAGTGTAGGTCCTCTCCTGTCGAAGGTCAGGTATCAAGTGAGTGAACAGAGAAAATGGCGGTCACGTCCGCGGCTGTGCGTACCGTCACCGCCGGCGTACATCGTCATTGGCTCCTGGGACCCAGAGGGTCCAATGTTAACCAATGCAGGATTGCGCTGCGGTCTTCGACCGCCTACTGCAACGGTGTAGAACGCTAGCGCAGTTACCTCATATCCCATTGTCCCACCTTACAGGTTAGGCAGCCGCCATTTCAGGGGGCCACATGGCATTAATAATACCTTCGTCACAACTAACTAGGCCTTGCATACACACAGTAACAGGCACATTGCGGATTTACAAATGGTTGCTACTGACATTTAGTTATACCTCAGTGTTGGCTGACTCTCTGCTCACTGTTCTCCTCCATAGGGCACGTCCACTGGGGCAGGTGGTGAGATGGCGGCATCCTCCGGTGTACAGACCGCTGGTGGACCTGTCGAAAATGGAAGAGAGACAAGTAAAAGTCACCTACAGACTTGATCGTGCAACAATCCAGGAACTGTGTACCCAGTTGGAGCCACACCTGATGTCAGCAATCCGCCATCCTACAGGAATCCCCCCTCTAGTGCAGGTCGTGTCAGTACTCCATTTCCTGGCAAGTGGGTCTTTTCAAACAACAGTGGCCATTCCATCAGGGATGTCCCAGCCTATGTTCTCAAACGTGTTGTCCAGAGTGTTGTCTGCCCTGCTGAATCACATGCGCAGCTACATCGTTTTCCCTCAGGTGGAGGATTTGCCTACAGTGAAAGGTGACTTCTATGCCCTGGGACATATCCCCAACATCATAGGTGCCAGCGATGGGACAGATCTGGCCTTGGTACCCCCTGCAGGAGTGAACAAGTGTACAGAAACTGGAAGAGCTACCATTCAATGAATGTGCATATGGTGTGTTTGGCCGACCAGTACATTTCCCATGTGAATGCCAAGTTTCCTGGCTCAGTGCATGACGCTTATATTCTGAGGAATAGCAGCATCCTTTATGTGATGGGGCAACTCCAGAGGCACCCTGTGTGGCTAATAGGTGAGGACAAGGACCCTATACTCTGTGAATAGTTGTCTGGGTCTGTGGTTGTCCCTAAGGGTTAGTGTGTGTCTAACAGTTGTCCCTCGACATTTGCAGGTGACTTTGGTTACCCCAACCTGTCATGGCTACTGACCCCAGTGAGAAATCCCAGGACAAGGGCAGAGGAAAGCTACAATGAGGCACATGGGCGAACTAGGAGAGTGATCGAAAGGACCTTTGGCCTCCTGAAGGCCAGGTTCCGGTGCCTCCATATGCCAGGTGGTTCTCTCTACTACTCACCAAAGAAGGTGTGCCAGATCATCGTGGCCTGCTGTATGCTGCACAACCTGGCATTGCGACAACAGGTGCCTTTTCTGCAGGAGGATGGTCCAGAAGGAGGTCTTGTGGCAGCAGTGTAGCCTGTGGACAGTGAAGAAGAGGAGGCAGAAGAAGAGGATATTGACAACAGAAACAACGTTATCCAACAATACTTCCAGTGAGTCACAGGTAAGAAGATTTCACTGCCTCACACCTCTCATACAATTGTTAGACCTATCATATGTCAGTCACTTTCACCCAGTGTATGGACCTTGACTTGTCACTTTGCCTTTCCATTTCCCAGATGTGGGTCCCACTGTGTGACCTCTGCTATATTACCTCATGGACTAGAGCTGTGGTCAACATTGCTATAGTCCATAGTTATTGCAAATATACATTTGTGAAAGCACAGACTGACTCCAGCTTGTTTTGTGATTCAAGGGTGTTTATTTCAGTGCAAAATAGTGGAAGGGTTGTAACATGGGCAGGGGTGATGGTGGAGGAATGTCCATGGCAGAGTCCAGTCTATTTGCTTCACAGGTGCATTGTCCAAAGGGGCATAGGAAGTGGACCTAGGGCAGTTGATGGATGGACAGGGTGACAAAGTGGGACAGAGGGATGACATTCAGGAGGGTCTTATTTCCTGGCGGAGGTCTTGGCATTGTACTCTGTCTTTGTCTTTGTCCTGGATCTCAGGGACCGTTTGCGGGGTGGTTCTCCTTCTGCAGGGGGTGGGGTGCTGGTGTGGTGGTCCTGTGGTGGTGCCTCCTGTCCACTAGCGCCGGCGGAGGTGGTGGGCTGTTCATCATCCAGGATAGTGTCAGGGGCCCCTTGTTGTGCCACAGTGTCCCTCCTGGTTTTTACAAGGTCCTTCAGCAGCCCTACAATGGTGACCAGGGTGGTGTTGATGGACCTAAGTTCACCCCTGATCCTCAAATACTGTTCCTCCTGCAGCCTCTGGGTCTCCTGAAAGTTGTCCAGTACCGTTGCCATCGTCTCCTGGGAATGATGGTACGCTCCCATGATGTTGGAGAGGGCCTCGTGGAGAGTGGGTTCCCTGGGCCTGTCCTCCCCCTGTTGCATGCAGGGCTTGGTATTGGGATGTGTGGGTTGTGATAGTGGGACATTTGTGAGGTGTTGGAGTAATGGGGGTGAGGGTGAGGGTGGGGTATGTGATAGCATGGAAGTAGGGTGGGGGATGTAATAGTTAAGATTTGACTTACCAGAGTCCATTCCTCCTGCTACTCCTGCGAGGCCCTCAGGATGCAGTATAGCCAAGACCTGCTCCTCCCATGTTGTTAGTTGTGGGGGAGGAGGTAGGGGTCCGCCGCCAGTCCTCTGAACTGCAATCTGGTGTCCTGAGACCATGGAACGCACCTTCACCCGTAGGTCGTTCCACCTCTTTCTGATGTCATCCCTAGTTCTTGGATGCTGTTCCACTGCGTTGCGCTGTCTACGATTCTGCGCCATAGCTCCATCTTCCTAGCTATGGAGGTGTGCTGCACCTGTGATCGGAATAGCTGTGGCTCTACCCGGACGATTTCCTCCACCATGACCCTAAGCTCCTCCTCAGAGAACCTGGGGTGTCTTTGCGGTGCCATGGGGTGGTGTGGGTGATGTGTGAGGTGGTGTGTGTTGTGATGTGTGAGGGGATGTGTTTGTGTGTGTTGTCTGAGGTGCGTGGATGTTGTGTGAGTGATGGTGTTGTGTGCCTGTGGATGCAGTGTCTCTCTCTGGGCTTCTTTCTCAATTTTTGTCGTACGGGTTTGTGGGTGATGTGGGTGTGTGTTTTATATTGTATTGAGTTTGTGGGAGTGGTGTGTGTATGTGTATCAGGTGTGTGTATTTTGAATTGTCCAGTGTGGTTGTGTTTTGTAAATGTGTGTGTATTTTGAGCGCGGCGGTGTGTACCTCCAATGGTATACCACGGTTGAAAGACCGCCACGTGGATTCGTGGGTCGTGATAATGCGGGCGTATTCCTGTTGGTGTGACGGTATCGGTTTTGTTATCGCCAGTTTATCACTGACCTTTGGTGTGGCGGACTTGTGTGGGTGTCTGGATTTTGGCGGATTCCGGCCTGTGGGTCGTAATAGCTGTAGCGGAATTCCACCGCCGCAGCGGTGTGTTGGCGGTCTTCTGCACGGCAGTAAGCAGGATTTACCACCAATGTTGTAATGAGGGCCTTTGTGTCAATGGGAAATGGATATGCAGATCAAGTTGTAAGGTTTTGCGCATTGAACTGTATATCGTTCAAATTCAAATGGGAATTGTTACCTGAGGAAGAAATATGTACCAGTTAAGCCCTAAATGTGATTGATAATTGGGAAGAATTGAAAGCGCTTCAGGATAATGTTGACAAGGAGGAAAAGAAAACTTAGTTAAAGTTGAAATTTGTTCAGTGTGAGGATGATGTTTGGGTGTCTGGGGAGGGACAAGTGGTTTTACCAAACAATTTGTTGACTCAAATGGCTAGATATTATCATGGTCAAGCACATGTTGGAAGGGATGCTATGATTCGCGCATTTAAACGATTTTGGTTCAATCCAAAGTTTAGACAGGTTGCCATAGCAATTTGCCATCGTTACATTATCTGCCAACAGATGAACATGGGTAAAAAGACTGTGATTAATTTGAGTCACATTGGAAGAGTGGGAGGTCCATTTAGCAGGATCCAGATGGATTTCATTGAGATGCCTGTGTGTGGAGGATTGAGATATGTGTTGATGATTGTTTGTATCTTTAGTCATTGGATTGAAGCTTACCACACACGAAGAAATGGCAGCCTTGCTGTAGCAAAGTTGTTACTTAGGGAATTGATACCTCGTTTTGGTTTTCCGGTCTCTTTCGAATCCGATAGAGGAAGTGACTTCAGCAATGAAGTAATTAAATTACTATGTTCAGCTTTAAACATTGAGCAGAAGTTGCATTGTAGCTACCGCCCTGAAGCCTCAGGACTTGTTGAGCAAATGAATGGTACCTTGAAGTCAAGACTTGCCAAGATGTGTGCGTCCACGAATCTGAAGTGGGCAGACGCACTACTGTTAGTTCTGATGAGTATGAGAAACACACCCGACAGAAAAACTGGACTGTCGCCACATGAAATCCTCATGGGCAGAGCAATGAGATTGCCAGCGGTTCCTGCTTGTGAACTGTAGGCGGGTGTCGTCCACCTCGCCTACCGACGCACGGACATGGCGCCGGCCGCGCACCTCCTCCGTCCCCGACCCGCGTCGCCATGGAGACGCGTGGGGGCGGAGCTCCCTATCGGCACCGGACTTCCGGGTTGTCGCGTCGGAAGGAGAGAACACCGCACTAAAGGGAGACGCCGAGGAAGAAGAGCGTTCGACTGGCGAAGGCGACAAGCCGGAGGAAACCCGGGAACCAGAAGAGAAAGCGACAGAGACGAGTACCGAGGACCGGAAGCCCAGCCCAAGCGGTGGAGCTGAGGAGAGACCGCGAGGAAGAGAGAGACCCTGCCACGACCAAGGAGGGTCGTGGCTAAACAAGGTACGGGCCATATAGAAGGGGCATCGACACTAAAGGGAAAAGGGGGCAGGGGAAGGAAGAAAAGGAGGCCGGGGAGGGTAGGAAGGGAACCGGGTAGGTTATTTTGGGTGTCAGGGAATTGGGAACCACGGACCACCTTCCCATCCTATCACCAGCCTAAAATAGCCACAGTAATAACCCGCTTTCCCCCTCTTCTTGTTTTACATACCCTCCGTCAACACACTACCTCCTGTAGTTCCTTCCCACACACCCCCCCCTGTACTAACAGATTAGGGATAACAAACTACCGTCCTACTTACCTGGACATATCCTCTTGTTTTTTCCGAGAGCCTACGGGAACCAAGAAGAAACTACCTGGAGATCGCCACCTAAAGGGAGAGAAGAAAAAGCATCAAAGACTCATACAAGCTACTGCAACCCTGCAACAGAAAACCTCCAAAGAAAAACTAGGTCGGAGTACAGCCAGTACTAGTACAACAACCTTAATATAATAAATAAATGGTATTTACGCCCTTATAGGGTATAAAATCCAAATCTGCGTCCTCTGTACCATCGAGCCCCGCCCACATGAACATAACAGATAATATGGCGTTGGATTACTGCAAGGGTCTGGCTGATGTGATTCACTCTTTCTCTCATCAGGTGGAAGCCACCACACTGCAACCGTCTCAAGATCAAAGCCACAACAGAAGACCGGGAGATTGGGTTGTGATCAGAAAACACGTGAGGAAGACTTGTCTGGAGCCCAGGTGGAAAGGGCTCTATCAAGTAGCACTGGTTACTACTAAAGCTGTGAAGTGCGCTGGAGTTCTGAACTGGATTTATGCCAGCCATATTCAGACAGTACCCTGTCCTTTGGACAATGAAGAAGAGTTGTTGATAGTACCAACAACTTCCAGACAAACTCCAGAATCAGAGAAGCAAATGGGAGAATCAGAGACGGAATCTGAACAGACTGAAAACAGAGTAAACACTCAACCTCAACTGAGGTAGCAGGCGAGTCTAGTCAGAAGCAGACGGTCTTGAAAGATAAACAGAGCAAACAACAGACCCCGAGGGGGAAGGAGTTGAGGCAGATAAAAGCCAAAACGCTGACTCCTCCTGAACCAATCGCAGGTACATCAAGTGAAAATCCTGCAACACAAACAGAAGTTACAAGTCCAACACTGAAAAGAGCATTGACAAAAGATCCACTGAAAGGAGATGAGTGGACAAAATCACAACCCAACCGAAAAGAAGCAATTACAGTGACAACAATTGAAGAAGAAAAAGACACAACAAGAAGAGAAGATTTGAGTGATGGAGAGTTAAATGGAGATCAAAGGTTGATTAGAAAGCGAATTGCAAACAGAAGGTCCGCAGGTCCTGAATGGGCATTTGCAATGACTAGTGAATGGCAGAGTGAATTTTTGTCTTTTTGTTTTGTTCAAGAAATTCCAGGTCAATATTTTGGCACATGAAGAAGATCAATGAACTGAACTTTGTAAAGTCGTGAAACTAGGAAAAATGAAAAAGAGACAATTGAAAGTTACCGGAAGAGACTTTATGAAATAACCTGATTTGACAAGCTGCTTAACCGATTTTGACCTTTTCTCTTCTACTTTCTGATTCTTTACAGATCATGAGTAACCACAACCAACAGGTTAGGAGGAATAGGTGCTGTAAATACATAGGTATTGGTTTGGGGATTGTATGCATGATAGGGTGTTTGGTATTGATTGTAGGTATGACTTTTCTTGACAAGGTTGTAGCCAACCATACCACTGCTTTCGAGATGACTACTACAATTACAGAATTAGACAAGTTTAGGAGAGATGAGAAATATTTGCATGTAGATAGTACCCAAGGAGATCTTTCTTTCAATGTTTTCTATTGCCTATTGCGTGAGTATGTTGTGACGATGAATGCGAGAGATTGTTATGTTTGTACGCAAATTCCTTCATCAGTAGAGGAGGAAATTACTTACTGTTAGAAATAGGGTCTTTGGTTGACAGCCAGGTTACCCCCTGTCCAAGCAAGGACCCTCACTCTAGTCTGGGTAAGTCAAACACAATCCAAATTACCATGTGCCCACCCTCTGGTGTGTTTCACATAAGCTTTATTCGGCCAACAGACCATCAAAGCAATACAATACAATACAATATAATATAATAATATAAACCATAATGTCATAGAAAAATTTAAAAAAAGAATGATCCATGTTTGCCCGTCTTAAAACAATTTCAACTCATTGTAAATAAAAAGTGCGTATGCGCCATGCTGTTGCTAAAAACTTACTTACTGCGTAAATTGTCACATTTGAATTGTGGCTTTTTAAGATCCGCAAAGCTAAAAAACATTTCCTTAAATTCAATTCCCTACAGATTTTATATATCCATTTAAACCTTGGGATTGAATAGGCGGGACAAAAAAACATAAAATGTTCTACTGTTTCGGAAGGAATGCCACATACAGGACAGGTATCAGAGCTTGACTTAGGTCCCCATCTGCTCGTTAAGGCCTTCAGGGGTAATGTTCCAAATCGAAATCTGGCATACAAACTTTTGCCTAACAAATCAGGTATTGTATCTAAGTATGGTTCAAACTCAGGGTACCATTTAAAATCAATAAACGAGTTAGTTAAATGACCATTCGATTTCTGAGAAATGTAATTATTACATATGTGGGACCAGTAAGCTCTCTTCAATACTTTTACATGGGGCTTCACAAGTTGCTGGGGATTCTCCCAGAAGTTCCTCAGTCCTAGCATGCAAAACCAACTAGATACGTGTTTGATCCATGGTATGGACATGGAGTTAGAGGTTTTTAACAATTCTAATAGGGAAGACTTATATATAGCCAGTTCAGGAACTACCCAAAGCCTCACCCAATATAGTAGGGGCCGTAAGATAATCAAATCGGCTATACGTTTAAGCCCTAGATCTAAAAAAAGGGGGGTTAATGGGGTGCTAGTGGGACAAGGACATAGAGCCCGAGCAAAGCTATTCTCAATTTTAGTTATCCTACTGCTATCTGTCATGCCCCAAATCTCTGCACCATAAACAGCAGCACCCTGTGCCTTGGCCACATAGATCTTTACTGCTGGAGACACAACTTTAGCGATCGTATTCCTGTAAAGGCGTAATATGGATGCTGCCCGATGTTGCAAAAGCCCGCCACTCTTACCGACTTGTTCGTCCCAGAGGAGTGAGTCTGTAAGCCTCACACCCAAGTAGTCGATAGAGCTAACCTGGTCTAAAATAGCTCCATCTAACCTGATCGTACACTTCTTACGAGAGCCAGAGCGAAGCACCATCAATTTTGTTTTCTTCGAGTTCAGCTCTAAACCAAAATTCCAGCAGAATGATTTAAATCTATCCACAAGAATTTGCAGCCCCATAGGGCACCCTCTGGTAGTTTGGCAATGAGCAGTCAGGCTTAATTTAGAAGACAATGTGTAAAGTATTTGTGCAATAAATCATACAATACCACAATATAGCACCACAAAAATACACCACACGGTGTTTAGAAAAATATATAATATTTATCGGGATAAATGCAGGTCAAAACGATCAAAGATGCAATAAGTAAATGTAGAGATATCACTAAAAAGTGATATAAAGTGTCTTAAGTCTTTTAAAAGCAAACAAAGGTGGTCATTACAACCCTGGCGGTCGGTGTTAAAGCGGCGGTAAAACCACCAAGAGGCCGGCGAAAAAAAAAATGGAATTACGACAGTGGTGGAAACCGGCAACATAGACAGCCACTTTAACACTCCGACGGCCAAGACGGCACAAACAAACACTGCAGCGGTAACCGCCAACAGATAGGCGGAAGACAATGTACCGCCCACATTATTACAAGCCACCAATCTGCCACCTTTTCCGGGACGGATACATCGAGAACAAAAACACGGCGGAAACAGGACTTGGAAGGGAAAGCGCTCACCTCTACACATCCCACGAGGAACCAGGATGCCATGGAACCGGAACTTCAGATTCTTCCAGCCTTTATCTTCCTGCTCCTCTACCAGGAGCACGAACGCCGGCGGCGAAGACCACGGTGAGTACTGCACCTACAACACAGGGGAGGGAAAAAACAGTGACACACACACGTAGCACGCAACACTCCCACCCCCACCCTCACCCACGACAACACACACACTAATACATCATGATACATCACAGTTACATCCCCAACCCCCCCCCGGAAGAATGCAAGGACAAAAGGAAATGAGTCGAATGATTGTAATATATACGAAAACAGTAATAAAAAATATACACATATATTAAGATATTCACACTATAAACAAATATATACACCAAGAATACAAGTCCAAGGTATTCCACTATTATAGCCCATGGACCACTGGGCCCAAAAGGCATGGGCGAGGCCCACACTCAATACCTGAACAAGACGGAGAGAACACTGCTGGGGCATCAGAGAGAAATAAAACAGGCACCTCAGGGGGAAGGGAAGGGGGGGGCACCTCAACCGGATGAGTGCACAACGCCATATCCACGAGGGGGCTCCATGCCCACTGTTTAATCCCGGGGAGTGCAAAGCCACAGTCTCTCAAGTCTCTATAGTGGGTGGTTTGCCCACTGCTATATCCTGGGGAGTGCAAAGCCACAGTCTCT
This sequence comes from Pleurodeles waltl, assembly GCF_031143425.1. Lineage (NCBI taxonomy): Eukaryota > Metazoa > Chordata > Amphibia > Caudata > Salamandridae > Pleurodeles > Pleurodeles waltl. The sequence continues at coordinate 1,458,879,028 of NC_090445.1, read as the reverse complement.
CAAGTCTCTACAGTGGGTGGTTTGCCCACTGTTAAATCCTGGGGAGTGCAAAGCCACAGTCTCTCAAGTCTCTACAGTGGGTGGTTTGCCCACTGTTCAATCCTGGAGAGTGCAAAGCCACAGTCTCTCAAGTCTCTACAGTGGGTGGTTTACCCACTGTTAAATCCTGGGGAGTGCAAAGCCACAGTCTCTCAAATCTCTACAGTGGGTGGTTTGCCCACTGCTATATCATGGGGAGTGCAAAGCCACAGTCTCTCAAGTGGTTAACATTCTCCACTGGTTTCTGGAGGGGGCTTTGTGCCCAGAGTGCTTCATCCTGCCAAGGACTGAGGTAGTGGATGTCTTTCTCCACTGGTTCTGGAGGGGGCTTTGTGCCCAGAGTGCTTCATCCTGCCAAGGACTGAGGTAGTGGATGTGATACTCCACTGGTTCTGGAGGGGGCTTTGTGCCCAGAGTGCTTCATCCTGCCAAAAACTGAGGTAGTGGATGTGATACTCCACTGGTTCTGGAGGGGGTTTTGTGCCCAGAGTGTTTCATCCTGCCAAGGACAGAGGTAGTGGATGTGATACCCCACTGGTTCTGGAGGGGGGCTTTGTGCCCAGAGTGCTTCATCCTGCCAAGGACAGAGGTAGTGGATGTGATACTCCACTGGTTCTGGAGGGGGCTTTGTGCCCAGAGTGCTTCATCCTGCCCGTGGTGGCCTCAGTAGCGTCGGAATCATTGGCGCTCACTGGCCTGCGGTGCTGCTGGCGGCGGTGTCCTGGGCAGCGGTACTGCTGGCCGCGGTGTCCTGGCCAGCGGGGCTGGTGGCGGCGGTAAACTGGGCAGCGGTGCTGGTGGCGGCAGTGTCCTGGGCAGCGGTGCTGCTGGCGGCGGGGTCCTGGGCAACGGGGCTGGTGGCAGCGGTGTCCTGGGCAGCGGGGCTGGTGGTGGTCTTGTCCGCCGTGCAGATCTTCCCAGACTTGCCGGTTTTACTGTGCCCCTTCCCCACCTTGGATGGTGGCGCAGCTGTCTCCACACCCCCAACTGTACCCCTGGGAGCGGCTTTGGTGGCTGATTTCTTTCCCCTCTCCCGCCGGGCACTGGCCAACTTTTTATGCTTTACAGAAGGGGGACTGTCCGTGCTCTGTCTCCTTGCCACACTAGCTGCCCTGCTGCCTGGCGCACTCCAGAAGCCGGTTACTACTGGCACCACTGGTCCAGCAGATGTTGTGGCTGAGGTTCTGGGTTGGGCCCTGGAGAGTCGGGCCCTAGGAGACTGAAGGGGTGGGGGAGGTGAGGGAAAGAGGTCAAGGTTGGACAGGAAAAGTTTCTTAGGAACACTGGGATGGGTAGATGGAGGGGGTTTGGGAGGGGAAGAAGAGGTAGTGGTTGTAGGAGATGTACGTTTGGTGACTTTGGGTGAAGGTGCATGGGCTGGAGGCTGTCGTGAGGTGGATGGCTTTTGGGTGGGTGTGTGGCTGCGTTTGTGTACCTCGGGAGGTGGCCTCACAGACACACTGGGAGAGGACATAGGGGACGTGTGAATGGTAGTGGGGGTGGTGACTGCACGTGAGCGGGTGTGGTGGTGGGTGTGCTGGTGATGGACGTAGTGGCTGAGGATGTAGTGCATGCAGGTGTGAGTGGTGACGAGACAGGGAGGGAGGAGGGAGACGAGGAGGAGGGGGACACAGTGGAGGCAGTGGATGTTGGTGTATCTGCATGTGTGTGATGCTTGCATGAGTGCCTGTAGGATGTGTGGTGCTTATGTTTGCCAGAGCTTCCCTTGTGTGTTGAGGTGTGCGCATGCTGGTCTGATGGTGTGCTTGAGATAGGCTGAGGTACAGGGGTTTGGGTCTGGGTGGAGGAGGTTGGAGGGGGAAGGCTAGAGACAGGGACAATGGCTGCCATCAGTGCTATGGCCAGAGTCTGAAAAGCTCACTGATGGGCTGCCTGAACAGAGTGAATGCCCTCCAGGTATGCATTGGTTTGTTGCAACTGCCTCTCTACACCCTGGATGGCATTCAAAATGTAGACTGCCCAACAGTGAGGGACCTGAGGAGGTCAATGGCCTCCTCAATGAGGGCAGCAGGGGTGACAGGGGCAGAGGTGCCTGGGACGAAGGAGATGCCCACCCTTCTGGGTGAGTGGGCACGGGACACACGCTGTGGGGCTGGTGGGAGGGCGGTGCTGGTAGGGGTGGTGGCGGCTGTACCTGTAGATGCGGGGGGCACAGAATGCCCCGCCACCGCAAGGGAGCTCCCATCAGAGGAGCAGTCCGTATCGCTGGTGTCAGCTCCTGTCCCCGCCGTGGAGCTCCCCTCGCCCTCTGTCCCACTGGTAAATTCAGACTCCGTAGTGTCGCCCTCCAGGGCCATGGGGGATGCAGCTCCCTCCTGCTCCGGTGCCACTGCTCCTTCGCCTGATGATGCTAATGCACACAAGAACAGGGAGACCACAAAAAGGGGGGGGAGACAGAAGAAAGACATGTTGAGTGCATGCAATACCGCTACCGTTGGCAGACACTACAGACACAGAAACCCCCTGCACTACGCAGCCCACTTGCAGTTCCCTAATCAATCCCAGGGACATAGGTTACAAGGCTATGCCCGATTTCTGCACACATGGATGTCACAGGAGCCTGACTAGGTGTAGTTGGCACTGTACACACGTGGGGTGGGGTGCCACAGGGCCTGCCTTAAGAAGGGTCCTTGCCTAATAAACTCGCCCTGGCCTAGGGGAACCCACAGCCCACCTCCCCCACCCAGACACCTACAATGAGCGCTGAATCAGCAGAATGAGAGTGTACTCACCCCCTTGTGGCTGCTGTGATGCCCTCAAGAGCCCATCAAACTCCAGATACGCCACCGCCAGGATCCTGAACATCAGGGGGGTCATGGTGCGACGGGCACCCCTCCCATGTTGGGAGGCCATCCCCAGCTGGGCCTCCCCCGTCTTCTTGCTCCAGCGCTGAATGTCCTCCCATCTTTTCCGGCAGTGGGTGCTCCGTCTGTGGTAGACCCCCAGGGTGCGGACTTCCTTGGCGATGGCATGCCAAATGTCCTTCTTCTGGTGGGCGCTGACCTACAGGAATAGTACAGGGGAAAAAGATAAGTTATTACCGTCCGCACCGTCACAGTAATTGGCCCGCATCCCTACCCTTGCCATGACGCACATGCACTCACCGTTGTTTCATACACACCTCATTCTCACTCCCCCCCATCTTTCATCCACACCACTCCACACAGGCATTGCCCATACAGCATGCTCACAGTGTACTTACCTGTTTGTCTGGAGGACCGTAGAGTAGCGTGTACTGGGGGAGGACCACATCCACGAGTTTCTCCAACTCCTCCGTGCTGAAGGCAGGGGCCCTTCCCCCAGACACATGAGCCATTGTCTCTTCTAGACTGAGGTCACAGCAGCACTTGCAGTGTAGGTCCTGTCCTGTCGAAGATCAGGTATCAAGTGATTGAACAGAGAGAAAATGGTAGTCACGTCCGCGGCAGTGCGTACTGTCACCGCCGGCATACATCGTCATTGGCTCCTGGGACCCATAGGGACCAATGTTAACCAATGCAGGATTGCGCTGCGGTCTTCGACCGCCTACCGCAACGGTGTACAACGCCAGCGCAGTTACCTCATATTCCATTGTCCCACTTTACAGGTCAGGCAGCCGCCATTTCAGGGGCCCACATGCCATTATTTTGGACTGCGTCACACATATCTAGGCCTTGCCTAAACACTCATACAGGCATATGTCAATTTGCTAATATTTCAGAGTAAGCTGTGTTTACGTAACTCAGAGTTGGTTGACTCTCTGCTCGCTGTTCTCCTCCATAGGCACCGTCCGCTGGGGCATGTGAGGAGATGGCAGGAATCCTCCAATGTACAGACCGCTGGTGGACCTGTCGAAAATGGAAGAGAGACAAGTAAAAGTCACCTACAGACTTGATCGTGCCACAATCCAGGTTCTGTGTGCCCAGTTGGAGCCAGACCTGAGGTCAGCTATCCACCATCCCACAGGAATCCCCCCTCAAGTGCAGGTGCTGTCAGTACTCCATTTCCTAGCAAGTGGGTCATTTCAAACTACAGTGGCCATTGCATCAGGGATGTCCCAGCCTATGTTTTCCAACGTGTTGTCCAGAGTGTTGTCTGCCCTGCTAAAACACATGCGGAGCAACATCGTTTTCCCTCAGGTGGAGGATTTGCCTACAGTGAAAGGTGATTTCTATGCCCTGGGACATATCCCCAACATCATAGGTGCCATTGATGGGACTCATGTGGCCTTGCCCCCCCCGCAGGAGTGAACAGGTGTACAGATACCGGAAGAGTTACCATTCGATGAATGTGCAGATGGTGTGTTTGGCCGACCAGTACATCTCCCATGTGAATGCCAAATTCCCTGGCTCAGTGCATGACGCTTACATCTTGAGAAATAGCAGCATCCCTTATGTGATGGGGCAACTCCAGAGGCACTGTGTGTGGCTATTAGGTGAGGACATGGACCCAATACAGTGTGAATAGTTGTCTGGGGATGTCCCTATGAGTTAGTGTGTATCTAACAGTTGTCCCTCACCATTTGCAGGTGACTCTGGTTACCCCAACCTGTCATGGCTACTGACCCCAGTGAGGAATCCCAGGACAAGGGCAGAGGAACGCTACAATGAGGCCCATGGGTGAACTTGGAGGCTTATAGAGAGGACCTTCGGTCTCCTGAGGGCCAGGTTCCGGTGCCTCCATATGACAGGTGGTTCCCTATTCTACTCACCAAAGAAGGTGTGCCAGATCATCGTGGCCTGCTGTATGCTTCACAACTTGGCTTTGCGATGACAGGTGCCTTTTCTGCAGGAGGATGGTCCAGATGGAGGTGTTGTGGCAGCTGTGGAGCCTGCGGACAGTGAAGATGAGGAAGCAGAAGAAGAGGACATAGACAACAGGAACACGGTGATCCTGCAATACTTCCAGTGAGACACAGGTAAGAAGACAACACAGCCTGCTACATCTGATTTAATTCTACTACCTCTCATCTGTCTGTCATTTTCACCCAGGGTATGGTCACTGAGTTGTCACTTTCCCTTACGATTTCACAGACGTGGGTCCCACTGTGTGACATCTGCTTTGTTTCCACATGGACTAGAGCTGTGTGACATAGGTATGTTGACATTACATTTGATATAGCATTTTGCCACTGTTATTACAAATGCACATTTTCAAAAGCACAGACTGACTCCAGATTGTTTTTTGATTTAAGGGTGTTTATTTAAGTGCTCAATAGTGGAGGGGGTTGTAAAATGGTCAGGGGTGATGGTGGAGGAATGTCAATGGCAGAGTCCAGTCTATTAGTCTCACAGGTGCATTGTCCAAAGGGGCATAAGAAGTAGAGGTGGGGCAGTTTAAGTATGGACAGGGTGACACAGTGGGACAGAAGGATGACAATCAGGGTGGTCTCTTTTCTTTGCGGGGGTCTTGGCATTGTTCTCTGTCTTTGTCCTGGATCTCAGGGACCGTTTGCAGGGTGGTTCTCCATCTGCAGGGGGTGGGGTGCTGGTGTGGTGGTCCTGTGGCGGTGCCTCCTGTACACTAGCGCCGGCAGAGGTGGTGGGCAGTTCATCATCCAGGCTAATGTCAGGGGCCCCTTGTTGTGCCACAGTGTCCCTCCTGGTGTTCACGAGTTCCTTCAGCACCCCTACAATGGTGCCCAGGGTGGAATTGATGGATTTGAGTTCCTCCCTGAAGTCCAAATACTGTTCCTCCTGCAGCCGCTGGGTCTCCTGAAACTTGGCCAGTACTGTTGCCATCGTCTCCTGGGAATGGTGGTAGGCTCCCATGATGTTGGAGAGGGCCTCGTGGAGAGTGGGTTCCCTGGGCCTGTCCTCCCCCTGTCGCACAGCAGCCCTCCCAGTTCCCCTGTGTTCCTGGGCCTCTGTCCCCTGAATCGTGTGTCCACTACCACTGCCCCCAGGTCCCTGGTGTTGTTGGGGTGATGGGTTAGCCTGGGTTCCCTGTAGTGGTGGACACACTGCTGATTGACATGCCCTGGGGACAGAGGTATGGGCCCGCTGGGTGGGTGCTGCGCTGGTGTTTCCAGAGGGGGCAAGCTCTGTAGTGGCCTGTGCCAGTGTGAGGGGAACCGACTGTCCCGAGGTCCCAGATGGGCCGTGATGGTCATCTAGATCCAGGTGGACAGAGCTGCTGTCATCACTGTGGGCCTCTTCTGTGGGTGGAGTGGACATGTCTGGACCCTCCTGTCCGGTGACATTGGGTAAGGGTCCTGCAGGGGTGTAAAGGCATGATTATTGCATCTGTGTGTGCCATGGTGTGCAATGGGTGGGTGACCGTGTACCCCAGTGCTTGCATTCCTGTGTAAGACCTTGTGTGATAATGGTTTAGGGGGGTGTATGGGTATGTGTAGTGGACATGCATTGGTGATGGGTGTCCATGCTTTGATGTTACATGCAGGGCTTGAGTTTGGGATGTGTGGATTGTGATATTGGGACATACGTGAGGAGTTGGAGTGATGGGGGTGAGGGTGGGGTTTGAGATAGCATACAGGTAGGGTGGGGGATGTAATAGTTAAGATTTGACTTACCAGAGTCCATTCCTCCTGCTACTCCTGCGAGGCCCTCAGGATGCAGTATAGCCAAGACCTGCTCCTCCCATGTTGTTAGTTGTGGGGGAGGAGGTGGGGGACCGCCGCCAGTCCTCTGAACCGCAATGTGGTGTCTTGAGACCACGGAATGCACCTTCCCCTGTAGGTCGTTCCACCTCTTCCTGATGTCATCCCTAGTTCTTGGGTGCTGTCCCACTGCGTTGACCCTGTCCACGATTTTTCGCCATAGCTCCATATTCCTAGCTATGGTGGTGTGCTGCACCTGTGATCCGAATAGCTGTGGTTCTACCCGGATGATTTCCTCCACCATGACCCTGAGATCCTCCTCAGAGAACCTGGGGTGTCTTGGCGGTGCCATGGGGTGGTGTGGGTGATGTGTGGGGTGGTGTGTGTTGTGATGTGTGGGGTGATATTTAGAGGTGTGTTGTGTGAGATGCGTGGATGTTGTGTAGTGATGGTGTGGAGTGCCTGTGGATGCTAGTTTGTAGATGGTGGTGTCTCTCTCTGGCCCTCAGTCGCAATTGTTGACGTAAGGGTTTGTGGGTGATGTGGATGTGTGTTTTATATTGTATTGGGTGTGTGGGAGTGGTGTGTGTATGTGTTTCAGGTGTATGTATTTGGAAATGTCCAATGTGGTAGTGTTTTGTAAATGTGTGTGTATTTTGAGCGCGGCGGTGTGTACCGCCAATGGAATACTGCGGTTGAAAGACCGCCGTGTGGATTCGTGGGTCGTGATAGTGTGGGCATATTCCTGTTGGCGTGACGGTGGAGGTTTTGTTATCACCAGTTTATCACTGACCTTTGGTGTGGCGGACTTGTGTGGGTATCTTTATTTCGGCGGATTCCGAGCTGTGGGTCATATTGACCGTGGTGGAATTCCGCAGGGGTGTGTTGGCGGTCTTCTGCACGGCGGTATGCGGCTTTTACCGCCAATGTTGTAATGATCCCCAAAGTCTCTTTCAAGAACAAAGCACCTGGTTTGCGTGAAAAATCTCTGCAAAGGGGCCGCAGAGGAGAAGATGCGTGGAAACGAAGGGGTGTGCATCGATTTATTGCGCCACACACAGCAATGTGTCATTTAGTTTTCATGCAGGGACAGCTGTGCGGCGATTTCCAGCACTTGGTCGTGGATCCTCTTCAGGTTGCGGGGTTTTCAGATGCCCCGGGGGCAATGCATGTATTTCCGGTGCTGCTAGGACAAAGTCACAGGAGCTGTGTCTATCTGGCAGGTGTTGCGCTGAATTTTCTACTGCACAGCAGGCTCTGCGTCGTTCCGGCTTGGCTATGCGTCGCTCCTGTGAGGCTGTGCGACGAAGTTCTCGTCGCTACGCTGGCGCTGCGTCGATCTTCTCGTTGCAAAGTCGGGCTGCGTCGTTCAGGTTCGGCGTGCGGTGAAATTTTCACTGCGATGCAGGCTGTGCATCATTTCTGGCAGCTGTGCGTCGAATTTCACCGTGCAAGGAGTCCTTCTTGTAGAGATGAAGTCTTTTTGGTCCTGAGACTTCAGGGAACAGGAGGCAAGCTCTATCCAAGCCCTTGGAGAGCACTTCTTCACCACAGCCAGAGAGTAGCAAGGCAGCAGGGCAACAGCAAGGCAGCAGACCTTCACAGAAAGCAGACAGGTGAGTCCTTTGAGCAGCCAGGCAGGTCTTCTTGGCAGGATGCAGGTTCTGGTTCAGGTTCTCTTCTCCAGGAAGTGTCTGAGTTGGTAGGGGCAGAGGCCCTGTTTTTATACCCAAATGTGCGTTTGAAGTGGGGGAGACTTCAAAGAGTGGCTTAGAAGTGCACCAGGTCCCCTTTCAGTTCAGTCCTGTCTGCCAGGGTCCCAGTATAGGGTGTGGCAGTCCTGTGTATAACAGCAGGTCCTCCATCCTCCCAGCCTAGGAAGAACCATTCAAAATGCAGATGTATGCAAGTGAGGCTGAGTATCCTGTGTTTGGGGTGTGTCTGAGTGAATGCAAAAGGAGCTGTCAACTAAACCTAGCCAGACATGGATTGTAAGGCACAGAAAGATTTAAGTGCAAAGAAATGCTCACTTTCTAAAAGTGGCATTTCTAAAATAGTAATATTAAATCCAACTTCACCAGTCAGCAGGATTTTGTATTACCATTCTGGCCATACTACATATGACCTTCCTACTCCTTTCAGATCAGCAGCTACCACTCAAACAATGTATGAGGGCAGCCCCAATGTTAGCCAATGAAGGGGGCAGGCCTCACAGCAGTGTAAAAACGAATTTAGGAGTTTTACGCTACCAGGACAAGTAAATTACACAGGTACGTGTCCTGCCTTTTACCCACACAGCACCCTGTCCTAGGGGTTACCCAGGGCACACCTTAGGGATAACTTATATGTAGAAAAAGGGGAGTTTTAGACTTGGCAAGTACTTTTAAATGTCAATTTTTATTGGCAGGGAAACTGCACACACAGGCCTTGTAATGGCAGGCCTGAGACAATATTAAGGGGCTACTTAACTAGGTGGCACCCTCAGTGCTCCAGGCCCACTAGTAGCTTTTAATCTACAGGCCCTGGGCACATATAGTGCACTCTACTAGGGACTTATAAGTAAATTAAAAAGCCCAATTGGGTATGATCCAATGTTACCATGTTTAAAGGGAGAGCATATGCACTTTAGCACTGGTTAGCAGTGGTAAAGTGCGCAGAGTCTAAAAACAAGCAAAAACAGTATCTCAAAAGTGGAGTGTGGCAGGAAAAAAGTTAGGGGTGACCACCCTAAGGATGTCTGGTCTAACACTTACCATATTTTGTCTCTTACTTATGGAATAAGTTGCAGTCTTTTACTAACAAGATTCTATAACCAGGAATACATTCAGTATTTCTATTCAAATCATGATTTAGGCCCTTATTATGACTTTGGGGGTCAGCCGACTGCCCCGTGGCGATGTTGGTAGTACTGCCGCCAGGCTGGTGGTGAAGACAGCCATATTATGACCATGGCGGTGATCCCTCCTATATACAGCCAATGCAGTGCCTCAACCGCCAGTGCAGTCTGGCCACCTACCACGGAGGTTGCCACCTACAGGCTGGCGGAACACATTCACAGCCCACCATATTACGACGTAGCAGACCGCCAGGATTTCTAGGGCGGGACCACCACCACGAAAATTCTGGCAGAAACGACCCATATAAAAAGAGACCTCACCTCCAGGGACACAGAGGAGTCAGCGTCCCCCATGAAACCCTAACTGGAAGTCCTGCTGATGCTGTACCACATGATGGGAGTTCAGGAGCAGCAACGCCGACAAAGACAACGATGTTGAGTACAGCTGTTTAGCACACACGGGAGGGAGGTGAGAGTGACACACCCACACACACAACACACACCACACACACATACAACACACGGAGAACAATGTGCTGAAAAGTACAACAACAATAGAAGCCAGAAGTAAGAAAGATGCCAGGACAAATACCTTTGGTCCAACCATTGTAATCCGGTGGGAACAGTGATCACAATAACTGATCGAACTATATACACAAAGGGCCATTGGCCAGTCCAAAAGTGTCCATGCTACTACACATTGCAACATGAGAGGCTCAACTTGACTCCTGACAGGCCAAGTGACTCCACTGGGCAGGGACATCGACGTGGAAGGCAGGCATGTCAGAGGGCAGAGGGGTTGGGGGGAGAGTTTCTTGGATTTAGGTTTGGGCGGGGCAGGCCTTTGCTCCTCTGTTTAAGGGCCAAAGGAGTGTGCTTAGAGCGGGGGTCAGAGTGGCTGTCAGGTGGCCCATAGTGGGAGGTGTCATAGCGGGGGAGGCACATGTATCTGTAGGAGGCTGGCCTGGCTTATGGTGGGTACCTTGTGATACTTACACCTTGTGACAGGTCCAGTTATCCCTTATTAGTATATTAGTAGTGTTCTAGCAGCTCAGGCTGATAGAGGTAGCTATAGCAGAGCAGCTTAGGCTGAATTAGGAGACATGCAAAGCTCCTACCATACCACTATCTCATAAGAAACACAATACTCTGAGTTACTAAAAATAAAGGTACTTTATTTTAGTGACAATATGCCAAAAGTATCTCAGAGGATATAATCCCCTAGGAGGTAAGTAAAATACACAAAATATACACACAAACCAAAATAAGGTAAGTAAAACACTTAGAAAAGTAGTGCAAACACTGTATTACACAATAGAATGCAATAGGAGACAATAGGCCTAGGGGCAACACAAACCATATACTCCAAAAGTGGAATGCGAACCACGAATGGACCCCAGGCCTAGTGTAGTGTGTAGAGGCTCACAGGGAGTGTAAGAAAACACTAAGGGTGTCCAAGATACCCCAAGCCAAGACCCTGAAAAGTAGGAGTAAAGTTACCCTACTACCCCAGAAAGACAGTAATGTTGCGATAGGGGATTCTGCAAAGACAACAACTGACTGCAAAGCACTGAAAACAGATTCCTGGTCCTGAGGACCTGCGAAGGAAGGGGACCAAGTCCAAGAGTCATGTAAGTGTCCAGGGGGGGCAGGAGCCCACTAAACCCCGGATGAAGGAGTAAAAGGGCTGCCTCCGGGTGGAAGAAGCCAAAGATTCTGCAACAACAGAAGGAGCCAGGAACTTCTCCTTTGGTGAAAAGATGTCCCACAGCGTTCTGGAGGATGTAGAGTTGTTTCCATGCAGAAAGACTTCAAACAAGCCTTGCTAGCTGCAAGAGTTGCGGTTGAAGATAATGGGTGTTGCTAGAGCCCAGGAAGGGCCAGGAGGTCGCCCCTTGATGGAGGAGACAGAGGGGGCACTCAGCAACAGAGAGAGACCATGCAGAAGCAGGCAGCACTTGCAGAAGCACTTGAACAGGCATTCAAGAAATCTGAGCACGGTGGTCGTCTCAACAAAAGAGGGTCCCACAAAGCCGGTGGTCAACTCAGCGAGTTGAGCAATGCAGGTCGGAGTGCTGGGGACCTGGGCTGTGCTGTGCATGAAGGAATCCTTGCAAAAGTGCACAGAAGCCCTAGCAGCTGCAGATCACGCAGTACACAGGATTACTGTCTGGCATGGGGAGGCAAGGACTTACCTCCACCAAATTTGGACAGAAGGACCACTGGACTGTCCGGGTCACTTTATTCCAGCTCCTGTGTTCCAGGGACCACGCTCGTCAAGATGAGAGGGGACCCAGAGGACCGGTGATGCAGAAGTTTGGTGCCTGCGTTAGCAAGGGGAAGATTCCGTCGACCCACCGGAGATTTCTTCTTGGCTTTCAGTGCAGGGTGAAGACAGACAGCCCTCAGAGCATGCACCACCAGGAAACAGTCGAGAAAACCGGCAGGATTAGGTGCTACAATGTTGCTGGTAGTCGTCTTGCTACTTTGTTGTGGTTTTGCAGGCGTCCTGGAGCAGTCAGCGGTCGATCCTTGGCAGAAGTCGAAGAGGGTGATGCAGAGGAACTCTGGTGAGCTCTTGCATTCGTTATCTGACGAGAAACCCACAGGAGAGACCCTAAATAGCCCTCAGAGAAGGATTGTCTACCTAACCAGGTAAGAGCCTATCAGGAGGGGTCTCTGACATTACCTGCTGGCACTGGCCACTCAGAGGTCTCCATTGTGCCCTCACACCTCTGCATTCAAGATGGCAGAGGTCTGGGACACACTGGAGGAGCTCTGGGCACTACCCCTGGGGTGGTGATGGAGAGGGGAGTGGTCACTACCCTTTCCTTTGTCCAGTTTTGCGCCAGAGTAGGGGCTGGGGGATCCCTGAACCGGTGTAGACTGGCTTATGCAAGGAGGGCACCATCTGTGCCCTTCAAAGCATTTCCAGAGGCTGAGGGAGGCTACACTTCTCCAGCCCTTAACACCTATTTCCAAAGGGAGAGGGTGTAACACCCTCTCTCAGAGGAAATCCTTTGTTCTGCCTTTCTGGGACTGGGCTGCCCAGACCCCACAAGGGCAGAAACTTGTCTGAGGGTTGGCAGCAGCGGTAGCTGCAGAGAAAAACCTCAGAGAGCTAGTTTGGCAGTACCCGGGGTCCATGCTGGAGCCCCAGGGATGCATGGGATTGGCACCCCAATACCAGATTTGCCTTGGGGGGACAATTCCATGATCTTAGACATGTTACATGGCCATGTTCGGAGTTACCATTGTGAAGCTACACATAGGTATTGACCTATATGTAGTTCACGCGTTTAGTGGTGTTCCCGCACTCACAAAGTCTGGGGACATTTTCCTGAACAATGTGGGGGCACCTTGGCTATTGCCAGGGTGCCCTCACACTTAGTAACTTTGCACCTAACCTTCACTAGGTGAGGGTTAGACATATAGGTGACTTATAAGTTACTTAAGTGCAGTGTAAAATGGCTATGAAATAACGTGGACGTTATTTCACTCAGGCTGCAGTGGCAGTCCTGTGTAAAAAATTTCTGAGCTCCCTATAGGTGGAAAAAGAAATGGCGCAGCCCATAGGGATCTCCTGGAACCCCAATGCCCTGGGTACCTAGGTACCATATACCAGGGAATTATAAGGGTATCCCAGTGTGCTAATCAGAATTGGTGGAAATGGTCACTAGCCTGCAGTGACAATTTTAAAAGCAGAGGGAGCATAAACACTGAGGTTCTGATTAGCAGAGTCTCAGTGATACACTTAGGCACCACTCAGGGAACACATATAGGCCACAAACGTATGAGCACTGGGGTCCTGGCTAGCAGGATCCCAGTGACACATATCAAACACACTGACAACATAGGGTTTCCACTATGAGCACTGGGGCCCTGGCTAGCAGGATCCCAGTGAGACAGTAAAAACACCCTGACATATACTCAAAAACAGGCCAAAAGGCTAACCTTGGCCAGTTGAGTCTTTATTGTCTAAGTGCTGATAAGTGGAGAGTAGCTCTGCAATAGATTGGTTACTCCCTTTATCACCCACTATATGGTTACTTCCCTGTGGGGATGTGAACCACCCTGTTTGAAGGTTTTTAGCTAGCCATCAATGTGAAGTTATATTCTCAGGGTTCCTATTAGTATGTTTAGGTTTAGAGCAGTGGGAATTGTCCACTGGACCTATAGCAGGTGATGAGAATTCCAGACAGGGATGCTGTCTCAATAAAGCCATAGATGGTCAAACACTTTGCCCATATCACTGTAAGAGAGAACAGGGTTGCTGTTTCTCTTGAGTTGGAGCAGGGCAGGGATGCTGTCCTGTGAGCTCCACACTAGGGCAGGGCTGCTGTCCTAAGTGTTGTGAGGCAGTGCAGGGTTGCTGCACTAAAGTTTCTCTGGGAGGGTTGGAGGGATGCTCCATGTTATCTAAAGAGGTGCACTTTTCCTCACCAACATTAGTTATCCCACAGAGAGGTACTTCCACCTCAGGGAGTACAGCTGTGTTAGCTGATGATTCCCTTGGTACAGGTGCCACCCCAGAAGAGGTTTCTCCCACCACAGGAATGGTATCCTGAATGGCAGGGTGGGTAGGGGATACTTTGATGCCCCTTTCACCTGTTGTTGGAGAAGGACCCTGAGTTCTCAGGCCTTTTTCTCTCCTTTGCTTTTTCATTTCAACTGAAACGAGAGGAAACAATTGCTCTGGGATACCCAGCATGGCTGCATGGGTATTAAACTCTACCTCAGCCCAACCTGAGGCCTCTAGGTTATTACCTAAGAGACAGTCTACAGGTAAGCTAGGTGATACTACCACCTGCTTAGGGCCAGTAACTCCACCCCAACTAAACTGAATTATAGGTAAGGGGAAGAACTTAGTGGAGTTATGGACATCAATAATCTTGTACTGTTGTCCAATGATGTGTTGTGCAGGAGACACTAGGTTTTCAGTCACCAAAGTGATACTGGCACCTGTGTCCCTGTAGGCCTGATCCTCAACACCATTTATTGAAACTGTCTGCCTGTACTTATCCATTGTAAGGGGACAAGCAGACAGTGTGGCAAGGCCAATGCCACCAGGTGTGACAGAAACAGTCTTGGAACTGACTACCTCAGTTTCTATGATGGACCCAAAAGTGAACCCAACTACACCCTTATTTTGACTGTTGCCAGCAGTCCCACCACTATTACCACTACTGCTAGGGGCACTAGAGTTTTATGTATTAGTGGTGGTAGGCTCAGGGGGTTAACCTGGGCAGGTCTTATCCCCTGGTCTATGGCCTTTATTTTTACACACATAGCACCAAGGCTTTTTAATGTGTGTGGGTTGTGAAGAAGAGGAAGAAGATGATTTATCCCCACCCCCTAAAGAGTGTTTAGGATTTGAAGAAGGATCTTTAGTTTTACCTTTATCCCCATGCTTATCCTAAGATTGTCACCACCTTTCTTCTTGCCATCCTAGTCACCTCCTGCATGAACTCTTCTGTTCACTCTTGTTCTGACCCATTTGTCTGCCTTCTTTCCCAATTCTTGGGGAGAGGTCAGATCTGAGTCTACCAAGTACTGGTGCAACAAATCAGACACACAATTGTTCAAAATATGCTCTCTCAGGATTAGATTATACATGCTTTCATAGTCAGTCACCTTACTGCCATGTAACCAACACTCCAAGGCCTTCACTGAACAGTCTACAAAGTCTGTCCAGTCTTGAGAGGACTCTTTTCTGGTGTCTCTGAACTTAATCCTGTATTGTTCAGTGGTTAAGCCAAATCCATCCAAGAGTGCATCCTTCAAAACTTTGTAATTGTTAGCATCACTTTCTCTGACAGTAAGGAGCCTATCCCTACCCTTACCAGTGAAAGACAGCCACAAGATAGCAGCCCACTGCCTTTGAGGGACCACCTGTACCATACAGGCCCTCTCAAGTGCAGCAAACCACTTGTAAATGTCATCCCCTTCCTTGTAAGGGGGGACTATCTTATGCAGGTTTCTGGAATCTTGCTCTCTAACAGGATTATTATCAAAATCACTGCTGCTGCCACCATGCGGAACTAACCCCAACCTCTGCCTTTCCCTTTCCATATCCAGAGATTCCCTGTCTAAGGCCAGCTGCTGCTGTTTAAGCTTCAGCCTGGCCTCTTCCAACCTCAGCTTTCTGAGTTCCCTTTCCATTAAGTTATCCTTAGGGTGGGAGGCTTGGAAATTGTGAGACACAGACGAAATGTGGGAATTGACAGAGAGGGGCCTGTCCCTAACTGGCTGGACTCTAGTAACCTGGCCTTTAGGAGTGAAAGGTGTCCTACTAGTGTGTGACCCCCTCCCTCTACCAGTGTCACTAGATGGCCTGTTAGCTGACAGGTCCTTGGAAAAACCCTCCCCATCATCCTCTGGGGACTCCTCTGAGTCTTGCTGGCTACCCCCCTCCTCTACCTCCTGATTCTGGGATGGGCCAGACTGGTTCTGGTCACTTTCTAGGAGAAGGCTAAAGAGAAGATCTTTGGTAGGATTCTTACCAATTGCTAAACCTCTTTCAATGCAGAGACCCCTCAAACTTTTAAACTTTAGATTCCCTTATGTTGCCTGGACAACTGTGGGAGTAAGTTCTACTGCAGACATGATAGAAAGGATTTAGGACAGAGAGAGAAAAAAGTTTTGAAACTTTTTAAAGAAAGGAAAAACTTTTTCAAACTTTTGAAAGTTTTCAGAAAGTTTTCAGAAACGTTTTAGAAAGTT
The DNA here is from genome assembly GCF_031143425.1 of Pleurodeles waltl. NCBI lineage: Eukaryota > Metazoa > Chordata > Amphibia > Caudata > Salamandridae > Pleurodeles > Pleurodeles waltl. The sequence goes on along the minus strand of NC_090445.1, from coordinate 1,458,862,871 downwards.
TTAGAGATGAAAAGTTAAACTGTTTAGGTTACTGTGTATATTCTGAAGTATTTGGTATATGGTTTTCTTATGAAAAAGACCAATGACAAAGTGGTAAAGCAATTACAAGTACTTATCCCACCGCTGCACCACCAACGTAGGAGGCTGGCCTGGCTTATTGTGGGTACCTTGTGGTACTTACAACTTGTGCCAGGTCCGGTTATCCATGATTAGTAGATTAGTAGTGTTCTAGCAGCTTAGGCTGATAGAGGTAGCTATAGCAGAGCAGCTTAGGCTTAACTAGGAGACATGCAAAGCTCCTACCATACCACTTATATCATATAGCACTATATCATAAGAAATACAATACTCAGTTACTAAAAATATAGGTACTTTATTTTAGTGACAATATGCCAAAAGCATCTCAGAGGATATACTCCCTAGGAGGTAAGTAAAATACACAAAATATACACACAAACCAAAATCAGGTAAGTAAAACACTTAGAAAAGTAGTGCAAACACTGTAGTACACAATAGAATGCAATAGGAGACAATAGGCCTGGGGGCAACACAAACCATATACTCCAAAAGTGGAATGCAAACCACGAATGGACCCCAGGCCTAGTGTAGTGTGTAGAGGCTCGCTGGGAGTGTAAGAAAGCACTAAGGGTGTCCAAGATACCCCAACCCAAGACCCAAAAAAGTAGGAGTAAAGTTACCCTACTGCCCCAGAAAGACAGTAAAGTTGCGATAGGGGATTCTGCAAAGACAACAACTGACTGCAAAGCACTGAAGATGGATTCCTGGACCTGAGGACCTGCAAAGAAAGGGGACCAAGTTAAAGAGTCATGCAAGTGCCCAGGGGGGGCAGGAGCCCACTAAACCCCAGATGAAGGTGCAAAAGGGCTGCCTCCGGGTGGAAGAAGCCGAAGATTCTGCAACAACGGAATGAGCCAGGAACTTCTTCTTTGGTCAGAAGATATCCCACAGCGTGCTGGAGGATGTAGAGTTGTTTCCACGCAGAAAGACCTCAAACAAGCCTTGCTAGCTGCAAGAGTTGCGGTTGAAGATAATGGGTGCTGCCGGGGCCCAGGAAGGACCAGGAGGTCACCCCTTGGAGGAGGAGACAGAGGGGGTGCTCAGCAACAGAGAGAGTCCATGCAGAAGCAGGCAGCACTTGCAGAAGCACTTGAACAGGCATTCAAGAAATCTGAGCACGGTGGTCGTCTCAACAAAAGAGGGTCCCACAAAGCCGGTGTCAACTCAGGAGTTGAGCAATGCAGGACGGAGTGCTGGGGACCTTGACTGTGCTGTGCACGAAGGAATGCTTGCAAAAGTGCACAGAAGCCCTAGCAGCTGCAGATCACGCAGTACACAGGATTACTGTCTGGCATGGGGAGGCAAGGACTTACCTCCACCAAATTTGGACAGAAGGACCACTGGACTGTCCGGGTCACTTTATTCCAGCTCCTGTGTTCCAGGGACCACGCTCGTCAAGATGACAGGGGACCCAGAGGACCGGTGATGCAGAAGTTTGGTGCCTGTGTTAGCAAGGGGAAGATTCCGTCGACCCACCGGAGATTTCTTCTTGGCTTTCAGTGCAGGGTGAAGGCAGACAGCCCTCAGAGCATGCACCACCAGGAAACAGTTGAGAAAACCGGCAGGATTAGGCGCTACAATGTTGATGGTAGTCGTCTTGCTACTTTGTTGTGGTTTTGCAGGCGTCCTGGAGCAGTCAGCGGTCGATCCTTGGCAGAAGTTGAAGAGGGAGATGCAGACGAACTCTGGTGAGCTCTTGCATTCGTTATCTGACGAGAAACCCACAGGAGAGACACTAAATAGCCCTCAGAGGAGGATTGGCTACCTAACCAGGTAAGAGCCTATCAGGAGGGGTCTCTGACATCACCTGCTGGCACTGGCCACTCAGAGGTCTCCCTTGTGCCCGCACACCTCTGCATTCAAGAGGACAGAGGTCTGGGACACACTGGAGGAACTCTGGGCACTACCCCTGGGGTGGTGATGGACAGGGGAGTGGTCACTCCCCTTTCCTTTGTCCAGTTTCGTGCCAGAGCAGGGGCTGGGGGATCCCTGAACCGGTGTAGACTGGCTTATGCAAGGAGGGCACCATCTGTGCCCTTCAAAGCATTTTCAGAGGCTGGGGGAGGCTACACTTCTCCAGCCCTTAACACCTATTTCCAAAGGGAGAGGGTGTAACACCCTCTCTCAGAGGAAATCCTTTGTTCTGCCTTTCTGAGACTGGGCTGCCCAGACCCCACGAAGGCAGAAACCTGTCTGAGGGTTGGCAGCAGCGGTAGCTGCAGAGAAAAACCTCAGAGAGCTAGTTTGGCAGTACCCGGGGTCCATGCTGGAGCCCCAGGGATGCATGGGATTGGCACCCCAATACCAGATTTGCCTTGGGGGGACAATTCCATGATCTTAGACATGTTACATGGCCATGTTCGGAGTTACCATTGTGAAGCTACACATAGGTATTGACCTATATGTAGTTCACACGTTTAATGGTGTTCCCGCACTCACAAAGTCTGGGGAAATTTTCCTGAACAATGTGGGGGCACCTTGGCTATTGCCAGGGTGCCCTCACACTTAGTAACTTTGCACCTAACCTTCACTAGGTGAGGGTTAGACATATAGGTAACTTATAAGTTACTTAAGTGCAGTGTAAAATGGCTATGAAATAACGTGGACGTTATTTCACTCAGGCTGCAGTGGCAGTCCTGTGTAAAAATTGTCTGAGCTCCCTATAGGTGGCAAAAGAAATGGCGCAGCCCATAGGGATCTCCTGGAACCCCAATGTCCTGGGTACCTAGGTACCATATACCAGGGAATTATAAGGGTGTTCCAGTGTGCTAATCATAATTGGTGGAAATGGTCACTATCCTGCAGTGACCATTTTAAAAGCAGAGAGAGCATAAACACTGAGGTTCTGGTTAGCAGAGCCTCAGTGATACAGTTAGGCACCACCCAGGGAACACATATAGGCCACAAACTTATGAGCACAGGGTTCCTGGCTAGCAGGATCCCAGTGAGACAGTAAAAACACCCTGACATATACTCACGAACAGGCCAAAAGTGGGGGTAACAAGACTAGAAAAAGGCTACCTTCCTACAGTATCACACCAGCGGGGCATGAGGGGATTGGGAGCTGGAGGTACTGGGCTGGGGGAGTAGGACCTTCCTTTTCCGGACATGACGGGGTGGGTCAGGAGGAGGGAAGATATTAAGGCGGGCAAGGAAAAGTTTCTTAGGTACAGTGGGGCAGAGTGTGGGAGGAGGTTTGGGAGTGGAGATAGAGGGAGTGGTTGTAGGAGGAGTAGGTGTGCTGGCCTGGGTTGCAGGTGCATGTACAGTTTGCATGTTTGAGGTGGATGGCTGTTGAGTGTCTGAGTGGGAGCGTTTATGTTTCTTTGGAGGGGGCAGACAGGGTGGGAGAGGACAAACAGGTCATGTGCATGCATGTTGTGGTGGTGTCTGCAAGTGAGGTGGGTGTGCTGCATGTGGTTGTCATGGTGGTGGTGGTGACTGCGTATGTGGTGAATGGGGTGCTAGTCTGCGTGTCTACTGTTGTGGTGACTGAGGGCAAGGCTTTACAGGTGGCAGGATCTGGGACTGTGGATGCAGTGCTTGCAGGTGTGAGTGCTGATGTGACTGAGGGAGGAGGTGGAGGGGAGACAGTGGAGGCCGTGGCTGTTGTGTGTGCGTCTGTGTGTTGGCTGTGTGTATGCTTGTGGTGTGACCTGTGGTGCTTATGCTTGTCTTTGCAAGCCCTGTCTGTTGTTCTGGGTGCATGCTGGTCTGAATATGTGCTTGGGATGGGTGGAGGGAGAGGGCTCTGGAACTGGGAACAGGTAGTTAGAGGGGGGATGGAAGAACCAGGACACTGGTTGCCGTCAAAGAGGAAGTCAGGGCCTAAAACGATCTCTGTAGGGCAGCCAAGCCAGTGTGAAGGCCCTCCAGGTAGGCATTGCATTGCTGCATCTGTGATGCCAGCCCCAGGATGGCGTTCACTATGGTTGACTGCCCTACAGAGATGGCTCTCTCAGTGAAGGCAGCAGGGCTGACTGGGGCAGGGGCTGAGGTGCCAGTGGCGAAGGAGACGCCCACCCTCCTGGGTGAGCGGGCACGGGCAACTGGGTAGGGGGCTACTGTGAGGTGGTGCTGGTATGGGGAGGCAGAAGATGATGTAGCTGGGTGGTCCCTTAGGGATCCGCTACCACCAGGGAGCTTCCATCAGAGGAGGTATCTGAGTCAGTAGTTGTAGGTCCTATCTCCCCGTGGTGCTCCTCTCGTCCTCCAACCCACAGGTCCTCTCGGCGTCGGTTGACATTGCCTCCTGGGTCCCGTGGGTGAAGGAGAAGCCCACCCTCCTGGGTGAGCGGGTAGGGGCAACTGGGAGAGGGGCTACTGGAAGGGCAGTGCTGGTACGGGGGTGGCAGAAGATGATGTAGCTGGGGTGGGTCCAGAGGGTCCGCCACCACCAGGAAGCTTCCATCGGAGGAGGTATCTGAGTCAGTAGTTGTAGCTCCTGTCTCCCCCATGGTGCTCCCCTCACCCTCCAACCCACTGGCCCCCTCGGCGTCGCACTGCCTCCTGGGTCCCGTGGGCTGCAGCTCCCTCACTCGCCAGTGCCCCTGCTCCTTCGTGAGATGATGCTAATGCACACAAGGACAGGAGAAGAAAAGGAAAGAGTGTGTGGGAGGAATAAAGGGAGCACAGGGTCAATCACAGCAATAACAACCTACTGGGACTCACTAAGCCACGTCTGCCTGTTGACAAAGGCACAGCTACACAATTCTGACCAAGTGACTGCACAACGTGCAATTTCCAGGTCACACTACCTGGGCAGTGGACATCAGAGCATCACAACAACGCTGGTGAGTCAGAATGTAGGGCTTAGATGAAGATGGAATACGAGCCAATTTGCCAATACCAAATGTACATACCACTCACCATTGCCAAGCAGGACTCTGCAAGATTAGCTACACGGGCATTTAGGGCCATACACTGACTACAGCCTTGCCGCCCAAACACCATGGCAGGCAGCAGGAAAGAATTCAACACAGTGTGTACTCACCCTCGTGTGGCTGCTGTGCTGCCTCCAAACACCCATCCAACTCCGGACTGGCCATCGCCAGTATGCGGGCCATTAGGAGGGGTCAGGGACCGACGGGCACCCCTTACTCGTTATGAGGACGTCCTCAGCTGGGCCTAGCATCGCAGATCCTCCCACCTCTTCCTGCAGTGGGTGCTCTGCCGTATATGTACCCCCCAGGGTCCACACATCCTTGGCGATGGCATGCCATAACTCTTTCTTCTGATGGGCGCCGACCTGCATAGGGAACACAGAAAGAAGGCACCATGAACTCCAAACACATTCTGTTACAGCAATGGTTTACATGCTGCATAGCTCCTACACTAACCTAACACATTACTCGTAGCTCTGCTTACACATTGCATGCAGCATTAATACACTCCCCAAATGACACACTGCCTGCACATACATACATCTGCATACATCCATGTTGCATTCAAAGTACCCAAAAGGTGCTCACCTGCTGATCTGGAGGTCCATACAACTGTCCATACAAGAGGGAGACCCCATCCACAAGCTTCTCAAGTTCCTCAGATAAGATGGTTGGGGCCCTATCCCCTGTAACACGGGCTATTGTGGGTTCCAGACACAGAACACAACAGCACATGCAGTGGAGGTGTTGTTATGGTGAGTGTCAGGAATCAAGTGAAGTGGGCTACAGAAAATGGCGGTCAAGTCCGCGCCGGTGAACACCGTCACTGCCTGCGGTGATCATCATGGGCCCCTGTGTTCCATAGACTTCCATGTTAACCAATGAGGAGTTGCATGGCGGTGCAGACTGCACCCCCGCCATGACGCCAAATGCTGGCGGAGTGAGGTCACTTCCACCTGTCCCTGCATGCACGACAGGCGGTTACCATTTCCTGATACTGGTACTCCTGGCGGTCAATTCAATGTGCGACATGGGTACCGATGGTACACACCAAGGTAATTCAAATCCGCTACACACTTTGGTTTGGTTGTAGACTCTGGCACTCACATTAGAGTGCACTGATTTCAAATGAGTATTTGACAGAACATGCACAAAGGGATGCTACAAATCACGACACAGGACTTCGACTACATCAGTGAAACACAATGGCAATTGAGTAGCATGAATAAATAAAGTAATCCGTTTGCATTTAGAGGAAACCAGTGGAAATACAATTAATGTTTGCGTGAATTAAGATGTGACTGCTCTGTGTACTGTGATGTTGTGTGCCCATCCTTCCTGTTGTCACACACTTCTGATGTTTGGTTCAATTAGATACCAACCACTGCGGAGGAGGAGGCATGCACCCGTGTACAGACCCCTAGTTGACTTGGCTACACTGGGGAAACGTCACATTATACTCACCTATTGTCTGGACAGGGCCACAATCACTGAACTGTGTCAACAATTGGAAACAGATCTAATTCCTGCTACTATAGCAATACCCCCTGCAGTACAGGTGCTGTCAGTGCTCCACGTCTTGGCCAGTGGTTCTTTCCAGATGACTGTGGACTTGGCTGCAGGTATGTCAAAACCAATGTTTTCAAGTAGAGTAGAGTAGAGTTTTGGCTGCCTTGCTGAAAAACACGACTAGCTATATCTCATTCCCCCACAGTGATGATTTGCCCACTGTGAAGGCTGCATTTTACACCATGGGACACATACCACAAGTGACTGCGGCCAATGACGGGACCCATATTGCCTTGGTCCCTCCCAGGACAAATGAGCAGGTCTACAGAAATAGGAAGAATTACCATTCAATAAATGTCCAGATGGTGTGCCTTGCTGATCGGTACATTTCCCACGTTACTGCCAAGTTTCGAGGATCTGTGCATGATGCGTATGTATTGAGGAATAGCAGCGTCCCACAGATAATGGCACAACTACAGAGAGAGAGAGTGTGGCTCATAGGTGAGCTTGAGGTTTCACCCAATGTCTGTCACTGTATGCCACCTGGAGTTTTTCTCTGTGCTATTGTACATGAGTAATGTGTGTCTCTCACTACTTCCAAGTGACTCCGGCTACTCAAACCTATCCTGGCTGTTGACACCAGTGAGGAATCCAAGGACAGGGCCAGAGAATTGTTACAATGAAGCACATGGTTGGACCAGAAGAGTAATGGGAAGGACTTTTGGCCTACTGAAAGCCAGATTCAGGTGCCTCCATATTTCTGGTGGATCCTTACTCTAGGCCCCGGGAATGTCTGCCAGGTAGTGGTAGCCTGCTGCATGCTGCACAATTTGGCCCCCAGACGCCATGTGCCACTCCTGCAGGAAGAGGGGGAGACAATGCACCTGTGGCAGCAGAAGACACTGAAGACAGTGATGAGAATGGGGAGGAGGAGGATGTGGACTAGAGGACACATCTGATATACCAGTACTTCCAATGACACTCAGGTAAGATTGTACTTCTGTTCATTCCTCCATTACCACATAGTGCTGTGTGGCTGCTGTGTTGTGCCTAGCACAAATGTGTGCATTATTTGACCTGACCCTGTACCATCTGTGGTCATTTGTGCCAGTGTCATGGTGATAGTGATCAAGCTTTTTCAGCCCATGCAATGTACCAGTAGTTTACCATCTTCAAATACATGGCCACTGCAAACTGTGTCCTCGTTCCATACAGTACTTAGCATTTGTTACTGCAGATGTAATGTGAGTTAGAATGTGCCTATGCAACCGCTGTGTGAATTCATTTACCCTGACAGTGTGGCCCAGACTAGGTGGTCCAGAGGAGGGATTGGCATACTGACTACATGGCATTGCTAATACTGTGGTATCTTGTGTGAGATGAGTTGTTTCTCCTCACTTATGGTGTTTGGAGTCAATTGATGTCCAAATTTCTAAGTTGAAGTGACCAGCTGAATGTAGGCTGTTATGTTACAGGAGCTCATGTTGCTTTACTTCCTTTACTTCTAATTTGAATGTCACTAATGGTTTCCCTTTTTCGCAGATGCTGGTGTGGTCACTACTGTGAACTCGTGATGCCCACAGACTGCTTTCACACAGTTTGGTGGATGGTTGCTTGTGGTATGCTCTCACACTGGTTATGTGTACTCCAAACTGACTGTCCATTGGATGGATTCACCCTTTATGTTTCATATGCACAGAATAATACAGGTCAAGACATTGCACATTGTTGTAATTAAAGCATAAAACCTTCAGTTGTGTTAAAGTGTGCTTATTGAATTGACAAAAATGAAGGGATAGTGCAATAGAGTGGGATGATGGTGGACAAAATCTTCAGTGTAGTGGCCCAGTCGGTTTGTAGCACAGGCTCAGTATCCCTGGGGCCATAGGGAAAGGAGCAATGGCAGTCCAAAGTAAACAAGGTGTCTCAGTGGCACACAAGGGAGACATTTAGGAGGGGCTCACTTTCTGGCAGTGGTTTTGGTCTTGGCCACAGTCTCTGGTGTCTCTCTGGGTCGCAGGGAACATTTGTGGGGTGGTTCTGCTGCAGAGGGAGGGGTGCTGGTGGCCTGTGAGTCCTGAGCAGGTCCTCCTGTCCACCAGCTGCAGCAGATGTGGAGGGCTGGTCAGTACACTGGCTAGTGGAAGAGCCCCTCTGGTATGTTGTATACTCACCCATGATAGTAGCCATGTCACTCAGCACACCTGCAATGGTGGCCATGTTGGTATTTAAGGCCTGCAACTGCTGCATGACCTTCTGGTGGTGTTCCACCTGCAGCCTCCGGATCTCCTGCAAGATGGTAAGTACCTAGCCCATCCTGGGATTTCCAGTATGCTCCCAGGACATGTGTGAGTGCCTCCTGGGCAGTCGGTTCCCTGGGTTGGGCCACCCTTTGGCGCACAGCTATCCTCCCACTGGCCTTGCCCCCTGTGCCTGTGTTCCCTGAGCTGTGTGTCCACTTCCACTGACACCAGGACCTTCATTGTCTTGCCTGTGTGCGGTCGACTGGGGTCCTTGTACAGGTGGGCACACTGTTGATTGACGTGTCCTGGGGACAGAGGTTTGGGGACGTTGGGTGGCTGTTGTGGCATTGGAGTCCGATGTGGGGTCCCCTGTGGTAGACTGGGTTTTGGCTGTGGTGTCCGACTGACCAGTGGTACCAGATGGGCCAGGAAGATCATCCAGATCCATCCATCCAGAGTTGCTGTCATCACTGGAGCCTTCTTCTTGTGGAGGACTGGGTTGACGTGGCACATGCTGGCCGCTGACATTGGCTGGGGTACCTGTGGACATGTATGAGATTTGTTACAATCTTTGTCAGTTACATATTCAGCATTTCTGGCTTTCCCTGTGGGATGGGTGTTGTTCTTCCATCCTTGGTTTGTGTATGGTGATGGATTTTTGGATTGGAAGTGCTGCCCATGCATTACTGATTTGTGTGCATGGTGAGCTTGGAGGTGCGCGCTTGCAGTGAGTAGGGCATGCAGGGGTACATAGTTGAGGGTGTTTATGGGGGTGGTTCTGTGTTTGAGATGGAGTGGGGTAAAGGGATTCAGGGTGACTGGGTGACATGGGATGCAGGTGTAGGTGATGGTGGGGTAATAATGGTGACTTACCAGTGTCCAGGCCTTCATTGATACCAGTGAGGCCCCCTGGATGCAGGATAGCCAAGACTTTCTCCTCCCATGTTAACAACTGTGGGGGAGGAGGTGAAGGTCCACCGACAGTCTTCGTGATGGCAATGTGGTGCCTGGATGCTATTGCACGCACCTTCCCCCGTAGGTCGTTCCACCTTTTTCTTATGTCATTCCTTGTGCGTGGATAGGTTCCGACGGAGTTCACCTTGTCCACGATCCTCTGCCATAGCTCCATCTTCCTGGCAATGGATATCTGCTGGACCTGTGCACTGAACAGCTGTGTCTCAACCCTTACGATTTCGTCTACCATGACCTGCAACTCCTCATAAATGAAACGAGGGTTCTTTTGTGGGGACATGCCCATTGTGTAGTGGGTGTGGTGTGTGTGTGTTGCGCAGAGGGTGGAACGTTTTGTTGGGATGCAGGGTGTGTGTGTAAGTGGGATGGCGTTGACTAATGACTGTGTCCAGTGTTGTAGTGTGTTAAGTGTTGAGGTATGGTGTGTGGTGTGTGATGCGTGACAGATGTATGGGTGGTTGTGGTTTGTGTGTGCAGTTCAATAAATGTTTGGGCTGGCAATGGGTTGCTAGGTTTTTGCGTTTGCAAAGAATTGAGGGTTGTGTGGGGGGTGTTTTATAGTGCTGTTGGTGGGTGTGTACGGGGTGTGTATATGTGCCAGGTGTGGGTTTTTCAATCTGCCCAATGTTGGCTTCTGTTGGTGTGGAGTGGCCAAATCAACCGTGGGGTTTCGCACCACCAATGGGTAACCGCCGTTGAGTAACTGCTGTGGTGATTCGTGGGTCATTATTTGGAGGGCGGTGTGTTGCAGGTGTGACGGGGTAGGTGGTGGGAGCGACTGTTTTACGTTGTCCTTTGGTCTGGAGAAATTGCTGTTTTGGCTGCTTTCTTGCAGGTTTGTGTTTGTGTGTCATTATCTGGCGGGCGGATTGCCACCTCCGCGGCGGTCTGTTGGTGGCCGTCACCACGGCGGTCTTCTGAAAAGAACGCCAAAGTCACAATGAGGGCCTAAGTGTTTTTGTTTGGTCCTATAATTAAGTACCTGAGTAGAGTAGCTAAGGAAAATAATATAGAATTAGTGAGAGGTTTCTTTGAACCTACATTAACCTTTGGCACAGCTTACGCTCACAAATCAACCTGACATGCTTGCTTACACCCATAGAAAAGAGTTTCTTACATCAGACTGATGACACGAGAAAGGCACTAGGGCCCATATTTATACTTTTTGACGCAAAGCTGCGCCGGCGCAGTTTTGCGTCAAAAATTTTACCGCCGGCTAACGCCATTTCGATGCGCCGTGCGGGCGTCAAATTTATACTTTGACACACGGCGGCGCAACCAACAGGTGGGAGTAATTTTTTTTTACGCACATCGCGGCGTCAAGTCGTAAAGGAAAACGACGTTAACGCGACGTAAAAGACTGTGGGTCGATTTACGACAGCGCAACCCAGAAAGTGCCGTTTGTTTTGACGCAATAGCATCAAAAATACCCACGAACACTGCCCTTTCAGCAGAGGAGAGCCAAAATGGATCCCAGATGCCACTACAGACCCCAGGAAGATGACAGCAGACCAGGAACCAGCCAGGATGATCCATACAGGAACCAGGACATATATATAGAAAAAAAAGAAAGTGTCGCTTCAGTGCAGAGGAGCAGGAAATCCTGGTTAAAGAGGTGACCGAACACCAGCACCAACTGTTCATCACCTCTAAGTTGCCAATCAGCAGGAGAGAGGCCATATGGCAACAAATTGTTGACAAGATCAACAGTGTGGCTGAAGTATGCAGAACAGTCACCGAGTGTAAGAAACGCTGGCATGACTGCAAACGTAGGACAAAGGAAAAAATGGCCAGGAACAGGAAGGCAGCACTGCAGACTGGAGGGGGGAGTCCAGCACACCAGGAGGGCCTGGACCACATGGAGGAGATGGTCGCAGCCGTCATCCCTGAGGAGATCGTCACAGGGATTCAAGGACAGGACAGCGCAGACTACCACGAGACAACACACATGCAGGGTAAGTTGCATGGGGAATTATAATGCAATAATGTGGACTGTAAGTAGGGGGGAAATACCACTACACATTGCATGTAAGTCAGCATATATATGGAGTGGCATGGGTAAAGGGGCACGGCAGGGGGGCATGCCCTGCACAGACAGAAGCTGGGGCACGACATTACACAACACCAACAACAGTCCCATGGGGGCATCCTGTCATGACAACAATGGAGCTAAGGGAAAGCCTCGACAGGTGGGAAGGCCACTACGTCAAACTTACATCCTGGCACTCGTCAGCCAAAATATCTCCTACATCAACTAGGTCCCTATCAGTAATCCAGTAGCCAAAACAACAACTGCAATGTAACTGCAACAACAGTTGACACTAACACCTCTGATCTCTGTGCAGCTATAGTAGCCAATGGCAGTAACCTCCCCATGGAACATACATACCAAAATTAGGGGGTGACAATGAGGATGACATCTGCAACGATCTCCAGAATTAAGACAAAGGCACCAGTACACTCAAATGTCAATGCCCATAGTTGTCACATACATCAGCCAAAGTAAACTGCAATAGGAGCCACACAGCACTAAGGACACACACATGCTGCATATGTCAGGGTCCTTCACGTGCCTGGCTAACAAGGCAACATCACAAATGTGATACTGCTCAGACAACAACATTGAGGAGGGGACACATGCAACTGTACACTGAAATACACCTGCACAGTCAGAGGACCAAATAGGACATTGATACTATAAACAGGGCAATCCAATTAAACACACATTACCCAACATCAGCTGGAAACATTAACAATGTCTACATCCATATCACATCGTAACATTGCCATGCATAAGATATGCCACATGTCAATTACAATTAAGTCAATGTGAACAATCAGGGATTGGGGCAGGTCCTGAGAGGCAAGTGTGCTGCCAGGGCAATCACAACACCCACAGCCAGTGAAAGGTCTCACCATAAGAATAGATATACACGGAGGGTCGAGTAGGACAAAAAGATGGCTATTCCCTAATTGGTACAAAGCAACACCTAGAGGCGATTAGGCAGACAAGTCTGATAACTCTATATCATACATGTGACACACAGGTGGGCCATAGGCCTATAACAATGCCCATATGAAGGACAGCAGATACCAATACCAAACAAGATCACAAAGTAAATTCATCCAAAGGCTTGCATGTTACGGCAAAATTGTCACAACACAGACACACTAATTGTACCCTGTTTCATTGCAGAGGAACATGGATCTCCTGCCGATATGCCTGTCCCTGATTTCCCTGATGACATGGATGACGAGCCCATAAACATTCCCCAGGAGACCATCCAAAAGGTCCTTGAAACCCTCCAGACCCCACCTTCAGTCACAAGGAGGAGCACAGAACAAGCAGCCATCACAGAAGAACCACCCACCACCCCAATTGCAAGACCTGCCAGCTCCTACACAGCTGAGGACTCTGACGACACTGGCACCAGCTTTGAAAGAACTGTAGTTGGAGTACAGCGGGAGCTGGCCAAGGAGGTGCGGATGCAAACTATGGCAGCCAGCCTTGAGGGGGTGCACTCGTGCATGATGTCATCTGCAGATCAGGCAGCAGCTATGCATGCCCTAACATCCATACTGCAAGGACTACAAGAAACTATAAAGGAATTCACCACTGCAGTAAGGGAGTTGCCACAACACCTCGCACTCCAAACTTTCCGCTGCATGCACGAATGCAATCATGACTCCCTCAGGGCTGACCTGGCTGCCTACCATCGTGATGTAGCTGCTGTTCTCAAAAAACAGCAGGCCCTCCTTGCTGCAGTACTGCCCTTAAGAACTTCACAGGGAGCAGCCACCGGGATGTCTGACTCCACGTCTTCTAAAACTGAGGTGTGTGTTGCCCCTTCACAACCAACAACAACAAGGACAAAGCAGGCAACACACACACATCAGAAGAAGACATGGAACAGATCACATTCAGACGGAAGAGTACCCGGAAGCACTAGTCCCTGCACCATGGCCTACTTTGACCAAGGTCCTACGTTTTGTCAATTGCCAGTCTCACTACAACTATACTCAATGACTGTTCTGCTAACCACTGTATGACTTGTCAGCATTGCCAGTGAATGTCTCTCTCCTACTAATCGGCAAATCCTGTCCCTCTGCACTGTCTGTTACATCACCCCAGCATGTCAGGAGCATCATCCACACCCCTTCTGTAGGATCACCATGTAAGAATGCACCAGAACGGACTCAGCAAACATGGACAATGTACATTTTGCACTACAGCACCTATCAATAAATAGCACTTGCACACCTAATATGTCTCTGTGTTATTTGACACATCAACTGTGCAGTAGATAACTCTAAAGTGCCTGTGTCGCAACCATGTAGCTTGTCAATACAACTGTCCTGACATCATGTAGTCTGATACATCTGTGCAGTGGCCAGGATTGCATCATAGCCTGACCATCTTGAGGAGAATAACTGATGAAGGGACAAATCACACACAATTATGCTGTGTTGGACAGAATAATGCTCCTACTATAGCAATCCAAGTCAACTAATGGTTGCTGATAAATGTAGGCACCATGCAATACTAAAACATTAAATTATGTAGTATAATCTAAGCAAACACAACTAAACACAGTATCAATCACCCTTTCTGAGTATACTTCCATGAAGGGAAGTCATGCTGAATTTTTGCACACATGATCTATGTCAGCAATGAAGACAACAAGACAAGAGTGTTAACAACACCTCATCTACAAAGATGTCCCTGAACATCACACTGCAGTCCGACCTAATAAATTACCCACAATACCAAGTCTGGAAGCACACTTTGTGATGTAGAATACCTACTCATCAACACAAATCCTTGGTGATCCATGTAAACTACTAATGGTGGGTCTATCAAATGGTGGATACTTACCAAGTTAGCACAGGGGTAGCTGCCATTTTAAACCTCTATTTTCTTTGGTGTGTAGCATAGGACCCAAATGTCATAGAAAAACAATCACCTACACTGATGTCAAGGCCATGATCAAGTAGCAGTTAACACATAATGCAAAGGGTTAACTATATGTTTATTCATATGTATTCACACCAGAGGCAACTAAGGGAAAAGTCATACCTACACTAATCTAACCTGACTACTCCTAACCCACAACTGTCCCTAACTAACCTAAGCTAAACTTACTCTACACATATAACGAATCGATCTAAACATCAACCCCCCACCCACCATTAGGAGACAGGACACATGCAGGACAACACATACTAACCTACACACATACTATACTATCCTAAACAATCATATATTTTTTTGTATTTTTTTAAATTTTTTTCTTTTATTTTTTTTCTAAACAGACAGGAATCCCAACATTGACATCCCACCCACCCACCCACACAAAAATTACAAATAGAAAGAATAAGGACCCCCCACCCTCCTCCCTAACACTAACTAAGCTAACAACCTATACTAACCTAACATTAATCCCCAAAACCCAACTATCATGACAAAAAGGAAAGAGGAGAGAGGGGAGGGATAAATTTAAAAGAATCAATTAAGTCCTAGAGGTTGGCCCTCCGTAGGGTCCGCCTGATGGACCTAACCCGCTTCTTAATGTTCGCCACATCCTGGCTCAGCTTGTCCACCTTACGAATGAACTGGTCCATTTTCCTGTCTAAAGCCTGGAATGCCGCAGGGTCAATAGGAGGGGCTGCTGCTGTCTGTGTGCTGGCAGAGGTGCCCGGTGTGGGAGTTGTTGGTAGCCCACTGGAGTGTCCTGCAGCTCTGAAATTGCTGGGTCCAGGTCGTGCTGCAGAGGCAGGGTCAACTGTCCCCGCCGTTGCTGGGGCCCCTTGGGGAGAACTGGTGGATGTGGTGGTGGTGGCTGTAGTGGGCAAAGTTGGGCCACCCTATGGTGAGGCCCACCATGCTCCGGAGGCCCGGTCCGCTTGGTATTTTCGGGCCATCCGTCGGAACCCCGACTGCACCTGCAGGATGTGCCGGTATCTCATTGCCCGCCTTTCAAAATCATGCCTCTGTGAAGAGAAAGGGCAACTATTTACCATAGGAAATGCATTGGGTGGAATAGCACAATGGGTCAATTGGACATTACTTTTACTGTAGTTGTAACAGCTATTTTCACCACATAGATCATTGAAAGTCTCAGAGGAAGTACATGGGAAGCCTGCATACAAAAGGGCATCTCACACCTAGCATATCCAGGTCTCTACATGATGGGTGACATCAGCCTAAACTTCTCATCCAAATAATTGGTAATGCAGCTGACATTATGGCTGCACCTCCTCCGCCTACTGCCTTCACTACATATGTCAGTCTATGTGATAACAATCATAACCCTCAATATCTGCCATTTTTTGCTAGTATAGAACTCACGTGCCATAACCGAGTGTGTTCACTAGGTTCAAAACAAAGTTGCAAATGGTCACAAGTATGTGTAACATACTGGTTGCTACAGTCCTAGGTACCCTATTCCCAAACACATGGCAGTCTTTGAGGGTGGGGTGGGACGAAAAACCAACAATCCCATATTCAATGCACACCCAGGAGTGTCTAGAAAGGTCAACAAGTATTTGCCTCCACACACAACACCAGTGAAGGCCTAGCAACAAATTGGAGTCAGCTAAACCTTGTCCTATCCAAGGTCCACACATGTCAAAATTTACTGACTTAGGCCAACATCACATACTACCAGTGAGGCATATTTTACCACACACACAGAGGAGCAAGAACACCCATGATCATGAGTAGAATGTACACCTAGGCCATTGCACTCTAGTCCCACACACTTCTAGTTCAACTTGTGGAAGTACATGCCCCCGCAAGATCCAACCTACAGTGTACTCAGTCCATCGTTAACTAGGGAAGCAGCATATTTCAGACAAGCCTTTTGCAGAAGCTATCTGGGAGAATGTCAGTCTGAAATGCAGACTCAGTCTGAGACAAGTCCCAGAGCAACTCTTACATTAACCAGTGTATTCCACATGACTCACCCCATTCCCCATAAGAGGCCCTACTGGAATGGCCTACAGACCCAAAATCTGAGAAATGGATAAGCATAGGTCTACTCAAACTGAAGTGATATTTGAAATCCCACTAATGGAACAATACTAATGAATGGGCAGTGCATCAAACATTGAATTCTGTTGAACACACAGTAGTCCATCATGCATCACCAGCAAACAATAAAAATAGCACACATGCAACACTCACTGTAGTTGTCGGGGTCCGCAAAATGAGCCACCTCTCCCACTGTGTACGATGCAGGTCCACCTGCAAAGCATGGAAGGAAGAATATACTCAGAATCCGTGCACTGACAAACAATTGCAATTACAAAGACAATGTGAGAATATGACATGCATAATGAAACACTTTCTGTCACGGTTTCGGGCGGGTCTGATCAGGACTCTGGTTGGGACACCCCTTGAGGTCACCGAATATCCTAAAGAGGTAGTGTACTGGGGCAGAAGAGCAGCTAAAGGCATACACGGAAAGGACAGCTATGGACAGGCACAGGAAACCGGAAAGTAAAAGCAGAGCAACCCTTGTGTGAACAAACAGGAAACGGATTACCAGTGGACAAACACGCTGGGGTTGTACACAGAGTAAGGCGCAGAACCTCCCACAGTGACAGGGAGTCTCAATGCCTCTGTGCAGTTTGCTCTTACAGATAGTCACCCTGCCAGCCCCATAGAAAGGAGGCAGCAGAAGTGATTCTGTCTCTGGACCCTAGAGCACAAACATACACAGGATAGTACTTACATACACAGGACACGCTCCTGTGGGTCCAGCTGAAAACACAGTGGCGATTCCTGAGAAAACAGCAATAGCACACTGTCACTGTTAGGCACAAAAGACAACGTATAACACTGGACAAGGATGGGGGCTGGACTTGCCTCCTGGAAACCAGGAGCCAACCCCAGAACAAAGGAGGACACTTATACACTGGTGAAGACTGATAGAACACTTACCAGACACAAAGAAACAAGAAGAAACAGAAACAGAAGGGAACAAACAAAGAGGCAGAGGCAAGAACTAGGAACAGGCTCAGGCTGAAGCAAAGGCGGGACTAGGACTTGAAAACAGGGCGCACAATTCTGGCTGGGACAAACAGAGACAGGACTGGGAAACTGAGAACAGGCTCTGGCTGGAACAGCCAAGGACAGGACTGGAATACAGGGAGTAGGAAATGAGCAGTAAACAGGACTGGGAAACCGAGAGCAGGTTCAGGCTGAAACAAGGCAGG
The DNA here is from genome assembly GCF_031143425.1 of Pleurodeles waltl. Lineage (NCBI taxonomy): Eukaryota > Metazoa > Chordata > Amphibia > Caudata > Salamandridae > Pleurodeles > Pleurodeles waltl. The sequence continues at coordinate 1,458,844,966 of NC_090445.1, read as the reverse complement.
AGCAGGGCAGAGAAACAGGGAGCAGGCTTTGGAAGAAACAAACAGATACAAGGCTAAGAGATAGGGAGCAGACTCTGGCTGGAACAATCAGGAGCAGGGCAGAGAAACAGGAAACAGGATCAGGCTGGAACAAAACTGGAACACCATCCGACAAGGGGTCTGTAACACAAAGGAATTGAAGTCCAATGCACGACGGGAGCTTGAGGAAATGGCTGCTTATAAGCAGTTCCAAGCTGGGCTGCACAGGAGAGGTTTCAGGTGTGTGTGGTTTCGGACACTTGCAAGTCCTGGAGGAGAGGATCCAGTGAAAAGGAGCAACTGGACTTCTCCCATTGAAAACAATGGGAAACAGAATCCGGGTTTTCCTGACTACCAAGTTGTGCATTATGGGATTTGCAGTCCCAAGAAGCAAATGTAGTCCTACACAAGTGTACCATGGAGAAAAGAGAAACAAACAGGAGTCAGCAAGGGACTCTAGATAGGTGTTTTAGGTGATTCCCAGGCTTCTGACAGTCTCCTTACAGCGCCCCCTGGAAATGGGACGACCGAGTCGTAACAGTATACCCCCTCCCACCAGTCTGCTCAAGAAGAGAAGGCGATTCTTTGGCTGAAAAAAGTTGAAGAGGAAAAGCCACAGCAAGAAAATCCAACACCAACCTTGGTGGATAAGTTTACAGTCCTGCCATAGGTGAAACTTCCAATGAGCAAAGCCTGTATTAATACCCATATGGCTCTGATGTCTTTCCTCTTTATTGTTCGAGTGATATGGGAGGAGTGCATGGAGTTGGTTTCTGGTGAAGTGGATTCAGGAGCAAGGAGATCTGGAATTGCATCATGGGCGGTATTCTTTAGGACTTTAGTTTACTGTTCAGTAATGTCTTCTTTGGAGGACATAATTGGCGTAATAGTAAGGTCTGTAACTCCTTCCGACAAGCCGGATATGTCTGTTTCTGCAGCAGTATTTGCATTGATTGTGATCTGAGGCTTGCAAAGCATAGAAACTTGGGAGACATGGGTAACTGGTGTTCTCAAGGTGAACATGAAAAATTCAGAATTTTCTTTCGTCTTGGATGAGAAAAATTCAGAATTTTCTTTCGTCTTGGATGACTTCGGAGTATCAAATTCAGGAGCAACAAGAGTTTTCAAGTCTTTAGAAACTGGATTAACATCTGAAAATGTAGAAGTTCCACAAGCTAATTCTTTAGGGTGATCTTCAGACAAGACTGAGATTTCATCATTGCAAGTGCTCTGTGGTGTTTTCATGGTATTAGAAATGGTTTCTTTGCAAAGCGTTTCTACTACAGGTAGTTGATCTTCAACTCTGTTAACACTGAAAGGTTGTTCTTTGGAAAGAAATGGAACCGGAGTCTCTTCAGAAATCGCCTTTAAATTGGTATCTAAATTTTCAGCTCTTGCCTTTGAATTGATGATTGTTTCTTGCAATAAAACACTAAGAACAGTACTTATCATCAGATCTTCGAATACAAGATTCAAATTCAAGTCTTTAGTTTTAGTGGGAAATATTACATCTTTCAGCACTTGAGCTTCGGTTTCAGATTGCTGGTTTTCAGGAGTCTTTAGTTTCAGGGACACAGCAGGTGACGTTGGTGTGGCTGATTTTACATCAAGATCAGATACCGGTAGCTCAGAGATCTGTTCTTCACTAATTGTGGAGCTGGAAACAGGATACACATTGGCAGGGATCAGCAGGTCAGGATCAGTGGTTGAGGCTGCAACTGTGTCCAGTTCTAGGAGAAGGCTCTCATTTCTTATGACAGGCTGTTTAGTTTCAGATTGCTGGCTTTCTTCCTTTTCTGAAATCTCCATGGTTTGCTTTGACACAGAAGAGATTTTTAAACTTTCTGAGAAGTCCATTACAATCTTAGTAACTGCGGGTATTTCTTCACGGTCAGAAAAATCCATTAATTCACTTGAAACAGGAACTGTCTCTTCATTATCTGAAAATTCTATGATATTGTTTGAAAGAGCAGGAGTATCCCCACAATCTGAAAATTCTGGTGTATGCGCCATTTGAACAGCACTATCTGCAGGTTTATTCACGGTAAGGCAGGAACCACTGTCTTCACTAGATTCAGATTCTTCAACACTGTTGCACAACTTGCCATTAATCTCCGGTAAAGTCATATCTTGGTTTCTTAAGGTGCAGCTATTGGAGTCTGCATCAGAACTCTCTTCTTCCTTTGGCTTTATTTGTTCTGATAGAGGGGCTGAGACACTTCCTTGTGAAGACTCTGATCCATCCTTTGAATCAAGAGGTGTCAAATCTCTCCGAGATGTCAGAGATTCAGTCAACTGTACAGGAATTTTCACTGGAGAACTAAAGGCTGAGAGAGAGTCTGAAGAAGAGGCTGATATATTTATAACTGGAGCTGTCTTTTGACTGTCATTAATAGAAGGGACAATCTGCTCTATAGAAGTCTTTGAAGAGGCACACAAAGTAGCATACTGTTCTTTAAGCCAAAGCTGGTGATCATTTTCTTTTTTCAGGTTTTCAAATTGCCTTGCAGTAGTTTCCATCAGCTGATCAGTTACTTCTTCTACCTTACAGATAAACAGAATGTCTGGTTCTGGCAACAGTGAAACATGCATTGATGAAAAGAGCCCACGTGCACGATTTCTTGTGTATGTTACAACATATTCATCATAGATGTCCAATATCTGCCTTTTAATCTGCCAAAACTGCTCTTTTAGTGTGTGTATGTCCATATTGTTTTCAAACCCACTCAGAATAGAAAAGGGTTTAGCAGAGCTTTTAGGGATTGAGACTGGTGTATTATCATCTAGTTTGGGAAGAGCACAAGCCTTATGAGTGGAACTAAGGAATCCCACAGTCTTTACTGATCCATTTGATACAGGTTCTATCCTGCTGACTTGAAAGCACTGAGGGACTGGTAGATCCTTACACGAGTCAGCACAACACTTGGGAATTGAGACTGATGTACTGTCATCCAATTTGGGAGGAGCACAAGCCATTTGAGTTGAACTAAGGAATCCCACAGTCTTTACTGATCCCTTAGATACAGGGTCTAGCCTGCTGACTTGAAAGCTCTGAGGGACTGATAGGTCTTTATAAGAGTTAGCACTGCACTTTGAATTCTGAGAAACTGGCCTAGATGGGCTGAAGCACTCAACAGAAAACAAGGGAATCCCTAGTGTGGTTTCTTGAACAGTGTCAGGGTTCTTTGTTTTGGCAGAGTGCTGGAAGTGAACTTGGGATGCGCTAGAATGAGGCAAGGAATTAACCAGTTTTTCTTGAGTGTGAGTGTCTTGTGCAGAGGTAGCAAAAGCACTTCCACGGTTACAAACATTCTTACTGGCTTCAGCTAATAGATATTGCAAAAACTCATTACGTCCTTGTAACTCTTCTACAGACAGGGACTGGGGGTCATAGCCACAAATAACATAATAGTCTATCATTGAAAGATTAGCAAGCCACTCAGTATAGTACTGAACTTGCAAGTTATGGTTTTCTTTAACAAGTCTATTGTAGACAGTCCCCACAGTATAGACACTCAGGAGAGGTAAATTTGGGTTTTTGAGGTAAGTATTTATTAGTAATTTGAAAATAAGAACTGATGAAAAGTCAGTACGACGTTTAGCGCCGGTTTCTTCTCTGGAGTGGTGAATATCTTCCTTCTAATCTGTGTCCCTTTTCTTCCTTTTCTCTAGGTGGCGTACCGGATCGTCCTCATCAGGTCCCGGATGTGACATACAAGAAAAGGGAACACATACCGCTGGTGAGTGGAACGGACGCCTTATAACACGTCTTCTACTTATATGTTTTACTGGGGAAAAGGTTTAAGGAGGGGGGGGGGGGGTTTATGTGTGATATAGGTGCCAGTGAGGACTTCAGGGCTTGTGTATATTCCGTACTTTACCCTTTTGTGCTCTCCCGGTGCTCTCTAAAGTGCCCTTCTCTCCTCCCTCCCCTCACCCTGCCTCCCTCCCTTCCCCAGCGTTTCTCCCCTTTTATTGTGCCCCTCGGTTTGTCCAGAAGGACCGTACCTTGTAGAGCCACGACCCTCCAGGGTCGTGGCTGGCTCTGTGGAGGTCCTCTCGTCGGTCTGGGCTGGTCTCCCCTGCTTCCGGTCGGGCGCTGTTCCTCTGGGTTCGGGTTCCGCCGCTTCCAGGCCACTGGGGTCCTCCTCCGATGTCCTTGTCGCCGTCTCTCTCTTCCTTCTTAGGTTCGCCGTCGCCGCCGTCGTTCTCCTTCCTCTCTTCCTTCCCGGCTCTCCCCCTCTCGACCGGAGCTTCCGTCTTTTGGCCGCCTGGTGGCCAATCCGGAGCCTCCTCGTCATCGGAGGTTGCCGAGGCAACCTCAGGACGCTGGCCTCGTTGCGGACGCGTTTCCAGGGGAACCTGGGAACGCGGCCGTAGCGGTTCCGTTTCTGCCGGTTCCCCGCTGTTGCCCGGGGCGTCCCGGTCACACACCCTTCCCCAAGAACTGTCCTGCTCCAGGACAGGCGAAGACAGAGGAAACCGGGACAGATAATCAGCGGGGGCCTGGTGAGATCCAGGGACGTGCCGAACCTGAAAGAAGAACGGTTGCAGTTCAAGGAACCATCGCAGTATCCTGGAGTTAGAATCTTTATGCGCAGCCAGCCACGTAAGAGGAGCGTGATCCGTGAATAGTATAAACGGCCGCCCTAGGAGATAGTACTGCAAACAGTCAATGGCCCACTTGATAGCCAAGCACTCTCTCTCTATAATTGGATAGTTACGTTCCCGGGAAAACAGTTTTCTACTGATGTAGACCACCGGATGGTCCAGCCCCTCGCTATCTGGCTGAGTCAGAACCCCTCCAAGCCCAACATCCGATGCGTCAGTGTAGAGGTGAAACGGCTTCGTAAAATCTGGGCAGTGCAGGATGGGATCGGAGGTTAAGGAAACTCTCAACTGTTCAAAACTCGCGTTTTGCGTCTCCGAAAAAGGCAAAAGTCGATTGGGATATTGTTTAGTGAGTAGGTCCGTAAGAGGTGCTGCTAAGGTGGAGTAATGTGGAATGAAGCGCCGATAATAGCCCACTAATCCTAAAAAGGAGCGTAATTCCTTTTTCGTGTGTGGAAGAGGGGCATGTAAAATGGCATCCACCTTCCCATTTTGAGGTTGTAGTGTACCCTGATTAATCCGATATCCCAAATAGGAGATGTCGGTTTTACCTATCACACATTTCTTGGGATTGGCCGTCAAACCAGCAGTTTGAAGGGCTTGGAATATTCTCTGTAGGTGTATTAAATGGTCCTCCCATGTTTCACTAAATACGACTACATCATCTAGATATGCAGCGGAGAATGCAGGATAGGGTTTTAGAATCCTATCCATTAACCTCTGAAAGGTTGCAGGGGCTCCATGAAGCCCAAAAGGTAGTACTGTGAATTGATATAACCCGGACTGGGTAGAAAAAGCTGTTTTTTCTCTATCTGGAGGAGCTAAGGGAATCTGCCAATACCCTTTAGTTAGGTCGATAGTAGACATGTATTTTGCTTTCCCTAGTTTTTCGAGAACATCGTCCACCCTAGGGATGGGATAGGTGTCGAATAGGGAGTTTGAGTTAAGTTTGCGGAAATCTATGCAAAACCTGACGCTACCATCAAGCTTCGGTACTAGGACAACCGGTGAACACCAGGGACTAGTGGACGGTTCGATGACCCCTAGGGATAACATTGTTTTGATTTCTTCTTCGATTATGTGTTTTCTAGCTTCTGGAATACGATACGGGCGTTCTCTTGTGATCTTCCCGGAGCTTGTGCGTATATTATGGTGAATTAAAAACGTCTTTCCTGGTTTCTCTGAAAAGAGTGGTTGCCATTGTTTTAAAACCTTAAGGGCTTGTTGCTTTTGCCCTTCAGGTAAAGTATCGTCTACTATGGGTAGGGTACTTTCAGTATCGGGGTTGGTAGGGTAGAACTCGATATCTAGGGTCTTGTCGGGACACACAAACTGACCCATTTCTATGGAACGTTCAGGTTGTGCGGGGGTCTCCCATTTTTTTAGCAGGTTTACATGATATATTTGTGTTTTTATTGGACGGGAGGATATTTCGATAAGGTAGGTGACAGGGGAAACTGCTTTGATTACTCGATATGGGCCCTGCCATTTGGCCAGGAGTTTATGGTCGGAGGTGGGTCTCATTATTAGGACCTGGTCCTCGGGTTGGAAAACCCGTAGTTTACTTCCTTTGTCATAATAGGACTTTTGTGTTTGTTGGGCCTGTTCCAGGTTTGCGTGTACGTCGGTCCATAAGCTGTGTAGGTGGTTCCTCAATTTTTTCGCATATTCTAACAAAGGAGTCCCTGCTTCCTCAGCCTCGGCCTCCCAGGATTCTACCGCCATGTCTAAAAGGGAACGAGGTTGGCGTCCGAAGACCAACTCAAAGGGGCTATGCCCCGTGGATGCTTGCTCATGTGTCCGTATGGCGTACAACACTAGGGGTAACTTTTGATCCCAATCCTTCCCTGTCTCATTGATAGTCTTTCTCAGCAGGGTTTTAATGGTTCGATTATATCTTTCGACTAATCCGTCCGTTTGAGGATGGTAAACGGAGGTTCTGATCTGAGCTATCCCCAATGTTTTACACACTTGTTTCATTAAGGTGGACATAAAAGGGGTCCCCTGGTCCGTGAGGATTTCATGTGGAAACCCAAGACGAGAAAATACGTTAATCATAGCTTGGGCCACTGTCTTGGTTGTCATACTAGTCAGGGGAATGGCCTCTGGGTATCGTGTAGCATAATCTACAATGACTAAGATGTAGGTGTGTCCTTTTGACGAAGGAATCAAAGGTCCCACTAGATCCATCCCTATTCTTTTGAACGGGATATCGATGATGGGAAGGGGTAGGAGAGGCGCCTTCCTAGGCCGACTAGGTTCGGTTAACTGACAACGGGGACATTGGGCGCAATACCTACGTATGTGGGCGTACACTCCAGGCCAATAAAACCTTCTGAGCAAATATTCCTTGGTGTTTTCTCTCCCAAAGTGTCCTCCCCCTGGGTGATTATGAGCTAGTGTAAGAACATGCTCCCGATAGTGGGTAGGTACCAGAAGTTGGCGTTTACGTTCTCCCCGTCGTGTGGTAGTAACCCGATATAATAAGTTTTTTTGCACTATAAAGTAGGGACCCACCTCTTCTGTCTCCTCTGTTACTGCCGACCTCCAGGCATTGTTAAGGGAGGGGTCCTCTCTCTGTTGTTGGACAAAAGTACTAGGAACTTCATGAATTTCTGCCACTATCTCTCCATAGGTGTTGTCACCTTTCGTCTTCCGATAGTCCCCTTTTCCCTGTCGTTTCTCTCTTCGTGACAACTTTCTACGATATAGCGGACACTCAATATCACTCTCTGAAAAAGGTGCCTCTCTCCACCAATCCTTATTTTGTTTGGTATCTCTGACGTAGTCTAATAGTTCTTGGAAGTGGATGTAGTCTGTCCCAATGATACATTCCTCGATTAACCGGGGCATTATCCCCACTGGGAGGAAGTCCTGATAGGGTCCCCACCTGATCTGGAGTACCTGTATAGGATACTGGGCCTTGTCCCCGTGTATGCAACATATAGATACCCATTGTTTCTCTTCTATATCATTATTCATCAAGTCTTTCCTAATTACTGATTGGCTGCAGCCGGAGTCAACCAGGGCATATACACTTTTCCCGTCCACTTGTATCATCATTTTAAATTTTAGGGCGCCCTTCCCGGTACATAACACCCTTCGCCTTGTCATCCCTATCTCCATTGGTTCTCCCATTTCTTGTTTCTGGGGACACATACGTGCGATGTGTCCCCATTCGCCACAACTATAACATTGGGGTCCCATGGTAGGCGGGCCTTCAGGAATCCTACGTGGTACTAGATAGTCGGGTGGACTTTTTACAAATGTCTTTGGGGTCGGTAGAACTGGTTTAATGATACTTCGCGTGGGACAGTTTCTGACATCGGTGGATCGATGAAAAGCACAGGCCAGATCGATGGCCGTCTCAGTATCCACTTTTGGGTGTTGTCTTATCCAGTGTTTTGTGGATGGAGGCAGACCATCTAGATATTGTTCCAGTATAATGGTTTTGATGACTTCCTCCCGACTATCTCCAATATGGCCTAACCATTTTAATGCTAGATCCTTCACACGAAAATAAAAGGTTCTAGGATCTTCGTTGGTGCCCCATTTGACTTTACGAAATCTCATCCTGTAATATTCTGTGTCGTGACCCACCCTTTCTAGTATACTTGTTTTGATGTCTTGATAGGGGGTGACACCACCTGGGTTAGCGGCTTGATATGCTGATTGTAAGAGACCGGTGAGCAGGGGGGCCACATATTGTCCCCATTTATCTTCTGGCCATAGGGCGGAGGAGGCTACCCGTTCAAAGTTGGTGAAAAAGGATTCCGGATCCTCTCCCTCCTGATACTTCTGTAATATGGAACTAGGTACATTCGGATGTACCTTACTAGCGGCGATAGTCTCCGTTAGTTTTTTCATCGCACTTTCATGGACTAACTGGTTGTTCGCCAGTATGGTCGCCTGGCTCTTCAGAGCAGATTGTAAGGTTTCTCGGTCTTCTTTGGCCTCTCTCTGTTGGGCCTCCCATACTAGTTGTAAGTGTCTTTGCCCCTCCGCTAGTTGCTTAATCACGGTCTCTAACGATGGACTTTCACTCATTGTGTATACTGTCTGGACTGTTTTATGGAGAGGGATTAGAAACAAAATCCTACTTCTGACACCACTGTAGACAGTCCCCACAGTATAGACACTCAGGAGAGGTAAATTTGGGTTTTTGAGGTAAGCATTTATTAGTAATTTGAAAATAAGAACTGATGAAAAGTCAGTACGACGTTTAGCGCCGGTTTCTTCTCTGGAGTGGTGAATATCTTCCTTCTAATCTGTGTCCCTTTTCTTCCTTTTCTCTAGGTGGCGTACCGGATCGTCCTCATCAGGTCCCGGATGTGACATACAAGAAAAGGGAACACATACCGCTGGTGAGTGGAACGGACGCCTTATAACACGTCTTCTACTTATATGTTTTACTGGGGAAAAGGTTTAAGGAGGGGGGGGGGTTTATGTGTGATATAGGTGCCAGTGAGGACTTCAGGGCTTGTGTATATTCCATACTTTACCCTTTTGTGCTCTCCCGGTGCTCTCTAAAGTGCCCTTCTCTCCTCCCTCCCCTCACCCTGCCTCCCTCCCTTCCCCAGCGTTTCTCCCCTTTTATTGTGCCCCTCGGTTTGTCCAGAAGGACCGTACCTTGTAGAGCCACGACCCTCCAGGGTCGTGGCTGGCTCTGTGGAGGTCCTCTCGTCGGTCTGGGCTGGTCTCCCCTGCTTCCGGTCGGGCGCTGTTCCTCTGGGTTCGGGTTCCGCCGCTTCCAGGCCACTGGGGTCCTCCTCCGATGTCCTTGTCGCCGTCTCTCTCTTCCTTCTTAGGTTCGCCGTCGCCGCCGTCGTTCTCCTTCCTCTCTTCCTTCCCGGCTCTCCCCCTCTCGACCGGAGCTTCCGTCTTTTGGCCGCCTGGTGGCCAATCCGGAGCCTCCTCGTCATCGGAGGTTGCCGAGGCAACCTCAGGACGCTGGCCTCGTTGCGGACGCGTTTCCAGGGGAACCTGGGAACGCGGCCGTAGCGGTTCCGTTTCTGCCGGTTCCCCGCTGTTGCCCGGGGCGTCCCGGTCACATCTATCCTTTAAACTAAGGTCTTTTTTAGAGGATTTCAGAGAATGTATAGGCTTAGAAAGGGGTGTCTTAACATGATAGGAAAGCCCTTTAGGTTTGTGTGTGCCTTTACTGCCAGGGGAGCTTGAAATGTTTGGTTCGTGCATTCTGTCACGGTTTCGGGCGGGTCTGATCAGGACTCTGGTTGGGACACCCCTTGAGGTCACCGAATATCCTAAAGAGGTAGTGTACTGGGGCAGAAGAGCAGCTAAAGGCATACACGGAAAGGACAGCTATGGACAGGCACAGGAAACAGGAAAGTAAAAGCAGAGCAACCCTTGTGTGAACAAACAGGAAACAGATTACCAGTGGACAAACACGCTGGGGTTGTACACAGAGTAAGGCGCAGAACCTCCCACAGTGACAGGGAATCTCAATGCCTCTGTGCAGTTTGCTCTTACAGATAGTCACCCTGCCAGCCCCATAGAAAGGAGGCAGCAGAAGTGATTCTGTCTCTGGACCCTAGAGCACAAACATACACAGGATAGTACTTACATACACAGGACACGCTCCTGTGGGTCCAGCTGAAAACACAGTGGCGATTCCTGAGAAAACAGCAATAGCACACTGTCACTGTTAGGCACAAAAGACAACGTATAACACTAGACAAGGATGGGGGCTGGAATTGCCTCCTGGAAACCAGGAGCCAACCCCAGAACAAAGGAGGACACTTATACACTGGTGAAGACTGATAGAACACTTACCAGACACAAAGAAACAAGAAGAAACAGAAACAGAAGGGAACAAAAAAAGAGGCAGAGGCAAGAACTAGGAACAGGCTCAGGCTGAAGCAAAGGCGGGACTAGGACTTGAAAACAGGGCGCACAATTCTGGCTGGGACAAACAGAGACAGGACTGGGAAACCGAGAACAGGCTCTGGCTGGAACAGCCAAGGACAGGACTGGAATACAGGGAGTAGGAAATGAGCAGTAAACAGGACTGGGAAACAGAGAGCAGGTTCAGGCTGAAACAAGGCAGGAGCAGGGCAGAGAAACAGGGAGCAGGCTTTGGAAGAAACAAACAGATACAAGGCTAAGAGATAGGGAGCAGACTCTGGCTGGAACAATCAGGAGCAGGGCAGAGAAACAGGAAACAGGATCAGGCTGGAACAAAACTGGAATACCATCCGACAAGGGGTCTGTAACACAAAGGAATTGAAGTCCAATGCACGACGGGGAGCTTGAGGAAATGGCTGCTTATAAGCAGTTCCAAGCTGGGCTGCACAGGAGAGGTTTCAGGTGTGTGTGGTTTCGGACACTTGCAAGTCCTGGAGGAGAGGATCCAGTGAAAAGGAGCAACTGGACTTCTCCCATTGAAAACAATGGGAAACAGAATCTGGGTTTTCCTGACTACCAAGCTGTGCATTATGCGATTTGCAGTCCCAAGAAGCAAATGTAGTCCTACACAAGTGTACCATGGAGAAAAGAGAAACAAACAGGAGTCAGCAAGGGACTCTAGATAGGTGTTTAAGGTGATTCCCAGGCTTCTGACAGTCCCCTTACTGCGCCCCCTGGAAATGGGACGACCGAGTCGTAACACTTTCACACATGCTCATACTACATGGAATAATTCTGAAGCAACATTTACATTGGATGAGTCTCCTGCTACAGATACACACCCTACTACCCACATGCAGTGGCCTGGACAGTCATGTGGTGTCAAAGATGCACCTCCAACAATATAGGGGTGCATTCATTTCATCATGTGCATCCAAGAGAGACATCCAAAAGCTGGTTACTTGAGGACTGCATGACCCCTCAAACTCAAAACAGCCTATGTGGTCATTTTCTCCACACACCAACCAGACACACATGTGACATATGTGTGGACAACATAGCTAACTTCAATTGACGTGAAGGCAGCACTCATTTATAGCATCATATTGGGTTTACAAATGTCAGTCTAGCTATAGCGTCTACATATGTAGGTATGATGTTTCAACATCCATTTTTCACTGGCTATTTTGACCTGTAGAGTTCAAATTGAGTCATTAACGTGTTGCTTGTCTGACACAAAGGCAGCACTACATTACATACTGCTACAGGCAACCGGTATGTGTAGAAAACATGAGCTACCTGACTGCTAGCATTTGTCTTCCTTCACATTGTGCAACAATTACCCAGTAGGTTTCCCTAGCATTACACACAGTCAGCTACTTATCTGGCAGATTGGGTAACAATCATCACATGTCGCCACACAGCTTTCAATTGTGCACATGTAATTGATGTGTACTCACCAACATGGCCACCAATCCTGATTCCCAGGTGGTCCAGCAGATCTTGCTCCCTGGATATCAGATCAGCCCAGCGGTGCTTAAGTTGATGTTCATTTCTCAGGCTACCATAGACACGGACCAAGTGATGGCGCACCTTCCCCCACCGGACTTTACGGGCCTCCGTGTGATACCCCTGTATCACACGACCCCCAGCCTCCAGCATGAGTGGGAGGAAATGGCAAACAAGCCATATAAATCCCCCCAATTCCTCCTCACCCATCCTGGCAAGCCGTGGCCTACCACACATATCAGCACTGACAAAGTGGAAAAAGTTGCAGAAAAAGGAAAAGGGGGAAATGGGGAAAGGTAGAGTAGTGAAAAACAAAGAAAACTTAAGAAGAAGAGCCCAACTAACCCCTAAATTACACTACCCACAACAGACTCCCACAGACAATAAAAGAAACACTGGACTTGACAAAATAGTACAATACAGACTCAGACAGTATTCAACAACAAGACAATGATGACAAAAGCACAATTGAGAAGGTACACTGGACACAAAAGCACTAAAACACAGGACACACTTTCCACACAGCCACACAGTCTAGAATAATCTGAGTCTGCAAAGTGAAAGTGAAAGTACACCCACAGTACAGATTCTGTAAACAGGATATCCTATTACATCACATCCTGCATAAAATGGCCGCCGTTTTTTTCCACTATGCGTCATTTTTTCACGCATACAGATTGTGCGTCATATTTTTTGACACATAGGAGTGCACATAATGCAGAGTCAAAAAAAAATTCTGCATTGTTCCCTTATATTTGTTTGAGGCTTATTTTACAGTTCTAGAGTTGAAAATTAAGCCGCTGGCAAATATGATATCCAAATATGAAAATTAATTTTGACTCTCCATTATCTGCACTCCTGTGCGTCAAAAATTATGACGCACAATCTGTATGCGTGAAAATATGACGCATTATAGAAAAAAATGGTGGCCATGTAATGCTGTTTAGTAATATATTTATTTTTATTTGATTTTTTTGACTCAGCATTATCTGCACTCCTGTACGTCCAAAATTATGACGCACAAGCTGTATGCGTGGAAATATGACGCATTATGGATAAAAATGGAGGACATGTAATGCTGGATAGTATATCTATTTTTCTATTTTTTTTTTTTTTTGACTCAGCATTATGTGCACTCCTATGCGTCAAAAATTATGACGCACAAGCTGTATGCGTGGAAATATGACTCATTATGACAAATATGTCTTTAATCTGTCAAATTGTGAAAAGAATTTTGTCATGACCAAACGGTGCTAAGTGATACACATTTGGGGTTAGCTATGGCAAATGTCCCTTATAGGATGTATAGAAGGTATTCACAGTGCAATAGTAATGATTGCTCAGAATGGTTATTACTCATAATTGTACACATATGTGGGTAATTGCTGATGGCTAATTTCAAAATATGAATGGGCTACCAGGATGTATTCCTTAGCAAAAATGTGTCCACATTTATCACCGTAATCAAATTTATATATAGGCCAAATAGGTAGTGCAATTGTCGCCTACACTTTTTAAGGGGGTAACCATGTCCTAATTACGAGTTTATGTATCTTATATGTGTTTTACTTTTGACATGTAGGCCACACATGCGCCTTATGCATGTGTGTGCTTCACATGTGCATATATAATGTATACTTGGGGGGCGGTAGAGGTGGACTTAGGCCCCCAGCACCCTAGGGTTTGCTCTTCCAGACTTGCTAATTTATCCAAGGGTTTCCCAAATTCAGTAATGCTAAACCTGCAGCAGCAGGCTCATGGAAGCAAATAGGGTATGATTCACTGTTTGCCATTCTGTAATCCCATTTGCCCATTTTACGTTTGCCCTATTGATTCTTTGGAGAAATCTGACATACCATTTTGCATTGATATTTGTAGCTAAATCTCAACGTTCCTCATGTGCTGATGACAAATAGGTTGTTAATGTATGTGGCCCTTTATGCATTACCTGGTTTAGTGGCATGTTTCATTCTTCCTGCTAGGTTACAACTGGGACACTACTGTGATCGGCTGCTTGCAAATATTTTGTTGATTGGATGGTACATGTTTATGTGTGTGGTCCAATATTGATCCACTATCAACTGTCAGGGTGTATGTTGTCACTGTAACTTCCAGGTCTCCTTATGAGTTAGTGGCAGATAATCTTGTTTCAATTGGGCATTGTTTGTAGCAAAAATGGAGAGAAGCCATTGAGGACATGGACACATGGATGGTCCCACCCTGTCACTGAACACGTGTAATGAGACTTTCGAATGGGCAACCTTGGTGTGCTGAGTGTGAGAATGTCTCAGGTGTCTGGGTCTGGCATGTGTCATTGCAACATTTCTACTCCAGTTGGCCTCTGTGGATGGTAATGTATCATGAAACATCATAGCCTCTGTGCAGAAGTAAATGGCTGGTATTCAACACAAGACTCATCTTTATCATTTGAAAAAGTGTTACTCAGCGTTTCGAACAGTCTGGGTCCTCATATGTGTAACCTTTTCATGGACATTATCTGAGGTTTCTGGCTTTGATGGAGGCCATTTACACCATCATACACTATGGTCCTGGTCCACTGTCACACTTTGTAGTTTAGGCATTAATGAAGGTCAGACAACGGAAGGGCCAAGATTTGGCTATTCATGGGCACTGTCACAAATCGGATGCAAATGACAGTCAGATGATGCACTACTATGTATTTGAGTATACATTGATGAGGCTAATGACAAATTAGTGTCTGAGGTACAAAAGGTTTTGGACAGCACGTGTGGTCCATAGGTGGACCCCAGGTATCTGTAGAGTGACCCACGGACAGGTGCCAGTCAGGCTGACAGGATGCTGGGTCAATCGGGAGCAAGCTCTTTCAGTAATTACATGATCACGTGTTCTGACTAGGACTGGTCAGAGGGAGCATTAGACAGTTGAGATGTCACACTGTGTATGTCCTGTGTTGCTTTGAAGGGGACACATGAACCCTAATAAAGTTTTCAACGGCAACATTTGTGTCAAAGCTTAATGATGAAATAGCTCACATTCAAACATGTATGCAGTAGGAGGCTTCTGCAGGGACGGGGCATGTACATTTGGGTGGTGTGCATGGAGGGGATCACAGGTGTGGCCTCCATCTGTGTCTCACTAGTCCTGTCAGATGGGATTTGCTGATAAATAGCCTACAGTACCTTTCACAGAAGAATCAATGTACAGGTGATACCAGGCCTTATAAACTCCAAGGCAGTGTATTATATGAGCTGAGTTCCATGCAGTGAGATGGTAGTATGACAATGGTAGGCATAGTAAAGGGTCTGGCACACCGGATGACTCTTGTGAGTGTGTGTGTGTAGATGAGGGAATCTCAGTGTACACAAATCGGCATTCCAGGGACCTCTTCAGAGAGGTGGGGTGTGAGCAGCTGCAAGTGTGTGTAATGTTTTTAGAAAAGGGCTGACATGTAGATGGGATGTGGTGTGCTGGATGCTTGTCATAGGTGTAGCACTTGTGCTGTGTATGTTCTGCTTATGTGTAACTCTAGTGACAGATAGTCATTGCAATGATAGTAAGTAGTTGGAATTACTGTTGGCAAGAGTCTAGTACTACATTCCTGTTCCTGAAGCATTAGCATGTGAACTGCCGTATGTATGAGGCCTGTTTTCCCCTAGTTGAGTGATGGTGTTTTAGTTGTGTGCCATCTGCTGCGATGATCCATGTTTACTACATGTATGTGAGTCATATGTGTGGTCCTCAGCTATTGCCCTTCAAAGGTGAACTGTACAGGATGTCTGCCATTTACATGGTGTGTGTATTTGACCATTGCATGGTGGCCATTACATTTGTGGTGTATTTTTTAGTGTCATGATTGTTATATCATTATTGCTCAATGAGACGACATTCTTCTTCAGCTATTTCAAGCTAAAGGTGGGCAGAAAAGAATAGGCCAAACCATGATGTGGTGTTTGTTATCAGTGTTTATTTACAATAGTGCATTAAGTGGTGATAGTGATAATTATGAAAAGAAATTATTTACTACGTGTTGGCGCCTACACACTCCAGCAGCCGTGTTTGGTTGTTCCCCCTCCTGTTGCAGGCCAGCATCCTCCTCTTCGTCGTCTTCAGGCATGTATGGGTCTAGTTCCAGGAGGGGAATGTTTCCTTTTTACACAAATGTTGTGCAATATGGCACAAGTGAGTATGATCCAACAGACCATCTCGGGGCAATATAATAGGCTACCGCCACTGATGTCAAGGCAGCGGAACCTTGACTTTAGGATCCCAAAGGTGCGCTCAACAATGCTGCGTGTCCTCTTATGGGCATCGTTGTATGCCCGCTCTGCAGCAGTAGTCGGGTTCCCAAATGGTGTCATTAGCCATGGCTGGATGCCATACCCCTGATCAGCTGAAAGAAAAACACAGAATGGGATCATGTAGATGTAGCTGCCACTATTAAAAAGACCTTTCATGGCAGTAGTTGTCTTGTGTTGTCTGTGACTCTTTTGTGTACTAATGTGACATCCTATACTTGTAGGCTATACCATCTGCATTGTGTTTTTTCCTTGGCTGAGCAAGTGTTTGTCTGCTAACCGTTTGTCAGCAGTATGTTTTGGGATTTGCAGTAGAGTGTTCCCTCCCTAGCATTGTGACTTGTGATACAGGTGTCCGTGTGTCTTCACTGAGGGTGAGATGATAGTTCCATGCACATTTAAATTTGGAAGTGTTGTTAACACGTTCATATCAAAGTACCCTGTACATCCCATCCCTTGAAACTTATGCAATGTATTAATGTAAAGGTTATTGTGACACTTACAATTTGCAAGGTGACATTTAGGCAACCACACTCATTAATGTCTTCACACTAGGCTGTACAGTAAATTCCAATGTGTGACAGGTTCAATGGTGAGTTAAGAAACATGGCTAGTGATGTAAAGACCTCAGTGTGTTACTGTCTAGATGTTGGTGTTGTGGTGTATGTGATGTGTGTCCTAGAGGGTTGCTGTGCAGTGTGTATATAAGTAGGTTTTTGTACTTACCAAAAAGTAGTCCATTGCCATACCGTCCATCCTGGAAGTGTTGATTGATGGTGCAGTGACGGAAGATGAATGAGTCATGTACACTCCCAGGATATTTAGCCACGATGTTGGTGATCAATCCCTGGTGATCGACTATGGCTTGCACGTTGATTGAATGTGTGTGCTTCCTGTTGCGGTAGAGGTGTTCAGTTGCAGCAGGTGGCACAAGGCGTACGTGTGTGCAGTCGATTGCACCAAGGACGTGTGGGAAGCCACTGACGGCATAGAACCCCTGTTTTGTTTCCTGCTGCTTCTGCAGTGTGTTAGGGAAGCAGATGTGGAGGGGTGTCAGGTGAATGATGGCATCCAGTACTTTTGGCAGAAATGCGGAGAATGATGGTTGTGATATTCCGCCAACCAGGGCACCAGTTGTTTGAAACGAGCCACTTGCCAGCAGGTGAAGTACGGCAAGCAGCTTTGTTTCTGTTGGGATAGTGCGGGGTGTCACTAAAGTGGGGGCCAACTGCGGTTCAATGTTTCGCAGCAGCTGCTGAATGGCCTGCCAGTTCAACCGGTACCTCTGGATGATGTTGTGTTCCCTGAGGCCATGCAGGGTTGTTCTTGGGCGGAATATCCTCTCCTGCCTTCTGCGCTGCCTTTGGGGTCCCTGCTGGTGTTGTTGTAGCTGCTGTTGTTGCTGCTGGGCTCTGCGTCTACGTGCACGCTGGATAAAGATCACCTCCATGTCTCCCTGTTGCTGCTCTGCTGCTCTGCTGCTCTGCTGTTTGTTCTGTGTGTTCTGATTAAATACAAGTGTGTTTGCCCCATTTTAACGCCTGCCCTGACCCAGGCGTTAAATTTTGACGCAAATCGGGCTTTGCGTCATTTTTTTGCTCCGCCTCCCGGCCGAGAGTCATTTTTGCCCGGAAGCATAAATACGACGCACGGCCGTGTGCGTCGTTTTTTGTACGGGAACGCCTACCCTGCATATCATTAACGCAGGGCGGGTTGCCGCATCCAGAAAATGACGCACACAGCGGATTTTTGACGTCCGCGGGCTTGGGCGTCAGAGTTTAAATATGGGGCAATGTTTGCGCTGATTGTGCGTCAAATTTTTTGACGCGCAATCGGCGCAAACGGAGTATAAATATGCCCCTAAATGAGAAATTAGAGAAGGGCTTAGAGAAAAGGACTATTAGAAGTGATCATGCATTCAGCGAAATAAAAACACAAGGAAATTAGCTTTAAATGCACAATACATAGGGAAGCTTTGTGTATATAGTTCTAAATCTAGAACTGACACAGTCTTTGTGGGAACGAGTGAATGTAGGCATGTGTTTCTCTTGCAGAGTAAATAGACTTTCATGTTAAATGGACAAGACCCAGCCATTCCAGGGGTTTAAGACATCTGTGGACCAAATGTTTATTACCATCTTCCAAGAGGATGGTATGGCACGTGTTACTTGGGGATAGTTTTCCCATAGATTTATTAACTTGAGAATCTGAATAAAGTACCTAAAGTGACTGAATTATATCATGTTAGACAAAAGCGAGAATCCTATTTTGGCATAGTTGGGGATATTTTTGGAGCAATAATTCCTTCACTGGGAGTTCTTCTGAATTCTTTGAAAATTCTAAAGTTGTCTACTGTTGTGGATAACATGCTGACTCATTTTTCATGAGCCATGATCCTAATGGATACAGAAATGGTTGCAGTAAGATCTATGACTCTTTAGAACTGCCTTGCATTAGACATCCTTTTAGCAAAGGAGGGCGGAGTTTGTAAAATGCTGAACCCGCAACATTGTTGCACATTTATACCTAACAAAAGTAAAGAAATGACAGGCCTTATTAACAATTTGACTGATGATAGTGTTGATTTGAAAAAGTTTAAAGAACCTGGAGTTTGAGATAAGGTTGGCAAAGGTTTTGCTTTTGTGGGAAATTGGCTGGGCAATCAAGGGAAAGGTATAATTTTGAAAATAATACAGATAATACTGATTATTGTAGCATGGGGAATTTATAAATTGTATCACATGATTAAAATGAAGAAATTAAAAAATGATCAGAGGAGGAAAGAAATTAAATTGGAAAAACGCTTTAGAGACAATTCGAGAAGGGAAGGAAGAAAGAAAAGTTACAGAGGATCCAAGTTTTAGATGGACAAAAATGTATATAAGTGATAAAGGTGTGATGACATATTTAGTCATCAGAGGAGGGATTGTGAAAGCTGAATTTATTACTAATGACTTTCATTTATTATGGGTTATGAATTTGCATGGAATTAGGCTAACATAGAAAATAATGTGCGACTTGGAAAATGAGCCCACTTGAGTAACCGCCATGAACTACGTAATGCTTTTAGTGAATGCATATTAATTGACTGATGTACACATGTAAAGAAAAATTATATTAGTATGTCATATTAATGATTATGTGTTATGTAATTGTTTTATTAACTTTAGGCCTTAAGTTAGCGAGGTTTGCGCCTAGTCTTCACAACCTCATGTTAAGCTACCATGTTTAATAAAATAGTGGAAAATGTATGACCATTATTCACACCTCACTGACCAAACGTTTAGCAGATGTCTTTAGCTTTCTCATGAGAACTGCCTGCTAGAATGTCTTGTACTGGGAAGTGTAACTTTGTAAAGATTGATGCGTGAGATGGCGATGTTCCCAGGATCCAACAATGGATGCACTGACTGGAGCGTGGATTGCAACAAAATAGTTACCTGACGAGTCTGACGATGAGAACAGGACAAGAGACAATCATCGACATGTGAAAGACAGTTTAGTTATATCTTTGATTTGAATTGTAATTTCTACTAGATTAACTGTAAACGTATGATTTTCTGACCAATGACAATGTGGTAAGATTCTTTAGGACATTCTAACTTAGCTTGGCTGGACAGAGGAGAGAGAGCTCTTTTCTATTTTGATTTTCCCCGTAGTGGTTCTGTTTCAGTAGCTGAACAGTTTCTAACTTTGACTTTATTGCTTAATTGCCAGTGGGAGATTGCTTCTTGAACTGGTTCAGATAGCTTAGAGTCCCCTGAGTCTGAGCCATTCCCTTTTACTGCCCCGTTGCGGAAGCTGACTAGACAGATGTCCAACTGAGGAAGAGAAATTGCAGCTTGCTGATCCAGTTGAGGAGAGGTATAACAAAATTATATTGTCCTTGTTGTAGATTTGTTCTTTGTTTCTAGGTACTGTTGGAAATGGCCCTTCTGCAGGGTTATCCCCAGACTTTTTGCTTTCCTCCTTCTCTTTTTCTGACCTCATTTTTACTGGTTTTTAGACTCTGCACACTTTACCACTGCTAACCAGTGCTAAAGTGCATATGCTCTCTCCCTTTAAACATGGTAACATTGGATCATACCCAATTGGACTATTTAATTTACCTATAAGTCCCTAGTAGAGTGCACTATATGTGCCTAGGGCTTGTAGATTAAAAGCTACTAGTGGGCCTGCAGCACTGGTTGTGCCACCCACTTAAGTAGCCTCTTCACCTTGTCTCAGGCCTGCCATTGCAAGGCCTGTGTGTGCAGTTTCACTGCCACTTCGACTTGGCATTTAAAAGTACTTGCCAAGCCTAAAACTCCCCTTTTTCTACATATAAGTCACCCTTAATGTGCGCCCTAGGTAACCCCTAGAACAGGGTGCTGTGTGGGTAAAAGGCAGGACATGTACCTGTGTAGTTTATATGTCTTGGTAGTGTAAAACTCCTAAATTCGTTTTTACACTACTGTGAGGCCTGCTCCCTTCATATGCTAACATTGGGGCTGCCCTCATACATTGTTGAAGTGGTAGCTGCTGATCTGAAAGGAGTAGGAAGGTCATATTTAGTATGGCCAGAATAGTAATACAAAATCCTGCTGACTGGTGAAGTTGGATTTAATATTACTATTTTAGAAATGTCACTTTTAGAAAGTGAGCATTTCTCTGCATGTAAATCTTTCTATGCCTTACAATCCACGTCTGGCTAGGTTTAGTTGACAGCTCCTTGTGCATTCACTCAGACACACCCCAAACACAGGGTACTCAGCCTCACTTGCATACATCTGCATTTTGAATGGGTCTTCCTGGGCTGGGAGGTTGGAGGGCCTGCCCTCACACAAAGGACTGCCACACCCCCTACTGGGACCCTGGCAGACAGGATTGAACTGAAAGGGGACCTGGTGCACTTCTTAGCCACTCTTTGAAGTCTCTCCCACTTCAAAGGCACAGTTTAGTATAAAACAGGGCCTCTGCCCTGCCACCTCAGACACTTGCTGGAGAAGAAACCTGAACCAGAACCTGCATCCTGCCAAGAAGAACTGCCTGGCTTCTCAAAGGACTCACCTGACTGCTTTCTACAAAGGACTGCTGCCTTGCTGATGGCTTGCTGCCTTGCTGAACTCTTGTCTTGCTGCAAAAGTGCTCTTCAAGGGCTTGGATAGGGCTTGCCTCCTGTTCCCTGAAGTCTCAGGACCAAAAAGACTTCTCTTTTTCAACTGGACTCCTTGTGCGCTGAACAATTCGACACACAGCTTGCTCCGCTGTGAAAGATTTACTGCACGGCGATCCGGAAAGACGCCGCTCGACGGTGCGACCGGAACTTCGACACACGGCCCGCCTGGACAACGCCGTCCGACTTCCAGAGAGGAAACTGACGTGATGCCTGCCGTGAGGAAGAAAATTCCATGCACAGCCCACCGGAACGACATGCAGCCGGATAACAACCCTAGGATTCCACGCACAGAGCCCGGGACATCTAGTAAGCCCGCGACCCACAGAAGGAGACGGTCCGCATGCCGGAAAACGACGCACGTCTTCCCCGAGTGAAAAATAACGACGCAAGTCTGTGTGTGAAGGGGCGAAACCGACGCACACACCATTTTTCCACGCATCTCTTCCTCTGCGGCCCTCTGCTGAGATTTTCCACTCCAAACCAGGTACTTTGTGCTTGAAAGAGACTTTGTTTGCTTTTTAAAGACTTAAGACACTTTATATCACTTTTCAGTGATATTTCTATAAATTCATATTTCATCTTTTATCATTTTGACCTGCAATAACCCAGATAAATATTATATATTTTTCTAAACACTGTGTGGTGTATTTTTGTGGTGCTATATTGTGTTATTGTATGATTTATTGCACAAATACTTTACACATTGCCTTCTAAGTTAAGCCTGACTGCTCAGTGCCAAGCTACCAGAGGGTGGGCACAGGATAATTTGGATTGTGTGTGACTTACCCTGACTAGAGTGAGGGTTCTTTCTTGGACAGGGGGTAACTTGACTGCCAACCAAAAACCCCATTTCTAACAGGTACCAACCGCTAATTTGATATAGGCATAGTTTAGATGTTTTTCCAAATTAACTTTGACTAAAATTGTTTTGCAGGAAGCCCAAACATGCTATTCTAATCAGAAGGTTAGTTGTGGAGCCCTGGGAATGTTAACAAACTGGAATTAACAAAGAGTTGATGTTGTTCACCTGTTTATTCTAGAAGTATGTAATTTCTATTGTGCAGTTATTTTTGTTATCAATTTGCACTGCGACTCTTGAATGCTTATCCGTAAATGCTTTGGTTAAAATGAGATTCTTAAGAAGATTCGGTCAGCTGGTGTTATTCATGTATGTTTATCATTTGGTTTTGAGATAAATTTACATGACATTAGCATTGTTAGTAAAGGGAAATAAACTTTCTAAGTTTTACTAAAAGGTGTAGTTATTCGTGACCAAATGGGCCATGGTGCATAAACATTATTGTCTCCAAAAAGGAAATGTTTGTTTATTGATTATGTTGAAGGATTGTCAATTGGAGGTACAATCTGTACACTCCAAGCGTAGTCAAAAGGTCCATCCAACCTCTAACGCGTCCCCTTATTAATAATTAAAATATAAAAGACCAAATAAGGTCAGACGCGCTCACACAAGTATGGTGTGTATGAATGGTAGAGGTTAAGGGAGCCGTGCAAGTTAAGGTCTTCAAAAGGCTGATCTTCTTAGGTATTACCATTATTTCGGAGAGGTTAAATTAAGTCTGTAAAGCTTTTGACTGGCCTGTTTGCATACTTTGATTCCAAAACTGTACTATTAAAGCGGACTGTTTCCTTTATTTTGGAGTGGAGTATTCCATTAGCTCCGTTTTACCTGAAATATACCATCAAATCACAAATAACATTTTTTTCCGTAATTAAAGAAAAATCTACGTGAACTGAGCGAAGGCCTTGTAGTGCGCATTGGAGTATTTTATTTCATATTATATTCCCATGAAAGTGATTTCATTCACCGTAGGCAGCATTTCAAAATAAAATGCTGACAAATGCAGTTGCAGTTTATCTGAAATCCAAATGTTTTAGTAAACCGGTCCATCAGTAAGATTACGTTTACCATTCTTCACTAGAACCAGTAATTTGTTCGTTGTTTATATTAGGTTCTCGTCGCCGCCTGCACATTTTCTGAAGCCGCCCTTTCCCTTGCCTTTCGCGCTTCCCCGTCATTACGACCGCGACGTCTATGTGACTGCATTGTCATTGGCTGCTTCGAATGTCTCTGCTCGCGGTGATTGGTTGCTTAGGGACAGTTTAGCGCGGCTGGTTTGAAAGCTGCTCATTTGGCATCATCTGCAGTGTGGAAGGAAGTTGTGTTTTTCAGGTAAACGCTTAAATATTTCTTTTAGCAGGTGCGATAATGGCGGACTATAAAATGTAGTTTTTGCGAAAGGTTTGATGTGGGTCAGGGGAGGAAATGCATGATACTGGGCATGGTGCTAGGACTTGAGTAGGTTCTTGGTGTTCCAGACCTGCTGGTGACTGGAACAAGTGGTAATGGGTCTTCTGCGGAGGTTAGGGGGTGCTGGATGCGCCCATTCTGCTTGCTCAAAGAGCTAGTTCTATATGGTCGCTTCCTCTGGCATGTATGCCCATAAAACATACGTCGTTCCTAGGCGTTTCCGTATGGTTGAGGCGATGTTGCTTTTTCCTTATGTCCAGGATCACCCTCTAGAGATTGTTCCTCGCTGTCTCCCCCCCCCCCCCCCCTTTTTTTTGCGTTTTAAAAATACTGTTCCCATAACCGTATAAAGTTCGTTGTAGTATAGAATAATAGTAAAACCCGTTCGGTGAACTACAGTTCCCGTAATGCACTTGGTTGGTAGCAAAACTGCAGGTTTGGTGTACAGTGTCCCTGATAACATCGAGTCACGTGGTACTTTAATTTGAGTGTCAGTAGCTACCCAGGTCTATTAATGAGTGTTCTGAACTCTAACAGACTGAATATACCACACCCCGGAAGTGCTTATTGAGTTGATCTCCCCTCGTAACGCCGTTCTAACAAAAGCCCACGAGGGCTTTAGCTTGGGCCACATTATAAATGGTCACGAGGGTGGAGAGACTAGCATGACCCTGAGGTTTGGTTCTTAAATCGGTGCACTTATGAGTTAAATGTTCTGTTCATTGGACTAACTCCTGATCTCAATGTAGAGCTGTACAATTGTATACATTGTCCTTGTATACGGTAGTGGTTTATACTGTCATCAGGCATGTAGCTGTTGTAAAATAGTTGTCTAATTTTTGTGGGTGGTACTCGATGAGTCCAATTTCGTGTATTTCAAATGCTTACTGTGGTTTTGTTTACAGCAGATAGCTGCCTGTGACATTCTAAACTGGTTTAGTGTTGCAAAAAGGTACACTCCTTCTTTATTTCTTGGTTATGTGGGTTGCATCAGATCCGTGACCCTTCCTAAGTAGCCAGTAAGTGTATGCCTTAAAATTGCCTTTTATTTACCAGTAATCATCCTTACTGTCACCTCGTTAGCTCACATTCTGAGGGAGTGTAATCGTCTGGTGACTTTCTGCTGCCTTACTCACACCACCCCTCTTACAGTTCAAATGAAACCAGTTGTTTACTTATCTCTGCCCCGTTTACTAATAGAGATCCTTCTCCTACTTATTACTTAGCTTTAAAGTGACTAGAGAAAAAACTTGATCTAAGGTAGGATGTAGGACTCGAATAAAGGTTGCTGCCAAGTATGGTGGTCAGTAACCCTCTTCAGTTCCTTAGTCTGTGCCTTTAGGTTACAGCAAGCCCAACTGGTCAATTACCATGCCTCTATTGAGTAGCTTTTTTTTTAATTTTTATTTTTTATAAAGTTCTCTTGAAACTGGCACAGTAGTACTTTCTTGGCCCTCAGTCAAGCGTGGATATGGACCAGCTTACTGTCATGAGCAGAAGGAAAAACGGGTTGCAACCCATGCATCACCTGCAACTTTTTTGAGCTGTTGCTTAATGGGCAGATCCTGTTAGATTGTCAAATTTATTTTTAATGTTGGCTATTGATACTCTTCCCCAAAAGACACTCACACAAGTAGTGCACTGATCATTTTCAATGCTTTAGCAACATGGTAACACCCAGTTTTACTGCAGAATGAATGTAAAAATGCAGCTGTAGATCTAAAATCATCAAGGCACAACGAGTAAGTGGTATGAACACTCACTACATAATGACAATTTGATGGAATCCTTCTTTCCTATTCCTAGTTTTGGGTCCAGCATCTTCCCAAAAGTATGAGCTTCCTGTATGGCACTTGAGTCTACTTTTTCACATCTCACCACCAGATACTTTGCCTTTGGGGCGAAATAAAGTAATGTTGCACTCTTGCATTGAATAGAGTGGGTCTGGCCAATCCTAACATCAGGCCCCACCTGCACCCCTAAATCCACAACAGTCTTTCTGCTTCACTGTAGATTAAAAAATACCACCCCAATAGCAAGCAAGAGAGCGCTTGATTCTTTTGAGTGCTGTTTTTTTACATAAGGGCAGGATAATGTGGCTGACTCCAAATGTCATCCCACATGTAATGGTGAATGCCTGTCCTTTTTGGGCTTGGGTAGGCTGCCACCTGGGAAAACCTGCAGATCCAGACAGTTCTGAAAACTAGATACGTGGGAAGTCCAGGTGATGTGCTTTGTGTAGATTCCACCACATTATCTTAGCCACCACTCCCTGCAAACGATCAAAAATGTATATTTTCTTCACCTTTCTGTGGGGCAAACTTCAGGAATCAGTAGGGAGCCACAAATTTCTAACCACTCAGCATTCCCCCAAATCTCCCCATACAAATGGCACCTCACTTCTAGGGGTAGGACAGAAAAAGCCATAATCTTCTGCAAGAAGAGATCAGTGGTAGGGGTGGGATTTGGAGACCTACTCGGCTGCCATCCATGAAAATCTACCAACCAGACATTTTTTAAACTAGACAACCTTGAGGATTCCAGGGTGGTGTGGTTTGGGTGGATCCCTTGACAACAGAGTTGTGGTGATGGAAACTGATGGGGAGTCCTGCTGTAGCCAGACATGTGGTGACCATACAGTTCTAGAAGTTGGGGATATGGGCAGCCGTCAGGCTGTTAAATCTGCCTTGGCATCTGGTATCAATAGCGATATATCCTCAAATACTCCCATGAATACCTTTTTTAATTAGCTAGCTTTGGAGGGGGATATCAAGGTGGCGACTGATGGACAAACGTTCAGTGGGTGACTTGGAAATGGCTTGCTGCCCTGACAGGATTTAGGAACTTTCTGTTTTTCCACTGTTTTGTAAATGGCTGAATTGAGGCCCTTGGTGCATTCATAGTTAAGGAGCAGCTTAACCAAGGGCGCTGGCTCCTTCTTCTTCTTTTTTTTTTTTTTTACTGTGGCTTTATTAACTAGATGTCTGCATTTGGTGGTATCTGATTCACTAATACTCTGGTAAACTAAAGTCTATTTCCTGCACTGAATAAAGTATTTATTTTCATTGCCCTTTAAATAGGTCCTGTAACACTGTGCAGTCTCCTTGGTGCCATGCTACATATTGCATGCTGTCCATTGCTGGTTTGACCTAAAGGTTGTTCAATAGGAGTGTATAGTGGAAGGGATATGTATTAGGGGTGATCTGGACACAAAGTCCCACATCTGCATCATTGTTCTCATTATGCCAGATATGTAGGCTAGGTCTAGCCTTCTTTGGCAACCAGAGGATATCCCACAAATTTCTCCCTATCAAAATCTTCATCACAGATCAGTGTTTTACTGTCTCTCTAGGGAATACTTGAGTCGTCGTTGAGTTGCTATATAATGGGTACTTTAGGAACCCCATTCTCCCACAGTCGCTGTATTGTGCCCTGCAGTACCCCTCTGGCCGCTCTGGATTTACTGTTTTGCCAAATAAATTTGTCACAGGCTAGTTGGTGGCTTTGTATGTCTGATTTCAGGATTCCTTAGGTAGTACCTGAAAAAAATATAGCACTTGGGAAAGAATGTTCATCTTGAAAGCATTCATCAATCCTGTTTACTTGCTGAACAATGGTTATCCTGAATTTCTTTAAATAGCAGTATGTAATTTAATTTGTATAGTTCCTATTAAGTGGGTGTAATCTAGACACCCAGAAACTTATCAGCAAGATGGGCTTACATGCAGCACGTTGTTTGGTTTGCCAGTTTTGCGAATAAAAGTCAAATTAGTTTCAGGCATTGTCCGTCGCCTCACTCCTTTCCTTTTTAGAATTAAATAAGTCTGCATTTCTTGGGATCATTGATGGGGTGAATCTTATTTAAAAAAAAAAAAAAAAACCAAAAAAAACTGAGCCTCTGAACCTGGTGCTTCATGTAATGGCAAGTGTTTGATTAAAGAAAGGCTTCAGTTAATAAATTTATCTTGCATAGCATATGGTACCGGTAGTAGCTGTACCTGTACTAGGAAGCTATCATGTCCTCCTGCACTAGGCACAATCTTTCATAGGATTTGATGATATTCTTCACACCCTCTCTTCCTGTACCTTCGTGTTAGGTAAAGTGCCTGCTGGGTTCGTACGTACTTGATGCATCTTTTGCTCATCACAGACAATTGGCTAAAATTTGGTTGGCCCTTTTGTAAAGTTTCTGCTTCAATCTAAGCAATGTTTTTTCTTATCCCTCAGTGATAAGTATGTCTAACTTTGTAATTTTATCATCTTCCTCAGGAGGTCAAGTTGTGTGTTTTTTTTTTTTTTTTCTTTTTTTTTTTTTCTCTCCCTATATTTTTTTCTCCCTCATGTCATGTACTAATATCCCCCTTAGTGAGTGCTTTTGTTCAGTTCTGACAGCAATTCTTTCCCTGGATCACAGTCTTAAGGGGTGTCCACGACCACTCTGGTCTGTTATTAATATCAAAGTACTCAATTACCTGATTTTTAATTTCCTGGCTGTATAGCCTGTCGTTTAAGATCATGTTGCCACCTTTCCAATTACCCGCTAGTGTACCCTGACCCCAATAGAAATCCCAAATCAGGAGTGCATGATTTGAGATACCTATCAGACCTATGTCTGTTTTATTTGAGTATACAATGTAGGAGTGCCCCAAATGAGATGGATGCACGAATAAACTGATAAATGTTTATTCCCTCTCACTTGGATGGCATTCTTGCCAAAGGTCTAAAAGACACATTCCTGCCATCTGTTGCATGCATTGTCATACCACCACTGTTGTACCTATCTTATGGATATCTACACATTTCCAAATAGACCATGTTTAAGTCTCATGCCTGGATTAGTTCCCCTTTCCCTTTTTATGAAGGATTTTCATAATCTTTTTTTCTTCCTGACCTGTGCTGAGGGCATATGATGTTCAAGAGTAGTCTCCCTGCCTATCAAGTTGTCTACTTCTGCACCCTCCTTCTGATAAACTATACAATCCCCCACCTCTATGGGGGAAATGATTGCCCACTGCTAGCATAACCTCTCCTGTTGCAGCCTCTTTTGAGGTTGCAAAAAACTGTGCTGGGTATTGTCTATGAGCCTTGCATCTCCTGCAAATATAAAAGTCTCTTGCAGGCATGTGTCGGGGTTCATCGTTACAGATTGCCCTCCAGAACCTGTGGTGTTTCACCATGGCATTTAAACCCCTTATATGCTATGATGATTGCACCATAGGTATCCTAGATGATCAATTCTTCAGGCCTTGTTACCCTAAGTTTGAGCTTCTTTTTTTTTTATGCCTTTTCTATCTTGTCTTTGTAACATAGAAGCATTGCTTTTGATGTGATGTGATTGCACCTCCTTCATGCCAACCAAATGAATAATAATAAAAAAAATAATACCTGAACACAAAACATCGCCCTCTAAGACCTGATGTAAATTCTACTGCCTCTGTTCCCAACATCAGTGTTTCATTAATACCCCATCTCGTGCTTGGGTGTGACCTCCCACACCCTGTCCCTCTACTGATCATTGCAAAAAAAAAATGCACACTGCCCCACACTCCAACAAAAAGTTAGCCCCAATGCATCTTGGTAAATGCAGTCAGATTCGTTTTACATTAACAAAGGTAATCAGTCCTTCACCTTAGTAGGTGCAGCCAATGCTGTGTACCTCTGTACGTGTTTTTCTGGGTTGTGCCCGTCATCGGCAGAGAGCAGCATATTTTGCGGGTTTGCTTGAAATGCCACCAAAAGTCTTCTCAGGTTTATGTACCACTCTGGTGCACAGGTGCCTCACTAAAGCTTTTTGGGCAAGGGGGGGGGGGGGGGGGAGGGAGGAGGCAGGCAAGGGAGGCAGAGGCACATTCTTCTGATGGGTACCAAATTGTAATGACACACAATTTACTCCTGTTCTTACTGACATGGTTCTATATGGCTTTTGTGGGAGAAGACCGACACCGGTGAAGTGACCCATTTTGGATTTAGCTCAAATTGTGAGCCACTACCTGAAATTTGTATCCTTGATGTCTGATTAATGTTAACCAGTGTGACAACCTCCATGTTATGGCTCTGTTAAACTAGATCTTGTTTTTCAGGTTTATAGTCTACTGTAACCATGGATGACTATGCGAAGATAGAGAAAATCGGCGAGGGTAAGCAGCTTGGTGATCATTAGTGACTTTATTTACTTGAAGGAAGGAACCACATTTTATGGGGCTCGCTTCTGCAACTACTTGCTTGAATAAACTTTATTTAGATTGCGTGCATGTAGTGTTAGCTCTTGAGTTAGGTGTATAGTTTAATTTCTGTGCATGGGACTTTAATAACATCTTTGGTCTACTGTTGCATATAGCACAAGTGCATGCTAATTCTAGTTTTTATAATAGTTGAGTGCAATTTAACTTTTTTGTGCTAATGAGCCACCTGGTCAGGCTTGCCTAAAAGATTTTAGTGTCTCTGCAAAAGTGATGTTGTATTATGATGTTAAACCAATTCTTTTGTTTTCTTTAAATCCAACTACTCGGACAGAGAAATTGCACTGTACCTTGGATTTTTAAATGTCTCTCTTCATTCATCTTACTTAGAAGTTATGGAAGCAAAGCCCTGTGTTAAAGATGCTAAGTTAGTGTGTGGAGAATAATTTACAAAAAAAGTGTAGTATTCTCCATTGCCATCTTTTACCCAAGAATCTAATTAGTCTCATCTGGATAAATTCAAGGCTGTTCCCAGAAGCTACTGCAGCACTTGTGATAAATGCCCCAGTTGGTGACTTGAAAGTTGGCCACTTGAACTTTGTTCCAAACATGAATGTGTTTACTCTGACTGGTAACAAAAAATGTCCCCCACAAACTGTTTGCATGCTTAGTGTCACTATGTCAATGTATTCATGTTTACTCGGCCCTAAAATTAAGTGGTGGGTTTCTTTTCTGTGATGTGTAAAGAACCCGGTCACCCTGAAAGGGTATCCTGATGCAGAGCAGGAGGCTTTTAGTGAGTTGCTTGGTGCTCCAGCATGGAAGGGCTTCTGTAGTACATCTTACTGATGACTAGGGCGTGAGTGACAGTTTCTCTAGTGTTTGCGCCATTTGAAGATCTTCATTTGCACCTTCAGGGTGTGAAAGCAGGATGTTGGACACAGTTGACTTGTGCAGTCATAATCAGTTTGCTGTCTGTTCACTTAGTTTCCTGGGGCACTTAAATAAAGAGTTGCATATACATTTTAGCTTGTGGCGTAGAGCCCCAGGAATACATTACCTGGCTACCTATTTGTAGATCACATGTGTAAGAAAGTTGCTCTTTATGGCATGGTTACCACAGTATTTTTTTTTTTTTTTTTGTGTGTGTGTGTGTCTATCAGTGTGCTTAGACTGTTTTCACTGGGACACCAGTGATGGTGCTCTTGCCTGTAAATTTGGTTGTTTTGGTACCATTTACACCTCACAATTGGCATACTGGTGTACCCCTGTAAGTCCTTAGTTTATGGTACTTGGGTACCAAGGCATTGGTACACCAGGGGTCTCCCCTCTTCCCCCCCCCCCCCCCAAATGGGCTGCAGCATGTATTATGCCACACATGGGAGCCCATGCAAACTGCCTGCAGGCCTGCCATTGTAGCCTATGTGAAAAGGTGCTTGCATCCTTTAATTGCTGGTCACTGTAAGTCACCCCTGTGGTAGGCCCTTCCAGCTCGGGGTGCATGTCCCTGTGTGTGAAGGCACCATGCATAAGCAGAGGTGCCCCTACAAACTCCAGTTCCAATGCACTGGACTTCGTAAGTGCGAGGAAGTCATTTTACCTGTGTACTGGCCACAGGTCACCACTACCTGTGGTCCAGTTACATAATGGTAACTCCTAACCTAGGCGTGTTTGGTATCTGACATTAAGAATCAATACTAATGCCAGTATTGGTGGCATGATTCCATGCACTCTGGGGGCTCATTTGACCAACACATTACCCCCCCCCCCAAGTATTGCTCTTACCAGTCTTACAAGGTTTGCATGCAGCCCACTCTGCTGCAGTCCCTCAGCCATGCTTCTTCCTGCCTGCTGCTTGACCAGCTCAAGCAGGGGAAGGCAGAAAATAGGATATCCTGTGTGCTAGGGGGTGCAAAACCCACTCCTTTGGAAATGGGTGTAACTGGGCTGGGGAGGTAGCCTCCCTGTGCCACCAGACTGCTTTGAAGGGCACACTGGGTGCCCTCCTTGTATAATTCGGTTTGTTCCAGCCCAGGGACCCCTGGTTCCTGCTCTGGCGAGAAAGCACACAAAGGAAATGGGAGTGACTACTCACCTGTCCATCACCACCGCCACTTGATTCTGCCATCTTGAAAACGAGCTGGACAGAGGCCCCTGGGAGCATCTGGTTGGTAAGGACAGGTGTCTGACGTCAGTGACCCCCCTCTGATAGGCGGTCATCCTGCAGAGTGGCCAAGCCCCTTGTGGGGCTATTTAGGGACTCCCTTGCAGGTGGGTCCCCAGATTCAGTGTGCAAGACTCCACCAGGACTCCTTTCCATCGACCTCTTCTGTACATGGACACCGGAACCGCTGCAGAACTGTACAGTAACCAAACAAGCCTGCAACTCCCGAGGTGACCTTGCCTTGCAACCTCCTCCTGGCTCCTTCTAGCAATATCAACATTGTCATGGCCGTGCACCCTCTGAGGTCAGCAAGACTTTAGCTGCACCAAAGAAGGAATCTCCCATGGAGAGAAGGAGTCTCTCCTCTGCATCGGCAGGCACCTAAGGCAACAATATATTGCTGCTGGAATCCTCTCTCAACAGGAACTGTGTGGATTCTCCAACATAGGTGGTGGTTCTGAGTGGTCCTCTCTGCCTTCTGTCCAACTTGGGAGATGGTGAGCCCATGCCTGTCCTTGCAGGACAGATCCCTGTGCGCCTTGATTCTTGCACCAACCAAGGCTTGTTTACTCACTCTCCTGAGGGATCTTCAGGCTCCAAGTAGCCCCAGCCTCCAGCACTTCATTCTTGCCAGGACAGTCTCTCCTCTGCTTCTCCAGCGACGTGGGACTCCTCTCCAGATGGGCTGACTGGGCCTCACTGCAACTTATTGTGCCTGCTGCCAGTGGGTGGCCTGTGGGGGTTACAAATGATACTGCTGAGGGTCAGCCCGGACACCCCTCCAAGGGTTGAGTCCCATGGACCTTACTTTGTTCTCTTCTCTGCAAATCCTCTTCTGCCCAGACTTTTGTTTGCCAAAGCTTTTTGGTGGTCCTCCTGACTACCGACCTGTCTGCGACCTACGTGGGACATCTGCAGCATGACTTCAGGGACCTCTGTGCCTCCTGGGCTCCACAGCTGATCTACATCTTCCACTGTCGACCTTAATCTTCACCCACAGAGGGGTGGTCACTGGCTCCTGCCCCACCTGGACACTCTTACGTAGACCAGACTCTGTCCCCCCCCCCCCCCCCTTCTTTTGCAGGTCCTCTTCATCCAGGATCCACTGTAGGGTTCCACTGGATTGGTCCGGTTCTTGCAAATTCCCTTTTCCAAGTTCCCTTGTTAATCTTTGCGAAGACCAGGTAACTTACCTCTGCTCTCCTGGTTCCTGGGGTCCATCTGGGTACCCCCAGCTCCCTTATAACTATTCCACATCCTTGGGTGGGGGACCTCACTTTGCATCTCACTATCTTCTTGGTATATGGTTTGAGCCCTCCCCACTCCCCCGTCCCCCCCCCCCCCCCCCCCCCCCCCAAATTGGGCCCTAGCGATTTTCTGCTAGTTCTTGCCAATGCTGCTTGTTTCTCTGTACTATTCACTAATACCAGTGTGTGTGTGTGTGTGTGTGTGTGTATATATATATATATATATATATATATATATATATATGTATATCCTTGCATCCAGTTGGGGGGACTGCCTATAAGATAAGTAATCTAATTCAGTGTTACTCTAATAAAATAACTTTATTTTTGCAACACTGTGGTTCTTTTCATGTGAGGTAAGTTACTGTGTGAGTACTGTGGTTTTGCAGGTGATTCACACTCCTCTTACATAGTCTTGGAAGCTCTCCACGGCTAATACTCGAGAGCCCTGGCTTCCTAGACACTGTTTCACTAACTAATAGGGGTTGCCTGGACATGGTATGAGGTGTAAAAACCATAGGTGTCCCCCACACACCAGGCCAGCTTCCTACAACATCCAGTAATCTATTCATGCATAATGGCCATAGGTTGGTGTAGTGGAGTCTATAGCCCCGGCAGGGTCGCTGTTTTGGAGCTATGCATGACATGGGAGCCATGGTAGATGTGTAGAATGTGCCATTTGTTGTAAACTAACTTTAAAATTGCCCTTCGTGTGTACACTCCTAGGTGGTCAAATAATTGTTCTTATATGTAAGGTGTGTGCATTGTCAGTAGTGAACCTCTGGGGCCCATCCAAGAATCGTGGGCTGGTGGAAGTTATGTAACCTGTCCATCGTCTACTGTCATTTAAGTACTAACCTCATTTTCAGGGGCTTTGCTTACTGGCTCGTGGGCTCGCTGCGCAACTCCCCCCTGAGCTGTCCCCAGCATTAGACCTGCCATTTGAGTCTAGGGTCATCAGTCACTTCCGCCAATAAAGGGGCTATTGGCCTGCGACCGATCCTTTTCTCGTCATAAGGCCCTTTCCTCTGCTCTAGCCCAATGTGTCGCATCTGTTACCATTGTAGTCAAGTTGGGTCCCCTTTTCTGTTTCCAGGCCACATAAACCCTCTGTTTGGCAAAATCCACAAATCTATGACCTACTTTTTTAGGACTAGGTCTACTGAATAGTCCCAGTAAGTCACCAGTGTGTTCTCAAGTCGCCTGTTTAGTGTGCGGTTGAGTCTCTTGATGACCCTGTCCCAGAATTCCTGTAGTCCGGGGCATCTCCAGGTCCTATGTCTGAAGCCTGAGTCTTGTAAAAGGCAGTGGGGACAGCCCACCAGGTTCCCCTCAATATATAAGTTGGATCCTGTGTGGTGTAAGATATGTCCTCTATATGTAATTATAATTTATTTATTGTAGGCGAGTATTTCAGGATACTTTGAGCATATGCCAGAATCTTGGTCCATTCGGTGTCTGCAAATGTCCGTTCAGGTCTGTCACCTATTTGGTATGCAGGGCTTCCAGTGGTCTATTTATCATCCCCATCAGTGCTCTGTAGAGCTAGGAGATGAGGTGGGAGCCCCGTTCGATAGATAGCCTTGCCTGGAAGACTGTATACATCGGAGTTTCTCAGACTGTGCCACCCCAGCGGTCTTGCATAGCTTTTACCACAGCTTCATGTGTCAGGAATCGCCCCTGTGGCAGGCCAGTCTGCTCTGCCAGATCACCAAATGGGACCAATAGTCCCTAGCAGTGGCAATTGCCTACTGTTTGTATTCCTGTTTGTCCAGTGCATGAGTTGGCCTGCAGTGAAGCAGATGCATGGGGTCACGATGAGGGAGTCGCACAAGGAGGATCGCTAGTGCGTAAGGAGTCCTGATTTTTGTTTTTCTAAGTGTTCTGTGCCAGTTGGCAAGGGCCACTGATAATATGCCCGGTCTGGGGCCCCGAGGTGAGTTTGAACTATTTTGGCTAGGACTCTACTCGGATCGCTATGTTCTGAGGCCATTTCTGTAAAGTCCTCTTTGCCAATCCACCTTGCGGACCATTGGAGTTGCATTTCAAGAAAGTAGAGCGCAAAATCGGGTACCCCGAGTCCCCCCCCCCCCCCCCCCTGTTTCGGGTGAGGGGCAGCGGAGGGTGGTTAGAGCCACTCGTTGGTGATGCCATCCCATAGCAGCTCTCTAAGGAAGACGTCCAATGTCTTAACGATGAAGCTGGAAGGTAGATGGGCACATTAACAAAAAAATAGACAAGCCGTGGGAGGGCCACCATCTTGATGAGAGAAATGCGCGCCATGATGGATAGGTGACGAGAGTGCCAAAAGGTGACAGTTGTTCATAGCGCTTGGAATGCTTTCTCCCAGATGGCCCTCATGAAGGTCATCAATCTCATGATAAATCAGAATTCTGAGTTAGTGGAACGAGTGAGGTGCCCAAGCGACATCATCAGGGGCATGAATTGGGGCTGGGTGTACGGCGACCATCAGGAACACACATCTTACTGCGTCTTAAGCAGTCTGGAACTATTACAAAAGTAATCTAAAAAGTCAAGCACCTGAGGCAGGGTTTTCGCACAGTCTTTGAGATAAATAAAGAGATTGTCTGTCTGCATATAACAAGACAATGTGGGTCTTCCCATCTAGGTGTATTCCCCAGGTCTGACCCTGCCGTCTGACTTTCTGCTATGGGTTCAATGGCTATGGTGCATAGCAAAGGTGACAGTGGGCACACCTGTCTGGTCCCCCTATGGATGTTGTAGCCATCTGAGATCGTCCGGCCTGTCCTAACCCATGCTGTAGGAGCCCACTGCCACATAGAAGCAGTTACCTGTAGTGTCTCAACCTTCCCCAGGCATGCCTTCTGTTGCGTTGGTTTTGTCAACTTACTGGTTGGTCTTGTGAGCGCCGCCATTTCCTGCGGCGCTGGGACATTTTGTTCTCGTTCTGTTGTGCTCCATCGATACTCTATCTGTATCATTCAAGCCAGGCCCTTGCTCCTTTCGGATCTTGACAAAATTGGGTGCGTCCTTCAGCATAGTTTTCAATGTAGAGGGAAATGTGAATGCATATCGAATACCCTCTTTATGGAGGGCTCGCTTTATTGCCATGAAGGTAGGTGGGCTCCAAGTGATCCTCTGAGGTGCCCACTGCAGGTCCGCAGGCGAGCACACGCTAGACCCGTTGGCTGCAGGCGTGTGTGTCATGCTGTCTGCTTCAGCTTTTTCCCAGTGCCATTGAGTCGTGTAAATCGCCACCCCGCGCTCCAGTTATTCTCCGGCATTCTCAAGTGACCAGGACCCGCAGTGTTGTGAGTAATAAAGAGAAATTAGTGGGGCTGATCCAAAGTCAGGGGATTAAACAGCCTCCGCTGTAGCCTGCTAGACTGCCCTCCCTCCCTCATCTTTAACCCACTTAGTGACTTGGGGTGGGGGAGAAAAGTAGGAGTTGTGTGTTGTCAGCCTAGGAGAGGATGTTATAATTGCCAGAGGGGTGATGTGTTGCAAAGGGTGTGGCAGAGAGATGAACCTTGAGGCACTCTGCATAAAAGATAGCAGGCTTCTGAGAAATAAGGTGCCAGACTGACAGCTTGTGTTTACTCTTAAGATGGAGCAGATCCAGCAGAGTGGGTCATTTAATGCCAATCAGATTTGTAGGGCACGGCTAATCACTCAGAAGTGTATCTGGACACTGCAGGTCATCCTGGTTCACAATGGAATCAGTTGAAAAGCCAGGTCATTAGTGTCTTGTGGAGTTCTAGGATAGAGGTGGCGGTCCTGAGTTGCAGGGGGAGGTCATTCCAGACTTTCGCTGCAAGGTACGATCGTCCTTTTTGGTAGCTTTGTCGAATGGAGTGGGGGTGCGTGAGCTTGATAGAGGGATGCAGATCGAAGGAGTCTGGGTGGTTGGTGGAAGTTCGCCTGTGGTTGATGGAGGCTGGTCCCCGGTTTCGCAGGGCCTTGTAGACGTTGTGCCTCATCCAGTCAGCGATGCTTACCATGCACCCGTGGAAGTTGCTTCTTATAGTGGTGATCTGACTGGATTAGCGGTGGGGGGGGGGGGGGTCCGCAAGGTGTATCAAAGCAACCTGAAGGCAGGACTAATGTAAAGCATTTATCTATGAAATCAAAGGAATTTTGAAAGGCAGGCCCAGGAACGAATGAGTGGTGGGTGTCGTCGAAGCCCACTGAGTAGATTACAACAGGTCGAAGAGCAGCAACTTGTGCGCTGTTAAGATCAACCTGAAAAGGAAGCAGAGCGGTAGCTAGGGTAAGAAAAAGGAGAAAAACCAGGCAGAGGTCACAATGGCAAGAGGAAGAAAACAGGCAGTTAAGGCACAAAAGGAGGACCTGTTCCATGGGAACGAACAGCAAGGATGAGCTGGACCAGGGATCTCATGAAGAAGAAACCTCAATGTTTTTTTTTTTTTTAACAAAGCTTGTTCGCTATAAAGCGTCCACTTGCATGTGGACAGCCCACCAAATTAATACGGAGAGCTGAGCTAGTGGTCTGGCTGCCTCTAACACCCTGTGCATGAGCTGAGCTATGAAAATATTTAGCATGTAAATCGTGCAACAAATAATGGAAACATATTATTAGTCTTGTGGGAGAGTTACAAATGGGGTCTCTATTTGGCAGAGGTATGCACCCTGTCCAAGTAGGGACCACAGTCTTATTTGGGGCAAGCTAGATGCACAACCGAGAGCCTGTGCTCACCCTCTGGTAGCTTGGTGCAGAGCATGTAGGCTTTTTAACCAAGGTACTGTATAAAGTATTTGTGCCTCACATACAGTAACACAATGAATACATCACAAATACCTCTACACAGGTTTTTTTTTTTTTTAAACTAGCTTGGTGTGTTATAAACTCATTAAGGCCAAAACAATTGAAATCCAATTTATACTTTGTAAGAGTTACGTGTTTTTTAGAAATATGAGTAAATACAGTGCAAGAGCAATTGCGGGTTGGTGTTCTTGATCCAAGCAGTGGATCACTAGGTGTTTGCAAACCGCTCCTACCACATATAGTGCCCAACCTGCACTCGCTGATAAATCTGCAGGGGTCTCTTGGGACCAGCAAATGCAGCAAAATGCTGTTGCCTTGTAGTACTTTTTCTGCAGCAGCACGGGCTCACATCACTTGGGCTCTCCTTGCTGCAAGGCAGTGCGGAGATGGGCCGCGCTGGTCTCTCTTGGAGGCAGACTCAGGAGCACACTGACAAGAAGGGCTAGCAAATTTTTAGCCCTCACTCTGGGTCTTTTGGCATGCAGCGTTGGTCTCCTTGCGTGGACTGCAACCTGGTGAGACGGCGCTGAGAGAATTTCTCTCTGCGCTGCAGCGTTGTTGGTAACTGGGTGCTTGAAGCATTACAACAATCTCTGCTTCCTCCCAGATACTCAATTTGGAGCAGTACAAGCCGGCACAGGCTGCTGTTGGTTGATGTGTAACTGCCAAACTCCTGAATGGCGGAGTTCCACAACAGGGATTAAAGACTTTGAAGGCCCTGAGAATAGGGGGCGAGCCAGCAATCACTTGGAGAATCTTTCAAGGATGTAGCGACAAGTCAAGACCTTCTCACTTCAGGCAAGAAGTAGCAGGCCCACACAGCTAAGCAAGTAACAATGTGGCAGACCTTCTACAGCGCACCAGTCTTTCTTTCTGGTAGAATATCCTTAGTTCCAGTAGAGTTCTGATTTGGGGTCCATTACTTACACCCAAATGTGCATTAGAAGTGGGTGAGACTTCAGAGACATTTTCAAGTTCACAAGGTCCCTTCTCTTCCTTTCCCAGCTCCAAATACTCTACAGGGGGTATGTGGCCCTATTTAAGTGTCTCCCCCCCCCCCCCTCGCCCCCCAAATCTAGCCCGGGATGATCCATCATCTTGGTGATGGGCCATCAGGATGCAAATGTCACATCCCCATTTGTGTGTCTGTCTAGAGCAGTGGTTCTCAAGCTCTTGACTTCTGTGCACCCCCCCCATCCTTATCATTACTGGAATCCAGGGAACCCCATTGAAGCATTATTGGCATGTGGGTCACCACACACACATAATTGGAATCTGGGGTTCCTCCCCCCCCCCCCCCACACCCACTGAAGCATTATTGGTACAAGGTGACGAACCCCCCCCCCCCCCCGTTAACGTTTTCGACTTGTGTGCAAGTCAGAATCATCTAACTAAGATGAACTATGGGCAATTATTGTAAATCTAGGCTATTGCCCCCCAAAAGTAACTAGAAAAATAAGGCATGAGTATATAAGGTGAGGGACAGAAATAAGTCAAAAACTACTTGAAAGATAGAGACTAAGGTGACAACTCTTTGAGAAGACTCTTGGCCGAGCTTCTGAGATGCTAAGTGTAAGCCTAATCCACACCGAAGCACACGTACAAAGGGAAAGTTGGGGGTCTGTACCTCACAAAGTCCAGGGGAAGTGTCCTACCCTCATTCAATGCAATTCCTAGTTAATGCTATAAGCATACATCAGGTAACACCCTCTATTGCACCATCACATGCTCTTTTGTATTCTTTTGTCCCACAGTGTAACTTGCAATGTCACACTTTGCTCCCAGGGCAGTACTGAGAACATGGTTGTTTCTGGTCCTCTGGATATCTTTGCAACATGTATGAACAAGTCTTTTTACTGTCTAGCTCCTCATGTTCCACATTCAAGGGCTGTTTCTGAGAGACTATTGGTAAAAAAATGAGCCCATCTATTTCCAAACTAACATTTAGTGTGAATCTACCTGCAGTGAAATGACACGCTGGCAGAAAATTGAACCGTTTCTCTCATTAAAGAAATTCAGGCCCTGTCAAGCTAGCGAGAAGATAAAGCACAATTAATTTCACATTATATTGTGCGCTTATTAATTTCTATATTAATTATATTAACTTGGTTAGAATTTCATGTAACAATAAATGCAGATGTTACTAATACATGAAGATGTGATCTACAAGTACCTTTTAAACCTTAAACTTCAAACATTTGTTTTAAATGCAATTACATTCTAACAACGTGAGGGTGGTTTTTGCTGTCTCCTCTGTTTCAATGGTCGCAATGGGCAGTGCTTCTGCTGCAGGAAAGGAACAGGAGAGACGCAGATGATTGCACAATGAGACAAGTGCTGCAGCAGGAGTCTGAAGCAACATGAAATCTTGACTCGCTTTTAAGCTCCGTGGTCAAGGAGAGCCTTGAGTTGAGCCAGAGCTACACCGCTGGCTCAATCCTTCAGTGGTTCACTCTCCTCTTCACCCATCCTATACTACAGTACAGCTGAAATTGTTAAAGCAGCCTGGTAAAACGTTTTAGGTCATAGACGCCATTCTCTGCCAGCGGTGGCCTGTTTTTGCAGTCTTTTAGCTGGTGTTCTTCTAGTATTTAGTGTGAATGGTGTTGTGTGTGTTTTTTTTTTTTTTTTTTTTTTTTTTTTTTTTTTACTGCAGGACTCTTTTGTTTTTGAAAATCTGTGTAGCTTTCTTGCCTCATTCATGTAATAACTTTCATTACCTAGAAGTTCCTTTCAGAAACATAAGGCTACTCCATATGGCTGCAAGCCAATGTTGTGGGCAAATTCTTTGATAGGCTGTGAATCTCCATTCCTCACGGTCTCTTCGTTGGTGGCTTTTGAGTGATGTCTTGTGGTATGTCTCATACTGCTAGCACAGTAGTTGGCCGATCTAATTCCAGCAATTCTTATACAACCTCCGAGTTTCGGACCTGTTGAGGACTAATAAATGGCTGAGGGGGAGATTGTTTGCCTGTGGCTCAAACTGGCCTAGTACTAAATTGTCAAACTGTTTGAGGGTCCAGTGCATCTCCAAGGATATCTGTATTCAGGAGGAACCTAAAACTCTTCTCTGCTGGTAGCCCAGTTGATTTCCTTACACTGAATACCATGTTGATAGCCTCCATGAGCAACACACGCCTGCCTGCCTCCTAGATCAGGTCATATCTAACTCTGGAAACCTCCAGGACTCTCATTTTTATTGCTACAATTGACTTGCAGCAGCCTTGAAATCATTTTAGGATTAACCGTATACATATCAATGTGATTTCTTCTTGCCCTTAAAATGGTGTTCGCCCATGACTCTCCTCTCCACCCTGCATTAACACTTAACATATAGGCCGTCAATCCATTATTTGTATTCCAAGATTCTGCATGCAGGTGAAAAGATTCGAAAGTATCCATAATGGACAACTAGGATTGAAAGTAGATTTGCTCTATTCAATGTTTATGCAGAACTTTCTGCTTGAAATTTCAGTCCTTTGGTTTTGTACTGCCATGTTTTTTAAAAACATTTTCTTGCATTGCCTAGGTACCTATGGAGTGGTATATAAAGGTCGTCATAAGTCCACTGGCCAGGTGGTAGCCATGAAGAAAATTAGGTTGGAAAATGAAGAGGAAGGTGTCCCAAGTACAGCCATTCGAGAGATTTCTCTCTTAAAAGAATTACAGCACCCTAATGTAGTTCGGTGAGTTGTCTAGCCTGTAATTTTGTAAAGTTAAAAGTTGTAAATAAGGAATACAACAATTGTTGACTATTCACGTACAATAATTTTTTTTGTGATTTTGATATCTCTTCTAAGGGTCAGTTCTTGATCCTGTGGCCAGAATAAAGGACCTTTGAAACAGTTGTATTGTGCATATGCAAATGGATGCACTATAAATCTGTATTGCCTTTGACAATTCTTTAAAAAAAAAAATCAACAAAGAAAAAATCTGGTGCTTATGTAATTCGAGGCTAATGCTTGAAGTATTGAGTTCTAATTGGGAAAGGAAGAATGCATGTCCACATTTTCTCTTATGCCTGCCAAGTTTAAGCCCACTGGGGGAAGATGTAGATGGCACCTGCCATCATTTTGCGTTCCACAACCTTCCTCCAAAACCCTGGAGTTAGGAGGTGCCTCGCTCTCCTGGGTTTTAGTGAAGGTTGTTGACTAAGTGTTTGCTTCACATGTTCACTTTCACTAGATCCTTAGTCCAAACTGACTTCACTCATCCCCGATGACCTGTGATCATTTGACAATATGCTCCTTCCTGATTTGAAAGACCTACTTTGACTCTGGTTCCCCTCTCAATGCCATAGAAAAGTTGGCTGGGTGTTTGTATGTGATCTTGTCATGGAAGAGACCCTTTGTGAGAACATTGAGTAAACTGCTTTCCATAAGCTAAATAATGCTCCTGCTTTCTTTCCCTGATGTTCCAAGGATATATTTAACCCATAATCCTGAATCTCCTTGTTTTGTGATCTTGTGAGTACAGAAATGGACTGCCTTTAGTTGCTACTAGACTGCTGGAGTAGCTCCACACGGTCCAGTTAACTGAGCTGAGT
Source organism: Pleurodeles waltl (assembly GCF_031143425.1). Taxonomy (NCBI): domain Eukaryota; kingdom Metazoa; phylum Chordata; class Amphibia; order Caudata; family Salamandridae; genus Pleurodeles; species Pleurodeles waltl. The sequence goes on along the minus strand of NC_090445.1, from coordinate 1,458,802,355 downwards.
GAGTACTCTAGGAACAAGCACTGCCCTGGAGCCACAAGTTTTTCTCAGCCCAAGGGGACTTGGAGAAGAATCCAACAAACATTTTTGGGTCCTGGAACTGCAGAAAGGTTTTTCTGCAACCTAAGTGAGCCTGCCTCATACCCTTGGTGTCTCTCAGTAACCTGCAAGTTCAGAAACTTGGAGTCTGGTTTTGTTAGATTGTCTGATTACAGACGAATTTGTGTCTTCCTTCGCTCTCGTTGTTCTGAATATATTCTTAAGACGTGGTGGCCTGTAAATTTTAAAATCCATTTCGTGAACTGAACTAGTCAGTCTTTTTAGCCCCAACTGGTTCTCAGATCCTGGCTTACAGGCCCCTAATGAGTATCGTAGGGGGTGGATTCCTTGTGGGAGGTGGTCCACTGCTGCACCCAAACTCGTTAAAATATTAAGGCTAGGTCCTGCATTAATTTTCATTTTTGGCTGACTTCTGATCCACAGCTTGGATTTTTAAAGTTGGGGGTGGGGGGGAGCAGAACCCTGTAGTGAACAATCATTGGCATAGCCCATAGGTCTTGCTTTTGGGGCCTTATAAGTGCAGCAAATTATACTGGGTGCTGCAACATCTACTGTTCTTTAACGTGGAAGCTTCAACATTACTATGTACACTATAGCAATGCATTGAGAAATACTTATTTAAAGTGTTCTTCCAGCGCCTTCCAAAAATAAAATGCTGAGACATGCCAATATTGAAAAATGTAAGTAAAACAATGGTAGAAGCCAACAAAATGCTGCCATTCATCGTTGCCTTTGTGCAATTTCAAAGGGGGATCTTAATGGGGAAACAACAAGAATGTCACCACTCCTTAAGGAACATCACGTAGCTGGGCTGGGGCTCGCTCGTCACTGATGCTGTCCTATAAATAACTGGGAAGAGGGAACATTTATAAAAGATGAAGTGCAGCGTCTATGTAGGGAGCGCTGCACTGAGCCTGGAAAACCCATGCGCTCTGCAACAGATGATGCACTAACACAAGGAATGAGCTGAGGTACGAAGTAAACAAAACCCGAACACTTAACATGAGCAGAGACAGGCTAACAACAAAATAAGACTGCTCACAAAGTATCCTAAACAACCTGAAGCGTAAGCACGTGTAACAGGGGCAGTCTTCATGGGAGGATACAGATTCAAACGTCCAAGAGGAGGAGCTACTAAGCGTATTCACTAAAGCTGGCATCTATAAAGGACAGTAAAAGAAACCAATGGAAATAAACGGGCGGTGCTTGAAGCCCATATTGTTGATACAGCAAGTTTTGAAGACTGTGCCCATGCTCTACCTAGGTAAGATCTAAAAACGTATTAGGCCCATAGGACAAGGGGAACATAACTACAGGCTTACTAGATTAGTGGAGATACAGCCAATAGCCATAGGGCCTTTCTTATTTTTGCCCTGTACAATTCCAGCACTCGCTTCACTTGCTTGAAAATAAGTCATTATGTAATTTCAAAATAAATCACTGCCTAAACATCTATGGTTATAGGTTTCTAATCCATATTGGCACCTATCGCAAGCCATAATTGCTAGACCATTACTTCTGGAGAGAGTAAATCCAATTGACTTGGTAGATTAAGAAAAACGGGGGGAAAGGATATGCCACGTAACCTATGCCAGGGCTCCAAGAAAATACTTTCCTGACTTTTTTTTTTTTCTTATAGATACAAGCTCTGTAAACTGTTTTAAGGTGCATGCTTTAATCACACTTTGCTGTCCTATGAGCATTTTGACTGTCTCCTGGGATGCTTGTTAATTTGCTGTGATTTCCCCAATGTGTTAAGACTGGGACGGAACACAGAGCTAATCTAAGGGTTAGTGTTATATGTTGGTGGGAGGCGCACAGGATACATGCGGAGTTGCTAGGTGTCTCGTCAATTGACTTGAATGGCTTGGTAACTTTGTGCAGTGGGTGCTGGAAATGAACCGTAAGTGCGATTAATGCTGTCATTCCCATACCCTTGACTAGTATTTGTGATATGCCCTTAAAACCTATGGCTATGATGTGTTGGATTTGATTGTCAAGAACAATAGACCTAGAATCCTGGATCTAAGCGGGTGACCTGGAAGGTGTGCAAGAGGCTGATGTAGGGTCCCTTTATTTCACACTGGGGCTGTTGAGGGGCTTGAGGAATCAGCTGGAACTTGGGCAGGCCTAGTTTGATAATAAATATGGTATCCTTAGGACAGATGTAGGCGATACTGTCTAACTACCTTTGAGACCAATGGGGGGCTTGGACTTTGGCTTTTACAAGGAAAAAAAAATCTGTAGAATATTTTGTCTTTTTGAGCCATGGTGTGTAATTGAAGAAAATCCTTTTTCTTGCTTCTGCTAGTCTTCTGCTTCTGCTAGTCACTCTGGTTATCTGCTCATTTGATGGGGAAAGACTGTTCATATATTTTGCTCCCCCCCCCCCCCCGCAATATTCTACATAGCAAAGCCTTGCCTTGGACACAAATGCTTCTGTCATTGTAGAGATTGAGGATGATGAATTGGGCCCTAGAAAGTTTCCAACCTCTCACTTTGGAGGGACCTAATAGCATCAAGGGCTTAAAACTAATGACTTGTATTTAATTGTGACTTCTACTAGCCTTCCTAAAGGGGCACATGATTAACTGGAGCTTCATGGTCCAATTGTTAGTGTCCAGGCCAACAATTTAACCCTAAAGGAGCTTATTTAATGAACTGCCAATTGTTTGTGATACAGGGAGAATGGGAAACTGTCTTGACTGTATACATTAAATTAATGAATCTAACTGATTATATGCAGTTGGCGTGCAGTATTGTGCATGGAGAGATAATACATTGAAATGTTTATGGTGGGCGTTTTGCTTTTCCTCGCCCTCAGCAGGACTCGTGTTGATCATGTTGACCTGGATATCCATGAAGCCATTGGGTCTGTCGCATAGTTGCTGCTACTTGGACATGGTTTTGGCCCTGAAAGTGCTGGGACAAAAGGAACTCTGAAAAAGGTGCCTTTTTTTTCCCTTTCCTGTGACGTCAGTAGCTTCAAAAGAAGTGGTTAGGCACAAGCCTCTGGTGAAGAAAATTTGGCATTTGAGTTGGCCAGGTATTCTTGTAATGGGTGCTTCCTATTTTTTTTTTTTGTCTTGGAAAGAAAAGACTAAATGCTGGCAGCTTAGGTTTTTTAAGTCTGTCCCACTACTACAGACTTATCTGTTTAGTGTAGCTTTAGTTTTTGCCTTACTGTCTTAGTCTGCCAGTCCTAATTCAGCTGTGGCAGTGACCATCCTATGAACAAGGTCAGCAGCCTCTACGCTGAATAAACAATCCAGCAAATAAGACTGCATTGATACGTATCTTTCCATCAAAGTTGTTCAGCAGAGTTGACACATTCTGAAAAGGTCTAGGGGAGAAATTAATAATATAATTTATACTCTACAACAATAGTCCCAAGATTTACCTGAAAGCGGATTGAGAGCTGAAAGTCAATGAAATGGCTCTCAACGTTGTGATTTTGCAGATTTTTGATGACCGATTTTTAGGGTGCAAGTGCACTGGATTTTGCTGAGCTGCTTCCGACAGACTGATGTGGTACATGCTTAAACCATATTGCAATGAAGCATTTCAGTTCAGGGACTGGTTTCTTGAGAATGTAAAATCTGGTCAGTTCACTCCAGGTACTTTAGGTTTAGTTAATGTGCACTTCCAGTAGACTTACTATGGACTTGAACACTTATCAGTTTTCTACTGCAGTCTGAGGATGTTCACAAAAGCATCTATTGTGGTTTAGTTGCATCAAGTGAGTTGGATGCACTTGCTTGATTTCCATTTCCTAATCTCACAATTAGGACTACAGTTTTCCCTGTTTGAACTAGCAGTTTTAGGTCCTTCATTTTGCCTGAAGTGTCTTGATTTAAATGCTAGCTCAAGTGAAAATTAACTTGTGTAGACTGTTAGGGATGTCCCTCTGGACTGGCTGATGGTCCTAACGCCGTCGTATTGGTTGTCCTTGGCAGCAATGCAGACTTGCCTATTGTTGGACCTGGCTTTTTGACAGGGTCATCCCCAAACTTTTTGCCTCCTTCCTCCTATTTTTTTCTGACTTGTTGTTGTTGGCTTTTGAACTCTGGGCACTTTACCACTGCTAACCAGTGCTAAAGTGCATATGCTCTCTGTGTAAATTGTACTGTTGATTGGTTTATCCATGATTGGTTATTTGATTTACTTGTAAGACCCTAGTCGAGTGCACTATATGTGCCTAGGGCCTGTAGATTAAATGCTACTAGTTGGCCTGCAGCACTGGTTGTGCCACCCACTTCAGTAGCCCCTTAACCTTGTCTCAGGCCTGCCATTGCAAGGCCTGTGTGCACTTTCACTGCCACTTCGACTTGGCATTTAAAAGTACTTGCCAAGCCTAACGCTCCCCTTTTTCTACATATGTCACCCCTAATGTGTGCCCTAGGTAACCCCTAGAGCTGTGTGGGTAAAAGGCAGGACATGTACCTGTATAGTTTATATGTCCTGGTAGTGTAAAACTCCTAAATTCGTTTTTACACTACTGTGAGGCCTGCTCCCTTTATGGGCTAACATTGGGGCTGCCCTCATACATTGTTTGAGTGGTAGCTGCTGATCTGAAAGGAGTAGGAAGATCATATTTAGTATGGCCAGAATGGTAATACAAAATCCTGCTGACTGGTGAAGTCTGATTTAATATTACTATTCTAGAAATGCCACTTTTAGAAAGTGAGCATTTCTTTGCACTTAAATCTTTCTGTGCCTTACAATCCACGTCTGGCTAGGTTTAGTTGACAGCTCCTTGTGCATTCACTCAGACACACCCCAAACACAGGGTACTCCGCCTCACTTGCATACATCTGCATTTTGAATGGGTATTCCTGGGCTGGGAGGGTGGAGGGCCTGCCCTCACACAAAGGACTGCCGCACACCCTACTGGTACCCTGGCAAACAGGATTGAACTGAAAGGGGACCTGGTGCATTTCTTAGCCACTCTTTGAAGTCACCCCCACTTCAAAGGCACAATTTAGTATAAAACAGGGCCTCTGCCCTACCTCATCAGACACTTGCTGGAGAAGAAACCTGAATCAGAACCTGCATCCTGCCAAGAAGAACTGCCTGGCTGCTCAAAGGACTCACCTGTCTGCTTTCTACAAAGGACTGCTGCCTTGCTGTTGGCCTGCTGCCTTGCTGAACTCTTGTCTGGCTGCAAAAGTGCTCTTCAAGGGCTTGGATAGAGCTTGCCTCCTGTTACCTGAAGTCTCAGGACCAAAAAGACTTCTCTTTTTCATTTGGACTCCTCGTGCGCCGAAAATCTCGATGCACAGCTTGCTCCGCGGTGAGAAAATCACTGCACGCCGATCCATAAAGACGCCGCTCAACGCGACGCCTGCGGTGCGACCAGAACTTCGACGCACGGCCTCGCATGGACAACGCTGCCCGCCTTCCCGAGAGGAAATTGACGCGACGCCTGCCGTGAGGAAGAAAATTCCACGCATAGCCCCCCAGAACGACGCGCAGCCGGATAGCAAGCTGAGGAATCCACGCACAGACCAGATCTGGTAATCCCACGATCCATAGAAGGAGACGGTCCGCGTGCCGGAAAACGACGCACGTCTTCCCCGAGTGAAAAATAACGCAAGTCCGTGTGTGAAGGGGCGTAACCGCACACACCATTTTTCCACGCATCTCTTCTTCCGCGGTCCTCTGCGGAGATTTTCCACTCCAAACCAGGTACTTTGTGCTTGAAAGAGACTTTGTTTACTTTTTAAAGACTTAGGACACTTCATATCACTTTTTAGTGATATCTTTACAAATTCATATTGCATCTTTGATCGTTTTGACCTGCAAATACCCAGATAAATATTATATATTTTTTTTAAACACTGTGTGGTGTATTTTTATAGTGCGATATTGTGGTGTTGTATAATTTATTGGCCAAATACTTTACACATTGCCTTCTAAGTTAAGCCTGACTGCTCAGTGCCAAGCTACCAGAGGGTGGCAACAGGATAATTTGGATTGTGACTTACCTTGACTAGAGTGAGGGCTCTTGCTTGGACAGAGGGTAACCTGACTGCCAACCAAAAACCCCATTTCTAACACCTACTATTTATTCCAAAATCTCCAATGGTACCATCTCTTGAAGTATCCTTCCTGGGTATATGAGGGCTGTTTGCAATCATGCCCCCATTCTAGAATGTGAATACGACAAATGCCTGCACTTCCTTGGGATTTATCCTCTACATTGGAAGAAAAGGTTCAACAGAATGAAATGTGTGCTCACTTCTGAGGTGATTTCCCAGTGGTAGGCTGTGTTCTAGCATGAGGCAAAGTTGCAAAATGAGCATTCAGCTGAACACAAACTTTGATGGTAATTTACAAGCCAGTCAAAAAACGAATCTTTGAGGCTGTTGGTTCCACATGAAGGTAGATGTACAAGTGGGGCAAGAGATACTGAAACAGCTGATCCTGGACACGCCTTCACCCATTTCACAGATGTTTACTACTTTCTACTCTATGTAATTAAAAAAAAAAAAAAAAAAAATGTATGCCCTAGACGATGAACGTTGGGACAAAACAATCTATGAATCATTACTTTAGGTTCTGTACTTTTTGCATAGCATCTATAATCCCCTTCTACTATTTTAATCAAACATTTCTCTTCTCTGCAATTGTGCTCCTTTATCGGTCTACTGCTGTGATCCTCTGCCTGAGGTGGGATTAAATCTCCGCTTTGTCTCTGTGGTATTGACCGGAAAGTTTCACTCTCCAGGCTCGGGCTGAAGAATATTTTGTTTTCTTTATAGTATGACTCGCGTGGTAGAGTACTCCTTGGTAATGACGTGGAAGTCTGTTCTGTGGTGTGTTTTTTTTTTTTTTTTTTTTCCCCTTCAGTTACTAGCCCACTCCACTCCTTTCTCTCCTATGCTATGGAATTTTTGCAGACTGTCTCTAGCATAACTGTTTTTTGTTCTGGTCAGTCCTTGCCCTGTCTATCAAGTCATTTTATGCCCGTAGTCGAAGACCGATGTTTTGTATCTGTCCATTGGGCTCGGCATGGCTATGGATATTGTCAAATTAGTTGGCTCTTTCAACTAATTAGAGTGAGTGAGAGCGACACCCTATCCTTGTGGGGACGAGTGTGATATTGCTCTGTGGGGGACTTGATCGCAAGCCCCCACAAGGCAGTTCCTTTTTAAATCATCAAAAATGGCTTGAGAAACGTTTGTGCACATTTTTACAACTTTTCAGTTTTGACCTTGTGGGGACCTGTATTTTTGTGCTCAGTTCTGCCCCTGTAGACAGGAGGTGGTACTGCAGTCTTAAACACACCATGGGATTTAAACACACTTCAACAATCTGATTCCAGTCTGTTAACAGGGAAGAGTAATTTCAAACCTAACATCACCGCTACATAAACTCAGAAACAATGGTTGTATTAACTGCATATGTGGCTTTCTATTCTTTATTAAAAACAAATAATAATCACAAGCAGCTACTATTATCCTGACTTACTTTATACACAAATTGTCCTAATTAGGCCTGGGTGAAATCTCAATAGGCCAGTGTAATTCATGCAATTTCAAGAATATTGTGGTATGCTCAGCATGTAAAAATCCCAGAATCAGGCCATTGCAACACTTTGTGTAATTGCGTGCCATTCATAGTCCAAATTTACTGCAACTCGCAATAAAAATTTGCAGTGAATGCACACAAGAAACAGAATGCGAGTAGCAGTTCTTCCTTGTGCTTTTGTCTAAATATGTCTGAGTGCAAAAGTTGACGCAAGGACTCATTTTACACTAAAATAGAACGTGAAATTACAGATTTCCATTTCATATATTTATGTAATTTTGCCCTAATTGTATGAAAGCAAATTATGTGAATTTTGCACACCTTAAGCATAATAAAGTAAACTTCATGTACAAAAGTACCCAGCACAAATATTTTTGCTGAGTCATGTTTTTACACTTGATTTACACATTCAAGTACAGATTTGGGAGTACTGCGCACACTATTATTTTGCTCCCTTTTTGTACATGAAACTACTGCATGTTTTACTGCTTGCATGAGCTTTTATCACCAGCAAGAAGCTGTTGATAACGCTACGTGCAATATGTGAACAGCACTGTTTCCGCCCTACCAACAAAAAAAAATTGTTTACGTCTATTTATTTTCCTGGGTTCAGTGTTAGGGGGCGCCGGACTGTTCAATTCAAACTTTATTAAAGGCCATTTAAATTTGCGGTGCCAGACCAGTGTTACTTTTAATCAGAGTAATAAAGCTAAACAAATGTAATTGAAAATAAAGATTGGGTATTGTTTAAAAAAAAAAAAAAAAAAAAAAAATGGAAACTCGGTTTAAAGAAAAGAAACATGCATACGTAGATATAGTTCAAATATCCGTTGTATGAAGACATTTCCTAATGGTTGCTAAATTAAAATTGTCTAACTTGTTTGACAGTACACAGGTACGTTCCTGCATAGCACCCTGTTTTCTTTGGAGTCTGTAGGTTTTAGGACCCCTGGCTTTACTTAAAATGCCAATTAGTTTGGAAGCAGGCTGGTGAGGGTTCAAGTCACAGTATGCAATAATAGCCCGTTAACAAAGCGCCAGTGTCTCCTTTTATCACCTGGCTTGGCGGGGCTGCATGACCGTGTTTTCACCAGCCTAGAGCGGCGCAATCACATTAACATTTTTATGGTTACTTGGCAACCGCTTCCATCATCCGAAGCCCGAGTCTCCTTTCATTTCCCAGGCAAAGGACATGTTCATACTTGCTATCTTGAACAGAGTAATGCAAGTTTCAAGATAATCACACTTTCGGAAATATGTACAATAAATACTTTGATGCAACATAGATTTATAAATGTAATCTGAGAATAAATTGTAAAGTTTATGCTTAGCTACTGTCCTCCCTTGCTACGATGAACTCTATTTAATCCAAAACTGTTTTGTAGAGGGTTTACGAAAACGTTATTTTGCGGAGGTCGAGAGGGCAACTTCCGAAGCTTAAAAAAATAAAATACTGGGGCCGGTCATAGAAAAGTGAAGGTATGGCGAATTGCATTAAATTAGACATGGAAACGGTCAGACATAATCCCACCTTGTAGACAGAAGAAAATCCTTACATTGCATTAGTAACAAGAATAATGTGAACATGGCGCAATCTAAAAATACGTTCTGAAATGGTTAGTTTAGAATTGGTGTGAAATCCTGAAATTAATTATCGAGGTGTGTAGAGTAACTTTTATGACCTAGTGGGGAGAGTCTGGAAAACTAATCTAGAAATTTGAACCTGCACACAGGTAGTGATGTCGGATAAAGCAGAGAAAAATCACACTTGTTTAAGTCCAAACTGTTTGACATGTTTGCACCCGATTGCCTGAATAAGTGTAAACGCAAATTCCTTTGGGGGAAGAAAGGCGTGTTTTCATTTCGTTTATAGCCAGAAAAACAGTTTCTATCATAGAAAGGTATAAACTTGAAGCTTGAGGGAGGAAGTCCAACCTATCTCCTGTTTTCTTTTTCTGCATGCCACTGGCTTTGCATGCTGTTATTATACTCCGGTCATGACAGCAGGAGTGATTTCTTTATTTGCAACTTTCATAATGACGGTCACTCTCTACATTATGCATGCCACAGCCGCCTCTGCTACTACTAATGCTGGTCTTGGGTGTGTACTTTGTGCGGTCTTTGTGCTGCCTTCTGCTTTTCTTGTGCACAGCTGAAGTTGGCTTTTAAAAATCTGCTGCTATTCCACGATCCTGCACGTTGTCCTATTCAATCAGTTTAGTGCAGTTGCCTGTTCCAACTTGCTTGTTTACCCTAACTATGAGCCGGGTTTAGGGGTGAGCATCAGACTTCTGGTGTCTCAAACCGATTGACTTTAGCTGTTGCCATTGTTCTTCCTGTATGCTGCACTTTGACTCTGTTAGGCAGTGGAGCAACCATCTCGACTACTGCTTCTTCAATTGCTACCGCCTCTGGTGCTCCCCAAGTTAACTTAGCTTATTAATTGTAAAAAACTGGTAACTTTTTTTCTGATTCGGAAACTTAACACTGTAGGTTATTGCTAATTGTAGTGGTTTTAATCATTTACACAAAGTAAACAGTAAAGTATAATGACTGCTATTGCCAAAGTGCCATCTACAGCAGTGATAGACTATATATAATTAAAATCAAAGACTGTGAGCTGACACTCCACCATCCATATCGGTAAGCATTATGGTGGTCATTACAACCCTGGCGGTCTGTGTTAAAGCGGCGGTAAAACTGCCAACAGGCTGGCGGTAATAAAAAAAAATTAAAAATGGAATTACGACTGTGGTGGAAACCGCCAACATAGACAGCCACTTTAACACTCCGTCCCCCATGGCGGTACAAATACTGCGGCGGTAACCGCCAACAGACAGGCGGAGGACAAGGTACCGCCCACAGAATTACAATCCGCCACCTTTTCCGGGGCGGATTCACCACTAACAAAAACACAGCGGAAACAGGACTTCGAAGGGAAAACGCTCACCTCAACACACCCCACGAGGAACCAGGACACCATGGAACCCGAGCTCCAAATTCTGCCAGCTTTTATCTTCCTGCTCCTCTACCAGGAGCACGAACACCGGCGGTGTAGAAAACGGTGAGTACTGCACCTACGACACAGGGGAGGGAAAAAGTGACACACGCAACTCCCCACCCTAACCTACTACAACACACACAAGTACACCCCCACTCCCCCCGAAGAATGCAAAGACAAAAGGAAATGAGTCGAATGATTGTAATATATCAAAATACAGTTATCAATATATTTACATATATACACATTTCCAATTTGAACAATTATATACACCGAGAACACAAGTCCAAGGGATTCCACCATCGTAGTCCGTGGATCACTGGGCCCAAAAGGCATGGGCGAGGCCCACACTCTATACCCGATCAAAACGGAGAGAACACTGCAGGGGCATCAGATAGAAATAAAACAGGCACTGGGGGGGGGGGGGTGGCACCTCAGCCGGATGAGTGCACGACGCCAGATCCACGAGGGGGCTTCATGCCCACTGATGTATCCTGAGGAGTGCAAAGCCACAGTCTCCAGTCTCTACAGTGGGTGGTTTGCCCACTGTTCAATCCTGGGGAGTGCAAAGCCACAGTCTCGCAAGTGGATTACAGTCTCCACTGGTTCTGGAGGGGGCTTTGTGCCCAGAGTGCTTCATCTTCCCTGTGGCGGACTCAGTAGTGTCGGAATCATTTGACCTGACTGGCCTGCAGGACTGCTGGCCGCTGTGTCCTGGGCAGCAGTGCTTGTGGCTACAGGGTCCTTGGCAGCACTGCTTGTGGCGGCGGTGTCCTGGGCAGCGGTTCAGCTTCTGGCGGTCTTGTTCTGCCCAGCGGCGTGCTGGCGGCGATGACCTGGGCAGCGGTTCAGCTGCTGGCGGTGGCTTCCTGGGCAGCGGTTCAGCTGCTGGCGGTGGCTTCCTGGGCAGCGGTTCAGCTGCTGGCGGTCCGGTCTGTGGCAGCGGGGCTGCTGCTGGCGGTCCGGTCTGTGGCAGCGGGGCTGCTGCTGGCGGTTGCTTCCTGGGCAGCGGGGCTGCTGCTGGCGGTTGCTTCCTGGGCAGCGGTGCTGGTGGCGGTCTTGTCCGCCGTGCTGATCTTCCCAGACTTGACGCTTTTACTGTGCCCCCCCCCCCCCCCCCCCCCCCCCCGGATGGTGTAGCAGCTGTCGCCACACTCTCAACTAGACCTTTGGGAGCAGGTTTAGTGGCTGGTTTCTTCCCCTCTCCTGCCGGGCACTGTCCAACTTTTTATGCTTGACAGGTAGGGGACTGTCAGTGCTCTGGCTCCTTGCCACACTGCCTGCCCTGCTGCCTGGTGCACTCCATAATCCGGTGACTACTGGCACCACTGGTCCCGCTGATGTTGTGGCTGAAGTGCTAGGTTGGGACCTGGAGAGTCGGTCCCTAGGAGACTGACTGGGTGGGGGAGGTGAGGGAAAGAGGTCAAGGCTGGCCAGGAAAAGTTTAAGAACACTGGGACGGGTAGCTGGAGGGGGTTTGGGAGTGGAGGAAGAGGTAGTGGTTGTAGGCGGTGTACGTTTGGTGACTTTGGGTGAAGGTGCATGGGCTGGAGGCTGTCGTGAGGTGGATGGCTGTTGGGTGGGTGTGTGGCTGGGTTTGTGTAGCTTGGGAGGTGGCCTCACAGACACACTGGAGAGGACATGGGATGTGTGAATGGTAGTGGGGGTGGTGAATGCATGTGAGTGGGGTGTGGGTGTGCTGGTGATGGACGTAGTGGCTGAGGATGTAGTGCATGCAGGCGAGTGGAGACAGGCAGGGAGGGAGGAGGGGGACACAGTGGAGGCAGTGGATGTTGCTGTGTCTGCATGTGTGTGAGATGCTTGCATGAGTACCTGTGGGACGTGTGGTGCTTATGTTTGCCAGAGCTTCCCTTGTGTATTGAGGTGTGTGCATGTTGGTCTGATGGTGTGCTTGGTATAGGCTGAGGTACAGGGGTGTGGGTCTGGGTGGAGGAAGTTGGAGGGGAGAGGCTAGAGACCGGGACAATGGCTGCCATCAGTGCTGAGGCCAGAGTCTGAAAAGCTCGCTGAAGGGCCGCCTGACCAGAATGAATGCCCTCCAGGAATGCATTGGTTTGTTGCAACTGCCCCTCTACACCCTGGATGGCATTCAAAATGGTAGACTGCCCAACAGTGAGGGACCTGAGGAGGTCAATGGCCTCCTCACTGAGGGCAGCAGGGATGACTGAGGCAGGGGCTGAGGTGCCTGGGGCGAAGGAAATGCCCACCCTCCTGGGTGAGCGGGCACGGGGCAAAGGCTGAGGGGCTTCTGGGGGGGCGGTGCTAGTAGGGGGGGTGGCAGCTGTACCTGTAGATGCGAGGGGCACAGATGGGGCTGCCACCGCAAGGGAGCTCCCATCAGATGAGGAGTCTGTCTCGCTGGTGTCAGCTCCTGTCCCTGCTGTGGAGCTCCCCTCGCTCTCCGTCCCACTGGTGAATTCGGAGTCCGTAGTCTCGCCCTCCAGGGCCATGTGGGATGCAGCTCCCTCCTGCTCCGGTGCCACTGCTCCTCCGCCTGATGATGCTAATAGACACAAGTACAGGGAGACCTAAAAAAAAAAGGGGGGGGGGGGGGGGGGAGACAGAAGAAAGACATGTTCAGTGGATGCAATACCGCTACCGTTGGCGGACACGACAGACACAGAAGCCCCCTACACTACGCCGCGCACTTGGGGTCCACTATTTAATCCCTGGGACATGGCTTACAAGGGTATGGCCGATTTCTGCACACATGGATGTCACAGGAGCCTGACTAGGTGTAGTTGGCACTGTACACAGGTGGGGTGGGGGTGTCACAGGGCCTGCCTGAAGTAGGGAACTTAACTAGCAAACTCGCCCTGGCCTAGGGCAACCCACAGCCCACCTCCGCCACCCAGACACCTAAAATGCGCGCTGAATCAGCAGAATGAGTGTACTCACCTCCTTGTGTCTGCTGTGATGCCCTCAAGCGCCCATCCAAGTCCGGGTACGCCACCGCCAGGATCCTGAACATCAGGGGGTCATGGTGCGACGGGCACCCCTCCCACGTTAGGAGGCCATCCCCAGCTGGACCTCTGCCGTCGTCTTGCTTCAGCGGCGAATGTCCTCCCATCTTTTCCGGCAGTGGGTGCTCAGTCTGTGATAGACCCCCAGGGTCCGGACGTCCCTGGCGATGGCACGCCAGATGTCCTTCTGGTGGGCGCTGACCTACAGGAATTGTACCGGGGAAAAGAGAAGTAATTACCAACTGCACCGTCAGTAATTGGCCCGCATCCCTACCCTTGCCATGACGCACATGCACTCAGTCGTTTCATGCACGCCTCATTCTAACCCCCTCCCCCCCCCCCACAATCTTTCATCCACCCCACACAGGCATTGCCCATACAGCACGCTCACAGTGTACTTACCTGTTTGTCTGGAGGACCGTAGAGTAGCGTGTACTGGCGGAGGACCCCTTCCACGAGTTTCTCCAACTCCTCTTGTGCTGAATGCAGGGGCCCTTTCCCCAGACATACGAGCCATTGTCTCTTCCAGACTAAGGTCACAGCAGCACTTGCAGTGTAGGTCCTCTCCTGTCGAAGATCAGGTATCAAGTGATTGAACGGAGAGAAAATGGCGGTCACGTCCGCGGCGGTGCGTACCGTCACCGCCGGCGTACATAGTCATTGGCACCTGGGACCCTTAAGGCCCATTGTTAACCAATGCAGAATTGCGCGGCGGTCTTCCACCGCCACGGTGTAGAACGGCAGCGCAGTTACCTCAAATCCCCCTGTCCCACTTTACAGGTCAGGCAGCCGCCATTTCAGGGGCCCACATGGCATTATTTTTGACTGCGTCACACATACCTAGGCCTTGCCTAACCACTCATACAGGCAAATTTAGATTTATGAATATTTTCAGAGTAAGCTGTGTTTACGTACCTCAGAGTTGGTTCGCTGCTCTCTGCTCGCTGTTCTTCTCCATAGGCACCGTCCGCTGGGGCATGTGAGGAGATGGCGGCATCCTCCGGTGTACAGACCGCTGGTGGACCTATCGACAATGGAGGAAGGACATGTGATCATCACCTACAGGCTAGATCGTGCCACAATCCAGGAACTGTGTGCCCAGTTGGAGCCAGACCTGATGTCAGCTATCCGCCATCCCACAGGAATACCGCCTCAAGTGCAGGTGATGTCGGTACTCCATTTCCTAGCAAGTGGGTCATTTCAAACAGTGGCCATAGCATCAGGGATGTCCCAGCCTATGTTTTCCAACGTGTTGTCCAGAGTGTTGTCTGCCCTGCTGAAACACATGCGGAGCTACATCGTTTTCCCTCAGGTGGAGGATTGCCTACAGTGAAAGGTGACCTCTATTCCCTGGGACATATCCCCAACATCATAGGTGCCATTGATGGGACACATGTGGCCTTGGGCCCCCCACGAAGGAGTGAACAGGTGTACAGAAACGGAAGAGTTACCATTCCATGAATGTGCATATGGTGTGTTTGGCAGACCAGTACATCTCCCATGTTAATGCAACATTCCCTGGCTGAGTGCATGACGCTTACATCCTGCGGAATAGCAGCAGCCCTTATGTGATGGGGCAGCTCCAGAGGCACCGGGTGTGGCTATTAGGTGAGCACCTGGACCCAAATCAGTGGGAATAGTTGTCTGGGTCTGGGTCTGGGTCTGTGGATGTCCCTATGAGTCAGTGTGTTTCTAACAGTTGTCCCTCGACATTTGCAGGTGACTCTGGTTACCCCAACCTGACCCCAGTGAGGAATCCCAGGGCAAGGGCAGAGGAACACTACAATGAGGCCCATGGGCAAACTAGGAGGATTATAGAGCGGAGCTTCGGCTTCCTGAAGGCCAGGGTCCGGTGCCTCCATATGACAGGTGGTTCCCTATTTTACTCACCAAGGAAGGTGTGCCAGATCATCGTGGCCTGCTGTATGCTGCACAACTTGGCTGTGCGACGGCAGGTGCCTTTTCTGCAGGAGGATGGTCCAGATGGAGGTGTTGTGGCAGCTGTGGACAGTGAAGACGAGGAAGCAGAAGACATCGACAACAGGAACACGATGATCATGCAATACTTCCAGTGAGACACAAGTAGGAAGACAACACTGCCTGCTACATCTGATTTTAAATGTACTACCTCTCTACTGTCTGTCCTTTTCACCCAGTTTATGGTCACTGAGTTGTCACTTTCCCTTACGGTTTCACAGATGTGGGTCCCACAGCGTGACATCTGCTTTGTTTCGTCTTGGACTAGAGCTGTGTGACATAGGTATGTTGACATTACATTTGAAAGAGCATTTTGGCACTTTAATTGCTAATACGCTATTTCGAAATCGCAGACAGACTCCTGAGGGTGTTTATTTAAGTGCTCAAAATTGGAGGGGGTTGTAAAATGGTGAGGGGTGATGGTGGAGGAATGTCCATGGTAGAGTCCAGTCTATTATTCTCACAGGTGCGTTGTCCAAAGGGGCATAGGAAGTGGAGCTGGGGCAGTTTAAGGATGGACAGGGTGACCAGGTGGGACAAAAGGATGACCATCAGGGTGGTCTCATTTCTTGGTGGGGGTCTTGGCATTGTTCTCAGTCTTTGTCCTGGATCTCAGGGACCGCTTGCGGGGTGGTTCTCCATCTACAGGGGGTGGGGTGCTGGTGTTGTGGTCCTGTAGCGGTGCATCCTGTCTACTAGCGGAGGTGGTGGGCAGTTCATCGTCCAGGCTAGTGTCAGGGGCCCCTTGTTGTGCCACAGTGTCCCTCCTGGTGTTGACGAGTTCATTCAGCACTCCCTACAATGGTGCCCTGGGTGGAATTGATGGATCTGAGTTCCTCCCTGAACCCCAAATACTGTTCCTCCTGCAGATGCTGGGTCTCCTGAAACTTGGCCAGTACCGTTGCCATCGTCTCCTGGGAATGGTGGTAGGCTCCCATGATGTTGGAGAGAGCCTCGTGGAGAGTGGGTTCCCTGGGCCTGTCCTCCCCCTGTCGCACAGCAGCCCTCCCAGTTCCCCTGTGTTCCTGGGTCTCTATCCCCTGAACTGTGTGCCCACTACCAATGCCCCCAGGTCCCTGTTGTTGGGGTGGTGGGTTATCCTGGGTTCGCTGTAGTAGTGGATCATTACTGCTTGACGTGTCCTGGGGACAGAGGTATGGGCCCTCTGGGTGGTGCTGTGCTGGTGTTTCCAGAGAGGGCAAGCTCTGTAATGGCCTGTGCCAGTGTGAGGCGAATAGACTGTCCCGGTTCCCAGATGGACCGGGTTGGTCATCTAGATCCAGTTGGAGAGAGCTGCTGTCATCCCTGTGAGCCTCTTCTGTGGGTGGAGTGGACATGTCTGGACCCTCCTGTCCGGTGACGTTGGGTAGGGGTCCTGCAGGGGTGTAAAGGCATGATTATTGCATCTGTGTGCCCAGGTGTGCAATGTGTGGGTCACCCTGTACCCTAGTGCTTGCATTCCTGTGTAGGACCTTGTGTGATGGTTTAGGGGGGGTGTATGGGTATGTGCAGTAGTCATGCATTGGTGATGGGTGTCCATGCTTTGGTGTTGCCTGCAGGGCTTGCTTTTGGGATGGGTGGTTTGTGATATTGGGACATGTGTGATGGGGTGAGGGCGAGGGTGGGGGTATGTGATGGCAGGTAGGGTGGGGGATGTAATAGTTCAGATTTGTCTTACCAGAGTCCATTCCTCCAGGTACTCCTGCGAGTCCCTCAGGATGCAGAATAGCCAAGACTTGCTCGTCCCATGTTAGTTGTGGGGGAGGAGGTGGGGTTCCGCCGCCAGTCCTCTGTACCGCAATGTGGTGTCTTGAGACCACGGAACGCATCTTCCCCCGTAGGTCGTTCCACCTCTTCCTGATGTCATCCCTATTTCTTGAGTGCTGTCCCACAGCGTTGACCCTGTCCACTATTCTTCGCCATAGCTCCATCTTCCTAGCTATGGAGGTGTTCTGCACCTGTGATCCGAATAGCTGTGGCTCTACCCGGATGATTTCCTTCACCATGACCCGAGCTTCTCCTCTAGAGAACCTGGGGTGCCTTTGCCGTGCCATGGGGTGGTGTGTGGTGTGGTGGGTGATTTTAGAGGTGTGTTTATGCTATGTGGGTGATGGTGTTGAGTGCCTGTGGATGCTATTGTTATTTCTGATGGTGTCTCTCTGGCCTTCGTCTAAATTCTTTGGTTGTAAGGGTTTGTGGGTGATGTGGGCGGGTGTTTTATATTGTATTGGGTGTGTGGGAGTGCTGTGTGTATGTGTATGAGCTGTGTGTATTTGGAATTGTCCAATGTGGATGTGTTTTGTAAGTGTGTGTGTATTTTGAGCGCGGCGGTGTGTACCGCCAATGGAATACAGCGGTTGAAAGACTGCCGCGTGGATTCTTGGGTCGTGATAGTGTGGGTGTATTCCTGTTGGCGTGACGGTGGAGATTTTGTTATCGCCATTTATCACTGACCTTTGGTGTGGCGGGCTTGTGTGGGTGTCTAGATTTTGGTGGATTCCGGACTTTGGGTCATAATGACCGTGGCCGAATGTCGCGGCGGTTTGTTGGCGGTCTTCTGCACGGCGGTATACGGCTTTTACCGCCAATGTTGTAATGACCACCTATATGTTAAGTGTACTTGCACTGGACAAACGAAGGGACAGAATTATGAAGTTTCCACGCAGCTCAGTAAGCAGTCGTTACGCTGTGTGAAAAGGAGAGAGCGTGCAACAGCTCCATATCCTTTACGGTATGGTGGTGTTGCACTCTCCCCTATCACTGTTTCTATTAGGCCACCTCGTACCAACATTAGGTAACCCTAGTTCAAGTGTGTGGGATGTCACGCATAGGTTTTGTGCTAGAAGGGTACCTTTTAAGCACAAAAGTCTATGCTTTGACAAAGTTTAACACTTACCACTTTGTATCTGTGCCGTACAGTGCAACACACAGGCAAAGTTGGGAAGGCTTGGAGAAAATACTTTCTCTATCTTCTTTCAACAATGTTAGTAGATGGGGTGTGGTGTGAACATTCATGATTGTTTTCATGGGAATGTGCATGTACCGCCCATGGTACCCTTGACCAGCTCAAGTGGACAGTCCAGGCCAAAATGTTAGCCAGGTCCACACTAAACCAGATTGCAACCACATCCCACGACTGGTTTCACTCTAGTTAGGGTTCATCAGCTTGGTATAGCTTGGTATAGCTTGGTTTCAGTGAACAAGTGTGTGTGGGAGTGGGACCCACATCTGGGCAACCACTGTTTTTTTTAATTTTTATTTTTAAACACTTTGTCACCCTAAGTTGGATGTGCATGCCCTGACATAGGACTCGTACGCATCGTGTCACTGCAACTATTATAGATCAGGCTGGTGAGCCCTAACTAAGGTGAAAGTGGTCCTGGGTTGCTTGTGTGCCAGTTCAGGGAGGGCTGGACTGTTCCCATTGGAACAGGATCATGAATGATTTGCAATGGGTGGGTTCAACTGGTGTGGCTTGGTGTGCAAAATAACAATGGACTGGGATGCAGCCAGAGTGATTACCAGTGGCTGAGATCATTTTAAGATTCATCATCCCTTTTTTTTTTTTTTTTTTATACTTTCGTGTGTCACCCTAATTGAAACTGGTATGTCCAGACATGGGTCCCATGAACACGGTCACTGGGATTAAGTTATTCCTGGCTGATGAGCCCTAACTGGGGCAAAACTGGTCCTGGGTTGCTTGTGTTCCGGTTCAGGCAGGGCCTGGTAGTTTGGACTGATCACCTTTTGAGAAGGGTCAAGACTGATTTGCATACGGCTGGGTCCAAACTGAGGTGGCATGTTGTGCAAAATGATGAACTGAGATGCAGCCTAAAATTACAAGTGACTGACATCAATTCAAGCATTCCATACATCACCTTCTTTATACTCTTGTTATGTTTGTGCCAAGTCTGCCAAATTGGTATTTCACAACTTAAAATGGCTATGACAAAAACCAACTCACACCACAGGATGCGTATCCATTAGAATGAATGCCACTGATGACACAAAGACCACACAGTTCTTAATCATTGGAGTTCCCAGTGTCACTGGGCTCTCTACTGGGGAAAAGTTTGCAAACAAGTAGGCCATTTTCCAGTGACAGTGCCAATAAATGATCCAGAGATACCCAGTGGGAATATGGGTGTTACCAGTGCCCACTAGGAAAAGATGACTGTCACTTTAACTTGCAACACCTCTACAGTACAAACAATGCTAGGGTGATGCTCCAAATTGTTGTGGATGTAGTTAATCTTGATGAAGGGCTTTACTGTAACTAACCTAGTTGCCATTCAGTTAATAAATATTTATAAATGGGAGTACTTCCTTCCATTGGATAGCCCTTATGCTACTTTTACTTAAAACATGGATAAATGCAGTGGACCTCTATTACCCTATTCTGCAAATAGGATTATTGCCTACATATATCAGTAATAATTAGTCATACTATTTAAAAAAATAAAAAAAAAGATGTATTTTTAAAATGTGAGTTCAGAGACCCCAAACTCAACATCCTGATCTGCTCCCAGTGGGAAATTAAACTTAAAAGATATGTAGAAGCAGTCCCCATGTTAACCTATGGGAGAGAGACGCCTTTCAAAAGTGAAACCAAATTTAGCAGTATTTCACTATCAGGACTTGTAAAACGGACTACTACATGTCCTACCTTTTTTAAATACACTACCTGCCTATGGGGCTACAGTCAGCCTACCTTAGGGGTGACTTAACATGTAGTAAAAGGGGAGGTTTGGAACTGGCAAGTGGGTGCATTTGCCAGGTCGAACTGGCAGTGTAAAACTACTAGAGGTCAGAAGCCAAAAACCAAAAAGACTGGGGAAACCACACAAAGAGCTGAGAGGTCTAACCGTATAGTGAACTAATCACCAAAAGGGTATCCTGGCGCTTGGTCAGGTTTTTTCAGATTTGTGGTCCCCAAGATGCTTATATGAAGAGCTAGGTCTTCAGCTTGTGGAACTTAGAAAGTTTGGAAGAGGCTCAGATATGTTGAGGGAGGTTGTTCCATGTCTTGGGTGCAATGTAGGAAAATCAGCATCCTCTAGTTTTGCTTTTGCAACTGAAAGAAGTGTGCGCAAGTGAGTGTGGGGCACAGCATGGATCTCTTATGGGATGGTGAAAGGGTGAGTGGCTGTTCAGGTACTCTGGTCCTGTATTGTGTAGGGCTTTGTATGTGTGATTGAGAAGTTTGAATTGGCAGCGCTTGTGGAGAGGGAGCCAGTGAAGCTTCTTGAGGTGTGCTTTGATGTGGGTGCAGCATGGGAGGCTGAGTACTAGTCTTGCAGCAGTGTTCTGGATCGTCTTTAGTCTGTAAAATGTTTGGAGATTCTGGGGTAGAAAGTGTTGCCATAGTCCAGCCTGATGGTGATGAGTGCTTGAATGATAGCCTGTCTGGTGTTCATTGTTACTTTCAAATATCCAGATTTAGTTACTGTGATGATACAGCTCTTTATGCCAGTCATAATTGCTAGTATGTACAAATAATTTTCCAAACATTGCAATTTACTGTTGACACATGTTTTGTTCCTCTTTCAAGGCTTAAAATAGTTGCCCATGTAGCAAGCACAGATAAGCCTGTCTTGTTCAACCCCAGACCCTGTTCTTCCTTCTATCATTGAAACACGTGCCATGCAGTCTGGTGATCGGAAAATGGATATTAAGAAACTACTTCTAGCCACTAGGATAGGTATATAGTTCCTACGAATTAAGACTGTTTCTCTAGTTAACAAACTTCAGTATATAGGAACTCAATCCATGACTCACTGTCCTACATATGAGACCTGAGACCATAGGTTGGAAGTGGGAAGGCATGACTTAAAGTGGTAGAGACGATGTACTGGGAAGGAACGGAATAGATCGGTATGACCATTGTTTGTTTGTTATTACTAGTTTGTATTATAATAGATCAATTCCTCTTCCTGTAATGCTGACAAAGATGTCTTTATGATACAGTACCTATTAGAGGCTACACACTACCGCATTTTCAACTGTCAAACTTCAATAAAATTGGTTTAAAAAGAATAGTGGTTCAGTCTGCCTATACTATTGGAAATGTTGGGATGGTGCCTAGCTAGCGCACAGTGCTCCATCTAAATACCTGACCAGGGTATAAGACTGGTTTGGCAGCCTTGAACATGACTACTCAGATACCCAAGGAAATCATGGAATCCGATCTACAGTATGCCCCTGATGAGTCACAAAGATGCAAAATATATTTTAGAACATTTATTGAAACACTTACTCTTGCATTAAAAAATAAAATAAAGCTGCGACCAAAACCTAGGTAAAATGTACCAGGAAG
Source organism: Pleurodeles waltl (assembly GCF_031143425.1). Taxonomy (NCBI): domain Eukaryota; kingdom Metazoa; phylum Chordata; class Amphibia; order Caudata; family Salamandridae; genus Pleurodeles; species Pleurodeles waltl. The sequence continues at coordinate 1,458,780,487 of NC_090445.1, read as the reverse complement.
TTGGTCGGTGTAGTGCAGACTAGTAGTCCTGTAGATGGTAGAAGTCTGATTCAGGATCAACATTGGTGTCCGCCAAGCTGCATTTCGGTCAATGCGTTTCCCAATCTAGGATAAGCCTAGCAGACGTGCTCCTCTGCAGAATATGGCACAGAATCAGTTTTTATAATGCAGCACAGTCCATGCCACACTGTGTCAAAGGTGCAGGCTCGATGCTGTGATATATCTACTAACTTGGAGCTGTCAACAGGCAATCATAATATTTAGGACATCATGCTGTTTGCTCAGCTTTGGACAAAGTGTACACACCAGATGGCCTCAACAATAACTAGAAGCGAACATGTACTGTGATTTCTTCAGCATTATTGAATGGGTGAAGAGCCATGTAAAAGATTACTGACAGAAAAGAAATGCTAAGTTAAAATTTACATTTAAAAATGAAGTTTTATGTGGACCTTAACATGCATTACTACAGCCCCCTCTTGGCTGTGAGAGAAGTGTAAGCTAAAATAGAAAAACAAAAACTGGCCTAAAGTATCTATGACAAAATATGGAATGTATTTCAGTAATCAAAGCAAATGAAAGCCACTTATCTTACAAATCATGCCAATTAAAACCTAATAAAAAAAAAAAAAATGTAAGTAAAAACAAAAATGAGCCAAATCAAAGTCTAGGAGGCTCCTGACGTGCTTTTATGTCCAAAGCTAATGAGATTCAGGAATGGAGACCGCAGACGACAGATTCACTGAGGCCTGAGAAAGAAGTTCCAGAAAACAGACCTGGTTAGATCGTCCAACTCAGCCGATGCTGAAGGCAAGGCAGCCAAGGGTATAACTGCTAGGGTAGAGCCAGATTCCAGGAATAGAAGTGTCTATATCCAAAGGAAAAGAAGGCCCATAACGCGCATCTGGCAGCAAAGGCAGTCTCATGGGTCAACACTGAAATTGGGTCCTCAGCGAATGCGCATGCAGAGTTATAGACTCAGATTGAACCAATTGCATAGCCAGACACTGGTCCAGTGCACTCTCATAAGGGCACAGCAGACAGCAGAACACAGGCTTTACACATAGTAACCACACTGGTCTAAATGACAAAGACCAGTTCATGTTAAATTTCTGGAACATGGACACACCAAAGAACTTTATTGTGCCTTCACAATACAGCATGACATGTGGCAGATGTATCATTACTTGACCCCGTGGCGGTGGAACATCCATTGCAGACAAAATAAGGAATCTTAATAGCAAATTACTAGGAATAACACAATCGGGATACAGTGTAGAAAGGATGGTATCACTTCAAATAGTCTGGAATGTACTCCCAAACCTGAACCCAGTCGCTTTGAAAAAGTGTACCACTCCCATGGTATTCAATGCATTGAATATCCAGTGAACAAATTCACCAAAATGCTGGGGCAAATTAGTAGGTAATAGCGATTGAACTTATGCAGAAGACGTGCAATTTGGAGGTCAAAAATCTATCAAATGTTAAAGCAATGTCCATCTGAAATAAGGCTTTCAAACGGCTCGGCTTATCGAAATTCACATTAAAAATAGGGATGGAAGGCTATATATTTTCTCTCCTTACATTCATGGGTGGAATAACACATTGCTACAACAGATCAGAACTCTACAGAACATCACATATGGGACACCTGGTTTCATCCCACAACATCCTTGATCATTCAGAATAAAAATAAAAAAAAACACCCATTTGAACACTGAGTGAATAAAGGCGACTGGTGTGCCTTTCAACTAACTTGCTAAATATCACCACAGAGGCACTGCATGTGCCATGCAGCATGACCTTTTCAAAGTAATGAGTGGCCAAACTCAGTTTCACATTAGTTTCCATTAAGGAAGATTTGTAATCGAAAGGCAGATCCCAGGACTCATGAACAAAAGCATAACCCTGAGTGTCATACCTTACTACTTTATAGTGTTAAAAACAGGATCTAATTTGGAATGAAGAGATTGGTAACGATGTAGAGCCATGTATCAATCACATGGCTTGAGGGTATTTTGGCTACTGAAAACGGTAACTTCTCTAAGAGCCCAATGTTCAGCATAGAGTAAGTTGCCTTTTTTTTTTTAAAACCGTGACACTGTATGTGTTAAAGCAAAAACTGTGTTCAGGTATTTCCATGGTACACGGTTCGATTTTTCAAACTTGTAATGTCAAACACAATTGCGTAATTGATGTTAGCTGATTCTCTCCATGCTGTAAAAGAATCATAGAATTTTGTATAACTTCAAATGCAGATGACACAATTATTCAAAGAATAAATAAGTTTACAGCCTAGACATACCGTTGTACACTACACCCAAAGCTTTCTAATTTCTCCCTATCAATCTGTCTCAATTGTTCAGAGGCAGCTGAGAAATTTTTCATACCTCATATGTCGCATGTAGGAAGCGCTTCTGACATGGTGTTCTAGGACCTAACAGGAAATCTTGAAAAATCCATATCATCGGAAAGGAGAGATGGAAGTTCTTCCACTCTAGCTAAGGTAGATTACTGTAACAATTGTTGGTGCAATTTCTCCACACTAAAAGTGGTCACTACATCGAAATGTGATTGCAAGTATCAGGGGTTTGGTCTGCTAGCTTTAAAACCCAAGGTGGAGTAAACCAAAAAAAGGCTTGACAATAATTAGTGTCTACTGGCCATACTAACCTCCTGTCTGGACCTAAAATTGAAGAATTACATGTGCCATTGTGTATCGTCATGGAATTGCTCTTCAGTTTTGTTTGAAAAATGTTGCCAATTTTCAAAATGTGCAGTAGAGGGAATTTTAGGTGCGGTCTTATCTTTAATTTTAGCCAGACCCATACAAGTTGTTTGCACTGTTTTGTTCAGGAAAATAATTTGCTGTGGTATTAGGCGGGCTCTAAATAAAGCTTCTGAGCCCTGTACTTGCCAATTAAATCTTCAAATCGATTTCAAATTTGTTATTTTTCCAGTATTCATAACCCTGTATGGTCAGTACAGATGTAAATGAACCGAATAAACCAATTAAGTGTGTTTCATCATGGTTTTTTTTTTTTTTTTTTTTTTTTTGCTGGGGAAGGGGTAAGTTTATTACAGTAGGAAGTTGGGTTCAAGCGATTGTGTTGCGATACATATGCAAGTCTTCATGCATGTTTTGAAACTGTCTACTGGTGATGTCAAGCAATATTACCATTGTGTAATTAAAAACTGCATGGGGAGAACTACCTCTGTGTAAATGATGGGCATAATAACAAGACATTTCACCATTATTTGCAGAATTTGAATACAAATAGCTTTCCATGTTTCTCACTGTCACATCTCAATCATCAGAAATAGCACTAGGGGCATGCATCATCCATTGAAATATTATACATGTGTAAAGTTTCTGTAGGTCAAAACATCAAACGGGACCTTATCCCACACAGTACCATCAGAGACAAATGTTCACATGGGACAGGCCTATTTGCACCATATTCAAGGAAGAATGAGGTTTCAAAACCTCTATCAGTTCAGGAGCAGTGTGTTTAGGAAGGTAATACCCATTTAAAATCAAGAAGAATACTGTGACAAGACCAAATCAAAAGAAAAAAAGCAGGAAATAGTAATTCAAATGTAGGACCATGGGGGGGAATTGGGTATGTCTTGTTTAGCCAAACAAGATGCACATGCTCCATGCAAAGTGTGTGGTTACTTATTGACAAAGGATTTTTTTTCAAATTCTTCAGTGTTAGGTTGTGCAAAAATAGGGACCTCACATGGTGAAGGAGAACTGGTACTGACTTGTGACTTGCATTTTTGCTATGCATTCTCTTTAGTTTCCAGATCCTGGTTGCTCAGCCAGAGTGTGTGAGGTCACAAAATGTTGTTGTTAATTCTCAGTTGGTGAGAGTGGGCATGAGCACCAAGGATGCTGCGACTGGTGGAGATTTACCTGTAGCCTGTAACTAAGCTGAATCAACCTACATCTTATAATATACAAAGGATCCAGCGACAATTGGAGAAAGAACCTGCATGAGGAAAAAGACATTAAGAATAAAAAGTGCTGAAGAACCTAAAAGTAACGAAGTGGAAGCTTGAAGTGTAGAGGAACGCCCTGGAAGACCCATCAGTCTGTTGCATCTGACAGCCGCCGGTTCAGCTAGTGTGAAAGGTGTTTAACCTGCTTAACACCAATGTAAGCCGATTTAATGTGACTTGTGCCAACAATAGTGAAGTTGGCATATACAGCATCTCTCATTACACATGGAGAGAGGAAGAGGGAGGAGGGGGGATAACTATGGAGGAACACTCCGTACTTAGCTCCCTATAATTCAAAGTACACACGAAAGTACGGGGTTCTCTAGAAGCGGACGTCGCGGATATTAGCGTAGTCCTAGGTTGTATGTATTCCTATTTGGAAGGGTAACGTCAGTGGAATGTCAGTTGGAAATTACCGAGTGGAACAGCGAGGGGTGGGAAGAAGGGAATTTCCTTTTACGGACTAGGTGGTCTCACACACTATATAGGGTCTGGAGATTACACACGGACACCAATGGTCTTAATGATGAGATCCCTTGGTTCACACTCAATAAATGATTTCTCTGACTAATTTATGAGTCCTCCCTTCCGTCCGCTTCTGCTCTATCTTTTTCTTCCCCTTCCCCCCCCCCCCCCGGTTGCATTTCTTCTACAATATCCCTTCTCCCTCCTCCCTTTCTTTCGTTCCCCCCCTCTTTTTTTCCCCCCCCCCCCTCTCCTTCCTCTTCTTTATCCTTTCCCTCGTTTTTCCTCGTTTTTTCTTTCTTTCTTAGCCCTTTGGGCTACGGGACCGCTGGGAACTACATTTCCCAGCGGCCACTGTAAACGCGAGCCTTCCGCTGGTGGCGCTCGGGCCGGAATCTTCCGGCTCGGGCCCCACCCTTGCACTCGCCCGCATTCATGCCGGCGCCCCAGCACTGCTGGGGCGCCCGCGGGTGCGGCAAAGCACATCGCGCCATCAACCTAAAGAGGCCCGCCTTTGCACTCGATCACATTCATGCCGGCGCCCCGGCTTGGCCGGTGCGCCCGCCATTACGGCAATCATATCGAGGCTAGTAACGCAAAGAGGCCCGCGGCGGTGATTAACATTAATTGAACTCCAATTTACGCGCTAACAGGGCGCACCTGGAATTTCTTACAGCCATAAATAGACCGTTCTCCCTCAGCCACTTGTCACAAGCGGTCCAAGGAGAGGACGAAGTAGGCGCACGGCGAGCGTCCCCTTTGATGTAGTGAGTGGCATACCGGATCACAGGCAACACAGATAAGCCCTTATTGCTTTTAATCTTACTTTTTTTGTCTATAGTCACTTCGGTTTCTCTTAACCAGTATTTTTCTACCAGCAATAGTGGGTTCCTACTGGGAACTTGCTTTCCCCCCCCCCCCCCTATTGCTCCCTCTGTATCTATTCTGCCTACTTCTGTTCCTCTCCTCACTTCGTCTTTATGTTCATCTCTATCCCTTAGTGTGTGACTATAAGGGGACACTCCCCCTCCTGGATACCAGAGGCTAGCTGCCTCTAAGAAAAGGGTAAGAACTATAATTCCCTGCAGTGATAGGACTGTCCACTTGTGTAGATATACCCACTCAGTCAATCCACGCATGTATTTTACCTTTTTTGAACATATGTGTTTCGTGCATGAATGCATCCCCTAGACACGTGTGTAGTTGGTTGGTTTTGCAGTGCTGTGTGCCACCAGAGTGCTAATTAATTGTTTTTCTCCCCATAGGCCGCCTCAAGGTAATTCCTTGGGTAATGTAGATCATTCTTTTTTCATTTTCTCACTCTTTGATTTCCCCATAGAGTATTTTCCTCCAATGTGAGACGTAGGGATCCTAGGCCCTGACGAATGCCCCGAGACCTTCATTGGCTCACTTTTGAGGGCAGAAACATGTTGGCTAGTAATTAGTTAGGTGACCCTGTGAGTCCTTGTCCTCACAGAGGTGTCCCAACCCCCCTTTTTAACTACACCAGACAGACACCACCATTAAATTTGTTGCTCTTCACAGGTGTCTGCTTAGGTGTTTTTAGTTTTTCAGTAGATTAGCTGGATCCCGATCTTTCCAGAAACAAGTTTATTTACGCACTCCCTCCTGTTCCTTTAACAGTGAGGTTGAGTCCGCCCAGGTGGCACTGTCCTACCTGGGTGGGTCTAGGTGGTCAAATGATGAAGCATGACACTATATATTGTGTGAGACCACCTAGTCCGTAAAAGGAAATTCCCTTCTTCCCACCCCTCGCTGTTCCACTCGGTAATTTCCAACTGACATTCCACTGACGTTACCCTTCCAAATAGGAATACATACAACCTAGGACTACGCTAATATACAGCATCTCATCAGGTTGTTAAAACATACCGGTGGGGAATAAAACAGGCATTGCTAATTCTTGAAGTGCAAGGAATGCAGCAAGCGATGTGAGCATGCCTGCAACACTGGTAATCAAGAAATATAGGTAAGCAGCAAGCAACATTGTTTTTGGTATAAGTGCTGGTGAGCAGTAAAACAAACAGTCCTGATGGTAGAGTGCTGGGAATGCAACCAGCTAAGTAAGCGAACCAGCTTGGAATGCATTCAGCTGATTGAGGGCTCAGTCAGTTTTATTGGTATACATTGGGGGCTACTTAGAACATTGGATGGCAGCTAGTGGAAAAATTTGGCACTTAATGAACTTCCGTAATACTCTTGAAGTCTGCTGTGAGGATTAACTGTAATAGCATGAATTCAACCCTCACTTCAGTTAGACTGGTGGCGAGTTAATTGTTTTTCTCGCCTTACCCTTTTTTGGATATGCCATTAGGAGTTTGAGGGTTGGCTATGGTATTTGAAAGACCCACATGGCTGCTGTGTGCTGCCCCAGGAATTCAGAGTGTGAGTGGATCCACATATGCCACCCGCTTCTTAAAGAAAGGCAGCCAACATGTTGCCATGTAAGGTGCTCATGGGTAGTTTGCTGATGTAACAGTTCTGTCGCTCGAATGCGCACAAGAAGTGGAGTACAATGTGTCGGAAGAGGAGTTAAAAGCTCAAAGTGCACTGGTTACAGTCCATGGAAAAAGACAAACGTGGGTGAAAGCTGCAACAAGGTATTAAAGTGGAAACTTATGAGTGATTGGAGTCGCCTTGTGTTATGCGAGTATGCTGCAAGTAGAACTGAGACATAAAGGTACTGGAAGCCATTCAAGCGGCAGTCATCACTCCTCCGGTGTGAACTGCGCACCTAAAGAATTGTGAAGTTTCTCCATTTGTCAGATTTGAGTGTAATTTCGGGTGAGAGGTCGCTCACCGGGGACTTCAAAATGTAATTTGCCTGGTAAGGTTGTGTGCCATGTAGTCCAGCTTGCCATGCCAACATTTGTCTGAGAGCGGTTATTTTGCTGCATACGTGTGTTTTTTTTTTTTTTTTTTTTTTTTTTTTTTTTTTATGCTGAATTTGCGGACTGTGTATTTTATTAAATGCCATGGTGAACTTTCTGCTTAACTGTATTTTCAATCATGCCATGCTTGATTGGGGTCCATGGTCTTATACCCCTGGTCATGTAAGGTGTGTGGCATGTGTAATAGAGAATGGTGTTGAGTGTTAAGGGCTGTGTTGCGTTGCAGGGTCGTGTACCCTAGTGTTGCGTCTAGTGTGCCCTAGTGTTGCATTGCAGGGTTTGTGTATCCTATTATTGCACTGATGCGTATGTTGCACCTCCTTGTCATTTTGTGTTGAAGGAGGTGAGTGTGCTGCTGCATTGATGAGCATGTTGCACTTCCTTGTTAGTGTGTGCAGAAGGGGGTGAATGTAATTGAATTGTGTTGTGTAATTATTACTGTTTTTTTATTTTCATCATTTATTGCTATCTTTAGTCCTTTTTATGTACAGATTTGTTCAGTTTGAATTTGTACTACCATCTATTGGTCCGTTTGTTGAAGGACAATGTTATTTTCAGCATTTCTTTTCTCTAAGGAGAGGAGATGTGTTGTGACTTGAATTTTTGCTTTGCAGTCTCTCCTTAGTTAGCAATTCCTGTTGTGTGGTCATGGAATGTTGCTGAGTGCCTGGTTGGTGTGAATGGTCAGTTGTTGACAGTGGACTTGGCAGCAAGGATGCTGTCCTGGTGGGGCATAACCTGTAACTAAACTAAATAAACCCTACATTTTATAATCTACAAAGGATCCATCTTCAATTACAACATACCTTGTAATGGTAGTACGCAATTTCAGTTGTTGTAAACAGCAGTTGAAGACTGTGTGTAAACTCCTATCTGGAGCTTGTCCTACAGTCGTGGTAGTAACTGGCACCAATGGAAATTCAGAATCTGTATTTCCCAGCTGGGAAGTAACCTTACTCATGTTACTTAATTCTTGTATAGGGTAGTGAGAGGAGGCAGGTAACTATTCAGATCTCTCAGTGGCCTACTGTGAGGGACTGGCCACATGGTAAAACTTTATCTCATCTATTGAGACTAAGTGATTACTTTTACAGCCAGGCAAAATCGCAGTTCTTGCTACTTCAATGCCTATGTCTGGTACTTGTACTAGGTATGGTGGTTCAAACTCTTTCTTGTAGACACCCTTGTCACAGACTAGATCCCCAACCTTCAGAACCAAGACGTAAGATGGTGGTCACTCACTTGATCAGTGGCAGATCATTTGGTAATTTCATTTGATCGCTCGTCATAGTTTTGTTTTTGTAAAACAGCGAAATGTTCATTTATGTTAAAAGGCGTGTCTGCTGCCACTCTACCAGGGTTATCAAAATCTGGAATGTACATCTGGATGCTGAAAAGGACCTCGTAGGCTGCAAGGCCTCCCAAAGATCTAGGCAGAATATTTCAAAGTGATAGATCCAGCTATAACCTGAATCTAACACTGTACCTGTTAAGGACTGCTTTAAGTCATGGTTCTTCCTTTCCACTACTGAATTTCCCTCAGGATGATAAGGGGAGGAGTAATGTGCAGCAACACCTGGAGTTACCATGGTATCCCTGTAAGCCATAGAGGCAAACGCAAGACCCGTGTCCAAGTGGAATGTCAATACTGCATGTGTCTCCACAGACGTGCAAGTCATGAATAACCGCTTGATCATCAGCTGATCTGTGGCCACACCCATAAGAATCTAGGGCATGAATCTACAGCTAGTAGAATGTATTTAAACATGGCATCAGAATTAAACGTACACAATCTAAGTGGCTGATTTAAGAGCCCATAGCGCCTCCTTGCACCACATTAGTTTTTTGTTATTTTTTTTAATGCTAATGTGAACCAACGAAGGCAAAATCGCAGCACCAGACTTATTAATTAGCGCAATGCATGCATTGCGCCACTTTGTAACTTTTTGTGCTACATTATGCTTGCACCAGGCATAATGTATGCAAGGGTGTGGAGGGTGAAAAAATGGCACAAAGTTATCTAAGATTTCTTTGTCATTTTTTTTTTTTTGGCAATGAACTCCTGCTGAGAGCAGGCGCTGAAATGAGGCACACCATTGTTTAAAATGGGCCTCAATGGGCTTTGCTAGATTAGCGTCAGCATTTTTTTACGGTAGTCCTGCAAAGCTCAGAACTAACGTCAAAGTTTGACGATAGTTTCCTTAACTACTGCCATGGTGTGCCATATCTCAGATACAGTGCACACGTTGGTGGCATTAGAGGGACGCAAGGAAAGTGGTGCTACACTGGGTGCGATGCCTCTTTCCTTAAATCAGCGCCTAAATACATGTAAGTGTGGTTAATTTGAAACTAAGAGGGATATCTGGTGGCCATGCAGTGGTGGAACTCTTCAATTGTTGGAAAACGTTACAGTTGAGGCATATTGTTATGTCTGCTTATACAGACCATTCCACCAGTAGCATTTCTGAAGTAAAGAAACTGTTGCTGTCACACCAATATATGTAGATACCAAATCATGTGCTGCTATGATAAGCTCTAGCCTGTGGACCTAGTAAGGTATGACTCAATGACCCACCCCAGGAATGTGGGCAAAAGGAATGTTTTGGCCTCTCAACAGATAGGAATATTTTGCTGGATATTTTTTAGGTAAAGGTGTGCCACTTAATGAAGAAATGAAAGCAGCCATGATGTCGTCATTCACCCTCATATGAGAATGATTAACCACAGCTACTACACCAGTCTGGACCTCTGCTTTTGCAGCCTTATCACCCAGTGAATTTCCTGCAATGTGTATTCCAACACAATGGTGGGTCAAGGTCTGAATTACATGCGCCTGTGGCAAGCAATATTTAAGATGCACTACCGTTCCCAAAGCTGTTTATGCTTGATAGTATTCCCTTTCGAGCCTCTGAATCCATTCAGGTACCAATAATGCAAATGTTCATTAGACTGGACACCACTAATATGAAGGTGAACACTATCAATGTGGGGAATTCGGGATCCGTATTCTCTAGTGCCGGAATCGGTGCTTTTAATTCAGCTAGCTGGGCTGTGTGACTGGACTGCCTGAATGTTTGTTTTTATTGGCTGGAATTCACCATTCTTCATGACATTATGCACTGCAGTGCATGCGGCTGTGTATTGCTGTTCTGTACCAATTGCAGGTTGAGCTGAACCATCAGTATAGATTACGTAATCATATTGTTCAAGAGGCAGAATGTCACTTGGCACAGGGTATTTCTGTTCGTATTGAAGAAATTCTTGTATCTACAAAGTTGTATCATAGGCATAATCTGTGTCAGTAGCTGTCAAGGAGGTGTCCCACCGTATCCATTTTGGATGTAAGGCTTTTGCTTTAGGAACGCTTGCCTTGGTGACAGCCTCTAGGGCTAAGACTGCGGTTTCAACAATAATGTGTTTCCCCTGAGCCAGTGGTCTTTCCTTTATGGCAGCTGTCTGGACTGCAATCCATATTTTTTCAGTTGATGTAAAACACATTTCAACATGTGAATATAAATGTGATTTACATGCAATAGGCATGGTCCCCTTCACTGAAGGTGACCTAGGTATAGCCACTGGAACTTGCAATGAAGCATATCACTAAAATCTTTGTGTTGACATGAGTAGAAGTGTGTGAATGACCTGAGTATTTGTGTACGTTCAGATGTCCACTGCACTGGAAAAATCTGGACAAATTTATTGTACAACAGTTTAATCTGTTGTGCATTATTTGGTATATATGTTCCCCCCCAAAATTCAGGAAACTTTGTTTTATCCCAGTGATTTTTAGAGGACTCTGGTGCCTGTTTAAAACTTTCTTGGTCATATTTGCCTTTAAGCTGCAGCTTTTTAGGCCTGGCACCCAAATTATCACGACCTATAGATGTACAGGTGCCCCAAGTTTTGCCAACTCACGTTCCTGATCTTGTACAAGAACATGTGAGTCGTTGGCGTGCTGCTAATGTTGCTGACTCCCCTTTAAAATTCATAAAATTGAGGAAACTGTGGGAAAGTTGCCAATTAATTTAATTTCCAAGGCAGGGGCAGCTCCATATTCATTTCAAATCTGCTTTAGCACATTTGTCAAAATAGCTATTGATGGTGTACTGTGAATTATGGTATACATGGAAGCAAAGACTGCGCTCCAAATCAGTCTTCAACAGAGGGAACCATACCAAGAGGTAGAGAGTAAGAATCTACTTCAAGCTGATTTGTTTTTGTGCAATCCAGAACACTATATCTTCTCACTGGCCTCAAAATCATAAAAATGTTACTAGACCTGCAGCTCGAATAGCTTGAACAACCTACTCGACCTAGCTGTAAAGTACTTGACCCGGAAACGGGTCTCAAATTGCGTGATCGTATGCAAATATTGTATTTTACAGTCACCTTTTTTCTTAATTCTCATATGCGTGCACCTTCAAATATGCAAGTTCAGCATTTCTGCTGTAAAAGTATTCTTTTGTTCGATTTAAATACACTAAATGTTTATTCCATGTATAATAAATCTAGCCCACATATAAGCTACACATGATCTATGCATGAATTGCCCCTTAGTTTAGTAATAGCTTTGCCATCCGAGCAGGGGTGTTTTCAGTTTAAATACTCCCTTTTAATAATTATATTACTAAAGCATGATGTGGTAGCACACTGTCATTTACAGACAGTTAATTTCCAAGAAATGTCAAATCTTCCCATTAACTTGCAGCATTACTGTAAAACTATATCGTGTATTAACAATTTGTGAAACTTAGGTTTCAGAAAAAATATTTATCGTTTGTACATCACCAAGTGAAGTGTTCTGACTATTCATCCTGTTTAAAAAAAAAACAAAAAAAACAACAAAAAAAATGGTGTTTCACAGCTACTGAAATATATTTTGAAACGTTTAAGTTGACTTAGTTATATAAATGCTGTGTTAGGAAAGACCTGATACCCACAGCCTTTCATTTCATACAGTTCACTTTACAAAATCCTGGAACGCTGCAGTCACAAGGAAAAGTATTTGCATTGCAAGAAGACAAACTAACTTTTGACCTGTCTCTGAACACAGAGCAGACGTATGGAGAATAAGATTTAAAGGCGTCTTAATTGCCAATCCAGTTTCTTGTGCCTGTTCTTTGTCCCCTGGCCAGGAGGGTCGAGTAGCTTCTAAAAATAGCTCGACCTCCATAAAAAATGAGTCGCCATAGCTAGTGGTCGAGTAGATTTTTCGAGTCCTGTCAATTACATAATAGTAACTGGACTAATTGCAAGCACAGCAAACTGTGGCTGGACAGCTTGAGCAGTCCTTGCTGGGACTGCTATCATTGTTCACACAAAAACGGAGTCATACTTCCATATAATCTTACTAGATTGTTGTATAAAGGACGGAGCTCATTAGCATTTAATGCTGCTATATTGGGTCTGACCAGGTCATCCCATCATTATTGAGGGGACCCATGCGAGAGTGTTGTAATGCTGGTGGAAGGGTGCCTTGACACCAACTGATATTTCTGAAATGTTAGTGGTATTTCCAAATCCTCCTATGGTCTATAGATTAGGATCTGACACCTCCGTTTGTATATGTTTGCGTCTACTGCAGGAAAAGTGACCCATAAGTAAACAAAAAAAAAAGATATATGCTTTTATATAGTGTATGGGATTCTACCACAAAGGTAACTTCACCTCCTATGTTAAGGAGTCCCTCTTGTGCCAAATACATTGTGACTGCCTTTCTATAGTTAACCAAAATGTTAACTGGATTTGCCATATTAAGAATACCTTTCAGAGAAGGAAGACTATAGTGGGCTAATCCTTTTGAAACTTTAAAGCTTGAGCAACCTACAGGCTAAAATAGGAGTTCTCTAAGCTGAGGAGTAGTCGTCCCTGGCACCACAGATGTCTCTGTATAAAAGTGAAAAGGGAACACTTGGTACTAGACAGGTACCCAGGAGAACCATTAAATAAGTACCTGACCTAGAATGTTGTTGGGGCCATATGATATGGTTCCTATAAATTAAGTAGGACTGTGTATCTAGCCAACATAAACGTCCGTATATAGGGACTCAATCTGCCTATATTATTGGGAAATGTTGATACGGTTATTGGCTCACTCACAGTGCCTGTCTGAAACCATAAACACACCAGGGTATCAAATGGGTTTTACAAGCTCGAACATGACTACTCAGATTCCCAAGTAAATCTTGGAAGCAGATCTAGCCTTTTATATTCACTCTGTGTAACCAAAATGAGACACGAGGAAGATGCAAAATGTCTTCTAGAACATTTATTGCAACAGTCTTATTGTTGCATTAAAAAAAACATGAACTGTTATTAGGCAAGCAAGGCAAAGCGTGGTAACCAGCATTACAAAGATGGAGAAAAAGATACAGTTCAACCATGGTTCTATGACTGCATTGGGACACTTCTATATGTTACTAACTACACAACTAAGAGTAGTGGGAGCACTCTTTGCCTGATCTGTTGGGACAGCCCAACATCCCATACCTCTGTAAGATATATTGGGAAGCCAGGAAGTTGATCTACTGTAGTGCAGACTATGTCCTGTAGAGGGTAGAGGTCTGATTCCGGATCAAAATCAGTCAGCCTCGCTGCATTTTGGGCTATGCATGCCCCATTCTAGGACACGCCCCATAGAAGTGCTTCTTTGCTGAATGTAGCACTGTCAGTTTTTAAAATACAAGTACCTTTCGTACCATGCTGTGGCTCAACACTGATATCTCTACTAACTCGGAGCGGTCTCCACATAAAATTATTATGTTTAGGACATCACATTCTTTGTGCTCAGCCTTGGATGGAGCCTACAGACTAGATGACCTTAACGCTAACAAGCAACATGCACTGTGATTTCTTAGTACATTGAGTGCTTAGTCATGCACAGTTCTTCAATAATTTGACTTCAATGTTTGATATTTTTATTGCGGTTATAAAAGTTGTCATGAGTTACAATATCTGGGGTAATTGGCAGTGCATGGCGAGGGTGCAAGAAACAGATCCCTGATCCTATTGTAATTGAGCCCCAGGGAGGTGGCTGTCCCTGGGGCTGTGGGAGGGCCAGTCAGCCCTCAACCATTTAATTAGACATGAGCCTTGGGGAGGTGCTCGTCTCCAGGCTGCGGGGAGGGCCAGGTGCCTACCTTCATTTAAGTAGAGGTGAGCCCTGGGGCTGAAACTTGAATGCCCCTATGACCACACAGTATCTCTGTGGGGGACTTGAACATCACTATATTACACAATCTGTGTGAGGACTTGAAAATCCCTGCAACTACACAATAGTTCTGTGGGGACTTGAACATCCCAATAACCACACACTATCTTTGTGGGGACTTAAACATCACTTTAATCATACATTATTTTTGTGGGGGTGTAAACATTACATTCACCCATCATCTCTGTGGAGATTTCACCACTCCTATAATTGCATACTATCACTGTATGAACATGAGCATTGTTATCGTCATACTCTGATATTTGAGCATTGTTTTTAAACCCTATTTCAGTGATTAGTTGAATAGGATCATTTTCTCACACTAGCTATAGATGCAAAAAAATCACATTAGCTACAATCAACTTTGTGGTGGCTTGAGTCATTACGGTCACACTGTTAGTGTGAGGCACGGATATTGTCTTTCCACGCTATTTCAGTGGTGATTTAAACATCACAATCGCACACTAACTTTGTGGGGACATGAACATCATTATAATCACACACTCTCTGAGGGGCGTTGAACATCACTTTAATCCCAAACTATTTATGTGGAAACTTGAACAAACTAAACACCACAGACCTATTTCTGTGGTGCTATGAACATTGCTGTAATTCCACAATATCTTTGTGGGGACTTGATTGCCTTCACACACCTTGTGGGGACTTGAACAAGCCCATAACATACATTATCACGTTGGTGGCTTGAATATAGTTATTCACATTTTACCTCTGTGTACCTTTACCACAGCTGTAGCCATCAACTCTGTAGAGACCATGGTGCTACTGTCATCACTTACCCACTTATGTGGGCATCACCACACATCACCCCTATGCAGTGATAACAGATTACCTCTGTGGGCATTGTTAGACATCATCCTTATGCAGATCATAACATTTTATGTCAGACGGGGATGAGGAGATGTGGTTGAATAGCTGCTTTGACAAACATGTAAGTTTAATAAATCTGGGTTCTGCTAGACTACATTACTTGAGTCCACCTGTTAATTTCTCTATGAGCAGGGTCACTGGAATTATGTGATTCTGCAGATGACTGTTTTGCATAATTGAGGATTTCACTTTTGCCACATAATCAATCACCTACTGCATAATCTGCAGATTTGAACAAATAAAATTGTCTCTAGCTCAAATAAATCAAGTTACTAAAGACAGTGATACGTTCATGCAAAGTGGAAGGCCTTTTTAAAAGGTTAACTGGTTATTGTTCATTTGCTTATTTATTTAGTTGTAAAAATGACACGGAGGTAAAATCTTTGTTCAGTGTTACTGTATATAAAAATGAATTAATATTTAAAAATGTGCTGCATGTTTTAGCAGACGCTGCCACATAATTTGGTACTCCTCTGCTGCATAATTGGAGTGGCACTGTCTATAACTGAGTTCCCTCATCTCCTAAGACCCTGAGCAGTAAGCAGTGGATTAAATACAGTTTGTTTTTTTGGTAATCATGATACATAATAATTTTGACACATTAGAAACATGAGTCCTCTTTTATGTACCTCTAAGATATGTACAGCAATTATATATGAATAGATTGTTATGTTCGTGTATCAGTCAAGAAATAAATATTTAGAAATGTCTTTGACTTTATTCAGTCACAGACTGTCGTTATGGAGTAGGTCCTCATAAGAATATATTTTAAAAATTGAAGCCGGATCCTGTATCATGACTTTTTTTTCTTCACATTTTTCTGTTAACCTTTCCAAATGTTTTTAAAATATATTATTTCCCCTGGCAAGGCAGGTATCCCCACAGTCCCCACAAGGATGTGTACGCATGCGGAGATTTGTTACGAGATGTGATGCCTAACATCAAAGAAATTGGCTATATTGTCTGAAGCATAGAGGCTACTTTTTATTTTTTCCAAATTTTTTTTTTTTTATTTTTTATTTTTTTTCAGGAAGAGTTGCTGGGGGGTACTGCCTAATTTTCTAGGCAGCCGTGGACCCCTTGGACAATAAGCTAAGAACCACTGGTCTGGCCTAGTCATTAAATGTGGGGCTGCTCCATGTTTACTGCTGGTGGTTGCAATTTCAGTCCCGTAATGTTCAGTTTACAGTAGATTAAAATGCCTTTTGGCAAGGAATTTGTCCACGTTGCACAACCGTGTCTGGAATAGCAAGGTCCATGTTCTGTTATTTTTATTTGATTTTGTTGAGCATCACTTTCAAGAATATTGTTTCAGTGCCAATTTTGTAATTTGTCATTGACTTAGTTTTTGCAGATTTCTTGCAACCTTTTGTTAGAGCAATTTTGGTGTGCATAGAGCAGATTTGAGTTATTTAACTATGCTCAACGTTATTCGTATTTAACAATTTCTTTGTCTACAGTCTTCAGGATGTACTCATGCAAGATTCAAGACTTTACCTTATTTTTGAATTCCTTTCCATGGATTTGAAGAAATATTTGGATACCATCCCATCTGGCCAGTATATGGATACAATGCTTGTTAAGGTAAATTGATGTCCACTTGTTCATCCAGCGTCCTGATTAACTTCCGTATTGTGCCGTAGTTCCTTGGAGTTAATAGTTGTAAAATCTTAAACTAACAGTTGGGCTCCACGTGTAATACATTATTCCTTCAAATGTAGCGTTTGGATTCTAGTTTGTCTCCTTTGTTGGGAAGGCCGACCCTGGGGAACGTTTAATTTGCTGGACATGGCTGTCACGCCTTCAGTGGTAGTAACCTGTTTTTCTGATGGATACAACTACCTGTGGGTTCCTTACCTATTGAATACTCTCATTGCGCCAGCATTCGACGGAAATCTTCTTCCTAGCTTCTGCACGTCGATGAGGACATCACAATTGCCCACGCGACGCCATCTTACGTCATACAGGCAATAAGAGGTCCTCGCCGACGTCCGTTCCCTTTTTTCCATGCCCTTCGAAATGGTTATCTTCCAGGGAGCTTCTGTTGCTATATCGACAGTTAGTTTGTTTTTTGGCGATTGTTTTTTTTTTTTTTACTTTGCGAGGTTACAATGTCGCAAAGAAAGTCAGGATTCAAGCCCTGCCGTGAGTGTGGTGGCAAAATGTCGGTAACGGACCCACATTCTGACTGCTTGTGGTGTCTTAGTTCCGACCATGATGTTGACAAGTGCGATTCTTGTCAACATATGAATCCTAAGACCTTGAAAGAGCGTGAGGCCAAGCTTTTTCTTCAAAGTCGAAAAAGGAGAGGAAGCGTCATCGAAAGTCGTCGACACCGAAGTCTCATCGGGACTCCCGGCGTCGCCGAGATTCACAGCGCCGGTCGAGTAGGGAGAGGTCTCGGTCGAGGTCTCCATCAGCTCGACGTCGGAAGACTTGGGAAGTCAGTCCCACTGTCACTCCCCAGCTGACGACGCAGTTACCATCTCCGGCTTCACCGACTTCACCAATGTCATCGGGCCATCCTCCTTCAGGGTTCGAGGTTCCGCAGCCTCAGATGTTTTCTCCGTCCTTGCAGACGTCGAGGTCGGTGTCGCCTTCCAACCAGGCACCCCAGTACCCGGCTTTCCCGGCCCCTGGAGCTGACAGTATTGCATTCCTGAATGCGATCTTTTCCATCTTCCAACAGATGGCTCCGGGTGGTGGAACGGCTGGTCCTTCGGGCCCTTTGGCTTTCAACATGGGTGCTCCGGCTCCACTTCGACCGGCACCCTTTATGCCCTTTCTCCCCCTGGGGAACGTGGCCTCGGCTCTGGTGGCCTCGGCTCCTGCGGCTTCGATTTTTCAGCCAGTGACGCCGTCTAGACCTCCTCCGACAGTCTTCTCACCTTCCAGTTCCTCGTTCGGCGCCGAAGACAACTATGGCGCCTGTAGACCCGGCGTCTGACGGATCCGACGATCGGCGTCATTCTTCGATGTCTGCTGACGCCATGTCGACGCCGAAGATAGAGAAGAGATTACACTCGAGGAGGCTTGCTCTCAGTCTCCTTGAAGAACAGGAATACCAGAGGCAAGCCTTGGAGGAAGGGGAGATCGAGGATTCTCGTGAAGGTCTCCATGGACTTGACACTGCTAGTGGCCTGGATACCTCCCCCGAATGGGACTTGTCATCACCTGGGGAGTACACAGAGGAGGCGGCCACTTTTCATTCTGTTATCAGGAAGGCAGCTGGCTTCCTGGACCTCCCTTTGCCAGTGACTGAAGCCAAGCAGAATTTATTGACAGAAGTGTTGCACCCTGCCTCTACATCAGCAGAGCCGCTTTTGCCATTCAATGAAGCGTTGCTGGACCCCATAATGGAAGTCTGGAAAAAGCCGGTGTCTTCTTCAGCTGTCAATAGATCTGTGGCTAGGAGGTATCGGGTTGCACTGGCTGACCCAGGTTTTCTTACCAGGCATCCAACACCTGAAAGCTTGGTGGTCCAGGCTTCCTGCTCGGCAAGGTCTGCTCCGGGGTCTCTTCCATCTGTACCCTCGGATAGAGACTCCAAGAAGATGGACGTCATCCAAAAAGGTGTTCTCGTCATGTAGCATGGCATTGAAGTCCACCAATGCTACATGCATTTTAGGAAGATCCATTTATGCCCTGATGGACGAGATTAAATCAACGCACACAGAGGTTCCTCAGGAATTGTTAAGCCTGGTATCTGACGCTCGGGCAGCTGCAACTCGGGTTATCCAATCTGGGTTGGATACAACTGACTCAGTTGCTAGGGCAATGGGCAATGCTGTAGTTACGAGGACGCAGGCCTGGCTTCGTAACTCAGGATTTTCCTCTGATGTGCAGTCGACCCTACTGGACCTTCCTTTTGGTGGTGACAAGCTCTTTGGTGCCAAGGCGGATTCGGCCTTAGAAAGGTTCAAAGAGAGCAGGGCCACGGCCAAGTCGCTGGGCTTGCAAGCCACTTCTTCTCCGTCCTCCAGATTTTTTAGGAGGTTTCGAGGCTTTGGTCGTGGTTCCTCCTCCTTCCTTTCGAGGGAAATTCCAGCAACCCACCTCTGCTCTCTCCTATAGATCTTTCAGAGGGAGGGGTAGGGTCCGCACCAGGGGAGCCACTCAGCAGCACTCTGCCTCTTCCTCTGGAGGGGTGCAGCAGGGGAAGCAGCCTTAGGCTTCCACCAATTCCCACTCACTCCACTCCTGTAGGGGGGAGGTTACTGAATTTTTTGTCCAAGTGGGAGGTCATAACATCAGACTCCTGGATTACCAGCATTGTGAGAAACGGCTATACCCTTCCCTTTCGGGAGTTTCCGCCCCCCCATCCCGCCCGCCCCGCCCATCTTATTGTTCAGAAGAACACCTCCTGTTAGAACAGGAGGTTCAAGTCTTCCTTTCAAAGGACGCGGTGGAGTTGGTCCCAGTGCAGGAAAGGGGTCAAGGTTGTTACTCGAGGTACTTCCTGATTCCCAAGAAGGATGGTCGGTTGAGACCAATCCTGGACCTAAGGATCTTGAATTGGTTCCTCAAACAGGAAAAGTTCAAGATGCTGACCCTAGCTCAGGTGCTTTTGGCGCTGAACAATGGAGATTGGATGGCGTCTGTCGACTTGCAGGATGCTTACTTTCATATCCCGATACTCAAGTCGCACAGGAAGTATCTCCGGTTTATGGTGGGGTCGCAGCACTATCAGTTTGCGGTCCTCCCGTTTGGTCTTACTTCAGCACCTCGAGTCTTCACGAAGGTGAAGTTGGTGGTTGCAGCGGAGCTCAGAAGGAAGGGGATAGCAGTATTTCCTTATCTGGATGACTGGTTGATCAAAGCCAAGTCTCCGGAGCTCGTGTTGAATCACCTGCAGTTGACAACCCTGTTGTTCGACCTGGGTTTTTCGGTGAACGTGCCCAAATCTCACCTAGAGCCCTCTCAGCACCTCCTGTTCATAGGGGCAGTACTGGATACAACATTGGATCAACATTGGATCGAGCCTTTCCTCCGCCTCAGCGGATTCAGGACATTCAGGTGTTGGTTCCAATGTTTCAAAGTGGAGCGGTCATTCCAGTCCTCAAGGTCCTACGTCTGCTCAGTCTGTTTGCTTCCTGCATACTGTTGGTCACGCATGCTCGCTGGCACATAAGGGCTCTTCAGTGGTGTCTCCGAAGGCAGTGGTCTCAACACAAAGGGGATCTCGAAGGCTTTGTGAGGATCTCCAGAGATGCTGCCACAGATTTGAAGTGGTGGATTGCGAACGGCAATCTTTCCCGAGGAAGGCCGTTCTCGCAAGCTCCACCAGTGGCCACAGTAATAACAGATGCTTCCACTCTAGGGTGGGGAGCTCATCTGGGGGACCTGGAAATCAAAGGTCTTTGGTCTCCAGTAGAACAGATGTTTCATATCAATCTGTTGGAGTTACGGGCTATACATCTGGCTCTCAAGGCCTTCCTCCCATCCCTTCGCGGTCAGTCGGTTCAGGTCCTGACTGACAATACTACCGCGATGTGGTATATAAACAAACCGGGAGAGGTAGGGTCGTACCTTCTCTGCAGAGAAACTCTTTGGCTATGGTCCTGGGCAAAGGACCATCAGATTTGCTTGGTAGCAAATCATCTGGCCGGAGTCTTGAACGTACGTGCGGACAGTGTCGCCATTTCTCGGCTGATCACGAGTGGCGTCTCCATCCAGATCAAGTCCGTCTAATCTTCCAGATGTGGGGGTTTCCTCGGATAGATCTGTTAGCCACCCGGGAGAACTCGCACTGCCCGTTATTCTACAGCCTCCAGTATCCGGTACAAGGAGCATTGTGGGATGCGTTTCAGAGGACGTGGTGCGACCAGTTGCTTTATGCTTTCCCCCCCCCCCCCCGCAATACCCTTGATTCCTCAAGTATTGAGGAAAATACGCCAAGACCGGGCCCAAGTCCTCTTAATAGCTCCGGATTGGCCAAGGAGGGTATGGTACACGGACCTTCTCCAACTCTCACTGCCCTCCGCTCCGTCAGGAGGGCAGACCTCCTCTCGCAGTCGCAGGGGCAGGTTTTACACCCCCACCTCCAGAGCCTGCACCTTCATGCCTGGAGATTGAACGGGGCAACCTGAGTTCTTTCTCTCTCCCGGCTGATGTAGTGGATGTTATCTTAGCGGCCAGGCGACACTCCACTAAATCTATCTACGCTAATAGGTGGTCTAAATTCGTGGTTTGGTGTGGAGAGAGGCAGATTGATCCCTTACGTGCTCATTTGTCGGATGTTTTATCTTTTGCATTGTCCCTAGCACAGAGGGGTTGTGCAGTGGCTACGGTTAAGGGATACTTGTCTGCTCTTTCAGCCTTTATTTGTCTTCCAGACCAGCCTTCTTTGTTTAAATCCCCTATAGTACTTAGGTTCTTGAAGGGTCTTATGATAAATTCCCTCCTACTCCTTTCGTTATGCCTCAGTGGGATTTGAACTTGGTTCTAACTTTCCTTATGGGGTCCCCCTTTGAGCCTAAGCACTCTTGCCCCATGAGAATATTGGTCCTAAAGACGGTCTTTCTGGTTGCAATTACTTCTGCAAGGAGAGTGAGTGAGTTGCAAGCTCTATCTGTAAAACCCCCTTATACATCTTTTTATGGGGATAAGGTGGTGTTGAGGACCAATGCTGCTTTCCTTCCGAAGGTTGTTTCACCCTTTCATATGTCCCAGACGATTACTCTTTCCACGTTTTCTCCTCCGCCTCATCCTTCAAAGGAAGAAGAGAGACTTCATCGCTTAGATCCAAGGAGGGCGCTCAGCTTTTATATAGACAGAACGAAGGATTTCAGGCTGGAGGATCAGCTCTTCATCGGGTACGTGGGACAGGGGAGAGGAAAGGCAGTCCACAAGAGAACACTCTCCAGGTGGGTTGTTCTTTGCATTAAAATGTGTTACTCTTTAGCAAAAAAAGAACCCCCTGATGGTATAAGAGCTCATTCCACCAGAGCTAAATCAGCCTCTTCGGCCTTGGCTAGGGGTGTTCCTGTGGTTGACATCTGCAAGGCCGCAACTTGGTCGTCCCTTCACACTTTTGCGAAGCATTACTGTTTGGACTCTGAGGTCCGAAGGGACGGCCATTTTGCACAGTCGGTGCTGCAGGATTTCTTGGTTTGACCATTCAGGCACCCTCCACAGAGTGTGGTACTGCTTTGGGACTCTATTCAATAGGTGAGGAATCCACAGGTAGTTGTATCCATCAGAAGAACGAGTTACTTACCTTCAGTAACTACTTTTCTGGTGGATACATCAGCTACCTGTGGATTCCTCATGGTCCCACCCGCCTCCCCGTTGCCTGTCTGGTCTAGCCAAGTAATTCTTGAGTGTGCTCCTCTTGGTTTTGAGGACTAGTATATATTCTGTATATATATTCATATTGATATATATTGTTCATATATTTGTTTAAAAAAAAAAAAAAAAGATTGTTATTAGAATGATTCATTATTTGGAATGTCATTAAATTTTGCAATTTGTTCTTTCATCTCAATGGCCTATTCTCAGGCACGTAAAAAAAATTGGTACTGACGTCGGCACGTTATTTCGAAATGACCCTGGTTGGGGAGTTACCCAGGTTAACTTCGCCTACGTCTTTCCATCAATAGATCTTTTTATATACTTTTCTCACCATTTTCGAGAGCAGCTGGAGCAGCACTAAAACATCGGACATTTAAATTAAAATCTAAGGAATCGATCAATTGTTGGTGTCGTTAGGACATTATTAAAGGGCAAACTTTGTTTTTTAAGCAAGGTACAGAATGTTGGCGGGGCAGCCTACATACTTTCCCTAAGGTGAAGACCTCGGGGAAAGGTTGGTTCATGCTCAGCTAATCGCCTGGCCAGTTCTGCGGTCATTTGCAAAGCTGCAACATGGGAAAAGCTGGACCTTCATGAAGCACTAGTGCTTGACGTGCAAGTAAAGTCAGGCTGCTGTAGGACACTGTGCTTCAGATCCTTTGTAAATAAAGCCTCATTCATAGTTTCACTGGGTAATCTCCATTCCTTTTATTTCGTGTGGGTGAGGGGGGGATAGAACTAAAGGCTTCCGCACCTCATTGACTGGAGTTTGAGGTTGCAGAATGTGCAATGCTAAACTTTGTGCTTGCTAATCTTTGTAACATCCTGCTTAAGATGTCTAGCCTGATTGGTGGTAATTGCTTCGGATAAATAAATACATGACCAACGCTTGGGAGCTACAGGAGACACAACTGTCATGTTATTCTAGTCAAGCGTTTTTGTGTTAGTACCAGGCTGGCCTTTATGATAAGGGTAATGGCTTCAGCATCTGATATTAATATGCTTAAATTATGGTGGGTGGCGCTAGTTAGGAAATGTTAAAACTGCTTTGACACTATCACTTTAGCTTTTCTACAATACGTAGCCTATCCACCATATTGTATGACCTGCCTTAGCCAGTGCGGTGGAGGGGCATTGGGCCATGATCCCATTGGAGACGTCCTTGGCTCACATTTTCTATAGCACACAAGTGCAACATGATTCTTCAAGAGTTCGACTCTTAAGGATGTAATGTATATCGTTTCTCTCAAACAGAGAAGTCCTTTCAACGTTTTCCCAATAGAAGTGCTATTTTGACACCTTGCATTCAGAGCTTCATTTTTCTGCTCTGTCAGTCTGAAGGTGTTGTGCTCAGGTGAAAACATTGCTTCCATCTTTGTGTTGCAACTCTGCAATCTCTGAAACACCCGCTTATGCTGAGATATTGTTGTCCAGCTTGTTGGGCTTAAAGTTTTGCTGATTTAACTGGATGTTTCGTCTAGAAGACTGAAATTTGAAAGGCCTGTTTAAAAAAAAAAAAAAAAAAAAATACCTTGGAAAGGAAGGATTAGTCATAACCCTTATCCCTGAGTTAAGTTGGTGCACCACCTCAAGCCATTCTCCATAAACAAGATAGTCCTTTCTCTTAAAGGTCTCTGCGTGCAAGAGTGGAAGAATCAAAGCTAAATCAGTCCACTATGGATATCCCGGCCTCTCTGGAGTGGAGAGCGCACTGAAAGCTACAGAACGTGTACTTGCCACTATACATTTTGTGAACCGCTAGGTCAGTATGGTCTGAAGTGATTTTGTCCTGAGCCACGTTGATATTACGAAGGCTTATGTGGTTTACAGTAGCTTCCATCTTCCCTCAGCTAAAGAGCTATTGTTCCCGCGCCCCCGCTTCCTTTTGGCACTGTTGTCTATAATCATTTTCTACCACAAACGTTTCGACGATATCTTGTTTACATTCCCTTTAACCATTTTGTCACCCTGGAGTGTCTGAGGCGCTCATCTATCAGTCGTATACTGCACGATATTCCCTTTTCAACAACAAGCCTAAACTTAGCCCTTATTTTGGAAATGATGCAGTTGACGTCTGTGCCGCCAGTGTACTGCAAGTCGCACTATGGATTACCCTCTTGAAATTACGTTTCCCCCTAGACCGATCATGAGCCTTCCAGCAACAGTTTGGAATGGGGGTAACGGAGTGATGAGCCAGAGGCTTTAACTTACATACAAAGCAACCACCCACCCGATTTCTTCGACTGTAGTGCAGACACTACACACCAATTGTCTCGATTTTTCTGGATACCTTGAAAGTGTTAAAGCTGGCTTTTTATGCAACATTTCCTCACTTTAAACCACAACCTGCCTAGCACTTACAGGACGGCTCTGGAACCACTGATGGTTAGGCCCTTGAAACCAGAGCCCCAGGCATTAAATCACAGGGTGGCACATACATGTTATGCTCGAGAGAAGATGAAAAAGGAGTTTATTCCAGATACATAGCTTCCCACAGGAGAGGGCAGAGAGTTTGGTTCCCTAGCATAGAGTTGGGTTAATAAAGGACAATTAAAATGAGGTTTCTGGACCCTTAATTGTACAAAGCTGGTCCCATTTGTACAGAATTAAGCGCATCTGTAGTAAGGCGTCAGACTGTGTCCAATGTGAAAGAGTAAACAGTAAAGTTTCTATTGGGCTACGAAATGGGCCACAGTTTCCCTGCAAGACTGGAGGTTCTGTAATGTGGACTACAAGCCACGTAAAGAGCATGTGGAAGATGCACTAAAAGATTGGGTGTGGATACTTTTGAACTTCACATCGTCAATGAACACTCATTCTTTTGTGAGTTAAATTCAAGATGTAATTTATCGCTATGTAGTGCAACAGAGGCACTATTAGCTGTGTACCTCTACAATCAATACAAAACCTGGTTTGTGTTCATAGCTAGAGGAAATTGCATTTGAGATAAACCTAATCTGTTAACTGTTAAAGGCATGATCCTGTACGGCAAACCAGCATCTTGGTGTTTGAATGAAAAATGGACGGGCAGCAACCGTTATGGAGTATATGCTGTTGTGTACACAAACAGTGTTATTGTTAGATTGTCATGGTCTTAAAATTGACACTCATTTCTTCAGTTCTTGCTGATTTCCAGCCTGGATGAGCACCTCTGTAGATCTGTTGGCTCCGTAAGCATGCTCAGCTCGAGTCACTCTTAAATACACCGTCTGCTCATTGGTTAGGCAGCTTTCCACATTGATTTTGTTCAGGTTTACTTAATATGGCACAGAAGCAGGGCTTCTCCCTAGTTTCTGAGCATATGGCTAGCCAGGAGGATGAGGAGGTCAATAGCACAGCGTGCCTTGAAACCTAATCTTTGCTTCTCATCTTGGCTTCAGTTACAACAAAGTAGTTGCTCTCAATTTGTATTTATTGAGAACTGAAAATAGTGGTTCGAAGGTATGGTTCAGTCTTCAATAACCAGCGCATTTCAGAACCCCGCCTTCTGCCGAGCCTCGTACTGAAGTGAACATAAAGGCATGGGGAATTGATTTGGGAGCCTCAAGCAGGAAGTCCCAGGCTTGGTTGGATTAAGTTTCTCCCGGTTTCCTGGTCTATTGAGGTACTACTCATGCTAGTTTTCAGCTAGTGCGTTCTTGTCTGTGCCTTAACCTTAAAGGGACCACCCTTTGTTAGGCAGTGTCTTTTTGACTTATTCATACTTTAATCTGTCTCTGAGCATACACTGTGAAATACTTGCGTCAAGAGTCCCAATTATGATGCGTGTATTTCTACCTGATCTGACGGTGAAAGCGTCGCATTGCCTGTACTCCTGCGTAATCAAACCATATGCCACTAAGCACTGGGATCCCAAAAGGCTAGTTTTGGGAAGAGGACAGTAGAGACTACACTTTTTTGATGGTAGTTAAAGTTGTATGCATCCTTGTGCTCGACTAATCCAGAACATGGACACGGATTTGCCCCTCCCCCCCCCAAAAAAGGCCTGCTTGCCCTACTCTGGTTACCTGTCCACCCACTTCAAAGCACCAACACTTGTGCATAAGGCTTTTCATCAAAGGTCTCCTTACTTTTTTGTAGTCCAGTTGTCTGTTATTTGCACTACAGAACTGTCATTTTACCTTGGCTTTTTCTTTTTACACTTTTTATAGTTTATGAACGTTGTAGACAACAAACACAATATTTGGTAACCATGGCACCCAACACAGATCGAGTTGCATGACAGCTGTATCCCTTCGTGGGTGCAGCAGCAATTTTACCAAACTAATCAGTTACAGGATATGGTCTAACTTGAAATTCTCAAATTGCCATGGAATACCATGATTGCGCTCAACCCTTCCACCTATAAGCCATCTTTTCTGCTCTTGCACAATAATCCATGTCTTTGGACCAGATACCTAGAGTCGGTGGGGCAGCATATTTCCAGGTGCGGGCATTATCAATTTTTGACGCCAAGGTTCTCTGTTTCAGTGAGTCTGCCAAGCCCTTCATATTCCGAGCAGTGCCACTTTGGAGTCCGCAGAGGTGGGTACGTAGTATCTCAGTATGCATTGCAAAATTGTTTGGTAAAAGGTCCCGTTTGGGTCCCACAATGCATGCATTCTGAGGTTTTGGCTCTTCCGTTTTCAGAAGTCTGTTAGGCCTGTAGTATACTCTATGGAAGTATTTAAACCGAACTGGGCGTCAGTTCGAGGGGATGGATAGTAACTGGATAGCCATTGTAGCCTCTTACCACTGTTCATCTAAATCTCCCACGTCCCTTTCGCAGACCGCTCCGAAACCCTGTAAAGGGTCCGCGGCATTGAATAAGAGTTCTATACAGCTCTTACATTTTTGTTTCTGCCTGGGGGTTCCATAACACTTACTTTAAATGGGCTGTAGGCTGATTCCGCTAAAATGTTTGGTTGATACGTCTCTAGGGCAGAGCCGTGTTGAAGATATCTTAATTAAAAAAAAAAAAAAAAAAAACCTGGGTCTTATACATACAACTAACTATTCCGACAGTTTGTTAGAAAGGACTGAATATAGTTGTGGTACTAAATGCCCCTCAAATGGGGGAATCGCAATTAAGCTATCTAGTGGAAACTATAGTCGTGACACCTGTTTTAGCCAAGTTCCGGCCCACGAAGGAGTCTGAACTGTGGGTTTGCCAAGGGATTTAATATGGCACTGCTGCTCACCAGTATGAAAACGAGTCTGGTGATTGGCGTTAGCGGGAGTGAGTATGGAGGGTTCCTTCTGTAGAGTAAAGAGCTCATTCCCGATCAGTATTCACTGTTGCACAGTAGTAGTCGAAGGTTAAGAAGACCTTAGTTTGTGACGGTAGTTCGTAACCCTTTTGGCTTCTGTGGACCCCACTAAATCATTACTGAAACCTGGGGACCCCACGGATTCATTATTGGAGTCCGGTATCCCCTACGGAGTCATTTCTGGAAGGGGGAGAATCCGGGCCTAAGCTCTTTTCGATGACTTGAACCGCAAAACAATACGCAGAAAAACAAGACTCTATCTAACAAATACACACAATTAAATATTTTGCTTTTGCTTAATATATATATATATATTTTTTTTTTTTTCTAATGGGAAGGCTAAGCTTGTTTAAGTTCAATTGAGGCGATTCATCGTTCATACTGTACTCTGATTCACTTGCAGTGCTTCCACACAAATCAATCTGAGACCAGCTTATTTTTTAGCCTCCAACTTCACATTCCTTCAAGTTTGTAATACAATTTAAAATTTTCGTTTTTCATATTCAAGTTTTGCTTCTTAATTTATACACACTGTAACAATCTGCTAAATTTAACTTCCCAAGCAGTTGCAAACCCCCTGAATAGGCTTTGCAGACTGACCGGGGTCGCTGCACCACAGGTTAAGATCCACTGGTGTAGGAAGATGTTGGAACTGTACCCGCTCAAAGGAACCTGTAATCGTTGTTTGCGCTTCATAAACTTAGATGGTGATAAAGGAATGGTTCTGGAGGACATAAGGGTTAATGAAGCCCCTGCATCAAAGTCCATATAAGTGCGCTGGAGAATGGGGTTAATATTAAGATCCTGCAGAATCTATTGGTCACAGGAGTTGTGGATGCCTAAGTATTAGAAGGCACCATCGTTTCAGCATCCAGCAAATATTGTGGCTGTCTCCCTGCCCACCCCAGGTCAATCACAGCCCAGAGGCTTTCCTCTATACATGCAACATCTGTCAGGCAATAGCGTTCTCTGAGGGTGTAGAAGTTAAGTGAATATATCTGCAGTGTATAGTGATACTCGATTTTCTGACTCATTCTTCCAAAGAAAGCCATACACCAATGCATCCCTCCTATGGCGTTCTGCTATCAGCTCGATCACCAAGGAAGTATCTGCCAAAGAACGGGCCAGTGAATAGTATCGAAAGCTTTTTCAAAATCTAAAAGGAGTATCCTGGCTCTGGCCCTGCAGTTTAAGAATGTTGGTCAAGGCTAGCTGGAGTCTATATAACTAGTGTCTTGTTCTTCTGTCTGCCATGAACCTATATTAGTCCTAGCGTACTAATATCCTGACCACTGTGGCCACCAGCTTAGTCTGGCCACTAAGCAGAGAAATATGCCTAATGAGTTCTGTACACGAGGTACCTCAAGGGAGTGACCTGTGAGAATGGTTACCCGCTTACTCTAGTCAAGGAACCATTGTACAATCCAGGTTATGTTAAACTGACCTGATCCTTTATCCTGGGGCTGCACTTGAGGCATTGTCCTGCTGAATCATACAAGGCCTGTCACTACAGAGTGCATATAACAATCAAATATCCTATACATCCCCTTCTGAATCATCCGTTGCCCAAGTGGTAACATTTTCCCCATTATAACAAGCTATCAACCCGAACACTTAAGTATCTATGGGGTAGGGGGCTCTTCCCTCTCTCAACCCCACTTGTAATGAAGGAAAAATCCACTCAGTCTTCTGGCAGCTGTTGGAGAGAACAAGAACACCTGGCACTACCCCTCCCCCCCAATTTCCATTGTTCGTGGAGTCCTCGCTCTAGTAGGCTAGAGGGGGGAAGGTGAAAAATCAGATTTTTGTTGGATTCTTGCATGACCTCCCCGAGTTTTCATAGTGTGTGGAAATTGCTATACCAGATGTACCCAGAGCAGACCCAGATGTGGAGAGGGGGGGGGGGGGTCCTCTGACCTTGCTTTGTATAATCTTTTGCCTACATTTGGGATCCCTTTTGTCAGAAGCTATTTCTTGTTCTTCTTTGCAGCTAATTATCACAGATGTAATTTCATAAGCAGCCCTCACATTGTCATTTACCCCACAGTATTGCCACCAGGGATTTCTGGCTTTAAGAAGGCATTGAAATGTGGGGAAAAAAATATATTTAAAGTATTCATTTTGAAAGTGTGTACTATTTAATGTATTGTTAATATACTCCAGCTTTTTCTCCTGGCTCACGGGCTCCTCCTTATAGGGCTGGACTGTTCCCATGGGGAACAGGGCCAAGACTGATGTATGGCTGGGTCCACCCTGGGGTGACCTGGTGAGCAAAAGAAAGATGGATTAAATCCAGATCTGTGACTAGGTGGGTGAATGCTTGACAAGTTTCAGCACTCCCTTCCGTCCTTTGTGTTCCTCCTAATAGCCACCCTCATGCTGCTGCCAGACCTCAGTATTCTCTCCTGAACTCGACACATCTGGAGCAGCTCCTCTGGTGGTATTCACTGAACAGCACTTTCCTTCCTACTTAGGTGACCTGTAGATGCCTTGCACTAAAATGGCACAATGAGAAACAAAGGCACTTGAAAGATTCAGTATTCCTTACTAAGACTCCATCACAGGGCTGAGCTTAGCAAGGAGAGGCAGTTGTGGTGGCAGGATCTGGTGAGCAATGACAGAAAACTGAAACCGTTTCAAATGGGGTAGGTTTTAGGTGAGCCTTACAGTTTGTGGTACTGTGATACTCTGAAGACTGGAACAGATGAGTAAGAAATTGGGTCTGGTATGACATCTGGGAGCTTAAACACTTAACTAGCACCCACTCTCCTCCCGCTCCAAAGTAGCCATGGTTTCTCTAAGTCGCTTGTGTTCACTTTCAGACCCTTTTCACAGACACTATTTTACAGCACCTCTTGCCCAATTCGGTTTACACTGGTGAAACAATGTTTAGTGGCACTGCATTTTTGAATTGGCAGTCCTAATCCGAACTATAACCATTCATAAACAGATCTTGCCATTGGTACTAACTCATTTGACAGGTTTAGGAGTTCAATCTTTGTTTGGTCTTTTAAAAACTGAGCAAGTGTAGATTTTATGAGTAGTTTAAGATAATACTGATGATTTATTAGTTAAAGTGCAATGTTCGGTTAAAAATTTAGTTTTTTTTCTTCTCCTTTCCATCCCCAGAGTTACTTATACCAAATCTTTCAAGGTATTGTGTTTTGTCATACACGCAGAGTCCTACACAGAGACTTAAAACCACAGAACTTGTTAATAGACAACAAAGGAGTAATTAAATTAGCAGATTTCGGTTTGGCACGGGCCTTTGGCATACCGGTACGAGTTTACACCCATGAGGTGAGTGGCTTTTTTCCATTTTCATTTTTTTATTTTCATGCAGTTTAACCATGCTTATTACAGTTAAATGTGATCTTATTTAATTTTTTTAATTGTTTCGGCATAAGACCATTTCATTCAACGTATTTTTTTTTTTAATGGGGGGAGTTATTAAAAACTATGTATTTAATTATTTCAGTACCGAACC
Source organism: Pleurodeles waltl (assembly GCF_031143425.1). NCBI lineage: Eukaryota > Metazoa > Chordata > Amphibia > Caudata > Salamandridae > Pleurodeles > Pleurodeles waltl. The sequence continues at coordinate 1,458,748,978 of NC_090445.1, read as the reverse complement.
TAAGCCCAACTGATTAACTTAGCTGTCCATAACAATCATACATTATCCAATCTTAAAACTTAAAGATATTTCGTAATGGCAACGCCTTTCAGCAAACTTTAAGCTTATTTCACCACACTTCATAAAAACACTTCATTTGACCTGCAGTTCATTACTGTAATTAAAAGAAAAAAAGCCAAACCGTGGTGAAAAAAAGTCAAGATTTCTTGCCAGTAATTAACTAAATGGTCAGAGGACAGGGCAATATGGCCGCATGTATCTGTTGTTCTTTCTTATTGAAATATTTCATACCCACACTTATCTTTCTGTTTCTGAAAAAATAAAGGGCTTCTTGACTAGTGATGCTCTGCAGCAAACCTTGCCAATTGCTAGACCTAGCTTTTAGTAGAGCTTGAATTATGAATGTGCTCTATTTCAGTATTTGTGTAATAGAAGGAAAGAAAACTGGGAAAGATCAATGTTGATGTGAAAACCTAAGGCGGGATGCAGGGAGCACAATAAACCCAGTTCAGATGCATATTACAACATGTGAGAGCCATAGAACATCGATCAGGCTTATCTTGTAGCTAAGCATTTTGCTGTAGTGCATGACGGTAAAGTGTCTGGACTAAAATACTGTGTAATAGATGCAGTGGCAAGCAGTCCGAGGGGAGGAGAAAGAGCTCAGGAGAAGAGTCAAAAATATACTTAAGCTTGAGTCTAAGGCTCCCAATGGGTTCAATCAGGAAGAGGAACTAAAATCGCATTTGTAACGGTTGAATGGTGCCTCTGTTAACAGCTCTCTGGGATCCTTTTTTTGAGCCCCCTTTTTTGTTTGGTATTGGATGGAGGAGGGTCAGTAGTTTTATTGGTGGTACAACAATATGCGGAATGAATGTATTGCACTCCTGATGAACACTTGCATGAACATTTAACTTTGAGCAATAAGATGTTGTTTTCTTTGGGAGCATTAATTCAATGTTTTTGCAAGTTGGGCAGGTTCATTATGTTACACGAGAAGGGATAATCCCAGACTGCTTTTTATAGCCTGATTCAAAGGCAGGCTGTGTTGTGATATTTATATGGAGTGGATAAAAATTGTGATGTATAATTTGTTCAACTTCATGATTTGGTGAAGTGATTTATAGTGTGCCAATAATTTATTTTATCGCACGTGATGAATTTGACAGTCTGTAATTCGTTTTTTTTTTTGCACAGACATGCCTCAATTTGCAGAACAAATTTTCACCTATGTTTCTTCTATGTCTGTTGTAAAGATCTACAAGTCAGTACGAAAATGCACACAGTCGATGCTGTTTGCCTTTAAAGTGAACAAGACCTCGTAGGGCAGATACAAGTCATTGTGTCAATTAAATGCATGCAGTCTTGAGGTGTCTGCATCGCGCTTGTCTATAGATATACAGATTTATTTAACTCCAATCTAAGCAGCGCTTATCAAAATGTATTAAACCTTTAAAATGAACAGGTTTAGGAGAATGAGGAATTAGACTAAAACTGGGAAGATTTAGTATTGAAAGCGACTTAATTTGATGTATAGATGCATTATTAAAAACAAGTTATTTCTAGATGAACAACAAGGAAAAAATGAAGGAAGAATGCAGCCAAATAAAAACTGAAATCTGGGATTCCCATGGCACCTCTAAAATGGCCATTTTAAGTCTCTGCTGGCTGAGCCACGCCAGTCAATTTGTGTAAATTATTGGGACAATGTAAAGCAATGTTAAGCAAAATCAGTACTAGAATTTATATCTTTATATGGGCAGTTCAGCCTATCTGAGAAAGGCACATATGACTCCAGTGACTAACCGCAGGCTATTAACATTTCAAAGTCCTCTTCAGACTTTTCAGAAAATTTGATGTATTTTTTTTTTTTAGATTATTTTTTAGTTTTAATTTCGAGCTTACTGCTAGCAAAGATTTAGAAATAACCGTCATAATCTTTTTTGTAATTTAACCATGTGTTGTACGTCGCACACAGATCTGTAGTATTCAGCGGCTCGGATAGTTTGTTTTTTAAGTTCATGGGTACCGACCGTGCCGAAAGCTGAGCCCACCAATTCTGCATATTGTTTGGACTCAAGGGAGCTGGAAGAATGCTAACACACAGCTTCGCCTCCTTAATCTCCTCTTACCTGGAAAATTTCAGGCACAGCTGGGCCAGTTGTGGAATAGGCTTCTCGATCATTGGCCCCTTGACACCCTCCCAACTTTCTTTGGACCGAGTTAAGAATTGGACTTAGATTGTGAAGAAGGCCTGTCACAACTCACTACATTGAATCTTCTTTCTTTCAGTGTTTGGGGGACATACAGCTTTGCTTTTGAGTCCTGAATAATGCCCCAACCCCCAGGTAGCACTAGGACTCCATTCCAGAGAACCTGGTTCCCTTACTTTCTGACTTGAACAAAATCCTGCTGACAAAAAAAAATCCTCAGAGGCTCCATCTTATCCTCTGATTCTGACCAGAGTTTGCCACCACCTAAATGATATAATGATCAGTGCGACAATTTACTCCCACATTATTATGACAGTAGTATGTGTGTGTGTGTGTGTATATGTATGTATATATATGTATGTGTGCGTATATATATGTGTGTGTATATATGTATGTGTGTGTGTGTGTGTGTGTGTATATATATATATATATATATATATATATATATATATATATAATATATATCACTGAGCAATTTCCTATAATATGCAACAGTCGAGGTGTCACCTTCAAGGTGTTTCAAGCAGGTGCTTCTTGGCGATCATGTTCTAGATCGGGTTGCCCCTGAAAGTTACATCTTTATGCAACCAGGTCGAGGTTATTTTGGAATGTTTTATTATCGAACCATGCCTGGATTTCCTCAGACTGCATGGATTGTAACCTCAATCAGGAATTTCAAAGTTTTGACCACCATTTGATTTTCTATGATTTTGTAAACCTCTACAATCAGGTGACTGCTACATTTGCTTTTTTCACCCAATATTGATCTCTGCACAGTGGACACCGGGAATTTTAGTTAGCTGAAACATGTTCTTTAGAGAGTGATCCTTAGACTAATTAACCGTCCTCCCTTTATTAAAGATCTAGCTTCATCTCGATTTTTTTTTTTTTTTTTTTTTTTTTTTTTTTTTTGGGGGGGTAAAAAAAACTGAGGTAAAGTAACCTATCTTAAAGTACTCTTCACTCAAGCTTGAAATTCTGATACCTACTTCTATTTTTGGGGTTCTAGTCTTTGATTTCTCTCCCCCCCCTCCTCACAAATATCTTTTATTAAAAAAACACATCTTTTTCAAGGCCAACCTTGTAAGTATCTCACACGCAAAAAATTGTTAGAGAATCAACGTCTTATTTTCCTTACTAATGTCCCAAATGTGCACATTATATCACTCCGTTGAGCTTTGTGGCAGGCCAGTTAATATTTTAGGATATTTAAAGACCTATAGTGTACTTTCTTATTGCTTCCCTTCCCCTTTCAATCTTAATCTCATTTAGTCTCACTGAGAAACTGAATTACATAGATCATAACACGTGGCATAACGGACATGCAAAGCTTTTGCTCCTTGTAGCTTATCACTGGTAACTTAAGTCTGGTTGTAGGTGTTCCAGTGTTAGCCAAGTGAACTGCCCACGGTCCAGTTAGGCATTGTAAAATATCTAAGCTAATAAATCACAGTACTTTTGGCTATGTAATTGTATTGAAATGATAATATGATTTTAGATGTGGTTTGATTTTATACATTTTTATGGAAATTCTTAGAACTGTTTTATGGTTTATTGTACATAATTATCAAAACACTAAATGAGTCTGAATTTACTATATACATATTTTTTTTAATCTAGGTTGTGACTCTGTGGTATAGAGCACCAGAAGTGCTGCTTGGGTCTCTTCGGTACTCAACTCCTGTAGATGTTTGGAGCATTGGCACTATATTTGCTGAAATGGCAACTAAGAAGCCACTTTTCCATGGAGATAGTGAAATTGATCAACTATTCAGAATATTCAGGTAGTATCTACTCTGGGAAATGAGAATCAGAAAATGTATATCTAATTTTTGTACTGAACGGCTTATGAACAGGTTTCCAGTCATTTGCCTGAGTTTTTCTTATAGGTATGTTTTAACTGGTGGCCATGAGGCACTTAATCTTTTTTTTAAAGGTTTCAGTTGTTAACTCTGCGAGGATGTTTGTATGCCCTTTATAAGTGATACATATTAAGATAAAGTTGTTGGCGAGGCAGAGTGGAGTGGGCTCAAATGGCATCGCTTCTAGAGCACCACAGCTGGTGACTGCCCAGTGTCTACTTGCCCCCAATTTGCCCAAAGCCTCACTGTAAGAGGCAGAAACTTGGACTTGGTGGTGTAGTGGACTCTGCCCCACCCCCATTTCACTTGGTGGGCCAACATTACTTAACTCTACTTTCTGATTTGAACTCCTAGGGAACATTAAATCCGCAACATAAGCAGTGGAATCTAGCTAGCGGAGTGGTAGTTGTTGGAAACACAACTGGATCAGCACCCTAGAGTGCTCCTACTAACCATTGGGGGTTGTCCAACTTCTTGAGCTGTGCAGTTTTCCCTCTACACATGGAGACCTAGCTGGAGACACTTGATTGCATGTTTCAACCTGTCTGCAAAGTACAGGCTTTTCAAATGAGTAGCTTGTGAGCTTCTGGCAGCTGTCCATCTTACCTGTAAGTAGCTCTCGTGTGACGCTTAGCTTACCAGATAAGATGTTTTTGCTTTGTTGGAATAATATATATCCCAACATTAACAAGCATTGGCAAAGCCAAATGGCTTTTGTCTTTGGCAGTCGAGTAAAAGTGGTGAATGGGGAGGGACTACAGGGTGGCTGGAAGGGAAGAGGAACAATGATCGTACACAGATCCGGGCTCTTGTAACCTCTTAAATTCTCGAAAGTCTGTTAAAATTTGATTTGTAATTCATGTGAAGTGGTCACTCATCATGGATGAGCTTGAGACTGTAGGAGGCCTTCATGGTTTGTAGTGGGTACCTAAGGTACTTACACCTTATACCAGGTCCAGTTATCCCTTATTAGTATAATGTAGGCAGTGTTCTAGCAGCTTAGGCTGTCTAGAGGTAGCTGTAGCAGAGCAGCTTAGGGTGAACTAGGAGACATGCAAAGCTCCTACACTATAGTTACACAGTAAGACAACACGCCGTGTTACCACTGAGCCAATACTCCATGTTACCAAAAATAAAGGTACCTTTATTTTACTGACCCAAGGCCAAAAATATATTGGAGACAATACTCCTTCTGGGGTAAATATTATACACATTATATACACTAGTAACAAAATTCAGGTAAGCAAGCAGTCATAGAATAGTGCAAACAGTAGAAACTACAATAGAGTGCAATGTCCCTAGGGGCAACTAAAACCATATACTAAAATAGTGGAATGCAAATGTCTGGGGAGACCGAAGTGGGGGCTCTCAGCACTTCAGGGCACCAGGCAGCACCCACGGGAGTCCCAGAACACCGGGACAAAGAAGATGCAAAGTGCGGTCTTCGCAGCACTACACTGGAAGGTCCCACGCCGCCGGAGAACAACTCAAGGAGCTTTGCATCGCAGGATGGAGTGCTTGGGACCTGGGCTACGCTGTGCACAAAGGATTCTGGGAAGAAGTGCACACAAGCCCAAGGAGCTGCAGAAGACGCAGTGCACAGGGGTACTGTCTCAGCACATGGAGGCAAGCTCTTACCTCCACCAAATCTGGACAGCTGGACTTTTGGACAGTCGAGGGCACTTTGGCCCACCGCCTGTGTTCCAGGGAGCACGCTCATCAGAAGAGGAGTCCCAAAGTACCAGTTGTCATTGCAGAAGGATGCCTGCAGATGCAGGGAAGTGACTCAGTCACTCCACGGGAGATTCCTTTGGTTCTTCTGGTGCAGGGTGAAGACGGGCAGTCCTCAGAGGGTGCACACCTTAGAAATTGTTGCAAATGCTGGCTGGAGCTGAAGTTGCAGGTCACAGGAGTCGTCCTGGATACTTTGTTGCAGGTACAGTGGTTCCTGGAGCAGTCTGCGGTTGATCAGACAGACACTGAGGAGTCCTGGAGGAATCTTGCAAACATAATCTGAGGAAACACCCAGAGGAGAGACCCTAAATAGCCCTGATAAGGGGATTGGCTATCTACCCAGGTATGCACCTATCAGGAGGGGTCTCTGTCGTCACCTGCTGGCACTGACCACTCGGGTCTCCAGAGGGTCCCCACACCTTGGAATCCAAGATGGCTAACGCCAGGGACACTCTGGAGGCGCTCTGGGCACCACCCATGGGGTGTTGATGGACAAGGGAGTGGTCACTCCCCTTTCCTTTGTCCAGTTTTGTGCCGGAGGGTTGGCCCTGAACCAGCGTAGACTGGATTATGTAAGGCGGACACAGTTTGTGCCCTTCAAAGCATTTCCAGAGGCTCTGGGAGGCCATGCCTACAAAACCTATTTCCAGTGGGAGAGGGTGTAAAAACCACTCTCCTAAAGGAAATGCATTGTTCTTCCTTCCTGGGATTGAGCTGCTCAATCCACAGGAGGGCAGAAACCTGTCTGAGGTGGCAGCAGCTGGGGCTGCAGTGGAAACTTCAGAGCTGGTTTGGCAGTACTGGGGGTCCATTGTGGAGCCCCCAGGGTGCATGGGGATTGGTCCCCCAATACCAGATTTGGATTTAGGATTCAATTTCACAATCATTGACACATCACATGGCCGTAGTCGGAGTTACCATTGTGAAGCTACATATATGAATTGATATATATGTAGTACACGCTTATGGTGTCCCTGCACTCACTAATTCTGGGGAATGAGCACTGGACAACGTGGGGCACCTTTGCTAGTGCAAGGGTGCACTCACACACAATAACTTTGCACCTAGCTTTCAGTAAATGAAGGTTAGACATATAGGTGACTTAAGTTCTAGTGCAGTGTAAAATGGCTTTGCAATAGTGTGTGCACTATTTCACGCAGGCTGCAGTGGCAGTCCTGATGAAAGGTTATGGGGGGGGGGCAAGAGAAATGCTGCAGCCCATAAGGATCACCTGGAACCCCAATCCCCTGGGTACCTAGGTACCACATATTAGGGATTTATAAGGTGGGGTCCAGTGTGCCAATTGGAATATGGAGTCACTAAACTTTAGTGACAAATTTGGTAAGTGTAGAGACCATAAGCACTGGAGTTCTGGTTAGAAGAACTTCAGTGAGACAGTCCAGCATACTGACAACACACATAGGCCACAAACTGAGCACTGGAGTCCTGGCTAGCAGGATCCCAGTGAGACGGTAAAAACACTGACCAACACCCTCAATCAGGCCAAGCATTGTGGGGTAAGCATGCTAGAAAGAGGCTACTTTCTCAGAGACATTCCTAGTTTTTCAGACCAGAGTTACTTCCAGGTCAGAACTTGAACAGTCAAGTGGGACGAGTCCCAGTATCTTAACGGCACAGTAGCCTATTCCTCCAGCCATATCTCACACCAGCCAAAAGGTGCTCATTCCTCATCTCGCAGGCAAGCACTCTTTCTCAAATGTGAACATCTGGGCTGCTCTGTGCTCGCTTCCTCCTCCGTATATAACAGGGTTGCAGCCGTTATCATCAACCACCCCCTCATGCATGCAGCAGGTGCCAGCTGCCTGCACCTCTGTCACATGATGATCAGCAACGTAAGACCACACATTAGCAATTACCTCCCAGAAAGGGGAGCAGTACTATAGCTTGGTTCACAGCTCCTAAACGGACAGCATTGTTGCAGGGGACAGGTGGCAACCCCTCCAATGTGCCAGAAAGCTACAGGGGGGTGGTTGTGTACCTGTGCCTTCCAAAGCAGCCCTACCCACATGAGCCCCTGACCCAAGCACCCACCTCGCTACTGCTGCAGTAGACCTCCATCTTGGACGAGGGCGCCTCCAACCCAACAGTCTGCATCCATTCAGGGATGTCTGGCCATTGCTGTTGCTCCTGCTCCCTGCTGCGGTCGCCTCCTCAGGTTCCTGAAGCAGCGGCCGCGTACCTCCAGCAAGCAGCTAATTCCTGAGAGTGTGTGGGCTTAGAGCAAGCCTGCAGTTATCTCCTGCTCAACGCTCAATATGGCTGCAGCGCTGCTACCTGAACAGCATGCAAAGCGAGGGATGCCTGGTATCACTCACATGCTACAGAGCGGAGGAGATTCCCTGACTGGAGACCAGAGTATAAACTAGACTTTCAAAGTAAGACAACTTTGTGAAAATGTCTTTGAAGGCTGTTGTGTGAGATGTTAGTGTACAACGATGGACACCCACATAAATCCAAATTTTTTTTTTGAAACTAACAAACTCTGGAAAAAAAACAGTTGGAGTTAAAACGGGACTGATCCTGCGAATTGCTTTCCGAACAGAAAGTAGTCCGCAAAACGGTGATTTGCTCATTTACTGTGTACTTGGTCCCTGCGCTCAGGCAGGAGTAAAGACATGCGTGACCTACGCATGCCATGAACAAATGGCGAGAAAGAACAGAGCAACAATGGAGGCTGCAACCTCTGGGCCGACTGGGCCCTTCCTGTCTCAGTGCATACTTTTTAATTTGTGCATGTAACTTACACTTGGATTCCCTGAATCTGTCAAACTTTGTCACCTAAGGAGCCTACTTCCTCAGCAGGGTTGTTGGAAACTGGTGAGTGAAGACCTCTGGGTTTGTCTGGCTGCAAGAAACCTGTCTTTCTACCTGGAGCCTCGAAGGCCAAAACGTTGGGTCGCCACCCTTCTCTACCTATTGAGGCAGGAGGAGGGGAGGTTTGAAGGCAAGTACAAGGCTTTCTCCTAGTCTCCCAGATATCCCCAATCAATTCTGTCGCCAAGCAACTATGGCCATCCCACCATCGCATTATACCACAGATAGTCCCACTAGCCCTGGGCCCCACACTTTTCCCCCCACTCTGAGCTACTTTAAATCTTAGTAGTCCAGCTATGACTGTCATGTCGTATCTATGTGGATGCATTCCATATTGATAGTTCATTTTACCTTGTTGCTGGACTCCCTGCCTGATGCAGTTAGGTGATTTCTGCTAGTAATTTTGCATGGGGTAGCCCCTCACAGTATTTACTGGCGTGGTCACCGTTTTCTCTAGCATTAATGGTTTTGTATGAGTTTACTGAACATTTAAGTAGCTCTTATTACCTAGTGTGTATTGTAGGGTTGGGCAGGTTCGGATTAGGGCAAAAAATGGGCCAGTCACCTAATAAGTGGCCCCCATGAGCAAATCGGATAGCTAGATAGTGGCCCACATTATCATCTCAGGGCATTTTCCAACTCGTAAAGACAAGTTGTTTTTGCGAGTTCTGGGAGTCTGCATGCAGTTGCGCAGGCAAGGTTTGTGCTAGCTTGCAAGGTTTCTGGTCCTATCTGGGGAAATAAACAGTAAAAACCGGCCCAGTAGACCGTAAAATAGGCCCAAAGACCATCAGAAGGCTGGCCCACAAACTGACCTAATAGACCAGCCCTTCGGGCGTTGCCCTACAGGCCACTCCGACCCTGGGTTTCTCTCTGAGAATCCTACAGGAAGGCGAGTTTTTTTTTTTTTTTTTTTTTTTTTTTTTTAATATTGATCAAGCAAATTAATTTAATATTTGGTAAACAAATGAAAGCATGTAGCGAATACCTAATAAAAATAGAATGTTTTATTCATATATACTTAAATTTGTATATTAATTACAAAATACAAGACGACGGCAGACAAAGCAGATTGGTTATTTATTTTATTATGTTCCCTGTATTCAGAGTTGTGTGTGGGCCTGCTCCCTAACAATTGTATCCTAATTAATTATTTCCAGTAGTGAAGGTACAGTTGTATAATTTATTGCTAGCGGAACCAATGCCGACATTTCATCATAAGCTGTCAGATCGAGGCCCTACTCATGGCAAAATGGCATTCTTTAATCAAGAGTCCCCACAACTACAAACAAAATCAACTTTTGTTTAGGTTCTTGTTAGCAGACAAAACCGTACATATAGTTTCAAGTGTACGGTGTATCTATTGAACAAGATAAACTAACGTTGTTAGTATAATCCATTCATTTCACCTCTTTATCAAACTTGTCAACACTTATGAGTAACGTTTATTATTATTATAATGAAACCTTCATTGGCAACACTTACTGCGGGATTAGCACGAGTGAACACTCCCATGTACATTACCAAAGCTCTATAATCCCCATGTGAAGGTTAATGAAGATATACCCAATGCTGTACAATGACCACTCAACCAAGCATAGTCAACCGCTCCCAAATATTATATTCCTGAAGCAAGCTACATACTGTACACTGTCGATCTGAAAGTTACCTTTATAAAAGGAATGAAGAATGTTGGTGTTCAAAAGGGAACTGCATGGTGTCTCGAAAGCAGGTTTTTTCCATAGCATTATCAATGGTACATTTTTGGGTATAATCTTAACCACGTAGTCTGAGCTATTTCTCAACATTTTACCTTTTCTGTTGTAAAATAAAGTGGTTTCAGCCTTAAGCCTACAAAAGGTAATGCCACTTAACAGCTAAACACTTTTTAACAAGGGGTCTCGTGATTCTTTCCTAAAAGTCAAAAATTTCCGGGTATGTGGCAATTGCTGCTGTGACCTGTTATCCATTTGTTTCAGGTCTAAGGTTATGGCCAATTCCCAGTCTCTGTTCAAGGCTAAGTGGTCTTGACGAATGATGTTCCATCTGCTTCAGTCATTAAGTTTAACATAACAATCCACGCCCTAGCAAACTTCGGTTACACCAATCCCCTTTTAGCTTTATTAGCCTATTTCTATCTTGTGAATCTTAAACCTGCAGGGTCATTGTAGCTCATTGCTTAATTATTGCGTAGGAATGCCAGATCTCTAAAGCTACTGCAGACTCCTTGGCTTGGGTTGGAGTACCACCTTGGTATACAGATTTTAGGGATTTTTACTACCTCCTTGCAGTACTCAACTAGTTCTATAGCCTAAGTATAAGTTCTGTGGCCACTTTCCCACATCTGGGATAGTGTGCCTGTGCTCCCAGGCAGAATTTATCTTTTCACTTGGGTATGATTTTAACTCTGTGAATGTGATTCCACTATTAAAGAGCAGCAAGGCCTATGAAGCATTCAGGACCTTTAAGGTATAGAAGTATTCTTAATCCAATCTATATTAATCTCCATGGATTTTGGTAATACTTACTAGATGCTGTAAGTCTTTGACCAAATCCCACAAAAGGTCACCATTAATACATGAAGGGCATAACTCCTCAAAGGTGACCTGAAACAATATTTTGAGACCCTTCCTAACTAATTGCTCCAGAGGGTCCTGAAGCCTTAAATAACTAAGGTCTAAGGAGGCAAACTTGTTAAGCTTCTCTATTTTGGATGGTTGCTATAAATTAATTAGTGGCCAAGTGGGGAAACATGTCCAAAGCGTACCCAGTGCGGTTAGTCTTTCACAGCATTCGCTCGCCATATCCACGGGTTTTCCTAGACTGCCAGTTTCTCCACATAAATTCTTTTCTTTCAGCATGTCAAGCGCTATCCAGCTCATAACATCCTCTGTGGTTAACAGCGCTGAGAAGTTTTGCCTAGATTTTAAACCAAGCTGACAGTATGGTATATTACAGTTTCTGGCCATGCATTGACCGCAACCATAATAACCAATGACTGGGTCAAGACCCCACATCTGTGCACGAGTGCTTTTCTTGATCGCTTCATAATAAACTACATTTAAGTGACCTCCGGATTACAAGCAAAGGGAGATTGGTCAAAGTTAGTCTTCTGTTTAGTAGGCGCCAGTATTTAAATACTGCTTTTTAACATCAATTGAAAAATAAAATAAGACAATTTCTATGTGCATGGCCTAACTTTGACATTTACAATTATGTGACAGTGTGCTTGTGTGCTACTTTTGGAAAGTAGTGAACAGCAAGTTTTACTTCCATCAGCAAAAGTTTGATAAGACATTTTGACTAATTCTAAAGGTGGATTACATAACTACAATGCTAATAAACACGAAGTACTAAATATAGTCTTGCCTTCCTTTTGGTAGTAAACTGAAAACCCAACCAGCAAGCATTGCAGCCCTGGTAAATACAAGTTGCAGAAGAAAAAACTAGCTATTTAAGGCGCAACCAAAATATCTAAATCTTAATTTGTTGAAGTCTGGGGAAATCTGAAGAGACCCTCACAAGATGCTATTTCACAAATCTATTGGATTTTGGGATATTTCAAAAGGGAGATCCTTGTAGACGTTCACGGTCAATGTCTTGCTCACTTCCTATTTGGATACCTGACTCTTTCCTCAAAGTACCAGACACATAAACCAGGGTAGTATAGTACCATTTGTTCCTCTTCCCCAACCCCCCCCCTCCCCCCCCTTAAAAAAAAAAAAAAAAAAAAAAACTTTTTATTTGTGTTTTGGACAAACCAGATCAAGGAATTCTTGGCAACCAGTGGAATGCCGCCATCACCCCCCCCCCCCCCCCCCCCCCCCAAAAAAACACACCTTTTTAACCATACCACCCCTGTGAGACGTATTAAATTAGTAATATCATCCAGAGGGCAGTATTTTTAACTCGCCAAGACCCCACCACTCCTATCGCTTTGAGCATTCACATTGTTGAAACCAAAAGAGCTCCCACGTATTCAGTCAGTCGCAGCACGTTCGTTCTGTAGCAGAATGGGAAGAAACCCAATGATGAAGCATGCCTCCAAGAGGTAACCCTAGTGGGTGAAGGTTTTCATACAAAACTTTTTTTTTTTCTTTTTTTTTTTTTTTTCCTCTTCTCACTGTGGAAGTTCCTTCGGACTGGGCTTTTTTGTAAAAGTACTGTTTAATGAGGTGACAATTCCCAGAGGCTGCAAAATCACTGATCAACATCACTGCTGTTTTTGTTTTTCAAAAAAGGGTGGGCACAAAAACCAGACTTTCTTTAGCCATATTTCCCTGTTGAAGCCTTTTACCAGTGATTCATGCAAAACGGATTTTGTAGAGTAAACTTATCTAATTCCAAAACTCTGTATGTGTTCAAAAGGTGACCTTTTTAACTTGTCTAGCAGTGACTTTTTTTTTTTTTTGTTTTGTAGAAAATTGCCTAGAAAAGCCAGACAATGTAAAAATATTTTACTATCTTACTTGTGGTTTGAAATTAAAGTGCAGTGTATCAATATAACGGATGCATGGCAAGAGCTTGAAATCTTGCTCATGTTAATAAATTTGAATGACCACGTCTCTTACAATGGCAGCCACATCTAGATATGGTTTTCAGTGGGCAGATGCTGTAGATTCTAAATGTTAAATCATGTTGCTGTCAGCCAGGATGATCAAGCCACGGGTGAGATATTTGAGCCACATCAGTAACTGCTGGACTAACACAAATAAATGTAGTAGTGAAAGCTACTATGGAGGTGGGAATTCTGAGGAAAGGAGCCAAATATCATTGGTGCTCATGTTGAGAAATAAGCTCTTTCAGCTTCTGATCAGGTCCTAGAAGCTGAGACCAAAGGCCCCTGCAGAAAGGCCTTTTACAGCACAAGGACGAGTACTCAGGCTGTTACTGAATTGCCAATAGGCGAAGTAATTGTTTACAAATAGGATATGGATAGATACTCTGAACCAGTTCCTATGAACATATCGCATTGCTCTTGCCCATTATATAGTTGGCTAGAATCCTAGTTGCCTGTCTGATCTATTTAGTACTGGGTGGAGTTGGTGGGTTCGTATTCCTGAAGTATCTAGGTGTGAGCAGGTTAAAATCAGTTTCGTATATAGTTAAGGTCACCCTTTCTGCTCCTAGAGTGAGGTGATAGATTATCTTTTAAACTCATGTTGCCTGATGGACACTTTAGCTGGTTGAATGTGACTAGCTGTGAAATCCTCGGGCACAAGCCATCTCGTTCAAGTGCCTAAACTCTGACTAGGTGCACACACTACCATGACTTTAGTCGGCTGAATGCTTCTCAGGAGGTTACCATAGGCCATGCGGCTCATTGGTAAATACTATCCCTTTACCTGGTGCTTTAATACTATAACTATACTTTGGTGACACATAAACCATCCCACATGCGTTGGTATCTTGTAGCCTTTCTTTGTATTTTATTGTCCTTTTTTTACTCGTACATTGCTGTGCCTTTTTCAAGAGCTTGTAACTGACTGAATATTGGGTTTGTGTAGTGTCATGCTTTCTAACCTCAACACCAGAGTTTCTTGTCCCTGTGAATTCGGTGAACTCCCACTGTTATCATTAAAGGAACCCCAGCCTAAGCAATTGTTTGGTTTGGGTAACGGGTACACAGATGTGTAAACACGTTTAAAACAAATGCTCAATGAAATATTTCACTCACAATCATATATAGACAAATCTTAATTTTATTGGGTAGGTTGGAGCGTTTCTAAATTATTTGAATTGTTGGACACAAATATGCTAAACTCTAGCATATCACTGCCTCCTCTCTCCCCTCGCCCTCCTTCGCCTTATAGATGCTAGTTTTTGGCTGTTCACTTGCGGCTACCCTTCCTCCATGCTATATTCTGTTTGCTGTACTGGGGCTGCTCCACTGAATCCAGATTAGGATTCCAATTTAACTTTGACCCTTAAAATTCATTTACATCTACAGAACGTTTAAATTTTTGTCTCCATTATACTTCAATAATTTTAATATCTAATTTTCTAAACCACACTGGTCACCCAGGGCCCGCAGAACCAAATGTCTACACACTTCCTGAAGTAAGCCTTGAAAGGTATTGATAGTCTGGACAGCCAATTACTATAATTTATGGGCAAGATTATAGTGCAGTAGTGTTGGTGCCCAAGAGGTTGGTGGTTGTGCTCAACTGCCACAATGATTTCAGTTTCACCCCCATTAACTTAAACTTCTGTTTACTGTGGTTGTATTGCTTGAGCATAGGTGGTTTGACTTGACACTGCTCCATTCTCAAAACTGGCTCGATTTGTTTAATTTATCTGCCTACTGTTTCCAGATTAGTATGTAGAATTTCATGCAGTAACTCATTGCATTGAATCAGTTGTGCAAACCTTTGCATGTAGGATTTCATGCAGTAACTCAATGGATTGAATCAGTTGTGCAAACCTATCCTGTGCCAAGTTTGAAATTGTGAAGTATGTTTTTTGCCTTGATCTGAATTTTTTTTTTTTTTTTTTTCTTTTTCTCTTTCTTCTCTCCAGAGCTTTAGGGACTCCAAATAACGAAATCTGGCCGGAAGTGGAGTCGTTGCAAGATTATAAAAACACATTTCCTAAATGGAAAGCTGGAGGCTTGGCAAACCATGTTAAAAACATTAATCAAGAAGGACTTGATTTGCTTGCTGTAAGTTCTGCGTGGTGTTATCCGTTGAAGGGCCTCTTGGTCCATGGTGTTTAAACATGCCTAAGTCACAAGTAGCGGCTCTTTATGTGCATTTATTCCTGTTTACCTAAATTGACCAAACTCATGTCCTGCTTTTGATTGTGCTTTCATTACTGATGCCCTGATATTATTGAAATTTTGTGACTGTGATTTTCAAAGTTCTTCTTTTCTTTGCCATGCAGATTATGCATAGGAGATGTATCTTTTGAGTTAGTTGCTTAGTTAGTTGCGAGGTGTTACAACTATTTTCAGAGAGCCACCGAGATGAAAGGAGTAGTTACTGGGGCCTGCTGTGGTGGCTGAGGCCTTTTACTCCTGTTGTCTCGGATCCTGGCTTATTGTGGTACCTGAGCAACTGTGCCAAACACCCCATCAGCACCTGACTCTCGAATAGAATTGTCTGACCATTCAAAGGCTCCTTCAGGGACTGGGGTGAGAATGGTTTGGTTGATATTGAGGGTGTGGGGGCGGGGGTGTACATAGCCCCACAACTCAAAATACACATAGCATTCGGCTGGACAATTTATTCTTGCTAACTTTAGGGGGTGTGCAAAATTTTTTTTTTTTTTTTTTTTTTTTTTTTTACCTCTACTAATACAAAGTAAGACGTTTACAAACAACTTCCTCAGTCCCTCTGGGGTCAGTGCTCTAGTGCTTAGGCAGTTCATGTCCTACTTCCTCTTCTAGTAATAGTGATTTTTCCCCTTTCACTATAAGCAACATCCGAAGGTAAGCCCCACTAATAGTCGCAGGAGTTCCATTCAGTCTGAAAATCGAGTGTTCCAGCACTCTAGCACTATATAGCAAGCAAGATCCTCTGGGGCTGACTGGCACAATCAGTGATTTGCGTCTACAGGATCGGAGTCCCTTAGTGACCAACCACTGCAGGTGTTGGTGTGGCAGTGGTTGGTTCAAGCGAGTTCCCTGTGTGTGGCCCAGGCGGCCTGTGGTTGGCATTCCTGGAGTTCCTCGCACATGATTGTGCAACCTCAGTGACCAGAGGTTCTTTGCTGCTCTTCCTTGGAGGATAAGTCTTTTATCCTTTGCATGGTGGATAGAAAGTTGTGCGCAGGGCCTGATGCTTTACACCTTTGTAGGTGCATAGGGGTCCACATGGCAGCTTCGCTCCTCTAGCACCTAGCCCAATCAAGTCACACTTCTTGCTGGGCCAAGTGACCACCTACCATATCACCTCTATACGGGGGTCACTATCTCTACTGCACAGGACTTCAGCCCGATCACCACAACGATGTCCATGGCTCACTTCATGGTGGCTCTCCTCTAGAATGATGGTCGCTGACTTTATCCTCAAACTGGCAGTGATCTAATCCATGCAGCAGCCATGTTCTCACAAAAGATCTACAGGATTCCTCACTGGACCTTACTCCCTCCCATGCGCTCTTCCTCACAGAGCACACGGGTCGTGTCAAGCAGAGGTGATGGGGCTCCAGGGCAAGTGGTCTTGGGTTTCCAGGGTGATGACCCTTCACCTAGCTGGGAGGCTAGCAGGCCTTGTGACCAGCAGAAATATTGGAGCGCTTCACCTCCTCACACCGCCTGAGTAGCTGCTTCAGTTCACAATTTTTGTGGTCTCAAGGTTCCCTTCTTAGTGTCCATTTCCAGACACCAGGGGCTGAATTATAAATTGTGCCCTGTTACCAGTGTGTAGCCCGGCACACATTGGTATTACAGATGGAGCTGCAGATGCATGTAGGTAGCACAAGTTCACTGCTGCTTTTTACATATTCTTGTAATAAAGCACACTATCCTTGTTTGTACCTGGCACACCATTTGAAAGTTGTGCAATGACGCAAAAAGTATAATGCACTGTTTGCATTATAACAGCCCCAAATGTAACTTTAATTCTTTGTATTTTGAAGTTTATGTTGGGGTCTGCTTCCTTTTGAAATGCCCACTTCTACACTGCTTTCCTCCAGAAAGTCTGTTGCAGCAGGAGTGTCTCCAGATTTCCACAAGATAGGTTGTGCAGTGACTAAAGTCTACACATCGATATTAACCACATTGATGTGTACTTCAAAGGATTAACCCAAAGCTCCAAGCCCTACTCTTTGATTCTCTTACCAGCCTCATCTCCTTCCTGAGAGGTGCACAAACCCCTTCCTTGTGACCTCTCACTGAATAAAAGAGCACCCTTTGAAGTGTACAGGTGAGGCCTGGTCTTCCCCTCCTCATTGTGTCACACCCAGCTTACAGAAATTCTCAAATCGGTCTGGGGGAAATCTATACCTCCACTTCATTTCACCATGCAGGCCTGGGTCTCCCAGAATGGAACCCAGTGCCCTTCATGTTTTGTGCCATACAAAGGCACACATACACCATACACACACTGAATGGTACATGGGGAATATGAATACAGTACTGTGCAGAGGCACACATATCCAGCTCTTGCATTTACCATGTGAACACTGCCCAGCTTTGTATCCTTTATGTACTGTACAATTCATAGGCAAACGTACTTATCCTGCACAAGCTGAGTTCCTCATGTATTGCACCAATTCCAGCTACGCACATGCACTTAATCTGCATGTGCTGCAATGCTGTGTATCCATTAGGTACTGAACCACTCTAAGGAACATGAATACACAATGCGCACACTACTACGTACGGCTTAGTCCCTGACGGGCACCCACCACAGACACCCATACATCCTGCGCACGCGCCCGACTTCTGTGCAGCACTTCACACCGACCGGATGTAGGCCAAGGGTAAGTTAAGCACACAGTAGCAGAACTTCTCAAAAGTAGGTGAGCCTGTAGGCCTCATTCCAATGACACGGCTCGAAAAGGACATGTTCACTCCTACCGATCTCTACACGTTCTGCTGCCACCACCACGCATTTGCTGCTTTAACTTATGGCGAAGGCAGTAACTGGCTACCGCTATGAGGGTAGCGCATTGGCTGCCCCCCCCCCTCATGGTCCAAAAAGACAGTACTCCATGAGACAGGCATATGTCATGGTGACCTGCATGATCGTGTTTGCTTATGTCAACAAGTCAGGATTAGATAATCTGACATCCATACAGTTAGGCACATAGGGCGGAGGTTCATGTTCTTTGCCTTGTAGAGGACGTTTCCACATCAACAGATCTCCTACAGGAAGATGTTGCACAGAGACGATTTCTCTAATTGACATACACTGAAATTTTTACTATAACCTAGTTGGGGCAAGGTCATTGGGCCAGTGAAGCTTCTGTGTGTTGCTTATGGCTTAGACTGGCGAAGGCGGCTTTAGAAATCTATACCCTGATGGCTGGATTACATTAAATCTGTTGGGAAATAGTATTTCCTGGTCAAATTTACTGCCCTTGACAAAGAAAAAAGCCTCAACAGGTACCTAAATAACAACTTTGTAAATCTGCAAGTGCTACTTTCTGTGATGGCCTGTTTGGGGAAAGCAGTCCTCAAGCATTGTGCTCTGGACTTAATGTGCTCTTACTTCTTTGTAATCTCTTCAGATTGTGGATCGCATAGGGTCACTTCCCCAGTATTGTTCTATCTTGCATAATCTAATTGCACTAGTATTTATATAGTGCTTACTACCATGACGAGGCATCGAAGTGCTTTTCGGCGAGTAGCACACTACTCCGGAACCAAAAAGGAATTAGTGGTGGATTAGTATAGGGAATATGAGTACAGTTTTAGTATTCTGAGTTAATTTGAGCTGGGCATGTGTGTTTGTTAGTTGGATTGACTGGAGCAATGGCGGTGGGAGGAGGGAAGAATCCAGAAGTGTTTTTATTATTTATAATAATAGGATTTAGGCTTGGGATGAGTAAAGGGGGGGTGGGGGGGGGAGAGTATGTGGAAAGGGTTAGGGAGATCATAGTAGCAGGGGGAGATTTGGATCAATTAAAGGTGAGATAAATGAGGGAGAATTTAGTAGTGTTTGGGATATCATGGTAGTAAACTGAGGTTCTAGTGAGTTAGATGTGGAGGAGTAGGGAAGAGCTTAGGCAGGGGGTATTTAGGAGATGAAAGTAGTAGAATGGGTTTGGGATGAGTCAGAGTGGGAATGGAGGATAGATTGGTAGGCAAAGTAAAGCTTACATGAGTAAAAATTCTTTTTTTATTATTTATAATTGTATGTGTGTGTATATGGGGTGTGTGTGTGTGTATATGTGTATGTATGTATGTGTGTATGTATATATGTGTATGTATATATATGTGTATGTATATATGTGTGTGTGTGTATATATATATATATATATATATATATATATATATATATATATATTCAAGACCTTTGGTGGTTGAAACGCGTTGGTGGCGTTTGGGTTACTCATCTCTGTTGGAAAAATAAGTTTTAAAACACAAGGTTCCCTGTGTATGCCGTGTTTGACCTTGTGTCATTTGGTGGAGAAAGTATTTACAGGGTTGGCCTGTCCCTGACATGAGCACTGACTCAATTGAACGCGCTCTGATAGGGGCCATTTAGAGAGAAAAAAATATATATTATCATTATTTTGATTTATTCTTTATTAATATATATTTAGATTTATTTATGATTATAATTTTATTTATATATTTTATTTTACATTTTTTCTCCAGTACAGTAGGACTAGAGTAATAGATATGTAAGTACATAGTAAGGGAACATATGTCCAAGGAATATAATAATGGGTTTAATATGAGAAGAAAAGTAGTATTGTATAAACTGAGTTTCAAGTTTTGTAATATTTGAAGTTAATTAAAAAGTGTACTTTTCTAACTTTTTATTTATCTTTACTCCATTTTTGAATAGCCAAATACCTATGATAACCTTTGATCCGTGTGATATAAAATGAGTGCAGGGATTCATAAGTATCTAATATAACTTATCTAGGAGCTATGCAATGACCTATGAACATGTTAAGCATAGAATAACCAGTTTAAAGAGCGTGTGTAGTTTGTTACTACATAGTAGCGATACATATTTTCTAAAGATCTATATATATATCTAGAATATACACATAATCAGATTAAAAAATATATTCATCAACACAGGCATATGCAGTCCATAGCTGTTTGAATATGGTGGTTATGAAGGAAAGAGCCAACTCTTGAGTAGTCTTCTGAAGATAAGATAGTTATCTGTGGCTCTTATAGTTGGGGGTAATGAATTCCATAGTTTCTCTGCTTGAACAGAGAAGGATGTACCACTTATTGTCTTTTTTCTTGTATGGTGGTGTTCTAAGGCGGGGTGCCAAATTCAGCTGAAGTTTCTTTGTTGAATGTATTTGGTTATTTTGTTTCTGATAAAAAGTGGTCCTGTTCCATGTATAGCTTTTGTGGGTGATACAACGCAGCTTGAAGGTGCATCTTCTGGCAACTGGTAACTAGTGTAATGCTCTCAAGGCAGGGGTGATGTGGGCTTGTGGCTTTACATGTAATAGCCTGGCTGCGGAGTTCTGCATACGTTTTAGTTTTTTCATAATAGATGGAGATGATCCATGGTAGAGGCCATTGGCATAATCCAGTTTGGATAGTACAAGCAAGATAGTTGCCTGCACCTTGTGTGGAAATCCGAGGTGGGGGAAGATGCGTCGTAGAGTCTTCAAGGTGATGAAGCTTGCTTGTGTTAATGTGTCCACTTGGGTGATTCCAAGGTTTTCAACTTCCTCGGATAATTGAGGTGGTTGTCCGAGATAGTCAGGCCAGGCGCACAGTGGGTCATGATTTTTCCAGTCCCCACATGAGCATTTCTGTTTTGGAGGCATTTCGTTTGAGATGGCTCAAAGTCATCCACTGATCAACACGACTGAGGCAACTGAAGATTAGTGAGTTTTCAATGTTTTTGGGGCATTCTAATTTAATTAGTATTTGTGTGTCGTCTTCATAGTTGTACATTGTAAATTGAAAATCATTGATCAGTTCTGGTAAATAAGATATGTAGATATTGAAAAGCAAAGGTGAGCTGATTGATCCTTGGGGGACCCCTGCTTTTTGTGAGGTAGGGTTTGGACGAGAAAGGGTGAGAATAGATATTAGTTCTTTTTTGAAGGTAGCATGTAATCCAGCTTCTATGTTGCCTTAGTGGAGTCTTTAAATTAGGGTGTCATGGTCAACCGTATCAAAGGCAACAGATCGAATAGAAGCAGTGCAGCAACTCCATTGCAGTCGACTGTTTTTAAGATGGTCTCAGATTGCTATGAGTTCCGATTCAGTGCCTCTTCCTGGGCGGAATCCAGTTTGGTAGTCAAAGTATAGAATTGTCTTCAATGAACTGTGACACCTGGGTAAATGCTGCTCTTTCTATCAGTTTGCTCAGGAAAGGTCCATTTGTGATTGGTCTGTAGTTGTTGGTCTTGCGGGTCTAGGTTGGTTTTCTTTAAGTCGTATGTATGCCTTTTTCAGGTCTACAGGAAAAGTTCCTGTAGTTAAAGAGTTGTTGATGATTCTCCTTAGTGGTGTGGCACCAGAAATAGATAATAGAATGTTCTTGAAGATGTGTGGTTGGCGAGGGTCAGAAGGGCAACCGGAAGGTCTGCTTGCTTTGACCACATCCATAAATTCACCTTGTGATATTAATTTGAAGGACTGTAGAGGCTGGGTTGGCTTATTCTTAGAGGGTATTTTAGGAAAGGGGTTAGCGCTGATGGTTTTCTTCTGTTTTAAATAGGCCAAAGTGTCTGCCTTGGTTGTGTAATGACTTGTCGGTTTGTTTGTGAAATCTTGAGTAGTGGGATGACTTCCTTCCATGCATGTAGGTTTTCGAAATTCATTGAGAATTGTATAAAATTCTTTGGTTGCGGATTTAGCATTTAGAAATCTGTATGAGAAGTACTTTTTTTTTATTTTATTTTTTTATTTTTTTAAGCTTTTTCAATGGATCATTTGTATATTCTGTTAAGTTTGTGTAGCTGCAGTTTGTCTTGACTGTTTTGAGCCAGGTCTGCTGCAACTTTCTGATTTGTTGCTTCATCTTTTTAAGTTCTGTGTTTCGCCAAGGTGTTTTTTCCCCCGTTTTTTAGTTTTTCGGAGTGGTATTAGGATAGCAAAAGCTTCCTGTAGCCACTCCGTTTTGGAACATAATTAATTGTATCTAGATCTGTGATGGCTGTTATTTGTGTTTCTAAGTCATCAAAATTGAGTTTGCTCCAAGGGCGATAGGTGCATGTATGCAAGTAGTTGTGGGATGTTAATTTGTGGTGGTTTATGTCGGAAAGTTATCAAATGGTGGTCTGACCATGTGATTGGCGTGATGCTGTGAACGTTAACTAGTTCAGGCTTAGCAAAAATGACATCTAGGATGTGACCAATGATATGTGTGGGATTGTGTACAATCTGATGTAGGTTAAATGCGATTAGGCCAGTGGTGATAGCTTTTGGATGGGGCATATTGGGTTTGTCAAACCAAATGTTTAGGTCCTTAAAAATGCATAGGTCGGAGTATAATGTAATAAGGGTTGATACAGTAGCTAGAAAAGCGTCTGGGAATGTTGAGTTGTTAGGTGGAGGGCTATAAAAGAGGAGAAAGTTACAGGAGGAAGTGGGAGTAGGGTGGCATCTGGTGAGGAGGGCTTCACAACCTTGTATGGAAATGTCTGTTTTACTGAGGTTTAGTGCTTGTTAGAATATAATAGCTAGTCCACCTCCTCTCTGGCTTGTGTGGTTTTGTGTGATGGTTTGATAGTCCGGAGGAAGTGATTAATGCAACACTGGGGCCATGTCATCTCCCAACCATGATTCTGTTAGGAATAGTCAGGTTGTGTGTCTGTGACCAGGTCGTAGATGTGGTGCTTGTTTTTTGAGTGACCGAGCATTAATGAGCTAGCAGTTTAGAAAAAGCGTGTTAGTGGCGGTGTTTTGTTTAGGAGAAGGGTGAACAGTATATTTTGAGCCTGTAGCAGGTGTTAGTTGTGATAACTGTGTGAGGGTCATAATAGTCTTGTTTTTCAATAGTGTTCCTCCTCCAGCAGGTTTAGGAGGCATTTTGTTGGGTCTGTGTGTGTGGGTGGTGGACTTCGTGGCTGAGAGACACTTTTTTTTTTTTTTGGTAGGGTAGCCTTATTGTGTAATAGACAAGGGGATGCAAAGTTGAGTGGCATATTTTGTTTGCGTCTGTTTAGTGTGGAAGGAATATGGGTTAAGGGTGATAGAGGACCATGTGGATCATGATGTAAGGCTCTATATTGTGCAGTGGATGAGAGGCGGGTGAATCAATGTTGCTATGTTGGGGTGCTTGTGGTAGATGTTTGAAGAGTGAGAATGTAGTGCTAAATATTGAACGGGATTTGTATTCTTTGTGTAGTTATGAAGGGTGGGAGTGGGTGTGACGATAAGTATAAAGAAAATTTGTTGATTTGATGTGCTGGTGTGTGGTCTGTATTTTTTTGTTGATGGGAATGTTGATGTAGTGGTTTTCGGTGAGGGATTTGTATACAAGTTAGTGCTGGTGAGTGGAATTAGAGTATTACAGGGGGTGTTGATGTGTTTTGGAGATGAATGTATGAGGTGTGTAGGAAGGGATGGATGTGTGTCAGGGGAGTTTGTATTAGTTGTGATGACTGGAAGAGGTAATGTGTGGTGGAGTGTGAGGATTGTATGGTTGTGGATAATTTGTGAACAGAGGGGAAGGGTGTTTGTTGATGGTGTTGGAAGGCTGGGTTTAGGAATTGTCATGATGAAAGGTGGTCTGTGTGGAGCAAATAGAGGATAGTGTTGTTGGTTTGTATGAACCGGGAATGTGCCATCACCCACACAACACAAAACCACATTATACATTACTTTCAGCCTTCCAGATACAGATTGTGTTAGTGGGAGTGGACAGAGTAGTGTTTGCTGTGAGAATGAAGGTGTTTTACTGTTGGGATTGTGGTGGATATGTTTATAGGTGTTGTATATGGGGTATTGTGTTGGGACATTGCAATCTGTATGACGTCAGTCTGTGATACAGGAGTTGGATGTCTTTGCTGATGATGTGTTTGCATGTTGATGGATGTGAAGGGAGTAAGTTCCTTTCTGATAAATGGGACATTGTGCAGCATGTCTGGCCCTAGTCCCTACCAGTCCCAAACAGGCAGCTGCCCTTGTCTTCTCCACCCTTAACCTTGACCCCCAGGCTCAGACACCCTGAGCCCTAGGCTTAAAAAGCCCTGCTGGCCAATAGAAACCTAGTCCTAACCCAAACCAATCAGATTTGTAACCGTAATTCAAACAACCAATGGGAGACCCTGCCCTAA
Source organism: Pleurodeles waltl (assembly GCF_031143425.1). Classification (NCBI taxonomy): domain Eukaryota; kingdom Metazoa; phylum Chordata; class Amphibia; order Caudata; family Salamandridae; genus Pleurodeles; species Pleurodeles waltl. The sequence goes on along the minus strand of NC_090445.1, from coordinate 1,458,724,452 downwards.
TCACCAATCATTCCCCTATTCCAGACAACCAATCACAGTCCCAACCCTAGAACCACAAACCAATCAGACGCTCGGCCCTACTACCAATCAACCTCAGATGTGACCTGTCTGTAGACATTTTACAAGTATGAAACCCATGCATACTTTGGGTGGGGGTGAAAACAAATGCAGGAATTAAAGATGGTATGTTTTCACCAGCATGCTTTTCAGCCGAGATGGTTGGGGGTGGGGGATAGGAAAGGTAACTTGCCTATGAAGTAAACTTGCTGTGAATTTTAATTGCATTTTCCTTAAGTATGCCATCTTCCCGATGCACACAAATTTGCGTAATGGTACTGCCTACTTGAGTCTTTTATCTTAGCTTCTTGCTAGGTGACTCCAGACCTGAAGATAGTTAAATATATGTTAATCTAAAAAAAATAACAATGATCACTGTAAATTTGACTTTTTCTACAGAAAACCTTGATCTATGATCCTGCAAAGAGAATTGCAGCCAAAGAGGCCTTGAACCACCCGTACTTTGATGACCTGGACAAATCCAATCTTCCAGCCAATCAGAACAAGAACTAATTAAAATGCTCCCATGGAGATAATTTCCTGCTTTGTTTCGGGATTACACTTGTAACCTTCGGTGAATCACCACTTTTATTTTTCTTGTCAGTCCTGTCTGTCCTTTATATGTATTTGCGTGTATTTTTGTGTAAAGGATTTTCGACATTTAGATTGCTTTATAAGGATACATAAAATGTAAATAAATCTATCTAATATTTGTTAAGCATTTAAATGTGATGTAGGCAAATCTTATGAGTTTCTTTAAAATAAACTTAAATTCTATACTGTGTGAGTTTATTCTTTTAAAATTGTGCCTTTTGAGTTGAGTGGTGACATGGGTGCTCTTGTATGCCTTGTTGATGCCTCAAATGCCCATGTTCTGTCAGAGGAGGGAGGTGAGCCTCCTTGAAACATGCTTGCACAAGGCTGTGCTTGTAGTCTGCATTGACTCTCTTGCAGTTGCCCATATCAGAAGGACATCTTTGCTGAAAGCCCTTGTTGCGTGTGAGCGCAAGTGTACCAAAGCTCTAAAGGCCCTATAAGTTGTCGCATGTGTTCTCCAGCGATTCCTGTGCATCTTTTTAGTACTTAAGGTCTCCATCCCACCTTTATAGTTCCTTTGGATATGGCTGTGGTGCACCCTCATCCCTTTGCTTACTATGATTTTTCTCCAAGTGGGTGGTGTTTCTCTTTTTAAAAAAAATGTTTTTTACGGATGTGACTTTTGCATAGTGCGGTTGACATGGAATTGCAGTTGTGCCTTTGCTCGGGTTTTTATTTTGCACAGTTCTCGTTGGTGCTGTGCAACTCCCTGACCCATGCCTCCTGCCCCTGATGCTTGCAGGGACAGGTATGCAATAGAAAGGCCTTATTGTTGGGTTTCTGGGTATGTGTGTATGAGCTGCTAACACTTTGTCAATCAAGCGATGCAAGTTTGTGCTGGAGGGTAGTCGTTTGGAGAAGTTACCATCTTTAGCTGCAGGTAAGTAGCTATGTTTTCTATAATGTGTAAGGTTAAGTGAAGATGCAGAAACTTCAAGTGAATGGTGACTTGGGGTGTAATTGAGATTTAAAGTAGTGTACAGCTATATATATATATATATATATATATATATATATATATATTAATGTAAAGATATTTGAAGTTTTAGGAAAATGCTTTGTCCTGAATACTGCCCAAGTGGTGCACAGTTCTTGCAGGTTTGGCTTTGGGATTCTTGGATAAATGCCATGAAATGTAATTTTAATACAGAGGAAGCCTCGAGGATCTCGGTCTTGATGGATTTTTTTTTTCATATAGTTTCAGAGTGTTCGCCATTTTGCTGCTGTAAGGCAGAAGAACAGATGGACAATGGAAAAATGGGAGGGAGGGTGTTAGACTGAACTAGAACTCAGTATCTTCTGCATGTAAATGCAGCAAAAGTGCAAGAGTTAACAGATAAAGTAGGGGTGAGTGGAACTGTGGATTAACCCCCCGATTGAGAGTACGCAATAAGATGTAAGTTGAGCAAGGACAACTCATTGTTGTAGTGTGGTTAGGAAAATGAATGTGTAAGACTGTTTCTCTACAGTTAAATGGAGCCTTAAAAGTAATAGTTGATGATTAATGGTGTTTTAAGATGGTGGAAGAATTCTTATAAGGTGTTCGTGGAGGAGCCTGGGTCCTATATTCCTCTACAATAATCTAGAGCAGAAAGGACTGCGAGTTAAGTGCTTTTGGCTAGCCAAAAACCACATGGGCAGTTCTGATGGATATAATATTCTATAAAGGCTGAAAGCTGCTAAGTGCAGAGCACCCTTAAGTTAAAAAGGGCAGTTTGGTTCTTATTCCAGAGCCTTGGCTAAACCTATTTAATCACTGTGGTGTGTAGTTATGGTTGAACTGCTTATTTTTGATTTTAGCCATTTATGTAGCGCAAACAGCTACGTTCTAATAAGCGCCCGTGCATGGTTGGGCACAGTTTTTATATAGGTGAGGCAGTTTTTGATTTTCATAGCTTTGGTACCAAATTTGTGCAAAAGTATTGCCAAAATAACTTAATCCTTCATGGAACGTTTTGTGCCAGGCCTCAAGTGAGGGCCAAGGAAATGGAGGGGGCAGGGGAGTGTTCCTAAAAAAGCAGATTCCCTTAGGAAAATGTGCTTTCCAGTATAGAAAACAAATAAACGGAATTGCAGTGTAGGAAGCTGCCCAGCTAGCCTGGTTTGTGGTGGGTACCTATGGTACTTACACACCTTATTCCAGGTATCCCCTTTAGTGAAGTGTAGGCAGTGTCGGGAAGCCAGACTCTTTAGAGGAAGCTGTGGATGAGCAGCCAAGGCTTATCTAGGAGACATGCAAAGCTCATGCAATACTACAGTAGTCACACAGCACTTAAACACATGAAAGAAAGCACTCAGTTGTACAAAAACAAAGGTACTTTATTTTGGAATAAATCACCACAAAATACTAGAAAGGGTAACCGACCCTTAAGAGGTAAGTAATACACTAAATTTATACACTAGTAATCAAAGGCAGGCATAGAAAAGGTTAGAAAACAGTGCAAAAGCAACCAATAGTAACCCTAGGGGGAGCACAAACCATATACTAAAAAATGGAATGTGAATAAAGGGTTAAACCTAATTTATTCTTATGTTTATCTGGATCAGGGGGTCTCCAGCTGTCCCTGTAATAAGTGCTATGCTGAATTAAATGCCTATCAAACTACTATTAGGAGTCTGGTAAAGGTGATCAGGCCAAATAAAATTACATTATTGGCCACCCCATGCAATATTACCAGCAGTAATTACCTTGGAGCATCAGGCAAGATTGCCAGTAGTAAACTGAAAATTGATTTATAAATTTGGAATCTCTAAAAGGTTAATACAAAATAGACCGTTCCAATACACCCAGCACCATAGTTGTAATTTTAAGTAATTGGTCTTCACAACGCCTCATGATTTCACTAAAATATCTGCTTTAAACATATTTTGGAAAACGAGTCATTTGATTAGTTTTGTTTGTAGACAAATGAGTTGTGAAAATCTACACATTTTCATTTCAAATGCATGCGTTTCAATTTTGAGATCCATTTAATAATTTAAACAAGCAATGGCTTCTATTGCAGTAGGCTGGGCCACTTTCAGGTAGCAGGAGGGCTACGAGTATCTCCTAAGCTGTTAGAGAAGCCTGATCTGAAAGCAGAGGAAGCTTTTGTTCCAGTCTCTTGTACTGGAATGTTTATATTGGCTAGTTGCAACACTGAAGAAAATGGTAAACATTACAGAAATCTGTGACTGTCCCAAGTGGGTTGGGATGTGGTAGAGAGTCTACTAGGGACCAGTGTGGCATGCCCTGAACCCCAGGGACAGTGGGATGTGGGAACCAAAGGGAGCTCCTTTTAAGACAAAAGAAAGAAAAAAAAGTCGCCATTAGTGCCTTTTACTTCTGATGAATACACCTACCTGTGGATTCCTCACCTAAAGAATTCTCCCCTCGCGCCAGCTTTGATGGAAATTTCTTCTAGCTCTGCACGTCGACGAAGTCGCAATAGCCCGACTCCACGCAACGCCATATGGCGTCATCTAGGCAATAAGAAGCCCTCGTCGACAAGCAGACGTCAGTTCCCTTTTTTCCGTGCCTTCGAATAACGTTTTTTTTTCGAGGCTAACGGGGAGCTACAGTTGCGCATCTGTAGTTACAATGTCGCAGCCAAGAAAATCTGGTTTTAAGCCTTGTAACCAGTGTGGGGGTCGGATATCTGTCACTGACCCCCATGAAAATTGTATCTGGTGCCTTAGTTCCGACCATGAGGTAGTCATGTGGTTCCTGCCAGCGCATGAAGCCTAAGGCGCTAAAGGAAAGAGGGGCTACATTGTTCCTAACCCGTTCCAAGAAGAGGAAGGAAAGGCTGCATCAGAGAGAGTTCTCTTCAAAATCTTTGAGGACTCCTCGTCGTCATGGAGACTTTCGGTGCCGTCACGACTCTGGCGCCGATCGAGTAGCGGTCTGTCCAGGTCCAGGTCTGCATCTCCGTCAGCTCGGTGGCGTCCGACGTGAGAGATTAGCCCGACCATCACTCCTCCGCCTCCTGCGACTCCGACTTCACCTTTGTCGGTGTTTGAAGTCGAGCCTCTTCTTCAAGAACCGGCGGCTTCTCCGGAGCAGGAGTTGCCTGGCTCATCATCGGCTTCTATGCCGACACCACAAACCTAGCCGGCTTTCCCGGCACCAGGTACGGATCCTGCAGCATTTTAAAATGCCATGTTCAATATCTTTTCCACCATGGCGCCTGATGGAGGGCATGCGGGTCCATCGGGCCCTTTAGCTTTTAATTTGGGTGCTCCGGCTCCTTACAAGCGGACGCCCTTCATGCCATTTTTGCTGTCTGGAGGTGCTGCTGCACCGATGCCCTTGGCTTTGCCAAGGAGACCAGTGACACCTACATCGTCTGCGACTCCGATGCCGGTGGATTCTCCACAGATCCAGCCCACTGTCAAGGTGGCTGTGGTGCCGCAGGGTCCAGTGTCAAATGGATCCGAAGAACGGCGCCAGCGAAGATCTTCGGCGTCGGCCGATGCCTTATTGACACTGGGTCTCAAATCCAGACTCCGGTCTAGGTGTCTGGCTTTGCGACACTGGGTCTCAAATCCAGACTCCGGTCTAGGTGTCTGGCTTTGCGCCTCCTTGAGGAAGAGGAATACAGCAGGCAACATCTGGAGGAAGGCGAAATCTTGGAGCATTTGGGTGATTTTCAGGGTCTGGACACTGCAAGAGGTATTGATACTTCCCCTGAATGGGATTTGGCTTCCCCTGGGGAGTATACTGAAGAGGCTGCATCTTTTCATGCAGTAATAAGAGAGGCTGCAGACTTTTAAAATCTTCCTCTTCCGGCTGCTGAGGTGAAAAGGAACCTTTTGACGGGGGTGCTGCATCTGGCCTCGGTGGTGACTGAGCCTCTCTTGGCCTTCAATGAGGCTCTCCTAGACCCCATCAAGGACATTTGGAGGAAACCTGTGACTTCTACAGCTGTCAACAGGGTGGTGGCAAGGCGCTATAGTGTGGCTCCAGGTGACCCTGACTTCCTCTCCAAACATCCAACTCCGGAGAGTTTGGTTGTTCAGGCTTCGTGCTCTTCCCGGTCATCCCCTGGTTCATTCCACAGGACCCCTGCGGACAGGGAGTCAAATAAAATGGACCATGCTGCAAAGAAGTCTTTTTCATCTTGTAGTATGGCCTTGAAGTCGACCAATGCAACCTGCATTTTGGGACGTTATATTTGTGCCCTTATGAAGGAAGCAAAAGGCCATCCAAACTTGCCACAAGAGGTGTTGCATTTGCTAGTGGACTCTCAGGCAGTGGCGACCCAGGTGATCCAGTCTGGGTTAGACACCTCTGACTCTGTTGCAAGGGCTATGGGCACATCCATAGTATCGAGGCGTCAGGCTTTTCTACAGATGTGCAGGTGACTCTCCTGGATCTGCCTTTTGATGGAGCAAAAACTTTTTGGGACAAAGGCAGATTCTGTTCTTTAACGTTTCAAAGAGAGCAGAGCCACAGCAAGGTCGTTAGGCCTTCAGGCAGCTACTTCCTCTTCCTTTAGGTCATATAGGAAGTTTAGGGGTTTTGGAGGTGGCTCCTCCTTTCGTGGCAGATTCCAGGCACCACAACAATCTGCAAGCTCCCTGCCTTACAGATCCTTCAGGGGCAGAGTACGTACAAGAGGAGCAACCCAGCAGCACTCTGCCTCTTCCTCTGGAGGGGTGCAGCAGGGAAAGCAGCCTTAGTCCTCCTCCGCTCCCTGTTCACTTGCCCCCGTAGAGGGGAGACTTGCCCAATTTCTTCCAATGTGGGAGTTTAACATCAGACTCTTGGGTCATCGACATTGTGAAGAGAGGGTACGCTCTTCCCTTTCGGGAGTTCCCTCCTCCCTTCCCTCCCCCCTTCCCTCCCATCCTTCTGTTCGGAAGACCATCTTCTGTTACTGCAACAGGAGGTGTTATCCCTATTGGCAAAAGGTGCAGTAGAGTTGGTTCCTGAGCAGGAGAGGGGGTCAGGGCTGTTAATCAAGATACTTCCTGATCCCCAAAAAGGATGGTCGGTTGAGACCATTTCTGGACTTGATGTTTTTGAATTGGTTCCTCAGGCAGGAAAAGTTCAAAATACTGACCCTTTCACAGGTTCTTTTGATGTTGAACGAAGGAGATTGGATGGTGTCGATTTGCAGGGTGCGTACTTCCATATTCCAATCCTCAAATCGACCAGGATTGTGGTGGGATCGCAGCATTATCAGTTTGCGGTCCTCCCGTTTTGGTCTTACTTCAGCACCTCGAGTCTTCACAAAGGTGATGGCGGTGGTAGCGCAGAGCTCAGAAGATGAGGGATAGCGGTGTTTCCCTATCTGGACGATTGGTTGATCAAAGCCAAGACTCCGGAGCTCATGTGGCGTCACCTGCAGTTGACAACTCCAGTTGTACGACCTGGGTTTTTCATCAATGTGCCCAAATCTCATCTGGAGCCTTCGCAACGCCTCCTGTTCATTGGGGCAGTACTGGACACGACATTGAATTGGGACTTTCCTCCGCCCCAGCGGGTTCAGGACATTCAGGCGTTGATTCTGATGTTTTGAAATGGAGCGGTAGTTCCAGTCCTCAAGGTCCTTCGTCTGCTTGGTCTGTTTGCTTCTTGCATGCTGCTGGTCACTCATGCACGCTGGCACATGAGGGCTCTTCAGTGGTGCATCCGCAGGCAGTGGTTTCAGCACAAAGGGGATTTTGAAGATTCAATCACCAGAGACACTGCGGTGGATCTTCGGTGGTGGGCAGCGATCAGCAACCTATTGCAAGGAAGGCCGTTCTCGCTGCCTCCGCCGGTGGCCACAGTTGCAACAGATGCTTCCACTCTAGGGTGGGGAGCTCATCTGGGGAACCTGGAGGCCATTGAGGTTTGGGTTTGGCATTGGGCCAACCCACTGCTGCAGATGGTTGTGTGCAGTGGTTAGTTGGGTTCAGGGACTGGCCAGAGACCATGTTGGCCATGCAGAGTAGGAGGGTTAGGTGTCCACTTGTGCAGAAGCTGTGCCCTGTGCTCTGTCACCCCACTACACACAGCTAAAGGCCACCTCGTGCTGCCATACACCTGCTGTGCATGGCAGAAGGCAGTGGCTGCAGGCTGCTTGAGGGCGTTTGGTGTATGCTCAATTTACAAGATGATAAACTGAAATTCAACAAAGAAAATCACAGTGAACATGGAATGGGTTTTGAAGTGACATACTAAATGGCTTTAACAACCTGACCTTCCCTGAAATTTACCAGTTGTAGTTTAATGAGGGAACTACCTTGGATCCTATCCTCCCATTTTAAATTAAATCAATGATGCCATTTTAAATGTCATCAGCTAATGATTGACCGTGTGCTGAAAGCTTTGTGGATTGGAAATAATTAAACGAGCTATACCAGAGTTGGCAATACTTCACAACCTGCAGGACATGGAGCATTTGTCAGCTCACCCACATTTGGTAAATTACTTTTTTTTTTTTTCTCTCCAACAAGCCTAACCAAGTGCCTTCGTATACTGTACTGGGAATAACCTTCAAAAAGTGAACTATATTTACCTTTAATGGGGCCACCCTCCTTAAAAAAAAAAAAAAAAAAAAACATGACCCACAACTGAGTCAAGAATCGGACAGGCGGCCATTATCTCTTGAAAAAGACCTTGTGCAGTGCTTATGTTGTACATTATTCTGCAATGCCTCCATCACCCACAACTTATAAACATAATTGTTACTTAGAATCTGCCTATAGCAACTACTTATCCACCAGTAGATGTCTTGGCACATTCCTAGGTTAATTTATTCTGAACAGAAGCATTGGCTAGTCTCAGGTTTTTTTTTTTTTGCATGGGTTTTAAGTCAGAACCTACTTTAAAACATGACTCTGCAACCCACATCAGATGCTTTAATCTGTTAGCTTGTTTAACATGGAGCAATACTTGCAACCCATAAATATTTTTGTTTGGAAAAGCTGTACTATATAACTTTCAACATGCACAACCACACTTAACGCTAGGGCTTATGGTATTTCCATTCTATGCACCCACATATGTACGCACAGTTAATCCTCTAAGCTGGATATATCTGATAGACTTGTAGCTACAGATTCCTTACCTTTGAATTCCATGGCGTCTGCTTTGAATCCAGATTTTTTTTTTTTTACTGAGGAATACCCTGCACGTGCCGTTGGGTGGTGTCAGTCGGCTCCGCGTGGCATCGTCAGCGTTGTTGGAGCAATCTGACGCCACAGTCGCCTATAAAGGCACCACCCTAGCGCGTGTACGTCAGTTCTTTTCCTTCCGCACCAGTTAAGCACAGGTCTGTGATCGAGCTACCTTCTGTGGCAGGCTTTTATTGACCTTTTTGTAGAAGAATTTTTCATCTCTGCCTTGAGGAAGACATGGTTCAAGCTGTGTGGCGCTTACCATTGTGACGGACCCCCCATCAGGTATGTCTCTGGTGCGTCGACAGAGTCCACAATTAAGTCGTGTTCAGACTGCCGGGCTACAGCCCCAAAAATATTTAAGAGCCGTACCTGAAGCGCATGGCAGCCCAGCAGTCGATGTCAGTAGGTGTGATTCCTAGGAAGTCACCCGCCCGAAGAGGTTGTTGCAGGATTACTCGGAGCTTTAAGTCCTCCAGGCAATCGGAAGAGGCACAAAGTCCAAGCAGACTCAGCCATGCCTGTCGGCTGACAAGGCATCACCTACCACCCCCCCCCCCCCCCCCCCCCACCCCACCCGCTATGTGGGAGCCGGAGCTACCTCTGCTCAATTGAAAATTTTACAAAGCCATGCACCTTCCATTTATGCGGCCAGTCCCTGCTGGTAGGTCTTCGGGCCCTGCGGGGGTCAGCAGGGGCCCCATCAGGGACCCCAGGATCTGATATTTTATCCTGATCAACACTGGTTCCACACAGTCTGGCTCTTTTGGTGTCAGTGAAGTACAAGCCTCTACTTCCCATAGTGCCTTCCCTTCCGTTCCTCCTGATAGGGAATCCAAGAGACTGGACCAACTTGGGAAGATTTCTTCCTCCACCCTGGCATTGAGGTCTGTAAACACCTCATGCTTATTGGGCCGTTTTTCCCATACTTTATGGGATATGGTGGCACAGGTGCTGCCCCAGGTCCCGAAGGACGTGCAGGACACTCAAGCCGTCAAGCAACGCAGCCAAGTTTACGACTCGGTGTGGTTTGGACTTCACAGACTCACTGGGCAGGGTGACTTTCATAGACAGTGGCCCTTTGTCGCCACGCTTGGCTTTGTACATCTGGCTTTCTGATGGATACAACTACCTGTGGATTCATCACCTAATGAATTCTCCAGCATGCCCTTCGATGTCTCTCGCCTTTTTGGAGAAAAGGCAGTCTCTGCGGTTCAAGAACTCTCGAGCTACGGCAAGATCTTTGGCCTCTCGGTGTCTGCTTGCCAGCAGTCTGCCTTTCACCACTTTCGAGGCCTCAGAAGGGGTGTGGTACTGCGCCACCCACAGGTCAGCCACCTTCCTCCATCTCTGCATCCAGTGTGTGGAGGAGGTTGTGATGCCTTCAGGCCCAGAGGGTCTAGCCAAAGGTCGGCCACCACCCAGCCCCCTCTTCCACAGCACCCAAGTCCTCCTAGTATGATTCTGTAAGACCATGCTTGTCCAGTTGGAGAGCGGATTCAATTTCATCTCCCTCACTGATAGTCCATTACATCGGACAAATGGGTCTTGCAGATCATACAGAAGGGCTAGTTCCTCCCCTTCTAGTCTTTCCCTTCATCTGTCTCCTGTGAAAGAATGGCTGATGGAGGATCATTTAATCTTGCTCTGTGAGGAAGTTACAGCTCTTGGCCAAGGGAGTCCTAGAAAGGGTTCCGATATCAGAAGTAAGCAGTGGCTGTTACTCCCGCTACTTTTTGTTTCCAAAAAAACACAGATCTTTGCCCTATCTTGGATTTAAGGGACTTAAATCTCTTCCTCAAAAAGGAGAAATTCAAGATGCTGACTCTTGCTCAGGTCTTTTCTGCCCTATACCAAGGAGACTAAATGGTAGAGTTGGAATTGCAGGATGTGCATCTTCATATCCTTATCCTGCCTACCCACAAGTGTTACTTGCAGTTCGAGGTGGCCCACGAGAACTTTCAGTTTACCATGCTCCCCTTCGATCTTACCAGTGCACCCCTGGTGTTAACCCTGGTGATGGCGGTGGTAGCAGCTCATCTGCACAGGCTAGGGATTCCGGTCTTTCCATACCTCGACGACTGGCTGTTGAAGGCTCATACGCCCAAGCTCATGTCAACCACCTTCAGACGGTGAAACTCCTGTATTTGCTAGGGTCACTATAAACCTGGAAGTCACACCTTTCTCCCTCTCAAAAGCTCCCTTTCAACTGAGCCGTTCCTGACACAGTGCAGTTTCAGGTTTATTCTCCCAAGCAGCGAGTCCAGGATATTCAGGTTATGATACCGATGTTTCGGCCTCTGGATTTCTGTGAGTCTGTGAGGCTGTTGGGACTCTTGGCCTCCTGCATCCTGTTAGTCAAGCATGCCAGATGGCATATGAAGGCTCTGAAGTGGGACCTGAAGTTCCAGTGGGTGCAGCATCAGGGAAATCTTTCAGACACGGTTCACATCTCAGATGGAATTGCAAAAGACCTGCAGTGGTGGTTAGTGAACTGCGATTGGGTCAGAGCCAGACTCCACTCCCTTCCCCAGCCAGATGACGAGTCACTTCTGGGATGTGGCAGCCATCTGGGAGAGGCGGAGATGAGAGGCTTCTGGTCTCTGACGGAATCTGAACTCCATATCAACTTTCTGGAGCTCCGGGCAATACGACTGGCATTGAAAGCATTTCTTCCTGTTCTAAAAGGGAAGATAGTGGATGTGTTCATGGACCACACCACCGCAATGTGATACTGCAACAAGCTGGGTGATGTTGGGGGGGGGGGGGGGGGGGTCTCATTGACCCTTTGTCAAGAGGCTCTGCGTCTTGGGACATGGCTGGAACAGCAGGGCATAACCCTGGTGGTGCAACACCTGACAGGTTCTCTGAATGGCAGGGCGGACTAACTCAGCCTTCGATGCGTAGCTGATCACGAATGGTATCTCAATGTGTATGTGGCGCAAGGACTCTTTCAGCAGTGGGGAGAGCCTTGGTTAGATCGGTTAGCCTCAGCAGAGACTGTGCAATGTCAGCAGTATTGCAACTTGGAGTTTCCGAGGTGGCAATCTCTCTGCAACGCTTTTCATCGCAAGTGGAGTTCAGGCCTCCTGTACGCTTTTCCGCCCATACCACTTCTGCCCAGAGTTCTCAAGAATGACCGGGCCCATGTCATCCGAGTGGCTCTGGATTGGGCACAGTCTGGTATCCTGAGCTTCTGAAAATGAGCATCAATCCTCTGATCAGGTTGCCCCTTCAGGAGGTTCTTCTGTCGCACAGCAGGTGAAGGTTCTCCACCTGAACTGGTCAACTCTGTGCCTCCATGTGTGAAGATTTAATGGCTGAAGTTGATCGCTTTTGACCTTCCTCCCAAAGTCTGTTACATTATTTTGGCAGCCAGGCGATCCCTCCACTAAATTGGTAGACGCCTGCTGTTGGAAACGCTTTGTATATTATTGTACAGAAAGTTGTATTGATCCTTTCTGCTTCCTTCTGATATCCTTCTCTTTATACTTTCGCTTGCCCAGCAGGGTTCTCCCTTGGGTAGTCTCAAGGGTTATCGTTCTGCCTTATCTGGATTCCTTTGGCTCCCTGACCAGCTTCACTTCTCAAATCTCCCATCGTACATAGAATCCTCAAAGGGCTTCTACATATGTTTTCCCCCCCCCAGGCCCTATGTTATGCCCTTATGGGACTTAAATCTGATCGTCACATTTCTTGTGTGCTCCCTTGGAGCCCTTACAAAACTGTCCTGCTGGCTCCTCACTGTCAAGACAGCCTTCTTAGTGGCAATAACATCTGCCAGGAGGGTAAGTGAGATGCAGGCCCTTTCATCCAAGCCACCGTTTCACCATTTTTTCAGACCAGGTGGTTTCCAGAACTTATGCCTCTTTCCTCCCCAACTTCATCTGGGGTCAGAACATCACCTGCTTTGCTCCACCGTATCGCTCTAAAGAAGACATGGCTGGACCAAAAAAGAGCATTGTCGTTCTACCTTGACCACACGAGTTCCAGGTGGATGATCAACTCTGTGTGGTACGTAGGAGCAAAGAAGGGTCGCACAGCGCAGAAGCGAACCATTTCATGCTGGGTCGTTCTCTGCATCCAGATCTGCTACGCGTTGGCCAAGAAGCAGCCTCTTGAGCGCTCATTCTACCATGGGCATAGCTGCTACCACTGTGCTAGCTCGGACGTTCCAGTCCTGTATTTTTGTCAGGTGACAACATTGGCATATTTGTACATGTTTGCAAAATATTACTGCCTGGACAATCTGGTACGGAGAGACTGACACTTTGCCCATTTGGTCCTCCAGGACTTTTTTTTTAGTGTAGTTGAGGAATCCGCAGCCCACCGCCAGGAGGTTATGGCTTGGGTATTTATCCTAAGGTAAGGAATCTTCCGCTAGAAGTGTTTCAGATGAAGAAGTTAATTATCTTTGGTAACGCATTATCTGGTAGAGACTCTATCTAGCTGAAGATTCCTTAAACCCACCCATGCCTACCCGCTCTGTGGATATGTCTAGTAGGGTTAGGGTTTATCCCTTTCAGGGCCCTAGTTTTGCAGACGATCTGTTGGTTCCATCCATGACTCTGCTTCTGACATGAAAGTTTGTGGGTAAAAACACGTACGAGCGCTGGGGTGGTGCCTTTATAGGCGATTGTGACGTCAGACTGCTCTAAATACGCCACCCGGATCCGAAGAACGCCACCCGACGGCGCTCGCAGGGGATTGCTCACCAAAAATTTCTGGATCGAAGCTGGCACCAGGGAATTCAAAGGTAAGGAATCTGCAGCTAGATAGTCTCTACCCGATAGTGCGTTACTGACGGTAAGTAACTTGTTTGACTAGTATTGTCAGTGATGTCATTTTAGATCGTGAGTGATGTCATAAGCAGTGCATGATGGGCACAAGTCATAGATCACTGACCTATCTGAATTTCAGTGCTTTTTTCAGTTTTTAAACTTTGGCTCTTATCTCATTTAAGCACCTTATTACAATGCTACTTAAAGCTTTGTGTTTTTTTTTAATGTGAGGTACTCAATATCTAACTTAAATGTCAGTAACTTTTTATTGGAATTGTGTGTGTATATATATGTATGTAGGTGTGTGTGTGTATATATATCTATCACTCACGATATTTATATATATATATATAACATCACTCATGATGTTCTGACTTCATTTGATATCACTGACTTCATCCAATGAGTACTATCCGACTTCTTTACCTAATTTTGTGCTGCCTCTTTTGTGCTAGAGGGTGTATTTGTTTCCAAAATACTTGTGCTTCTAATGCGTCATGTGCATGTAGAGGTATTTAGTACGTTATGAATGTTGCTGTACACGACTAATGCGGAGTGTAGGTCACAGTTGATGATTAGTGTCCAGTATGTTGGACACAAGTTTGGTTTTGTTAATGTTTCAAACAGGACGGAGGGAGTAGTAGATACTAAGTATTGTAAGAATCCGTCAGTGTTTTGTTTTGAAGGGAGATCGTCTCAGCATGACAATGTCTACATAGGATAGATACTTATCTATGTACATTTCATTTGCTTGACCACCTACGGAAGGTGGCCTAGCTGTAGATTTCAACAGAGCATGAGGACTGTAGTATGACCTGTAGCACCTTACCATAATAAATGGGAAAGGGGGTGTTTGGCCCTGCCTCCCTGAGCCTGTTGTGGCCTTGAGGACCCCATCCTTGGGGGTCAAATGTTATTTTTATATATATATAAATATCTCCAAAAAACGACACAAAGGGCACTACAAGCAGCTTCAATGTTTACTCAAGGCTCATGTCATTCTTTCAAAGAAACAATATATCAGCTTGCAAAAAGCGACTCGTTTCGACCTCTGCGGTCTTCTTCTTTGGCCCAGATCATTACAAAAGCTCCTCTCATGAAAAAAAATATGTATACCATCCACCATGATAGACATAAAAGAAATCCTCAATACCTCCAAATACAAATAGTTGAATATCCCAGAAATCGAACAAGTCAGAGGAAAGGGACCACAACTATCTTACATATTATTCTCAAAACTTTCACCATTAGAATACTATCTTAGAACAATACATTAGATTTATCTAAATCAAAACCAAAACTCCATGGTAACATCAACCCACCCTTTGGTGGCCTCCTTTTGATGGGTCCCCTCTTTTCGATTTTTCTTTTCAACCTTTATTTCAAATCTTTGCATTTATGGATGGATGGATATATATATATCTCTATTTATCTTACATCATAGGTCAATTCCCTTATCCATTCCGGGAGTGTCGGCCAATATTAATAGCAAGACACAAATATACGAACATCCCTAACGGCTCAAACGCTATAATCACCAAACATAACCATATCAACAGGGCTGTAACCTTTTATCCAATGTGAACAAAAGTTCCTCATTGTGGTATAAATCTAGTGTCTACTGTTTAATCTAATTATATATTCAGATTCTATCCTCCTAAGGCTACGCTCCCTATCGCAACCCACTCTCTCCCCCCCCTCCCCCCACCGACCCCCCCCGCCCCCCACCCCACCAAAGAATGGTAACACCCTATCTACACCAAAAAATGACAATCCCTCAGACTTTCCGTCATGCACCAAATTACAGTGCTGGGCCACTGGATACATTGCCTCATTATTTTTGATGGCACGCCAGTGTTCTAATCTGTTTTTTGAGGGGAACAATATCCGACATATCACAAGCCGCAAGGGCAAACAATGACAAACAGCAAAATCAGAGTTACAATTTAAGAATTTTTGTTTTTTTATTTTTAATCTTCACTACCTTCCCTGTAGGTAACATGTATGTTCTGCAACTAACACTATTTCTGCAGGCCTTACATTTAGCACATTTATAAAAACCCTGTTGTCTGTTTAAGAAGGTGTCCCTCAATTACATCTGATAACTATGTACTAGTAAATCCTGTAAGGAGCTGCTTTTTCTGTATACTATTTTTGGGTGAGGGCTGACCAACTGGCCAATCACCTTATCCCCCTGTATCAAATGCCAAATACTGAGTCACAATCTTCCTAACTTCAGAAGAGTAAGCATTGTAAGTGGTTATAAATATCATCTTCTCATTTTCTTTCTACTTTTTTTTGGAAATAACAAGCATCTTTCAACCCCTGCCACCTTATGACAAGCATGCTTAATTAATTTCAAGGTATATCCCGTCCATTTTAAACCTCCTGATCATATTCGCCTGCTCATTCTGAAAACTTTCAAATGTGCTACAATTCCTTTTTGTTCTAAGTAATTCCCAGTAGGGTATGCTCCACTTCAAGTTTGGCGGATGATGGCTATCGGCATGTAGAATGCTGTTTCCTGCTGTTGACACTACATCTATGGTAACCATGATATAATGTGATTTCCATGGGATATTGTGTATCTTACTAATAATATCCATACTTTCTCTACAGTAAGAAACTAAAATAAGCACATATGGACATAAATAATCCAAATATATCGAAGTATTTTCCAATAAACTACTCTTTGCTGATACAATAGGTCTACCCGGAGGATTCTTGGTGTCTTTATGTATTTTTGGCAACATATAAAAGCAAGGTGCCACCGGTTTCTTAACCGTCAAATTTCAATTCATCATCTGTGAGAAGACCACAGTTGTAGCTTTCAAAAAGTAAATTGTGAAACATTAAGACTGAAGTACGGTATGCCACCACCGTCGACCTCTCACAACAATTTGAAAACAACTGCCTCCTCGCTTCTTTTTGATATTTTTCCAAATCCCATAGAACCACGTTACCACCCTTATCCGATGGTTTAATCACAAAAGAAGTTGCGTTGTTTAAAGAAACTAATGCTTGTTGCTCAGCTGTGAGATTCCTAGCAAACCTATCCCTGCTGTTTCTACTTAATTTGAGATCATATCACTGCTTCATGAAAAGCATCTATATTATCACGAGGGGTGTTCGATTACATTTTGATCTTGACTTAAACTTACTGGCATTTGTATCCCCAGTTACTAAACCCAATTCCTTCAACAAATCCATTTCAGTGTCCCATAATCTTTCTCCTACTAACAATTCTCTGAGAGTGGCCAACCCATTAATATCACCAATAGTCAATTCCACTGGCCTATCCACAACATCTAAAACCATCTCTGGATGTTG
This sequence comes from Pleurodeles waltl, assembly GCF_031143425.1. Taxonomy (NCBI): domain Eukaryota; kingdom Metazoa; phylum Chordata; class Amphibia; order Caudata; family Salamandridae; genus Pleurodeles; species Pleurodeles waltl. The sequence continues at coordinate 1,458,707,596 of NC_090445.1, read as the reverse complement.
CTGAATACATTTGACTTTCTGTTGGGTAAAGATTTTCAATAATTTCAGTTTTCTGACAAATTGAAAAACATCAATCCTAGTCTTAGTACAATCAAAATTTGCTACAAAGCAGAAGGACCGTCCCAATTCCAAAAAAGTCCGTTCATCACGAGATGAGACATGTGAAGAAATACTTACTATTGTGAGTTCATTTTCTCCCATCAACTTTCTCCTGCCCTGTCGTGTAATTTTCCCAAATGGCTTCTGTTTCTTACTGCCGTTCCGCCTTGCGTGATCTTTTCACATCTGCTGCCTTCTCCCCTTCCTTTGCGGTCGTTGATTTAATTGTTAAAAAAAAATAAAAAAAAAACTCTTCCAAGGTAGTAAAAGGCTGCCCGGAAGAGCTGCTGGTGCCTGATTGTTCCTCAATGGCTAAAACATTCTTGATACTGGATTCCGAAGATGTAATTTCTTGTTTTAGGGCCTCATCCTGTCGCAAGTTCTTTCTAGCCTGGTCAAACTTCCTACCAAATGTCAGGATAATCTGTCTTCTCTCTTAAGAATTTTCTTCTCTTTTTAAATTTAATCTCTTCATATTTGAGTTGCCCCTCCATTTCCTTGTAAAAGTTTCTAATTTCATCTTGTGCCAAATTATTTGCTATGGCTGCTTTAAGATTGCCAGTCTCCTCACTAATCGTAGTCCATTCCATTGCCGCATATTTCGAGAGAAGCTCCAACATACTCTTACATGTAACAGCCATTTATGTAGAGTGTAGACCATTCCTCCCAAAGTTTCGGGTGCGGATTTGCATATGTAGGAGTTATTAATATTCTAAGGCCACGCGGTACTCTTCCAACCTCAAAATAATTATTTAAGGAGATTACCTCCCAACGTCGGTTTTATTTTTTCGCACAATTTTTCCAATTGCCATAATTGTTGTTTGAGACACCCCACCTTGCACATCAGCACCGACTCTGCAAGGCACAACCAGGAAGAATAGCAGGGGCTGTCATATTTGTGTTTTTGTATAGTATTCTTGTCTGTTAAAGATAGATTCATTACTATAAGTTCCTCAGGGGCGTTGTTACCAACCTCCCAAAGGCCCCCTGCATTAGCAGCTAGTGTGTGTGTGTGTGTGTGTGTGTGTGTGTGTGTGTGTGTGTGTGTGTGTGGGGGGGGGGGGGGGGGGGGGGATAGGTAGGTAGGTAGGTTTTTCTTTTCTTTTGGGCCTCTTCTGTCTGCGACTCGGCAGACGAAGACTCGTAAATAACATGAAAGGGCTAAGTGGATGGATGTGAGTGAAAGGGTGGATTGTTAGATGTATGAATGAGTAAAAGATGATTAAGAATGGATGGATCAGTGACAGGGAGGGTGAATAGATAGGTAAATGGAAAAGTGACTGGATGAATGAAAGGGAGGGTAGATGGAAGGATGAAAAGGGATGGATGAATGGAAAGCTGGATGGGTGGAGTGAAAGGGTGAATGGAGGGACGGAATGAAAGAGTGAGTAAATGTATGAGTGCTACATTTTGAGGTTCACAATGCCACTGCTCCATTCTTTTCAGTTATAGTGGGGTGGAGGGGAGGGAGTGTGAACTGCTTGATGGCTTTTCTTTCTGCAACTTGGCAGATAAAGGTGATTGAGTCTAAGGATGAATGTGCGACTGAATGTGATGAAAGGATGGGAGAGTGGATGAGTAGATGGAAGAATAAATGAGTGAAAGGTTAGATGTAAGAATTGTTAATGAAAGGGAGGGGGTGAGTGGGTAAAAGGGAAATGGCTGAAAGGATGGATGAGCAGAGTTAATGGGAGGATGGATAGATGAATGAGGGTGGATAAGTGCAAGGGTGGATGGATGACTGAGTGAAAGGGAGGATGGATGCGTGTCAGTGAATAAGTGGATGGAGTGAAAGGGTTGATGAGCAAAAGTTTATTGAGAGGATGAATAAATGGATGAATGAGAACACATGGATGAGTGAAAGGGAAGGTGGATGGATGAGTGAAAGGGAGGGTGGATGGATGAGTGAAAGGGAGGGTGGATGGATGAGTGAAAGGGAGGGTGAATGGATAGGTAGATTTGATGGATATGTTTGGAAACTGGATTTCACCATTCCATCAATGAATGGATAACGGAAGGTAAAGGTAAAATTATGAATAGCAGCAGGTTAATGTAAGGATGATAGATATAATGAATGGATAGATGCTCTATAGTGACGCTGCCCACTGGATAGGACATCCCCAGAGTCCATAGAATCGCCTCTCCGACACGCTGACATCAGTACTTTCTCTTCTGTGCTACAATGTGGATCCAGAGTTCCTCAGGCCTTTGGCCCATAGCAACAAAAATGTTGTTGAGGGAACACTCTGCCCCCTTTCTACATATCCTCATGGATGGGTCCTGTGGCAGGCAGATGTCTTGGACCCTCATACTGGTTGCATGTGGAGTCCGACTCCTGTTGCCTTCGTCCGAAGACAATGTGGAAACACTATGAAGATCTTAGCTGCAGTGTGTGCCGGATACACTGCATAATTGTTTGGCTTACTCCAAGTCCAGGAAGCGGTTGCAAATTTGTTACAGGAGAAGTTCCCGCTATCAATCATCACCCTCGACATCAAAGGAGCAGACTTCGAAGCACTGGCGGTCAAAGACACAACATATGCGTACAACGGGTAATTCCAGTGTTTTGGATGCCTGCTCCCAAAATGGAGTCTGAGCACCCTGTGCCTCCCTGGAGACGTGGTGACTCTGGCCCAGATGCAGGATTATTACAACTCCCGTTGTCAGACAAATTTGTCTGGAAGAGAAATAACAGTAAATACAGTCATGGTGCTGAAACAAAGCAAAGGTTTAATTGCTTTGGCCCAAGGTGGAAGACTCGCGCACAGTGAGGCACTGTGGAGGGTGCTTCAAGCTTATCAAGTTGGGAGGGAGCTTTTATAGGCTTCAACACTCATTGGTTTGCATTACAGGCACTATTTCATTATCTATTAGCAGCTGCAAAACCTATAAATGAAAGCAAAATAATTATATTTTGAAGAAAAACAAGCTTATCTGTAGAGTACATTATGACAGTGACATCTTAAGGGGGGGGGGGGGGGGGCTGTATTCTGCTCTTTTCTCAATTCCAAGGCCCCTGTTTGAGGCAAATTGCATTTCATATGTAAAAACCTAGCCTCCCTAAAGGTCACATTCCGGGTACATTGTGTAGAAAGCTATAATTTTTTAACACGTCACTTTTTTATCTTTGCTAAAAGCACTATTTTACAGTCAACCATTCTGTGAGGAATCCCATTTGCAAAATAACCAAAGATTTGTCTTCAGAGGTTTCATGATTTGCGATTGCACAGATTGTCCCTGCACAACACCTGCCTTTGTAATTAAGAAACAGGAGACCGGAAACCCTACGTTTTATCTCAAGTGGTAAAGGAAATGTCCTACCTGACTCCATGCTGGTGGGGTCACACTCTGCATCAAATAGACCCTCTGGCTCCATACTATGACCTGTTCCGGTGCACAGTGCTCCACGGTTTCCAACATGTGATGCTGCAGTTCAATCAACCGACAGCAGTGCTGGTCACCAAACCAATTACCCTATCTGATGCTGAAACGCCACTCTGGTGGACGGCATCTGTGGTGCCGCCCAGATCAGATCGATTCCCTCCTCATCAATTTCTTGGTGTTTTTCCTTCAGGGGAACAGGCTTTTGGAATTGAAGGAGAGGAGCTGGGGTTTTGCAACCCTGTGGACGAGACTGTCCAGCCTCCTCTGGAGGATATTTGGCTGACTGAATTGGGTGAGGCTTGTGGCCTTGAGTCGACAATGACTTTGGAACCCGCCCCCCACCACACCCACATGCCTAGCAACGAATGGCAAGCTCATCCTTTGCTGAGGTGCTGAAGAGGGCAGCTGGGGTCCTAGAACTGCAGCTCACCACTGACCCCTTGCTAACAGTACTTCACCAGGGTCCGGCAAGAATAGACTGTGCTCTCATTCTATGATCTTTTATTTGGGGCTTGGGCTAAACCTGCTGTGGGGGGGCCCTGTGGACAGATTGATAGCCCATAGACACCGGCCTGCCCCCAGGAACCTGGCTTGTCTTTTCTGGCACCTGACTGACGTTTTGTGGTGCAGGCTGCTACAGCCTCTTCTGACCTCAGCATCCTCCCAAACATTCTCTGGGCATAGGGTCCAGATGGCTGGAAACTTGTGGGCAAAGTATTTTTTCCTCAACCAGTTCAGCCCTGTGGTCAATAAGCACCTCCTGTATTCTGGGGTGCCTTTCCCATGCACTGTGGGATTTAGTGGTACAACTGCTACCTCTTTTTCCAGAGGAGACCTGGAGTGAACTCGCCCAGACACTCCATGATGGGCGAGAGGCAGCTATGTTTGTCATAAGGTGTGATGTGGAAACCATGAACATAGTTGGCAGAGCCATGGCTTACTCATGCTGTGCTGTCATGCCTGGCTACATCTCTCTGGTGTTTTGGAAGCTGTCTGATCCACATTGGAAGATATTCCCTTCGATGGCACTCGCATTTTCGGCACTCATGCTGCTTCTGCGTTGCAATGCTTTAAGAACAGTTTGAGTGGCAAAGATTTGTAAATATGTTTGTAAACAGATGGACCAATCCTAGAATGGAGTCCTATAGTTCCTGTCAAGGAAAGCTTTGGCTATTTTTTTTTCTTCTCTTTTTTTTAAAGAGCCTGAGCATTTCCACCTTCTGGTGGCACCTGGTGTTCCTGCCTTTGCAGGTATTACTTCACTTTTTTTTTTTTCCTTCCACCTGTGGCTGTTGATGACAGCTTTTTATTGTTTACTGTATGGGCATCATATATTCATGTGACCCTAAGTAGGGTTAGCACCCGTTTTAACGGGGTTTTTCCTCCGAAGACTGGCTTCATGCTCAAGAGATAGTTACTTTTATCATAGGTACCCTGCTATCTATAGAGCATCCTCCGTATGGGTGTTAGTAACTATATTGTAATCCTCTTTGTATCCCTTGTAGGTAGCTTGTCATTATGTCTCCCTGTGATCTTTTGCGCATGGCATTGCTTACATGATTTTTTGTTTGTTTATGGTGTATTGTCTCCTTGCTTTACTTTTGAAGAATTACCTATGCTTCTCTTTCTAGTGTTGCTCTTCTCATGAGAGGTTCTTACTATCCTATTGGAGCTAGGGGGCAAGTGGTACCACCTTTCTACATCTGTGCGTCTCTGCACTTTTTAGCGGGCTATTCTTGCTACACCTCAACAGCATGGATTTGTGTCGCTGGCATCTCTGGCACTAGTGGTGCAGGGCAAAAGGGCCAACTACTTCTGGCTACATAAATCATGCTCTCATTTTTCACTTGTGCTGCCATTCTTGCTGTTCTTACACTGCTTCATCGCAAGGAGACATGTAATACTTTTTTATCGGTTGGAGGTAAGGTCCTGTACATTGACTGCAATAGGCCCCTTTTAGGCAGGAGGCCATACTCCATCTAGGGCCTCCAGATTTCAATGTATTTATTCCTAAAACGCCGCCATGTGGCCATCCTCTGTGTCGATGGCTGTCTTCCATCTTACAGTGGATATCTGGTTATTTACATGTTCCTTGAACATTATGGTTCAGTCTTCCTGGTGGGTTCTTGTCACATTATTCTTCAGGATGTCATAATATTTCTACCCCTCTAGGGGTGGTTATTTCCCTTCTGCGTTAAGATTCCCTAATTCATAAGAGGATATTCCTTTTTGCTGTGTTGCCTCTTCTTTCCGAAGATGCCCATAAACATTGGTATTATAAATGTGGAAGACCTGCTTTGTCTTTTACTTTCTGGTGTTTTCTTTTTTTTTTTTTTTTACTTCAGCCAGGTTTCACACATGTTGTCTTTTAAGCTTTTATAATCAATGACCTGATGAATATTCAGTCAGTTGGCATTGGTTAAATGCTTTGATAACCTTTATTTTCTTGGAGTGTGTGATGTCCACTACACTTTCTATTCGCTTATATAAGTACTAACCTGATGATTACATGACTTGATCCTCGTATCATTGTAGTGGTGCTTCTGTCTTGTCAGATAACTATGTATTTCCTTTATCATTACATTGACAATTATTTTTTATTTTCCTTATATGTTTCTTATTCATTCTCGATGGTCCGAGAGGTGTTTACTTTATCTGTGTCAGTTTTAATTTGCTGTTGTGGTCATCACCATACTTCTATTACAGAGCATTGTTCAATGCTTTCTTCTAAACAAATGGGTTCTTGGTTTTTCCCATCTTTTTATCTGTGCTTTTGCAGAGCAGCTTTTGCTTAAGTATTTTTTTTTATTTTTTATTTTTTTTAAATGACGAAGAGCTACAGCTAGTGGCAGTTGACTCTGGGCCTCCATGTACTGGCCGAAAATGGGTTCAATCCCACCTTAGGAGCAATTATTTGTTATGCTCACTCTGTTGGTTGTCTTCTCACTCATCTCTCCCCCCCCCTGCCAACTGCCGTGGTAATGCCTTCTCCCTGCTCTTCAATGCATTTAGGACTACTTGCTTGTGGTCCTTTCCATGGTTCTTATGGTGTGGAGTATGCTGTTACTTGACCTAATTACTCAGTGTTTGGTCTCTTTTCTAGACCTGTGTGTTCTAATCGTTGCCTTTTCGTGGGCTTAGTTGCATTTGCATTCAAATCAGCTACACAATGGCTTGCGTACTCATTCTACCACAGTCAGATCTGCGACGACTGCATTAGAATGCAGAGTTGCTGTCCTGGATGTCTACCAGGCAGCAACTTGGGAAGGGTGGGTGTTCCCTGCACATGTTTACCAAACATTAGAGTCAGGATACTCTGGTCTGTTGTAATGGGCATTTGGCCCATTCAGCTCTGCAAAATTCAATTGTCTAAAATTGATCCACAGACCCTCCTGGGATGGTATTGCTTTGGTATATTCAAAGGTGAGGGATCTGCTGATAGATGCCTATCAGATGAACAATTTACTTACCTTCAGTAATGCTGTATCTTGTAGAGACAAGATTTATCTGCAGATTCCTTACCGATCCTCCCTGCTCTGGGGACAAATTTCTAGGTCTAGGGATACTTTCTCCAGGGTCCTAGTTTGGTAACTTGCTGTGGGAAGTCACACTACAGTAACGGATGTTTGCGCACCAAGGTGGAGTCTTTGGTAGGTGACAGCAACATAGCTTCTGGAGTGGTTGATGCAGACTGCATCATGCAGCTCCCTTTCTTGGCATTTAGATTCCTTATTTGGGAGTTTATAACTTCTTGACACAGATGTCTCTCTTTTGGTACACTTTTTACTTAGGCAGTTTCTATTGTGGCTTCACGTTTGTGACGCGGAAAACAGTCACGATGGAAACTGATTTCAGTACCTTGGAGAAGGGATTATATGAACTCTAGCAACAAAATCCACTGGATGGGCCATTAACAGTTGCACAACGACCCCTTCCAAAATGCAGAGGTACTGCTGGGGAAATAAATTTGGGATCCAGTCTGGTGCCTGGGAGAGATTTCTAAGGTAAGGCCTCTACGGCTAGATCCTCTCTCTACCAGATAAAGCGTTATCTGTGGCATTGCCACGTGGTCCTCCGCAGCAGGCTGTTTCTCAAATTTGGAGTAAATGTTGTAAAACTAAAAATCCTGAGTGGATTACTACTAAGGTTTTTTTTTTTTCTCATTTCCATCTTCTGTCTTCGTGGTAATGAAATCAAATTCCATCTACCAAATCCTGTCTCTTAGAGATCATTGTGTGCTGTGAATTCGTATAACCACCTAACGACGTTCTGAGGTCGGCTGACAGTGGTTGGTAACACTGCAAAAATCACAAATTCACATCTTACAAATACATATCTTGCGATGCAATAAATTGTATGCTCCTGTAATGTAATTATACCTGTAAAAAACCTTATTCACGTGAGACGTACGTGATTAGCATATGGCAAGTTATGTGAAGGTGCACCCATAGCTCAACCTGTAATAGTCCTTGTGTATAGTGAATAGGCCCATTTTGCCTTCTATTTGAAATGGCAGGGTGTTCGTCATGGCGCTATATTGAAAAAGCTCGGCAAAACTCTCTAAACAGTACTTTTTCATATAATAGTAACACGTTAATGCATAGAATCGAATATATAGCGATTTGGGTTATCGCTTATTGTAAAGTACACTATTAATCTAGTAAAGGGGAAAGGCTGACTTGGTGTCGCAAATCTGCCCCAAACGTGTTGGTGCTTTTGTGCAATGCTGACGCACAACAGCATTTTTCAACCTAGCCCTAAGTAATTGGGTGGTCATAATTAATTGAAATGAAAATCAAATGGCAATAAGTCCTTTCGGGCAAGCCTGAAGATGATGATCGAAGTCAATCTCTGAAAAGAGCGAGCAACATTGGAAGCACTCCTTCCATTGAGAATGGTAATTCTAACTCTGTTCTTCCTCAATAAATCTTCCACAAACTCATCTTATCTCATGTGGTTTATTGGATTTTTTTGCCGTTCCAGGCGCAGGCTCTCTGCTTTGCCCCTTTCTCATTTGTGAAGTGCGCAAGAAACCCTTGTTCGGTGTACGCCGAAGGTTAGTTTGAGTTTAGTCTGTTAAATTGCATACGATGCAGCTACATTGTGTGCTTTCTTCATACGAACACTAGATGCCGCTGTGGTGTAACATTTTGCAGGCAGTCACACCAGGCTTCACGATTTATCTGAATTAAGTGGCTGGAAGCCAAGGGTGATTGAAACAATATATGGTTTGAGTGAGTCAGTCGGCGAGAGAATGATTTGAAATGGCTGTAGTCAGTACGGCAGTCGGATTAGACTCGTCTGATCATAATTTGGGATTGCTGTGTTACGTGGCACCTGTTTACCTCTCAATTATGACACTTCAGAAAACACACATGCTTTGTCTAACCGAAGTATTGATTGCCGCGACGCAATTTAAGGACATCGGGTATAAGGCAGGTTACCGGAGCAGTAGATAATGACCGCAAACAAAAGAAAGGCGAGTTGTCACAGTTCTGAAAATCGATACAACAAATTCAAAGAATACACTATTCACAGAATTAAAGTACACTACACTTGGCGCAACGTATTAGTTTTAAGGTAGTCCTTCCAAAAGGAATGGAGCACGATCTCTCCTTTCTCTCTACTCAAGAACTGCTCATATAAGCCTCCCCCTTTTCTATGTTTAGGCAGGATTTTCGATTTTATTACAGTATCAGGTTACCCCCAGATGCAGTGACCTCCAAAGGTAGCCCAGAGTATCAGTGCTGGATGATTCTGACGTTAAACATGATGCTGTGAAATATAATACAATGTATAACCAGTGCTTAAAATGGAAAAATAAAAGTGCAGGTACTCTGTACAAGAGTACCTGCTTGTTTCTGAGACGTGCCGGTACTCTCCAATGAAAAGTACTGCGTTTTTCTCGAAGTGCAGGTACTCTCCCTCAAAATAAAGAAGTGCCGGTACTCAGTAACGGACAGTACCGGCCCATTTAAAGCACTGTTTTTCGACGGTGAGCATTCACTGAGCATGTCCGAGTCTGAACTTCTGCCCCAAATCCTAACACCTGATTGCGTTTGGTGAATTTTTATAGAAGCCCAATTCTGTCACATGAACACGGGATTACTTTTTGTATATTTTTCAGCCTAGATTTCCAGTTTCATTTAAAATATTTTTATTTGCATTCTTTTGTATACTCTGTCCAATAATCTGTAACTAATGTCTTTAAATATCAGATTTGTGGAAAGCATACAGCTGTCCCAGGCCTAGGCAACAGGGACGGTGGTGGTCTGTGTAGCGCTGACAGAAAACTGGTGGCAGAGGAAGGAAACCGAGCCGAAGGGGCCGGCTTTTTAGGCTGAGCCTAGGCAGCATGCAGGCGCTCTCTCTCGACATGCTGTATCCACTTATATGGGCTTTCACCACACCCATCACTTTCATTCGTTCATTGGCCTTCCTTTCACAATTCCTTTGATTTATTTTGTAAATGCATTACCTTTGTCCCGCCTTTTGTCTTTTTTTTGTTTCTGCCCAGGAGACGGACCCTGTTACATGGATTAATGCACGATCAGCCATATACAGTAGTGCTGGGCCACTACTTTTTATGGGCGAGCACAAAGTGCTCCGTCCATTCTGTAATCTCTCTTTGGGCTTGAAACCACGCCCGTGCCACGCCAGTCACTTACATTGGCTGCTGGTCTTGCCTTTTAAAATCTGCTTGCTTTGATTTGTAAAGGGCATGCGTACCTCATGCCTTTTCCGGTGTTTAGCCCATCTACACAGCACCGGTAAAGTACCCGTTGCATTGAAAATGCTTGTTTCTTTTGCCTCTGCTTGTTTTGGTAGTTTCCCTGCTTGTGTTCAGAGCTCTGCTCTGTATCTCTGAGCGCCGCCCTGTGTCCAGCTTTCATTCGCCTGTTTCCTTTAGCCCCTCCCTCCCCATGCTGTCCGTGTTGTAAATTCCCCGCTTCCACCACCCACCTCCCCTCTTGTCTGTGTTGACCACCTCCCTTGTCCCTCTTTCTCTCCCTTTTCTTTACAAAATGTTATTTTTTATTTAAAAAAATGTTGGGAGACGCTCCAACATCCACAGTGATCTCCTATGTCCATGGTATGTTAGCAAGAGGATGGCAGCTGCCGGAGGTCTTGTGCTCCTCCTAATGCAGAGCACACTCAAGCTCAGGGAGCACGCTAACCAAAGCACGCACGGTCACTTTATAATGGCTGCAGCAAGAACACAGCTTATGCTGTCAGAATGCGTGTTAATTACAACTGTATGCCTTGAGCCAGGAGCCAATAGTCATGCCGGCTACAAACAGCAATGTCCGCTATGGCTGCTTTTGTGAAAACCCTCTTGTTCCACATAGTCCAGCACTCTGAGTCTGCATGCTACATCGCAAAATGTGTTGACTGGGTGGGACTATACTGTTTGCAGAGTGTGTTGGCACTCCAGTACTCTATACATACACACACTTGATATGTAAATGCTTAGCCTTTGTATAATCTTGCATTTCCTCTGTATTTTATACTGTTCCTGAACTCTTGACATAGTTGTGAAACTGATGCTTTTTTAAAGCATTTTTTTTATTTTTTATAATTTAGCAACATGCTGCACAACAGACGCAATATCGTACAACATAGCTTACAAACATTGGCAAACCCAATAGCTCTAAACATTAAGGTCCCAAAGGTGAGACCTATTGGCTATGCCATTGCTTGTTAGGAAGGGGATTCATCTGTGGTAGTTTGAGCTGATGATTTAAAAAAAAAAAGAGGAAACACTAATGCTGTCCAAACAGATGTTATGGTAAAGCGGAGAAATAAGGCATTGATGCAGGAGAACAGGGAAAGTGTGGAGATAAAGAGCCTCATTTTGGTCCCAGTCGTGTGAAACAAGTATGGACGTCTTGTGTACCTTTTCTAGTTTAAGACAAATTTTCAAGGTGAGCAAAACAAACCTCATTATTCCTTTTGTAGTTTGATACGTGTTTGATAAGAGGGTAATGTTTTAATAAATAAAACTTGGCTAGTGTTCTCTAAAGTTTGCCATTCTATCATCCATGATGTTTTCACATGCTTGTTCTACTCAACGGGGACGTTTTCACAGCTAATGTACAACCTATAATACGCAAAACATTGCATATTGGGAAGTCAAGGACCTGTGTTTATTCGTTTTAAAGTTTCCTAAAAGCCGACATATTTCAAAACTGATTTCTTCTAAAAACATTAAGATGTCAATTCTATTAATGATCTTCCTAGTATTTTTTTTGCCTTAGCTGTGTCCTCAGCAGCACTTTCTGCCATCTAAATGACTACTTTTCAGCCATTCCTATAAAAATACTTGGAGAACTTATAACTTTGCCCAAAATATTCTAGGACTGCGGTTGGAATACTAAAGCTTCATGGAATATTTGGGGTAAGTTGCTCTTTCCACAATTATTTTAGAACTGAAATTCTTTCTGTGTCTGCCACGCCCACTGCTGCCCTGAGTGCGCAGTTCAGGGAAAGAAACATGAACGAGGGGCCAGACCTCATTCACAAATATTCGGGGCTATTCACAAAGGCGACTTACACTTGTAAGTTATATGTGTAAGTTTACTCTTCTTCATTTGAGTAATTTTGCTACTTTTAACTGTTCACAAAATCCGAATGTGAAGTTCCTCAAAAAGGGTAGACAAGCACAACTCCATCCTCTGAAAAATGGGGTGTAGCCAAGTGTACGATTATAAGTTACTAATGCCAAAAAGAAACCTGGTGTTCCCTGGACCATACATGGCCAACCACTGATACTGCAACACTTTACTATAGAAATTAATGGCAATAGTTTACGTCACTAACACTCCTTAGGAAATAAGGTTAACGTATTTAAAATGTAACTAATATAATTTAATGTTTTTAAAACTCCAAAAATTGAACATGTTTGTTATTTAATTCGTTTTTTTTTAACTAAAAATAATGGAACATTTTTATTAAAATATCAGTACATTAGTTTTGAATAATCCCATAGATCACCGTTAATAATTATTAATGCACAATAAAAACAATTGTTTCACTTTGGGATTGTATTGTTTAAACTTAGGTAAACATTTGTGTTTCATATATTTAACATGAAAATTTATTTAAAAATTATATTAGCACTGCAGCATTTGTCTTCATTGACAATAATTAAATAAAATAATGTATAAGAATGTTAAATTGTTTTTAAATTTCAAAACGTTACTAAAACATTTTGATGTAGGAAAGGCTTTGTGTAACTGCTCCTGTTCAGTAAACTGACATTCAGCAGTGCTTCCCTCTTGTTTTGTATGCACAATGCTAGCACTTAAGCTTCTCTTCAGAACTCTGAGGTGAATCTACAGTTGACTACTAGGGAATCAGCTGGTGTGGTGTTGAATGTATAATGCTGAAAGTACGTTTCACTCTGCATGCCAGCCTTTTTTCTAACATGGATAAGGAAGATATTTGAGAATTTCTAGAAAATGTGTTCTCACTTTGTCTTTCTAGAGCACAAACTGTAATTTCTATGACAAAAAAATGTTTAGTTAATTTACTACGGTCTCTTATAGGGAATGATTTCAATTTTACAACATTTTTATTTCATCGGCATGGCCTTCAGGTAGGCCTCACATTTATCATGGATAAAGACATTTAGGCCCTCATTCTGACCTTGGCGGGCGGCGGAGGCCGCCCGCCAAAGTCCCGCCGTCAGGTTACCGTTCCGCGGTCGAAAGACCGCGGCGGTAATTCTGACATTCCCGCTGGGCTGGCGGGCGGCCGCCTTCAGGCCGCCCGCCAGCCCAGCGGGAAAGAGGCTTCCACGATGAAGCCGGCTCGGAATCGAGCCGGCGGAGTGAAAGCTGTGCGACGGGTGCAGTTGCACCCGTCGCGTATTTCACTGTCTGCACAGCAGACAGTGAAATACTTGTAGGGGCCCTCTTACGGGGGCCCCTGCAGTGTCCATGCCAGTGGCATGGGCACTGCAGGGGCCCCCAGGGGCCCGCGACCCCCCCTACCGCCATCCGGTTCCCGGCGGTCGGACCGCCGGGATCTGGATGGCGGTAGGGGGGGTCGGAATCCCCTCGGCGGCGCAGCAAGCTGCGCCGCCTTGGAGGATTCAATGGGGCGGCGGGACACTGGCGGGAGACCGCCAGTGTTGCCGGTCCGACCGCGGCTTTACCGCCGCGGTCGGAATCCCCATTGGAGCACCGCCGGCCTGTCGGCGGTGCTCCCGCGGTCCTCCGCCAGGGTCAGAATGACCGCCTTAGTGTACTACTTGTTCATTAAAGCTTCATGATGAAGCTACAATGGAACCATCTAGAATCCTGATGTTAGTTTAAAATGCTTAGTAAAGCATCTACTTCTATTTCCTCATGTGCCTGAAAAAGATACATGTGAATTTACAGACAATGTGCCCTCATTTTACCTTCTCAAACATCAGTTCCACTAAAATTAAGAGGAAAAACTCAGTTCTTTCAAACATGGGTCATTAAATGTCAGTAGGTCAGCATTTTTCACAGGCTAAAAACACCATAGAACTTACCACAATCCCTAAAATTAGTATGTTGCCACCGATAAATGATTAATAGTGTGACGTAACTCTGTTATCACGCTTTCTGTATACCTTTTGGAAACCATCAACACCGGACATTTAAAACAATGCATTTCAATGGGTCAAAATTTGCAGAACCAAAAAAAAAAAATGTTCCTTGTAACCTTCCACCTAAATAGTCCCATGAAAAAAATACCTTCTAACAAACTCTTGGGTCAATTTCACCCCAAATGTTTAGGGTCTGATTTACAATAGCAATATTATGTGCTGGGAAGAGGACTCCCAGGTAACTATCAAATGAGTTGAATAGGATCTTAAGATTAGCCCCAAAACCCAGGCCCTGTGACTTCACCCCAGTCAATAACTACCTTTGAATGCCCTTCCATTGGAAAACATTACTTAATTGCATATCGGACCAAAATGCAGCATTTTGATTGGCTACAAGCTGTCGATATCTACTCAGGAGATTCATAGCTAGACCCTGATACAACCCTCATTACAGTTTCTGCCCACACATACCTCCACTTCTTCTGTTAATATCTGCCTGTGAAGATCCGAGTTCTAACAAAGAACCTGTTCGTTTTACTCACAGAATGTGCCTGTCTGCTTCTGAGACAACAGCTTAAGAATAATTTACTTTCATGTGTTGAAGGCTCTGTACATGCATGAAAATGGTTTCCATCCTTGTAAAAAAAATACTCCCTTTCTTCCCATGTGTTTGTTTTAAATACTTAAAAGGTTTCCAGTCTGTACATTGTGTAATTGCATGACATTATTCACTGTATTTTGAAAGTTTCTTTTTTTGTTTTTGTCTGATTTAAGATGTTACTAATTTTAAAATGTTTGATATAATTCCTTTGAATGTAGTAATTCAAGTACATGGAGACATTCATTGTAGACAACATTTTCTAATAAATGTGTCCTCGTTTCCTTATACTTGCAAAAAAAAAAAATATATATATATTCTGAAAACTCTACTTTCATGCAGAAAGGTGCAGCTACTTACAAAAGGAAGTAAGGAACGTACTATGTGTAAACAGCAACTCATTCCGTGTCTTGCTATCCAGATGAGCACAACTTTTCGTTTTAAATGTGGTCTGTCTAAAAATAGTTTCATGCACCTTTAAAAAAAAAAAAATCTACTCCCAAACATTAAAATGGCTGATTTTGTTTTTGTAAATTATTTTTAAAAACCTAAGTCTACAAAAATTGTACGATTTTAAAATGGATAAGCCATTAAAAAGAGATTATGGATAATCTGGAAAAACAATGTGAAAGGGTTATTGGAGTCAGGTAGGAATTGCTGTTATTTACTATTTTTAGTCCTTTAAAAATATACTGTGCCATAAATGACGAAGAGCTCTTACTTTATCTAATGTCATTTTGCAACTGATAGTTTGGTATCTGCATTAACGCCTCAATGTTCTTTAAAGTCAACCTGCTCTATGGGGGAAGTATTTAAATTCAACAGCTCCTGTTCTAGCCACATGACGTCCAACGCAGCTTCAGTAAAGAAGGTTAGCATTCCTGTTGTTCATTGGGGTAGAGTGGTGAATTTAGAGCAGAACACTGGGAATCGACTGCCTCCATACTGCTGTTGTTGGAAGTACAAATTTTATTCAACCTGTTAGGCTTTCTCCCCCCTCCCCCTCTCATGGGGAGAAGGAAGAGGTTTGTGAATTACAAAAATTGTTTTACTCATAATAACTTCTGGACCACTAACCATAAGCTTCCTGAGAAAATCATGACAGAAAACTGTTTTCTCTCATACCTGGTTAATCAGTTTCTAGCAGGAGAATCTGCATTTTTCATGGGGTGATATCACCCTGGGACTCGCAGTAATTTCTAAAATTAGTATCGCACCATCAACACATTATTTATATTGTTATTAAAATATGTTATCAACCTTTCTGTGGCCCTCAAAACTAGGTATTCACTACTATGCATGGAGACTAGCATAAAAAAAAAATCCAACAGTTATGCTTCTTGTAATCTTCCATCTAAATAGCACCATGAAAAACGCTCCAACAGTTTTGTCATTTTTAACGTACAACGTGTGAGTGTCCTCCTTGGATTATATTGCTGAAGCAATATTGATGGTGCTAGGCTATATTTTGCAAATTAAATAACACATCAACCTGTTCAGAATTTATTTTAAATCCTCGGCAACCCAGGTTGGGAGAGCAGTACCAGAAAGCAGGTGGTATAAGGCTTTGAAGCAAATGAGTTCTGCCCATTTAATACCCGTGGATTTTTTTTTTGTGTGCTGTTGATTAACTTTTTTTTTGGCCTTTACTGTGAATGGATCTCACTACTTGAGTCTCATTCATGGCAAAGTCACAGTAAATAGAGTGTTTACTACCAGAATATGCCATTTAAGACCAGGCTGCGTAGCCTGGGATAAGAGGCTCTGGGCTGGTTACACAGGGATACAAGTGTGGCTGCCCATGTGTGGGCTTTACATGTGAGACCACAGCCTTGTGCAACCCATTGTCTGCTCACAGGTAGCTTGCTGCTGATTGGACCCTTCAAAGATTGGTGCTGATTGGAAGGAGTAGATCTTATAATGCGAGTGCCTACTGAAAGTCTATGGTGCTTAAATGAATTATACATAGGTTAAATCTGCATCAAAGTATAGTTTCATGCTATTTAGTCTTACTGGATTAAGTGACGTGGATCAACCTCAGGATAAAATTGCATCCTGATTGTAGATCCATACATTGCATCTGCACTGCTTATTGCACTTTAAGAACTGCCAAGTGCCTGGCACAGCTCACATCAGTTTCCAGGCCTTTGGGTTGAGTTAATTGCCCTGTTGTCCAGCAGGAGGATCAAAGACCTCCTCACACAATAGAGCAATTGACTGTGCTGGACCTCCTTGCCTGGGAAAGGAAGGGCTGGTGGAGGAGGGCATCTCCATTTGTTTATTAGCTTGTACACTGCAGGTGGGCTGCCAAGCCCACAGAAATAAAAGGAGAGGAAAGACCTCTGGATACAAAACCAGGCGTTCACCTTTGAGGTTTTGGTGTGAAGCGATCAGGGAGTTGAACCACTCAGGGAAGCTCTTACCAAAGAAAAGTAGAATTTGCCATGTTGGAATGCTCCAGAATGCTATTCAGGAAGGTTTCAATAAGGGTAAAATGACAATGTGACACCCTTGGGTTGGGAAGAGGTGCCCACATCTAAAACTTTCCATCCCAACTTAAAAAAAGAAAAGAAAACCTTCATCACAACTTAAAAAAACCCGCATGGGAGTGATAATGTGATAATGGTGAAAGAATGCCCACCTAGAACTTACCTGATACCCCTGCAAGGTTGAACTTTGGGTCTTTGACATCAGCTGGCCCTGTCCATAGGACTTGGATGGGTCTCTTCAGGGACAGAGGCGTTTGTCCTCTCATGCCCTCTGAGGATCAATTGGGGGTTAATGGGCCTATTAGGGGACCCTGGAGCATTCCCCTGGTCCATGAGTCCATTAATATACAGGTGTCCTTCAAGAAGCCAGGAGTCTGTGGAACCTGGGGAATGCAGCAGGGAAGGGGTTCTGCTGGCTGTGCATGCCAAACCCACATTTGCTGGAGAAAGCACCATGAGACCAGGCAGAATACACATCTGGTTTAGGGAGCAGTAAAAAAAAAAAAAAAATCTGACTGGATCTGGAAACATTTGAGCAGTATCTCTGCATGCTGGAAGGTGCTGCTATGCAGCTCTGCACAGATGCCTTTCTGCTCTGGAAATAAAGCAAGGAGCCTGTATAGGTACCACTCCTGTGTGATGTCAGTTATTTTCTTCCCATGCCACCAGGTACGGATACACAGCTACCTCTTCTCTTTGAGACAAATACCTTCAATTTGTTTTTTCTGTGCAATTGAAAGGTCACCTTCCAAAATGGTAGGGTCTAATCCCTATAAGGACTGATGCAAACAAATGCCTGTGAGAGATCCTCATCAGGTTTTCCCAGGGAGCCTTGGGTCAAGCCACAACTCGAAGGTCTGCAGTGAATGCACATCGATGAACCCAAAGGCCATATGAGACAATGAGAGCAATTATATTGCCAAGCACCGGAAGGCTCTGTGGTGAGACCAATCCCAGTCAAAAGGTTGGTCCATAAGTCTTTCCCAAGGTTAGTCGTTTTCATGTTCTAAGTCTCCAGGTAAGTTAAAGAAAAACTTAAAACATCCATGTGAGACTCTGTTTCTTACCGCCCACTCACATACCCCTGATAAGGGGTAAGGACATCACCATGGCTCTCTATCTTGCTCCTGAAGTTGGAACACATCCCACAACTTGCTGAGGCACAACCTGAGTTTCCAGGGCTGGCTATGTCACTAAGGCAGATCTAAGAGTTCTGCAAGGCCATGCTCAAAATCTTTACAGACTCCCTCTGGTGTTCCTGAGAGCCCCAAGGAGCCAACAGGCTCTCCATCTGGGATACTACTGAATTTCCCCCCTCCACCCCACGACACGCCAGTTGAACTTTTCAAATCCACCACTGGACCACCCCCAGCTCCTGTACGAAATACAGTGCTATGCTTCATGCACACTCCTGGAGCCCCAACTACATCAACGCTGGAGTCTGAGGTGCCCATTGTGGTCTCCAAGTCTGTGTTGGTCCTAGGTCATCTCTGACTTGGTCTGTGCTTTGACCCTGAATGCTGCCATGCGCAATATCCCCCTCTTGACTCAACACTTTCACAAGGAAGAACACCCACACTGCATCACACTTTGTACGGATTCAGACAGTGATTGGGATGCAAGTAATGAGATAGGGTAACAATACGAGGAAGAAAATTGGTCTGATGACCTTCAAGATTCCAGTGACCTTGGCACTTCCCCTGAGTCGTGAGTCATCTCACCCCACTCCCTGCCACTGAAAAGAATGCATGTTATGCAATGGTTGTGCAAAGGGCAACTAACATTTTTGACCTTCAGCTTCCCACCTTAGAGGTCAGAACAAATGTTTTGAGGGAAGTGCTCCAGCTGGGGAAAACATCTACCTTGCCCCTTCTGTCCTTCAATGAGGCACTTACAGATGTCCTCTTAGGCACCTGGCCAAACCTTGCTGTGGTCCCGGGTTCAATTGCTGAATTAAGACTCCACTACCCAGCCCCTGGTGAGACTGCATTTTTGTCTGAGCACCCATCTCCTGAAAGCTTTGTGGTGAAGGCGTCTATTGGTCAGACACACCCAAATACCTTACTGATTAATCTTCCTCACAGGGAGTCTAAGCAAGTGGAGACTTTTTGGAAGAGGATATTTTCTTTAACCGCATCGCCTTCAGGAGTGTGAATGCCAGCTGACTGCTGGGCTGCTATGCCAAATGCTATTTGTGAGTTGGTGGCTCCGATCCTCTTGGGTGTCCTGGATGGTCTCCAACCTGCTAACTTCACAATTCTTTATGGCTTGGATACCACTGATTCCATTGAGCGAGCCATTGACGCCAGTGTTGCCATTCGCTGACATATATGGCTGTGGGCTGCCAGTTTTGCAGACTATGGCCAATTGCCCCTCATGGACATACCCTTTGATGGTGACTCGCCTGTTTGTGGACAAGGAAGATTTCACACTGGAGAACTTCAAAGAGAGCAGAGCTACACCGTGTTCCCTGGGCTTATCTGCTCCGCCTCACCAGCTGTATCAGCTCTATTGTTCCTTTCATGTTTTTGGCAGAGGCACCCCATCCTTTCAGCCAATTCAGCCTCAGTAAGGTATCCAGCTGTTTCGATGCCTAGGCCACAGCACCCACAGTGAAGGTCAGTGGGCCACTCAGTCCACTGCCACCCTGCTCACAGCCACATCTTTGAAAAATGCTTTAGCACATTGCTAGTGGCACTCAGCCCCACAGTTAGAGGCAGCATCCTTGCCAGGGTGGCAGACCATAACATCGGACAAGTGGATCCTGCAGATAGTCCAAAAGGGGTACACCTTACCCTTTATTGCTACTCACAGCACTTTCCACCGTCCCTGGAATGAATAATAAAAGGCCATCTGCCTCTCTTATGGCAGGAAGTGCAAGTTCTTTTAGCCAATGGGGTGATCGAGAGGGTGCCTGCATCAGAAGGTGGTTGTGGTTGTTACACCTTCTTCTTTCTGGTGCCAAAGAAGGGTTGAGGCCTTTCTCCTATTTTAGATCTGCACCCTCTCAATGCATTTCTCCACAAGCAAATTCAAGATGTTCATTCTAGCCCAGGTCTTTTCTGTCCTCGACCTTGGAGACAGGATGGTGGCGATTGGTCTGCAAGGCACCTATTTTCATATACCCATCCTGCATGCCCATCGGTGCTATCTGCAGTTTGTGTTGGGACAAGACATTTTCAGTTTGCTGTGATCCCTTTTGGTCATATTAGCGCACCACAGGTGTTCACGTAAGTGATGGCAGTTGTAGTAGCACATGTTCAGAGGTTGGGAGTACCAGAATTCCCCCTACCTCCACAACTTGCTGTTGATGGACTTGCAATAGGGATCAGTCAACCACATCCACATTATGGTGAGCCTCCTGTCATCTTTGGGGTTGACTACCAATGCGCTAGTCACACCTGACTCCTTCTCAGATGTTCTCCTTCATATACCTGATTCTACTCATTTGTAATTTAAGAATAAAAGTACTTTTCATATGAGATGGCACTGAAAGGATAGTGATTTGAGTGTTGTGGACTAGAGAGCTGGGGTCATTAGCCCACACCACCTCTCCTAAGTAGTCCTTGGACTGTACTGCTTCGCAAACCTCAGAGATTCATGTGCAGCTATAGGGGTACTTGGTCCCCAGTAAAGAGAAACTTTCAGACTTATTACTTCTAAAGGACTGCTTCGCTACTAGCAGCCCAGTTTCTTAGAGGCTTCAAAACACATTCTTACCCTCTTTAGTACATTTCCTGTTAAATATTTTTGTTAGTGAATAAGCTGAGACGCTTCTGGATTTATTAACGACCTAAAAATGGGTGCTATGCATGATCTGATGGGAACCGTAGTGTACTCATATAAGAGGGTCTACTTGTGTATTCAAGACACTAAATATATTGCAAAGGAAAACAAGCGTTGATTAAGACAATAGGTCTGGCCCTGGACAAGTGTGCATTTCTTTTGACAACATGTGTATTATGCACACACAAAAAAAAAAAAGGCAAACATGATGTGCCTGCAATGGTACTAAAATGCACTGCCTTTCAGGAGGCTGTGCACAGGTGGTCATGCAGAATGCTGTGACTCGCAGTGCAGGACAGAAGAAGCCAGAAGTGACAAGACCTACTCCTCACGTGCTACATGTATGCTGCGATGGCCAGAGGCATAATGCAAAGGACACTTGGACAGACCCATGGATGAAAAGGGCTGATTAAAAGCCCATGTATATATGTATGTATTGTTGTAGAAAATATTAGGCTGGCAACACAGCTTAGCTGTCTATGTGTCTGACCTAAAAATATGTAGTTGATGGGAAAGACTCTTAAAGAATCATTAGTACAGCCTCATAATCTTGCTGCATTTCGTGATGGGACACATCATGTTACATTTTCCTAATACAGCGTTGCCTTATCATTGGCTGAAACGTGTTTCTTTAAAGTTATATTCTGTTTGTATACCAGTCACACTGGTCACGCGAGTGTTCTTGGCTTACATAAACTAATTCTTATTAGAATGCTACATTTAATTTCTTCCTGTGGCTTTTCCAGTCTGGCCCCTTGCAATGGTTGCCTACTGAGAGTGAGGCATGTTTTGTTTATTTGATCTGGCTTATTCTGTTAATCTCCTGATATTCTTTCTAAGCGCCTGCGGGACATTGATTGAGAGAACACCACTACAGGCGTTTGTTATAAAACCGAAATATTTCTATTTCGTTTAGTCGACCTGGTTGAATTGTTTTCTCAGGAACTGCTTTTGAAAAATATTTCCCTGGGAAATAGCCATCTGGAATTTAATTGAAATTAAATTATCCTAGCTTTATTTATTGTTTTTGGTGGTTTACAATTTGGCTTGAAATAAATGTTCGATTCTTGTGTTTCTGGTCAGGCCTGCAAAGTCCAACTATTAGCTTCGTTTTCTGTGTTATGTGTACACACCTTCCCTATGTGTTATGAAACATGGCAATATTACCAAGCTACTTTAAAAGATGCGACCCTTGTTCTCACACACCTGCTTGCGGATACACTTGAGTTTAGGAGAGAAAATATGTAAAATGTAACATATGTATGTACACACTGATGCATAGATTTTTTTCTTGCAATGCGGGGGGTGTTATTACCATAGTAGGGTGCAAATGGTGTAAGAAGAGAGTGATTACTACCTCACTCATTCCATTCTAGAATCACTTTAGAAGAAAACAACTGTGGCCACACTATTGATTATTGTTGCCCAACTTTGGTTATGCTGACTGCAAATTATATTGGAGATGCACTGAGTGTATTATGTTGTTACCATTGTTAGGGAAGAGGAGTGACATCACCCCGCTTGAAACTTTGCTCTTATGATTTACGGCCCTCGACACAACTGATTAATGGGGTTACATCGCAGAATGCGCTCCCTGCTTCGGCATGCACACTGTATACGGTGAGACATGGAGCAATAAAGACATCACAGCCTAGCTTGGATTCAGAAAGTGCCCCTATCAACCATGGAGTTCTAACAAAATAGTTCACCAGATCTCACTAACCAAAAAAGAAAGCGATAACCAAAGTAGGCCCTCGGTATTGTCCCAGTAACCCAGAATCTTCACTACTCTGAGTCCAGGTCTTTCTCATCACAGTCCTTGCAGTCACCTAAAGGAAGTTCACCACTCAAAAAACACGAAACAAAAAAATGTAAACCCCTACAACTCCCTCAACCACTCTGCCACAACTCCTGCCATTTCACTGAAAAGGAAGCTA
The DNA here is from genome assembly GCF_031143425.1 of Pleurodeles waltl. NCBI lineage: Eukaryota > Metazoa > Chordata > Amphibia > Caudata > Salamandridae > Pleurodeles > Pleurodeles waltl. The sequence continues at coordinate 1,458,684,724 of NC_090445.1, read as the reverse complement.
TACTATTACCGCTTCTAAGATGACCTTTTCTCTTGAAGCCAAAACAACCTCTGGGTGGGTGGGGAAATTGGGACAGTGACGGAAAAGACTTGGACTCAGAGGAATGAAGATTTACTGGAAAGTAATCGGGCCATTAACTCCTTGTCTGTCTTCCTCAGCACACAGTAATCTGATACTAAAGCTTAATCCTTCAGCTTCAACTCCCCTGTATCAGAAAAATGTCACCCCAATATGATTTGAATATGAATTTTATTCACTTCATCTTTATTCCAATACTGCAACCAGAACTGCGGTAACAAATGAGGATGAGGAGAACCCCCCCCCCCCTAACTGCAGTCTATAGTGTCCCATGAAGGTATGAGGGATATCCCACGTAGCAGCGTTGCATATGTCATTCATCAAGGCCCCTTTAAATAAGGCACATAAAGCAACTAGTTGATCTATCTTGGACCTGAACGGCAATCTCCCTTGACTCTCATAAGATGATACGATGGCTTGTTTCAATCAACTACTTAATGTTGATCCTGAGGGGCTCCTCCCTTTTCCAGAGGAAGCAAAAGTAATAAACAGAATATTAACCTTTCTAAAAGGCTGGGTTCTCAGAATAAATCTTCAGGGACCTTTGAACATACAAAGTATACAACAAATTCTTCTCTGGAGAAGAGGGTGAAGGTACATCCACTGGAAGTACTAGGGCATTTGAACAATGAAACATAAATGGGAACTTAGGTATAAAATCAGGACTAGGACTCAACACTTTGTCCAGAAAACATATTAGAAAAGTCCATCAAGTTCTTCAATTCTTCTACTTAAGAATTGCTCAAAACAATACTTTATAAGAGACATACTTCGTGTCTGCAGACCCCAATATTTCAAACTCATCCTTTTGGGGTGCTTGTAGTACCAATGTCAGCTTGCAATAAGGCACTGGGAAGTGAATAACTGGCCTCTTAGAAAAGAAAAAAAACCTCACAGCAACTTGGCTCACAATTGGTTTACGACGTTCCACATGAGGACTTCTAAATGATTTTGCAGCCACCCATTGGACTTTCAAGATGGAAACCGCAAATCCCCAAAAAACTGCCCCCCAAGAAAACTAAAGCTGAGGCTAGATCACAAGAAGCTGGGATTTGATTTCTGGCTCTATCCCATTTTTCAAAATGACGCCACTATCTTGAATGAGACTAGCCTCGATGGAAACCTAGATTAGTGTATACATTCTTCCAACTCTCTCTACAGAACAGCCCAAGCTTGCAAGGTTTGCCCTTTGAAGTTCCATACCCCAGCTACATATGGGTCAAAAGTGTTTCTTAGAGGGTTGCCCTTCAGTGGATAGGATTGTAATTGAATTACCCACAGTGTCTGAACGATGCTTCCAGTATGGAACTACTAGCAGAGTGTCCGAAGGTTCCTCCTGCATGTTGCTTAAAATCCTCAACACTAGGGGGGAGGTGGCTTGGCAAGCCAATATGGTGGCTGAATTTTAGCAGAGCTCTGCTGCTTGCCCCGAATCTGGCACATCCTACCTGCAACCGGCGGTCCGGAGGACAATGGGGCTGTCGAGACGAGACGGTGCTACGGGCCACTGGCGGACTGGTCACAGTCAGAGCCTAAGTGGCGGACCCGGATCGCCGCACTTTGGTGGTATGACACGCCAGCAGTGGGCCTGCCTGACTCTAAGATGGCAGGCACCACGTGAGGGGCTTTGGTTCTCTGTGCCCTGCAGTTGTTGGAGCGGGGGCCCCCCCCAGCATAGAGGATGCTGGCGAGTGAGGCAGTTGGGGCCGGAGCGGCAGACCCACTTTGTTGGTGTGACACACCAGCAGTGGGCCTGCCTGACTCTAAGATGTCAGGCACCATGTGAGGGGCTTTGGTTCTCTGGGCCCTGCAGTTGTTGGAGCGGGGGGGCCCCCAGCATAGAGGATGCTGGCGAGTGATGCAGTTGGGGCCGGAGCGGCAGACCCACTTTGCTGGTGTGACGTGCCTGCAGCGGGCCCAGCTGACTCCAAGATGGCAGGCGCTGCGTGAGGGGCCCTAGTTCTATGAGCCACGTAATCACTGGAGTGGGGGGGGGGGGCCCAGCATAGAGAACGCCGGCGAGTGAGGGCAGACGGGGCCTGCAGATCTGGTGGCCGAGGGCAGCGGACCTGGCTCTGTTATGAAGTGTGGTGCCGCCTGGCCCTGACGTGGCGGGTGCCATGTAAAATGTTCCAGGGCCGGAGATGCCTGAAGAGACGGCGTGGGGGACCCCTGTCCCCAACAGGCGGCCCCAGAGGTGGTGGCGGTGACCAGGTGAGGGCCAGACCTGCAGTGGGGATGGGGAAATGCCAAAAGGGGGGTGGGCTGCCTGCCAATAACACCCTTTACCCTCTCCCAGGAATCAGAGTGGTGCCCGAGGGCGGACCCGGTGGATGGCACCCAGGTGGGGGATGTCGAAGTGAAGGTTGGGGACCAGGGTGGCGGAGGTCCAACTTCCAGCCCTTTTAACTCCTTAACGACACCCTCCCGCCCCTAAGTGGAGACAGTACGACATGTGGGGATTCCCCCCACCCCTTAATTGAGAGCTGGGTTGAGGCCGCAAGTGGTCATGGTCAAGGTCAAGGTCTTGGGGGGTGGGGGGTCGCACGAGCAGTCATGGGCCGCAACAAACAGCAGCAGCCTGCTCAGACCCAGACAACAGTGGACCAATATACGCTCCCTGTCCCAGCAGGATGGGGAGCGGCTGGAGCGGTTAGCTCAACCCTTGAATTGACGGCTTCCCGCCCGGACTTTGAAGCTGTCCTTAAGGTGATCCAGGACTCGCGAATTGGCTGTGGCACATAAGGTGGATGAGCTGCAAATAGATCTCTCGCTGGTCCGCCAGGACCTACGAGGTGTCTCCGGGAGAGTGACTGAGGCAGAGAAGCGTATTTCAACAGCAGAAGATGACCAAGCCCTCCTTAAGCGCCAGCTTTCGACCCCCACGTTGTCAATGACAGATCTAAAGGAAAGAGCGGAAGACGCAGAGAACTGGGCTCTGCGCAACAACTTGCTGCTGGCGAGCCTGGCGAAGGCCCTAGACACATCTGACTTGGCAGTAACACTTGAGGAGTGGTTCGGAGCCTGGATGATGACTCGAAAGCGGTCCGCCAACTTTGTTATAGAGCGTGCACATCGCTCGTTGGTGCCTCGGCCTCCGGTCGGCGCACCCTCAACACGTTATACTGTGAGTTCTGAAGTTTAGGGACAGGGATGCAATCCTGCGGGAGGCCAGGACCCAGGCAGACCTACGAGCCCAAAACTCTAAGGTCATGATTTCCCCGGACTACTCCAGGGCGATACAACAGAAGTGCAGATCCTTTGAGGCAGTTAAAAAGAAGCTTCGAATGTTGAACCTCCGCTATATGCAACTTTTCCCTGCCCGCCTCAAAGTGATGTTTCAATCTACTACCTATTTTTCTGATACCCCGGAGCAGGCCTGGGACTGGGTGGCAGAAAAACAAGAACTGAGATCGGCAACATGGGGAGGAGAGGCGGGGCCAGAGAAAAAAGGACCCTGTAGGGACTCCCCTCCTGGCATGTGTGCGGAGGAAGCGCTTCCGGTCGCGATGGGCCTGGTCGCCGGCCGAGTGCCAGCCCATGATCACCTGGCTAACGACCTGCAGAATGAGCAGGTTCTAGACGATGACTTTGTAGCAACTTCAGCATTGTTTGTATCGGCAGAGTCAATCCCGACATTCTAGGAGTGAACTGGAGGATGCAGAGTGATCCTGTGTAAGGATCCTGGGAGGCAGTGCCTGGCGGCTGCCGGGGCACATGACCGGGTAGGAGCGATGGCCCAGATACTTGCGCTGATTGAATCATATTAGCCGAGGTCAGGTGGCACATACGCAATTAGGGCACCGCCAGAATACATGGACCCCCACTCTTGACTTGACTGTTTATTGCTAGTTAGCAATGTGGTGGGGTAGGGCGACAGATGCTTCAAGGGATGAAGTGGTGGGGGGAGGGGGTTGGGTTGTTGCTATGAGTTGTTCCTACTCTAGCTGCATTGATGTTTTCTTTTTTAGGTTTGTTGCATTCGCAGTGAGTGCTGGGTGCAACCATAAGTGGTCCATGGGTGCCTTGAGGGGCCAGTGCTCAGGGCAAAACAGATTGGCAGCAGGGCACTGGGCGCACCAAGTTCTACCTGACAGACCAGCAATATGTTCAAATTATTATCTTGGAATGTCAATAGTGTGTTAGACTGTATTAAGAGGGCCGCAGTGCTGCAATATATCAAGAGGTATCGCCCGGTCGTAGTCCTCATACAAGAGACCCACCCGGCTGGGACTCAATGTACGTTTCTTGGGAGGTTTGGATATGAGCGAGTGTTCCACAGGATGCAGAGGGGTGGTGCTCCTGCTCCACAGGTCGCTGCCCCTGCTGGTGACCCAGGTCGGCATCGACCCTCAGGGGAGATACACAGGGGTGGAGGGACGCCTAGCCGGTAGGCAGATCAACATAATATTGTGCAGTGCTCCCCCTGTGGCTCCTTGAGTCCACGCTTACCGACCTGTGTAGCTCGTTGGTCTTCCTCCCACAGGGCACCAAATTTGTTGGAAGGGACTTTAATGAGGTGCCGGACTTGCTTCGGGACACCTTGGCCGACACCTGTCCAGGCAGACGGGCCGGGTCTCGTGGTGTGGGCAGATTCACTGGACCTGTGCGATGCCTGGCAGGCGTGGCACCTGCAGACAAGGGCATTCATGCACCAATCAGCGGCACACCACACAGAGGCGCGGATTGACCAGATATGGCTCCCAGAAGGGGACCACTTAGGGCTGACCTCTGCACAAATACTGGCGTGTGGGATATCCGATCATGCGCCGATCTTGATGGACTTAGGGACTCCTTTGCAGACCCGGTGCCCAATGTGGCGCTTCAGTGCCTGGTACTTGAAAAACCCTGATTGTGTTGAATATCTTGAACAACAAATTAACCAATACTTTACAGAGAACGCAGGTTCGGTGACCTCGGAGGGGATCCTATGGGCTGCTAGCGAGCCCTTCCTTAGGGGGAGGGGGGCATTAAGAGATACGTCCGACAGCAGGAGACCAGGCAACTGCAGAGGGTGACTGAATAGGAGGGTGAATTTGCGGACCTAGTAGGTCGAGCTCAGCAGGCCGGGGACCGGTAGACGGAGTAACGGGTGGTGCTCTTGTGCACAGAGATTCAGGCAAGTATCACTCGCAGAGGCCAGACAGTGCTGGCAGGCCTCGACTCAGAGGGTCTATGAGTCAGGAGACAAGGCTGGGAAGCTGCTGTATTGGTTGGTGACCCGGGATGTCTCAGCCCGGGTGGGACCCCTTGTTAGGGACCGGACAACTGTTGCTCTGGAGGTCCTGGAGGAGATAGCGCGCACCTTTGCCTCCTATTATGAGGACCTCTACGCCAGAGTGCCCCAACCCCCGGCAGAGCAGGAAAACCCCATTCTGAAAGACATTCCACTGCCCTCTATTCTGGCGTCCTTGGCCGCAGAGCTGGACCTGCCTCTGACAGAGGAGGAGGTGAACTGTGCCATATTGGCCCTCCATACCGGGAAGACCCTGGGCCCGGACGGCTTCCCCATTGAATACTACCAAAGGTTACATCAGCGCCTGGTTCCCCATCTTGTGAACGACTACAAGGAGGCGCGTTCCCCACCGGTCTGGACATACCAAAGAGTGACCAGTGCTCCTCATACCGACCCTTCTCGCTGATTAACGCGGACATTAAGATAGTCGCAAAAGCGTTGGTCACTCAACTGGCCCGTACGCTGCCCTTCCTTGTTCATCCGGACCAGTGTGGCTTCATGCTGGGTATGAGGACGCGTCATTGCCTGAGACGGTTTCAAGTGGCAGTCTCCCAGACGGACAAACAAGAGGGTTACTTGGCGCTCCTCCTAGTGGATTCCCACAAGGCCTTTGACACCCTGGCGTGGAACTTCCTAGAAGAGATACTAACCAGCATGGGTTTCGGTCCAAAGTTTAGAAGGATGGTCCATCTCCTCTATCAGGACCCGCTGACACAAGTAAAAGTCAACGGCACCTTGTCGGGCCCCTTCCTAATCAGGCGAGGAATGCACCAGAGCTGTCCTCTTTCACCCCTACTATTCGCCCTGGCCATAGAGTTGCTGGCACGCCTCCTCCAGGGGGACCCACTTATGGAGGGCTGGCTATGGGGACTGGCTGCGAGGATCGTGTATCCCTGTACGCAGATGATCTCCTGGTGTTTCTGGAGAGGCCTTGAGATTCTGGCCCCCAATGCCTTGAGCTCCTGTAGAGGCATCGGGCCTGTGCCTGAACCCTGGGAAATCAGTATTGGTGGAGGTGCGGGTACAAGCGGGGGGAAACGAATGGTGTCCCACCATCCAGGTGAGGCATAATGACTTCAAATACCTGGGAATCCACCTCTCGACGATCCCAGAGTGGGCCTGGGAATTGAATTTCCAACCCCTTGCGCGAACCTTGTCTATGGACCTGAGTCAGTGGCAACGCCTCTCCCTGAACCCTCGGCCTCACTGCTCTTTTTAAGATGATCTGTCTCCCTCGACACTTGTATGTCTTGACAAGCTTCCCGTACTTGGTGCCTCAGGCCTGGTTCCGATCCCTTACTTCTAAGCTTACCTCCTTTATATGGGTGGGAGGGTGACATAGAATGGCCTTCAGCTCGATGCAAAAATCCCCATACAAAGGTGGGATGGGAATACCGGACTTATACATCTACTACCTGGCGGCCCAGATGGTCCCCATTAATAAGTGGTTTAATTGGGGTTGGGACGATCTGGCTTACCGGCTGGAGAACTGGCATGCGTGATTTGAGGGCCTCCTGGGACTGCTATACGGAGGCCGGGTTCCCCGTGCTGCCCCTCAATGTACACAGGTGGCGGTGAAGTGCTGGAGGGCAGCGCTGCAGTTGACGGGGTGGGAGCGACACCTCACTAAATTGACACCCTTATGGCAGGTCACGTGTCTCAGGCAAGACTCTGAGTTAGAGGGGTTTAAACAATGGGACAGTTTTGGAATTACTTATCTGGGTGACATGACTAATACAGAGCGGCTGATGTAATTCCAGCAGGTGAAGGATCATTATGCATTGGCGAACACTCAGTTCTTTCGTTTCCTCCAGTTGCGCCACGCCCTGGGAACTCACCTGCCTCCGACTTTGTCTCTCCCTGATCACAGCCCTCTTGAGGAGAAACTCTTGATGGGAAGACTGGGGAGGGGTGCCATTACCCAGACTCAACACTCACTAACGCACCAGACGGACTTGCCGGGCTGCGCAATAGGTGGGCAGCCTGGGTGAGGTCGACTAGAGGAAGGCTTACCTTCCACCCCAGAAGCTGGCTCTATCGGCGTGTTTGAGGATGGTGCAGATTAACTATTTTCACATAACATACCTCACTCCACGGCACTTGAGACACAAGAGTTCTGGGACCTCTGTGAGATGTGCTAGGTGTGGTCAACTGGGGGCACATCTCTTAATTGTCACCTGGGAATGCCCTAAAGGTGTGCCCCTTCTGGGAGGGGCAGGAGGTTTCTGCGGATCTGGGGCACGTGATTGACTTGACTGTGAAGGTGGGGATATTGGGCCTTTTGGAGGAGTTGGGAAGGGCCCGAATGGAGAGAACATTCATTGGACTGGCCTGCCTAGTGGCCAAATGAGATATTGCGCGACAATGGAACAGTCCTGAGACGCCTTCAGTCACGAAATGGCAAACAGGGATGAACTGGTGCTCTCACGTAGAAAAAACAATTTATGAGGCACAGGGCTGTCCTCAGAATTACGAGGCGATCTGGGTGAAGTGGAGGGAACACTGTGGACTGAACTACTAAACAATGTATTTGCCCTGGACGGGGAGGAGGGCATTTGGTTACCAAGTGCAAATCATGTGCGGATCTATTTTATGTACCTGTGCTCTACAGTACTCCCTTTTAGGTTGTTGTTTTTTGTTCCCTATTTAAAAAAAAAAAACTTGGATATACAAAAAAAACCTTCAACACTAGGGAATAGTAAGAAAGGCGTAAAAGAATACTTTAGGTCATAAAATATAAATCGGACCCACCCTCCAATCTCCCTGACAAGGAGTGCTTGAACAATACCATGGCAGAAGTGTAAAACCTCTTAAGCCAGCAGCAATAAAGATTGTATTCTTGAGCCAGCTTGAAAGCTGAAATATGTCAAAACCACTTGATTGTCTTTCATGACTTGGACATTAAGTCCCTTCACCAAAAAGTGGATTGAGACCCCCCCCCCTCACCCCCTTTGTGATGCTGGAACTGGAATTACTGCCCTCTTCAGTAGTAAACCTGGGACTCCCTCCTCCAAGGCCTACTGTTTCACCAGAATGTTCAGTAGAGAGGGCCAACAAATAACACTCGCCTGGGTGTGATTGAAAAGGAATCTGATAACGTTCTTGAGCAATGTCCAAGGCCCACTGATCTGAAATTGCCTCCTACATGAAGCTATCCCTGTTCTGCAACGCAGTTAGGATTTGGAGGGGACCTAGACCGGTTTGTAAAGCGCTGTTGATTGAGCCTGGATTTTTTCTAAAGGAGGGATTCCCCACCATTTATCCTCCCTGAAAGGGATGATTCCTCATTCTGGCTTGAAGAGCTGTGCTGAAAGAGCTCTTTGAGGAATAAAATGTCCTTCTTGTTGCAGGCTTTGAGGGTGCCATTGTCTCTAATTGGGTGCCAAACTGTTTAGACCTTGTGAAGGGGATATGCATCAATGGGTTTTCTGTGAAGAACCCACTTCCAAAGAGCTTATCCATTTTTGCCATCTTGCAACTAAAGAAGAACCTACTTTCCACTGTTGCACCCAGATAATTGAATGACAAGTCCAACAGCAAACAGACTTGCTGTTCTGTTATTGATTTGGTAGTGGTCACCTTGTTCCATTTGTTGTGCCATTTTTTGAAAATCTTTCAATAAAGACTGTGCAGTGTAATTAGCATATGCAGATACCCTGTTTGAGAAGTTAAAAGCCAAATATGCTCTTTTTACTGCCAATTCAACCTGTTTGTCTACCAGGCCTGATGGTGATGCCTATTCACGTATGATCGTAGCCTGTGACATGAGACCTGCCATTAAGGAGTCCACCTTCATGTAAAAGGAAATTCCAGCTTGAAAGTATATTGCTTGGCAAGAAAACAGGGAAAAGTGTGCTGGTCCACCTTTCTCCACTTGTTTGTCATCACTTTTTCATAGCCCCATGCAGTGATAAGCCCTGTGGCCCTTTCCTCAAATATTAGACGAAGAAGTCCTCCTCTTCCTCCTAGGCCAGGCCATCTGGGAAAGTCCAATTTTGCCTCAGATGCTGGAGCACTTCAATTAGTTCAGCCACTTAGATGAATTTGCTCCTAATTTCCGCTTTCTCCTGATATTAGTCTTGCTCAAGAGGGAACACTTGAGGCCTTTTAGGAGAAGATGGGCTCTCTCTATCCTCAAATGCAGCAGAGACTACTTGCTCACTTAAGCATTTAGGGGGCATATTTATACTCCGTTTGCGCCAAATTTGCGTCGTTTTTTTCGACGCAAATTCGACGCAAAACTAACTCCATATTTATACTTTGGCGTTAGACGCGTCTAGCGCCAAAGTTCATGGAGTTAGCGTCATTTTTTTGCATGAACACCTCCCTTGCGTTAATGATATGCAAGGTAGGCGTTCCCGTCTTAAAAAATGACTCCGATGCATATGCGTCGTATTTATACTCCCGGGCAAAAATGACGCCCGGGAGTGGGCGGGTCTAAAAAACCTGCATTAGCGCCGGATTTTAGCGCCTGGGTCAGGGCAGGCGTTAAGGGACCTGTGGGCTCAGAATGAGCCCAGAGGTGCCCTCCCCTGCCCCCAGGGACACCCCCTGCCACCCTTGCCCACCCAGGAGGACACCCAAGGATGGAGGGACCCACCCCAGGGACATTAAGGTAAGTCCAGGTAAGTATTTAAAAAAAAAAAAAATTGTGGCATAGGGGGGCCTGATTTGTGCCCCCCTACATGCCACTATGCCCAATGACCATGCCCAGGGGACAGAAGTCCCCTGGGCATGGCCATTGGGCAAGGGGGCATGACTCCTGTCTTTGCTAAGACAGGAGTCATTTCAATGGGGGTTGGGCGTCGTAAAAAAATGGCTCAAATCGGGTTGAGGCGATTTTTTTGCCTCAGCCTGACTTGCACCATTTGTGGACGCCCATACGCCATTTTCCCCCTACGCCGGCGCTGCCTGGTGTACGTCGTTTTTTTTAACGCACACCAGACAGCGCCGGCGGCCAACGCCGGCTAACGTCATTGAATAAATACGGCGCCCGCATGGCGCTTCAGAATGGCGTTAGCCGGCGCTAATTTTTTTGGCGCAAAACTGCATTAGCGCAGTTTTGCGTCAAAAAGTATAAATATGGCCCTTAATATCATTTATAGTTGGCACCTGGGCAGAGGATTGCCCGTTCTCTGTCTTTTAAGGGCTACTCCAAAACTTCACATTGTGTTTTTTAGCAGGACTCTTTTCTTGCTACATATTACCACCAGCAGTGATTGAAAATAATGTTGCCCTCAATGCCAAAGTATCTACTGAAGTAAGCAGACACTTCCCTGCTGTGACAACTTTTTATAATTCTCGCTGGTTGTGCTCTTTGTAATATCACCGCCATTTTAGAATCAGGCGGTGGCTCTGCTTCATGAAATATGTGTTGCCGACACTTTTCCACACACAAACAGGATTGGAATACCATGAAAGGAATTGCATTGCTCGGCTGGTGCTAATTAAGTACGTCCTGCCAAGGTTGCTAAAGCAGAACTGGACCTCCAAACACTAATAATAGAAAGAAACAAACACAATCGTAAAACTACGACGGAGGTCTTCCATTACAATAAAACAATTTGTAAGATAAAGAAAAATAGAAAATTCTTTTTTTTGCTTTGTGACCTGCGTCACAGAAAGATGTCTGCACGTAATAATTAATTGAATGACTTCCTTTTCTGTGGCATGACAGGAGGTGTGGCGGAAGGAGTCATCTTGGGTTGGCAGATTTTTTTTTTTTGCTTGGTGAACTTCTATTAGAGGAGGACTAGATGCTCACTCTGTAAGGACTGTGCTGAGGAGAAGGCTGAGGAGATAATAAGTTGAATTCAAGGCCTCCGTCCTGTTTGGGAACTTCCCCCAAATTTTTTCTTCGGTAGTTCTACTGTTGGTAACAGACCCTCTGAGTACCTCATCCTGGGTGTTATAATCTAGGGTTACATCTCTGGAAGGCCATACTGCGGTTAACACAGCAAATGGTTAAATTGGTACTACCACAACCCCTTATAAATCCTTTAACTTCTACTCCCTAACCTGCTAATCCTAACAGTACTATTATAGTGCTGTCACCGTAGTGGCATTCTATTTAGAAAAGGTGCCAATTTAATAGCTTCCCTAACAAGTGTAAATCAATGTTGTGAACTTGATGTAGTGAGGTGCACCTCATAGGGACCAAATGTTCCAATTCACACACTGGCTTCCAGTAAAATTCTACAACAGTCACTGCTGTGGTAAACTAGGTAATGGACAACCAATGTGTCCCTTGTGTGTGGCACTTACCCATCAGCAGGGTAATATCAAAATGCTGTCAATAGCTTTCATCACCTTCAGAGTAATTGGTATGACAGGGGTCTGTTGAGTTTTGAAGAACTGCAATTTTTGAAAATTGACAAACCCACGGTTTTATGTTTTTACATGTTCCCCAAAATTCATAAAAACAGCATCAATTCCCCAGGAAGACCCATAGTCTACTTAGATTTTTGTTTGTCCTTAATTTACCGTCATATTGTAGAGACAGCATTGACTTTATCACTAAGATACAGGGTATCCCGTGGAGACCTGTGTACATTCTTTTTACCACAGCTGTGGTGTCATTGTATACATGCATAAAACATGAATTTGGTTTCCAGGCATGCAAGTATTTTTTGCAAGATAGCTCGTTGTATCTTTATGACCGCTCAATGATGTTGTTGGATATGTTACAGTTCTGTTTGGAGAATAACATCTTTCTATTTGGTGACCATTGATATAGGCAAAGTATTGGGACTGCCATGGGAAGTTGCTTCGTGCCGAGCTACGTGGGCATTTTCATCGGCTGGTGGGAGGCACAATAGGTCTGGACAGATACAAATGAGGATTGGACAAGACACCTGGGCCCGTTTTTATACTTTTTGTGTGCTGCATTTGTGCCGCTTTTTGATGCAAAAGCGGCACAAACTTACAAAATACTATTGTATTTTGTAAGTTTGCGCCGCTTTTGCGTAAAAAAATTACGCAAATGCAGCGCTAAAGAAGTATAAATATGGGTCTTGGTATTTTAGACATGCTATATAGGTGACCTATTTGGGATGGTCCTCCTAAGAAATTGGACCATTTTCTTATTTTAATCTCTGTGAATTATTTAAATCAGAAAGTTACTCACAAGATACATAAAACAGAGATGGATTTTTTAGATGCTATGGTAAGGACAGAACAGGATACCTTACACACCAGCCTTTTCCGATAAAGTACTGCTAGAAACAGTAGTTTACATGCTTGCCGTCACTATCTGGTGAATCTAGGGGCATATTTATACGCTATCTGTGCCGAATGTGCGTCAAAAATGTTGACGCACATTCAGCGCAAACCTTGCACCATATTTATACAATGACGCCCGAGCCTGCGAATGCTAAAAGTCCTCTGTGTGCGTCATTTTGTGGATGCGGGAAACCACCTTGCGTTAATGACATGCAAGGTAGGCGTTCCTATCCAAAAAATGACTTAAACACCCGTGCGCCATATTTATGCTACCGCGCAAAAATCCCGCACGGCTGGGAGGCGGAGTCGGAAAGTGAAGCACAGCCCGATTTGCATCAAAAAATAACGCCTTGGTCAGGGCAGGCGTTAAAATGGGGCAAACACACCAGTACTTAAGGAAAATACACATTCTGTGTATGGAAGTATCATGTCACCCCCAGTTAAAACACATGGACACCTCTTTCACATGATATAATGCAAGGGAGTACACAATGTACTGCAACTGTACCAAAATACCGCTGACATCTGGTCAATCAGCCAAACACCAGTTCAGATAATAAAACAACCCAATGCAATCATACATGAGGCAGTGGATGTGCTATAGCATTGGTAACAGGAAGGTGTGACCAGACCCTTGACAGCAGTAAATGTGACATCAGCTATCTTTGCAAGGAGTATGTGTGACAAGAAATACATGTAATCAGCAAATGGCCCCATGTATGACTAGCATTGCTCACAAGACATCTCCTGCACATGCCATCCCAGGTCATAAGTCCTCTCACTGCCATGTTATCTGTCTCTCCCCACCCTTCTCGAGGGGGCCCTGGAAATGGATTATTTGTACCAAGATAATCCCTCATCTACGCACACTCAGCCTCTTATTCTGACTCCAGTGTGCTTCCCTCGTTAGTATGGTATGCCATAGTTATTGTTCATCTGTCTGCATGGACTTCTGGTCAGATAATGCACTTCCTTGTAGTCTGTAGGACCTGTAATCACCTGTCTATTGCTTCCCATGTGAAAGGTACTGTTGGCGTTTGAACTTGATTCACACCTACAGGACTTGTGAGAGACTGAAGCTGCACACACCTGTGAGCACCTCCATGCAGACCAGCCATTTGAACATGCACTGCCCTTGCAGCTGCCTGGAACGGCATAGAAACTGCCTTATAAGTATATCACTGTTATGTATTGCCGGATAAATCACTTGTGTATTACAGGCCTTGGGTTATTGTGTAACGTTGCAGCACACAGGACAAAAACTGTTGACATTTTCCACAGTGTTGTTCCACCTTTGACCAGTCTCAGTCTGCTCACTGTGTATTTGCCTTGTTCATTTTTGTTCCTGATTGACCCTGCATCCTGTTAGCCTGACTGGTTCCTGTATTTGCGTTACCATAAAGGTTCCCTGTGGCTACATTTGTCTCATAGTTGCTTTCCATGCCCTCACTCTCCTCCTGGGGTATTGTGTCAGGTAGGTCTACAATGAATACTCAAATACATTGTATAGCGTAATCAGTTTACTTATCGTATCATGGGGTGGAACTTGTCTTCAAATAGCCTAATCATGGCCCATCCCTTGTCTGGGTTTCATTTATGCATGAGTGACAAATAGTGACATTGTACCATGGTTTATGCATGGACTGGGTATGGTGCCTCCAGCACAACAAACGTTAGATAATGTGCATGAAATGTCAACACATGTTTGTACCCTGATGGTCCACACACTGATTCACATCGCCCCCAAAATATTGATGGGGTTTGCATGATGAATAGCTGTGAAATTAATCAGCACAGAGGCACTGATGTTCCCGGATGCAGTGGGAATTTAGAGGCCACCCTGTGTACAAATGTTGTGAGGAAACCTGCTGGTTTAAAATTACTGAGTCATTAACTTTGTGAGGACACCAAGGTTGCCCTGTTGTCAGTCTCATAAAACGTCTGCAGTGCCATAGCTGGACTATCCCCATGTGTGTTGTCTATTTCTCTTTGGCCTTCGTTCAATTCAGCTGTGAAGGATACTTTGTTAATGAAGGGAATGGCTCCACAGACTCATGACTAGACCTGCACGTAACTGTGACAACATGGACCCCAATAATGATGTAGGCTACACATTGGCCCACACACTTGAACTGGACACCTTTGTGAAATTAACCACTGGAAATATGTGAACACGTGCTGCTTGGTCTGCTGGTCTTCACCTGCCACAGGAGAAACATAGGTCAATTATACGACTCAAACTGTGGTGTGACATTACATTTGTGGATTGGTTTTGGGACTCGGTGTCCCAAACACCGTACCCAGATAGCATTTTCCAATGCCTGACTCATGGGTAGTATACAAACAAGTGCCCAGGAAGTGGTATCCAACATTCCAGGACATGTGATGGCCATTGCCATGATCAACTGTCTTCTATCTATCCTGTGCATGGTTTGTCAATGGAGATGCTTATGTCCCAAAAATCTGGGAAGTTCACACAGCAGTTGTTGCTACGTGTATGACAAACACATTTCCTTTCTCATTTCCACACTGAATAGCATCTGATGGTTGGCCACATTGACAACACATGCATACAAGCACATTTATGCAAACATGTCTTGTGATGTTCACACAGTGGGACAACTAAATTTGTAAGAGCCAATTCACACACATTGACACACAGGCAATGAGTTACTGTGTTGAGTTGCGTAACCTTGCTATCCTCTATTGACGCACAACCTGCTCAAACTGGGTTATACCAATTTGTATTCCACACGTTTGGGAATCTATTGCGGCAGTGAAGAGTGCAAATTCGGTACAACAACTAGAGGATCATGGTCCACAGTAGTACGATCTGCCACATGTGCCTATACACCGGAATGCACAATGTAGGTGCAAACAGCCTATCTCTGTATAGTCACACCTGTCATGTACTAATAAAATTGAGAAATGACCCAAACCTAGTAAAAGCCAGAAATTTTGATGCATACGCTTAAAAAAAGATGCACATGCGTCAAAAAATGCCGCAAATGCATCGAAAAAGGACGCTCACTGCCATGATACATCCATTGGCCCTGAGTGGTAATTCCCACACTGTACCCCATGAAATTGGTTAACTATGAATAATATTTGAAAATATGGATGCAGGGCAATTTCTAAGCATGTGCGTAAAAAAAATGAAGCACAGACTGTAAGCATTATAATATTTTGACGCATAAGAATAAAAAAGCACCGCATTGGAGGCAGGAAGGGATGTAATAGGCTATCCTGTTTACAGAATTGGTACAGTGGGTGTACTTTCACTTTCACTTTGCAGTCTGTGATTTTTCTTGACTGTGTGGCTGTGTTTGGACTTGTCTCTCTGTGAATATTGTGAATTTGTCTCCTGTGTGATCTTTATATTGTCTTTTGGCGTTTCCTAAGGGTCTGTGGTATCCTGTGTAAGTGTATTTTTGTCATTTCTGGTGTCTAATTTTGTCTTTGTACTGTTGGGAGTCTGTTGTGGGTAGTGTTAGTTTGGGGATAGTTGGGCTGTTGTAGTGTTCTTTACTTTTCATTTCCCTCTCCTCCATTCCTTTCATTATCCTCTGTACCCCTTAATTCCTTATTTTTTTTCAAGCATGTTGGGTAGGCCACATCTTGGTAGAATGGGAGAGGAGGAGCTGGGGGATTTATTTGGCTGGTGTGCAACTTCCTCCCATTGATGATAGAAGCAGGTGGCCAGGTGATACAGGGGTATCACACAGAGACAGGGAGGCTCCGGTAGGCAAAGGTCCTGTACCATCTTAAAAGAATATGCAACACACCGCGCAACGACCACCAGCTAAAACACCGTTGGGCTGACCTGGTTGCCAGGGAGCAAGACCTGCTGGACCACCTAGGTATTGTGATTGGTGGCCCTGTTGGTGCGTACAACTCAGAGTAATGTGCACATTTAAATGCTCTGTAGTGACAGTAGCAGATTTGTTCATATGCTGCAGGCAATGTTTTTGGACATGTGGAATGCAAGTTAAACATACAGTGGCCGTGAGTTATACAATAATTCTTACACATTAATCCCATTTGTTGACGCAACAGCTGCACTGAGTTACAAAACACAACTGGAGCCTGTAAATTAGTGCTGCCTTCACGTCAATAGATGATGCAAATGTGGCTCTAACATATGTTTTAGGCATGGGGTGTGAGTGTTCCAGGAAAGACATGTTTTTAATCCAGATATTTTCAAGAATGAATATGCCCCCCAATTATTTCGGATACATGTCTGAACTGGTTTCTGACACATACGTAACAAGTTATTTCTGACCTCAGGTAACATCTTAGGCTGATAGTTTGAATTGGTTGTGCCGCAATTAAATTATGGATGGATGCCAAATGTAATGCACACGGGTTCATATCTAAATGTTTGGTGCTACTTTCCATAGCTGTGGCACATAAAATGAAGCAAATGATACAAATTGAGGGGTAAAAACTATCCATAGCCCTCTCTTCATTGTACCTGTGTGTTTTACATTGGTCTTAGTCACAATAGCTGGACCCGAGTTAATGCATTTGCCATCTGTGTTACTCTATTGCCATGTACTTCTCATAAGTTATGAGATCATCATGGGTTACCAGACGTTGGGAAATGCATGATCACAATGTATTAAGTGTATGATGTCGTGCAAGGGACCCGTGACCAATTCCATCATACATATAAAGTTCACTAATACTTTGCTAGTTTAGTTTGGCACACCCATGCTGATCTAGTGCAGCATATGTTTAATAACTAACCTCCCAGTATGGAGGCTATCACTGACATGGGTGTATGCTAAGATCAGAAGACCAGGATTCCTGTGACTGCTGTCATTCCGAAGGTACATACAAATTGAAACCTACATCATCATGATTGACACAGTGGTACATTTGCTAAACCATGTGTTAATAATATCACAGTGTCAGTTTGCTGTGTCTCCGCTTATCAACCAACTTGGCAAATGTAAGATGATGAATGTGGCTCATCTGTGATTTCCCAACATTTCAGGTGCAATGGCTACACCTCTGCCCATGCAGTCTGTCATGGATGACTACAATATACGCTGTCAACAAATATCTCCTTGTTGTATCTGTAAGGAAATGCCTCCTTGGCATGGTTACCCCCTGACTTTTTGCCTGTGCTGATGCTATGTTTTGAATTGAAAGTGTGCTGAGGCCTGCTAACCAGGCCCCAGCACCAGTGTTCTTTCCCTAACCTGTACTTTTGTATCCACAATTGGCACACCCTGGCATCCAGGTAAGTCCCTTGTAACTGGTACCCCTGGTACCAAGGGCCCTGATGCCAGGGAAGGTCTCTAAGGGCTGCAGCATATCTTATGCCACCCTGGGCACCCCTCACTCAGCACAGACACACTGCTTGCCAGCTTGTGTGTGCTGGTGAGGACAAAACGAGTAAGTCGACATGGCACTCCCCTCAGGGTGCCATGCCAACCTCACACTGCCTATGCAGTATAGATAAGTCACCCCTCTAGCAGGCCTTACAGCCCTAAGGCAGGGTGCACTATACCATAGGTGAGGGCACCAGTGCATGAGCACTGTGCCCCTACAGTGTCTAAGCCAAACCTTAGACATTGTAAGTGCAGGGTAGCCATAAGAGTATATGGTCTGGGAGTCTGTCAAACACGAACTCCACAGCACCATAATGGCTACTCTGAAAACTGGGAAGTTTGGTATCAAACTTCTCAGCACAATAAATGCACACTGATGCCAGTGTACATTTTTTTGTGAAATACACCCCAGAGGGCACCTTAGAGGTGCCCCCTGAAACCTTAACCGACCATCTGTGTAGGCTGACTGGTTCCAGCAGCCTGCCACAACCGAGACATGTTGCTGGCCCCATGGGGAGAGTGCCTTCGTCACTCTGAGGCCAGTAACAAAGCCTGCACTGGGTGAAGATGCTAACACCTCCCCCAGGCAGGAGCTGTAACACCTGGCGGTGAGCCTCAAAGGCTCACCCCTTTGTTCCAGCACCACAGGGCACTCCAGCTAGTGGAGTTGCCCGCCCCCTCCGGCCACAGCCCCACTTTTGGCAGCAAGGCCGGGGGAAATAATGAGAATAACAAGGAGGAGTCACTGGCCAGTCAGGACAGCCCCTAAGGTGTCCTGAGCTGAAGTGACTCTAACTTTTAGAAATCCTCCATCTTGCAGATGGAGGATTCCCCCAATAGGGATAGGATTGTGACCCCCTCCCCTTGGGAGGAGGCACAAAGAGGGTGTACCCACCCTCAGGGCAAGTAGCCATTGGCTACTAACCCCCCAGACCTAAACACGCCCTTAAATTTAGTATTTAAGGGCTTCCCTGAACCTAAGAATTTAGATTCCTGCAACTACAAGAAGAAGAGGACTGCTGAGCTGAAAGACCCCTGCAGAAGAAGAAAAGAAGACACCAACTGCTTTGGCCCCAGACCTACCGGCCTGTCTCCTGCCTTCTAAAGAAACCTGCTCCAACGACGCTTTCCCCAGGACCAGCGACCTCTGAATCCTCAGAGGACTGCCCTGCTTCAAGAAAGACAAGAAACTCCAGAGGACAGCGGCCCTGCTCTAAAAGGACTGCAACTTTGTTACAGAGGAGCAGATTTAAAGACCCCTGCAAATCCCCGCAAGAAGCGTGAGACTTGCAACACTGCACCCGGCGACCCCGACTCGACTGGTGGAGAACCAACACCTCAGGGAGGACCCTCCGGCGACTCCAAGACTGTGAGTAACCAAAGTTGTCCCCCCTGAGCCCCTACAGCGACGCCTGCAGAGGGAATACCGAGGCTCCCCCTGACCGCGACTGCCTGATTCTAAAATCCCGACGGCTGGAAAATACCCTGCACCCGCAGCCCCCAGCACCTGAAGGAACGGAACTTCAGTGCAGGAGTGACCCCCAGGAGGCCCTCTCCCTTGCCCAGGTGGTGGCTACCCCGAGGAGCCCTCCCCTTGCCTGCCTGCACCGCTGAAGAGACCCCTTGGTCTCCCATTGACTCCCATTGGAAACCCAACGCTAGTTTGCACACTGCACCCGGCCACCCCCGCGCTGCTGAGGGTGTACTTTCTGTGTGGACTTGTGTCCCCCCCGGTGCCCTACAAAACCCCCCTGGTCTGCCCTCCGAAGACGCGGGTACTTACCTGCTGGCAGACTGGCACCCCCTTCTCTCCATTGAAGCCTATGTGTTTTGGGCACCTTTTTGACCTCTGCACCTGACCGGCCCTGAGCTGCTGGTGTGGTAACTTTGGGGTTGCTCTGAACCCCCAACGGTGGGCTACCTTGGACCCAAAACTGAACCCTGTAGGTGGGTCACTTACTTGCAAAAGCTAACAATACTTTACCTCCCCAGGAACTTTGAAAAATTGCACTGTGTCCACTTTTAAAACAGCTATTTGTGTTTTATGTGAAAAGCATATATGCTACTGTAATTATTCAAAGTTCCTAAAGTACTTACCTGCAATACCTTTCAAATGAGATATTACAGGTAGAATTTGAACCTGTGGTTCTTAACATAAACTAAGAAAATATATTTTTCTATACAAAAACCTATTGGCTGGAATTGTCTCTGAGTGTGTGTTCCTCATTTATTGCCTGTGTGTATGTACAACAAATGCTTAACACTACTCCTTTGATAAGCCTACTGCTCGACCACACTACCACAAAATAGAGCATTGGTATTATCTCTTTTTGCCACTATCTTACCTCTAAGGGGAACCCTTGGACTCTGTGCATGCTATTCCTTACTTTGAAATAGCACATACAGAGCCAACTTCCTACAGTATCCAAATATTAAACCTGGTCAATCCATGGCTAGACTCAAACTGTCACCAAATAATGCACAGGATCCCTGCCATTGTGGTCTCATAGGGGCATATGTGGCTCCAGGGTACCCTGTTAATGTAGCATATGTAACCTAGACACAACACAGGCCATACATGTAATGAACCATAGAAAGCATGATAAATCATGACCTTAAATCAACCCACAGGTGCGTCACACAGTAAATGATTGTCCTTTGATGCCTAAGCCACAATACCTGAGTGGCTAGTATTACAGTGCTCCAGGAAAGTGGCTTTGCATGTCTCTCATTACTACAAATGATGAGAGGAGTACACTCCATAAATGAGTCTGCAAACAAATGATGGAGCATGTTTGCCACCACATGAAAGTTAGGGCCACTGCATGTGTGCAGATATGTGTGTATCACTCACTAGGGAGACCGGGTCTGTACATGTTTGCAGTGGTATGTCTGTTGCAATATCATCATGCCTGAGAGGCTGGACTTTCAGATTTAATGTTACACACAGTAAATGTATTTGGAAGTGTTGTACAGTGCACAGACATTGAGCACATTTCTCCCTTCCATGCTTTACAGGTGGACCTGCCCCCTACAGAATCTGAGAGGTGGCTCGATTTGTGGACCCAGACATCTCCAGTAAGTGTTGATATTTCTGTTCTGTGTTTAGTTTGCAGCTGTTGTGTGATTGACTCCTGTGTGTTGGACACATAGCAAGGTATGATGTGCTTGGAAATGATCGGATATGTTACTTGAATGGAGTATCACTTTTTTTCTATCTTTGAGTTGGACAATCATTAGCGTATAGTCATATTTTTGGATTGTAGTGCAGCCCTGTAGCGATGGCCATGTGAATAGGCATTTGTTGATAAAACTTTTCTTAAGAAAATTTAGCAGAGGGCCATATTTATGATTTAGTCAGCAAGTCAGACCCTGAATCTCACAGAATAGGGATGCTAAAGTCTTACCCACAGACTTGAGCTTCCCTGTTCACTAACGAACATGTTTGACTGTATGTTTGACTTCCTAGCAGCATGTAGCTCCACATGTTGTGCTACATGTATGTGGCACTTGAGTACAGTGTCATAGATGTGCATACAGATCATGGCCATATGTGTGCTTGCATTTATCTGCTTGTTGTAAAACATGTATTAGTGGTATTAAATAATGTTGACAATTGTCTGCATTTCCAAACATAAATGTGGATGGGATTGTCCAAGGTTTGGGTGTATCCTAGTTGGACATCCTCCTTACCTGTGGTGGACTGCCCAAACCCATGTACAGCTGTCCAAAGCTTCCTCGGTGTCCTAGGTGTTGGTATTTGTTGCTTGTCCATCCCCCCCCTCAGGCTCAGGCTTAGGGTTATGCAATGTGTACCTAGGAGTGATGATCCAAGTTTAGTACACAGACATGTAATTCTGTAAATCACTTGTCCAAAACTATGACACCCACTCATGATTAGCAACTGCATTCTATCCTGGAAATTGCATTTACAAATCACAGATCTTGTGGCCCTTGATTGTCATCCAGAAGATAACCATTAGTTGGCCTGTCACGTGTGGAGGACTTGCAGCATTTTTTACTTGACAAATGGCTGAACTATGATGCATAGGTCATTTAAGTTGTTACACATCTTTTAGAGCATTGCTGTGCTGTTCGATAGGACATGTGTAGGCTGCGTTGGCATGTACTTCCTCAGGGACAATCTGTGATCTGTATGATGATATGGCCTGTTTCTGGTACATTAGATGTATTGTCTGATTTACTTCAGTAGCTATATCACACAATGAAGTACCTAATGTTTGGTTGTATCTTTTTTTTTAACAGCAGCCAATATGAATGCCATCCAGATTCGGGAGTTTCAGTGCCGGGTGATGCGTTACCGCCACATTCTGGATGTGGAGTCTGGGTTCCGCCACATGGCACAGCGTTATCGCCATGAAAGAGCCTCCGGAGTGTGGAGGGCATTTGCCCAAGGGGGCCCTTCGGTGTCCACCACAGCCGCCACCACCAGCACCACCACTACCACCCAGGTGGCACCAACCATAGCAGGCACCACTGCAGGACCATCAACCTCCACTGCTCCCGGACCTATGACAGCACCACCTGCACCTCCTCCTACAAGCATGGCACCGACAACAGGACAAACATCTTCAACTGGCACCCAGACCACCCCTGCTGCAGTCATTGACCCTGCGGATTTCCAACAGATGCAACGTGACATTGAACGTATGTTGAGGAAAATGAACAGGCTGCAGCAGGAGGTGGCACAAGTTAATAAGAGGGTGTGTGCCATCAAAAAGACCCTGCAGAGGGTGAACTTGTGAACAATATACCCTCAGCCATGATTCCCTCCCCTCCCTCCTCTTTCCTGGTTCTTTAAATTAGTGGGTTTAGGGGGCTTACTGTTAGGTTAGAATAGGCTGTTAGTTTAGTTAGTAGTAGTGGGTTGGGGTGTGGGGGTATGATCATTTTAATATCTGTTTTTTTATTATGTGTATGGGTGGGGTGTGGGGGATGATTTGGGGTTTTTGGGGTTTTAATTAAAAAAATATATATATATACATAAAAGTACAAAAAAATACATATTTGTTTAGTATAAGATAGTATGGGCCATATTTATACTTTTTGACGCAAAACTGCACTAACGCAGTTTTGCGTCAAAAGAATTAGCGCCGGCTAACGCCATTCCGAAGCGCCATGCGGGCGCCGTATTTAATCAATGACGTTAGCCGGCGTTAGCCGCCGGCGCTGCCTGGTGTGCGTGGAAAAAAACGACGTACACCAGGCAGCGCCGGCGTAGGGGAAAATGGAGCTTGGGCGTCAAAAAATGGGGCAAGTCAGGCTGAGGCAAATTTTTCGCCTCAACCCGATTTGCGCCATTGTTTTCGACTCCCAACCCCCATAGAAATGACTCCTGTCTTAGCAAAGACAGGAGTCATGCACCCTTGCCCAATGGCCAGCCCAGGGGACTTCTGTCCCCTGGGCATGGTCATTGGGCATAGTGGCATGTAGGGGGGCACAAATTAGGCCCCCCTATGCCACATTTTTAAAAAAAAAAAATACTTACCGGAACTCACCTTAATGTCCCTGGGATGGGTCCCTCCTGCCTTGGGTGTCCTCCTGGGGTGGGCAAGGGTGACAGGGGGTGTCCCTGGGGGCATGGGAGGGCACCTCTGGGCTCCTTCCGAGCCCACAGGTCCCTTAACGCCTGCCTTGTCCAGGCGCTAAAAAACGGCACAAAAGCGGGCGTACGTCATTTTTTTGGACCCGCCCACTCCCGGGCGTGAATTTTGCCCGGGAGTGTAAATACGGCGCACATGCCTCGGAGTCAATTTTTAAGACGGGAACGCCTACCTTGCATATCATTAACGCAAAGTAGGTGTCCACGCTAAAAAATGACGCAAACTCCATGGACTTTGGCGCTAGACGCGTCTAACGCCAAATATAAATATGGAGTTAGTTTTGCGTCGGAATTGCGTCAAAAAAAACTACGCAATTCCGGCGCAAACAGAGTATAAATATGCCCCTATGTGTTTAGGTTAGTATATGTTGTCCTCCATGTGTTGCGTCTTATAAGGGGGGTGGTGGTTGATGTTTAGAGTGTTTGGTTAAATGTGATAAGTAAGTTTAGCTTAGGTTAGTTAGGGCCTGTTGTGGGTAATGTGTAGTTAGGATAGGTTAGGTTAGGTAAGGTGCTTCTCCAGGTTTTATCTTCCTTTTTTACTGTTAAATAAATATGTAGGTACTCCTTTACAGTATGTGTCACATGCTTGGGGATCAGGGCCTTGCCATGGCTGAACAGTGTCTCTTTAGTATTTGCATTTGTGTCCCATCCTGCAACCAATTCCCAATAGAACTGTTACATTGGCAGCTACACCAGAGCTACTTTGCTACGATTCTGCCATCCATTGCACCCACCACTCAAGGTTACTATGGATCCCAAAGTGAAGTTAATTTTTGATGTATGTTTACAATCTCACATACTTTGGGACCAGATTTGGTATTAAGGACACTGTGTTACGTCTGCCTGCAGCCTGCTGTTCAAGTGAAGCCTTATAAGGTGAGTGGTGGTATGATCTCATGTAGTATGGTATACATAACTCACACCTATCATTTGTTACATTGTTCAGCCAGGCTACTTATTTGTACGTACAATCATACACATCCATTCCTGCTGTATGCTGTGTGTTAGGAAAATTTTGGGTCAAATGTCACATACGCAAAGATTGGCTTTAAGAACAATTTGAAGGCAATAATGTTTGGCTTAGACATCCCTTGAGGAAGACTAATTCTGTCCAACACATCATTATACTATTTAGTTTCTATTTCCCTCAGAATTAACCCTCAGGAAGAGCACATGATGGTACAATCCAGACCACACTGCATAGTTATCAGCCCACATTCTTTCAGGGCAGTTGTATTGACATTCTATAATCATTGACATGAGGCAAACATCACTGATCTCCCTCACGGTTGATGTGTCACATTATACAGAGACAAAGTGGTTGTTGAAGTGCTATTTATTTTAAAGTGCTGTAGTGCTATATTTACATTGTCCATGATTGTGAGTCCATTAGTGTGACACCTTCCATTGTGATCCGACACAAGTGCAAAAGGACATGTCATTGGACATGCTGGGGTGAAGTGTCAGACAGTGCAGAGGGACAGGATTTGCCAATGTGGTAGTGAGAGACAATCACAGGGCAGAGTGACAAGATAAACAGTGGGCTGGAGAACAGTGCTTGAGAGCAGCTGTTGCAAGACTCGTATGTTACAAAGCACAGGACCTTAGTTATAAGTGGCCAGTGGCAGGGACTAGTGCTTCCGGGTACTCTTTTGGTAAAGGTGATCTGTTCCACTCTTCATCTTCTGATTTGTGTGTTGTCTCCTCTGCCCTTGGTGGTGGTGGTTGTGAAGGTGCAACACACACCTCAGTGTTTGAAGACGTGGAATCAGACATCCCAGTAGCTGCCAACTGTGGGGCTATTAAGGGCAGTACTGCAGCAAGGAGGAGCTGCTGGTTCTTAAGGATAGCAGCCACATCACTGTGGTAGGCAGCCAGGTCGGCCCAGAGGGGGTCAATATTGCATTCGTGCATGCATTGAAAAGTTTGTTGTTGGAGGTGTTGTGTCAACTCTCTTACAGCTGTGCTGATTTCCTTCACACTTTTTTCAAGTTCTTGCAAGATTGATGTTCGCCCTTGCATGGCTGCTGCCTGTTCTGCAGTTGACATCATGCACGAACGCACCCCCTCTAGGCTGGCTGCCATTTTTTCCATCCCCACCCGCACCTCCTTGGCCAGTTCCCGCTGTACTCCAACTACAGTTCTCTCAACTCTGGCGCCAGTGTCGTCAGAGTCCTCTGCTGGGTTGGAGCTGGAAGGTCGTACAACTGAGGTGGTGGGTGTGTCCTCTGTGATGGCTGCTGTATCTATGCTCCTCCTTGCGACTGAAGGTGGGGTCTGGAGGGTCCCAAGGACATCTTGGAGGGTCTGCTGGCTGATGTTTGTCACCTCGTCATCCATGTCATCAGGGTAGTCCATGACAGGCATGTCCCCAGGAGAGCCATCGTCCTCTGCAATGAGATATTGTACAATTAGGCCCGTATTTATACTTTTTGACGCTAAACTGCGCTAACGCAGTTTAGCGTCAAAAAATTTTGCGCCGGCTAACGCCATTCTGAAGCACCATGCGGGCGCCGTATTTATTGAATGGCGTTAGCCGGCGCAAGCAGACCGGCGCTGCCTGGTGTGCGTGGAAAAAAAACACGTACACCAGGCAGCGCCGGCGTAGGGAAAAATGGCGTTAGGGCGTCTTAAAAATGGCGCAAGTCAGGTTGACGCTAAAAAATCGTCTTAACCCGATTTGCGCCATTTTAAACGACGCCCAGACGCCATTTACATGACTCCTGTCTTAGTAAAGACAGGAGTCATGCCCCCTTGCCCAATGGCCATGCCCAGGGGACCTATGTCCCCTGGGCATGGTCATTGGGCATTGTGGCATGTAGGGGGGCACAAATCAGGCCCCCCTATGCCAAAAAAATTTACATTTTTTTTTTTTTTTATACTTACCTGAACTTACCTGAATGTCCCTGGGATGGGTCCCTCCATCCTTGGGTGTCCTCCTGGGGTGGGCAAGGGTGGCAGGGGGGGTCCCTGGGGGCAGGGGAGGGCACCTGTGGGCTCAGTTTGAGCCCACAGGCCCCTTAACGCCTACCCTGACCCAGGCGTTAAAAAGTGGCGCAAATGCAGGGTTTTTTGACCCGACCACTCCCGGGCGTGATTTTTGCCCGGGAGTATAAATACGACGCATTTGCGTTGCCGTCATTTTTTTAGACGGGAACGCCTTCCTTGCATCTCATTAACGCAAGGAAGGCGTTCACGCAAAAAAATGACGCTATTTGCCCATACTTTGGCGCTAGACGCGTCTAACACCAAAGTATAAATATGGCATTAGTTTTGCGCCGAATTTGCGTCGAAAAAAACGACGCTAATTCGGCGCAAACGGAGTATAAATATGCCCCTTAGGCCCGTATTTATACTTTTTGACGCTAAACTGCGCTAACGCAGTTTAGCGTCAAAAAATTTTGCGCCGGCTAACGCCATTCTGAAGCGCCATGCGGGCGCCGTATTTATTGAATGGCGTTAGCCGGCGCAAGCAGACCGGCGCTGCCTGGTGTGCGTGGAAAAAAACCACGTACACCAGGCAGCGCCGGCGTAGGGAAAAATGGCGTTAGGGCGTCTTAAAAATGGCGCAAGTCAGGTTGACGCTAAAAAATCGTCTTAACCCGATTTGCGCCATTTTAAACGACGCCCAGACGCCATTTACATGACTCCTGTCTTAGTAAAGACAGGAGTCATGCCCCCTTGCCCAATGGCCATGCCCAGGGGACTTATGTCCCCTGGCCATGGTCATTGGGCATTGTGGCATGTAGGGGGGCACAAATCAGGCCCCCCTATGCCAAAAAAATAAAAAAAATTATACTTACCTGAACTTACCTGAATGTCCCTGGGATGGGTCCCTCCATCCTTGGGTGTCCTCCTGGGGTGGGCAAGGGTGGCAGGGGGGGTCCCTGGGGGCAGGGGAGGGCACCTGTGGGCTCAGTTTGAGCCCACAGGCCCCTTAACGCCTACCCTGACCCAGGCGTTAAAAAGTGGCGCAAATGCGGGGTTTTTTGACCCGACCACTCCCGGGCGTGATTTTTGCCCGGGAGTATAAATACGACGCATTTGCGTCGCCGTCATTTTTTTAGACGGGAACGCCTTCCTTGCATCTCATTAACGCAAGGAAGGCGTTCACGCAAAAAAATGACGCTATTTGCCCATACTTTGGCGCTAGACGCGTCTAACGCCAAAGTATAAATATGGCGTTAGTTTTGCGCCGAATTTGCGTCGAAAAAAACGATGCTAATTCGGCGCAAACGGAGTATAAATATGCCCCTTAGTGTCTGTGTTGTGGGATTTGGAATGTAATGTGCCTGCCTTCCTATTTGTTGCACATTGTGATCTTGGTTCCTGATCATTGTTCCTGTCATTAATATTAGCATTCTCCCAGGCCTATGCCCCACCAGCATGTCACATGTATTTTGGTCAGTTTGGGGACTTGTCAGCATCACATCCTCTAGGTGTAGGTTCTGCCCAAATTGTGTATTGCCACCTTCTTGTCCTACTCAACCCTCCGTCTACTTCCATTCTCATGGTGAGGCCTTGCACTGGCTGGGGTTGTTCTGATGGCACTTGCACCACACTTAACAATCTGGAACTGAGCCAGTGTCAGATTTTTCACATCCGACTATATGTTGCTGAGACCTATCATATACTAGGTATAGCATTGGCATGGCACACTACAGATGTCAGCATTGGTAGTGTGTAATGTTGATGTTGGGGATTGTGTGCTACATTGGATTGCACTGATTATCCTAGCAGTGTTCCATTTCCTCTTCTGACTGTGAGGGTGAATTTCACTAGCCGGTGACATATGTTCTCCCACTCAATGCTGTTGTCTGAGCAGTATGACATTTGGGATGTTGCATGGTGTCATTGGAGCTATTGTGACCCAGGCACAGGGTGGACCCTGACATATGCAGCATGGGTATGACATTAGTGCTGTGTACCTCATAATGTTTATGACAATGGCTGATGTTTGTAGCAACTATGGACAATCACATTTGACAGGATTAGAACATTTGTATTGATTACAGGGGATTGATAACGTTGTCATCCTGAACCCTCTAATTTGGGTGTGTTTGATCCATGGGGACGTAACTGCCATTAGCTACTTGACCTGCTCACACAGCAGAGATGGTAGTGGCAACTGTTGTTAATGTTAAATTCTACTTGCAGATATGGCCTGAGACTGTTAATTGAGCCCTAGTTCATGTAGGGAGAATAGCAGCTGCTATGTGACAGCATGCCAGTTTTACGTTGTACCCTACCCTCCTGGACTGGCTTTACTTTTCCAACATCCCTGGCATGGCAGCATACCCCCATGCAAAGGTTGTTGGTGTAGTGTAGTACTGTGCCCCCCGTTTCCTCTAAACGGGCCATGCCCCCCTGCCGTGCCTCTTTACCCGTGCCACTCCCTGAATATCATGACTTACATGCATTGTGTAGTAGATATGCCCCCCCCCTGCTTGCAGTTAACATTTGTGCTTTTTAATTCCCCATGCAACTAACCCTGCATCTGTGTTGTCTCCTGGTAGTCTGTGCTGTCCTGTCCTTGAATCCCTGTGACGATCTCCTCAGGGATGACAGCTGCCACCATCTCCTCCATGTGGTCCAGGGGCTCCTGCGGTGCAAGACTCCCACCTCCATCTGCAGTGCTGCCTTCCTATTCCTGGCCATCTTTTCCTTTGTCCTGCGCTTGTAGTCATGCCAGCGTTTCTTGCACTCGATGACTGTCCTCCGTACTCCTCGTCCACACTGTTTATCTTGTCAACAATTTGTTGCCATAGTGCCTCTCTCCTACTGATTGGCAACTTTGAGGTGACAAAAAGTTGGTGCTGGTGTTCCGTCACCTCTTTCACCAGAATTTCCTGCTCCTCTGCACTGAAGCGACACTTTCTTTTCTTCTTCTCCCTCTCCTGGGTCTTGTGTGGGCCCACCTGGCTGGTTCCTGGTCTGTTGTCATCTTCCTGGGGTCTGTCCAAGCATCTAGGATCCATTTTGGCTCTCCTTAGCACATTTTGCAGTGTTTGCGCCGCTTTTTTATGCTTTTGCATCAAAAAACGGCGTGTATCCGGTTTGCGACGTCGTAAACCGGCTCACAATCATTTTCGCAGCGCTAACGTTGTTTTTTCTTAACGACGAAACACATGTGTTTGAGTAAAAAAAAATGACTCACACCAGTGGTTTGCGCCGCCGTGCGTCAAAGTATAAATTTGACGTCTGAGAGGTGCAAAGAAAATTTTGACGCAAAACTGCGTCGGCGCAGTTTTGCGTCTAAAAGTATAAATATGGGCCTTAAAGTGAAGCATTCCATTTGGTGAGTTACTTCGGGAAAAACTCAACTGTAGCACTAAGTCAACCTTTGATTTGGAGAAAGCTCATATGGTATAAAGATTTGAGGCCAGGGGTTATCCACAGAATGTGATTAAATCCTATTGGAAAGTGGATTATTGGTAAGGGCAGGTAAGTATTTACATTTAGCAGTAGGCCACTAACCCCTACTAGGTTCAGTTAGGTGTCCATAAATTAACCCCAGCTCAACCCTTGGTAGCTTGGCAACAAGCAACAAGGCCTAACTTAGGAGACAAAGGCCCTCATTATGACATTGGCGGTAAATCCCACTTACCGCCATGCTGACTGCCACCAACATAACGCCGCCGAGGCGGTTTACCGCTACCCATATTATGACCCACACATAGCAATCCATCACTATACAGCCACACACACATGTCCGGCAGACCAAAGGTCAGTGATAACTTGGTGGTAGCAAAACCCACACCGTTACGCCAACAGAACCACGCCCACAGCATTATGACCCACGAATCACTGCGGCAGACATTCAACCTCGATAAACCATTGGCGGTACATACCGCCACACTCAAAATACACACAACCTAACAAAACAACACTACATTGGACAATTCAGACTACACACACCTGACACACATACATACACGCACCACACCCACATCAATATAAAACACACACACACACTACCCACAACCCTTTACGACTCAAAAAAATTGACAACAGAGAGAGAGAGACACCAAGAGCACCCACAGAACCAGAGCCACAGAACACCATCACCCATACACCAACCACGCACCTTGCAGCACACACCCCAATACATCACCCCACACACCCTCACACACCACACACACTACACCTGTGGCACCACAAAGACACCCCAGGTTCTCAGAGGAGGAGCTAAGGGTCATGGTGGAGGAAATCATCCGGGTAGAGCCACGGCTATTCGGATCACAGGTGCAGCAGACATCCATTGCTAGGAAGACAGAGTTATGGCGGAGAATCGTGGACAGGGTCAACGCCGTGGGACAGCACCCCAGAACAAGGGATGACATCAGGAAGAGGTGGAACGACCTACGGGGGAAGGTACGTTCCGTGGTAGCAAGACACCAGATAGCTGTACAGAGTACTGGTGGTGGACACCAACCTCCTCCCCCACAACTAACAACATGGGAGGAGCAAATCTTGACAATACTGTATCCTGAGGGCCTGGTAGGAGTAGCAGGAGGACTGGACTCTGGTAAGTCAACTCTACTTTCACCCCCCTGCCTGCATGCCATCACATACCCCCACCCTCCCCTCGCCCCATCACCCCACCACCTCATATACACCCCACCATCACAACCCACCCATCCCAATACCAAGCCCTGCATGCACCACCAATGCATGGACATCACTCACAGCCATGCATGGACACCCATCACTAAAGCATGCACATTGGAGAAAATCACCTAGCCCACAAAATCACTACTCACACAAGGCAAAGCTGACAGGGCAATCACAACCATACAGGGCAACACACCCATGCACAAGATATCACATGCAGAAACAATAACACTGCATTTACATCCCCACAGGTCCCCCACCCAATGTCACTGGACAGGAGGTGCCAGCAACATCCAGTTTCCCCCCAGAAGAGGCCCACAGTGATGACAGCAGCTCTGGACGCCTGGATCTGGATGACCAACCTGGCCTATCAGAGATCTCCGGACAGTCGGTTACCCAAGCACACTCTCACACCACCACAGAGCCTCCCCCCTCAGGAAATACCAGCACAGCACCCACCCAGCGGGCCCATACCTCTATCCCCAGGACACGTCAATCCGCAGTGTGTCTACCACTACAGGGACCCCAGGCAACCCCAGGATGATCAGGGACCTGGGGTCAGTGGCAGTGGGCACATGGTTTAGGGGACAGAGGCACAGGACAACAGGGAAGCTGGGAGGACTGCTGTGCGACAGGGGGAGGACAGGCCCAGGGAATTGACTCTCCAGGAGGCATTCACCAACATCCTGGGAGCATACCACCATTCCCAGGAGACAATGGGCCAGATACTGGACAAGTTGCAGGAGACCCAGCGGCTGCAGGAGGGACAGTACCTGGGGATCAGGGAGGACCTGAAGGACATCCACACCACCCTGGTCACCATTGCAGGGGTGCTGGCAGACATGGCCAACATCATGAGGGAGGCAGTGGCACACCACCGGGCCCCTGACACTAGCCACACAGATGAACAGCCCTCCACCTCTGCTACCGGTAGTAGACAGGAGGCCCTTCAACAGTTCACCAGCACCCCTCCCCCTGCAGAAGGAAAACCACCCCGCAAATGGTCCCTGTGATCCAGGCAGAAGCCAGAGAACATTGCCAAGACCCCCGCCAGAAAATAGGACTCTCATGATTGTCACCCTTGTGTCCCACTCTGTCACACTGTCCACCTTGAACTGCCATTGCTCCACTTCCTATGCTCCCTTGGACAGTGCACCTGTGACACGAATAGACTGGACTCTATCCTGGACTTTCCTCCACCCATCACCCCAGCCCATTGCACATACCCCTCTACTTATTAGCACTTAAATAAACACAATTTGAATAAATACAAGTATGGAGACTGTCAAATGATTTAACTATGTATTCGTTTAACAAGGTTTAAACACTGCAATGCAACTGTACAGTAATGTATGCATAGGAATGACCTGTAGTTGGCTGCAGTCGACACACCAGGTGCCAGAGTGGGGCACAAATATCTGAAAACAGAGATGCTAAAGGGTACAGTAAGTGGCCATAGAATTGGGAGAATCTGCCTGCCATGTACAATGTCAAATACAAAACTGCCAATGCAAAGTGAAGTTACAGTGTCTTACCTGTGTGTCACTGGAAGTAGTGTTGTATAATAGCTGTTCTGTTGTCCTCATCCTCATCCTCTGCCTGGTCATCTTCACTGTCCACAGAGTCCACTGCTGCCACATGCCCATCTCCAGCCTCATTCTCCTGCAGAAAAGGCACCTGGCGACGTAAGGCAAGGTTATGCAACATGCAGCATGCCACGATTATCTGGCAGACCATATTGTGTGAGTAGTACAGGGATCCACCAGTTGGATGGAGGCAACGAAACCTGGCCTTCAGGAGGCCGAATGTCCTTTCTATGATTCTTCTGTTCGCCCATGTGACTGATTGTAACGTTCCTCTGCCCTTGTCCTGGGATTCCTCACAAGGGTCAGTAGCCATGAGAGATTGGGGAACTAGAGTCACCTGCAAATATCGAGGGATACCTGTTAGCCAAACACTAACCCTTATGGCCAACACCATACCCATACACCAACACCAACTGAGTGGGAACCATGGGCTCACCTATTAGCCACACCCAGGGCCGTATTTATACTCCGTTTGCGCCGAATTTGCGTCGTTTTTTTCGACGCAAATTCGACGCTAAACTAACGCCAACTAACGCCATATTTATACTATGGCGTTAGAGGCGAATAGCGCCAAAGTTCCCGGAATGTGCGTCATTTTTTAGCGTGAACCCCTTCCTTGCGTTAATGATATGCAAGGGAGGCGTTCCCGTCTAAAAAATGACTCCCAGGCCTTTACGTGGTATTTATACTCCCGGGCAAAAGAGACGCCCGGGAGTGGGCGTGGCTAAAAACGGCGCATTTGCGCCGCTTTTTAACGCCTGGGTCAGGCATGGCGTTAAGGGACAAGTGGGCTCAAAATGAGCCCAGAGTGCCCTCCCCTGCTCCCAGGGACCCCCCCTGCCACCCTTGGCCACCCCAGGAGGACACCCAAGGCTGGAGGGACCCACCCCAGGGACATTCATGTAAGTATTTTTTTTTTTTTTTTTAATAATTTTTTTTGGCATAGGGGGGCCTGATTTGTGCCCCCCTACATGCCACAATGCCCAATGACCATGCCCAGGGGACAGAAGTCCCCTGGGCATGGCCATTGGGCAAGGGGGCATGACTCCTATCTTTACAATGATAGGAGTCATGTTGATGGGGGATGGGCGTCGAAAATAAATGGCGCAAGTCGGGTTACGACGATTTTTTCGACGTAACCTGACTTGCCCCATTTTAAGACGCCCATGCGCCATTTTCCCCCTACGCCGGCGCTGCCTGGTGTACGTGGTTTTTCTCGCGCACACCAGGCAGCGCCGGTCTGCTTGCGCCGGCTAACGCCATTCAATAAATACGGCGCCCGCATGGCGCTTCAGAATGGCGTTAGCCGGCGCAAAACTTTTTGACGCTAAACTGCGTTAGCGCAGTTTAGCGTCAAAAAGTATAAATATGGGCCCCAGTGTCTCTGGAGGAGAGCCATCACTTATGGAATGCTGCTATTCCTCAGGATATAGGCATCATGCACAGACCCAGAATACTTAGCATTGACATGGGAGATGTACTGGTTCCGCCAGGCACACTATCTGCACATTCATTGAGTGAAAGCTCTTTCGATTTCTGAACACCTGTTAATTTCACTGGGGAGTGGAGGGGGTGGAGGGGACATATGCAATATGTGTATCATCAGTAGCCCCAATAATATTGGGGATATGTCCCATTGCATAGAAGTCAGCTTTCACTGTAGCCATATCTTCCACCTGGGGGAAAACAAGGTAGCTGCGCATGTGTTTAATCAGGGCAGCCCACACTCTGGTCAGCACTATTGAGAACATTGGCTGAGACATTCCTGCTGCCAAACCCCCTGTCATTTGGAAGGAGCCAGTTGGCAGGAAATGGAGCACAGGTAGGACTTGCACAAGAGGGGGGATCCCGGTGGGGTGACGGATAGCAGATATCAGGTCAGGCTCCAAATGGACACACAGCTCTGTGATTGTGGCCCTGTCCTGTCTACAGGTGAGGATAATGTGCCTGTCCTCCATTGTTGCCAAGTCCACCAGGGGTCTGTACACGGGGGAATGTCTCCATCTCCTATTCATCCGCAGCGGTTGTAATCTAGGGGGCAAAACGGTGAGCAGCTGATCAGTATTCCACATTTCCAAACACTACACTGCATTGCATGTTGTGACTATAACAGTATATTGTTGGATAGGCCCAAATGGTGCCTAGGTGTACTGTGACGCAGTTAGGTGCCATGGCCTGCCATCCACCCCCTGAAATGGCGTCCGCCTGTCCTGTGTGGATGGACATGTGGAAAAGAGGTAATGCTGCTGAAATTGTGTGTCGTTGCGGGAGGCGGCCGAGTACCGCCGTACAACTCCTCATTGGTTGTCATTGGGCCCTATGGGTTACAGTGGCCAATGGTGATGTACGCCGGCGGTGACGGTATGTGGATGTGACCGCCATTTTCTCTCTGTTCATTCACTTGCTACCAGACCTTCAACAGGAGAGGACCTACAATGCAAAAGTGCTGCTGTGACCTGTGTCTGGAATCAACCATGGCTCGTGTCACTGGGGAAAGGGCCTCTGCCTTCACCCCTGCGTACTTGGAGAGACTGGTGGATGGGGTCCAATCCCAGTACCGAATGCTGTATGGGCCTCCAGACCAACAGGTGAGTACACTGTGAGCACGATGCAAGGGGCATGAATGAATGGAGTGCTGTGTGTGAGGGCGTCGTGTAGGGGGGGTTGGTGGAAGGGTTCTGGACAGCATGCTGCATGTATGGTGGGCACTGTCTGTGCGTAAGGGAATGGGAGGGCTATGGTGGGCTATGAGTATAACAGGCCGGACGGTATGACCAATACCTTTTTCTATGTTTCTTTTCCTGCAGGTCAGCGCCCATCAGAAAAAGGGTATATGGCGTGCCATCGCCAAGGACGTGCGGACCCTGGGGATCTACGGCAGGCGGAGCACCCACTGTCGCAAAAGGTGTGAGGACCTGAGACGCCGGGCAAGGAAGATGGCGGAGGTCCCAAATAGGAATGGGTGGCCGTCGAACCCTGACCCCCCTGATGGCCCACATACTGGCAGTGGCCTATCCAGAGCTAGATGGGAGCTTGAGGGCATCACAGCAGCCTCAAGGGGGTGAGTACAGTTCCCCAATATACTACTTGCTCGTGGTGGGGTGGTCTCCGGGTGGGGGATGTGGGCCTGTGGGTGCCCATAGGCCAGGCCAGATATTGCAGGGTAGGTCCCATATTGGGAAGGGGCAGATGAACTCCACCTCCTACCAAGCTAGTAGGCATCCACTACTAAGCAGGGTTCTGTGGGTGCCAGGTATGCTGCTATTTGCATTAGGTATTCCTGCCCATGACCTGGTAACTAGCATTGTGACTGGTAGTGTGTGTGTGTGTGTCGTGTAAGCGAGTGGTGGTGTTGTTGCTGCCATTGACCAAGTGTATCCTTTGTCTATCCCCTCTTTTTGTTTTGTCACCCAGTCCTTATGTGCATTCGCTTCATCTGGCGGAGGAGCAGAGGCACCGGCAATGGAGGGAGCTGCATCCCACAAGTCCCAGGAGGCCGAATCCACCGACAGTGAGGGCACCAGTGGGACAGAAGGCGAAGGGAGCACCACAGTGGAGACTGGAGGGGACAGTTCTGAGAGTGATACCTCCTCTGATGGAAGCTCCCTGGTGGTGGCAGACACCTCTGTGCCCACCCCAACTACAGATACAGCCGCCACCCCCCGTACCAGCACCGCCCTCCCAGCAGCCCCTCAGCGTGTTTCCTGTGCCCGCTCACCGAGGAAGGTGGGCATTTCCTTCGCCCCAGGCACCTCAAGCCCTGCCCCAGTGAGCCCTGCTGCCCTGAGTGAGGAGGCTATTGACCTCCTGCGATCCATTTCTGTTGGGCAGTCAACCATTGTGAATGCCATCTAGGGGCTGGCAGCCCATTTGCAACAAACAAGTGCATTCCTGGAGGGCATTCACACAGGCTTGGCGGCCCAACAGAGATCAATCCAGACTCTGGCCTCCTCCCCGATTGGCAGCCTTTGTCCCTGTTTCTAGCCTCCCCCCTCCAACTTCCGCTACCCAATCCCATCCCCCTAAACTCCAACCTATCCCAAGCACACAGGACAACACACAGGAGTGGTTCAGGCAAACACAAGCACTGCACATCATCCCACAGGAACTCACACAAACACTATCCAGAATCAGGCATACCAACATCTACTGCCTTCACTGTGTCCCCCTCCTCCTGGTTGTCCATCACCCTCCCAGTAGTGTCTTCACTCACACCTGCATGCACTACATCCTCATCCACTACCTCCATCACCATCACGCCTATCACTACACACCCCTCACTGGCAGTCACCACCTCCACATCCATGCACACGTCCCCTGTGTCCTCTCCCACTGTGTCTGCGCCTCCTCCTCCCAAAGTACACAAATGCAAGCACTTAGACACCCAACAGCCATCCACCTCACAACAGCATCCAGCACATGCACCTGCACCCAAACACAGCAGACTGACACCTCCCACAACCACTTCCTCTTCCTCCACGCCCAAACCTTCTCCCTCTTCCCACCCGTGTCTCTAAGAAGCTTTTCCTCTCCACCGTTTACCTCTTCCCTAGACCACCCCCCCACCCCATCCCTGTCCATCATGTCGGGCCAGGGTGGTCAGAACCCAGGCGAGCACCTCAGCCACCCCGTCCATGGCCACAGTAGTGTCGGCAGCTACTGCAGGTGGGAGAGGCTCCAGGGAACCAGCCATCAGCACTGAAAGTGTGCCTGCACCAGCTGCCAAAGGGGAAGGGTAAGGAGGGAAAACCAGCTACCAGGGTGAAGGGCTAGAGGCACCACCAGCTGCGAAAGGGAAGGGCAAGGGGCCTGCAGGCAAGAAGGACAGGAGGCCTGGTGCTGGGACTGATTCTGAGCCCCCACCACCGTCCGAGTCTGCAGGGGAAGGGCTGGAGCCTCCCCCCACTACTGCATGCACCGCCACCAGCACCGCCACCAGCAGCAGCAGCCCCAGTGGGCTGCCGTCCGAGGCTGCAGGGGAAGGGCTGGAGCCTCCCCCAACCACTGACTGCTCCGCCACCAGCACCGCCATCAGCAGCAGTAGCCCCAGTGGGCAGCCGTCCAAGGCTGCAGGGGAAAGGCTGGAGCCTCCCCCACCACTGCCTGCACCACCACCAGCACCGCCACCAGCAACAGCAGCCCCAGTGGGCAGCTGTCCGAGGCTGCAGGCGAAGGGCTGGAGCCTCCAACCACCACTGGCATCCCCGCACCAGCACCGCCACTGCCACTACTGATCAGCCGTCAACACCGGCAGGCAGTGTGTAGTCCTGCCTCCATGGGATGTAGTGCGTCCTGGACCCTGCAAATCCTGTAGGTGAGACACCCAGGTGAGAGACTGTGACCTCGCACTCCCCAAGCGCTGCATCACATGGCACAAGGACCCCTCCAGAACCAGTGGAAGAAACCATCCACTCACTCCCTCCTTGCCAGGATGAAGCACACAGGGCACAAGGCCCCCTCCAGAATCAGTGGAAGAAGCCATCCACTCACTCACTCACTCCTTGCCAGGATGAAGCTCACTGGGTACAAGGCCCCCTTCAGAACCAGCGGAAGAAGCCATCCACTCACCCCCTCCTTGCTATGCTGAAGCCCACTGGGCACAAGGCCCCCTCCAGAACCAGTGGGCAAACCACCTACTAGGGAGACTGTGGCCTTGCACTCCCCAGGACCAAGCAGTGGGCAAACCACCCACTTGAGAGACTGTGGCCATGCACTCCCCAGGACCAAGCAGTGGGCAAACCACCCACTAGAGAGACTGTGGCCTTGCACTCCCCAGGACCAAGTAGTGGGCAAACCACCCACTAGAGAGACTGTGGCTTTAAACTCCCCAGGACCAAGCAGTGGGCAAACCACCCACTTGACAGACTGTAGCTTTGCACTCCCCAGGACCAAGCAGTGGGCAAACCACCCACTTGAGAGACTGTGGCCTTGCACTCCCCAGGACCAAGCAGTGGGCAAACCACCCACTTGAGAGACTGGCCTTGCACTCCCCCGGACATCACGCAGGGCATGTAGCCCCCTCCAGGACCAATGGTGTTGTACCATCTTCTGGCTGAGTTGCCCCCTCATTCCCCACCCCCCTGAGGTGCCTGTGTATTTTTGACCTGATGGCCCGGCAGTGTTCTCTCTGTGTTGTTGCAGGAGTGAGGTGTGGCTATGGCCTATGTGATGTGGCCCTGTTGCCCAAGGATATTGAGGACTGGGCAGTGTCTCTCCATTTGTATATATGTATATACTGTTTTGATTTTGAAGCATGTATTTCTACTTATTTATCTTATTACACTCACTTTAATCAATTCCTTTTGTCCTTGCATTATTCCTGAGGGGTACGGGGTACATATGTGATGCTATTGCATCTGTTTGTGCGTACGGTGTTGGTGGTGTTGCATGTGTGTTTGTCACTCTCTTTTTCCTCCCCCCTCCCTTGTGTGCTAGGCGGCAGTACTCACCGTGGCTGTCTTCGCCGGCGTTGATGTTCATAATGCATGAAGAGGTATAGCAGCATGGGGAAGATGTGCAACTCAGGTCCATGGCGTCATGGTTCTTCCTTGAGTCTCCAGAGGTGAGTCCTTTGCCTTCTGTATACTGTTTCCGCCATGCTTTTGATCTCAGTGGTACCGCCCCGGAAAAGGTGGCGGGTAGGTGTGTCATATTACTGTGGGCGGAACATTGTCTTCCGCCTGGCTGTTGGTGGTTACCGCCATGGTGCTTGTTGCTACCGCTGCGGCGGTCAGTGTGTTAAAGTGGCTGTCTGTGTGGGCGGTTTCCACCGTGGTCATAATTAAATTTTTTTTACCGCCGGCCTGTTGGCGGTATTACCGCCACTTTATCACCGACCGCCTGGGTTGTAATGAGGGGCAAAGTGTGTAAAGCATTCAAGTATCACAAAACAGTAGTTAAATAAAACACAGGAAACAGTTTAAAAATCCAAAACCAATTTATAAAAATAGGAAACATTTTTATCTTTAATTGGACAACAAAACAAATAAAATCGGATAAGGGGAACGAGAGATATGAATTTTTAATTATTGTTTTCTAGCTCATAGAAACTAAAAGCCCCAACTCGGCCATCTGGTCTCATCTCGACTGGGGCAAAGTCAAAGGTTCAGGCTGACCGCGATGAAGCCCTGCTTGGCTATAACAGCGGGAGGCCTCAGTCAAAAGTTTACCTTCAGTCGTTTTCTTGAAGATTTCTTCAGCGGGACAAAGTCACCAATCCGATCCGACCTCCCTAGAGCCCTCTTCGGATACGCGTCGCAAGAGATCTCTGTGAAGATTTCTACATTCGAACTGAGACGATTTTTCAGGATGAAAATCTTCATCTGGGCCAAAGCTGAATCTTGATCCGATGTCCCTTGTGCCCTCCTCGGATACGCTGCGCGGGAAGTCCCGGTCAACTTTTTACCTTCGGACTTAGTCACTTTTTTGGAGCTTTTTCTCTCCAATGTCGGATGACCCTCCACATGAGCCGATTTGAAGTCAACATCGTCGGATTGCCTTTCCAGGAGCCCCTGGTGAAATACTGGAAGTCTGGGGCACCAGAGCTTTTCAGCGGGACGAATCTGCAAGTCAGACTGGGTTGCAGTCGGCGTAAGCCAGCTTGACTCTCGACAGCGGGTCGGTCCCTTAATGGAGCTTTTTCCAAAAGTTCTCCAAATTTCTGGATCTTCTTCCAGAAGGTCTTTGAAGGTCCTTTAGGAGTCCACAGATCACCCCAAGGTTCCAGAAGCTCTGAGTTGCTCCTTGAGGGTTAGGACACAAACTCCCAGAATGCACCTGGCTCAACCTCCAAAATGACCACTGAACAGTGGTCAGCTGGTCATTTACTTCAGGATTTGATGTATGGGACTCTGGTTAGCTACTTTTCACCTGTAGTACACAGGGAGTCCCTTCTTAAACCAGTTGAAACCAGGCAAAGTCCTTTTTGTGGTGAAGCCCAAGTGTGCAGCTGGTGCAGTCATTCAGAGTGCAGTGTCCAGGTACAGGTCAGGGGTCCAGCAGGGCAGTCCTTCTTCTTCTTGCTTGATCCTGGTAGGAATCTGAGGTGTGGCTGCAGCTCTGCCATGTTTATCCTTGCTCCAGGGGTGAAAAGCAGAGGGACCAGACTGTCCGATCTCAGGCAAATCACTTCCCCCTTGGATGACCACTTCCTGGGCAGTGTGGAAAAAATCAATCCCAGGGAACAACATTATTCAAAAATCCAACATGGCTGAAACTGATTTTTGGAGTTTAGATCTAGCTGAGCCCACTCACTAGTGTGGCTAAAAATCCTAAACACATCCTTCTTCTAATCTAATCAAGAGGGCACCTAATTATCTGGGGTTGCAGGAAATGGGGGAGGTCCTGAGCTGCTCCAAATGTCCTTCTTGCCTTTGAAAAACAGTTTGGCTGCTCTCTCCCCATCCTGCCTCACCATCTGCTGAGGCAGTTCTCCTCCTCCAGTCACATCCTTTGTGTTCAGCCCAGGCCACTTCAGACCTCATCAAGGCAGCCTGGCCAGGCAGCCAGAGTCTGGCCAATCAGAGAAGGGCACTACAGAGCTGAAGTTGTCAACTTTCAGGTAGAGTTTTAAAATTATTTACCTGAACTAGTTATACTAAATCCAGCAATGGCAAGGTGTGGGATTTATTATAAAATTACTTTGATACCAAACTGAATGTATCTGCCCCTTATGGGGACTTTGTTAATTAACATAAAGTCTTCCCATTTTAGCCTATGGAGGCCCTTCACTACAGTGAGGGAAAAGCTAATTTGGCTATTTTACCTCACTAGGGCTTATAAAGCAATTTTTATAAAGTACCTGCTTATAGTTACATTGCACCCAACACTAGGGGCACTTAGGGCACACATTAGGGGTGACATATGTAAGAGTAAGGTAGTTTAACACTTTGGAAATACTTTTAATTCCAAAGTCGAATTTGCATATAACTTTAGTTTCAAGGCAGGCGTGCCTTTAAAATAACACTGGGCACCTCAGCAGTGAACCTATGGGTGCACTACCTATGCTGGGTCCCTAAACCTACATGCCCTACCATATACGAGGGACTTATAGGTAAGTTGATACTGCCAATTAGGGCATAGCAAAGAGTCACTAACAACCAGTATCTGTCCATAAAGTTTGTGGGTGACCAGGGCAAAAAGGAGGGCTTTCCTACAAAGACACATGTGAAAAGGCTGAAATTAGACCGAGGGATACTTTGCTGGTACCAAGAAAGAGAGATAAAGATTCTGACCAGGTGAGGGATTGATCACCACATACAATATTGAGTCCAACAGCATCAGACACATTTTGGGAATACCCTGGCATCTGATAAGGTCTGACCAGGCTATTAGGAAGATTGTAGGTCCCTGACCTCTCACCACATACAGGAAAAGTGACTCTTTGAAGCACATGTTAGTTCATAGCCATTTCACACAGGATTTGGTGGGGCATATAATTGGTTGAAAGATCCAAAAGGATTCTACAGATGTGGCAAATGTAAATAATGTGCATTTAGCACAAATAAGAAAACATATTCATTATTTAATTGCAAAACAGCGAAGGTCAGTAAATGTATCCATTGTAACAGTGATTATGTGGTATATGTCTTGGTTTGCACATGTGGATTAAAATACATGGGGAGTACAATCTTCCCAGTTTAAAAGAGAAGTTTAGAAAAATTGCACAGTAAGTATTTGAGCTACTCCATTGCGAGACACTGGCAGAGGTTTCACTCTCAAAGTACTGAGAAAATATCATTTTTTGGAATTGACAGGGTGCCACAGAAGTTGAAAAAAGGGGACAGAGAACGGACCATATGAGAGATGGAATCGTACTACATAATCAAACTTGGGAGCAAACATCCTGGGGGTCTAAACTCAGACGAAGAACTACATGTCCACCTGGGGTCACTTTTTTGGACTAAAAGAATTGAAAGAGATGTATAGACTCTTACAGAATGTACTGGTGATGTTGGCAGTCTTCTTGAATTTGAAACTGACTTGATCATGTGGCTAGGACATTCCTAAACAGCATATTGCCCCCTCATTTTAATATTTGTTCTGAAGAAACATCCTTTTGATGAATATATTTGTGGTATAGTTTAATTCTGATGAGTCAAGAGGCGGCATTATGAATCAGAAAACGGGAACCTGTCTTGTCATAAAGGGTGTATGTTTTTTTTTGCCTCCAGAGGAATGTTATAGTAGGTTTGGTCACTCCGGGTAACTCATAAATCATTAGGTCACTTGATCAGCAAAAAGTGATTGGTTGAATTAATTGTTTCTGGTGATTTTTGAGCTTATACATCGATTGTGAGTTGTAATGATGTGATATAAAATTGCATTTGATAATGTTTATGATACAGGTACATTAATCAGTTTCTGATAAAAATTAGACAGGAATTATCAGTCTGATCATTTTTGTTAATATGTTTTCACCTGCTAAGGTTACACCATTAGGTATCGTAACTGAGGCATACACAATATGATTTGTGAAAAGATCAGAATAATCAACTATGCAAGTGAAGAATCATATTTTTGATATACATTGTTTTTCTTTGTTCAAAAAGATTCCATGAACCTACTTTAACTTGCCGGCAGGAATGACTTGGGAAAGTATTTTTACTTTGTTTGTCAAACTAGCAGTGTTTTTTAAAGTTGATGGGGCTTGTTGCGCACTGTTTATTGCTCTGTGGACGATTGTGAGGTCGATACACATGAGCTACCATACAATAACCTTTGGTGAATATATATCTATCAGTTTCACCAAAGGCAAAAAGTCTCACACTCCTGGAGTTACTGTTTTACAGATGATTTATTATGCCACAAACAAGACAGAGGCCGAGTGCCGAAAGGCATCTGTCTTGTTTATTTGTTTTTTGTGGCATAAACTAAATCAGCTGTAAAAAAAGTAACTCAGGAAGTGCAAGAATTTTTGACTTTGGTGAAACAAATGTAACGTGAGTCCCCTCTGACGTTTCTTAGCACCCGCTGTGTTGGAGTACTGCAGATTTGGAGGAAGTCGCAAACAATAATATATATATACACACACACTTTATACCTATGTTTTAGTTATATTGTTAATATATAATATAACTCCAGTTACCACTCCTTGCAGACATGCCTTGCAGAGCACGTACCTCCATGCACAAGAGTTGATTCCTGTTGAAGAAGTTTGAAATGTGTACTCATAGAGAACTAAT
The DNA here is from genome assembly GCF_031143425.1 of Pleurodeles waltl. Lineage (NCBI taxonomy): Eukaryota > Metazoa > Chordata > Amphibia > Caudata > Salamandridae > Pleurodeles > Pleurodeles waltl. The sequence goes on along the minus strand of NC_090445.1, from coordinate 1,458,640,841 downwards.
CCATATTTATTTTATCACTAGTGCAAGTTACATATATGTTTTGGCTTGTTAGCCTTGGTTACTTTGTATGTATATATATATATATATATATATATGTATAATTATTATTATAAATCCAGTTAAATTACAGGTATGGTTTCAAAAAGCACAGAAATTCATTATTTATGGTAGCTACGCAATCCATGATCAACAAACCAACCAAGCAAACCATAATTTGCACACCAAATTCAGTGCTCATGACCCCAAACTGGATGTAACAGATACAATACCAAATTTCATAACTGACCTTTTAGTTACGTTCACATGCCAAATTAACATCATCAATGAGACAACTATAAACATAGTTTTATTTTTTGCTCTGAGCGTGTGCTATTATTCATTGACATGGTGCTTTTCGGATCCTTTACATATTGATCTAGTACAGTGAGATCATAAGCATTGCTGCACATGGCTAACGGCCAAGTATAGCTCAGGACGGGTACACGGCAGGTGAAAGCCGTAGATCAATAACAAACTTGAAATTCAATAAAGAGCACAGTCACATTTAAACAACATGCTCTTTGCACTACTTTGCTGTTTTCATGTGATTAAAAAAGGTGGCTGACAAAAAGGAAAACATCACACTGTGATTTACGATGTGTATAGTGAGTTGTTTGCCATCACAGGGGAATTTCATGGCTTTTTCGGTTTTGTATTCACAGAACGATAAGTATCCCCTAACTTTTATTTTATTTTATTTTATTTTTTTACAAAAGATACCCTCAAGAGGAGTTTGGGTAGTTCAACATCCAAAGGTTCTACCTAAAGCTCTAATCAAGCATTTTCTTTGGCTGATCCATATTTGTTGAACTCACGGTTGTTTGAGAATAACCTTTTCACTTTTCTCCTTTCTTTAGAAAAGTGCAGAAGACCTATCTTTTTAGATACACTATAAATCCTCTTACCTTGGCAACATGATTTATCAGGGATACCTTAAATCTTATTTTAAGTTAGTAGTGTTTTTCCTATAGTAAGTTTTTATTTCCATGTATTTGTCACTGTTGCTCCCTGTTATTCGTCACTTTCATTTTTTATTTTCATTATTCTGTACAGTCCCTCACGTCATCCTGCATAGGAGGTGATTTTTGCCATCAATGTTTTTCTCTAAGTATATACATGTGCTGATATAGATTTTCTTTACCCTCTAACCTGAGGTGCGTCACAGATCTGGGAATTTTTTTCAGCCTTCTAATAGCAATTTGGATCATAAGGAAATTGAACTCTTTAGCTTCCTTCCGAACAATTGATGATCATCAAAACTTTTTATCTCTTTCATACAGCTATATTCAGAGTGGTAATCACCTCTTCCACCTCCTATATTTGAGCTTTCTATTGCACAAAACAAAGTATTATTGCATAAGGATGCATACTGAAGGAGTTGACCTTTGATTCCTCCGTGTTTGAAGATTAAGGCCCTCATTCTGACCCTGGCGGTTTGAAACCGCCAGGGTAGAGGGCCGCGGAAGCACCGGCAACAGGCTGGCGGTGCTTCATGGGCAATTCTGACTGCGGCGGTAAAGCCGCGGTCAGAAAAGGGCAACCGGCGGTTTGCCGCCGGTTTACCCCTGGCCCAGGGAATCCTCAATGGCGGGGCTGCAAGGGATTCCGACCCCCTTCCCGCCAGCCTGTTCCTGGCGGTTTACACCGCCAGGAAGAGGCTGGCGGGAACGGGTGTCGTGGGGCCCCTGGGGGCCCCATAATGATTTTCAGTGTCTGCTTTGCAGACACTGAATATCGCGACGGGTGCAACTGCACCCGTCGCACCCCTGCAAATCCGCCGGCATCATTCGGAGCCGGCTTCCTCTTTGCAGGGGCTTTCCCGCCGGCCCAGCGGGAAAGTTAGAATCACCGCCGTGGTCATTTGACCGCGGTGCAGTGTTTGGGCGGTTTCCGCCCGGCGGGCGCCGCCCGCCGGGGTCGGAATGACCCCCTAAATCATAGAAGAGCGCTAGTGATGGATCATTTTGTTGAATTTGAGGACTTGGGATTTAACACTCCGCTAACACCACAACACTGCTTTTCATTTACTAGTAGGGTCACTCTGGCAGAGTTTTCTTTCCCTTATCCATTGTTAGGAGGCAGCTTTTGCCACTTTCAACCTTGACACATCACACATGTGTGAGATAGAGGTCTTCCCTTTACATCAACAACAAGAGTATTGCTTGCAACTGAACCATTAAGAGACTGGCATTTACTGGAAAGTCTGACTTTTCTGGAGCATTTGCATTTTTCTATTTGAGGGGCCGAACCCAAAGCAGCCCTGGCAATTTTGTCAGACCAGCCCCCGGGATGGGGAAGGGTGCAAGTGTGAAGCACTGCTGCTTTTGTTATTGGGGGCTGAGTTCATAGCAGTGCTTCAGAACCAGCCCCCCGTAACAAAACCAGCCCTCACTGCTTCAAAACATGTCCCCAGCCTTCCAGCCTCCTCGGAAAATGCCTGATGCCTGCTACAGCCAGTTACAGGATGTTACTTGTATGCCCAAGGGGCTTGGATCCATTTTATATTTTCAGGATATTCTGCATAGATAAATTTACATACAATAAATCTGAATGAGAAGTAATTTGCATAGTTCATGGTTATCCAGAAAATGTTGCATGGTTACAGTTATTCTGCACCCAGGTTTGACACCCACTAATCAAGGCTAACATGGCCCCCAAGTTCCTCTATACATGATGGTAAAATATTCTGTAAAACCTTTTACTTTTAAGTTCTGAAGCAAAAGAAAATCCTCAAATTGTAGTCATGTTTTTCAGGATCTCATCTGGGCCACCTCATTTCCTTTGTTCTGAAAAGCCACCTCACATGTTCTGTAGTTGTGCAAAAAACAGACTTATTATCCTGATTGGCAATGATCCCGGTGAAACTGGCAACAGTTTGTTTCTTTCCATTAACCAGCAACTTTATTTCTTTTATTCACACACCATAAAGTGTCTTGACAGGAAATGTTGTGCATGGAAACGCAACACAGTAGATAACACATCTCAGCGTTTTGGGTTGGTACATATAGCCTGTGGGTGATTTGGCTGCCTATGGAAATACAAATTAATAATGCAGTGAAAACTAAACTTAAAATGATAGGGAAGAATGAAGGACGTTATCCTTAGTGTGGGTTTATGGCTACATTCCCTTATTAAAGTCTCCACACTAGGCCCCTATTTTCCATCTTAAACAAAAACAGGGGAAACCATAGAAGTCCATGGAACCTGAGGTAAGTACAATTATGAAAACAACAGTGATCCCAAGTGGAGCAAGAGTGGCATAGAATACCTGATATAATGAAATCAAAACAATATATTGATATTTTAATACATAGCAATCCAATAATCAGTAGAAATATAACATGTACTCAGTGGGTTGTAGGCAAGAATGATTTAAAATTGCAGAAAAGATTAGGAAAGTGCTCTAGCAAAAGTATACTGTGTATCACAATTCTATTTGCAAAGAAACAGCCCATGAACTACAACATAAAATATTATAGGCTGGGTCTGTGTATATTGGCAACCACGTTTCAACACTTTAAAATGGAAGGAACGTCATCAGGACAAGTTTAATATCAGTCTAAGTAATTGTCATTTTCACAGAAGGATGTCTGCCAATGAGTAATTGAAGCAAGTGGAGTGGAGGAATTATAGTCAACTATAATGGTTTACCTAGTCTAGCCCTCCCACACACACCACAATTTGGAGGCTACAAATTTGATGTAGTGACTGACCTAATTCCATGAGGACTTGACCCCACCTTCATCCTACCCTGCATTCCAGCTTGCCAGATATCTAACACTGATAGTTAGCCAGAGTAACTGACCTTCTTGTACAAAAACTCACCTTTGCCCTCAACTCTTTCTTCAAGCAGAAATCTAAGGCTGACAATCAGCCTTAGCAGCTGGCGTCCTTCTAAAAAGTTATTCAAAGTGAAAGGAAAAACATTCACGCAGAATTTGTGGGTGTGTGCTTCTCCGCAATACTACTCAAAGGAGTCAACACTGAAAACCCCTCAAAGGCAGGGATCAGACCATTAATTCTACTCTACTGTCATTATCTATATAAAATGAACTGTCTTGAATTGGTCATGAATACAACAATGTTACTTCTATTTAGTTTTTTCCTAACTTCTTCTTGCAGTTCAGCCAGCTACTTCAGCAATCCGAGTGCAGTTATACAAAGCATTTTTTCAGTTGCAAACGCTCCATTTTGGAGTTTGTAAGTGCAAAATTGTTTTTCCAGCATGTCAGTTGCATTTTAGAAGTCTGTAATCTTTTACAGATTCATAAAGTGGTATTGCAACTCCATACTGATTTGATATTTGGAAGGGGCATTTGTAGGCAAACTTAACAAATACCAAAGTGGTATGAGATGTATCAATGTTTTGCAAAGAAGATCTGGTCACAAAACATTGCAAACATTGCAAACATTACTGATTCCTGAGTTGGGTTTGTAAGCCATTTGCAAAATGGAGGGGATCCTCTTGGGTCTCCTTCCCATTTATGATTGTCGAAAAAACGTTTGTTGGAAAATTAACAGGGTGCAACCCAAAAACAAACTTTTGAAGAAGGATTTTGTAACGCAGGACAGTTTTCCTTATGAAAAATTGGCTGCATTTAAACATAATATAGTGTACTTTATTCAACGGTAATCATACATATGGTGATCTGCTGAACCTAACAGGCCACCATCCCTGTGATGGCGACCAACTGGAGCAAGTCAAAATTTGCTTTCTCATTTATTATTATTCATGAGTTAGGCCGGCTTATGGCCCACTTTGAATTGGAGTTTTATGACACTGACCTCAGTACATTGTTTAGTTCATAAATGTTATACTAGGCCTAAAAATACTGCTCACAAATTCTGTCCATTTTTTTGCAACAGTATTTAGTATAACTGGTTCATAGCCTGATTTCAAATACGAGCTTTCAAGTTTCTCACAATTTTAGCTATTTATTAGGTGCCTATTTAACTTCATTTTTTTAGCATTCAGTTGTATTCTTTAGTGAACTTTTGATGTTGTTAGTATACAGTGTAATAATTAAAAGCAATATTTTTTAAATAATATATGTGTTCAAGGAAAGTTTTTCAAATTAGCTCTTGCAAAGGGGGCAGCAGAAAAAAATATTTTCTTTTCTTTTTATAAATAATGTTAGTATGCCAAAATTAATGATTATTTCCTTGCCTCAGTAATGACGATGGGTAAGATTTTGTTGCATCATTTTAGTTATAATCTCCTTTGAAGGCCTTCATTTCAAGTGGCCTACTGTATTGAGAGGTATTGTCACACTTGGTACATCTATCATAGCTCCATGATGCTGTATTTTTTGGGTGTGGGTATTTATCAAAACACATAATTTTTATAGGGAGACTGAGGGTTACGCTGGGTGGTAGGAAATGTGTGGTTTATTTCTGTTTCTGGGAGAATATGGCACAGAAAAGCAAAGAAAATGTGTAATTTTAGTCACATTTGGAGATTTGCAGGGCATTGTGGGTAAGAAAACTTGCTGGGATCCACAAGAAGCATACCACCCTGTACTCCCCTGGGTGTCTTTTTTTTATCATATCTAGATTTGCTAGATTTTCCCGAGACAAGAAGCAAGCACGCTACCTAGTCTTTTACTTCTGTAACGTCCCAAACACTCAAATTGTGAAAAAACACACCTTTAGGTTTTCTTAAAAAGACCCGTCACCAACTAACCTAGTTGGTGGCATGCTTCATCATTGGGGTCCCGCCCGAGACTCCAAGCGTGTCAGGATTGTGCTTCGACACCTGATTACTGCGGATTGGATTTTTGTTATGAATTAATCCCAACTGATGGGAGAGGTGCAATAAATACGTCTTGTGGCTACCTACCATTATTTTTACAGGCACATACTAGTTGGATTTGCATTGAGGGTAAGTGATGGTTCAAAGTATAAAGTTTAATTAACAAGAGATTTCACAAAAATGTAATGTACTGTTAATAATTGAAAGGTCAAAACACTGAACCAATGACTCACAGCTCGTGAGCTGTAGAGCGTCAAGGAGGTACCAACCGCTTTACAGGCCATTAACACACCTTTCATGCGTGACACACACAAGACCATTTATTCCGCCAGCTGTGGGCCCAGCACATTACAATATTCACAAGAAAAGACAATCTGCACACTGGCAGAGAAAGACAGCAAAAACAATGATTACTTTGTAACCATATATTCATCAAATACACACACACATACCGGTTGGATTTGGCACAACAGTGAGTGATGGTTCAATATATAAAATTTTATTAACAAGAGATTTCACAAAAATGAAATGCACTGTTAATAATTGAAAGGTCAAAACATGAACAAATGACTCACAGCTCGTGAGCTGTAAATCTGCGTCAAGGCACCAACCGCTTTACAGCCCATTCACACACCTTTCATGCGTGACACACACAAGACCATTTATTCCGCCAGCTGTGGGTGCAGCACATTACAATATTCACAACAAAAGACAATCTGCACACTGGCAGAGAAAGACAGCAAAAACAATGATTACTTTGTAACCATATATTCATCAAATACACACACACATACCGGTTGGATTTGGCACAACAGTGAGTGATGGTTCAATATATAAAATTTTATTAACAAGAGATTTCACAAAAATGAAATGCACTGTTAATAATTGAAAGGTCAAAACATGAACCAATGACTCACAGCTCGTGAGCTGTAAATCTGCGTCAAGGCACCAACCGCTTTACAGCCCATTCACACACCTTTCATGCGTGACACACACAAGACCATTTATTCCGCCAGCTGTGGGTGCAGCACATTACAACACTCACATCAACAAACAGCACTGCTCAAAGGCCCTACACTTTCATATGCCCACATGCCTGACATTCAATGACATCGGCTGACGGAGTGTGTGGACTGGGGTTTGTCTAGAAGTGTGTGTAGTGACCAGGAGCAAGTCACTGTTCACACACCGCCAGCATAGCACTGGTCCACACACGCCAATAGTCAGTCCATGCACACCACCAGCCAAGTCCAACTCCACACACACCAGCCAAGCACCACTCCATGCACACCGCCAGCCAAGCGCCACTCCACTCACACTGCCATCACAACTTTTTTAACAAAAAAGGAAACACAAACTAATTGTAAGTAAGTACAAAACTACAAACACAAAGGCTCTAACTAAATACATGACACTAATGCCAACCGTGAAAAGACAGTTCACTTTTACGCTCATGGTATCTCCTAAAAATTATTTTGGGTGTGGTACATTCTGAAACAAGTAGGCACACACAGCCCATGTTTAGAAGGACAGTCATGGCGGTACATACGACTCTGCTTCCGTGCACCTTTTGACATACAGACTCTACATTTCCTACTGGGAAAGTATTTTTTGGGCATGGGTGAATGTGATCAGCAAAGTGGTGATATTTCAGTCTAGTCATATCCTCCATCACTCCAATATTAGGTCCCTTGCCTGTTCCAGTACAACAAGGCTGCCTGTCAAAGACTGCCAAAACTGAACAAATGTCATCTTTGACTCTGGAGAACATTCCTTGAATACAACAAAAGCATTAAAGGTTGCTAAGTGAAATAAATGGATAGCCAATTTCTTATACCAAATGTAAGCCTTACAACAGCAGTGTAAAGTTCCATCCTCTGATCTACTCTATCAACACCACCCATGTACCAATTATAGTCTAAATTGCACGCTGGTTTGTACACTGCAGCAACCTGACCCCAAACAGTCACAGGTGAAGTACTTTCATAATGGATGGTAGTCAGCATGTAGACATCTCTACTGTCTACAAATTTCACAGGTAGAAGTTCATCACAATACAAAGCACTTCCCCCTCTCAGGTTTTTTTTTATAAACAAGCTCTCTTGGGTGGCCTTTACGGTTAGAGCAGATTGTGCCACAAGCAACAGTATTCACTTTGACCAATTCCCTGAACAATTGCACACCAGTGTAGAAGTTATCTAAATGGTGACCTCTGTTAAAAATTCCTCTACCAAGTTCCCGCACAATCTTCTCACTAACTCCAAAAGTGGACAGACAACAGGGGGAGGGGGTCAATACTGGAATCCATACCAGTGTACACCCTGAAATTATAGACATATCCAGTGCTACTCTCAGACAACATATTAATTCCATAAGGTGTCCTCTTTCTAGGAATGTACTGCCTAAAAACCAAACGGCCCTTGAACAGGACCAAAGACTCATCAACAGCTATTTCTTTCCTTGGAACATAGATCTCTGAAAACAGATCTACAAAGTGATCAAGGACAGCCTGAATTTTAAAAAAAAACAGTCACAATCAGGGTGATCTCGTGGCAACGGTAAAGCATTATCAATAAAATGCAGCATCCAAAGCAGAAGCAAATACCGATCATGACCCTTGGTTGCAGGAAATATAGCCATTGGCATCAAGGGACTAGTAGACAAGTATGAAGACATCGAGAGCTTCCTTATCAAGCCCATCAAAAAAGTTAAACCTCAAAACTTCTTCATCTCATCTAGATTGGTGGGAGTCCACCGGTTAGCTCTAGAGAAGGCCTAAGTTTGGCACTGTTGTCCCTCAAATACTGTTCAACATACAAATTAGTCTGTTCAACAATCTCATCCAAAACTACATCACCTATAAACAACCAAAAGAAATTTGTAGGCAAATCGTTTTCAGTATTCACTTTACACCCCGCGACACCTGTATAGACAGGCAACGCTTGCTGCACCATGTTTGGGGCAATCCAGAGTTCAGCCATTCCAATGGGTAGCATTTGCAGCCACAGGCTCCAATCCAGATGCCTCTTGCTGCACATCAGTGTTCTCCTCTAAACAAAGCACTTCGTCCGCGCTGAGAGTGGCTTCAGCATCAAATGATTCCTCTCGGACAGAATAGTCACTGTCAGAATCTTGCACTTCCTCCTCTGCCTCAGATGCAGTCAATCTCATAATCATAGTCAGATGAAGATTTCAAACACATACCAACTGCTGAGCAGTCATCTTGCGGCTAACCATAATTCTTACTAATAAAGGAACATGATAAATAGTCAACAACAACCAACACTGAGTAAAATAAGTAATAAACAAAGTGTGCCTTTATCAGAAAGACCTATATACTCAAAAACAATACCACTCTCTTGCCAAAGACAGTTAGACTCACCAGCACCTACATTGCAAGGACATAGTAAGCACCAACGATATCCCACTAGACACGAAAAACAAAAGGAAATTACATAAAGTGCAACACAATACACATGAGGCACAACCCCAGAGATAATTTCACAAACAATCAAACAGAAGCTAAATATGCTGCTATTATTACAGCATTTACAAATAACACATTCATGCAAGAGAATGATACTCATTTGGAATAAACATTTTCTTACCAAACACATGCAACTGCCGATCAGCAAGTGCTGAATCTGAAAGCAGGATTTGTAGCTAAGAAAAACAAAAGATTTGCACTATAAAAAAGGTGAAATAAAACATTACGATCACAAATGATGATAAGAAATAAAACAGTTAACAATAGGAAACAATATGAAGTCTGCCCATCGCCATTCAAATGCCAGCCACACACATTGTCAGCCAAACGTCAGGCCACACTCAGTGACACTCCAGTCATATCTCTCTCTCTCTCTCTCTCTCTCTCTCTCTGTCTCTGTCTCTCTCTCTCTCTCTCTCTCTCTCTCTCTCTCTCTCACACACACACACACACACACACACTCTTTCTTTCTTTCTTTCTTTCTTTCTTTCTTTCTTTCTTACTTTCTCTCTTTCTTTCTTTCCTTCTTTCCCTGCCTGGCTAGTGGATTTCTGTCCCCTAACAAATGGTCAATCTGCCCCCAAGGGGGGCAGTAACAGTCAAAATACATGCCTCAAAGAAGGGGAGCAACCCTTGCCAAAGGGACCGCTCCCTGACATATAAATAAATAAAATCCCTGGTGGCTTTTGACCCCCTGGGGACAAATAAGTCTAAAAATGTGGTCAATCTGCTGTTGGGGTGGGAGGGGACGGAAAACAGCCAAAATATTTCCCCAATAAAGGGGAGCGACCCTTGCCCAAGGGGTAACTCCCCGGCATAAAACAATAAACTCCCTGGTGTCTAGTGGCTTCCACTACCCCCCTCCCCCCCTATGAGGCAGATGAGCCTAAAAAATGGCCAATATGCCTCCTGGGTGCAGAAAACAGCCAAGGAATTTCCCCAATAAAGGGGGAGACCTCTTACCCAAGGGGTGACACCCTAACATATGAAAACTGAAATCCCTGGTGTCTAGTGGCCTTCAGCCACCTCCCCCAGATGGCAGATCAGCCTAAAAGTGGCAGATTTGCCCTCTGAGAGGGATGGAATACATTCACAAATGTCCCCCAAGGGGAGAGAACCTTGCCCCGCAATCAATAATTATATTCCATGGCTTCTAGTGGGTTTCAGCCCCATGGGGATCTGTTCGGCCTAAAAATAGACAAAGGGGGGGGGAAACATGGACACATTATGCCTGGAAGGGCGTGACCCTTGTTTCATGGGTCGCTTACCAAACAATGAAAAAAAAAAGAAACTGGTGGCCAAGTGAGGTGAATTACTGCTCCACGATCGTGGCACCACCTGCGATCGTGAAGCAGAAATCCACTGCTTACTGGCGCAGGGGGGAAGTCTTTTCCCCTGCGTCTATAAAAACATAAACTCCCCACCCCCCCCGAAGGAAGGACTTACCTTTGCATCCTTTCCCTGGATGTGCTGGAAGCACATGGCTTCCAGCGTGTACCCAGCTGCATCTGATGACACCCTCCTCCCGGGAGCAAGCCAACGCCATCAGATCGCCGACAGGGGATTCGGGATGGCAGCAAAGCACTTCCACTTCCTTCCCCTGCGGGGAGTGTGAAAATGGACTGCCCACAGGGGGGAGTGCCAGCGCTTCCCTTGCCGGTGGGCTCGGGGACGGAATGGTTCCATCCTTGGCACACAACCACCAGTGCGCATGACAGAACCGTTCAGTCATTCGCACCAAAGGGGTTAACACATCCGATCCAGTCTTGATAAGTAACTCAGCTAATTTAAATGAGCTATTACAACAGCAAAATAAAAGAACATTCAGTAAAGTTATGCCCTGTGGGGGACATTTGAATTGGTGTGTTAAGAATAGTGCTGGAGGCAAATAGAACAATATATCTTGTGCTGACATATCCTGGTCTGTTGTAGAGACAATCTACACCTCTTCACCAATGGGAAATAGCATACCAGGAAAGAATTAGAGCCATGTTCCAAAACTCTGATGGTCACGCAAGTTGAGTTCTTACTAATGGAAGCAAGTCTAACCTGTTAATAGTGCAATAGTAATGAAGTGTAATAGTAATAAAGAGTGAGTTGAAAATCTTCCTCCCCAAATGTTATATTGTTTAGAGAGAAACACAGATCTCCATTTAGTTTCAAAAGACCATTTACTCAATGATGTTTCTGCCAGACCAGTCAACTAATCTTTACTGTTACGTTTGTCCACTCTTCACATTTTTTCTCCAATTGCTTTTCATGCTTAAAAAATTTGCTTTTTAAAATATATATAGTGTCGTCGTTCTCCATGCAAAAAGTTGCCTATCGCATAGTTGGTCTGCTTAATTTGGTGCCGTCTTTCTCCATACCTCAAAAGTTGCTTATCCCACAGATGGTCTGCTTAATTTCTCCATGCCTCAATATTTCCTGTCACAGAGTTTGTCTTTCTTCTTTCACAGTGCCCCATTATTTCCTGTTCCACAACTGGTCTGGTTTTTCTTCATTCTCTAATATTTGACCCTCCCAGAGTTAGTCTCTCCTCATACTCTATGCCCAACATTAACCTCGTCTGAGTGAGTATGTCTTCTTTATCCCTGCCCCAGTGCCACCCAATGAATGTCCTCTAGAACGTTGCCCATAAATCTAATTTCTCATTACATCTTCCACTACTCTGATAGGTCCTCAATCCAGGGTCATAGCTTCGTAGCCATTTTACAGTCATCATGCGTGTGATATATCCAGAGTACAGAGGAGGTTGCATATAGCATTTGGTGAACAATGTGGTCTTCTACCCATCAGATGATCCCATCAGGTTTTTTGTGTGGAACAAAAAATGCTTTGTATTTTACTATCTGATTCTAGACTGCTTGATATATCTTTCAAAAGCATACATGAAAAGGGCCTTACAAGTTCTAAAACTCCTTGAAGCAGACATAGAAATTGTATATTTGAATTGTGGCCCCATGTTCTAGTCAATTTTCTCCTGAGATTGAGATTACGAATTTAAATCCCAGATTTAAGAAGGCCTAGCTTCTCCTTGTGCCACATTAGTGCCACTTTTTATGATGCTAATGTGGCTCAACAAGGCCAAATCTGCCACGTCAGATTTACCAAAAAGTGCAATCCATGCATTGCGCCACTTTGTAACCCTTTGCGCCACATTGCCTGTGCCAGGTATAATATGTACAAGGGGGGGTGTTCTCCTGTTAGGGGGGCCGAAAAATTAGGGCAGTGGAAACTATGAGATTACACTGCACCATTCTTAGTGGCTATTTTTAACATGTGCACAAAGCAGGTGTTAAAAGGAATTCTTAATGGGCCCCATGTACTTTGTAGGATTAGCGCCAACATTTTTGGCACTAATCCTGCAATGTACTGCAATAGCATCAAGAATTATGACACTATTGTCCCTAGCCTGCTCCATGGTACCCTGTATGTTAAATACGCCACACACATGGTGGGGTTAGGGGACAAGGGGCGCAAGAAAAGGGGTGCTCCCTATAATGCAGCTCCACTTTTCTTAAATTTGGGCTTCATTTTTTGTTTAACACAGGTACAAAGTGGCCATGGTGATTGCAGCAATCGAATGTCTACATATATGCAAAATACTGCACCGTTCCACAAGCATATTCATTAACTTACGGTAGCAAAAATTCATTCATACAAACATACTGTCCCACTACGCTTTTTACAGACAGATAATATGATCTGCCGCATGTAGTCTGCTTTCAGGTAGTCTTTGTTATTTTTCATTCAATTCCACTTGTCTCCCGTACCACTGGATAGATGGGTGGATGATGGCTGTGCACAAATATTAGATTGCATCAATATGTTTACCACTTTAACAAAGTTCCATAAATATTCTCTTTTTTATCTCAAGCCACGTTATACAAAGATGTTCATTTCATGTGGTGCACATTAATATAAGACTGCAGCTGGCAATTTACTCTGCTCGGAATATTGTACAAATGACCTCCAATTATGGTGTGGTCTTCAGCGGTCATTCAAAAAGCACCGACGCGCATTTTAGTGAAAACCAAAATGTGGAAACCACCTCATTCAACGGACCGAGAAGAATGAATAAAACCGGGGGTGGAGGATGCAAAGGGAGGTGGGGTTAGGGGAACCACCCAAAGGGAGGAAATGTAACAAGAAAGAATAACAATATAGTCCGGGGTAAAATTTTACTCCTCCAATTAAGAGAGAATACTTATTACTCGTATTTGAAGGATAGGTGTATCCGGTCACCAGAACTGAAAATACAGAGACCTGTGACTTAAAGAGCATGTGAATCACCACTGTGTGAAAGATATATCTACATGACCTCAACACCGATCTCCGTAGAAGTGTTTGTGACATACCCACATGCTATGTGTAAAGGACAGAGCTTGCTTGGACCCCTTTGGAAGTGCATAGGGCACCACCACTGTGAAGGGAGGGTGTCCCATCTCATACTTACCATCCTGACACAGGATAGAGCTCCTCTACCTACTCCTGCATGTGATACGCAGACCAGGTGGGCATCCTAGTCCTCCAGATCTAGCTCAGAAGCTCTAAGAAATGTAAACAAAGCCACATAATCGATATGGTAGTTAAAGATTTCCCAATATGTTGAAAACTAGCTAAGTAGACCATACATAGCTGTGGGAGTTAGAAGGGAATGACATATGCCTCTATGGTCGCTTTGGATGAAAGGTAACCTCAAAACATCAGGTAGGGACTCGATGCTAGTTGAAGCAATCTTTTAGAAGGAGGACTGTCCAGGGAAAAGTCCTACTGAGGAACCAATAGGATGTCTAAAAGAAGAAAATAATATGGGAGGAAGAGAAAAGTTTAGGTAGTAGTCTAAAATGAATAAAATATGGCCCACAGAAACAGCAGCCCACCTGGCAGAAGTTACGTGCATATGATAGCCAACACCATACCAATTAATGATTGAGGCCACTTAGGGGGTAGAAGCCAGGAATAAGTAAAGAGGTGGACAATTACTACCTACCTACATGGAACCACAGGAGCACTTGTTAGTTCTTATCCTCTTAACCAAAAACTGGCCTAAAGCGAAAGAATCCATCAGAGAATATGAATTCCTGCCCCAGTCTGGGGTGCCTAGTATGTGTATATCATGATTATAATCTCTGAAAGAGATGAAGGTAAAAAGCAGCCCAGGGTACTACTGTGCCATATCCTCTCCATAATGTTGAATTGAAAAGAAAATAGCCAAGATTACCCAAACTGGACAAACCTAGTATACTAGCCGGCCAATAATTTAATAAAAGCAAAGGAGTTGTCACCCCAAGCTGCTAACAGACAAATATCCTAGTGCTCAGGGCCTCCGGGGGGAAGTTGAAGAGGAAGAAGAAAGGGTCAGTTCCCGGTATGGGACCTAGTCGGCTATGAAGCTGCCCAGATTCCAAAGGCAATTAATAGGGAATAGAAACGTTCGGCATACCTGAAATAGTGGTTTGCCTCACCTTGATGCTGCAGGGATACACGCAATCCCACTCGCTTGTTGAGAGAAAAATAGTCGCAAGCCTGAGAACGCTGTTAAAGGCTCCAAAGGCCAATCATGTGATCATGGCCTCTCATTACTGTCAGCGTAGAAAGAAGACAAGCTGCCCTCCTTGGGATTGAAGCAGGTCCATGGAAATGAAGAAAGGACGAGGTGGCTCCGTGTACAGCCCTGTGAGGATGAGGAGGTCATGTTAGGATGGACTTGGGCCTAGCACAGAGATTTGAGGGTGCGGGCAACACCCCTTATATGCTACCTATCTACCTGGTAATGAAAGACCCGGGCTGGCATAAATTAACAGGTAATAGTGCTGGGGCATTTTCATCCTTTGCAGGATTCAATCTCCTTTGAGGTTGATGAATCTTTGGATCATGCTATAGGGTGTGGTAGAACCATAAACACAATTTCCATACAAACCCAATGAAGTTACACAGCATGACCAATGTGGCAATCGAAGGAAAACTCAAGTCTGGAATAAAGTTAAGGGATTTATTACAAACTCAAGCTCAAAGTGATGAAGACAATACGCAAGACAAGGTTAGAAAGATACATAATCACAAAGGGTTGCCCAAGGCAACTATATAAATTCAAGTGGATTAACATTAACAAAACTAAGCATTCAAGAAGGATAATGCATATCATCAACAGAAATACCTGAGATACAGAAATTAAGCATTGCTCAGGATTTGCAATCATCAGTCAATTCAATTTAGCAGAGTCTTAATTTAGCTGGGCATGGGGAAACCCTACAATTGACCAAATCAGGGGAAAACTTGTGTGGGGTGGAACACATGAGGGTAAAAGATAAAAAGTACAAAAAGGGCTAAAAGAGTTTGGAGAAAAGATCATCTCAGCCTGCAAGCTATTAGCTAAGGTGGGCAAAAGATCAGTAAAAGTAGAAAGCATCAGCATGTCAGAAGCTGGATCAAGAGTCTTCTACAAGTGGTAGGAAGAAAATCTCTGACTCAGCAGGGCATCTCAAAGGGGCAAAGGAAGAGAGGAAGACACCTCTCCAAGGGGCACAGCATTCAGGGATTCTTCATCAGCAAAAGTTCTAGAACTCAAGAGACCTGACAGCCTCTGAGTGGGAAATCTGGAAAGCATCTGACCAAAGTCCAACTGGTCACCCATATATTAAAGTTCACAGGATATTCTGATTTGCAAAAGGTAGCAGTCCATTTTATGTTGAAAGGGCATCATCCAAAAAGAAATCGATCACAAGACTCCAAATTGCAACATCAATAAATCTTTTCAAGTCTGTCATGGGAACATCTTCCATCTGTGTGACGCCACCCAGTTTGAACCATTTGTATAATTTGTTAGTCCATTGCTCAGGATGTTCCAAACTCAAGGAAAATGCTAGACTTTCTCTTTATGTCTAAACACTAGGGAACCATTAGCAAAAGCTAGTTTTCTCATGGGAACGAAGTCTGAAAGAAAGCTCACGTTATGGAATGAATCATCATTCCCTACACAGTCACGACATACAAGCTTTACAGGCCTCACTGAGGCTAACACAAGTGAGTTACAGCAATACAATTAACACACTTTAATAAACATTTTAATATGTAACTTATGAATTCAACATTGATAATACTTTATTAATATGTGTGTTACATTCATTTTAAATGGGAAAAAGACTCTGTTAATGCATTTCAATAAGTATAGTGGGGAAATATGTTTTACCATTTTGCACACATTTTTAAATAATTAATCATGAGAAATTCAATATTGGTTCAATACATTCTATTACTCTGGAGTCAAATTACGTTATAATATCAGTTTACTCCTTCAAATATTTTATTTAATGCGAATATCACCTATGTAGAACTCTTCAGTGTAAAAGAATCCACCTTAATAAAGACATGTCAGTGCAGCTTCTGCATTCAAGCCTTTAGTACTTTGATTAACATAAGGCATACATTGTCACACTCTGATGACTTTTGTGACGTGAGGGACAGCACTAAAACTTAGACTATATCAAGGGTTGAAGGCATTATCATATGGCGACGGAATAAATGAAGGGCAAACCACTCTTAGCAAGAGCCAAACCAAGGGCAAGGGGATTACAGAAGGGCTGGCCCACCCCAAGTCTCAAAACAGGTTAAGGAGGAAGCTATATAGAAAGAAAAGGGGGCGTACAGCACCCATTACATACTTCTCCCGTGGAAATGGCCACCAAATTAAGACTTACGAATAATGCCAGAATCAATATCAATAGTGGCTAAGAGTTTCAACGAAAAAAGGGGGTAAGAGATAAATAAAGACTACTGTGAATCTGCACTTATACTGTTTTCCACAGGGAGTGGAGCTACCTTGTATCATCAGCCTATCATATAGAAAGCCTTACTGACAAGCACCTACCAACAACAATCTATCATGTTACCCATCTAACGGGCCAAACACTACACTGTGCAATAGATCCCACTGTCTCAACTATTAAGTACCTTAAATTGGTTTCCTCTCATGGAAGAGGCCCCTGCAAACAGAAGAGACAGAGATGCCTAATTATGGCCGCAAGAGGGTAATATCAACGATCACATAGCGAAGACCTCATATTGGTATTCATACAGTAAAAAGTCTTCTGATCCACTACTGAAAGTGTATTACATCTAAGGGATAATCTCCTGGAGAAAAACTCTCTAATTGTCGCTTCCACCAGTGCTGAATAGCAAACCAGTAACCAAAGTCCCAAAGGGCTAGGTGTATTCCGGAGGGGAGAATAAGAGAGAGGGGTACTTCTGCCATAGGTTCACTTCATTAAGGCCCTTCTCATGTGTCCCCACTGTGAAGATACAATTCCATTTGCTCTATTTGCGCTGTTCATTGGTGTCTTGTCCTTTCATGGGTTGTATCTCCTCCATAATGGTACATATTATTTGTTTTTCTGTGTGGCCTAATAGGATCCAATGTTGGACTAGAGGAGCCGAACTCTTGTGATAGCGAATAGCCAATTTGTACTCACTGTATCTGATTTGGAATTCTCTACCCACCTCTCCATTATCCCCTAAGCTACATGGACCAAAAATGAGGTATATCACGTTCGAGTATCTGAAATTTGTCATGTTGTCAGGGTAACAGTCTTCTTTCCAACTGTAATCTGGTTGGAGTCCATGGCTCCTTTGCATGCATGGCATGATCCACATTTTTGGTTCCCGCTTGCTAGATCCTGTCTTATGATAGATTTCTAGAAACAATTGTACCTATTGCTTGTATTGGATTTGACTATGATATTTCTCAAGTTGCGGTTCTTTTTGAATGCAAAAATAGGTTTAGCTAACATGCCTCCCTCAGTGTAGGCATTAAATAAGTGCCATTGAGAATGTATTATTAGCCTCACCTTATGATCACGGTTCGAGTGTCGTACTACAGATTCCAGTTTATCCTCATTCTCCTGTCTTCTGTTCTGGTAACATGATTTCTCTGCTGTAATATCCCTCTCATTTCAGGAAATCCCTCACAGCTGCCTGTGGTAACCCTGATCAAAGAGTTTGGTCTTAAGAATCTCAGCATTCCTCAAAGAATCTTGGATGTTTTTGCAGTTCCAGCATAGTTGGAGACATTGACTGAAGGGGACCCCTTGCTTTTGACAGTGAGGTTGAAAGCTGTCAAAGTGTAAAAGCGTGTTCCTAGCTGTTGGTTTTGGGTATAGGAAACTTGGAGTTGTTGGTCCTCATGCTGAATCAAAATGTCAAGGAATTCTACTTGTTCCCTCTAGAGTTAATAGAAAACTTGAGGTTCGGGTCACATAAGTTAATCCATAAACAAAATTCTTCAAGTTGTTCCTATTCACCTCTCCAAATGAATAAAATGTTTTCTACGTGTCTAGACCAGTCCTTGACATTTTCAAAAAATGGGGCCACCTTATTATAGACACATTTCTCCTCAAAGGCTCTCATTTACAGGTTAGCCACATGTGGGGCACAAGCTGCACCCATGCTGACTCCTTTTGTTTGTTAATATAATTCACCATCAAACTTTAAAAAAATTTTTTAATTTAATTTGAGGACTGCAATACAAACTCATGTTGGGCACCATCTCCTGTTCTCATAAGGATGTATTTGACTGTACGAAAGGCCTGTTGTTGGGGAATATTTGTATATAGGGTCTCGATATCCATTGTGATGAGAATTTCTCTTTGGAGTCAAAGTCAATGCCCTCAAGTTTGGCAATCATATGTCTTGTATCTTTGATATATGAAGGCAACTCACACACAAGTGGTTTAAGGAATACATCCACAAATTTAGAAAGTGGCTTGTTGATGCACCAATCATGGAAACTATGGGGCATTGTGGTGGGTCCTCCACATTTTTATGTTTTAGGAACACCATTGATTGCGGGTATATGTGTGTCGGTACGGCTGATAAATTCATAATCCTTTTTGCAAATAATGCCCTTACGCACAGCTTACTCACTGATGATCTGGGTTTGTTTGCTGACTCTTGCTTCAGGGTCACCTCATACCCTTTTGTAGTGTTCAGGTACTTGTAGCATGGTTCTCATTTGTTCTTTGTATATCTCAGTGTCTAACAGAATGATGCCTCCTCCATAATCATACAGCTTTACCATTATATCCTCATTGTCCTGCAATTTCTTAAGTGCCAAGGGGTTTCGGCATATATTACATCATGTTCTACATCTTAGAAATTACAGCCTCCTCAAAAATGTCCACCTGAGAGCCAAGTTTGTGCAAATGGTTTCCGCATCCCACTCTCTCTGGTCATATAAAAGTTCTTGAGTCTGATGCACCTGAAAAAGGCGAAAGGATCTGCAGTAAGATCAATTTCGTCCACAGAAAAACTGGGAACGAACAAGAGACATTTGGTGAGCAGGTCTTGGGTGGTTTGATCAAATGTTTCTCCATTCAGGTTGAAAACTAAGATAGCATTTCATTCCTCCAATACTGCAGGAAATGCTGTGAGGGGTCTGTGTTTGGATATCTTCCTCTTGGTTTGTTCCAAAGCCTGGGTCTGTAATTGCCCCTCTCTGGATCCTAAAAACGGTTGTTGGAGTTAGATTCCTGTTTGCATCTATTACTGTAAGAATCAAATTCATTTCTGCTGCCGTCGACTTCCAACTCTGATGTGTCAGAGAAGGTGATGATCTTTTTGCTGATCCATTCCTGTCAGACTGATTGGTATTGGCTTGCTCATAAGTTGTTGTAGTAGCTTCTGAAAGGAAAGGGTAGACTTGCTTGTGGGAGAAAAACCTGATTTATTTCTTAAGTTTGTCTGTTTTCTTCTTGAGAAGATTCTTGCTAAATTAATCTAGTTCTAAGTTGAGTTCTTCAATCTTTTTCAGTGCTTCACCCAACCCATTTGTTTGCTTCAATTTCTCTTCAAGATCATCCGTTTCATTATTTAGAATTGTGACTACATCTCTAGCCGTTTCAACAATGAGGATCATCCAATCATGAGAACAGCAGTTGGAGATGAGAGACCACTTCTCCAGAAGCTTTCTAATTTCTGCACTTAGTCCTGGGATGTTTCTAACTCTCAGCCATATCGGGATGATTCCTGCATTTAAGTATTCAAGCATGAAATCCACATGGGCCTCAGTTCTTGTAGCATTCTTTTTTAAGTAAAGAAGATCATTCCATTCATCACTGAGTCCCTTAGATATATTAATGGGCCTGTCTGCTATGCTGCTCTGGCCTAATGTTTAGGAGAAGTCCTCATCACTGTACCTAAATGTTTTGATGCTCTCCATATATGCCTGCTATGATACGCAGTGGAAAAGCCCAAGTAAAGTGCACTCCGTAGACCAACAAACCCAGCGCAGTAGGGTAAATGGATTGCTGTCTCTTTAAGGGCAACCTTCAATAAGGCAAATAAGAAACAATGCCATAAGGTAACATTAAAGACTAAAGCAGGAAAAGAAAGAGAGACCCAAGTTACAAAAAGATCTAGAGAAAAGAGAGAAAAGAATGGGGGGAAGAAAGAGCTACTTACCAGTACACTTGAACTATCAAATGCGAGATCTCTCACAGCAATGTGCTGTAATTAGCTACAGGAACAAAAGAGGACCCTTTCGCAACAATAATGTAGTGCGGCAGAGCAGGAGAAAAACGCACAGAACAACAATCAAAACCCTCCAGCTCAATTATTGAACAGTGCTATCACTCGTAAATATATACACTTCAAATGTTTCATTGGATCCATCACAATCAATAATTCATGCCACTGAATTATATTTTTGTTTGCACGTGAAAAATATTATTTGCAAATGTATTTGTGAAACATAATGTGTATATTCTCCAAAATTGAGGTACAAACTAGGTTCATGAGCTAATACATATTTTCTCTTAAAAAGGATCCATCATTGTTCATTTATTGAGCTGGCAGGTGAGCCTGCTAAAAAAGGGGCTTGGGTGCAAGAGCCCTGGTCCAGTTAGCTACCCTAGACACCAGTGTCCGTGTAGTCCTTTACTTAGCATGTGGACCTAGGGCCCAGGACTTTACATTGGCGATGACGAGGTCTGACCCCCACTGCCATGCTGCCCGGGAAAGCAGTGCTAGGAGTGAGGATGACCGGCCGGCATTGGTGCCGTACCCGACCAGGCTATAGTCTCCTGCAGGTGGTGAAGGGGAAGAACTCTTCCTTAGCCAGAGGAAGAGAACGGAGGCAGATTGCCTCCTACACCCAACTGCTTCTGCCAGCAGAGAGCATGGTTAAGGACTGGAGCGCCAAGTGAGGGGACAGCTGGAGTCACCAGCTAGCGAGGCCGAGAAGAGGGAACTTAGCTGAGTTTCCACCTGGTAGCCATATCAGAACATGGGTGTGAGTACCCCATCTCTGGCTTAAAATACCCACAGGCTCCCTTGCAGTGGGGAGCCGCATATACAGTGGATTGAGCCAAGTGCCCTCTTGCTGGCACGGTGAGATCGGCCACGCGGGACAGCGCTCATGCTCTACTGAAAGTCACCTAACAGCTGAGACGGCAAAGGGCACATAGGAGCTTCCGAAACTGCTTCACCTACTTGAGCCAACGCAGGAGTGCTCTCGCCTCCCTCCATGCAGCAGTAGTGGAGGTCGTTCTGGTACGCGTCAAGGCAGGCATAGTGAGAACCACCGCGGACGTAGGCGAGAGGGACATGAGGGAAAGCACCCGAATGAAGTCAAGCCGTGGTAGCAGCACTGGCCCGTGACTGGGAGAGAACACTGTTTTACCATTGGTAGCCACATTCCTGCTGTCACTGGCAGGCAGGTGAAAGGAAATTTTGCTCCCACAACTCTGCAACAGACAACACTCTGGCTGTGATGAGCACATAAGAGGCTAGTGCTGGAGATGAAGATCGTGAGGTGAGCCCACACAACATAACAGTACCTGGACACTGTTAGCATGTGAGATGAGGAGGCACACAACAAGGAGATGCCCACTGTATGCACCTCATAGAACGTGCCTGAGCCAATTGCGCCCAGTCAGATACATAGTGCAATGCTCTCTCCCAACAACTAGAGAGTGTCCTCAGGCTCTGATCACGAGGCACTAGGCACTGCCAGCCAATTCGGAAAGAAGAGGCCTGTCGGATTACTCAGTCATCAGTAAGGCACTAGCCACAGAGGAGCGCCTCATACCCCCTCGTGACCATCTGCCACAACCGCAGGAGAGGGGAAGACCATATTGGACTCCCGCAGCCCCAATGGTGCCCCACTATCCCCTCGTCTGAACAAGCAAGATAAGGGGCCAGATGTATCAAGAATGCGTTTTGCGAGTCGGAAATAGCAAATTTTAAGAAATCGCTATTTCTGATTCGCAAAATGCAATGTATTACATTTGCGATTTGGTAATAGCGATTTCTTAAAAATCACAAATGCTATTACCGAATCGCAAATTGCAATACCAGCCCCATTCGCACCTATGGGCCTGTAGGCCCATATTTGCTAATTTTTTGCATTTCCAAAATTGCTAATTCCTAACTGGAATTCACAATTTGGGAAATGCAAAACCCCAGGGTGATGGGGGCCTAAGGCCCCCCTCTACTGCACCCCAAAAAGATTTTGGGGAAATGTAAGGTGCACACATGCCAAAAGGGCATGTGTGCTTTACATGTACATTTTAAAAATGCATTTTTAAAATTTGCACATGGTTACCACCAAGCTCAACTTGGTGGTAATAGCGATTCCTTAATGCCCAATTCGCATTAAGGAATTGCTTCTTACATGTGCTTTAGAAATCACAAATAAGGATTCCTTATTTGCGATTTCTTATTTAGAGAGGCGCAATTTGCGACTCTCTAAACAGGGTCGCAATTTTAAGGAATCGCTATTTTAGCGATTCCTTAAAATTGCATTCAGAATGCCTTTGATACATTCTGAAATGGCTTTATGCATTCGCAAACGGGCATTCGCACCGTTTGCGAATGCAAAACGCTTTGATAAATCTGGCCCAAGGTCGTTTGCCTCTGGATCCAGCCCCTGGTGCACTGCCAAAGAAGGGCAGTGAAAGGTTGATGACTGTTAGCTTAGGCACCCAGGCAAATCACCATGACAAAAGTCTGTAAAGCAACCCAGCGAAGGATAGATAGCACTGGCCAACTCCAGAGACTCAATCCACCTAAGGAGGGGCAGGTCACCCTACAGGGCCTGGTCTACCATAAACCCCCTTACTACCTCCAAATCCTGTTGTTAAGGACGGATATGCCTAACACACATAATTGTGGCATCCTTCATCATCGGCCTGCCTATCCTGCTGGGTTAAGATAATACTAACCTGGCGGCCTCAACCCAAACGAAGGAAAAGTGCACCTTTTCCTGGGGAAGGGAATTCAAAATAAAGTGCCTCCTGGTAGTGTAGGGAACTAGTCTTAGATTAAAACGTTTGTCTGTGCTCATCCCGGATGTCTCCTTTTTTGTGGATTGCACAGGGTAGAGGTAAAATCCTTTCTGCATCAAAAATGCAGAGCCGCTTCTGGTGGGTGTATCTGGGTCATCAATGAGATCTCTATATCTACACTATACCTTATGCCAACATGCTTTGGCCCCCACTAGGAAACTCCTACCTGGAGCACTAACCCCTTCCAGGTCTAGGGTTTTGGACCTTCATCACAGCTAAATTGTCAATGAGGTCTCTACTGTCAGTCTACATGTCAAACGTACATGCAAATGTAAGACTATCACTCATCTTGTCTTCACATCGCCTAGAAAACGACACAAAGTAGAAGTGGATTGAAATTATTGATATGACCAGCCTTTTACTCAAGCAAGCAAACACAAATGATGGACGGAATGTGGAACAAATCAAACCTTTGCCCCCAGTCACAGATCTTGGTTTAACCCATAAATAATTTTGCTCAAAATGCCATCCCTGTTTGGATCCAGCCATATGCAAATCAGTCTTGACCCTGTTCCCCATGGGAACAGTCCAGCCTAAACTGCCAGGCCTGGTCCTCCCTGGACCGGAAACAAACATCCTGGGACCGGTTTCAGGATATCACCCTTCATCAGCTAAACTAGCATGAATCCAGTGGCATAGTGAGTCTGGGACCCACGTCTGGGCATACACAGTACACAAGCAAACAAACACATACGACAGACGGAATGTGGAATAAATCAAACATTCAGCTCTTTACTCAAAGCACCTCCGAGTGACTCACACTATATTTTTCGTGCTAAACAAATCACACAGTGAAACAAGGGCACTCTGTGAGAAAAAAACGTGCAAACTACATTCCATAGTCGTGCTCATATTATTGCTGTGAATGCACTGCACACTGGGTCATCAAATCATCGTGGGTCCAACACTTACCCTGCAACAGTCAGGGATAGGCACCATCAGTCACTAAAAGGTAGAGTCTCACCTCTAGTCACACACTGGAAAATATGGGCAACACAAATGTATCCTCGTAAAATAGGGGAACCTTCTAATCCCATTGCCAGATGCCACAAGTATCTCTCCAACACTTCTCATATGTAACCTGCGAGGGTAATCTCTGGCATATATCCTCATTAAGTTTATTCCATGTACATGCAGATTTTCAAATCACGTATTCGCCTATTCTTAACTATTTACAAAAACACAGACCACATTCTCTGTTACACATTATAACTGCCCCCCCAACCCCTCCCAACCCTTGTGCTGTTAAATTAGTCAGCTACTGCAGTACCAATAGTAATTAAGACCCATATTTATACTTTTTATGCGTCGCATTTGCGCCGCTTTTTGACGCAAAAACGGCGCAAACTTACTAAATACATTTGGCCCGTATTTATACTCCGTTTGCGCCGAATTAGCGTCGTTTTTTCGACGCAAATTCGGCGCAAAACTAACGCCATATTTATACTTTGGCGTTAGACGCGTCTAGCGCCAAAGTATGAAGAAAGAGCGTCATTTTTTAGCGTGAACGCCTTCCTTGCATTAATGAGATGCAAGGAAGGCGTTCCCGTCTAAAAAAATGACGGCGACGCAAATGCGTCGTATTTATACTCCCGGGCAAAAATCACGCCCGGGAGGTGGCGGGTCAAAAAAACCCGCATTTGCGCCTGAATTTAACGCCTGGGTCAGGGTAGGCGTTAAGGGACCTGTGGGCTCAGAATGAGCCCACAGGTGCCCTCCCCTGCCCCCAGGGACCCCCCCTGCCACCCCTGCCCACCCCAGGAGGACACCCAAGGATGGAGGGACCCATCCCAGTGAAGTACAGGTAAGTTCAGGTAAGTATAATTTCTTTTAATTTTTTGATTTTTTTTGTGGCATAGGGGGGCCTTATTTGTGCCCCCCTACATGCCACTATGCCCAATGACCATGCCCAGGGGACACAAGTCCCCTGGGCATGGCCATTGGGCAAGGGGGCATGACTCCTGTCTTTACTAAGACAGGAGTCATGAAATGGCGTCTGGGCGTCGAAAAAATGGCGCTAATCGGGTTAAGACGATTTTTTAGCGTCAACCTGACTTGCGCCATTTTAAGACGCCCTAACGTCATTTTTTCCCAACGCCGGCGCTGCCTGGTCTACGTGGTTTTTTTCCACGCACACCAGGCAGCGCCGGTCTGATTGCGCCGTCTAACGCCATTCCATAAATACGGCGCCCGCATGGCGCTTCAGAATGGCGTTAGACGGCGCAAAATCTTTTGACGCTAAACTGCGTTAGCGCAGTTTAGCGTCAAAAAGTATAAATATGGGCCATTTGTATTTTGCAAGTTTGCGCCGTTTTTGCGTCAAAAAATGCTGCAAATGCAGCGCTAAAAAAAGTATAAATATAGGCCTAAATATTTATCAGAATAAGGCTAACCTATTTTCCAACGTGTACTTTAGTCTTAGTTGTCATGTACAATCACATGGGCCCTCATGGGCAGCATGAAAGTATTACTTGTGGGGAGGTAACCCCACGTCCTGGTACCACATGGGTGTAAAGTAATATCCATATGTTGCACCGTTATTATCAACCTCTGGGCCCTCAAGGGACCCGCATTGCAGTTATGTTTGTATTTGCCCTGGAGGAGCAAGCCACACACCGTCATATTCATTGCATCCAAATACTTGCTGAGGGCCCACGCCCGACCCACTGAACTCTATAGGTCTGAGTGCGATCCAAGATAAATTAAAAATGCCATACAGTTTAGCCTTCCTGTCACTTTTGATGCGTTTCAAGTGTCAGTCACAATTAACTTGCAAGAACATGTGTGATCCCCCCATGTCGGGGTCATGTCAATGCAATGTTAGGCTTTCATTAACGAGCGACGGAGCCATACTTGGTATCATGGGAGCTGTAGTTCAGTGGAGCACTCGGCATCAGAAGTCCGTGTCATGTAGCTGATGAGGACATAGTGCTTCATTTTTGTAGAGATAATTGTGCTCAAATTGGGCAACTGTTAGTCGCTATTATCTGATCATAACTACTAATACTGTGACAACAAATGTTACATTCTACAATGTAATCAGCCCATAAACAAATGCTGTTTGTGGCTGTTATCTGCTAGATATTAAAATTATATGGTTAGTTATTTCAAAGTACATCCAGCCCCTACTTGCATCGTCCACTTAGGAAGACAGGCTTTGTCCCCAATTGTTATATTCTACGTGTAAGTGTGCCATTTCTCTTATTATATATCCACTGAGCTATAACTATTGCATGAGTGGTGTCGCATAGTTTACTGTACGCTGGGGATAGCCTTGAAAAGGATTAAAGATTAGTCGTCTGTTAGCTGTAAATATTAAGATTGTTTGGTGTGTGCCATAGTGGAGGGACCTATCATGTCTCTATCTTCATAGTCCCTATGCACATTACTCTTGTTATCAATCATACCTAGTATTGAAGAGTTATAAGTGCGACATAGCATGTTATCTCACAAAGCCATATGTTCATGAACCCTCCCGTATATGGGATGTAATCCCTAATTCCATTTGGGGTTGTATTTGATTCGTCTACCACATTACAGGAGGTGCTATTGTGGTCTTAGCAACTGATATGTACAGACAGGAGTGTCTGAAAATGTTGAACCAAGAAAGGAATGACAAGAGACTAACAAGGGATCCCATCTGAGATGTGCTGGAGGAGGTACACTTCCTAGTTGACAAAAGCTTAGGGATGGATCGATTACGGAAAAAGAAGCCCAGTCCTTGACCCACACCAAGCCAAATTTCCCTTATTTTTTAATTCTCCCAAAAGTTCACAAAGGGGTCACCCAGTCCCCGGCCACCTTATAGTTCCAGGGATAGGCTCAGTCATAGAACCCCTCTTGGAATTTTGTGGCTGGTTCCTGAGCCCATTAGCTCAAAACTTACCCACACACCTCAAGATACTGAATCTCCTGGGTGGTCGGAGCTTTGATCCAGAGAGCGAACTTCTAATAGCGTTAGACATGGAGGCATTATACACAAGCATTCCGCTAGAGGACACTCTAAATGTAGTAGATACCATCCTACAAGAGACACTTTGTAAGATGAAATCTTTTGGGATAAAATAATCCCACTGTACATGCATGGCACTTACGTTTGAAGGGGAATTTTTTTCTCCAAATACATGGGACATCAATGGGTACTATGTTTGTGCCCAGTCTAGCATGCCTGTATGTATACCATCCAGAGAGGTCCTATAGCTTAAGACAGGAAAGTCCTTTTTATAGTAAGATCAAAATATGTAAAAGATATATTGATTATGTGTTCATGATCCACTTGGGCACAGTGATAGCTTAGCTTAGGCTTGCTGCCTGTGAATATTTACCAAGTTGTTATGTCCTGTTATTTTTATTTCATTAAAATAAAATCTTTAATGGTATTGTTTTAATTTCAATATCAGCTGCTATTCTGCGAACGTGTCATTATCAGTGCTATGTATGTCATATTTTGCATCATGTTCTTTTCCTCGGAATCGCAAGAACCTAATGCGAGGCACACAGAGTAATATTTTGTATTGCGGTCCCAAGCCTGTGCAAACAATCAAGAGCTGAGGTACATACCCGTGTCAGGCTTCTGTGCATGAACATACACATGTCCCCTATAAAACCATCTTGTAAGAGAAAGTGTAATGGGGTGGGGATTCCAGGCAGAATTTCCATCCATGCTGCATGCTGGTTTTCGGCCTACCTCAGCCTTTGTGTCTCCACGGATCCTGATCTGGAGACAGGCGACCTGACCATGTACCAGGGTAACATGAGTGGGGTGTGCTTCTCATGGACACTGTACAGACAGATTTGGCTTACAACAGCATCCTCTCGCTTAGAGGCTAGAGATTAGGCTATTAGGTAGGAATTGTATACTCATGTTATGACAATATGTTGTGGTTGTTTATATTCACATCTCTAATTTTTACAATCCTGATTTTGTTATTCCTCATTATCCTAGTCATTGCAGTTTATGCACTTTATCATAGATTGCAGTCTTTTCAATAAATGTATTGAAAACTTTCTGCATCTCTTTTATTGCCTATGTGTGTGTAAGAGACTTGTATGTGGAGGGAAAAGGGTGAGACGTGTTTCCACCACGATTTCTCTGAGGGCTTTCAGAGTTCATGCAAGCCTGCCACAATTCACCTTTACCGGTTGGGTTTTAATGAGGTGCTGCTAGTGAGCCGGGAGGGTTGGGCTGACAGCTGCCAACGTGTGTGGGCATGACTCAGTTACCTAGAATGTATAGGTTCTGCTGTCGCAAATTCACCAGTCTCATTGCTATGCGAGAGTCCTTATGACATGGTGCCACCAATGATGGTATAGGCACTACTTTTATAAGTCTTCTGAGTATCTCTGCCTCACACACACCAAAGGTACCCCAAGTATCATCACACAGGGATGTCTGTGGTCTTAGGGGCAATGCTACTCAGCCAAATAGGGAGTAGCTATCTAGGCATTAGGTTGTTCAAACTTGAACCATAAAAGGACCTTTCCCTATTCATGTTCCCAACCCCAATACCTACTCTCAAACATAGCAAATAATGTAACCACCAGGGATAACTGGAGAAATCCACTCAAGCAGTTTTTTTTAGCCCATGGCTTAACAGAAGGCAGGGGGGATGTTGTGGAAGCCCACAACGCATATAAGACAGAAATATTCTATTCCTGGGTCCACTTTCTTGAAGTGGATGCAAATATACATACATTTCATGCTTACAGAATAGCAAACGTACCACAACACTACCAAGCTTATCAATACTTAGAGATACCTCTCTCTTATCAAGAAAATCAAAGCCTGTTCACCCTTCTACATGTAATACAACCTGTGAGATTAGGTCCTTTAAGCAATGATGGATTGACGTGGCCAACACATAGCACATACACACCACATCCCAATGTGCATGCATTGCAAGTAGTTGATGTAGACACACTTTACAATGAGCTAGTAGCAATATATAGACGAGTAATACAATTTGTGATGCAGACTTTGAACACCGTCCCAGCAAGGGCTGCTCCACCTTCTCATCAATTGACCGTTCCGGGAATTAATTCACAAACAGTCCACTCAATAATGGGAAATGGACCCACGAAGTTGGAGAAGATTCCTTTCTGAATTGCACAAAAAACAAACCAGCTGGAAGCAGTGTTTTCCGACACAGGACCCTAAGACAAACATAGAATTCTCACCATGTGCTTGCCATTTGGCATGGTCCCCTCAATAGAAGACTGTAACACTTGAGGTTCAGTCTTTACCACAAGCTACATTAACACGCATGGTACCCAACACTTGACAATTTACAGGAAGTGTTAAAACAAATCCAAAGCTAACATGGGGCCCCCCGGTCCTGGAATTTGGGGATGAAACTGACGTGCAAGTTTTACAGAGTGTCCTCAATTACTTTAAGTAACATTAAAGGGGAAGCAGAAGCATTGGCCATTCTCCAATGGTTCTGAGAGAATCCTCAGCTAGAACAGGAATGTGAGCTGCCAAAGATTATTTCTGAAACCTATACTAGCATAGGACAGGATAGTCTGGGGGCCAGAACAACCATCCACTACTACAAAGTACCACCCCTAAGGAAGGTACCAAACAGACACAAGAGGGTTCTAAAACACTGGGATGAACAAAAACAAAATAAAGACAGAATAAGTCAGAGAAGAGAATCTCCATGTCTGGAGACCTCTGAGAGAAGATATTGGCCCACATTGTGACATTGGTGGTACAAACCGCCTACCGTTGCAGTGACAGCTGCCAAAAGACCGTCACTGGCTACCATTTGTCTGCCAGATTATGACCACAGCCGGACTTCCACCACAAGAAGGGCGGAAATCCGGCCGTGGCCCTACTGACGGATGATGGTAAGGTGGCGCTGCTACCACCAGCACCGCCACACCAGTAGACTGCCACCAGCGTTATCATGACATATGATACAGCCTGGTGGTGTTCTGCTGGCGGGCTCTGCTGGCAGTAGCAGCGCCCCGTCCCGTTGCCTGATGGAAGACCATCTGGATGAAGGTAAGTTGGGCTTCCAGTAGGGGAGAGGGATGGGGGTTTTGTGTGTGTGTGTGTGGGATTGTGTGAATGAATGTGTGTGTGTGTGAATGCGTCTGTGTGTAGTGTTGTTTGCGTGGGTGTATGCATGTGTGTGAATGCCTGTAAGAATGGAAATGTGAATGCGTGTCTGCATGTCAGTGTGAATGTGTGTACGTATGTGTGCGAGCATGACTGGATGTATGCATGTATGAATGCGTGTATGCCAGTTTGTGTGAGTGGGTGTATGCACGGTGCATGTCTGTGGGTGTGTGCGTGTATAGGGGTGGGGAATTGGAAGGGGGAGGGTGGATGGAGGGGAGGCAGGGGGCATCTGGGGAGTGTTTGGGGGGGTGAGTGAGCCTCCTACCAGTGACAGGGAAGGAATTCCCTGTCACTGGCAGGGCCTAGTGCCATGGTTTTCATGGAGTTGCTAACGCCACGTAAACCATGGTGGTAGGCTGGCTCAAAATGCCGCGGGCGGTACTATAGCTGACGCAGGGCTGGAGATTGATATCGCCAGGGCGGTAGGAATGGTAAATTGGCGGGTTGGCTGCAGCCAACCCACCAATGTCATAATGTGGTGGTATGTACCACCAGCCTGTTGGCGGTACTACCGCCACCTTAACACCTTCCGCTGGGGTCCTAATGACCCCCATAGGCTCCAAAAAGAGAAACTTTGAAAACTCCTGATAGATACCCATATACTGATACACATGCCTCTCATTCCTTTCAGGACACACCAGACATATGGAGTGAGAGAGTGGGACAGTGTGAATCTTGAAGTGACTACACAAAGTACCCTCAACAAAAAAAACAATTAAAAAAGATAAAGGTGGCTGCAATTTCAGTAAAAAATGCCAGCCATGCTGAGAACATTGCTGAAGAACAAGACTTGGCCAGCGACTCGGTTAGACAGAAGTCACGATTTGTCACCAGAATCTTATAGATCATCTGGATGTGACAGCAACTAACAATGTTCTCATCATAGAGACAGTGGACAGACATCTCTTCGCACCAGAGTTTATGAATTAAATATCCAAATAGAGGGAGATGTAGAGCTCACCATTGAAGTAATATTCTGGGAAAAAGTAAACTGGGATTTTCTATTGGCAGAACAAGATTGACCACCTGAATTAGTCCACAAACTCCCACAAGGGGAAGATGTAATTTTGCCTTCTTTCATAGTCCTTGTTCCAGACGGGGTAAAGGAAGCCTATGCCGCCGACTGGGCTCTGGCATAGACTCCCCCACTGTACAGTGATCACATGGGTTGGGATAAAGAATCCCCCTACCATGTAATACCAATTGGATCTTCAACACAGCCTCAACCTCAAGATCTTATTAAACACAAGGCCAAAGCCCAAGTGAGAGAGATTCTCACCCAACTTGATTACCGGGACGTAATTGAACCCTGTGTCTCTGCAATGAATAACCCGTTATTACCCGTTGCCAAACCAGATCATTCATATAAAATAGTTTTAGATTACAGACACTTAAATGGTCACACATGCAACTACACAATACAAAACACACACAGCACAGTGTCATTTTTTGCATCATTTTTAAAGCCTGCTCAGAGTAGGTGTTAAGATGACTCACCCATTTTAATCAATAAGCCTCCCTGTGCTTTGCTGCACTAGTGTTAAAATCTTTGATGCTAGTGCAGCAAAGTGACACAATAGCGTAAAAAATGTTGACGCTAATGTCCTAACCACCGCCATGGTGCACCATTTCATAAATACGGCAAAACCATGGGTTTGTTAGGTGGGGCAGGAGCAACGGAAGAAAAGTGGCTGATGCACCACTTTCTTGTAAATATGCCCCATAGTGTGCAGACTATACAAAACAACCTTGGATATTTCCAGTGTTTTTTTATGCCTAAATCTAACAACTGAAAGTCGGATCCAAACGCTTTTAGCTCATTAGGCTTGCAGTGTCGCTTTTGACGACTACCTCAGGGGTATAGGAACAGCCCTGGATTGTTTTCAGCCCAAGGAACATCAATGCTACATGTGATTGATCCCGAGGCATTGTTTTACAAGGATGATATTTATCTCACAGATGCCGACCTCAACATACATCTGGCCAGGGTGGATCAGACTTCTGTGCATGAACATACACATGTCCCCTATAAAACAATCTTGTAGGAGAAAGTGCAATGGGGGAGGGTTCCAGGCAGAATTTCCATCCATGCTGCATGCTGGTTTTCGGCCTACCTCAGCCTTTGTGTCTCCACAGACCCTGATCTGGAGACAGGCGACCTGCCCTTGTACCAGGGTAACAGGAGTGGGGTGTACTTCTCATGGACACTGTACAGACAGATTTGGCTTACAACACCATGCTCACACTTAGGGCTGATCCAAGCTTGAGGTTAGGCTTTTAGGTAGGAATTAGGGCCGATCCAACCTTGAGGTTAGGCTTTTAGGTAGGAATTGCATACTCATGTTATGACAATACATCAGGGTTGTCTATATTCACATTTCTAATTTTTACAATCCTGATTATGATATTCCTCATTATCCTAATCATTGCAGCTCATGCACTTTATCATGAATTGCAGTCTTTTCAGTAAATGTATTGAAAACTGTCCTGCATCTCTTTTCTTGCCTATGTATGTGTAAGAGCCTTGTGTATGGAGAGAAAAGGGTAAGACTTGTTTCCACCACAATTTCCTTAGGGGATTTTCAGAGTCCATGCAAGGCTGCCACAAATCACCTTTACTGGTTGGGTTTTAGTGAGGTGAGCCGGTAGGGTTAAGCTAACAGCTGCGAACTGGTGTGCGAGTGACTCAGTCATCTACAATGCAAAGGTGCTGCCACCCCAAACCCAGCCGGCTAGTTACTATGTAAGAGTCCTTATGACAACTACTTATGTCTTGGAGATGTTGAGCTTGAGACAGTTAGTTATAATCTAGTTATCGACTTCAGTCATAAAAGCTCTGAACTTGTTTCTTGATTTGGGATCTTGTTTGAGAGGGAGAATATGAGTTGCATATTGATAGCTTAAGAGAGGATGTTACTGTTGTGTGTGTGTATGACATTGGCCAGAGCAATGACATATGTGTTGAAGAAGGTGGGTCTGAGCGATAAACCTTGAGGCACTACGCAGATTAGCTTGTGGACTTCTGAAGTTTAAGGTACCAAATTGACAGCTTGTGTTCTATCCATTAAGAAGGCGCAAATACTGCAGACAGCAGGTCCTTGGATGCCAATCTTGTGCAGGCACCTGATGAGGATGGGATGCAAAACTGTGCCAAGTGCTGCAGAGAGGTCGATCAGAATGAGGCCTGCCATGTCTCCTCAGTTAAGCTTCATGAGATTGTCGTCTGTGGCGGCAATGAGTGTGGTTTCTGTACTGTGGCTGGGCCTGAATCTGGGCTATGTGGCAACAATGAGCTGGTGGTCTGGGAGGCACTGGTTGTCTAGTTACCTAAAGACCTTTGCTAGGCATGGTAGGAGGGAGATAGATCTATATTTTGAAAACATGGCTGGGTCATTGGGTGGTTTCTTGAGCAGAGACATGGCAGTGGCATGTTTGCAGGTGTCACAGAACATTTCTGAGTCAATGGAGGTATTGAGGATGGGTGTTAATGTTTTGCTGATTGGTAGGAGTCCTTTGCTGAAGTCTTGATGGGAGCAAGGGTCAGATGGAGTCCCCAAGTGGACAGTCTTCATGTTAGCAGCTATAGTGACAGTGGTAACAGCAGGCCATGAGATCAAAGTTCATTCATCGGGCATGATGGGAAGTTGAGTTGTGACGGTGATGGCGTCCAGTTGAGGGTCATAGTTGCTGTATATGGAGGTGATCTTTTACAGAAGAATTTGGAGTGCTCATTGCAAAGGTCTTGTGATGTTGTTCCGGTGGCAGAAGGCAAAGTGAAATCTTTAATGACGGTAAGGATTTCCTTGCTGCTGTTGGTGTTAATGCGATCTGCAAGAGCTGTGTGTGGTATTGTGATTAAGTATTTTATCATTTGTATTCTTCCCAGTTTGATATGTGCCTTCCCCCATCTTCTCTATTGAAGTGTATTGTTCTGATATGGAATGTTGATATTTGAATGTTGAGAGATGGTTTAGTATCAGTGGCTGGAGTTTCTTCTACTGGAATAAATCTTCAAGTATTGTCACAATTACTGCAGTCTCTGGATTCGCCAATTACATTTTCCATACTACAATTTGGCGATGAATGGACTTTCCCTCGCTGTGTCATCACGCTGTTTGCGGTCACATTTATCTTCATCTATCCAAGGTTTCATCTATCCAAGGTACTGTAAAAGGATGAGTTCCATTTGTATTCTCTCAGAGCTCACATTAGCTATTTAATTTAAGCCTAATATTTTGTTTTGGCAGTATGAGTAATTATTTTGTTACATGTTGCCTGCAATTTGTTTGATGCAACCATAATCCTTGAGCTCGAGCCATATTGTGTGCTTCAATTTGGCATGCAATCTCCATGTATGTGCCTGCCAGGAAATTGCAGTTCCTTCTCTCCATCTTCAACTGACTACCCTAGCACCTTAACTCAAGCTACAGTGCACGCTCAGACTACCATAATAAGCCAGCTCAAGCTCCAGCACACTCTACTAAGTGGCATACGAGCTCTATGAACGTACATCCCAGGAATTCTCCTTCCTGTGTCTCAGCCCCATTATCTAATATAAATGCCAGAACTAGCAGTACTACCTCCAAGACTTCAGCAGAACTCGACCCTCGCATTTTGTTACATTTCATTGTGCATTGCATCTGATGCCTTACCTTTTTTTCTAGAGGAGCGGTATTGAGCACAATGGGATTGTTGTCTTATGAGTGGCTTCCTGGAGTATCTGTAATAAATGAACATTGAGAAAGGACTACATTTGGAACATTCAAGGATCAGACATACTACCTCTATTTGAAGAATTCATCAGCTGAGTACATCTGATAGCATTATTGCTTTTTTATCTTTAGATACTGAATCCTTATTTTTCTCCTTATAGTGGATCTCGGGTAGGAGCGGGGGAAAAAAGGAGAAAAGAACGACAAATATAATTGTATATGGTTTAGTTAGTTTTAAAGTCAAAATTTTATATGTTTTTTATTTCTTTCCTTCTGCCATACAACACATTACGCCACCACCATTCTTCCTATCTATTTCTGGGGACCCTTCTATTTCTTGGCCTAAATGTAAAAAGCTTTTTCTTAACACACATTTGTGTGTGTAGTAGAAGCTTATCTGCAGAGAGGCAAAACTTCACTATTACAACATTGTCTTGGTGCAGAAGGACAGGAAACATTGGCAACCTTACCAGTTATTTCTTCTGCTGAAGTAGGTGAAGGTGATGCAACATTAAATGGATTTGAGAGTACTTTGTTAAAATTAGACAAACATGACTTCCTGAAAATTTCAATTATATTGCAAAGATATTATTTTGGTAAACACAAACAGAGTGATGAAGAAAGTGTAGAAGAATTTGTTACTGCTCTATGTAAGTTAGGATTTACATGCAATCTTGGAGAAAGTGTAGAAGAACAACTACTGGATCAATTTACGCTAAAGTGCAGGAGTGATACAATTAGAGAAGAACTCTGATCCAAAAGTGATCAAACCCTTGATGGGGTTTTTATTACAGAGAAACAAGTAGAGCATTCTATGTCATGCATTAAGGAGTTACAAAAATCCAAGGAAATTACTTCCAATGTGCAAACTCTTGATGTGAAAGCTAAAAAACAGAATCAAACTGTTTCAAAGGGAAAGTTGTTGTGTGACAGGTATGCATCCTCCAATTACTTCGCCAGCTCAGAAGAGTTTTCTGTTTTAAAGGTTGTTTTTAGTCGGTGTGGAAAGAAAGGGCATTTCGCCAAGTTTAACAAAATGTCAGTGAAACTTAAGTCCAAAATTAATGAAGTTGAGGTTGATAATGAGCCTGATTTCTTTCTCCAAGTGGTCAATGATGTCAATTGTATTTCCAATATTCATTGTGAGTATCCATCAGATGAGGTGGAGTTAAATTGTGTAATCATCACAATGATGATAGACTGCGGTGTCAAGACATTGTTAGTTTCAGAATCAGACTATTCTAAACATTTTCAAGGAGTTGTCCAATGACATGATTCTGACCCTACAGCCACGTTGGGAAACCTATTGAGTTAGAGGGATATTTTGATGCAGACATAACTTTCAGAGGAAACAAAGCTACAGGGAAAATGTATGTATCAGTGAAGGGTGACCCGAATTTAGGTTGGCCACACCAAAAGTCATTGGGAATTTATTTAGATCCCAACTCTGTACCTCAAGTACAGGTTTGCAAAGTAGGGATGGTGACAGATGTTTTGATGAGTAAATTTCCTGATGTGTTTTCCTCAAGAGTAGGATGTATCAAAGGATACAAACATTGTATCTGTTTAAAAAACGGAGCTGTGCTGGTTTCTTGAAAGGTAAGAAACATACCTTTTAGTTTGCAGGGAGCAGTACACACTGAATTTAAGAGATTACAATCTGAAGGCATTATTGAAATGGTGAAAGCTGCTCAATGGATAACTCCCGTTGCAGGGGCTACCCAATGTTTTGGAGAAATCAGGCTCTGCGTGGACCTCCGGACATTTGAATACAGCTGTCATTGAAGATAAATTATCATTGCCAAACATTACAGAAATGGTCAGTTTATTAGTTAATGCCACATTTTTTACTACATTAGATCTAAGTTATGCTTACCATCAAGTACAGTTATGGGATGAATTTAAAGATCTGACTACATTTGTAACACCTTTTGGGGTTTACAGGTTTAATAGGATGCCTTTTAGTTTATGTTCAGCTGCATCTCTCTTCCAAAGATTAATGAATGACATACTTGGTGGTGTTTAAGGAGCCAAATTCTTTCAAGATGATGTTGTTTTCACAGACACATTAGACAAACATGCATCGAAAGTGAAAGAAGTTTTGGGCATTTTTCTCTTAAAGGAGATTACTCTCAAAAGTGAAAAAAGCAAATTTGGTTTTTCTGAAATAACCTATTTAGGTCATGTAATTTCAGCAGAAGGTGTTGTAGTGGATCCTATTTAGTATTAATGGGAATCAGGAGTTTAGCTTAGCCTTCTGGCT
Organism: Pleurodeles waltl; assembly: GCF_031143425.1. Taxonomy (NCBI): domain Eukaryota; kingdom Metazoa; phylum Chordata; class Amphibia; order Caudata; family Salamandridae; genus Pleurodeles; species Pleurodeles waltl. Next base: position 1,458,603,117 of record NC_090445.1, on the reverse strand, counting down.
TGCAGGCCTGTGCCCCCGTCACCTAGTGACTTTTAACCTACTTAGCTTGCTCTGTTTTAGCGCATTTATTTAATTATTTCTTCCAAGATGGCTGCTATGTTTATCGTTAGGAAGATGTTTTGATTTCACAATATCAGTGCCACTTTGTGAAGGCGTCACTATCAGCGTCAAAGACTAGGGACAGATGTAAGTATCCACAACACGTCCCTTTCCCACTTATGTGTGACAGTGACGTAATGTACTTTTGGAGGGAATTGTTTATGTAATTGCCGGCCCAAGCATGCCTTCTAATCTATTGTTTGGGAACATACCTGCGTCAGGAGTCCTACAAGATATGTATAAATACATCTCATGCAAATCAGAGGGATCCCTACCAGATGCCATCAACGCTATCTATGCTACATGTCGCCTTGATGCAGACCCATCCTTTGTGGCCCCACAAAGTCTGATCTAGAGACGTCATTCCAAGGTAACGAAGGTTGGGGCTCTTCTCATGGAGATGGTACTGGTGGAAGATTAGGTTTAACACACCTAGCTCTCTTTAGGTTAGAGAATAGGTTCTCCATGCAAGGGTATTAGGGCCTATTTCACTTCTCATGTTGTTGCAAAATGGTGGGGGTCATTGTATTCACGACTCTCGTTTTTTTACAGTTCTGTTCCTTACATTGTTCGTTATCCTAATCACTGCAGCACATGCATTTTACAGTAGATTGCAGTCTTGCTAATAAAACCCATTAAACCCCATTAAACCCCATTGAAAACTTTACTGCATCTCCTTCACTGTCTGTGTGTGACTGAGACTTGTTGCTCATGTAAGAAAAGGGTAATCTCCATTTAACCACGACTCCTCTGAGATGTAGTACTCTTCAGTCGATGAGTAAAGGCTGACACAAATCACCTTTTACTATTTGGGTTCTTTGTGAGGTACAGCTTGTGAGTCGGGAGTGTTGGTCCAACAGTTGCGACTTGTTGTAGGACTGGCTTAGTCACCTACAAACAAAAGTACTGTAATCCCTAAACCAGCAGTCTTGCCCCAGAGCAAGAGTCCAACTACGACAGTGTGAGACCTAAGGATGAGTTATTGAAGTGTTTTGAAAACTTAACAAGTTCAAGAAAGAAATAAGAGGTTCAAGCCTTCTTAGGCATGGCAAACGTTTATGTGAGACATGTACCTAATTTTGCAAAATGTTCATGTTCCTTTAGAAAACTGCTCAAAGAAGGGTCAGAATTTCTATGGTCAGAATCATGTCAGAAAGAATTTGATGACACCAAACATGCTTTGTCATCTGTGCAATCTCTTAAAAGCGTTCAACTGGGGTTAGTGTGTTGAGTAATAACCAATGCTTGTGATAAAGGTGTGGGTTGTGTTCTTAAGCACATACAGTATGGTAAAGATGTCACCATAGCATTTGCCTTGAAGGCTCTCAGAGGAGCAGAAACACAATATTCTTCCTTTGAAAAAGAAGCAGTAGCGGTTTTATGGTCTCTTAAGAAGTTCAAGCTGTTTCTATGGGTTGTGCAGTTTGTTGTACAATCAAATCATAAGCTATTCCAAGAAGAATATGGTAAGAAGGGTTTAGAGAATGTCTCTTCACATATTTGTAAATGGATTGTAGGATTGCAAGATTTTTCATTTGTGGTCAAATATATTCCAGGGTGTGAGAACAAGTCGGCAGATTGCATATCTGGATTGAGAAGTGAATGTCAGGAAGGAGGTGATGAAGAATCATTTTGGTGGGTTGAGGAAATTGAAGTATGTGTAGTGACTGAAGGTTGTATTTCAGAAAAGGAGTGGATGGAAGAATTGAACAAAGACAAGGTGTTAACGAGGGTAAAAGACATTATTCTTTCCAGACAAACTTCTCTATGTCATGACAAGAGTTTTCTGAATTATGAGAAGGTTATGCAAGGTATTTTTTTAGAAAATGGATTAATTTTGAGAGGATATAAATTGATTCCCCCCAGCAGACTTAGGGAGCACCTGGTACTTTTGGTGCATAGTGGTCATCAAGGAATATGTAAAACAAAGGAAAGACTGAGGATTACTTATTGGTGGCCTGTAAAGGATTTGGTAGTAGAAAGAAGAGTTAGAGATTATGAAGAATGTAAGATGGCAGATAAATCTCTTAAAGTCAGATTTAACCCAATGACGATAAGGGAAATTCCCAAAGAGGTATGGGAGGATGTATCGTTAGACATCATGGGTCCCATAAATTGTGGTTCTTTGACTAAGTATGTGGTGGTTTTGATAGATGCTCTGTCCAGATCGCCCAAAGTTATGGTGACTTCTGAAACAATGACCATGTCAGTTTTGAAATTTTGAAATTAGGTTTTTGCACTTGAATGCAACCCCAAGAACATATTAAGAGACAATGGGGTCCAATTTACTTCCAAGGTAATGGAGGAGGTTTTGGATGCTAGAGGAATTTTTCCAATATAATATGCACTCTATCACCCAAAAACAAATGGCCTGGTAGAAAGATTTAATAGAACTCTTAAAGAAACTATTCAAATGGCAAAACAGAAAGGTGTAAGTTGGACTGAAATTAATAAATCCAGCATGGAGGAGTAGATGCACCTGCCCCATGAAACTACTGGAATATATCTTTTTGTTTTATTCAGAAAACTCATTCCCCATACAAAAGTGACTCCACCAAGGGTGAAGGTATATGTAAAAGAGTTTTCTGATTTAATAGGACAGAGGGAGGAGACAAATATGAAAGAGATTCACATTCAGGACCAAAGAAAGTTAAAATATGATTTACGTAAATCAGTTAAGGAAGTACATATTATGGAGGGTGACATGGTGAAAATAAAGTTACCCCACAAAATGGCCAATCACACTTCAGTGAATCCATATAAAGTGATTAAAGTGTTCAAGGGGGCTGTCAAAGTTGATAATGGATGTATTTGGAACATGAATAGAGACGTGAAACTGCCTTGATCATATTTTGCTATTGTTATTTCATTTTCATATTGCCAACTGTTTTTTAGGTTTGGGAGGGGGGTATGTGGTATTGTGATTGCGTATTTTATTATTTGCATTCATCCCAAGCTGGTATGTGCCTTCTCCTCCTTCGCTATTGCAATGTATTGTTCTGATATAACTCAGAATTGGAATGTTGATATTTGAATTGAATAAGGACATATAGGCTGAGAGATGGTTTAGTATCAGTGGCTGGAGTTTCTTCTACTAGAATAAATCTTCAAGTATTGTCTACTGCAATCTCTGGATTCGTCATTTACATTTTCCATATCACACTGTGCGCTTGGTGTTCCGTACCTGCTGGTGGTAGTCTTGGGGTTGATTTGAAGGTGTCTTTATCTGCAGAGTCTTGACTTGTTCTCCATTTGCACTCCAGTTGCTTGCGGTGGTGTTTCATCAGCCTGAGTTTCTCCCTGTACCAGCTGGCATATTGTCGGGCTCTTACCCTTTGGTTGTGATTGAGCAGGAGTAGAATGTTTGCATGTGCTGTGATCCAGCTGTTGAGGTTCTTGATGGTTTTTAGCAAGTTAATAGTGTGCTTGGGAAGCTTTGCAGAGAAGGCAGAAACCTGTTCCTCCTCTGTTATGCTTTACAAGCTGAGGTGGGTGATTACAGTGGTGCTCGGTCTAAGGTGGTGTAGTATGGGCATGCTGAAACTGATGAGGGTGTGGTCAGTCCAGGTCACAGTTGCTGGTTGCTGGCTTGTCAACTTTGATCATTGCAAGTTGAGGATGATGAGGTGTGCCACAAAGTCCATGATGCTGCTGGCAAGATTTGTTTGGGGTCCTGGTGGTCTGTATACAGGGAATTTGTCCAAGAAGAAGTTGGCTGTGATAAACATCTTGAACGCGAGGTGTTCAATGTAGCTGGTGGGGGTGTCTGTGTAAGTTGTACAGCTGATGGTATCTTTGAATATGATGGCGACTCCACTCCGGACTTGTGCTGGCAGCCTTGTCTGGTGATCTTGTAACCAGTGGGAAAGACTGTAGCGAAGTTCAGTGCTGAGGTTGGGTTTCACCCTATTTCCAAGAGGAAAAGCAGGTGCGGAGAATGGTCATGCAGTAGGTCCAAAATCTCTGTGGCGAGTTTGGTGCACGAGAAGGCATTAAGGGACATGCATGTGAGTGTGGAATGTTGTTTGGGTAGAGCTTAGTCTGTAAGAGTGAGCCAGCGGCTGGTTTATGTGAGTGGGATCAAGTGGAGTGCTGGCTGTTGTTGGTGCAGGAGTGATGTTTGAAGGTTGTGGGCGAGTGCATGGGAACATGGAGGAAGCGCAAGTGAATGCTTCTTTGTGCAGTGTGGCATCAGTATGGCTAGCGCTGGCTGGGTTTGAGAGCATGGTGGAGCAAGGCACTGTAGCAGTGGGTAGGAGAAGAACCAAGCTTCATGGTGTTAGGAATGGCAGGTGCAGACTGGCTTGCCTTTGCCCTCTGCACACGTCCGATGGGCTCCACTCTGGAACTGCCATTAAACAGGTGCAGGGAGGAAAGAGGAGCACAGGGTATCATGAGTAGGAAACTATGCAGGTGGATGATAGGAACTCTTGTGATGTCAATTCTTGTACGACATTCCTAGTTTTTTGCCCTGAGCTGTTCTCTCAGGGCATCACTTTCTGCCATTCAAAATTATGACTTTTGAACCATTCTTACAAATATTTGGGGAACGCATAACTTTCCCCAAAGTATTCCACGACTGAGGTTGGAATACTAAATAAGCCACCTGGAATCTTTGGGAGAAAGTTGCTCTTTGCTCAAATATTCAAGGACTGGAGTCTGAATAGTAATTTTGACCTTCCAGTGTCGGTCACGCCCACTGCTGCACTGAGGGCACAGTTCACCCAAAAAACACGAACGTGCTTCCTGTGCAGATTAATGTTGAGAATTATGAGAATCCAGTAATATCACTTCCTGTGCAGATGCATGATGGCAAATCTAGTGATGACACTTCTTCTGCAGATAGCTGAAGGGAAATGTTATCCTCTTGCTTGGATTCTTCTTTTAAAGATGGTTTTGGCAGGAAAATAGTGATGTCACATCATGTACAGATCGATGATGGTAAACAGCTTTAGGAAAGAAAGGCAGAAACGTCGTCACTGGTGACATTTGAACAGTTGCTTATTATTCAGTCAGTGGCTTTTGGATCTAGAGATGTTAATGCAGTGGCACTCAATTATCAACTGCATTTTCAACTGCTCAATAAATATCTCTTTAAATATGGTTATTTTGAATTTGAAAAACATAGTTCCAGAACTTTTGCCTTTTTGTTTAACCAATTATCTATATACTATTGCATCTTTATCTGAAAGAGGGTCTCCACAGTGTTGTCTCTGTGGGAGCACATGGGGCTCTCTCATCCTCATGGACTTTGATTAAAATCTCAAGTCCACATTTATGCAAAATTACAGCTCCTGAATAAAACACTAACATTTATTTGTTCAATATACCCTGTGCCGACCATTACCCAGTGCAGTGGCTTGGACGCATCGCTGTGTGTCATATGTGGCCCTTCTGCAGGAGAAGAGGCTCTCCGCCCTCCCTTAAGTCCTGAGGTCCTGGTGATCCCGAACATTTTGTGCTCCAATCTGTATGGGCCTCTGGCGGAGAATAGGAGGCCTTGTAACACTGCTACTCTTGCATGCACTTGCGTGCTGAAGACAATGCCTTGGCCAACCCATCCCTGGGCATGGGAAGGCCGCAGATGCCGTGTAGCAATTTTGATCTGGCATCTGTTCACCAGAAACTGGATAAAGTTAAGAGCCTGGTGCTAATGCTGTTGAACACATTAACGGGGGGATCTGGTCAGATGTGTGGGTGCAGGTGTTCTAGGCCAAGTACGGGTGGGACCTTCCCTGTCTCAGGGGGAATGTCCATTGACACTGCTGTGTCTGAACCTAGGTTACAAACAGGCAACCAACACCTACGGTCTGCCATTATTCTCCCTCCTATTAATTCATCTGTTCCTTATATTGAAGGAACACAGGCCCCTTTTGAAGACGGCAGGTACAAGTGCAGTCTTGATGTTAATGGTAGGAACCATGCTGGGATTGCCAGCCCCGACGAAGTCCAACCCGTTGAGCATAAAAGGAGTCCCCGGGGGCGGGCTGGTACCCTGGTGCAGCTGGAGAAGCCACTTCTACAATTCAACAAATTAGGCCACTAGATTGTGCTTTACAACGGGTTGAAACGAGATTGCCAACATCTAAGAATTCGGCCCAAGGTATGGGGGGAATAGGAGGCACCATCTACATGGTTGAGGTACCAAAGTTGCCACTAGGGTCTCTGGAAACACAGGATTCTCTTCAAAACAAGGTCACCTATTGTTTGAGAGTTCAGTGTAACTGCCTTTCGTTGTTCAAGCAGAAATTTTAGAGGTGGGAAGACATAGCCAACCAGGATCAAATCTCAATTTTATTTCTATTGGTCTTGTGGATAAGTTGTTAGTGGATAACCTCATTGATTTCGAACTGCGTACCTGTCACCTGAGGAATCCTAGTAGGGTTGGTATTAGACTTAAACTCTCCCCGTCCGCCATTAGTCCACCCACAATATGCAGAGGTCTAGCAGGTAAGAAGTGTGATCTTAGCCAAATTCATGCCCTGGCATTGGCAGCAAACAACCCCCATGCATTAACAAATCGTGACTGACTATTCACTGATTCCTATCCAGCAATTCCAGTATTGGTTTCTGTGGGCAGGCGTAGGGTGTTAGATGGGTCCGTCAATTGTAGGGAAGTTCAGCATCACGGGTCTAGAGTCTTGGAAAATAGTACTGAACTATCTATTATGTCCTGGAATTTGGCTGGGCTATGTAGTAAATTGCTGGACCCCAAGTGGGCCACCTACATATACAAGCAGGATAGATGCATATTCCAGGAGACTTGGGGCGAGGGCCCAGTCTTCCTGGATGTTTTTTTATCCTACTATGTGGTTGCCCAACCTGCAGATGGGGTCACTGGTCAGGCCAAGAGGGGTCTATTGATATTGATAAATAAGAAACTGCAGTGCGATCACTCAGCACTAAAAATAGATTCCCCTGATATATTAGGTGTCCAGCTTGAATTTAATTGAGGTTTTAAGGTAATATTATTCAATGTATACGCTAGGTCAGTGTCACAGGGAATAGAGACCCAGACTTTGTCCTGGCAGCTAATTGAATTCACGGATACTTTGCATTTTTCTATTAATTTAGTGGTTGCAGGGGATATGAATTGCACATTTGAACCTTCTCCTATAAGCAGCAATCTAACGGCGGAAGAGGATGAACATTGGGGAATCCGACAATTAACGAGCGAACGACTGTGTATTCGCTCCTGTGCTGCCCTTCAGTTGACATCACTGTGCTTTAAGCAAGGGCTCAGGGCTTGTAACGGTCGTACGTGCTCTGATCCAAGCATCGCTCCCACCTGTAAGCGTGGCCAGTCTACTAGTGTTATTGACTATCTTCTAGTAGATGTTAGGATGTGGCCGATTTTGGAAGACATGAGGGTTGACTTTTGCCACAACAGTGCTCCTTACCTTACACCAGGGGTCTTCAAACTGGGGGTCAGGCCCGCCTAGGGGGGCCTCAAGTGATCCCAGGGGTGCCGCCAGGCTCTGGCCAAAAGAAGCATTATGCAGAAAACAATGTTTTGTTTTAAGCAGGAAAACATATATGACATTTTTAAAAGGTAACAGAGTGTAATTGCAATGTTTAAATAAGTCTAGACATATTTAAACATTGCAAACTTAATAGAATCATTTTGAAAAATCTGAGGGGGGCCGATGATTATTTTCTTTCCACTTGGGGGGGGGGGGGTGCGGCATTTAAAAGTTTGAAAACCACTGTCTTACACAGTGGTGACTTTATGAGGTCTCGGAACACCCACTATACTACGGTCCCAAAGCCACTTATAATGCTTTAGCTGTCCAAAAGTGATGTCTAACCCGTATTTGCTCAAGGAGATTTATAAATTGTTTGTTGACGCTATAGCTAACTACGAAGAGCATGAGGTCTGAAATTTCCCAATTCTCAGCATCCATGAGATGCTGGTACATGAACTACAGAATAATTTCTATAGGAAGATTACCACCAAGCAAACTGCTGTCACATACAAAACAAGGGAGTGGTTTAATACGGATTGCTCTATGGGTCAATTAGCATTGAAGCTAGCTATTGTGTCTCGTTCACAGGGGGCGATTGGAACAGCCAGATTAGCCTATAATAGGGCTATGGCACAGGCAAAGAAAAGTTGGGAAGACTCAATCTGGCAGAATCTGCTTGATGCAACTAGACGTAATGATAATGTGACCTTCTGGAAGTTACTTTCTAATAGACATAATGAGGGTAGGAGCGCTATTCGTACTCATATTCAACCAGAGAGTTGGGTGGGTCACTTTTCTAATCTCTATGCTCCGCCTTGCAATATTTCAACCTATGACTCCTCCCCCCAGCAGCTGGCAAAAATGCATTCACTGCCAGATGATCCAGGAATGGAGGCCCACAACTACGACGACCACATTGTCTTTACTCTGGGGGAATCTATTGCTGCAATCGATTCCCTAAAACCAACTAAAGCCCCAGGTCCAAATAAGATACAGTGGGATTTATATAAGTGTGAGCCAGTAATCTGGTCCAGTTTTATCAATATGATATCTGATGCAATAGCATCCAGGGGCCCAATGCCCAGTACTTGGAAAGGGGCCGAAATAATACCCATCTATAAGAAGGGTGAAGTAAGTTCTCCTGCTAACTATAGACCCATTGGCCTTATCGATAATCTTCAAAAATGTTTTGCTAAACAGCTTTTAGATAGGTTGTTGGATTGGGGTGATACCAATCATGTGATGTCCCCACTTCAGGCGGGAGTCCGTTCCAAAACTAGTACGGTGGATCAAGTTTTCAGGTTGGCATTCCTTTATTGGAAATATGTAACTCTTGCCAAACAAAATCTATATGTTGTTTTTGTGGATCTTCTGCTTTTGACTTGGTCCCTATAGAGAAATTGTGGGGTGGTCTACACAAAATAGGTACTCCAGGGAACATAATCCATCTTTTACAGCGGCTACACGAGGGCACATATGCTCAGGTGAGATGGGGCAACCAGGGAGAATTAACAGACCATATCGCCATCCGGCGGGGGGTTCGCCAAGGTGGCGTCCTGGCACCAACATTATTTACTCTATATATAAACGAGGTGGTTCAAGCTGTGTCTCTTTGTCATAACAATGCTCCCTCCTTAAATGCTCAAATAATCTCTATACTACTCTTTGCAGATGACTCCCTCCTCATCTCTAAGACTCCAATGGGACTCCAGACCCTCTTTAATAAGTTTACAGCATTTTTTGCAGATCGTGGGTTGGAACTGAATGTCAGCAAAACCAAATTGATGGTGCTTAGTCCAGGGCCAGCTACAAGTTGCACTATCACTATAGCTGGGGTTCCTTTGGACAAAGTCAGCTCAATAGATTATTGGGGTGTGAGGATTTCCAATAAATTACATTGAGAAGATGAGATCAGTAAAAGCATCTTTCTCCTCCAACATAGAACAGGTGCCATTTTGCACTTACACAAAAGTACTGCCATGAAAGCCGTCTCTCCGGCTACTAAGATCTATTTGGCAATAGCACAAAATGCTGCTACCTATGGCGCTGAGGTGTGGAGATTTTGCAAAACCCACAAACTGTCTGTGAGTGAAAACTGCTTTGCCAGAGCACTACTTGTGTGTCCAGGCAGTACCCCTCTGATTCCTATCTTTCTGGATCTTGGTTTTAATCGTATCTCAGATAAGTTAGCCCTAAGACCGTTACTTTTTTGGGTAAGGATCTGGACCACCCCAGAGCTCACTATTTACAGGGACTCACTTCTTGATCTTTTAAAAAGACCTAATGCAGCCTCTATCCCATGGTTTAGGCATGTGTCAAACTGGTTCCGCATTTTGGGTCTCGGAAGCTAATCTTTAAAATTCGTCTATTAGTCATATGTTAGGAATAACTATCTCCTTGGCACATCCCATGGGTGGTTGACCAATCAATTTCTTGATTTCAAATGGTACCCCCAGGATGAATCCTTTTTAGATCTCATTCCCGACTCCTTAGGAAAGAGCCTGTATGCCTGTTTTCGCTATGGGTGTTTGCCGCTAATGTCTTTTACTAGTAGTTGGAGGGCACCGTCAGTACCAAACCTATACCCAGGCTGTAACGATGCCCCTGAATCAGTTGAACACATTTTTGCTTTTTTGCACAGCTTATGCTTCTCCCCGACACAAGTGGATCCATCCAATTTGCCAGAATTTTGGCATCAGACAATATGTTATTGCCCTTAGGATTTTAAAGAGTGACACCTCCACTGTTCTGGTCCATGCAGTTAGCAAGTTCCTTGTGGCTGCATGGCATATACGCACTTGCCTTTTTAAACATCAATAATATGTAAATATGTATGTTATAGGGCAAGGTCTTTGAGATTTAATTAATTTTTACTGTCAGTACTGTATGATGATTTTAACTGTTTCTATTTATCGTTTTAATCTAACTTTGTAATTATATGGAGTACTGTGATATTTTCTTTGATGGTTTTACGACCGAATAAAGCTTGTGTTTATTATTATAGCATGGACTTGACCAATGGGCATTACAAAAGAACAGGATTTAATAATTGTAAAGGGCAAACATATAATAAGTAAAACAATGCAAAAGCATTAGATCAGTGAGGTCAAGTCCATGGAGATAAGTATTAAGGAAAGAATTAGGGCCATATTTATACTTTTTTTTTTGCACTAACGCAGTATTGCATCAAAAAGTTTAGCACTGGCTTGCGCCATTCCTGAGAGCCAGCCAGTCACCATATTTATGGAATGGTGCAAGCCGGTGCAAAGGGTGGGCTAGTGTAAATAAAATGACGTTAGCCAGGTGGGGGTGGTGGTATGGGAGAAGGGGATTTTGCACCAAAAAATTACGTTAGGCTGGTTAGGGGCACAAAAATGCCTCTAACCAGCCTAGCGTAATTTTCTTATGCAAAACCATCCATACCACATGACGTCTGTCTTTGAAAAGACAGGAGTCATGCCTACCACCTCAATGGCCAGCACAGGGGACCAGTGTCCCCTGGGCATGGCCATTGCACCCTGTGCCATGCATGGGGCCCCAAGTTGAGCCCCCGATGGCACTTTAATGTAAAAAAAAAAATACTTATCTATACTTACCTTACTTACCTGGGATGGGGTCCCCAATTCTCCAGTGGCCCCCTGGTGTGGGTGGAGGTGTTCTTGGCTTGAGGAGGGCACCAGTGGACCCATTGCATGGTGTTTAACAATTGATATGTGTCTACAGGTCCCTTAACACCTGCAAAAGGGTTGCACCATTATTTAGTCCCTCCTCCCACCTGTGCGTCATTTTAGCACGGTGGATAAATATGGGTCTATGGGGTTAGCACCATCTTTTAGATGGAAACGCCTACCTTGCATCTCATTGACGGTAGGTTCACACATATAAAAAATGGTACAAACTCCAGTATTTTGACATTGGACGTGTCTAGCGTCAAAATATAAATATGGAGTTAGTTTTGAGCCGAATTTGCATTAAAAAGAATGACGCAAATCCAGTGCAAATTGAGTATGAATTTGCCCCTTAGTGTTCGGTTTTAAAGGTGGCATGACAATGGGTTATGGAAAGGACTGGAGGGAACTCCAAGTACTTATTGCACTTCCAGCAAAGGATTTGTTCATATAGCATTGTTTGAATCTGTAAGGCTCGAGGAGAAGGGCTTCTATGTTTCTTGTACAATGTTGAGCAACAGAGATTTTTTGTTTTTCAGTCAGGGAGGCAGAATAATCATGTAGGGCTTTGTGTATGATGCAAAACATTTTAAACTCCTCTCTGGCTTCAATGGGAAGCCATTGAGAGGTCAGCAGGATGGGATTGATGTGGTCAAATTTCTTGTGACTTGCAAAAATAATAGCTGCTGCCTGTAGAATTGCTCTAAGGTGAGCTAAGCGAGCTTTTGGAATACCAGAGAGAAATTAGTTCCCATAGTCCAATCTGGACAGCAGCTTCACCTGGAGTGCAGCCTTTAAGTCATGTGATGCTATGAAATAAATGATGCCCGAAGAAGTCTTTGATGGGGCCAGGCATTCTTGGCCATAGCAGAGATTTTCTGCTGACGGCTAAGCTGCCTATCAAGGATAAAGGTCATACTCTATGTATTCTCTGCATTGGCTGGTTTGCATGCCAGGCCATAGACGGTTTACATCCATTCATGAACAGGAAGGCTGAATTTCCTTAGTGAGATTAATAGGAATTCAGTTTTAGAGTTGAGTTTGAGTTGGAAGGTTGACATGCTTTTTTAAATACTCAGCTAAGTGTTGGCAAGAAGGATGTTGTCAGGCAATGAGATCTTCAAATAAAACTTGTTGTCATCGGTATACAGGTGATAGAACAACCCATAACTCCTAGGAGTATTAGGTAAAGGTTAAAAAGTGACAATGAGAGGATTGAGCCTAGTGGAACTCTAGTGTAAACTGACTTTACTGAAAAAGCTCCCAGTTTTCACTATTTTTGAACAGTTCAGCAAAAAGGGGGGTAAACCAGTCAAAGATTACCACTTCGATATACACCAGATATCTCAAGATGGGGAGTGGTAGTTGACTAAACCACAGGCGGCCAAGAGATTAAGGGCTTAAGGAGAATAAGTAGGCAGGAGTCACCAGAGTTGAGGATGAAGTAAGCTGTTGGCAATTCGCATCAGGAGGGTCTCTGTGCTGTAACTGTGTTGGAAGACATACTGTAAGACGTCTCGGAGGATGGACGTGAAATGAAAGCAGAGTCTCTTCACAGCGTTCTATCACACTCCCTAACTAAAGGCATGTAGAAAATTATTCAAGTGATTGGATCCAATGTTTTCATTTTTTTTTATAAGAGTAGAGATTTGACCAGTTTGCCATGCGTCTGCCATTTTGAGCATTTTCACATTTTCATACACTATTCTTATGTCCACGTCACAGAGTGCAACTTCACTAGAATCTGAACAGGCAGTCTTTTAGTGGTGTTCTGTGAAACGCTAAGGGGCATATTTATACTCTGTTTGCGCTGGAATTGCGTCGTTTTTTTTTACCCAAATCCGACGCAAAACTAACTCCATATTTATACTTTGGCGTTAGACCCGTCTAGCGCCAAAGATCTTGGAGTTTGCGTCATTTTTTAGCGTGGACACCTACCTTGTTTAATGATATGCAAGGTAGGCGTTCCCGTCTAAAAAATAACTCTGAGGCATGTGCGCCGTATTTACACTCCCGGGCAAAAATGACGCCCGGGAGTGGGCGGTCAAAAAAAATGACGTCCAGCCGTTTTAGCGTCATTTTTTAACGCCTGGTCAGGGCAGGCGTTAAGGGACCTGTGGGCTCGGAAGGAGCCAAGAGGTGCCCTCCCATGCCCCCAGGGACACCCCCTGCCACCCTTGCCCACCCCAGGAGGACACCCAAGGATGGAGGGACCCATCCCAGGGAACTTAAGGTAAGTTCAGGTAAGTATATTTTTTTTATTTTTTTTGTGGCTTAGGGGGGCCTGATTTGTGCCCCCCTACATGCCACTATGCCCAATGACCATGCCCAGGGGACAGAAGTCCCCTGGGCATGGCCATTGGCAAGGGGGCATATGACTCCTGTCTTTGCTAAGACATGAGTCATTTCAATGGGGGTTGGGAGTCAAAATAAATGGCGCTAATCGGGTTGAGGCGAAAATTTTGCCTCAGCCTGACTTGCCCCATTTTTTGGCGCCCAAGCTCCATTTTCCCCTACGCCGGCGCTGCCTGGTGTAAGTCATTTTTTTTTACGCACACCAGACAGCTCAGCCGGCTAACGTCATTCCATAAATACGGCGCCCGCATGGTGCTTTGGAATGGCGTTAGCCGGCGTTAAATTTTTTGACGCACAACTGCGTTGGCGCAGTTTTGCGCCAAAAAGTATAAATACGGCCCTAAGGGCCTGATTAAACGAAAGTGGCACTGCACTCAGTGCAGTGCCACTTTCCTTGTGCCCCTTAGCGTCCCCCTAACGCCACCATGTGCGTGCCATATCTAAGCTCCGGCGCACCATGTCGGTAGTTAGGGGAACGAGTGTCAACATTTTTTACGCTAGTTTGGAGCTTTGCAGGACTAGCGTCCAAAAATGTTTTACGCTATTCCTGCAAGCCCATAGAGGTCCATTGAAAACAATGGTGTGCCTCCTTTTAACCCCTGCTGTATGCAGGCGTTGAAAGTGCTAAAGAAAATGATGCAAATAAATCTTTTAGATTTCTTTGCACCATTTTTTCGGCCCCCTAACGGGGGGACAACAGATTTACAAAAATTATGCCTGGCGTAGGCATACTGTAGCGCAAAGGATTACAAAGTGGCGCAGTGCATGCATTGTGCCACTTTGTAAATCAAGTGCGGCAATTTTGGCCTCGTTGAGCCGCATAAAAAAATATTACACTAATGTGGTGCAAGGAGGTGCTATGGGCTCTTAAATCTGCCCCTAAATTCCAACTTGATTCCCCTTCCTACAGTTAATCTCTAAGCACTTCTATGTTTTCTTTTAGGCTGCTGTATAGTCAGTAGTTCACAAGCAGCGTGGAATCAGGCATTCTCAAGCCTGCTGGTCTCACCTTTTACATCAGGGTGAATTTAACCCTTACAGTTAATCAAGTATGTACACCAAGAAAGTGATTTCGAAGCACTAAATTTCAGACACTCGCACAGCTTAATAAGTGGAGGTAAAGTCAGTACCCAAATAAAATCAGGAGTGCGCCCCCAGTATACTTAAAGTGCATATTTTGCTATTATTGATACAGTGGGAATGCACTTTTGTAACTAACAGCTGAGCCCCCACCCCCGTTTTCGTTTCTCAACAAAACATTTATGCCTCTTACAGTAATGTGTAGGCTCTAAATTTAATGTGTCAAGTACTTCAGAGATAGTGGACGAAGCTAATGCTTTTTAAACATCAATAAAGACACAGGGCCTGATTTAGGACTCGGCAAACAGGTTACTCTGCCACAACAGTGACGGATATCCCGTCCGCTGAAATTGAAATCCTATATAATAGAATGGTATATATTTCAGCGGGTAGGATATCAGTCACCGTTGTGATGGAGTAACCCATCCGCCGAGTTCTAAATCAGGCCCACAGTCCTTTCATAAATGATGATGAAAATCACTTTGACGTGGGTAACAGAGGTAACCCTGTTTTTCAACACTGATTAACCTCAGGTTTGCAAGTCTTTGGGGTGTATTTATAAGAAAGTGGCGTATTGGTCCTGATGCGCCACTTTTATTGCGTCCCTCCTGCCCCACCTAATGACACCATGGTTGCGTCATATTTACAATACGGTGCACCATGGAGGTCATTAGGACAATAGCCTCAAAACTTTTGATGCTATCGTGGCGCTTACACAAATGTTGACGCTAATTCAGCAAAGCACAGGGAGGCCCATGGATTAAAATGGGTGCGCCATTAACATCTGCTCTGAGCAGGCATTATAAATGACGTAAAAAAAGGTGCAGTCGGAACGCCCCCTTGCATACATTATGCCTGGTGCAGACATAGGCCCTCATTCTGACCTTGGCGGGCGGCGGAGGCCGCCCGCCAAAGTCCCGCCGTCAGGTTACCGTTCCGCGGTCGAAAGACCGCGGCGGTAATTCTGACTTTCCCGCTGGGCTGGCGGGCGGCCGCCTTCAGGCCGCCCGCCAGCCCAGCGGGAAAGAGGCTTCCACGATGAAGCCGGCTCGGAATCGAGCCGGCGGAGTGGAAGCTGTGCGACGGGTGCAGTTGCACCCGCCGCGTATTTCACTGTCTGCGCAGCAGACAGTGAAATACATTTAGGGGCCCTCTTACGGGGGCCCCTGCAGTGCCCATGCCAGTGGCATGGGCACTGCAGGGGCCCCCAGGGGCCCCGCGACCCCCCCTACCGCCATCCGGTTCCCGGCGGGCGGACCGCCGGGAACTGGATGGCGGTAGGGGGGGTCGGAATCCCCTCGGCGGCGCAGCTAGCTGCGCCGCCTTGGAGGATTCCAATGGGCAGCGGTACACTGGCGGGAGACCGCCAGTGTTGCCGGTCCGACCGCGGCTTTACCACCGCGGTCGGAATGCCCATTGGAGCACCGCCGGCCTGTCGGCGGTGCTCCCGCGGTCCTCCAACCCGGCGGTCATGGACCGCCAGGGTTGGAATGACCACCATAATGTGGTGCAAAAGTTTACAAAGTTGGGCAATGCAAGTATTGCACCACTTTGTAAATATGGTGTTGGAGAAAGGCCTCCTTAACAACGCCTTAGCGTAAAAAAAATGACACTGGGGCGGCACAAGGTGGTGCTAGGGGCTTCTAAATATGCCCCTTTGCCTCTAATTTCTGATGTTAGGTCTCTAACAATAGGTGGCATTATCACACTCAATATCACATTGAATTAAGACAAAAGAAATGTTTATGTACCTGAAGAATTTTATTGGTATTTTTCTTTAAATCTTTTTTTAAAAATTAAAAAACATAAAATAACCATCAAGATAAAAGGCCAAAGACAGCAATACCAAATGAACCAGCCACTTGGTTTTAGTAATTTAATTTACTTTTACAACTGGATATTATTGCATATACCCCAAGTTCATTCAGTGTACCAATTACATTTTGGCAAAATTGCAAACACAGCTTTGGTAGTGCAAAACTAAGAGAATTAACTATTTTTTTAAAAAGATAACCAGATTTATTTTACAATTTGAACAAGTCTTGATTCCTGTATATTCTCGTTTACCCCATCCTTTCCAAAACTTGAATACTGGTTAGAAGTAACCTGGAACTAACTATAGATAGCTCTAATAAATCCCCTCTTTTAGTTTCCCTGCATAGAGGCACTATGCATGGTGATTACAATTCAAAATAGTGTCAGCCTCTATATCCAAGATGAAATGACATGGATCCCCCAACCACACTCCTTCCCTCCAGAGTAGTCCTGTTTATAGGATGCTTTTGTCTCAAAACCTGAATATAAACAATATGGCTGTCATGGTAAGCCTTGTCCTGACCATCAACAATGGGGTTTTCTTAAAGTGGTCATATTAACAATGTGTTACCCACAGACAAGCATTTACAAATACCTAGTGTATTGCCAAATGTATGCTACGTGCTGTTACTAAAATGGACATCAAGTTCAACCTGTTATTGATTGACATGTGTGATATGGCAGATTGACCCTGAATTCCTTCCTTCACCTCAGACTACAACTAAGTAACTTGTAACAATGAAATGCTAGAATCTGAAATGGTGGAGCAGTAAGATATTTGAAATATATATTTCACAACATCATAAGGTTTTTAAGCACTGTCTAAGAGAGGTCCTGTATACACATTCTAAAAACTGTGCTCACCTATAGAGCATAACTGAACAATCAAAAGCACAGAGTGCGTGCTCTCCTTGTTTTACCCAGAGAGTGGCACTGGAAAACGTTTGCATTTTACAATGCTAGCATATAACATAATGTTAATGAAAATGACTCATTTGGGAACAACATTTTAAGTTAGGGGCTAACAACAATAAGAGAAATACACACAGTTGGACAGGGGTACTTTTAACCACTGGCAGTAATTTGTCATGTATGAGTCTAGTGTTGTGTACTGGATACAACGTAAAAGTGACATAAAGCTGATTTATGAATGTGGGGAGTGGCCCACCTATGTCATTTATGATGATTTAGTATGCATCTAGATGCAAAGAGTGTATTATGCAATTTATTTCCATTGTTGAATGTTTCGGGGAGAAGTGGGTTCAAGACTCTCAAAAGAAGCAGTGCTGAGTTTGTCCAAATGCTATTCCACTCCCTCAACATTACACCTGACACATCTGAACATTGGAAGGGTGTGTGCTGCAGGTTGGCAGCAGACCTATCGTAATAAGATATTACTTTACTTGAAAAAAAGATATGTTCACTAGAAAAACAAAGGTTAAAGTGAAGTTATACGTAATTAAGGTACTATGATTTTAGCTTACATTGAAAAAACCCTTCGAAATTCACTGAAAAACACTACTATTTTAAAATTTAAAAAGACACTAAAATTTGCCGGAAATAGATAACTGACATAAGCATAATTGGCACCACTATGATGCACTGTTCTGACAGTCATCACTAATGACGTTGGAAATCTACACTGGTGCAGATCCTACTTATGTCGGTTACATATAACTGGCAAATTTCAGTGCTTTTGTGGGTTTAAAATAGTAGTGGTTTTTCAGTGGACTTCTAAGGTGCTATTTAACTTAACTTAGAATTGTAGTATCTTACTTATGTATAACTCCACTTTGAATCTTTGTTTTTTGTATATATATATATATATATATATACAGACACACACAGACACACATATTATATATATATATACAAATATCCACGTATATGTGAAAAGTCACCTGAATCTAGAGTAGACAGTTCACACATCTACTTCTTCACTGTATTCATAGATGATATTTCAGGAAATGGACAATATTTTTCAGTCTGAAGTTGATGACAGTTTGGAGTTTAAAACTGGTAAATGTTGGGTTTTCACTTATATTTGTAAGTATATGGCACACCAGGGATACCATATATATAGATATATGTATGTATACATCGATGATGTTATAAGGCATTAGTTTAACCTGAAAGACTACTTTGTTAATCTATATTTAAAGTGTAATTCACATATAGGAGTTAACAGAACAACGTTTACAATATCTCTATTTTTGTTTTACAAACAGGAGGTATGGGTAAACTCTGTCCGACATATGTTGTGATTTTCTGGAGGTGTTATGTCACGCAGTGAGACTATGGCAGTGATTTCCTTAGAAGCATGACATGTACAGTACCTGAACAAACAAAACCAAAAGTATTCTCACAGATCCATACAGCACCCTAGGTGTAATTTTTATATTTGTGGTATGGCATCACCATTGGACCACAGAATGAATAGGACGAATCCACCTTGAATGAGAGCTCCTAAAAGTTTGATAAATTGCACACTGAAGCTATGACCTCCATTTGATAGGATCCGCTTTCAACAGGCACAGAGAACTTCGCCTGCTTCAGACAATTAAAGGTAACAAAAGCAAGTCATACTTAATCTGCCATTTTGTGAAAACAACATAAGTACCTACAACTCAAAAAGGATGAAATTTTATCATGCTCAAATGTTACTGATGTATCCAAAAAAACATTAAAAGAGTGGGCAGCCATACTTGTGGGCTAGGCAGAAAGTAAGGGGCACTGATGTATTGCTGAAAAAATGTAGAAAAAGAATATAAAAAAAATCAGGGGCGACTCAGACAGCAATACCATTTCCATTCAGATGAGTTAAGATTAAAAGGGAGAGCATGTAATCCATGCAGGCTTGAAATGCAAATCCCCAGCCGACCCGACCTGTAAATGGGGCCACTGAAGCAAAGAACAGCAGGCGGATATAAGAAGACGAGGAAGGCAACATATGTACTAACACAATACACACATTTCGCTGTTCACCACAGCAGTGTAAACAAATATGATGGTAACAATTTGTGAAAAAAGGGTTTTAGTCTTAGCGGTTCTGAGAAGAGGCTTCAAAATAAATGCTTACTCTAGCCTTGACCTGTGAGATTGAAGAAAATTACTCACTATTCCCCATTTTATACATTCTATAAGGATTAATGACTCTTAGGTTAATATTTTCCTTGCTATGTGATTGGTTTAAAGTGAGTTACACGACAGGACATAGCGTAGTATACGTTCACTAGCACATATACTGTGACATCAGAAACGGAGCTTGCCTGTCTGCAGAAGGCAACTATTTTTTGGCTATTAAACTTAGTCTTTGATGGATGTTTTCTGCTTCAGTGAGAACATGTCAAAATGACAGAAAAAAGATAGGTTCCAGACCAAACAGAGGAGGCATCACATAAAGACATCCAGACACAGTCGGACACACACACGCAGCTACATTTACACACACACTCACTATGGATCATATGCTGCTACAAATGCAAAGAATGCAACAAGCCTAAGATCATTAGCCAAAGACTCCGTGTATGTGAGCTTGTGCTTGGATTCTAATTAGTATTAATGCACACACATGCACGATATCAGTGCACGAAACCTGCTACTGCATATCTTATTTGTGAAAATAAGATCAAGTAATAATCAGAAATGAGCAATCAGGCAATGGCTGTAGGTGTAGACCAGAAGCACCATTTGCTTGAGTGATTGTTCAGAGGAAGGTCATCTTTTTCCCTTTCCTTTTTCACTCGTTGGTAGTGATCTTCTTCTTTCAAATACCACACCGGTGGCCATCGGTGCGCCTCAAAATACTTCTGATTGTCTGAGGACAAAAAATTTTACAATCTTCAGTCATTAGGACTTGCTTAAGGTCCAGTTATTAATTACTTTATTATGCCAAATAAAAATTTACTTTTTATAAACAGTCTATAACACTGTATTGAACAAATAATTACCAAAAACAATTAACCTCCTATACCGCAAATACTTACTTGCAAAGTTAGTGACATGTCCCCTGTGCCTCACCTACAAAGTATGTCCTGATTACGCCTACTGACAGATTCAGTTTTGCCAGTGTGGTCAATAACAAATGAATAAAACCAACTGGTTTGTATGTTTTGTACAGTATCAACCTGAAGCATGCTTTCCTCAAGTTTAAAGAAGTGGTAGAAGTGCCCAAGAAAGAATCCGACAGACAGTACAAAGCACAGGTTTCTTAGAGATTGCTAATACATTACGTTAATTCATTCTCATGGGTGATCTGCATACCTTAAGCCTCTGCTCTAGTGTTATGGGACTGATGTTGTGGACCTGACCATTCTCTAATGGATAGCAACCAACCTTGTAGCTGCAGCGATGCAGAATGATGATTTATACTTGTCCCCCTCTGAACTGTAGAAATAAGAGGAAAATATCCAATTTCCCACTGACAGAGCCCTTTCAGACGGCCACCTAGAGGAACTGTGCAACCAGTGTGGATTCCAACATTATATAAATTCTGCACGAAGGTTAGGTGGGGACTGAGCCTCTGCACGAAGGGTAGGTGGGGACTGAGCCTCGTTTAAGTAAGTGTGATACACTGCTAAAATGCTCTCTGGTACAAACCTAAATTGTAAAAGCGTAAAGCAGCCGTTCCTGGAGATGTACTTGATGTGTTGTGTACCACTGCTGTCTTTCCTTTGCTTCTGACTTTTCTCCATCTCCAACTTTTTCCTTTGTCCACGGGGCCCTAAAAAGGTAACTGATCCAAATTCTATCAGATGTTCAGGAAGCACGGGTCACTGTTTGAGAATTACTTCTGCCATGGAGGTATGGCATAAAATGTTCCTTCTTCTCTGAACAAAACTGTATGTGTGCAAGTGGTTGTTTATAGTGCACAAACCTAGCCAGGGGTGGCAGAGCAATCTACAGTCCCAATGGCAAAGGATATGATCATTACTAGATAATAGGTGGTGGAGGGGAAGGGGTTACTGAATTCATTGAGAGAAGGTGGACCTAGTAAGACCTCAATATGTAGTAGTATTTAAAGAAGTGTAGCTTCATATCTTTCCTTAACTGAATACGATTTTGAACAGTCAATGGGCCGCATTATATATAAGGTGCACTTTCCCTATTTGCGCCACTGTGTTCCTTTCAAAACGGTCACTGCACGCAACCAGGGAACGTGCACCCTATTATGCAGAATGCGCTGCCCCCAGGGAATCTGGGAACTTGCACTGCCCTGGAGGCAGCACATTCAAGCGAAATATGCACCGGCTGCTTCAAAGCCGCTTGCACCTTCATTAGGGGAGAGAGATCCCCTTGCAGTGGCTGCAGTCAGTGACTGTACCCGCCTGCAGGAGGATGTTTGGGGGGTACATGGGACACCATTTCCCCCCACCCCCAGAGGCCTGCCTTTAGTAGGTGCTGATTCAGAGATGCTCGATTTAAGCATTGAAGACGGTTTGCTCTTTTTTTTCCTTACCTCAAGTATGAACAGTTTTAGAAAGTCACTGATTAAGAGATGCTCTGTGTAAGCACTAGAGATGTTTTTCTCCTTTCTTCAGCTAACGTCACGTTGTTCAATGAATAGATCCTTAACAACTTTGTATTGTTGTCAATTGGCTTTAAGCAAGGGGGACCACGAGTCTCATTCTGAATTTTCAGTCCTAAGGATGGTCCGTGTGACATACGCAACCTTGACCGAAACGTCAACGATAACCCATCTCAATTTTCAATTATGGAATATCTGAACATTCTTGTCCGGCTATTTTTGATTGACCCTGTACTTGAGTGGGTAACTATCACATGGACATTTGGACAAAACCTTTGGAACATTGCATAAAGCTGTGAACCACATCTATGTAGCACAGAGTTGTTTTTCTGTTACCTGATGAATGTAAAATGGTATTTCTGGATTACATTTATTGGATTCATTCGTCTGCACACCTTTGTTCTTAATTTGTTTTCAGCTACTTGTTTGCTTGATTTGATATGCATTGCCTTAATGTTAAGTGTATGACATCATTAATTACATTTGAAAGTATTTTGGATGATATGTTTTCAATAAGTCCCTTATTGGCACTCTTTTTGTGTTTACCAGGCCTTCAAGGGCATGTTGGGTTGTCCTTTCACATATATCACCAGTGGACTGCAGCACCTACTGTGCCACCATTACAGCATCAATGCAAAGCATGTCTTCCGCTCTGTCCCTGCAGTCTGAGTGTGCAGTTTTAAAATTTCAAATCGGGCATTGCAAAATAAACCCTATACCAGGCCTAAACCAGCCTTTTAAGTGCTTAAAAGTCACCCCTGAAGTAGTCCCTATATGCCCATAGGGCAGCATGCATGGTATTTAGAAGTAGGATATGTGTGCAGTTTTTACATGTACTGGCAGTGACAAATCTCCAAAGTCATTTTTCACTGTAGCAGGACTGATCCTCTCATAGAGAAGCACTTGGTTCCATTATAACACCTTATAGCAGTGGTTCTCAACCTTCTGACTTCTGTGGACCCACACTTTATCATTACTGAAACCCTGGGACCCCCACTGAACCATAATTCCAATCCGAGGACTCTCCACTGAGTCATTACTGAAAGCTGGGGACCTAATCTGTTAATATTATTTACTTTTCTAAGCAGTCGCGGACTCCCTGAGGAGGCTTTGTGGACCCCCCAGGCGTCTCCAGACCACAGGTTGGGAACCACTGCCTTATAGTGTATACCTTTAGATGGCAATAGCTTGAACCATGATTCAAGGACTCGAAGTAATAGGAATATAAAATCCATTCTGATGGTTAAAGTCTGATTCTGAATTGCTATTTTGAAAATGCCACTTTTCAGAAGTTAACATTTACCTGCCTAAAAGCTTCAAGTAGCTCTTTCAGAGATAATCCCCAACTGTCACCTGGTGGCCTGCTGGGTGGTGTTAATGTCTCTCAGGAAAGGGAACAAAAGGGCCTAGGCTTGGAGGAGGTGTGACCTCCTCCAGACGTGATGGCCTTGGGGATGTGGCCACTAACTTCACAAGCTTCAAAGGGGCCTGTCACAGGCAGATGTAGCTCACACTTAGGCCTGTCCCCGCCATTGTCCGAGTAACCAGAGTGGCTCAACTCCAAGTGGAGGTGAGGACCTGTCCCAGAACTAGTTTTGCAGAGGGACTTCCTCATTTCCCTAGGCACACCTCAGGGGTGTGTCCTAAGCTCTGACCAAAGAAAGGAAGATTCTTCCATGTTGGATGTTCCAAGAGGGGGGCACTGTGGGATTGCTCAAGGTCAAACACCTCACGAAGTAATGTTAAACTGTGTATGGCTGCCAACAGAGCTTTTCCCCATTGGCCAGGGAATGTTCTCCACCCACAAGTTAGTGCCAGGCATAAATGTGACACTCCAGAGTACCTTCTTCAGAACCCCTCTGAACCTGTGGAAGACGGAAGAATTACACCTGCTGATGAGAGAGACGCAATGGGTTTGACTTGTCCCCAGGACTGAGATGTGGACTCTAGGGGTCAGCTGGGGTTAAGCTACAAGGACACAAAAGCTGCAAGAGGCCCACCTTCCTGAAGATCTCAGTTGACCAGTTCCAACTGGACCTGCCCTGAACCATACTGGTGGCTTCCCCTGGAGTGAGTCCTGACCACCATGTGGTGTCCCTAATTTCCAAGGGTACCTTGGATATGTGTCAGAGTATACTCCTCCTGCCTAACCCTAAAAGCTGTTATGTAGAAACGTCTTCAAGAATTTTTGCTAAAAGAAGCAAAAGTTACCCCTGGACCAACACTGAGCTGCAGACTTCGAACTGTCGGTTAGACTGAATCTGCTGGTTTGCCCCAGTGAGAGTATCCTTACTTCCACAAACATTTCTAAGTCAGAACGTAGAGGACTTCCCCTGGACCAATGCCAAGCAGCATCCTGTCACCCTATTGCTGATGACACATTCCTGGAGCTAATCAGCCTTTGATGTTGTAAGCCTCAAACTTCCCCCAGGACCGAAGGCTCCTACCGAGAGATCCTGCTCATCAGCTGGCTAACATTGACAAGCTCATCTTTGGATCCAGTTGGCACAGATTTTCTCTAAAAAGAAGACTAAGGGCCCGATTTAGAGATTGGCGGAAGGGGACAGATATCACATCTGTTGTATTACGATCCAATTACAGCCTATTGAGATCCTAATACTGCGGATGGGATATCATCATGTGCGGATGGGATATCATCATGTGTGTTGAGTCATAGTTTGACCCATCCGTCAAACTATGACTCAAGCCTTAAGTCAGAAAGTAAAATTTCCACCAGCCTGAATATTATCCCTGAATCCAACCAGTGCTCTATCATGGTCAGCCTTAACGTTTGACTTTGACTTGGTATAGTGCGATTAGTGCTTTGTGCTTTTTGGAGCTAGAAACTTTCCACCAATCTGAACCTGGTCCCTGTATCCAACCAGTGCTCTATCATGGTTAGCCTTAAATTCTGACTTTGATTTGGTCTAGAGAAACTAGTTGCCTGTGGTTGGTAGTGTGTGCTTTTTGGATCTGGAAACTTATAAAAATATGAAACATTTTGCTACAACCGATTTGTATTGTTTTTTAGCCTATTTGCTCATTAAAATTATCTCTGTTTTTGTAAACTAGAGTGGGATTTTGATTGTGTTGTGTTTTCTACCTTTTATCAGCTACCAAAGGTTGAGCTCAGGTTTATAATACTGAAACCTAACTGGACCCATTAAGGAACGGTGCCATTATCACTTGAGGAGGACTACCATACACTTCAACTAATAATCCACTTTCTCTCAAGTGGCAAACCCTTACATGCCTACTGAGGTCAAAATCAGGTGAAGTGATATTTTATCGATTTGCAGGAAAACCACAGAAATGGCACTTCATGTAAAGCATTGGCAAGGATGCTTTAGCAGTTGAAATTGGAGTCACCTCCTGTTTCTGGTTACTACCTACAACGGTGCACATGAGTTCGGGGAACACTGCATAGGCACCAGGGTTCAAGCCTACTTGTCTTCAAGTGTATAGACAGCACTCTAACTTCTTTAAAAAAAAAAAGCTTTATTGAATGTTGACTATACTTCACAACTCAGACCCAATACTTCACCTTCTGAAAACCACAATAGTTTTCTCCTGAAGTTACCACTTTTGCGTTAAAGGAAGGATGCTACTTGTGCACCTCTCTTAATAAGGGTTCTGGTTAACCATGGCAACGTCCTTTCATCTACTGTGAGTTCTTTATATACAGCTGCATTAACAAACACATGCACAGCATTCCTACCCAAAATGCCTTAATGCTACCACTGCTGTAGAGGAAGGAGTTTCATTATTTCTAGGGTTAAAATATAACAAAACATTCCAATGAAGAAAGGAGAAATGGAGAAAAACAGTTACATGCCGAATGCACCTACCAAGTGAGACACGCATTATTTATTGTGTACTGTATTCAGTTAGGCAGCCCAGATTTAATATTGATCATTTTGTAGAGATTGAAGGTACGATGGCATAATGAGATGATTCAAGATTGATAAGCAACCACACCTACCTGCAGATTTTGATTTAATTTCCTTGCGCATTTTGGAGCACACACTGTTATAATTCGTGCAAATGTGGTGCAAACACCAAGCTGCTAGCTGATGAGCATTGTGGAACTGAAAATACAAATAAATTCCTGTTGGTTGCAGTCCACTGTAAAAAATCTGTTTACAAATTATTTTTAAAACCCACCATTTCAGCAATTATTTTACCATTAATATAAAGAGATAAATATAAAGTTTTTAATAGTACAGAACATTAACTTAGCTTAATTAAAATATACACAATCGTTGTACTAAAGGCATTATGCCTTGCATCCAGTGATTAATCTAGGTATAAACCACGAGAGCAGAGGCCAAAAGCTTTCTTCAGAAGCCCTCCGCCGCTGCTATGAAATTACAGAGTTGGGGAATACTAAGGCTGCCTACTTCTGAATTCACCTCGTGCCTCCTTCCTCCACCAACCTACACTTTCTGTTTTCTCATTTCAATATTGCAGGTTTTTCATCCCTATCTTTTGCTTCCTCCTCCTTTTTACGTGTTTCCTCCCTCTTGCTCTGAGTCTGAGCCTGATAATGAAAAATGAGTTGTTGGGTTCCACCAAAAACATGAGTGCTTGTGCCCACCAGCTCCACTACTTAAGCAGTGCTTGCCTCTCACCTCTTGAAATTATTAAATTCGCTATAGTATGGACATTGTTTATACCAACAAGCCAACTCTAGAAAACTGTAATACAATTTTGAAAAAATACATTTCTCCATTTTTTTTCTTCTAAAAAACAATAGTAATTACAGTTAGCAAAAATGTGATTTTAGCACGAAAGGTATGATTGTCAATAATATTTCATCATATGCACCAATACGAAAGAAGTGAGAATCCGTCTGGGTACATTTATCTAGGCACATCTAAAACTTGGATGATTTGGACAAGGACCTGGAGATGGTAAGCATTCCATTATTTTTTATTTTGTCCTTACTGTAAAGCCTTTTAGTAGCACTTTGGAGGTAATGATTTACTTTCGCCAAATTAGGTAAACTAAACGTTGGCCAGGCAGTTTCCTATGGGAATAATTCACCTAATCAGATATATCATAAATCCTGATTGGCTAGGTAGCAGTTGGACACCAAACAATTCTGCCCTGGTGCTGTGAAATTTTACGCTTTTCACCATGTAACAAGTGGAATCAATTTTTGCACTGGTTGGTATGTGTAAACGTAGGTTTATAATTGATAAGCAGTGGTGCAAAAAAAGTAATTTGACCTTTAATGCTCTTCGTTATACATGTATTATGAAAACATGCCGCTGATATTTTTATTCTTTCAAAGCAGCTCTCTTCCGATATCCATCTCCCCTACATTCTTGATCACTCAGCCTGCTACGCAGCACTCTAAAGTTTACCCAGGCAGGCTTGCAGATTTAGTTTTGCTTGATCTTCAATAATATGACTGAATAAATAGATGCTTCCAAGTTATGCGTTGACGTTTGCAGACCTGCAGCTGCAAAGAGTAAAGGTAAATTGGGAAGAATCCGTTCTTGCTCGTTTCCTTGATCTCTTACAGGTATATGACTCTAAACTACAATAGATAGCACGCAGGTGAAGTGATACTCATTTAAGTAACATTTAATGTGTTTGTGTGTGAGTGTGTATATATATATATATATAACTATATATATATATATATATATATATATATATATATATATATATATATATAGACACATATACAAACACACGTACAAATATATATTTTTTCCTACTCACCTGAGCTAATTCCAAATACATAAGCACCTCACCATCTATATCCACACCGTTCATTGAAGCTTTGGTCAGTTCCTGCACCGCATGTTGTTCTAGTAAACAAATAAAACATAATGAAAAAAGAACAGTTAGCACCCTGCAACATTTTGGGGTGAAAAGGTCGACTTCTTGTGGTAACATTTCATTATCTACTTGGTAGGACCCACGAACTAATCTAGCAAACATGATTTATACTAAACACAGAGGGACAATTCATAAAGGCATTTATGGCTGGGTGAAGTAGTAGTCCTGCGGTACTACTTCAAGTACTGCCTTTGAGTATTGACCCCAAAACATCTAAAAGTGATAAAATAGACTTTTGAGCGAGTATCCATACAAATTTAGTAAAATCTGAAAAGACGTTGTGTTCACAGCACCTTTATTAACAGCATACTGGATATTTCATAAAGGCTTTTCTAAGGAGATGAAGTAGTTCTCCTGTGGCACTTCTTCATCTGCACCAAAATGTCTTTGGGAATCAGTTCCCAGGTTGTATTTAATATGTGAGAAAGACATATCTTATTCCACCTTTATTGAAATTGCAACTTTTACCATTATTTCCATTTACCACTATGTCCCTCTTCCTCTTCACAGTCCTTATCTATGAGGGAGACCTACTCCCAGAGACTAGTACCTAGATATCCTACCTTTTTTAGCATAACTCACACAAGTGGACCAACCTATAAGAAGACTCATGTTTGTTCTGTCTCCCTTCTCAGACAAGTCTCTCAAGTAGTGCTTTTGCCTAGGTTCCACCTCCTTATGTCACGGGGGGGCTGTAGGTATGCTCTACTGTTCTTTTTTTTCAGTGTCTTTCTCTTAAGGAAACCTTGGATGTTTGGGTCAATATCCTTTTGCCCTCATCGGGCATGGAAACACTGCAGTGCATTCAGTTAACTTGGATTTGCCCATTTATCCTTGCATACTTGGCATAATGCATCCACGTAGGAGGCAGGTTTCTGTGCTCCGCAGTTTCTTTGCCTCATGGCCCCTCTCTTCTCCTGTGGAATATTTGTCTGAAGCTCCTTGCTATGTGGTCTCTTAACGTAATGCGGTCTTTTCACTCCTTGGCAGAGGCAAGGGGTCAAGTGCCCTGTTATTTTAATCCCCACTGCTTTCCATACTTTTTCCTACATCTGCCCATGGAATGTCAAGTTTCATGGAGAAAAATAATTGGTAACAACCCAACTCAACAAAATCTAACTTCTTTAAATTTCAGCTGTTTTCTTTAAAGGAATCTGTGCTGAGTTAAAAGTTTAAGATTTGGTAGTGTCCCCTAAACCACTGCCTTTTCCTTACCAAACTGCATTCTCCTACAACATGCCCCTTACAAATACAGAATCTTTATATGCTCCCAATCCGCTTTTAGGAGTCACTAGAAGTTTACTGACTCCTTTAATGAGATTAGTACAAAAAAGTATTTTTTGAGGTTACAAACAGAGTGTTTGGAACTGTAAAATGCTTTATGCATTTGGCTCCCCATACTTATTTTTATTTTCAATTCAATTCGAAGAAGCTTTATTGCGGCTACAAGAGCCAAAAAAGCGCGAGCAGTAATAAATACAAGTAAATGCACGTAATAAAATAAAATTGCAGGTAAATATGGTGATAAAAGGGAGTAAAACATAAATAAAAATTAAAATGGAATAAAAATGAGATAGAATAAAATGGAATAAAATTAGATGAAATGAAATGCACTGTGCAGGATGTTGGGACAGTCTTATTTGTAGTCTTTGTCCAGGAGAGTTTTCCCTCTAATAAGCCAACTAGCTCCGAGGAATTTGGCGATAGCGATCACTAGCGTTGGCCTGGTGTCTGATCTAAGGATTCGCAGAGCTAGCGCAGAGCAGCGTGCTCCCAGTAGTCTGCATGCCGGGGCCAGCCATTTCCTATGGGGGGCAGTATACGCGGGGCATGCAAAAAGGAGGTGAGGGAGATTCTCGACGGGGGCTTTGCAAGCAGGGCATGCGGTGGATTCGTTGCGTGACCAGCTGCTGGTGAAAAGACTTAATGGGAGTGTTCCAATGCGGAGCTGGAAGTACAGTTTCCTTTCCCTTGGGACCGTGATTAGGTCCCAAAAAGATTTGTACTTGCATGACTCTTTTAGGTTGGCAAAGTCACAAGATAATGTAGTGTGGAGTGCAGCCCGAGTGTCTTCGTTGTTGGCCATTTGCCAGTAAAGTTTCTTTAGTTCGCTTTTCGAGGGAAAGACTGACGCGGCTGGTGAGTTCCAGAGATCATCGAGCCCGATAGAGTGAAGTAAATCCTTGATGGATCGTAACCAGGGGATTCTGTGCAGGTGGTCGGCTTTTAGGATGACCTGTAGAGCTTCGGTGAAGATGTCAAGTTCCGGAGTGGTCCAGAGACGCCGCCAGTACAGCAGAGGTCGCAGGCGGGCTTTGTGACCAATGCGTTTGATGCCGAGGTCCTTGAAAAGAGGGAACAGTGGGGTGCTTAGCGGAAGGGACACAAGGTTTCTTAAGAAGTTGTTTTCAGCGATGGTTAGGTCTTGGGTTTTGGTATAACCCCAAAGTTCAGCCCCGTAGAGCGCTGAGGAAACTGCCTGGGCTTCGTATAACTGTAATGCTGGGCGAATTGGTTTTGTGTGTGAGAGGTGGAAATTTTTTAGTAGAGCCCCAGTTGTTTCTCTTAATTTAAGGGCTTGTTTTCCTATGTGTGGCTTCCAGGACATGTTGTCAGTGAGTGTTATGCCCAGGTAGCTGAAAATGCCCACCTTCTCGATTGAGGAGCCCTCTAAAGTAAATTTCCCTTTGAAGGATCTGTGGGGATTAAGGGTCATTAGTTTGGTTTTCGTTGCGTTGATTTCGAGTCCCTGGGATGAACAGAAATGCTCGAAGCACGCAAGGAGTTTCCTTAGACCACTAGGGGTCTTAGATATCAAAAGAGTGTCATCGGCAAAGAGTAAGACTGGGATTTTTTGTGTGCCAAGTGAAGGTGCGTCAGCCCGCAGTCTGAGGAGGGAGGGGACAATTTCGTTGATGTACAGGGAAAAGAGGGTCGGGGCAAGTACGCAACCTTGCCGCACACCCCTAGAGACGTGGATTCTATCGGTAAGTTGGCCCTTGTTGCCCCACCTGACTTGTGCGTAGTTGTCCTCGTGGAGTCGTATCAAAATGGCAAGGATGTGTTCCGGGATTCCCATCCGAGAGAGAGTGACCCACAGTTTGTTGCGAGGTACTAGGTCAAAGGCAGATTTGAGGTCCACGAAAGCTACATAAAGGCTGCCTTTATCAATGAACACTGTTTTCCAATATAATAATAGGAATCTGAGGGCTTGATCAGTGGTGGAAATCTTCTTTCGGAAACCGGCTTGGAGGGGGCTAAGGATATCGTGGTCAATTATCCATTCTTCTATCTTCCCTATTTTTATTTTGAAATCATAGCATCCAATGTGAGTCATGCATGGTCCTGACCAGCTACATTAAAGTAGCAACCACAAAGATTGCTGTGTTGCAGGTAATAGAAATAAACTCTTATTGTGGCCCTCCACACACTACAGGGTTGAGAAGGGACTAATTACAGCCTGCGTAAGAAAAAAACTACACTCCACCTTAAAAACTGATAAATTATGTTCAGGCTGTAGAAATCCAAGCCACTAGAATCACAATAGGCCTAAGCCATTGTGAAATCAGCTGTGCAGATTATAAAACAATTTCACTGGCAGCAAATGGAACAGAGAGCGTAATATAAACTGCATTTCCTGGTTCAATCAATCCATCAAACAGGAACCTGTAAAGTGCGTTACTCACCTGTGAGGGTCTCAAGTTGCTGAGGAGGGGGGGAGGTGCTGCTAATGCTTAAACATGAATGAAGGTAAGGTGGTGTTTGGTCTGGCGCAGGTGGGTGGGGAAGAGTGTTCCACGTTTTGGCGGCGAGGTGCAAACATATCTACCGCCAGTTGTAGTTCTGCAGACGCGTGGGATGGTTGCCAGGGTGAGGTCGGCGGAGAGGAGATGTCGGGTTGGGGTGTAGAAGGAGAACCGTATGTTGAGGTATTCTGGTCTGGTGTTGTGCAGTTCTTTGTGAGCGTGGGTGAGGTGTTTGAATGTGATTCTCTTGTTGACTGGGAGCCAGAGCAGGTTTCTCGGGTGGTCTGTGATGTGGCAGTGGTGGGGGATGTCCAGGATGAGGCGTGCAGAGGCGTTCTGCATACGTTGCAGCCTCTTCTGGAGTTTGGTCGTGGTTCCTGTGCAAGGGCATTGTCATAGTCCAGTTTGCTGCTTATGAGGGCTTGGGTGACTGTTTTTCTGGTTTCGGTGGGTATCCATTTGGAGATCTTTCGGAGTATGCGGAGGGTGTTGAAGCAGAAGGAGGAGATGGCGTTGACTTGCTGGGTCATGGATAATGAGGAGTCCAAGATGAATCCTAGGTTGCGTGCGTGGTCGGTGGGAGTCGGAGCGGCTCTGAGAGTGGCAGGCCACCAGGAGTCATCCCATGCAGAGGGGGTGGAGCCGAAGATGAGGACTTCCGTCTTGTCGGGATTGAGTTTGAGGCAGCTGCTCTTCATCCATTCGGCAATGGCCTTCATTACTTCATGGAGCTAGGTCTTGGTGGAGTCCTTGGTGAGGGAGGGGATCAGCGGGGTGTCGTCGGCATATGAGATTATGTTGAGGTTGTGGGATCGGGCGATGTTAGCGAGTGGGGCCATGTAGATGTTGAAGAGGGTTGGGCTGAGGGACGAACCCTGGAGTACGAAGCAAATGATTTCGGTGGCCTCTGAGCGGAATGGGGGAAGGCGGACTCTCTGGTTTCTGCTGGTGAGATAAGAGGTGACCCAGTCCTGGGCTCTGTTGCGGATTCTTGCATTGCTGAGGCGTGGGCGTAGGGTGTGGTGGCAGACAGTGTCGAACGCGGCCGAGAGGTCCAGGAGGATGAGAGCCGTGGTTTCGCCATTGTCCAGTATAGTTCTGATGTCGGCGGTGGTTCAGATAACCTTGTGGAGCAAAAACTCATTTATGTGATGGATGTTCTAAATTAGACACAAGCTCATTTTAGAAACAGCCACCCAGGTCACCAAAATTTGCCACAGAGAACCAATGCATTGTTCGTCCAAAACCAAGCTCTCAATCTTCCGTAAAACAATACAGTATATCAAAAAAAGCATCCTAAGCTACCACTCGGTAATAAACAAGGATACTTCGTTGTATGCATTATATTATACAACTCAATGGATAAAACGTCAACTAATGTTCCATGAACAAAAATATTATTTTATTTCAAAATTAAGACATCTCACTCATAAGAAATGTTTTAGTCGCCAGTCACGTCAGCATAAAACTTTCGTTGACATGTTGCTCTGACAGCAGAAGTATAAAATAGGACAGGTGAAAAATGTCTACTCAAAGATTTGGTAACCGCTAAAGTAGATGGATGTCTAGCATGGAAAACAAAAGCCACATCGGCATATGATAGAAAATAAGGAGGTTGTAATTTCTGTTTATATGATAGAAAATAAGGAGGTTGTAATTTCTGTTTGAAAACTATTTGATTGCATTCTTCTTCATATTATTTTTAGGATAACACAAAACGATTGTGGTAAAGGGCTTGCAAAGTGAATTGTTGTAGGACAAGACATGTTGCTTTGAAAGTTATAAACAGATCAATAGTACTAATATAGCATATTAGCCCCCTGCCAAATGCGCATAATGAGAAAGAGGTCCTTTAAAGACTCATTTCCTGAAGCAGAAGGTCCACAAAACTATTAAAACATTTCACCAAGCGAGGGTAGAATGTTCTAAATTAAAAAGGGAGAAACAGAAAGGCAAACATTGACATTTTGGAGTAGAAGGTCTGTATCAACCATATTTGTCCCTGAGCCATTACTTAGGTTCAATTGAATTTTCAGTATCCCAATGTTTTAAAATGAATAGTAACAAAGGCCTGCATTGTTTGGGTTTTTATTCTAGGTGCTGATTAGGAAGGAAATTAATTTAATTATTGCGTGGATTAACATTTATGTTTTACACGGAGTGTCCTGTTAATTGGCCTTCGAGCTTGAAGGATGTTTGGAGTAATAACTAGTCCAAATCCTGTCAGAAGGATGTTAATACTCTCTAATTAGTCTGTGCCTCTTTCGTAGCATCGACTTCTGGGTGACTCTACTTGATAC
This sequence comes from Pleurodeles waltl, assembly GCF_031143425.1. Classification (NCBI taxonomy): domain Eukaryota; kingdom Metazoa; phylum Chordata; class Amphibia; order Caudata; family Salamandridae; genus Pleurodeles; species Pleurodeles waltl. The sequence continues at coordinate 1,458,569,208 of NC_090445.1, read as the reverse complement.
AAATTATAGCCTTTCTTATATTTGATTTGGAAAATGAAATTGTCATGGTACGTGGTATGTTCACTGCACTCTACCAACAATATGTTTGCTTGTCAAGACAGAATACAGTCATGATACATAGGAACCTGGTGGAGTTAGAAACTGCTGTAATTAGTATTAGGTTGTTTACCTTTTTAGGCTGGTGATAACCATTTGTGGAGAAGTAAAGATTGTATTTGTTAAAGAGCGAATTGTGTGTTGGAGAAGGAGGACTGAAGAGTAAGAAAATAATACGGAGAAAACGATTCTATCTGCATTTATGGCATTACTAACTCCATGACAGCACAGTACCTGAGCAAGGATGGTCTAGCTAAAGAACTTGTGGAAAAAAACACAAATTACTTGAAAGATACAGGGCAAACTTTGTATTCTTTTTTATTCATCAGATAGCACATTTACCTGTGAGGGCAACGAGGTGTGGAAGGCATATTCTGTTAGCTAAAGCAATTAGCTCAAGAGGGTCCAGATGTATGTTTGGTGATAGCTGCCTGGTATATAAATAATCCAGTACTGCCTGCATTGAGGACTTGCTGGTGGTAGGGAGGACAACCTATAAAAATGAAATAAACATTGTAAATTAGAAACATGCACCAGTGTAATAGGGAAAGCATTGACAAAATCATTACATAGAACAATGTTTTTCAACTAATGGCCAGACATGAACGCCAAACAGTTTAAATCATAGGTGCCAGCTGCTACCCCTCGATTACTCTATTTTAACCATTATATAGCCCATGCTGCACCTGGCATCTGGGATCATGATGACAGTGACAGGAGCAGAAAGTAGCTGTTAGAGCATTGTTTAATTTCTGTTGTCACTACTCGTAGCCTGACCTCTAGCAAATCAGGTCCAAACAGAAGGCTGAGGAAGGGCTAAAAGTCAAAGAAAGAAGTTGACCTTGTGAAGTTAGTAGAAGTCGAATGATGCAAGATATAATTTATGTTACCCTGGTATTTCATTCAATCAACATTCATGGAGCCAGACCTCAAAGAAGGGCCATATTCCCCTGTTGTCCATCCTATGCCCACAGAAATAAAGCAAAAGCCAAGAGCTACAAGTAAGGTAATGAAAAAGAAGCAAAACAAAATGAACAGACAAAGACATCCTCCAAAAACCAAAGAGATTAACATAAAAAACAATGATTACAAAATAGTTTTCTATATGGTGGTATGGTTGCATTCGACATGCATCTTGTGAAGATGTTTTTTGTTTTCTTTGACAAAAAGACGTAAACCACTCATAATAAGCAATTACTGCTAATTAGAAACATTTTTGAGGCATGCATGCTAACACTCTTACCCGTACCATGGTCATGGAAAAAACTTGCCTTCACAAACCCAGCAGCCTTCCAACTATTCCATGAAACTCCTAGTTTAGATGGCATTTTCCTACTTTGATTTTTTGTGTTCACTAAAATGGAAGGCAGTTAAAACAGCACGTCCAACTAAATCTGTCTTCTTGAGAACCTTTGTATTTATTTGTTTTGAAACTCTTAGAAAGTGTTTAAACTTTTTGTTTCCTAACACGTGTATAGTTAGTACAAACACTGTTGTCATAAAATGTTGTATGAGAGTTCAGTGTTTAACTAAGATTTTAGCTTTTGTAAAGGAGACCTGCAAAAAGTTTTTCAGTGAAATATGTATTCTTGCCCTTCATACAAGTCTATAGCCCTTTTTTCTCTATGCAAGTGAAGATTTTGAAGAAATATACTAACATATCTTATCTCATTTTGCTGCTTTTATAGGAGATCCACAAACAAAGTGAGCCGTTTTAAAAGAGGCATTTCTAGGAATTGCACACGCTCGTCCAGTGCATCGTTATCCCTAACTCAAGGTCCTCCATGTGCCACATGATCTCAGTTTTGAACTCTGCTAATTATTTCCCAGGCAATTAAAATGTCAGAGACAGAGGGAGGGCCACGACAACCAACGACGCCCAGATGGATTAAAGGGTGCCAAAACATTTACAGCTTTCATCTGATTTAATAACGATTGCCTCCCTTCTGTTCTCGGGTGTTGCAGATAAATTAACAAGCTGAGACTGATAAGGAAGAGATTTTTCAAAGCTCCATATTGCTTCTAGACATATTATCGATACTGCCAGCCTATGTTAAGCCCTATCCCTGAACTTGAACCCAGAATGTACTGTGTAGAGAAAGCATGTCGAGTTACCCCACAGACCACCTAACAAATCTCAGAAAGTGTTATGTGAACTTATGTAAGCAGTCTTTGCTTTCACGAGGTGCCAAAAATTAGTCTTGTAGGTCAGTTAAAAAAGACTCTGCAATAAGAGATGCAGAACAAAATCAAAGGAAAGGGGTTTCAGATATATTTCTGGGTTCTTTTAACAATATAGAAACTGAAGACTAAAATATTCTCCTTCTCTGTATTAATGTAAATCCCTCAGCAATCCTCAGAACCAGCCCTGCCTAAGCAGCCTTTCCTGGTCTTTGGAAGCATATTCCTCAATAAAAGCTAGGATTACTCACATTAATATACCAAGTTACCTTCTACGTTAAACATTGTGTGAGAGTGGACAACTGCACAGGAATCTGATTCAAGGTAAGCCTTAGGTTCACTGACTGACGGTTGACATCGCATAATAGCCAAAAGCAGAGTGATCTTACAAAACACCTTATGCGGTTAAAAAGTGAATTTATCAATGGTGAATCCTACTTTTAACGATCAGATGGGTTCAACAAACCTAAACAGAGGGTTGAACTTTTGTTCAAGGGGCAATGAGTGAAAGTGGGGCGCTGTCCGTGGTGGCTTTGTATGTGGCATTCTTTCCTAGGAACCAATTGTAACTTTTTGAAAACCTTACTTCAGGAACTCAGACTTCAAATCCAGCAGAAGGGAAACTAGGGAATTCTTAACTCACTGGTACAGTTAAAACTCCTTTTAGAATACCGGGAACTAGAGTACAAGGTATCCGTCCCTTTTTATCATATCTTCCTTCTATGGTTATTCAGAATAATTAGGCCTAACGGTTATTTCTTTTAAGTTTTCAAGTTTCATAGATGCCTCCTGTGATCATCAAACTCTCAAGACATCCTTATGATGACCCATTAATTTACTTTTGGGTTGATACGCCATTGATGTCTACAGCAACAAAGATGAACCAACTACAGATGAATGCAAAGTGCAGACTATCAGAGTATGAACTTTATGGACATTTTTAACTGTACGTTCCGCAATTTTGTTTGCAAAGTCTATCCTCGTTTTCTTCTTACTGATCACATACCGGGCTTTGTATTGTTTCATTACTGGTACTGTTTGTTCATTTTCACACAGAGCTCCTCTTCTGAACTTCAATTTATATTATTTATCAATTCATTCTGACAGAACTTCACATACAATTCTCTTGTTCATTTGATCTGCATGGGGCACTGTCTGTAGTTTAAATATTTTGTTATTTATTGAATATATCACATGATTTATTGCACTATTTTAAAGTGATACAGCTTGTGGACATTGCTTTTGTGCATATGCACAGGACAGGGCGAGTAGTCCTCTGTCCATTATGAGGATACACTTGGTGCGCCCCTTGAGGCTACAAAACAGGTCCCCTGCATTAAGATAGGGTATGATCTCTGCCTCTGTTCTCAAGCTTAGATTAGCAGGGCAGAGGAACGTATCTGCATACCAGGCAAGGGACACTCTTGCCCCAACAGACCCACTCCCAAATCTAACTACCCAGATCTTTACACTATCACTGGAGATGTCTGGCTGTCAGATCTGCAAAACTAGCAGGAAATTCCGTCTGCATTCCCATAATGTATTCCAGCTTTGCATTCCAGTGTGAAATCTAGGCATTTGTAATGAGGCAGATCACTTTATCAATTTGGGATTCTCACTCTTCATTCCCATCAACCATTTGAGTAAACAATAAATATTGTTCGATGTGCAAATGACCTTTGCAGGCGCCACTTATTACACTGTGTTGTTTACTTTTTGATTTGGCTATACTGTACGAGGGCCATGTTTGGGGTCTTGCTTTTTGGGTGTACAATGTGCAGGGAGAGGATTCATGTCCAAGCTGTCCTTGGAGGCACTATTCCGTTCATGCCTAACTCGGTTAAAATACTCAAATCACATGCCTTTCTCTGAGCACATCAGCTGGAAAGTTTGTGTTGAGGCGTTTTCTACAATTATGTCATCAAGAAAAGACAGTACCGTTTACCACAAGCAATAACATTGATTATTACTTAATTGTGACACTGAATTAAAGACAGAAAGAACACGAGTCTAAAAGGAAGAAGTCTTCACTGGAAAGGTTATGTTCAACAATTTCTATCCGTTAGTGTACGTTGTTTGTGCATTGTGGCCACCGCAGACAGGATTTCTGTCACTTGTTTTCCTTTTATAATAGACTAAGCAATACGAACATCCATAGAACTTCAGCTTGTAAAGATGGGCTCAACATTCCAAGGATGTTATGTAAAGACAGGAGGCTCTGATTATGTGCAGTCTCCTTTAATGCCTTCCACATAAGCAACACATTACAATAGCAACTTTACAGCCAACACAATACAATTCACAGCATCAAGAATGCCGTCTCTTTTGATGCTGTTTTCCGATGAGATAAATTGCTTGTTCATTTACCACTTAATAATATCGAAATATTACATGAGATAAACAATTAGGGTGTGAAAGAGTTATTTAAAACAATAAGTAATGATGTAGTGATGGAACTGTTTTTCTCTTTCTAAGGCTATTTATGTGAAAAATCGGTTTTAAACAGTAAGCCTTTGTATATAGCACTGTTGGTAGATTAGATTCAGGGACTTTATTAATTTTTTTGTGAAGAATACATGAACCCGTTGGGCCAATCAGAATGAACGGTTTCTTGTGATTAGCGCACAAGGTGCCAGCAGACATGAGCAGGCCTGATGCACTGTATTGTGTGGAAAGCAAGCTACCCATGTCTCTATACACAGCCATGTCAATAGTGTGGTTCGAGTGAGTTAGTCACAAAATATTTGAAATTGCCTTGTGAATGGGCAGTTAGGCTTGAAAGAATAGGTGCCAGGTCTTGAGAGCAGGTGCATTAGACTCTTAAAAGGTATTGGTGGGAGTTTTTTGAGACATCTCTCAAACAATTTAGCCACGATCCCTGTGCTAACACTGTATGGCCAGACCTGGTAGACGTAAAAAGGAGAACTAGTTTCATCACTGGAGCAGCGCTTTTAGCTAGTGTGGTTTTTACATATATTAAACAAAGATTAGATTTTATAGAACCACTAAATATAGATTACAAAATAAACAGACACTCTAAGTAAAACAATTTATTTGGATATTTGAAGAGATTTCTGGAAGATTTATACATCTTTTAGTCATAATTATATTTTATACAAATGAGGGATAATAAAAGTGTAGTTATGATTGATTCATTTAAATCTATCAGAGCTACTATATTAGAGAAGAATTAAGACGCATGATTGATTCAGATATGTGTAAACTTTTCTTCAAAGTTGAGAGGGCAGCTTTTCTGTCAAAGCCATTTGAAGCAAAAGTAATAAAAAGAGTGTTCCCTTAACGTAGTCAGAAGAGGAACAATATACTTAATTATCAGATTCAGAGTGGGGGCCTTATTAATGAGGAAAACCAGTAAGAAAGCACACATGAATTAATCTAAAGAGTTAATTACAATAAATTCAGTAGTTCGGGCTCTTCTAAGAAAATACTACAAATAAAGGAAAAGGCAGAGAGCATTTTCTGCAATGGGACATTAGTAATTTTCAAGCATCTGTCTGCAAGGTGAAAAAGGTTGATGCTTTCAGTCACATTCTGTAAGATTAGATATCTATTTAAAAAAAGATACCCAGACAGAGTCTGATGAAATCCCTACGGGTCACCTATGATTTTGATGCAGATCTGTATGGAGATTCATATTTGATTGATGAGAATAGTAAGGGGGTGTTGAGGGATCCTCAATGTGTTGATAAATTAAAACCTGGAGGAACCCATGATGACAAGAATGCTTGCCTATGGGGCACGTTTCAAAATATTTATATGCAAAAATGAGCAAGTTTCGGAGTTAGAGGGAAGAATTGTATTTGGGTCAGAGTGCTCAAGGCCGATAGTAACTGGCTAGTTATGCTTTGCTCCAGATTTACATCCTAAGGAAGCTCGAGTTGGAAAAATGCCTTGAGAAGTCATTGAAACTTTGTCAAGATAAGAAGTTGGATGTGGTTGGACCAGTTGCTTGAATATTTGACATGACCAAAGATACAATTCCTAAGGGGATCAATGTTGATTTACACTGTTTAAGTGGTTGGAGCAAGAGTTGTGTTTGTTTGCTGGGTAATGTAAATGCTGTGATTTTGACATAAAGAAGTAAATCTATTATCATGAGATGAGATCCTAAGTTAATGCACATGGCTCTTCTAGTGTTCTGTGAGTGTGAATGACTGAACCCTTTTGGCTTCTGAAAAGGTCCATAGATGATGACCTGGGTGTTAAAACATGGTGAAGTGAATGCAGGTTTAGCATGTTGAGTTTGCGGTTACACACAGATGAATAAAGACGTGTAATACATAGCTCCATGTGTGGTGTATTCATTGACTAGTACCCATGCTGGGGAGGACGCTACAGCTCTCACAGAGGAAGGAGCTAAAGATTGAAGGACGTTTGTTTGGTGAAAGATTTCTCAAAGAATTGGGAATAATAAATGGCTACTTGTATGAATATAGACAAACTAAAAACTGCCCTGTTAAAGGTTTTCAGATTTGGTGTTTTTGAAAGGACCAGGAGAGGGAGAGGTTGCTTTGCCACAGGGTACACTTCTGATCTCAATATTTCTCCTCAATACAACTGCTCTTTAGAAGCAGAGGAATGACTAGGGGTTCCCAGCCAACATCTCATTTCTATTCCAAGAGAGGAAGAGGAGGTAGAAAAAAGGAATAGCACAGTAGAGGACAAAGTTGAGGACAATGTTTTAAAAAACAGAGATTCCAGAGATGCTTCAGATGGAAGACACAGAAAAAATTGAAAACGCCAGGCAGGCTTTAAAAGGATTTTGTTTTTGGTAAGAAAAAGGAAAGGAGTCCAGAATTAAGGGTTGAAACTGATGATATATTTATGAGAACTGAACCAGTGGGTATTTTATCGTAATTTCAAGATGGAGGGTATCTCCCTTAAGCCCAACAGCTGGGAGATTTGTTTGGAACTCAAAGACCGCCTTTTGTATTTTACAGTCCTAATTCACAAATATATGACCTTATTAGTGTTTAGTTGGCAAAGCAGATGGTGGAAATTTGTCTGCTTGCCTTTTGAACTGTCACCCATACCATGGCACTTTACAATATTGTTGAGACCTGTAGTGGCATATTTAAGGCAGCATGGAGTGTGGTTAATTATCTGTCTAGACGACTTTGTTATTATGTCACAAAACAAGGAGATACCTTTGAAGCATTTAGAAACATTTGACGGCCTGGACTGCTTCAGGGGTCCATGAAGAATCAATGGGCTTTTGAGAGGAGCTTCAGAACTGGTCAAACAAGCATGTGTACCTTGGAGTAGGAAAAGGTATTCATAGGTTTGGAAAGCTTGGTCTCCTTGGTGTATTGAACAGGGTTTCAATTCCGTGGAAGTCTCTGTAGTGCATGTTGCAAATTTTAGGCTGAGCTGTTCAATAAAGTTTTGAGTTATCTAACAGTGATCAAATACTTACAGATCTGCTATTTCATTAAGCAATTCATTAGTAAATAGAGTTGCTGCAGGTAAACAACATTTAGGGGGTCATTCTGACCCCGGCGGTCTGAGACCGCCGAGGCCAGGGTCGGCGGGAGCACCGCCGACAGACCGGCGGTGCCCCGCAGGGCATTCTGACTGCGGCGGTTCGGCCGCGGTCAGATGCGGGAAACCGGCGGTCTCCCGCCGGTTTCCCGCTGCCCTTGAGAATCGCTCCGCCGCCATGGGGATTCTGACACCCCCTACCGCCATCCTGTTCCTGGCGGGACTCCCGCCAGGAACAGGATGGCGGTAGGGGGTGCCGCGGGGCCCCTGGGGGCCCCTGCAGTGCCCATGCCAATGCCAATGGCATGGGCACTGCAGGGGCCCCCGTAAGAGGGCCCCACAAAGTATTTCAGTGTCTGCTATGCAGACACTGAAATACGCGACGGGTGCCACTGCACCCGTCGCACCTTCCCACTACGCCGGCTCAATTCTGAGCCGGCGTCCTCGTGGGAAGGTTGATTTGCCCTGGGCTGGCAGGCGGCCTTTTGGCGGCCGCCCGCCAGCCCAGGGCAAATCCCAAAATACCCTCAGCGGTCTTTCGACCGCGGAGCGGTATTTTGGTGGGGGAACTTCGGCGGGCGGCCTCCGCCGCCCGCCGAAGTTAGAATCACCCCCTTAGTTTGTAAATTGATAAACTATATACATATTAAAAGATAGCATAGAGCTAAAAACTCTGCTGTATCAGATGTGAATGTGGTCCTTCATGTTTTAACAAGTTGGCTAGATAGTACAGATTTAGACATACTACTTATTTTAGTATCTTTAAGAAGGATTTCAGATGTAAGAGCAATAGAGCTGTCTAATATTTTTTCCACCACAAAGAGTGATTTTTAATTAAAGTATAAGAACCAATAAACTTCATTTATGGTTATTGAATAACCTATATTTAGAGAACCACCCAAGGTGTTTGCTGTGAGATGCTTTATGGAACATGAGAGGAATACATGTCACGTCAGACCCTGTTGTGTACATCCGCTTTTACTTTTTGCACGAAGCCTTTTAAGCATGTGGTAGTGGGCACGAGTGTATAAGGGATGAGAAATGTGATGAAAGAAGCTGGCATTGATGTGAGAGTGTTTGGTGCACCTTCATCAAGTAGTGAAATGGCTGCTAAAGCGCCTGTGTCAGGAGAATGATTTAAAACATTTCACACTTAGCAGATTGGTCTAATATTTCTACAGCCACAAAATTATAAACAAATTGCACATGTATCTCAGTACACTGAGCAAACATTCTTAATCTGCACATAATGGGAGCTTTCAATCTTGATATAAAATTGTGATTTGCTAATATGGCAGTGTAAAAGAAAATCAAGATCTTAGTAAAGACACAGAGGCTTCTACTTTCCCATAATTGTTGACTCTCCTGAGAGCTAAAAGTTGATGAAGACCAATTCCCTTCTTAATACTAAGGTTCAATGCAACATTTTCTATTTCTTATTTTTGAAGGTGCAGAGCACTTACGTCTAAACAAACAAGCAATATAGGTTTCAGGCAAATATTTTGATCTTGCTTAAAACATCTGTCTTATTAGGGGCCCTGAATGTTCTATCGTTGATTCGTCATCTGAAATAATATGCCTTTAATTATGTCTAAAAACACCAAACTAAATATGGTATGTTATAAATAAGTAAATAACAAACAAACACCAAAAACACAATTATTTTTTGATTCAGTGTTTGAATAATGGCTCGGTCAATGATAAAGCTATTGATTTACTTTAAATCCAGTATAAATTCACATACTTACATTACTCTGCATTCAAGTGGACAGCGTTTCTCTGCAACAATGAAAAACGCTTGTGGGTAATGTTGTTATTCAAGTATCACCCCTTAGGGCTGCCACTTGACTCCAAGATGACAGCATACAGTGATGCTATTCTTTGGCATGTATTTTCTATTTTAAGGCAATTTGGAAGATGCAGTCTTGGCTTGCTTCCATTTAGCCACATTGAACTAACACACCAAACATACAATTATTTTTAGCAGAATAGACATAAGTTTTGGGAGCCAATGTTTCTCAATAAAACATTTTCTTTCCTCATTATTTAGTTCACACCTTAATGGTGAGAGATCTCTGACTACCCTGCTCTCATCCTGGCATACATATGTTTACATATTTGACCTATTGAAGAACAAAGGAAAAGAAAGCAGGCATGAAGATGCTGACTTATAAGCATTTGTTTAAACTACTACTATGTATTGGAAACCATCATGAAACGAGGTGAGATAATGGCTGTTTAGAAGTGTTTACGTAATTAGCCTCACATACTACAATCTGAGTGGTCTGCAATATAATTTTTTAGCTTTGGAGACAAGTAGGAGGGGGAGACAGAGGTATGTTTGTTAATGAAACTGTATTTAAACAGTCTTAAATAAAGAATCACACACTTTCTAATCCTGATACCTTATTTTCGGTAACCATCAAATCAGTAGATACCCTACTGTCATGATGATAATTAATGTTTTTTTATCAATGGCACTGGAAGGATATGTCAGCTGGCAATTCCTTCTCTGAAATAGAAAAACTGAATTACATTTTAAATAAAAAATAAAACTTGCAGGAGCAGACTGAAAAGTCATATGTGGCTGTGGCTAAGCCACAATCAATGGCAGACAGAGCTGACCTGACTGGTTCTATGTTTTGTATTAAAGTTCCCAAAGAAAGTGTATGTGTTAAAAAGTGTAAAGCGTTCCACTCTTGAGTTTATACGCAATCAAAGTGGGAGTGCAAAACATTATAGAAATGTAATAAAACTAAACTCACCCATCAACTAGAAAATGAAAGATCATTCCTATCACAAAGAGACTCACAGAAACTTAAACACCCTACGCCTAGAATGGATATCAAATTTAGTGTTATTTAATTTTAGTTAAAAAAAACAACACGTGAATTTCTTTAGATTTTATAAACAACGAGAATGAAGATGTAATGGCTGACTGGAGAACGTGGGAGAGCACAGTGCATGTAGGAGTGAATACTTTGTGTAAGAGTGGATGGAAGCGATAGAGTGGACAGGGAGACAGTGTGGATAACTTTCAGGTGAGTGATTGATGGATAGTAGCGTGGATAGCAAGATTAGTGAGTGAATTGGAGAATACAACTGATTTGTAACCTGAGCAATGGAGACATGAGACTAGCTGCTGAGAGCAAGGGGTGGTCAGTATGTTACAGTATTTGACATGGAAAATCAGCTGAGTGTATTATTATTGTATGTAAAAAGAGAATGTAGACTCGTTTTTGTTTAGTGACATGCTGGGTAAGCTGACTTTTGATTGCAAAGGTACATTTGAAATTCTACTACCTAAAGTAGTAGGCTCCTAAAAGTTTGGACTGGTGCATGCAGTTTTGCTTGGGACCCACTGGCTGCTGCTGGAAAATGTCTGGCTGAGCCTTGAAATCTCAGGGCTGGAAACACATTGTTTTGTTCACCCGGCCTGAGATGGACAGAGGTGAACGCAATACTTACACATACACCTATTTATGAATAACAATGTGAGTGTTTCATTACAACTTGTATGTAAGAACATGAAGCCAAAAATGTCATACAATAATCTTTAGCAGTGCAGTTCTGCAATTTACCTCTCAAGTGAATTTCTAAACCCGAAAATGACTGAACACACTCTACATTTCTTTGTAGTGCTGAGGTGAAGAGAGAATGGACATTATATTCATGGATAGACTAAAAATCAGGGCTCTGTAAAACAGAAGGCAAACGCACCCCAAATACCATACATGATATAGAGATGGCAAGTGAGAGAGGGCTCCATGATGTTATAAATGCAATTTATTCCTTTATGTGGTAACACAAGTTTCCTGTTTAGGGATGTAGTTGTGTAGTTGAAGCTATTGTATTCTACATCAGAATTAAACTGGTAAAGAGCATCCACTTAATGCCTATGTAAATTTACGACAGGCACCTTTCTTTTCGGCTCCAAAGATGTTGATGTCCCTCTATGAGTTCATTACATTTGAAGAGCAGCTATAGGCATACATTATCCAAAAGGTGTTGGTACATTTATCTAATGTTTGACCATCTGGGATGCTAAACATTTTTTATTTTTATTTATACATTTATTGTAACAACAGACAACAAACAGACAGGATCGCCCCATCAGCCCACACCACATAAGGACAAATGCATTGACAACTTGATTTGACCACGAAATCTCGCCAGGCACAAACAGTGCCAGATGTCTCTTGGCATCCATGAGTTCTAGCAGGCAAAGTCCAGTAACGATATCAAATGTCCATATGTGGACAGCCCGCATCCGAGCCATCCTCAGCAGCCCGCTAAGTCCAAGGGCAAACCCTGAAGAACACTCAACAGGAAAAAAAAAAAAAAAAAAAAGAGAAAGAACAAACAAATAGGAGGCCGGGAGGAAGAGTCAGCACCATTGGCAATCATCCCACTCAGTAACCACGCCCAGAAGCGAGGACCTAACCAATGTATCAAGTTATCCAGTCAGCAGAGAGGCTCCTCATTGAGACACAGACGCAAGATAGGATCGGAAGGGCGCCCAAATATCTCGTGGTCTAGAGCCCTCCGGCGCCAGCGCCACTACAGGAGACGGAGACAGCTCCAGCCCCGTCATTTCGGCAAGCATGCGAAAAACCTCCCTCCAGAAGTCATATACTTCCGCACAGTGTCATGCTAAATGGAGGAAATCAGCAGCCGGAGCCCGGCATCTCACACAAGCATCCTGTGCTTGCAGCCCCATAGCACACAGGCTTCGAGGAGTATAATACAAGCGGTGCAAAAACTTAAAATGAATAAGGCGCAACCTATAGTTGGGCGATAACTCCTTCATATGCGCACAGCACTCCTTTCAAACATCCTCTGAAATGTCCTCTCACACATCAGCCGCCCACTTCGCCCGAGCCGCCAGCCCCAGTCCTCCCCCCTGTATACAGCCATACAATTTAGTAATAAGCTTCTTCGGCGACTGCACACTCCACAGCACCTCTAACGCATGGCAAGTCGGCGGAGTCTCAGGAAGACTAGGATACCGCGCGCACAACATAGCGCGTATCTGCAGCACAAACAAGTGATGCAGCGGGGACCTCAACCTCCCATCGGCAAACCAGTCCTCCAAGGATACCAAGTCCGAAGAACGGAGAAAGTTCTGCAGCTGCGAGTCATGGAACATCGCCTCATCCGCCACAGCCGTCACTGACATAGACGGTGCAAAAGGCACCACACCAGATCGCTTCAGCAGGACCGTCCAGGCCCTACCAGTACCCCACGCCCTGGCATCGAGCCTGCAATAGATTCCTAAATACTCTCTCAAGCCCGCCTGGCCACACCGCATCACTCTCCGGAGCAAGGTGCGGCAAATAGCGAATCGGCCAAATCCAATAATATGCAAAGTGAGCCTGCGCACAATAATAATAAAGCGCCAGATCGGGGGCTGCAAGTCCACCCAACTCGAACGGTAGCACCAATTTTTCCCATGCAATGCGAGGCTGACCCCCAGCCCAGACCAGGCAAACCATCTCAGAATGGAGCCGCTGCAGAAAAGCAGCCGTAAGCACCAGAGGAAGATTAATAAACAGGTATAGAAATTTGGGCAATACCAGCATCTTTGCCACCGCAATCCGTCCAGTTAAAGACAAAGGCAAAGAACGCCACGCCACAATTCTGTCCTCCAGCCAAGACATGGCTATACCATAATTGGCCAGCCATAACGTCTCAACATCGCAACTTAACCAAAGTCCCAAATATCTAACCGGGCCATCCGCCCAAACAAGAGGATAGCAAGACCGACAGACCACCGCTCACGACGAAAGAGGCAGCAACACAGACTTAGACCAGTTTATCGTTATTCCAGAGATTCTCCAGAACCGGACAATCTCATCTAACCGCACGTCCAAGTTTTGCGCAGGCTCCCGCACATATAGCGCAACGTCATCCGCATACATAGATATTAGAATTGATCTCTGCCGAAACGGCAACCCTCTAGCACCGTGGTGCTGATGCAGAAAAGCCGCCAGAGGCTCCATTGCTATCGCAAAAAGCAATGGGGACAGAGGACACCCCTGTCTGGTTCCACGCACCACCGTGAAGGGCTCCGACACACATCCATTCAGCCGGAGACGAGCCACCGGCAGCGAATATAGCAAACTTATCCAATTCACAAAGCGCTCACTCATTCCCATTCTCTCAAGGAGCGCAAACAGATATTGCCATACCAGTGAATCAAACGCCTTTGTAGCATCCAAAAACACTGCCACAGCCTCGTCATCAGCAGCGACTGAACCAACCACGGCAAAGAAGGTGCATAGATTGTGCGCCGTGGACCGTCCCGGGATAAATCCCGACTGATCCGGCAACACCAATTTAGTCATCAGCGGTTGCAACCGTGCCGCTATAATTTTTGCCAATATTTTATTATCTATGTTAATCATAGAGAGCGGGCGATACGAATTGCAGCTGTATGCATCCTTCCCAGGCTTAAGAATCGTAACGATAAGCGCCTCGCGCAGAGAAGGCGAAAGGACCCTGGCGCTCAGGGTTTCTGCATATACCTCTAACAAATGGGGCGCCAAGATATCAGCATATTCTTTGTAGAACGCTGGGGTCAACCCATCCAAACCGGGGGCCTTATCACGAGGTAAACTACGAATCGCAGCTTTAACCTCTGCCTCGGTAAAAGGGGCATCAAAATATTCCCTGTGCGCTCTGTCAAACCAAAGGAGACTAATCTCCGAAAAGTAGCCCTGGACCACCTCCTTTGACAGTACGGAAGGAGCCGAGTACAGATCCTGAATAAATGTAGTAAATACCTTTAGGACTTCAGTCATTCCCACGACCAGCTCCCCTCTTGAATTGTTCATTTCAGTCACATAACTGTTGGCCCAAGGCCTGTGGAGCAAATTCGCCAATGTGCGCCCAGCTCTGTCGTCCTCTCCGTATCGCTGTGCTCGTGCGAACCTTCTCAGGAAGTGTATCTCCCTCAGAGACGCCTCTTCGTATGAAGACACCGCAGCCCGCAGAGCAGCCAGCGTATCACCAGACTCCAGTTCCGCTATTCGAGCCTCCAGCTCAGCCAGCTCACGCCGCAGCGCACGCAGCACACCGTGCTGCTTCGATATACAGAGCCCGTGAACGACCACCTTGAAAGCCTCCCAAAACGTGCCCGCCGACTGCACCGTGCCCGCGTTCTGTTCAAAATATAAAACAATATCACGACGTATCTCCTTGCGGAATATCTCGTCCCAAAGCGCCCCCTGAGGCAACCACCACATAAAAGCCCGCGCAGGCCCGTCAGGTATTTCCAGCTCCAACCGAACCGGTGAATGATCTGACAGAGTGCGGGCCAAATGATCAGCGGATCGGGTCCACAGAGCTACATGCCGCGAACCCAGCCAGCGGTCAAGACGCCACCAGCTACTATGCACATATTTGACGCAAGTACCCTCCCTCACCACGCCGTGCTTCATCCGCCACAAATCCACCAGCATCGCGTCTTCCATAATCGCAGATAAAACACGTGCAGCCGACGGATACTGTACCCAAGCCGCGCTCTCTCTCTCTAGAATGGGATCAAGAGTCACATTAAAATCTCCCCCCCAAAGCACCGCACCTCCCCCCAACGATTCAGTCAGTCGCCAGACTTCACGAAAAAAATCCGGATCATCTGAATTAGGTCCATACCCCGACACGAGGCGGCACGGCCTGTCCAGCAGCGTTCCGCTGAGTAAAACATAGCATCCGTGAGGGTCAACAACAATCCTACGAGTACGCCACTGCAGCCCCTTGCGCATTAGAATATCTACTCCCCTAGCATAACGCGAATAAACAGAGCCGTGACATTCCCCAACCCACCTCGCCTTTAAATAATGCAGCGTAGCCGCCACTAAGTGCGTCTCTTGTAGCATGCATATCATATATCTACATTCTGCCGCTTAACATAGGCTGACATAAGACGCACCTTTCGTCTATCATTCAGGCCACGTACATTCCACGTGAGACAACGGATCAAAGTCGCACCCACCGATGTCATCCTCGCATCGCACCAAACACAAAATGCAGCACTGCTACTTCTCCAGCCCGGCCAGCCTCACTCAACCACAAAACACATTTAGAGAAATCAAATAAGCACAGAACAACAAATCTGAAAACCTCCCCAACCACCACCCACACAGACCCCCCCAACCAGGTCAAGCCAGAAGCCCTCCCCCCATGAAACACATATACCCAACCAAGCATATAAACAGGACTCATCCAGCGGGCAGGAAGCTAGCCACCCAAACCGTCCTCCTAACCAGGACAGGGAAGGGCGAGCAAGGGGCCCAAAATTAAGGAGCATCATCAGGACGGAAAACATAAAAGGTTCCACCACCGGATGCAAGCGGCACACCCAAATGTCCGGAGAGACAGGCGATGTCCACGGCAATCATTATCGCTTAGGGACCCTCGCTCCACAGCACGATCATCCGGAGCCATCGCCACAGATTTCCGAGGAAGAGTCTTAGCAAACTTCGCCGCCAGCTTCAGATCTGTAAAAAATTGAAGAGTCCCACCATGCTGCACTTTCAGTTTTGCCGGGTAAATGAGGGAGAACCTAGCATCCGTTTGGGCCAGAGAGCGCTTCACCGGCAAAAACGCCCTGCGCGCAGCCTGCACCCCAGGGGTGTAATCCGGGAAAAAACTAAATTCAACAATTCAGTATTCTTATAGATTACCGGCCGGTGCTCCCTAGCCAGCCGCAGAATCGCATCCTGATCACGATAATTCAGAAGCCGAATAATGACAGGGCGAGGAGGGGTCCCAGGAGGGGGCCGGGATCCAAGGGACCGGTGCGCTCTCTCCACCACCAGCAGACGGGACAGCTGGCCGGGGAAAAGGTCAGAAAGCATTCCCTCCACAAAATCCTCCATTCTGCCCATATCAGTGTACTCCAGAAGACCAACCAGTCGGAGATTATTACGACGCGAGTAAGTCTCCAAATCTTCGTGTTTCCTTCAAGCCCAGAAGTTTGCGTCTCCAGCTGGTCAATACAGGACTCGTGATCATCCACCCTGGCTCTGATACGATCAAGCTGCTCTGTTAGATGATCCAGCTTCCCATCTATTCCAGCCAGGCTAGTCTTCAACTCCATAAACATAGCCTTAACCGACTCATCCGAAGGCCCCACTTCCATCACCATCTCCTTTGGCTGAGCAGCAGATGTTCCCCCTCTCCACTGGCCCCCATCAAAGGAGAGCTTCGCTTGTTTCTGCTCCGCTTTTCCCATCTCACAAGTGGCAGTCCGTCACCAGCCACACGCCATCAATGTTGATCATCTGGCCACCGCAGGTCAGCTACCAGTCCAACTTCACAGGCTCCACCAATATCTGCACTACCGGCCCCCCTCCGCCACCGGCAACGCCGTCCAATTTCGAATATGTATTCGGCTCCAGACCAAGCTACCTCCTGAAGAGCAGGGAGCCGGATCCCCACAACACCATCCGTCGGCCACAACTTCATGGCCAGTGGAGCCCGTCCACCGCTCCCACAGCTGGCAGCGTGTCCACCCGCACTCCACCAGCACAGGTACTCTGCCACCTACCGTCACTCACCAGGCCAACCGCCTCACAGCTAGACCACACTACAGGCCCCACCAAACAAGGAGTCTGGTGTCAGCACTCCACCAGTATCTTCAGCCTCCGGGGCCCGAACTCCACAGATCCAGGGTCCTACGTCGTACTCCGCCTCAGACCCTCTCAGCAGCCGTAAATAACGTGGTCTCCACCCGGCCACTCAACCAGGGGACCAGACAGCTGGGGGCTGCAGTCCAACTCGACCGCCGAACGGCCCCCGGCACGTCCGTCGGCCAACAAGCACCCCCAACGGCCGCGAACACAATCAGCACCGAGCCCCCAAAAAGCTCCACAGGGCAACAGCGCTCTAATCAGCGCCGCGCAGCCACCCGCCCGTTCAGGCTGCGCGGCGCCCAACACCCGCTGAGGTCGGCAAAACCCACAGGGGCAGCAGGGACAAAGATCGCGAGGGGACCGCGGTCCGAAATGACCACCGATCGGGCCCCCCGCATAGTCCCCCGAGTAAGTTGCAGTGGCGCCGAAGCAACGGCGCCGCCGTCAAAGCAGCACAGGCCAAACACCAACAGCACGCGCCCGCGGCTCTCCAATCTGCCGCGCCACGAGGCAGACCACCTCCGCCGCCTTCCTCCACAATGCCGCTGCCACCACCGACTATACCAGGCACAGGCGGGGCAGCACCAATACAGGCGCACCCCCGCTGCACCGTCACAGCAGCAGATCTGTCCTGAACGGAGAAATGTCCAAAAAGGCCCCTTGCCTCAGCGGAGCCTCACAGAGTGGCGGCCATCTTGCTGGCTGGCTAGCTCCGCCCCCCCTGGGATGCTAAACACTTAGGATAGTGATTGCCATGATATGATGAATTTACTGCACTGCAGAGAAAGTGTGTTTATATTGTTTTACTTTCTCTTGTATGAAAGAATTGAAAAATGAAATACCATCAAAGGGTGGTTTACATGAATACACAGAACAATGCTCAGTTGTTTTGCTTTTTGCAAGTAACCAATATTTGTTATGAATTGTGGTGCTCAGCATCTCTTTGTAGGGGAGCTGTAAATTAAAATGAGCACCAGGTGACAGAGTAGCCCATTAATAAATTAGAGTAGCCCATTAATAAATTAAGTGCTATTAAAGCAGGTCAGAGGAATCAAATGTTGATTACTGTTAGAAAAGACTATTCTTCTGTGAAATAAGAGTTAAACTGTTTCCAGGGAAAGAGTGAAAGAGATTATGCAATGATATATCACCACGAATAGCACCAGTATGGACCCAAAGTTATAACAATATTTGAACAAGAACTAAGTAGTCTGAATTATGTGGAATAACTATATTTTAACCACAGTTTACTCCAGCATGGTGTCAAAAAACCCTAAGAAAATGTATGCATTGATGAAAAAACATGGAGCACATTAAGAATAAAATAGCACGTCAAAGGGGTGTAGACGACATACCTCACTGTTTGCACTTTCAATGAATGATCCTCCAAACATAGCAGACATCCATTCACAGCTGCAGATTAGGAGGGGTTTGTGTGCACTTATGTTCCCATCATCCAATTTAAATGTCACATCTGATACAGAAAAAAAAGATTAAATGAACAATAAAGAAAAAGGAAAACACCACAACATGCACCTTGCAAAACATCCAATTAATTCGCAAGAGGATACAGAAATTAATAATTTCAATGAACTGTTCAACTACAGTGTTCAGATAAAGCCAGGTTAACTCAACATTTTTGGAAATTAATATTATCTCGGTTCTAGGTTTCATATCTTGCACAATTGTGGCCTGTGCAGTGTTCACGGATATACTTTACCTAAAACGGTTACGTACCAGAAAATGTTGCTTTGGAAAGACATTCCTTAATCCGGTTAGCTTTTCTAACATGGAATGCTTTGGTAATCTCTTGATTCATGAAGGCTTCTTTATTCATTATATTTTCGACCATCATCCGTAAATCAAACACTTCCAAGATTTCTGCAATTTGTGCCACCCGCATCAGACCTTTTTCATTTTCGTCTAGTTGTCCAGTGTATAGAAATCGTAGGACAGTTTTAAAAGAGCCAAACTGCACAGATGAGTCCATCTTGACAACAGTCATTGGACACATCCTGTTTGAAACTGGGTTGACCTGCATTTCATTGTGTATACTAAGAAAGCCCTTACTCCAGGAGCACAAGGCTCTCGAAGTCCCAACCATATTTCCATCTCGCAAGTCAACACCTTTTAAGGTTCCATCGCTTTTCGATGTGCGAAGACAGGCACTGGATGGTTTAAGGGTTCGACTTTCCCCGTTGCCTTCTGTGTCAAGACTTATGGCTCTGATAAAACAATCCCGGCTTATTTTTTCTTTCTTCAAAGGTCTTTCACCTGAATACTGAAACTCTTCCTGTTCCATTAAAAAAAGGTCATAAAATTTAGAAGAGGAGGTAGCTAGGAAAATCTTATGAGCATATAGTAGCTTCTGACCCTGAAGAATAAACACAACATCAGCACATAAAGGATTGTCCAATAGGAACCCAGCATCGTTCATACTGGCTGCAGGGCATTCTGGGATTTTGATAACTGGCGGTGGTGCTTTTGGAGGTAGGAATGGAGCTTGAAGTAATGGTTTTTTGACTTTCTTTAAATGTGATTTCCAAAATTGAAGATGTCGCCTGGAAATCAGTGCTGCCCTAATGGCATTATCGAACACATCTTTAATACCAAACTGGTCAAACACACTGGTTTCGTAATAAGGAATCCCGAGCTCCTTGGCAACTTCCCTTCCTCTTTCTGGTGGTAAAATGTCGCCTTTTTTAATCTGTCTGAAAGGAAAATATTCACTATTAATAGGATTCCAATTTATCATACATATCACTTATAATAATCACAGAGAGAATGTGTCATGCTAAGATTTGTTGTAACAAGGTACTTACAAAAAGATCAGTTTTTCATAACAGTTTTGCCTAAAATACACACACACACACACACACACCAGTGATACTTAAATGGAAAACAACAATCAACTAGAAAGAAATGTACAATTCAAACAGTCTCTTCTACCTCAGGCAGGCATGCATTATTTTGGGGCACTTAAATCATATTTTAAAAGATTCATCTACCACTCTACTTTTATTTTGTATGTCAGTGGGATTGTGGTACTTTGCAGCTGATGAGGTTTGCATTTTACGCACCCATGTCCTATAAATAAGTTTTCTATTTTTGCAGGAAACAAATCCCTCAGTCAATATTTTCTATTGATTTTAGCAATATCATTTTTCAGAGCTCCAACTACATGCTCTTGGAAAACAGAGCATTTACCTTTACCAGTTTGTAACACGCACACATTTGGGGTTCAGGAAAGCTGCATGCGAGTGTTCTGTACAATATGATAGCTATCAAAAGTCACGTTATGTTCAAGTTCAGACTTGAGGCACTGCAGGGACTCAAGGTATCGTGAAATGTGGTGGAAGCGATATTGTTCTCAAATACCCTATTCACTATGGAGTTTTCATGCATCCTATAAAGCCAGGATAGATCAGGAGTTGAGGATATGGAAGATGGTTTATTGAAGGTTATTCCTGTAGTGAGTTAGGCTCACAGGAAATCATTTTCAGGTTTTTAAGTCAAAAATTCCGAAGCACGGAGAGAAGTTGCAGAAGTAAGTCCCTCCCCCCCCACTAAACGTATGTGCCTGGAAACATAACATCCCTTGTTGTTTCAGCTTCTTCACTCCCCATTAGTTTGTCACATGGCTTTCAAGTCCAGGCAATGCTGGTGTGGTCTTACTTCGTCTCCTTCCCTTTTCCCCTGAACATAGGAGTCTCCATGTAGGGGGGGGTTGCATGCTGAACTTGAATCAACTTTCCATTGTGGATACTGAGTACGCCATCTTTCATCTTTTTGCAGTTTCTCCGGGTTCCACCACTGGTTCCAGGTCAGAAGCAGAGCTCTACTGTTTTCACACGAACAGAAGGGTAAGCACATTACTGAATGCATCACATCTGCTGTACCGCAACAGTCAAATGACCTACTGAATTTTTGTATTATATATTTTTTGGGGAAGAGTACCAAGTGATGATTCTATGAGGATCCTGCAGGGACATGCCATCTCTCGAGTTTCCCATCTATTATCAACCTTCTTGAGGTTGCATAATGCTGCAGAACATTTTACTCGCTTTGTATCACGATGAGCACTAATGTACTTATGTACTCTGTCTGGGTGGTTTTACCACAGACACCTTTTTGAAGGACTTTGTCATAATCCGTGTCCCCTTCCTTGTACTTTTCAATATGCAGTCACTATCGCCTTCTGTGACTTCTTTCCAGGTTCGGGTAGAATGTGCACAGTGCACTCAGTCTGTGCTGATGATGATGATCCTACTACCAGTTCTGCCATTTTGCTTCCCTCTCTTAAATTCGACTTCCCATGCCCGCTGACTTATTCAGAATGTGGCTATAAAGAGTAGGAAGCAGCTGTGGCTCACTTGGCGGGGAGCCCGACTTGTTTCATAAATTATGTATAAAGCCTGGGAGATGGTAGAAGTAGACTAGGGAAAGGGATGCCAAAAATACTTAACTACGTTTGTTTCCGTTTTTTATTGACCAATCTCAAAAACATTTCCAGTATGTTGTACTTGGAAGACAGGGCACGAGTAAGTGGCCCCAGCAAATAGGATGAAACCAATAACATGAGAGCAGACGTGGATTTAGAGTGAAGAATAAAACCTATAAAGCTGTTGGGGTCTCTCAGCCAAGAAATCCATTGTTGTTACAATTGTTAAAATCGTATGTCGCTCTTAAATACCAGGGAAAAAAACAGGGGTGGCTTGTTTGCAATGGCAAAGGGACATCGCCCTCCCTGGCTAACAGCCAGGAGCTGTAAAATAAAATTGTATTTAATTATTGCTTCATTGGCAAAGGCTAGAGAGCATGGTGGCTGCCGTGTGGGCAGCGTGCTGAGGCACTCACCGGCTCCGCGGCACGCTGCTGGCACCTCCGTCACTTCGGAGTCCCGAATCCCCGGGGCGGCAAGCTAGCATTCCCACGGTCCCTCCACATGTTGCTAGCAACCTCCGGCGCTCGGAGGCTGGATTGTTGGTGATTCCTTTCCGTTTGGGGACGACTAACTCGGCTTTTTGCGCTGCCATTGTGGTGAATGGGAGCGCCCCAGCAGGAGAGAAAGGGCCTCGTGGGGGGGCCTGGCGTATCCTACGGGCTGTGCTGGCTAAGGGCCAGCCTGGAACTGGGTCGCTCCAGGCGAGCAGCTGCCAGACTTCCCTTCTGGGTCAAAGCTGGCAGAGTCAGCACTGACACAGATAGGCTGTTTAACGGAGACACAGAAGCTGCAGGCTTGATGAGAGTGGTGAGCAGCTCCAGAACTCATCCTCTCGCCGGCTTATTTCCACTTCAGAAGAAGGTAAGAGACAGTGGATGCGAGGAGAGGGAGGAGAGTTAGCTGATTAAGGAGAAGCGGAAAGTGGATCCTATGAGGCGTCATACCCCTCTTGTAAGGCAAAGTCTGCCACGAGCTAAGTTGGATACTGGGGAGGGGAGTGGAGATGGGGGTTTAAAGCCCTTTAAATGCCTGAAAAGTGTAAAACCCCGGAAAAAAACAGGAAGCTCTAAATTGACTCCATCGGCAAAAACCTTTTTTAAAGTTAAATCCCCTGACAATTTGGCGATTTCGGAAAGTGAGATGGACGGGAGTGCTTCAAGGGGTCAAGAGCTGGAGGTGGAGGCAGGAGAGGAAGATAGCTCCCAAAGTGGGAGACATTCGCCTGGTAGTCAGCAGCTACCTGCAATGGTTCAAGGGACTCTAGTCGACCGCCAGAAGGATGGGAAAGACTTGGATAAGGAAGGAACTGTCCCGCAGAGTGTTTTTTCATTGGTCAATATGTCGCAGGGGAGTGAGACTCCTGCTTCCCCCCCACGGTCATCCAGTGCCGGCTCTGCTGGTCTTTACAGTAGTTTTGGCTCCACTATTGAGGCTGTGCTCTCAAATCTATCAGTGGATATTAAAAAGGGCTTCACCATATCTGAAACTAATCAAGGCGAAATGAGAGAGGCCTGTGGAGCCCTGGAGAAAAAATTGGATCTTTTGGTACTAAGAACACAAGCACTGGAGGAGGCGGTGGGGGAAATAAGAGTGGAAATTAGTGACCACAGAAAAGAAATTGACTTGTTGAAGGGAAATGAGCAGGCTCTTCAGAGTAAATTGGAACGATTGGAGAACAACTCAAGAAGAAACAATCTGAGAGTGTTGAATGTGCCGAGGATGTGGAAGGTGGAGCTCCCTTCTTAAGAACGCGCTCTCACTGGAAAAGTCTTTGGAGGAAATAGCAGGGGATATCCAGCGAATTCATAGAGACCCCTTTAAGAAAAGGCTAGGTAGTCTTAAACCTAGGAAGATTTTGATACATTTTCAAAACTATTCTTTGAAAGAGAAAATCCTGTCCTTGGCGCTTAAACAAAAAACCTTAAAGGGGGATCACTTTTCGTTTGAGGTTAGGTCTGATCTGTCAAGTGTGACCTTAAACAGGCAGTGGGAGCTAAGAAGGCGGATGGAAGAGTTCAGGAAACTTGGTGCCTCGGTACAGATGAAGTTTCCTGCCACCCTCAAGATTATGTATAATAATAAAATGTATAACATTAGAGAGGTGGAAGCAGCGGATGAGCTCCTGGGGACCATTAAAGATGGAGGCGTTGAGAAGTAATCTGCGTCGCCGAAGGAGGGCCGAACGGTGTCTCAAATTGGGTCATAGACCTGAGTAATAGGGGGGTTTTCATGGGGGGGTCGGAGGGGCACGAGGGGGGGGGGGAGTGAGGGGTGCACAAGAGGGGGGAGGCGAAGATGGGTCTGGGAGGCGGGGAAGGAGCACGCGAGGGAGGAAGTGGGGAGCACAGGGTGGGGATTAGTGGGGATAGATAGTGGTAAAAGAAAAAAGTCCTGTACACCTCGGTTTACTAGACAACCCGCAAGACATGTATAAGGAAGAAGTAGCCCAAGAAGTTTATTCCCAGAGGAAACTTCAAATACTGTTTTGGACTGTGAATGGTTTGAGGGTGAGTGGTAGGAGAGATAGGATCATACAGTATTTGAGGGACTCGCCTGCCCAGGTTTTGATACTGCAAGAAACGCATCTAACGGGGGAAGAGTGTAAAGTTTTATCTGGGAAACAGAAGTGGGTTCATTGTTGTGTATCTACTGAACAAGGCTCCCACATTAGGGGGTGGCCATAGTGTTTAAACATCAGGGCGATCCTGTAGTATTAAAAGTCAGTGTAGATACTGCAGGGAGGTGGGTTATAATTAAGGCTAAGTTATTTGGTAATCCGGTCACCCTGGTTGGGTTTTATGGTCCCAATACTGATGATATTGAGCCTCTTAGGAAATTGTTTTGTCAATTGCTGGATTTTTCGGATCCAGTGTTAATGGCAGGGGACTTCAACATTGTACTAGATAATAAATTGGACAGATCAACCAAATGTAGATCAGTAATTAATTCAAAGTCTCAGCAGTTTTTGAGAAAGATGATGAAGGAAAGGGCTTTGGAGGACTGGTGGAGCGATATGGTGGGACCTCATCAGGTTTTTTCATATAATAATAAGAAGTATAACCACGCATCACGTATTATTTCTTGGTAGAACAGACATGGCGTGGTGCGATAGCTAGTATCGAGTATCTCCCTCCGCATTTGTCGGATCATGGAGCAGTGGTATTAAAAATGAATTTAGCGAGAGAGAAAGTGGCGAGTCGGTGGACGTTGGATCGCTCCTTATTATTAGATGAAGAAGTCAGAATTAGGTTACGTGCAGAAACGGAGGAGTTTTTTAAGGTGAATATGGGTTCGGCCCCTTTTGATGTGGTTTGGGATACATATAAGGCGGTGATACGAGGGATTCTTATTAATATTGCCAGTTATAGGAACAAGCGGTATAGGGATGAGCTAGAGTTTCTGGAGGAAGAAATGAAGGTTTGTAGGGAACTCCTAATGATGACTATAGGTGAAGATGAGAAGCGGATAAGGCAGCAAAGATTGGATGTCCTGAAATTCCAAGTGGAGGCGCTTTTGCAAACAAGATTAATGCAGCGATGGGAGGCAAGTAACCTGGCACATTTTGAAAATGGGGAAAACCCAGGGAAATTATTAGCCTGGAAAGCAAAAAGGGCCCAAGTTAGAAATTTTATAAAGGAAATTGAGGTGGAGCAGGGCCAGAGGACGAGAGAGAGAGCGGGGAAATTACGAATGCTTTTAGACAATTCTTTTCTCAGCTTTATACAGAAGAGATTGAAGTTACTGAGCAGGGTCAATTGGAGTTATTTATTTCAGGTTTTGAAAAGGTATAATATAGGGAATAATTTCTGTAAGGCCATTAAACGGATCTATTCTGACCCCTCTGCTAGAATCTTAATTAACGGAGAACTAACAAACTGCTTTAGGATATTGAGGGGAACTAGGTAGGGGTGCCCATTGTCCCCGCTCCTGTTTGATCTGTATATTGAACCTTTTGCCAGGAAAATAAGACAGTGTCCTGAAATTGTTGCTTTTACATTGGAACTGTGGGAGAGGAAAGTTGCACTCTATGAAGATGATTTAATGATATTTACTGCTAATTTATCAACTGCCCTCCCAGCATTACGAAGATTAGCGGAGGAGTTTGGTTTGGTCTCTGGCTATAAGGTCAATACAGAGAAGTCGGAAATCATGGCATGGAATCAGGATTGGCAAGGGAAGGCTGAAATACGCTACTTAGGGTTGTTAATTACACATGATATGGAGAAGTTAGTGGTGAAAAACCAAGGAGCTTTGGTGGCAGATTGCATTAATATAATAAAGGGTTGGGCCCACTTGCCACTGACAGTACTGGGAAGGGTAAACCTGGTTAAAATGTTTCTTATTCCAAAATTTAATTTTATTCACAACGCCATTCTGTTATTAATGGATGGCAGATATCTTAAGAAACTTCAACAGGCTATCACTTCTTTTATCTGGGCCTGCAAGGGTCCTAGGATTGCATGGAAAAAGCTGCAGAGGAGGAAAGAGAAGGGAGGTTTATCATTGCCCGATTTACAACTATATGCATGGGCCTACCAGTTGAGGAATTCGAGAAGGTTGTGTACCTCCTTGGACGATTCAGGTGTAGGTGCAATGTTCAAAGCAGTGATATGTAACATTCTGGGGCAGGGAAACAGTTTCTCTTTAAGTATGGAGACCCAAAAAATTTCAAGAAAAAACGACTAAACGTTCTGAGAGAGCCTGCTATGTGTTGGTATCAGGTGAAATCCATTATGAAGATTGATTATTATAATGAGCTAGCCCCTATTTGGGATTCCCCGGGCACTCCAGAATGTTTGAAAGACGCTTTGGCTAAACCTTTAAGAGATGTTGGCTTAGAGTGCTGGGGGATCTTATACAGGACACATTGTTACTCTTGTGGGAAGAACTGAGTGATAGGAAGGGTCTAGGTTCAAATATTTCCAATTGACTGCTTGGGCATTGTCCACTCGACGGAGTCGTCAAGGGGAGAACCCGTTATCAAAAGATCTCTTTAACGGCTCCCCCAAGGGCTGCAAGATTGCAAGGTGGTATTGGGAGATTCTGGAGCTGATCGACAGAGAGTTTAAGCTGCCAGAACAGTTGTGGCAAGGTGTCATGACAAAAGAAACCGCACAGTTGGAATGGCAAGAATCATTGAGAACATGTTTAGAGGTAGTTAAGGCCGCCCCGTTAAGGAAGAACCATTTGTATGTGATACACAGAGCTTATATCACTCCAGCGAAACTAACGAAAATAAAGAAGGGTGAGGTGGTGAATTGCCTTAAATGTGGAGCTCCGGAGGCTGCGGACGTTCATATGTTTATGGAATGCCTGGGAGTGTTTTTCTTTTGGACGGAAGTAGTGGGTGCACTGTCACAGATGGTAGGAAAAGAGCTCTCTGTAAGTCTCCCTTTAATTATTTTTGGGAAGTCTGGCGATATGGTAGGGTTGTCTAGAAATAATAGGAACTTTGTGTTTTATGCTATTTTGTTGGCCAGAAGAGAGATCTGTGTAAAATGGATGACGGCAGCCCTACCACTATACAAGAGCTGGTTGGATATGTGTGTAAAAACAGCTAAATTCGATATTAAGGTGGGCAGTCCAGAGCGGAGAAGGAAAAAAAGTAAACTATGGGCTCCTCTATTGGAAGGGGTTCCTTCCTTTCCTCCTTCTCTTCTATTAGGAACATTATGTACTATGATTTAAATCCTCCCCCTTTCTACATCTGGGCCAGCTACTGGGTCCTCCCAGGTGGGCTGAGCAGGTGATACAGGGTCCTCCTTGGGCGATATGTCCACCGCTAGCTTTAAAGGCAAATAGACCTTGCTGGGGAAAAAGGTGTGACTTATCGGTGAGGTGTATGAGGACAAAAAAAATATATATATATATATATATATTGTTTTCTTTTACAGCTGATGGCTTAGCCAGCAGCAACTGCAGGGAGGGGTGGGGCTGGGACACGGGAGATGGGAGAGGGGAGGGGGACTGGAGTCTGTGCACTTTAAGTGTGCCTATGTGTTTGGACGGCTGTCTTAGGCCGGCCAAAGACACATGCACACCTAGGTTGGATAAACTGCACACACTCCCATGCAGTGTTGGCCGGCTGTCTTAGGCCAGCCAAAGACACATGCACACCTAGGTTGGATAAACTGCACACACTCCCATGCAGTTATGGCCGGCTGTCTTAGGCCGGCCAAAGACACATGCACACCTAGGTTGGATAAACTGCACACACTCCCATGCAGTGTTGGCCGGCTGTCTTAGGCCGGCCAAAGACACATGCACACTTAGGTTGGATAAACTGCACAGACTCCCATCCAGTGTATGAGCTGCAGGCCAAACCTTTCAGACCGATCGTGGCACTGCTCTCATGCTAAGTTTAGCATGAGAGCAGCACCAGTATTACTGGAGAGTCTGTGCTGGTGTCCCTGTGAATGCTGGGACACCAGAAGAGAAGAGGAGCGATAGGCAGATGGCGGGATAGGCATCTGTGAAGGTAAGTTTTATTTTTTAATATTATTTTTCTTATTTCGACCCCATCCCCCCTCCCCTGAGATTTGCGGTGACTGCCGCTGGTAAAAACATGTACGACAGGGGATAAGTATTTAGGACCAAATTTCTGTGGTGAGAACAGGAGTACAGGAGAGCTTCCTAGCGAGCAGAATGAGATGCATTTAACTCCAGAAGATGCTTGCAAAGACCCCATGTGATACTGCTGGAGCAGGCTCAATTAATCTAATCGGCAGGAGGGACAGCGCATAAAGCCTGTGCACTGCACCAAACATATGCACACAAGGTACATCATAATACGCTTTTTGCTGGAGTTTATCTTAAAGCTGCCTTGCATTTACAGTAATGGTCGCACATGTCGCTCATTCAGACAGGCCACAAGCCAACAGAAAGGCTGATTGAGTCGAATGCTTGACGCTGGCAAAAGCAATGATCTGAAGGCTACAAGTTAGAAACCAGCCTTACATACTTCTGAGGTCAGTAACTGAAGTACTACTAATGGATAAAAGTAAAATCAGTTATATATAGTGCTTAGAGGCATCAGAAGTGCAGTATGAAGCACTATATAAAAAGATATAATTACCAAGAGAAGTGATCCAGGGGCTAGCTAGGAGACAGTATTAAACGCCTATGGTGAAACTAGCAGCTTGCTGCTGCTTTTATAAAAAAATACTGCATAGGCAGATTGTCTCTGACTCTACCTAAATATTTAACAGGACATGTTAGAAACAACATTACACTCACATCTAACACAGGGCAGGTATGCCACGTAGAGGGGGAATCACCGTGCTCACAACATTGTGCATCTCTAAGAACGTCACTCAAGTTGTACAGCATCCAACACAGAACAGCAATCAACCACAGGACATACCATACACTATCTCTGCATGTTACGAATTTGATTTTAGTGTATTCTGTTCTAGTTCAGAACACAATGCATTAAGATGTAACTGCAAACAATTATCTGTTTTAGCCATATATGCACAACACCACGTGTAAAGTTGGTGCAAAAATCGAAAAGCAAAATATCTCTGAGAGCAGTGGAAAGCCACAGACTCTGTGAAACCAAAAACGAAATGGTTGAAACACCCATAATCACTCATTCTTTAAGTTTTGAAAGTACTGAAAACACACAAAAAAACACTGAAATCCACAACAAATAGAAATCGAAAACAACAAAGCTAACTCTTTAAGACAAAATGTTTTAGAACAAATTAAGAAATAATCTGATTAAAGGTCGTCCTACTTAAAATAGTGCTACTTCAAGATTAGTAAATTTACCTTGCCAATGGGCGCCGGGCTCGATTTACAGCGTCCAGATCAGCATAGCGGAGATCGAGCTGGCACCCGACCAGAATGACAGGTGTGCGAGGACAGAAATGCTTAATTTCGGAGCACCACATTGTTCGGACATGTTTCAAGGAGTTGGGATTTGCGATTGAAAAACAGAGGACCACTACGTCAGACCTGAATCACAAAAAAGGAGAAGCAAATAGCTTTAGGAAGATAAATGCATCCCTGCATGTCCACACATTGTAAGAAAGTTTGGATATGACATCATAGTCCTTCAAAATGTGCTTTCCACCTGTGAACAGGTGCGTCTTTGAATTTGAAGCTTGAGGTACAAAATGATTTTGGAGTTGCAAGCCCTGCAATTTGCAAAATATCAGGGTTTATAATTGCAAAATGACATTTCTTAAAGTACAAAACCTCTTTGCAATTCAAAAAAGCCTTTCTGAATCGCAAAAAACGCAAATAAGACTGGGTGCAAAGGTGTTCTTGACCAGCTGCAAAACTCGATGAACTGCATCAACATCTCAAAGGATGTGGCTCCACATTTGTAGAACCTGCTCCCACCGCAGGATCCTGCAGTACTGGATCCTTTACAGAATATGGGTTGCTTAAACAAACAAAAAGCTCCCCGTTTGGAAACTTTGGGGCTACTGATGACCTTGGCGAATGGGATACTACGTCACAAATATGACGGATATCCTGCATGCCTTATTACAAGTTCCATCATATTCTATGGAACTTGTAAAACGGCGGGCGGGACATTTGTGACTGAGTATCCCATCTGCCAAGGTCGTAATCAGGCCCTTTGTCTGTAGCCAGTCACAAGGGGTCACAAATGGTGATCGGCCTAATTAATATACCAATGAGGGAACACCCCTTAAGATCGTTCTGGCGCACACACAGCATCAACACAATCTGTATTTCAGAAGGGGCCTTCTTAGTGCTTGAGAAGCTCAAAAAGTGGGTCATATGCCCACTGTTCTTTCGGGCCACTTACTAAAATATGGAACTTCCTTAGTTTCACAGCTTAAAAAAATGGGTAACCCTTACTAGAGTGAAAAGGTGGTTGTTGACAGGTGTGGTAATGCTACTACAAGGTTTGTCCTGTCTGGCTTGTCAATATTAACATTCCTGGACAGGGGTCGCCAACCTTTTTTGTGACAAGAGTTTCTTATGTTAAATGAAAATTATTCCAAGTTACTATTATTAGTGTTATAATAGTGACCGCATCAGACAAGATTACATTAGTGGCCACCCTTTGAAAGCTTACTAGCAGTGATCACCTCAGTGCACCAGGCAGGGTTACTAGCAGTAATGTAAAAAACCTTTTGTCATTTTGAAATGCCTTTGCATAGGTAATACAGAACAGCCACAGCTGCAATGCTCATGCCACCAAGGTAATAATATTAGTAATATGTCTCTCCAAAGCCAATTGATTTATCACTCAAATATCAGCCTTAAAAATATTTTGGAGGAGGGCGTGGCCTGACAAGATAGCTGAACGGACATGCTAGTCCTGTGCACCTGCAGGCCCCATTCTTATCCACCAGCATCCCGGGTCCAAATGAAAGCTAATGCATAGGAATGACATTATGAGAGTCACTTGGCAGGGAACTATGAACTGAAATATAAATAGACCCACTGAATTGCACCTGGAGACCTTGTGTTGCAACTGTTCCAAGATGGCAGACTCGAGAGCTGGTTGAGGCATGTCTCGGTAGCCAATGGAACCCTGAGCCTCAAGGGTCTGACTATAGACAAGGCATCGTACCTCAAGGGGAACGCAGATGGGGGTTTTGCCATGCGTGGGTGTGGACCTACTTCGAGAGCCGGCAGACACGAGAAAGAGTGGCTGAGCCATGACGCAGCTGGAGGGAAGCAGTGACGAGGTGCCAACGCAACAGAAGGGAGCTGCCGCCCCGTGCTGGGACTATGGACGAGACCACAGGCAAGCGGACAGGGTGTGAGGACACTAGACCCTTGATGTGGCATGTGACTCGCTGACTGATAGTGGACAAGAAGGTCAGCTCAGGAGGGGTGCTGGATGTGACAGCCAGCTCGGCCCTTTGACACCTGCTAGTGGAGAGGGGACACGATCTCCTAGGCGGCGCTGGCACAATACAGTCAGACTGCAGCTGCTGCACAGGACGGGCCCTCAGGCTGGATAGCCCTGGGCTGTCTTGCCTTCAGAAGGCTGCGAGAAGGCTATCCAGAGGTAGGTATGCCTGAATCATCTAAGAGTTGAGAGTGCTGTAACTTTCTGCCTGGCAGGGGTGATATGAAGGGTAGTAGAGGAGCACTGCCATGAGGGAATACCTTGTCCCGCAGTGCAGCCAGAACATCTGCGGTGGGGTGACCCCTGCTTACATTGGTCCCCCCGCCTTATTGTGCCTGGGGAGGCATGTGAAGATGCGCTCCCTTACACAGACGAAAGCCACAGAATCCAACGCTGGACTAGACTGTGGCTTTGTGGGGGCTGGAATGCTGCTGAGCATGAAGTTGTCCCATACCCATATGGAGAGGAAGCTGCATGGGGGGACAGAGCGGAGAATGAGGCCCATGAGCCCTGATAGAAGTGAATGCAGCAAGCCCATACTTGGGCAACCCTTCCCACCAGCATGGGGAAAGACAAACCACCCAGAGGATCCCCACAATCCTGGATATGCACTATACAGGGGAAACAAATTGGGCACAGGAAGACTTGGGGGAAGCAGTCTAGCTGACGCACTGAACAGACTGAACCACGGGAGCAGAGATCCTAGCAGCAATAGAACAATCACAAGTCCTTGAAGCACAAAACTGACTCTGTGTCCATAGAGGTGAACCTACTTGTAGCAGACCTCTGCAATGTCCAAAGGAGGGCGCAGGAGACCAATCAGACTATGGAAACCCTACAGGGGAAGATCAGGAAGCTGAAGGACATGGTCCGCTCACTGTCAGAAGTGGCCCAAAAACTTGGACTCTAGAGTGGAAGATGCAGAAGGCCAATCACAGAGAAACAATCTATGCTTTGCAGCCTGAAACCGGGAATGTAATCCAATAAAGATATATTAAAATATTAAAGCACACATACACACACACACACACACATATATCTATCATCACCATAACACCATGATTGAGCCGCAGTCGACTTCCCAATACAGGTGCCAGCAGTGGTTCATGGATGCCACCAAATTATCACACTCATCCCAGAAGATACTCCAGACACTAAATGTGTACTGTTCTATAGAAGATATAACGGAAGAGTGTATAAACAGACTGGCCTCTCCTTTAAGACCTCTATCTCAGATGACAGGTGTGTGTAGCAGGCTGTGTGCATGGACTGGTCTCTCCTGTCAGACCTCTCTCTCAGATGACAGGTGTGAATAGTAGGGTGTGTGGAGAGAGACTGACCTCTCCACTAAGACCTCTCTCTCAGATGACTGGTATGCATAGTAGTGAGTGGCGAGGGACGTATCTTTCCTCTCACACCCCCTCTCACATGGTGGGTGTGACTAGTATGGTGTATACATAGACTGGCCTCTCCTTTATGTCCTCTCTCTCAGAGGATGGGTGTGCATTTAGGGGTGTGGAGAGATACTGGCCTTTCCGCTAAGACATCTCTCTCAGATGGCAAATGTGCATAGTAGTGAGTACAGTGGGTCTTGCCTTTCCTCTCAGAACTCTCTGAGATGATGGGTGTGCGTAGTAGGATGTGGGAACAGATACTGGCCTCTCTGCTGAAACATCTCTCTCAGATGATAGGTGTGCATAGCAGTGAGTGGAGAGAGCCTGCCCTTTCCTCTCAGACCTTTCTATGAGATGACAGGTGTGCACAATAGTGAGTGGAGAGGGAGTACCATTTCCCTTCAGACCTCTCTGAGACGACGGGTGTGCATAGTAAGTTGTACTGGGAGAGACTGCTTTCTCTGCTGAGACGTCTCCGTGAGATGACAGGTGTGCGTATTAGAATGTGTACATGGACTGGCCTCTCCTGTCAGACCTCTCTTAGATGATGGGTGTGCATAGCACAGCATGAACATGAGCTACCCTCTCTTTTCAGACCTCTCTCTCTCAGATAAAGGGTGTATGTGTTAGGGAGAAAAAATAGACTAGCCTCTCTTTCTAGATCTCTTTCTCAGATTATGGTCATGCGTAGTAGGGTGTGTGGAGACAGACTGGTCTGTCTGATTAGTCCTCTCTGTGAGATGAGCGGTGTACATGGACTGGCCTCTTCTGTCAGACCTCTGTTTCAGATGATGGGTGTGCGTTTTATGGTGTGTACATGGCCCAGCCTCTCCTGCCAGACCTCTCTGTCAGCTGACAGGTGTTCATATTAGGGTGTGTACATGTACATGGCCTCTTCAGTCAGACCTCTCAGATGACAGATTTGCATAGTAGTCTGTGTGCAGAGAGACTGTCCTCACTGCTGAGACCTCTCTCTTGGATTACGTTTGTGCTAACACCCCTCTATCTGATAATAGGTGTGCACAGTAGGGTGTGGGAAGAGACTAAATTCTACTCACAACCCTTTCAAAGCTGATGGTTGTAAATAGTAGAATCTAATAAACACCATCTCAGTAGCACTCCTTCTCACAGTAGCAAGTGTGCATACTACAGTGTATTCAAAGATCACCAACCCCATTCTACTTTTGACGATCCCACAAGAGTCTCGCAAGATTGTAAAGTTTTTTGAAAATAAAAATTAAGCATCTACTCATCACAGTATTTATCTCACACACTTCCTCTAAAAAATAACAGCCACAGTATGCTTTGCAAGTAAGAGTGTATTGAGAACTCATCTACTTTAAATTTTCTTTTTTTCAGTGTATATATGTGTATGTATACATATATATATATCCACTGAATATATATATATATATATATATATATATATATATATATATATATATATATGTATATATATATATATATATATATATAAAATCATTTGTCTACAAACATCATATATGAGTTTTGAAAATAAATACTTTTCAAATTGGTATAAACATATTAAATCAGCCAAGTAAAATCTTCTACTTTAGTAGACAGCGTGCACACTGGAGAGCTCTTCACAGGTAGCTACCGAGATACCAGTAGCTCATGAGCTACTCATTGAGATCCAGGTCTACGATTATTGGGAATTGTGGAGGTATGCCCCATATGATAAGGGTTGTAAATCAAATAGTGGCAGGGGGGCAAGGTTGAATGGCAGGGTTATAAAATACTAAGACAGCCCAATATATATTCCACTTCATGCCTCTTTTTCATCCAAGCTTTCTCCCTCAGTCACTGAGTTCTTATTGTTCTCTTCCCCCTTCTTTCTCTCTTTTTATCCATATTTCTCTCTTGCGCTGGACAAACTTTGATGACTTAAAATAAATACATGAAATGAGCGGTGGACAAAATTTTATGACTTAAAATAAATTCATGAAATAAACGGGGCAAATAAAACGTTTTTCAGCAAAAGTTAGGAAGAGGTGCATCCTCAAGACATTGGAGGCTCATTAACCAAGTATATATGTGAGGGTCATTAAGGAAGCCGGGGCCACAGATAGTTGTACCATTGCAGACAGCTGAACAACTGGTTCTTTGGAAACATCTTGCCTAGTTGTTCATTGGGATATGCCAATTTTTTTACTTGGCACATATTATTATTCAGCTATCTTCACATGCTAAAAGGAAAGAGCAATCACTGTATGTAAAAAGAGCCTAAACCAAGGAGCCTGAATCCCTATTTAAGTTCGGCATTTAGAAATACAGGCTTAAAACTTTAAAGGGAGAGAAGAATGAAGGAATGGTGGATGTCGAGTGTAGTTAACAATCGGTGCTGATTTTATCCAATGAGATCAGCAGAGCACAGCAGTTGCAGCTCACGGGAGGGGGGCGGCACGTGGCAGGAGGGGGAGGACATACAAAAAATATTAATAATAAAAAAAAAGTACCTTCCTCACTGCCTCTGTCGCGCTGCTCCTTGGTCGTCAAAGCAGGCACAGACTCCGAGCCTGCCCAGCGGCCAATCCTAACGCTGTTTTCATGCTGCTGGCAGCATGAAAGCAGCGTTAGGTTTGCCGGAGCACCTTTGCTTGGTGCTCCGAGGCAGAGTGGAAGCCTCTGTCTGCTGCCTCCAACCTGGCAACACAGTGCCAGGTTGGAGAGAGCACAGTGCGCAGCACTCCCCCTTTGTCCCTGTCACGCCCCATGACCCCGCCCCTTTTACAATAAAACAATATAAAACATAGTTTATTATCATTTTATTGTAAGAGGTTTGCAGCTGCTGCTGCTGTCAGCAGGCAACGCTCCTCCACCATCGCAGAGGAGCCACCGCTGGAGGGCAGGCCTATCAGGAAATTTATTTTTTTCTGGACATTGTGGTGAAATGATGGTAAAGCATGTCATACGGCAGGCATGCCTAACATGTCACTGGCTCAGTTGTAGCCCATGTGGACATTCAGGGCTACTACCCAGTAGATACATTTCAGTTGTCTCTGTATGACACACCAAAAAAATATTAGCAAATGAAATAAAGCTTTTGATCATAAACTAAACTCTCCTTGGACATGCCACATCAATGTTACTTTTGAGATCATTCTGTAACATAAATGTCACAAGTCTAAGTATGTGCAATCAAACTTTTCATATTACAAGACTGATAAAATGAGTCTCATTCATTTGGGCATTTCAAATGTACTAAGAGGAGATTTAATGTGTGGTGTGAGGAGTTTTTAATGAGAAACATTTGGTCCAATCAACTATGGGCCTGAGTATAAGATCCCTTTTAATCCAAATAGGGCTGGTGACACCAGTTCCTGACTCCAACATTTCACTGTCTTCAGGGAACCTCCCACCATTCCAATGTTCTAATATAGCCATATTGCCCAATGACAAGGGCTATATTAGTTTCTAAAAGCCCTGAACCCGAATTATAGGCCCGAGCTGCAGGCAAGGGCCCATAATCAGGAGAGGGCCTTTACAAACTGCTCTAGCATAAGGCAGAGGGGTATGAGGCTATCAGAATGTTCTAAATTATAAAGGGAGAAACATTGGAATGTTGGAGCAGAAGTCCTATTCCAGGCACTATTGGCCCCAAACTCAATTGTCATCTATGGACCTCTCAACATTTCAATGTTTTGAGATAGATTGAACAAAGGGAGGTAAAACCACAGGAACTAAAGGCGAAAAAGGACACCAGCCCAAACAGTACATGTCTAGAAATGTAGGCTAAAGTTAATATCTGACCTTGAAAACGTAGCTTAAGATGATGTAGGAAGACCTCTCCACTTAGCAATATATTCTACCAATGATCACCAGTAACATTAGAAAATGTATACTTCAACTTGATGTCCCTTTTTTCTCTAGGTTATACTTATTTGCTAAAATAGCATACACCAGCATCAGAAAGCCAAGTTACTCTTTGATTTAGAGGGGCTTAGATTTACTTGATCTTGAGGATTTCTTTTTCTGCAACAGATGAGTTTCTTAGAGGATTTGTAATTCGAGGAAGAAGAGTTTTGTATAATAGTGCAGATCTGGATCAAATGACAGAGGGATGTGACCCAAGTGGTTATTTGACATAAGTTCAATGCTTCTAATTAAACAAAAAAATAAGATGAAAACTCTCTGGTATTTGTGCTAACTCTCTAACTGAAAAACGATGTTGATAGTACCAGTGTATAGTGTGCTATGACAGTGTCGTCAGAGTGAGATTACCAGGTTTGGACATTGTTTGAGAATGGCATGACAGAACTCATACAACATACAAAAAAGGAAGGAGGGTGGTCTTTTATGATTTCAAAGCAAATCATGCTTACGTAACCAAGTCCCTTAGCAAATATTTACAGATGAAAGTCTTTTAAATCAAAATCAATCGAGACCAAAAATTTAACCCTTTTTTTATTATATTGTCGCAAGCTCCTTTGCCCACGCTTCTTTTGTGCTTAACTTCTACACATAAAGTAGGATGAACTACTATTTGCCGTCCTGATTACACTTGGGTATTCAAAACTCGGCAACAGAGATATCAGGGTTTATAACCTTTTTTTATGCCTATCAGGTTGTCAATTGTTCTGTGTGCCACATTCCAGTAGGTGCTAATCTACTATGGCTAAACATTACATTATATTTAAGTTGTACATTACACCTGAGCAGCTGCATAGTTTAACTAAAAAAGGTGTGACGTGTAGCCCATACAAAAAAATGCATGATAGGTGGGAACATATGTTGTGTGTTTGGAGTTGACTAATCAATAGAAAATATAGAATTATAATAATGTGTGGAATGCCATGAACAGCAGAACACCACTACTGAGGAGGGTGCATTTGATGGGCATACCTTATCAAAGGCACTTCAAAATCTGATCTGTTGAGGTCACTGAAGGTAAGATCTATTATAACTAATCACTGGAGATCCAAGCTGCTGCAGAGGGGCAACTGAAGATCACTCCTGTGATGTTAAGCAAAGAACTGACTCATCATAGCCATCAGTGCAAAAGTCTATAGAGCAAATAAGGGCCCTGGGATGTAATCTGCCATTTGGATGAGGATTTAATTGCCCAGGTTAGTCTTTAGGAATATAAACATTATAACATTCTTTAGATGCTTTCATTTTTCTACTGGAATTTTTAACTAAAGAAATGGTGATGCAATGTTATAAACTAAGGCAAGGTAGCTTAAAGCAATATAATATTTGTGTCTATCTATGCCTCTAACTAGCCTAACATCATTTTTTGGTGCCACCCTTTGCTCCGGCTTGCACCATTCCATAAATATGGCGCCCGGCTGGTGCTCAGGAATGGCACAATCCGGTGCTAAACTTTTTGATGCAAAACTACGTTAGTGCAGTGTTGCATCAAAAAGTATAAATATTCCCCTCAGTGTCTTTACTGAGCAGGAAAAGTCGTTTTTTCGTTCTAAGCTTTGAATTTAAACGCACTCAGGTGTTGTTTCTGCAATGAGAAAGCCATCGGTTTTCATTTGACTCATTAATAAATAAAAGGATTAGGTTCTTCTATAATTTCTGAAGATAAAGAGACGTAATGCTGTGCTGTTTAGTGACTAAACATAGCTCAATGTTTTGTCAATAACGCCGAATCGATTTCACAAACTGAACACGAGGCCTCCATTTATGCGCGCGCTCACTGGCCTCTCAGGAAGCAGTGATGTTGCAGATAATGGGCGAGCTGCAGGATATTTTGTCTGTCAGGGTGGCACGCTGATCTTATTAGACAACACCCAGAAGCGTTGGGGGCTTGCGTTCGTACAACGAACACTGGCTGGATTACATACTGGTAATTCAGAAGTAAATCCGTAAACTGTTTTTTTGCATAAAACAAAATACATTTTTTATATTCTGCCCGTACCATTTTGTATAACAGATTCATAGTTTTATAGGTACAAATATTAGGGTAAAAACTGTATTATTAGTTTTTTGTCATCAAGCTCAAAATATGGCAAATTTTTGGGGATATATTTTTACTAACCATATTTTATGCGATAATTCAACCGAGTCATCGATACAGAGAATCCACCAAAATACCTAGACCACAGAATGAATGGCTGACCAAAATATACTCATCTATATTTTAATTAATATATTTTGGTAATTTTTGAGGTGCAACATTGCTTTATCTTACAGACAGGCACAATGAAAGAGAGACAGAGATGGATAAAGCTGAAGGTTTTTCAAACTACAAGGTTTTCAGGAGG
The DNA here is from genome assembly GCF_031143425.1 of Pleurodeles waltl. NCBI lineage: Eukaryota > Metazoa > Chordata > Amphibia > Caudata > Salamandridae > Pleurodeles > Pleurodeles waltl. The sequence goes on along the minus strand of NC_090445.1, from coordinate 1,458,529,876 downwards.
TCTGAAATGTCCTGGTTCATGAGAAACAGATAGGTCAGAGAAGCATAATAGGCTATAGGAGAGCCAAAAGGAGGGCAGTTTGAAAGTTGAAAGTAGCATGTCCCAGGTTATTTATTCTTGTATATGGATGAGGGCATTTTAAAGGTGTATGACTTGATTTGAGCCCTTTACCAATAAGGCATTTAGGGCTACTTTAGAAATGTGTGATCCAGTGGCAGTTGGTGAAGTTTGAGAGTGGTGGGGCTGGGCTTGTCCCAGGTATGGGGGGGAGAGGGTCACATTGGGGTGGTGGGTGATGGCATTTTTTGGGAGGCTAGTCACTATTTCCTGTGCAAATCTTATTTAACATAAATGAGATAAAATGGTGTAGCGTGTTGGAGCATGTTTACACTATATTATAGACACATATGCAATATGCAGTGAATAAAATTAGCAAAATTGCCATGTATTCACACTTCACTGTATAGGCAATGTACACATAAACTGGGCACATAATGTGTATGCACAGTATGTCACACAGACTGTACAAACCACATACATTATACAGGTACGTCATCAAAATAACTGTAGATTCATAATATGCACACATTATATTGTACCCATGCCAAACTCACAAGAGGATATATACAGTATATGTCGTTTTTTGTGCATGTGGACTAAATAAACCAATATTATGAGCACTAATAGCATTGTCACAACAACATATACTCTAAAAATTCCTCTACAAGCTAATACTGCACACAATAGTATGCAGTGAAAGGTTGCGTATCGACTGTTCAGCACTTAGAAAATGCGGCAAGTAGACCTTTTTATTTTAACATGCACACACAACTTCCGTCCACAAACTAGTGTGCGGCTCTGCCCACGCAGAAAACGCACACCCATCCAAGAAGGTGGTGGCAGGATACTGACGTACCCCAAGCTGTTCACGGAGAAAATAAAAGTAAACTATTTTTAAAGTAAAAAAACATCAACTACACAAATCAAAGCCTTTATAGAAGCCTAATGAATATCCAAACATTCCCAGCTTTATGAAAAAAAATGCATGTTTTCTTTTCAATCGGATATTACCGCAACATCGCAATCAGAGACTTTAAACAAATAAGGACAAAAAACTATTTCACAAACGCAAAATAAAATCCCAAGCTCTGCCTCGCCCATTTGTATGCTATCCAATACACACTGATTTGACTCTGAAGAGCACAGCTTGCAGGCCCAGGCTTTAAGAGTTTTAACACATACTGGTTGCAAGCGAAAAGAAAATAGATAAGTTACATTAACACCTTACCACTTTGAATAATGGCTATTGATGTCACGTTCCGCACCACAGACATCCAAGAATTGCTTTTGACAAATTAAGACTGAGTGACCGAAATAAACATAGTTTACTTATTGTGCGTGATTGCCCCATTGGAGGAATGGGAACGTCATTCTTTATCCTGCTGCTTGAAATTTAGTGCAGCACAGTTATTTTCCTTACATACTGTGTCTCAATGCAAAGCGGCTAAAGGTACCTGCAGGTTAAACCCTGAGCTCTAGAAATGTATCAGAACAGTAAAGACAAGCTGTCTTGCCTTGTTGAGGAGCGAATACTAATTAGAAACAAAGAAAAAATATATTAAACACTTTACTACAAATTGGCCCAAAGTCCTGCCTGTGTAACACAGCTATGATTTCTCCAGAAAACCACTAGAACTACAGCATGGGGCCTTAATCCTAGCAGAGAGGCCCTGTATTTAAGGGGCATGGAATGTCGACCACAACATTCTGGTGGGTAGTATGTGAAAAGCTGGAGTCAGTGGTTAGCAGCTGACACAGGTAGGCAGTGAAAAGCTGAAACTGACAGCTATTATAAGGAACTCATACGAATATTAAAAACTTCATGCCACCCCTGCCCTAAGGCTTTTACTTCCACATTTTTCAGTTAGACTGTAAAGCCAGCAGGGACTGTGGTGCTTATGTTCACAGTGATATAACATCTCTATGTGGAAAATGTTTCAAATATACCTGTTGTCTCTAGCCTCCCATTTTAACTCCTTGCCAATTAGAGAGTGCTACAGTGCAATGAATTATTCTGCTTTTTTAGAGTGCCCCAATTATTTATCCAAGTGATTGCAATTATTTATTTATGTCAATGGTCTCGGGCTCAGTGACCTTTGAGTTCAACATAGGAACTGGCTGAGTATCTCTAAAAATCACACATAAATAGTTCAAGAAAAATAGCCTGAAGCGACACAAAAGAGGTAATTAACGAAACGGGCATTCATTTTAACAGGCCCTTCAATAAATGTAACTATCCAAATAGGCCAACCACAGCTGACATTTTTGTTGCCTCACCTGATGATATAGAGGGAAGCTTCAAGCCAGGCGAGCTGGGGATGCTAATTGACATAAACACACGCATATGCGATGCGCAACAACTTGCTCTTTGCTCCACTGTCCCCACGAATATGCTTGCTGGCAGTAAATCTAAGGACACACCGGAGCTCAAATGGCAACCAGCATGAACTGAAGTGCGGGAAGCAGCACCTCAAGTCTGTGCAGTGTGTCTTCAAAAGTCCAGATGACACACTGCGCACACTTGATTTCGTGGCTTCACGCTTACAACCTCTAACTCATCCTTTACCAACTCGTCACAGGGTCTGGTACCACCCCACCCTGTGACAAGTTGGAAAAGGGTGTGGTGACAATGGTCTCCTCTCCCTGATTGACGTGGAGGCCTAGCGCAGCAGGGCTTGAATCTGAAATGCCCAGGGCTAACTCTACCTCCACGTCGTCAGGGGGTGGAGACTGGACCTTGATGCAGTGTCTTTGCCGAGTTGATGAACTCACAGGCCTCAGGGATGTGAGATTGTCATCCCGAAAAATACTCTAGACTTTGGGCCCGCCCAGGGGAGTACGTTTAAGGAAAGCATCACCTCATTGTCATCACAGCAACAAGTATGGTCAGTTTGGAGTGTAGAACAATCCCAGCAAGATAATTCAACATGTATACACTGTGTTTACAAGTTTAAGGAAGCACTTTCAGCATTGTTTCAATGCATTATTTTTCACTGTGAATGTAAAGGGGGCAGAGCCTCGACGCCCTTGAAGAGAAACTGCCACTGGTGTGACCTTTAAGATTGTTGAAAAACACGCGGTTTCAACAAATTGGCCATTATGATTTTCTGCACCAGCCAATCAGAATGGCCGATCGTGACCTTCACCACTCTGGTGGTATCACAAGCTTACTGGATGCAAGTCTTTTTCAGTTTTAAGGAAACGTAATCCACACTTTTATCTAGTTTGCCTCTTGAGCACATCATGTTTTTTTCAAAACAAATTATTGTAGGTGAAATAAATAAAACTCCTGAATTCACAATGTTCCTATTTTGGAGAACAATTTCACGCTAGACTATTCAGAGACCTCTACATTGAAGCACTTTCTGTCTGTATGAAGCTGGCCTGGTGTGTGGTGGACGCCTATGGAGTTATCACCTTATGCCATGTCCAGATACCCCCTATTAGTGAGGTGTAGACAGTGTCTGGGAAGCCAGGGCTCTCTAGAGGTAGCTGTAGATGAGCAGCCAAAACTTATCTAGGAGATATGCAAGGCTTATGCAATACCACTTTAGTCACACAGCACTTACACATATGAAAGAACCATACAGTGTTACAAAAATAAAGGTACTTTATTATGGTAACACAAATACTAAAATACTGTAAAGGCAATACCCCAACTGGAGGTAAGGAAACACACTATTATGTACACATTAGAAGTCAGTGATTAGCATAAAAAGCAATAGCAAATAGTAAAAACAATAGTAAATAATGAAGTCCCTAGGGGGAGACCAAACCATATACTAAGTAACAGGAATGTGAAAGGTAGTCCCCCACCCAAGGAAGTGGTAGAGGGGAGCTGGGGGAACGAGGAACCCCAAAAGGTAAGTACCAGGGTGCCCCTTAGCGACCATTAGAGAAGAGGTAAGTACCTGCTTTTTTCCCCCCAACCCAGAGGAGAACTTTGGAAAAGGACTGTGCAAGACCCTGACAAGACTGGAAGAAACCAAAAGGTGGATCCTGACAGAAGAGGACCTGCAAAAGAAGGGGACCAAGTCCAGGTGCATTGGAGTTTCCGGCTGTGACAAGAGCCACTACCCACCCTTCTGTAGATGCAGGACCAGGTTGACGGTGGATGAAGAAAGTCAGCAGTGCAGCACAGGAGCAGAAGAGGAGTTCCAGAAGTGATGCAAGTGATCTCCCACGTCGGTGGTCATGATTCAGTCAGTCAGTGGTGTTGGAAAACCACGAACAAGCCTTGGCAAATTCAGGAGTCAGAGAAGAAGGTTTTGCAAGGCCAAAGAAGACCAGCAAGGCCCAGGGACTCGACCCAAGGAGGGGAGTCTTAGGTGGCCCACAGCATCTGGGGGAGTTACAAGAAGAGGAGGCAGCCCCCACACAGTCGACCCACAGGCACGAGTCGCAATGAGGCCCAGTTAGCACCCCTGAAGAGGAGTCCCAATTCGCAGGCAGGAGACTGTGCTGTGCCAGGAAGTGTGGAGTGGTCGAGGCCGGGGCTACACGGAGCCTGGAGATACCTTGGAGGAGGAACAAACAAGCCTTGATAGCTGCAAGAGTCACGGTGCACAGGGGTACAGTCCTGCAAGAATAGGCAAGGGCTTACCATCTCCCAAGTTGGAAAGCTGGTAGAGAGGACCAAGGGGACCACTCCAGACCACCTGTGATGCAGGATCCACGAAGCACAGGGGGAAGATGCATGCAGCTGGTCATCGTTGCAGTTGGTGCCTGCTGATGAAGGGGAGGGACACTATCACTCCAAGGGAGATTCCTTCTTGCTTCTTGTGCAGGCTGAAGACTCGTCGCCCTCAGGGGATGAACAGCCATGGAAATGTTGCAGTTGCTAGAAGGAGCCGGAGAAACAATGTTGCAGAGCAGAGTCATTGCTGGAGTTGCGGATTGTCGGTTCCTGGAGGGTCCAGTTGCAGTCCCGGTAGCCAGGAGATGAAGTAAACGATGCAGAGGAGTCTTGCTGGAATCTTGCACGTTGAATCAGAGGACCCACCCAAGAGGGAGTCCCTAAATAGCCCAGCAAGGGGCATTGGTCACCTAGCAGTGTGACCACCTATCAAGGGGCTGTGACATCACCTGCTTGACCTGGCCACTCAGATGCTCCCAGGGACCTCTGCCCACCTTGGATTCAAGATGGCAGAATCAAGTGGCCACTTGGAGGAGCTCTGGGCACCACCCCTGGGGTGGTGACGGACAGGGGAGTTGTCACTCCCACTTCCATTGTCCAGTTTCATGCCAGAGCAGGGACCGGTGGTCCGTGGACTGGTGCAAACCAGTTTATGCAAGATGGACACCAAATGTGCCCTTCAAAGAATACTGGTGGCTTGGGGAGGCTACCCCTCCCAAGCTATGTAACACTTATTTCCAAAGGGAGAGGGTGTTGCCTCCCTCTCCCAAAGGAAATCCTTTGTTCTGCCTTCCTCTGCTTGAGCTGGTCAAGCAGCAGGAGGGCATAAACCATTCTGAGGGGTGGCATCAGAGCGGGCTGCCCGAAAAACCCTAGAAGACTGATAGGAGCAATGCCGGGGGTCCTATAAGGAGCCCCCAGAGTGCACGGAATCATACAACTAATACTGGCAACAGTATTGGAGTACAATTCTGACATGTTTGATACCAAACATGCCCAGGTTCGGAGTTACCATTATGAAGCTGGACAGAAGTAGTGACCTGTGGCCAGTACAGGGGTAGAATAGCTTCCCTGCACTTACGAAGTCCAATTAAATCGAGCTGGAGTTCATAGGGGCACCTCTGCTCATGCAAGGGTGTCCTCACACACAGGTACCTGCACCCTACCCTCTGGGCTAGGAGGGCCTGCCATAGGGGGTGACTTATAGTGACCTGGTGCAGCGACCTGTATTCAAAGGGTGCATGCACCTTTTCATGCAGGCTGCAATGGCAGGCCTGCAGACACAATTTGCATGGACTCTCATGAGTGGCACAATACATGCTGCGGCTTATGGGGAACCCCTGGTGCCCCAATGCACAGGGTACCTAGGTACCATTTACTAGGGACTTATATGTGGGCACCAGTATGCCAACTGTGGGGTGTTGAAAGTCCTAGCAACCAAATTTAGAGAGAGAGCACAGTCAGTGGGGTCCTGGTTAACAGGATCCCAGTGGACAGAGTCGAAAACATACTGACAGCAGGCAAAAAGTGGGGGCAAACATGCCAAAAAGAGGGTACTTTCCTACACTGTCATGCGGGGTGGTATATTTTCACACGCATTTGCTGCTTTATAGAGCGTACACATGCTACGCTCAATGCACAGAAAGCAGGAATTTTCAAATATGCAGCATACACAAGTTGGAGGACAAGAGGAAAATTGTAATGCCATTATCCTACCCGGGATGCGGTAGTCAGAAGAACAAATAGGCCCATACTCTGGGGGCTAAATCTTTACTTGGAGTTCCATCCATGCGAATTCTTTCAGGACAATGATTTTTAAAATCCTGACAAAAGTTGTTCTTTATAGCACACGTTTCTCTTGATGTTTTTGTGAAAAAAGGATAATATTGACAATGTCAATCAGATCTTAGGTTTGTCTGAATTTTAGTACAGGAAAAAAATTATAGTCAGAGCAGATTTGACCTTGTCGACTAATGTAAACATTATTATTATTGAACATGAATCGCTCCATTGGGAATATGATTGTATGAGGAAGTATTGAGCAGAACTCGACCCATAAGGCATGTCACTCCAATCATCACTCATCAGCTACATTATCGCAGCGAAGTACTGAGCTGCAATCACTCCATCAGCCATGTTATCTAATCATGGTCTACTGAGCAGTAATCACTTTGTCAGCAATGTTAGCGTATCTGGACGTCTTGGGCAGCAAACATTCCATCCTCCGTGTTATTTCATCAAGTACTGAGCAGTAATTATTCCATCAGCCATGTTATTTCATTATGAAGTACTGAGCAGTAATCACTGCATAAGACGTTTTACCTCATCAGCAAGTATTAAGAAAAAATCACTCCATGAGATTTGTCAGAGCAGGACTCACTCCGTCATCCAAGTTACTACATCAGAAAGTACTCTACACTATAATTTGCCAGCCATGTCAGAACTTAAGGAAGCCCTGAACTGGAACCATCCAATCATTTTACTTATTAAACTACAATGACCCCCATTATGTCAAGCGCTGGCATACCCTCACTCCCAACTGAGGCCAATGGGTAACAATTTGAAAATACTTCTTCATAGGCAGTGTTCCCTGGTACTTACCTTCCATAAGCAAAGCGCCTGTCCTTGTGGTGATCACCAAATGTATCCCAGAGTCGAAGAGAAACGCTCACTTCATCAACAACATCTCGTGAGCGCTCAAGGACCTACGAAAGATGCAAGCAATAAATTAATGCTGGACATTTAGGGCAATATCCTCTGCTACTCAGTTTCAATGTGAAAACTAAAGTGGATAAATTATTAACCAGAACAAACATTTTTCATTTCCCGTCAGCTCTGGAGCAGCACACAATTCACAAGAACGCAAAAAACCAGTGAGTTACGCTACCAGGACCAATGACGAGATTTTCATGAAACGGAGAATTACTTACACACCTTCCCTTACATCACAGTCCACTCCAACTTTGCTTTTCACAAATATCAAATCTCGTTTATTGAATGCACAGTACCTTTAGAACATTGGTCAATTTCATGCTTGAAACTCGTGATTTTTAGGAAGATACTTTGCAAGAAATACTTCAATAAACACTGGGATGTTTTTTCTCGAAGGTCAGACACGGATCACCCTTCATTTTGTGGTATGTTAGATTATTCCATACATTCAGCACTCTCCATCTCAGTAGGCTAGGTTCGTGCTCCACAAATACCTATAAATTAACTGACTAAAACTAATATTGAAAAAAACATGCTCTCAACACTCTCTTTGATCTATAGACTTGAAAGAATGTTTTGGTGACACCGCAGAGCACTTGTATTAAATGCCTAAATCCAGTACCTGATTCAATTTCAGATTTTGGTAAATCTAGGACACGAATAATGAACAACACTTGTTATTTCTGTATGATCAAATCATACCCCAATTTCAAAGATAACTCTTCTGAGAGGACACTTTTTGCTACTCTGCTTCATAGATCTCAGGCAGGTCCTGCGGGACACCTCTAACTTACACAGCTGATGTTGTATTTGCCCTAACACAGACATGCACCACTACAACATCTTTCATGACTGTTGTTTATTCTATTTCACCGCCTCTGACCCAGTGGCATAACAAAACTTGAGGGGGCCCCCTGCAAAGTACTGGGAGGTGCCCCCTCCCCCACCCAGTCAGGAGGTCTTAGGCCAGTTGCCCACCACCCGTGCACAGTGTACTGTGCTGAGTGGGTCCTTTGGAGCTCGGGCCCCCCACTCTGCGGGGGCTGCCAGGGCCTTTGTTACACCAGTGCTTCGCCCCTGTGTTGGGATCCTTTGGCCCATCATATCTAGTCCACAAAATATGCGGGTATGGTTTTCAGATCATTGGCTTCTTGTTTAAGGGGTATACATTTTCATGTAAATAAGTTAAGTCACTGGGGTAAAGAAGAATATAACATAGAAAACTGTTCATAATAGCTCACTATGCATGTCTGGGGGACCTTTTTTCCACTGCCTGGACTCCAGTGACGACAGACAAGTCAAGTACTTGTCTCTCAGTGTTTGAATAACAGGAGTTCCATCCTGTGTATATGTTCGTGGAACAATATCAATTCTAACTTGAATACACAAAAAGTGATCTAGCTCAATGTGCTAAACACAGAATGTCATTGTGCATGGGTAGTGGATGCAGTCTTTAAGGACACTGTGTAAAACACTTTCTAGGAAACAGTATGTAATACAATTCATTATAAATGGAGAAACCTTACCTCTTGGCAGACGCGGTACTGATCGATGGCCCAGACAGTAGGTACATGCGTTGACAGAAGCTGGTACTGGGTCAAGGTAGTATTACAAGCCCTCGCACAAATAAGACGCGTCTTCCCCACAGCATTATCCCCCACAACCACACACTTGATGGTTTCGACATTAGGTCTTTCGTAGTCCATGTCCGTGTCCATCTATAAGAACCTACAACAAGATAGAAGCACACTTACTTCCCCTGCATTAAAAACTACTTTACACAGGCCCTAAAACGCCTCCTCCACCAAGAGCAGCCAGCCACCGAATGGCACATTTTATAAAATACTTGTGGAACAAAGGCTGAGAAGCTCTTTTATAGTACTCAAGCACACAAACAAGCGTTTTGTTTTGACTGAGAACAATCTGGCCTAGTAAACATATTATTTCCTACTGTTTTCTCTAAACATAAACCTGTTCGAGAAGGTCAAATCCAGCTGCTGCCAGGATGACTGCCGTCATCCAAGAGACCGCTCCCCTCACCCCAGGACCTCAGATCATTTGAGTCTGATCATTTACAGGTTTACCCTGGTACAAACCTGTGTACGTCTGGATTTAACTAAAGCCGATTGCTCCAAAAACAAGCACCAACTACGAGGCACTGTTAAAGCAAACAGTGGAGACAGGTTTCTTCTAACTTTAAATTAGTGAGCCAAAGTATCTGACAATCAACAGATCTTTGTGTCAACGGCGAGATAAGATCACAGAATAGAAAAAAGTCCCAACTCTGTACCGATCTTCGCATTTTTCAAGTGAAGGCTCTCCACCTTTAATTCGAATTTGTGTAATTAAGCAAGGACCACTTCAAACTGCTGTCAAACATTACAGCACAACTATGCAGCTGGTCATTCTAGCAGGAGTAGAACAAGTAGAAATTCTTCCATCATGAAAGAACGTAAGGACCTTTTAACACAAAAAACAAGCTGCAAGTAGGCGTAAATGGCTTGTCTTACCAACATGAGCTCCAAGCAAATGCACACGTATCAATCAATGCAGCCAAAGAGCAAGTGTCAACCCTTGTAGGAGCACACTGACTAATTATCTAGAAGTGCATGCTATGTGACATTATCAAATATGTGTAAATAAATATGGCCTGCGCCAATATCACTGACCTAGGTGTTGTGCAGCGCTATTTGTTTATTCAATTATTATAACACCACTTGTGGATACTTCAGGGAGCCCTCTTTCTGGTTATTCATAAATTAAAAACATGTAATGAACAGAAAAGTCGAACTGAAGAATGGGGAGGGGGATGTTATTCTAAACTGAAGACGATTCACAACTTTTGCAAACCAAACAGTGCAAACATTTATGATATTAAAACTCTATTAGCATTTAGAACAATATCACAAGAGCAGCAAGACCACTGCAGCCAAAACTAAGTATTCTATTTCACGTGGGAAAAACAGACAGTGCTTCAACATACAGGCCTGGCCCAGACACTACCTTTAATCTAGGTGTAGAGTGCTACTGGGAAGGCTTTGCTAATTCTCAACTGTGACTCTTTCAGTCGAGAGGATTGTAGAGCAGCACAAGGTAATACGCGGAGAGCAGTAAGGGCCATCCTGTAAACTGGAGAGCATAACTCAAAACAGAAGCCAATCTGGTTTGCTGAGACGGAGAGGATAAAGGCAATTAGTGAAGGATTAATGTGGCGGTGATAGTCATTGGCTGTGACACCTTGCAGATATTAAATGGCACGGCACAAACTAATCTGAGGCTACTGACATGCCTTGTACTGCCTGTACATCAGGTTCACCATTCTGTTTTGTTGGGAACAACGAGTTAATAGAAATTATTTTGATCTCAGTTCCAGGCCTCTCCACTAACATTGCATATGCTGCAATCTAAACTCAAATACAAACACAGGGCATTACAATAGTAAGCATCTCAAAACGCCAACATTAAAGGCTTGTTCTCAGCCCCGCACTTAGGGTAACTCGACAGCTCCATATATTCCCCGATGAACACACATTTTCGAGTCAAGTACTTTAACCACTATTTTGAGATATCTACATCATCACTCACGTGGTAAAATCACTTTACGGAATAATCATGCTACAATGCTACAAGCACAAGACTGGTGTATGCTGCTTGGGGAAAATTGGCAAATGTGGGCGGTAACAGGAGGACCACACATTGCTAATTTTTACCTGGGAGAGGAGCCCTTCTGCAGGACGACATGGATCTGAACTGAAATGAAAGGATTTCAGTGTAATATGTGGGCCCCCTTGTGTAGATAAATACATTAACAAGCGTGAAATAATTCAATGAAAAGCATCCATCTGCTGACTCCAAGGGAAGTATTAGTGGAGCTGGGCCTGAAGATCACAGAGTAGACTACCTCCTAGACTATATAGTAATGTACTTATGCAATGCATTACATGACTGTTTGTGTTGAAGAGTGGGCCATGCATCAAGGCACTAGTTGGTTTGGTAAGATACTGGCCAGACTGACGGAACATCAGCCTTATGATGTTCAACATAATCTGGACCAAACTTTTGGATTAGTTTTATGCAACCAACTCACACTTCTGCCGCAGTGCTTTGACCTTTTGTATGACAGTCTCTATCGTCACCACACAGAAAATATCACAAACTAAGAGATAATCAGGGTGGCGTATGATCATTCCCCAGACTTACAATGCCTACACTCTTCAAGACTGCAGTAGGGGCACAACTACAGGGAGTCCTCTGAGGTCCTACAGCGTCAGTTAGTGCTTGAGGGAGCTGCAGAATCAGTGGCTTGGACTGGATATTTTGGAAAGGATGGGTGGTGTGATTTGATGGGTTTGTGGTATGCAGAATTAGCTGTGCACTTGCAGCCCTTGGCTTTATGTGCCAGTCTTTGGGGACATGTTCTATTAACCAGATGATCACTGATCTGAACATCTGGCATGAAAGTAAAGTCGTTCAAATATTTAATACTTTTCCCTGGATTTAGTGATTAAATCCAATTTGTCATATGTAAATTATTATTTTGATATATTTTGCTTCACAAACTTACCTTTTCATTTATTACACAACAGTTTATACATATGGGACTTGGAGCTGATGTGTTGTTAACCAGGCCTTAGACATGCACAGCGTCTATGATGTGGTCTGGCTAATGCTTTGAGCTGTCTCAGATGTACCAATGGGTCTCCCCGATGTTTAGAGCGCGATGTCTGCTCCGATGATTGGTCCCTCCAACATCTAACTTCACACTTAACTTCATCTTTAACAAAGTAAATTGGTAGGTTTTTAACTCTGACTAGTACGGGCTTTACCGTTCTCAAAGACAGATTTATATGAACATTAATGCACAGCTGGTAAGTAATACATGCTCAACTTTTCATGGTCCCTTTCTACCTGGAACTGGATGCTACACCGTGTGCATTCACCAGACGGAAAACTTCCAGTGCACCAGTCATTGGGCGATGAGAACTAACAGCACAGTGTTAGCTATTTTGTGGTTTGTCTTAGGCCTGTATTTTATTGCATTTATTGGACAAAGGATAGTCCTTCAAGCAGAAGTGCAGTATATTCTAATAAGACAGTACATGAGAAGCTTTTCAAATGAGGTGGTTAGTTATAGACAAGGGGACCGTTGGTGGTGATTGTTGGGCAGTAAGAGGCAGATACAGGCCCTTCTGGCCCTACATTAAAGAGGTTCATAAAATTACTCAGGATTTATATATGTGCATTGTCCAAAAACATTCAAGTCAGGTAATGCATGGAGCTGCGATGGAATGTTAGAACTGCGGGATAGGCAGAGTTAGCTGATAGGGATTTCAGGTCCAACGATTACTCTGAGTATACATTTAACCTTGCAAAGGGATGAAGCAGTCTGGATGTGACTTGGGGAGGGCATGCCATAGGTCGAGTCCAAGGGGTTTGAAAGATCTGAACCTGAAGCAGCACAAGGTAATGTGTTCAGGCAGGGTGTTTAGGGTGACAAAGGATAAGTAGTGAGGTGGGTTTAAGAATATGAATAACCCGGAATTATAGAAACACTAAGATGACCACTTGTCCTACAAAGTGTTTGGCTGGCATCCACCTTGCTTGGAGACAGAGTGACGTAGATTAGTGTTTGGAAGACTATATGGCATCTCGTGGTAAAGTTGACTATTTTCTTAATAGTGGAGAAAGAGAATTACAGGATTTCCTGTAGTATTTTCAGTTTCCTCATAACCAATGTTGTAGGAGACGTCAAACACTAGATGTATGATGTGGGTGAACTGTCCTTATGTTAGGCAGTCAAACTTCACAGCTGTGGCATTTGAGCTGATAAACAAGTGTACATATATGCTCAAGTTAAAATGCATCGTAGCTGCAAAAGGGTGAGCAATGTATGGTATGGGGACAAGGAACCTGGAAATAATACAATAGTGTGAACTGAGGCAGCAGAAAAAGTGGTACTTTGTGTGTGAGGCACTAAGTATGATGCAACTGAGAGCCATCAAGAGCTGGATCAATGTCATACAACTTGGAATCTTAGTGTGTAAGTTAAGGGTGAACAAGGGGAAGGCTAACAAGAAATTCAGTGGCATACAGGCAATAAGAGAAATCAATGCAGGAAATGATATGAAGATGGTTGTGGTGTACACAGAAAGTAGTACACAGAAAGTAGGATAAGGTGGCAGATGGAGATTTGGAGGGAGTTGACGACCAGAAAAAAGTATTTTTTTGAACTATATGGTAAAAGCCATTCTGGCACCTTACTCAGACCACCTAGACAAAGGCTGCTGACATAGCTGGGTGGTAAACTGTGTTTTTTGCCACCAGGGGTGAGAGTGGTGGAACAGTGTTTATGCTGGTAAGAGATAAGAAAATTAGAGAGTTGTGCAGTGTCTCTATGGAGGAAAGTTGTTGAAAGCCACATTGTTGCTAAAGGAGGAAATATAGGTTTATAGACAGTGAACACCACCCACTCAAGAAACTGAGAAAAAAGAAAGTTGAAATATTGAGTGTTTCTAGGGTGGAGAAACGGGGTCATCCTTTTGATAGTGACTATAGGACTACAACAGATTGAATGCAAAAAAATAAAGAGGGACGGAATACTGAACAATGAAAACACTCACCTCTAGTCACAAAGATCTGGGTTTAATCCATTGTTTTTTTGCTTACCACACCGTCCCAGGTTGAACCCAGCCACATGCAAACCAGTCTTGACCCTGTACCCCGTGGGAACAGTCTAGCACGAACTGCCAAGCCAAGGTCCTCCCTGGACTGGAAACAAGCATCCTAGGACCAGTTTCAGGGTATCACTCAGCATTCTGTCCATCATCTGTTCTTTTTGCATTTGTCACCCTAAGTTGGACGGTATGCCTAGACGTGGATCCCGTGCTCACTGTGCCAGTGGATTCAAGGTAGCCTGGCTGAAAAAGGGTGATATACTGAAACCAGTCCCAAGATGTTTGTTTCCGGTCCAGGGATAATCTGGTTTGGCAGTTCAGGCTGGACTGTTCCCAAGGAGAACAGCCTCAAGACTGATTTGCTTATGGCTAGGTCCAAATTAAGGTGGTACAGTGAGCAAAAGAACTGATGGATTCATCCCAGATCTGTGACTGGGGTGAATGTTTGATTGGTTCTGCATTCTGTCCATCATTTGTGTTTGGTTGATTTTATTGCTTTAAGTGCGCTGGGTATGCCCAGACATGTGCCCTCAGTCTCGCTATGCCACTGGATTCAAGATTGCCTGGCTGATGAAGGGTGATACCCTGAAACAGGTCCTAGGGTGCTTGTTACTGGTCCAGGGAGAACCTGGTCTGGCAGTTCGGGCTGGACTGTTTCCATAAGGAACAGGGTCAAGACTGATTTGCGTATTGCTAGGTCCAATCTGGGGTGATATGGTGAGCAAAAGAATTGATGGATTCAACCCAGATCTGTGACAGGGGGTAAATGTTTGATTGGTTCTGCATTCCGTTCATCATTTGTGTTTGTCTGCTTTTGTCGCCAAAATGTGTCGGGTATGCCCAGACATGGGTTCCTGTCTCACTATGCCACTGGATTCAAGCTAGCCTGGCTGATGAAGGGTGATACCCTGAAACTGGTCCCAGGATGCTTGTTTATGGTCCAGGGAGGACCTGGCATGGCAGTTCGGGCTGGACTGTTCCCATGAGAAACAGGTTCAAGACTGATTTGCATATGGCTGGGTCGAAACTGGGCTGGTATGGTGAACAAAAGAATTGATGGATTTAACCAAGATCTGTGACTAGGGGTGAATGTTTGATTGGTTCTGCATTCCATCCATCATTTTTGTTTGTTTACAACAGATTGAAAACATCCTGTGTAAGAGTTTATGATTAGAGAGAGACTGAATTGACGACAATGGAGAAAAAAGTGATCCAAACTCTAGCTAAAGGGGTAGTGGCTTTATGGTTTGGGGATTGAAATGTAAAGGTGAGGAGTAGGAGAAATTAGCTTGTTAATGCTGGGATCATCTCAAGGACAAAGGGGCATATTTATACTCCATTTGTGCCGAATTTTTGCATCCTTTTTTTGACGCAAAACTAGCTCCATATTCATACTTTGACATTAGACACATCTAATGTCAACATATTAGAGTTTGCACCATTTTTTAGATGTGTGAACATAGCTTGTGTCAGTGAGATTCAAGGTAGGCTTTCCCATCTAAAAAAATGTTGCTAACCCATATCCCCATATTTACCCCCTGTGGTAAAATGACACATGGGTGGGGATAAATAATGGTGCAAAGCTTGCTTGGCACCATTATTTAATGCCTGGGTCAGACCAGGAGTTAGGGGTCCTGTGGACCCATTTCCATGGTTAAACACCATGGAATGAGTCCACAGGTGCCCTCCTAAGGCCCCAGGAACACCCCCACCCACAGCAGAGGGACACCGGAGGATGAGGGACCCCATCCCAGGTAAGTATAGGTAAGTATATATATTTTTTAATTAAAGTGCCATCAGGGGCTCAACTTGGGGCCACCTGCTTTGGCACAGGGTGCAATGGCCATGCCCAGGGGACACTGGTCGCCTCTGCTGGCCATTGGGGTGGTGGGCATGACTCCTGTCTTTTGTAAGACAGGAGTCATGTGGTATGGATGGTTTTGAATCAGAAAATGATGCTAGGCTGGTTAGAGGCATATTTTTGTCTCAAACTAGCATAACGTATTTTTTTGGAGCCAAACCCCCTTCTCCCATACTGCCATCCCCACCTGCCTAACGTCATTTTTTTTTACACTAGCCTACCCTTTGCGCCGGCTTGCGCCTTTCCATATATATGGCACCCGGCTGGCGCACAGGAATAGCGCAGGCCAGTGCTAAACTTTTTGATGCAAAAGTGGGTTAGTGCAATTTAGCATCAAAAAGTATAAATATGCCCCTAAATAGGGTAGATGGGTTATCCTCCGCATTGTGGCAGATATCCCACACCGTCAAAGTCTACACAAGGCCCTAAACAACCACAGCAAGGTAATCAGGTGCTTTGAGCATTGCTGGGCAAGATCTTAAAAATCATGAAATTTTTTCCAGATTTTCTTCGCGGAATGAAGCCCTCAGTGAGAGTATATGAACTTGTGAGTGAGCAATGACGGAAATTGACACATTTTTATCCAGCTTTATTTTCTTGTTGGCAAACTAGAAATCAGAGATCTAGGCAAAAAATCGCTATTCATGAATTCACTGTTCCGTATCAAAAGAAAGGCACATTTTGTAAAGTCTTAGAAGGCCACCACAACAATAAATTGTTCACAGCACTATATTTTGGTCCTCCCTGCTCTCTCAGGTGCTCTAGCTGCTCATATTTGTACTGGGTGATTGTCTCACCATTCCCAGCTCAGACACTGTGTCGCTAAGGCAACAGAGCTTCATGCAAATAAATGTTCTCAGTGCCATTGGCACCATGTGTACCAATTTATAATTCTGCTTACTAGGGCGATTTGTTATCATTCCTTTTTTCAGTCAGTAATCTTAAAAAGGTTATCCCAATTCAGTTTGTCTTTGTCGGCTGTGATCATAAAGTGGTTAGCACTCTACTGTGTGTAGTTTGTCTTTGTATGCCAACCACTGGCTCCATTTGGGTGATTTCAAGTGGCAATCAGTTGTTTGGCCAACTGAAGTGCACAGTCTATGAATTACACCTTGATTGGATCTCCTTGGGACTGGTCTTCTGGCTGAGGAGACTTGCCTGCGTTAGACAGTGACTTCATAGTGTGTATGTTACTTTCTTCTAGTAAAACTAGTTCCCAATATCTATCAGTTATTTTGCTGCCCAAATATACCTTTCATTTCACCCGGGTCAATCCTGGTTTGAGCAAGCAGACTATATCCTGCACTTAACTATAAACTTCCTCACAAGCAGAAGTACATTTTAAATCTTCAGACAGCTACCTACACAAGATGTATTTCTTTCATCTGTAAAGCAACCACTGTGCTGCAGCCAGTCATGTCCACATCTGCTAGCCACCACCTCCTCTGCTGAGCCCTTAATCCTCTTCTAAAGACTGTCATTTTGCAAAAAACGGGGCCTCACACAGTGGTGTATCACAAAATGATGGGGTACCCATGGGAAGGAGTGGAGAGGCTCCTGACATTCCCAGAGTTGGACTAGGACAGAAAATAGGCCCAGATCAGAGTTTTATCTAGTAGCAGTTTTGACTCATGTAAGGTAGTGCAAGGAGTTAATATGCCTGCTGCAAAGAACTTGTGCATTTTGCAGATTACAGAAAAGTAAGTATTTTATGTGAAATGCTCAGTGGGTGGGTTACTGATTTTGACACAGAGATCCTTTTGTTCATAAATTACAATCATAATCTAGCACAGTGAGCTATGAACTGCCACCAAAAATCTGCATGAAAACTGCATGGTACAGGTTAGAAAACTATGATATTTTCCCAGTCTTTGATTTTTCAAATTTTGCTGACATGGGTTTGGTTGGGTAGAAATACATTATCAGTAAAGTCAACCGTAACCGCTGCATTACCTTCTGAATCCTGAGTTTTTGCTTTCCCAGACCAAGCACTCTTAAGAAATGCCTACCAGTACGGATGACGTGTATCCTACACTTGTAGTCCCCTTTGTATTATGTAACATTTTCTATACACTTATTTACACATGCAGGATTCATTGTATCGGTATGTCTGTGGTGTAAAGTGCTCCAACACCCTACGGTGAGGCGCTATAAAACAAATGAAATACATCTGAGAGAGGGGCTGTGGAGAGATGAGAGGCACTGTTGCAGGGTGATAGTGAGGGAATCATGGAAGAGTCCCAGGAAAGATTGCCCTGTGTGCACTGTAACATCATCATTTACCATGTTTTGCAGAATGCACCGTTTCTGCATTTTTTCCCAAAATGTTCATGGGGAGCAAACCCACAAGCCCCATTGTAGCGCTCAGGCTCGCTCACTATGCACCCTATGGGAGCTGATCTGGCAACATTTGCCAGGGCTGCTTTGGGTTCCCAGTCCGGCCCTGGTTGTACTCAATCGATTGCGTCAAATACGAGGGCAGCGCAGTAGCACTGCAGGTAAGAGTGTTCTGGTAACACAATTTTTCATCTCCATTCCAAGAACATTAAATATTAACTGACAAGTCAACCTAGGTAATACATCCAACGCGCTCAAACATTTGGCGAAGGACACAGTAGACGGCTTAAAGTAAGCAACATTATCCAGAGTTCAAACTTCTGACACAGAGAAGAGTGCAGAAGGTTTGGGCCTAGGACGTAATCGGATATGCAGTGCTCCAATGAATAAAAGAAAAAAGCGAAAAGGGAGAAACAAAGTCTTCAACAGTCGAGATGGCTCACTGAATTAAGTACTCTGTTATCTGATGTACGAGGTACAATGCCAGCAGGGTCAACTCAGACTTTCATCCTTATAGGATGCATAAAATCAGTGTTACTAAGTGAGACAATGTTACTGAATTAAGTATTACTCAGTACATCAAGAAAATATTTTGGAAAGGGGTACAGAGAGTCAATATTGATGCTGATTTTTACATAGGGATTACCAGAACTGTCTTAAAGTTTTGAAGTGTATTAACCAACGATTATTACGAATAAAGATATTCATTTTGTTCGTCCCTTAAGAATAAAAGGCTGATTTTGCTAACTGGATTCAAACCTGGCTTCCCTATTTGTAAAACAATTACCTACAGCGGGTGCATCAACCCAGTGAGTAATATTGATGGTATCTCTTAATGAAAGAACATTTTATGAAGAATTCCAAGTTATCCTCAATTTGACCCTGTTACGCTTACGTTTATTTAAGGCACAGGCATGGGCATGGAGGCACAGGCTTCCAGTCTGCCTGGGAGCGCCCTGGCTGGGCACTCACAGCCAATCCTAAAGCTGCTCTAAGCAGCGTCAGGATTGGCGCAGGGCAGGCTGGGAGCCTGTGCCTCCAGTGAGGAAGAAGGAGCGGCGGCGCGGAGGTACGTTTTTTATTTATCTATTTTTTAACATTTTATTAATATTCCCCAATACTTCCCCCAACGCTCCTCCCATCCCATCGTGCTGCCCCGCATACTGCAACCCCGGCGAACCTCGAATGCAAATCAGGAACTTCAATTTAGGGAATTAAAAACGGCAGCAGCATGTGCATGAGGAATAAAAAAAGCAGGCACAGAAAGAGTTAGGCATAGTAAGAGAAAGGTTGCACAGAGACATGTCACAAGAAGTCTGTGGACATTTGAGCATGCTTGAATATGCATGTGTTAGTTAAAGCCACAATATATTATCTCTACTAGTACTTGTTCTCAATGTGATTGAGGTCTCTAGATTTTATCATTTATGTTTCTGGTTTAGCACAGGAAGGGTGTGTTAAGGTCAGGACTTTGAAAGGAATGAAGAAGAGGTCTGTCCAATTTGAGAGACTCAGAGGTTTGTATGTGATCTTTCCTTAAGAAAATCAGGTTGAGGGTACAGTGAGTAATCTCACTGTAGAAAAGGTACAGTGCTGTAAGAGGTTGTTGACCAAGAGGTAGGCTTTGAAGTGGGATCTGTGGGTGTCATTGTCTATTTTCTCAATGGAGGGTGAAATATTCCAAGAAAGTTTGAGCCCAAATGGAGGTGAGTTGTTCCATGTGATAATCAAGGATACAGTGAATAAAACTTTTTGTATCAAGATGGATGATTAATGCATTTGTAATATCGAAAGAGAGGCATTAGAATGAGGAATTTGTTGAGTAAATAAAAATGCCTTTAGGGGACTCACTGTGGATAACTGCAACCCCACCAGTTGTTTCCTGCTATGTGGATGGTATTGTATTCTGGTGGTAAGAAAATGGTATGGAGGATGAGCAGAAAAAGGTTCCCTTGACTGCCGTATAATAAAGGTCCCAGCCTTGAACATGGGCAGATATGGAAGTAACATAGGATACTGGTCAGTAGTGAATGTCTGAAAAGAAGTATGAGGTAAGTAATTGCACCTCCTGGGTCAATCATGTCTATGTGTAGTTGAGTCATCCTTTGGGGAATCAGTCTGTGTTACTTTGGAGTAGTTTGCCCACACAGGGAAACTGACTGACTGCAAGCTGCATTTAAGAGGCAGTACCTATCATGAGAGCTGAAGGCTTTGAACTGGAAAGTATTTTTGTCTGTACCAATGTAGGAGTAGCTTTGTTTCAGGGTATGGATAGTTGTCTGACACGAGGAGGCCACATTGAGGGGTGGCTGGTAGAGGAAGAGCTGTGGATTTAGCCCTTGGGAGTATTTTGGTCTGTCAATGTAGGAGTGATTCTCTCACGGATCAGGGTCCAAACTACATTCCTTTATGCTGGAATTATGAGGCCTGATTTCATTCACAGAGGGTTAATTAGATGATAATGAAGGGGCAGGGGTGTGAAGGAGGTGCACTTTATGGTGTACTAATCATTGAAAATCGTTGGCATGGTATCTCTATTAACATTCATAGATATGGTAGGAGATTTATGGGCCTTTTCGGAACAATGTGGCGAAAATAAGGAGATTGATATCAAGGATTAGATCATGATCTTTCAATTTTCATGTTGGGTGATGTGTAGCTTACAATTCAGATGATGTAACCTGTGACACTAAATTTATTTTTTGAATGAGGTTTTTGTCTTCTTTGGTTCAAAGTAGACTCTTGTCTTCAAAGGCCAAATTTACTAATCCTCGGTTTTAATATCTTGTGTTGCAAGAGGGGTCGACCGTTATGAATTGCTGTTTATGTGATGTATGAAGGTGTGGATTTGATGAGGTAAAATTCAATGAGTGCTTAGTTCAAATTATCTGAGAGACTGATATTGACGAGGAGATTGTGATAAATTTGTATGAATTTTGTGGCATTTTTGTCAATAAATGTTGTTGAATAAAGATGTTGGTACCATTTAATGAATTACATTATTTTGTATTTATAATGAATGGGAATTGTTTTCTTTTTGATTTTAAATATCACAAAGGTGTGTAAGCTCAATAAATTAAAATTAGTTCTGTTTAACGGAGTAAGCATTCACATTTAACAAGCTGGTTCATTGTATTGTGTACACCTTATTTTAGAACACAAATTGCACAGGTTTTGGAAATTACCAGCATTTATTTCCCTTTATCAACCAAACAACCAAGGTGAAATGACGGTTGTCTCCAGACATAGGGGCAGTTTATGGACAGAGGCGCTGCACTATGTGCAGTGCCACTTTCCCTGCGCCTCTTAGCTCCCCCCTACAGCCACCATGTGTGCTCCGTACTTAAAAAATGGCGCACCATGGCGCAGGGTAGGAGGCAATAGCGTCATTTTCATGACGCTATTGATGTCCTCTGCAGGAGTAGTGCCAAAATATTGGCGCTACTCCTGCAGGGTACATAGGGCCACATTCTAAAGAATGGAAGGCCCCAGAGCAGGCGTTAAAAGTGCCGTAAAAACTGGCATAAGGAAATCTCATAGATTTCCTTACGCCATTTTTCCGGCTCCCTAATAGGGGATCACCCCCTTTGCATACATTATGCCTGGCGCAGGCATAATGTAGCGCAAAAGGTTACAGAGTGGCGCAACGCATGCATTGGGTCACCCTTTAAATAAGGCGCAGGGATTTTGGCCTCGTTGGGCCACATTAACGTAAAAAACAATGAGGTTAATATGGCGCAAGGTGGCACTAGGGCACTATAAATATTCCCCATGGAGCCTTATAGCCCGGTAAGGGTAAGACAAATACCTCAAGAATGTCAGAAAGGGCCAGTTTTACAGGGTGACTCTTCCTAAATTAGCAGATGTTAGGATGCCCTTGGTAAGTAAGGGGAGTTGTTTTTCCTGTATAAAAGCAGGAAGTGAGGGTATGCAGCACGGCAGTGACAAGTAAAGTAGATCAAAAGTGACATTAAGGAATAGGGATATGGCAAACAAAACATAAGGAAGCTGTAAACTGGGGGAAAGACCATTGGAGGGTACAAATACTCAGGTGGAGATAAGTTACATTTAGATTGATGGGAAAG
This sequence comes from Pleurodeles waltl, assembly GCF_031143425.1. Lineage (NCBI taxonomy): Eukaryota > Metazoa > Chordata > Amphibia > Caudata > Salamandridae > Pleurodeles > Pleurodeles waltl. The sequence goes on along the minus strand of NC_090445.1, from coordinate 1,458,507,511 downwards.
TGGCAATCTGTGACATCCGATGCAATGGTAAAACTTATTGGAGAGGGAAAACGGAAAGAGTGTAATAAAGAAAGCACAATTAAAAGTAAGGGAGACAGGAGGCAAAAATTCAAGTGACTTGTCGGTTTACTCTGTTTTCATCAAACAAAACTTAAGTGTGATGCAACCGGTTGGCATAAACCAGAAAAGGAGTTATGGGATTAAGCAAGAGTTGTCAAATCAGAATCAAATGTTTACATAAATAGTGGCAAAACAATCTTGTAAATAATAGATTAGTGACCTAAAAAAAAGGATTAAAAGGTAATGAAGACAGATCAGTGATAACAAGAAAAAAAGAGGGCAGGGAGAGGAGATGGAGGTGAAGAGGCTACAGTAGCGTGCAGCATTTTGAAGGAGGCATGGCAAAGCTCTGCAAAAATAATTAAATAAAAATCTTTACAAAATGATAGCAAAGGAAAACAAAACAAATAAATTAAGGTCTGAAAAAATTCAGCCTGTACTAATTTTTAAGCATACAACGTAACAAGTAAGTACATACTTTGTCACTAGATAAGCAATCTTAGGAGTAAAAGGAAGAGAAAAAGAGAAACTGTGATTAATAGAACATTGCACGGAATAATATCATGAGAGAAACAAATTCATAGCTTGATGTCCAACTGAGGATTTCAAGACCCATGTTGGAGAAACAGCTACATGGGGGTCCAGGTGGTGCCACCCAAGGGTGTCCACCCCTGGGGGTTTTCGGGCAGGTGGGGTGGCCCTGATCAGGGTGGTCCCTAATTGGCCAGTTTAGATTGAGGAGTGGGGCTTAGAGATGTCCAAATTAGGTCATTGTGGTCCTGAGGTAGGCTGTGTATTTGGTCCCTAGTGTTAGGCCCATTTTGCTATATTTTGTGTGTCACTAGGTGAGAGTATAAATATTGGTAGGTGTATTGTTCTGGCTTTAGGAACTATCTTAGGGTAATTATGGCAGAAAAGGAGCAGGCAGTGCTTGATGCTCTGCAGGTGCTTTGCGAAGCGGGCAGGAGGACTTGATAATGGTTGGAGCATTCTCGCAGGTATGGGTGGGAATGTCTCAGCCAAAACAATCAGCAGCAAGTGGAGTTGTCGAGGAAGTTTTAGCGTGTTCACTGTCAAAGGCAAAGACTAAGGTGAAGGTGGCTGAGGCTGGTGATAATGGGACGGGGTACTTGGACAAGATAAAGATTCTCTGCTTACTTCAGAGCACGTCTTGGTGGCAGGGAGAGGCAGAACGCTTATGCACGGCCCAAAAATGTGAGAGCGGTGAGTACAAGGATGCAGGAGAAGGATCCGAATTCAAGGTGGGGAAGATGCGTGCTGCATCAGCTTCACCAGTGCACAGGGTGGTAGCTTTAGGGAAGCAGGGTGCTTGCCTGCAATACATAGCGTGAGTGCTCACAGAAAGAGGATGGAAAGTAAAGAATGACTTTCAATGAAAGGGAAGAGGCCTGGAAAAATGGAAGCAATAACGCTGCCACTGCACAGGGGCACAAAGAGTGTGGTTATTAATAAGGACATGATTTATAACAATGAGGCGGATGAGAAGTGGAGTGAGGGCTTGTGTTATGGGGATAGCTTGTCAGTGCTAGCGGTTACTACACAAATTAAAGGGGAAAAAAGGATCCATGTGATCTGGTGCAAGATTATCAGCCTTGGGAGCAGTCTTTAGACCTGGGTGATCAAAGAAACAGCATGTTACATGGAAGATGGGTGTGGGTAGAGGATCCACATGCCATCACACATAAAGCGGTTAGAGAAGACAAGTCAGGAACCAGAACCACAGATTCCGCAGGTTAAGGCAACCTGCGGGGCAACATCGGGAGAATGAGACAAAAGGAGGACAGCTGTGGTGAAGCAGACCAGGCGAGGTTTCAAATGGCCTCTATCAACTGGCCCAAAGTGGGGGAGAGGTTCTGGGCAACAATCCCGACAACGAGAGAGGAGATCCTGTGCGTCCTGAAGCAGTTTGAATCAGCAGTGAATAATTGGAAAACATTTGGTGGGGGTTTGGAGGTGGAGAAATGCCAGGAGTGAGTGGCGCAGGAGATTTTACTGAGTTTGATTGCTAATTGGATCGTGATGAGGAGGAGGAAGAGTTGGAGAAGGGGGAGATACCTAATTGGCAAGAGGTTAAAATGGACAGGGCAAATAGGGCGGACACCAATGTTGTTTGTCCTAGTGCTATATTACAGGAACAATTGGGGTCAGCAGCGGAGGTGGAGTCATAGAGTCAGCTAACGTTGACGGTGTGGGGAGGTGAGAGAAGATCTTCAACATTGGTGAGACGTACATTAAGGCAATGTGACAAAAAAATGGTGGAGCAGTTGGGATCTAAAGAAAGCAAAAGATTCAGTCACAGTGGATGTTGAGGTGAGGACATCTATGGAAGAAAAGGTGTGGGTACAGATTCCTGTGATTTCAAAGTAAGGAAATCAGAAGGGGCACTGGTGGAGGATGATGCAAACAAGGATGAGAGCAACAAGAAGTGTGGTAAAAAGGAGGACAAGGGGAACACTAACAAAGAAAAGGTACGAAGCTATGGTGATGATAGTGAGAAAAGTAAAACCGAAGATTTGAAGAGCTTACCATTATATGGGACATTCAAAACCACTGGGGGCACATATTTTGAATGTGACAAAAGAGAAGATTTGGAAGGGGGAGTTTGTAGATGTCTTTAAACCTTTGCACAGGGAACTCTAATCCAAGAAGGGTTCCGGGGGGGGGCGTGGAAATTGGCTAAAAGGCCTCAGGTACCCACAACCATTGATATGTGGACATCAGCATTTTTTATCTATGCTAGTGTTTATCGTGAAAAGTTTCTGGACAGATCTGTATTCATATTCAAATACATGGATACCATACAAAAAGCACATATGGAGTTTGGGTGATTACGTGGCTCCATTATCATGAGGAAATTAGGCCAAGAATTGTATTGAGGCCAGACAAACCTTGGGGTGAGGTTGATAATGAGCTATGGGTGCAATTGATGTACCCTCAACCACTTCCAACAATTATGCATACTACCAGTGGGTTTGTGTTTTTTTTGTTTTTGTAGAGATGGGGAGCGACCCCTTAGGCAAGGGTCGCTCCCCTGGAGGGGCAAATTGTATTTAGACCATTTCTGCCCCCCTTGGGGGCAAATCGGCTGATTTTAGGTGAATCCACAGGTAGGAACTTTGCAAAAAACACCTCTGTTTTCTGTGAAAAAATGTGATGTGTCCACGTTGTGTTTTGGGCCATTTCCTTTTGTGGGTGCTAGGCCCACCCACACAAGTGAAGTACCATTTTTATCGGGAGACTTGGGGGAACGCTGGGTGAAAGGAAATTTGTGGCTCCTCTCAGATTCCAGAACTTTCTGTCACCGAAATGTGAGGAAAATGTTTTTTTTTAGCCATATTTTGAGGTTTGCAAAGGATTCTGGGTAAAAGAACCTGGTCAGAGCCCCACAAGTCACCCGATCTTGGATTCCCCTAGGTCTCTAGTTTTCAAAAATGCACAGGTTTGGTAGGTTTCCCTAGGTGCCGGCTGAGCTAGGGGCCAAAATCTACAGGTAGGCACTTTGCAAAAAACACCTGTTTTCTGTAAAAAAATGGGATGTGTACACGTTGTGTTTTGGGCCATTTCCTTTTGTGGGCGCTAGGCCTACCCACACAAGTGAGGTACCATTTTTATCGGGAGACTTGGGGGAACGCTGGGTGGAAGGAAATTTGTGGCTCCTCTCAGATTCCAGAACTTTCTGACACCGAAATGTGAGGAAAATGTGTTTTTTTAGCCAGATTTTGAGGTTTGCCAAGGATTCTGGGTAACAGAACTTGGTCAGAGCCCCACAAGTCACCCGATCTCAGATTCCCCTAGGTCTCTAGTTTTCAAAAATGCACAGGTTTGGTAGGTTTCCTTAGGTGCCGGCTGAGCTAGAGGCCAAAATCTACAGGTAGGCACTTTGCAAAAAACACCTCTGTTTTCTGTCAAAAAATGGGATGTGTCCACGTTGTGTTTTGGGGCATTCCCTGTCGCGGGCGCTAGGCCTACCTACATAAGTGAGGTATCATTTTTATCGGGAGACTTGGGTGAACATAGAATAGCAAAACAAGTGTTATTGCCCCTTGTCTTTCTCTGCATTTTTTCCTTCCAAATATAAGAGAGTGTGTAAAAAAGACGTCTATTTGAGAAATGCCCTGTAATTCACATGCTAGTATGGGCACCCCGGAATTCAGAGATGTGCAAATAACCACTGCTCCTCAACACCTTATCTTGTGCCTATTTTGGAAATACAAAGGTTTTCTTGATAGCTATTTTTTACTCTTTATATTTCAGCAAATGAATTGCTGTATACCCGGTATAGAATGAAAACCCAAGGCAGGGTGCAGGTCATTTATTGGCTCTGGGTACCTAGAGTTCTTGATGAACCTACATGCCTTATATATCCCCACAACCAGAAGAGTCCAGCAGACGTAACAATATATTGCTTTAAAAAATCTGACATTGCAGGAAAAAGTTACAGAGTAAAACGTAGAGAAAAATTGAAGATTTTTTCACCTCAATTTCAATATTCTTTTTTCAGTTGTTATTTTCTATAGGAAACCCTTGTAGGATCTACACAAATTACCCCTTGCTGAATTCAGAATTTTGTCTACTTTTCGGAAATGTTTCGGTTTCTGGGATCCAGCATTGGTTTCATGCCCATTGCTGTCGCTGACTGGAAGGAGGCTGAAAGCACAAAAAATCATAAAAATGGGGTATGTCCCAGTAAAATGGCAAAATTGTGTTGAAAAATTGGGTTTTCTGATTCAAGTCTGCCTGTTCCTGAAAGCTGGGAAGCTGGTGATTTTAGCACCACAAACCCTTTGTTGATGCCATTTTCAGGGGAAAAAACACAAGCCTTCTTCTGCAGCCCCTTTTTCCCATTTTTTTGAAAAAAACTAAATTTTCACTGTATTTTGGCTAATTTCTTGGCCTCCTTCTGGGGAACCCACAAAGTCTGGGTACCTCTAGAATCCCTAGGAAGTTGGAAAAAAAGGACGCAAATTTGGCATGGGTAGCTTATGTGAACAAAAAGTTATGAGGGCCTAAGCGCGAACTGCCCCAAATAGCCAAAAAAAGGCTCGGCACAGGAGGGGGAAAAGGCCTGGCAGTGAAGAGGTAAATTTTGCCTGAAAAGTGGTGGGAGCAGGTAGAGCATTTTGTCATTGACTTGGCTTTGCTATGGCAGGTGCACAATTACTACATCCCAGCGGATTACAGCAGATTTGAGAGCAGAATTGGAGGTATGTCTGATGTTTCTGACAGGTTTTAATTGAGTTTCCATGTGATCAATGGATGAGGATCTTCATTGGACGGTACAAATTGTTGATTCTGAAGGTTTTTGACTTTTTTAGGAAGGAAGGTGGTGTGCTGATAAGTGACCTTTACAATGTAAAAATAAGGTAGAAGCATTGCTTTGAGTTCTTTATCCACTTCTGATGGCCTTTTTGGTATGGGGCAAGTGGCTGGCGAACAAAACAGTTACCTTCCATGTAGACAATAGAACAGTGGTGGACTTGGCCAATGGCCAAAAAGCCAAAGGCAAGAGGTTGTTTGAATTACTGCAGAGATTCATGTCCGATTGTCTGGTGTTCAACATTTTCTTTAGGGCCAAGCATGTGGCAGATGTGGAAAATAACATTACAGATGCTTTGTCTCGTTCAAAGTGGCAGAGATTCCGTGGTTTGGTGTCCGGAGAAGATCGGCTGAAGACACAGGTTCCTTCTGAAGTTTGGGAACTAGCAGATTGAGAATCATGGGGTTGGTGGAAAAATCCATTGCACTGAGCACAAGGCCTGCCTGCAGAGGAGCATAGGTGGATTTTTTACACAGAGGGGCTCGATAGAGGGATCAGAAGGAAGGAGGTATTGCAGCCAGGAGGAACAACGTTATGTGATTCAGTATGACTAATATAGATAGGAAGGTTTTGGTTCCTACTATTGCAGGAAAACTGGCAGGGATACTTCTACATGGTAAATTCTTTAGAGGCTATGAGCCATCAGCAGGTGAGATAGGTAAGAGGATTCTGGCACGTTGGTCGAAATAAAGTAGGAGAAAGCAGTTCTCTAGAGCACCAATATCCATGAAAAGGTTGATCTTGTTGGTCTAGGTAGTGCTGGCCGCAAGGGGTTGAGAGTTGAGCATGTGAATGTCACATTATTAACCAGTTCCGTTTATTAATTGTGATGCACTTAACCATCCTTTTTAGGATGGGCATTGGTGCCAGCCCTACCAGAATTCAACATTGCAGCCTGAAGGGTGCAGATTTGTTCAGGTGGCGCTAATCCGTTGTACAACACAACCGACTGGCTAACTGCATAAATGACATGTTTCTTAGTACATAACACGCAAAAGAAATGTGCTGTTAAGATTGACAGTTTCTGATTTCCTCCCAAAATGCACAGATACAATTCTATTTGATTTACTGTCACGTTCAACAACAATTTTAAATTTGATTACCTTACATGCATACGGGCGCTCAATGCATGGCTCCTTTATCCAGATGCTGAATATGAAATAATAATGATGGAAACATGTTGGATAAATAGGAATTTAATTTTTTGAAACTATTTAATGCTACAGAGTAGGCTAAAAAAAAAGTATGACATCCACGAATCGCTAAAATGCCACAAAGCGAAAATATCTATCCTAAAATGTGAAGAACTTCATTATTTCTTGATAGGGCAGTGTACTTGTTCAGAAAACAAATGAAACGTCACCACCTGCCAGGGGATATTTAAACTTTTAAAGAATTTGCTGGCAAATACCGGCGAACATTAATTTGCCATATCACATGGTATAGTAAACGTTTTAATGCTCTTCTAGTGGTAACAAAACAAAGGCAGGAGTATTAGAAGCTAATGGCATAAAAAACCCTCCAACCTCAGTCATACTGATGCCCATCTTTTATTAAGACCTCCATTCTGAGCGTTGCGGTGTTGGTGCGATATTCGTCACACTCTCAGGGTTATTTAACGAATGCGATAATACGGACAAATGCAGGTTTTGCCAATAAAATAGGGAATAAATAAGGATAGTAGGCCCATATTTAAACTTTTTGGGTGCCGCATTTGCGTTGTTTTTTGACGCAAAATCGGCGTAAACTTACGAAATATTGGTGGTCATTACGACCTGGCGGTCAGAGACCGCCAGGGGTAATGTGGCGTCCATACCGCCAACAGGCTGGCGGTACGGAGGCCCTTATTACGACCGCGGTGCTACCGCCGTTTTAGCCCCGGCGGTGATAATCCGCCAGGGCAGCGCTGCAAGCAGCGCTGCCCTGGGGATTATGACCCCCCTTCCGCCAGCCTGTTTCTGGCGGTTTTCACCGCCAGGAAGAGGCTGGCGGTAAGGGGTGTCCTGGGGCCCCCTGAACTGCCCATGCCACTGGCATGGGCAGTGCAGGGGCCCCCTAACAGGGCCCCGGCCAGCTTTTCACTGTCTGCATAGCAGACAGTGAAAAGCGCGACGGGTGCAACTGCACCCGTCGCACGGCCGCAACACCGCCAGCTCCATTAGGAGCCAGCTCCTATGTTACGGCCTCATTCCCGCTGGGCCGGCGGGAATGTCATAATGGGGGCCGCGTGAGTGCGGCCGCACGGCGGTTACCGCCCGCCAAGGTCGTAATGACCCCCATAATTGTATTTTGGAAGTTTGCACTGCTTTTGCTTCAAAAAATGACGCAAATGCGGTGCTAAAAAAGTATAAATATGGGCCTTAGTGCTATACGCCCCAAAAGCCGCATGACCCAGTACTTTCCAGAGATTTCTTGTCCTCGTAAAAATCGGCATGTTGGATTGACCACGTTAAATTTACCTGGGAAAGCCTGCACTGGACTTTCACATTCACATATTTGGACGTTTATGGGAATGTGTGTAGGAACTCCGAAAAGAGGCTTTGGAATGAGACACGAGAGTCTCTTCCGCAGAATGGAGTTTCATAAATCTGACAGACATCTTCTCAAATCCAGCACAGATCAGACAGAACCATGACACGCAGAGGCTAGCACGGACAAAGATAATAAGTGTAGCTTTGTTTATAGGAAAACGCTTTTCTGTATTGCACACAAAGTTGTATTGTCTTATGGTGGTATAAGGTGACTAAGACTTTTATGGTAGCAACGCCTCTCTAGGTAAAACAGAATGGTGGTAGTGTGTTAATAGTTTTTCCAAATGACATATGGTCAAATGTATTTCCTGGCGGAGAAGGAATGGAGAGTTTCCTCCCGGTCAAGACTATGGCCTGCCCACCTGATTCAAATGTGGCAGGCCATACTCTGGCTCTGCTGTAGTCAACCTTTAACCATAAGGCTGTCGAACTTTTGGCTGTATGTCTGCCCACCTAATTTAGTCAGTCAGACATATAGCTGTTTTTCAATGACTGTCAGCACCTGAAAAATTCAGATGGTCAGGGGCACTGAAAAGTGCTCAATGCCCCCTTCAACATGATAGAAAACTCCCATGGCCAGGGGGCACTGTTTTGTTTACTGGACAGGACCGGTAGATATTTCAAAATTTGGAAATATGGAGACAGAATAATGACCTCCATCGCCCTAGCCGAGGGCAGGCCATCTGACAAACAATAATTTGGGCCCATTGTCTGATTATAATGACAGTGGTTTCAAATATAGTACCAGCCTTCACAGTGTAAGAGCTAAAGAGTCTCAGAGGAACTATCTAGGCCTGGTGCTCATATCTGCCACAAATTTAACCATGCACTGCTTCAGCCATGTATATGAACAGAAGCTTTCTTGCAAACGTTATAACAATAGTACCTTTGCTGCGTTTCACAAGATATATTGGCTCCTTTTGTCACACTGCATAACCTTCAGCCATCAGGGCCAGCCCCTCTCAAGTCGGGTGTTTAAAACAGCCCTCAGGAATCTTTTCCTGGCACCAAAAGCAAAAGGATGATTGATATCTCACATAGGACCCTACGACTTTTGCACTTAGACTTTTGCACTCAGATACCAGCTCTGTGGTTCCAAAAGGGAATGATGCAGTGGTGAGTTACAATTAAGTTTCTGACTCGCAAATTGCCCTTAGTAACTTTAACTGCTAATCCGGAGGTGTAATAGGGGCACATCCCTCTTTCTACTAAATCACAAGGCAATATACAAATGGTTTGCGAACCAAAACTGTAAACCACTGAACTGATACCAACTCCATAAAGGGGAAGGTATCCCTTTAGTAAAGTGGAAGCAGTGCCCATGGGATAATCTCCACCTTGTCAGTGAGAACATTCAGTATCTGGGGAGCCGAACTGGTCCCTCATGGTCCCTTCCATATCACTCAGAGACGTTCTGAGGTCCCGGGGTCTCTATCTCTCTCTCTCTCACAATCTCTCTCAATCTCTCTCTGGAGTTTAGGGAAGCCGCTTTCATCCATTACCTTTTTATATTTTGGCACTGGCTGGATGGGTGGTCCGTAAAGCCATGGCATTTCATGGAAAGTCACATAGGGCTTTAAGTAGTCCCCTCTGTAACCTCTCACTGTTCTACTACACCCCTCACAGTCTCTGTTCCTGACTCCCCAGTATTCCCTCCAATCCCCAGTGCAGAATGGTTCCCTCACTGCTTCCTGCCCATTATCTTGGCAGCACACATGTAGTTTGGCTTTACAAACATTTGTTGAATTACTGCACACGTCAAACCATTCTAAAATGGCTGCCGTACATGTACGTACATATATGGTGGCCATTTTGTAATTGAGCATCAAAAAACATAAAAATTGTCCTTAAAAGACAGCTGTGCTGCATGCATATGCTCAGTAGTCATCTTGTAATAGTGTTTCTTGCGCTTTTTTCAGTCTCCATTACAAGGTGGCTACAAGATATAATCACAGATCCATGGTGACATTCTAGTTCTCCCCTGCCTCCCCTTTCCCCCCAAAAAAGACTGGCAAAGCCAAGAGGTCAGTATCTGGTATCAAAGACGAGACCTACTGGATTTGCCAATGCTTGCTTTTTAATTCAGTGCTTGTCTCTTAAAGAGATAATGTCATCATTCAGTGAATGCAAGTACAGGGACAGATATTTGCTGTCCATTGTCGGCCTCCATTTCTGCAATTGCAGCCATTCCCACAGAAATGCCAAAGAACTCCTTCCGGCCTCACAAATGTTAATGAGGCAAGAGGTTTTTACAACTCCTTGTGAATGGGTATTTTGGGATGCGACCAAATAGCGCCTCTGATGCACCGCAAAAAAAACAAGCATTTGCAATGCAATTGGTCTTGCATTTGCTAAAGTTAGAGCTATTAGCGTTGTAAACTGCTAACAGGACTTTTCTTGCCACATAAATTGAAATGAAAAGTAAAACAGTTGACATAAGCGAGCCCATTCAAAGTGCTATGGCCGCCATGCGCATGAGTGCGAAGGAGAGACGCACAAGGAAAAAGAACTTTGCTTGCTGTCAAACGTAACAGCAATCATGCAATTATCCTTGTAACGGGGAAGTCTGCAAGGCGGTAACAAAAACCATCCCAAGGAGGGACAAACGTAAAGCATTTACCAATGATAAAAGATTTTTGAAAGGCAAGCCTACGAACAAGTGAAAGTGATGGACGTGCGGTGGGTGTGATTAAAAGCCCACAATGCTTACTACAGGTCAAAGTGCTTGCATGCTCCACCTAAATATGTGGGGTCATAAAACCAGTAAGTGTGCAAAACAGACTGCTTTTTATTAGCAAGCGTGCGCACATTGTGCCTGTAACTCACAATTTACACATGGACAGCTCTGTCATTTTTGTATTAGCCAGTGGTGTATCTATATGGCTGCCAGTATGTACTGTTTCTTCTTACGATAGGCAGTTTACTTTTAACTCATATTTTCAGCCTGCTTTTTTAATCGTCCTTTCAGACATTCGAGGCCCTCCCAGCAGGGACCTAGCTACCAAGGGCACAGCAGATGCTGTGGACAGGGGCCCAGGTCTCTGAGGGGACCACTGAACGTTGATAAATGCTTTAATTTTCTACTCCTACAAAAGTCAACAGATCCACTTTCCTTGCTTGCACCAGGGTCCATGGCATACTTGTACACTACTGCCTCACAGTACTTGCCAAGTTAAATTTTAGCTTGAATGTGGGAACATCTTTTGCAATAAGTATTCTTCACATCTCAAAGAGCATGCACTGGAAGAATAATTAGAACAGAAATATCTGAAAATCCTTTGGGTTTCCAGGTCCAAAGACAGAATTTATGTTGGCATGCACTCAGTGAATGAAACGGTATATGTATGGGTTACGTGGTATCCATTTACATAACTTACTCACCGTGGGAGCACAACATCACAGGCTTAAGTTTCCTAAACATGCCCGACAAAGGCACCTTGACTATTTCTGTCCGCTTCTTGCCTGTCTTCCCCTTTCATAGTCACGGAGCACGGTCACAGCGGCATCTTTGAGGTCGAGAATGCGACCTACCATCTCGCAAGAAGCGAGAAGTAAGTTAAAGCGTAGAACAGAAGTACGGAGAATCTATGGATTTAGACGAAACTCAACAGGTGGTCAGGGGCGTGACAAAGGCTCCCGCAGCTCCTGCGGTGCGGGGGTGGGGCGAGCTCCAGTGGCCCCCCTCAGCACAGTACCTGATCTGCGTGAGTCCGGAGGAGGCCCACTCCCATATTCAGAGCAGGGGGTGGCTTCCAATTTCGTTATGCTACTGCAGGTGGTAGCTACATAACTGGAGCTAGAGGAACTCACTCATGAGCGCAGGGGGAGGGACCTGTGCTCCTCCCCTCTTTTATGGCTGCCCCCTTCAATACTGAGAGTCTTGCTCTTCTGATTGCACAATGGATTTTGTTGGAAGATAATGCAGATTCTTCCGACAAGACAATCATACATTTTGCCAGGACAAAGTGAGATGGGTGAAGCGAAAAAAGGATGCACGAGCCCTGCGAACCAACCCAGGCCCCGCGTAGTGAATGGTATCATCCAAAGCATATAACTCACTACCTAGGAATGGTCATGACGTCATCCTTCAATGGTGCCAACCATTCGGTCCCTTCAAAACAAAAAAATGGCATTTACACCTACATTAAAGAGGTACCATGGAAACAGTGGTGTTTCAGTAAAACCACTTCTTGCTGTTTAAAGCCAGGATTATCCTGGTGCTCAAGGGGCCTCTGTGGCGAACAGAAGCCTCCAAGCATCAGAACTAAAGCCTGACATCCGTAGAGTGCCTAAGCAGCTCCATCTTCCAGGGTCATCTAATGTTGGATTTAGGTCTGGCTAGACCACTGACATGTATGATCAATGTTTTATTTGTACGGGTGGTTGCAGGTGGAGAGCAGAAACACTCTTTTTGAGGGCCTGGGTTTATTTTTTATCCTCAGACCTTACCTCAGAGCAATAGAGCGAGAATGACCAAGAGAACGATAGGAAACAGCTAAGGAGGGAGGGATGAAGAAATTACTCTCAAGAGTGTGATTAGGAGAGAATGAGTGCAGGTGGTGGAAGAAAGAGGCATGAGGTGGAATCGAGCGACCCTTGACCCTAGGGTAGGTCGCTTCCCCGCCGCTGCAGCTCCACCTGCCCAGGCTCCTGCCACCTCCCAGCAAAACCAGGAAAACCGTAAGTACTCCCCCGCCCAGTCCCTCGCCCAGCCCCTCGTTACTCACCTCTGTTTTCTGAACTTCTGTCTTCTGCTCTCTCCTTCAACTTTTCTTCGTACCTCTGCTGTCCTCTCTCTGTCCATTTCCCTTCGCTTTCTGCTCCTCCCTCTGGTAGCCATCTTCCTCCGTTTTCTGCTCCTCTTCTGCAGCCCACTTGCTGCGTGTTCTGCTCTTCTCCTGTGTCCTTCTCTTTCTCCTCACCGCACTTTCCTCGTGTTCTGCTCTCCCTCTGTGTCCCGCTAATCTTCTTCACGGCATTTTCTTCCTGCTCTGCTCTTCCTCTGCGTTCTTCTCTTCTCTTCTTCCTCACCGCATTTTCTTCCTGCTCTGCTCTTCCTCTGTGTTCTTCTCTTCTCTTCTCTTCCTCCTCACCGCATTTTCCCCTTGCTCTGCTCTTCCTCTGTGTTCTTCTCCTCTTTTCTCTTCTTCCTCACTGCATTTTCTTCCTTCTCTGCTCTTCCTCTGTGTTCTTCTCTTCTCTTTTCTTCTTCCTCACCGCATTTTCTTCCTGCTCTGCCCTTCCTCTGTGTTCTTCTCCTCCTCTGCACCCCATCCTACGTGTTCTTTTCTTCTTCTGTGTTCTTCTCCTCCTCTGCACCCCATCCTGCGTGTTCCTTTCTTCTTCTGTGTTCTTCTCCTCCTCTGCACCCCATCCTGCGTGTTCCTTTCTTCTTCTGTGTTCTTCTCCTCCTCTGCACCCCATCCTGCGTGTTCTTTTCTTCTTCTGTGTCCTTCTCCATTTCTGTGGTCTTCTCGTCTTCTGTACTCTTCTCTCCTCTTCTTCTGTGGTCTTCTCTTCTTCTTCTGTACTCTTCTCTCCTCTTCTTCTGTACTCTTCTCTCCTTTTCTTCTGTGGTCTTCTCTTCTTCTATTCCTCTCTTCTTTTCTTCTGACTCCACTCCTCCTCTGTAATCCATCTCCTCCCTTCCCTATCTTCTTTCCCTTCCCCTCTATCTGACCCCCCGCCCTCTGCTTTCCCGCCGCCACCACCCACTCGGCCCCGCCCCCCCCTGCTCCCATTCGTCGACCCCCCCTCCCGCCCCCAGCTGACCCCTCCTCCCCCCTCCTCCCTCTTATGGCGGCCGCTGTGCGGCGCGATAGATGGCGCACCGAAGGCGCACCAAAGGCAAGCCCGTCTGCGCCTGCCCGCGCCTGGACCGTGCCCAGCGCCACGACCCCTGGCCCCCAGCACTCCCAAACCCCGCAGCACCGCTACGACCCCACCTTCCTCCATGCACTCAACCCGGGACGCTCCAGAACCTGCTTCCAAGCCAACCCGAAACGCACTCATGGACCCTTCGCATGCCTTACCTGCAAACACACCTTCCACCGCGACTGCACCCCGCCTGCCATCCCACGCGCCAATATCCATCTCAAATGCATCCTCATCAACGCACGCTCCGTCCACAAGCACGCCATTGAACTATGGGATCTCCTGGACTCCACCGCACCGCATGTCGCCTTCATCACTGAGACCTGGATGAACCCCTCCTCGGCCCCCGACATCGCCATAGCCATCCCCGATGGCTACAAGATCACCAGGAGAGACCGCACCAACCAAGTCGGAGGAGGAATCGCCATCGTATTCAAGGACACCATCCACGTCACCACTTCCACCGAAGACACCCCCCTCGCCGCCGAACACATGCACTTCCAGATCCACACCGACCCCAGGACCACCCTCAGAGGAACTGTCATCTACAGACCCCCTGGACCACGCGCCCTCTTCAGCGAATCCATCGCTGACTTCATCTCCCCGCACGCCCTAGCCTCGCCGGACTACATCCTCCACAGAGACCTCAACTTCCACCTGGAGCAGAACAACAACCCCAACACCACCACCCTGCTCGACAACCTCGGTCTCAAGCAACTGGTGAACACCCCCACCCACATCGCCGGACACACGCTCGACCCCATCTTCTCCGCCAGCAACCACGTATCCTTCAGCCACTCATCTGTAATACACTGGACCGACCATAGATGTGTCTACTTCACCTTCATGCGCAAGACTCTCCACCTCCGCACACAACCCATCCCACGCAGACATTGGAACAAAATCCCCACGGAACAGCTACTCTCCACTCTCAGCGACAACCAACCCACCTTCTCCACGGACCCCAACAACGCAGCCCTCAGCCTCACTCATTTGATAACCAACTGCGCGGACAACCTCGCACCCCTCAGACGCCTCCCAAGACAGACCAACACCAGAAAACCTCAATGGTTCACAGACACCCTCAAGGAATCTAAAAAAAACTGCCGTGCCCTCGAGAAAGCCTGGTGCAAAGACCACACCGTAGAAAACATGTCTGCCCTCAAAAACGCCACCCGCGAACACCATCAGCTGATCCGCGCCACCAAAAGAACTTCCTTCACAGACAGACTGGACTAGAACACTCACAACAGCAAAGAACTCTTCAACATCGTCAAAGAGCTCTCCAATCCTAACGCCAACTCCAACTCCATCACGCCCTCACAAGATCTCTGCAACTCCCTCGCTACCTTCTTCCATCGAAAGATCACCGACCTACACAATAGCTTCGGTCACCAGACCCAGCCAACCACCACAGAACCTACAACCCCAGCCATCACCCTCAACGCCTGGACTCACATCAGCGCGGAGGACACCAAAGCTACCATGAACACCATCCACTCCGGTGCCCCCTCGGACCACTTCATCTTCAACAAAGCCGACGACATCATCGCCCCTCATCTCCAGACCATCATCAACAGCTCGTTTGCTTCTGCCACCTTCCCTGAGAGCTGGAAACACGGGGAAGTCAACGCCCTCCTGAAGAAACCTACGGCGGACCCCAGCGACCTGAAGAACTTCCGCCCCATCTCGCTCCTCCCCTTCCCTGCCAAAGTCATCGAGAAGACCGTCAACAAGCAACTGACCAATTTCCTTGAAGACAACAACCTACTCGACCCCTCCCAGTCTGGATTCCGAGCCAACCACAGCACAGAAACCGCCCTCATCGCAGTCACAGATGACATCAGAACTCTGATGGCAACGGAGAAACAGTCGCCCTCATCCTCCTCGACCTCTCGGCTGCCTTCAACACAGTCTGCCACCGAACCCTAATACCCCGCCTCCGCTCCACCGGCATCCAAGGACAGGCCCTGAACTGGATCACTTCTTTCCTCCCTAACCGCTCCCAAAGAGTCTACCTCCCTCCGTTCCGCTCAGACCCCACCGAGATCATCTGCGGCGTCCCACAAGGCTCCTCGCTCAGCCCGACTCTCTTCAATGTCTACATGAGCCCCCTCGCAGACATCGTACGCAAACACAACATCAACATCACCTCCTACGCCGATGACACTCAGCTGATACTTTCCCTCACCAAGGACCCCACCAGCGCCAAGACCAACCTGCAAGATGGAATGAAAGACGTCGCAGAATGGATGAAACTCAGCCGTCTGAAACTGAACTCAGACAAAACGGAAGTCCTCATCCTCGGAAACACCCCGTCCGCCTGGGACAACTCTTGGTGGCCCACGGCCCTTGGCACCGCACCAACCCCCTCAGACCACGCACGGAACCTCGGATTCATCCTGGACCCACTTCTCACCATGACCAAACAAGTCAACGCCGTATCATCTTCCTGCTTCCTCACTCTCCGCATGCTCCGAAAGATGTTCCGCTGGATCCCCGCCGACACCAGAAAAACTGTGACCCACGCCCTCGTCACAAGCCGCCTGGACTACGGAAACACCCTATACGCAGGAACCACCACAAAACTCCAAAAACGTCTTCAGTGAATACAAAACACCTCCGCCCGCCTCATCCTCGACATACCTCGCAACAGCCACATCTCCGCCCACCTGAGACACCTGCACTGGCTTCCCGTCAACAAAAGGATCACCTTCCGGCTCCTCACCCACGCACACAAAGCCCTCCACAACAAGGGACCCGAATACCTCAACCGTTGCCTCAGTTTCTACACACCCACCCGTCAACTTCGCTCCGCCAACCGCGCACTCGCCGCCGTCCGCCGCACTACAGCAGGTGGGAAATCCTTCTCCTACCTGGCGGCCAAGACATGGAACTCCCTCCCCGCCAACCTCAGGACCACCCAGGACCACCTCGCATTCCGGAGGCAGTTCAAAACCTGGCTCTTCGAGCAGCAGTAACCCCCCCCCTAGCGCCTTGAGACCCTCACGGGTGAGTAGCGCGCTTTATAAATATTTTTGATTGATTGATCGATTGAGACCTGGCATATTTTGTCTTGAGCTCTGGCCTTCGGCAGCACAGCCGTGGACTCCTAGGAAAAATGATGGACCCATGCGCTTTTCTTTTTTTTTCCCTGCAAATGAAGAACTGAATTTAACTGAACGTTACGGACATTTCTTCATAGAATTTAATCCGATTACCTTGATATCATGAAAGTCTTTACTTGGCTCGAACTAGTGCAGCCTTCTGATTGAGTGAATTACTGATACATATTTATTCACGACTTTGGAAAAACAATGACAAGTATTACGAGGCCAAGATATCCTCTTGTTTTTTTTTTTAATAACATGCTGACACGGGGTATCGCAAAATCCTCTACAATACCCACAATCTAATGTGATGCAGTTGACAGGTGCTGGCTTTTCATACTAAATTATCTAGATATTAATAAAAATGATAATTGCAGGTATCAAATTAGAAAGTTCAGATGTGTGCTGCTACCTATTTGAGAGGCCAGAGAACTTAGAAATTGACGCGGCACATGTCAAGGATATGCCATACATGCTGCTCCTATATGTGCGATAAATGGTCCCTAATACAGAGCTTTAAAGAGCTATGTTTCCACAATATGTAACAAGGCATTAGAATTATGTATTATTATGTATAATAATGCAAGTGGACTAAAATATACCCACCTTATGGTTTCTGTGCTACCATAAGATTTCTTATTTTTACAGTTTTTTTTTTTATAGTTTTAGTTTTTGCATGCGCCAGAGATCCATTTTAGTGTATGGACATGTTAATGGTTTTAACTGACTGTGCAATAAACTGAACTAAAAAGGTCTGACGACTTATTTTCTGCATCTATTCTTCCATCAGACAAAACTACACTCTGCACAGTGCATGAGTACACAGCGGTAACAATGCATTACAGTGTGAGTGGTGCACTGATTCTACTAGGGTTTTTCAGGACAGGTAAGATCCTGCGGGCAACCACTGCCCTTCAATTGGACCACCTCCTCCCAATGTCCCTTTATCCCCCATGCCTCCACAGAATGTTTCTTAAGCCTGCTGCTGTGTTCTTTCTGCACCCCACCTCCCATGATGCTTCTCTCCCTTTCTTGAGCTGCGCTACAGTTTCATCTCTTTGTCTGCTCCATCCACAACATGTCTCTTCAACCCATTCCTTCCCCACAAGTCACCTTACAGCTCAGAACTATCCCAGTTGTGTCTCTTCAAATCTGGTTTATCACCCACATGTTTCTTAAGCTCCATCCCCATCCCCACTGTGTGTCTTCTGCTCCTGTTCATCCCCGAGCTGTATCTTCTGCCTCACTTCCTCCCCTGTATATGTCACCTTCCACGCAGTGTCATGTCAACTCCGTTTCTGCCATTTACTAACCCTTCAGCCAAGCCCTCTCCCGTTGAGTGTTCTTTTAACTCATGTACCCCCCACAGTTTGCTCCAGTGGGACACTCTACCTTTTAGACTACATAAGGTATTCTTCCTATGATTTCACTCTATGGACAGATGTTCTGTGGGTCAGAACTGGAGGATCTGTTCCACAATGCACTTAGAAGCAGAAGTATGAACTGCCTTCAATGGGCGTGGGAGACAAAAAACTGTCTCCTCCAGTTGGATCTTCTCAAAGCAACAACTCAACCAATTTTTGCCCAACCCAACAGAAGCAGGTTCCAAGATAGGATAATGAGCAAGGTATATTCCAAGGTATATTCCAAGGAAGGGGCTTTGGGAGTTGCACTTGAAGTGCAACAACAACGGGGACCAACTCAGAAGCTGAATTTGGCTTGCTCTGCCATCTCTCTTAGTCCACCCTAAGATGAGAACCCTGACAGCACCACACTAAAGTAATTCAAAGGAGAAATGTGATGAACACTGCAAGAGGTATATGTGTTCATAGAGAGAGGCAGCATGATTTTTTGGTGCAGCATCTGTGGATTTGGAAGCTCACACCTTGGTGAGTAGGGACAGAGGAGATAGGAGGGAAAGCAAGGTGTACATTAACTACATTCATCTTAACAACCCTGTCAGATGCCTATGTACGCAGATGAGGGAACATGGTGAAAAAATATTAGGACTATCACACAAAAGGAAGGGCGCAAAAGAATGACTAGCAGAAAACTGACAAAACAGAATCAACACAGAACCTTAAAGGAGAAGGGGGGTGAATGACAGAAAGAGAGACAATATTCAAGCAATTTTAAAAATGCAGGGCTCTCTATTGGCCAACTGTCCAAGAAACGTGGATGGAACCCAATAATGACATAGACCCACAGGCCCTGCAAGAAAAGCTCTACTATATGTTACACAGTTGAAAAAAATAGATACACCAAGTGTTAGGAAGCAAAGGTAAACTGACTGAACACAAAAGAGTGAGTGGTAAACTGGAGTGCCATTGGCTCAGATCATTGATTGAGGTCCCCAAGGCTTAAAAACGCGAGACCTAGAAAGGGAAATCAAAAAACCCATCCAAACGTCAAAAAGGTGTCCATATTCTAGTATAGGTCCAGCCTGGAAGCCTTTAAAGACACACCCTGTGCTGGATCTTAAAGTTTAAAACATCTAGAATATGCGATTTAATTGTCACCAATCCTTGACCCTTATCCTGCCCCTTCACCATTGCCCCACTAACCTGGAGGGTTCTAGGACAGGACCCAGGGACGTCGTTGGTCAGGAAGCAATTCCTTCAAAGAGGTTTGTTTTCACTGCTGAGACCTGTGTGCTGACTGGACAAACTGTGTTATTGACAGCACCGTTAAGGGGGCCTTAGCTAGCAGGGCTCCTTATATGACACATGTGTGAGGGTGTACACACCTACACTTCCCTCACACATCCACAGTATACAGTCAGCAAGCTTTCCATGCCCGAGGTAGTGGAGCATGTCAGGTGTAGGCGCAAGTCTGGGGCGCTGCACTGTAGCTGATTAGAATTCATTACAGAGTGGGCTGGCCTGCAAAAGGTAAAGAGCTGCTCCCCGCCCTGCCTCATGAGAAGGCTGTAAAGCAGGTTCTACCAGGAAGCAGCAAGAGCCCACCTTTGGCAGAGGTTAGAGCCTTGGAGAGGTCTATAAAGTGTTCAAGCCAGAAGGTTTAAATGAGGGGCAATGGAGTGGAAAAGTGTTGGGTGTGCCAAGAGGCGGAGGGAGGTGGAGGATTGTTTCTTTTATTTATGCCTAGAAGGAGGGTTTACAGTGAGCGTGGGGGGGTGGTGGGGGGGGGAGAATAACAGCCCAATATTGGCAAAATGTGTGCAATTTGGCGGGTATTTTTGTCAATAATTTCGATCTCAATGGCATTATAATGGCCTATCCATTACAGAATGTGGACATCATGGGTGACGTTCCAGTTATCGGTGACATTAAGGGTGGTCCTTCCAAGACACACTGGGGGTATTTCTGGTGATAATCTTTCATTTCTTAGGACACTCCATGACATAATGTGGGCATCTGTAGCAAAATTTCGACAATACTAGCATTAATGGTGGCCCCTTCATAACATGCAGTGGGCATTTTTACAACAATCTCGGTTTCCATACAGCTGCTTAACAGATTATGGGGGTCATTCTGACCCCGGCGGGCGGCGGTTGCCGCCCGCCTGGCGGGAACCGCCATTTGGCTACACCGCGGTCAAAACACCGCTGGTGCAATTCCGACCTTCCCGCTGGGCCGGCGGGAAGGGGGCCTGCAACACTGAAGCCGGCTCCGAATGGAGCCGGCGGTGTTGCATGTGTGCGACGGGTGCAGTTGCACCCGTCACGCTTTTCACTGTCTGCTAGGCAGACAATGAAAAGCAGGCTGGGGCCCTGTTAGGGGGCCCCTGCACTGCCCATGCCAGTGGCATGGGCAGTGCAGGGGCCCCCAGGACACCCGTTCCCGCCAGCCTCTTCCTGGCGGTGTAAACCGCCAGAAACAGGCTGGCGGGAAGGGGGTCAAAATCCCCTGGGCAGTGCTGCTTGCAGCGCTGCCCTGGAGGATTCTCCCAGCCGGGGGAAATCCGGCGGGAAACCGCCGGACCCAGCTGGGCGACCGCGGCTGTACCGCCGCGGTCGGAATGACGTATGAAGCACCGCCAGCCTGTTGGCGGTGCTTCCGTCATTCGCCACCCTGGCGGTCTATGACCGCCAGGGTCGGATTGAGGGCCTATGTGCATTTTGGGTAGAATAAGGCGATGCATGGCAAAGCACCAGCCACTTCATGTCATAGTGTGGGCATTTTTGGTGCTAATAGTAGAAACGCCTTCATGTATTCTTTGCATATTTGGTTTACTTCTGACTATCCCTGGCATATGTATATTATTGGCCCACTGATGACATGTTTTGGGCATTTCAGTAACAGGCTTGGCTATTCCTATAATATTACAAGCCACTGTATAAAAACATTGTGGGTGTTTTTGTAACATTGTATCTGGCTCAACAGTAGTTCATACTGTTTTGTGGAATTGACAAGCTGCTGTGTAGGAAACAAATGTGTCTTTACTAAAAAATGAAATTCTGGTATTTCAAAGAAAAAAATAATTGTATTCAAGTAAAATTAAAATTATGTGTTTTATGATGAAATGTCTTGAGTATCAGAAATTGGTACGTTCTGATGTTTTTGAAAAAGTAATGCATTTTTTAGAGGTTTTTTTTTAAAGTTAAGATGCATACTGAATACAGGAGGGTTACTTATGATTTTGATTCTTTGGTACAAAAGGGCACCTTTTGTTACAGCTGTCGGTGCCAAAACTTGGTGGAGGCATCTTAGCAGTCATATAATGACAGACTGTGTGGTATACTGAAGCTAACAAACAATAACAACATATTGATATAGCTTTCTATGATATTCTTTCACTGGTGATGGTACATGACCAAATACAGTCGGAGTCACCGGTCTGAAATTGTTAGCTTTATGCAATTGAACTGTAGCATTTCTATAAATGCATCCCGGACTTGTTTAGTTCTGGGGCCTTTGATTTGTGATTGTGAGATCTATATTGCTTTTGATGTTTCAACCCTGCCACTTCTAAGCAGAAATTCTGTCACACCACATGGCTAATAATCTACACTGAAAAAGAAAGACTGAGAAACACAAATTGATTAAAATAGTTGATTCAGAACCTCTGGGTTTTTAGCCAACTTAAGTGGGAATTGTGCTGTAAAATGCACCATTGGGTCCTGCTTTTTAACAACAGAGAAGCTCTCTCGATGGAGATGGGTTTGCTCGTTTCATACGCGTGCTTATACCTATGTGACATAGGTGTTTACTTTGTGAATTTCAAAATATAACAGCGAGCACTATGGAGATGTGAACACCGAACAATGTTAAGTATCATTGTAAGGATATCAGTGGGAGATCTGCAAAACTTTGAAATACAATAAGATAAAAAACCTTTAGTGATAACAGAATATTTCAAACGCCTGCCTCTCTGTTTCATTCCAGAACAAGATTGAGCACACCATTTCTGTATCTATTGATCTGAGCCTCTAAGCATCTTTTTATGATAGTGGTATATTTTTTAATTGGAAGATCTCTACATTTTTTCACAACAACCAGAAGCCTCTGCCTACACTTGAACTCGGCAACCTTGCTGTGGCTTCAAACATAGTAGTGGCTTGCGGAGGGAAAAGGGGCAAGGCGAGGTAAGGGGGACAAAAAAATATTAAAAGAAAAAAATGACCCTCCTCGTCGCATCCACTGCGCCACACCAGTACTCCACTGCATGCACAGGCTTCCAGCCTATCCTGTGTTCAATCCTAACGGTGCTTTCATGCTGCTGGCAGCATGAAAAAAGCACTAGGATTGGACGCAGTGCCCTGGCTGGCGGCTCCGAGGCAGAGTGAGAGTCTCTGCCTGCTCTATACACAGTGCCGGGTTGGAGAGAGCCTAGTGCGCATAAGTGTTTGGTTAGCCCGAGACAGCCATCCAAACATACACGCGCACTGAGGGTGAGTGCTGTGCACTTCCTCTTTGTCCCTGTCATGACCCACGGCTCTGCCACTTTTACAGTAAAACCATAATAAACATAGTTTATTATGGTTTTACTGTAAAAGTTTTGTAGCTGCTGCTGCTGGCAGAGGGTGACGCTCCTCTGCCATAGCGGAGGAGCCTCCACTGCTCAAACATTTAGGAAGTGCTGCAGAGTGATTATACGACAAACTAAAAGAGCACAAAAGTTACCAATTGTCATATAAACGGGAACAAAGGCAAATTGTAGCTTACACTACGGTGTGTGGTGTGATAACAGACCATCATTGTCAAGTTATCACCAGACATAAATAGTGTGTCCTATATACAATGTTGAAAAAAATAATGCCCTATTGGAGTTAATACTTAACATCTACAACCAGTGGGTCGTTACTTTTGTAAAAGATATTACAACAGTATTTAGTACACAATATTTACATAAGACAATGTTTCTTCGTACAGTGTTCTGATGTACAACATGGTGTGCTATGTGCTAGACTCTCAGTAAATTAGATGAAAACAATTCATATGACCCATTTATTTAATTAATCTTGATACACATTTTAAGAAGTTCATTATTTACTTTACTTTGACTGGCAGATCTGACAAGTTTGTGATTTTTTTAAATCAATTGTATAAATATTTGCCCAAAATAAATCATTCTCATTGACAAAGGGATTTTCAATGAAAGCAGTCACACACACCCTGTTCATGTACGTGAACTAAATATTCACTTAGGTGGTATGGTACCAGAATATTGTGGCCTAAATATTGTTTACAGATCTTCTTGGCTAAACTCACCTATATACTTCAAATATATATAGAATATTCATAAAACAACATAGCCCTTAAAACATGGAGCTTATCTGTGCAGGAGTGGGAACAGAAAGAAGACGCCTGTATGCCTGTCAATGTTTTAGAATGTTTAAGTATTTTACATATCAGAGTCCTATCCATGTTGTTGCTGTGTATGAAGGCAATAACGGAGGTCATACCAATATATGGGTCCCTATGCCTTGCCATACATAAAATCTACACCAAGTGGAGTGATATTTTTGTAACCGTTATGCAGCCCATGATATTCATGCTACATATTATTATTATTGATATTCTGCCATACAAGCACTAGGGCACCAACTTAGGTGGGTCATCAAATTTGTGGGAAAAAACCCCGAAACAAAGTAAATTAAATACAAAATTATGGAGGCGCTCATTGCATAGTTTGCATGGGGTGCGGTTTATTAGTGGTTTAGGGCCACCTATGATTTAAAGGAGGTAGTCTAGGGAGCCCTCCCAACTGACTGCTCCTTAACATGTTGAGTGCATTATTTTATTAGTATGATTCTATTTTGACTTCTAATCACTTTGTTACTGCTGCCAAAGGCTTGTATTTTTTAACCGACATATTTTTTGTTTTTATGTTGTCTGTCGTAGAATTGCATAACGCTACTGTAGTGAATCCATTTAGTACATATACAGCAAAGCGAGACGGTAAACATTGCATACATAATAAGAAGTTATTGCAACTCAACTGATGCTCAAGAGATGCGTTCATAATATACAATACTCAACATCGCAACAATAAACATTACATTCAGAAATAATGCATGGTTTTGTCCAGCTGCAAACTGTATCTGGGACAAGAACCTGGGAAGAGAAGGAGTATTGGAGGGGGAATGGGTGACCTGGAGGATCTTGGCTGCCTCATGGGAGTCTGTCTAAGGAAGGGAACTCGATGGCGAGTGGTGATGGAAGGACGGATGGTGTGGGACTGTCAAGAAGTATGAGGGAAATAATGGGACTAGCTATCCACATGGGTATAGCACCATGGGACCAAGCTCAAGATAGGGCACCACCAACAACCTGGAATTTAACCCGCTGTAGGGCAGCTTCCCAAGACTTCTAGTCCTTATGCGTGGGTATGCCAGCAGTCTCCACCCATACTCTCCTAAAAATAGGAATACATAAAACTGCTTCTTGCCAAATGCTGCAGAAAAAAAATGCCTGCACATAGTACACCAATTTTGGTTGGATTCCCAGAAATGCTGTGAAATCAGTGGCCTTTTTTAACTTTTTCCATGCGATTATTGTTTGACATCTCTAATTCAAGTTTCCTTGGCATAAAGTAATGATGCGGCAAACGTAGCTGCTTCTATAAAGTTTGTGTCACAAAAACACAAGTAATGTCTGCAAATGACAGGAAAGGTTCATTTTTCGGGTTTCTTCGGCACGGTTTAACTTTGTACTGCGCAGGGTAAATGTTTTACTAAAATAAAAACCTGACTGGCTTCGCGATAGGCATAAAAAGGCCGTTTTTAAGCACTGGCCGAACTAGTTTTGGCAGAGGGGCATGCAAATGCAGGGTGGAATGTTATGACGAGTCACTTTACAGCTGGTAATTAATGACAGTTCTAAATGGCTCTTCATATTCGTAGTAGCTTGATGGACAGAAGAGTTTCTTAGTAATCCTAATCAAGTGAAGGGAACCTCAATGGGGCATCCCACGTGGTATAATGCATATATTTCAGCTACAGTATTATTATAGGGCAAAAGCAGAAGAAATAGAATTCCTGTTCTGCACATTTATTAATACCCATTATGTGATATTTATATTTTTCCCAAAAGGCATAACACGCACATTTATTACTGACTTGATATTCAAGTGAGAGCTTCATTCTTATTTGGCGACTACGCTGGAAATGCTATTTTAGCCACCCGCCAGTACGTCAACGTAAATAAACGAATCTGTAAGGCGATTGGGTGCTGTGCGCCTGTACCCTCATGGCTGCCTACAGCTGTTGTCACAGCAACCCACAACAGACTCGGCAGAAGCACAAGCAAGCCCTCCAACGCGAGGCTGCTTTGTAAACTCCGCTCTCATAGCCAACAAAAACTCGTTGTTTACACCCTGCACGCACTAGGAACACAAACACACTCTGTTGTGCAAACCTCGCAGTTGCTTGGAAAATCATCTCCGGCAAGTGGTTAATTAAACCATCGAATTATACCGGGCGCATCCACACAAGACGCATTAGAGCAGCTTTGATGGCTGTGTTTATTGTTCCCGGCATGAAAGATAACGGATCACCTGCTAAGCGGTGTGACATTACTTCCAGCTTCAGAGCATCAAAGCAGGGAGCTCGCGTCGAGAGCGTCTCGTTCTGGCAGCAGCGCAAAGCGCTGTGTGAGCAGACACAAAAGATGGGATGCTGATACTCAGGGGACCACCGGCATCATCACATCTGCTGAGAGCGGGCAGGGAGGGCATGTGGGGGGGAGGGGCGGCTGTCACAAGTTTAATGTTATGGGTTAATCACAGTACTCAATTTAATTTAAATTTGGGAGGGGGGCTCACTGCCCACCCCGGTTATAGCCTCAGTTTGTTATGACTGGTTGTGTCCCTGATGCTCTGAAATCACCCAAACCAATGAATTTCAATGAGAAGTTCAAGCAAGACTTTTGAAATCTGAAAACCCCGGCGACCCTCCCACTGCTTTGTAACTTTGACAGCCTTGCATGACAATAAAGAAAGAACCTACCAAGCGCGTGCTGGCTGCAGCCCGTCCTCACAGCCCCAACGCTCTGAAGAAGGGCCCCGGCGGTGCTAGGTGGCGGCGGCAGAACTTAGCAGGAAGGCCCGGTGTGCTCCCATTGTCCCGGCTGCGCTTGGCTGCAGCGCTCTCGGGCGTCTCAGGGCGCTGCCCCTGCGGCCCTAGTCTCCCGGAGCTGAGAGGCGGCTCTCGCGGAACAGAGGCAGCAGACACTCACCTCCTGACGTCACCGCATCGCGTCTATTTATAGACTAGCGATTGGATTTCATTCATGAAAACATTGTCCTGGAGGCCAGGTGCGCAGGCGCGTCGGTCGGTGGGGGCGCGCACCCTTCAGCTGCACCGCTGAGGATCGCGTGCGCGCGCTGCATCAGCACCAAGGAAAGCAGTGACGTAACAAAATTGATGCCCCCTCCCCTCCTGCAAAGTACTTGGAGGCCCCCCACTTCGGACTCACACAGGAGCTTCTAGGTCAGGGTACTATGCTGAAGGGGTCCTCTGCAGTGCAGTGGCCTTTGTTATGCCACTGACGAAAGGTTACACAGGACCTTGGCAGGGCGACAGCCGCAGTAGACTCACGTGCTGCTCTCTAGGATCGCCCTCATTTATGCACTTCTCCGTGTGAGATGCATAGCATGCCTCAAAGCGGCTGCTGGGTGACACTAGTCCAACTAAGCTGAGAGAAGCACTCAGCCGCGCAGCCCCCAAGGCAAGTACGATGCATCACAGAAGCGCAGGGCTCAATCTACAACACATATGTGCAGATCCACGACGGGAATATTCTGTTCAAATAACACACCAACCACATTTGGCATCAGAAGGAAACGAATCGCCAAGTTATGGCACGGTTTAATTCCAGCCCGCAAGGAGAGGCAGCAAAGTAGTCACACACAAGCCATGGCTGCATGTGGGTCATGTTCAGTACAACACACACATGAACACACACAGTATTGCCACACGTTTAGTTGAAGTGATAGGTACCAGAGGAACACACAGCTGACATGCACGACAACACGGACAACCCTAGCACTTAGTTCACTCAAAAACAAAACAAACAGTAAAATGCGAGCAAATCACAGGACAACTTTCACTATTGGAAGTAAAGGCAGCAGTTTATTCAGGCAAAATCATACTGCTTGCAGGTGGCCATGCCTCAAGCCGAGCCAGATTTGTGATTGCATTAAACATCATCAATCAGTCAAATCAATCAGCTTCATCAAAATCAGGACTGCTGCCCATAGATCAACACTGTCAACACCTATCAAGTTATCTACATGTTGAGACATTAATTATTTGCTTTGCAAGTAAAGCATGCAATCTTCAGGAGCTGGAGTTTTCTCGCCTTCGCCAAGGGAGGGGGGAGGTTTAAACCTTTCAGATGTTACGCTTAACTCGCTACCTTGCGTGTCGTCTAAGCCCTGTTCTTCGGCGGGTCTGGGTTGCGAGTGCTGTGCTTTATTTACTCCCGCTAGCTGTTTTGCCCTGCTGTAGGGCACCCCAAGGCAAGTCCAATATTTCAGCTACCCCTCTGTGACTGGGTGTGGTCTTAGGGGATTCTGGTGAGAATTGTCACAACGACTCTGGGGCTTACACCCTTAGGCAACTCCCCCCAGCAGAGTGATTTAAAAAAAAACAGTCCCCTAAGGCCATGGCTTTGCAAAGCTTTGCCCAAAATATCTTCAGTGCCGCTTCCGAAATGTCATACAGCTTCGGGCACCCTTGCTTAATCTGCTCATGCCTGGTACTTTGCCGTCCATTAACCCTGCAGAACTTAAATACTGCCACAATGAGTATTTTCATCTGGCATCCCGCATTTTGCAAAGGTGTGGCATAACACCTCCAAGAACTGAAATTTGCTCCATAGGCTGCTAAATTCATGTCTAAATTAAGGGCCTCCTGCCGTTCGTCACAGGGCCAAAAAACTCAGCAAAATGCCTATCGGGCAGCGGGTTGGCTCCAACAAGCATGACAGCGGCACCACTGCTCCCTTTCCCATTTGGTTAGTTTATGATCTCCTCAGTGGTATGGCCAGCTGCTTATCCTCCACTCTCAAGTATTCTAACTGCAAACATGTATTGCTTGCCTTTACCTTTGATGGGGCCACTAGCTCACTCACCCTCTAAGCACCAAAAAATGCTAGCGCAAATGTGGATTGAAACAATGCTGCCTAAAACTGGCTGTTGGCAACTGTTTCCGCTGCTTTAATAAGCCTACTAAAGCTTTGAAAAGCTATTGTGAGCCTCGCATCATGCCTAGCGTCTTGCAGGAGCATCCTACCATTCACGGCGCCTTTACATGGGGTTCTTGCCCAACACCACCTTTGTGAAATGTGCAATTGCGGCTAGGTGGAACTGTGTCCACGACTTCTTCTTGGTATTTAAGGCCCAATTCAAAAAGTGTTCCACCGCCCGGGTTGCTAATTTGTTGTCCTTGAATGACTGTAACTCTGTCACCTGCTTCACTGCCTGTGCATATTTCGCATAGCAGTTTGTAGATTCTGTTGCTAACGCATATTTGATCAGCAATAACAGGACCTGTAGGATGCTGGCCCTCTGTGTAGTGTGCAAAGCTTGTCACACTGTGCAGGGGGTCCAGGCAACCACACGATTTACAGAGGTAAAAACTAGATCACCTAATGCTCTAATTTTTAAGGTAGCTTGGTCTAGCAGTCAGGCCAATCTTGGAGAAGTGCAAAGCACCGGTTGTACTCACAGTATCAATCATGCAACTAACACATTCAAAGGAATAACTCAAGACCAATTTATAAAAATACTTCAGATTTTTATATACTTTTTAAGACCAAGATTATCAAAATTAGTTAAGTAAATTTTGAAATACGGATTTTTGAAGTTTAATAAAAATAGTCTTTTTGTGTATAATTACGCACCATAGGAATCGATGGAAAGTCACCTTTAAAAATACATATACAATCACACAGTTGCTTTACCAAGTTCTTCTTTTGCAGGTTGGTTGCGGTCATAGGTGGGCACACTGTGACAGCTGGAGAAGTTCAACAGGCTCCCAGTTCCAGCAAGAGCAGCAGTGAAAAGTCTCTATAGCTGGTGCAGGGCTGCTGCAGGGGACCACTTGGAAAAGTTCTGTGCAGGTAAGTTCAGAGGCGGTTCCGTAGTGTCCCTTCAGAGTGTTGTGGTTGCAAGGGGTGAGGGATTCTTACGGCACAGCAGGTTCTTCATTGCAGGGCACAGGGTGGCCAGGTGCAGAGCGAATCGGTAAGCCAGGAGTTATGCGCAAAGATGCCCTTTGGATCTGGAGGTAAGTCGCTTCAAGGGTCGTTTGCAGGACAACAGGGGCCCTCTGGTGGGAGATCAAGGGTGTTCCTGAAGTCCCTTGATTGGGGTTTCTTCCTGATCCTTTTTCAGCCCCAGGCAGGCTGGTTTTCCTGGTGTCCGGCATCAGCTGACCAGTACCAAGGGTATTGGTACGGTTTAACCACTGGAGGGCATAGTGCCACCAAACTTGGCACTCTTGCAGGGTTTGTCCTTGCAGTCATAGGTTTGTTGTTGGGTCTGGCTGCGACTTCCAGTTCGGGAGCTAGCAGCTGGTCAGTGAAGTGACCCTCACTGGGTTGCTGGTTTCTTCTTTGTTGTAGAGTGGTACCTTCACTCTGGAGGGAGTTCTTGGATGACTGGAGAATTCTGGAGGTCCTCTGGGGTTCTTGATGTCAGTTCAGTTGTCCAGCAGTTACGCAGTGGTGATTGCTGGGTCCTATGTGCAGCAAGCATGGTTTTCCTTGTGCAGCAGGTCCACAGTTCTCGTGCCTCGGATCTTCTTGGTGCTGGTCTTCTTTGTGTCCTTCAAATGTGATTATCTGGTCTAGGGATGCTAATAGTAGGGAATACTGAATTTAGTGGGCGATTTAGGGGGAACCTGAAAGTGTCCAATGGGACACCTATCTTTGGTAGCTCACCCACTACAGTGACCACTTCCTTTGGGGAAGGTCACCTACCTATCCTTGAATGGCTATTTCCATTCCATCTGAGATGGAGGAAATGAAATGGAGTGTCCACCTCACAGGCAACACCTTAGGGGTGGTGCATGCCAGGTGGGGCCACTCCTCCTGCCCTTTGTGTAGTTTCCCACCTTTGATCCCTCCAAACGTGGGGATTTCCAAAGGAGTTGACCATCTACTGCTAGCAGCAGGCGGTAAGCCCTTTGAAGCTCGCCACCAGGGCAGTGCACATTCCTGAGGGAGGGAGTGTTAGCACCTCCACTCTGGAAGAGCATTGTTCCACAAACCAGTGGGACAGACCGCTCCCCCAAGGTTTGTAGATTGGGTGTCTGGAGGTGGCAGGCTAGATAGAACCAGTCAGCAACCATGCCAGGGCAGTTTGTTTTTGCAGGGGGCACTTCTGAGGAGACCCTTGGGTACATTTAGGGATAAACCCAATACTGGTATTAGTTTGGGTTTATCATTCTGAGTTGTTTGATACCAAACAACCCAGGGTTCAGCGTGGCCATCATATAGCTGGTAAACTCGTGTTGACCAGTGTCCGCCACATATTAAAAGGGATGCTCTGTTTACACACTAGGTCCCAGGTTTAGCAAGGACACAGTGGGGGCATATTGCTCATGCAGGTATGCCCTCACATATAATATAATGCACCATGCCTTCGGGCTGAAAGGCCTGCCAGAGGGGTGACTTACCTATATGGTATGCAGTGTATAGTGGATAGGGCACTCAGGCAGTGTGCCATGTCGAGGTTACATTTTAGGACTGCTCCAGGTCACTCAGCCTGCAATGGTAGTGCTGGGTGCATCTGGGTTCATGGCCCTAGAGGTTGGCACAACCAGTTCTGCTGGCCCCAAGCACCTACCCTTAGTACCCCATGCCCTGAGTACCTAAGTACCATTTGTAGGAGGCTGGCCTGGCTTATAGTGGGTACCTGATGGTACTTACACCTTGTTCCAGGTCCAGTTATCCCTTATTAGTAGATCAGTAGTGTTCTAGCAGCTTAGGCTCATAGAAGTAGCTATAGCAGAGCAGCTTAGGCAAATCTAGGAGACATGCAAAGCTCCTATTATACCACTTATAAACTCCTTGGTGTCCTCTGACATATGAGGCCAGTGAAACAATGGAACAAGTCTGTCCCAAGTTTTACTCTGGCCCAAATGTCCAGCCAAAGGAATATCATGAGCCAAAGTCAGAAGAATCTCCCTATATTCCAAAGGGATGACCAATCTCCTAGCAGCTCCAGGCTTAGGGTCCCTTGACTCATTATAGAGGAGGTTATCTTCCCAATAGACTTTATGGCTATCAGTGATATCCCCATTCTGCTGTTTGACAGCTTGCTGTCTTAAACCCTCTAGTGTGGGACAGGTCTGCTGTGCCACACTCAGCTCTTCCCTAGCAGGCCCCCCTGCACCCAAACGCTCAACAGTGTCTGCTGCGAGCTCATCTGGTGTAGGTTCTGCACAGGGAAAGGATTGCTCTTCCTCAAAAGGGGAATCTTCTGGAGAGGGAGGGATAGTGGGCAATTATTTACCCTTTCTACCCCTAGCTTTTGGGAGCACTTGGTCCATTCTTCCAGGACCCAAGTTTCCCTGTCCTCCTTGCTTCTGGGCCTGAGCCCCTGTGAGAGCAAAGATATGCCCTGGAATGCCCAGCATTGCTGCATGAGCCTCCAACTCCACTTCAGCCCAAGCTGATGTCTCCAAATCATTGCCTAGTAAGCAGTCTGCAGGTAAATCAGTGGCTACCACAACTTTCTTTGGACCAGTAACCCCCCCACCAGTTGAGCTTCACAACAACCATGGGGGTGGCTAAGAGTGTTGTTATGAGCACCAGTCACTTGGTACTGCTGACCAAGTAGGTGTTGTTCAGGGGCAACCAGTTTCTCAATCACCATAGTGACACTGGCTCCTGTATCCATGTAGGCCTCAACCTCAACACCATTTATTAGGGGAAGTTGCTTGTACTTACCCATATTAAGGGGACAAGCAGCCAAGGTGGCAAAGTCAATACCACCATCAGAGACTAAAACAGCCTCTGTGGTCTCCCTAACAAGACCAACCCCAACTACATTACCAATGGTGAGACCAGCTACACCCTTCGATTGACTATTTGTAGAGTTCTTCCCACCACCACTGCTATAACTAGGGGCACTAGAGGTCGCAGTTGGGGTTGTGGTAGTGGGAGCCTTCGTGTTTTTCTTTGGACCATTGGAATCACTTGCCCAATGGCCTTTACTTTTAAATAAATAACACCATGGCTTCTTTTGATTGTTTGAAGAGGATTTGGGCCCACCTCCCCCAGAGGATTTTTGTGGGCCTGATGAAGACTCAGAATTCCTTTTATCTTTGTCCCCACCCTTGTCAGAGGACTTACCATCCTTCTTCTTGCCATCCTTGTCACCACCTGTATGAGCTTTTCTGCTCACTCTTGTTCTGACCCATTTGTCTGCCTTCTTTCCCAATTCTTGGGGAGAGGTCAGATCTGAGTCTACCAAGTACTGATGCAACAAGTCAGACACACAATTATTCAAAATATGCTCTCTCAAAATAAGATTATATAGGCTTTCATAGTCAGTCACCTTACTGCCATGTAACCATCCCTCCAAGGACTTCACAGTTTACAAAGTCTGTCCAGTCTTGAAAGGTCTTTTTTCTGGTATCTCTGAACTTTATCCTGTATTGTTCAGTGGTTAAGCCAGATCCATCTAAGAGTGCATCTTTCAAAACTTTGTAGTTGTTGGCATCACTCTCCCTGACAATAAGGACTCTGTCCCTACCTTTGCCAGTGAAAGATAGCCACAAGATAGCAGCCCACTGCCTTTGAGGGACCAACTGTACCATACAGGCCCTCTCAAGTGCAGAAAACCACTTGTTTATGTCATCCCCCTCCTTGTAAGGGGAGACAATCTTATGCAAATTCCTTTAATCTGTTTCTCTAACAGGATGACTATCAAGAATATTGCTGCTGCCACCATGGGGTACTAACCCCAACTTCTGTCTTTCTCTCTCTACATCTAGAGACTCCCTGTCTAAGGCCAACTACTGCTGTCTCAGCTTCAGCCTGGCCTCTTCCAACCTCAGTTTTCCGAGTCCCCTTCTGGGGTGTTATCCTCAGGGTGGGAGGCTCGGGAATTCTCTGACACAGAGGTGATGTGGGAATGGGCAGAAGTGAACCTATCTCTAACCACCTGAACTCTAGTTACCTGACCTTTTGGAGTGAAAGGTGCCCTACTTATGTGTGACCCCCTCCTACTACCAGCTTCACTAGATGGCCTGATAACTGAAAGGTATTTGGAAGTACCCTCCCCAGAGTCCTCAGGGATCTCCACTAGAACTATATTGGCACCCCCTTCCTCTACCTCCTGATCCTGGGATGCACCAGACTGGTTCTGGTCACTTTCAAGGAGAAGGCTAAGGAGAAGATCTTTGATAGGGTTCTTACAAATCCCTAAGCTTCTTTCTATGCAGAGACCCCTCAAACATTTTAAGCTTAAATTGTCATAAGTTGTCTGCACAACTTTGGGAGTGGCCTCTACTACAGACATAGTTGCAAGAAAGAGTTTAGGAGAGAGAGAAAAAAAAAGTTTAGAAACTTTTCAAGAAAAGAGAACAACGTTTTCAAACTTTTTAGAAACTTTTTAGAAACTTTTTAGAAACTTTTTAGAAAGTGAGTTAGACTGTTTAGGTTAACTGTGTATATTTCTAAGTATTTAGAATATGTTTTTCTAATGAAAAGCACAAATTACAAAGTGGTAAAGCAGTTACAAGTACTTATCCCACCGCTGCACCACCAATGTAGGAGGCTGGCCTGGCTTCTAGTGGGTACCTGATAGTACTTACACATTGTGCCAGGTCCAGTTATCCCTTATTAGTAGATCAGTAGTGTTCTAGCAGCTTAGGCTGATAGAGGTAGCTATAGGAGAGCAGCTTAGGCTGAACTAGGAGACATGCAAAGCTTCTACTATACTACTTATATCATATAGGTACTATATCATAAGAACGACAATACTCAGAGTTACTAAAAATAAAGGTACTTTATTTTAGTGACAATGTGCCAAAAATATCTCAGATGATATCCCTTAGGAGGTAAGTAAAATACACAAAATATACACACAAACCAAAATCAGGTAAGTAAAACTGTCAGAAAGTAGTGCAAACATTGTAGAATACAATAGGATGCAATAGGCCTGGGGCAACACAAACCATTTACTAAGAAAGTGGAATGCTAACCACGAATGGACCCCTAGGCTAGTGTAGTGTGTAGAGGGTCACTGGGAGTGTAAGACAACACTAAGGGTGTCCAAGATACCCCACCCAAGACCCTGGAAAGTAGGAGTAAAGTACTACTATTTTCCCAGAAACACACTAAACTCGTGATAGAGGATTTTGCAAAGACCACAACAGACTGCAAAGCACTGAAGACGGATTCCTGTACCTGAGGACCTGCAAAGGAAAGGGACAAAGTCCAAGAGTCGTGAAAGTGTCCAGGGGGGCAGGAGCCCACTAAACCCCGGATGAAGGTGCAAAATGGCTGCCTCTGGATGGAAGAAGCTGAAGATTCTGCAACAACAAAAGATGCTAGGAACTTCTCCTTCATGCAGAAGATGTCCTACAGAGTGCTGGAGGATGCAGAGTTGTTTCATTGGCAAAAGACTGCAAACAAGCCTTGCTAGCTGCAAGAGTCACGGTTGAAAAAAAGGGTGCTGCCTGAGCCTAGGAAGGACCAGGATGTCGCCACTTGGGAGAGGAGACAGAGGGGACCCTCCGCAATGTAGAGAGCCCACGCACAAGAAGGTAGCACCCACAGAAGCACTTGAACATGGGTTCAAGAAGTCTGAACACAGTAGGTGTCTCAACACTGCAAAAGAGGGTCCCACAAAGCCGGAGATCAACTCAGGGAGCTGAGCATTGCAGGACAGAGTGCTGGGGAAATGGACTTGGCTGTGCACAAAAGATTTCATGGAAATGTGCACAGAAGCCATAGTAGCTGCAGTTCACGCGGTGCACAGGATTACTGTCTGGAGAGGTGAGGCAAGGACTTACCTCCTCCAAATTTGGACAGTTGGATCACTGGACAGTCTGGGTCACTTGGGTCCACCACTTGTGTTCCAGGGGCCACGCTCAGCAGGGTGAGAGGGGTCCCAGAGTACCGGTGACGCTGAAGTTTGGTGCCTGCTGGAGCAGGGGGAAGATTCCGTCAACCCACTGGAGATTTCTTTGTGGTTTCCAGTGCAGGATGAAGGCAGGCAGCCCCCAAAGCATGCACCACCAGGAAACAGTCGAGAAAGCTGGCAGGATTAGGTGCTACAATGTCGCTGGTAGTCTTCTTGCTTCTTTGTTGCAGTTTTGCAGGTGTCCTGAGCAGTCAGCGGTCGATCCGTGGCAGAAGTTGAAGAGAGAGGTGCAGAGGAACTCTGGTGAATTATTGCAAGTCATTATCTGAGTAAAAGCCCACTGGAGAGACCCTAAATAGCCCTCAGAGGAGGATTGGCCACCTAGTCAGGTAAGCACCTATCAGGAGGGGTCTCTGACGTCACCTGCTGGCATTGGCCACTCAGAGGCCTCCAGAGTGCCCTCACACCTCTGGATCCAAGATGGCAGAGGTCTGGGACACAGTGGAGGAGCTCTGGGCACCACCCCTGGGGTGGTGATGGACAGGTGAGTGGTCACTCCCTTTTCCTTTGTCCAGTTTCATGCCAGAGCAGGGACTGGGTTCCCTAAACCAGTGTAGACTGGCTTGTTCAGGGAGGGCACCATCTATGCCTTTCAAAGCATTTCAAGAGGCTGGGCGAGGCTACCCCTCCCCAGCCTTTAACACCTATTTCCAAAGGGAGAGGGTGTAACACCCTCTCTCAGATGAAATTCTTTGTTCTGCCTTCCTGGGACTGGGCTGCCCATACCCCAGGAGGGCAGAACCCTGTCTGTGGGGTGGCAGCAGCGGTAGCTGCAGAGAAAACCCCAGAGAGCTGGTTTGGCAGTTCCCGGGGTCCCTAGTGGAGCCCCGGGGATGTATGGAATTGGCACCCCAATACCAGATTTGGCCTGGGGGGACAATTCCATGATCTTAGTCATGTTACATGGCCATATTCGGAGTTACCATTATGAAGCTATATATAGGTATTGACCTATATGTAGTGCACTCGGGTAGTGGTGTCCCCGCACTCACAAAGTCTGGGGAAATGGCCCTGATCTATGTGGGGCACCTTTGCTAGTGCAAGGGTGCCCTCACACTTAGTAACGTTGCACCTAACTTTCAGCAATTGAAGGTTAGACATATAGGTGACTTATAAGTTACTTAAGTGCAGTAAAAAATGGCTGTGAAATAACGTGTGCGTTATATTTCTCAGGCTGCTATGGCAGTCCTATGTAAGATTTGTCTGAGCTCCCTATGGGTGGCAAAAGAAATGCTTCAAGCCTTAGGGATCTCCTGGAACCCAAATACCCTGGGTACCTAGGTACCATATACTAGGGAATTATAAGGGTGTTCCAGTGTGCCAATTAGAATTGGTAAAAATGGTCACTAGCCTATAGTGACAATTTTAAAGGCAGAGAGAGCATAAGCACTGAGGTTCTGATTAGCAGTACCTCAGTGACACAGTTAGTCACTACACAGGTGTACACATTCAGGCCACAAACTATGAGCACTGGGGTCCTGGCTAGCAGGATCCCAGTGAGACAGGCAAAAACAAACTTACATACATGTAAAAATGGGGGTAACATGCCAGGCAAGATGGTACTTTCCTACACAACCCCCCACCCCCAAACGAGGGACAATAAGGCTAACCTTGCCCAGATGAGTCTTCATTGTCTAAGTGGAAATATCTGGAGAGTTCATCTGTATTGGAATGCGTACTCCCAGGTCTATATTCCACTGTATAGTCCATTCCCTTTAGGGAGATAGACCACCTCAACAATTTAGGGTTTTCACCTTTCATTTGTTTTAGCCATAATAGAGGTTTGTGGTCTGTCCGAACAATAAAGTGAGTACCAAAGAGGTATGATTTCAACATTTTCAGGGCCCAGACCACAGCAAAGGCCTCCCTCTCTATGGCAGACCGCTTTTCTCTAGGGGTCAACCTCCTGCTGATAAAAGCAACAGGTTGATCCTGGCCCTCAGTGTTAAGCTGTGAAAGACCTGCCCCTACCCCTAATTCAGAAGCATCAGTCTGGACTATGAATTTCTTGGAGTAACAAGGGCTTTTTAGGACAGGTGCAGAGAACATGGCCTGTTTGAGCTCATCAAAAGCCTTTTGACAGCTAGCTGTCCATAATACCTTTTTAGGCATCTTTTTGGATGTGAGGTCATTAAGAGGTGCAGCTATAGTATCATAATTCTTGATGAACCTCCTATAGTACCCTGTGAGGCCTAGGAAGGCTCTCACTTGGGTTTGAGTTGTAGGGGGAGCCCATTCCATAGTGGTTTGGATCTTCCCCTGCAGTGGTGTAATCTGTTCCCCACCTACCAGGTGGCCCAGATAAACCACTTTCTCCTGCCCTATCTGGCACTTTGAAGCCTTGATAGTGAGGCCTGCCTTTGGCAGAGCCTCCAAAACTTTCCACAGGTGGACCAAGTGATCATCCCAAGTGGAGCTAAAGACAGATATATCATCTAGATATGCTGCACTAAAGGCTTCCATTCCTTGGAGGACTGTATTCACCAACCTCTGAAAAGTGGCAGGTGCATTTTTCAATCCAAAGGGCATAACAGTGAACTGATATTGCCCTCCAATGGTTGAAAATGCTGTTTTAGGTTTAGCATCTTCTGACAACTTAATCTGCCAATACCCTGCAGGTAAGTCAAAAGTGCTTAGATACTTGGCAGAGGCCAGTGTATCTATCAGCTCATCTGCCCTGGCTATAGGGTGAGCATCAGTTTTGGTTACTTGATTGAGACCTCTATAGTCCACACAAAACCTCATTTCCTTTTTACCATCTTTACTTTGAGGTGTGGGGACAAGCACCACTGGGCAAGCCCATGGGCTTTCAGAAGGTTCAATCGCTCCCAGATCTAACATTTTCTGTACCTCTTGTTTAATGCAATCTCTGACATGGCCAGGCTGCCTATAAATCTTACTTTTGACAGGTATACTGTCTCCAGTGTCGATTGTGTGCTCACACCAGGTGGATGTACATGGAATCAGTGAGAAGAGGTCAGAGAACTGGTCTAGGAGATTTATGCAGTTGTCCTTCTGCTCAGCAGTAGGCAATCTGATAGCACAACTCCCTCCACTAAGCCCTCAGCTTTAGTGGTGGAGAACAGGCCAGGGAGAGGGTCACTCTCTTCCTCCTGCCCCTCATAGGGTGGCTACGAGCAGGGTTAAGTCAGCTATGTCATAATAAGGTTTCAGGCGATTGAAATGAAGCACCCTAAGGGGACTTCTGGCAGTGCCCAGTTCTACCAAATAGGTGACCTCACCTTTTTTCTCCACTATGAGATCGGGTCCACTCCATTTGTCTTGGAGTGCTGTTGGGGCCACAGGCTCCAATACCCACACCTTCTGTCCTGGGTGGTACTGGGTCAGAACAGCCTTCAGGTCATGCCATTGCCTTTGGAGCTCTTGGCTGGCCTGAAGGTTTTTACTGGCCTTTTTCATGTACTCAGCCATCTTAGATCTGAGGCCAAGTACATAATCCATAATGTCTTGCTTGGGAGCTTTTAAAGGTTGTTCCCAACCCTCCTTCACAAGAGCAAGGGGACCTCTTACAGGGTGCCCAAAGAGGAGTTCAAAGGGGCTGAAGCCCACTCCTTTTTGTTGTACCTCCCTATAAGTAAAATGAAGGCATGGCAACAGGACATCAAATCTCCTCCTGAGGTTTTCAGGGAGTCCCATGATCATGCCTTTGAGAGTTTTATTATACCTCTCAACCAGACCATTTGTCTGTGGGTGATAAGGAGTAGTGAACTTATAAGTTACACCACACTCCTTCCACATAGCTTTGAGGTATGCAGACATGAAGTTACTGCCTCTGTCTGACACCACTTCCTTAGGGAAACCCACTCTGGAAAAGATTTTCAGGAGGGCTTTTGCCACTACAGGAGCTGTAGAGGTCCTTAAGGGTATACCTTCAGGATACCTAGTGGCATGGCCCACTACCAAAAGTATAAATCTATTGCCTGAAGCTGTTGGGGGGTCAAGGGGGCCAACAATGTCATCCCTACCCTCTCAAAGGGCACCCCAACCACAGGAAGTGGGTTTAAGGGGGCCTTAGGTGTGCCACCAGTCTTGCCACTGGCTTGGCATGCCACACAGGAGTGACAAAACTCCTTGGTGTCCTCTGACAAATGAGGCCAGTGAAACAATGGAACAAGTTTGTCCCAAGTTTTTCTCTGACCCAAATGCCCAGCCAAAGGAATACCATGAGCCAAAGTCAGAAGATTCTCCCGATATTGCAAAGGGATGACCAATCTCCTGCCACCTCCAGGCTTAGGGTCTCTTGACTCAGTATAGAGGAGGTTATCTTCCAAATAGACTTTATGGCTATCAGTGATATCCCCATTCTGCTGTTTGACAGCTTGCTGTCTTAAACCCTCTAGTGTGGGACAGGTCTGCTGTGCCACACTCAGCTCTTCCCTAGCAGGTCCCCCTGCACCCAAAATCTCAACAGTGTCTGCTGCCAGCTCATCTGGTGTAGGTTCTGCACAGGGAGAGGATTCCTATTCCTCAAAAGGGAAATCTTCTGGACAGGGAGGGATAGTGGGCAAGGATGTATCCTTTCTACCCCTAGCTTTTGGGAGCACTTGGTCCATTCTTCCAGGATCCAAGTTTCCCTGATCCTGGGCATGAGCCCTTGTGAGAGCAAAGATATGCCCTGGAATGCCCAGCATTGCTGCATGCGCCTCCAACTCCACTTCAGCCCAAGCTGATTTCTCCAAATCATTGCCTAGTAAGCAGTCTACAGGTAAATCAGTGGCTACCACAACTTTCTTTGGACCAGTGAACCCCCCACCAGTAGAGATTCACAACAGCCATGGGGTGGCTAAGAGTGTTGTTATAAGCATCAGTCACTTGGTACTGCTGACCAAGTAGGTGTTGGTCAGGGGCAACCAGTTTCTCAATCGCCATAGTGACACTGGCTCCTATATCCCTGTAGGCCTAAACCTCAACACCATGTATTAGGGGAAGTTGCTTGTACTTACCCATATTAAGGGGACAAGCAACCAAGGTGGCAAAGTCAATACCACCATCAGAGACTAAAACGGCCTCTGTGGTCTCCCTAACAAGACCAACCCCAACTACATTACCAATGGTGAGCCCAGCTACACCCTTTGATTGGCTAGTTGTAGAGTTCTTCCCACCACCACTGCTATTACTAGGGGCACTAGAGGACGCAGTTGGGGTTGTGGTAGTGGGAGCCTTCGTGTTTTTCTTTGGACAAGTGGAATCACTTGCCCAATGGCCTTTACATTTACATAAATAACACCATGGCTTCTTTTGATTGTTTGAAGAGGATTTGGACCCACCTCCCCCAGAGGACCTTTGTGGGCCTGATGAAGACTCAGAATTATTTTTCTTTGTCCCCACCCTTGTCAGAAGACTTACCATCCTTCTTCTTGCCATCCTTGTCACCACCTGTATGAGCTTTTCCGGTCACTCTTGTTCTGACCCATTTGTCTGCCTTCTTTCCCAATTCTTGGGGAGAGGTCAGATCTGAGTCTACCAAGTACTGATGCAACAATTCAGACACACAATTATTCAAAATATGCTCTCTCAAAATAAGAGTATATAGGCTCTCATAGTCATTCCCCTTACTGCCATGTAACCATCCCTCCAAGGCCTTCACTGAACAGTCTACAAAGTCTGTCCAGTCTTGAGAGGACTCTTTCCTGGTATCTCTGAACTTTATCCTGTATTGTTCAGTGGTTAAGCCAAATCCATCTAAGAGAGCATCTTTCAAATCTTTGTAGTCGTTGGCTCACTCTCACTGACAATAAGGAATCTGCCCCTACCTTTGCCAGTGAAAGATAGCCACAAGATAGCAGCCCACTGCCTTTGAGGAACCAACTGTACCATACAGGGCCTCTCAAGTGCAGAAAACCACTTGTTTATGTCATCCCCCTCCTTGTAAGGGGGGACAACCTTATGCAGATTCCTTAAATCTGGTTCTCTAACAGGATGACTATCAAGAATACTGCTGCTGCCACCATGGGGTACTAACCCCAACTTCTGTCTTTCCCTCTCTACATCTAGAGACTCCCTGCCTAAGGCCAACTGCTGCTGTCTCAGCTTCAGTCAGGCCTCCACAAACCTCAGCTTTCTGAGTTCCCTGTCTAGGGTGTTATCCTCAGGGTGGGAGGCTCGGGAATTCTCTGACACAGAGGTGATGTGGGAATGGGCAGAAGTGGACCTATCTCTAACCACCTGAACTCTAGTTACCTGGCCTTTTGGAGTGAAGGTGCCCTACTGATGTGTGACCCCCTTCCCACTACCAGCTTCACTAGATGGCGTGATAACTGAAAGGTCTTTGGAAGTACCATCCCCAGAGTCCACAGGGACCTCCACTGGAACTATCTGGGTACCCCCTTCCTCTACCTCCTGATCCTGGGATGGACCAGACTGCTTCTGGTCACTTTCAAGGAGAAGGCTAAGGAGAAGATCTTTGGTAGGGTTCTTACCAATCCCTAAGCTTCTTTCTGTGCAGAGACCCCTCAAACTTGTAAAGCTTAAATTGTCATAAGCTGTCTGCACAACTTTGGGAGTGGCCTCTACTACAGACATAGTTGCAAGAAAGAGTTTAGGAGAGAGAGAAAAAAATGTTTAGAAACTTTTCAAGAAAAGAGAACAACTTTTTCAAACTTTTTAGAAACTTTTTAGAAACTTTTTAGAAAGAGAATTAGACTGTTTAGGTTAACTGTGTATATTTCTAAGTATTTAGAATATGTTTTTCTTATGAAACGCACCAATGACAAAGTGGTAAAGCAGTTCCAAGAACTTATCCCACCACTGCACCGCCAATGTAGGAGGCTGGCCTGGCTTATAGTGGGTACCTGATGGTACTTACACTTTGTTCCATGTCCAGTTATCCCTTATTAGTAGATCAGTAGTGTTCTTGCAACTTAGGCTGATAGAGGTAGCTATAGCAGAGCAACTTAGGCGGAACTAGGAGACATGCAAAGTTTCTACTATACCACTTATATCATATAGGTGCTATATCATAAGAAAGACAATACTCTGAGTTACTAAAAATAAAGGTACTTTATATTAGTGATAATGTGCCAAAAATATCTCAGAGGATATACTCCCTTAGGAGGTAAGTAAAATACACAAAATATACACACAAACCAAAATCAGGTAAGTAAAACAGTCAGAAAGTAGTGCACACAATGTAGAATACAATAGGATGCAATAGGCCTAGGGACAACACAAACCATATACTAAGAAAGTAGAATGGGAACCACTAATAGACCCCTAGGCTAGTGTAGTGTGTAGAGGGTCACTGAGAGTGTAAGAAAACACTAAGGCTGTCCAAGATACCTCACCCCAGGACCCTGGAAAGTAGGAGTAAAGTATTACTATTTCCCCAGAAACACACTAAACTCGTGATAGAGTATTTTGCAAAGACCATAACAGACTGCAAAGCACTGAAGATGGATTCCTGGACCTGAGGACCTGAAAAGGAAGTGGACCAAGCCCAAGAGTCGTGAAAGTGTCCGGGGGGGGGGGGGCAGGAGCCCACTAAACCCCGAATGAAGGTGCAAAATGGCTGCCTCTGGATGGAAGAAGCTGAAGATTCTGTAACAACAAAAGATGCTTGGAACTTCTACTTCATGCAGAAGATGTCCCACAGAGTGCTAGAGGATGCAGAGTTGTTTTTTGGCAAAAGACCACAAACAAGCCTTGCTAGCTACAAGAGTCACAGTTGAAGAAAAAGGGTGCTGCCCGGGCCCAGGAAGGACCAGGATGTCTCCACTTGGGAGAGGAGACAGAGGAGGCCCTCAGCGACGTAGAGAGCCCATGCACAAGAAGGTAGCACCCACAAAAGCACTTAAACAAGGGTTCAAAAAGTCTGAACATGGCAGTCATCTCAACACTGCAAAAGAGGGCCCCAAGAAGCCGGAGATCAACTCAGAGAGGTGAGCATTACAGGACCAAGTGCTGGAAACCTGGACTTGTCTGTGCTCAAGGGATTTCATGGAAATGTGCACAGAAGCCCTAGTAGCTGCAGTTCACGCGGTGCACAGGATTACTGTCTGCAGAGGGGAGGTAAGGACTTTAGTCCTCCAAATTTTTACAGTTGGACCACTGGACAGTCTGGGTCACTTGGGTCTACCACCTGTGTTCCCGGGGCCACGCTATATGTAGTGCACGTGGGTTATGGTGTCCCGGCACTTTCCAAAATCTGGGGAAATGGCCCTGAACTATGTGGGGGCACCTTTGCTAGTGCATGGGTGCCCTCACACTTAGTAATGTTGCACCTTAGCTTTCACAAGTGAAGGTTAGACACATAGGTGACTTATAAGTTACTTAAGTGCAGTGAAAAAAGGCTGTGAAATAACGTGTGCATTGTTTCACTCAGGCTGCAGTGGCAGTCCTGTGTAAGATTTATCTGAGCTCCCTATGCGTGGCAAAAGAAATGCTGCAGCCCATAGGGATCTCCTGGAACCCCAATACCCTGGGTACGAATAAAGGGTATTCCAGTGTGCCAATTAGAATTGGTAAAAA
Source organism: Pleurodeles waltl (assembly GCF_031143425.1). Taxonomy (NCBI): domain Eukaryota; kingdom Metazoa; phylum Chordata; class Amphibia; order Caudata; family Salamandridae; genus Pleurodeles; species Pleurodeles waltl. Next base: position 1,458,463,541 of record NC_090445.1, on the reverse strand, counting down.
TGGTCACTAGCCTATATTGACAATTTTAAAGGCAGAGAGAGCATAAGCACTGAAGTTCTGATTAGCAGAGGCTCAGTGATACAGTCACCATACAGGTATACACATTCAGGCCACAAACTATGAGCACTGGGGTCCTGGCTAGCAGGATCCCAGTGAGACAGGCAAAAACAAACTTACATATATGTAAGAATGGGGGTAACATTCCAGGCAAGATGGTACTTTCCTACACCATTTACAAGGGACTTATAGTGGTAGCTAAAGGGGTTGCCAATTACCTTTGCAATGTTTAAGGAAATAACACTAGCACTGTGAACCCGGTTAGCAGGATCCCAGTGCACTCCAGTCCAGGTTGCATCCAGAAACTAGTCAAAAAGTGTGTGTGTGGGGGGGGGTAGGGGGGAGAGTCCTGCAAAAAGTGCCAGTTTCCACAGGTCCAGCCATCCAGTTGCTACAGCTCATCCGTGAAAGGTGTCATCTCCTCATCTGCTTTCGGGGTTAAGGCCCTGAACTTGTCCATCTGGAAGTGAGAGAGAGTTTCTGCTTGTGAGTTGCATTTCCCTTGGATGTCTCTTGCCCTGAACTCGAGGTTGTGCTGCAGTTGCAGCCTCACTGTAGTTGGAACAGCTTCCACAGCTGAGGTCACCTTGCTGCTCCACTATTGATGGCATGGACCACCCCCATACTGTCTGACCATAAGCTTCTTTAACCCCCAATATTGTGTCTCACTTTATTTCTGTTTGGACATCAAAAAGTAGTGAAGTAAGAGGGTGATCATTGAAGGCGACATTTTCACTAGGAAGTGACATCAGCTGTACATATCATGAAAAAGTGAAGACTGGTACATACTCTTAACTAGCCGGATTTGTGCTTTCAGTGAATTAGCTAGGGTTAACACATTCCAACGAGTGGGAGGGGCTTGTGAATTCTGCTAATTAGACAGGATTTGTGCAGACCATGAATTAGCCAATAGCCCTGCATGGCATGAAAAAGTCAAGATATGTGCATGGGATGAAACATCCATGATTTTTGCATACCATTGAATAGTTTCTACACGTCTCTAACGGATTAAGCAGGTGAAGTGTATGCAATGAATTAAACAGGGCTGTACGTACTGTAAATCGGCGCTGGATTGTACAACCATAACATAGTGCTTATGTTTCCATAAATAACAGTGTTTGTGCACCTCATAAATTAGCTGTCAAACATGATGTTAATCAACAAAGACACATGCCTATCAATAATTAGTCAGGTTGAATGCACAGCATGCATTAGCTTTAACTTGTGCATTTCATGAATTAACCAAGGTAAGTATGTATCATTATTTAATTAGGAATAGTGCAACCCACAAATGCCTGGACTTAGACATTATCTGCAGTAACCAGGTTTTGTGCCTACGATGAATTAATCATGTCATTTCCTTAACCAGGGGTGGCACCTGCTCTGTGGCAGAGGAGTTTTGCCCCCTCCAACAGCAGCAGCTGCAAAACTTTTACTATAAAATGATAATAAACAACATTTATTGTTTTATAGTAAAAGGGGCTGGGTCATGGGGCTGTAACGAGACGGAGGGGAAGTGCACGTATGTTTGGTCGGCCGACCGTCTCAGGCCAGCCAAAAACACTTTGCTGGGTTGGAGACAGTAGGCAGAGACTTTCACTCTGTCTCGCAGGGCCCTGGCAGGGCGCTCCGTCCAGTGCCAGCAGCATGAAAGCAGCATTAGGACTGGATGCAGGGCAGGCTGGGAGCCTGTGCCTGCAGAAGAGGAGTGGAGCGGAGTAAGAACAGTACAGCGCTTATGGTAAGTTATTTTTATTAATATATTTTGTATTGTTGTTCTTCGCCCCCCATCCCACCACACGCTGCATCGTCCGCCACTTTTACCCTGCGAGCCGCCACTGTCCCTAATCCTGCATAACCCTTGTGCATCTCATATATAAGCCTGTTTTTACGCATGATATAAATGTACCAGGGGGTTTGAAAGTTATTAATTGGCAAAAGGTTTCGTATAGCCAGAAGTAGCAAGTAGCATACATGTACTATGACTAAGGTGCAAGGTTTAGCTGGAACCACCAGCATTAGCATATACCCTGAATAAACTAGGACGTCAGGACATATGCATACCAGGAATCAGTCAGCATTTGTGAATGGCTTGAAAAAAAAAACAGGCCAAGTGGATGCTCATGCTATGAATGAGCCAAGGGATCTGCATTTCATTATTTAGCCAGGGTGTGCACATGCCATACAATAGCCAGGAACTCTGTATACTGCACCTTACCTATGATTGGAGCATAGCACTAAAAAGACAATACATGCATATACTGTAATATTGTCATAATGTAACATTTTTTATATAGTGCTTACTATCCCTGATGAGTCGTCAAAGTGCTTTTGGTGAGGAGCACGCTACTCCAGAACCCAAAAAGGATTAGTTGTGAATTAGTATAGGGAAATATTAGTTAGTTTGAGTGGTGTCTGTTAGTTGGATTGAAATAGGATAATGGAGGGATAGAAAAGAGAAGAATCTAGAAAGTGTTATTTGGGAGATCCTAGTAGTAAGATGAGGTTTGGGATGAGTAAAAGGAGAGATGGAGGAGGGAAGCATCTCAAGACAGGTATTAGGGAGCTCATAATAGGGAAAATTAGGTATCTTGAAGTAGTTACGGCAAGTGGGTATGTACATAGCAACAAATATAGCAATCAGCAAACCAGAAGATGGGTGTGGTTTGTTGTAGGTGCGGAAACCTAAAATAAACAGAGGAAAGAGGAAAGCAACACCCACCACTGAACAGGCAAGCCAGATTTTGGGTAGGGTGTAGGGTGTCTCTAAGGTAGTGCGACCGATGTTACTGCACTGGGTGCTGACTTTGGGAGGGGACGCTGTGCTTGCAAGAACAATATAGTTTTAAAAGCCCCTGCTTCAGCATTCCTTGCCTCCAGCAATTTCCGGGCACCAATAAAGATGTCAAGATAACCCTGGTGATCAATGCTCTGCATGGAGAGAGTTCCGGGTTTTCTCTAGTAGAAGTTTGCAGGGGATTAATATGCCTATTGTTCTATTTTTCTGCTTCTGGCACGGTAAGCAGTGCAGGGAGGAGGAGGGCTAGGCCACAGGAGGTGAGGGGGGGGAGGGGAGAGTGCACCTAAGTGCCTATGTTTGTTTGGCTGGCGATCTGAGGCCGGCCAAACACACATGCAGGTTTCTCCAGCTTTATACACTGATTTACAAACTTCTGATTGATTGTCTTTGTTTAATTTGTGTGCGATGTAAAGTGCTCTGACACCCTACACTGAAATTAGTGGTGCTATAAAACGAATAAATGCATCTGAGAGTAAGCGGCAATGGAGACTCGAGGGACACTGTTACAGTGTGGTAGTGAGGATATCCGCAGTGGGGGTGGTCACTGGGGGAGCGCCAACAATGTCGCACAGGGCTTCACCAGCTCTAGGGCAGGCCCTGGTAGGATGTCTTCAACACAGGAGTGTGCATGTTGTCTTCACTACGGACGGACGTAGCCTATTCATTAGCATGCATAAACCAAATTACTTCTGGGAATCGCCCATTACAAGCACAGTTGAATGTTTAAGATTTCCACAACCCAGCAAAAGAGGGGAGTGTAATATCCATGTCTATATATTTTGCATTGACCAAGGTGCACAGAAGCACTTAATTGCCAGTGCTCTCTAAAAAAGAAAACACAGGCAATGAGACACTAAGGGCCATTAAATCCAACTATTACACAGTCATAATCTGTTTAAGTTTAATTACTTTCTGACTGCTGACTGCTGACGAACACACGAACACGTGCCTCCCACATATACTGCAATTTGCAGTGAAAGATGCTGAAGAACCGGGGCTGTCCTATCAAATCCTAGATGGCAGGTCAGCTTATTACAGTGCCTATAACCCAATTATGAAGAGGCCTCAATATTGTTGGATAAGAGTAGGCCACAAGCCAAATTTTGTAAGGGGATGACTGCATTTTCAATTAATGTAGTACCCTGATTTCTGAAATCTTAATTATTGCAGTGATTTGAGAATGACCTTTGACGGGTGCACGCTCTATAAAGCTTTTCTGTGGATAAACACTTACACCTTCGTGAATTCTACGCTTTATTCCGTCCTTTTTTTTTTTAAAGATTTCTGTTAACGATGGTCTACGACTTTCCCCTTTCTGTTCAGGTGAGCCAGCAGTTGAAGGAACCATTAGTTGTCTGCTTTTCATTCAGCTTTGATTTTCCTTCGCTTGAGTGCGGCCCGCCACATCCAGGATTATTCTGAGTTTTGTGTGGAAGGTGCTCAGGATCATCTTTGAGTGAGGTAAAAAACAGACTCAGTTACAGGGCGAAATGGAAGATGCTATGAATAGCTCCGGTGGGAGGATGTGTGAGAGCAGTGGTTCCCAACCTTTTGACTTCCGTCGACCCCCACTTTATCATTACTGGAACATGGAGACCGCCCAATGAATTATTATTGGAACCCGGGACCCCCCACTGAGTCTGAGTTATTACATTTCGTTATCCACTGGGCTAGGCGCATATGTAGGGATATATCAAGAGCTTAGGCTGTGCTCAAAGGAATCAGTGACCTCGAGATCATAGCAATGCACGAAAATATATGGGTAATAAATACAAACACAGAAAATACTTGAGTGTGTGTCTTCTAATATTCATCCCTAAGTTTGGCTCACAGTATTAATTACAAAAGTAAAGTGGAATTCATTTTCATGAGTCTGGTTTGGCATGGTACAGTTGAAGGGTGAAGACAGCTTCCCCAGAGAGTGGGAATGTATTGCCTGCATTTCTTAGGCTGGCAGTGGAAATCGAGATAATAAGGTGTGGCGGATGGTGAAGGGTTCCCTTGTAGGCTTTTTTGGAAAGGAGCTGCTGATTAGACTCCCTGAAGCATTGCCTCATTGTAGATGTTGGGGTGAGGGTTGGGACTATAGAATCTGTTCTACAAGGAGAAATGGACAGTTTAGGTGAGGCCCAGCCTTCTGTCTTTCGTGATCACAGTCTGAGTTAGGATGACAGTTGCAGAAATCCCACATCTATTGGTGTCTCTGCTGTGGTGCTCCAGATTGGAGACTATCCTGCTGTGATGGACATCACTACACAAAAGCTGTGTCTGAGTTACTGAGCTACACACAAACTCGAGGAGCTGGTCATGTTTGACAGCAAACTACAAGCACCATTCCATTTGTTCATCTTCCTCATTTAAAGTTAATGAAATACAGCATGCTAGTGAGAAAAGAGTAGGCCTGTCAAAACATTAGTCAAGACAAGATGTAACCTATCTTACAGCAAACAATTGATAATGTTTCGTCCGTCCTTCTGGTATCACACACATTTTCCTTACAAGTCCTTTAAACTAATAATGACAATTTATAATGCCTAAATATGCTTGGAACCTAATCATGAACCCAACTCAATCCTTGTTTTATCAATCTCAAAAAATGACATTTTGAATTAACCCTTCAAAAATTCACTCCTAGCACTGGCTGGTTACATGCATATGTTTGCAGTTGGTACATGGCCCAGAAAAGGTATGTAATATGCTAGGAACTTGTGAATAGCAGGCTGCTCATGAATACTTGCAAACAACATTATAACCCACTGCACTACCTTAGGATCCAGACATGCAGTCTCCAGCTTACACTCCGTTCCACGCAGTAGTCACGGTATTTGGTATAATGTAGCTATTTTAATACACAGTGATATAGATGTCAGCTCTACAAAAAATAAATATGTTTCTTAAAGGAAACTCTACACATTTAGGGCCAGATGTAGCAACTTCCGCATTTGCGATTCAGAAATTGCGAGTCTGTGCGACTCGCGATTTCCGAATTGCAAATGCGGATGCAGAACGGTGTCTCAGTCACCGCCTGCGACTCACTATGGGGTCGCAAAGACCCACCTCATAAATATTAATGAGGTGGGTCGCATTTTGCGAGCCCATAGCAAGTTCCCTGCACTCACAGGGATGGTGGCCTGCTGAAGTCAGCAGACCTCCATGTCTGTGACTGCTTTTTAAATAAAGCAGTTTTAAAATTTTATTTTGCAGCCCGTTTTCCTTAAAGGAAAACGAGTTGCAAAATAAAAAAAATAACGAAACCATTTGGTTTCGTTTTTTCAGAGTAGGCAGTGGTCCATAGGACCACTGCCTGCTCTGAAAAAACCTTTTGAGCAACATTCACAAAGGGGAAGGGGTCCCATGGGTACCCCTTCCCTTTTGCGAATGAGTTACCAACAGTGTGACACTGGTGGTAACTGCGAATTGCTGTGCGACCGCATTCGCGGTCACAAAGCAATTCTGCATTGCGGTGCGAGTCGCAAATAGGAAGGGAACACCCCTTCCTATTTGCGAGTTGCATTCACAATTTGTGAGTTGGTACCGACTCGCAAATTGTGAATGTGCATCGCAGAAGGCTGTTTGCATGGCGCAAACTGGGATTTTCGCAGTTTGTACCATGCAAACAGCTTACTACATCTGGCCCTAAGTTATTTATTTTGTTTGCAATATGCAAATTTCCCAACAGATGTGACATTTTGGAGCAAGGGCGGGACATCCCCATTTACAGAGAAAAAACATCTATAGGCTACATTTTTTCAGTAAACCTGACTATGACCAACTGATCACACATAGATCTCTGAAGCAGCTAAATTAAGGGCATTGGTTTTATTCTCTTAAAGTTAGGGCATTTACAGGTCTCTGCAGCAAGTGCCTTACCCTCTGAACCACCTTTTCAACAGAAAAGGCATAGCTGGCAAGGTAACTCAGTGGTTAATGTTATATTGTGGTAACCTTTGGGCAACCTGCAGATCAAAGACTTGAATGCAGTTCGGGTGGGGGAGGGGTCAACTGAGCCTTACATTGTCCTATGGAGAATGAAATAAGCACAACTGAGATGGATAATGATAACGGCTATTAACACTCCTACTCAACTGAAAGTGATGCAGCACACTGTCACTACTTAGGATGGGAACATTGCTGCCACTAACTGTGGATGAGGGGCATTTCAGCAGTAACTCGAGACACTACTGTCCTACCTGGCGATTGGAGACATTGCAGACACTAATAGGAGAAGAGAACCCTGCTGCTACTAAACGGAGGTGGGGGCAGAACTAGCCTAACCGGTGATGAGCGCACTGCTGGTACTGACTGGATAATGAGCAGATGTTTTCACTAATTGGAGATGGAGGTTTTTTCAAATTTCTTCATTAACATTTCATGGAGATGGATGCTTGATGCCTTTCCGTGCATCCCTTTACAATGCAGCTTTTTTCATTCCTGCAAATTAAGGTAAGTAAAACAATCCATTCAATATATATATATCGAATATATATACCCATATATTTTCACTGAAAAACAAAGGTTAAAGGGATGTCATAGGTAGGTGAAGGAAGATATCAGTTAAACATACTGTTTTAAACAAACAAAACCACTGAAATTCACCAGTAATAATGATCTCAAGTAACTATAAACTGTGCCTTAAAATACCTTTAATTTGCGCCCGGCCATACACAGTGTTTTTATCAGTGATGTCTTTTCAGATGCTGCAGTGATGTTATAAATGATGTCATAGAACATGTCATGAGTGATATGATATGTGAGGTAATTAGCAGGACATGGTGCACAGCAGTGTTGTGAAATCGCAAAGCAGACTAAATGAACTATAACTTGGCCTGCTACCATGCAAAGTGTTCTCATAAATTATGTAATTTCAGATGGCATGAGCTTTGTCATGAATGGTATGATTTAACATGCTGTAAGTGATGCAATATGAAAGGATATAAGCAGTGCATGGGGAAGGCGTTGGTTATAGACAATTTAGTCTCTCTAGTGAGGTAACGACACACTGTATGGAGGTGTGTGAGATATATTAAGTTTTAGGTGGTGTGCAAATCACAACTTTAAGTTATAAATACAACTTTTGAATTTCTTAGGTTTGTGTAGTTAAGTCCGTTTTGTATAGAAATAATAATTTAAGTTTTCCGAACAAAAACTCATCCTCAACCTCTGTTTTTTTAATAGATTCTAAATAGTATATTTATATGTATGTATATATCTATGTTATCTGTATATATATATATATATATATATATATATATATATATATATAAATGTAATATATACACAAACACTCATACAAACCTTATATACTTACCATGTGTGGTAAAAGCATGCTTGCTAAAGGCATTTGCATGGTAACGGCATGTGTGGTAAAGGCTGTTTCCCACTGGTGATGTGGAGCATTGCTGTCCTAACTTGAGGTGAGAGCACTACAGAAACTAAATGGATATTGAAAATGTTTCTGGTACTGAGAGGAGATGAGGGGCAAAGCTATTATTAACTGAAGAAGAGGCACAATGCTGCGACTAACTGGAGTTGGAAGATTCCCCCACTAGCTGGAGACGAGAGACACTGCTGCTATTAAGTGGAGATGAGGTACACTGCTACTGCTAAGTGGAGATGAGGGAGTCTGCTGTGTACGCAGAGAGGAGTGCCACTACTGGTTGCACCTACAGATAGGGGACACTGCTTCTTCTAAGTGAACATGGGGGGCCCTATGGACAGTAACTGAGACAAAGCAGGTAACAACTGGTCAGAGTGGAGACACTGATGGAGTATCTGAAGTTTGAGACCACTAGAGGCTCTATTTCAGAGGGATACGTGACTGACATTAATTGTGAGAGATAGTGATGGCCCTGCTAGCACTGGCTGGCGAGGGAGAGATAGAAGGCAAAGACGGAGAAACAGTGAAGAAAGGGAAGTTGAGATAATTGGGAAGCAGAAAGGAGAGGAACACTGTTGACACTAATGAAAGTAAGAGAAAAGAAACCTGTTGTCATTAAAGTGAGGGGTAGGAAGGAGACTAAACCGCTTATATGGGAACAGAAAGGAGGAAATACGATTGCCAGCAATGCTAAAGGCGGGAGCAATGAACTGAGTTGCAGGATACCTGCAGACCTTGGCACTGATGGAAGGGGAATGGAGTCCCTTGCAGTGATGGGAGAATAGGGGAGATTAAGGCTCAGATAGAATTTTAAAGTGAGAACAGAACACAGATTGAATCCTTCAGTGAGACAACGAGGCTCTAGTGTAGGTGCTAGGAAGAAGCCGCTGGCGAAAAGACAAAAGGAGACCCTGGCACTTAAAGAAGGGTGACTTTGACACCAATGGACAGATGAAGGAACACACTGACAGTAAGTGTTAGACATTGGGTTTCTAGTTGGCAGAGGTATGCATCGTGTCCAAGCTACACAACCTAAATTGATCTGTGCTCACTCTCTGGTAGCTTGGCTCAGAGCAGTCAGGGTTAATTTAAGAAGCAATGTGTAAAGAATTTGTGCAACACACCCACAAAGTAACACAATGGAAACACCACAAAAAGACTCATCACAGGTTTAGAAAAATAGAAAATATTTATCTGTGTAAAACACGTCCAAAATGAGAAACATCCAAACAGTAGAAGTCGAGATATGGATTTTTACAGATTAGACTAAAAATAGTGCTTAGAAGCCACAAGCAGTCCAAAGGTTACTTGAGGTCGTGAGAGGCTGGTGCAAATGCAAAGTTCAGGCTGAACTGCGATGGAGGGTAAGCTGGCTCCGGAACCCATGCAGCGCCCGCTAAAGAAGTACCTTGTAAGGAGCAAACATTGACGAGCAAATGTGAAAGCAATGAGCAATATTTTCCATGCAGTTGGGTATCACGTCAGCGTTCAGCTCCATGGAGATGAATGCAATGTGACGTCGTCGAGCCGTGCCGAGAGTCGTCGTCGTGCCGTCCAGGTTATGAATCTGCTGTTGTCGAACATCCTCTGTGTCGGCGTTGAAAGGGTGATGCGTTGGTTCTGACTGGCGCATTGGTGACGATAATTTGGTTTTTGCAGAAATCAGCTGCAGAACCAACTTCTGAGGCCCAAGACTGGAGGGGGCACCTCAGGCAAGGGTAGGGCTCACAGATGACAATCTTTGATGTCCCTGAGACTACAGAGGAACAGAGGACAAGCCAGCAAGCCCTTGGAGTCACTCTAGGTTCAAATGAGATGAGTCCAGTCCTTGTCCTCAGCAGGGCAGAGATCAGCAGGCAGCAGGGTAGCTCACCAAAGCACAGAAGCTGTTACTTAGAACAATCAATATTGGCAGAGTGGCAATCCTTACAGAACAGCAGTCTCTACTCCAGTAGAGTTCTTCCCAGGTCTAGTACTGATCTAATTTAGGGTGTCAGAGACACAGTACTGATACCCAAAAGTGCCTTTGATGTAGGGGGTGACTTCAAAGTAACTCATTGATGTGCATAAGGCTCTCTTTAAACCCAGCCCTGTCTGCCAGGCTACCTAAGGAGGATAATCAGTCCTTTTGTTTGGGGTCAGGCTACTACCCTTTGAAGTGTGAGAGTGAGCCCTTCCCATCCTTCCTGCCCAGGAAGCCCCATCAGTATGCAGATGAATGCAGATGCAATTGAGTGTCCTGTATTGTGGCTGTCTGTAGGGAATGCAGAAATGTACCTGTCACCCACCCCAGCCCGGACGTGTAGTGGTGACAGGCTGCCAAGCACATAGAGCAGTAAGAGCAGAGAAATGGCAACTTTCAAAAAATGGCATTTCTAAAATAGTAATGTTAAATACGACTTTACCAGTAAAGAGGATTTGTCATTACCATTCCAATGGTATAAAACATTATATATATACTCTTTTCTGATCAGGAATTACATTTTAGACATATATTAAGGAATTCCCAATGCTGGCTTATGAGAGGAGTAGGCCTCACAGTAGTGAAAAATGACTTTTGGAGTTTTTCACTACCATGACGTATAAAACTAAAAGGTACATGTCCTGCCTTTTACTTACACAGCACCCTGTCCTATGTGCTCCCTTGGGCCTACCTTAGAGGTGGCATATTTATTAAAGAGAGAGGGTTTAAGGCTTGGCAAGAGGTTTTAAATGTCAAGTCAAAATGGCAGTGGATGTGCACACATAGGCTCTGCAATGGCAGGCCTGAGATATGTTTAATTGCTACTGCAGTGGGTGGCACAATCAGTGATCCAGACTCACTGGTAGCATTTAATTTACAGGCCCTGGGTATATGGTATACCACTTTACAATGGATGTAAAGTAAAATATGCCAATTGTGTATACACCAATGTTACCATGTTTAGAGCAGAAGAACATGTGCTTTAGCACTGGTCAGTAGGGTAAAGTGCTCAGAGTCCTAATGCCAACAAAAAGATACAGCAAAAACAGAAGGTGAAAAGGCAAAAAGTCTAGGGTAAGAGCACCCTAAGGATGCCAGGTCTTATAGTAGGAGAAGACAGACCCTGGCCCTGAACAAAGGTGGCACCATGGTATAAACAGAAGAAACCAGGCACTAGATATAGGTGGCAGAGGCTAGAATATATTTCATAAATTGTGCCAGTTATGTATACACTTTTTATGCCATGCGACTGACGATATGTATCTCAATAAAACAAATAATTGAAAAACACAATAAAAACCCATTCACACATATATCACAAATAGGTCAAAATCCATACTATTATCACAGGGCAGCCTCACTTGAGAACCCACTTTTACTGCCCCTTTGCTTCCATGCCACAATCAGTTTACACAGGCAAATGACTGGACTCATATTCACAAGGCCTATTTAATGAGACTTTAGCTTACTCTGTGGATTTAAACCCATATTATAGTTAAATGTCTTTGTTTCAAACTTCATCACATAACAAAAATGCATGATCCATATGTGCCAAAAGTGCTATGCTGTTAAAAATCCAGGATTTGTAAGGCTTGGCTAATCACCTGTGAAGTTCTCAAGGCACTGAGGCCCATAGTTATACTTTTTAGCGATGCATTTGCACTGCTTTTTAACGCGAAAGTGGCGCAAACTTATGTTTGCGCCGCTTTTGCGTAAAAAAATGATGCAATTGAGGTGCTAAAAAAGAATAAATATGGGCCCGAATTGTGTCACTGAAAGATTAAGGCCCATATTTATACTTTTTTACGCAAATCTGCGCTGGCGCAGATTTGCGTCAAAAAGTATAACGCTGGCTACCGCCATTCAAAACAATTACGCAAGTGAGGTGCTAAAAAAGGATAAATAAGGGCACGAATTGTGTCACGGAAAGATTAAGGGCCATATTTATACTTTTTGACGCAAAACTGCCCTAACGCAGTTTTGCGTCAAAAAAATTAGCGCTGGCTAACGCCATTCTGAAGCGCCATGCGGGTGCCGTATTTATTCAATGACGTTAGCCGGCGTTAGCCGCTGGCGCTGCCTGGTGTGCGTGAAAAAAAACGACGTACACCAGGCAGCGACGGCGTAGGGGGGATATGGAGCTTGGGCGCCAAAAAATGGGGCCAGTCAGGCTGAGGCAAATTTTTCGCCTCAACCCGATTTGCGCCATTTTTTCCGACTCCCAACCCCCATAGAAATTACTCCTGTCTTAGCAAAGACAGGAGTCATGCCCCCTTGCCCAATGGCCATGCCCCGGGGACTTCTGTCCCCGGGGCATGGTCATTGGGCATAGTGGCATGTAGGGGGGCACAAATCAGACCCCCCTATGCCACCAACACTTACCTGAACTTACCTTAATGTCCCTGGGATGGGTCCCTCCATCCTTAGGCGTCCTCCTGGGGTGGGCAAGTGTGACAGGGGGTGTCCATCGGGGCATGGGAGGGCACCTCTGGGCTCCTTCCGAGCCCACAGGTCCCTTAACGCCTGCCCTGACCAGGCGCTAAAAAACGGCGCAAAAGCGGCCGTACGTCATTTTTTTTGACCCGCCCACTCCCGGGCGTGAATTTTGCCCGGGAGTGTAAATACGGCGCACATGCCTCGGAGTAAATTTTTTAGACGGGAAAGCCTACCTTGCATATCATTAACGCAAAGTAGGTGTCCACGCTAAAAAATGACGCAAACTCCATGGACTTTGGCGCTAGACGCGTCTAACGCCAAAGTATAAATATGGAGTTAGTTTTGCGTCGGAATTGCGTCAAATAAAACGACGCAATTCCGGCGCAAACAGAGTATAAATATGCCCCTAAGGCCCATATTTATACTTTTTGATGCAAATCTGCGCTATTGCAGATTTGCGTCAAAAAGTATAACGTTGACTACCGCCATTCCAACGCGCCAGCCGGGTGTCATATTTATGGAATGAGGGTAGCCGGCGCTGCGGCCTGGTTAACGTAAAAATAAATTACTCTAACCGGGCAGCGGAGGTGTAGGGAAGACTGGGAGTTGTGCGCCAAAGAATGGAGCAAGTCAGGTTAGAGGCCAAAATATTGACTAACACCTGACTAGCGTAATTTTTTGACGCACAAACCCCATGGAAATGACTCCTGTCTTAGGAAAGACTTCTGTCCCCTGGGCATGGCCATTGGGCACAGTGGCATGTAGGGGGGCCCAAATTAGGCCCCCCTATGCCACTTCTATGTAAAAAGACTTACCTCTACTTACCGTAGATTGGTCCCCCCATCCATGGGGTGGGCGAGGGTGGCACAGGGTGTCTCTGGGGGCAGGGAAGGGCACCTGTGGACTGCTTCCATTGTCGGAGACCATGGAAATGAGCCCACAGGTCCCTTAACCCCTGCCCTGACCCAGCCATTAAAAAATTACTCTGAAACGGTTTAGAGTCATTTTTTAAGGTCCTCCCCCTCCCGTGCGTCTTTTTTGCATGGGAGTATAAATAAGGCACAAATGCCTTTGAGTCAATTTTTGCCCTGGAACGCCTACTTTGCTTGTCATTAACGCAAGGTAGGTTTCCACTGTAAAAAACATGACTCTCACTCCATAAATTTGACGCTAGACGGGTTTAGTGCCAAAGTATAAATATGGAGTTAAGTTTGCGTTGAATTTGCGTAAAAAAATGGCGCGAATCCAGCACAAACAGAGTATAAATATGGCCCTAAGTGATTTGCCCAGCAGCACAGGATGTTGACCCACTGATGCAGGGGCTCTAACCTGGTACTCTCATCTCCAAAATCAGATACCCAGGTCTTTGCACCACATCCTCTCCCTGTTCAGCATCACTGGTCATGGACTGGAAAGGAGCATCGTCGACTCTAGAAGCTCCACCTCTCATGAGTCACTGCCACTTCCCACATTCAACAGCAGTAATAAATAAAATATTGCACGTGGTGCATCAATATTTTAGTTACCTTCATGGTCTTCAGGCTAGTCTCTGGACTGGGCTCTATTTCAACACAAAGGTCGATAAGATTGCGCTATAAATTACTTTTTTTAATTAGCATTTTTTAACTGTATGATTAAGACCTAAAGTGTGTCAGACAACTTCACAAATTTCAGAATACAAATAGGCAGATGATAGGAAAGATATTAAAATGACAATTTGAAGAAATGGACCAAAATCATTGGACATTTGAAGAACTGTGAAAAATAGGAAGCATATACAAAACGTACTATAAAATGATCATACTCGTTCTGTGTGCACAAAATAATTGAAGATATTGGTTCATGGGGAGCTACGACACAAGAAGTAGAAAAACTGAATTAATTCACTTCAGAAGCTTCTTCTGCGGATCACGTAAAAGGAAAAAGTCCAGCTACAAATCTGAGTGTAAGCAGTCTTTAAAAACAATTAAAAGCATCCAGCCGTGAAGGGTGCTTCGAGCCCAACAACTGTGGCTGAGGCCTAATGGAACGACAGATAACATCCGGTGCCAGCGTTTATCGAGAGGTGTGATGCTTCCTTTTCCTGTAGGGCACGTGCTATTGAGGGCCGGAAGAGCTGCACTGCCAACCACTGAGATTTTACTGCACTGCTAAGAACCAGTAATAAAAGGAGGGTTGATGCGCGGCGAGATATAAGAATATTAAGAATGCCAGAGCGGATAAGGGAAAATAAATATATTCATCAAGGGACGTAAGAATATTGCAGACAGATTGGTAAAACAAGATTGGGGATTGTTCGAACATTGCTGGTAGATGATGTATAAATAGCATCCCAAGAGTAAACAATTTCCTGACACCATGAATAAGCACAGCAAAGCATGCATTTAAATAACAGTTAAATAAGCAAGTGGAAGCCAGGCGGGGCAGTGAGGCGATGATAGCCCATGATGGCAGTATCAAGAGTGACCCGAAGCCATTAATGAAGCCCCAGTTAGGTGTGTGAGGGAGACTGAGAGAGAACTAGCAGAGGGAGACTTAAAGGGAGACATTTATTATCTAAGGGTGCTAAGCCTGGAAGGTGACTGGGAAGGTCAGAGGCTAGATGGGCGAGTGGTGAGAAAAGAACAGTTCAAGGGTGAATCAAGGGGAATGGGTAAATACAAATGAGTAGTATTTCAAAGTTGGCGGCGTAACACGACTTTAACAATACGGTTATTTAAGCATGGATAGGCCGCACTAACCCAAGGTTGATAGTGTACAGTTTAAAAATGAATACAATTTAGTTCAATGACTTAAATAACCCCATTGAACGATGAACAGAAACTAATTTATGGATGAACAGGCAAATAGGTTTTTAAGAACCACAGAGGTCCCAGGCGCTCAGCAGTCAGCAACTAGAGTGTAAGCATAACTAACCCAAGGGCTGGCCATTAACAGTTAAGAATAGTATAAGGGTGAATACCTAAGTACACGGATAGTAAGATTAGACAGTTTCCAGATGGTGAAGTAGGAGTAATGTTGAATAAATCCTTACCGCATACGGATGTCACACTACAGTTTGAGAAAGAACAGGTAGGCGAGCTGGAAGAACAAACACATCCTGGATTAAGGATGAATGGCTCAGACGGTGCATGAGGGGAGAGACAGAAGAAGTCTACAGAGGAAAATATAATTAATAATAAGAATGAACAGGTACTTTACACAGGAAACCGTAGCAGTTTGAGAATAAATAGACAGCAGTTTATTCATGAATTGATAGCAGAACGAATATAAATATATTGTATTTTAAACGTGAGCAGTAGGAGTAATTTGGGGAATAGTAGACAGCACATTAAGAATGTGCCCGCGACCATTTAAGAAAGAACTGATAATACTGTACAGCTGGGTAGATGGCAGCTTGAGGACAAACAAATATTAGTTGGAGAGTGAACATGTGAGAGTAGGCTGAGGATGACTAGAGAACAGACTATAGATTAACACCTAGTAGTTTACAGTTTAACTGTATTGATTGCACTTAAGGGCAGGTCAAAAATGGATGGCTAGCAGATTGTGGGTGAATGTATAGTTGAAATAGTTGAAATATGAATATAGTGTTCTGGAAGCATCGGTATATGGCAATCTAATGACGAACATAAAATATTGCACCGATGCAAAGATGAGCATAGTCGAATGGGTAATAAAGAACTGTAGAGTAACGAGTAGTTTAAAAGTAAGTAGGTTGAAGGGTTGGGTGAGACTGTTCAGGGGTGACCTGATAGCAATGTATGGATGACTCAACCGTACAACAGTTGACAGATAATTAGGAATATGAGTAAATACTAATCTGAGAGTGGGCAAGTGGTTTAATGCATAGACACCACTGAAAGGATATATGACTGATGATAGTTTTTTGATGGATGTAAAGCAGGTAAGGATGAACAGTTGGTTTAGAAATATCCAGTGTATGGAAAGCTGCTGAGACTACTCTAGGTCCGAGTAGATGGCAGACAGAGTTTTTAGGATGAACTGTTAAGAGAGGTTTAAGGGAAGGTAGGTAAATAACTGTGCAAAGATGAACGGGTAGTTTAAAGTATACACAGACAATACTATAAGGATGAACTTGGTTAAGGGTAAGTTTATGTAGGAACAGGTGGTTTACAGTATTAAGTATAAGAAACAGCACTGTAATGAGGTTGTATAATGGAATCACGCATGCTGCATGTCTTAACAACGCGGTTGGAACAACAACTGTGATGTTTCCACGCATGCCCTTACCATGCATGCCTTTACAATGATTTTTCGTTGTAAAAGCATGCCTAGTAGAGGCATGTGTGGAAACGGCATGCAAAACAACATGCATGGTTCTATCAAACAAAACCCAGCTGCCCTGAGGCCCAAAACAACCCCACCTCTAATACCTAAACTACCCGATCCCCCACTCGCCCTAAAAAAAACTTTCCAGACCCCCCCCACCCTAAATCTAAAAAAAACGATCCTTAACCCCACCCCATATAAGTAAACTACCTTGACACCCCCACCCACCCTGAGCCCTAAAAAGAAACCTATCCTGACTCTCCCTCCCCTAAAAATAAACTACCCCCACCCACCCTTAAAAAAACCTACTCCGACCCCCACCCCTAAAAACTAAACTACCACGACATCCCTCACCCCCACTGATCCCTAAAACCTTTCCCCTAATAAGTAAACTACCCTAAGCCCTAAAAAAATAAACTAATAAACTATCCCAATCCCTCACCCCCTAAGAACTAAATTACCCCGTGCCCCCACCCACCCTGAGACGTAAAAAAATAAATAAATACCCGACCCCTAAAAACTAAAGCTAAAGTACCCGACACCCCGCCTGCCCTAAGCCCTATATCCGCCCCATCGCTAAAAACTACCCACCAACCATACCCCAACCCCACTTACCTCACCACGTCCTCTCCCAGTCTTTTCTCCTCTTCTCTTCTCCCTTCCTTCCTTAAACATTCCCTCACCCATTTAAAAATAAACTACCCCTCCCTCCACCCTAAATAAAAAATATAACCAAACACACCCACTCCCGCCCCTAAAAAAATTAAACCAATGCCCACGCTAAGCCCTTAAAAAAATACCCAACCCCCCCACCCCTGCCCCTTAAAAAAAAAGCCTGCTCCAGAAAATCCCTTAATACACCCCTGCCACACTTACCTCACTGTGTCACTCCCTCCCCTAGCCCAACCCCCATCCTAATTTCTTGAAAAGTACCCAAACCCCCACCCCTTAAAAAAATAGCCCATCCCCAGCCCCCCACCCACTGCAATCACTTAATCCACCCCCAGCCCCTGTCTCAGCCTCACTTACCTCACCACGTCCTCTTCTGAGCAAAGCATGGCTGTTTCTGTGGCTTAACCACGCATATGCGTAGTTCAGCACATGCATGGTTAAAGCACAGAAACAGCCATGCGTTGTTTAGACAAACGTGGTTACGCTTGCGTGGGAAAGGTCCGCGTTGTTTACAACGTGTGGTTGAGGATATTTTTCCTGTAATGATGAACAATCAATAATGTTTTTCAGGAGTTTAAGGATAAACACGTGGTTTAAAGTATGAACAGACAAAACTACAGCTGAAGAAGACAAAACTAGTTTAAGGGTGAACAGTTGGCTTAAAGCACTGTAAGGATGTACACATGATGATAGTTTACAGATCGAGAGAGACAGCAGAGTAAGGATGAACAGGTTGTTTACAAATATGAATTGTGTGGAAACCAAGTGAGACTAGTCTGTCTGAGTAGATAGCAAGGTACAGCTGAGCAGGTGGCTTAAAGTGCAAACGGACAGTGGTTTAAAGATAAATCGTCAAGAGAGGATTACGCAGGAGTAAATGTCACTGCAGAGATGCACAATGATTTAAAGTATAAACTTATGGAAGTATAAAGATGAACAGGCAGTTTAAAGTATAAACAGAGAGTGGTGTAAGGATGAGCATACAAGAGAGTTTTAAGGGGTAGTAAATAGCAATGTAAAGATATATAGGTGGTTAGAAGTGTAAAACAACATTGTAAGAATGAGCAGTAAAAAGTAGTTTAAGGGTGAACTGGAAGTTTAAAGTATAAACAGACAGCACAGTAGCAATAAAAAAAACATTGTAAGCATGTAATATACATGGGGAGTCGGTTAGTGGTGCAAGTTTGAGAAGGTGGTTTGAAGTGCAAGCAAGTCTCAGTGTATATTTGAAGATGTGACTTTAAGTGTCAACAAACAGCACTGTAAGGTTGACCAGACAAGAGCAGTTTAAGGGTGAGGGTAAACAGATGGCTTAGAGCTTAAACAGAGCACGCTGCAAGGATCAACAGTCGAGAAGCTGAAAAATGAACAGGTGGTACAAAGAATACCCAGGTTGAATTGTAGACGTGAGCATGTGTTAGGGGTGCACTTAAACAGCGTCATACATGCAGATAAACACGAGAACAGTTTAGGAGTTTGTGGGAAGCAGTGCAATGATGCACCAGTGATTTAAGGTCTAAGAAGATAGTATTGTAAGGATGACCAGTGAGACTAGTTCACGAAGTTATAAACAGCAAGGATGCAGAAATGGTGTAAATTAAAATCGGCTATTAGTATAATGAATAACAGGTGGGTTAGAGTATTAACAGGCATCGGTATATCAGTACAAGAGTGAAGAGATTAGGTAAAATCATGTCAGGCAGATTATCAGACTAAGGATGAAACGGTGGTTTATAGAAACATACTAATATAAGGATGAACACTTGGTACACGGATGAACCGACACTTGTGGTAAGGATGAATACCGAGACTAGTTTAAGAATGTGTAAATAGCACTGTTAGGATGAAGATGCATTGTGCAGCAAAATGTATGGAATACCTATACAAGTGGTTGACACTACAGCTGTGAAAGAATTTAAGATGGCCGGGAATAGGCACAGGAGAGTAATATTGCTGGGAAACAAACATTTTACAGCAGAACATGTTTAGTCTTCGTGATAAGAGTAACCAAAGGGTTGGGCAGACTATATGGATTTCAGCTTTAGTCAAATTGCATGATTCTATGCTCAATTAATTTAGGTTAAGATTTGAGGGCAGAATCTGACAGGGCCTGCATATTGGTGCAGTTGAGTTTAATTGTAACGACATATGCTTTTTAAATCACCTTTTGATGGACTTCATTTAGATTTACTCCGAAAGGCATAAACAAATAATATATTTTTAATAATACATGTTTCATTCTTCTTTTCTGTTAGTGTATTGGCGAGGGCGTATCAGACAAGTAAAAAATGTAGGAAGGAAAAAGAAAAACACGACGTAACTAAACATTACCGTTTTGACTAAACACTGAACAATGCCACAACGAAAGCAAACCGACCACATTTCACAATCTTTACTTTGTCTTTTTGATCTGCAGATGGCGTCAAAATTCCATCTAGTTCCCAGGACATTGACTATTACCAGGCTTGATGACCTAACCACCTTAACCTTTACGTGTTCTTTTTTCAAGAGCTATACATGGGGACACATTCAGTGAGTGTCATGTGCTGCATCTCTCCTCACAGGGTAGCAAAGGTTGGGTACATTTTTTGTGGTCTTCCCCTCTTTTTAAAACACTCTCATTCATCTGTTTCTCATTACAGCTTGTCCTCAGTGGCGTAATGCAAAACAATGCCTCTTCCGCAGAATGTGAGTGTGGGGTCCTTAGAGTCACATATCTCACGGATATTCATTGGTGTTGTGCTGAATGGAGGTTCCTTGAAAGGCTGGGGCCCTCTAGAGGGTTTGGGCTCCCCTGCACTGCCGTGGTTGTAATGGTCCATGTTGTGCCCTGGGTTTTCCTCTTGCATCTCAGTTCAATGCTGTTTCCTCTGCATACAAGCCATTCCTCTCACAGGGGTAAATTTCTACTTTTTGGTGCAAAACTGCACTAACGCAGTTTTGCACCAAAACCTTTAGCACCGGCTTGCACCATTTCTGAGCACCAGCCGGGCACCATATTTTGGGCTTTTGGAATGGTGCAAGCCAGTCCAAAGGGTAGGCTAGCGTAAAAAAAATGACGTTAGCCGGGTGGGGCTGGCGATATGGGAAAACGGGGTTTTGCACCCAAAAATTACTTTACGTAGGTTAGAGTAAAAAAGACAGGAGTCATGCCAACCACTCCAATGGCCAGCACAGGGGACCAGGGTCCCCTGGGCATGGCCACTGCTCCCAGTGCCATGTAGGAGGGCCCATTTCAGGGCCCCCAATGGCACTTAAAAAAAATAAAACTTACCTGTACTTACCTATACTTACGTGGAATGGGGTCCCCCATCCTCTGCTGTCCCTCTGGTGTGGGTGGGGGTCTGAGGAGGGCACCTGTGGGCTTTTTCATGGTGTTCCACCATGGAAATAGGCCCACAGGTCCCCTAACGCCTGCCCTGAACCAGGTGTTAAATAATGGTGCAAAGGAAGCTTTGCACCATTATTTGACCCCTCCTCCCATGCCTGATTTTAGCACAGGGTGATAAATATAGTGCTACGGCCATAGAGTAAATTTTTGCACAGGAACGCCTACCTTGCATCTCATTAACGCTAGGTAGGTTTCCACATCCAAAAAAGTATAAATATGGAGTTAGTTTTGCACCTGATTTGCGCAAAAAATGAAGCAAATTCGGCACAAAACAAGTATAAATATGCCCCACTGTCTCTTGTACGTGTGCAACATTTGTATTCTGATTTCTTCAGCTAGTATACCTTCTAGTAGGGTATCATGTCATAATTCGAATGACGGGCCAGAGTTAGTGTACTGTGGTACCCTTTTGGCTAGTAGCAGTGATAAGGTCAGCATTTTAAATCTTATTTTTCCCTTTTCTGTAGGAGGTAGACTCCAAGCAGGCAGGGTTGAGGAAACATACCTATGGGGTTGAGACAACATACCTATTGCTCTCTCCAGTGCACGCCCTAAGTGTGACACCACTCTCTCTCAAAAGGCGACCCCTTATGGTAAACTCTATGTTGGAATTTAGAAAGGTGTAACTAAATCTGGTTTAACTATATTTGTTGTATATCAATGCTTTAGACCAATCAGCGTCGTGTGGTGGTTTTCCCAGATCAATCTCCCACTTGTTCCTGATTTTTAACTATACACTTGCAATAAAAAATTGAATTTAAAAGAAAGTAATGACTCCTAGTATTCAGGCGTACTTAGAATAGGCTTACAATCTCTTTTTCAGTTTTAATGCACATGACACGAAAATATAATCCATATTGGCTTAAAAAAGGCACTTTCAGCTTGAAATTACAGAAAATTGAAGACATAGTTGAAACACACAAGGATGATTAAGAACAAGGCTAAAGATTTAAAGAAAATATCACTGGTAAAGATAAGTATTTGACCACCAGCCTGAAATGTATTTATTATTGGGCGAATGTACACGTGATCAGGAAAATGCCATCACAATCAGTGCAAGCAAACGGATGAAGATGATTTACCTAAAGCCCGTGGGTGTGGGTGTATTTTTAATTATGCGAGCCAGGCAAGACAGTTGAAGCTGCCCCAAGGTCACACTTATTCAAAAGCCCTTCAAGCTCTCCTCAAGTGTTTTTCTTTATTTGCAATGTAGGACTTGTGTTGCTCGGTTGTTGCTGAACTGCAATTGAAGTGAGCGTAAACTTTCCATTCGGACGATTATGTGGACTGACCAGTTTTGGTGTTTACAGAAAACAGTGTGGTAACTCGCAAATGATCATACTTTTTCCATGTAGTGTCTGAAAACTGGTAACACACAATGAATAAATATTTACTCGAGCTTATAAATTAAAAATACAGTTTGATTCAAGCAACATCGTATTTTTATGCTAATAAGGGTGGTCTTAGACTACAAAGCTACTGAGTCTTTTCTATAAAAACTGTGTCATTATACTTGAAAAGTGGGACTATGTGAACCCAGAACCCCCAACTTGTGGCTGGAGGTGAGGCAAAGTGGTGGGCGGGTTGAACAAAGGAAAAATAAATAAATCAATAAATAAAAAATAAACCTACCTCGATCCCCGCCGCATCGATGCACCCCAGCTCTTCAGGTGTCTATTGCAGGCAGACACAGGCTCCCGGCCTACCCTACGGCCAATCCTAACACTGCACTCACACTGCTGGCAGCATGAGAGCAGTGTCAGGATTGACCTGAGCGCCCTGACTTGCGCTCCCAGGCAGACTGGGAGCATGTGCCTTTTGTCTCCAACCTGCCAACGCAGCTCAGGTTGGAGACAGCTCAAGCGCATGTGTGTTTGGCTGTCCTGAGACAGCCGGCCAAATACTTATGCGTTCTGAGGGGCGTGCACACCCCTCCCCCTTCCTGCCTGTCACCCCCTTGGCTCAGCCCCTATAAAACTAAAACCATAATAAACATTGTTTATTATCATTTTATTTTTAAAGTTTTGCAGCTGCTGCTGCTGGCAAGGGGGTGACACCCCTCCTCCATAGCGGAAGAGCCACCGCTCTGTGAACCTATTTATGATTGAACAGTGCCTATTCCTTTTATACCTTTTCCATGTTGAGGTGTGTTTTGTCTGCTGATAGGAACAAGATGCAAGGAGAGCCCTAACAGGAGCGCAAGAAATCCAAAAAGGAGACACTCATGGCGGCTGACTAAGACCCCTTCTGGCAGTCTCCAGCCTCTTTGTCCAGGATTCCCACATCATGAGGGACAAACCATTCCATCTCCAAACACTGGGGTCTGCGGTGTGCCAATAACATTGGCCACACCATTTAATCACGAATGTGCTACATTAAACCCCACCCGTTGTTAGAAAAGACAAATAACTTGTGGAAAATTCAAAGCCCCATTACAAACTAAATGGAATGTGATCAAGTCAGAGAGAGAGCTACAGAGGAAGAAGGATATGGCAAGAATGGGTTCTTTCAAAACCACATTCTGAACAAAATCTTTATACCATTGTGACTGTGTGGGATTGTCTCTCACCCCGAACAGTGAATAGCAACATCTGCTCTTCTTCATATGAGCAAAGTAGGCTGAGAGCAGTCTGTGAGATCGTTACAGTTATCAGGCTGTTGGCTCTTCGTTGTGCCATTCCTTTCTTAGGTCGAAGCCGGTTTGCTGAAGACATCATGGGGATTATTGGAAAGCTTCCTTGCGAATGCATTCCACTCACTCCTGACCATTGGCGTTGTGCTTTCTAACTCACATTTGCTTTCTTTCTATTTGCTGGCTGTTGAATAATCCAAAATGATTGGGTCTGTTTTCCAATTCCTTTATTTGAAGTCTTCATAAAAGCCAACACCTCTATTTCCTTTCAACTCCAGCTCTCATCTAACTGCCCCACAGTCCATCCAGTCATAACATTCTCTCTTACTTTACACATTCTCTCCTACCTCACTACATTCTTCCATCTAAACACTAATCAACATTTCATGTAACACATAACACATCTTCCCCCTTATATAATGAAAAAAATAAATAAATGACAAAGGCAAGATATAAAGATACATAACCTTATGACAACTTACTTCACAGTATAATCTTGTAAGATAATGGTGGTTTGATGAAATACATAACCTTATGACAACCTACTTCACAATACAATCTTGTAAGTATAATGGTTGTTTGATAATTCTAACTTGTTTACTCTTATAGGTTTCAGTCCTCATATCATGTCCAATATATTCCTTTGTAACATAAGCATCCTCACATGTGGAACTTCCCTCTCCAATTTAATTCCTAATTTCCTTCCTAGTTGTGGCGTGATCCTCAACGCCTTGTGCAGCATCTAACCAATAATAATTTTTTGTTGAATCCTTACCCAGAACTGTCGATCCCGTTTTGCATTTTGCAAATCGACTCATGTGCCAAACCCGACCATCACTCAACTTGGCAGAATTCTTGTAAATCTCAACAACTGTTCTTGGTTCAGAATATTTACTTTCTCCTTTCTTAACTTTACTTGGTAATTTGACATGAACTATTTCATCCTTCTTCAAACTAATTTCTTTAGCTCCCTTCTTACAGTCCACATAACTTTTATAGTTCTCTTGAGCTTTTTGAATCTCCCTTCTCACTTCAGAGGGAGACCATTTTTTCAGTCTAGAATTACTTAACCACCCTTGATTGTCCTTCATAAATGGTATTCTTCCCCTCATTATGGTAAATGGACTGTATCCAGTCACTGTCGGGTTAGTTATATACATCCAAATCATTTTTTTTATACTGGATTTCCAATTCACATTTTTATATTTAGCTAGTTGTAACGCGTCTTTAATAACACAATTAAATCTCTCTACTTCTCTATTCTCTATTGATAAACAGAAACAAGTTTGTGTTCAATGCCATTCCTTTTGAAAAAAAAACTCAATTTCCTCACTTTTGAATTGGACCCCATTGTTTGTAATAATTTTTTTAGGTAGTCCCTCCCTCTGGAAAAGTTCATCCAAAAACAACAAGATATTTCCTGAATTGGCCTTATTGGCAAATTTAAATTCTGGCCATTTTGAAAAATAATCTATAGCCATTATTATGTACCACTCTTCATTTTCCTCAGCAATTGGGCCCATAATATCAACGCCAATAACTTCCCACGCCATCTTAGGACATGGAACTGGTTGTAACATTTGTTTCAAAGGAACAAGTGATTTATCTGCATTTAAACACAAATCACAATCCCTAATAACTCTCTCAATTTCTATACCCATACCTGGCCACCAGTAATTCTCCTTGATCTTCTGTTTAGTTTTAACAATAGCCAAATGTCCTTCATAGCATATTTTAATGATGGTATCTCTCAACTTTCTTGGTGGTAGGACCCTGTCTCCCCTTACCACCTTGTCATGAATTACTGAAAATTCATTTCGTAATTCAAATATGTTCCTTAATTCTGCATCAATTTCCTTTTTCTCTGGCCACCCATCCTGGATAACCTTCCTTAAAGTAAGCAAGAATTGATCACACAAATTAGCTTCATCACAATCCTTGCTACTAATGGCGCTCCACTCTGTACTCCCTGTTCATGCTACATTTACCTCCTCTATGTCTTCCACATTTTCCTCAAGGGGTAATGGCTATCTACTCAAGCAATCAGCAATTTTGTTTTTAACACCTGGTAAGTATACTAATTTATATCTGAAATCCAGAAGCCTTATAGACACCTTAGCTATCCTTGAAGTAGCTTTCAAGATACCCTCAGTAGATAGCACCTTCAATAAGGGTTTATGATCACATCTTATTCAACATTGAAATCCCACAAAAAGTTCCTAAAGTGTTCTAAACCCCACACTACTGCTAGAGCTTCTTTTTCTATGACTGAATATCTTTCTTCAGTAGGTGATAATGCCCTGGAGGCAAACGCTATGGTGACTTCTTCAGTCTTGCCATTCTTTTGACTCAAAACTGCACCAATACCCTTATTACTTGCATCAGTAGTCAGTACAGAAATGAGTTTCGGATCAAAGATAATTTTTTTCCCAAACAAATCTCCTGATTAATTTCTTCAAAATCATTTTGTAGAGTATCTGACCAAACAAATTTACATTTTTCCTTCAATAATTGCCTCATATTAAGGCCCTCATTCCGACCCTGGCGGTTTGAAACCGCCAGGGTGGAGGGCAACGGAAGCACCGCCAACAGGCTGGCGGTGCTTCCAGGGCTATTCTGACCGCGGCGGTAAAGCCGCGGTCAGAAAAGGGGAACCAGCGGTTTCCCGCCGGTTTTCCCCTGGCCCAGGGAATCCTCCATGGCGGCGCTGCTTGCAGCGCCGCCATGGGGATTCCGACCCCCTTCCCGCCAGCCTGTTCCTGGCGGTAAAACCCGCCAGGAACAGGATGGCGGGAACGGGTGTCGTGGGGCCCCTGGGGGCCCCTGCACTGCCCATGCCACTGGCATGGGCAGTGCAGGGGCCCCCTAACAGGGCCCCACCATGATTTTCACTGTCTGCTATGCAGACAGTGAAAATCGCGACGGGTGCTACTGCACCCGTCGCACCCCTGCAACTCTGCCGGCTCCATTCGGAGCCGGCTTCCTCGTTGCAGGGGCTTTCCCACTGGGCCGGCGGGCGATCATCTGGAGATCGCCCGCCGGCCCAGCGGGAAAGTCAAAATGACCCCCGCGGTCATTTGACCGCAGTGCGGTCTTTGTGCGGTTTCCGCCCGGCGGGCGGTGCCCGCCGCCCGCCAGACTCGGAATGAGCCCCTAGATGTTTTTTCTGAGAAATACCTGACAAATTTAGCATAAAATTCCGCTAGACCAAGGAATGATCTCAATTCTCCTTATTACTAGGTGCTGGTGCATCTTTAATAGCAGTTACCAATTCTTGTTTTGGTTTAATGCCTCCTGCCGTAATTTAATTCCCTAAGTAATTCAATTGTTGTACACCAAATTTGCATTTTGAAAACTCAGCTGTTAACCTCGTATCTCTCACAATACTTAAAACCTCATCTACTCTGGTATCATGTTGTTCCTTATTCTTCCCCATAATCAAAATGTCATCCTGAAAGAAAATCACTCCGTCTGTGTTCTTGAATAGTTTATACATCAATTTCTGGAAAACTGCTGCAGCAGAGGCAAGCCCAAAAGGCAAACAAACATATTGATAACACCCTTGAGGAGTCAAAAACGCAGTTAAGTTTTTACTATCTTCATGTAGCTTAATTTGGTGATATGCAGACGATAAGTCTATGGATGTAAACCACTTTATGCCCTTTGTCATGACAAGCATCTCGTTTATTTTCAGTAAGGAAAATGTTTCCACCCCAATGTTGCTATTCAATTCTCTCAAGTCAATGCAAAAACAAATTTTACCATTAGCCTTACGTGCAGCAACTAATGGAGAAATCCATTCAGATGCATCAACTTCTTCAATTATAGCTTTTTTAAAGAGATTCTCAAGTTCTCTTTCAGCCTCCTTTCTTATCACCCAAGGTATGTTTCAGGTTTTAAGTATTTTTGATACAGCATTTTCCTTTAATACGATTTGATGTGAGTAATCCTTAGGAGTGCCAATCTCTCCTGAAAACACTTCTGGGAACCTGTTTTTAAGTTGAACACCACTCCCTCCATTGTCACACACAACTTTTACTTGTTCTTCACTATTAGGATCTAAGACAATGTTCAATGCTCTCTGATCCAACCATCCTAAGACCGCTAGTTCTTCTTCAGCAATATATAATTTGCCTAATGTTCTTCTGCCTTTAAATTAAAAAACTACCTTCCTGAAGCCAATCATGGGTATAGGTTCTCCTGTGAAACTCTCAGGAGCAACATCTGAAGGACATAAGGCTGCTCCCAGAACATTTATGAATTTTTGTTCCCACAACTTCTTATTGATTATTGTGGATGGAGAACCAGACTGTGGGGGTTATTACAACTTTGGAGGAGGTGTTAATCCGTCCCAAAAGTGACTATAAAGTGACGGATATACCACCAGCCGTATTACGAGTCCATTATATCCTATGGAACTCGTAATACGGCTGGTGGTATATCCGTCACTTTACCGTCACTTTTGGGACGGATTAACACCTCCTCCAAAGTTGTAATAACCCCCTGTATGTCTGTGCAAATGTAATAATCATTACAACTGAAAATGTGTTGTCTCTAATGACAGTGTGGTACCACACCATTCATACTCCTCTTTATGCCACTCCACTATATACCACTCCACTCAACAGTACTCTACTCTGCACTACTCCTCTCTATGCCGCTCCACTTTGCACCACTCTACACCACTCCACTCTATGTCACAGCACTCTACGCCACTTCACTCTGCCTCTCAACTCTACATCACTCAACTTTATGCCCATGCAGTCTACTCCACTATATTGTTCATCACTGCACTCTATGCCACTGCATTCTATGTCAATACACTCTACGCCAATGCACTCTACTGTGTGCCACTCCACTCTTCGCCAATCTTCTCTATGCACTATAATCTACTTTGCGCCACTGATCACTACTCTGTACCACTCCACTCTACAGAACTTCACTCTATGTCAGTCAGCTCTAAACCACTGTAATATACTCTGCACCACTGCACTCTATGCCACTCTACTCTACTCTACACCATGGTACTCTATGTTACTCTTCTCTCCCCCACTACACTCTACCCTACGCCACTTCACTCCACTCCACTCTGAAACTGTACACTCTAGGCCACTGAACTCTAGGCCACTGCATTCTACTCTGCACCACTCTACTCTATGCCACTACATTATATGCTGCTCTACTCTGCACCACTCTACATCACAGCACTCACTGCCACTACTCTGAATGCAACTCTACTATGTGTCACTCCATGATATGCCACTGCACTCAATGCTACTGCACTCTATACCATAACACTCTATGTCACTTTACTCTACTGTGTATCTTTCTAATCTATGCCGCTGCATTGTACACTGCTGTGTTCTATGTCGCTGTACTCTACGCCGCTGCACTCGATGCCACTGCAATCTGTTCTACACTACTTCACTCTACGCCAATAAACTCTATGCAAGTCCACCCTACTCTGCTTGACTCTATGCCACTCTATATGACTCCACTCTATGCCACTCCACTACACACCACTCTGTGCCACTCCACTTTACTCTATACCACTCCTTTATACTGTACGCTACTTTACGCCACACTATGCCTCTCCACTCAATGACATTTTACCCCACTCCATGCCACTCTGTGACACTCTACACTACTCCACAGTCTACTCCGCTATACACAGCTCCTCTATGCCACTTTTCTCTATTCTGCGCCACTCCACTCCAGAACACACTTCTCCACTCTTCTCCACAGTACACCATTTGCCTGTGCGACACTCTATTTCACTCCACTCTAGGGCACTCCACTCTACTTCAATACACAAAAATCCACTCCACGACACTCCACTCTTCGCCACTTCAAGGCACTTCACTGTTCGCCACTTAATTCTACGACACTACACTCCATGCCGCTCGCCTCCATGCCACTAACTTCTAACCATGCTGAACAGCAGCCATGCTGATGTACAGCATGACTAAAACACATTGGCAAAGCCAATATCTCTTGCACAGGCACAACCTATTGGCTTTCCAATGCTTGTTTACCATCTTTGGTGGTGTCCAAGGTTTCCAGCCTACCCAGCTTGACGTCTGGACATTAACTCACTTCTGACAGATGATCATCCTGAATCTCTAAAATACTCTTGAATTTCTTGAAGACGGAGACATTCCAGATAATGGTTGTTGTTCTTTTAGTCTCAGTGATCTCTTCACTCTAGTTACAGGTCAGGCATAGCTCTTGAACAGCAACCTAAATTTACTTCCTGGGGGTCTTTCACTCTTCTTCTGTGACTGCTCTGGAGATTGTGCATTTGTCTTCTGGCTAGTGCCACTTCATAGTCAAGGGGGCTGGGATCCATGATGGGTGAGTGGGATTGCATCCAGTAAGTCTCTTCTAAGGCAAAGGTGAGTCAGCGATATCTTGTTGTCAGGAGAGAGGTTTGACGATATTCCCTCAGTATCGCATTTACATCTCCTTTGATGTTTTACCCTTATGCGTGTTCAAGAAGAATGGGCTTGGCTAAAGTCCTCATAAATTGTTCTGCCTCATCATTTGCCTGAGGCCAACTGGGTGTGATTTTTATGTGCTTGTTTCCAAAGGACTCAACGTATTCAGCTATTTCTTATGCATGTAGTGGTGACCTATTATCAGTTCTCAACTCCTCTACGGGGCCGGGCATTGCCACTATTTTGTCTAGTTTCAGGCTCACGTGCTTTGCTGTGGTGATATCCACCTCCAGGTTCTTGGACCAATTGTCTATTGCAACCAGCATATGGCACCCATCCAGGAGGCAGGTGAAATACACAGTGATTTGCACCCATGGATGATGAGGAGTTGCCTAGATGACAACAGCGGCCAATGGATCATCAGGTTTTATGGTCTCGCATTGCAGGCATGCACAGACTCATTCTTCCACCTGTTGGTTCAGACCCGGGGACCATAGTTTGGATCACAATTGTAAGCTTGCTCTTCAACCCTCTGATCCCCTAAGTAGGATAACTGCACAGAATGCTGAGTGAGGAAGTAAAGTTTGATTAATCTTGTACCCCGGATGAGACACCCTTTTGAGGTGACTGCCAGTACTTGTTACATGTGGTGAAGGGATTTGAGTCAGGACATTGCATCCATTGTGCTAACTGATTTTTTGCTAGATCTCTTTCCAATTGCCCTGGTGTATCGTATTGAGGAAGAATTGTAGGCACTCGTCTGCTGATGTCTTTCTAGCTATGTCTTCAAGGGACAGAGATTTCGGTCTTGACTTGTCAAGGACCTGATGTACATACTTCTCAGTTTCTGGTGTTTGTTCTGCCTCGTGCTGTTGCATGCCTTAGGTGTCTTTGTAGAAAATTGGCGGGGTTCCTCTAACCTGGGTGGTATACTACTGAAAATAAATGTTTGTTGGTCTGGTGTCAACCGCTAGGGTAGTTTGTTCCATGGGTAGGAGTATTTTAGCATAGCCTGTTCAGAGAGTGCTTCTGAGGTGGCTTGTTGTTCTCCCAATGCCATGGGACTGTGGACTTCAGTGGTTCCATTTCAGGTGCTATAAGGATTCCCCGTTTGGGGATGAACCTCCCACAATACTTCACCATCCCTAAAAAAACTACTTATGGTTGTTACGAACCTTAGAGGACCTGCAGTCCTAATGTCTTTGATTTTGTCAGGGTCTAGTTCCACTCCTTGGTCCAAGAACTTATAATCAAAGAACCGAACTTCAAGCTGAAGGAATTCACGCTTTTTCCAATTCAGCTGGAGTCAACATTGGTCAATCAGCTTCATAAGATTCTGGACACAAACTTGGTGTTCCTTCCCTTTTGCTGTAAGTATGTACGTATGTATGTATGCATGTATATATGTATGTACGTATGCATGTATGAAAACATCATCACTGTCACAACGCTCTCCAGCCAGCGATTAATTTTAGGAGGGAGGGGGCGGGCGGGAAGCTCACTCACACTTATTCATTCACACATGCACGCACGCACATCCATTCACAACACTCATCAACATTCAAACATACACGCATGCACCAAACATTCATTTAAAAAACACACACACTTACCTTTGGCTAGGAGGACTCAGGGGGGTTGGGACTGGTGCTGTCCCTCTCTGGCTGAACTTAGGTCAGCCAACGAGGTAAGGCAGCATTCCCAACTTCGTCACAGAATGGAATGAGGTCAGTAAGACTTCTGACCCCACCCCACTCTGTGACGAGGTGTCACTGATTGACACTCGCCCTGGGCACTTCAGGGCTCAAACCTGAAGCGCCCAGGTCAAAGTCAATGGGTGACGCTTCCCCTCGTCACCGAGGGGAAGGGCCTTGAGGCACCTTTGCTGAGCTGAGGAGGTCACGCCCATGGGAGCTGTGACCTCCTCAGCTCAGCAAAGTTCAGCCCAGACGGCCAGGAGTTTGCGCAAATCACGCATGTCTCGCCCCTGGCTGCCTGAGCTGAACATGAAGAGTGTCTGTCAGGTTGACCTTTGCTCATAATCTTCATAAGGGGCAAAAGGTGGGGGGGAATAGCCCCTGCGCTCTAAATGACGGGCCTCGGCTGGTGATTTCTCTGACCAATTCATCTACTGTGGGAGCCTTTATAGTTGATGGTGGCATTCTGCAAGTCTGTGTCAACGCATATGACCACCTCATCCGTCTGTTGAGGTATCCATGCCACTACAATGGGGGATACCTACAGGGGGAATTCTTCGGCTTTCTCAATGTTTCAACTTTTGTAGCTTGCTTACAGCCTTGGGAAAAGGTATTCTCTGGGCAGGTTAGATAAAGTTAATGGTATTCTATTTTGCTTTGAAACCACTAAATGTAGTTCATTTTTTTATTGGAATATTATATTTGTATTTTTTCCCCTCCCTCTAGCTGTTTTCATTTTGAGTGAGACTGAAGTGTACATTGCCTGGTTCAGAATGATATTTATATCTATAAATTTATATTTACGGCATCAATTGCTCCATTTACGTTTGGCAGCCAGCCACAAAGGCACACTTGCCAAGCTCAAATGGTTTACTACCACGTAATTTTCCACCACAAGTACACAGACCTTCGCAGTAGTAAACCCCACACAAAGAATGGGTTTATTAAAATGTGGTTTATGATCGACCACAAGATAATGAGTTTGGGAAAATTCACAAACTCCTAACTGAACCTTTGCCACCCAGAAAACTGTGATTTTACTCTGGTAAAGGGCTGAAGTAAATGCGCTTTCAGGGTGAAAAGGGAATTAATCATCACCAAACATCTTGGGTTTTAGTGGAAAAAAATGTGATTTGGACGCCAGGCTGCCTTTCCACAGCACATAATGGTACAATGTACAATTGCGCATTGCCGTAATGACAGTCTTCTGTATGACCGACTGAGTAGTACACCTGAAAAAACCTGAAACTAGCCCAGTTTTCCAGGAATTAAACTGGTGCATGTTGTAAATTAGGGAAATGCAGAAATCTGGACTCTTTAGTAATAGCATTTATGTGAGTGCAGATTTGCAATTTCCGTGAGGAATGGGGACCGAATGGGGGACTATGTTCACACAGACGTAGACAGCCTTCAATGCCAACCAGAAACTGTAGTGGGTTTACAACAGTATTGATAAACATTCATATTAATAATCTACCCAAATCATAAATGTTTTTTTTTATTTATGTCAGCAAATTAGGGATTATTTTAGTAATTCTCAAACATTTCCATTCACTCCGGATCTAAGCTAGTTTAAGAAAACACTCAAATGCCTTCAGGATTTATTTGATAGTCAAAAAATGCCCAGGTCACAAAGCCCAATTTAAACATTTCGGAATTTTATCCCCGGGGGTTACTCCTAGATTTTGAGTAAACTTCTGTCATTTATCAAATTTATTAAGATTCACAGGAGTACTGTTGTAAATCTATAGTCATATTTGTTCGGCATTACAAATGTAAATCTTACAGAAAAGTGCATTAACACTAATACTTTTTCTTTTTTAGGTCGAATGTGCAAGCGCTCTGACATGTTGCAATCTATCTGTAGGCTTTTAACCATGCCAACCGCAAGCCCATTACTATCACTAGTCCATGGGCTTGTCTTTCAAAAATCCTTTCTCATTGTTGGTAAATGCTTTACGTTGGTCCCTCCTTGGGGAAGTTTTGATACCACCTTGGCAATCGACCCTGTTTCATGGATAATTGCACAATTGCCAATATGTTTGACTGCAAACAAACTTCTTTTTCCTTTTGTGTCTCTCCTTTGAGCTCACGCTCATGGCGGCCATGGCTCTTTGAATTGGCTCACTTATGTCAACTGTTTTACTTTTCATTTTCAATTTATATGGCAAGAAAACTCGTTAGGAATGTACAATGCTAATAGCTCTGACTTAAACAAACGCAAGCCCCGTTGCATTGCAAATGCTTGTTTCTCATAGGGATCACATTTTACCCTATGGATAACTCATTCCCTTACTCCCCCTCTTTTTGGCCTGAAAAAAACTCACTCATACTATTGGTAGCAGCAAATCTGTGTGCGTTTACAGAATGGGAAACTACAAACAAGGGTTATGTTAAAACATATGAGTTTGTGAACATTCAACAACTTCTGATAACCCCTCCTGCCTTTAATAATCCTATTGTTATGGTGTATTTCTTGGAACTCCTGCCCCTTCTAAACTGTTCACACCCTTCTCAAGTGTATGCGAACAAAAGCAATGTGTGAGTATTTATAAAATTATTTACAAGCGCAAAACCACTTTTTAAATTCACACAAAAGTTAGTTTCTCCTTTAAAACGAACTTAGGGGGTCATTCCGACCCCGGTGGGTGGCGGGCGCCACCCGCTGGGTGGAAACCGCCCAAACACCGCCCCGCGGTCAGATGACCGCGGGGGACATTCCGACTTTCCCGCTGGGCCGGCGGGCGATCTGCAAAAGATTGCCCGCCGGCCCAGTGAGAAAGCCCCAGCAAAGATGAAGCCGGCTCAGAATGGAGCCGGCGGATTTGCTGCGGTGCGACGGGTGCAGTGGCACCCGTTGCGATTTTCAGTGTCTGCCAAGCAGACACTGAAAATCTTTATGGGGCCCTGTTAGGGGGCCCCTGCACTGCCCATGCCAGTGGCATGGGCAGTGCAGGGGCCCCCAGGGGCCCCACGACACCCGTTCCCGCCAGCCTCTTCCTGGCGGTGTAAACCGCCAGGAACAGGCTGGCGGGAAGGGGGTCGGAATCCCCATGGCGGCGCTGCTTGCAGCGCTGCCATGGAGGATTCCTTTGGCCAGGGGAAAACCGGCGGGAAACCGCCGGTTCCCCTTTTCTGACCGCGGCTTTACCGCCGCGGTCAGAATTGGCCAGGAAGCACCGCCAGCCTGTTGGCGGTGCTTCCACGGTCCCCGGCCCGCCAGGGTCGGAATGACCCCCTTAGTCCCACAAATACTTTGTCATTTGTTTGAATATACCTACAGGGATGAGAAGCGGGCTGCAATTGGTGTTGCAGTGCTGGAATGCCCAGTGAATCTCTGCAAACCCACAAACGTACCTATTTGTGGGTAATACATTCCTTTCTGATCCTTTGCCACCCAGGAAAAGGTCTGAAATTTAGACCTGAGGAGGCAGGAGTAACATTGTATTACATAGATTTCGACACCATAAATCCCTAACCATAAAAGAATCAATAATCATCAAGTTGTTCAAATCGACAAATTACTGCTTGATCAAGCAAGCCCCTTTTCAGTGTCAGATAGGGGAGGGAGTATCCTAAACGTATTAGGTTGTAATGGAAGAGATTTTCATTGGCTGAATATATTTTCCATCATGAAGGGAAAAAAGAAAATAAAACAGCAACTGCAGTTTCACTTGCCTGACCAATTTTCATATAATCAAATGTTCACTTTTTTATCTGCTTTTACGAAAAAGGAATTCACAACATCTTTGCATGAGTATTCTGGGGAAGCTCTGTGTCGCTACTTTAGAGGTGTAATCTGGCAAATATTTGTAATTCCAATAAATAAGTAAATGTACACCTATACAAGGACGTAATATTGAGCCATTTCTTCACGTTGATGAAAATAGGGCCTTTTGAGTTTCCTTATGCCCAACAGGCATTTATATATTTGTGATTCACGTCTAGGGAATGCATGTGTCACTAATGTGAAAAATGCTTTGTGACTTGAGGTGTTATTCAGCATGAACACTTCGTTTTGTCCATCCTGCATCTGTTATACCTCCAGTAGTCTGAATGTACAAGGAAAGTGCATAGATGTTGAAAGACCCGCTCTGGCATACGAGCTTTGTTGTCACACACTGTAAACTGCATTTTATGCAATCAATCAGAACCATGCTGAAGGTCTTGAAAATTAATGACATCATCTCTGCCTGGAAAGACAACTGAGTCACAAGCATCAAGGCGGCACTACTAGCGCCTCTGCATTTTTTCAAGTCATCAATAAAGCTGCATCACATTCTGCAGGACAATCTTATGTTGCTATTGAAACCAACTGAAATATGCACAGATAACTGGGTCATGCTCACATTCTGGAACACATATGTTCTTGACTGGTTGCACCGGAATAAAGGCTTATCAGCAGTGCTTAATCTGAGCCCGTGGTTTCTAGTGTGGGGCACCGGAACTCATTTTTATGGGCCAGCACTTATTTTTCTGTGTCCGGCATTTACTGCAAGCCAAAGAGATATGTGGGAAAGAGGGAGGGAGAAAAATATAGAAAAGGGTCACAAAGGGAGAAAGCAGAAAGTTGCAAGAGTGAGCTGAAGGGGCAGGGAGTGGCTGTAAATGGATTATTAAGGCCCAAGATGGCTTTAGGATTACGCTGCCTCAGTATTCTGTGCTCGCACATTTAAATGCAGCCACCACGTGTTCCAGAGGAGAGCTTTGGCACCTGCATGTTTTTATTTACAAATTAAGCACTGCTTATCAGTCTGCTTTACGCCTACTAAAAAAGGCAGATTTAGCACCTAGTGAAGCAAAGTACGTCTCCCGTTCAACCCTAATGGGGTACAGGTACAGGTACAGGCATTTTCTTCCTTTGAATCTGAATTTGTTGAATTTGATGTTCGTATTTTTTTCTGCATATATTTATAGGCCGATTTTGCTTTTTTAATTCAATGGCTGCTGTGTTTTCTTCACTTTTATCAGCATTGGGTGCTGTGTTTTTTTTCTTTGTTTTTAACATACACTACCAAATGCAACTTTTTTTTTTAACTAAATAATCCTTTTTACTCCATTTTAACCTTTTGTATATTCTGAACTTGGGAGCCACGGGGGGCTATTTTTAACTCAATTTGTTATATTATTGGGACTTTTTACTCTGGGGCCTAATTTTGCAGAGGCATCCGGCGTTTTTCTTTTCTGTCTTGACCGGTAGACATTACCCGGCCATTTTGCTGCAGCCATCTTGGTTGCCGCACTAGTTGTTGGAGGTTGTGGAGCTTGGTCGGCCCGCCCACATGAAATACTTAAGCACGGGCGGCCGTCGGCTCCTCGAAGGTACTGGCATTTTCTTCCTTTGAATCCGAATTTGTTGAATTTGATGTTCGTATTTTATTCTGCATATATTTATAGGCAGATTTTGGTTTTTTAATTCATTGGCTGCTGTGCTTTCTTCACTTTTATCAGCATTGGGTGCTGTGTTTTATTTTCTTCGTTTTTAACATACACTAGCAAATGCAACTTTTTTTTTAACTAAATAAATCTTTTTACTCCGTTTTAACCTTTTGTATATTCTGAACTTGGGAGCCACAGGGGCTGTTTTTAACTCAATTCGTTATATTATTGGGACTTTTTACTCTGTGGCCTAATTTTGCAGAGGCATCCGGCATTTTTCTTTTCTGTCTTGACCGGTAGACATTACCCAGCCATTTTGCTGCAGCCATCTTGGTTGCCGCACTAGTTGTTGGAGGTTGTGGAGCTTGGTCGGCCCGCCCACAGGAAATACTTAAGCACAGGCGGCCGCCGGCGCACCAAAGGCAAGCCCATCTGCGCCCGTCCGCACCCGTCCGCGCCCTGACGCGCCCAGAGCCCAGGGATGCTGCCCTTTTTTCCATCGATAGGTTGAGCTACTCTTCTGCTCAATTGCATGCCCTTAGAGGCAATCTGTCATGTCCTGTTAAGACAAACATGTATCATCCCTCCACCTGTTTTTCTTGTCCTAGTTGCTCTTGGACCCCTCCTACTGCCCCTCCGACTAATTCTCCTTCCCAAAAGTTGGGCAACATGTTGCTGCTCAACTGCTGCTCCTTATCAGCACATGCTTTATATATTTATACACTTTTGGAAGAATCAGCGCCTGAGGCCCTCTTCCTGACGGAAACCTGGCTCAATGAGGATTCTTCAGTTGAAATCTGTAAGTCCCTGCCCCCCTCTTACTCTATAACCCATATAGATAGACCTCAGAATAGAGGTGGTGGTATAGCAATTATTCACAAAAGGACCATTAAGTGTCTGACACTGCCACTTAGGATTCCAGACTGTGAAGGAATGACCTTCTCTCTATATCTATCAGCCACTTTTACCTTTTCGGGAATTCTTCTCTATCGCCCACCGGGCCCTTGTGCCTCCTTTTTAGAAGCACTACCTGAGGCTGTGGCTAGCCTTATAGGTAAGACCCGAATTTAACCGTCCTCGGGGACTTTAATATCCATCTTGATAATCCAGACTGCCCTTCGGCAAAATCCCTGTTGGCCTCCTTTAATGTGTTAGATATGACCCAATCTGTCATTGGCCCTACTCATGTGAAAGGCCACACCCTAGATCTACTATTCAGCAATATCCTGGATCTTATCATCTCATCATCGTTGCCTTTATCATGGACTGATCATTCCCTTCTTTCATTTAATTTTCCCTATGATATCCCCAGAGACCCTCAGCCCAGGCTAACCACCCCGGGGCGCACCTGGTCAAAGTTGCTACCTAATCTTTGGCACACTGCACTTTGTGCTTCTACCGTGTTTTACGACGATCCCCCCTTGAACACTCCGGAACGGTTCGACAGCTGGATCTCTACCACTTTGGATTTAGTATTGCCCACCAAACTAGGAATAAAAAAAAACTACCATAAATCTAAACCATGGTATTCGTCCTCATTATTAGAACTTAGAACAAACTGTAAAAAATTAGAAAGGACATGGAGAAAGGACTACAACTCTTTAGCCAAAGGAAACTATAAGCAAGCCGTCAGAACCTATCATCAAAACATCAAGGCAGCTCAAACTAGCTATTATAGCAGGAGAATAGAGAACTCCTCTAATTCCCAGAAGGAAATATTCCAGATTTTCAAAGAGCTCACCATTATCCCTATGCCGGCCTCTCCGATAGAAGCTTCCGTTATATATAGTAACTCTCTAGCTGCTCATTTCCAAGACAAGGTTACGAAGATTTATACTGGCTTTTCGTTGGCCCCTCCCCAGAAGCCATCTGATAAGCTGTTATTGAACTCCCTACCGGCTGGGGCCTCACTAACTATGTTTTTACTGCTCACAGATGTGCAAACTCTTAAATTACTTACTACTATTAAATCCGGTTCCCCTTTGGATCCTGCCCCTCCAGCTATTCTGGCAAAAGCGGCAGACATTATTATTTCTCCTTTGACTAGAATACTTAATAACTCCCTCAGCTCGGGCTTTTTCCCTCAATCTCTTAAACACGCCATTGTAAAACCCCTTCTTAAAAAGCCTAAACTTCTGTCCTGGATAACTACAGACCCATTGCTCTTCTCCCCATTCTAGCTAAGATACTGGAGAAACTTGTAAATTTGCAATTGATGAGCTATCTTGAGAGTAATATGCTTCTCCACCCCACTCAAATGGGTTTTAGTGCACAACACAGCACTGAGTCTGCGCTCCTAACGGTGACTGAGTCTGCCCGTCAATTATTAGACCAGGGAGGACATGCAGCCATCATTCTCCTTGATCTTAGCGCAGCCTTTGATACGGTTGACCAGTCTCTTCTCTGCGACAAACTCTCCATGGCAGGCGTGGGAGGCCTAGCGCTCTCCTGGCTTTCTTCCTTTCTCACAGGGAGAACCTTCCAAGTCCTGGACCGTTCTTTTCTGTCGGATATCGTTCCCCTAACCTGTGGAGTCCCTCAGGGCTCCTCTTTAAGTCCAACTCTCTTTAATATCAATATATCCTCCTTGGCTAAAGTAGTTACTCCCTATAATCTTTCATTGGCCACCTACGCTGATGATACTCAACTAGTGGTTTCCCTTTCTAGTACTGGGAACTCTCCCTCTGTCAACCTAGCTGGCTGTATGAGGGATATCGGCAACTGGATGATTCAATCCAAACTCAAATTTAACGATGGCAAATCTGAAGTACTCATTTTAGGCAATGGCTCTCCTGCTTCCCCTTTAACATGTTACTCAGAGGCCTTTACCAGTCTGCCTCCTCCTAAAGGAGAGGTAAAAAGCCTAGGTTTTATACTAGACTCCCGTCTCACGATGGAACCACAAGCTAAGAAAATTTCCTCAGTCTGTTTTGGTTTTATTAGATCTCAATCTTCTTCCCGTCTCATCCAGGAAAATCCGGGTCCAGGCACTGGTCCTTTCCCCCCTGGACTATGGGAATTCTCTTTATCTTAGTTCCCCTGAATATGTAGTAAGGAAGCTGCAGATTGTACAGAACACGGCAGCTAGGCTCCTTATGAACTGTCCCAGACATCGATCTGACAAGCCAGCTCTTGCAGCACTCCATTGGCTGCCGATTAAACAGCGCATACATTTTAAATCCATGTGTATCACCCACAGAGCCCTACACAACAAAGGTCCATATTTCCTCAGAAAACGGATTTCCATTTACGCTCCTTCGGGACACCTGAGATCATCTTTTACCCGGCAGATTCATATACCCCACGTCAATAGATCATGGGGAGGAAACTCCTTTATCATCAAGGCTGCCCATCTCTGGAATGCCCTACCCCTTGAGCTCCGCCATGAACCTTCTGAATCTCTTTTTCGGAAGAGGTTGAAAACCATTCTCTTCAGTCGCTAGCCTGTCCTTCCTGCTCTCTTCAAGAACTTTCCTGTACCTTCAGCGCTGGGATGCCCTAGGGTAGCTATGCGCTTTATAAATGTATAAACTATAAATGTATAAACTAAACTAATGCAATACAGCCCTCTTTTCAATAGCGGCTTGAGGGCCGCAGAAGGGGCGGTGCGAGGTAGGGAGGTGCAGGAGGGGGGAGGCGGGAGGGAATAAAAATGTAATTTTTTTTTTTTTTTTAAACACTTACCTCCTCCGCCGCTCCTCTGTCCTTGACGATCCTCTGCCTCTGCAGGCACAGGCTCCCAGCCTGCCCTGTGCCAAGCCAGGACACTCCCAGGCAGACTGGGAGCCTGTGCAGGCTCTCTTCAGCCCAGCAACTGTGTTGCTCGGCTGGAGAGAGCCTACAGCACATGTGTGTTTGACCGGCCCGGGACGGCCGGCCAAACACACATGCGCTGTGAAGGGGGAGTGCTGAGCACTCCCCCTCAGTGCACGTCACCCCCGTGGCCCCGTCCCTTTTAAAGAAAAGGATAATAAACTATGGCCCATATTTGTACTTTTTAAGCGCAGCATTTGCTTCATTTTTTTACGCAAAAGCGGCGCAAACTTACAAAATACAATTAGACTTTGTACGTTTGTGTCGCTTTTGCGTCAAAAAATGACGCAAATGCGGCACAAAAAAAAGTATAACTATGGGCCATAGTTTATTATCGTTTTCTTTGAAAGGTTTTGCATCTGCCGCTGCTGGCGGGGGGGAACGCTCCTCCGCCCAAACGGAGAAGCCACCACTGCCTCTTTTGCTCTTTTATTTAGCACCAACTCGACCCCAAAGCGTTGGAGCACTTTACATGAGGGTCAATTACATTACATTAAACTAGGGCACATTCATTATTTTATGTAGGCATGGAGAGATAGGAGATGGAGACATACCCCTGTGTACAGACCCCTGGTGTACTTGGCAACACTGCAGGACAGGCACATTATCCTCACCTATAGACTTGACAGTGCCACAATCACAGAGCCTGTGTGCCCAATTGGAGACTGACCTGATATCTGCTATCCGTCACCCCACTGGGATCCCCCTTCTTGTGCAAGTGCCATCTGTACTCCATTTCTTGGCAACTGGTTCTTTCCAAGTGACAGTGGGCTTGGCAGCAGGAATGTCACAGCCAATATTCTCAAATGTGCTGACAAGAGTGTTGTCTGCCCTGATAAAACAACATGTGCAGCTACATTGTTTTACCCCAGGTTGAGGATTTGGCCACAGTGAAGGCCGAGTTTTATGCAATGGGACATATTCCCAACATAATTGCGGTGATTGATAGAACACATATTGCATTTGTTCACCCCTCGGCAGAATGAACAGGTGTTCAGGAATCGTATGAGTTTCTACTCCATGAATGTTCAGATGGTGTGCTTGGCAGACCAGTACATCTCCCATGTCAATGCTAAGTATCCTGAGTCAGTGCATGATGCCTTTGTCCTGAAGAATAGCAGCATTCCAAATGTGATGGGCCAACTACAGAGGCACAGAGTGTGGCTAATAGGTGCGCCCTGGTTCCGACCCAGTAGATGTTGGTGTATGGGTATGGTTTGGGCCATATAGGATAGTGTGTGGCTAAATGTTGTCCCTCAGAATTTGCAGGTGACTCTGGTTACCCAAACCTATCATGGCTGCTGACTCCTGTGAGGAATGCCAGGAAAAGGGCCCAAGAGCATTATAATGAGGAATGTGGGCAAACCAGAAAGATCATTGAAAGGACCTTTGGCCTCCTGAAGGCCAGGAGCCGGTGCCTCCATCTAACAGGTGGTTCCCTGTGCTACTCGCCCAAGACGTTCTGCCAGATAGTGGTGGCATGCTACATGTTGCATAACCTGACCCTCAGATGCCATGTCCCATTCCTGCAGGAGGAGGAGGCTGGAGATGCCCATGTGCCAGCAGTAGACCCTGTGGTCAGTGAGGATGAGGAGGCAGAGGATGAGGATGAGACAACAGAACATCTGTGATCCGGCAACACTTCCAATGACACACAGATAGGACAGTCTAACTTCACATTTCAATGACTTTGGTTGTAATTTGTGTGGCAGTAGCATGCTGATAGTTTCCACTTCTATGCCCACTTACTGTACCCTCTGGCAATTAATTTTGCAGATGTTGGTGACCTGACATATACTGCTGGTGTGAACAATACAGCTAGCTACAGGTCATTAATCTATGCTCATTCTCTGTACAGTTGATTTGCAATGTTCGTTCCTGTTTCAATGAATACATATTTGATATACATGACATACGCCAAATGTTTTTTTTTCAAAGGGTGTTTATTGAAGTGCTAATATATAGAGGGGCAAGTGCAATGAGGTGGGGTGATGATGGAGGGAGGTCCAGGGTATTGTTCCAGTTTGTAGCACAGGTGTATAGCCCAAGGGGACATAGGAAGGGGAGCAATGGCAGTTCAAGGTGAACAGGGTGACTGACTGGGACACATGGGTGACAATCAGGAGAGTCATTTCCTGGTGGGGTCTTAGCAAGTGTCTCTGGCTTCTGTCTGGATCACAGGGAACGTTTGTGGGGTGGTTCACTTCTGCAGGGGGAGGGGTGCAGGTGGCCTGTGAGTCCTGTGGCAGGGCCTCCTGCCCACTAGCGTCAGTGGAGATGGAATGCTGTTCAGATGACTGGCTAGTGGCAGGGGCCCGCTGGTGTGAGACTGCCTCCCCCATATTGTTGGCCATGTCTGCCAGCACCCCTGCTATGGAGATAAGGGTGTTGTTGATGACCTGCAAGTGCGCCCCGATCCCCTGGTACTGTCCCTCCTGCAGCCACCTGTTCTCCTGCACATTGTACAGGATCTGGCTCATCGTGACGTGGGAATGTTGATAGGCTCCCAGGATCTTGGAGAGTGCCTCCTGGAGAGTCAGTTCCCTGGGCCTGTCCTCGCCTTGGCTCACAGCAGTCCTCCCTGTGCCCCTGGTGGCCTGTACCTCTGTCCCCTGAACCATGTTGCCACTGCACTGACCCCAGGTCCCTGATTGTCTTGGGGGCAAGGTGTGCCCTGGGGTCCCTGTAGAGGTGCACACACTGCTGATTGACGTGTCCTGGGGACAGAGGTATGGGTACGCTGGGTGGGGGCTGTGGTGGTGTTTCCTGATGGGGAGGCTCTGTGGTGGTGTGTGACTGGGCTTGGGGAACCGGCAGTCCAATGGTCCCTGATGCGCCAGGTAGGTCATCCAGATCCTGAAGAGCAGAGTTGCTGTCATCACTGTGGGGGACTGGATAGTGCTGGCACCTCCTCTCCGGTTACATTGGCTGGGGTACCTGTGGGGATGTAAATGATGTGTTATGGTTAATATGTATGACATATTGTACATCCGTGGCTTCCCCTCTATGGTTGGATTTTCCCTGACAGCTTTTACTTGTGTATGTTAGTGTATGGTGGGATAGTTAATTCTCTATGGTGTGCATGCTTTAGTGATGGGTGCCCATGCAGGGCTGTAAGGGGTGTTCGTGCATTGATGCAGCCTGCAGGGCTTGGCATTGGGATGAGTGGGTTGTGATGGTGGGGTGTGTGGGATGTTGTGGAGTGATGGGGGTGAAGTTGGGGGTATGTGATTGCATGCAGGTAGGGGGTTGATAATAGTAGAGAGTTGACTTACCAGAGTCCAGTCCGACTCCGACTCCAGCAAGGCCCTCAGGATGCAGTATTGCCAAGGCTCGCTCCTCCCTTGCTGTGAGTTGTGGGGGAGGAGGTGGGGTCCACCGCTAGTCCTCTGGATAGTGCGCTGGTGTCTTGCTGCTATGGAACATACCTTCACCCGTAGGTCGTTTCAACTCTTCTTGATGTCATCCCTAGTTCTCGGGTGCTGTCCCACAGCGTTGACCCTTTCCACGATTCTCCGCCATAGCTCCATCTTCCTGGCTATTAATATCTGCTGCAGCTATGTTCTAAATAGTTGTGGCTCTACCCGGACAATTTCCTCCACCATGACCCCTAGCTCCTCCTCTGTGAAACGG
Source organism: Pleurodeles waltl (assembly GCF_031143425.1). Lineage (NCBI taxonomy): Eukaryota > Metazoa > Chordata > Amphibia > Caudata > Salamandridae > Pleurodeles > Pleurodeles waltl. The sequence goes on along the minus strand of NC_090445.1, from coordinate 1,458,418,961 downwards.
GGGTGTCTTTGTGGTGCCATGGTTGTTGTGTGATGTGTGTTGGCGAGGTGTGTTGGGTAATGTCTTGGGGTGTGTGATTTGGAGTGCGTGAGTGGTGTATAGGTATGAATAGTGTGTGGCTCTAGTGTGTAAGTGGTCTTGATGTCAATCTCCTGCCAGTAATTTTTGTTTGTAAAGGGTTGTGGGTAATGTGGGTGCGTGTTTTATAGTGGTGTGGGTGTGGTGTGTGTATGGGTGTCAGATGTGTGTTGTTTGAATTGTCCAATGTGGTGTTGTTTTGTATGTGGGTGTCCATTCAGTGCGCAGCGGTATGTATCACCAATGGTTTACCGCCGTTGAATGTCCGTCGTGGTGATTCGTGGGTCATATGTGGTGGGCATTGTTCTGTTGGCGTAACGGTGTGGGTTTTGATACCGCCAGTTTATCACTGACCTTTGGGCTGGCGGATTTGTGTATGTGGCTGAATACTGACGGATTGGTGTGTGTGTGTCATAATATGGTGAACGGATATCCGCTGCAGTAAGTTGTCGGCCGTCAGCGTGGCAATAAGTGGGATTTACCGCCAATGTCATAATGAGGGCCTTAGTGTTTTGTAAAACTTAAGGAAAAGTAAATAAATAATAATGGAAAATACTCACAGTAGATGAATATGGGGATTTTTCCTTATGGTAACAAAGGGCGTGCAGATCATACAGGAAATGCACTACGCTGCATTGTGTTTACTATCAACATCATTATATCACTTTGGTTCTTTTTTGAGGCTGACTAGAATGCACAGACTTTTTTTCATAACAGGCTGTTCCTGAGGGTTTAGTCAGTTTAGTTTTTTACAGTCCTTTGAGATTATTTTAAAGTGTTTAAGGCAATTAATAGAGTAAATAAGAATAATTTTTTTAAATGGCAGGGACAAGTAAGAAAATAATTTACAGGAAGAAAGAATGAGAGTTGAAAGAGAGCGTGTAAGAAACACTATGTATTATCTTAAAAGTAAGAAGAGAAAGGGGCAAGATGATGAGGAAGAGTATTGGACCTTGTCTGAGGAAGAGAGTTCTTCTTCTAATAAAGATCCAGGTAGTAAGTGTTTGCGAAAAAAGAAACACTTAATTGTTAAGGAGGTCTTCATATCTTCAAAGTATGGAGTCCAACGCGACACGCAAGTGAAGGTGCCCAAAAGTGGCACAAGTTCAGGGCGGGTTAACCCTGCATGTGCATTCTGTCATGTTATTAGAGGAAAAGAGACCAATCCTGAATATGATGAATATGTTTCCCATATGGATTATGAAGAAGGGATATTGTAACTGATTCAGAGTTTAGAGCTAGTGAGATCTCCTTACAGAAAACAGACCCTTTAGGCCAAAAATTGTTTGATCCTAAGGAAATTAGGCATCCCAGGAGTTCAGACTGGTGGCCTTTGGGTAATGTAACGGAATATGTTAAAAGTAAGATAAGGAAGCTCTTGGAAAAAGAAGAGATAAACATTATGAGGGCTGAGTGTTTTAGGCCTATTATTGGCAAAAGGATCACAATGACCCCTAATTTGGATCCAGAATTTATTACTTATTTATTCAAGCTTGGAAGAGATCCAAGGAAAAACGTCTGGAACGCTCGCTGGAACAAGCTATTGGATGTATTGGGTCCTGTAACCCGTATATTTGATTTAGTATGGAGGTGATATTGACCTGGAACTCCACAGAGTTTGGATTCAGGGGACGATTTGATTCAGAGTAAATGCCATTGCAAGCCTTGTGGCAGAAAGAAAGAAAGCAGTTTTGTTTAGATTGAGCCCTAAATTGAGTAAATTAGCCAAAAAAGAACGTGGTGAAGATACTAAGGGCCATATGTACAAACACATTTTCCCATAGACACAGAATGGATAAAACCCCTTGCTACATCTGGCCCTAAATGTCTTCTTTTTGGAGAAGGCAGTAAGACGATATTTTCATCATGAATCAGGACAAGGGAATTTTAGAGAAACACTTGCAAATGGTGAAGCAATCTTTAGAAAGGCTGGGTTTCATAGTGAATCTGGAGAAATACATTTTGGAAGCAAAACAGCACATATAATTTTTAGGTTTCATTGTGGACACAGTAAAGGTGCAGCTCAAGTTACCAGACACAAAGGTAGAACTGATAAAAATATTATGTATAAAACAGGAAGTTTCTTTGAGGGATGTAGCTTGTGTGATAGGACTCTTTTCTTCGATTCAGTCAATATTCCCAGTGCCTTTACATTACAGGACTCTTCAGAAATTGAAGGCTTCAGGTTTATCAAAGGCTTATGGTATGAGACAAGGTGAAAATGTTGGAAGAAGCAAGGGAGGAGTTGACCTGGTGGTTAGAAAGCTTGGAAGCATAGAATGGAAGAGCAGTGTTTGGGGCAGTCACAGATTATGTGTACATTCAGATGCAAGCACCTTTGGTTGGGGTGCAATGAGCAAAGGTCAGGAAACAGGAGGAAGGTGGAATTTGTCAAAGAACCAAAAACACATACATTTTTTAGAGATGAAAGCTGGAGTTTTTGCCTTGCAGAGTTTCAGAGATACGTTACAAGGTTGTTCAGTACTGCTGAGGATGGACAATGTTACAACAGTATCATATGTAAACAGGCTGAGTGGAAGCAGATCCAAGAAGTTAATAGAGATAGCCAAGGAGCAGTGGGAGTTTAGTCAGGAAAAAGAGACAGCAATGTTTGCTCAGTACTTACCAGGGAAGGAGAATTCAATTGTAGATTGGAATTCACGTCACATAAGGGATTACAGCGAATGGATGTTGAACAGATCATTTTTAAAGGAAATAGAATGTTGTCTAGGTCCAGTAGAGATAGACGTATTTGCTTCTCTTTGACTACTCAAAAGGGAGATTATTTCAGTTGGCGTCCAGATCTGGAGGCATTCGCAGTCGATGCTTTTACTCAGGATTGGACAAACAGGAACGGTTTTGCAGTCCTGCCTTTTTCTTTGATTGAGAGAGTTTTACTGCATGCGAGGAGACAGAGTTGCAAATAATTCTAGTAACCTCTTTCTGGCATACTCAAATTCTTTACCCACAGTTTTATAAATGGCAGTGGTGGAGTGGAATGTCATACTGGAATGTTGAAAGGTATGGATAGGGGAGAACATCCTCTTGTGGAGGAGGGTACTCTAAAACTTCTAGTATGAAGGATATCAAGAGATCAGAAAGATTCAGAAGACTTTCGGTTAAGGCTTCAGAACTCCTCGATGAGTCATGACCTCCAGGTACAAGGAGAAAATAAACGGGAGCTTGGAAAGTTGTGCTTGGAACAGAATCTGGATCAAGTAGAGGCTGGCAATGTGGAAGTGGCCAATTTCCTAGCAGAATTATATGATAAGGGATTAGCGTATAGAATTTGGAATTGTTACAGATCAGTTATTTCAGCAGGACATTCTTTAGTGTAGGGTTTATCTGTAAGCAGGACTACTATGGTATGTGGAGTGATGAAGAGTATTCGTTTGAAGAGACCACCCAAGTAAAGATTTGATAATTGTGGGATGTGAATTTGCTTCTGATTTTATTCGACAGATGGCCCTCAAATAGGTATTTAGATCTGAGAGAATTATCATGGAAGTTGGCAACTTTATTATGTTTCATTTCTCTTAGAAAAGTTTCTGCTTTTCATGCATTAGATTTGAAGGGTAGGTTTTATCAGCCAGAGGGAGTTTTATTTTAGATATGTAGGAGAACTAAAACCATGACAGAGTCAGTGCTTTATCCATATTTTGAAGAGAAACCAAAATGTGTGTGGTCGAATGTATGAGAGAATATGAAAAAAGGATGGAGGAGTTTAGAGCGGATGGTGTCACTCAGTTATTGATTTCATATGTGAAACCTTATAGAGCTGCTTCGGTAGCGACCATTGCCTGATGGGTGAATAATGTTGTGAAAGAAGCAGGTGTGGATATAGAAAGATTACAATCTCATTCTTTAAGAGGAGCTATATGTCCGCACAGGTTTTTTATAAACTAAGTAGATTAGAGGAGATTTTAAAGGCAGCAGACTGGTCTAACCCTGAGGTATTCAGGAGATTTTACTTTAAACCTCTAGAGCATGTCTGTAGCTCTGTGTTGAGGAGCTTTTAACATGCATAATGCTAGCCTCCTGTCTTGCCATAAAATGTTGATTCTCATAGTTTTAAATAAACTTTAGAGAATCGTGACAAGAAGGCTAGTATTATCCCACCATCCATTCCCTTTGGAAGGAGTAAAAAAAAAGAAAACAAAGGAAAATGGAATAATTTAACAATTATTTTTCTCTTTGATTACTTTTACTTTGTTTATAGATATTAAAATTATTGCAGTTGAGGCAAATGTCAACAAATGTTTATGTATGTCTTATTTGTTATGGCACATTTCGCCAAAACATTTCTTGTAGAAAATTGAGGATATGTTTGCGGAGGATACAGAAGATTCGAAACAGCACCAAAAGAGGAAGAGTGTGTAGTACAAGGGAGTTTTATGGACTGAAAGTTCTTTTTGTTACGTTACCATATTTGATTCTAATATGGAGCTTTAAATAGGCTGCTTGGAAGTAATGAATAAAGGATTAATGTATAATGCTAGCCTCCTTGTCTTTAATAAAATCACATTTCTCTAAACATAAAAATTATGAGAATCAACATTCTTGTTGGAATTATTGGATCCCTTAGAGGCTGCTTTCTGCCAAGGAAATGTTGACCTGCCAAATCCTATCTTTGAAAACTAAAGGTTGCAACACTACAGGATACTTTGTTGTACACGTGATACAACCTAATAGTTCAACACTATATCATAAAAAGTAAAAATAAAAGTCAAAACATTCTTGATGCCTGAGTATGGGAAACAGATTCCAAGCTCTGGTGAAATTAAACCTATGAAGCTTCCCCTCTCCAAGGTGAAAATGATAGCACAACAAAACCATAATCACAAAATGAGTGTGTACACTGAGGTCCACCCCAAGGTGATGCAGTAAGTGTTTGCGAAGTTTACTTCCCTTGATGGCTGTCTGTCAAATACAATTGCATGTTCACATTGGGAAAGTGCATGGATTTTTGCCACCTTAGGCAGAGTTTTATTTTACATATCTCCTCCCTCCCAACATAGTCTCAAAAATAATTCTGATTGCTGTGTTAGCGCTATAAATCAGAAAATGACTAAAATGTATACCCTGATGGATCAAGCATGTTTAATGATATATAAAAGAAAAAGTTAGTATTTCCAAGTAAATAGTAGCAAATAAAATAGTAGCAAATAAAACAATGGTTAAACCCAGATTACATTAGGAGTACAGGTTTCATATGTGGCTTTGATTAGATCTGAGGTGGTAATGCTAATGGGGCAGGTAACCAGAGTTATCAGCCACAAAGAGATAACAAGAGGTTATTTTCCATATACGCATAGGTGCCTAAGAAACAGTGTTTTTGTTATTAATTGAATACAAATTGGCGCTAAATGTCTAAAAATCACTTACAATCAAATCTTGAACAATAAGTGTGGTTCCTAATTACAAAATACTCTTTTTATCTTCATGGATATTTGAAATTTCCACACACAAATATAACTTCTAGTTAGTTGAGCACAGCAACTGCATGGCAAATCTCAAAGACAATATTAACATTAAATACAAACTCAGAAACATGCAGTCAAAGTATTAGTGTATTACAAATCCGTAACCTGAAACTAGGCTCAAGCTAAGTTCAGCCAGGGAACTTGGCTTAGTTCTTACATTGCCATCTCTTTTCATATCTTTACCCTGTTGCAAGGCCAACATTCCCCTGCCAAAAACAGGCTAACTGCAAAGATTGGATCAGAAAGGAATCTTTGCCATTAGGAAAGATGCAAAACACACCAGCACCTCATACAGGGTGATTTCATTGCCCAGTGCTAATCGAGGGTGACAGCAGGAAGGTCTTCTAAACACATACTAAATGCTCTTACCGCAGTAAACAGAATTCATGTAGCAGTCCATGATTTTACAACAGCTTCAAGTATGTAACATATACCTTTACCATCACGCCTCTCATACAGGCTTCATACAGATCATTAAATTATCTTTCTATAACAATTTATCCAAAAGGCTGGAGGTCCAAGTCTCAGGTAACTGGGGAGGGTGAAATTATATCAAATGGAAATTCTCTGAGGAAAGAGAAAATGGTTATGAGCGGTTATGAGCTTATGTGGCCACACACATGTACGCACACAAACACACACACATATAAGAAATCGTATTTCTTTAGATCCCTCTACCCTCTGTCAGGTGACCTGTACTCTTGCATGGTCAGATCACATCCAAACACTTACACAGAAAAGGCCCCTCTTTTCACTTTAGCTCTGCAGAACTCTTGTCTTTCTCTTCCACTTCCTTCATGTAGAGGATCTACTAGTCGGACAACTAGGCAGTTCCCGGTGAGGCAGAGGTTCACAGATTAAAAAAGAAACATACTTCTTGTCTGCTGACCTTCCAACTGTATGCAACTAACTGTATGCGTCACTCACATAAGGACACAGTCATGCTTCAGCTGCCAACCTGCTCTGAGCACCTATTCTACCTGCATAGCAAATATACAAATAGGAGATCAGGTTTTCCACCTAAAAGTCAGCATGACGGATGGATCACGTGTGCAGGTAACAGAATAGTGTCATGGCACAAGAGTTCTAGAAACATGCCCCGCACAATTCTTGCGTTTGTCAGGAATTGCAGGAACAGATCTATCCCAAACTTGCTTCTTCTGTTGTTATTAAGCAACGTTTTCGACATGATGAAACTTCCGGTAGGCATAGTTTGAATACATTTCTTAAAATCACAGGGCACTTTACTGCCTTCCTGCCAGTGTCTCTTTTAAGTTCATTTCTATCTCCGAAGGTGCCCCAACCTTTCTTAAAAATAAACTCCAACAGAATCGTAGCTGTTTAAAAACACGGGCCCAATACATGTGTACAGAAGTCGCTGCTTCTGTAATAGGGAAAGGACCAAGCGATATTTGCATCAGGATAAACATCTAAAGAATGAGTTCACAATATTTTGTGCAATTTTAAAAAGCGAAAAACGCCCATGTATGAAGCCAAATTATATTGTTCCATTTTCAATAGATTAGTAACATAGGAAGTGTAAAATCAGTTTCCTCTATTTTTAAATGATGCTTGTGTGATAGTTGTCTTCGTTCGAATCTCTGAGGCTCCAGGAAAAATGATTCATGTGTAAAATGAGTACTGTGTTGGTTTGTAATAGTTCCAAAATACTCCTTTCCTCACGCAAATATTGGCACCAATGCAATTATTTGTACTACAGATCCATAAACTGCTTCACTGTTAGCCAGGGCCTCCCATCCATAATCAGAGACAGGGGTGGTTGTACAACCATTTCCTTTTGTGACTCACAATTTACAAGTCGCAAACGGAAATGTACTAATGTGTCAACAGACATATTTATAGATTCCCAATAGGGTCGCAATTGGTCGCAAATATTCATGAGGCAGATCGCAATTTGTGACCCGCTGGGGATGGGCAATAACACAGGGATGGTGGCCTGCTGGGGACAGCAGACCACCATGTCTTTATATGCTTTTAAATAAAGCAACCTTTTTTTAAATGCAGCCCGTTTTCCTTAAAAGAAAACAGGTTGCATTTAAAAAAGAAAAATGAAACGTTTCTGTTACATTTTTTAAGGGTAGGCAGTCCCACAGTCCGTGAGACCACTGCCTGCTCTTAAAAACACATTTTTGCTACTATTAACAAAGAAGAAGGGGTTCCCTAGGAACCTCTTCCTCTTTGCGACTGGCTTGCCACCTACTTGAAGCAGGTGGTAAACTGCGATTGTTTTGCAACTGCATTCCAGTTGCAAAACAACCGTACATCCCCCTGCGACTCGCTATTCGGAAGGTATGCCCTTGGCCTGCCCCTTCCTAATAGTGACTTGCAAACCCTATTTTGCGAGTCAGTAATAAGTTACCAACTTGCAAAAAAGAGTTTGTACATGTCAGAGGCTGTTTTAGCGGGCACAAACAGGCGAATCTCTGCGACTGCTAAAAACAGTTGTACACATTTGGCCCTGTTCCACTATCAAGCCCTCCAACTTTGTTTCACGAAGGCTCTTTTTCATCTAGCCATTCCCAACTTAAACTGCATGCACATGAATTGAATATAACACAATGTAGCATACCATAGCATTACATAACATAAGCATAGCATGGAATAACATAACACACCCTAACATAATATAACATGACAACCATAAAATCGAGTAGCACTGCACAAAGTAATGAAACATACCATAACAAACATAAAATAATATAGTGTAGCATTTCATAGTGTAATGTAATATAATGTAACAAAACTAACATGAAAAATAACAGCATAGCTTTACACAAGTCCAGCATCACATTGCGTAGTTATTTAATCTAATGTAATGTAACAGACTATAGCATAAAATAACACAGCAGCAAGTTTTTTGATAGGTAAGGCAATGACTTATTGTGGGTATGTACACAACATCTTCCTTGGGTACTCATTTGTATCTCTCTAGCTAAAAACAACTGTTCATCCTCAGCAGCCCCTCGTCCCCCGAGATGTCGTGGTCTTCTAACTGCTTTGCCATCTGTGTCTTAAAGCCTACACTAGTTACTTTTTGAAGCATGAAGGGACCCCAAAACTGGAGAACCTGTTGCATGACCCTTCATTTACTGTGTCCATTTTATGCCATGATAAACATTTCTAGCATGGATATTTTTGCAAGCTTGTTTGCTTGCACATCTCGCCCCGCACCATTGTCTAAATACAAGCTTATAGGTTCATCCACAAACCACAAAATAACAGCCTTTTATTTACAAAGTATTTACTTTCACAAACACACAACAAATACAAGTGTGGTACATCAGCAGAGCAATATGACCCAGTTATGAAGGAAGAGTCACAGGTGCCCTGACATAGAGACACTCCTTCTGCTCAAACATTTTAGAAAATGCTAATATTCTGCTGTCAGAGCCTGTCTTAAAAGAGTTCAAACTAGACATTTCATACCCCAAACTTGCAACCAGGAAAAAGTGATTCAATACTGCCCAAACAGGTATTACACCAGATTTCTGCCCCCACCACTACTGCCACACTCAGAATGAGGTATTTACTATGGATATTATAGCTGGGTAATCCACAGTATGTTCTCCACCCAAGAACACACTAGAGTAAACCATGAATTATAACTACATATAGTAATAGTAATATCTATGGTTGTCTGAGGCTCTTTCAAGGTGTTTGGTACTAACTTGTTCGGTTAAGCACTGAGTTCCCCTGCTCTGAGTGCACAATTGTGTGTGTATCTGGTATCCTGACATTTATTTTGGCCCTAGCATCATGGTAGTCTAGCGTGAGTGCAGGAGCCTAGGCCTGTCTAAGACTATGTTGGATCCTGGACCTGATGAGTGACCTGGAGTGGCCCACCAGAAGTGTCCCTGTCCTGGGTATCACACATAAAGCAGTGGTGGAAACACACTGTGGGGCATGTTTATACTATTTTTGCACCGAATGTGCGTCAAAAAGTTTGACGCACATTCGGCGCAAATCGTGCGTCATATTTAAACTTTGACGCCCGAGGACTTCAAAATTCCTCTGTGTGCGTCATTTTTGGGATGCGGGAAACTGCCTTGCGTTAATGACATGCAAGGTAGGCGTTCCCACCCGAAAAATGACTTTAAGGCCTGTGTGCCTTATTTATACTCCAGTGTCATTTTGACGCACAGGTGGTGGTGGGCCTTGAAAAACGGCGCACAGCCTGATGTGCGCCGTTTTTTAACACCTGGGTCAGGGCAGGCGTTAAGGGACGTGTGGGCTCACTTCCATGGTCTTTGCTAAGACAGGAGTCATTTCAATGGGGGTTGTGCGTCAAAAAATGGATTTTTGCCTCAAAACTGACTTGCACCATTTTTTGACGCACAACCCCCATTTTCCCCTACGTCGGCGCAACCTGGTTTGAGTCATTTTGTTTTTACTCTGACCAGTCCGCAGCGCCGGCTAATGTCATTCCTTAAATAAGGCGCCTGCATAGCGCGTAGGAATGGCGTTTTCCGGCGGTAAAATTTTTGACGCAAACCAGTATAAATATGGGCCTGTTTTTTTGAGGTTTACAGTTTAATCAGACTTTATATCTGAGTTATTGAGAATGTGACTTACATGCACCTCTTTTGTGAAATTCCGATGTTATATGCATACCCATAACCTTCGCTGGCATTCTGCACGTTGCTGCACGCATTTGCAGTGGCACTGTAGCACATGTGCAGTAGTAAGGCTTTGTTCGTGTGTGAATGGGATCCATTTTAGATGCCCCTGATTCGGCACAGCTCAGGATCAAAAAGGACAGCTTCCCTAGACAGTGGAAGAGTATTGCCTGTATTTCTGTGGCTGGAGACTGCTGACCAACACACTGAAATGACGAGGATGGGGCAAGGCTAACTTTAGAAATGCCATGAGTACTTGTGTTGGCAAGAGGCTGTCTTTTTCTGATCATACCGTCATTTGGCTGATAGTGTGGCTCAAGGGAGGAACTTCAGTTTTTGTTGTGTTTTGTGAGAATGTTTCTAGGTCAGGTCGGTCCATTTTGTTTTCCCCGATTTCTTCTTCTGAGAGACAAATGACAGCTAGGTACAGAAACCTCAACTTCATTGTGCTTGTGTTTTGGTTGCTTCATATGGGGATGATTCCTTTGCTAGATGCAGTAAAAAGCATCGTTCTACACAAAAGCTGCATCTGGAGAGCAGCCTTTCGAAGGCCACTTGAAGGTTCTGAAGTCAGAGACTGTGGACCCACATCCTGTGTGTAGGAGTTGTGTATAAAATTGGAACCCCTGCCACCCCACTTTGTTCCAGTGCAAAGTACTTGATGACAGATGACTGCAGTGCTTCAGAAAGTATTCAGAAGGTTGCTGAGTGACCTAGAATGGTATCTGCCTGACAGCCAGTTCATCAGAGGTGAGGGGACATTATCTGAAGTCTGCACTTTTTGATGGAAAAGCTGAGGGTTTACCTGAATGCCTAGAACCAAGGGACATCTTAAGGGTTTTTGGAGCCCTGGACCAAACATATTTTGGGGGCCCTAATTGGAACAGCTTTGAATTTATGATCTAATTTCAGCTTTTTAATGACCTCTTTGGCCAGTTTGCTGACGGTACAGGAAAACTGGTCCAAATTCTAAATGTGTTTCTATCTAGTATTCAGGGATAGTGATGTGTATTTTCAATATTGTAATATAGCAGCAACTCACTAACATTATTGCAAATAATAACTGCAGTACAAACCTATTTCCCATGTGTGAGGTCTTGTTTTGATCTAAAAGGAACTTTTTTATGGATGTTGCATGGTTTGAAAAACATAAACACATTTCTTTGCCAAATGTCTGTAGTAGACTCCCACACATTACCAATATTAAAGATAAATTAAGGAAAAATGCTATTTAAAACAATTTGTGTTCATTCAGGGTCGTCAGGGAAGGATCATGTGGAGAACAGAGCTGGATCCATTTGGTGGCCCCTCGAAAGGGTGGGGCCCTGGACCAGAATCCCCTTTGCCTGTGCCTTAAAAAGTCTCTGCTAGAAGCCTGCCTGCCTAGAGAGTAAAGGAGTCTGTCTGACCCTGTGGAATGTACAGAGGAAGCATTCTACTTAAAGGGAGATAGGAGTGACTCATGCTAGAGACGGTCTGCCTGGACTCTTGAGCCCGGTTTTGCCAGCACCCACGTTATGCATGTGCAGATTTCGACCAATCAGAGCTGTATCTGCCATTCGGCAACATCAGCCTGGTTGGTGCTGCAACTGCCTGTTTACCAGGTCGAACACCAACATCATTGGGGCTGCACTTGCAGTGCAACAACATTGGCTTGGTCATGGCTGCATCTGCTGTAGGATGGCATCAGCCCACCCTGCATCTGCCCAAGTGACTGATCACCCTAACCTATTTCATGACCACGCAGATCTACCACAGCCTGGGCCATATCTGTGCTCTTTGTACTCAACTAGCTGCATTGCAAGCAGAGAGCCGGGTGGCTGTGTCTCTCAAAGATGAGGGTATGCCTGGCCTACGCAGAGACCCCTGATGCTGTCCTTGATCCCTGCAGGCCTGCAGCAGGAAGAACAGTAAGGCTGACCGATACGCTCTGAAAGGAGCATTATTAACTGATGCATACCCACAAGACCACCAGGGGTAAGGAATCTGATCTGCCTTCAACTATGAACTGGTGGAACCAGCCAATATGGGATCACTTGGGGTGGGTTCAGCACAGAGGGAACTCGGAGTGTGTAGCTCCACAAGGGGACGACTTCCCAGTTGTCATTGACTTGTACCATAAAGTTAAATAGTGTAGTGTTTGGTACTGTTGGGAAATTAAAAAAGCTTTTATTTGCAAAACGATAAGCACTGGGCTTGACACTGAAGTTATCATTTGTGTAGGTTGAGTGTTTTATATTTGAGTGTTTGCATCCCCACACTACCTCCCTGACCTCGCTACTCTGGGAGGCAAGTGCAGAAAGAGTTGTACTTGGCCCAGTTTGTAGACCCTAGGACAGACACCAAGACGACATTGGCAAAGACCTCAACCTCCTCTGTTGGGCCTCAGTAGCTCCCGCCTGCCCGGTAGGCCCCTCAAGTGGGGTGACACAGTTTCATAGTGAGATAATAATGCCAAGACAGCTGCATGAAAAACACAACCTAACCTAATTCCTTTTTATTTAGAAATGATTATGATATTTCACATAAAGTAATACTCACGGCCATACAAGAAGAAATGCCATGATACCAAATGAGCGAAAGGGCTTTAATCTTCTGAAAGGTCTTTCTCAGTGGCTAACCTGAAAATAAATGTGTCTCCATTAATAAACCATATGGTTGAATTAAGAATATCATTATACTTTTGCAGATTCTTGATGTTCCCTACAGGTGTGGCAGAGGTGGTATTATCAAATAGTAAGTGTACTCTTTTTCACTTATTGGTGCTTACAACAGGTATTTAGATTGTCGCCAGTGGAAAACAGGTTTTTTTGGACCGTGTGGATCCCTTGTGTATAAAACTGTCACATGTCGTAAAAGCAGAGGAAACAGTTCGCATGTTTGCTATAAATATAAGTAGCGATCATCAACAATTGGAAGGCCTGTGACTTGAATATTGCACTAGTTTGCCGTGCAAATTGTACTCTATTATCTCATTCATGATCGTATGGAGACCAATAAATATAAAGAAAACCGAAACGGTGTCTTTTGACAATGAAGGGACAAAAAATGAATGGAGTTTAACTCTTTAGGAAAAGATATAACATTAACATAGTAGTTGATATACTTTAAATCTAGAATAAACTGCAAACATTTTCAAAAGTCCCATATGCTTCAACCTGTTCAAAGTATTGCTCTGTTTTTGTTTCCCCTAGTACTGATGCGAAGGGCAACTGCCCGCCTTAACAAACCACCTGAAATAGTCTACCAACCAATGAAATTGCACCTTGTATCATAACAAACATTAATACAGATGAACTAATGCCATTATTCTTAAATCAACACGGCAGAACAGAATCGTGACTTAAGTGATGCAGAGTCTCTTTGCGAGATGGGCCATGAACGGGTCACGGAACAAGGCGACGCCCTGCACCTAGAGACTGATGGAAATGGATACCGTGGACAGGCGCCAATTTCAGGATAAGAAAACCACACTTCATTTAGTATCTTTGGAGAAGATGAATCATGGTTCATTGCTCAATTGTACAAAGGTAAAACATTCGAGATCCTGGATTACAAATGAAGCGTTCACCGTTTATTGTAGGTCAGCATGTTTCAGGACTTCACAGCAGTGGCATAACGAAACTTGAGGGGGCCCCATGCAAAGTACCTGGAGGGGGCCCCTCTCCCTGGACCGAGTAAGGGGCCTGCCACCCGTGCACAATGTACTGTGTTAAGGGGGCCTCCTGGAGCTGCCTCCCCACCCGCCCACCGCGGGGGCTGCGGGGGCCTTTGTCACACCACTGCTTTACAGAATAGCTCACACGCTTGCATCAGGACATCTGGGTGCCTTAGGCAAGATAGATGAATCTATTTCTTCACAATTATAACAATATGTACTATTGGTAGGATTTTTTGGCAGAGGAGATGTAATGCACCCTAGCCAGATAAATTAGTTTTCCCCACACCATTTTGTGTTATTATTGCCAGTTGTATGCCTGCAAATGTTCAAATGGAAATCCGATTTCCACAAACACTATTGTCGTCTTTGTGAATTCCAAAAGGTAGGACATTTTCACCTGTGTAAGACAACATTTATGCATGAAGATTTACTACTTTATTGTGAACTTGGGCCCTTGTGAATTACATTTTGTAGACTAAGAGCAGCTCTACAAGCACATAAAGAAAAGTCATCTCTTTATTCGGTACCATGTTCAAGTAGCTTAGGAATGGCACTTGCTGAATAAACAAATGAGAGACCGTCATGATTACACAGGGTCACTGGACCTAGATGTAACAGCTATGTAGAAGGTAAGTGACATGATATGGTAGCAATATATTCTTATGGATCTGTCTTGGTCATAGAGAGTGTACCTCGGAGTACAGTGGGGGGAGGTCAAATGATAATAGTCCCTGGGACATGCACCAATACCATGCACAAATAGGACATATTGGAGCAGTAGGGAAGATTCTGGATCTAGCACCTGAAGAACCATCAAAGATATACCTTTCTGAGGAGACTGCATGAAAACCCTGAATGTGGTAGCACAGATAAAGCGGAGACACAGCCTTATTTTTCCTCATCTGTTGTTCCTTTTTCTCTACCAGTTACACTTCTAACTCTTGTCTTCCTGACTAGCAATCGCGGATTTGATTGTAATATCCGGCTGCAAAGTGGATTATGAATGAAACATAATATTGTACCTAAGCAAATGTAGAGTTCCACGTATTTGCAATCTGGAAAACCAATAATATTGCTTATAATTATAAAGTCTTTTTTTGCTGCACTCTTCTCCAGTACTGGTAACAATGATGTGACAAGATCAAAATATGACATTCAACATATGAGACAAGTACGTATAAATACAATATTAAAAACTGATTAAAAAAACTAGTTCATCAACACAATCTGATCCATGTGCACCAGAAGAATAAGTTACTTACCTTCGGTAACGCTTTTTCTGGTGGATACAGTAACTACCTGTGGATTCCTCACCTAAAGAATTCTCCCCTCGCGCCAGCCCTCAACAGAAATTTCTTCTAGCTCTGCACGTCGACGATGACGTCACAATCGCCCGACTCCACGCGACGCCACATGACGTTATCCAGGCAATAAGAAGCCCTCGTCGACGTGCAGACGTCAGTTATCACCATTTTTTACGTGCCATAGAGGCGAACAGGTTAAACCTAAAGAGTACACATTTATCCAGAATAAATGAAAATAAAACATTTATTATAAAACTCAATATAAATAACAGTTATGAACGCTCAATTCGAGAGAGAAATAAATATATGTATGTATAGTCCCAGTCCAAAATGTCCTTTTCACTATCTTAATTTGCAAAGGTAAAGTATATACAATCAATACAACTATATGCATGAAACAGCTATATACATATATATACAAGGTCAAGGATACACACCCAAAGAGATCTTGGCTTGACCAGTCAGGCAACGGGGAGGCGGGTGGGACCGTGAGGAATCCACAGGTGGTTACTGTATCCACCAGAAAAAGCGTTACCGAAGGTAAGTAACTTATTCTTCTGATGGATACACCTACCTGTGGATTCCTCACCTAAAGAATAGAGTCCCCAAGCAGTATAACCTCCGGTGGTGGGTGCCCGAATGGTCAAACCAAGAAATCTTGCAGCACCGAGCGAGCAAAATGGCCATCCCTCCTAACCTCAGAGTCCAAACAGTAATGTTTGGCAAAAGTATGGAGGGACGCCCAAGTCGCTGCCCTGCAGATGTCAGCCACAGGAACACCTCTAGCCAAAGCAGATGAAGCTGCTTTGCCTCTGGTGGAATGGGCACGAAGCCCCACAGGTGGATCCCTCTTCGCCAAAGAATAGCAGATCTTAATACATAAAATGACCCACCTGGATAGCGTTCTCTTGTGGACCGCTCTACCTTTCCTCTTCCCCACGCATCCAACGAAGGGCTGTTCATCCTGTCTGAACTCTTTCGTCCTGGCGACGTAGAAGCTCAGAGCTCTTCGTGGATCCAGCCGGTGGAGCCTCTCTTCTTCCTTGGATGGGTGAGGTGGAGGGTAAAAGGAAGAGAAAGTAATTGACTGCCCCAGGTGAAAGGGTGTAACAACCTTCGGTAGGAAAGCTGCCTTGGTCCTCAACACCACTTTGTCCTTAAAGAAAGAAAGGTATGGGGTTTCCACAGAGAGAGCCTGAAGCTCGCTAACCCTTCTGGCAGATGTTATGGCCACCAGGAAAACAGTTTTGAATACCAGGTACCATAAAGAACAAGAATGCATTGGTTCGAACGGAGCCCCCATAAGAAAAGTTAAGACTAAGTTAAGGTCCCACTGAGGCATAACGAATGGTGTGGGTGGATACCTATTAGTGAGTCCCTTTAGAAACTTTAAAACAATTGGTGATTTAAAGAAGGATGGTTGATCAGGAAGGCACAGAAAAGCAGATAGTGCAGACAGATAACCCTTAACAGTGGCAATTGCAAAACCTTTCTGTGCCAGATGGAGTGCAAATGACAAAATGTCAGATAAACCAGCTTTTAAAGGATCTAAACTATTCTCTCCACACCAGCTTGTAAATTTAGCCCAACGATTAGCATAGATTGAATTGGTGGAGTGTCGCCTGGCCGATAAAATAACCTCCACCACGTCTCGAGGGAGAGAAAAGGTACTCAGATTGCCCCGTTCAATCTCCAGGCATGAAGATGCAGGCTCCGGAGGTGGGGGTGTAGAATCTGCCCCTGCGATTGCGAGAGGAGGTCCACCCTGCAAGAGAGACGGAGCGGAGGGCACTGAGAGAGTTGGAGTAGGTCCGAATACCACACCCTTCTCGGCCAATCCGGAGCTATTAGGATGACTTGAGCTGGGTCTTGGCAGATCTTCCTGAGAACTCGAGGAATCAAGGGTATGGGGGAAACGCTTAAAGTAAGTGACCCTTCCAGGACATCTGAAACGCGTCCCCCAAAGCTCCTTGCACCGGATACTGGAGGCTGCAAAATAGCGGGCACTGCGCATTCTCTTGAGTGGCAAACAGATCTATTTGCGGATATCCCCACATCCTGAAGATACACAGAACTAGATCTGGATGAAGGCGCCACTCGTGGTCGACCGAGCTGCGTCGACTGAGAATGTCTGCACGCACGTTCAGGACTCCGGCCAAGTGATGTGCAATCAAGCAGATCTTGTGGTCCTGAAGCCAGGACCAGAGACGAAGAGCTTCTCTGCAGAGAAGATACGACCCCACTCCTCCCTGTTTGTTTATATACCACATCGCGGTTGTGTTGTCCATTAGAACTTGGATTGACTGACCGCGAATGGAAGGGAGGAGGGCCTTGAGTGCCAGACGTACTGCCAGCAACTCTAACAGATTGATATGTAACTTCTGTTCCCCTGGAGACCAAAGGCCCTTGATCTCCAGGTCCCCCAGATGAGCTCCCCACCCTAGAGTGGAAGCATCCGTTACCACCGTGGCCACTGGAGGTGGCAGCGAGAACGGCCTTCCTTGAGACAGGTTGTCGACCGCTGCCCACCATTGAAGATCCACTGCAGTGTCTCTGGAGATCTTTATTGAATCTTCGAGATCCCCTTTGTGCTGAAACCACTGCCTGCGGACGCACCACTGAAGAGCCCTCATGTGCCAGCGTGCATGAGTGACCAACAGTATGCAAGAAGCGAACAGACCGAACAGTCGAAGGACCTTGAGGACTGGAACTACCGCTCCCTTTCGAAACATTGGAATCAACGCCTGAATATCCTGGACCCGCTGGGGTGGAGGAAAGGCCAGATTCAATGTCGTGTCCAATACTGCCCCTATGAACAGGAGGCGTTGAGAGGGCTCCAGGTGAGATTTGGGTACATTGACTGAAAAACCCAGGTCGTACAACAATTGAGTCGTCGACTGGAGATGGCACCGCACGAGCTCCGGAGTTTTGGCCTTGATCAACCAATCGTCCAGATAGGGAAACACAGCTATCCCCCTTCTTCTGAGTTCTGCTGCCACCACCGCCATCACCTTTGTGAAGACTCGAGGTGCTGAAGTAAGACCAAACGGGAGGACCGCAAACTGATAATGCTGCGATCCCACCACAAACCAGAGATACTTCCTGTGCGATTTGAGGATCGGAATATGAAAATAAGCGTCCTTCCAAGCCACTAGCTGTATCCAGTCCCTGGAAGTCACCAGAGGGCTCTACAACTTCACCTTCCTCCAGGTGTTGTCTTGCGTACTCTTCTTCCTCCAAAAGTCGAAGAGCCAGACGTCTTGATTTAAGTCTTGACTCCAAGCCTGGAGTCGACAAGGCGTCGGCCGACGCTGAAAATCTTCGTCGGCGCCGAACCTCGGATCCGTCCGAAGCCGGAAGCTCCGTCTCCAAAAGATTCTTCGACGTCGATCGGATCCGAGGTGAATCTGACGGCGCCGTAGCAGGTGTAGTCAGCCTGGGTGACGTCATAGGCATCGGCGCCGCTTCAGGTGCGGCAGATAAAAATGGGGTGAACGGCGTCGATCTGTAAGACGCCGGAACACCCAAATCATAGGCCAGAGGGCCAGACGGACCTGCATGACTTCCACCCGGCGCCATGGAAGCAAAAATGTTAAACATTGCGTTTAAAAACACTGCAGGATCCGATCCTGGAGTCGGGAAAGCCGGGCATTGCTGCTGCTGCACCAGCGCCGGCATAGATGCCGAGGAGGGTCCAGGTAACTCCTGGCCAGGAGAACCTTCAGGCCTCTGGGGAGGCTCGACCTCAAAGACCGACCCGGGTGACGTCGGGGTCGTAGGAGGCGGAGGGGTGACGGTCGGGCTTATCTCCCACGTCGGACGACGCTGAGCCGACGGAGAAGCCGATCTTGACCTGGACCGCCCCTTGCTCGATCGGCGCCGAGATCTGTGACGGCACCGAGAGTCACTATGATGGTGACGAGACCTCGAGGATCTCAAAGAAGACTCCCTCCGATGACGCCTCTCCTTCTTCTTCTTGGACCGAGCCAAGAACAATTTCGCCTCCCTCTCTTTAAGAGCCTTAGGGTTCATGCGCTGACAGGAGCCGCATGACTCGACCTCATGGTCGGAACTAAGGCACCAGAGGCAGTTTTCGTGGGGGTCGGTAACCGACATTCGACCCCCGCACTGGCTACAAGGTTTAAAGACGGATTTTCTAGGCTGCGACATCGTAACCGTCGTTGGAAACAGTAGCTCCCTGTGAGCCTCGAAGAATTAACCGTTACTCGGGCACTGAAAAAAGGGAACTGACGTCTGCACGTCGACGAGGGCTTCTTATTGCCTGGATGACGTCATGTGGCGTCACGTGGAGTCGTGCGATTGTGACGTCATCGTCGACGTGCAGAGCTAGAAGAAATTTCTGTTGAGGGCTGCCGCGAGGGGAGAATTCTTTAGGTGAGGAATCCACAGGTAGGTGTATCCATCAGAAACCCCTATGCGCCGCCTCACAGCAGTCCATATTGGCCATACCCTGCTGCCTGTTTATGGCCCCTCAAACTCCCTGTGCATGACCTCAGCCCATGTGTATTGGCTATTAGTCACAGGACTTTGCTTTCGGCCATACCTTGCAACTACTCTTCATGTACACAAAACCGCTGGGTACAGGAAATACCCTCTAGCCTGGTCCTGTACGCATGGTCTTAAATGTGCGCTGCAGTCAAAATGCTGATCGTAGCTTCTAGTCAGACTGTGCATCTAGGTCTTGAGCTCCTGATCTACAATACACAGCCTTTGACCATATGCAGTGGCCATATGGTATTTAATTTAGACACTCTGGGGCATATTTATAATTGTTTTGCGCTAAATTTGCGTCATTTTTTACGCAAATTCGGTGCAAAACTAACTCCATATTTATACTTTGGCGTTAGACCATTCTAGCGCCAAAGTTATGGAGTTAAAGTCATTTTTTGGACGTGGAAACCTACTTCGCGTCAATGAGATGCACAGTAGATGTTCCTGTACAAAAAAATTACTCTATGGCCTTAGCGCCATATTTATCCCCCGTGCTAAAATCACACACAGGAGGGAGGAGGGGTCAAAAAATGGAGCAAACCTTGCTTTGCAACATTTTTTAATTCCTGGGTCAGGGCAGGCGTTGGGAGACCTGTGGGCCTATTTCCATGGTGGAACACCATGGAATAAGCCCATGGGTGCCCTCCCCAGGCCCCAGGGACATCCCCACCCACACCAGAGGGACAGCAGAGGATGGGACACCCCATCCCAGGTAAGTATAGGTAAGTACAGGTAAGTATTTTATTCTATTTTTTAAAGTGCCATTGGGGGCCCTGAAATGGCCCCCCCTACATGGCACTGGGTGAAATGGCCATTCCCAGGTGACCCTGGTCCCCTGTGCTGGCCATTGGGGTGGGGGGCATGACTCCTGTCTTTTCTAAGACAAGAGTCATGTAGTATGGATGGTTTAGCGTCAGGAAATTACTCTAGGTAGGTTAGAGTCATTTTGTTTTAACTCTAACCTGCCTAACGTCATTTTTTAGTGCAAGACCCCCTTCTTCCATACTGCCAGCCCCACCAGACTAACGTCATTTTTTTTTTACGCTAGCCTACCCTTTGCACTGGCTTGCACCATTCCATAAATATGAGGCCCGGCTGGTGCACAGAAATGGTGCAAGCCAGTGCTAAACTTTTTGGTGCAAAACTGCGTTAGTGCAGTTTTGCACCAGGAAGTATAAATCAGGGCCTCTGTGCTTTGAGTGCAGGGTGTGGACCTCCCACTGTTCTCTGTGTCCTGTCCTTATGTCCAAAACCCACTGCATAAGGCTTCTGGGCAGAGGGCCAAACCCAGTCATCTTGTCCAGAACATATTAATCACTGCCTTCAACCATGCACAGCAACCACTCAGACAGGGGCATGGTATTTAGCCAAACCCCAGACCCAGTCCTCATATCGCGAAATCAATTATATTAGGGCTTTGGATGTAAGTAGTAGTCAGTGGGTACAGGCTTCGGCCTCCTGGCATGCAGTGTACCAAATTATAGAGGCTGACACCTGCTGTACATAGACTTTGGCCGTTTGCTGCGGCCACTGGATGCAGGGTGTGGACTGTAACCCTGGCCTGGGCCTAGTTCTTCTACCTCTGAGGCCACCAGGCACAGGTGTAGAGCATGGCATTCTGCAACATGGTCCAACAGCCCACTTCCTCTCAGTGCCCACTTTGGCAATTATTTTTTATATACCAAATTGTGTTTGAGAAACAGAATGTAGTTTGAGAATTACTTCCATTTTAAGATGATGACATTCACCTTAAAATGGCAGAGGTGTTGTAAATGGTTAAAGATTTGAATCCATTCTGAGATGACCGTGATCGCCTTTCAATAACTGCGATTCTTGAACCATGTTGTGGTTCAAAATTATTACCAGCGTTTCTGCCATACATTTTCTAATTTTTTTAAATCGCTGCCAGTGGACGCGATCATTAGGAAAGATTTTAAATAAACTTTTCCCCATGTTTGCTCACCTTTTTTTTTAACTTTGTTTCCTTGTGCCCCCTGGGACTTTAAAGACCCATAGAGCATTTTAGCATCTTTGTAAGATGAGTGTGTAGCTACAGGGTTGCCAAACCACTGCACCTTTTTTATGTTCATGTGGGCGATGCCAAACCCCCAGGGTAGTGCATAGCTGCCTCGATCCTGCATCAGAAGACTGGTGCAACTGACAGCATTCAGCTGGCCCTGAGCCTCATTCTACTGCATAATAATGTAGGAGATGGAAGACCAGGCTCGGGTTGAGAAGTGAAGCGATTTCTATCTGTCCCTTTGGCAAAGTCGAAGAATATCAATTACTGTGGTGAACTTCAGCCATTTGGAATGGCTATGTTGCATTTTTAAACCCACGTGGTATTGAGCAGGCCTGGGAGATTGAATAAATCATACTTATATGTACATCTCTTCCTGGCCACAGTGACAGGCTGGAGAAAGAAAAGAAATGTGGGTGTGGATAACTTCTAACTTACTTCCTCCTTTCATCAGCACCCAATATAGCATCTTCAGGTGTTCCTGGACTTTGCCAAAGGTCTAGGCAACTTGAAGGTGCCTTTTCAATACACAGACTTCATAGTCCTGGGAGAAATCAATCCATCCATCCTAAATGCAATGTGTCTAATCTCTTAAAAGAGGACCTTTTCGGACTCAAACTCCTGCTACTGGTTGTAGGACCAACCCATAATGCTGGTCATACTCTAGATCTATTTTTTTCTAATTTGCATAATCTGACAGTCGCTTCTCCCCTACCCCTTACTTGGTCCGACCATTTCATAATTCCATTTGCTTGTTTATTTAATTCTGGACGACACCAGAAGACTGTTGTCGATAAGCTCTAAAACTGGCTATCAAAGCTATCAACCCCACCTAATTTTTACAGCCTGCCTGTTTAGTTAGCCTTTGCACACAATATTATCAGTACTTTCTGTCCAAGGCTAAAGAACTCTGTACAAGATATGCAAGTTGTGTTGCCCGTTTAGAAGACAGTTTCAAATGCCCAGATACAGCATTTCATCGAAATTTTACTTCCAACACAGTACGGTTCATTATATTAACAAGGCACTTATCTACATGGGGTAGGGAGCATTCGGACCACGACTATCCTGAGAGGCATGCTGTGCGACATGCAGGTCGGCTGGTGCTGATCTGCCAGCGTCCAGCGGGGACTGCCATCTACATCACCGAATAACTTGTGACACTGTTTTAGGGTATGGGGTTGAGACTAATCCCTTAGATCAGACAGAAGGGTACACCCACTATGTTCTCAGCGTAGACATAGGGTTAGGTAGGAACCTTTAGAACAAACTTCTATAACATCTAGAACCACACATATCATAGTTGGATTGTTTATCTTTTGTACTATGTTTGTAATGCTGATTACCTTGCTTTGTTTGATCTGCCTAGTTATCACAGCTCAATCTAAATGCCAGATTGTGATTGTTTCAATAAATGCACTGAAAACCTATCTCACATCTTTGTGTCTCGCCATGGAATGTATGGGTAACAGTACGAACGGGGTAAGATCTGTTTCCATGGTTTCCCTGGGGAGTCAGAATGCAAGGTTCAGGTTGCCATAATCACCTCTCACCTCAGTAGTTTTGGGGCTCGGATGAAACACTATGAGCTAGACTCAGTCTCTCACACTCCACTGTTCTGCCGTCCTAAACACACAGTCTTATTACTATAGTAGAAATTTCATAACAATGTAAGGTTCCCTTGGCTAACATTGTTGAGTGATGCAATCTCAAAGTAGTTTTCTATACAGATGACACTCAGCTGTGGCTTTCCTTCCAACAGTTTAATGAAAACATTGTAGATTTGTTCAAAGGTTACTTGGTAGCAATTGTGGATTGGATGAAAGAAAGTTGTCTCAAGCTTAACTCTAAAAAATTGGAGGTGGGTTTTTTGGGGGGAAGGCATCCCTTTGTCCCCAAAGCTAGTGGTCCTCAGAACTGGGCAGGCCTCCCATTCCTACCTCCCCAGCCACAAACATTGGATTTATATTTGACACTGACCTCACTTTTTTACCCCAGATTTCCTTGGCCATCTCTATCTGTTTTGTCCTATTTCGGTCCCTCAAGAATGCTGCAGCAAGACTGATTCTAAAAGCACCTTTCAGACATGTAATTACTCCATATCGGGCTGCCAGTAAAAGAACAGATACATTTCAAAGTATTGGTCATTTCCCAAACAGCCTTCTATCAGAAAGGCCCTTTATATCTGAGCGAGAGGTTGCCTCAATATCAGCCCAAAATAATTTTCAGTTTTGCCAATCTTCTCCTATTGCACATTCCAAAAATGTGCAAAGCTAGAAGAGGCAGAAGTTTGTCCTTTGTTCTAGTACCTAGTCTCTGGAATACCCTTCTACTCTCACTCGGCAAAAATTTCTACAGCAATCCTTTTTAAAAAATTCCCAAAACTTTGCCTGTAGCATTTTACCTAAGCCTTAGGAGGCAATTGAAGCGCTACATGAATTTTATTCCCTTCATCCATTATAAATATTTGCATGCTCATGATCAAAGATAGGAGAGACAAGATGACTATCCTCAAATATTTTCAGCCAATCATTTGGCTTTTTTTTCAATTAATTATTTTTTTAATCTGTACATGAACATCAGGAAAATTCAGCCAATGAAATGGGCCTCTTTACTAATATATATATATTTTATGCAATCGGTCTTAAATCAGACACAGTGCACACAAGCTGCCCGTGCCAGTGGTAGGAGGTAGACCAATCCTCCTAAAATTATAATTCCAAGGAAAAGAAACCACTGCACTCCATTTCTCCTGAAAAATTAACAGCGTTTAATCCACGCCAACAAACACCAACGCATTTTCACTCCGAAGCGTCTGCGTTGGTGTTTGTTGGCATGGATTAAACACTGTTAATTTTTCAGGAGAAACCGAGTGCAGTGGTTTCTTTTCCTTGGAAACAATATATATATATATATATATATATATATATATATATATATATATATATATATAAATAAATATATATCCCCTAAGCTGGACAGCGGTTTTTGATCCACAGCAGCTGAATGAAAATGCACCAGCTCAGAAAGAAGGTACAAATGCTGCCAAAAGCTACATCCCTGTTAAATTTCAAATTTGGTGTTCTTTTACTCAGCAAAGTTCTGTCTTTTCTCTTGGTGACTGACCGTAACATTGCTTCTCTGATCCATAAAATAGATTTATGTTAAGGGCGGCTGGTTAAGGTGTTGTTCCGGTACAGGTGGTCATTCGGCATCAATTACTTTTTGACATCAAATCTTCAAATTTAGGCAACACTTGAGACTGCGCCCAAAACAGCTGTCTACACTTAGACAGAATAACGAAAAAGACTTACAATTTCAATCTTTTCTTGTGAAAACCCTTTTTTCTTCTTATGAATTAATGAGTTTCGCATTGTTTAAATATTGTTTCTTTATTTTCACATGCTGTAAAATATTTCGATATTTTAGTCTCATTTTCCCCATTTTTTATTGCTGTGCCCCTGAAATTTTCAACAATCGGAAAAAGAATGCTTATTTGTGTTTTCACAGAGAAAGCTCCCTATGTGTGCATAGTCGAGAATCGAGAATCACAACTGTGCAACAAAGATACATGTTCTAGAACTGTCATGCGTGCCCTCAAACATGCATCTGGTCCTAAAACGCACATGTACATTGTATAATTACGATTCTTAAATAAGAAGACTTTTACAGGACTGACAAGCTACTAACACACATGTGCGGCACTACAATCCTTAGCAATTGAACAATGTGCATGCCCGTTCAAGGACTGTGATTGTGCAATGTGCATGCACATTTGAGTTTTACATCTGTGCCCTTCAATGTGCAAACTTATTTCCGTTGCACAAATAAGCTTTCTTTTTCCGACTGTTGAACATTTCAGGGGCACATAAAATATGGGGAAAATTTGACTTAAATATCGAAATATTTTACACCATGTGAAAATAAAGAAAACAAATGTATACAATGCGAAACTCATTAATTCATAAAAAAGGGTTTCCACAAGAAAAGCTTGAAATTGTAAGTCTTTTTCGCTAATCTGTCATGAGTAGACAGCTGTTTTGGGCGCAGTCTGGAGTGTTGCCTAAATTTGAAGATTTGATGTCAAAAAGTAATTGGAGCTGAATAAGTATTAATGACCATCTGTACCGGCACAACACCTTAACCAGCCGCCCTTAACTTAAATCTTTTTTAATGATCAGAGAACCAATGATACGGTCAGTCACCAAGAGATAAGACAGAACTTTGCTCATTAATAAAATCTACCACTTTTCAATCAGGCTATGGGCCTGTAAATCTTTATGTCTGTGTAAATTTACTGGCCATATCAATGAAAAGTGTGCTGTCTGAAATCACAATGCACTACCACACAATGCTTTGGTAACATTAAAAAATCGTCTGAACTCATGTCCATTAAAAGGTGGGTAGGTCACAAAAGTGGACTGAGGTTCTAAAATGTTTGGGAACCACTGTCCAGAGCCATACCCTGAGGTCAGTCCGTAAATTATTATAATTTATTGCTAAAAGTTAGTGTTTCTTTTTTTCATGTATGTCAACTATTGACGTATATTTGTTTTATATTGATTTAATAGTTGATGTGATATGCTGGGAAGTTATATTACAAAAATATATTAAGTAACACAAACACACCTTAACCAGTAATAGACAGTGAATAAAACAAGAATGTGAAAGAACGAGTGAGCAGGGGAATAAGACCAGCCTATGAGCCTTTGTGAAGGACATTTAACCTTTGAAAAGATGGGTTAACATCCGAAATCAGTGGATGTATATCTGTAGTGACTACAGTATGAGAACAATACAATATACTTAACAATGTGAAGAATATAAACATAACAAACCTTCAGAATATGTCAGCAATACTTTATTGACTGCTGGAGCATGCTGTGAAGCCTACTGTCTTGACATAAAATGTGGATTTTCCAAGTGCTAATGACGAAAAGTACCAATTTCATTAAAGACACAGAGGC
Organism: Pleurodeles waltl; assembly: GCF_031143425.1. Classification (NCBI taxonomy): domain Eukaryota; kingdom Metazoa; phylum Chordata; class Amphibia; order Caudata; family Salamandridae; genus Pleurodeles; species Pleurodeles waltl. Next base: position 1,458,392,299 of record NC_090445.1, on the reverse strand, counting down.
GAGTTTTAGCCCACCACATAGTAATATTGTTAAATATGATTAATATAAATATATACATTTATCAAAACATACACTTTAAAAAAAATGATGACACTTTTTAAATAATATAATAATAATATAATATCTCAAATGATTCTTCTTTTTGCAAAATAAGATACTAATGATAGCAATTCGACCTTCACCTCACATGGCACTTACTTACTCTCAGCAGCATTTATAATATTCTGTTTTCAGGAGGAAACATTTTTCTTACTTTGGGTAGCTGTAGGCAATGGCATATGTAAATGATGAGTTAAAGTTTGCTACAAATGCTTTTAGCATCAGTTACAAGGTATAGGTGCCTATATATATATAAAGTCGAGAGACCTGTTTCTTATTTAGACGTTTTAAAGCGTATCGTTGCCAGAATGAAGCTGAGGTTTGGGTAATGTAAATCTAAATTATCTTAATTCCTAACCAATTAACTATAGTGCTCATTAATATCACAGACATTTCCTGAATTTGCTCTGAAAGCACATTACATTTGTTTCTTGATAATTAAGGGTGAATATTGGAAGTGAATGCCTCTTTTTTCATGATCACGCACATAGTCTTTGACTGGTGCTGCTGGTTTTATACTCTGGAAGTACACTGAGGCCTGCCTACCAGTCAGTACTCAGTGCCTGTGCTCTTAGCCTTAAAAGTATATGTATGACTGGTTTATATCAATTGGTTTAGCTTTATTTACTTATAAGTCCCTAGTATGTGGTACCAAAGGTACCCAAGGTCTGTAAGTTAAGGGGTCCCAATAAGGCTGCAGCACTCATTGTGCCACCCTGGTTGGGAAAATGTGAAAACATGTCTCCCACTCAGCTGCTGCAGATTGGCAGAGCAGTTTTAAACTGCTAACTGGACTTTGCCATTTAATGTAATGGCAAAGCCCAACACTCCCTTTCTAATATAAACGTCACCCCTACAGCAGACCTATACATTTAAGGGAAGGGTGGTGTATATTAAAAGGTTTGACATGTATTTTATATGTTCTAACAGTAAAATCCCCAAATTGTTGTTTTTTTCGGCGGAAAACTATTAGCCCCATTGACTAGTGCAGAGTTACATGTCACATGTTGACAACTCAGCAATGCTAACTTCTGAGCGGTGGGTACCTCTACAGTTGGTACTTCAAGGTATCAAAATATTTGTCACATTAATCCTGACTTGATGAACAAGTAGAATTTAATGTAACTTTTGAGCACTCTGTGTCAAGTTTTTCAGTGACATTTACAGATGTTGGCCATAAGACAGCCTTCCACCTTCCTGTGGAGAAGTGTGAATGACTCCCAGGAACAGTAGGTGCTTGTGGTTAGAATAGGTATTACCTATCCCTGGCAGGAAGCCACACAGGGTTTGAGCCCAATAGATGAGCTTCAAAAGGAAACCATCTTTGAAGGGCAAATAGTGAACACACATGAGAGGGGCTACTCATTTGTTGTGGTATTCGGGTTGGCATCTGGAGCAGAGAGGGGAAACCAGTTGTCAAACTGTTTTTTTCATGGGCATGTAGTCCTCGGTTAGCCACACCTCTAGGGTGGGCTATCAAGCTCCACACACTGAGAGAGGGGTTCTGCCATATATGAAGTTGATACAATAATACATTCTGGGATAGCTAGATGCCACACAATGCAGGAAGTCGTCATCAGGTGGGGAATCTCCCAATGCCCCTTTGGCTAGTAGCATCTACATCCTTAAGTGTACATTCTGGCCATAAGTTAGCACCACTTGGACCCAGACCTCAGATCTCATCTGGACAGAGGACTGAAGAAGGAATGCCCTGCTGCTCTGTGGACCTGGCAAGAGAGGCTGCACCAACCGCAGGACTGCCGACAACTGTGCCTGTGATGCCTGGCTCATGGCAAAGTTGCTCCCTAGCCCCAGACAAAAGAGGTGACATCAAAGAGTCCATTGGCTGACTTCCTGCTACATTGCCAAGACCACAAAAGCTGAAGATGCCATTTTTGTCCAGTCAGTAGCCATAATTGCTTGATCCTCTCTGACCGCCAACGTACGGCCTGGAAAACCAAGTGCCAGAAAAGTTGCCTCCCTTTCAAAAGTTGGACATGACTCCATAGAAAATCCAGTCCTAAATTACTGAAAGAAAGGGCGCTCTTCTTCTCCTCCGCGTCATTTTGTTTGTTTTGATTATTATGACTCTGAGAAGGACCAGGTGGGAGAAAGCTTACAGAGAAAGGTGACTTGATGTTTTGACCAGGTATCCATAGCCCTAGCCCTAATGTAATCCAGTTAATGCTCTCCAGCCTTTCTCACTCGCATGCATTTCAATAACTAATGGGGCTGGAGGACACAAAGCAATCCCCATTCAGGTGGTAAGCATGATCCAGCCAACATATGGGTTCTGATTTTATCTCCTTGGTAGAGATTGAAAAAGCCATGCCCTGAGAGTCTGGAAACCAGTGGACTAGCAGGAGACTGAGATCTTAAGCACATTGCCCTGCACTCCAAAGGTTCACCTCCAGGGAAAGGACAGTGGTAGAGAATTCTATTCTCAGAACGTTTTCCCTCCATCATAGAACAGAATGTGAAGAAGCCCATTAAAGCTCATATCACAAATCCTTCTGGGAAGGAATCAATCCTTGCAAAACATAGCCATGCTACAAATTAATAAAATTGACTCCAAGATTTCCTTACTGTCCGATGTTCAGCTGTGGGAGAGTGATGCATCCCCTAGCTTATCGGTCTCCATACTACCCAGGAGGTGCCCCTCTCTCCTACAAAGAAGCGAAACTATGCTCATGCCCGACTCCAACACGAGAGCTTGCAGCCAGAACCACGTCATTGCTCTAACAACAAGTGTACTTGCTCCTCCTCGCACCGCCAGGATCAACCTCAACCAGAAGAATCAAAACTGCACTTTTACCGACCACTAAATGAGCAGACTCCTGGTCACAGACATCCCATGAGCTAGCGCAGAGCACCTGCCCATGAAGGGGTCCCCGAGACACAAAAAAACACAGGAATTAAAGACACAAAAAGCAGGACTTAAGGAGGGGGGAGGGACTTTTATGTTTCAAGGGGATGTGTATGAGTGGTGCAGGGGCCTCACGTTGTAATGTATCAAAGCGAGCGGGACAAGGGAGTACTGTACATTGGGTCATACCAGATCTCTTCAGTACAAGATCAAACTTATTTCATAAAACTCCTGTGCTTGAAGTAATATTTAATTGTAAACTTTTTTATCCGCCTGTACTTGCATTATTTTTCAAGGGCGGCTCCTTCACTACAGCGAAGGAGTGTTGCCCCACTGCCTGTACCGGAAGCAGACAAATAAAACAATAGATCATTTTATTTTTCTGCAGCCAGCAGCGCAGAGAGGAGCGGGACTGGGCCACAGGAGGTAGGAGAGGGGAGAGTGCACCTAAGTGCGCATGTGTGTTTGGCTGGCCGTCTGAGACCGACCAAACACACATACGCACTTAGGTTTCTCCAGCCAGGCTGGAGAAACTGCACAGACCCCAGGGCTGTGTCTAAGCGGCAGTCACTGCTGCTCAGACCAATCCTGGTGCTGCTTTCATGCAAGATTTTGCCTGAAAGCAGCACCAGGATTGGTGGGGAGCCTGTACTGGTCTCCCAGCAGTAAATGCTGGAACACCGGAAGAAAAGGAGCACGAGGTGGCAGGAGGCGGCAGGGATGGAGTTAAGGTCAGTTCTATTTTTTGCCTCATCTCCGTTCTCCCCACCCCCACCCCTCCCCTTGCGTTACGCGGCGGCCGCTGCTGTTATTTTTATCACTAAATAACTACATTTTTCAAGCAGCATCCCATAGCGTAGATTTTATGCAGGAAAAGAAGGTGCTCGGCCTGTCACTTTCTCAAAATTACTGAACTCTGTCCAGATGTTGGGTGTTCAGTATTAATCTAGAGTTTCAAGGTAGCAACATATTCACTGGAATTAAAAAATTTACATTTGGATCAGCAGCATTATTAATTAGTGAAGAACTGTGAGGCAATTGATCACTTTCTGTACAGACACCTGTAGAAAATAATTATACTGAACCACTGGTCTTGAAGAGTATAATTGATGGCTGAAAAAAGACTTTGAACATTTCTGCAATACAAGCCAGAGAATCAGGCCCTAACGCCACTGATTTATCAACAATGCAACTTTTCTAGTGCAGTGAAGATGTTACCCCAAGGAAAGATGATACCACATTCTAAAACACAAGGTGTGAAGTTCCCCATGCGTGGTCAGTTTCTGATCCCAACAAACACACGTAGTTACCCGAGACAAAGTTTGCACTGAAATCCCTGGAAGTAAAAATTATGTATTGTCTTCGTCCTAATGATAGTTTAGGAAAAGTCACCTTTCTGTATAATCTCTCGAAATTTGTGGCCTGATCTCCAGGCCTGTATTCTGGCTTCTAAAACATGTTGAGCAATTAACTAACCTCAATGGGTATATTTGGTGTTTAGAAATGTTTTAAAACTGTGCAAATGGCATAAGAAATCACAGGTTGTCCAAACTTTGGCTTGTTTTTCACGACCCACATTAAAGATTGTAAAACATGTCACTGGGGCTGCCCCAGAAGTCTTCAGCTGTATTACATACAGTGCCCCGGAATGCAGCGGGTATGTGTGCCCACTTTCTGTGCTCTTAAGGCATGTAGCATTACTGAAGGAGGCAGAAGCATATGCGCTCTCTTCTGTAATACAGATAGTGCTATCTTCGGGTGCTATTCCCTCATTAGCATGAGTGCATGGCCCAATGCTAAGGAGGAGAACACTTTGCCTCTGCGCCTACGCATTATGGATGCAGAATCAAGGCGTGGAGGTGGTAAGGAAGCACACTGAGGCCCACATTTATACTTTTTGAACGCCGCATTTACGCTGGTATTTGGCGCAAAAACGGTGCAAAACTTACAAAATACAATTGTATTTTGCAAGTTTGCGCCGCTTTTGCATAAAAAAATGACGAAAATGCGACGCAAACAAAATATAAATATGAGCCTGACTGTGCATCACCAAAAGGTGTGCCTCCTGAAGCGTACCCACCAAAGGGGGAAAAGGCTGTCCCATGGACCTCTCAGACATCACACTGCAGGCGAGTGCAGTCACTCGCTACACCAGCCTGTAGGGGTATGCCTGCCCCTCTTTAGAGTGCAGGTGGCTGCTACGTCCACTGTGAAACATACTTTATACTTTTTTAGTGCTGCATTTGCTCCGCTTTTTGATGCAAAAGCTGCGCAAACTTACAAAATACAATTGTATTTTGTAAGTTTGCGCTGCTTTGTGTAAAAAAATAATGCAAATGCAGCACTAAAAAAGTATAAATATGGGCCAGAGTCGCTTGTAGGCACTCTATCACTGAATGTGCTGGTGTGGGGGCTATGCATTCATGATAACAGAGCTACTATCCCAGTCTGCACGAGAGGCACCTTTTGAAACATGCACCTGGCAGAGACTGGGACAGAGCGCCGGCTCTGTATTCTGGACCCTAGACTACTGTAGGCTAAGCTGTGATAAACATGTCAGAATAAATATTTTTCACTAGCTGCTTCCAGCATTTGTTAAGTCATCAGTAAAGGATGCTTTGGAATGGACGAGATCTAACTACTTGTGTAGAAGTCATGCCATTTATGTAACTGGCATGTCTCTACAGTAGCAACATTCAGAATGCTTGTTACTGCACAGGCTAAACATCATTTCCATTTGCAAATGCCTAGTTTATGTATAAAGTCTCTAAATGTATTATCTGGCTTTATTATTCACTAGAAAACTCATCTCTGCAGGATTTTCTTCAGCTTTAAAAATCGAATTCATTAGCGAACTTAGATTTTTAATATAAATGTCAAACAAATGATTTTTGGAAAATGCATTCTCCTTTGCCTAAGCCCTGTTGATCTCCTCTTTACTGTTTTCCTACCGCCTAAGGTTTCTCTGTGAAAGCTGCACTGTTGGGTGATTCCTATTATCAGGACGAGAGAATGATAGCCATAGGGCCTCACACTCTCGTGAAACATATGGCCGCAGTTATCAGAAGAAAGTGAGGGGAACAGAAGGAAAATGAGTCAAATATAAAACACACAAAAACACAGGTAGGAAGTGTTGTGTTTAGGTAAAAGTGAAGAAATAGAGTGAACCTACCTTTGAAGTTGACCTTCCCATTGCTTCACTGCCACTTTCCACAGAGTGGGTACAAGATGGATAGATGTTGTTTGAGTATGTTTTCCACTGGTGGTGAATGTGCGATGCCTCATTATAATTGGCAAGCCTAGGAGTGGGATCAGGGGACACCAGCAGCCGAGCTTCCTTCTGCTACCTACAAAAACACCTAGAATAGGGTTCTTTGGGGATTGATTGAGCCCAGTAATACTCAAAGTAAGGCCCTGGGGCTGCATGCTGACCTCCTGACCTTTACATGTGGCCCCCTGGTCAAGGAGCACCACTGGGCTGCTGTTTACTGGACTCATCACAAACATTAAAATGACAATAAATAAACAGGCAAGCCTTTATTCAAAGGTTAGTGGAACCTAAAGAAATTAAGTTACTGGGGTACCCTGCACCTCTTAACTTTAGAAACGCCTTCATTTTTAAGATATCTTGCAACAAAGGTGTAAAAGTGTGATAAAGTATGTTTAAAATTCATTAACATGCAGAAACGTTTCATCTTAGTACATCAGATTGCATCATTGCATTGGGAAGTATTTTTAAAAAGGGATAGTTTTCAAACATGAATTCTGAAACATTCATTCTTACCCTGACAATAATGACAGTAGTGTACTAAGAAGCAAGTCTTGTTATGTGCTCTCCGTGGGTGGCCTGGGTTTCTACCCTACACGAACACCATTACAGTTTATTCAATCAAACACAGTAGAAGGTTTTGTGCCATACACATCCTGATGTCAAATATTTCGAAGTCCTCAAATGTTATAATGAAGAAAAAGGAGGAATCGTGAAATAAAAAACGTTGCCTAGGATCACACAATTTGATTAAGTGAAAAAGACGGAATTTGTCCCAAATGTTTGGTTCCACATTGTGCAATTCACACGCTACATGTATTTGCCCCGCTTCCCTTACCCCCCTGTGACTACTCATGATTAAGCCAAAAGTTTTGGAAATAAGCTACAAAGTCGGAAAGGGTCCAGAGTGGAAACTTTGTAAGGCCGTCTCTTTCACTCTGTGCTAGTTTGGGTAATATTACACAAGTGCACGCACGGCAAAGTTGTTCCTTAAATTGTAGGGGACTGCTGCTGTGAAATTACGGGCACCGAAGGTGCACATGCCCAGTGGGTATTAGAGAAGGGGCACCCATACACATGTAAATTGCAGCCCTTCGGACATTTACGGCACAAAAAGCAGGCAGAAAAGCCATCTATGACCCCGGGCGCTTCTGCAACCCGGTACTAATCTGCAACTTGCATTTATACTTAGTTAAATGATGTAACACATCACATTTACAACGTTTGCTATTTTTTCGTACCTCCTCTTACAGGACTCGTGGCCAGCTGGAACACAAATGGGTACTGGGTTATGCATTGTGCATGCCAGTTTACTACAAACGAAATGTGGAAATGGTGGAGGTCCTCCTGTGCACAATAGGATCAATTATTGGGGTGAATGTTTTATGAGAATCACAGCCAACGACTGTCTGGTCGCAGAGGATGATAGGCGCTGCCTGTGCTCTCGCTGGTCGGGGCATCCTTACATTAGGGACTACAATAAATTCATATCACTGCTGATACCCTTCCCATGACACAATGGTGCAAGTGGCACTACACGCCAATAAAGGACGGGATTTGTCGGGGTTAACTCCAGCAGCATGCCCCACGTTCACAATACCGCGAAATTCCTCTGAGGGGCATGTTAGAACCAGAAGGCACGGAATGTGCCCCAGTGAATGTGTTGTCGAGAGAAGGACAGACCGGCTTATTGCATCATAATCATACTAAATTCCTGGTCTCTTCAGTGCCTCTGGCAGAGTATGCTGCGGGTACTGCTCGGAGGCTGCACGAGAGGGTACACCTTCGCTATCACAAACATGCATGTCCCTTTCTTACAGTTTGGAATAGACTACTGCAGTGAAGCTCTTGGGCTACACAATGCGCCTCGAACACGTTTTTCTCTTTAAAGTGGGCTCCCTGTTGTATTTTCCATATTATCAGTGGGGGCAGTAGTAACATGGCTCTCAAGCATCTATATTTAAATCAAAAATGCAGTATTACCTGAATGGGGAGCAGAAGAGCGAGTCTGTGCCGATTGCCTTGTGACTTTGTTTTGGAAGCGTCCCTCGCAGCGTTTTTGCTGAACACAGCGGACGATACACCCCCTCATCTGCACGCGGACACCTAGCCGACCAAACACCTGGCCCCGAGAGCCAAACTCCGCCCAGATCCTGGCCGAGGAGGTTGAACGCCTGTCTAGGGTAGCCGGCCAGCACCATCAATCAACCGCCTAAAGGTACCCTCTGCCATGCGGGGGCAACGCCCCTTCTAAGTCCTGCCCAGTCTAGCCAAGCACCTACCCTTCAACATGCCATGCCATGGGGTCGGAGTACAAGGGGTCCCTGTTGCAATGTCTGAACAAGCTTATGACCCCCGCTCAGCGGCCCCTCCGCACCCTTAACACTGTGCGCCATTTGTTTCGCGTTATCGCTCTGATAAGGCCTCTGTTTGCTCACTTTTTACGCCTTCTAGGAAACTGCTGAGCCCTTGCTTTTTAAATAATCCACCAGCCGTTTAGCAGTCTGTATTTGCAAGACTAATCACACCAGCAACTCGTTACTGTTGCACAAATAGCGAACGTGTCGCTACCCTCCCGTCACGTTTTTTTCTTGTTTTAGAGATGTGCGAAGTGGAAATGCCAGCTGACTATCATGGTAACTTTGACATAGTGCCAAAAATGGTTAAGGCGCTTCCTTTATACAGAACTGCCAACTATTCAAAATCAGTAAGGGGCACTGTGTCCCACACTTTTTGGTGAGTGATCAATCGAAGCTTGTGTGCGCGGGGAAGCTGGCATTGTCAGTTCAACACGCTATATATGCTCTGTTTTTCCACTGGTGGTGCCTACGATTTCCCTGTTGTGTCAGTTTGTTGCACAGATTCATATAGAGTCGTATTATTATTAGACCGGCCTCGCAGTGCTGCGTGAGCTGGGTACCCTCACCCTGTAGTCTCGAAGATTCCTTAACACAGGCGTAGGACACTCTGCATTTCTACATGGACACATCCTAGGAGAGCCGAGGGTCTGGGTTGGCACCAAGAAGCAAATCATGAGCTGAGCCATTGTTACCGTGTCTGACCTTAAGTAAACTTATAAGGGGACGCGAATAGGTCCTTCTTAACTCGTTTAAAATGTTCTCGCCATAGCTCCGATATAATGAACAATAATAAAATATCAATACACATTAATCAATAATCAGTCAAAATCAATAATCAATGGAGTCAGTAACTATCACACACCATGACCTTTCAGCCATGAATAACCACACCTTTAGTAAGGTTTAATAATTTTATTTCCCTTATATTAACAATGCTAAAGGCACGTAGATTCATCTCAATATCAAATGAAACACATATCAGAACAGTACTGGTTGACCAAAGTGGAGAAAGAAACACAACCTAATCAAGGCTTGAATCACAACACATTCTAAGACATGGATGCAAATCAAAAGCAAAGTCAGCTGCAACAAGGATATGGCATACATAGAACCCAGCAAGATAATTCATCAAAACGTTAGTCCCTGTAATTCGTCAGTCGTCATGTGAATACCCTCATCTAACCCAGATTTGCATCAGCATGTTGGGTTTCATGCAAAACAGTTTAGAACACAAATTTAGGAAATATCTAGCTATGGATCTATCAAACAGTGCAGTTGGTTCCTAGAACGAAAAGGCATAAAAATGCAATTCAGTCACATTGTCATATCTACCTATCCACAGTATGGATCAGCAAGCAAAATCAGTCTTCGTCCTCAGGTCATCAATTGATCATCAAAGCATCAGGCTCTCAGTCAGTGAGTATGAGACCAATGACAGAATCTCAAGTCTCTTCTTTTCTCAATATCTCATCTCAAAACGGGGTAAGATCTGAATACGGTCTGATCTCAATAATGGTCTGCCTAAAATCTGAATAATTCTCCTCTGTCAAGTTGTTATATCAAAGTCACCTAAACTATCCCCTAATTCCCTATTGGTCAGTCAATCGTACGTTTATTCTTTATCCAATAATATTTCTATACCAAATCTATGAATTCTAATATTTCTTTCTTCACACGAAGTTGATTGGTCCACTTTACGATGTCCTCATCATCCGGCTCGTCAGGTAACAAATTTGTTGCATTTTCCTCTCCAGTCAGAGTCTTCATTGTTTGCGTCCTCGAAAAGTACATCTCACACACATTATGCACAAGTTGATGCATTATTAGAGACTTATCTCCTGTCAGTTGATTCCCACAGAAAGCTTCGGTCAAGTACTTTTAATAAGACAGTGGACTTTTCACAGTTTAGTTCCCTCCATCAGCATTTTACTAAACCGCTAAGAAATACAGCTTCTACATGAGGCCTGCCAAACTAGGCCAAGACACTTTGCCAAGTTACGGCCTACAATTAGTAAGCTAAAGTATAATTTCATAACCCTTATTGTGACATATTACTACATTATTCTAATACATTTTCAATATTTCATCAGTATTAATCATTAATTAGTACATTTCGTGAACACTGGTGGCCCTTCTCTGAGGTCACATTTTCAAACGCGTGCATTATTTTTCTAGGTTATTTAATTTTCCACATAATTCAATACTCCAAATATATATATAATCATTCATTAATAATTTCTAATTAAGACACCTGCTTCAGCACCATCCAACCATGTAAATCAGAAAATGTGGAAACATATGATGAAGAATTTTAAAGGAAAACATTTTTCAAAAATTCTCAAGGTTTCAATTAAGTACATACAATTATATCAGTAAATTGTGTGATATTTATTGAAAATAAAAGTTTTTTCATAAATGAAGCCTTCAACAGTACACCCACGCCCTGACAATGTTGCTATGAATTGCAGAACGTGTTGCTACCCTCCCGTCATGTTTTTTTCTGGTTTTAGAGATGTGCGAAGTGGAAATGCCAGCTGACTATCATGGTAACTTTGACATAGTGCCAAAAATGGTTCAGGCGCTTCCTTTATACAGAACTGTCAACTATTCAAAATCAGTAAGGTGCACTGTGTCCCACACTTTTTGGTGAGTGATCAATCGAAGCTTGTGTGCGCAGGGAAGCTGGCATTATCAGTTCAACACGCTATATATGCTCTGTTTTTCCACTGGTGCTGCCTACGATTTCCCTGTTGTGTCAGTTTGTTGCACAGATTTATATAGTGTCGTATTATTATTAGACTGGCCTCGCAGTGCTGCGTGAGCTGGGTACCCTCACCCTGTAGTCTCGAAGATTCCTTAACACAGGCGTAGGACACTCTGCATTTCTAGATGGACACATCCTAGGAGAGCCGAGGGTCTGGGTTGGCACCAAGAAGCAAATCATGAGCTGAGCCATTGTTACCGTGTCTGACCTTAAGTAAACTTATAAGGGGACGTGAATAGGTCCTTCTTAACTCGTTTAAAATGTTCTCGCCATAGCTCCGATATAATGAACAATAATAAAAAATCAATACACATTAATCAATAATCAGTCAAAATCAATAATCAATGGAGTCAGTAACTATCACACACCATGACCTTTCAGCCATGAATAACCACACCTTTAGTAAGGTTTAATAATTTTATTTCCCTTATATTAACAATGCTAAAGGCACGTAGATTCATCTCAATATCAAATGAAACACATATCAGAACAGTACTGGTTGACCAAAGTGGAGAAAGAAACACAACCTAATCAAGGCTTGAATCACAACACATTCTAAGACATGGATGCAAATCAAAAGCAAAGTCAGCTGCAACAAGGATATGGCATACATAGAACCCAGCAAGATAATTCATCAAAACGTTAGTCCCTGTAATTCGTCAGTCGTCATGTGAATACCCTCATCTAACCCAGATTTGCATCAGCATGTTGGGTTTCATGCAAAACAGTTTAGAACACAATTTTAGGAAATATCTAGCTATGGATCTATCAAACAGTGCAGTTGGTTCCTAGAACGAAAAGGCATAAAAATGCAATTCAGTCACATTGTCATATCTACCTATCCACAGTATGGATCAGCAAGCAAAATCAGTCTTCATCCTCAGGTCATCAATTGATCATCAAAGCATCAGGCTCTCAGTCAGTGAGTATGAGACCAATGACAGAATCTCAAGTCTCTTCTTTTCTCAATATCTCATCTCAAAACGGGGTAAGATCTGAATACGGTCTGATCTCAATAATGGTCTGCCTAAAATCTGAATAATTCTCCTCTGTCAAGTTGTTATATCAAAGTCACCTAAACTATCCCCTAATTCCCTATTGGTCAGTCAATCGTACGTTTATTCTTTATCCAATAATATTTCTATACCAAATCTATGAATTCTAATATTTCTTTCTTCACACGAAGTTGATTGCTCCACTTTACGATGTCCTCATCATCCGGCTCGTCAGGTAACAAATTTGTTGCATTTTCCTCTCCAGTCAGAGTCTTCATTGTTTGCGTCCTCGAAAAGTACATCTCACACACATTATGCACAAGTTGATGCATTATTAGAGACTTATCTCCTGTCAGTTGATTCCCACAGAAAGCTTCGGTCAAGTACTTTTAATAAGACAGTGGACTTTTCACAGTTTAGTTCCCTCCATCAGCATTTTACTAAACCGCTAAGAAATACAGCTTCTACATGAGGCCTGCCAAACTAGGCCAAGACACTTTGCCAAGTTAAGGCCTACAATTAGTAAGCTAAAGTATAATTTCATAACCCTTATTGTGACATATTACTACATTATTCTAATACATTTTCAATATTTCATCAGTATTAATCATTAATTAGTACATTTCGTGAACACTGGTGGCCCTTCTCTGAGGTCACATTTTCAAACGCGTGCATTATTTTTCTAGGTTATTTAATTTTCCACATAATTCAATACTCCAAATATATATATAAGCATTCATTAATAATTTCTAATTAAGACACCTGCTTCAGCACCATCCAACCATGTAAATCAGAAAATGTGGAAACATATGATGAGGAATTTTAAAGGAAAACATTTTTCAAAAATTCTCAAGGTTTCAATTAAGTACATACAATTATATCAGTAAATTGTGTGATATTTATTGAAAATAAAAGTTTTTTCATAAATGAAGCCTTCAACAGTACACCCACGCCCTGACAATGTTGCTGTGAGTTGCAGAACGTGTTGCTACCCTCCCGTCATGTTTTTTTCTGGTTTTAGAGATGTGCGAAGTGGAAATGCCAGCTGACTATCATGGTAACTTTGACATAGTGCCAAAAATGGTTCAGGCGCTTCCTTTATACAGAACTGTCAACTATTCAAAATCAGTAAGGTGCACTGTGTCCCACACTTTTTGGTGAGTGATCAATCGAAGCTTGTGTGCGCAGGGAAGCTGGCATTATCAGTTCAACACACTATATATGCTCTGTTTTTCCACTGGTGCTGCCCACGATTTCCCTGTTGTGTCAGTTTGTTGCACAGATTTATATAGAGTCGTATTATTATTAGACTGGCCTCGCAGTGCTGCGTGAGCTGGGTACCCTCACCCTGTAGTCTCGAAGATTCCTTAACACAGGCGTAGGACACTCTGCATTTCTAGATGGACACATCCTAGGAGAGCCGAGGGTCTGGGTTGGCTCTAAGAGGCAAATCATGAGCTGAGCCAATGTTAGCGCGTCTGACCTTAAGTAAACTTATAAGGGGACGCAAATAGATCGATTAGCCTTTTAACTCGTTTAAGATGTTCTCGCCGTAGCTCCAATATAATGAACAATAATCATAAATCAATACACATTAATCAATAATCATTAGTCAAAGACAATAATCAATGGAGTCAGTAAATATCACACACCATGACCTTTCAGCCATGAATAACCACACCTTTAGTAAGGTTTAGTAATTTTATTTCCCTTATAGTAACAATGCTATCGTCATGTAGATTAATCTCAATATCAAATAAAACACATATCAGAACGGTACTGGTTGACCAAAGCGGCGAAAGAAACGCAACCTAATCAAGGCTTGAATCACAACACATTCTAAGACATCGATGCAAATCAAAAGCAGAGTCAGCTGCAACAAGGATATGGCATACATAGATCTCAGCAAGATAATTCATCAAAACGTTAGTCCCTGTAATTCGTCAGTCGTCATGTGAATACCCTCATCTAACCCAGATTTGCATCTGCATGTTGGATGTCATGCAAAACAGTTTAGAACACAAATTTAGGAAATATCTAGCTATGGATCTATCAAAACAGCGCAGTTGGTACCTAGAAAGAAAAGGCATAAAAATGCAATTCAGTCACATTGTCATATCTACCTATCCACAGTATGGATCAGCAAGCAGAATCAGTCTTCGTCCTCAGGTCATCAATCGATCAGCAAAGCATCAGGCTCTCAGTCAGTGAGTATGAGCCCAATGACAGGATCTCAAGTCTCTTCTTTTCTCAATATCGCAATTCAAAACGGGGTAAGATCTGAATACGGTCTGATCTCAATAATGGTCTGCCTAAAATCTGAATAATTCTCCTCTGTCAAGTTGTTATATCAAAGTCACCTAAACTATCCCCTAATTCCCTATTGGTCAGTCAATCGTACGTTTATTCTTTATCCAATAATATTTCTATACCAAATCTATGAATTCTAATATTTCTTTCTTCACACGAAGTTGATTGGTCCACTTTACGATGTCCTCATCATCCGGCTCGTCAGGTAACAAATTTGTTGCATTTTCCTCTCCAGTCAGAGTCTTCATTGTTCGGGTCCTCGGAAAGTACATTTCACACACATTACACACAAGTCGATACATTATTAGAGACTTAGGTGGTCATTCCAACCTCGGCGGTAAAAGGCGCTTACCGCCGTTCAGAAGACTGCCATAACACCGCCGCGGCCACGGTAAACTGCCACGGTCATTCTGACCCACAACAGGCAAACCGCCAAAATACAGACATCCACAAAAGTCCGCCACACCAAAGGGCAGCGAGAAACTGGCGATGACCAAGCCTCCACCGTCACGCCAACAGAAATACGCCCACACTATCACGACACACGAATCCACGTGGCGGTCTTTCAACCGCGGTATTCCATTGGCGGTACACACCGCCACGGTCAAAATACACACACACTTACAAAATACAACCACATTGGACAATTCAAAATACACACACCTGAGACACATACACACACCACTCCCACACGCCCAATTAAATATAAAATGCACACCCACATCACCCACAAACCTCCACTCCTAGAGATTCGTGAACACGCACCGAGAAAAGACATCCGAGCACCCAGACGCCCAATTCACTGTCACCCAGCAATATTTGCACGCACTTCACACAACACAACAATACACATCACCACACTTAGCACCACACAATCCACCCTACACATCACCCACACCACCCCATGGCACCGCAAAGACACCCCAGGTTCTCTGATGATGAACTCAGGGTCATGGTGGAGGAAATTGTACGAGTAGAGCCACAGCTGTTCGGGGCACAGGTGCAGCACACCACCATTGCCAGGAAGATGGAGCTATGGAGCAGAATAGTGGGCAGGGTCAACGCTGTGGGACAGCACCCAAGAAATCGGGACGACATCAGGAAGAGGTGGAACGACCTACGGGGGAAGGTGCGTTCCAGTGTATCCAGGCACAACATCGCGGTACAGAAGACTGGAGGCGGACCCCTACCTCCTCCCCCAGAATTTACAACATGGGAGGAGCAAGTCTTGAACATCCTGCATCCTGAGGGCCTCGCAGGAGTAGGCGGAGGAATGGACTCTGGTAAGGCAAATCTTAACTACTTCTTCCCCCCACCCCACCTGCATGCCAACTCATACCCCCACCCTCACCCTCACCCCCATCACATCCTACTCCTTGCAACTGTCTCACCATCACAACCCACCCATCCCAACACCTAGCCCTGCATGCGTCCACAAAGCATGGACACCTATCACCTAAGCATGCCCACTGCACATACACATACAACCCCCCCTCCCCAACCACCGTCACAACAGCCCCCACAAAGGAATGCCAGCACTGGGGTACACGGGCACCCACCCATTGCACGCTATGACACACACAGAAGCAATAACCATACTTTTATACCCCTGCAGGACCCGAACGCCACCTCACCGCGCAGGAGGGTCCACAAATGTCCACTCCACCCCCAGAAGAGGCCCACAGTGAGGACAGCAGCTCTGTCTCCCTGGATCTAGATGACCAGCCCGGTCCATCGGGGACCTCGGGACAGTCGGTTCCCCTCACACAGCCACAGGCCACAGTAGACCTTCCCCCCTCTGGGAACACCAGCACAGCACCCACCCAGCGGGCCCATACCTCTGTCCCCAGGACACGTCAATCAGCAGTGTGTCCACCACTACAGGGAACCCAGGCTACCCCACCACCCCAACAACAACAGGGACCTGGGGGCAGTGGTAGTGGACACACGGTCCAGGGGACAGAGGCCCAGGGAAACAGGGGAACTGGGAGGGCTGCTGTGCGACAGGGGGGGGACAGGCCCAGGGAACCCACTCTCCACGAGGCCCTCTCCTCCATCATGGGAGTATACCACCACTCCCAGGAGATGATGGCGACGGCCCTGGCCAGGTTTCAGGAGATCCAGCTTCTGCAGGAGCAACAGTATATGGGGTTCAAGGAGGAACTAAGAAACATCAGTTCCGCCATGGGTACCATCGTAGTGGCCCTGAATGAGGTAGTCACAACATTGTGGGACACTGTGGCACCTCAAAGGGCCCCTGACACTAGCATGCACCAAGAACTGCCTACCACCTCCGCCGGCGCTAGTGGACAGGAGGCCCCGACACAAGACCAACAGGCCACCAGAACCCCACCCCCTGCAGAAGGAGAACCACCCCGCAAGCGGGCTCTGAGATCCAGGAAGAAGACAGAGTAAGATGTCAAGACCCCCGCCAGCAAAGGATACCGCCCTGATTGTCATCCCACTGTCCCACATTGTCACCCTGTCCAACCTTAAACTGCCCCTGCTCCGCTTCCCACAGGCATTTGGACAATGCACCTGTGAAACTGATAGTCTGGACTCTGCCATGGACAATCCTCCACCATCACCCCTCACCGATTTGCAACCACCCATCCAATTTAGAGCACTTGAATAAAAACACGTATTGCACAAAACAATCTGGAGTCTGGCTGTGATTTAGAACAAATGTATTAGACATGACTGTGCCAAAATGTTCATTCACATTGTGATGCTAACAAACCGCTGTCACACAGCTGTAGTCCATGGGGAAACAAAGCAGATGTCACGCAGTGGGGCCCACATCTCTGAAAACGGAAGGGAAAGTCACAACACAGTTACCATACACTGGGGGAAAAAGTCAGGCAGTAGAGAGGTAGGAGTCATTAAGTAAATGTAATATGCCGGTGTCTACTCTTACCTGTGTGTCACTGAAAATACTGCTGTATTACTGTGTTCCTGTTCTCTATGTCGTCCTCTTCGGCTTCCTCCTCTTCACTCTCCACAGGCTCCACAGCTGCTACAACACCACCATCTGGACCATCCTCCAGCAGAAAAGGCACATGGCGGCGCACAGCCAGGTTGTGAAGCATACAGCAGGCCACGATGATCTGGCACACCTTCTTTGGTGAGTACATTAGGGATCCACCTGTCATATGGAGGCACCTGAACCTGGCCTTCAGGAGGCCAAAGGTTCGCTCGATCACCCTCCTAGTCCGCCCATGGGCCTCATTGTACCGTTCCTCTGCCCTTGTCCTGGGATTCCTCACTGGGGTCAGTAGCCAGGACAGGTTGGGGTAACCAGAGTCCCCTAATAGCCACACCCGGTGCCTCTGGAGTTGACCCATCACATACGGGATGCTGCTATTCCGCAGGATGTAGGCATCATGCACTGACCCAGGGAACTTGGCCTTAACATGGGAGAAGTACTGGTCAGCCAAACACACCATCTGTACATTCATGGAATGATAACTCTTCCGGTTCCTGTACACCTGTTCACTCCTGCTGGGGGGGACCAAAGCAACATGTGTCCCATCAATGGCACCTATGATGTTGGGGATATGTCCAAGGGCATAGAAATCACCCTTCACTGTAGGCAAATCTCCCACCTCAGGGAAAACGATGTAGCTCCGCATGTGTTTCAGCAGGGCAGACAACACTCTGGACAACACCTTGGAAAACATAGGCTGGGACATCCCTGATGATATGGCCACTGTTGTTTGAAATGACCCACTTGCTAAGAAATGGAGTACTGACAGCACCTGCACCAGAGGGGGGATCCCTGTGGGTTGGCGGATGGGTGACATCAGGTCTGGCTCCAGCTGGGCACACAGTTCCTGTATAGTGGCTCGGTCAAGCCTGTATGTCAGTATGACATGTCGTTCCTCCATTGTCGACAGGTCCACCAGCGGTCTGTACACGGGAAGATTCCTCCATCTCCTCGCATGTCCCAGCGGACGGTGCCTATGAAGGACAACAGCGAGCACAGAGTCAAGCAACCCACAGGTACGTAACCACAGCTTGCACATAACACGATTCCCAATGCATTGAATGGCTTGTATGAGTGTTGGTGCATGGCCTAGGTATGTGTGACGCAGTTGGTAATTAGGCCATGTGGGCCCTTGAAATGGCGGCTGCCTGACCTGTGAAGTGCGACAGTGGGATGTGAGGTCAATGCGCTGGCGTGGCACACCGCGGCGGTAGGCGGTCGAAGACCGCGGCGCTAAGCCGCATTGGTTAACATAGAACCCTATGGGTTTCAGGAGCAAATGACAATGTGCGCCGGCGGTCGCGGTACGCACCGCAGCGGGCGTGACCACCATTATCTATCTGCTTAATCACTCGATACATGATCTTCGATAGGAGAGGACCTACACTGCAAGTGCTGCTGTGACTTCGGTCTGGAAGAGACAATGGCTCATGCGACTGGGGAAAGGGCCCCTGCCTTCACTGCGGAGGAGTTGGAGAAACTTGTGGATGGGGTCCTCCCCCAGTATACACTACTCTACGGTCCTCCAGACCAACAGGTAAGTACACTGGGACCATGCTTAGTGGGCAATGCCTGGGTTGAGTGGGGTGGATGAAAGATGGTGGGGAGGGGAGCGATTGAGGCATGCATCAAACGACAGATGAGAGCATGTGCCACATGGCAAGGGTGGGGATGGGGGGCCACTCACATCGACCATGCAGAAGGTGATGACAATTGTTCCCTCCCTGTACATGTCACATAGGTCAGCGCACACCAGAAAGTCGCGATTTGGCGTGCCATCGCCAAGGACGTCCGGACCCTGGGGGTCCACAACAGACGGGGCACCCACTGCCGGAAGAGGTGGGAGGACATCCGACGCTGGAGCAGGAAGACGGCGGAGGCTCAGCTGGGGATGGCCTCCCAGCGTAGGAGGGGTGCCAGTCGTCATTTGACCCCCCTGATGTCCCGGATCCTGGCGGTGGCCTACCCCGATTTGGATGGGCGCGTGAGGACATCACAGCAGACACAAGGGGGTGAGTACAAATACATTCTGCTGACTTTGCGCGCAGTGGAGGTGTCTGGGTGGGGGAGGAGGGCTGTGGGTATCCCTAGGCCAGGGCGATTTCTGTAGGCTAGGCCCCTCAGTAAGGCATGGCCCTGTGCCCCCGCCCCCCACCTCTGTAGGGTGCCAAGTACAGGTATCCATGGCCCTGTGTCATCTATGTGTGCAGTTGTCATCCATAGGCTTGTAGGCCATGTCCCACGGATTGCGTAGTGGACCCCAAGTGCGCGGCGTAGTGCAGGGGGCTTCTGTGTCTGTCTTGTCCGCCAACGGTAGCGGTAATCCATGCACTCAACATGTCTTTATTTCTCCTCCCCCCCTTTTTTGTGGTCTTCCTGTTCATGTGTGCATTAGCATCATCAGGCGGAGGAGAAGTGGCATCGGAGCACGAGGGAGCTGCATCTCACATGGCCATGGCGGGCCATGCAACTGACTCGGATTTCACCAGTGAGACGGAGGGCGAGGGGAGCTCCACAGCGGGGACTCGTGCTGATGTCAGTGACAGCGACTCGTCCTTTGAAGGGAGCTCCCTTGTGGTGGCGGCAACATCCGTGCCCCCCGCAACAGGTACAGCAGCCACCCAGCGCACCAGCACCGCCCTCCCAGCAGCCCCTCAGCGTTTGCCCCATGCCCGCTCACCCAGGAAGGTGGGCATCTCCTTCGCCCCAGGCACCTCAGGCACTGCCCGTCGCCCCTGCTGCCCTCAGTGAGGAGGTCATTGACCTCCTGAGGACCATCATTGTTGGGCAGTCTACTCTTTTGAATGCCATCCAGGGTGTACAAAGGGAGGTGCACCAGAGTAATGCATACCTGGAGGGCATTCATTCGGGTCAGGCTGCCCATCAGCGATCGTTCAACGCTCTGGCCTCAGCACTGACGGCAGCAATTGTCCCTGTCTCTAGCCTCCCCCCTCCAACTCCCTCCACCCAGACCCAATCCCCTGTTCCTCTGCCTATCCCAGACACGCCATCAGACCAGCCTGCACACACCTCAACACCCAAGGGAAGCTCATCCAGACATAAGCACTACACATCACACAAGCATTCACACAAGCAACATCCACATGCAGACATACCAACAGCCACTGCCTCCACTGTGTCCCCCTCCTCCTCGTCTCCCTCCTCCCTCCCTGTCACATCTCCACTCACACTTGCATGCACAACATCTTCAGCCACTACGTCCATCACCAGCACACCCACCAGAACACTCCGCACACGTGCAGTCACCACCCCCACTACCATTTACACTTCCCCTGTGTCCTCTCCCAGTGTGTCTGTCACCCCCTCTTCCAAACTACACAAACGCAGGCAGCCACCCACCCAACAGCCATCCACCTCACGACAGCCTCCAGCCCAAGCACCTGCACCCAAAGACACCAGACTTCACACTCCTACAACCACATCCTCTTCCTCCACTCCCATACCCACTACACCTACCCGTCCCTCTCTTTCCAAATTGCTTTTCCTTGCCAACCTTAACCTCTTTCCAACAACTCCCCCACCCCGTCCATCTCATAAGACTCCAATCAGCACCTCAGCCACCACAAAACCGGGACCCGTGAAGACTGTTGTCCATGGACTGTGGAGTCCCCCACCCTCAAGGGCATCCAGTTCAGCTAGGAGCCAAGGCACGGCCAGCCCAACACCGGAAAAGCATCCTAAGATTGCCAGTGCCCGGCGCGAGCGACCAAAGACCCCAGGGACAAAAATCCCTAAATTGGCTCTGCCAAAGGTGGGAAAGGGCCACAAGCGTGCAGGGAAGGGTGGGAAGGGCAGCACGCCCGACAAGTCCAGCAGCAGGCCAGCTGGCCAGGAGGTCCCCACCAGCCCCATCCCAGGTGTGCAGGAGGACACACACAGGCCCGGTACTGCAGCGCAGGAGGGCCCCGCAAGCCACGTCCCAGGTGGGCAGGAGGACACCCACAGGCCGAGAACTGCAGCCCAGGAGGGCCCCGCAAGCCACCAGACAGATGGGCAGGAAGGCCCGCCAGCCACATGTCAGGTGGCGAGTGACATCCATGCCTGGGCCGGATCCGCTGACCAGGACACTCATCTCAAGCACCGCTCCGCTGGGCACCGCCGTCTCAAGCACCGCTGAACAGGGCCCTTCATCTCAAGCACCGCTCCGCTGGGCACCACCGTCTCAAGAACCGCTGAACTGGGCCCTTCATCTCAAGCACCGCTGAACAGGGCACCGCCGTCTCAAGCACCGCTGAACGGGGCCCTTCATCTCTAGCACCGCTGAACAGGGCACCGCCGTCTCAAGCACCGCTGAACAGGGCCCTTCATCTCAAGCACCGCTGAACAGGGCACCGCCGTCTCAAGCACCGCTGAACAGGGCCCTTCATCTCAAGCACCGCACCGCTGAACAGGGCCCTTCATCTCAAGCACTGCTCCGCTGGGCACCGCCGTCTCAGGAACCGCTGAACTGGGCCCTTCATCTCAAGCACCGCTGAACAGGGCACCGCCGTCTCAAGCACCGCTGAACTGGGCCCTTCATCTCAAGCACCGCTGAACAGGGCACCGCCGTCTCAAGCACCGCTGAACTGGGCCCTTCATCTCAAGCACCGCTGAACAGGGCACCGCCGTCTCAAGCACCGCTGAACAGGGCCCTTCATCTCAAGCACCTCTGAACAGGGCACCGCCGTCTCAAGCACCGCTGAACAGGGCCCTTCATCTCAAGCACCTCTGAACTGGGCACCGCCGTCTCAAGCACCGCTGAACAGGGCACCGCCGTCTCAAGCACCGCTGAACTGGGCCCTTCATCTCAAGCACCTCTGAACTGGGCACCGCCGTCTCAAGCACCGCTGAACAGGGCACCGCCGTCTCAAGCACCGCTGAACTGGGCCCTTCATCTCAAGCACCGCTGAACTGCACCCTTCATCTCAAGCACCGCTGAACAGGGCACCGCCGTCTCAAGCACCGCTGAACAGGGCCCTTCATCTCAAGCACCGCTGAACTGGGCACCACCGTCTCAAGCACCGCTGAACAGGGCACCGCCGTCTCAAGCACCGCTGAACAGGGCCCTTCATCTCAAGCACCCCTCCGCTGGGCACCGCCGTCTCAGGAACCGCTGAACTGGGCCCTTCATCTCAAGCACCTCTGAACTGGGCACCGCCGTCTCAAGCACCGCTGAACAGGGCACCGCCGTCTCAAGCACCGTTGAACTGGGCCCTTCATCTCAAGCACCGCTGAACTGGGCCCTTCATCTCAAGCACCGCTGAACAGGGCACCGCCGTCTCAAGCACCGCTGAACAGGGCCCTTCATCTCAAGCACCTCTGAACTGGGCACCGCCGTCGCAAGCACCGCTGAACAGGGCACCGCCGTCTCAAGCACCGCTGAACTGGGCCCTTCATCTCAAGCACCGCTGAACAGGGCACCGCCGTCTCAAGCACCACTGAACAGGGCCCTTCATCTCAAGCACCGCTCCGCTGGGCCCTTCATCTCAAGCACCGCTCTGCTGGGCACCGCCGTCTCAGGAACCGCTGAACTGGGCCCTTCATCTCAAGCACCGCTGAACTGGGCACTGCCGTCTCAAGCACCGCTGAACAGGGCACCGCCGTCTCAAGCACCGCTGAACAGGGCCCTTCATCTCAAGCACCGCTGAACAGGGCACCGCTGTCTCAAGCACCGCTGAACAGGGCCCTTCATCTCAAGCACCGCTCCGCTGAGCACCGCCGTCTCAGGAACCACTGAACTGGGCCCTTCATCTCAAGCACCGCTGAACTGGGCACGCCGTCTCAAGCACCGCTGAACAGGGCACCGCCGTCTCAAGCACCGCTGAACTGGGCCCTTCATCTCAAGCACCGCTGAACTGGGCCCTTCATCTCAAGCACTGCTCCGCTGGGCACCGCCGTCTCAAGCACCGCTGAACTGGGCCCTTCATCTCAAGCACCGCTGAACAGGGCATCGCCGTCTCAAGCACTGCTGAACAGGGCCCTTCATCTCAAGCACCGCTCTGCTGGGCCCTTCATCTCAAGCACTGCTCCGCTGGGCACCGCCGTCTCAAGCACCGCTGAACTGGGCCCTTCATCTCAAGCACCGCTGAACTGGGCCCTTCATCTCAAGCACTGCTCCGCTGGGCACCGCCGTCTCAAGCACCGCTGAACTGGGCCCTTCATCTCAAGCACCGCTGAACAGGGCACCGCCGTCTCAAGCACCGCTGAACAGGGCCCTTCATCTCAAGCACCGCTCCGTTGGGCCCTTCATCTCAAGCACTGCTCCGCTGGGCACCGCCGTCTCAAGCACCGCTGAACTGGGCACTTCATCTCAAGCACCGCTGAACTGGGCCCTTTATCTCAAGCACTGCTCCGCTGGGCACCGCCGTCTCAAGCACCGCTGGCCCATTGGCGGAAGGGGCAGGCCTGCATCTGTGTCGGGCAGGGCTGCATGAAGCACTCTGGGCACTAGTCCCCCTCCAGTACCAGTGGAGACTGTTATCCACTTGAGAGACTGTGGCTTTGCACTCCACAGGATGGCACAGTGGGCAACCCACCCACTGTAGAGACTTGAGAGACTGTGGCTTTGCACTCCCCAGGATATGGCAGTGGGCAAGCCACCCACTGTAGAAACTTGAGAGACTGTGGCTTTGCACTCCCCAGGATGGCACAGTGGGCACCCCACCCACTGTAGAGACTTGAGAGACTGTGGCTTTGCACTCCCCAGGATGGCACAGTGGGCAACCCACCCACTGTAGAGACTTGTGAGACTGTGGCTTTGCACTCCCCTGGATGGCACAGTGGCCATGGAGGCCCCCCCTGGATCTGGCGTCGTGGACTCATCTGGCTGAGGTGTCCCCCCTTCCCTTCCCCCTGAGGTGCCTGTAGTTTTCCTATCTGATGCCCCTGCAGTGTTCTCTCCGTTGGAGGTAGGTATCCTGTGTGGGCTTTGCCCATGTGTTTTGGCCCAGTGGCCCACGAACAATGGCTGATAGACATATCGGACTGGACAATTTATGTATATAAAGTTATAGATGTGTGATATATTTTATACTCAGTCTTACAATATAATTCTATATTTATAATCATTTCCTTTTGCCTTTGCATTCTTCCGGGGGGTTTGGGGGTGCAACTGTGATGTGTTGCTATGCATTGATGTTTGTGTTGTAGGGGAGGTCTCTCCCCTGCCCTCGCGGGGCCACCAGATCCTCTGTGCCTGCCCTCTGCTCTGTTGTTGTGCTGACTGTCCCCCAGAGTGTCTGCCTTTTTCCCCTGTGTGTGATCGCGTCCCCTTTTGCTTTTTTGTATCCCAGAGTGCCTTCTTTCCCCGTGTGACCGCGCTCCCCTTGCCTTCTGTATCCCTGAGTGCCTGCTTTCCCTGTTGAGATCGCGCTCCCCTTGCTTTTTGTATCCCTGTCTGCCTGCTGCCCCTCGTGCCCCCGCCGTCCCCCCCCGTCCTTCCGCCGCTTTTTGTCGTTCTTCTCTCGCTTCTCCGGCTTTTTGTACCCCTTCTAGGCACTTTTCCGCTTTTTTGGGCCTCCTCGCCTCCCCGAGGCCCTTCGCCGCTTTCCCGCTCTTTTTCCCCCCTACCCGCCCTCCTCCCGCCTCCCAGCTGTCCCCGCCTCCCCGGCTACCCCTTATATGGCGGCAGCTGCGAGGCAGTGGTAGCGACCCTTGACCCCAGGGTAGGTCGCTCCCCTGCCCTCGCGGCGCCACCAGATCCTCTGTGCCTGCCCTCTGCTCTGTTGTTGTGCTGACTGTCCCCCAGAGTGTCTGCCTTTTTCCCCTGTGTGTGATTGCGTCCCCTTTTGCTTTTTTGTATCCCAGAGTGCCTGCTTTCCCCGTGTGACCGCGCTCCCCTTGCCTTCTGTATCCCTGAGTGCCTGCTTTCCCCGTTGTGATCACGCTCCCCTTGCTTTTTGTATCCCTGTCTGCCTGCTGCCCCTCGTGCCCCCGCCGTCCCCCCCGTCCTTCCGCCGCTTTTTGTCGTTCTTCTCTCGCTTCTCCGGCTTTTTGTACCCCTTCTAGGTACTTTTCCGCTTTTTTGGGCCTCCTCGCCTCCCCGAGGCCCTTCGCCACTTTCCAGCTCTTTTTCCCCTCTACCCGCCCTCCGCCCGCCTCCCAGCTGTCCCCGCCTCCCCGGCTACCCCTTATTTGGCGGCCGCTGCGAGGCAGTGGTAGCGACCCTTGACCCCAGGGTAGGTCGCTCCCCTGCCCTCGCGGCGCCACCAGATCCTCTGTGCCTGCCCTCTGCTCTGTTGTTGTGCTGACTGTCCCCCAGAGTGTCTGCCTCTGTCCCCTGTGTGTGATCGCGGCCCCTTTTGCTTTTTTGTATCCCAGAGTGCCTGCTTTCCCCGTGTGACCGCGCTCCCCTTGCCTTCTGTATCCCTGAGTGCCTGCTTTCCCCGTTGTGATCGCGCTCCCCTTGCTTTTTGTATCCCTGTCTGCCTGCTGCCCCTCGTGCCCCCGCCGTCCCCCCCTGTCCTTCCGCCGCTTTTTGTCGTTCTTCTCTCGCTTCTCCGGCTTTTTGTACCCCTTCTAGGTACTTTTCTGCTTTTTTGGGCCTCCT
This sequence comes from Pleurodeles waltl, assembly GCF_031143425.1. NCBI lineage: Eukaryota > Metazoa > Chordata > Amphibia > Caudata > Salamandridae > Pleurodeles > Pleurodeles waltl. Next base: position 1,458,366,103 of record NC_090445.1, on the reverse strand, counting down.
CGCCTCCCCGAGGCCCTTCGCCGCTTTCCCGCTCTTTTTCCCCCCTACCCGCCCTCCTCCCGCCTCCCAGCTGTCCCCGCCTCCCCGGCTACCCCTTATGTGGCGGCCGCTGCGAGGCAGTGGTAGCGACCCTTGACCCCAGGATAGGTCGCTCCCCTGCCCTCGCGGTGCCACCAGATCCTCTGTGCCTGCCCTCTGCTCTGTTATTGTGCTGACTGTCCCCCGGAGTGTCTGCCTTTTTCCCCTGTGTGTGATTGCGTCCCCTTTTGCTTTTTTGTATCCCAGAGTGCCTGCTTTCCCCGTGTGACCGCGCTCCCCTTGCCTTCTGTATCCCTGAGTGCCTGCTTTCCTCGTTGTGATCGCGCTCCCCTTGCTTTTTGTATCCCTGTCTGCCTGCTGCCCCTCGTGCCCCCGCCGCCCCCCCCGTCCTTCCGCCGCTTTTTGTCATTCTTCTCTTGCTTCTCCGGCTTTTTGTACCCCTTCTAGGTACTTTGCCGCTTTTTTGGGCCTCCTCGCCTCCCCGAGGCCCTTCGCCGCTTTCCCGCTCTTTTTCCCCCCTACCCGCCCTCCTCCCGCCTCCCAGCTGTCCCCGCCTCCCCGGCTACCCCTTATATGGCGGCCGCTGCGAGGCCGCGCAGCGGGCGCGCCGCTGGCGTGCCTAAGGCAAGCCCGTCCGTGCCTGGACCGCGCCCAGCACCCGAACCCCTGGCCCCCGCACCCCCGTCTGACCTACGACTCCGCCTTCCTCGCCAACCTCAACCCCGGCCGCACGCCGGGCTGCTACCGCCCCACCCCGAAACGTACCCTCGGACCCTTCACCTGCAGCAACTGCCGCCTCACCTGCCTCCGGACCCACTCCGCTCCCGCCAAGAACTACTCCCCCGGAAATAACCTCCACTGCATCCTGGTCAACACCCGATCCATCCACAGGCACGCCATCGAACTGTGGAACCTCATCAACTCTACAAACCCGGACATCGCCTTCCTCACCGAGACCTGGATGAACCCCACCTCGGCACCCGACATCGCCATAGCCATCCCTGACGGCTACAAAATCATCCAGAAAGACCGCACCAACCGCATCGGAGGAGGCATCGCCATCGCACACAAAAACTCCATCTGCATCTCGACCGACACCGACAACTCACTCCCCGACGCCGAACACCTCCACTTCACGATCCACAGCGACCCCAAAACCACCCTCAGAGGCACCCTCATGTACAGACCACCAGGACCTCGCACCAAGTTCAGCGAAGACATTGCAGACTTCGTCAACCCTCACGCACTCTCATCCACCAACTACATCCTCCTAGGAGACCTCAACTTTCACCTGGAGAACCTCACCGACAACAACACCACCGCCTTACTGGACAACCTCGCCAACCTGGAACTGAATCAGCTAGTCAACATCCCCACCCACTACGCCGGACACACGCTCGACCCCATCTTCTCCTCCAGCAAACACATCACCTTCAGCCACACCACCGAACTCACCTGGTCGGACCACAGCTGCGTCCACTTCATCTTCAAGAAGACCACTGTGCTCCACCACACCCAGCAACCACCAAGAAGACACTGGAATCGTATCACCACGGAACAGCTCGCGTCAACCCTCTCCCAGAACCAACCCACCAGCACCACCGACCCCAACGTAGCCGCCAACAACCTCACAAACTGGATCTCCGACTGCACCAACCTCCTGGCCCCCCTGAAGACTCAAGCCAGCACCAACAACCACAAAAAAAACTCCTGGTTCACCCCCGACCTCAAGAACTCCAAGAAACAATGCCGTGCCCGCGAGAAGACGTGGCGCCTTAACCAGACCGAAGAGAACATGTCAGCTCTCAAGGACGCCACCCGCCAACACCACCAACACCTCCGCACCGCACGAAAAACAGCCTACTGGAGCAGACTTGACAACAACGCCCACAACAGCAAGGAACTATTTGGCATCGTCAAAGAGCTCTCCAACCCGGAAGCAGAAAACAACTCCATCCCTCCCTCACAGGACCTCTGCGACTCCCTCGCAACCTTCTTCCACCACAAGATCACCGACATATACAACAGCTTCCCGACCGCCGACACGAGCCCCCCCCCCGGAACCCGCCACCGACACCACCACCATCCTCACCTGGAACCCTACCACCACCGAGGAGACCACCCGCGTAATGAACTCGATCCAATCCGGATCCCCATCGGACCCCTGCCCGCCCCACATCTACAACAAGGCCGACGACATCATCGCACCGCACCTCCGAGACGTCATCAACGCCTCCCTCACCGCCGCCACCTTCCCGGAAAGCTGGAAACACGCAGAGCTCAACGCCCTCTTAAAGAAACCTACAGCAGACCCCACCGAACTCAAGAACTTTCGGCCCATCTCTCTCCTGCCGTTCCCCGCCAAAGTGATTGAGAAAATCGTCAACGCTTAACTCACCAACGCCCTGGAAAACAACGACTCCCTCGACCCCACACAGTTCGGTTTCAGGGCCAACCACAGCACCGAAACCGCCCTCATCGCAGCCACGGACGACATCAGAGCCTTGACCGACAAGGGAGAGACCGTGGCCCTCATACTCCTGGACCTCTCGGCAGCCTTCGACATGGTCTGCCACCGCACCCTGATACGCCGCCTCAGTAACGCCGGCATCAGAGGCAAGGCCCTGGAATAGATCATCTTCTTCCTCTCCGGAAGGACTCAGAGAGTCCGCCTGCCCCCCTTCAGATCCACAGCCACGGAAATCATCTGCGGCGTACCTCAAGGATCCTCCCTCAGCCCCACTCTCTTCAACGTCTACATGACCCCCCTGGCGAACATCGCACGCAAACATGGACTCAACCTTATATCATACGCCGACGACACCCAGCTCATCTTATCCCTCACTAACAACCCCACATCAGCCAGGACCAAACTCCATAAAGGAATGAAGGAAGTGGCGAAATGGATGACAGACAGCCGTCTGAAACTGAACACAGACAAGACGGAGGTCCTCATCCTCGGCCCCACTCCCACCGCATGGGACGACTCCTGGTGGCCCCCCGCCCTAGGCAGCACTCCCCAACCCACCGACCACGCGCGCAACCTCGGCTTCATCCTGGACTCCTCCCTCACCATGACCAGACAGGTGAACTCGGTGACCTCGGCATGCTTCAACACCCTCCGCATGCTCCGCAAGATCTTCCGCTGGATCCCCACCGACACCAGGAAGACCGTCACCCACGCCCTCGTCACCAGCCGCTTGGACTACGGGAACACCCTGTACGCCGGCATCGCCACCAAGCTGCAGAGGAAACTCCAACGGATCCAGAACGCTGCCGCAAGACTCATCCTGGACATCCCTCGCCACCACCACATCTCCGGACACCTGAAAAAACTCCATTGGCTACCCGTCAACAAGCGGATCACCTTCCAACTACTCACCCACGCACACAAAGCCCTTCACAACCTTGGACCCAAACTCATCAACAACCGCGTCTCCTTCTACACCCCTCCGCGCACTCTGCGCTCCACCGGACAGGCCCTGGCAGCCGTACCCCGCATCCGTAAAGCCACCGCCGGAGGAAGATCCTTCTCTTTCCTGGCAGCGAAGACCTGGAAGTCTCTGCCCAGCCACCTTCGCGCCATACCTGACCACCTCTCCTTCAGAAGGCAGCTCAAGACCTGGCTCTTCGAGCACTGACCCCCCCCCCCCAGCGCCTTGAGACCCTTGATGGGTGAGTAGCGCGCTTTATAAATGCGATTGATTGATTGATTGTTGTAGTGGTTGAGGGTGAGGGTGGGTGTGTCGTATATGTGTGTCCCCGTAATTTTTTGCCTCCCCCTCCCCTGTGTCGTAGGTGCAGTACTCACCGTTGTCTTCTGCGCCGGCGTTCGTGCTCCTGGTAGAGGAGCAGGAAGACAATGGCTGGTAGAATGTGTAGTTCGGGTTCCATGCTGTCCAGATTCCTCGTGGGGTGTATGGAGGAGAGCGTTTTCCGTTTAAAATGGCTGTTTCCGCCGTGTTTTTATCGGCGGGGCTACCGCCCCGGAAAAGGTGGAGGATTGGTGGGTTGTGATAGGGTGGGCGGTACATTGTCTCCCGCCTGTCTGTTGGCGGTGACCGCCGCGCTGTTTGTTTGTCCCGCCGTGGCGGGCGGTGTGTTAAAGTGGCGGTCTCTGTTGGCGGTTTCCGCCAGGGTCGGAATTGCATTTTTTTTACCGCCAGCCTGTTGGCGGTTTGACCGCCGCTTTAACACCGACCGCCAGGGTTGGAATGACCCCCTTAATCTCCTGTCAGTCGATTCCCACAGAAAGCTTCGGTCAAGCACTTATAATAAGACAATGGACTTTTCACAGTTTAATTCCCTCCATCAGCATTTTACTAAACCGCTAAGAAATACAGCTTCTACATGAGGCCTGGCAAACAAGGCCAAGACACTTTGCCAAGTTAAGGACTACAATTAGTAAACTAAAGCATAATTTCATAACCCTTATTATGACATATTACTACATTATTCTAATACATTTTCAATATTTCATCAGTATTATTCATTAATTAGTACATTTCGTGAACACTGGTGGCCATTCTCTGAGGCCACATTTTCAAACGCGTGCATTATTTTTCTAGTTTATTTCATTTTCCACATAATTCAATACTTCAAAATATATAAACATTCATTAATAATTTCTAATTAAGACACCTGCTTCAGCACCATCCAACCATGTAAATCAGCAAATGTGAAAATATATGATGAAGAATTTTAAAGGAAAACATTTTTCAAAAATTCTCAAGGTTTCAATTAAGTACATACAATTATATCAGTAAATTGTGTGATATTTATTGAAAATAATAGTTTTTTCATAAATGAAGCCTTCAACAGTACACCCACGCCCTGACAATGTTGCTATGAGTTATCCAAAAACTGTCAGTTTGTCATGTTCTCTGTTTCAGTAGCCAGTCTTGAAGCAAGATTGTTTTATAACACACAGGATTCTGCAATCCCTGTATAAAAACAATCTCTAATTTCTTTTTAATAAGTGATTTATAATGCACCCAGTTGCCTGTTATTGTAATTGTATTTATATAGTGCTTACTATCCTTGACAAGGTGTTGAAGCGCTTTTCAGTGAGTAGCATGCTACTCCGGAACCCAAAAAGAATTAGTATAGAGAAATATAATTTGTTAATTTGAGCCATGTACCTGTTAGTTTGATTAAATAGGAAAAATGTTGGATAGAGGAGGGAAGAGTCTAGAAAGTGTTATTTGGGAGATTATATTAGTAAAATAAGGTTTAGGATGAGTCAAAGGAGAGATAAAAAAGGGAAGAGTCTAGAAAGGTATACGGGAGATCATAGTAGCAGAATGAGGTTTTGGATGAGTCAAAGGAGGGACACATGAGGGAAGAGTCCAGAAAGGGTTATTTGGGAGATCATAGTAGTAGAAGGATGTTAGGGATGAGTCAGAGATTGGCAGTATAGAGTATGCGGTGGACATAGAGTAGTGCATTGGAGAGAGTTGAAGGTTTTTTCCCTATAGTAGGAATAGAGTACAAATATACTGATACCTACCTAATTATTGCTATGTAGGAAGGGTATAGCTATATAAGGAAAATAACATATTGAGATATAAAGTTGTATAGTATAAAGTCTCATGTGTGGATAGATAGAAACTCAGACTTCCAAGTGTTGTATGTAAAGCTAATTTATTTGTGTATTTGCATGATTTTTTTTACATGATGGCTTGTCATTCTTTGCTTCTATTCCATGAGTCACTGGAGGTGACAAGCAGAGAACATTGAACACTACATTGCAGTAAAAGTTAACTCCGGATACATAGGATAATTGACATCCAGCCGTTTTCTGCTACATGATGCACTTTCACCTTTTCCAATACGTTTTGTTTTATGGTCTTGTCTTTTTGTCCTTCCATTCTTCCCTTCTCGCACAGTTTATTAAACTTATGTTTAGGACAGATGGCATGTTTTTCAAAGAATGGATATTGACCCAGATGAAGAGCATACCGACTTCTCAATCTATTGCGCTCTCTAACACATGAACTGTCTGAAATTACATTGCTGTCATAAAAATCTACAAGGTACAGACCTTAAAGTTAACAGTGAAGGGGCATGGCCAAGATGGCAGCGTGAACGGATGTGACGCTGGGGCATCCACCACCCGGGCCCGAAAAGAAGGACATCGCAGTACCCAGAGCCCCCACAGCCACCCCCAGATGATAAAATGAGAGCAAATGAGGGGGTGTCGGTGAGGAGGCGACTATTCCAGCGTGAATGGCCTGTGGAGAGGCCAGCCTAGGCAGCGACCAGACACACACTGGAGGCAGGGCCCAGGACTTGCGGATGACGGAGGCCCGTACATGCCCCAACGAGACAAAGGTGAGCTGCATGGTCGCGGGGACCCCCGGGATGAAGGAGCAGCTATAAACCAGGCCCGATGCCGGAGGTGAGCACTTTGAGTGCTCTGGGTGCGGGTCTCAGATTGGTGGCACGGATCAGGCCGCAGTGAGGGATGTTGCGGGTAGGGCCTAGTGGCGTGCCTCACGGCCAAGGCACAGGGTGAAGTGAACCTCGGGTCTCCAGAATGTGCGGAAGAGTTGCCTCCCCCAAAGCAACTGCAGGCAGAGGGTGGGATGGGAGCCCCAGACCGGTGCAAAAGCCTGACCCAGCCAAAGGGACATTGAAGCCAGACTGAGTGCAAGGCCTGGAGGGCTCCTCCTGACCGGCCAAGTGGGAATAGGAACGGAAGGACCACAACATATGATAATGGAGCACTAGACAGTGCAGAAAGAAACAGGTGCCCAGGATACTGGGGGTGTGCCTACGGGATGACCAGGCAGGGGCCCGCTGGCTGGCGGGAACCCCACTTCAGGGTGGCTGTGGGGAACAGGAGAAAGAAGGCACAACAACAGACCACCTCCCTGGGCTGTGACCTGCAGCACCTCCTTTTGCCAGCTCAATGGCCCACACCTCTTCAAAGCAGCCCACTACTAGACAATGGTTACCTCGAACAATAAAAAGGATCAGTCGGTCCGGGAGATACTGACCAGACTCATGCCGGCACAAAACAAACACATAGATAATTCCTCGCAACCTTCGATGATGGTGGACAATGGAGGCCCGGGCAACAACGAGTTTGTGCCGGTCACAAGCAGATTTCTCACTGACCTCCAGGACCTTTGCTCCGACCTTACTTCAATAGCGGAACGGGTCTGGGGTCTGGAAGACAATGAGATTGTGATAGGGGAAGATGTTGAACAACTCCAGCAAGAGATCCTTCGATTACAGGAGCAGCAGGAGCAACTACAGATGATGACTGAGGACCTGGAAAATCGCTCCCATAGTCATAACATATGAATCAGAGGGGGTCCTAGCGGGGCTGAGGGTGAGGACATCAGAGAGCACACCACAGCCTTGTTCTGATGACTCCTGGGGTATCCAGGAGATTTTGCTGGATCGTATTCACAGAGCGGGCCACAAGGCGGAACCGGATAATGACCCCTGGACATCTTAAACTGTGTCCACAATTTTTTGATTAAAGGGGACATCCTCCGGCAAGCGCAAAGCCAGCCTTAGATCTGCTTTAGGGGTCACGTCCTGCTCCTATTCCTGGACCTCTCTCTGTTCACCCTGCAACGACACAGAGAGTTTAAATCCATCACTGATCACCTCCGGTCTCACAACATTTTCTATGGCTGGAGACACCCTTTTCGACTTCTATTTCGTTGGGACCACCAGTTGCGACAAGTGAAAACAATCAAATAGGCCCGACAGGTACTGACCATGACGGAGGCTCCCTCGGACTCGAGGTGAGAGTTTTGGGGGGAGGCCTCCCTGGGGACCGACAAGGATAGAAAAGGGTGGGCCGCAGCAGAAACACACAAGACCGTCATCTGAGGATCGAGCACATAAGCGACAGGCAGTCCTGGATAGCATAGTTTACCACACCAAAGCTTAGCCACTGAGAGACAACACCAGCCTGAAAGAAAGATCCGGTGGCTGACCTTTGGGTTCCGGCCCGCTGAGCTGCGATACCTGGGCCTGGAGTGACAGAGCCCTTGGATGGCTTAACCAGACCCCACTGAATGCTCTTGAGCCTCGATTGATGCCCTCTCTACGGGTTACCTGGAACAGGGGACTTGGGCCCATATTTATACTTTTTGATGCAAACCAGTGCCAGCGCTGGTTTGCATCAAATTATTTACCGTCTGGCTAACCCCATTCCAACGCACCAGGCGGGCGTCTTACTTATGGATTGACGTTAGCCGGCGCTGCGGCCTGGTGAGAGTAAAAAAAAATGACTCTAACTGGGCAACGCAGGCGTAGGGAAGAATGAGGGTTGTGCATCAAAAAATGGTGCAAGTCAGGTTAGAGTAAACAATCATGGCTCTAACCGGACTTGCGCCATTTTTTGATGCACAACTCCGATTGAAATTACTCCTGTCTTAGGAAAGACAGGAGTCATGCCCCCCTGCGCAATGGCTATGCCCAGGGGACTTCTGTCCCCTGAGCATGGTCATTGGGCACAGTGGCATGTAGGGGGGCCCCAGTTAGGCCCCCCTATGCCACTTCAAATAAAAAGAAATATACTTAACTCCTCTTACCTGTACTTACCTGGGATGGGTCCCCCCATCCATGGGTGTCCTCCAGGGGTGGGCAAGGGTGGCAGGGGGTGTCCCTGGGGGCAGGGAAGGGCACCTGTGGACTGCTTCCATGGTCAGAGACCATGGATATGAGCCCACAGGTATCTTAACGCCTGCCCTCACCCAGGCGTTAAAAAACAGCACAAATCAGGCTGTGCGCCATTTTTAAGGCCTGCCCCCTCCTGTGCGTCAAAATGACTCAGGAGTATAAATAAGGTGCACATGCCATAAAGTCATTTTTTGGACGGGAACGCCTACCTTGCATGTCATTAACGCAAGGCGGTTTCACGCATCCAGAAAATGACGCACACTGCTGAATTTTGACGTTCGCGGGGTCGGACGTCAAAGTATAAATATGGTGTTAGGTTTGCGCCGAATTTGCGTCAAAAATGTTGATGTAAATTTGGCGCAAACAGAGTATAAATATGCGCCTTGGTTACTTGTTTGGTTAAGCACCTGTTGTACTACACTGTTAATGGCACCACTCTCCTCCCCCACGCAACACAGAAAGAAACATGTGTCTGGTGAACTCCAATATAGGCACACTGCGGAGTATCGCTCTCCACTTCCTATCACTCATGACACGCAGATGACACTGGCCTCCCCTATCCATCAACATACTTGACACTTAAATGTCTGAGCCTCAATGTCCAAGGCCTCAATAGCCCTTCTAAACGACTGGCAATTCTCTCCCTCCTTGAGCGCTCAGAGAGTCATATATGCTTATTACAAGAAACACACCTCTTTTCCAAAGATATCTATCCAATGAGTTCTAAATGATTTCCTCAACAGTTCTTGTCCTGATCTGAATGCTTCTTAACGCGATTGTCTGTCAATCTTGAGGCACCACCTGGTTTCTTGCTGGTTCTGGACTGACCAAGGTAAGGGCGACCTTTTCCAGTAGCCACAGTGCTGCTGATAGAGTAACACCAGGCAGACAGTGACCTCCAGAAAGAGTCCCAGAGGAAAAAAAAAACAATCCTGGGAAAACCTCAGAAGCAAGGAACTCCTGAAAAGGAGGTAAGGAAAAAGAGAAGCGTAATATGAACTGGAAAAACTGCAGACAAGAAAAAGCAGGAAAAGTCCAAAAAATCACCAGATACAGGAGCAAGGAGCACCACTAGAGTGGAAGTGTTTGCAACTCAAGGAACAGAAGACCAACTGTGCTTATATACTGGCAAACAGGAAGTGACATGCAGGAAGTTCCGAAGACACCATCTTGAATTGGGAAAAGCCACATTTGAGTGAATGGAAAAATAGCAATGGTTTAAAAGAGGAAGCAAAGCATGCAGGGAAGGAAACACAGACTCCTGGGAAGAAGAAAAGATGGCTAAGAGGAAAACCATAAAGAAAAAAGAAAAAAAGGCAGAAAGAATAGGTAAGAGATATCTTAAGGGCAAAAAGTGGGCGCAGCGTGAAGCATCGCCCAAAGAAAGATGTACCGGTTACGCTGTGGACCGCAAAGTAGTCAGCGGCCCGAAACGGTGCTCAAAACGCGGCCCATGGCAGAAACAGCCATCCAGGACTCGGACTGCTGATCTGACCACGGTCCGCAAGTGGGGTGCGCAGCTCCTCGCGGCGTCACAGTTCTGGTCTTCAGCCCCACGAAGCACAGTGGGGTGGCGATTCTGGTCTCCAAAACATTCCTAGGGGAATTTCTCACCAAGGTACACGAGATAAAAGGTAGATACATAGCCTACAGAGTGTGGATAGAATCATTCCACTGCACACTAGCCACTGTATATGCCACCAACATGCACCAAGAAGCATTCATCACAAAAGCTCTTACCCCAACGCTGACTAACCCCCACACAGCGATACTTGTGGGAGGTGATCTTAACATAGTTCTGGACAATGACTTAGACCGGTCGGGACATAGACGAGGTCAGACAGGTGCTCTCTCCCCAGCAAGGCTTCAATGGTTCAAGGACTGTGGCTTAACAGAGAAATGGAGGGACACAAACCCAAACTCTCAGGACTACACCTTCTATTCAGCAGCAACAAAAACATACACGCGCATAGACTATTTCCTAGCTTCTTCTGCCTTTCACTCTCACAGTCAAGACATTACCATCAAGCTCCACACTCTCTCAGACCACGCACCCCTTACATTAACTGCTCAAGTTGCTGTCAGCCATTTCCTAGCCCCTGGCTGGAGATTTAGGGACATCGTTCTCCTGACACAGAGCACAGTGGAGAATCTGAGATGCACGATTAAAGACTACCTTAGCCAAAATGATGATGAGCCCACCTCATTAGTAACTGTGTGGTATGGGGGGAGGTGATCTCTTTATCTGCAATGGAGAATAAAGCTCGGAGGGAGAAGTGGGTGCGGCTTGAGCAGAGAGTGGTGGAATGGGAGTGCATTCACAAATGCTCGGGAGCCCCCAGAGTCCGGAGGGAGTCAGAAAAAACAAGTATCCAACTGAGGCGTTTAGATTGGGATTGTGCTAAATATGCTATTGTACGACTCAAACATAAATATTACGTGGGGGGCAACCGCAGCGGAAAGCTCCTAGCTCACAAACTGAGGGCGCATGTCCTGGCCAATACTATTAAAATGATACATTCCTCCTCCTTTGTTTTCCACAAATTCTATCAAGCATTATAAGCGGCCGATACTGCTGTCAACACAGACCCCTCCCCATACTTAGATAACTGTGCCCTTGCCTCGCTCCCACCCGGACGAGGCAATGCTCCTTGACAAGCCAATTCATGTAGATAAAGTAATATCGGCTATTTCCTGCTTGAATACTGGGAAATAACCAGGTCCAGATGGACACACCCCACTATTCTATAAAACCTTTTGCTTCAAACTAGCACCGATACTCACAAGTTTATTTAACTCCTTCTCAGAGACCCCTTCCTGCCAGTATGCATGACACGACCATCACTGTAATCCTCAAACCGGGCAAAGAACCGGAGGAATGTGGCTCCTACCAGCTCATCTCACTTCTAAACATAGATGCTAAGCTGTTCACAGGCATCTTAGTGCATTGCCTAAATCCCTTCGTTCCCAGGTTCGTGGACCCTGGTCAGGCGGGTTTTATACCCCACCGGCAATGCGGCGATAATACAAAATGTCTCCTACACCTTATAGACAAAACACATAGATCGCAGAGAGAGGCACTACTACTGTCTATGGACGTCAAGAAAGCGTTTGATAGGGTGCACTGGCCATACCTATTCAAAGTACTGGAATGCTATGACCTTGGACCAAAACTTCTGAATTGGATAAAATGTGCTTATAAAGAGGACAGGGCAGCTGTCTGGGTCAATGGTACGTTGTCCCAGCCTTTCCCGATCCAGCAAGGGACAAGACAGGCTGCCCACTATCCCCACTCCTATTTGCCCTCTATATGGAACCTCTGTCCCAGAGTATACGTATAAACCCCCTCACCACTGGCATCAAATTTGGGGGTGACCACCATCTTATCTGCCTTTATGCAGATGACGTGATTCTGCCACTGTCGGACTCAATGCTCTCACTGCCAGCTCTCACCGATGCTCTGTAGGAGTTTGGGACTGCCTCGAGCTTCAATCAATCAATCAATCAATCACATCATTTGTAGAGCGCACTACGTACCCGTTAGGGTCTCAAGGCGCTGAAAGGGGGGGGGGTGCTGCTACTGGTCGAAGAGCCAGGTCTTAAAAAGTCTCCTGAAGGTGAGAAGGTCCTGGGTCTGCCGCAGGGAGGTCGGGAGGGTGTTCCAGGTCTTGGCGGAAAGGTAGGAGAAGGATCTGCCACGGAGGTCTTGCGCTGGATGCAGGGAACGATGGCGAGGGCGAGGTTGGCGGAGCGGAGTTGGCGGGAGGGAATGTAGAAGTTGAGTCTGTTTTTCAGGTAGGCTGCTCCGGCGTTGTGGAGTGCTTTGTGGGTGAGGAGCTTGAAGGTGATCCTCTTGTCCACGGGGAGCCAGTGGAGGTCTTTCAGGTGGTGGGAGATGTGGCAGCGGCGGGGTACGTCGAGGACCAGTCGGGCAGAGGCGTTTTGGATGCGTTGGAGGCGTCGGATGTCTTTTGCTGGGATGCCTGTGTAGAGTGCGTTGCCGTAGTCTAGTCTACTGCTGACGAGGGCCTGGGTCACCGTTCTTCTGGTTTCCGTCGGGATCCATTTGTAGATTCTACGGAGCATGCGGAGGGTGTTGTAGCAGGAGGAGGAAACTGCGTTGACCTGCTTGGACATGGTGAGGGCGGAGTCGAGGACGAAACCCAGGTTGCATGCGTGGTTGGCTGGCGTTGGCGGGGGTCCCAGCGCGGAGGGCCACCAGGAGTCGTCCCAGGCAGAGGGGGTGCGTCCGAGGATGAGGACCTCCATCTTGTCGGAGTTCAACTTCAGGTGGCTATTTCTCATCCACTTGGCGATGGACTTCATTCCCTCGTGTAGGTTGGCTTTGGCGGTGTGTGGGTCTTTGGTGAGGGAGAGGATGAGCTGGGTGTCGTCGGCGTAAGAGAGAATGTTGAGGTTGTGCTGACGGGCCAGTTCTGCGAGGGGGGCCATGTAGATGTTGAACAGCGTCGGGCTTAGTGAGGAGCCTTCGGGTACGCCGCAGATGATGTTGGTGGCTTCGGAGCGGAAGGGTGGGAGTCGGACTCTCTGGGTTCTGCCGGAGAGGAATGAGGAGATCCAGTTGAGGGCTTTTTCTTGTATTCCGGCTTCGTGGAGGCGTGTTAATAGGGTGTGGTGGCAGACCGTGTTGAAGGCTGCGGATAGGTCCAGGAGGATGAAGGCTGATGTTTCGCCGTTGTCCATTTGCTGTCTGATGTCATCTGTGGCGGCGAGGAGAGCAGTCTCGATGCTGTGGTTACGTCTGAAACCGGACTGGGAGGGGTCCAGGATGGAGTTGTCCTCGAGGTGGTGGGTAAGCTGAGCGTTGACGATCTTCTTGGTGACCTTCGCCGGGAAGGGGAGGAGGGAGATCGGACGGAAGTTTTTGAGGTCGTTGGGGTCTGCCTTGGGTTTCTTGAGGAGGGTGTGGATTTCAGCGTGCTTTCAGCTTTCCGGGAAAGTTGCGGTTTCGAAGGATAGGTTGATGACCTTTCGAAGTTGGGGGGCGATGGTGGAGTTGGCTTTGTTGTAAACGTGGTGGGGGCATGGGTCTGAAGGGGATCCTGAGTGGATGGAGTTCATGATCTTGCAAGTTTCAGTGTCGTCTACGTGGGTCCAGGCGGTTGGTGCAGGTGGAGTTGTCGGGGGTGGGGTCTGACGGAGGCGTGGTGTTGAGGTTGTCGTGGATGTCGGCGATCTTCTGATAGAAGAAAGTAGACAGGGCGTCGCAGAGTTCTTGGGATGGTGGGATGTCGTTGACGTTGGTGCTGGGGTTGGAAAGCTCTTTCACGATGCAGAAGAGTTCTTTGCTGTTGTGTGCGTTGTTGTTCAGGCGTTTTGTGAAGTGGGATCGTTTGGCGAGTCTGATTAACTGGTGGTGCTTGCGGGTGGCCTCCTTGTGGGCTGCAAGGCTGTCGGGTGTGTGTTCGAGGAGCCATTTCTTCTTTAGTTTCTGGCAGACGCGTTTGGAGGTGAGGAGTTCGTCAGTGAACCAGGAGGCTTTTTTCTTTTCTTGGTTGTCGGTGGACCTCTTGAGTGGTGCGAGGGTGTTGGCGCAGTCATTGATCCACTGTCGTAGGTTGAGTGCGGCGGTGTCTGGGTCGGTGGAGTCGGTGGGCGGGTTCTGGGCGAGGGTGCTGGTCAGCTGGTCTTCGGTGACTTTGCTCCAGCGGCGGTGTGGTGGTAGTTGGGTGCGGTGGTGTTCGATGTGCTTCTTGAATGTGAAGTGGATGCAGTGGTGGTCGGTCCAGTGAAGTTCGGTGGTGTGGTTAAAGATGACGTGGTTGCTTGCGGAGAAGATCGGATCAAGCGTGTGGCCGGCGATGTGGGTGGGTGTGTTGACCAGTTGTCTGAGGCCGAGGTTGGAGAGGTTGTCGATCAGAGATGTGGTGTTGGCGTCGTTGTTGTTCTCCAAGTGGAAATTGAGGTCTCCAAGGAGGATGTAGTTCGTAGAGGTGAGCGCGTGGGTGCTCGTGAGGTCGGCAATGGAGTCGCTGAAGGGTGCTCGCGGTCCTGGGGGTCGGTAGATGAGCGTTCCCCTGAGGGTGGTGTTGGGGTCAGTGTGGATCCGGAAGTGTAGGTGTTCGGCGGTCTTGAGAGTGTCGTCCGTGTGGGTGTGGATTGTGAGGGTGGATTTGTGGGCGATGGCTATTCCTCCTCCGATTCCGTTGGGGCGATCCCTTCTGGTGATCTTGTGGCCGTCCGGGATGGCTATGACGATGTCAGGTGCCGAGGAGTCGTTCCACCAGGTTTCGGTCAGGAAGGCTACGTCTGGGGCGGTGGTGTTGAGCAGGTCCCAGAGCTCGATGGCGTGATTGCGTGCGGAGTGTGTGTTGAGGAGTATGCAGTGGAGGTGGTTTGTTGCAGGTTTCCTTGTTCTGTCGCAGGTGAAGTTGCAGGCGAGGCAGGAAAATGGTCCCTTGGTGTTCTTTGGAGATGACTGGAAACATGTTGTGGAGCAGCCGGGGTTGAGGGCGATGAGCTGGTTGGCCGAGTAGCGGCGTCTGGTGGTGCGGGGGTCGTGCGGACCAGGGGGGGTGGCGCTGGGCGCAGTGCCAGCCATTAAAAAGGGAGGGGGGAGGGAGGAGCAGCTGGGAGGCGGGAGGTGGGAGGGAGCGGCGAATGGGGGCGCGAGGGGGGTGGGGCCGCAGGGAGGCAGCGACAGGGAAAAGCGGCAAGGGGGAGCGCACAAGGGGCGAAAAGCGGTTACAACAGTCTAAAAAGGCACAAATGGAAGCAAAAAAGCACAAAAAAGCAAGGCACAGATTACAGAATACAGTCACAAATACGGTGAAAACGGCACAATGCACACGAGTCTAGCGACGCTTGCCAAAAGCCCACTAGACACCAGGGATGAGGCGCAGGGGATGCCTGCGGGTGGAGGAGGGCCTCGAACACGCTAGCAGCAGCGTGGGCGGGGGTCAAGGACACGGACACAGCAAGGTGGTGCTGCGGACGTGGGGGTGTGAGCTCTTGACTGAAATCAGGCTTCAAAATGAATATGCAATCCCAAATCCTGAATCTCTCAGCCCCCCCTGCTCAGGAAGAATAGCTTCGCTCAAGGCTCCCCCATATATGGTCCTCCTCTCACGTCCCATACCTCGCCATTGAACTAGCCAACACAACTACAAAAATAGCCAATAGGAACTATGCTGCCCTCTCTAAAGCTGTACTGACAGACCTGGAGACCTGGAGCAAGCATAAGCTGTCATGGTTGGGTCGAGTGGCAGCGGTACAGATGACCATTCTACCACACATTCTGTACATTTTTCAAACGATCCCGCTCCCTCCGCCACCCAAAACCGTAACCACACTGCAATCCACAATACTGAAATTTATATGGGACCGAAAACCCCTGCGCATACCGCGGCAACCACTGTATCTCCCCAAGGTGAAAGGGGGACTGGCGATCACTTGCCTTTTAAAATAATACTAGGCTACCCAACCGTGGTTCATACTGGAATGGAGTTGCCCATACATAGAGAAACACTGGTGTTTTATGGATCAAGCGGTCGCAGGGCCGCATATCTGGAAGGAGCCTTGGCTGCAACGCAGACATAGGGCTATGGGAGTATATCCCTCCTCTATCACTGGCACGACACTCTGGGTCTGGGACTCAGTGGCGGTTACGAGTGGACTGACATCCTTCCCATCCCCCATGACACCGATATGGGCTAACCCTGTCACTGCCCAAGGCCTGAGATCAGAGCGCTTTCAAAGATGGCATATTGGAGGATGCAAGAGAGCTGGGAGTCTATTTGACCTAGATGGTATCATCCCTTTTGACCGCCTGAAAGAAGACTACGGGCTTACGGAGACAGATAGAATGACACATCTACAGGTTAGACACTGGGTGCTTCCACCTACAGTTAGACTTCTGGTAGTGAGACCTCTCTCAGCATTTGAGAAATGGCTAACACTTAAAAGAGATGATAAACGACTGATCTCTGAACTTTACACTCACCTAATTGCTGCTACACAAATGCCCAAAACCAAGGGACAACGAAGGTGGGAGGCTGAACTAGGGTGAGATCTAACAGAAGAGGAATGGGAGATGTACAATACAGGGCCCACCACACCGCCTACAGTATATCAGGCACTGAAGCAGCTTATAAAACAGCATCATACTGGTACTATACCCCTGTGAGGGTTCACGCATGGTACCCTATTAAGACTGAGCTAAGGTGGAGAAGATGCGGTAATATGGATACACTTAATATGGCATTGTCTCAAGCTGAAACAATACTGGAGTAGCATCCTAGACGAAGTTGACAGAGCATTCCACACAGAGATCCCTAGACTGCCAACATATGTTATTCTTTGCTTATCTAACCCACGTACCTTTCCTCTATGATCGCTTAGATGTGGTCAAATGGCTCTCGCCCTCAATGCTCCCCACCAGATGATATTATCACACTGGGGCACAGATAGAGTTCCAAACCACACCGCCTGGCTACATAAACAATGGCTTCTGCTGGGGATGGAGAAACTTTCCCTAGCAGCGGAACACCGATCAGCAGAAGTTTCCACACTATGGGCACCCTTCATACAAATCTTGTCTACGGAATTCAATTTAATTACATGCCCCACATACTTAAAAATCCTGCGCCTGTTGGGGTGACCATAGAACTCATGGATCATACTCAAAGCTATCCACTCAACCACTGAGTGGGGAGGAAGGCCTGACAAACTTGTTATTTCACACATGGGGATAGGACACAAGGGTTACACCATCATGGGCATAGCGAGGAAGGACCAGTTTTACACCATGTTGTTCTGTTGTTTGTTCTTGCAAATGCAGTGCTCATACTGATTGGTTCTATGTTGCACTTCTTCTGAGCGCTCTTTTCGTTGCAGGCCTGTAAGGTAGTAGGTGTATAGCTGTGTTATTCTTTTCTTAATCTAAAGTACCAAGAAACAGAATTGATCCATAAAGTTAACAGTGACAGTGCAGCATATATGGCATCCATTCTTTGAAAATGTTTTGGCCTGTATTTATAAATGCTGCATCCAGACTTAAAACCTGAGATTTATGAATTATGACAGCATAGGCCAAGCATAGAGGAAACTTTTTATACACATTTTCCGCTAACAGGAATCTAGTGCTATACCTTCCTCTTTGTTTTCTCTCCTCCATATGATTTTAACATATGGTCGAATCATATGTATATGTACCAAACTCAATTTTCTGGGATATGGGATAAAGTTTATCACATTTTCCATAGCACCATTCACCAAGCCCTCCTCATCATTCACATTCTGAAGCAAAATAATTCTACAATTTTTTACAGACACTTAGGCCCATATTTATACTTTTTTAGCGCCGCATTTGCGTAGTTTTTTTACGCAAAATCGGCCCAAACGTACAAAATACAATTGTATTTTGTAAGTTTGTTCTGCTTTTGCGTCAAAAAATGACACAAATGCGGTGCTAAAAAAGTATAAATATGGGCCTAAGACTTTTCTCTAAACCAGCTTTTCATGATACAGACTTCTTAAGACCCTCAAGCTTCTTTACCACTGACTCACACAGTGATACATTTAATCCTTAGTGCTCCATCTTGTCTTTGCAGGAATGGTTAAGATTTTATTTTTTCTCTAACAACAGCATTTAAGTATTGAACTAAGCACACTCGTCCAGTGTTGACATGACGCACACCATTTGTTTGTAGCATTTAAGGAGATCCTCCATTACATCCTTGACAGACATTTCTTGAGGGTAAACAGTAGTTAAAGTATGACTCTCAAAAACAGATTTAGCTTTTTTTAGACTTTTCCTATTCAAAAGTCCTTCAATATATTTGCATTCACCATCTCTGTAGCTTGTCTCATATTTCTAGGTAGTTTTGTAGTATTGAAAATTACTCAAATGTTAACATTTCCATTGCTGCTTCAAGAATTTCTAGTTTGCCCATGCAGCTATTTATTGAAAACTTGCTGGGCTTTAAAAAGGGGTCAATTGAAGTAGCTTCACCAATATTGTAACATGGTTTCCTCCAAAGTATTGTAGTTTGTTCTGAGAACTTGTTGCATTCTAAGATGAACAAAGACTAGCATTCATTTGAAACCATGCTAACCTCATCTTTAATCAAGACCTTCAATTTCCTAAGAATCACCGGATAACTTATGATACCCGAGTTTGCTGCCATGTTCTGCTGCAACATCAGACGTTGATGCAAAGTAGTACCTTTTATATTATGTGCAGCTAGTTCAGTGGGTGCTGTCATGACACAAGAAAGGTTGCACTGTGCCTTTTCATGGACATATTCAGTAATCACTTTAATTAGGAAACCTTGCCAATGTCTGTTTGTCCATTAACAAAGAGAAATATATTCTTCAATGTGGTATGAATAATCAGAGTAATTGTGCAGAATTCCATGATCCACTTATGCAGTTATTGCATGTTAAATCGGTAGTTGATCTTCATTTAGTTGGAGGGGGGGGCGTCAGGTGGGTGTTGGGGGGGGCACCACCAGTGACAGGGAAGGAATGCCCTGTCACCGGTAGAGCCTACCGTCATGGTTTTCATGTGTTGCTAAAGCCACGAAAACCATAGTGGTAGGCAGGCTCAAAATGCCACCACGGGTACTATGCCGGCCGCCGTGCTGGAGATTGACATCTCCGGCCCGGCGTCTGATGCTGCCATGGCAGTATGAGTGGAGAAGTCGCTGCAGCCAACCCGCCATTCTCAAAATGTTGGCAGTACTGCCACCCCATTAACACTCACCAACGGGGTCATAATGACCCCTTGTATGTCTAACTGCAGGCATGAAGCTGTTTACCCTACCTTTAGAGATAACAGTCCTAAGTAAACCAAAGCAACTATAGGGGCCTCATTACAACTTTGGTGGTCTTTTCACAAGACTGCCGTGGTGGCAGCCACCAAAAGACCGCCTTTTTGGAGGTCATCCGACTGCCGTATTAAGAATCACACAGTGAAGATCACTAAAAAACAGCCCCAAATCCAACACCACCAGGACACTGGAGGGCGGGAAACAGGCGGTTCCACCACCAGCACCGCCAGCCTGACAACTTTCCACCCACCAGATTATGACCCACAAATCACCACAGAGGTTCTTCCATGGTAGAAAGCCATTGGCAGTCCGAACCGCCACGCTCAAGAACTCACCTCAGACAGAACACAACACCACATTGAACAGTTCGAATACCCCCACCTGACACACATACACACAACAGACACACCCACTCACAGCACTATCTAACACCCCCCCACAATCCACAATCCTTTGCGGAAAAAAAACACATACACAGACAGCGAGGACCCCCAAACCCATTAGTTAGCACATATACACCATAGGCACATTTACACTTCACACTCAGACACACCACA
The DNA here is from genome assembly GCF_031143425.1 of Pleurodeles waltl. Taxonomy (NCBI): domain Eukaryota; kingdom Metazoa; phylum Chordata; class Amphibia; order Caudata; family Salamandridae; genus Pleurodeles; species Pleurodeles waltl. The sequence continues at coordinate 1,458,346,068 of NC_090445.1, read as the reverse complement.
CACCACACAACTGCACTATCAACACTATACACACATCACTACTGCACACTAACACCACAACTAACCACCACACACACCCAAATACCCCCAACCCACCAAGCACCCCATATTGCACACTGACACACACAACCCCCACCCACAACACAACATTATGGGGGTTATTCTAACTTTGGAGGAGTGTTAATCCGTCCCAAAAGTGACGGTAAAGTGACGGATATACCACCAGCCGTATTACGAGTTCCATAGGATATAATGGACTCGTAATACGGCTGGTGGTAAATCCGTCACTTTTCCGTCCTTTTTGGGACGGATTAACACCTCCTCCAAAGTTAGAATAACCCCCTATGTCCCGCCAAATGCACCAAAGCTTCACAGAGGATGAGTTGAGGGTCATGGTCGATGAAATCATCAGGATAAAGCCACAACTGTTTGGAGCACAGGTACAGCAAACATCCATTGCCGGGAAAATGGAGTTATGGCAGAGAATAGTCGACAGGGTCAACTCAGTGGGCAAACATCCACGCACAAGGGAGGACATCAGGAAGAGGTGGAATGACCTACGGGGGAAGGTACATTCCATGACATCCAGATACCAAATTGCTGTGTTGAAGACTGGCGGTGGGCCTCCATCTCCTCCCCCAGAGTTCACATCGTAGGAGCAGAAGGTCTTGGACACCCTGCACCCAGAGGGCCTTACTGGAATACCCAGAGGACTGGACTCTTGTAAGTAACTAACACTCCCCTGGCACTAAAGTATACTATCCAGCATGCCTCCTCACCACCCAAACACTACCCAATACACCCTATCTTCCACTACACGTCCCACCTAATCACCTAATGCTTCTCTCCTGCATGCCACACCACCACCCAGCCCCAATGCCCACACAGTCCCTGCCAAGTGCATGGATAGCACTGCCAATCACAATTACTACGACTCCCACAATGCACCTTCCCATCCCCATCAAAACGTGTAATGTGCACTTCTCATCACATCTCTTGCATGTATGACTATTGCATCAGCTTCACCAACTGGATGCTTCAACTGAGGACCACTACATGGCAATGACGCCAATGCTATGGCACAACACAATGCCAAACCACGCCAAACACAGACACAGCACTGCAACCAAACTAAGGGCACTAATCCAGATCAAAAACCTAGAAATGGACTGAATATGAGACTGTGGGTAAGAAGAGATACAGCATGCACAACATGTTGGGAATCAAGTAAAGCCACTGTATGCAGCACACAAAGACACAACCATTCACACCTCCACCATTTAACCCTCTCCACTCCATCCAGAGGTACCGTGGAGAGGATACCAGAGACTGCCAGCACTCCTCAGGGTGAAGGCCCCAGTGAGGACAACACCTTTGGATGTCTGGACAGTGTCAACCTACCTGGCCCAACTAGGAACCCTGGTCAGTCTACTACTCCCAGCTTCACCCTGCCCACATCAACCCCTCAAACTCTGTGCCACCAACATCACAGCTAACCCTTCGTCTCCAAACCTGTGTCCCAAGGACTGTTCAATTAATAGTGTACCCCACAGTACAGAGACCTGAGTCGGCCCCTCACACCCAAGACAATGAAGGTCCTGCTGGCACTGGGAGTGGGCACACCGTGCTTGGGACAAGGGCACATGGGAGCAGGGGGCATGGAAGGGAACCTGTGGGACAGAGGATGGGGCACCCAAGGCAGTCACCTGGCCAGGAAGCCATCTCCCAAGACCTGGAAGCATAGCATCAATCCCAGGACAGGATGGACCAGATCATCAACATGTTGGGGGAAAACCAAAGGCTGCAGAGGGAATACCACCAGGAGGTCATGCAGCAGTGGCAGGCCCACAGTGCCACCATGGCCACCGTTGCAGGGGTGCTCAAGGACATAAACACCACTTTGTGTGCTTCTTCCACCCACTGGGAGGCCCCTTCTACTACCCACATCACATCTGAGCCCTCAACATCTGTGGCAGCTAGTGGAATCAAGACCCTGCCAGGGGAACCACAGCCCACAGGCACCCCTCTCTCTGTAGATAAAGAACATCCCCCGCAAACGCCGACGTCCATCCAGACATCCGGCTACAGCAGATGCCAAGACAAAACCCACTGCCAGGAAGTGACCCTCTCCTGATGTTTTCTCACCCTGTTGACTGTTCAATGACATTTCTCAATTTTCCCATGGCCCTTGGACAATGGACATATGCTACCTACATCTGTGCCAGATACACGGATGATTTCAACCACCATGACCCCCTCATCCCATGTGTGAGAATTAATGTAGAATAAACACTGTAGATCACAGCAAATGCATATGTGTCTTTATTTGTACCATTACTTAAGTTTGGTCAGCAATATTTAATGTGGGTATGGACCCCTAAACCAACAGGCAGTGTAATGGACAGCAGAGGGAGGCATCCTCTACTGGAGACACAGAACAACAGACATGTCCCAGGGCAGATGTAAAGTAGTCACTGGCCCAGCCACACACCAGAACATGTCCACTGATCCAACCTGTAAAATGATCATGAAGCACACTTCTGTCAAGATAGTAGCCATGGTGGCACACAAAGCACACATGCAAATCATACTTGTCATGCCCAGTGTGTATTGCCAACTAAACAGGGAACAACAGATGTAATTTCAACATCCCCTGTCTCAGGGAATACATCACATAACACTGTAGCTGGCATCTGTCATGGCCTAATCTCTACTCTGTAATCAGTTACCAAAGGTTATTGAACATGAATGCCTCAATGCGCAATACGAAGGTGGGGCAAAGATTCACAGTACACAGTTACTTGCTTGAATGACATGAAAACAGGAAAATGCTGGACACATAGCACAATACAGGCCTGTCCATAGGAGATGTGGTACTTGCAACCTGCATAAAGTACACATGTTAGAGAATAGACACTATAACTCTGCACCTAAAATGCAGCCAGTCACCTCCCACAACACACACATAGGGATCGAACAGATTACACCACCATTGATGATTCCAATCAGGAGGACCATTGGCACCAAACAATGTGGAAATACAACACTTGCAAGTACACTCACAACATACCTGTATGTCACTGGAAGTACTGTTTGATGAGCTCTGTTCTGTAGTCAGCTGCACCTTCCTCATCTACATCCTCATCACTTTCCATGTCTGCATCACCAGCCGCTGGTGCACCTGCCTCCTCCTCATCAGCTAGTAATAGTATCTGACGTCTCAGGGCTAGATTGTGAAGCATGAAGCAGGCAACTATGATCTGGCATGCCTTTTGGGGAGTGTAGAGGAGGGCACCTCCAGAGAGGTCCAGGCACCTAAATCTTGCCTTAGTAGGCCAAATGTCCTTTCAATTACATGCCTTGCCCTGCCGTGGGCCTCATTGAAATGGAGTTCCCTTTCCGTGGCAGGGTCCCTAACTGGTGGCAACAGCCAGGGAAGGTTAGGATAGCCAGAGTAACCTGTGTGCACAGAGGTGGGACCTGTTAGAATACAGGTACAGGCACAGGGAAGATTGAGATGACAGGTGCTAAAACAGAAACACACATCCAAATGCATACATACCAATTAGCCAAGCCCTCTCTCTCTCTCTGTAGACTTGCCAGAATGTGTGGGACATTGCCGTTCCTCAGAATGAAGGAGTCATACACAGATTCTGGAAACTTGGCTGTCACTTGGGCGATCTACTGGTCTGCCACACACACCACCTGAACATTGATGGAGTGGTAGTGTTTCCTGTTTCCATACACCTGTTCATTGGCACTGGGAGGGACCAAAGTTACATGGGTGCCATCTATGGCCCCTAACACATGAGTGATGTGTCCCATCTCATAAAAGTCTGCCTTCACATAGGCCAAATCCGCACGTTGTGGGAACCTGGTGTAGCTGTCCTGGCGTTTCAAGAAATCACATAGTACATCCTTCAAAGCAAGACTAAACATGGGGTGTGACATTCGTGCTGGTAAGCCCACTGTATGCTGAAAGAAGCCTGTGGCATGAAATGTAGCATTGACAGGCCTTGGACTGAGAGAGGGATGGCATGAGTATTATATTTGGCAGGCAAGAGTTCTGGCTCCAACTGGGTACAAAGATCCATGATGGTGTGACGATTCAGACGATAAGTCTGGGTGATATGCCTCTCCTCCAGGGTTGCAAGGTTGGCTAGTGGACGGTACACTGGTGCATGTCTTAATCTCCTCCTGAAAGGCCATGTAGGATAGAGAGGAGAGAATGTACAATGTGAGAAGCACTCCACATGTCAGTTGAACATGTCCTCATCGCACACATCTAACACTGTAGACATGCCTCACACTTCTGACACACAGCGTATTGGGCATGCTGTGTGGCATGGGCACCATCCTTGCTGCACATTGCTGACCCTAATCAATAGTTTGTGACACACATCACTTGTGTAATGTCCCATATCTGATACACTGAGCTGTCCTGCACTGAGCAGGTATGTAGTCATGCTATATACCTATATGGTTAAAGCACCTATGAGGTTCTGAGCATCTGGACATGCATGTCATGTGACAACCGGCCATATGATGTCACTATGTCATGCATGTCACATGTATCAGCTAACCATGATGGCACAACATAGGCCTGCTCCGCATTTAAAAAAATGTGTATAACGCACTTATATTGGTGCAGCATGTCATTATGGGAAAACATGCATTTTGGCAGTGCCCTACCTTGAGGTGGACTGGTGTTTGAGGGTAGCTCAGCAGCCACAAGGCGGTGAGTACTGACTGTATCCTGTAACTTGGCTGCCCTTTAAAGGGATTGGGTGCCTCACTGCAGGCAATTTGACATTGATGTTTATGGGACATGTTCATAATCAATTGGCAATTGGTATTTGGCAACCTGGCAGAGTCTCATTAGTAGATGTGTTGCCATGCTGTACTGTCAGTAGATCTACATCTCACACTTACATTCCTCTTCATGTCTGTAATGTGGATATTCAGTGAAGACATAAGAACATGTCCGGGCCATGCAATGGATGTGAGTGTTTGGATCACCCTAAGCATTGTGTATGACCAGCTCCATCCATCTGCATTAGTGGCTCTGAGGTATCAGGCCACTCCCATCTGTGTTGCCAACCTGTAAATGCTACTGTGTGACTCTCCTTTTAATACTGGGACTATGTACAACATGTTCTGTATCTGGTATTGACAGGTTGTGGGGCTGCCAATACAGTTCCACCACAGAAATGACCCACATGGGACAAGAGTATAGGCCTGATAGCTGACTAGGCACATATGAGTGATATGTTGATTATTGGGTATGTGTAGGTAGCCAAACTGTGATACTGGAATATGTAGAATATATGTGGCCTGACTGTACAAATCAAGCATTCTTAGGAGCTTTACTTGGGGGGATGCTCCCTCAAACTTATGGGATGGTACTAGAGATGGGAAGTGCCCTGGGTGATCCCTAATCTGTCACCATGGTGTGTACATGGCATTTATGACAAAACCCTTGTAATTCCTATGCTGCAATGCTGAGTTAGTGCCTACATCAGGTAAAAATGGACGTTTGGGGGCACATCTAATGGCCTGTGACTATTACAGCTTGACTAGGGCAATGGGTAGTGGCAGATAATGAGTGGTTTGAGGTAGCATGACACATGACGTGTTGATGTGAGTCACAATTTGGATTCAGTCTCCTCAGGCTGCCTTTTGTGGTAGTGAGATGGGTAAATGGTGTACAGCCAGTGGTATTTTTCCATGTGTGCCTAATTAATGCTAAACTTTGCCATCTGAGATGTGTGTTGTCTGGGCTCTGTGACAGGTTTTGCCATATGTGGAATGGTGTGTGGGTGAGGCTAGAGTTGTCATGGTGCATAGTCTAACTGGTGTACCTGCATGTGTGGTGGCATTGAAATGGGTCCATGGTAATTCTGTAGTGATACTGCACTCAGTGTATGTGTATGGATGTGTTTTATGTGGTACACGGACCATTGTTGGTGCACTTAGGAGAGTGCTGAGTAGTGTTATACGTGTTGGGTGTCAGCTGCACTGGCTCTGTGATGGGGTCTGACTGATCACATGGCTATACCACATACTCACATGGTACACATCAGATGTGAACTGTTTGAGTGTTTAACTTGTTGTGGCTAACTCAGAGCTGTTCTCCATTATGGCATCGCTGTATTGAGTGGCCAGCCATGTAATATGACAGGTAGGTACAGTGTGGTCTGTGAGTGGAGTTGTCTTCACTGTGATTGACATGTCACAGAGGACATGGACTTTTTAAATGTTATAACGATAGAGGCCTGATGTGTTGTGTTCGGTCAGCTGCACATCCTATGGGTGAAAGGGGTATGGAGAGGTAAGATGTGTATCCAGGCATTCTATTGATAGTGCATCCAGCCTTTGTGGCTCAGCTAAAAGGGCTTTGGGTGGCATCATGGGGTTGACTCCAGTAGTGCTGTCCTACTTAGATATTTATGTAGGTGTGAGGGATAGCATACAGGTGTGGGTAGAAGAGAAATGCGAAGACATGATATATATGAAGTATAATGGCAATTGCCATTGCCTAGCTATGATAAGTAATATCACAATTTAACATATATCCTGTGTCTATGGGAGGTATTTTCTTACCCTTTCCCATCCCTATCTGTCTCTTTCCCCCTCCGTCTCTCTCTCTTTGTGTGCATCGGCATTGTCTGGCAAGGGAGAAGGGGCACTGGTGAGTGGGGAAGCAGGAGCTCATGGGATCCAGGAAGCTCTCACCAGACCCAGTGGGATGGGGGGTGCGGGGAGTGCCACGGGGAGACCGGATCTACCACCTCTTCTTTGGAATCCTCCTCTGGTGAACACTCCCCATCTGAGACCACCCCAGCACCATCTTTGTCTGCAACCCCTTCACTACCACTGCTCTCCCAGTTGCTCCCCACCCAGTTGCCCGTGCCCGCTCAACGAAGAGGGTGAGCATCTCCTTCGCCACAGGCACCTCTGCCCGTGTCCCATTCGTCCCTGCTGCCCTCACTGAGGAGGCTGTTGACCTCCTCCGATCCATCTCCTTGGGTCAGTTTACCATCATGAATGCCATACAGGGACTGGCAGCTCAAGTCCAACAGAGCAATGTGTTCCTGGAGGGCATTCACATGCCGTGGCTGGCCTACAGAGATCCTTTCAGGCTCTGGCCTCCACTCTGACGGCAGCAAGTGTCCCTTTGTCTTCCGACCCCCATCCAACTACCTCTACCGAATCCCAAATCCTACTCCCCATATCTATCCAAAGCACACTTGCATGCAACAGACAAGGGTAGCTCAGACAAACACAAGCACCACCCACCTACAGACACAACAACATCCATTCCTTGTACTGACTCCCCCACCACCTCCTCCTTACCGACACTACACCAGACACACCTGCAGCTACCACACCATAATTCATGGATTCAGCCACCAGTCCCATCTTACCCACAGTCGGCACAATATCAGACCAGCAGACATCCACTCCAGTCACCACATCCGCAGCCACCACAACCACCAACACCCCCACATGCACCACATATCCCATACCTGCAGACACCTCCCCAACAGACAGTCACTCATCCACTACGGTATCTCTCGGCACCTCCTCCTCCACTCCTCCCGAGACACCAAAACGCCCACACTCACCCACCCAACAGTTACCCAGCACCCACAAGCATTCCACGCACGCATCTGCACCCCAGACAACCACCAAGACACATTTCATAACCACCCCCTCTCCCTCCACTCCCAAGCTTTTTTGCCATGACCGCCCGTGTGTCTAAGAAACATTTCCCCCTGAGTTTTCCCTGTTCCCTAACCTGCTCCTACCACGTGAAACCCCCAAGATCCCTGTGTCCCTCCCCAATTCGAGCCCTTCCATCTCCAAGTCCTCCCCTGCTCCTTGTCGTGTGCCCATGCCCCTCCCCCTGCCAAGAAATCTGCCCCTCCCATGCCCAAGGGCAAGGACTACCCTCTCAAGCCCAGATCCAAGCCTAAGGACCCCCTCTCCCAAGCCCAAAGCACCCCTCTATCCCCCTCAAACCCTGAGGTGTCTGGCTGCCCCCTTGATGCCCCTACCCTGTTGAGGTCATTTTGCAGTCAGAAGTAGGGGCACAGTGAAGTGCCATTTGTGCCTTTAGCAGGAGGAACATTGGACTGGCCAATGACCTTATGATTGTGAATAGTTAATTATTTTGATTACATGTCACCTTCCCAATACATCTGGGCCAACATAGTGTTGGATTCGATGGAAGCATACTTGTTCAGCCTTTCTGTCTACATGGCTGTTTAGTGTTTGTGGCTTTGGTTTATGTGTGTGACATGTGTGTGTGTGTTGGTTGAGCTAGCTGTTGTGCCTGGGCTGCATGTGTGTGTGGCCCTGCCATTGATCCTGCTATCATTGCTGTGTATTGTGTGTAGAATATGTTTGTGTGCATGTGTGTAGCTAAATTGTGTATTGTTTGTGTTGCCATGTGTTATGGTGGTGTTGTGTACCCTTGTGTGGTTGTTGTTTATACGTTCGTGTGTGTGGTGATGGCTCTGTCACATGCATTGTGTGTTGAGTGGGCGTGGTGTGACATATGCAATGTTCTATGGTAGTGTGTTAGTATTGGTTGGTTGTGTGGTGTTGTTACATGTGTTGTCATGTGTATGTGTGCAGTGTGATTGCTTGGCGAAGCGTTTGTGCGGTTGCGGTTGTGATGGCAGTGATGTGTGTGCGGGCTGGATTGTGAATGGCAGGTGTGTGTAGTTTGGGTGTGCGTGTGTGTAGTATGTGTGTGCATGTAGGCGTGTACGTGTTCAAAATGGGTGTGTGGTTATGTTTGTGTATGGCCGTCGCAGGCTGTCCAGGGTATGTATGTTGTGTGTGCCTGTGTACTAATGCCTTTCCCACTAATGTGTGCTAGGTGTGAGTATTTACAGTTGTTGTCTTTGTTGCTTGTTCTGGAGTCGTGCGAGCAGAAGCAGTGGGAGGACTTCGAGTTCAGGTTCCATGGAGGCTCTGAACGGGTATGGATTCCTGAAGGTGAGTGTCTACTTTTATTCTGTTGGTTTCTGCCAGGGTTTTGGGCGCGGTACGACTGCAGCGGAAACTTTGCAGTGTGCAGCCTCGTAATGTGTCTGCCAGAAATGTGGTCCCCACCAGTCTGAAGGTGCCTACTGCTCTCCGTGGCGGACTGACCGCACTGGCGGTACCGGTGGTACTGGCGGTAAGGGCGGTACTGGTGGTAGTTTGGCTGTGTTTTGTTGGGAACACCGCCATGGTCATAATATGGTGGTCTTCACTGCAGGCCCCTTGACAGTACAACCGCTGCTGCCAAAGTCGTAATGACTCCCTAGGTGTGGAATTTTCTTTGGTTCTATTTCTGCAACAGCATTCTTTTCCACATTTGTGTGCCTAAAATGTTGACACTTTCTGTCCGAGTGTTCTGACTCTCACTGGGAATCTCACATATTATATACTGTTTAGTTAAGGACATGTTAATATGTGGAGCACCTCTCGCTTGGTATGCTTTCCTCTGAACGTAGTCAATGATCCCACCAAGAAGCAGATTTCTTTTGCTGTAGATAAAGTGAAGTATAGCTTGAAATCTATGATTAAAGTACCTACCAACATTTGGTGCATCCATTGAGCACAGTTCACCCATTGCTTTAAACTTGATGCCAGCAATGTTGGAGTTAGCTTCCCTGAGAAAGTCATACAAAGCATCCCAGGCATACTCCCCACAGCTTAGAGTTATGAACCAGGTAGGTTAACATAAGTTGTGCAACGTGGACTTCAGCGCACCGTGCTGATGGAACTAGTAATCAATCAATCAGTTTTTGTTGAGTGCGGCTACTCACCCGTGGGGGGCTCAAAGCGCTGGGGGAAGGGGGAGGGTGGAGCCTCATCCGAAGAGCCATGTCTTGAGGTTCTTCCTGAAGATGGTGAGCAATGGACATTGTCTGAGGTATAGGGGCAGGTTGTTCCAGCTCTTTGTAGTACTCCTTGGTTCATTTAGCATGCCATGAGATTCATGAGGTTACCCTCAAGATCTTCATCTTTCCCAAGAATTTTCTCAACAAAATCTCTCGCACTCATATTTTGAAATTACGCTCCTGTTTTTGCATTATGTGCAATAGGGTAAGACAAAAGAGAGAGTTCTCTTTCAAAGAGAAGGTAAGTTAGATAAGGAATGCTTTGCCTGAATGGCGGATCTCCAGAGTACAGTCTGGTTGCTCTGTACTCTCATGCTGGATTCTGCATCATCATAACAACCTCCTTCTCCTGTGAGAAAAGGATGTGGACAGCAGCACATTTCTAAACTCTTTTCCCCGCACACTAACATGTTCACCTTTGGAATGTTTCACCTAAAATAATTTTATTGCATTACCGTGACATCCCCAGAATGTAGATGATGAATAGTGTAGTGTACATATGTTTCTGATGTCAGAGCTCAACTGCAATAACTCATTACGGCTGAGTTCTGATATCACAATGCCAGCTTCCAAAGCCAGCAGCCAAGGTGAAAGGAAGGTCAAGTCATGGAACATAATTAAAGCAGCTGTTTAACGAAAAACTTTCTTCAGCTCTGTTTTACTAGCTTACAGTCACAAGCAGAAAATAGATATTTATGACAACATGCTATTATTTGCACTCCATGGGTAAAAGTGGAATCTTTCTGCATAATTTTATACATTCCAAGCCACAGCAGATTTTTGTTTTTAAACTGACTTGTATTAAACTAATTCTAATATATTTTTGTAACAGATATCCAATACCTTTGGTGATGTGTTTCATTTTACACTAGGTATTCTATTTTTATTCTTCAAATTTGCAAACCTGCTCTCTCTTTCACATGAAAAAGCTACGCACCAAGGTTTTAATTGGTTTGTGGGGAAGATGTTGGTGTGACAATGTACTAAATAGATAACGTACCCCTGCTGTGCATGCCAAGGATACTGAAAGTCACTTTGGAGTTATATAACCTTATAAAGGAACTTGGCGGTTGGCCTGATACTTCTATATGGTTCTCACTAACTATCAATATCCTTATAATGGAGGACAGGGGATACTTTATCCATATGTATATATGTGTGTATGTATATCTATATATATATATATATGTATATTTCAAATAACAGTAACTCACGCCCTACTGTAATTATAACTCGAGCCCCTTCACAGTTTTCTGATCAATAATTTTATTGCAAGTGTTGCAGTGATAATATAAAAGATGCTGTAGAAGGTATCATCAGTGATATAAAATGTGGCGAAATTAGCTGCGCATGGCGAAGGCATGAGTTATAGTTACCGTAGGGTGAGTGTTATAATTATTTGAAATAACTCTAACTATAACTGCTGAATTTCTAAAGTTTGTGTGAGTAAATTCAGAACCTAAAGCGTCCCTATGACCTTTGTTTTTTTCAGCAAACTTCTATGTGTTTTTTAGCATGCACAGATGTGAATATAAGCAGTGCCAAGCATGGCCTATGACCACGCCTGGCGGCCAACCCTCCTGCATGCACCCAAACCCAAGCTGCGCACGGGCAAGTTTGGATACAGTGTGTCTTTTTTTTTTTTCTGGATTTGCGACTCCTCAAGTGGATTTTGCGAATCCGTGGATCCATCCGTGGATCCGCGAAACAGATCAAAATAAAATAATTGGGCAATTTTCTATGTGTCTTATGGGGTCAGCATCCCTGTTTCCTGAACCCTTATGTGTTTTTTCTCTCCTCTTTTCCCATCTGAGCCAATGCAACAAACAAAATGGCAGCTGCAACTTTTCTGTCAGGATGCTGTCAGCCAATCAGATTATTCTAGTGGCGTGTGGATCTGCGGAGGATCCGAGTCCCTATATATCTATTTTTTTGCCTTAAATTACTCCAAAACTACTGAACAGGTTTACACTAAATCACAAAAAAGGGATCTGTGCAACATAATCTACCTGTGTGCCAAACTTGGTGTAATTCCATTCAGTGGTTCTGGCTGTATGCATGTCTAAAGATCCTATGGAAAAATGAATGGAAAAATGTGTTTTGGGACCCCCCGCTTTTTCTCATCCGCCACTTGACAGATCACCCCAAACCTTTCAATACAGAAGCCAAACTTAACAAAGTATAAGTTTTGACAATTTCGAGAAGATTCATCAAAGGGTGGAATAGTTATTAGCAAATCAAAGAACGCTGTTTCTATAGAAACTAGGTCCTAACTATATATATATATATAAATATATATATATATATATATATATATATATGAGGTTTACGTAGAGGCCACAACCTGTAGTAAATTACTTCAGTGTGCCCTCAAACTAGATTCTTAAGGAAAATTAGGAAAATTCTAAATAGCGAAGTAAAGTGATGGGCCATGGATCACACAGTTTGGTCAAGTTGGAAAGCTTGGATTTGAGTCTAGAACTGCATATTGTACAGTGCAGAGACTGTTGGGTTACACCATTCTCTTATCTTATTAACACCAAAGGTCAGTGCTTTGTGTTCAGTTATTCAATTTATGTTATTCAATTATTGTTAGTAAATAGAGTTCAATAAATACATTTACCATACTTAAATGAAACTGACCCTATGCACATATACATGTGCATAGTCGTAAGATTTACAGCTATTGTTTTTAGTTTGGAAAGTTTCCACAGACACTAAAGATCAAACACAGTAAAAGAAGATGTCTGTCTGAAATTATGCTGCAGGACAAAACTCTGTTTGAACCCAAGACCTCTGCCTTTAGCTAATTTTTCAATTGAGGTGTTGAGCTGCTCCAAGTAAAATAACCTAAAGATGCCTTGACAAACGAACCAATTTAAGAAGAGGTCCAACACCTCAATGACTTCTAATTAAATAATTAACAAAACAAGGAGGTCATAGAGACGCCACAGAGTATTCTCCTGAGGTTGCAGTGCTTCATGGAGTCTTAGAAGATGTGCAGCATGGCTTCAGAAAGACAGTCTGCCACTGTTTAAAATCAGTGTCCATTTAAAAATTGGGGGATTATTTTGTCCCCTGTGCCACCCAATCCAAAGTCTGGGGGATTATACATCCCTTGCTCCATAGTTCTTATGTCTAGATTCCCTAACAAAGCCGGAGTCTTTTCAGGTCTTGTATACTAGACAGCACATGCATTCTGTGTCACAAGACGTATTGTTAGCTTACAGTGGGGTTAGAACCCACCCATTGCTTACAATTAGTTGGCGTTATTGCAACCCCCATTTGCTTGTGTCTTAATCATTAGTTTGTGTAGGCTTCACTTTCTCTTCTTGTGTTTGTTCCTCCCTTGGCACATGGTTGCATTTCCTGTGTACCTTTCTATTTATGTTAAGCATTTTACAAGAGATGTGTTTTCCTGCTCTCCTCCAAGTGTACTTCTACCCCCCCTGCCATGCTCCATGTTGCTCTCTCTCACATATGTGCTTCTTCTTCCCCATATTTGCTTCTCTCCTCAGCTCCATGTTGCTTCGTCGCCTTTTTACTTTTCTTCCCCTGCTCTTCACATTGCTGCATCTCCCTGGTAGTTTGCTTCCCTTCCCTCACCCTTCCAGAGATGCTGCAGAGCTGTGCTGTTGGAACAGTTTTCAGAGTAGCAGTGCTGGTCATCGATGTCACCACACTAAGAAATTGGAGCATTGATTTAGGCGAGTGAGTACGCACCTGAGGTAATAACCACAACTGTTGTCAGGGTGAACCCTTAAAGTCACCAAATTAGCCTGAGCTCAATGTCCTGGTAGCTATGGCACAGAACAGACAGGCTTAACTTAGAGACATTGTGTAAAGTATTTTTGAGGTCCCAAAACAGTAGAAGCACAACACAAGAAAGATCCCAAACCAATCGAGAAATTAAAATTGAATAAATATAACAACACCACAGTGACAAAAGTCCAATAAGGGAAACCAGATTTATGAATTTGTAAGGTTTAAATGTGAAAATAGTGACAAAAAGCATTAAGTGGCAACTATGGTCACTAGGTAGCATTTGACTAGTACCTAAGCGCAAGGTAAGGCCAACTGCAATAGAGAACGGTTTGGATACAGAAATCAGGTTTGACCCTGTTGGAAGTTTTACTTTTGGATTTAGTCTCTGAAATGGAAGTCAAAGCTCCTCAACAGGGCAAGGCAGCAGGCTGTGGTGAAAGAAGGCTCCATGTCATCAGATAAGCACAGGATGAGGTCTCGGTGAAGCTGTTGACTGCAGGAAAAGCCTGAAGCAGGAGAAATTTACATTTTGTTCCCAGAAAAGGTCCCTCACTGGTTGGATACTTTTCACTCCTTCACCTGGTGAAGATTACTGCTTTGCACTTAGCCACTTTTTAAGAACTCAGATGAGGGCTGGTTACCTTCTTCACGAGGTCAAATTGGATTTTCTGATGCAGAAAAGTTCAGAGTGGAAGTAACTTGGATTTTTGCCCCAGTGGCCCATTGGCAACAGACCTTAGTCGAATTGGCTTGGCAGTTTGGTTCCGTACCTCCTGCGGTCTTTTAAGCCAAAAATATTCATAGTTTTAAGTGTTGTTTGGGGGAGTACACTTTGACATCAGCCAGTGGTCCATGACCTTGGGGACAGCAATTGGGAATCAAGACACACTCCAGCAGAGGTCAGTAGCAGGGTCCAGGGCAGGTCTAGTTGGAACTAGTTGCTGTTCAGTTGCATAAAAGGTCTCTTGGAGCTTGTTGTGTCCCTGTAGCTTGAGCAGGAGATCAGCCTTCTGATCCCCGGAGTCCCCTTCTTTGTCCTAGGTTGGAGAGGGAGAGCACGTACAGTCTTCTAGGTTAGCAGTTCTTTATGTGTGGTCTGGGGACCCCGGAGGGTCTGCAGTGACTTCTCAGGAAGTCCAAGCCTGCTTATAAAATTAAATAATAATAACAGATTATTAAAGTAGACATACATAAAAGCAAAACTGTCAATTGAAAAATTTAAAACGTTCTGTAAATGTGAATGAATTTGAAATTGTAAGCTAAAATTAAGGAGGAATCTTCAAATTGATTCATGGGAGTTGCACATGTACATCAAATAGAATGGTGTAGACAATGGGTAGTCTCAATTTACTTTAAAAGAGCTCCAACCTTCCCATTTAAATACAAATGTTGATTTTTAGTATTTGTGAAGTAAATTCAATATTTCTTCAATTTGTGGAGTTGTTTGATAAATGCTCACTTTCGTCTTGTTTTGTATGTCAAATTAGTGAAATTGTTTAGGCCAGGTTCCCCAGATTCCAAAAATGATTCAATCGGAGTCTCTAAATTCCAATAATGATTCTGTGGGGGGTCCCTGAATTACTGTAATGATTAAGTAGAGTTCTTGGAAGTCAAAAGGTTGAGAACCACGATTTTAGGCTCTTCTCATGTTACAGACAGCAGGTCCAGTCTTCTCTTTTTCTAACAATGATTGAGAAAGCATTTTGGAGAGGATACAGTTGGTTCCACATTTATGCCTAGAAATAGCCTGTGGTTGGGGTTAAATTACGACCCCTGCCAAACAAATAAGGTAAAATATCCCAGGGGCAACTCTATCAACCTTTGCAGCACTTCATATGTGACTTACTGCAAACAATCCAAAAGTGCCACCTATGCCTAAATCCAAGATTGTGTCACCTTTCTCCTTTTTTCTAGAGCCTGTGTTACCCTTACAGAGGCGTGGCCAGTGAAATGAGCAACCCCTCCTCTGTGGTCACTCTAAACCACTTGTGGGTGCAGTTCCACTGTCATTGGGAGTAGAGCCTGCCTGGAGCGGGTCAGGGGCCACAAAAGAGGGCCCTGCCCAGGTGTAAGCTAACATTTCCTTCTGAATAGATAGGCCTCTTTGAAGTTAATTGCCTGCTAGAGAAACAGAACACCTCCCAACACCCAAGTCCTTTGAGGGCTTTGACACAGCTCTGTGAGTAAGTTCACATCTCAACAAGGGGTTATTTAGCTGCCAGCTAACAGTTGAAGCTCATGCAAAGGGGCCTGTAGTGGCTTTAAGCAGGGTAAAAGTAGTTAATTCCAATAATTACATTTGTAACTGATTCCTAGACTGAGATTAGATTAAAACATGACTGTGATTAGATTAATACATTTAATGTATCACAATGCTTTCCTATGGAGCAGTAACCCTGCTACAGTGAAAATAGCATTTAGGCCCTTTTGACTATGAGGACATGTTTAACATTAAACTTTTACATGCCCAACTTTTAAATACCAAGCACCCCGCCTTTTGGGGCGTAAGTCATACTAAAGGATGATTTATTATTATTTGAAAGGATTGCTGAGGTCTGCCAAGAGGGGTTATTTTGACAGGTCGATTTTACAGTTCAAACCTGCTGAGTCAGACTATGCGTGGCAGGCCTGAAGTCGTGTTTACAGTGTCATTGTAGTGGATAGCACAATTGGTGCTGCAGTCCACTTGTGACAATTAATTTACAG
The DNA here is from genome assembly GCF_031143425.1 of Pleurodeles waltl. Lineage (NCBI taxonomy): Eukaryota > Metazoa > Chordata > Amphibia > Caudata > Salamandridae > Pleurodeles > Pleurodeles waltl. The sequence continues at coordinate 1,458,329,695 of NC_090445.1, read as the reverse complement.
GCATGGTGCACTTGTGTACTATATATAGGGATTTCCAGGTAATTTAAATATGCCAATCTGGAGTATGCCAGTTTCATCATGTTGAAAGGAGGCGCCCAGGCAATTTACCACTGGTTAGCAGCGGTAAAGATCACAGAGCTTTACAGACAGAAAATACAGACAAGGCAAAGATAAGGGGGTACATCTTGCAAAAGATGGTAATTTCTAACACCCACCTCCTTTGATACCTACATGGACTTAACCTTACAAAGTGCCCCTTCAAAATGCCTTTACTGATGATGCTATTGATAATATCTAAACTCAATTTTTTAATGCTCTGAAGTTGTAGCTCCTGATCTAGTCCCCTATCTGCGCAACATATGCCCGGCAACTCCATGTTAGGTACATTCTGTTCAATAAGGTTATAGTATGGAATAATTATTATATTGTTTGATTAGTCGTCCTAGGATGCGTTTCTCATCCGTAATATGTTAACACATTTCTGAACAATTGGGGGAAATGGTGTCTATTTTAGGAATTTGGAAAATTCCAATATGTGAGTTACTTAGAATTATTTATTTATTACATTTCAGTAAGAAGATAGTCTACTATAGACACTTCCTAGATTTAATATCAAAGGTGGCTGCCAGATATAACGGTATCTTTGTTAGCTTAATGACAACATTACTTCTGAAAATTATGATTCACACTTCAATTGACTGATAAAAGAAACTGAAAGAAAAAAAAATATTGCATTACGTTGCCTGATGACCTGACATCATTCAATTTTTTTCTTGTTCGAGACATACATAAGCTATGTCTTTCTGTATATACATTCATTTTCTTTCTGGCTATGTTTTCACCATCTCAATGTTGCGATTTCAATTTCTTTGCAATTGAGTCCCTGTAACCTTCTCCTTTGTACCCACTTGATTTGTTTTAGGCCTAGGTTTACAGAACAGCTATCTGGAAGACCTTGGCTTACAATATATGGGAGTGAGCTCTGTGTCAGTCCCCGTCAACAACCAGCATATTTGAATCACTCTTTTACCGCCTTTGTTTTGAAACATTGTCAGCCACGTCTTATAGCAACACAAAGGGGCTTTGCTCTATCACTGTACTATGGAGTACTTGCATTGTAGTGAATGAGGTACTGTTTAATATCTATAAAAAACACTCAATGTCACACATTATGCCACGTTAAATAATTTATTTCATACTTGCATTGCATACAGAAAGTACTGCAGTGGGGTTTTCATGAAATGGTTTTGTTGTAACTTGAGGGCAAACCTGACCTTAACATGGCATACTAATTGTTTTTTGGTGATCACATGGGATGGCCATCTTGGTGATGTGGTAAACAGAAAGCAATTAATAGGTGTACCAATATCACCACCACCAACATTATTAATAACACCACAACCAATATTACCACCAAGAAAACAACCAATGCCACCATCAACAACATACCATTAAAACTAACAATGATGCCACTGGCGTCACCAACATCAACATCAAAACTGCCATCACCAAGACAAGGAAAGCTAATCTCAACTAGTGCTGGGTCATGTCATACGCTGTAATGACAAATTTAAAAACATAGGGGGTCATTCCAACCCTGGCGGTCGGTGTTAAAGCGGCGGCCAACCCGCCAACAGGCAGGCGGTCAAATAAATGGAATTCTGACCCTGGCGGGAACCACCAACACAGCCCGCCACTTTAACACTCCGACAGCCACGGCGGGGCAAACAAACAGCGCGGCGGTCACCGCCAACAGACAGGCGGCAGACAATGTACCGCCCACCCTATCACGACCCACCAATCCGCCACCTTTTCCTGGGCGGGAGCCCCGCCGATAAAAACATGGCGGAAACAGATCACGAACGGGAAAACGCTCACCTCTATACACTCCACGAGGAATCTGGACAGCATGGAACCCGAATTAAACATCCTACCAGCGATTGTCTACCTGCTCCTCTACCAGGAGCACGAACGCCGCCGCAGGAGACAACGGGAAGTACTGCACCCACGACACAGGGGAGGGGGGAGGAGAAAAGATTACGGGCACACACATACGCAACAACCCCCCCCCCCAAATCCCCACACACCAATGCAGAGCAACAAGTCAGATTTACACCCCCCAAACCCCCCGGAATAATTCAAAGACAAAATAAAATGATCATTAAAATAGAAGTATATTAAAGCATTTTTTAACTTAAGTGAAATATTAGATTATTAAAACAAATAAATCACAACATGAAGAATATGAACATAGTCCAAAAGTCCGGCACATATTGGCTACATGCCATTGTCCGTGGGCCAATGTGCATAAACACATGGGCAAAGCCCACACGAGACCCGATTCCATTGGAGAGAACACTGCTGGGGCATCAGATAATAAAACCACAGGCACCTCAGGGGGAAGGGAAGGGGGGGCACCTCAGCCACATGAGTCCACGACGCCAGATCCACGAGGGGCCTCCATGCCCACTGTACCATCCTGGGGAGTGCAAAGCCAGTCTCACAAGTCTCTACAGTGGGTGGATTGCCCACTGTACCATCCTGAGGAGTGCAAAGCCACAGTCTCACAAGTCTTTTCAGTGGGTGGATTGCCCACTGTACCATCCTGGGGAGTGCAAAGCCACAGTCTCACAAGTCTCTACAGTGGGTGGATTGCCCACTGTACCATCCTGGGGAGTGCAAAGCCACAGTCCCACAAGTCTTTTCAGTGGGTGGATTGCCCACTGTACCATCCTGGGGAGTGCAAAGCCACAGTCTCACAAGTCTCTACAGTGGGTGGATTTGCCCACTGTACCATCCTGGGGAGTGCAAAGCCACAGTCTCACAAGTCTTTTCAGTGGGTGGATTGCCCACTGTACCATCCTGGGGAGTGCAAAGCCACAGTCCATCTGGTGGATTACAGACTCCACTGGTTATGGAGGAGGCATGGTGCCCAGAGTGCTTCATGAAGCCCTGCCCGACACAGATCCGGCCCTGCCAATGGGCCAGCGGTGCTTGAGATGAAGGCCCCAGCGGAGCGGTGCTTGAGAGGAAGGGCCCAGCGGAGCGGTGCTTGAGAGGAAGGGCCCTCGGAGAGGTGCAGAGACGGCGGGGCCCAGCGGAGCGGTGCTTGAGATGAAGGGCCCAGCGGAGCGGTGCAGAGACGGCAGGGCCCAGCGGAGCGGTGCTTGAGAGGAAGGGCCCAGCGGAGCGCTGCTTGAGAGGAAGGGCCCAGCGGAGCGGTGCTTGAGAGGAAGGGCCCAGCGGAGCGGTGCAGAGACGGCGGGGCCCAGCGGAGCGGTGCTTGAGATGAAGGGCCCAGCGGAGCGGTGCAGAGACGGCAGGGCCCAGCGGAGCGGTGCTTGAGAGGAAGGGTCCAGCGGAGCGCTGCTTGAGATGAAGGGCCCAGCGGAGCGGTGCAGAGACGGCGGGGCCCAGCGGAGCGGTGCTTGAGATGAAGGGCCCAGCGGAGCGGTGCTTGAGATGAAGGGCCCAGCGGAGCGGTGCTTGAGAGGAAGGGCCCAGCGGAGCGGTGCTTGAGATGAAGGGCCCAGCGGAGCGCTGCTTGAGAGGAAGGGCCCAGCGGAGCGGTGCAGAGACGGCGGGGCCTAGCGGAGCGGTGCTTGAGATGAAGGGCCCAGCGGAGCGGTGCTTGAGATGAAGGGTCCAGCGGAGCGGTGCTTGAGAGGAAGGGCCCAGCGGAGCGGTGCTTGAGATGAAGGGCCCAGCGGGCGGAGCGGTGCTTGAGATGAAGGGCCCAGCGGAGCGGTGCTTGAGAGGAAGGGCCCAGCGGAGCGGTGCAGAGACGGCGGGGCCCAGCGGAGCGGTGCTTGAGATGAAGGGCCCAGCGGAGCGCTGCTTGAGAGGAAGGGCCCAGCGGACCGGTGCAGAGACGGCAGGGCCCAGCGGAGCGATGCTTGAGATGAAGGGCCCAGCGGAGCGGTGCTTGAGATGAAGGGCCCAGCGCAGCGCTGCTTGAGAGGAAGGGCCCAGCGGAGCGGTGCAGAGACGGCAGGGCCCAGTGGAGCGGTGCTTGAGAGGAAGGGCCCAGCGGAGCGGTGCTTGAGAGGAAGGGCCCAGCGGAGCGGTGCTTGAGATGAAGAGCCCAGCGGAGCGGTGCTTGAGAGGAAGGGCCCAGCGGAGCGGTGCAGAGACGGCGGGGCCCAGCGGAGCGGTGCTTGACATGAAGGGCCCAGCGGAGCGGTGCTTGAGATGAAGGGCCCAGCGGAGCGGTGCAGAGACGGCAGGGCCCAGCGGAGCGGTGCTTGAGAGGAAGGGCCCAGCGGAGCGGTGCAGAGACGGCGGGGCCCAGCGGAGCGGTGCTTGAGATGAAGGGCCCAGCGGAGCGGTGCAGAGACGGCGGGGCCCAGCAGAGCGGTGCTTCTCACGGCGGGGCCCTGTTCAGCGGTTCTTCTCACGGCGGGGCCCTGTTCAGCGGTGCTTCTCACGGCGGGGCCCTGTTCAGCGGTTCTTCTCACGGCGGGCCCTGTTCAGCAGTTCTTCTCATAGCGGGGCCCAGCGGAGCAGTGCTTCTCACGGCGGGGCCCAGCGGAGCGGTGCTTCTCACGGCGGGGCCTTGTTCAGCGGTTCTTCTCACGGCGGGGCCCAGCGGAGCGGTGCTTCTCACGGCGGGGCCCTGTTCAGCGGTGCTTCTCACGGCGGGGCCCTGTTCAGCGGTTCTTCTCACGGCGGGGCCCTGTTCAGCGGCTCTTCTCACGGCGGGGCCCAGCGGAGCAGTGCTTCTCACGGCGGGGCCCTGTTCAGCGGTGCTTCTCACGGCGGGGCCCTGTTCAGCGGTTCTTCTCACGGCGGGGCCCAGCGGAGCGGTGCTTCTCACGGCGGGGCCCTGTTCAGCGGTGCTTCTCACGGCGGGGCCCTGTTCAGCGGTTCTTCTCACGGCGGGGCCCAGCGGAGCGGTGCTTCTCACGGCGGGGCCCTGTTCAGCGGTTCTTCTCACGGCGGGGCCCAGTGGAGCGGTGCTTCTCACGGCAGGGCCCTGTTCAGCGGTTCTTTTCACGGCGGGGCCCTGTTCAGCGGTGCTTCTCACGGCGGGGCCCTGTTCAGCGGTTCTTCTCACGGCGGGGCCCAGCGGAGCGGTGCTTCTCACGGCGGGGCCCTGTTCAGCGGTTCTTCTCACGGCAGGGCCCAGCGGAACGGTGCTTCTCACGGCGGGGCCCTGTTCAGCGGTTCTTCTCACGGCGGGGCCCTGTTCAGCGGTGCTTCTCACGGCGGGGCACTGTTCAGCGGTTCTTCTCACGGCGGGGCCCTGTTCTGCGGTGGTTCTCACGGCGGGGCCCTGTTCAGCGGTTCTTCTCTCGGCGGGGCCCTGTTCTGCGGTGCTTCTCACGGCAGGGCCCTGTTCAGCGGTTCTTCTCACGGCGGGGCCCTGTTCAGCGGTTCTTCTCACGGCGGCGCCCAGCGGAGCGGTGCTTCTCACGGCAGGGCCCTGTTCAGCGGTGCTTCTCACGGCGGGGCCCTGTTCAGCGGTGCTTGTCTTGTGTTCCTAGGGAACCAGATCTGGGCAATCATTCCCGCTCAGTCGCCATCCGACCTATCGCTTGCGGGGCCCTCCTGTGCTGGACTCCTGGGCCCGTGGGTGTCCTCCGTCACACCCCAAATGGGGCTGGTGGGGCCCTCCTGGGCAGCTCGCCTGCTGCCGGACTTCTTCGCCCTGCTGCCCTTGCCCTCCTTGGACGAATCTCGGGGGCCCTTGCCTCCCTTGGAAGTATCACTGGGGCCCTTGCCTTCCTTGGATGAATCTCTGGGGCCCTTGCCTCCCTTGGAAGTATCTCTGGGGCCCTTGCCCTCCTTGGAAGTATCTCTGGGGCCCTTGCCCTCCTTGGACGAATCTCTGGGGCCCTTGCCTACCTTGGAAATATGTCTGGGGCCCTTGCCCTCCTTGGAAGAATCTCTGGGGCCCTTGCCTCCCTTGGTGGATGGGCCAGGTGACGGTGCAAGGCTGGTGTCCTTGGGGGCAGCCGTCTCAGGCCTGTGGCGCCAGCCCTTCACTTTTTTGCTTCTTTTCCCAGGGGGTGGGCTGGCTGTCCCCTTGCTGCTGGGCGTTTTTCCTGCCCTAGGAGCTGGTGGACTCCAATAGCCCTGAACGATGGTCCTAGTAGGTGCAGGGCTTGTGGTGGCTGAGGTGCTGGTTGGACTCTTACGAGATGGAGGGGGTGGGTCAGTTGTTGGAAAGAGGTCAAGGTTGGAAAGGAAAATCAATTTAGAAAGACAGGGACGGGTAGTTGTAGTGAGTATGGGAGTGGAGGAAGAGGATGTGGTTGTAGGAGAGTCAAGTGTGCTGTCATTGGGTGCAGGTGCTTGTGACGGAGGCTGTCATGAGGTGGATGGCTGTTGGGTGGGTGGCTGCCTGCGTTTGTGTGGTTTGGAAGAGGGGGTGACAGACACACACAGGGGACGTGTAAATGGTAGTGGGGGTGGTGACTGCACGTGTGCGGACTGTTCTGGTGGGTGTGGTGGTGATGGACGTACTGGCTGATAGTGGTGTGCATGCAGGTGTGAGTGGAGACGTCACAGGGAGGGAGGAGGGAGATGAGAAGGAGGGGGACACAGTGGAGGCAGTGGGTGTTGCTGTGTCTGCATGTGGATGTTGCTTGGGTGAATGCTTGTGTGATCTGTGGTTCTTATGTCTGGATGAGCTGCCCTTGGGTGTTGATGTGTGTGCAGGCTGGTCTGTAAGTGTGTCTGGGATAGGCAGAGGAACAGGGGAGTGGGACTGGGTTGAGGAAGTTGGAGAGGGGAGGCTAGACACAGGGATAATTGCTGCCGTCAGTGCTGAGGCCAGAGCGTTGAACGATCGCTGATGGGCAGCCTGACCTGAATGAATGCCCTCCAGGTATGCATTGCTCCGATGCACCTCCCTTTCCACCCCCTGGATGGCATTCAAAAGGGTAGACTGCCCAACAATGAGCGTCCGGAGGAGGTCAATGACCTCCTCACTGAGGGCAGCAGGGGTAACTGGGGCAGGACCTGAGGTGCCAGGGGCGAAGGAGATGGCCGGCTTCCTGGCCGAGCGGGCACGGGGCGAAAGCTGAGGGGCTGCTGGGAGGGCGGAGCTTGTGCGCTGGGTGGCGGCTGTACCTGTTTTTGCAGTGGGCACGGATGGTGCCGCCACCACAAGGGAGCTCCCTTCCGAGGACGTGCCGGTGTCGCTGACGTCTCCACGGGTCCCCGTTGTGGAGCCCCCCTCGCCCTCCGTCTCACTGGTTAAATCCGAGTTGGTTGCAGGGCCCTCCGGGCCCATGTGAGATGCAGCTCCCTCGTGCGCCGATGCCACTTCTCCTCCGCCTGATGATGCTAATGCACACATGAGCAGGAAAACCAAAAAAAAGGGGGGGAGAGAAGAAAGAAAGACATGTTGAGTGCATGCATTGGTGGCACCGTTGGCGGAGAGGACAGACACAGAAGCCCCCTGCACTACGCCGCGCACTCGGGGTACACTACTCAATTATTGTGACTTGGCCTACAAGTCTATGGACGACAAATGCACACATAGGTGAGCCCGGGCCATGGATGGCTGTACTTAGCACCCTACAGAGGTGGGGGGTGGGGGCACAGGGCCATGTCTAACGGAGGGGCCTAGCCTACAGAAACCGCCCTGGCCTAGAGATAGCCACAGCCCTCCTCCCCCACCCAGACGCCTCCACTGTGCGCTAATATAGCAGAATGTGCTGATACTCACACCCTTGTGTCTGCTGTGATGTCCTCACGCGCCCATCCAAATCGGGGTAGGCCACCGCCAGGATCCGGGACATCAGGGGGGTCAATTGACGACTGGCACCCCTCCTACCCCCAGCAGAGCCTCGGCGGTCTTTCTGCTCCCGCGGCGGATGTCCTCCCACCTCTTGCGGCAGTGGGTGCCCCGTCTGTTGTGGACCCCCAGGGCCCGGACGTCCTTGGCGATGGCATGCCAAATGTCGATCTTCTGATGGGCGCTGACCTATGTGACATGGACAGGGTGGAAAAAGAAATATCATCACTTTTCTGCATGGTCGATGTGAGTGGCCTCCCCTCCCCAACCTTGCCATGTGGCACATGCTCTCATCTGTCGTGCGTTGCTATCCTCACACGCTCCCCTCCCCACAATCTTACATCCACCCCACTCAACACAGGCATAGCCCATACTACGTGCTCCCAGTGTACTTACCTGTTGGTCTGGAGGACCGTAGAGTAGCGCATACTGGGGGAGGACCCCATCAACGAGTTTATCCAATTCCTCAGATGTGAAGGCAGGGGCCTTTTCCCCAGTCGCAGCAGCCATTGTCTCTTCCAGACCGAGTTCACAGCAGCACTTGCAGTATAGGTCCTCTCCTGTGGATGATCAGGTCTCGAGTGATTAAGCAGTTAGAAAATGGCGGTCACGCTCGCGGCGGTGCGTACCGCGACCGCCGGCGCACATCGTCATTGGCTCCTGAGACCCATAGGGTTCAATGTTAACCAATGCTGCTTTGCGCCGCGGTCTTCGACCGCCTACCGCCACGGTGTGCCACGCCAGCGCATTGACCTCACATCCCATTGTCACACTTCACAGGTCAGGCAGCCGCCATTTCAAGGGCCCACATGGCTTAATTTGTACTGCGTCACACAGGCCTAGGCCTTGCATTGCCAATCATACAAGCCATTCAATGCATAGCGAATCGTGTACTGTGCAAGCTGTGGTTACGTACCTGTGGGTTGCTTGACTCTGTGCTCCATGTTGTCCTTCCTAGGCACCGTCCGCTGGGACTTGCGAGGAGATGGAGGAATCCTCCTGTGTACAGACCGCTGGTGGATCTGTCGACAATGGAAGAAAGACATGTCATACTTACATACAGACTTGACCGAGCCACTATACAGGAACTGTGTGCCCAGCTGGAGCCAGACCTGATGTCCCCCATTCGCCAACCCACAGGGATTCCCCCTCTGGTGCAGGTTCTGTCAGTACTCCATTTTTGGGCAAGTGGATCATTCCAAACAACAGTGGCCATATCATCAGGGATGTCTCAGCCTATGTTTGCATGCAGTGAGCAGGTGTACAGGAACAGAAAAAGTTATCATTCTATGAATGTCCAGGTGGTCTGTTTGGCTGACCAGTACATCTGCCATGTAAATGCCAAGTTCCCTGGGTCAGTGCATGACGCGTACATCATGCGAAATAGCCGCATCCCTTATGTGATGGAACAGCTACAGAGACACCGTGAGTGGCTAATAGGTGACTCTGGTTACCCCAACCTGTCGTGGCTACTTACCCCAGTGAGGAATCCCAGGACAAGGGCAGAGGAACGCTACAATGAGGCCCATGGGCGAACTAGGAGGATTATAGAAAGAACCTTCGGCCTCCTGAAGGCCAGGTTTAGGTGCCTGCATATGACAGGGGGACCCCTAATGTACTCACCAAAGAAGGTGTGCCATATCATCGTGGCCTGCTGTATGCTTCACAACCTGGCTTTGCGACGCCAGGTGCCTTTCCTGCAGGAGGATGGTCCAGATGGTGGTGTTGTAGCAGCTGTGGAGCCTGTGGAGAGTGAAGAGGAGGACTACGGGGACGACACAGACAACAGGGACACAGTGATACAACAGTATTTTCAGTAGCACACAGGTACGAATCAACCACGCCATTTTACATTTACTTAAAGTCTCCTGCCTCTCTACTGTCTGAGTTCCCCCCAGTTCCTGTTAACTGAGTTGTGACTTTCCCTTCCGTTTTCAGAGCTGTGGGCCCCACTGCGTGACCTCTGCTTTGTTTGCCCATGGACTACAGCTGTGTGACAGTGGTATGTTGTCATCACAATGTAACTGAACATTTTGGCACCGTTATGTCTAATACATTTGTTCAAATTACAAGCAGACTCCAGATTTTTTTAGTGCAAAAAGTGATCGAATTCAAGTGCTAAATTTATGGAACATGATTGTAAAATGGGGATGGGTGATGGTGGAGTAATGTCCATGGCAGAGTCCAGTTCTCAGTCGCACAGGTGCATTGTCCATATGCCTGTGGAAGGATGGAGCAGGGGCAGTTCATGGTTGGACAGGGTGACAATGTGGGACAGTGGGATGACATCAGGGGATATCGTTTGCTGGCGGGGGTCTTGCAATCCTACTCTGTCTTCTTGTGAGATCTCAGGTTCCGCTTGCAGGGTGGTTCTTCTTCTGCAGGAGGTGGGGTTCTGGTGGCCTGTCGTTGTGTGGGGGCCTCCTGTCCACTAGCGCCGGCGGAGGTGGTAGGCTGTTCCTGGTCTAGGCTAGTGACAGGGGCCCTTTGTGGTGCCACATGGTCCCGCAATGTGGTGACTATCTGGGTTAGGGCCACGACGATGGTCCCCATTGCGGAACTAATGTTCCTCAGTTCCTCTCTGAACTCCATGTACTGTTGCTCCTGCATGACCTGGATCTCCTGGAACCTGGCCAGTACCGTAGCCATCGTCTCCTGGGAGTGGTGGTATGCTCCCATGATGGAGGAGAGGGCCTCTTGGAGAGTCGGTTCCCTGGGCCTGTCCCCCCCCTGTCGCACAGCAGCCCTCCCAGTTCCCCTGTTTCCCTGGGCCTCTGTCCCCTGGACGGTGTGCCCACTACCACTGCCCCCAGGTCCCTGTTGTTGTTGCGGTGGTGGGTCAACCTGGGTGCCCTGAAGTGGTGGACACACCGCTGATTGACGTGTCCTGGAGACAGAGGCATGGGCCCGCTGGGTGGGAGCTGTGCTGGTGTTCCCAGAGGGGGTTGGGTCTGGTGTAGCCTGTGGCTGTCTGTGGGGAACCGACTGTCCCGAGGTCCCCGATGGGCCGGGCTGGTCATCAGGGTCCAGGGAGACAGAGCTGCTGTCATCACTGGGGGCCTCTTCTGGGGGTGGGATGGACATCTCTGGACCCTCCGTGGCAGTGTGGTGGCGTTCCGGTCCTGCAGGGGTATAAGAGTATGGTTATTGCTTCTGTGTGTGGCATTTCGTGTAATGGGTGGGTGGCCATGTCCCCCAGTGCTGGCATTCCCTTGTGGGGGCTTTTGTGACGGTGGCTTGTGGGGGTGATGGGTGTGTGCAGTGGGCATGCTTTGGGGATGGGTGTCCATGCTTTGGGGAGGCATGCAGGGCTAGGTTTTGGGATGGGTGGGTTGTGATGGTGAGCCATTAGCAAGGAGTTGGTGTGATGGGGGTGGGGGTATGATTTGGCATGCAGGTGGGGTGGGGGGAATGAAGTAGTGAAGATTTGACTTACCAGAGTCCATTCCTCCGCCTACTCCTGCGAGGCCCTCAGGATGCAGGATGTGCAAGACTTCCTCCTCCCATGCTGTGAATTCTGGGGGAGTAGGTGGGGGTCCGCCGCCAGTCTTCTGCACCGCAATGTTGTGCCTTGATACCATGGAACGCACCTTCCCCCGTAGGTCGTTCCACCGCTTCCTGATGTCGTCCCGATTGCGTGGATGCTGTCCCACAGCGTTGACCCTGTCCACTATTCTTTGCCATAGCTCCATCTTCCTGGCAATGGTGGTGTGCTGCACCTGTGCCCCGAAGAGCTGGGGTTCTACACAAACTATTTCCTCCACCATGACCCTGAGTTCTGCGTCAGAGAACCTGGGGTGTCTTTGGGGTGCCATGGGGTGGTGTGGATGAGGTGAGGGGTGGTGTATGTGTTGTAGAGTGTGGTGAGTGTGGTGGTGTATGGTGTTTTGTGCGTGGAAAGTGTGTGGGTGATGTTGTGATTTGCCTCTGTGTGATGGTGTACTCTATGCTGTGCTCTCTCTCTCTGTCCTTCACTCGCAATTGTGGTCGTAGGGGGTTGTGGGTGATGTGGGTATGTGTTTTATACTGGATTGGGTGTGTGGGAGTGGTGTGTGTATGTGTCTCAGGTGTGTGTATTTTGAATTATGCAATGTGGATGTGTTTTGTAAAGGTGTGTGTATTTTGACCGCGGCGGTGTGTACCGCCAATGGAATACCGCGGTTGAAAGACCGCTGCGGGGATTTGTGGGTCGGAATGGCATGGGCGTATTTCTGTTGGCGTGACGGTGGAGGTTTGGTCATTTTCCAGTTTCCCGCTGACCTTTGGTGTGGCGGATTTTTGTGGATGTTGGGTTTTTGGCGGTTTGCCAGTTGCGGGTCAGAATGACCGTGGCGGTTTACCGCGGCCACGGCGGTGTTATTGCGTCCTTCTGGCCGGCGGTAAGCGACTTTTACCGCCGAGGTCAGAATGACCCCCATAATGTGAAAAAAGGAACTCGGTTCAAAAAAATTAGACGAAATTGACACATAGATTGTGAGTGGCCTACCTAAATGTACAGTTCCTGGGCACCTGAACAAAGCAGGAGTTAAGCGAACCCTTAACTTTAACTACTGAAAGAAACCAGATGTCTGTCTTAATCCCTTAGCTGCTGTGGTTTTTCCTCCACCAGTGCTGTGCCCTTTCTTTTGCGTTTGGGGCAATTCAGATATAGGCCATCAGAACTTTTTTGCAACAAAAGGTGTCTAGGCCAAATGTGTGTCCCTTTTCCCCACACAAATGGGATTGTAAAGATACTCATGGTTTGTGGATTCACCTGGAGAGAACCGGGAAAATAGTAAAAATATAGAACATTGTTTTTGGAAAAATTGGAAAACCAAGTCTGGTGCAAAAAAGGTTTTCTAAAAATTGCATCAACAAAACGTTTGCTATGCTACGATTACCACCTTTTTGCCTTTCAGGAACAACCAGAGTTGTAAAGAAGCATTTTGTGCCCAGGGTTCATAGGGTTTTAGGATGACAGCTGATCCAAAGCCCAAATAGTGCAGCTACTCACCCTGGCAAGTGAGAGGAGATTGGGAGTTAACCCCCCAAACCTACAGGCCCATATGTCAAAACTATTCCCAAAATAATCTGGATTCCCTTTAGCTTGACATAGTGTTGGGGATGATCTATGCCTTCTGCTCCTATGAGGGCACCGGCCAGAAACACTGTTTGGCTCATTTTGGGGTGGGAGCACTGGGTAGCAGGACCCCACCCCAGCTTTTTTAAAGCATTTTTTCCCTAATGTCTAGGGGGTATATGACCCCACAGGGAGAGCGGATTATAGGTAAATTTGCCAAATTTTCCCCTCCGGTGGGGCACAAAAATGTTGGATCCTTTCTGGGGTGGGGTTATGGCCTGATCCCCGGGTGTACCACCCCAGCTTCTTTTAGAAAATGCTAGCCCTGGTAGCTAGTTGGCTCTGCTCTTCTGGGGAGCCATTGGAGGCACATTTCTCCAATTGCACCCCCATGGTGGCAAGAAAGATGGGTAGAGCACTTGCCCATGCCTTTGGGCCACCTGTCTCCTCCCTGATGTCTAGCAGGCAAATCTCTGCTTTGGAATTGCTTACTTCAAGCAGACGTGTCCGATTACATACATTCCTTCCTCTAGGTACAGACAACACATAACCATACTAAATGAAGAACTAGAGAGTTAAACACAGCATACCGCATGGTTACTAGACACAATAATATATACAAATAAAAATAACCATAATGAGCCGTATGAAAGTGATTATTTTTATGATATATCAAAATGCGATATATTGTGCAAAGAGTGCAGTTTTTTTTTTACTAGTGGCTAGGGGCTTGCTCTAGCAATCCCAAGGTACTCTTTTTAGCGGGTAGTGTGGTCAAGCAGCCCTAGGCTCATCAGAGAGGAGTGTTAGACATCTGCAAATACACACACAGTCAGTAAATGAGACACACAACTCAAGAAGGAGATCCACACTAATTTACAAAAATGACAAGTATCTTTCTTAATGTTTTGGCACCAGAATCAATACAATCAGGTAAGTACATTTTGCAAGAAAAACATTTACAGTTTTGAAAAGTTCTATTCCTGGAAGCTGCAGTGTTATCCAATGAAGGAAAAACAAAAACAGCAAAACAAGTACAGTACAGTGACTTATGAGGCCAATCTGCTGGACTTTAGGAAAATATTGGGCAAGGGTCAGGACCACACCAACAGGTCACACTGGGCGGCACTGGGGCAGCTGGGTGCAGAGGTGTAGTACGGTGTTGTGTGCCAAATGTTACTTTATTCTATTGGTATCAGCCCGGTCGAAAAGATGCTGAAGTTGAGGACTAGGGATCCAGTCGGGAGGAACCAACATGCGGGTTCCAATTCTGAGATGTCCGGGGATAAAGGAACACCTTCAGTACTCTTCTCCACAGGCCAGGGGCACCTGGAGCAGAGGCGTCTGGAGTTTATTTTTTTTATCCACCTGAACACATACGGTTGACGGGACCTGCGTGCAGAGGCTACAAGCGGTGTTGTTGAGATGGGCTTTGTCTTTGGAGGGCTGGGGGACCAGGTTGGCACTGCTGGTCCATTTCAACACAGGCTAGGCAACACAGGTGCAGTGGTGATTTCCGATGTCGGGTTTTCTGTGTCCGGAGTCCTCACAGTAGTTTGGGGGTGCCTGCAAGATGCAGAGAAGCAGCTCTGTTGTTCCACAGGAGTTCCTGTGTCTTTGTTGAAGGCAGGAAGTCCTCTCAGGCTTTTGGATGAACAGAAACTTGCAGGACGAGTTGAGTTTGGCACACATCGGCAGGAACATCAGACAGGCCAGTAGGGCTGGGGCCAAGTCAGGTGCTTCTTCCTCGGGCTTTGCTTTTGAGGTTGTTGGATATCCTCCTCCTTCGTAGATCAGCAGGAATCTGCTTTTCTTGTGCTAGGGGCTCCCGTAAATACTGAATTTAGGGGCTTTTCAGGGAGTGTATGGTAGCAGCCAATGGGCTATTTACCCCCTGGGGTCACTACACCCCCTATGTGACCACTTCCTGAATCTTTTTAACAGGTGGGACACTCATAACGAATCGCAGATTCCAACTTTTTAGAGGGCAGGTGCTAGCTCCATCATTGACTACATCTTTGTCTCTAACTGCATCTTCACATCTTTAATTGACTTTAAGGAAGTCTGGCATGTGTTGAGTGACCACAATCCCCTTCTGGCTGCTTTTAGGTGGTCATCAACCGGGGCTGGTTATGATGACCTTTTTCAGAAACCGGTCCTTCCCATAGCACAGGAGTGAATGGGCTAAGGGAGTCCCAGCGGACTGCCACCATTTTCTTCTATCCTCCTGTTTTCAGGTCTACAGTATCTATTTACATAATGGGGCCTCTGAGTCTAACATCTTGCTTGCCTTTGATAACATTGCTGGTTATATTAAGTCTGAACTTACCACCCCTAATATAGACCATGCGGCTCCGCAGTAGATGGTTCGTCAAGGCATGCTCCAAGGCTCACAGAGCACTCATGGCCTACTTGCACAGGCAGATCAGTGTAAGGGAGGAAGTGAAGAGGGCCAGGGCCTGTTTTTGTATGTCTCGCTCAGAGAAGAAGAAGGATCTCAAGGGGGATCTATGGGTGAAGTTGCTGGGGGCCTGTTCTCTGCAACAAATGCAGAATTTTGGAGGGTTGTGAATCCTTTTCTCTACTGATCAAGTGAGCATGCAGTTATTGACCATCTCTCCCCAGGTGTGGCGGGACCATTTCAGGGCCATTTATGATCTTGCACTTTAACCCGGCCATCGGGGGAGATCCCCTAGTTCGAAACACTCTATTATAGTCCTGATTTTCAAGAAATGTAACAGGGCCAACCCCACATGTTACCACCCAATCTCGTTGGGGTATAGTAAGGTTAAGGTGTTGGGAAGGGTCCTGTTGGACCGCCTTTTCATCTGAGCTAAAGAAAAGAATGTCCTTTTAGAAGCCCAATGTTGGTTTATGGCCAGGTGGGGTACTGTTGACCAGACCCTGAACTTTTACAAATTGATCGCAAATTACACTAGGACAAAGGAGGGGGTGGTTCACCTGGCCTTCGTGGATCTAAGTTCAAACTTTGATAGAGTTAATAGAGCTAAGCTCTGGGCCCCGTTTGCACCATGGGGGTCGAACTAGCCCTGCTCTCCTTCTTGCACACTTTACATCAGCCACTGGAAGGTACGGGCTGGACAGGAAATGAACCCTGCCCCTAAAGTTGAAGAGAGGGATCCGCCAAAGGTATATCCTGGCCCCCTTTCTTTTCACTCTTTATATTAATGGCCTGGACTTGGTTTTAATGGACCCAGGAGTGGACTCTTCGAGTGTAGGCGGTTGTCATCTGCCTGTTCGTTTATATGCAGACGATGCTGTACTCATGTCATGCACCACTAAGGAGGTCATTCCGACACTGGCGGCCACGAATGACGGACGCACCGCCAACAGGCTGGCGGTGCTTCCTGGCCCATTCTGACCGCGGCGGTAAAGCCGCGGTCAGCAAACCGGGTCTGGCGGTTTCCCGCCGGATTTCCCCCGGCTGGGCGAATCCGCCAGGGCAGTGCTGCAAGCAGCGCTGCCCTGGGGATTCTGACCCCCTTCCCGCCAGCCTGTTTCTGGTGGTTTTCACCGCCAGGAAAAGGCTGGCGGGAACGGGTGTCCTGGGGCCCCTGGGGGCCCCTGCACTGCCCATGCCACTGGCATGGGCAGTGCAGGGGCCCCCTAACAGGGCCCCAGCATGCTTTTCACTGTCTGCTCAGCAGACAGTGAAAAGCGCGACGGGTGCAACTGCACCCGTCGCACACCTGCAACACCGCCGGCTCCATTCGGAGACGGCTTCTGTGTTGCAGGCCATCTTCCCGCTGGGCCAGCTGGCGCTAACATAGGTAGGACCGCCGCCCGCCAGAGTAGGAATGAGGGCCTAAGTGTCTACGCACCTCCTCAATCCCTTTGTCACCTACATGAATGGGCTTGATCTCACCACCAACTACTCTAAATCCCATGTTAGGGTTGTGGGCCCAAGGCATATCAGATCCATTTTTTTTTTTCAATCAAGGGTCAGCCCATTGCTAGGGTCAATTATTTTTCGTATTTAGGGATCTTACTGGACTTTAGTCTCTCCTGGCAACCTCTTTTAAAGAAAAACACCATTATGTTTAAATCTGCTGTTAATGGGGTCTGCGTACTGGCAAGGCGCATGGGACATACAGGGCTAAGTGTGTTACTTTGGCCTTTTATGGATGTGAAATCTGGTGTTATGTGTCCTCCTCCCAGCTTCAGCTCACTGAGAACTCCTTCTTGAAAGGTCTTCTCCTAGGCCCCCAAGCATCCCCTCTGAGATGCTCCACGAAGAAGTGGGTTTGAGGTACATCTCCAACCTGATTGGACTGTGCACCCTGCTACTCTGGCTGTCCACTTGGCCAAAGGATGACCTGTCCCTTAATAGGCTCATCCTACGTGACTGCCTGGCTAAGGACAGCATGCCAGCCATTCCCCGGCTTTCATTCATCAGACATACTCTAACTTCTCTGGGCCTCCCAAAGCTTTTTATTGAACTGGGTCATATAGTAAGGAAGGATATTGTATTGATAAACTAGGCCTTTTTTGTAAGGGCAACTGCAGAACAAGAGATCGTGGCCCTCTATAAGTGCAATATGTGCCATTTTATCATGGTGAAAACTGTCCCTGGGAGGAAGCCCTATTTAAATTAGAGATTTCTAATTTTCACTGTAGGTTATTAACCTATGTCAGATTTAACTTGTTCCACCAACTTTTGTTTCCTAAAGGATCCTGATCACAAGGCCCTCATTATGACATTGGCGGTAAGTCCCGCTTACTGCCATGCCGACGGCCGCCAACATACTGCCGGCTTGGCGGTTTACTGCTACCCATATTATGACACACACATAGCAATCCGTCACTATACAGCCACAAACACAAGTCTGCAATCCCAAAGGTCAGTGATAAACTGGCGGTATCCAAACCCATACCGTTATGCCAACAGAACTACACCCACAGCATTTTGACTCACGAATCACAGCGGCGGACATTCAACCGCGGTAAACCATTGGCGGTACATACTGCTGCGCTCAAAATACACACAACCTAACAAAACAACACTACATTGGACAATTCAAACTACACACACCTGACACACATACACATACCACACCCACACCAACATAAAACACACATCCACATTACCCACAACCCTTTACGACTAGAAAGAATTGTTACCAGAGAGCGAGAGACACCAAGAGCACCCAGAGAACCAGAGTCACAGACCATCCACGCACCTTTCAGCACACACCCCACATCACCCCACACACCCTCAAACACACCACACACACTACACCCATGGCACAACAAAGACACCCCAGATTCTCTGAGGAGGAGCTAAAGGTCATGGTGGAGGAAATCATCTGGGTAGAACCACAGCTATTCGGATCACAGGTGCAGCAGACATCCATTGCTAGGAAGATGGAGCTATGGCAGAGGATCGTGGACGGGGTCAACGCTGTGGGACAGCACCCCAGAACAAGGGATGACATCAGGAAGAGGTGGAACGACTTACAGGGGAAGGTGCATTCCGTGGTAGCAAGACAACAGATAGCAGTACGGAGGACTGGCGGGGGACCCCCACCTCCTCCCCCACAACTAACAACATGGGAGGAGCACGTCTTGGCAATACTGCATCCTAAGGGCCTGGCAGGAGTAGCAGGAGGACTGGACTCTGGTAAATCAACTCTTTGCTACTTTCACCCCCCTTATCTGCATGCCATCACATACGCCCTACCCTCACCCCAATTACTCCTCCACCTCACATACACCCCACCATCACAACCCACCCATCCCAAAACCAAGCCCTGCATGCACCACCAATGCATGGACACCACTCACAGCCCTGCATGGACACCCATCACTAAAGCATGCACATTAGAGAGAATCACCTAGCCCACAAAATTACTACTCACACAAGGCAAAGCTGAAAGGGCAATCACAACCACAGAGGGCAACACACCCATGCACAATATGTCACACTCAGAAACAATAACACTGCATTTACATCCCCACAGGTCCCCCACACAATGCCACCTGAGAGGAGGTGCCAGCAACATCCAGTCCCCCCACAGAAGAGGCCCACAGTGATGACAGCAGCTCTGAACACCTGGATCTGGATGACCAACCTGGCCCATCAGGGATTTCCAGACAGTTGATTACCCAGGCACAGTCCCATACCACCACAGAGCCTCTCCCCTTAGGAAACACCAGCACAGCACCCACCCAGTGGGCCCATACCTCTGTCCCCAGGATACGTCAATAAGCAGTGTGTCCACCACTACAGGGACCCCAGGGCACACCACAAACACAGGACGATCAGGGACCTGGGGTCAGTGAGTACACGGTTCAGGGGACAGAGGCACAGGACAACAGGAAAGCTGGGGGGACTGCTGTGCGACAGGGGGAGGACAGGCCCAGGGAACCGACTCTCCAGGAGGCAGTCACCACCACCATTCCCAGGAGACGATGGGCCAGATACTGGACAAGTTGCAGGAGACCCAGAGGCTGCAGGAGGGACAGTGCCTGGGGTTCAGGGAGGACCTGAAGGACATCCACACCACACTGATCACCATTGCAGGGATGCTGGCAGACATGGCCAACACCATGAGGGAGGCAGTTGCCTCACAAATGGTCCCTGTGATCCAGGCAGAAGCCAGAGAGCATTGTCAAGACCCCCTCCAGGAAATAAGACTCTCCTGATTGTCACCCTTGTGTCCCACTCTGTTACCCTGTCCACCTTGAACTGCCATTGCTCCCCTTCCTCTGCCCCCTTGGACAATGCACCTGTGATACAAATAGACTGGACTCTATCCTGGACTTTCTTCCACCATCAAACCAGCCCACTCCACTACCCCCTCTATTTCTTAGCACTTAATTAAACACCATTTAAAAAATACCAGAATGGAGCCTGTCAAATGATTGAACAAATTATTTGTTAAACAAGCTTTAAACACTGCAAAACAACTGTACAGTAATAAATACATAGGAATGACCTATAGTAGGCTGCAGTCAACACACCAGGTGCCAGAGTGGGCACAGATGTCTGAAAGTAGAGATGCCAAAGGGTACAGTAAGTGGCCATAGAATTGGGAGAATCTGCCTGCCATGTACAATGTCAAACACAAAACTGTCAGTGTAAAGTGAAATTACAGTGTCTTACATGTGTGTCACTGGAAGTACTGTCGTATAATTGCTGTTCTGTTGTTCTCATCCACATCCTCTGCCTCCGCATCTTCACTGTCCACAGGGTCCACTGCTGCCACACTCCCCTCTCCAGCCTCCTCCTCCTGAAGAAAAGACACCTGGCATCTCAAGGCAAGGTTATGCAACATGCAGCATGCCACGATGCCAGTAATACAGGGATTCACCAGTGAGATAGAGACAATGAAACCTGGCCTTCAGGAGGCCGAATGTCCTTTCTATTATTCTCCTTGTTCTCCCATGTGCCGCATTGTAATGTTCCTCTGCCCTTGTCCTGGGATTCCTCACAGAGGTCAGTAGCCATGAGATGTTTGGGTAACCAGAGTCACCTGAAAATATCGAGGGATACCTGTTAGCCACAACCTAACCCTTATGGCCAACACTATACCCATGCACCAACATACACTGGGTGGGAACCAGGGCTCACCTATTAGCCACTCGATGTGCCTCTGGAGTTGAGCCATCACATATGGGATGCTGCCATTCCTCAGGATAAAGGCATCATGCACAGACCCAGAATACTTTGCATTGACGTGGGAGATGTACTGGTCCACCAGGCACACTATCTGCACATTCATTGAGTGAAAGCTCTTTCGATTTCTGAACACCTGTTCATTTCTCCGGGAGGGGCGAGGGAGACAAATGCAATATGTGTACCATCGATTGCCCCAGTGATGCTGGGGATATGTCCCATTGCATAGAAGTCAGCTTTCACTGTGGCCAAATCCTCCACCTGGGGGAAAACAATGTAGCTGCGCATGTGTTTAATCAGTGCAGACAACACTCTGGTCAGCACTATTGAGAACATTGGGGGCAAAACGGGGAGCAGCTGGTCAGTATTCCACATTTCCAAACACTACACTGCATTGCATGTTGTGACTGTAACAGTATTTTGTTGGATAGGCCAGAATGGTGCCTATGTGTACTGTGACACAGTTAGGTGCCATGGCCTGCCCCCACCCTGAAATGGCGTCTGCCTGTCCTGTGTGGATGGACATGCAGAAATGAGGTAATGCCGCTGATGTTGTGTGCCACTGCGGGAGCCGGTCGAGTACCGCCGTGCAACTCCTCATTGGTTGTCATTGGGCTCTATGCGTTACAGTGGCGAATGGTGATGTACACCGGCACTGACGGTATTCACCGCCGCGGATGTGACCGCCATTTACTATCTGTTCACTCACTTGGTACCTGACCTTCAACAGGAGAGGACCTACACTGCAAGTGCTGCTGTGACCTGTGTCTGGAACCATGGCTTGTGTCACTGGGGAAAGGGCCCCTGCCTTTACCGCTGCGGAGTTGGAGGGGCTGGTGGATGGGGTCCTACCCCAGTATCGAATGCTGTATGGGCCTCCAGACCAACAGGTGAGTACACTGTAAGCACGATGCAAGGGGCATGAATGCATGGACTGCTGTGTGTGTGGGCCTTGTGTAGGGGGGTTGGTGGAAGGGTTCTGGGCAGCGTAATGCATGTATGGTGGGCAATGTCTGTGCGTAAGGGGATATGAAGGCTATGGTGGGCCATAAGTGTAACAGGCCGGACTGTCTGACTGATAGCTTTTTCTATGTTTATTTTTCCGCAGGTCAGTGCCCATCAGAAAAAGGGTATATGGCGTGTCATCGCCAAGGACGTCTGGACCCTGGGGGTCTACGGTGGGCGGAGCACCCACTGTCGCAAACAGTGGGAGGACCTGAGACGGTGGAAGACAGTGGAGGCCCAGCTGGGGATGGCCTCCCAATGAGGAAGGGGTGCCCGTTGAACCCTGACCCCCCTGATGGCCCGCATACTGGCAGTGGCCTATCCGGAGCTGGATGGGTGCTTGAGGGCATCACAGCAGCCACAAGGGGGTGAGTACAGTTTCCCTATGTACTACTTGCGCATGGTGGGGTGGTCTCCGGGTGGGGGATGTGGGCTTGTGGGTGCCCCTAGGCCAGGTTTGACATTGCAGGGTAGGTCCCATGTTGGGCAGGGGCTGATGAACACCACCTCCTACCAAGCTAGCAGGCATCCACTACTGGGCAGGGGTCTGTGGGTGCCAGGTATGCTGCTATTGGTGATAGGTTTTCCTGTCCATGGACTGGTGACTAGCATTGTGACTGGTAGTGCATTTCCTAGTGCGTAGGGCTGTTCCCTGTGTGTGTGTTGTGTGCGCCTATGGTGGTGTTCGATCAGCCATTGACCAAGTGTATCCTTCCCCCCCTTTTTGTTTTGTCACTCTGTCCTTATGTGCATTAGCATCATCTGGCAGAGGAGCAGAGGCACCGGCGACGGAGGGAGCTGCATCCCACAGGGCCCATGAGGCCGAATCCACTGACCTTTGAGGGCACCTGTGGGATGGAGGGTGAGGGGAGCACCATGGCGGAGACAGGAGGGTACAGTTAGGACACAGATACTTCCTCAGATGGAAGCTCCCTGGTAGTGTTGGACACCTCTGTGCCCACCCCAACTACAGGTACAGCCGCCGTACCAGCACCGCCCTCCCAGCAGCCCCTCATCGAGTTGCCCGTGCCCGCTCACCCAGGAGGGTGGACATCTTCTTCGCCCCAGGCACCTCAGGCCCTGCCCCAGTTAGCCCTGCTTCCCTGAGTGAGGAAGCTATTGACCTCCTGCGATCCATCTCTGTTGGGCCGTCAACCATAGTGAATGCCATTCAAGGGCTGGCAGCCCATTTGCAACAAACAAATGCATTCCTGGGGGGCATTCACTCTGGCATGGCAGCCCAACAGAGATCAATCCAGGCTCTGGCCTCCTCCCTGATGGCAGCCATTGTCCCTGTTCCTAGCCTCCCCCCTCCAACTTCCTCTGCCCAGCCCCATTCCCATCAACCCCAACCTAACCCAAGCACACAGGCAGACTGGCATTCACACAAGACAACACACAGGAGTAGCTCAGGCAAACACAAGCACCACACATCATCCCATAGGCACTCACACAAACACCATCTAGATTCAGACATACAACATCCACTGCCTCCACTTTGTTCCCATCCTCCTCATCCTCTACCTCCCTCCCAGTAGCGTCTCCACTCACACCTGCATGCACTACATCCTCATTCACTACCTCCATCACCATCACGCCTATCACTACACACCCCTCACTGGCGGTCACCACCCCCACATCCATGCACACGTCCCCTGTGTCCTCTCCTACTGTGTCTGTGCCCCCACCTCCCAAGGTTTACAAATGCACGCACTCAGACCCCCAACAGCCATCTGTTGTAACGTGAATCGCAGTCATGCTGTACACGAGCCAGAACGTCCCTTGGCATTCTACTGCGCTTGGGGGAAACGTAGAATGTTGCAGGATGAGGATTCGAGGGATTGACGGTTAGGAAGAAGATGCGAAGTGGATTCAGAGGTACAACTTGTCTGGGGCTGTAAATAAAGAACCTAATCTAAGCTGTCCTGACTCGATTACTACAGAAATTGGCGATGAGCCCTGGACATGCAAAGCAGTAGGTGGGGATTCGTTCAGCAGCTGTGAGGAAACGACCGAACCTAATGTAAGACTTGTCATGTCATGACTAATTTCCCAAGAATTGATGTGTATTGGCCTGCATTGATACCGTATTACGCTTTTAAGTACAAGGGGTGAGTTTAAAATACTCACCAGTTCCTTATAAGGAAGAACCAAGTTCAAGGAACTGCTAATTGACTTTTTGTGTATGTGCGCGCATTCCTATGATCAAGGAATCAGTGTGGAGACGGGCTGTTAGTGTCCATGGTTAACATCCTTGTTGGCAGACAGATACGCTAATTCGCACAGCTGCTGATATTATACATATGTATGGCAATTTCATGCTGAACTGCACAGTTTTTAACAAAAGTGGATTATTATATTGGAACCATTGATTTCACAACCCTGAAATGATGAGTTGTTTTCATGGTACTGTGATTATTCAGGGCACTAAATTAAACTGCTAAATTGTTAATACGGGTGCGGCACCTACTGGGAATTTAATTTCTCGCAGTGAACAGTAAACAAATTAATGTGACACATGCTTTGAATGGATTACAGGTCAACAATTTTAACAGTGAATACTTCTATATATTTCACATTCAATATTGTCACTTAGTAAAAATTGAAGACAACTAACACAATTTTGTGGTTAAGTAAGCTGCAGAAAGTACATTCTATTTAACCTTTTGTAAGTTCAAGCTTCGTAACAAGCATGTGTGCATTAAATACATTAAAGTTAACAAATCCACAACCATTTTTACCTGCGAATGATGAACCCACTATGCCTTGGAAGGAATGGAAAGAATACTTTTGCAATTATATTGACACTTTTGAAGAAGAGAATTTCTCACCCGAGAAAAAAAAAGAAGGTATCACTATATTGCTTAGGTCCAGGAGGGCTTAAAAGTACAACCAAATAGAAAAAAAGCAAGAGGGGAGAGGGAGTAGTATTTTTGCATGCATTGGAAGACCTTGATTCAAATTTTTCACCTGTTGTGTGTGTTGCTGTGGATAGATACAAGCTTTTCCAGAGAAAGCAAGGTAAATCTGAAAGTGCAGATGACTATGTGGCAGCACTTCGTAATCTAGTATTAACTTGTCGTTTTGGATCTCTTCATGAAGAACTCATTCGTGACCAAATTATTATGCATGCAAGCAATCCAAATATTCAGGATCAACTGTGAGTCAATGATGAAGTACCCTTAAAGGAGGTAATGGCTCTGGTAAAGAAAGCGGAACTCACAGGAAGATGTGCCAAAGCAGTTATGGATGAAACACAAGAAGTAAAAGAAGTTAGCCAAATTTTGAGTTCAAAATACAGGAAAGTGGATGAAAATAAGAAAGGACTACAAGAAGACATGAATACCAAACGTAAAGTTGTTGGCGATCTTAAAACTATGAATGCGGGTCAAAAAAGATGTTACAGGTGTGGGAGCACTGTCCATTTAGCATTCTTTAAGAAATGTCCTGCAAGAAATCAAAAGTGTTCCCATTGTAGTGTGGTAGGTCACTATGCAAAGGTTTGCAGAAGGAAAAATAGCAACAACAAAATGAACGTTAAATGTACTAGGGAAGACAGTGACTCCAATTCTGATGATTCCGAGAACACCAATGTACACCATGTTTTTTGCATTGAGTATGACATCTTAGATGTAAACCAAGTTAAGAGGAAGAAATCAATGTGCAAATTGAATGTTTGGGGGATGATGATTAATGTAATTGCAGATTCTGGATCACCCTTTACCATAGTGAATGAAAATGTGTGGAAAAGCAAAATTGTGGGAAAATTGGGCACACAGCTTAACAAATCTGAGATAGTAGCCAAGAGTTATACAGGAAATAGAATTTAATTTTTGGGTTTACGTGAACTAGAATTTCAATTTAAGGATAGAAAGGCCAAGTGCAAATTGTACGTATCCAAAAAGGGACCGTCAGTTTTAGGTTGGGCTGACCATGGTGAACTAGGAATAATATTAAATCCAAACAACCCTAAACCAGTGTTGTCTATTCAGAATAATATCAATGTAAAGAAAGAAGAATGGTTTGAGGCATATCCGGAAGTATTTTCTGGGAAGATAGGGAGGCTTAATGATTTTATACCCAAAATAGAATTAAAGTCTTCAGCGATTCCGTGTGTTCATAAAGTAAGGCACATACCTATGTCCATTAAACAGGAGGTTCGCCACGAATTGACGAAACTGGAGGAGGATGGCATTATTGAGCAAGTTGATTCAGCTGGATGGGTGTATCCATTAGTAGTAGTAAGGCGACCCAATGGGAAGGTAAGATTGTGTGTGGACCTTAGGAAATTGAATAAAAACCTACTAGTTGATCAGTATCCATTATCCCACATTAATGAAATGTTTGCTGCAACAAAGGATGCATGCTGGTTTTCAACTATTGATTTAACATCCGCTTATTATCAGGTGGCCTTACACCAGGATAGTAAAAAATGCACATCTTTCATAACACCATTTGCATGTTATCGATTTACCATGGTACCTTTTGGTTTGGCATCAGCTGCTGCGATGTTCCAGAGGATTATGAATAACCTCTTTAGTGGAATCGATGAGGTGATGATTTTTCAAGATGACATCCTGATTATGGGGAAAGATAAGGAGGAGCATGACAACAAGTTGAAACTAGTCCTAGAAACTATCAAGGAAAGAGGGTTGACAATAGAATATAGTGAGTGTAAATTCACTCAAAATGAAGTGGTATACTTGGGTCATAGTATCAGCAAGAATGGCATTAAACCTAAACAAGCTCTAGTGGAAGCCATCAAAGATGGCCCATGTCCGACTGGGAAAGATGATGAAAGAGCTTTTCTGTGTTTAATCGAATTCTATTCTATGTTCATTATGCATTTTTCAATAAAACATACCATATATGAAAGCTACTCAAAAACAAAACAAAATTTATTTGGTCAAAAGATTGTCAAAATACATTTCAAAATTTGAAAAGGGATATTTGTAATGCACCGTTTCTAAAAGGGTTTGACCCAAAATGCAAAACATTGTTACAACGGATGCAAGCAATAAAGGGTTGGGTGCGATATTGACCCAGTGTGATGATGAGAACAATGAATGGGTTGTTGCCTTTGCATCACGCTCGTTGACTTCAGCTGAAGAAAGATATTCGGTTATGGAACGTGAAACACTGGCATCTGTTTGGGCGTTGAATCATTTTCGTAAATTTGTGTGGGGACTCCATGTATTATTAGGATCGGACCATAAACCTTTGACAAAAGTGTTAACAACGGAAGGCTTGCTAAATGCCTCCCCAAGATTGAGCAGAATGTTAGTAAAATTGTTGGACTTTACTTATGATGTCCAGTATTGGCCGGGGGTCAAAAACAGAGTAGCACATTTTTTAAGTAGAATGTCATTACCTGTAACTGATACAGATGAACTGTTGAACGATGAAAGCTGTCTGGCTGGATTATTTGATGAAGGAATGGAAGGCATTGACATTATGGAATGGAAAAAGGGCTGGAATAAGGATGAGAAGTTACAAAAAATAGCAAGCTACATAAACGAGGGTTGGCCTAACAAAAAAGAACTAGGAACAGATGAAAGAGCATTCTGGGAAATAAGAAATTAACTTAGTTTAGAGAATGGCATAATGTTCTGATGTGGGAGAGCAGTACCTCCAGTGTCTCTTTGGAGAAAGATATTAGATTTATGTCATGAAGGGCATCTTGGAATATCAAAAACTAAACAAAGAGTCAAAAACAAGAATTGGTGGCCGGGTGTTGATGTACAAATTCAAAATAAAATACGAGACTGTATGGAGTGTAATACGTCTGATAAGTGCCAGAAGAAGTTTAAACCACCTCCATCACCCATTACATGCTCCGAGATGTCTTGAGAGAAAATTGGCTTGGACGTGGTAGGTCCGGTGGAATGTAATGAGGGTGAATATAAATATATTCTGGTTGCAGTGGACCATTTGTCAAAATGGCCAAAGATTGAAATTGTGCATAAGGCGGAATGTGTAAGGATCATTACATTTTTAGATGAAATTTTTATGAGAGAAGGTCTACCTAAGATACTAATTATTGACAATGGGCCTCAATTTATTACTGATAAATTTAAGACATTATTTTAAAGAAATGGTATCATTCACAAAACAACATTTTTGTACCATCTAGAGGGAAATGGTTTAGTGGAACGCTTCAACAGGGTCATCAAAGGTTGTACCCGGTTGGCTAAAAGCAATAGTTTGAACTGGGAAAGTGAATTGTATAAGTTAATTTGGGTTTATAAAATTACTCCCAGTAGTATCACTGAAGAAAGCCCATTTTCTTTGATGAGAGGACGTGAAACAATTGACAAAGATCTTGGTTGGTTATCTTCAGTAAAAAAGGCTGA
Organism: Pleurodeles waltl; assembly: GCF_031143425.1. NCBI lineage: Eukaryota > Metazoa > Chordata > Amphibia > Caudata > Salamandridae > Pleurodeles > Pleurodeles waltl. The sequence continues at coordinate 1,458,301,892 of NC_090445.1, read as the reverse complement.
GTGGTCACCAGATCTAGTGAGAATGAAAATCAATATGGCCCAGCTAGCATATAAGGAATGGTATGACAGGAAAATCGGAACCAGAGAGTCTAATGTGAAATGGGGTGATTGGGTTAGAGTAAGAAAGAAAGGAAAGTTTGGAAGGGAGAAAGTAGATTTTCTGAGCCACTCAGAGTGTGGGAAGTGTTCCGTAACAGTTAAATTAAGCGATGGGAAAGTGTGGCATTTGGGCAGAATCGCAAAGTGTAGGAATGACATACAAGCTGAGAGAGAGACAGTCACGAATTATGATTGGATAGAAACAGATAAAGAAGTGAATAGGGAAGTGGCTAATTCAGATACACAAACTGATAAGAGGGTTCAAGCTCCATTTCAGGACGGTAAAACTCCTGTTACTCAAAACTTGCAGAATAATGCAAACAAGAACAGCCAAATCAATACTGGAAGATTTGGTAGAATTATTTCCAAACCAAAAAGGTTTGATGATTTTGTATGTGTTCATACTGCTTAACACCACACAGGCTAGATTGGTTATTAGTCTGATGAGTTAAGTATTTATTCATCCATTGTGTTGTGTTTATAAGAATGTATTTGTATTATTAGTTCATGCATGTAATAGGGTATCAGTTAATAAGTGTATGTTTATTTCAATTGAACATGTAAAAGGGGAAGATGTGTTGTAACGTGAATTGCAGTCACGCTGTACACGAGCCAGCACGTCCCTTGGCATTCCACTGTGCATGGGGAATTCGTAGAATGTTGTAGGATGAGGATTCGAGGGATTGACAGTTAGGAAGAAGATGCAAAGTGGATTCAGAGGTACAATGTGTCTGGGGCTGTAAATAAAGAACCTAATTTAAGCTGTCCCTACTCGATTACTACACTATCCACCTCACAACAGCATCCATCCCATGCACCTGCGCACAAAATCAGCAGACAGACACCTCGTACAACCACTCCCTCTTCATCCACTCCCAAACCTTCACCCTCTTCTCGCCCCAAAGTTCCTGAGAAGCTTTTCCTCTCCACCGTTGGCCTCTTCCCTACCCCCTTCCTCCCCCGTCCTTCGTGTCGGGCCAGGGTGGTCAGAACCCAGGCGAGCACCTCAGCCACCCAGTCCATGGCCACAGTAGTGTTGACAGCTACTGCAGGTGGGAGAGGGTCCAGGGAACCAGCCATCTGCCAAGGGGAAGGGCAAGGAGGCACCACCAGCTGCCAAAGGGAAGGGCAAGGGGCTTGCACCAGCAGGCAGGAAGGACAGGAGGCCTGGGGCTGGGACTGATTCTGAGCCCCCACTACCAACCATGGCGGTTCAGCCATCCAAGGCTGCAGGGGAAGGGCTGGAGCCTCCCCACTCCACTGCCTGCACCGCCAACAGCTCTGCAACCAGCAGCAGCAATTCCAGTGGGCAGCCGTCTGAGGCTGCAGGGGATGGGCTGGAGCCTCCCCCCACCACTGCCTTCACCGCCCCAGCACTGCCACCAGCAGCAGCAGCCCCAGAGGGAAGCCATCCGAGGCAGTAGGGGATGGGCTGGAGCCTCCCCACCACTGCCTGCCACGCCACCAGCACCGCCATCAGCAGCAGCAGCCCAGTGGGCAGCCGTCCGAGGCTGCAGGGGATGGGCTGGAGCCTCCCCCACCACTGCCAGACCTGACACCAGCCCCGCCACTGTCACCACTGAGCAGCCGTCTCTGTCGGTGGCAGTGTGTAGTCCTGCCTTCATGGGCTGTAGTGCATCCTGGACCCTGCAGATCCTGTAGGTGTGACACCCAGGTGAGAGATTGTGACCTTGCACTCCCCAAGTACTGCATCAAAGGGCACAAGGCCCATTCAGAACCAGTGGAAGAAGCCATCCATTCACCGCATCCTTGCCAGGATGAAGCACACTGGGCACAAGGCCCCCTCCAGAACCAGTGGAAGAAGCCATCCACTCACCACATCCTTGCCAGGATGAAGCACACTGGGCACAAGGCTTTCTCCAGAACCAGTGGAGAAGCCATCCACTTGAGAGACTGTGGCCTTGCACTCCCCAGGACCAAGCAGTGGGCAAACCACCCACTTGAGAGACTGTGGCCTTGCACTCCCCAGGACCAAGCAGTAGGCAAACCACCCACTTGAGAGACTGTGGCCTTGCACTCCCCAGGACCAAGCAGTAGGCAAACCACTCACATGAGAGACTGTGTCCTTGCACTCCCCAGGACATCGCACAGGGCATGTAGCCCCCTCCAGGACCAGTGGTGCTGTACCATCTTCGGGCTGAGGTGCCCCCCTATTCTCCCACCCCCTGAGGTGCATGTGTATTTTCAACCTGATGCCCCTGCAGTGTTCTCTCCATGTCGTTGCAGGAGTGAGGTGGGGCCTTGGCCTATGTGTAGTGGCCCTGTGGCCCACGGCATTGAGGACTGGGCAGTGTCCCTCAATTTGTATATATGCATATACTGTTTTGATTTAGAAGCACATATTTCTACTATTTTATCTTATTACTCTCACTTTAATGAATTCCTTTTGTCCTTGCATTATTCCTGAGGGGGTATGGGGTGGATATGTAATGTTATTGCATCTGTTTGTGTGTATGGTGTTGGGGGTGGGGGTGTTGGATGTTGCGTGTGTGTGTGTGTCACTCTCTTTTTCCTCCCCCCTCCCTTGTGTGCTAGGCAGCAATACTCACTGTGGTCATCTTCACCGGTGTTGATGTTCGAAATGCATGAAGATGTATACAAGCTTGGGGAAGATGTGCAACTCGGGCTCCATGGCGTTGTGGTTGTTCCCTGAGTCTCCAGAGGTTAGCCCTTTGAATTCTGTGTTCTGTTTCCGCCGTGCTTTTGGTGTCGTTGGTACCGCCCCAGAAAAGGTGGCGAGTAGGCCTGTCTTAACACAGTGGGTGGAACATTGTTTGCGGTTACAGCAGTGGTGCTTGTTGCTATTGCTGTGGCGGTCGGTGTGTTAAAATGGCTGTCTGTCTGGGCGGTTTCCGCCGTGGTCATAATTCCATTTCTTTTACTGCCGGCCTGTTGGCGGTATTACGCCGCTTTATCACTGACCGCCAGGATTGTAATGAGGGCCAAAGTCTTGGACCTTCATGCATATTCCTGTGATGATATCTCTCACCCTGACACTTTCAACATCATCATGAAATGCCCAACAACCTTTGGTACAAGTTTATTTGGCCACTCATTGTGGCTTTGAATTTTAGCCAAGTGAGGCCTGCTTTTCTCATTCTCCAATTTCTAAAACTGGCCACTATGTGCTGTTTTCTGTCTCTTTTCTTATCTGGATTTATGCATGGGCACTGAATTTTTGTATGTGTTTTTAGGTGGGGTTTTGCTCTTTTTAGCTTGATTTTATGCTGTGATTTTGTTATGTTTTTGGTTTTCACAGTTCACTATTTGCTTCTTTTATACCTGTTATTTGTAATTTGTAGCAGAAGTGATTTTTTTTCTGTGTATTTCATTATGTATACTTTTGTGATTCTCTGGAAGAATTAAATAAAAGTTATACTTACTTGTTGTACTGATGTTATTGTTCAGAATAAGCCTCCCTGTTTGTTTTGTTTCCTATTACTTGATGGTTGACGTCCTTCCAAGAGGGCTGATACACATAGGCATGTCACCTAAATGTTCTTGCTTTACTATCTCCAGAGATATGCCTCCTCAGTCGGCATCAAAGTCTGGTAGAGATGAGAGCAGGGGAGGCTGAGCAAGGCTGGACCGGCTGGACCGGGCATTGGGCATTTTTCCTCGGGAGGCTGAAAGAGTGGGGAGGGGGCCACCTTTGTTACTGTGGGCCAGTTTTGTAGTAGTACAGAAGTTTTAAAAGCACTACACAGTTCCTTGCATATCCAACAATTTCAGGCAACAAAAAAGTGCCAAGGTAACTGGTGATTAATATACTTGTTGGAAAGAGATTGGATTTTGCCTATTGGCAATTGTGACTCATCTATGATAGCACAGAGGGTTAATATGCCTGCTGCAAGAACATGTACTATGCAGATCACAGAACAGTATTTTATGTGCATAGCTTAGTGGGATACTGCTTTTGTCACAAAGGGGCAGATGTTTCAATCCATTTTGCATTCTCAAACTGTGTGAATCACAGAATTTGGCTCTTTGCGAATGCAAATTAGTGGTCTGCGATGCATGAAAGGCATTCGCAGGCCAAAAATAAGGAATCGTAAAAATTGTGTAGCCAGGTACCCAGGGAGCACACATGATTCATACATCTTTCGTCACAGCGGGATTCACACAAGACTGCTAGCTGGGGAGTTTGGTGAAGGATATCTACTAGGTATTGTCCCTCTGTACACTGGTGCATTGATGGCGTTGTGATGTCAGATGGCTCACTTACTCATTATACCCTCTGTTCCTTCCAGGAGACAGTGCCTAAGCAGTGCGCACCTATATGATGACGCCCTACCTAAATGCTACAACACCAGCAGAACGGAGATACAATTCAGCACACAGGGCAACCCGCAATGTGGTTGAGCACACCTTTGGCCTGCTGAAGAGTCACTTCTGGTGCATCCACAAAAGTGGAGGGGCACTACAGTACAGCCAGGACACGACCTTTAGAATAGTGGCCACATGTGCAATCCTGCACAATATAGCTACCACCAGGAGCATGCCTGTGGAAATATCTGATTCAGACTCAGAAGAGAATGATGATCCCATACCCCCCCTACAGCCAGCAGACAGGACCAGTGCAGCAGAGGGCAGGCAAAGGCGTGCAGACATCATGCACAACCATTTCAGATGTAAGTAATAACAACACAACTTCACTGACATGTGTACTGGTAGTTAGAACCTTTATTACCTTAACGTCAGGTAACATAAGTGTCATTAGCAAAAAAAATAAACGTGTCATAAAATAAGCAATTAACAGTGTCTCACTATTTATTCATAGTTCACTGTAAAACAAAAAAAAGCAGACAGTCCCCGGTGGCCATTACAGTCACTTTTTACGGCCACGCAAGCCACTCTTTGGTATCTGCCTCAGTGGCAGTGCTGTGCCTGGCACTGCGACCCCTAGGATCTGTAATTGGCACTTCTATGCTGTTGAGGCTACATAAGTCCTCAGTCACCCCTAGGCCAAGTTCACTGGGTGTAGCAGAGCGGTTACCTAGCATAGTATCCAGCACATTCGTTATCTGGACCAGTCCCTGGGCTACATCCCTACTGCTGTGTGCTGCCTCCACGTGTGCGGCCACAGCACGCCGCGATATGAGGGCCGTAGATGTTGCAAGGCGATTGACCGATCGACAGAATCCAACAAACATGCCCATGAATTGCCTCTCATGCCTGCGGTGGCTGACTCTGTCATGCCTTAGCTCTGTGCAGAGTTCCCTCACTGCATTGGTCAGCTCCCTGTGATCTGTCCCTCATGCAGCTTTGAAATGTTAGAATTAAGGCACTCCAACTGCCGATGCAGCCCCCCATGTTGGCATTGTGTGCCTGCATCTGCCTATGCATTGCCTTTATCTTCTTATTTTGCAGGCGCTGCAGTTTCAGCATAGAGGATTCCAGGCCACCGAAGACTGTTGGGCCCTCTCCTGCTTCCACGTGCTGTGTGCCTGCATACCGAGGCCTCCTGCGGGGTGTTGAGTTACGCTGAGGCTGGGACTTCTGCATTAGAGTGGATCTGCCGTCTGGGGATGGAGTGTGGCCGTCATCCTGCATGTCATCTGAGTCCTGGCTCAATTCGGGGAGCGGTATAGCCCTTGCCCTGCGTCTGATAGGCGCAATAGTCACTGACTCACTGGTGTTGGAGTCTGATGGAGGGTGGGTTTCAGCATCCCCCACAACGGCACATGCTGATGCTGCTGGGCCTGGGCCATCTGCAACGACAATGTGCAGAATGTCATTTATGTATGTATCACCAGAGGTTACACAATGGTCATAAATGTACATTTACATCATATCACTATGTAGTAGGTGCTGTGCTCTTCTGGGTGTCGCTCTAATTAATTACATTCTATGTGCTACTTTCAGCTCTGGGTTGTGGACTACCACTCCCATAAGGCATTGTTGTGCAGCTTCTAAGATGTGGAATGGACTACTTATCACAATGCTTTGCACTAATTGCTAATTCCTAAGGAGCATTAGTACATACACATATGGGGTTACATTTCAATATTGCATTTACCTTTACTGGTGCTTGGTGTGCCGGATGTGTCTATGTCAGTGACCCCATTGACAGCTTCTGGGAGGAGTGTCGACTCCACCAGGTCTTCCGTGGGGGTGGAGGGTGTTTCAGTGGATGGTCCGCATCCTGTTCTCCTTGCCTCCTGTAGTCTTCTGGCCACCCTCTCCTTGGCACGGGAACGCAGGTCGTACCACCTCTTTTTGATCTCCTTCACTGAGCGCTGTGAAACCCCCACAGCACAGATTTTTGTTTGTATGTCCGCCCAGAGTTTGCGCTTCTCCCTCTCAGGGACCTGGAGTGAGCTCTTCCCGAACAGCCGGTCATGGCTCCTCACCACCTCCTCAGTGAGCACCTCCAGTTCCTGCTCACTGAACTTCAGTTTTCCCTTCCTCTCTCCCTTCTCCTTTCCATTAGCAGAATTGGCCATGGTGATGTGCAGTCTTGGCTTGTTCACAGACTTGCTCCTGTGGCTGGGCTGTGTCTCTCTCACTGCTCCTTTGGGTGTAACACCTGCAAACTGCCTGGGATGACTCACTTCCTGCTTGTGATGTCATCAGGCTCTGCCAGGTGTGTGTTCTCGCAATTTGCGATTTTCAAATACCGAATCGCAATTTTTTTGCGATTCGGTATTTGGGCCTCGCAAATTGCATTCGCGATTTTTAAGAAATCGCTAATTCTGAATCGCAATTATGTTACATTGCATATTGCGACTCAGAAATAGCGATTTCTTAAAAATCGCTATTTGCGATTCGCAAAGGGGTTTGTTCATACATCTGGCCCAAAGTTCCATTTGGTAATGTGCATTTCAAAAGCTTCAATCATAATCTAGCACAGTGACCTATAAACTGCCATCAAAGTGCAGCGTACAAAATGCCTGGTACGGTTAAGAAAGTTATGTTTTTTCCATAGTTTTTGATTATCCTAATCTTGCTAAAAAAGGGTTTGTTTGGGTAGAAATAAATTATTAGTTAAGTGAACACTAACCATTGTGTTACGTTCTGTAACCTGAGTTTATGCTTCCCCAGACCAAGCACTCTTAAAAAATGCCTATCAGTATGGATGACATGTGGCACTGTTAGAGGGTGATGGTGAGAGAATAATTGAAGAACTCCAATAAAGTTTGCCGTATCCCGATGCATTGTAGGGTCATAATTTCCTATGCTTTAAAAACTAATACAATTGAATATTAATGAACAATGTTTTGTAGAATGCACCATTTTCGCCAATTTTTCCCAGATTTTCTGGGTGGGGGGAGAACCCCCACGCACCATTGTAGTGGTCAGTGTTGCTCGCTATGCATCCCTATGGGGGCTGGTGAAACAAAATTTGGCAGGACTGCTTTGGGGGCTCATTCCGGCCCTGAGTCCGAGCTGCACAAAGATTGCAGGGTGACAACCAAGCTTTCTTGTGCACAACTGTGTTTATGTTTGTATATTTATTTTGCTTACTCCAGCACTGCATCCTGTGTCTATCGTTTCAGCTGTCTTCTGCCTTTCCCTCTCTCCCTCTGCTTTTGTTTTCGAACTCCCTCATCTACCCCTCGCTGGCTCCCCCACCAGCCTCCCTCACTTTTCTTCACTGTTTCTCATGACTATCTCTCCCTCTCCCCTTCCTGTTTCCTCTTACTTCCCGTCTTATACCTCATGACATGGCGCCTCAATCGATACATAAGTGTATGTGTCACTGATATCCTTTATCAATATTAGACACGCCCAGTCTAAACCTCCACCCTCTGAAGTGCTGCAGCACCTGCTATGTACAAAGGAGCATCTTTTAATATTCAGATTATCTCCAAATGACAACTAAAATACTCCACTCACTGCTGTGTCGGAAATGAAACTCCACCAGACATCCACCGTTCTATCGCAACATTAGGGAAAACAGGTCCTCAGGGACAATAATGCATTTCCTTTGTTTATTTTGGCGAAAATCACCATGCCTGTGAAGGAGCACATGCCCTCTTCAATACATTCTGTAGTAAATCCCTGCAACTTTCACTTCAAGTCACTACATTAATGATATTAATATCTTTATTTTACAATCGATTACAAGGCCGAACTTCAAAACACGCTTAACGTGACCCTTTAATTGTAGAGGCTTCTCCATAGTAATGCACACGAAAAAACCTCATGAATGACAATAGGTTAATAGACCAAAGTGGGGAGAGTTTTCTTAAGGTTTACAAAAAATCCTCATTCACTAATACTTGGACAAATGGCCACTGTATTGTGCTTCAGAGCAGTCTGTCATGTAAGTGTGCGCTTTAATTTCATTCTGGCATTCACAACAATAGCATTTTCTATGGTTCATTGCATGGATAGAATCGAAAATTACTTTATTCCGTTAGAGGCCATAAAAGCAAATACAGATGGATTAGAGAAAAAAGATAAACACATTCATTCCAAAAGAATTAAACAGACAGAACATTACAGCATTACCGAGCTCACAGAACGCTTCCTTATGATAAGCGCACTCTTGATAACATTTAAAACAGTATCGCATTTATCAGGTGAAGGACATTTCTGTAGATATGCCAAGGCAGCATGATGTCTGATAGCAGTGCACACATGAAGTAACAAAAAACATATGCGTGGAACACTAAAAAGTTTGCAAAATATTATAAAGTGGCTCATGCTTTGAGGTTGGGAACCATCCCCATAGTATACAGATAGCAAATCAAACCGCCTGCTTTGTACCGGAAACAGAGATAAAAAAACATAAACATTTTGACATCCAGAGTTTTGCACAGATCTCTGAAGGAACTGCATATTTTACTAGCAGAGAGATAGGTAGCTGATATACTTTAAATCAAGAACACTCTACCTTGCATTAGCATGCAAGGTGACAACAACAGATGATCTACGTAGTTGTGGTTGTGTGCCATTCCTAGCTTACAAAATCCTCAGTTGGTAGCTCTTGATTTCCTCAGAGACCATATTTGTCATCATGTTTTAAAATGCAGTTGATGCTCTATGGCCCCCTGTTAGGTAAGTCACATCCTAAAAATAATGCAGTGATTTTTGTATTCACATGCTGGATATGACAGAGTAAAAGACACATGGTTCAATATAGAAGTGTGTAAAATAGCAATTTTTTTGGCAACATTTGGGAATATCAACGGGAAACGTTGCGAAGCTCGAAAAGGTATTTTCTCTGACTCTTATGCCTTAAAATTGCGACTTTACCCACATGAAATTCTTTAACATTAGGAAAATGGTTCTGTATAACATACACTTTGCCGAAAACAGATTGTGGATTTTTGTAGTGTGTTGATTTACATTTTTTCATGCTCTTATGTCATGCTTCTTTTAAGAACGTTTGCACCATGACGTTTGGAATGCTATGATGCATGCTCGTTCCTTTTGTTTGAGAACGTTCATCTCTGGTTGCTAAGTGAGAGTCAAACGTTGACTGACTTTTAACCTAGACTGGCAGAGATGGCGGTGGTTCTTTGTAATATTCAGCTTGGTGAATAAACTACTTCGTATTCCTGCCATTCCACTTGAAGATGCCTTTATTTGGTTACCCGCCACTACATTCTGGGACCAGGAGTGGGGTAAAACCAAACCCTTTCGAATTGCCCAAGACGTATAAAGAAAAAATGATCAGCTGAAACTGATAGTGAAAGAATATTTTTGACTATCTACCCGCCCAATGTACCAGCTTTCAGTGATGATGGAGTGGGAAATATCTACATTGAAGCCAAGGAAAGATTGAGAAATCAGTTCCCTGAAGAGGCTAGTGTACTTGGAAAGACACTTTTAAAAAATGCAAACAAGCAAATGATTAATCAGTTGAAGAATATGTTGCAGCAGTAAGTGTCCTGGCTGTATCGTGTGAATTTAAGAACTCTGTTGATATTTACATTAGGGATCAGTTTGTTTTCAACTTTTTCTCAAAGAGAATGCAGGAGAGACTACTTACTTGCAGGAATCCTTCTCTTTCAGAAGTTATAAACATTGCTAAAAGTATTGAACGATCTATAGTTTCCACACAGGCGTTGGCCAGCCATGAAGGGCACTCACCAGTATCATACATTTCTGAGGAGAATATAATTTCGGCAGTCAGGAACAGAAAAGATAGAAAGAACTAAAGCTTTTGTTATTGTTGTGTTTCCAGGAACCACATAGGCAACAATTCGTCACATCCTGCCATTGGCAAAAAGTGTATGAAATACAACAAAATGGTCATTTCCAAGCTGTTTGTAGAGCTCAAAATTCTGGAACAAATGTTAGAATGCACAACTTTGATGTTCACACCTGGTAACACCAATACGTATGATGCTCAGATTCAAGATTGTTCCAACAGGTTCACTAATGTGGTCCTCAGTATTAATAATGATCAGAAGCATGTTAAAGTAAAAGGTCCAGTTTGTCAAACCTTGACAGGTTGTAAATCTCTCCAGGTCATGGCAGATTCCGGGGCACCTATCACTGTTTTAGCTGACAGCAATTTCTTCTCTTTATGGCCCACCACTTTCAAACATTTAAACCCTGTCATTAGCCCCGAAGCATTTGGGGATAAAGACATTGATTTACTTGGTTACTTTCATTCCCTACTACAAATATTGAGTAGAAGTATTTGGACCAAAATATATGTTGCAGTTATTGGTAGGAATTTGGTTAGTTGGATGGACTTAGCCAAGTTAGGAATTCATCTCAAACCAGGCCATGAGAATCCCATTGTACTTGGAGAGCTACCTATCTTGTCTATCGAAACTGATACTGGTGTACTACCTAGTATGATTTCTAAATTTCTAAATGTTTTCAAGTGTAAGATAGTTGCTGTATGAGGATTTGAACACAAGATCAGGCTAAAACCTAAAGCCAAGCCAGTTCTCCACAAGGAAGACCAGTCTCTATCAGTGTCCATGAGAATTTAAAAGAAAGTTTTGGAAAACTTAAACCAAGAAGGAATTATTTCCCACACTGAGTCTTCTGAATGGGTCTCCCCCATTGTTCTTGCTAGGAAAAAGACAGGGGATCTTCATCTATGTGTAGATCTGAGGTCACTTAATAATAACATACTAATTGTCTACCATCCATTGCCTTATATACAGGAAATGCTTGCCAATATAGCAGAGGCCAAATATTTTTCAGTGACTGATTTACAAGCTGCATACCATCAGATAGCTTTGAATACTGAATCCTAGGAACTCAGTACATTTTGGTCTTGCCTCTGCAGCAAGTGTCTTTCAGGGGGTCATGGACATTCTATTCAAGCATTTAAGCAATGTGCAAGCTTTCCAAGACAATATTTTTTTTTTATCAAAACGAGGGACGAACATCTTATTGTCTTGGTAAAGGTGCTTAGTATTTTGAATGGTAGAGGAATTACTATCAAACCTGAAAAATGCAAATTCTTGGTCCAGCAAATTGATTATCTTGGTCATACCATCTTCGCTGAGGGTATCAAACCCACATTCTGCAATGTTAAAGCCATACTTATTGCTCCTGCAAATACTGACAAAGATGCTGTAAGATCGTTTTTGGGTTTGTGTGAATATTACGCTTGTTTTATACTCAATTATGCTTCTACTGTTCAACCCTTAAGAAATGTACTCAAAACAGGTACTGAATTTACTTGGAGCACAGATGTTGATTTAGCTTTTGCCACCATCAAAAATATAGTGGTTAAAGCTTCTGCTTTAAGTCCTTTCATTCATAGTCAGAAATGTTTTATTACCGTTGATGCCAGCATGAAAGCAGTTGGAGCTGTGTTTGGTCAAAAAGTAAACTGCAAGGAAATCACCATAGCATTTGCTTCAAAGGGTCTTACGGAAGCAGAAATGAATTAAGGCACTATTGAAAGTGAGGCATTGGCCAGTGTCTGGGCTGTCCAGAAGGTTAAGACACTCAAACCATTACCTGCGTGTAATAACATTGTAGAAGATTACGACTGTGTTGTTGCAACTACAGTATTGATACTGTGTCTAAACTCAAAGGGGCTATTTCTGAGAAAGAGTGGCTGAAAGCTACTGTCCAAGACGACGTTGGATTTTGTACAAAAAGTTTGGCCAACCATTTGAAATTTAACTAATTCTCTTAAACCATTTGCTCAAATTTCTGCAGAGCTCTCTTGTGAAAAAGGTATTTGTATCAGGGACGGTTGTTTTGTTCCTCCCAGTGGGTTAAGAGAAAAAGTAATTGCATTAGCACATGAGAGCCATTTGGGTATCATTGCCACTTGCCAGAAACTTAGAAAACACTATTGGTGGCTGCCATGAACAGTCATGTTACATCTTTTATTAATTCATGCTCCCAGTCCATAGTTTCTGACAAGCAATGGAGGACCGTTGGAAAAACACTTCATTCTGTTCCATTACCTGATCAACCATGGCACAAAACTACCTTGGATTTTATGGGTCCATTTTGTTTATTGCCATATAACAGCAGATTTTTGATCATTCTGATTGATTACTATTCCAAATGGATTTATTATTCATTTGTGGAAATGGCCACCACTCAATCAGTCATTCATTTTCTTGAAGACGTTTTTTCTTTGGAGGGAATTCCCAAAGAAATCGTAATGGACAATGGGACTCATTTCATTTTCAACAAAATGAAAACCTTCCTTACCATACACAATATTAAACACCTTCCGGTAGCTTTGTACAGTCGGGCTGCCATTGGATTGGTAAAAAGAGCGAATTGCTTTCTCAAAGAAGGCATTCAATCAGCTCACCTCCTCTGGCATTGATACAATGAAATTCTTAAAAGATAAAATCAATGCATATCACTCTACACCACACTCTACAACAGGCATTTCTCCTTTTGAATTGTTGAAGGGGAGAAAGAGCACATAAAGAGTTTTACCTTGTTGGTTAGACTCTGTATGTGGCCATAGGCATGAACATTTTGACCAAAGATCTTCGTTGCAAGAAATGGTACACGCGAAGCAACTTAAACAAAACAGTATTATGATTTTAGTAACATACTAATGAAAGACATTTTGAGGTTGGCAACTGGGTACTTATTAAAAACCTTTCAAAGTTAAAAAAGAGGAATCTCAATACTATTCTCCTCTTAAAAGTGAACGTTTTGCCAATAATGCAGTGCTTTTATGTGGGAAGGGTTGGTGGAATAAAAATAGACTTGTGCCCGCATCTGATGCACCAGTGCAAATGTACAATAGAACACATACAGCACTTGCTCCAGAAAATGATTCCGATTCCATTGTTTATGAAGCTGACAATTCCAGAAATGATAGCAAATCTGCTCTATCTGCTCCTAATGGTCCTTGTGCCAGTGTCTCTAGAGTGCTGGATTCTGAAAATTCTCAGATGTTGGAAAACATGTTACAGATGTGGATGTAAATTCTAAGTATCCAATTTCTTGATAAAATAATTGCCTGTAAAGCTTTTAGATTATGACCTGAGCTAATTTTTGTTTATGGAAGGGATTTGATGTAGTGTGATTTGTTGATTTACATTTTTTCATGCTCTGGTGCTGCACTTCTTTTAAGACTGTTTGCACCGTGACATTTAGAATGTTATGATGCATTCTCATTCATTTTGTCAGAGAACGTTCAACTCCGGATGCTAAGTGAGTGTCAGTCGTTGACTGGCTTTTCACCTAGACTGGCAGAGATGGCCCTAGTTCTTTGTAATATTCGGCTTGGTGAATAAACTACTTCGTATTCCTGCCATTCTGCTTGAAGATGTCTTTATTTGGTTCCCCACCCAAAAAGTTTTTTTTTTTACTATACAGTGCAATTATTTTTAGAAAAACTTTGAAAAAAATGACATTGTTGAATTCGATTACTGCATAAATTTGCAGTGTTTGTTTGGGGTGAAAGTGATAGCACGAGGCAGTGAAAATTATGACTTATTACACAACAAAAATTTGCTCAATCTACGTTCCACTCCTTTAATTGAAACTGTAATTTGAAATGAAAGCAACATTTTTGTTGCATTATTTTGGACGGATCTACTTTACTAAAAGTGGTCAGCTGTATCATATTTCCCTATTTCGGCCACCACAATGGCACTTGTTACTCATATTTTCAACCAAATCTGGATTAAAATTGATACAGTAATACAAATATTATTTCCGAGAAGGGTTTTCTGACTACATATTCACCTGCTACAAGCAAGTGGATTACGTGCCAATAAAACGGCCTAAGGTTCAAAATTGCATGATGAAATGGGAGCAATGGGCCAGTTTCTTCAAATCACTGGGGAAGAGGGGAGCATTACCAACCACTGACACTGTGCGTAGTGTGAAAAAAGCTGCTTTATTGAAAGCAGGTGCACCTAACAATAAACCCCTGAGCCCTTGCCTCACCCCTACCCAACCCAACCCTCTCCGTCCCCACTTATCCACTGCTATACTGTACTTCCTCACATTGATATGAGTGATTACTAGATTTGAAGCCCTTTCCAGTTTATTGTAATTCTTGAACCTGTAATTAATGTAATCTGTTAACAAACGTTTAACTCCCTGCCTCGTCCAGGTGTGCTCTGGTCTACCATTCTTAACCACCTGGACTGCCGCTTTCAACAACCATGAACTTCTGTAAACCATGGCAATTTGACAATCCACTGCCACTGGACCTGCTTTCAATCGACTACCTTAACAAACTCAAATAAATGTCCCATAGTGCACCTTTCAACAACTAGCTAACCATGAAATAAAACCACTAAAAGGATGGCCCCCTGAAAGGCTATCCATTGAGGGGGTGGGCGGAAGGGGACAAAATAATTCTGTTGCTCAGCCACCATGTATACTAGATAAAATGATGGCTGGACAACTAAAATGGCAGGTATTTACCCATGGGCTACCTCGTAGCCCACATAGCCCAAATAGTCCAAGCAGACATGGACTACTCCACTTCCCCAAATGTCCCGGAAGGAAGATCCCCCTAGGGTTGCTGCCCACCCCACTTAAAATCCTCTTGGGGAAGAGGGGAGCATTACCAACCACTGACACCATGCGTAGTGTGAAAAAGGCTGCTTTATTGAAAACAGGTGGAAATAACAATAAAATCCTGGGCCCAACCTCACTATACATAGTTCACCTATGTTACTCATCTCCCACCCCTGCCCAACCCCCCACTTATTTGCTGCAATACTGTATTTCGCCACATTGATTTGAGTGATTGCTAGATTTAAAGTCCTTTCCAGTTTATTGTAACTCTGCACCTGTAACTAACAGAATTTGTTAACAAACGTTTAACTCCTGGCTTGTCCAGGTATGCTCTTTTCTACCATTCCTTAACCACCTGGACTGCTGCTTTCAACAACCATAAACATCTGTAAACCATGTCAATTTGACAATCTACCGCCACCAGAAAAAGGCCCAAGCTTTTTTCTGCCACACCGGACTCTCTGTCTCCTAATGCCCTGCCAGCAACACCTTCAAATTGTCTCTGATCTGGAAAAGATAAAGCTCTATCGCCAGGAATGATTAGTGGACACCATCCCCTGAATCTTCGTACCGCAAGTCTGAATGATCTAACACTGTAATACCCTTTTCCATTCAGAAAGAGTGCATCTCCTTATTAATCTTACATCTTGATCTCTCAATTGCTGCCTGCCCCACTGCCCCTTGCCAAATCCTCTGTGGAAAAACACTGTCCATACCAGATGGCATACAGCCCATTGCTGTTAAGTTTCCCTTAAATATTTCTTCATTCTCTTATTGAAAGCCAATCCATTTTCCCTCACCATGCCGTTTTCACCCAAGTGCAATAACAATAAATCTCGGCACATTCTCCTCATCATTAGTCTCTTTTAACATGGCAAAAATTCTTCCAATTGCATCCACCATTTTCCTTGCCACTGCACGTGGTACATCTATGAATCGAGGCCCAGGTTGGCCCCCTAAGAACTTTGGTTCACTTGTTTCTGGGCCCATGTTATAAAGGAGTGTCCCCTTTGCTAGATAATCAAACCAGAGGACTCTGGGCTGGGAACCGAACCTGCAAAATACAAACACAACAAGTTGAAAAACATATCTCTGTTTCAGTTAACTTCTCCCTTTCTCACATACTGCTGAAAGCTATCCGATACCCATCTTCCCACCCTCATGATCCCGTTCCTGCTCCATCCCTTTTCATCCAGCTTCTATAGCCATGCCTAGTCTAAAGGAATGGGTGCCAAAGGCAGAATAATCTAATCCCAACATCAAGGTACTAAAAATAACCATTTCCCCCAGATTCTGGCATATTTTGGGTAAATGCTGTAGCACCATACTCAATAGTTCCAAGTTCACTGGTCTCTTAGTTGTCCCTGTTCTGCTGATTTCCCTGGATCACCCCTCCAGAATTCTCTTGCCCAGTTCACCTGCAGAGGGAGCACACCCCTACATCAGCTTGCCCATAAATACAATCCCCACCAGTTTTCCTGACATGGTAACTCTTGATTGCCTCTTCTCGACCAAAAGTCAAAATATACTGCACCACATCTTCCACTCTTGCCTAGTTTTCCCATCGCCTTCGAGCACTATTCCTTAGAAATTCTGTCCATGTCTGCATGTATGCTTCCTGCATGGAAACTGTTAACGAGTTTTCCACCAGCTGAAACATCCTCTGTCTCATGTCTTCCATTAATTGGCTGGTATCTGGGTCTTGACGGTCTCCGCGTCCATGGGCAGCCCATGGAGCCTCTCCGAATGTGTACGAGGCAAAGCATCCGCAATGCCATTGTTCACTCCTGGAACTTGTCATGCCCTAAAAGCTATGTCATATCGCAGGCAACCAATTACAAAAACCTGCAGCAACCTCAGCACCTGTCTATCCTTGGCAGATTATGGTTCACCACTTGAACCACTGCCAAGTTCTCTACCCTGAAAACTACCCTTTTAAGGGGCCAATTCTGTCCCCTAAACCATCACCCCTACTACTAGGGGAAAGAAGTACAGAAATGCTAACCTGTACCCACCCCATTTCTACTCAAGGGGCCACTCTTCTGCACACCATCTGCCTTGACAATAAATGTCAAAGCCCTTTCCTCCCACTGCATAGCCCCCGTAATTTATCTGTGCCTTCCTAATAATGTCCATGTATTTAAACAATGCAACCAACCTCTCAGGATGTTTCACAATAAATGCTGGCATATATAAGGAAGGCCACCGTCCAGTTTCCATTTGTTACTGGCACTTTGGGCCATTTTGCCAGCTCATATTCTTCCTCTTTTCCTTCATGACCAACAGAAGGTCGGTCCACAAGGTTTAGATGTTCCCATGTAGGGAAGTTTCTTTATCTTCAGTTCTTTACTTTCCAGTGGTTCACCTTTACCCTCGAAATCCACCCTTACCCGACCTGCCCTTCCCCTGGATCTTCTGATGCTTGTCCTAGTCCTTTACTCCCTTTCTCATCCTTCTCCCCTACCTCTAAGCCTGTTTACCCCCTACTTCAGTCCCTCCCTGCAGCATCCATCACATATACACCTTTTCTCAGGCGTGCCTCCCCGCACCCTAAAGGGTCCTTCACATTCACCGCAACTGACACCATCTTGCCAGCATAATCACCATGCACTGTGACCTTACCTGCAGCCAAGGCCAGTGGCTGTTCGGAGCCCACCGTGTCGCCATTTGCACTTGCTGCGGTGCGACCCAGTGCCTGCTAGGCCTCCCTGTAGTACCTGACCCCTACAACATATGGGTGACAGAATCATGAGAATCCCCACCTCACCCATACCCCTCCAACCCCCCCAGCCACCACGTGGCCTCTGCACCCTGAGCATCACCATAGCCCTGCAACTCTCCTTCTTCCAGGCTCTCTTCCTCGTAGGCAAGCATTGCGTGATCGCATTCATTCTCACCCCCTGCCCATGATGGCTTCACCAGCGCCTCCTTGTATAGCAAATCATCTGTTGCTAGCGCATGACAGTGCCCTTAACCCTTCCCACCGTACCACTCTGCTGGTGCTGGACATCGCCCCCTCAGCACTGTGTTGTTGGAGGTTGCTCTGAACCTCCATCTTGCGGCACTGGGAAAACTTCCCTTGTTCTCCTCATTGCCTCCATCGCCATGTCCCTCGCTGTAGTCTGGCTAGCTGCCCGGGGCCCCGCCTTCTCTTCTTCTTGGGGCTTGTAAGCCACACAAAGCTCTTCTGATTCAGCTCCATCCTGGACAACCACCTTCTGCAAAGGCGAAAAGAGGCCTGGTGAACTGGCAAACTCCTCCCCTACACACTCCCATGGCTGCTCCTGTGGTTAATACCCTGCACCATATTCCAGCACAGAGTCTGAGCCCATCTTTCATGACCCCACTTGATAATCCAGAGAGTTCCTGACCACTCCTAGATCCCTGAGTACTGACACCTTTCCTGCTTCCCATAAACCTTCTGAGGGGGCCTGATGTGAAAATCCTGCACGCTTTCTCTTCACTCTCCTCCCCTTCCCCACAGGTATCTTCTTCTTCCTCTCCCACATCACGCCAGTCAAGGAGGGCTGAGACTAAGACAGTAGTAGGGTCTTGAACCTGTGTACTTCCTGCTTTTGCTCCACTATCCCCACTGGCCCTTGCCCTTCCACATGCTGCTGTGAGTCCTGCCCTCTGACATTTAGGATCTTAATAAGTATTGTATTGGCCCCAGCCCCCCAATGTGTCTTGTGACAACATTTTGTCTCCCTCCTTTCCTGTTCCTGTTGTGGGGCTTCTCTCTCCCCCCTGCCAACTCTCATAGGGCCTTCCTGTTCTGTAATTTTGAGGCCTTCTGAGCCCCCACATCCATGCAGCCCCCGATGCACTCTGCCTCCGGCAGCACCATCCATCCCCCAAACTTCCCAGCTGTCGCATGCATGTTCCATGGGGACCCGCCCTCTGCTTGGGAGTGTGAGCCCTCTTCGCAGGTTCCAAGGCCACGTCCTTTCCCTCCCTCACTAGCTCGATGTGGCACATTTTCAGCGCTGTATGCACCTCTTGGTGGGGCGGGCGGGATCATCCGCAAGCCCCATGACCTGCCCCGCCTACCCAGGGCCGCTTAGCTAACTTAGGAGTGGCCCCAGCTGCTTACCAATGTGCCTCCTGCGACGCCTCTCCACGGCGGCGAGCAGGCAAACCTACCGCAGCCATGCCGTCCGATGCCCTGCAGAACAGGCAATATTCAGACAGCTGGCCCACCACCAGCCGGTCACTGCAGCCAGCTTCCCAGAACAGTTAGACCGCCTGAGCCACCTTCTCATCTGCCGTCACTCCAGAGGTACTGCTGCACTTGTATGTACCTCCCAATCTAAGCCTTTCCTCATGTGGAAAAAAGGGGGGGAACGCAGATATTATCGTGACCCACCGCAAATATCTGAGCAGATGCAGAGTAATCTAAATGTGGTAATGTGAACAAACTACTCTCTGACACAGGACAAAATACCACTCTGGCCCTGCCAAAGTGTCACCTAGACAAAATGGTGGCTGAGCAACTAAAATGGCAGGTATTTATACCGTGGGCTATCTTGTAGCCAACATAGCCCCAATAGCCCAAGCAGTCATGGACTGCTCCACTTCCCCAAACTTCCCTGGGGGGAGACCTCCCTGGGGTCGGCTGCCCCCGCAAAAAACCCTCTTCCCCATTGTAATACTGAAACTTCTCATCAGATGGATTTAGTGTGGGAATACTCCAGAATATTTGTATTCCTAGGTGAGGTATTACCAATGCAGGAGTTCCACAACAATTGTAATGAGGACCTTTGTACGTGAGTACACCCTTTTTTCCTTTATGCATTTATTAGTGTGCACGTTTGCATCTCCAAAGCACTGTAGGTAATATGCTTCATTGCTATACAATTCTAAGGTGGTCATTTTATTATGCTTGGCTTGACGGTGAAGCTTTGCTTGTCCCATTGTTGCCAATTCTTTAAAATATACATAGAGTGGGTTCTGGTTCAGCTGAGAGGAGTGCTTCTCTCTCTTTTGATGCTATTGACTGGTGTTTCATTCCACCTTCTGGGTTGTGCTTCCATTAGAATTCCCAAGGAGAATGGTTGACATAGAAGGTCTAAGGGTAGAAAAAGAGATCAGGTGTAAAGAGAAAAGTGATAAAGCAGAGAGGCAGAGATAGGGTAGAGAATGGGACATGAGGAAGTGAGTGGGAGAGATGATACTGATAGAGAAAATGGGTAGGAGTAACGAAAGATAGGTAGTGAGAAAAAGTAATAGAGGGAGAAGGGTGAGGTGAAGAATAGAGGGATTGTAATAGAGAGAAGGTATGGAGGTGTGGGGAGGGAGTGAAGCAAGCAAATAGGTACATTGAGGGATTGGGTAAGGAGGGAAAGAAAGGTAAGAGAAAAGAGAGATGTGGTAGTGAGAAGTGTGAGAGATGGAATGGAATTTGGTAAACAGGGGGTTATGTAGAGAGTGGTCAGGTAGAACTTAGTGGGTGGAGAGAGAGACGAGAGAGAGGGTAGAAAAGGTAAAAAGATATAAGTGAGATGAACAGATAGTAGTGAGATGTTGAGAAGGATAAATGTGAGAGAATGTTGAAGTAACTGGAGTAGAGATAGCAGAGGATGAAGAAAGAGAAATTAGGCCTCAAAAGAGGAGGGAATTAGAGAGAGATAAGGGAGGTAGAGGGGGTGGCGAAGTAGATAAGTGGAAGTAGCACAGAGAATCCTAGAGAGTGAGAGAGGTGAGGTTGTGGGAGAGAGATAGAGAGATGTGGGGGAAAGGTGGGTGCAGCGAGGCTCTTAAAAAGAGAGGTGGGGGAAACATACTTTAAGTGAGATTGGGATAAGTTCATAGAGGTATAGAAACAAATAGCGAGAGGGAAGGAACTCTCCAACCCCAACGCCGACGTCAACGACATCCCTCCATCCCAGAAACTCTGCGACGATCTCTCCACCTTCTTCTACCAGAAAATCGCAGCCATCCATGACAGCTTCAACACCTCACCTCCGCCAGACCCCACCCCCAACAACTCCTCCCACGCCGACCACATCACCACCTGGACCCAAGTAGACGACGCCAAAACCCTAAAAACCATGAACTCCATCCATTCAGGATCTCCCTCTGACCCCTGCCCACATCACGTTTTCAACAAAGCCGACGTCGCCATTGCCCCCATACTCCGCAAGATCATCAACCTTTCCTTCAACACCGATACCTTCCCGGACAGCTGGAAGCACGCAGAAATCCAACTTCTCCTCAAGAAACCTAAGGCTGACCTCAACGATCTCAAAAACTTCCGACCAATCTCCCTCCTCCCTTTCCCAGCAAAAGTCATCGAGAAGATCGTCAACACACAGCTCGCCCACTACCTTGAAGACAACTCCATCCTAGACCCCTCCCAATCCGGGTTCAGACGAAACCACAGCACAGAGACTGCACTCCTCGCCGCCACAGATGACATCAGACTACAAATGGACAACGGCGAAACCTCAGCCCTGATCCTCTTAGACCTATCAGCCGCCTTCGATACAGTCTGCCACCGCACCCTACTAACCCGTCTACACGAAGCCGGCATCCAAGACAAAGCCCTCAACTGGATCTCCTCCTTTCTCTCCGGCAGAACCCAGAGGGTCCGACTCTCACCTTTCCACTCCAAAGCCACCAACCTCATCTGCGGCGTCCCCCAAGGCTCCTCACTAAGCCCAACGCTATTCAACGTCTACATGGCCCCCCTCGCACAACTGGCCCGCCAGCACAACCTCAGCATCCTCTCCTACGCCGACGACACCCAGCTCGTCCTCTCCCTGACCGAAGATCCTCACACCGCCAAAGCCAACCTTCACGAGGGACTGAAATCCATCGCCGAATGGATGAGCAACAGCCGCCTAAAACTTAACTCCGACAAGACGGAAGTCCTCATCCTCGGGCGCACCCCCTCGGCCTGGAACGACTCGTGGTGGCCCACTGCCCTGGGCCCTCCACCCACCCCAGCCAACCACGCACGAAATCTCGGCTTCATCCTCGACTCCGCCCTCACCATGTCCAAACAGGTCAACGCAGTCTCATCCTCCTGTTTTAACACCCTCCGTATGCTCCGCAGGATCTTCAAGTGGATTCCAACAGGAACCAGAAAGACGGTAACCCAAGCCCTCGTCAGTAGCAGACTCGACTACTGCAACGCACTCTACACAGGCATCCCAACAAAAGACATCAAAGGACTCCAACGCATCCAGAACGCATCCGCCCGCCTGATCCTCAACATACCCCGCTGATGTCACACCTCCCCTCACCTGAGGGACCTCCACTGGCTCCCCGTGGACAAGAGGATCACCTTTAAACTCCTCACCCACGCACACAAGGCTCTATACGACACCGGACCCACCTACCTGAACACCAGACTCAACTTCTACGTTCCCTCACGTCAACTACGCTCTGCCAACCTTGCCCTCGCCATCGTCCCCCGAATCCAGCACAAGACCTCTGGCGGCAGATCCTTCTGCTACCTCGCCGCCAAGACCTGGAACGCACTCCCAACCTCACTACGCCAGACCCAGGACCTCCTCACCTTCAGGAGACTCCTCAAGACATGGCTCTTCGAACGATAGCAGCACCCCCCCCCCCAGCGCCTCGAAACCCTAACGGGTACATAGCGCGCTTTATAAATTATTGATTGATTGATTGATTGATTGAGGAAAGGGAAAAGACAGAGAGGTGTAAAGTAGAAGGTGTGGAGTGAAGCAGGGGGAAACCCAGAGCAATTATTTTCGTATGTATTTGCCATCAAATGTCTGAGAGAGAAATGGGTTAAGATTGGGCAGGCTGGTTATGTCGAGCTGTAAAATTTAAAAATAATCTGTTTTTTTATAAACATCATTATCAGTTACCAGTTGGGCCCTGGAAAGTGGGAATTCGGCAGTAGTCCAGTTTGACCATGTCTTAAAAGAGCTCTGTGCCGAGGTCCAAATTCTGCAACCACCCTCACCCCAACAATCTATAAAGCACAAATCTATACGTTTCCATGATGTGCTTTAGGACCTTCCATTTCCCGGAAATAAGCCCACCCACCCAAGCAAGAGACCATTTTTATCATGAGAAATGTGGGAAGGCTGAGCAGTAGAACAGAACATCTATTTCAAATTGATTTTGGAACTTTTATTCAGAAATGTGGGAATATTCTGTGAGTTAACTCAAAGTTTGATGTCTGAAGGGCAGCCATCCTGAGTAAGAAAAGTTGGTGAAATCCATGCAAGCCACACCATCCCGGACTTTCCTCGGGCTCTAGTAATCAGCTGCCTATGCGTGCTGGCCAACCTAGACCCAAATAAAGCAGACAACCATTACAAGTCTACCTTGTCCAATCATCATTTTCTCACTTTTCTTCACATGGTCACTTTTTTGGCCTTTCCTGTCCTGTGTGGTAAACCCACTAATATCTTTGGGGTATGTTTTATCGGTAGAAGTGCCTTCCTTGCATGGCTTTGTAAATAAAATGTAATACAACAAAGACCATTATGAAGTGTTGCACTACATTGCATCTGGGAGACATTCCATGGGTGCAACATGGGCATTCCATGCACCCACCCATGGATTTCATGAATTCCCAGATTTATCAAAGTTAGTAAAATTGGGAATGTGTCAGAATGCTACGTGTCCCCCAGTGAGGTGTAACAATAAGACATATGTTTATTTCTTCATTTTACTTCCTCTTTCTGTTTGATGCATTCTGCATCACACAGAAGAGGAAATTGCCTTACAAGATTGTTTTTGTGCAGGAAGGTATCCCAAAAACAATTCTGTGCATAACCCAACCAGGCTTGCACCATAGTGCAAGGGTACCTAAATTCTTGCTAGGCAGCCACAAGTGCGCGCTCGCAGGGAGAGAGCTGAAGATCACCAAATCTTAGTATATGTAACACTTATCAGCTCTCTGCCTTTCAAGCAGCACAGCTACTTTGCTTGCTGCCAAGCGCTACATGAACATTTGATAAATATGACCTAAGAGTTTGTGCTTTTGACACTGCAATGCCTTCAAATTAGGGGCACACCCAAGAATCATGTTTATCAGTGGCGTAGCTTTCAATAGTGTGACAGATGCAGTGGCACCCAAGCTCAGCAGTGTGAGGAGTCCACTGCGCCAGAATTAAGGATGATTTTTGCTATAAAAAAATGGACAGTGGTGAGTGAAGTGGCCAAGATGGCGATAAAGTTGGACCTTCTGTGAAGAGCTCTGCGGCGGGTCCGGATTAATCCTATAATATCCTGAACAATTCAAGGTGATCAACTACTGGAAAAAGTGGCTATAGCAGACTGAATAGAGGCCGTCAAGCAGCTGTGATTTTGCCCTTTTGGAAAAAGATAGAAAATTGGAAATATCTACCATAGATGCAGAGAGAAGCCACAGAGTGAGTGAGGCAGCACCCCTGCAAACCCACCGCAAGTGGGATGTTAGCTCCTCCGGAGTAAGGGCGCTGAAACAAGGCAGTAAAGTACTCTGCGGGGGCGGTGAGGTGTGAAGCCAGAGCCCCTGTCGGCAGATCTCGAGCTGGGGACGTCAGTGGCAAGCTGTCATTGACGGGCTGCACCAGAGAGGAGAAGAGGCCTACCATTGTGAGATGCAACCCAAGGAGGTAGGTGCGGACATCGGTAGGGTGGAAGGGTTCTCACCCAGCCCCCCATAGACATTGACTGAACAGACGCTGAGAGCCTGGCAGACACAGAGTGACTGGAGAGGTTGCAGGGCCTTCGTGGCATTACCCCCCTTTTTTGTTTCTTCGTGGCCTTAAAAAGCAGAGACTGCACTTTCAAGGGGTTGGAAGAGGTAAGTCAGGGGTGAATAACGCCGGCAGGAAGAGGGAGAGGCCCACATGCCAGGGACAGGCCAGGAGGCACACACACCCCGGGGCTGGCTGAGACGAGCATAGGAGCCCAAGAAGGCCGGCGACAGGCAGCCAGACAGGAAGGAACCAGAAGAACAGAGGCCTAGAACATGAAGTGGGGGGAAGAGACAGGCTGGAGGAACATGTAAACGCTGGCAAGGTTGTGTTACTGAAGGGGGGAAAGCGCAACCTTCCACCCACAGGAAAAGGCATAAGAACGGAAAAGTCCCGAATTCTCAAGTTAATAGAGGCACCTTCCAAGACCCCCGCCTCCACCTAAGATTCCCGGGACAACAGCGCAGGGGAAGGCCTCAGGTACAAGGAGGTGGGCTCAAAGCCTGTTGGGATGGCGGGACTGACCCAGAGTAGCAAGCGAAGACGTGGGCCTAAATACACTGATAATTACATCCTAGGAATGCATCCTGAGAGTCAAAAGAGGCAATAGCAGTGCACTGGGCTGGCCCAGCCATGAGTAACAGGGCCAGTCACAGATCAAAAGATTAACACTTGGGTGTGAAAGGAAGTGAACAGTGGGTGTCCTCCACCTCAAGCCAATTACTCCGATTCCTCAAAACGTGCAACAAGGTTACGCTCCCTAGATGGAGGGGAGATTTGAACCAGAATGACAGACAACAGAGATGAATTCCCAGCCTCATTCATTCAAGGACCTCCCCCATCTACAATAGGGTGAACATAACAGGCAAGACAACAACGGTGAAGGCCCCATGGCCTAATATTACATGCCATTGTCAAGACACATACCCACGGGAGCAGGTATCTGTCACTCCGAATCC
Source organism: Pleurodeles waltl (assembly GCF_031143425.1). NCBI lineage: Eukaryota > Metazoa > Chordata > Amphibia > Caudata > Salamandridae > Pleurodeles > Pleurodeles waltl. The sequence goes on along the minus strand of NC_090445.1, from coordinate 1,458,276,259 downwards.
CGAGCCTAGCAAGGAGAAATACATAGCGTGCACTGGGGAGCAAGCCCACAGTAGGATAACCCAGGAAACAGGAGACGTCTCAAACTGCCTAGAAGAGGCAGACCCCAAGGCTCTAAGGCTTTAAGTGACAATGTCACCAGAATCCTGGTGACCTGGACTGGTGGGATCTGATAGCCCTATCACGGGACCCAGAAACACAACATCTCCAAGAAAAGGGGCTGCAGTTTGACCACCAAAACTCAGCAACCGTCACTGTAGTCATTTAAACCTGCTCCTGAGAAGGCGGTGAACACAAAGACACCATGACATGTGAGAAAGATCAGCGATCCCATCACCAAGGAAAACTGGATAACTACACTTGGGTCGTCACTCCTCCTATAGAAGACACCAGGCTAACTCCTATGCAGACTGATGCAGGTTATACAGTCTTTTTGAGTAGCCCTAGAGGGGGGACTGGGCAAAGTTAGAACTGAGTTCTCCCTCCTGTGACAGGACCTGAGAAATGTTGTGGAGAGGGTCATGTCATCTGAAATGAGAATATCCAATTTAGAAGATGCGCTGCAGACCCTAAGGAAAACAGTGACGGAAATCCATACTGTCAACAAAGAAGTGGTATGGAGAGTGGATGATGTGGATAACAGGGCCAGGAGAAACAACCTGTGCTTTGTGAGTTTCCCTGAAGGAGCAGAAGGTTCAAACATGCAGCGCTTCTCGGAGGAGTGGCTTAAGAAAACGTTCCCCATAAGAGATTCCCACCCTGTTTCATTATTGAGCGAGCACACCGGGCACTCATTAATAAACCCCCTCCTGGAGCTCCACAAAGGCTGTAATAGCTAAGTTTCTGATCTACCAAGATAGAGACTTGATCCTTTCAGAAGCCAGGAAAAAGAAGGAGATACGCCACGAGAATTCTCAGATCCAAATCTTCCTGGATTCCACACACAAGGTTCAATTTCAAAGGTGCACCTTCGATGCTGTTAAAGCTAAGTTATGTGCCCTCCAGAAGCAGTATATGCTCTTCTTCCCGGCCAAGCTGAAGGTCATCTTTCAAGGTGCTCTTTTTTAACACTCCTGAGGAAGCATGGGAATGGCTAGAGGAGCAGCCACGGCTAAGTGCCTCCGGGGAGAGGAGAACAGCAACAACACAGTCAAGAAGGAGGGGCTCCCACTCCGAGGAGATGCCAATGATTAAAAGAAAGGGGCAGGTCTCACCAAAGCAAAAGGGGACTCCTGGACAGTGGCTATCCTGATTAAGAACCCAGAATCCCACACATTCCTCAGATTCGGAAGAAGACCCCCTCAGCTGTTACTAAAAAAAGCAAGGTGACCAAAATGTCAATGACACCACTGAAAGTTGTATCCGGAACGGACTGCAACAAGACACCTGACTCACTGCACCCACTGGCGGCAGCCATAGCTAACCTGGAGGGAGAGTCTGCAGGTCCCAACGCTCTCTCTCCCAAAGGAATTGCATCAGACTAACTTGAGCCACCATAGATCATGGAATTGTGGACAATCCAGGGTTACCGAGTGTCGGTGATGCCCCACCTTGTAATGCCGATTCTATGAGCAAAGTTGAGCTAATCCCTGCCACACCAACCACTAAGTTGCAGCTTCTTTGAATGCCGGCTCCAGTCATGTTAAATTAAGTTACAGGTTGGTTAAGAATGTGTGGGGAGATACTGGTTGGGTAAGAATTTGTGGAGGGATGGGACCACAGACCTCTCAGACTTTTTCTGGTGGGTAGTTTCAATGTTTGGGGATCATGATGCTCGCAGAGAAGCATGGGGGGTGAGGTGGATGGAGTTGGAGGGTCAAGTTTTTATAGCATTTGGGGGAGAGGTGAGGGATGCAGCACAGAGAGAATCACGGCACAATGACAGATTGCATGGGCGCCTACAAGAACGGGACATCCACACCACGATAAATAGAACTAATGTCCAAACAGGTAATAGGTGATAACCACCATTACACAGTGTTGTCCTGGAACATAAACAGCTTAGACAACAAAATGAAATGGGATTTTGGTAGCGAAATACATTAGGAGACATAAGCCAGATGTAATCCTGCTCCAGGAAACACATCTGAGGGGCTCTCACTGTAATTGTTAACACACGGGTGCCTACAATTTGCTAGTACATGCTGGCTTCACTGCTGGCTCTTGGGTGGCCATATTAACCAGGAGATCACCTCCATTCAATATAGAAAAATCCTGCAGGGACCCCCACGGTACCAATGTAGTAGTCAAGGGTTGATGGGGCAGGAAAATGGTGATATTGGCAAGCGTTTATGCCTTGCCCGACTTCAAAACTTAATGTACAGCAAACTAGCAGAGATCATACTTGGGACAAGTACGTCCCATCATTTAATATGGGGAACTTTACCAATGTGATAAGGCCAGAGAAAGACCACTCAGTTAGTACACATACACATGGGAGACCCCCTGGCCAGCTTTGTGGGATCGCTGGGGTTGTCAGACCTCTGACACAGCCAGAGAATAGGCATGCAACGCTCACAAAGTTTTCTAATGCCTTAACTACCTCCTCACTCCAGCAGGGGAAGTAGGGGTGATAAAAGAGGCCGAATATCTAGCAGGGGATCAGACCACTCACCCCTAAGGATAGCGATTGGAACTAAGCCATGGCATGGGAGGGATTGTGGAGACTGAATGCCTGGGAATCGAAAGATAACAGAATAGCCCAGGAGATAAGGGGAGAGACTGAATTATACTTTCATGAAAACAAAGACTCGTCCGCAATCACGATCTAGGAAGCATAGAAGACAGTCCTCAGAGACAGGGTCCAGAACATAACAGCACACAAAAAGAAAAGGGAGAAAGCAGAAATAGATTCCCTGGAACAACAGTTACTTGAACTGGAAAGGGGTCCAGGGTCAGACGCATATACCCACACCCAGCACAGGATTACCCTCTTGGGCAAGGGATACTATGCACTAGCACATGAAGAGGGGAAATCCCAGGTGCTTGCAACACAACATCACTTACATGAAGCAGGAGACAAGGCAGGGAAACTATTCGCTTGGCTGGGGAGGCATGAACTAGAGACACGCTGGATACACTATATTCAAGGGGCTAAAAATGAACGACACAACACAGACCAGGGGATAGCAAATGAGTTTGCATGATTCTATGGAGAGCTCTACCTAACACACGCATCTCCAGATACATCCCACATAGAGGAATGCTTGGAAGGGGTATTGATTCCACACCTGTCGACTGAGGATCATGAATCTCTTCGAAGGGAACTAGACCTATTTGAATTCAAAGAAGCCATGTGCAAACTAGCTGAGAAAGACTCCTGGGCCAAATAGCCTTCCCATTGAACTTTTTAAGAAAAATGCTGACATCCTAAGCCCGTACCTTCTGAACAATTTAAATGAGGCCAAAGAGAAGGGCACCCTCCCACGAGACCTTTGCAGAGCCACGATAGTGCTGGTTTCAAAGGCTGGAAAACCCCTCACAGATTGCAGTCTAACAGTCTGATCTCCCTTTTCAACATTGAGACAAAGATCCTTGCACTATACCTCTAGACCAGAGGTCTTCAAACTTTTTGATGCCGGGACCCCCTCTCAAATAAATTGTAGGCGTAAGGACCCCCTCCTGATAAAAAATTCTAGAACCTGGTAATCCTAATCGTTGACAATCATAAGCATCCCCAATTCCCACTGCAAATCATTTTTACGATGAGGAAATAATATGAAACAGTGTTTAGCAAACCAAAGATCAGTGAGTGTGGGGGTGTGGTCAAGGGTGTGGGTAAAAACAAAGGTCCTCATTTATGAGGAATTGGCGTGGGGCAGCACCGCAAGTCTTCTTGCTACACTGCCCTACCTCAATATAAAAGGGCAGGAATGCACCATATTTATGAAATACAATGCATTCCTGTCCTTTTCCCCTGCGCTGGCACACAAATTTCTGCCTAGCGCCAACATAGGCAGGATTGCTTTTGTGCAGGAAGGAGCACCTTCCAGAACAAATACAATCCTGAGAGGTATTTTCCTCTTTCCATGTGTGCAGCAGAATGCAACACACATGGAAAGAGGAAAAAATGAGGAGAAATGAAAATATTTCTCCTCATTATGCCTGCGTAAGGTTTTGGCACTGCTCCAGTTTACGTGATTTTGTAAATCTGGGGCAGCGTCAAAATACAAGGGGGTTGTGTGGGAACACCCACCACAACGCCCATGGAACGCCTCCTTGACGCAAAGTAAGGCAACACAGCGGCTTGCGCTGCTTTGCCTTACTCCATATCTATGAGGCCATGCAAAGCCGCGTACGGTGGCTGTGCGTCGCCTCATAGGTATGACTGAGAGGCTTGTGCGGCCGAGCGTCAATAAAAGTGATGCTCTGGTGTCGCAAGCCTCTCATAAATATGCCCCAAAATATTCTGTACGTTTTTTATTTTAGGTCTTTCTTTGTCAGGCAGCTACATATAAAATAATAGGCAGCTTAAAAGAAAAATAAATTTAAAAAGTGGTTACTCATTGGGAAACGCACTGTAGTGCATTATGAAACCTCTATTAGTTAATGCACTGCAGAGGTCTGTGTGTATCCAGACAGCCACAGAATTAAATCTTGTTTGGTACAGTGGAGAAAAGTGACTTGTGTATTTTTAGTGCCACAGGGTAACAGCCTGTGACAGAGAGCACTGTGAAAATGTAAGTCATTATTTTATATTTGAATTACACACAGTATAAGATAGGCCACTGTAAAATGCAGAGAAATGTTTAAGATAAAATGGTGATTCCAAAATGTAGATTTAAGTAATATCACACAATATATAATACATGTTTTAATAGCTGTCCCTTCAACACCTCCTCAGGGGTAGTAAGCACTATGTAAATACAATTGCAATTAAAAGCACACACTTCACAGCCCAGTTGTTAACTCTTTGCACTGCCACTCAAAAATATATGTATGTATATTTTACCATTTGCATTTGCAGATCAACTGGTAGCTCACATTTTCATTTCATTCAGGAAGCAGGCCCCTGGCACGATGGCTTCTGTAGCTGTATGTGCAGCTGCCTTTCACAGCACAGGAGACTCATCAATTAAAGTTCAACTGAAGCATTTTAATGATCAGCTGGGGAAATGCGCGACCCCCTTTCTAGGACTCCACGGCCCCCCTGGGGGTCGCGACCCACAGATTGAAGACCTCTGCTCTAGACTGATATCAGTCATAAACTCTTTAATCCACCAAGACTAATCAGGCTCTATGCCCAAGCGGTTGACGAAGTTTAACCTCCCAGGCTTTATAATTGGACACAAGTGGTGCAAACAAGAAAGGAGCATCATGTGTTGCTATTCTTGGATGCAGAGAAAGCATTTGACACGGTCCGCTGGCCTTTTATGATGAAAACACTGGAGAGATTTGGATTCGGACCCAAATTCCTGGGGTGGATAACATTGCTATATACAAACCAACCTAGTGGCAGTCCGTGTAAATGGGGAAACATCTGCAGACTTTCCCATCAAGAGGGGAATGAGACAGGGATGCCCCCTCTCACCGCTACTGTTCACTCTCACACTAGAGCCTCTGGAATCCATAGTCTGCTTGCATCAAGATATCTCGGGCTTTTGCATACATGAAAGGAAAGGAGAGGATGAAAATATCTTGCTATACGCGGACGACATCCTCTTATACATCACCCATCCCTGGAAGACAATACCTCAGTCCTTAGGATGTATGAAGAAGTATGGCACTCACCCTGGATACAGGATCAACTGGTCCAAATAGAGCCTCTACCAGGTCGGAGGCACTCCGGGGCAGCTGGAACTACCAGGCAACCTGCATATATAAGAGGAAGGATTTAAATACTTAGGGGTATACATGACGTGAGACCGGGAACAATGCCTTGACTGGAATATTCGGAGGGTCCTGGCAGACTTCCAAAAAGATGTGGAAAGATGAGAAAAACCTACCTTTAATGTTATTCAGTAGGGCGGCAATGTATAAGATGATCACCCTACTGAAATTACTGTACACCTTTCACAATACGTATGTTAGAATACCGGACAAAATCTTCAACAGAGTAGAGGGAGCGATCCATAAATTATTATGGAACGGGAGACACCCCTGAATAGCCCTACAGACACTCCAATGCATTCCCTATAATGGAGTGATATCCCTCACTGACATTCGAGCTTATAACTGGGCAGCGCACCTCATCACAGATAATGATTGAGAACATTCATCATGTGATCACCCGGCATACATGCTAGAGAGAAGCCAGTTTGTAAGTAAATCCCATATGTACTACCTCTATGGAGGGAAAGGGAAGCAGAGATTACTGATGCCCACCCAACTGAGTATAGAAGCATGCAGGAAGGCAGAGAGAAAGATGGGTTGACATGCAAAACTGACAAGAGAAACCCCTTTGTGGGAAGGATCTCAACTGAGGGAGATTGGGAAACTGTGGAATTGGCACATGGGACTTAATAGGGATTTCCAAAATGGGTGACCTGATCAAATACGGCAGACCCAAGACATTCAATACCCTAGGGAGAGAATATCACCTTACCCTTGCACAACAATACAAATTTATGCAGTTCGCACATGCCTGCCAAGCAGAGAATCTGGATCTGACAGAACTCCACGAGTATGCCCTTCTGGAAGGGAGACTGTTACAGGGCAAAATAGAAGGGAAAGCAACATCATGGACATACTGAACCCTAAACAATAATATGTCAGATACAATAAAAAGCTGAGTGAGAGATGGGAAGGAGAACTAGGGGCCATGGACGATACTGTCTGGGATGCAACCCTGATGCAACCATGTGAAGTAGGTTGCAAGAACGTGGAGAGCTTCATCACCGAACTGTGTCAGGTGTGCGACAGACAGAGGAACTTACCTTCATACCCTCTGAGCCTGTCTCCACTTCCAAAACTACTGGTCCACCATACTGAGAGAACTCGGGGCAGTACTAGAGGTAGAGATCCTGGCAGATTCGAAGTACGTATTATTATAGGTATTATTAGGCATACCTACAGACATAGACATGCCTAGATCCAAGCTCCTCTTTAGTATCTTAGGCCTGGCAATAGCCAAGCGAAACGTGGCAAAATACCAGGGACCCCCGAGATGCCCACAATAAGGGGAATGGAGGACAGTGATGAATCTTTACATAATGGCAGAAAAAGTAACATAGAAAGCCAGAGGATGACTGCAGAAGTTCTTCAAGATTAAGGGACCATGGAAGGATTTCTATGATAAACAAGATATGAAGGGTGGGAGGTGAGGAGGCATGCCATAATGGAAATGCTACTGTTAAGTGCGGGATCCAGGATACAGCCTCCCTGGAGGCAGACTCCATCTCGGTGTGTCATGATACAGTGTTGTAAATTGGTGGGCAAACTTTGTAACAAAATTCCACTCCACTGCCATTGCTATTTCGTGGCCCAAACTGGTATGTTGTTATGCTTCACTAAACTGCAAATAAACATATTTATTAAAAACATTAACAAATGCATGGTGGCAAACGATTCTTGTCTGTATTAAGGCCCCAGGCAGCCTTGCTATACCATAGACTTTCATGATACCAACTACGCTCCAACTGACACTTAAGAACTTGCAAAGAAAATAGCAGGGAGCTCGGCAACCAACAAATACATACCTTCTTTTTAGGAGCGCTGAAGATTACGATTTATAAAACTAGAAAAAACTAAGCTGTAAAAAAAGAAATCAGTGATGAGATTGGCCTGCTTCAAAAAACTCTACAGATGGTGCAGCACTTCCTTCACCTTTCCCCAAAGGAACCTAACATATTACTTGTGTATTACAGTGAATCATGCTAGAATCATTGACAACGGTAAACTGTTTGATAAAATCTATCCTTCAGGACATTAGAGAAAGTCATAAAAAATGACTCAGCTTCTTTTTCTGTGCACTTTCAGTAACGCATTCGTGGTTGGTCCATGTTGTAGAAAATACTTTTTTCACTGTGTGACCTTTTAAAAAAAAATCTTACCTTACACGGAACTATGTCCGTGGAAACGGTGCCCCTGATAATTATTTAGGTGCTTGCCCATGATTCTTTGGAAAAACAAGTATAACTCTTCTTTGCTTGACATTTCCCAAATATGAGAATTATTTTCTACCTCTGTGTAAATAAACAAGGCACTGACATATGTGACCTTTGCTTCCAGAACGCGGCCAAACTAGATATATGTTTGATTTTTAATAGGTTCGGCGTCCCACATGTGTAAGCCAGAGCATCAAATGCAAACTACAAGCAATATGTCCTGCCTAACAATAAAAGACAGTACCCTTCCTTGTGAAGGAAATTAAGAAGAGAGTTGAGATCTCAGCCAATACTCAGGCTGTGTTGAGCAACACTTGTGCATAATCCAAAAGACAGAAAACTATGATGCCTGCAGAGGATGGTGGACGGTGACAAGGCCATGCTCCACGGTTCGCTGGTTTTACATCGGCCACCTAAAAGGGACCCTAGTTGTCGAAACACGATTCATCAAGGGCCTGAAGAATTACTGCCACATTACTCCCACGCTGATGGTACCCGTTTGGCTCCCCATGCCGGCCCACACTATCTTCAAACCCAGGTTCATCCTATACAGAGCCTTCGCAACCGGCTCCTTGCTCTTGAGAAATGCAAAAGAACTACAAGGCATATCCGGTCTGCAGCTTTGAACAGCTTTGATGAATACTGATTCTATTGTTGTGTTAGGAGCTAGAGTGGTTATGGTTAGGATTGTGTGGCGAGCTAAGCAAAATTAACCCCTTCGCTGCCAGGCCTTTTCCCCCTCCTGGGCCGAGCCTTTTTTTGGCTATTTGGGGCAGTTCGCTCTGAGGCCCTCATACCTTTTTGTTCACATAAGCTACCCACGCCAAATTTGCATCCTTTTTTTCCAACATCCTATGGATTCTAGAGGTACCCAGACTTTGTGGGTTACCCTGAAGGAGACCAAGAAATTAGCCAAAACACAGTGAAAATTTTGTTTGTTTTTTTCAAAAAAATGGGAAGAAAGGGCTGCAGAAGGCAGCTCGTGTTTTTTTCTCTGAAAATGGCATCAACAAAGGGTTTGTGGTGGCAAGATCACCATCTTCCCAGCTTTCAGGAACAGGCAGACTTGAATTGGAAAAACCAATTTTTCAATACAATTTTGACATTTTACTGGGACATACCCCATTTTTACTATTTTTGGTGCTTTCAGCCTCCTTCCAGTTAGTGACCAAAATGGGTGAGAAACCAATGCTGGATCCCAGAAAGCTAAACATTTCTGAAAAGTAGACATAATTCTGAATTCAGCAAGGGGTCATTTGTGTACATTCTACAAGTGTTTCCTACAGAAAATAACAGCTGAAATAAAAAAATATTGAAATTTAGGTGAAAAAAACAGCAATTTTTCTCCACGTTTTACTCTGTAACTTTTCCTGCGATGTCAGATTTTTAAAAGCAATATACTTTTACGTCAGCTGGACTCTTCTGGTTGCGCGGATATATAGGGCTTGTAGGTTCATCAAGAACTCTAGGTACCCAGAGCCAATAAATGAGCTGCACCTTGCAATGGGTTTTTATTCTATACCGGGGATACAGCAATTCATTTGCTGAAATATAAAAAGTGAAAAATAGGTATCAAGAAAACCTTTGTATTTACAAAATGGCCACAAGATAAGGTGTTGAGAAGCAGTGGTTATTTGCACATCTCTGAATTCCGGGATGCCCATACTAGCATGTGAATTACAGGGCATTTCTCAAATAGACGTCTTTTTTACACACTGCCTTACATTTGGAAGGAAAAAATGTAGAGAAAGACAAGGGGCAATAACACTTGTTTTGCTATTCTGTGTTCCCCCAAGTCTCCCGATAAAAATGGTACCTCACTTGTGTGGGTAGGGCTAGCGTCCACGAAAGGAAATGGCTCAAAACACAACGTGGACACATCACATTTTTCACAGAAAACAAAGGTGTTTTTGCAAAGTGCCTACCTGTGGATTTTGGCCTCTAGCTCAGCCGACACTTGCGAAAACCTAGCAAACCAGCACATTTCTGAAAACTAGACACCTAGGGGAATCCAAGATGGGGTGGCTTGTGGGGTTCTGACCAGGTTCTGTTACCCAGAATCCTCTTCAAACCTCAAAATTTGATTTAAAAAAACACTTTTTCCTCTCATTTCGGTGACAGAAAGTTCTGGAATCTGGGAGGAGCTACAAATTTCCTTCCACCCAGGGTTCCCCCAAGTCTCCCGATAAAAATGGTACCTCACTTGTATAGGGAGGCCTAGCGCCCACGAAAGGAGATGGTCCAAAACACAACATGGACACATTACATTTTTTCAAAGAAAACAGAGGTGTTTTTTGCAAAGTGCCTACCTTTGGATTTTGGCATCTAGCTCAGCTGGCACCTGGGGAAACCTAGCAAACCAGCACATTTTTTAATACTAGACACCTAGGGGAATCCAAGATGTGGTGTCTTGTCGGGCTCTGACCAGGTTCTGTTACCAGAATCCTTTGCAAATCTCAAAATTTGGCTAAAAAAACCACATTTTCCTCATATTTCGGTGACAGAAAGTTCTGGAATCTGAGAGGAGCCACTAATTTCCTTCCACACAGCGTTCCCCCAAGTCACCCGATAAAAATGATACCTCACTTGTGTGGGTAGGCCTAGTGCCCGCGACAGGAAATGCCCCAAAACACAACGTGGACACATCCCATTTTTTGACAGAAAACAGAGGTGTTTTTTGCAAAGTGCCTACCTGTATATTTTGGCCTCTAGCTCAGCTGGCACCTAGGAAAACCTACCTAACCTGTGCATTTTTTTAAACTAGAGACCTAGGGGAATCCAAGATGAGGTGACTTGTGGGGCTCTCACCAGGTTCTGTTACCCAGAATCCTTTGCCGACCTCAAAATTTGGCTAAAAAAAAACATTTTCCTCACATTTCGGTGACAGAAAGTTCTGGAATCTGAGAGGAGCCACAAATTTTCTTCCACCCAGCGTTCCCCCAAGTCTCCCGATAAAAATGATACCTCCCTTGTGTGGGTAGGCCTAGCGCCCGCGACAGGAAATGCCCCAAAACACTACGTGGACACATCCCATTTTTTGACAGAAAACAGAGGTGTTTTTGCAAATTGCCTTCCAGTAGATTTTGACCTCTAGCTCAGCTATGAAATGGCCTAAAATAAATTTGCCCCCCCAATCCCCCTGGGGAGCGACCCTTGCCTATGGGGTCGCTCCCCCTGCGTGACATTGGCGCAAATTATTTTTATCCCCGGTGCCTAGTTGTTTCTGCCCCCTTGGGGGCAGATTGACCTAAAATCGGCCAATTTGCTCCCAAGGGGGGCAGAAATGGTCTAAATACAATTTGCCCCCTAGGGAAGCGACCCTTGCCTAATGGGTCGCTCCCCATCTCTAAAAAACAAAAAACTAAAAAATTAGCCCTGGCGCCTAGAGGTTTCTTTCCCCTCCCCTGTGGTCAGATCGGCCTACTAACAATAGGCCGATCTGCCCCCAGGGGGGGCAGAAATGGCCTAAAATAAATTTGCTCCCCTGACCCCCCCCAACCCCCCTAGGGAGCGACCCTTGCCTCCGGGGTCGCTCCCCTGTGTGACATTGGCACAAAAAATAAATCCCCAGTGCATACTGGTTTCTGCCCCCATTGAGGGCAGATTGACCTAAAATCGGCCGATCTGCCCCCAAAGGGGGCAGAAATGGCCTAAATACAATTTGCCCCTCCAGGGGAGCGACCCTTGCCTAAGGGGTTGCTCCCCATCTGTAAAACAACAACAACAAAAAAAAAATCCCCTGTGCCTAGTGGTTTCTGCCCCCCTTGGGGGAAGATCAGCCTAATTAAAATAGGCTGATCTGCCCCCCCAGGGGGGCAGAAATGGCCTAAAATAAATTTGCCCCCCAGGGGAACGACCCTTGCCTAAGGGGTTGCTCCCCTTGCGTGAAATTCGCAGAAAAAAAACTAACTCCCTGGTGTCTTGTGGTTTCTGTCCCCCTTGGGGTCAGATTGGCCTCATAAAAATAGGCCAATCAGTGGCCTAAATATAATTTGCCCCCTAGGGGAGCGACCCTTGCCTATGGGGTCGCTCCCCACCTCAAAAAAACAACAAAAAAAAACAACCTGGTGCCTAGAGGTTTCTGCCCCCCCTGGGGGCAGATCGGCCTAATTATAGGCTGATCTGCCCCCGTGGGGGCAGAAAAGGCCTTTAAAAAAAATGTCCCCCCTGGGAGCGACCCTTGCCCAAGGGGTCGCTCCCCTTGCGTGAAAATCGCGGGAAAAAAAACTCCCTGGTGTCTAGTGGTTTCTGTCCCCCTTGGGGGCAGATTGGCCTCAGAAAAATAGGCCAATCTGCCCCCAAGGCAGAAATGACCTAAATATAATTTGTCCCCTAGGGGAGCGACCCTTGCCTAAGGGGTCGCTCCCCACCACAAAAATACAAAAAAAAAAAAAAAAAAAAAGCTCCCTGGTGCCTAGAGGTTTCTGCCCCCCCGGGGGCAGATCGGCCTAATTATAGGCCTAGGTTGCAGAAAAGGCCTTTAAAAAAAGGGCACAGAAGGGGTTAACACTAACGCTGTGCAATGATTACCTTTCCCACGATTTTAGAATTCGAAGGGAGTCCTGCTTGGGGGTCGGAGATAGTAATGGCGTAAGTAAAAGATGGGGCCCCCCTTGCTGAGTGTGTATGGGGCCATGGAGTCTTCTATATCTCTCAGATATTCATTGACCCTTGGGAGGAAAGGGGCCTTTCTGAAGGGTCCCGCTGGTGCTGCAGGGGCACTCCTGGAAATAATGTTATCTTAGTGTTGGGCTGGAAAATCGAAAATAGGTGCACACATATTTTGATTTACAATTATAAAGTAACTTTTGATATTGAAAATTGTCATTTTTAATTTGTACTCGTAAATAGATTAATTGACACCATACTGGTTTTGGTGCCTTCTATGGCAGGGAAGCCTGCCAAAATAATTAAATACCCACCAGCCTGCTTGTTTGCGGGTACTCTAAAGCCTTGACACTTTCACTCTGGATACTATCATAGATTAATTCCTGTGAAACAGAGGAGTAAATTAGGGCCAGGTGAAGCAAACTTTTGCGAGTCGCAAATGGCCCAAATCGCAATTTGCGACCCCGCAAAATCAGAAATGGGATGCAAAAATCCCATTTCAGAATCGCAAAATGCGACGCGAGCCATTACCGACTCGCAAAACTAGCGACCCCATTTTGCGACTCGCAAATAGGAAGTCGCAATTTGCGAGTCGCAAACCATATGCAGTAGCCACTCGCAAATTGCGACTAGTCGCAAAAAGCCCATTTTGCACTTACAATTTACCACTAACTCAGAGCAGGTGGTAACCGTAACCAAAGTATAAAAGGGGACCCAGAAGGCACCTGGGCCACTCAAGATGGCGGAGATATATGTGATAGCAAAGAGGAGGAGAGCCCACGCCGCACAGCAGATGAGGAGGAGGCGCCAGAGACAGGAGAAGATATACAGAACCAGACAGACACTTTTCCAACAAACTGAGGAGGAGATATATGATAAATACAGACTTAGCAGTGCAGCAATACTAGATTTAATAGATCTACTCAATCCGCAGCTTCAATCCCAGACTGTGCGCGGCAGCGCCATCCCCACACATGTGCAAGTGCTATGCTCACTGCACCTCTTGGCCTCGGGTAGCTATCAGGGGGTCATTGCCGTGGCAGGTGGGGTATCTCAAAGTGCACTCTCACGGTTCTTCAGAGCATTCCTAGATGCCATACTCACACACATGTCCAGATACATATACTTACCCAGGAATGAGGCAGAAATCAACAGCACCAAGTTGGAATTTAACAGGATTGCCAACTTCCCGCATGTAATAGGGTGTGTAGACGGGACACATATACAAATATGCCCTCCTGCAAATCTGGAATATCTGTTCTGCAACCGGAAGTGTACCCACTCACTGAACATCCAGGTGGTATGTGACGCCCATTATGTTATCACTGACATGGTTGCCAAATTTCCAGGAAGTACACATGACTCCTACATTTTCAGGCACAGTGGGATACACCAACGCCTAGAACGTGGGGAGTTTGGAGACGGATACCTCCTAGGTATAGCTGAATACACCTTGCAGACATACACACAGGTCAATGTGGAACCCATCTATGCCCAGCTAACATTGTACATTTTGTGCCAAACAGGTGACAGTGCATATGCACTACGACCATGGATACTTACCCCATACTTAACACCCAGCAATGAGACAGAGAGGCGATACAACAGTGCACATAGGAGGACCCAAAATATTATAGAGAGGACCTTTGGACTGTTGAAGGCAAGATTCAGATGCCTCCACAGAAGTGGAGGTGCCCTCCAGTATGCCCCAATAACAGCATTCAAGATAGTTGGTGCATGCGCTATACTGCACAACATTGCCACTAGACGTGGGCTACCTCTCACCCCAGAAGACCCAGATTCGGAGGATGAAGAGCAAGAGCTACCACATCGCCATCATGGGGATAGAAGCATTGCAAATCAAGGCAGACAGAGACGGGACCACATTGCAAACCAATACTTTGGAAGGTACGTGCTAACTGTCACCACACACACTAATGTCACACACAAAGAGTTTAGGTGTGAAGTGGAACAAACAAGAACTTTAATGATGTGCATCAATAAACTATTTACAGAAACTACAGATCAGGGGCTGTAAAAGTCCACCTGCTATGAGGACACATTAACCTCATGTGCCTCCAGTCTATGATAGTGCGTAGCTCACACCCTACGCCGTGCTCGCCCAGCATGGCTGGTTCCTGGAGTGTCTGCAGTGCCCTGCCGTGCGCTACCACTGCGCAACACCCTGGTGTCTGTGGCTGAAGCACTACTTATGGTAGAGCCCTCCTCACTGTCCTGCGGCGTGTCTGCAGCGCCCCTAGCCACCTGTCGTGCCTCCATCAGGTCGACTGCGTGGCTAATGCGTCCCAGCCCACGTGCCACATCGCTGACAAAGTAGCCCATGTCCACCTGGAGGATGACTGTGCGCCGTGACAGCCCAGTGGTGTTTACAGCCAGCCAGACGATGGAGGCAGCCATGCGGTCCAGGCGGTGGATGAGCTGCCGGTCACGGCGCCTTGCACCCTCTCTCTCGGTGACAAGTTCAGCCACCAGTTGTCTTATTGAGAGCACAAGGTCACCAACATTGCTGTTGAGATGTTGCAGCTCAGTGTGGACCTGTTGCAGCCCTGTGGTCTGGTTTCGTTCCATGCGCCCCTGAAATAACTCTTATTTCCCTTATCTGCAGGCGCTGACCATGGAGGAGTGCAGCCTCGGCGGCGGACATGGAGGCGTCCCCTACTTCACCCTGTGGCATTGGAGGGACATTGAGACGTCGCCTGCGACGATGTGGTGGTCCGTGTCCTGTACACTGGCACTGTGGCTGGGACCGGGTTCTGCCTCACTCTCCAGTATGGCAACTGGTGCATCTGGAGGGGACTGTGGTTGGGTGGGGCAGGTCCCTGTGGTGGCTGCTCCTGGGGCCTGTGCTGGCTGGTGGCTGACCTGTGGCCCCTGGACGCTGCGGCTGGAGGTGGTGTCGTGTGGGAGACCTGTGGGACATAGGGAAGACACTGTCAGTATCTACCATCTGTTATGTGCTTCCTAATAAACTGTTGCCTATCAACTGCCTACTTGACTACATTGCCCATAATGCACCAATCTGGTGGTTGCTACTCTGAAATGGAGCTATTTTGGTTGTGCATGCTGCTGTGTACTAGGTGGGTGGGGGTATGGCAGATATGGGTGTACATGCATGTCTCATGGTACTCACTGGTTGATGGTCCTGGCGCTGACGTGTCCAGCACTCCTATCCCGGACACTGCCTCTGGCTCCAGGATCTCCTCCACTCTTTCCTCCAAGGGTGTGGGTGGTGGTATGGTAGATTATCCCCTCCAGTGCCCCTCATCTCCCGGAGCCGCTCTGCCACCCTCTCCTTGGTCCGGGAGCGCAGGTCATACCACCTTTTCTTTAGTTCCTCAATACTCCTGTGGCTCACACCTATTGAGTTGACTTTGTCCTGGATTTCACTCCAAATCCACCTTTTTTCCTGCTCTGGCACACTGAGGGCTGCTCTCCCAAAGAGTTGTTCGTGGTGCTGGCAGCATTCCTCCGTCAGCACCTCCAGTTGTTTTTCTGCAAATTTGAGCTTTCTCTTCCTGGGTGTTTCTGCGATTGTAGCTGCTGTTCCTCCTGTTGGCTGTTCAGCAGTTTAAAATGGGTGTGGTCCTCCCTCCTCCCAGGTGTATTAGTAAACTTCCTGGCTGTGATGTCATTATCAAGAGCCAGGAAGTGTTTTCCAGAGTGTTCTGCTGCACCTGCATTCAATTTGCGGCACAGTCGCAATTTGCGACACCCACTCGCAATTTGTGCGTTCGTGTTTAGCGCGGTCGCAAAAAGCGACCTCTCTAACAGCGGACTCGCAATCTGCGGGGCGACTTCATTTGCGAGTCGCAAAATGAAGTTGCTTTTTCTTGTTGGATACCATTTTGCGAGTCGGACAATTGCCGACTCGCAAATTTTCCGCTACCTACATCTGGCCCTTAGTTTACAAAATTGGTGGGGGTTTATGTGAATGTGTTTCTTCCATGATGAGCCCCTTTGCAAGCCTAAAAGTTTTCCATTTCTTTGAATTGGAACGCACAATAATTTCAGAACTACAGCTGGCAAGCAAAGACTGTCGCAGCCTTCCAAAAGTATTCCTGAAATTCTGTGCAAATTCCTTAAAAGGTAGAGAGTTACCCAAACGTGCGGGAAAGTGCAGGAATATCTGCCTATATATATTTTTAACATCAGGGCCCTTTTGGCCTTCTATCAAGTCTCCTCCGGAAGAAGACTCTTCTAGAAACAAAGCAAAACTGCTTTTTATGAAGAAACGTTTACAACTTTTTTCAATTTTATTTAATCTTTTTATATAATATTACTGGATTCCACAATCCTTACCTTTTTGAGTTAAACTTTTAACTCTGGAAAAGCACAGCCCTGACAAATGTAACTTACAAGCTCTTGTTTATTTTGTTTATCTTCGCTCTCTCTCAGTAGCTGTAGTACTCCTGCACACTGTTGGCAAATACCCAAACAGGGCACATGCCAGCTGAAGTCTGTCACCTGAATTTATGTAGGGATGCTAACAAAACACATTCCTTGTTTACACTGTTGTAACAGGTTACAGATGAAGGTTCAAGCCATTGGATCAGTTTGTTTTTTTAAGATGTTTTTTTATTGAATCAAATACAAGAACTTAACATTGCCAGGACAGAGATATGCAGTTGTGAATATATATGCATAAAGAATATTGTACTTATAAATGCACATTAAACATGCAAATGAATTAGGCATTTACAGCAATATTGTATCAAAGACGCCAAGTTTGAATAAAGAAAGAAGAAAGAGAAAGGGAAAGGGAGAAAAGCTATAGGGATAGAAAAGGGAATCAAGTGATAGCCATGTGGAGAGAGAGGTAAGAGGCATTAGTTACAGCGGATGTAAGATGAAATAAGTATACATAGGAAGAAAGACTGGAAATATATTGAAATTTTTAAAAAGGAGTAGAAAAATCCATTTCCTTCGCAGTGCATGAGAGATAGTTACTTAATGGCAACCATAGCTGATGACGTTTGAAAAAAGTTCTTGTTGAATCAAGCTTGTAGCTGTCAAGTCTAGGATGATAACATACAGAATTCCACCACTGTCTGAGAGTAATGTTCCCCAGAAGATTTCCAGTTAGAAGTAATAATAAAGATTGCAATAGAAAGCAAAAGGTCCGCCAATTTTCCAAGAGGCCTGAATGAACTCCAGATATCGTGTATGCCACCCAAAAACAGTAATTCATATGACATTGGTAAGGAGATCTGAGCTATTTCTGAAATGCGAGACCATATTGAGGACCAAAAAGTAGATAGGGATGGCCAAGAAAAAAACATGTGAAAGTCAGTAACCTGCTTAGTGTGGCAGCGCCAACAATTGTCATTTTGTGCAAGTTTGAGTTTGTAAAGGCATACAGGAATGTAGAAAAGTCTATTATAAAAAAAATATAGGGTCTGCATAAGGCTTGCAATGCGTGCAGTGGAATGTATCTTATACCATATTCTATCCCCTAAAAAAGTTGGCCAAACAACACCAAGATCTGATTCCCACAATGTCTCAATAGGTGATTTGAGTTTAGGTGAAACAGACGTTCTTTAAAGTTTATAAATTCCAGCTGCCGTAGGATAATTAGAAGTTATGATCGGGTGTGGAGATGATGCAAGAGAAGAATGATTATGATGTATAAGTTTATTGAGGGCCTCTTGGACCAGAGTAGAAAGAATGATATATTGGGATTTCATGCGAATAGGAAGATTATAAATTGCTGAGAGAGTAGTAAAAGGGATGAGAGAGTCTTTATGATATAATTGGGAAATTAGAAGAATACCTTTAGTCATGCAAGCCTTCCAACACAATGTTTTACCTAGTTTCCTTAGAGAACTATTGTGCCAAATAGGACTGTTAAAGAATTGATTAATGGGGGTAAGATGCGAAATAAAAAAAGGTTTCAGTAAGTTGACTTAATGGGAGATAGTGCTGGACAGCCAGAATTTTGGGGGGTTAGACATACATATATTGTGTTTATGGGAAAAGGGAGAAATGAATGTTTCTTCCAAAGAGAACAATAGCTTTTGAGGGGCATCATTGAGTGTAGATACATAGGGATGTATTTGCTTAATGCCAAAAGATTTGTGATAAGTTAAAAAGTCAGGAAAATTAACTCCACCTTGTACTTTAGGAAGTTTTAATTTCGAGAGAGAGATTCGGGATTGTTTACAGGAACTTGGATAGAATTTTATCAATTGAAATAAAAAATAGTTTAGGTATCTTAATAGGAAGCATCATAAGGAAGAAGGTAATGATAGGGAGAAACATCATCTTAATGGTGTCCAAGCGGCTCCACCACGTGAGATATAACGGAGACCATTTCTGTGTGAGAACTACAAGCTTTGCAGATAAGATTTCTAAATTAGTCTTTAATGTATCCTTGAGAGTAGTGCAGTACCATACCCCCAGGCATTTAATCCTAGAAGAATTCCAAGATAATCCTGCATCAAGGAATACAGAGCCAGTGCAATGAGCATTAAGTGGTAAAACCACTGTTTTGTCTATGTTACGTTTATAGTCAGATACATCAGAATATGAGTTGAGCTCATGCAGGAATGCAGGAAGAAAAGTGTCAGGGTGAGACATGAACAAAAGAATATCATCAGCATATGCCATAAATTTGATGTGTGCATTATTAATTTGAAACCCGGTAAATTGTTCAGAAGTTTTTAACTGGTATAGAAAAGGTTTGAAAGCCAAAATAAATAGTGCTGAGTACCCCTTTTAAGAGGGAAAAAAGGAGATCGGATACCATTTGTTATAACCGAGGAACATGGTGAGGACTAAAGAATGGATATAAAATGTTGGAATTGTGTACCTAGTCCATGCCATTCAAATGCCTTCGACAAGAAACCCCAGTAGACCCTATCAAAAGCCTTTTCCGCATCCAATGGTAAAGCTGCCAGAGGAATCTTAAGTTTAGATGCCTTGTTAATAATATTTTAAAAAGTATGGGAATTATCTGCTACATTTCTATTAGGGATAAAACCAGATTGATGAGAATCAATAAGGTCAGGTATATATGGGAGTAAACGGAGAGCTAAAACTTTGGCGTAGAGTTTACAATCAGTATTAATTAAAGATATGGGTCTTTAATTTTTACAGTCAGTCGCATCCCCATTTTTTTTGGGAATAAGAAAAATCATGGCCTCCGTAAATGAGCCAGATGCAGAACCTGACATTATAAAGTGATTACGTAATTGAAAGAGTTTGGGGAAGAGAGACTTAGCAAACTGAATAAAGAATTCTACTGTGAAGCCATCTGGGCCTTGAGCCTTACCCTTGGGGAGAGATTGTAAAGCTGTATATAGTTCGGTAAGTTGGGGGTTGGTCTAAAAATGAGAGGTCAATCTGCAATGGGTCTCTTGGTTTGAGATTAGAGAAATATTGGTTGAGAGATTCAACTGTTGGTGTGTGTTCTGGAGTGTACAGGCCCTTATAGTAAGAAGCGAAACACGATGCTATGTCTTTAGCTCTAAAGTGTTTAACACCATAGTTATCTGTGATAGATTTAATAGTTGTTTTTTCTTTTCTTTGTTTCAAATATCGAGCTAGAAGAGAACCAGCTTTATTGTTACCACCATAATATCTGTCATTTATTTTCAGGAGGATGTTGCATGCTTGTTCAGTGGTATATTGGTTAAACTCCCTTTTAGCTGAGACTAGTGTTTCAAGATGTAATTTACTAGCTTAGTGAGTATAGTATTCATGTTCTAGGGACTTTATATTTTCAAGGATGGAAGTCGATTTTTGTTGAGCAGAATTTTTTTGGGAGTGAGCGTAACTTATGATGAAACCCCTAGAGGTTGCTTTGAATGCATCCCACACAAAATAAAATGATAGTTGATCAATATCGTTGATGTGGAAGTATTCTTCTATAAACTTACTGTAGGAAGCGATAAAAGTAGCATCTGAAAGTAGAGAGTTATTAAACCTCCATGGAGATGTTTTATAACCATTAAGAAAAAGATTAAGGTCAGTAATCACAGGTGCGTGATCTGAGATCATAATAGCACCGATTTCAGAGTTGACCATAAGTTGCAATAAACCTTTACTCAGAAAGATATAATCAAGCCTAGAATGGGAATGGTGGGTAGGAGAATAAAAATAGTATTCCAAGAGGTCAGTATTGCATATTCTCCAGGAATCAGAGAGAGAATGCTGTAAAATAAAGTTTTTAAAAGCTTTGAGGGAGGCATGCGGAACGAAATGTGACGTGGAACGTCTGTCCAAAAATGGATCGAGAATTTGGTTGCAGTCGCCATCTATTAGTAAATTGTTTGAGGAATGTTCAGAGACAAAATGTGAAAGATTCTTCAAAAAATTTGGACCTGGATGTGTGGGGCCGTATATATTTAGGATAGTAAGAGAAATATTGTCAATTGTAAATGTAACAAGTACCCAGCGACCTTCTGTGTCTTGATGCTGTGAAATTATGGTTGATTTGAGAGATTTATGACAGAGTATAATTACCCCATTTTCGTTTGTGGTGGAAGGGGAGTAGAAAATGTCCCCCACCCATTGTTTTTTAAGCTTAATTGCCTCAGAGTCGTTGAGGTGAGTCTTTTGCAACAAAGCAATGTGGCATTTCAAACAAGCTAGGTGAGGCAAGACACGCTGACGTTTAATGGGGTGTATAAACCCCTTAACATTCAAAGTAACAGTTCTAAGTTGCATAACAAGAAGTATGAATAAACAACTGCTGTAACAAGGAAAAAACTAGGCATATCAATTTTGCAAAAGCAAAGAAATGGGAAAGAAACAAGATAGTAAAGAAAAAGAAAAGGAGGAAGATGACATCCAGAAGTTGTATATACATGGATGTAGCAAAACAGGGACTAAAGTCCACGAAAGCTAAAGAAGACAAGATAGAAAGTGAGTACCCCGAAAGGTAGAGGGACAGCAGAGAACCTGAAAAGACAGACAAGAGTGGCTTCAGCATAAGAAAAGTGATATTAGAAATTAAAACATATGAAGGCGAGTTTCATGGAAGAAAAAAAAACATACAAACGAAAAATGTACCATTCAGGAGACCAAATAACGTAATAACTACAGTAAAGGAGTGTGACATGAAGAACAATAAAAATCAAACCTTACCAGTGGAACATGTAGGAGAACAATTTGGATGGTGAGAAAGGGATACGGTTGGGAAAGGAACATTAGGATTGCACAAAGAACACTATCTAAAAAAAAGAAAAAAAGGAAAATAACAAGATGCAGAGAAGGAAAACCATGGATATAAATACTAAACATAACCATTACTATTAAACTGTCCAGAAAAAAAAAGAAAGGACATTAAAGACAAATTAAATTATATCTTCAAGTAATTGCAGATGCTCCTAGTTCCGTTGCTTCTGTTTTGTGTTGGTTAATAAAAGTTTGTAGTGCTGAAGGTTCCTCGAACGAGTAAGATTTGTCCTTGAATGTAATTTTGAAAAGGCATGGATGAAGAAGACCATATCGAATATTCAAGGATTTGAGTTGTGGACATAAGCCCAAAAACTGTTTGCGACATGCAGCTGTAGCAGGAGAGAAGTCTTTTGTGAAAACCGCTTTATGACCTGACCATAGCAAAGAGCCCATCTTTTTGGCTTCCGAGAGAATTTGCATCAAGTCAGTAAATTGGAGAAAGAGAATAATAATGCCTCTAGGAAGTGCACGAGGGCCAGTTGAAGTCTGTGGACCTAAACGATGTGCCCATTGGATAGAGAGGGGAGAGGTAGAAGGCAAGCGAAGAATTGAAGGTATTGCTGTTTGAAGGAATGCAATCATGGTAGAGGTTTCGGAACCTTCTGGAATCCCAAAAAGGCGAAGATTATTTCTCCTAATTCTATTTTCTAAGTTGTCAGTAAGCCTTTTAAGTTGAGGTATGTCCCTGGAGATCTGAGGATTGACAGTGTTACAATCTTCAAGGTTACTGACTCTCTGTTCCAGAGTACAAATTTGTTGTTCGTGTTGGGACCATTGCTCCTCAATACATTGCAAAGAGGCATTAGTGTCCATCATAAAGGGCTTTATTGCACGCAATTCCTCCATGACATCATCTAGAGTAAGATGTGTAGGTGATTTTGAGGGAGAATCAAGGTCTTTTTTGGGGCGCTTTACGGAGGAGGTGTTAGATGTTTTTTTCGCAATTGCGCCAGCAGCATGAGATGAAGAGGCGCTATCCTTTAAAAAGTCTGTAGCACTATCCATTGTTAAAGCTGATGGTAGAGAAGATTTAGTTATATGTGTGTGTAACACTTGAATAAGATTATTAGACTTGGAGGAAGAGGATGACTGGCTGCTCTGAGAATTATGTGGTCTCCCCATAAAAGCCAGCAGCAATTTGGTAATAGGAAGCCAGCAATGTGAGGTGATGATGAAATTATATAACGATGAGAAGCTACTGCGAGAAGTTCCCAACAACAGAGCAAAATATAATAAACAATATATAAATAGAAAATCCTAAATTATTCTCTGAGAACAGGCATGACAGAATACCACAAGAGCAAAGCACTTCACTGCACATAGTCAAATAATTGGTGACTAGTTTTAAGGGAACCTTCTGAAAGAGCAATTTGAAAGAGCTCCTTGACAACAAGAGCTGCCAGTGAATACAGAAAATTGAAAACCTCAGCTAAATGTGTTTGAAGAGAGAGGTCAAAAGTTCAGCTCGCTCTCAGAAGGTAATAAATATTCAATTGCAGAGGAAATTAGATTTGTAGAATGACATCCAGGCAAGCAGTTAAAAGTCAAATAGAAACATCTCTGTGAAAGTTTAGGTTTGTGCAGAGGCTTATGGAGTGAAACCAAATGAGGCAGATAAATAATTACCTCAGGCCCTCACAACAAGTCTCTGAAATGACTTCAAAACTGATGTCTCTGTAAGATAAAGGCATATTTATGCAGAGGCAGAGCTCCAGTGCTAAAAAGTGCTGAAGAAATTAATCATTTTGATGTGAAAACATCTCCTTCCTTCCAGGAAGTGCTGAATCCTCACAGAGCTCTAAAGAGCAGTGGCCATCTTGCATGACCTCCAGCCACGCCCCTCCCACTGGATCTGTTTTGAAACGTATTTGCGTTTGTGTTCTTTCAACCAACGGGTGTCTTTAGTGGCTTGGCGGATGGTACTGTCCATAGATCTATGCTCAGTTCGTGTTTCTGTGTTTGTGAATATCTGTACCCACCCTGACTGGCCCGACCATACATCTGAAATGTTTCGCTCCTGCATTGTGGCAGAAAACTATAGTACCCTGTTAAAGGCAAAAACTATGTCCAAATCTTGTGTCCGATTATGTATTGTATTTCTACTCCAGTGACTGTGCAACCAGTGAACACTGCACCCTGCTTTATAAGTGTTTGATGGGTTAGGTGTGCAGTTATGGCCTAAGATTGGAAGCTGGATGGAATGAGGTCCTTCGTTTATTGACTTGATGGATGATGTATAATAGGGGGTTTGTCTATGGGTTTTGCAATTAGGAAGTCATGGGCAGTTGTGTTAATCTGTGCCATAGTAGAAGTGTATGCTCCGGAATAAGGCAATTGTAAATTTATTTAAAACTATTTATATTTTGACGTGGGGCTGGGAAGTGCCCACGTCTGGGAAAGGTTAACACCGTCTTTATGTTTGGGTGCATGTTACTTGAACTGATTATATTCATAAGATAAGTATACAGTAATTAAACACTTTACAAGTTCTTTGGTTTGTAACTCACTTCAACACCTTTCTACCAGGAGTATAAAGGTATTACAAATTCAATGTCAAAAATATTGCTATACATAAATATTGCTGCACAAATATTGTGGTATTACATTTTGAGTAAACAACAAAAATTAAAAAATATATATATTTAACAAAATAAATACAAATATATATATATATATATATGTATATATATATATCCTAGTAGCAGTCGCCACTAGGCAGTTATAGGTAGGATCAGGTTTCTATACAAAGACCATTTTTTACTTGCGTATATCTTTGGCACCGCTTGACGAATCTTCACAAAACCTTCCCCAAAAATTTGCCAGTTCTGTCAGCTACTGCCTAGAAAGTTTCGGGGTGATCTATCCAGGGGGCCTAAACTTATTTTCTCCATTAATTTTTCCACTGGGATTTTGAACAGTGATAGCGTGAAACTACTGGACAGAATTGCAACACATTTGGCAGGAAGGTAGGTCCTGGCCTAGAAAGAGTGCTCTTTTTATTTTGGTGTAATTCCGTTTAGTAGTTTTTGAGAAATTAAGGGGAAAACAAATTTGTCTATCTAGGGACGTGAAGGATTTGTGACCCCTAATGATCTCATACTGAGATCTGATTGGCTGATAACACTTCAACAGCAGATGCTGTTCAAGTGTTGTCAGCCATCTTTGGACTTGGCTTGAACTGAGTCCCAAAATAAAAGTAAAAAACAAAACAAAAGGGGCCTGGGTAAGAATACATTGACCCCTTAGCCCCCACCAGGGCTAAAAAGCATTTTTTTGTTGATTTTACAAGCTGAGGCGCAGTGGATCCTAGAATCCACCCATAAAATCAAAACAAAACGAAGCGCGGGCTCCCAAGCTTTGTTAGTCTAATGCCCCCTGGGCTTAATTTTTTGGGGATGGGGGGCCTGTTCCCCCCACCCCGCTGCACTGGGGACTGCCACCTCCCTGGGGCTTTATTTTAATATGGGGAGGGGGGCCTCCTGGTCCCCTCCCACTGTCCCAGGGGCCACCACCTCCCCAGGATGATTTTGTAATAAATGCGGGGGCCCTGTGGAGCTGCACTGACCTGGGGACCACCAACCCCCAGGGCAAGACTACTTTGAGTCGGGGAGCCATATTGTCCCCCCCCAGACCCAGGGGGCCACCACCCTCCCAGGACCAATGTTTTAAAAAATAAAGTGGGTCTCTATGGGACCCCACACCCTGGAGACCACCACCCCTGGGGCTAAGATCTTGTTTGAGGGGGGCTGCACAACCTCCCTTGAGGAGCCTCTGATGGCTCTGAGGACCGCCAATCCCCAGGGTCACAGCCTGCTATGTCCTGGGGTGCCCACCCCCAGGACATAGCTGTTTGCTGTGTCTTGGCTGCAGCACTGCAGCTGCAGCCAAGCCACAGCAAACACTTCAGGTTTTGACAGCAGGAGCTTTAAAGCAGGTCCTGCTGTCAAAATTTGAAGTTTCGTCTCTGTTCCCTGCAGGGGACAGAGATGAAATGCTTCAGCAAGCACACAACTCCTGTCTTATAAAAGAGAGGAGCCATGCCCACCACCCCAATGGCCAGCACAGGGGACCAGTGTCCTTTGGGCATGGCCATTGCACCCAGTACCATGCAGGAGCCCCTTGTTAGGGCCCCCAATGGCACTTTAAAATAAAAACAAAAAATACTTACCTATAATTACCCTACTTACCTGGGATGGGGTCCCCATCCTCTGGTGTCCCTCTGGTGTGCGTGTGGGTGTTCCTGGGGCTTAGGGTGGGCACCAGTGGATCGATTCCATGGTGTTTGACCATGGAAATGGGTCCACAGGTCCCTTAATGCCTGGTCTGACCCAGGCGTTAAATAATGGTGCTAACCCCACCTCCCACCTGTGCGTCATTTTAGCACGGGGGATAAATATGGCACTATGGGGTTAGCACCATTTTTGGATGAGAATGCCGAACTTACATCTCATTGACGCAAGGTAGGTTCATGCATCCAAAAATGGTGCAATCTTCAATATTTTGATGCTAGACATGTCTAACATCAAAATATAAATATGGAGTTCAGGTTGTGCCGAATTTGCATCAAGAAAAATGACTCAAATTCAGTGCAAACAGAGGATGAACATGTCCCTCTCTTTCTCTCACTTTCGTTATCTTTTTCTGTCTCTCTTTCAATCATTTGCTCCCACTCACACACCCACTTAGACACTTATGCACCCACTCACAGACCCATTCAGACACTCATGCACCCACTCACAGACCCACTGACACCCTCATGTAGCCACTAACGGACCCGCGCACAGGCTGACGCACCCACTAAAACACTGATGTACGCACTCTCACACCCAGACAGACAATGTGACAGTCCCTCTCACCCCCAGATACGCCCTCTCACACCTACTCTCACACCCAGAGAGGCTGCGGCTGACTCCTGCCACGCACGGCAAAGGGCTGTGCACAGTATGGTTTTGGGTGGTTGGGGAGTGTGGACCGCAGAGTCTGGCGCAGGCCAGGTCTTGCAGGCAACCTCCCCTGTGCATGGGTGAAGGACTTGCACGGTTGCGTGCTTATAAGGGTTGGCCTCAGTGACCAACCGCAGCTGCACACGGCCACTGGCCGTGCACTGCGTTGGTTGGATTAGCGTATAGAAATTAAAATTACTATACTTTAGAAAAAACATAGAAATTCACTGAAAAAACCCAAAGGTTACAGAAATGTTACAGTTAGAAAATAGACTAACAAACCTTAGAAATTCACTGAAAAAAACCAAGGTTACAGGGACGTTATAGTTATGAAATGGAATTTTAAAAAACCTTAGAAGTGATGTAATATGTGAGGTCATAAGCAGTGCATTATGGAAGCGCCAGTTATAGTTAGCTGGGGTACCTATAACTGCTGAATTTCTATGGTTTTGTACGAGCAATTTCCGAACCTAACTATAACATCCATGTAACCTTTGATTTTTTCAGTGAATATACATATATATATGTATCAAAATGACACATCACCAAATTGCACAGAGCATACCAGATCACAACAGTTACAACCTGATCCACACAAGAATTCAAGATCCAATGGACATTTTGATGAAACCAAGCCCACCAAGAAGTACACAAATGCATGCTAAGCTCCAACAACCATGGGATCTCTAAAACTGCATTTCAAGGACAAGTGGCTAAGTATCCCACTGTGTGGTATTTACAAAAGATAACTTTCCATTAGTAAATAATATTATAAAACATACATGTGATATCATGAAGGAGTAACTCCTACAAAAGAGTCAGACAAGGGTGTTTCAAGGTGTAGTAAGCCTTGAAGATTTTTGAATTCCCTGAACCATATTCCGATGTGACCATTCACAAACTCTCTTTACCACCTTGGAAGTGCTTGGGTATTTATTTCTGACAATGAGAGAAGTAAATGACTTCCAAGTTTGGGAAGAGGAATGGTGCATCCCCAGAGTTAAGGTGTTTATTGGAGAACAAAATGAACAGCCAACAAAACTTGCCATTGTGCACAGGCGTTCTTATTGATATCACAACATTTGCAGTTGTATATTATGCACAATTTACACCATCACACATTTCATGATTGTAGCCATCAGGCTAAATGGTCTTCATTGATCATGTGGCCTGCTTTAGTATGCCCTGGCCTCAGTCTGCCTCATGGTGATTCCACACACAGTCACTCACAAAGAGTCCCAGGCAACCGGCCCCTAGTTTCAGAGGCCCATTTTGAAATTCAGCACTATTCTGATGGTTTTTTCTCCATGGATGTCTGCTGATGATGATCCTGGTATTTGCTAAGGATAGGCACTATGTCAACTGATTACACCACAGACCAACTTTTGAATATAGGATTTGTTATGACGGGCTGTGTTTTATTATTTTGACCCACAAAATGATTACGATTATCACGAGAGTGCCACTTATGAAAGAGCACAGAGCATGTTGTTCTGCACAGGGACTCATTGCACCGTTTTTGTAACTTTAATCGTTTAATTGATTAAAATTGTAATTTGAATGAACATAATTTCTGCATATTCCTTCAACCAGGGACCTCTGTTCCTTGCTTTACCAATTTCCCCAGGTCCCCGGTGAATACTGGGTTTTCTTTGTGATAAAAAAACTACCATCGTGCTTGTCAACAATCAGGCCAAAGCAGGAATTCACAAAAGCTTCCTTGGAGTTGTCTTACAAAACGGGACTTGTGCTGCTTTTCGAAGATATATGTCAGGGCCATCACAGGGGAGGTGCAGCTGGACCCAATTAACCTGAACCAAACTATAGATAGGGCCCTGCATTTCAGCTCACAAAACGCATGAGCAGCAGATTAATGACTCAAAGCCAGGCAAGTCCATTTTGCTGGGGGGTTTTGGAGAGAAGACGGATGTCTCATTCTACAAAAAAGAAATCAGCATTCTGTGCACATCAATGGGCGATGCCATAGTGATTATTATCCTACTCTCTTTTGATAAATATTAAAAAAGCTAATTATTTTCAGTAGCAAAAAATAATTTCAGTGTTCACACATAGCATAAAGGTGTGTGTGTGTGGTGATTGGGAAGATACAGGACAGGGTAGGGGAGCATTTGTATTTTAGAAAGTCCACTCAGTTTTCCATCCTTCCAAGGTCGGTAAGAATTTCTGGCTTAGGGGGACTCACCAAACGGTTTTGACCAGGACCCCTCCAAAGCCTGTCAAAGCACTGGCTGAAGAAAAACTTTATGAATAAGAAAAAGTCGTACACTTTCCCCCACAAAGAGGTGTAGCTCTGTGATACAGTTTTAAGACATTTTTTTGTGGATTGCAACCCGTTTTGAAGAAGGGTATTCAAGAACAGACACATGAATGAAGGTCATGACCATCTTAAAAAACACACATTGATGTGTAGAGCTGGTGGTCGCTATTATGTCACCAAAATAAAATCCAAGCACTTGTACACAGCACATGCTGCATTCTACTATCTCTTAGACCCGTCATAGTAAAATCACTTTAGTGAGGACAATTATTTTCAACTAATGTAAAATTATGGCACTACTTAAAAACGCATCTTAAAATGAGATGGAGAGTTAGCCATTTGAGTAGGCTGAGGAGGCTACTTCATATTTGAAAATCAAATTAAGAAGGAATCCAAAATCTATTAAACCAGGTCTGCGCACAATGCCGTTAATCAATTAAATAGAAGACAAGATAGTTTGCATCCTCTTTGCGCTTGTGCGCTCTCCTCCATGGCATTAAAACGATAATCTCCTAGGAAAGGAAGAACGTGCCTTTAGATATTAAACAACTACACGCTCCAAAGAAGGCACTGGCGTGTCACACTTATAAACATTCGAGTGATTATTAGGTCTCCACCGCAGAAACACCTTTTATGATGGTTTGGGAACAGAAAACCCAGGTTAATAAGTGAACACTGAAATACTAACAGACATAGAAATGGTATTTTATCAAATTAATGGGAACGCAACCAAAGTAATCAGGATTTGAAGACCAAATGCTCCAGGCATTTTTACTGCACAAAGCTTTTGTGTGTTGAGCATTAATAACTGATTTGCGTTTTATTTTCCAATACTGTCTTTGTAAAGAGCATTGCTGTAAAACCAAGGTTATAATGCCCCCAAGGCAGCAGTGGCGTAAGGAAACTTGAGGGGCCCTGTTATGATGTGGCTCGCGGCTACGACGTACGATCGTTGCCGCGAGCCTAGAATGTTAGCGGAGATTCTTCCTCCCGGCAGTTGCTTGCTGACCGGGGAAGATGACACCACGTTAGAGGAGAGCTCCTCGAATAAAGATTACCGCAATACTACGATGCTGCCTCCCGTCCGTCATTACATTGTTGGCGACGAGGATGTCAGCAAGCAGATTGCTTTCCTCTTAACGCGGATGCCGCGAACGTTGCGGTGTGATCCGCTTTTGCTGTGGGATCACAGACGCGGCCTTTCCAGCGACAGTTTCATCAATGAGAGTATTTACAAGTTGCAGTCCGGCTGGGATTTGGAGACACGTCAGTTTCGGCCTCGGTAATGTCAGTGTTGTTGATTTGCTGTCATGGCAACGTCGTGTTGATGTCATAGAAAACTGGTGGCGGCCATCTTAGAGAGTTGGGAATACTCTCTTTCAATTACATTGCGCACACGTCGAACTACTTTGTGTGGTGGCGGCCATCTTAGAGTGTTGGGAAAACTCCAATCAAAATAGACTCTGGCCACGACGAACTGCTCACTATTACACTATTTTGTGGTGGCGGCCATCTTAGAGTGTTGGGAAAACTCAAATCAAAATAGATTTTGGCCACGACGAACTGCTCACTATTGCATGGACAAGTGTCTTCTACGGTGATAGGCACACCTGTAACCTGCTGTTTGCTACATTGTTTTTTTTTTAGTTTCTTTGGTGCATACCGTCAAATTTGTGTTTTACAGAGACTGAGCACAGATTCACACAATGGATATGTCAACTGCTGCTGTGCACTCTCCACCTTTATTCTTGGTGCAATCTGGGAATCCGCCAATACTTTGGGAGGAGTGGATAGACATATTTAATAATTACCTTGAAGCCTTAGACGGGTTAGGATTCTCGTCCAGTAGAAAAAAAGCTATCTTACTTAGTTCCCTAGGCAATGAAGGTCAACATGTCTTCAAGTACTTGCCAAAAGCTGTTGATCAGTCTGGTCAACCCATAGATGTTGTATTTTTGGAAGCAAGGCGGAGACTAGAAACAAGGTTTGCCAAGACTGAGAATGTAGTCATGCAAAGATTTAAGTTTTACACACAACCTCAAAGGGATGGCGAATCCGTGGACGAGTTTGTCACTCGTTTAAGAGAGTTTTCTATCAAATGCAGATTTGGGGCAATGACAGAGGAGTTGATTCGGGACCAGCTCATAGTACAGTGTAGGAGCAAGAAAATGCAGGAAAGGTTGTGGGCAGCGAAGGACCCGAAGCTGAAGGATGCTGTAGAAATTGCGAAGGTGGTTGAGGAGTCAGAGTTTTGTATGAAACAAATGGAGAGGAGAGAAGTTAAGGCTTCTGAAGAGGTATCTTTTGTTCAGGGTGATGTGGCTGTGTTGAGTAAATCATCCTGGGAAAGACCTAGTGGATCTAAGAATGGGAGGTGCAACAAGTGTGGGAGCAGGTATCATACCTCTGAGTCCAAGAATTGCTTTGCCCTAGGGAAAGAGTGCCGAAGGTGTGGGCGCAAAGGGCATTTTGCGAGAGTGTGTAGGGAAAAAGAGTATTCAAAGGGGAAGGTGGCCATGGTTGGTGATGTTTCAGGCGAAGTGTCCGTTGGTGATAAATTCGGAAGGGTGTTGTGTGTTTCTGGGTTGGATGTGGCAGGGGTGAGAGCAGAAAGGATGCAGAGACCTAAGGCAGAATTTATAGTTAAGAATGTGTCTGTGGAGCTAATGGTGGATTCTGGCTCTTTATATACAATAGTTCCTAAGGACTTATTTTTCCAATTGTGGCCTTCAACAAGGCTATTGCCAAAGGACATTAATCCTAGTGGGTATCAGGGTGAACAGATAGACATCGTAGGCTATATGCTCACTGAAATAGGGTTCAAGGGGAGAAAGATCTTAGGCAAAGTGTATGTGGCAGAATCTGGTCCGCCTATTTTGGGTTGGCAACACCAGTACGATCTTCGCATAGTCATCAATCCGTGTGCCCCTAGTCAGGTAGCTGCAATTGAAGATGTTTCTCTTGCTCGTATACTGAATGGGGCTGAAGGGGTATTCAGAGAGGAGATGGGAGAGTTGAGAGGTTATGTTCATGAGATTAGGTTGAAGCCCGGTGCTGTTCCTGTGCAGCACAAGGCTAGAAAAGTTCCAATCTCAGTGAGAGAGGGTGTAAAGGAACTCTTCAATGAAATGTTAGATAGTGGGGTGATTGAACCAGTGGAGGCCTCAGCATGGTTGTCACCTGTAGTAATTTCTAAGAAGAGAGATGGGAAGTTGAGGTTCTGTGTGGACTTGAGAGGGTTAAATCAGGCGATTGTTACGGACAATTTTCCCTTGCCAAACATTAATGAATTGGTCCTACTGATGAAGGATGCTAAATACTTTTCAAAACTGGACTTGAAGCACGCATACCATCAGATTAGACTTCATCCTGGTTCGAAGGGCCTCACTGCTTTCATCACCATGGAGGGCACATTTCAGTTCACATGGATGCCGTTCGGTCTGGCGTCTGCCGCCAGCGTGTTCCAGAGGATGATGAACCAAATTTTCAAGGGGTTGGACAATATCTTGTTTTTCCAAGATGACATTCTAGTGTTTGGTGAAACTATTGAGAACCATAATATAACTTTGAAGATGTTATTGGACAGATTATTGCAATCTGGTTTGACTTTGCGCCGTGAAAAATGTCAATTCTTGATGACAGAGGTGGAGTATCTTGGTCACTCACTGTCGCAAGAAGGTGTAAAACCAAAAAAAGATCTGTTGGAGGCAATTAGGTCGGCTCCAGCACCCAAAGACAAGGATCAATTACGATCTTTTTTGGGATTAATTGAGTACTATTCCAAATTTGTAAAGAACTTTGCTAGTAAGACAGAATGCCTAAAAGTACTTTTGCGCAAAGGGGCTAGTTTTGTCTGGGGAGGAGAACAATACCAATGTTTTCAGTTGATTAAGGATGATGTATGCAACGCTGGCATTCTAGTGCCTTTTGACACAAAGAGAAGAACAATAATCACAGTGGATGCGAGTGCTGTGGGCATTGGGGCCGTCTTATCTCAAATGCATGGGTCGGTGGAGAGGACAGTTGCCTTTGCTTCTCGGACTTTGTCTTCTGCTGAGAGACATTACGCTGTCATTGAGCGTGAAACTCTGGCTGCGGCGTGGGGTGTGGAATATTTTCGCACATATATATGGGGTAGTACCATCACATTGCGTTCTGATCATAAACCATTGTTGAAGACCTTGTCACCGGGTGGGACTGGTAAAGGGTCAGCGAGATTGGCTAGGGTGGCGTCCCGTTTGCAGGAATTTAATTACGAGATTGAGTACATTCCGGGTTGGAAGAATGTGCAAGCGGACTGTCTTTCTCGTCTGGCTCTTGAGTGGCAGACAGTGGATGGAGACAATGTATTGGAGCATGAACAAGAGGGAGTCGTTGCGTCAGTGGGTGAGGTTATGCATTGGTGTAAAGGAGCAGTGAAGGAAACTGACTGGGATTTGGCTATGAAAGCAGATTAAGTCTTGTTGGGGGTCGTAGATTTAATAAGGAAAGGTGGGAGGAGAGACAGTACTCTTTCGGTATCTGTACGGCCTTACAATAAGGTTGTGGATGAGCTTTCTGAAGTTGAGGGAAGAATGATCCTGCGGGGTGAAAGAGTTGTTCCGCATATGGGGGTGCGCAAACGCTTGTTTGATATTGCGCATGAGGGTCATCTTGGTCAAACGATTACCAAGAGAAGGTTGAAAATGGAATTTTGGTGGCCTGGTATGGACGATGATGTGGTGAGATGGGTAGAGAGATGTTCTGAGTGCATTCAGAGTGAGAAACGGTTGAGAGTGGGAGAGCAGTCAGTTAGTAGAAATATAACTGATCCTGGCAAACCTTGGCATAGTGTTTGTTTGGACTTTATTGGACCTTTGTCTGGCATTGGCAGAGGAAGGAATTTTGCCTTTGTTATGGTGGATGTGTACTCCAAATGGCTTATTGTCAAGTTTATGGGAGAGGTTACAACATCTGCTACCATAAGTGTACTGAGAGAAATTTTCTCTGAGGAGGGTTTTCCGTCAGTGTTGATTACTGATAATGGTACACAATTAACGTCTGTGGAGATTAAAGGGTTTTTAGACTCGTGTGGCATACGGCATGCCCGTACAGCGTTATACAATCCTCGTGCTAATGGTATTGTGGAACGAGCTAATCGCATGATTAAGAGTGGTCTGCAATTGGCTGTGGTCAATGGTTTGGATGCTGGTTCGGTGATCTCAGAATTGGTGTGGGGATATCGAACTACAAAAAATACAACGTCGTGCAGAGTACCGTTTGTTGATATGAGGGGTAGGAAACCTGTCAGTAAACTCAGACCTGCATGGATGGAGAGATTGTTGGGTGGTGGCGCATTCAATGGAGATTCAGTCAATGAGACAGGGGATGACAATGAGAGAATTAAACCAGGTGATTGGGTAAAAGTCAAATCTGGTAGAGTGAGACAGGGGTTTAGCAAGTTTTCAGGTCCGTTTAGAGTTCTTCAAGTTCACAGGTGTAAGGAAATGCCTCCTTGGCATGGTTGCCCCCTGACTTTTTGCCTTTGCTGATGCTATGTTTACAATTGAAAGTGTGCTGAGGCCTGCTAACCAGGCCCCAGCACCAGTGTTCTTTCCCTAACCTGTACTTTTGTATCCACAATTGGCAGACCCTGGCATCCAGATAAGTCCCTTGTAACTGGTACTTCTAGTACCAAGGGCCCTGATGCCAAGGAAGGTCTCTAAGGGCTGCAGCATGTCTTATGCCACCCTGGAGACCTCTCACTCAGCACAGACACACTGCTTGCCAGCTTGTGTGTGCTAGTGAGAACAAAACGAGTAAGTCGACATGGCACTCCCCTCAGGGTGCCATGCCAGCCTCTCACTGCCTATGCAGTATAGGAAAGACACCCCTCTAGCAGGCCTTACAGCCCTAAGGCAGGGTGCACTATACCATAGGTGAGGGTACCAGTGCATGAGCATGGTACCCCTACAGTGTCTAAACAAAACCTTAGACATTGTAAGTGCAGGGTAGCCATAAGAGTATATGGTCTGGGAGTTTGTCAAACACGAACTCCACAGCACCATAATGGCTACACTGAAAACTGGGAAGTTTGGTATCAAACTTCTCAGCACAATAAATGCACACTGACGCCAGTGTACATTTTATTGTAAAATACACCCCAGAGGGCACCTTAGAGGTGCCCCCTGAAACTTAACCGACTGTCTGTGTAGGCTGACTAGTTCCAGCAGCCTGCCACACTAGAGACATGTTGCTGGCCCCATGGGGAGAGTGCCTTTGTCACTCTGAGGCCAGTAACAAAGCCTGTACTGGGTGGAGATGCTAACACCTCCCCCAGGCAGGAGCTGTGACACCTGGCGGTGAGCCTCAAAGGCTCACCCCTTTGTCACAGCCCAGCAGGGCACTCCAGCTTAGTGGAGTTGCCCGCCCCCTCCGGCCACGGCCCCCACTTTTGGCGGCAAGGCTGGAGGGAACAAAGAAAGCAACAAGGAGGAGTCACTGGCCAGTCAGGACAGCCCCTAAGGTGTCCTGAGCTGAAGTGACTCTAACTTTTAGAAATCCTCCATCTTGCAGATGGAGGATTCCCCCAATAGGGTTAGGATTGTGACCCCCTCCCTTTGGGAGGAGGCACAAAGAGGGTGTACCCACCCTCAGGGCTAGTAGCCATTGGCTACTAACCCCCCAGACCTAAACACGCCCTTAAATTTGTTATTTAAGGGCTACCCTGAACCCTAGAAAATTAGATTCCTGCAACTACAAGAAGAAGGACTGCCTAGCTGAAAAACCCCTGCAGAGGAAGACCAGAAGACGACAACTGCCTTGGCTCCAGAAACTCACCGGCCTGTCTCCTGCCTTCCAAAGATCCTGCTCCAGCGACGCCTTCCAAAGGGACCAGCGACCTCGACATCCTCTGAGGACTGCCCCTGCTTCGAAAAGACAAGAAACTCCCGAGGACAGCGGACCTGCTCCAAGAAAAGCTGCAACTTTGTTTCCAGCAGCTTTAAAGAACCCTGCAAGCTCCCCGCAAGAAGCGTGAGACTTGCAACACTGCACCCGGCGACCCCGACTCGGCTGGTGGCGATCCAACACCTCAGGAGGGACCCCAGGACTACTCTAAGACTGTGAGTACACAAACCTGTCCCCCCTGAGCCCCCACAGCGCCGCCTGCAGAGGGAATCCCGAGGCTTCCCCTGACCGCGACTCTTTGAATCCTAAGTCCCGACACCTGGGAGAGACCCTGCACCCGCAGCCCCCAGGACCTGAAGGACCGGACTTTCACTGGAGAAGTGACCCCCAGGAGTCCCTCTCCCTTGACCAAGTGGAGGTTTCCCCGAGGAACCCCCCCCTTGCCTGCCTGCAGCGCTGAAGAGATCCCTAGATCTCCCATTGACTTCCATTACAAACCCGACGCTTGTTTCTACACTGCACCCGGCCGCCCCCGGCCGCCCCCGCGCTGCTGAGGGTGAAATTTCTGTGTGGGCTTGTGTCCCCCCCGGTGCCCTACAAAACCCCCCTGGTCTGCCCTCCGAAGACGCGGGTACTTACCTGCAAGCAGACCGGAACCGGGGCACCCCCTTCTCTCCATTCTAGCCTATGTGTTTTGGGCACCACTTTGAACTCTGCACCTGACCGGCCCTGAGCTGCTGGTGTGGTGACTTTGGGGTTGCTCTGAACCCCCAACGGTGGGCTACCTTGGACCAAGAACTAAGCCCTGTAAGTGTCTTACTTACCTGGTTAACCTAACAAATACTTACCTCCCCTAGGAACTGTGAAAATTGCAGTGTGTCCACTTTTAAAACAGCTATTTGTGAATAACTTGAAAAGTATACATGCAATTTTGATGATTTGAAGTTCCTAAAGTACTTACCTGCAATACCTTTCGAATGAGATATTACATGTAGAATTTGAACCTGTGGTTCTTAAAATAAACTAAGAAAAGATATTTTTCTATATAAAAACCTATTGGCTGGATTTGTCTCTGAGTGTGTGTACCTCATTTATTGTCTATGTGTATGTACAACAAATGCTTAACACTACTCCTTGGATAAGCCTACTGCTCGACCACACTACCACAAAATAGAGCATTAGTATTATCTCTTTTTGCCACTATCTTACCTCTAAGGGGAACCCTTGGACTCGGTGCATGCTATTCCTTACTTTGAAATAGCACATACAGAGCCAACTTCCTACAACAGGTGGCATGTTTTGCTTGATAATGGTCAACGTTGGAATTTCAGGCGTGTCCCAAAAGTTTCCTCTGCGTTGGAGGGTGGATGTGCAAGGAGGGGTGATGATTGTAGTGGTTATATGTTGATGAAAGATGAAGATTTGAATGGTTCTAGTGGTGGCGAGAGGAAACAGTTTGATGGTGGAAGTGGCAATGCTGCGGTTGGCAGGATTGAAGTGATTATTGATGCTCCTGTTACCTGCTCAGATTCCATAGGAGCCTCTACTTGTGTTCCAAGTATGGCGTCGCCTAGAACTGTGGGGTTTCCCAGGACTACTAGATGTAGGAGACCTCCAGGGTTCTTGAATGACTATGTAACTTAAAGCCTATTGCTAGGTTAATTACTTTGTGTATAGATTTTTCTTTGTTTTTAACTTGTTATCTATTATTTTGTTATAGTTTTCCACTTGTTATTTGTGGTTCTTTTTGTGGGTGTCAACGGTGGGGGATGTGTTATGATGTGGCTCGCGGCTACGACGTGCGATCGTTGCCGCGAGCCTAGAATGTTAGCGGAGATTCTTCCTCCCGGCAGTTGCTTGCTGACCGGGGAAGATGACACCGCATTAGAGGAGAGCTCCTCGAATAAAGATTACCGCAATACTACGACGCTGCCTCCCGTCCGTCATTACAGGCCCCCTTGCAAAATACCTGGAGGCCTCCCAGACCTGTCAGTGGCCTGCTGCCCCTGCACAGTATACTGTGCTGAGTGGGCCCCCTGGAGCTCGGGGGTGTTAGCGCAGGTGTATTCATAAAAATTATTAACGAGTGTTCATGTATTCTGGATATGTGATTTATGTAATATGTGTGAGACTGACTTTCTCAGGTGAAGGACAATGGAGATACTGACTGAAGTAGAAGCTGCAACAATATTGTTACCTGACAAGCCAGATGATGAGGACATTGCAGAACCAATCAACGACATGTGAATGGAGTAATTCACAGATTTGGAATTTTAATTTTATTGGACAAAGTGTGAACATGCGATTAACTGACCAATGGGGATTTGGGAAGTAGTTTTACTAGTTTTAATTTAATGACACTGCACTGAGAGAAGACAGATTCATTGCCCATCTTCTTGCTGGCCGAAAGGTCATTATTTTCTTATGTGTTGGGACAGGAGACGTGCTTAACTTTAATGCTTAAAGACTTTGGCCCTCATTACAACCTCAGCGTTCTTTTCAAAAGACCAGCGAGGCTGCGGGAGCCAGAATACCGCCAGTGCTGGCGGTGTTTCGGGCTCCCTATTATGACTTTTCCGCTGGGGCAGCGGACAGTAACA
This sequence comes from Pleurodeles waltl, assembly GCF_031143425.1. Taxonomy (NCBI): domain Eukaryota; kingdom Metazoa; phylum Chordata; class Amphibia; order Caudata; family Salamandridae; genus Pleurodeles; species Pleurodeles waltl. The sequence continues at coordinate 1,458,237,698 of NC_090445.1, read as the reverse complement.
GTGTTACCATCCGATGGCCCAGCGGAAAAGTCACATCAACATTGCCGGCGGCGGCAATGCTGATGTGCAGCGGGCGCAGTAGCACCCGTCGCGCATTTCACTGCCCGAATTTCACTGCCCGAAATTCGGGCAGTGAAATGCGCGATGGAGCTATGCCTGGGGGCCCCTGCACTGCCCATGCCCAGTGCATGGGCAGTGCAGGAGCCCCCAGGGGTACCCCGAGTCCCGTTACCACCAGCCTGTCCATGGCGGTGTCTACCACCATGGACAGGCTTACGGTAAGGGGAGTTGAAATCCCCGGGGCAGCGCTGCTTGCAGTGCTGCCCCGGCGCATTACGACCACCGGGACCGACGTGATAGCCGTGGTGGTATACCGCCGGTCCCGGCGGGTCAAAATATGGTGTTCTGCACCGTCAGCCTGTTCGTGGTACGAACGCCACTATAACCCTGGCGGTCATTGACCGCCAGGGTTAGAATGAGGGCCTTTGTGTTTTCTGAACTTTGTTGCTGAATCCTGATGCCTTGCTGATCGACTGATGTCCTGAGGATGAAGACTGACTCTGCTTGCTGATCCACATTGAGGATAGGTACTATGAATTGGACTGTTGACAATCATGTGTATTTGTTTTTTATTTTCCAGATACCAACTGCACTGTTTTGATAGAGCCATATTTAGATGTTTTTCCAAATTCATGTTACTAAATTGTTTTGCGTGAAGCCTAATATGTTGATGCTAATCTGATGTTAGTTAAGGATCCTCACTAATGAAATTATACTAATAAGGAATAATGCTTGATTAATTTCTCAGCTGAACTTAAATGTATGTAATCACTTTGAAACAGTTGATTTTGTTATTAATTTGCACTGTAATCTTATCGTGTGTTGTAATTCAAGCTTTAATTAGATTACGTTTCTTCCACCGCTTTGGACAACCAGTATTGTTTCTGTATGTGTTCCATTTGATTTTGAGATTAATCTACATGACCTAGGCATTGTTAACATAGGGACATAAATATTCTAACTTTTACTAAATGGTGTGGTTATTCATGACTGAAAGGTCATGATGTATGACAATTACTGACTCCATTGATTATTACTGTTATTGATTGTTTTTGATTATTGATGTTGTGTATTGTTATTGATCTGCATGTACTGGAGCTATGGTAAGATCAACTTAATTGCGAGTGAAAAGGTTCATCAACCCCTCCACGTCCCCTTGTCAGTTTACTTATTAAGGTCAGACGTGCTAACAGGGGCCCGCACCACGGGGGCAGCGGGAGCCTTTGTTACGCCACTGCAAGGCAGGTAAGCAGTTTAATGCACCTGCATCAGAAATCTGTCTGTTAGCCCTAGATCATACACCAGGGAGATAAGGCAAGGGTTGATGCGCCTGTTGCCTAGATCTATGTCTTATCTGCCTGCTACATATTCCGTTGCCAATAGGGACAACTCAGGCTTTCACTAATCTGGAGTAGGTAAATTGAGTTTCATTGAGCTTGGTAATATCTAAGGATACAAAAGTTAATAATTTAGTTTAGGAATATGCAATACAGACTGGTTACTTTATCTCAAATCTTTGATTTTGGCAAAATATCTCCATGCCTGTACCTGCTGAAGAAATTGACAAGTAAACCACAGGGGACACGTATTGAGACTAACATCAGTCACAAGTAGATATAATAAGTGCTCATAAACTGGATAATAAATGAATTTCAAGGCATTTGAGAGGTTGGCTCAGCTGGGGCATAGTGGGTCATCTTTGCCTGGTGTTGAGTTATTTTGTAATTGTAAGAAATTGGGTAATTGGTTGAGGTGTGTAAGCCCCACTCAGGCAATAACCACAGTCCTTGTCAGAGTGAACCAGAAAAGTCCTAAATTAATCTGTGCTTAACCCTCTGGTAGCTTGACAAAAAACAGACAGGCTTAGTTTATAGGCAATGTGTAAAGTATTTAGGCAGCACACAAACAGTAATAAAGTGAAAACACAACACAATAAAAAACCAAACCAATTTAAAAATATAGCATTTGAATAAATACAATGATACCAGAATGACAAAAATCCAATTGGTGGAACGGGAGACATTCAGTTTTTACGTTTTAAGTGAAAACAGTGTGTAAAAGTACAAAACTCCGCTAATGGCCATCTGGTCGTGTTAGGCCAGGGTAAAGTCACAAGGTAAGGCCAATTGTGATGGAGCTTGGGCCAGACACAAGGAACAGATTAGTCCCGCTGAAAAGTTACCTACTTAAGTATGGCACGAACAGGTCCACTCGCATTGGAGGAAGCCGCAAGGAGGGGGCTTTTGGCGTGAAGAACAGGTTGAGCATTGTGCACAGTCGCTGCTGTAGCGAGAAGATCCATTCATTGCTGGAGCTTCGCATTGTCAGTTATCGCAGACAGTCGCTTCTGACATGAAGCACTGATCTCCCCAGGGCTTTCAGCTGACGTTCGTCGTGGGAGGCATAGTTCTGAGGCAAACAGGCCTGTTCGCAATTGCAAAGAGCCCTAACCTCAAGATTTTTACCTTTTCTTCTTGGAGGAGCTTCCACTGATGCAAGCCAAGGTTCCCGGATCTGTGGAGTATCTCATGGGCAGGAACATAGCTTAGTCAGTATGATTGGGGGCGGGTGAGCTTCTGATTTTCCAAAAATCATGCTAGGACATCTTGTTTAAGCACAGTATATGAGAAGCAGGGCACGAGGGGGGCTTTAAGGCCAGTGGAAAGAGAGTGGAGTGTGGATTGTTAGAAGTATTTAAAACACAATATTTTTCAAACTAACCAACATTTTAAGGCTTTTAAAACATAGATGAGACAGAGTGTTGTGTTTTTGTCAGTGTGGGCATGTAAAAAATCCCAAGTGAAAAATGACAGACGCTTCACATTACCCGACTACAAGTATTTATACCCAACCATTTACTGCAGAATACATTTTTAAGGGGAGTTGCAACTCCCAAAACACCCCCCTGGAGCTATACCCCTGCTCATGGGGATCAGGACTCACTCCAGCAGAGGTCAGCAGCTGAGTTCAGGCAGGTCCAGAGAGGCAGGTTCAGTTGCAGGTGATTAGCTGAGCAATTGCAGGGAGTCTTCTGAAGCTTGATGTGTCCTTGTAGCTCACACAGGACCCGCTGAGTCACTCTATGTAGCCTGAGATTAAGGCAAGTAGGTCCAGTCTCAGCAGTCAGACAGCAAGGCAACCCTTCAAGCAGTGGATATATGTGTGTGTGTGTGTAAGGGGTGGGGAACTCCCACAAAAGCAGATTCTGGAAAGTTCCTCCCCTTCCCTTGGTCAAGGCTCCAAACTGTCTGGGGTGACAAAGCACAGAGCAAGCCTGTTGTCAGGTTCCTTTATGTATGCTGTAGGCAGAGTTCTTTGCACTGTAGTGGGGCTGGTACAGCCATTCTCCAGTTATGCTAATAGGGTGGTCCATCCTGTCCACATGTAAGCCCCTTTTGTCTCTCTGACTGGAAGCAATACACAGAGCCATTCACAGTCATGTGACCCAGGACACAGACAGAAGGCACAGTTAGTTGGGACAAGAAAATGCCATCTTTCTAAAGGTGGCATTTTCAAAAATGTAATTTAAAATCTGATTTAACCATTAAAGAGGATTTTACATAACACATCATTTGAGTGTAAACAGCTTATCTCAATCTGCTCCCAATCTAAAGTTTGCAATTTGTAAATTTAATAAGGTAACCCAGTGCTATTGAATGGGAGAGATAGACCTTACAACAGTGAAAACAGATTTTCACTGCTAGTAAATTTACAACTCAAACACACATGTCCCACTTTTTAAATACAATACACCCTGCACTGTGAGCCTTCAGGGCCTACCGTAGGGATGCTGTATAAGTATTAATAGGTAAGTGTTGGACCTAGTAAAAGGTTTTTGTGCCAGGTCAAAATGGCAGTTTAAAACAGCGCCAAAGGCTGCAGTAGCAGGCCAGAAACATCTATTACGGTGCTACTTTAGTGGGTGGCACAATGAGTGCTGCTGTCCGACTAGCAGCATTTAGTTTACAGGCCCCGGGTATAGGCAGTACAATTTATGAGGGACTTACATGAAAATGTATTGTACCAATTAGGGGTAGTCCTACCATGTTTGAAGGAAATAGCACAAGCACTTTAGCACTGGTTGGTGGGGTAAATTAGACAGAGTACTAATGCCAACAAAAACAAGTTCAGCCAAAATCAGAGAGTGAAGGCAAACAGGTGGGAGAATATGTCAAGGTGTCAGGTCTAAAATGGATGCATTGTTTGGTATACTGCTTTTGTGCTATTTTTGCAGTACTATGATTTTATGTTGTATCAAGTTGTATTGTGTGGGTTTCCCTTAGGTGCTATTGCTGTTGTGTTCTATTTCTACATCTTCAGATGTGTTCTTTTGTGTTTTGCTGCATTATCAATGTGATGTGCGGTGGTTGTGGTTCATTTGGTATCTTGTTGTTTTGCATTTTGTTGTGGGAGTGTTGCTGTGTTGTTTTCTGTTGTGTAATGAAATGTTTTTGCTGTGTTGTATGCTGTGTTGTCTTTAGGTTCTGTTGTGTTACATAGTTTCTTTGCAGACTTCAACAAATGCCTGTGTGTTTCCAGCCAAAAGCAGAACATTCAATTTATGCCCTAATGAAAAAGAACAGTTTACTATTGCCTAAAGTGAGAAGACCTAAGAATCCTGTACACGAAGGCCATCTCCTAAGTCTTATTCCGAGGGCACCATTCTACACTGCTCCTCTAGTCCACCATCCTGCCACTAATTCCTTCCTTACCTTCCAGAAGGGCCCCGATTGAAAATACATCCTTCATTATGCTCTTGTCTCCATGCCTCTGTTTCTTATTTTCTTTCATTCACCACAAGCTGCCTCAGGCTGTGCCATGGTTTCAGCTCACTATTCTACTTTGTGCTGTGGTGTACGTAAATCTGTGTGCAGAGTGCATAACTGGGAACTGCACCGCATGACAGCAAATGTGATGTTTCCATTGAAGACGCAAACCCATGCATGCAGTGTGAATCTACCTGCTGTTGACGCTGCAGCTCTACAATTCACTCAGCAGACAGGAAATGGCTTGCTTTTCAAAGGGTGGCCGAGATGATCTAAAACATAGTGCTGTGACTGACTGCACCCACCTGCAGGGCAATGTGTTAGGGTCATTGGGACTCTCTTTCCCTCACTCCATGTGCCATCGTGGGAGTGCACTGACTGTGCACTACTTTTATGTGGCGCACTATCAGTGCACATCCTCATTGCCTCTTTGTCTCTGGCCCACATCCTTAATAAGGAACAGGGGCAAAGTCATGGGATTATATCACATATGGCATGCACATCACATATACTCACTGGTAATTACACTATGCAGTAACAACCACAATGCCACACCATTGCCTGGGAACAACAGCTGAAATGAACTCTGAAGACACAACCATTTGCACACCTACTGAGACTCACTAATCCATGTCTGACTGTTGACAAAGGCACAGCTACACTACTCCGACAAAGTGACTGCACAACGTCCAATTGCCAGGTCCCACCACCTAGGCAGTGGACATCAGAGCATCACTCCAACACTGGTGATTCAGGATGTAGGCCCTCACAGAAGCTGGAATACCAGAAAATGACCAATACTAATTTTACATACCACTCACCATAGCTATGCAGAACTTAACATAACATAACCCACAAGGGCATCCTGAGACATACACTGACTATTACCTTGCATCCAAAGACCATGCCAGGCTCAGGAAAGAAATGTACACAGTGTGTACTCACCGCTTTTTGGCTGCTGTTCTGCCCTCAATCGCCCATCCAACTCTGAGTTGGCCAGCGCCAGTATGTGGGCCATTAGGTGGGGTCAGGGTCCGACGGGGAACCCTCCCTCATTGGGAGGATGACCCCAGCTGGCTCTCTGCGGTCTTCCGGGCCCCGCGTCACAGGTCCTCCCACCTCTTTCTGCAGTGGGTGCTCCGCCGGCTACGGACCCCAGGGTTTGCATGCCCCTTCTGATGTGCGCTGACCTGCATAGGAAACACAGACGAAAGGCCACCATTAACTACGCACTACATTCTGTTAAAGCAATAGACTACATACTGCATTGATCCCACATTCATCTTACACATCACTCGTACCTCTGTGTACATATTGCATGCAGCAAACAACACTCCCTAAAGGACACACTGCATGCACACACATACATCTACATACTGCCATGTTGCATCCAAAATACCTAAAAGGTGCTCACCTGTTGATCTGGAGGCCCATACAACTGTCCATACAAGAATAAGACCCCATCCACAAGCTTCTACAGTTCCTTGGATGTGAAGGCTGGGGCCCTATCCTCTGTAGCATGGGCCATTGTGGGTTCCAGACACAGGACACAGCAGCTCATACAGTGGAGGTCTTGATAGGGTGAAGTCGGGAGACAAGTGACATGTGCATCTGAAAATGGCGGCCACGTCTGTGCCGGTAATCACAGTCACCGATGGCGGTGATTATCATTGTCCCTCTGTGCTCCATAGACTGCAATGTTAACCAATGAGGAGTTGCACGGTGGTTCAGAGCGCCCTGCGCCATGACGACAAACGCCGGCAGAGTGAGGTCACTTCCATCTGTCCTCTGCATGCAGGGCAGGAGCATGCCATTTCCTGATGATAGTACTCATGGTAATCAATTGAATGTGTGTCATAGGTACATATGATACACACCAAGGCTATTCCAACACCTCTAAATTTGGGGTTTGTGGGAGACTCTGGCTCTTTAATGAGAGCACATACCAGTGCACTGCTTGCAGAAGAGTAGTTGACAAACATGTAAAATGTGATGGTACAAATCACATCTCACGACTTCGAATACATCGGTGAGACAGTATGGCAAATGAATGTGTCAGGGAGACCAGATCCTCGGGGTCTGGGCAAGTTCCCAACATGTCTACCACAAGACAGCTCCAAAACTCTGATAGAAATATCACAGAGCCTAAGAGAGTCCAAGTGGGGAAAAGGGGATTAGGTAGGGAACAGTTGGGAAGGAGACCTGTAGGAAGCAAAAGGTTGAACAACACAATATCAGAATATAATCACATTGACTTTCACTAGGCTATGGTTCTAAGCATTGTCTTACTGTAATCATGGATAATCTAAGAATTGACTTTAACTAGACCTCAAGAACTCTGGGTACCTGGGACAAATCAAGAATGATTAATGCAATGTTTCATATGAGCTTTTCATAAAATGCCACATAGGCCCTCATTCTGACCTTGGCGGGCGGCGGAGGCCGCCCGCCAAAGTCCCGCCGTCAGGTTACCGTTCCGCGGTCGAAAGACCGCGGCGGTAATTCTGACTTTCCCGCTGGGCTGGCGGGCGGTCTCCTTCAGACCGCCAGCCAGCCCAGCGGGAAAGAGGCTTCCACGATGAAGCCGGCTCGGAATCGAGCCGGCGGAGTGGAAGCTGTGCGACGGGTGCAGTTGCACCCGTCGCGTATTTCACTGTCTGCGCAGCAGACAGTGAAATACATGTAGGGGCCCTCTTACGGGGGCCCCTGCAATGCCCATGCCAGTGGCATGGGCACTGCAGGGGCCCCCAGGGGCCCCGCGACCCCCCCTACCGCCATCCGGATCTCGGCGGTCCGACCGCCGGGATCTGGATGGCGGTAGGGGGGGTCAGAATCCCCGCGGCGGTGCAGCAAGCTGCGCCGCCGCGGAGGATTCAATGGGGCCGCGGTACACTGGCGGGACCCCGCCAGTGGTGCCGGTCCGACCGCGGCTTTACCGCCGCGGTCGGAATCCCCATTGGAGCACCGCCGGCTTGTCGGCGGTGCTCCCGCGGTCCTCCGCCCTGGCGGTCAAAGACCGCCAGGGTCAGAATGAGGGCCATAATGTCTAGAAATACAAGAACCTTCTAGAATACTGTTTCAGAACAAACACTGCATTTTTAACATGAGGACAAAACAATCTGACACATTCCCTGGAAAACAAGTGGAATAGTACTAGGGAGTTAATATGCACAAAGAACGTCACATTTTGAATTTATCATCTTCACAGGAAATCCATAGGCTCAGGATAAATGTGTGTACTTCAACAAACATTACACATCAAAGGTTTTACTTGCCATGAAATGATCGCGCAAGCCTTTGCCGATCTGAACACCAAGATTTACATGCGGTAAATGAATCGCGCTCACTGCTGATTCTAACAAGAATATGCAAATGCCATGAAATGATCACGCAAGCCTTTGCCGATCTGAACACCAAGATTTACATGCGGTAAATGAATCGCGCACTCTGAAAGTTTCGCGAGTAGGCCCAAAACTCAAGAGTCTTTTAAAACGGGGTCGGGGGCCCAGCCCGACCTCCGTCTTACCACCCTGCTAAAAGATCACCAAGATAATGTGGGGCAGGCCTGGAACATCAAGGTAGGCCTCTGGAACAGAAGCTCAGGAAATTGCTGCTGCTCTGCACCGGGACCTCTGAATAGTGAGCACGTGGAGCTGGGCTGGCTCCCTTATATAGAGTCTGGCCCAGCCCACAAACCACACCCAGTCATGCTGCATAGAAAACTTCTAGAAGGTCCTAGAAAGGGACCGAACCCTAACACACTCAGTCAGTCTGCAGCAATACCTTACAAATGAACAGTTATTGCAAACATCATTAATAGTGTTTTTCAAGGTTAAAGTCTGCAATGCAAAAGGTTAGCATACTGCATATAAACACAATGCATGAATTATGCTCTTGCATAAAGGCTGGGTATTTGCATTTTTTGTCGCCCGTAGAGCGCGCACTGTCCTGATGTTGACAGTACTCCCCTCTCTCAAATGTGCTCTAGGGCCTGGTTTGCCTGGGATAAGACGATGAAACGTCTCACTAGTCGTGGAGCATGGACATCAGATGCAGAGACCCATGAGTTACTTTCAGGATCGTAACCTTTCCAAGAAATCAGATACCACAGGTTACGACCTCTAAGTTTGGAATCCAACACCTGTTTAACTTCGTATTCCACTTCCCCCTGTACTAGAACTGGAGCTGGTTGGGAGCGTACCTTCTGGACTGCTTTTTTCAGGAGGGAAGTATGGAACACCGGATGAATACACAGTGACCGGGGCAACTGCAGTTTATAGGTCACTGGATTAATTTGCTGGAGGACAGTGTAAGGACTATGAATTTGGGATTAAACATGTGCTTTTTCTTGAAGTCTATGGGGGTCATTACAACCCTGGCGGACGGTGTTAAAGCTGCGGTAATACCGCAAACAGTGCGGCGGATAAAAAAATGGAATTATGACCCTGGCGGAAACCGCCAAAAAAGACAGCCACTTTAACACACCGCCCGCCACGGCGGTACACACAAGCAGCGCGGCGGTCACCGCCAACAGACAGGCGGAACCCAATGTACCACCCATAGTATTACAACCCGCCAATCCGCCACCTTTTCCGGGGCGGATTCACCGTGGATAAAAACACGGCGGAAACAGCTTTTGCAATGGGAAAACTCTCACCTGAACACATCCCACGAGGAACGAGGACTCCATGGACCCGGAACTCCAAATACTCCCTGCCCTTGTGTTTCTACTCCTCTACGACCAACATCTACGTAGGCGCTGAAGACAACGGTGAGTACTGCACCTACGACATGGGGGAGGCAAAAATTAGGGGGACACCCACCAAACACCCCCACCCCCTTCCCCAACCTCGCATAATACAGCATACACACCAATGCATTCACAAAAACCACAGTAACAACCCACAACCCCCCCCGGAAGAATGAAAAGACAAAGTGAAATTCGGTCAAACATTGTAATGTGGCATAATACATGTCATACAAAAATATACAGAGATATATGTGAAAATCAGTCATAAATATATACATTACTAGAAGTAGTGCAGATATGTACATAACAATGTCCGTGCACCAACAGTCCAAAAATGCATGGGCGAGGCCCACAAAGGATACCTGACCACGGAGAGAACACTGCCGGGGCATCAGATAAAAATACTACAGGCACCTCAGGGGGAAGGGAAGGGGGGCACCTCAGCCGGATGACTGCAAAGCCAGATCCACGACGGGGCTCCATGCCCATTGATGTATCCTGGGGAGTGCAAAGCCACAGTCTCTCAAGTCTCTACAGTGGGTGGCTTGCCCACTGTGCCATCCTGGGGAGTGCAAAGCCACAGTCTTTCAAGTCTCTACAGTGGGTGGGGTGCCCACCGTGCCATCCTGGGGAGTGCAAAGCCACAGTCTCTCAAGTCTCTACAGTGGGTGGCTTGCCCACTGTGCCATCCTGGGGAGTGCAAAGCCACAGTCTTTCAAGTCTCTACAGTGGGTGGGGTGCCCACCGTGCCATCCTGGGGAGTGCAAAGCCACAGTCTCTCAAGTCTCTACAGTGGGTGGCTTGCCCACGGTGCCATCCTGGGGAGTGCAAAGCCACAGTCTTTCAAGTCTCTACAGTGGGTGGCTTGCCCACCGTGCCATCCTGGGGAGTGCAAAGCCACAGTCTCTCAAGTCTCTACAGTGGGTGGCTTGCCCACTGTGCCATCCTGGGGAGTGCAAAGCCACAGTCTCTCAAGTAGATGCAGGTCTCCACTGGTTCTGGAGGGGGACTGGTGCCCAGACTCGAAGAGTCTCCCCGTGAAAGTACCTGTCCTGTCACTGTCCCAGCTGCATATGGGATAAGGATGCCTGATGTGGCGGTCTATTCATTCCTACCCGGTGCTTGCCCTGTTCAGCGGTCTTCACCATGGTGGTCTTTGCCCTGTTCAGCGGTGCTTTGCCATGGCGGTCTTTGCCCTGTTCAGCGGTGCTTTGCCATGGCGGTCGTTGCCCTGTTCAGCGGTCTTCACCATGGCGGTCTTTGCCCTGTTCAGCGGTGCTTTGCCATGGCGGTTCTGGACTGTTCAGCGGTGCTTTGCCATGGCGGTCGTTGCCCTGTTCAGCGGTGCTTTTCCATGGAGGTCGTTGCCCTGTTCAGCGGTGCTTTGACATGGCGGTTCTGGACTGTTCAGCGGTGCTTTGCCATGGTGGTTCTGGACTGTTCAGCGGTGCTTTGACATCGCGGTTCTGGACTGTTCAGCGGTGCTTTGCCATGGCGGTCATTGCCCTGTTCAGCGGTGCTTTGCCATGGCGGTCTCTGGACTGTTCAGCGGTGCTTTGACATGGCGGTTCTGGTACAGACATTGGTGTGTGGCATGACGTTCCCTAGACTGGGCATTGGTGTGTGGCATGACGTTCCATCATAGCCCACCTGGGCTGTGGCAGCCGGGGCCTCCTGGGCAATGACTCCGGCGATGGTGGTGGTCTCTGGACCGGTGACGATACTTGGGCCCTCCTGGGCAATGACTCTGGCGGTGGTCTCTGGACCAGTGAGGATACTTGTGCCCTCCTGGGCTGTGACTCTGGCGGTGGTCTCTGGACCAGTGACGATACTTGGGCCCTCCTGGCCTGTGACTCTGGCGGTGGTCTCTGGACCAGTGACGATACTTGGGCCCTCCTGGGCTGTGACTCTGGCGGTGGTCTCTGGACCAGTGACGATACTTGGGCCCTCCTGGGCCGTGACTCCGGCGGTGGTCTCCTGACCAGTGACGATACTTGTGCCCTCCTGGGCAATGACTCTGGCGGTGGTCTCTGGACCAGTGACGATACTTGGGCCCTCCTGGGCTGTGAATCTGGCGGTGGTCTCTGGACCAGTGACGATACTTGGGCCCTCCTGGGCTGTGACTCTGGCGGTGGTCTCCTGACCAGTGACGATACTTGTGCCCTCCTGGGCAATGACTCTGGCGGTGGTCTCTGGACCAGTGACGATACTTGGGCCCTCCTGGGCTGTGACTCTGGCGGTGGTCTCTGGACCAGTGACGATACTTGGGCCCTCCTGGGCTGTGACTCTGGCGGTGGTCTCTGGACCAGTGACGATACTTGGGCCCTCCTGGGCTGTGACTCCGGCGGTGGTCTCCTGACCAGTGACAATACTTGTGCCCTCCTGGGCAATGACTCTGGGGGTGGTCTCTGGACCAGTGACGATACTTGGGCCCTCCTGGGCTGTGACTCTGGTGGTGGTCTCCTGACCAGTGACGATACTTGGGCCCTCCTGGGCTGTGACTCTGGCGGTGGTCTCTGGACCAGTGACGACGGTGCTGGCGGTTGTGTCTCGACCGCCGGAAATGATGGCGCACTTCTCCACCGTGACACTCACAACAGGCTGGGCAGACTTCCTCTGGCCCTTCACCACCTTTGGGGGAGTCACAGCTGACTCTCCAATCCCCTTGGAACCCATGTGAGTTGTTTTCCCACCAGGAGTCTTCACACGGTCCCGTTGTCCACTCTCCAATTTTAGGGCCTTTACAGGGGGTGGGCTGCCAGTGCCTTGGCTCCGGGTCACACTGCCTGCCCTGGTGGCCGGTGCACTCCACAAACCTTGAACAGGCACTACTGGTATTGGAGGCTTTTTGGCTGAGGCGCTACGACGGGACTGATGAATTGGAGGGTGGGGTGGGGGCAAAAAGGTCTACTTTACAGAGGGACAGTTTCTGACGAACACTGGGATGGGTAGTTGGAGGGGGCCTGGGAGTGGAGGAAGAGGAGGTGGTTGTCGGAGGTGTCACTTTAGGTGTTTTGGGTGCAGGTGCAGGTGCAGGTACTGGAGGCTGTCGTGAGGTGGATGGATGTTGGGTGAGTGATTGCCGGCGTTTGTGTACTTTGGGAGGGGGCGTCACAGACACACTGGGAGAGGACACAGGGGACGTGTAAATGGCAGTGGAGGTGGTGAGTGCAGGTGAGCGTCTTGTGGTGCTGGGTGTACTTGTGCGATTCATGGTGCCTGTAGATGTGGTGCATGCAGGTGTGTGTGTAGACGAGACTGGGAGGGAGGAGGGAGAAGAGGAGGAGGGGGACACAGTGGAGGCAGTGGATGTTGCTGTGTCTGTACGTGGGTGAGGCTTGCGTGAGTGCCTGTGGGTTGTGTGGTGCCTATGTTTGCTTGAGCTACCTGTGTGTGCTGACTTGTGTGCATGCTGGTCTGTAGGTGTGCTTGGGATGGGCTGGGGTACAGGAGATTGGGTCTGGGTGGAGGAGGTTGGAGGGGGGAGGCTAGACACAGGGACAATGGCTGCCATCAGTGCTGAGGCCAGAGATTGCAGGGTTCGCTGAAGGACAGCCTGACCAGAATGAATGCCCTCCAGGAATGCATTACCGTGTTGCAACTCTCGTTCTACACCCTGGATGGCATTCACAATGGTAGACTGCCCAACAGTGAGTGACCTGAGGAGGTCAATGGCCTCCTCACTGAGGGCAGCAGGGGTGACTGGGGCAGGGCCTAAGGTGCCTGGGGTGAAGGTGATGCCCACCCTCCTGGGTGAGCGGGCACGGGCGAACGCTGAGGGGCTGCTGGGAGGGCGGTGCTGGTAGGGGAGGTGGCGGCTGTACCTGTAGAAGTGGGGCGTACAGATGGTGCCGCCACCCCAAGGTAGCCCCCATTGGCGGACGAGTACGTGTCGCTGCTTTGTGATCCGGTGGCCGACGTGAAGCTCCCCTCGCCCTCCGTCCCACTGGTGCATTCTGGGTCCGTGGTGTGGCCCTCCATGGCCATGTGGGATGCAGGTCCCTCGTGCTCCGGTGCCACTGTACCTCCGCCTGATGATGCTGATGTACAAAAGGACAGGGAGAGCAGAAAAAGGGGGGGGGAGACAGTAGAAAGAGAGTTTTAGTGCATGTTATACCGCTACCGTTGGCGGACAAGACAGACACAGCAGCCCCCTGCATTATGCCGTGCTCCTGCCCTCTGCACATGCAATTTCTGGGATATGGCCTACATGGCAATGGTGGACATTTGCGCACATGGATGCCACAGGGGCAAGTATACCTCGACTTGGCACTGTGCTGAGGTGGGGTAGAGTGCCACATGGGCTACATTACGGAGGGGCCTTGCCTACCGAACTCGCCCTGGCCTAGGGACACCCACAGCCCACCTCCCCCACCCAGACCCCTCCACTGCACGCAAAGTCCGCAGAATGAGAGTGTTCTCACCCCCTTGTGTCTGCTGTGATGCCCTCAAGCGCCCATCCAACTCCGGGTAGGCCACCGCCAGGATCCGGAACATCAGGGGGGTCATGGGGTGACGGGCACCCCTCCCACGTTGGGAGGCCATCCCTAGCTGAGCCTCAGCCGTCTTCTTGCTGCAGCGGCGAATGTCCTCCCAACTCTTACGGCAGTGGGTGCCCCGTCTCTGGTGGGCCCCCAGGGTCCGGAACTCCTTGGCGATGGCACGCCAAATGTCCCTCTTCTGGTGGGCGCTGACCTACATGACATGCACAAGGAAAGAGGAACAGTCATTACCAACTGCACCGTCGTTGTGAGTGGCCCCCTCCCTACTCTGGCCATGTGGCCCATTCATTCCCATGCATTAATGTTTTATGAACTCTGCCCCCTTCCCTCTACCAACCAGCCCTCTCCACCCAGGCCTAGCCCATACAACGTGCTCCCTGTGTACTAACCTGTTGGTCTGGAGGACCGTAGAGTACCGCGTACTGGGGGAGGACCCCGTCTACCAGTTTCTCCAACTCCTGTGCAGTGAAGGCAGGGGCCCTTTCCCCAGATGCAGCAGCCATCGTCGCTTCCAGACCGAGGTCACAGCAGCACTTGCAGTGTAGGTCCTCTCCTGTCGAAGGTCAGGTATCTAGTGATTGAAGAGATAGAAAATGGCGGTGACGACCGCGGCGGTGACGTCCGCGGCGGTGCGCATCATCACCGCCGGCGCACCTGTTCATTGGCTCCTGGGACCCATAGGGTCCTATGTTAACCAATGCAGCATTGCGCTGCGGTCTACGACCGCCTACCGCGACTGTGTGCAACGCCAGCGCAGTTACCCCACAATCCCATTGTCCCAGTTTAGAGGTCAGGCAGCCGCCATTTCAGGGGCCCACATGGCTTAATTTACCTCTGCGTCACACATAGCTAGGCCTACACTCAACACACATACAGGAAGGGTTTCGTGAGTGGTGTAGTTTTGTGTGTAACTGTGGGTACATACCTGGAGGTATTATGACTGATTCGTCGCTGTTGTCCTTCGTAGGCACCGTCAGCTGGGACAGTTGAGAAGATGGCGGAATCCTCCGGTGTACCGACCGCTGGTGGACCTGTTGACAATGGAAGAGCAACATGTCATCTTCACCTACCGGTTTGACCGTGCCACAATCCAGGAACTATGTACCCAGTTGGAGCCAGACCTGATGTCACCAATCCGCCATCCGACTGGAATCCCCCCTGACGTGCAGGTGCTGTTAGTGCTCCATTTCCTTGCTAGTGGGTCTTTTCAGACAACAGTGGCCATGGCATCAGGGATGTCCCAGCCTATGTTTTCCAACGTGTTGTCCAGAGTGCTGTCTGCCCTGCTGAAACACGTAAGGAGATACATCATTTTCCCTGAGGTGGCAGATTTGCCTACAGTGAAAGGTGACTTCTATGCCGTTGGACATATCCCCAACGTCATAGGTGCCATTGATGGGACCCATGTAGCTCTGGTCCCCCCCCACAGGAGTGAACAGGTGTACAGGAACAGGAAGAGTTATCATTCAATGAATGTCCAGATGGTATGTTTGGCAGACCAGTACATCTCGTAGGTAAATGCTATGTTCCCTGGCTCAGTGCATGACGCCTACATCCTGCGGAATAGCAGCATCCCTGATATGATGGGTCAACTCCAGAGGCACCGTGTATGGCTATTAGGAGACTCTGGTTACCCCAACCTGTCCTGGCTATTGACCCCAGTGAGGAATCCCAGGACCAGGGCAGAGGAACGGTACAATGAGGCCTATGGGCGGACTAGGAGGGTGATCGAACGCACCTTCGGCCTCCTGAAGGCCAGGTTCAGGTGCCTCCATATGACAGGTGGATCCCTATTCTACTCACCGAAGAACGTGTGCGAGATCATCATCGCCTGCTCCATGCTTCATAATCTGGCTTTGCGACGTCAGGTGCCTTTTCTGCAGGAGGATGATCCAGATGACGGTGTTGTAGCAGCTGTGGAGCCTGTGGACAGTGATGAGGAGGAAGCTGAGGAAGAAGACAACGACAACAGGGAGTCAGTCATACAGCAATATTTCCAGTGACACTCAGGTGAGAACATTTTCATGTTTGACATTACATTTACTTTCACAGATCTACCTCTATCCTGTCTGTCGGTTTCAACCACTATTTGGTAACTGAGTTGTACCTTTCGATTATTGTTTCACAGGTGTGGTTACCAACGTGTCATCTGCTTGCATCCTTCAAGTACTTGTGATGTGTGACATAGGTATGTTAGCTTTACAATGGGAAATACATTATGACACTGTCATTGATAATACACATTTTCAAAATCACAGACTGACTCCAGATTGTTTTGTGTTTCAAGGGTGTTTATTGAAGTGCTAATTATTGGAGGGGGTGGTAAAATGGTGATGGTGGAGGAATGTCCATGGCAGAGTCCAGTCTATTAGTCTCACAGGTGCACTGCCCATCTGGGCATAGGAAGTGGAGCTGGGGCTGCTTAAGTATGGACAGGGTAACAAGGTGGGACAGTGGGAGGACAATCAGGGTGGTCTAATTTCCTGGCGGGGTCTTGCCATCTTGCTCTGTCCTGTTCCTGGATCTCAGGGACCGCTTGCGTGGTGGTTGTCCGTCTGCAGGGGGTGGGGTGGTCCAGTGGCGGGGCGTCCTGTCCACTAGCGCCGGCGGAGGTGGTGGGCAGTTCATCATCCTGGCTAGTGTCAGGGGCCCCTTGGAGTGCCACGATGTCCCTCAAGGTCTGCTGTATGTCCTTCAGCACCCCTACGATGGTGCCCAGGGCGGAGCTGATGGTCCTGAGCTCCTCCCTGAACCCCAAATACTGTTCCTCCTGCAGGCGCAGGGTCTCCTGCAACTTGTCCAGGACCGTCGCCATCGTCTCCTGGGAGTGGTGGTATGCTCCCATGATGGAGGATAGGGCCTCGTGGAGAGTGGGTTCCCTAGGCCTGTCCGCCCCCTGTCGCACAGCAGCCCTCCCATTTCCCCTGTGTTCCTGTGCCTCCGTCCCCTGGACCGTGTGCCCACTACCACTGCCCCCAGGTCCCTGTTGTTGTTGGGATGGTGGGTTAGCCTGGGTTCCCTGTAGTGGTGGACACACCGCTGATTGACCTGTCCTGGGTAGGGAGGTTTGGGCCCGCTGGGTGGGTGCTGTGCTGGTGTTACCAGAGGGTGGAAGGACGGTGTTGGGCTGTGCCTGTGCAAGGGGAACCGACTGTCCCGAGGCCCACGATGGTCCGGGCTGGTCATCAGGATCCAGTAGGGCAGAGCTGCTATCGTCACTGTGGGCCTCTTCTGGGGGTGGAGTGGTGTTGTCTGGACCCTCTGGTGTGGTGACGGTCCTTCGGGTTCCTGCAGGGGCATAAGAGCATGATTATTGCATGTGTGTGTGTAATGGTGTGCAATGGGTGGGTGAGCGTGTACCCCAGTGCAAGCATTCCTGTGTGGGAGCTTGTGTGATGGTGGTTTAGGGGGTTGTATAGGTGTGTGCAGTGGGCATGCTTTAGTGCTGGGTGTCTATGCTTAGTTCTGTCATGCAGGGCTTGGTGTTGGGATGTGTGGTTTGTGTTATTAGTACATTAGTGAGGATTTGGAGTGATAGGGGAGGGTGTGAGGGTGGGGGTGTGTGATAGCATGCAGGTATGGTGGGGGATATGATAGTTAAGATTCGACTTACCAGTGTCCCATCCTCCACCGACTCCTGCGAGGCCCTCAGGATGCATGATGGTCAAGACTTGCTCCTCCCATGTTGTTAGTTGTGGAGGAGGTGGTGGGGGTCCGCCGCCAGTCCGCTGAACCGCGATGTTGTGCCTGGAGACCGTTGAACGCACCTTCCCCCGTAGGTCGTTCCACCTCTTCCTGATGTCATCCCTATTTCTTGGGTGCTGTCCCACTGCGTTGACCCTGTCCACGATTCTTCGCCATAGCTCCATCTTCCTGGCTATTGATGTGTGCTGTACCTGTGAGCCAAATAGCTGTGGCTCTACCCTTACGATTTCCTCCACCATGACCCTGAGCTCCTCCTCGGAGAAGCGGGGGTGTCTTTGGCGTGACATGGGGTGGTGTGTGTGATGTGTGGGGCGGTGTGAGTGTTGATGTGTGTGGTGATGTGTAGTGGTGTGTGGTGTTTTGTGCGTGGATGTGGGTTGGGTGATGGTGTTGTGTGCCTCTGGATGGTGGTCTCTAATTTGTGGTCGTAGGGGTTTGTGGGTGATGTGGGTGTGTGTTTTATATTGTGTTGGGTGTGTGGGAGTGGTGTTTGGATGTGTGTCAGGTGTGTGTATTTTGAATTGTCCAATGTGGCGGTGTTTTGGAGATGTGTGTGTATTTTGAGTGCGACGGTGTGTACTGCCAATGGAATACCGCGGTTGAAAGACCCCTGCGTGGATTTGTGGGTCGTAATAGCATGGGCGTGTTTCTGTTGGCGGGAGGTGGAGGTTTTGTTTTCGCCAGTTTATCACTGACCTTTGGTGTGGCGGACTTGTGTGGGTGTCTGAATTTCGGCGGATTCCGAGATGTGGGTCATAATAGCTGTGGCGGGATTCCGCGGCCGCGGCGGTGTTTTGGCGGTCTTCTGCACGGCGGTAGGCGCCTTTTACTGCCAATGTTCTAATGACCCCCTATATGTTTTGTATAAAGCCAAACTTTATCACCTGGTTGATACTGAGGTCTTTCACAATGTTTCTTGTTGTAGTGCTTTTTGTGTTTTTGTTTAGCTTTTTCTAAATGCTGTTGAATCAGTTTCTGGGTTTGGTGGAGGTGATGAATCGTTTCCGACACAGCTGGTGTAAGAGAACTCTCTTGAGGAATTGTGATGGGCAAAGTGTCAGGATGATAGCCAAACAAGCCAAAAAAGGGTGTGACACCAGTGGAGGTGTGAAACGAGTTATTGTAGGCTAGCTCAGCTAACCAGAGCATTGATGTCCAGGAATGAAGTGCTTTCTCAGTGTAAGCATGCAGATATTGCTTCAATGTCTGATTCAGTCTCTCAGTTTGGCCATCTGTTTGAGGATGATGGCTAGTAGATAGTGTGGATGTGACTTGAAGCGTTTTGCACCACGTTTTCCGGAAGTTGGAGGCAAATTGCGATCCTCGATCGGAGAGAATCATTTTCGGCAGGCCGTGATAACAGACCACCCTATTCAGTAGGATGGCTGCCAGTTCACTGGAGGTGGGCAATTTATTACAGGCAATGAAATGCCCATATTTTGTGAGACTATCTACCACCACAAGGATTACTGAGTGCTGTTGAACCACTGGTAGTCCTGTAATGAAGTCTAAAGAGATGTGTTCCAAAGGTCGACGTGGAGTTGGGAGCGGATGCAACAAACCTTTCGGTTTTGAATGACTTGTCTTAATGCGAGCACAGACTTTGCAGTTATTTACCATTATTTTGACGTCTTTTGTCAGAGTAGGCCACCAAAAGTAGCGTTGGATTAATTGAAGAGTTTTAGTAGTACCTGGGTGACCTTCCGTAGGTATAACATGCAACCAATGAAATGCTAACTTGTGAAGCTTGGTAGTGGGCACGAACAAACGAGCGTCATGGAAAGGTAGTCCCTGCTTGATTGATCTTTTGGGATCTGCTTGAGCCCATGCCTGCCATTTCTCAATGGTGAAGCAATTACGGATGTCTTCAAAGAAGTCTTCGGTTTTTATGATGCATAGGACTTTGTCTGGAGCAATGATAGCTCTGGAAGGTTGGATTGTAGGTAACGTGGTAGACTCTTGGTGGGACAAGGCGTCTGCTTTTCGATTGTCTTTACTAGGATGAAAAGTTACCACAAAATCGAATTCGGCAAAAAACAGCATCCAGCGTAATTGCCGAGGAGTCAAAAGTCTAGCTGAACTCATGAACGGGAGATTGCGATGATCAGTATATACTGTGACAGTGTACTTGGCACCTAACAAATGATGTCTCCACTCTTTAAAGGCGTCACGGATCGCCAGAAGCTCTTTTTCAGCAATGACATAATTCTGTTCGGCTTCGTTCAGCTTTCGAGATCTGTGGGCTACAGGATGAAGTTGGCCAGTGTCTTTACTTCGTTGTGACAAGACTGCACCAATTGCCACATATGAGGCATTGGCTTCAGCTATGAATGGACGATCCACATCAGGGTGAGTCAAGACTGGGGCAGTGGAAAAAGCTTCTTTAAAAATGTTGAAAAGGCTTGGTCAGCTTCTGGAGACCATACACATTTTTCTTTCTGCCATGACCATACTTTGAGGGGTAAGGATAACCCCTGGAAACTCAACTGTGGTAACATGAAACTCACACTTGGTTAGTTTGCAATATAAATGATGCTTTCGGAGAGCTGTGAGAATTTCTTTACATGTTGTACATGTTCGGTTTCATTGTCAGAGTAGATCAAAATGTCATCGATATAGACTATTGCAAATATGTTAAGATACTCTCTAAGAACGTCATTCAAGAAAAATTGAAATGCTGCTGGAGCAATGCATAGGCCAAAAGGCATGACAGCGTGTTCAAAGAGACCATATCTTGTCTTGAACGCAGTTTTCCATTCGTCGCCTTCTCTCATTCTGACTAAATGGTAAGCACCTCGTAGATCGAGCTTAGTGTACATTTTTACTTTTTTTACTTGATCCAACAAGACAGGAACCAGGGGCAAGGGGTATTTGTTCTTGATTGTGCACCTTGTTCAAACCTCTATAGTCAATACAGATTCGAAGGTCCCCATTCGCCTAGGGACAAAAAAAAAAGGAGAGGCTGCAGGAGACTTGGAAGGGCGGATAAAGACATTCTCTAAGAATTGATCTAGGTACTTTCATAAGTGTTGATTTTCATGTTCTGACAAGCCGTATACACGACAGCTAGGGAGTATCGCACCTGGAGTTAGATCAATTTGGCAGTCATAAGGTCTATGAGGAGGCAAGGTTTCTGCTTCTTTTTCATCTAAAACATCTTCATAGGACGAATACTGCCTGGGCAACTTTACTTCTTTCTCTGCTGCAGTGGCTATGTAAGAGTTGCAATTTTTGGCGACTTGAGACGTCTGGAGGCATTTTTTATTACATAAGGCGGAAGAGAACACGACTTTCTGTTCTGCCCAGTTAATCTCAGGATTGTGATGAGTTAACCATGGTAAGCCAAGGATAATTCCATACTGAGGAGCATGGATCACGTCAAAGATGAGCTTCTCTTCATGTTTGGCTCTTTGATTTCCCCCATCACAGATCACCGACAAGGGGACAGTCTGAAGAGTTACTGGGCCTCCAGTCTAGAGTTTTCCATCTACTGCTTGTATTATCTCTGGAGTCTTCTTCTCAGTGCATGGGATCCCCCATGCACGAACCAATTGGGCATCAACAAAGTTCCCGGTAGCCCCAGAATCTATGAGGGCCTTCTTGAAATAGTTATTTTTCTTTACTTGAACTTTTATGCCCAGCTTGAGATCTCTAGACTGTGAAGGGTCCACAGTGACACCCAAGAGCAACCCTTCTTTACATCTTGGGTGATTTAGTTTTCCGGGTCGACTTGTGCATTGGCTGCAAGTTTCTGGACAGGACCTCGTTTGCTCTTTGGTTTGATTGGGCAATCTTTGGCGAAATGACCCTTGCACCAGCAATAAAGACATTGTCCATTCTTTCTACGTAGGTCCTTTTCGTCTTTGGTCAAAGGTCTCCTGATTGTTCTGATTTCCATAGGTTCTGGAGTTCTCTCTTTGTGGGTTCTTGATTCTCTGTGATCGTGAACACACCAGGAATATTTCTCAGTCTTTTTGCATGTTCCCCTTTGTTCTGCTAGACGATGATCCAGTCTCAAAACAAGGTTTATTAGATCTTGACAATCTGTAGGCTGAGGGTCTATCTGAGCAAGAATGTCCTTTAACTCGTCCTTGAGTCCTTTGTAAAACAAGGCTGCTTGCTTTTCTTCAGGCCAGGATGTCTCGGCTACCAGCCGATTAAAATTAGCTAAGTAAGACACTAGATGCTGGTTACCTTGTTGCAAGTCTAATAGTTCACGATCTGCTGACAATGTCACAGTTCTTTGATCAAACACTCGTTCAAACTCACAAACAAAATTTCTCCAATTGTAAAGCACGGGGCTGTCTTTACGTACAAGAGGGATTGCCCAGGTGGCTGCGTCCCCAGTCAGGTAAGATAACAAGAAGGCCACCCTGGATTGGGCATCAGGGAAATTTTTGGTCGGCAGGTAAAATGTAATTCCACTTTAACCAAGAAAGATTGCACTTTTAGGGGATCACCTGAAAAACGTTCTGGAGGAGCTAGGGGAATGGCTGAAGGAACGTTGAGGGAAATGTTCGTAGGAGGATTACCTCCGGAAGCTTGAGAAGAAGGACCAGGCCAAACACACACCCAAAGGACTTTGTTCCTTCTTTTCTACCCTTTCCTGCAACTGACTCACTCTCTCAGCTAAGCTGGCTGCTACATCCTTTTATGACACTACCTCTGCTTGGAGCTGCGTGATAACATTGACTAGCTCGTCCAATGTGGCCATGCTGAGAGCAAACGCAAACCAGGAGGATAATACATTTGTGTGCTCACTATTCTGTCAGGGAGACCAGATCCTCGGGTTCTGCGCACGTTCCCAACATGTCCACCACAAGACACCTCCAAAACTCTGATAGAAATATCACAGAGCCTTAGAGAGTCCAAGTGGGGAAAAGGGGATTAGGTAGGGAACAGCTGGGAAGGAGACCTGTAGGAAGCAAAAGGTTAAACAACACAATATCAGAATATAATCACATAGACTTTCCCTAGACTATGGTTCTAAGCATTGTCTTACTGTAACCATGGATAATCTAAGAAGTGATTTTAACTAGACCTTAAGAACTCTGGGTACCTGGAACAAATCAAGAATGATTAATGCAATGTTTCATATGAGCTGCATTTTTAACATGAGGACAAAACAATCTGAAACATTCCCTGGAAAACAATTGGAATAGTACTAGGGACTTAATATGCACAAAGAACGTCACATTTTGAATTTATCATCTTCACAGGAAATCCATAGGCTCAGGATAAATGTGTGTACTTCAACAAACATTACACATCAAAGTTTTTACTTGCCATGAAATGATCGCGCAAACTGTTGCCGATCTGAACACCAAGCTTCACAAACAGGAAATGAACTGCGCACACTGCCGATTCTAACAAGAATATGTAAATGCCATGAAATGATCGCGCAAGCCTTTGCCGATCTGAACACCAAGTTTTACTTGCGGGAAATGAATCGCGCACACTGCCGATTCTAGCAAGAATATGTAAATGCCATGAAATGATTGCACAAGCCTTTGCCGATCTGAACACCAAGTTTTACTTGCGGGAAATGAATCGCTCACACTGCCGATTCTAACAAGAATACGTAAATGCCATGAAATGATCGCGTAAGCCTTTGCCGATCTGAACACCAAGTTTTACTTGCGGGAAATGAATTGCGCACACTGCCGATTCTAACAAGAATACCTAAATGCCATGAAATGATCGTGCAAGCCTTTGCCGATCTGAACACCAAGATTTACAGGCGGTTAATGAATCGCGCTCACTGCTGATTCTAACAAGAATATGCAAATGCCATGAAATTATCGCACTAGCCTTTGCCGAGCTGAACACCAAGATTTACATGTGGTAAATGAATCGCGCTCACTGCCAATTCTAACAAGAATATGCAAATGCCATGAAATGATCGCGCAAACCTTTGCCGATCTGAACACCAAGATTTACATGCGGTAAATGAATCGCGCTCACTGCCGATTCTAACAAGAATATGCAAATGCCATGAAATGATCGCGCAAACCTTTGCCGATCTGAACACCAAGATTTACATGCGGTAAGTGAATTGCGCACTCTGAAAGTTTCACGAGAAGGCCCAAAGCTCAAGAGTCTTTTAGAACGGAGTCGGGGGCCCAGCCCAACCTCCGTCTTACCACCCTGCTCAAGGATCACCAAGATAATGCAGGGCAGGCCTGGAACGTCAAGGTAGGCCTCCGGAACAGGAGCTCAGGAAATTGCTGCTGCTCTGCACCGGGACCTCTGAATAGTGCGCACGTGGAGCTGGGCTGGCTCCCTTATATAGAGCCTGCCCCAGCCCACAAACCACACCCAGTCATGCTGCAGAGAAAACTTCTAGAAGGTCCTAGAAAGGGACCACACCCTAACACAGTCAGTCTGCAGCAATACCTTATAAATGAACAGTTATTGCAAACATCATTAATAGTGTTTTTCAAGGTTAAAGTCTGCAATGCAAAAGGTTAGCATACTGCATATAAACACAATGCATGAATTATGCTCTTGCATCAAGGCTGGGTTTTTGCATTTTCTTTCGCCCGTAGAGCGCGCACTGTCCTGATGTTGACAGAATGAGAATGTATGGTTTCAGAAGTCCGTTTGCATGTAGAGTACACCAGAGCAGATTCCAATCATTCAATTCCAACAATGTTATATATAGAGTCAGAGAAGTGACAGAGTGCAGACAGCATCCATTTGCATGAAGTCAACGGTACTAAAAAGAAAGGTGGTTGATGCTAAGCGTCGCACATCTGAAACAAACAGCAAGGTAGCATATCATCAATAAGTCCTGTGGCGGGTGCCAGCCTGGCGCAAGAAACCCAACCACCAAGGGTTTCGAGATGCACACAAACAGAGGTGGATAAACAACACCTATGTCGTGCGCTGTAGAATACAGAATACAGGAAAAGGGCAGCCAGGGCACTCCAAAGAAAAATTATAAGTCCAAAATGGGTGGATTTGTAAGAGACAATTTAATCCTTAGTTGATAGACAGTTCCAGAATATTCAATTCCACATATGAAGCAGGAATATACGAGTAATGAAAATATTCCGAGTCCTCAAAATAAACAGGTATGTAAGAGTTACAAAAACAGCCGGGGATGCCCTGTTACTATCCACTTTGGAGTTATCATATTTGCGAGCAAATGTAAAAACCCTTCCATTCTTATAATCATTGTCATCTCTTTTAAGTTTCTGTAGTTTTTTGTCCTTTATGTATAGTTGATGTTTATGTAGGACATCCTTAAGAATGTTGAAGTTTTTTATTTTGTTGTCAGTTGAATCAATGTCATTAATCTCTTTTTCCAACAATGTAATATCCTGTAAGAGTTTATCTCGTTTATCCTTAGCATCCCGGATAAGTATATCCATCATACCGTATGATGAAGTGATTAACAGTTCTGTATTTGTGTATATATTACTCTGTACTTATTTCTCGCAATCTCTGTACAACGGTGAATAATGGCTAATTTTGATGATAATAGAGATACCCTGCTTCAAGAACTATTTCAGACCAATGCCTTAACCAGTGCACCCAGTACATCCAACCCCACACATGAGGGCCTTAAAACTAAGTTCATTAAACTCGAACGTCTAAAAAAACAGGAACTCTCACGCTGGTGGGATTACACGATCTTACAAAAATACATTGAAAACAACCAAATCCCTAGGGGTTTGAGGGTCATCTTATTTCCATCCTTTGATGACCTTAGCCCTGACTTACTCAAGGAGTGGGAACAACTGTTAATCACTTCATCATACGGTATGATGGATATACTTATCCGGGATGCTAAGGATAAACGAGATAAACTCTTACAGGATATTACATTGTTGGAAAAAGAGATTAATGACATTGATTCAACTGACAACAAAATAAAAAACTTCAACATTCTTAAGGATGTCCTACATAAACATCAACTATACATAAAGGACAAAAAACTACGGAAACTTAAAAGAGATGACAATGATTATAAGAATGGAAAGGTTTTTACATTTGCTCGCAAATATGATAACTCCAAAGTGGATAGTAACAGGGCATCCCCGGCTGTTTTTGTAACTCTTACATACCTGTTTATTTTGAGGACTTGGAATATTTTCATTACTCGTATATTCCTGCTTCATATGTGGAATTGAATATTCTGGAACTGTCTATCAACTAAGGATTAAATTGTCTCTTACAAATCCACCCATTTTGGACTTATAATTTTCTTTGGAGTGCCCTGGCTGCCCTTTTCCTGTATTCTGTATTCTACAGCGCACGACATAGGTGTTGTTTATCCACCTCTGTTTGTGTGCATCTCGAAACCCTTGGTGGTTGGGTTTCTTGCGCCAGGCTGGCACCCGCCACAGGACTTATTGATGATATGCTACCTTGCTGTTTGTTTCAGATGTGCGACGCTTAGCATCAACCACCTTTCTTTTTAGTACCGTTGACTTCATGCAAATGGATGCTGTCTGCACTCTGTCACTTCTCTGACTCTATATATAACATTGTAAATGCATGATAGGTTTGATAGCTCTGTATTTGTGTATATATTACTCTGTACTTATTTCTCGCAATCTCTGTACAACGGTGAATAATGGCTAATTTTGATGATAATAGAGATACCCTGCTTCAAGAACTATTTCAGACCAATGCCCTAACCAGTGCACCCAGTACATCCAACCCCACACATGAGGGCCTTAAAACTAAGTTCATTAAACTAGAACGTCTAAAAAAACAGGAACTCTCACGCTGGTGGGATTACACGATCTTACAAAAATACATTGAAAACAACCAAATCCCTAGGGGTTTGAGGGTCATCTTATTTCCATCCTTTGATGACTTTAGCCCTGACTTACTCAAGGAGTGGGAACAACTGTTAATCACTTCATCATACGGTATGATGGATATACTTATCCGGGATGCTAAGGATAAACGAGATAAACTCTTACAGGATATTACATTGTTGGAAAAAGAGATTAATGACATTGATTCAACTGACAACAAAATAAAAAACTTCAACATTCTTAAGGATGTCCTACATAAACATCAACTATACATAAAGGACAAAAAACTACGGAAACTTAAAAGAGATGACAATGATTATAAGAATGGAAGGGTTTTTACATTTGCTCGCAAATATGATAACTCCAAAGTGGATAGTAACAGGGCATCCCCGGCTGTTTTTGTAACTCTTACATACCTGTTTATTTTGAGGACTCGGAATATTTTCATTACTCATATATTCCTGCTTCATATGTGGAATTGAATATTCTGGAACTGTCTATCAACTAAGGATTAAATTGTATCTTACAAATCCACCCATTTTGGACTTATAATTTTCTTTGGAGTGCCCTGGCTGCCCTTTTCCTGTATTCTGTATTCTACAGCGCACGACATAGGTGTTGTTTATCCACCTCTGTTTGTGTGCATCTCGAAACCCTTGGTGGTTGGGTTTCTTGCACCAGGCTGGCACCCGCCACAGGACTTATTGATGATATGCTACCTTGCTGTTTGTTTCAGATGTGCGACGCTTAGCATCAACCACCTTTCTTTTTGGTACCGTTGACTTCATGCAAATGGATGCTGTCTGCACTCTGTCACTTCTCTGACTCTATATATAACATTGTAAATGCATGATAGGTTTGATAGCTCTGTATTTGTGTATATATTACTCTGTACTTATTTCTCGCAATCTCTGTACAACGGTGAATAATGGCTAATTTTGATGATAATAGAGATACCCTGCTTCAAGAACTATTTCAGACCAATGCCCTAACCAGTGCACCCAGTACATCCAACCCCACACATGAGGGCCTTAAAACTAAGTTCATTAAACTCGAACGTCTAAAAAAACAGGAACTCTCACGCTGGTGGGATTACACGATCTTACAAAAATACATTGAAAACAACCAAATCCCTAGGGGTTTGAGGGTCATCTTATTTCCATCCTTTGATGACCTTAGCCCTGACTTACTCAAGGAGTGGGAACAACTGTTAATCACTTCTTCATACGGTATGATGGATATACTTATCCGGGATGCTAAGGATAAACGAGATAAACTCTTACAGGATATTACATTGTTGGAAAAAGAGATTAATGACATTGATTCAACTGACAACAAAATAAAAAACTTCAACATTCTTAAGGATGTCCTACATAAACATCAACTATACATAAAGGACAAAAAACTACGGAAACTTAAAAGAGATGACAATGATTATAAGAATGGAAGGGTTTTTACATTTGCTCGCAAATATGATAACTCCAAAGTGGATAGTAACAGGGCATCCCCGGCTGTTTTTGTAACTCTTACATACCTGTTTATTTTGAGGACTCGGAATATTTTCATTACTCGTATATTCCTGCTTCATATGTGGAATTGAATATTCTGGAACTGTCTATCAACTAAGGATTAAATTGTCTCTTACAAATCCACCCATTTTGGACTTATAATTTTCTTTGGAGTGCCCTGGCTGCCCTTTTCCTACATTCCAATCATTGGTTGCCTGAAATGTATGAGAGAGCTCTGTCTACTGTGATGTTGTGTGTCTATCCTTCCTGCTATCACACACTTGTGATGTTTGGTTTGTTTAAATATCAACCACTGCAGAGGAGGAATGCACCAGTGTACAGACCCCTAATCGACTTGGCTACACTGAAGGAGCGCCATATAATTCTCACCCATTGTCTGAACAGAGCCACAATCATTGAACAGTACGCACAATTGGAGCCAGATCTCATTCCTGCTCTTTGTAATCCTACTGCAGTACCTCCTACAGTACTGGTGCTGTCAGTGCTCCACTCCTTGGCCAGTGGACCATTTCAGGTGACAGTGGTCCTGGCTGCAGGCATGTCACAGCCAATGTTTTCTAAAGTGCTGAGTAGAGTTTTGACTGCCTTGCTGAAATACATGAGCAGCTATATCACATTCACCCAAAGGGATGATTTGACCACTGTTAAGGCTGCTTTCTACACAATGGGACACATTCCACATGTGATTGAGGCCATTGACAGGACCCATATTGCTTTGGTCCCTCCTAGGATAAATGAGCAGGTGTTTCATGACAGGAAGAATTACCATTCTATAAATGTGCAGATGATGTGCCTTGCTGATCAGTATATTTCCCACGTTACTGCCAAGTTTCCAGGATCTGTGCATGATGCCTACGTTATGAGGAACAGCAGTGTCCCACAGATGATGGCACAAAACAGAGAGAGAG
The DNA here is from genome assembly GCF_031143425.1 of Pleurodeles waltl. NCBI lineage: Eukaryota > Metazoa > Chordata > Amphibia > Caudata > Salamandridae > Pleurodeles > Pleurodeles waltl. Next base: position 1,458,208,704 of record NC_090445.1, on the reverse strand, counting down.
AGAGTCTGGCTCATTGGTGAGCATGATGTTCCACACAATGTATGTCACTGTATGTCACCTGGAGTTGTCCTCTGTGCTATTGTACACATGTAATGTGTGTTTCTTACTATTTCCAGGCGACTCTGGCTACCCAACCCTATCCTGGTTGTTGACACCAGTGAGGAATCCAAGGACTGGGGTAGAGAATCGATACTATGAGGCACATGGACCGAGCAGAAGAGTCATCGAATGAACATTTGGGCTACTGAAAGCCAGGTTCAGGTCCCTCCATATTTCTGGTGGATCCCTACTCTACTCCACTGGAAAGGTCTGACAGATAGTCGTGGCCTGATGCATGCTTCACAATCTGGCCCTCAGAAGGCATGCGCCATTCCTGCAGGAGGAGGAGGGAGACAATGCACCTTTGGCAGCAGAGGACACTCAAGACAGTGATGAAGCCGGAAAGGAGGAGGATGTGGACAACAAGACATATCTGATACACCAGTACTTCCAATGACACTCAGGTAAGACTGTAGTTCTGTTCACACCACCATTTAAATGAAGAGCTGTGTGGCAGCGATGATGTATCAAGCACAAATGTGTGCATCCTGTAACCTGACACTGTTCCATCTGTGGTCAGTCATGCCAGTGGTATGATGATTGTGAAAAAACGTATTCTGCCTATGCCATGTATTAGCTGTTTTGCGGTTTCAAATACATGCCCACGTCAAACTGTGTCCTCATTCCATACAGTACTTACCATTTGTTGCTGGGAATGTTGTGTGAGTTACAATGTGCTTACACAACAACTCTGTGACTTCATTGTCCCTGACAGTTTGGCCTGGACTAGGTGTTCCAGAGGAGGGATTGGCATACTGACACTATGGCATAGCTAATACTGTGGCATCTTCTCTGAGGCCCTTACATAAGCTATTTCTCTTCTAGTGTTTGGAGTTAATTGCAGTGCAAACTTTTGAGTTGATGTGACCAGATGAATGTAGGCTGTTATGGTACAGGGGCTCATGTTGCTTCAAGTCCTTTTACTTCTCATTTGAATGTCACTAATGGTTTCCCTTTTGTGTACTCATGGAATGCCTACAGACTGCTTTCACACAGTTTAGTGGATGGTGACTTGTGGCATTCTCTTACACTGGTAATGTGTACCCCAAGCTGACTGTACATTGGATGGATTCACATGTTAGAGTACATTTGCACAGGATAATAAAGGTCAAGTCATTGCGTGTTGATGGAATAAAAGCACAAATTCTTCAGTTGTGTTTAAGTGTGTTTATTGAAATGACAAAAAGGAAGGGAGAGTGCAATAGATTGGGGGTGATGGTGGACGAAATCTTCAGTGCAGTGGCCTAGTTAGTTTGTAGCACAGGTCCAATATCCATGGGGCCATGGGAAAATGGAGCAATGGCAGTCTAAGGTAAACAAGGTGTCTCACTGGCACTCAAGGGAGACATGTAGGAGAGGCTCACTTACTGACAGTGATTTGGGTCTTGGCTACAGTCTCTGGTGGAAGTCTGGCTTGCAGGGAACATTTGAGGGGTGGTTCTTCTGCTGCAGGGGGAGGGGTGCTGGTGGTCTGTGAGTCCTGTGTCAGGTCCTCCTGTCCACTATCTGCAGCAGATATTGAGGGCTGGTCCATACAATGGCTAGTCGAAGGGGCCGCCTGTGTGTTGTGTACTCACGCATGACGGTAGCCATATCACTGAGCACCCCTGCAATGGAGGTCATGGTGGCATTGAAGGCCTGCAACTGCTGCATGACCTCCTAGTGGTGTTCCCCCTGCAGCCTCTGGTTCTCCTGCAGGATGGTGAGTACTTGACCCATCCTGTCCTGGGATTTCTGGTATGCTCCCAGGACATGTGACAGTGCCTCTTGGGCAGTCGGTTCCCTGGGTTGGCCCACCCCTTGGCGCACAGATATCCTCCCACTGGCCCTGGCACCCTGTGTCTGTGTTCCCTGAACTGTGTGCCCACTCCCACTGACACCAGGACCTTCTTCGTCTTGCCTGTTAGGTGTTGACTTGGGTTGCTGTACAGGTGAGCACACTGTTGATTGACGTGTCCTGGGGACAGAGGTTTGGGGACGTTGGGTGGATGCTGTTGTCATGGAGTCCGATGTGGGGTGCTCTGGGGTGGACTGAGTGTTGCCTGTGGTGTCTGACTGACCAGTGGTACCAGATGGGCCAAGGAGATCTTCCAGATCCAGACATCCAGAGTGCTTTAATCACTGGGTTCTTCTTCTGGTGGAGGACTGGGTTGACGTGGCATATGCTGCCAGCTGAGATTTGCTGGGGTACCTGTGGACATGTATTATTTTTGTTAATTTCATTCTCAGATACATATTCAGCATTAATGGAGTTCTCTGTGAGATGGGTGTGGTTTTTCCACCTTTGGTTTGTGTATGGTGATGCATTGTGGGATTGGTAGTGCTTAATGCTGACCATGCATTACTCATGTATGTGAATGATGACCTTGGAGAGGTATGCTTGAAGTGGGTAGAGCATGCAGGGGAAAATTGTTGATGGTTGTTATTGGGGTGGTTCTCAGTTTGGGATAGAGTGGGTTGAATGGAGATAGTGTAGTGAATCCTACTTCATTTTTAATGGGATAACAGGAGTTAGCTTAGCCTTTGGCTTGCAGACTCGTGCCCCCGTCACCTAGTGACTTTTAACCTACTTAGCTTGCTCTCTCTTAGCCCATTTAATTATTTCTTTCCTCTAAGATGGCTGCCTTGTTTATAGTTAGGCCACTTGTTATGAGTTACATTATCAGTGTCACCGTGCTAAGGCGTCAAGATCAAGCAACAAAGACAAACCAACAGTAGGTGTTCACACTTAGGGATTTTCCCTCTCTATACTTTCGAGGGATTGTTTATATTAATTGCCTTCCCAAGCATGTCTGTTATCTATTGTTTGGGAACACACCTACGTCAGGGGTCCTTGTAGATCTCTATAAATACATCACACTTTAGACAGAGGGATTCCGACCAGAGGGCATCGCCACCATCGCTGATATCGATGCTGCACGTCGTCTTGACGCTGACCCAGTCTTCGTGTCCCTTCGGAGTCTGAGATAGAGACCTCATTCCAAGGTAATGAGGGTTGGGGGCTCCTCTCATGGACATGGCATTGGCAGATTAGGTTTAACAAACCCAGCTCTCCTTTAGATAGGAGGTTAGGCCTTTCACATTAGGGTATTAGGGCATTGTACATCTCGTGTGTCTTTTTTATGCATTGCAATATGGTGGGGGTCTTTATAATAATGACTCTCGTCTTCACAATTCTGTTTCTTGCATTATTCATTATCCTAATCATTGCAGCCCATGCAACTTATCGCAAATTGCAGTTACGTTAAATAAAATCTATTGAAACTTTACTGCATCTTTGTCATTGACGTGTTTGTATTAGACATGATATATCTGTGAGAAAGGGGTAATCTCCGTTTAACCACGACATTCCCTGAGATGTCTTATTCCCTAGTCCATGCGTACAGTCTGCCACAAAGCACTTTTTACTATTATGTTTCTGGTGAGGTGCTGCTAGTGAGCCAGTAAGGTTGGGACAACAGTTGTGACTTGTTGTAGGAAAGGCGTAGTCGCCTACAAGCAAAAGTACTGTCATCCTTTAACCAGCAGTCTTGCCCAGAGCAAGAGTCCAAACTACGACAATAGGGCGACGGGGAGACATGCCATGCAGGTGTATGTGGTGATGAGACGCAATGGTGACTTACCAGTGTCCAGCCCTCCAGTGATTCCAGTGAGGCCCTAAAGATGCAGGATAGCCAAGACTTTCTCCTTCCATGTTGTCAACTGTAGAGGAGGAGGTGGGGGTCCACCACCAGTGTTCATTACGGCAATGTGGTGCCTGGATGCCATTGCACATACCTTCCCCCATAGTCCACCTCTTTCTAATGTCATCCCTTGTGCATGGATAGGTTCTCACAGAGTTCACCTTGTCCACGATTCTCCACCATAGCTCCATATTCCTGGCAATGGAGATCTGCTGGACCTGTGCACTGAACAGCTGTGGCTCTACCCTAACGATTTCGTCTACCATCACCTGCAACTCCTCATCAGCGAAACGGGGGTTCTTTTGAGGGGACATTCCAATTGTGTAGTTGGTGTTGTGTGTGTATTGTGCAGAGGGTGGAATGTTTGGTGGGGGTGCAGGTTATATGAGTATGTGGGATGCAGTGAAGTAGTGATAGAGTGCAGTGTTGTTGTGTGTAGTTGGTGTAGAGGTATGATGTGTGGTGTATGATGCGTGAAGGGTGTATAGGTGGATGTGGTTTGTGTGTGAAGTTCTAGAAATGTGTGGGCTGGTAAGGTGTAGCAGGATTTTCAAGTTTGCAAAGAATTTTGGGTTGTGTGGAGGTGTGTTTTATAGTGCTGTTGGTGGGTGTGTACGGTGTGTGTATGTGTGTCAGGTGGGTTTTTCAATCTGGCCAATGTTGCCTTCTGTTGTTGTGGAGTGACAAAATCGACCGCGGTGGTCCGCACCGCCAATGGGTAACCGCCATTGTGTGACCGCTGTGGTGATTCGTGGGTCATAATTTGGAGGGCGGTTTGTTGTAGGTGGGGAGGGGGATGGGACCGACTCTCTCCTGCCTTTGTCGGCTCTGGCGGGATTGTCATTTTGGCTGCTTTCTGGTGGTTTTGTGTTTGTGTCTCATAATATGGCAGACGGGTTGCGGCCTCTGCTGTGGTCTTTTGGCGGCCGTCACCAAGGCGGTCTTCGGTAAAGACCGCCAAAGTCATAATGAGGGCCTTTGTGTCATATAGCCAATGTTTCACTTTTGAACACTGTTTCTTCCTGCTCAATGTCCACATTTATCTCTTTGCCAACTCCTTGCTATCTTCTACCTCACATTGTAAGCCCCTTGTAGCAAGCAGCCATTGTTTGCTCTTGGAAGACCCCCCACTATCTCCTTCATCTTCATCTTGCAGAGCTCATCTCCTGAGGGTGACCTGTCTCCATCTAATTACATCATCATGTCTATCACAGTCTGTCCTATTTTACATCAGGGTTGACACCACACTATTTTGCTCCTACTGTCTCTAAGAATGTGTTTTTTGTCCAAGAGCCCTCAATATTGTTTCCTGTCCCCAATTCAGTAGTATGTATTCCTGCCTATGGTGGTGGACTATCACTTTGTTCCACCATTCCACCTTTTCCTTTCCCGCCCTCTACCACCACCACAGTATGAGGAACCAGTGTTGTAACAGATAGCATCAGTTTATTCTTAGCAAGGGTCAGGATGCAAGTGGAGGTGATAGAACCATTAATTTCACAATCCCTATCAATTGACTCTTTAAGTGTTCAAAAGTTTATTTGCAAATTAAATGTATTACTTTATCTTTTACACCTATATCTCTGATTGCCCTGAAGGGGAATATTTCAGAATCAGATAAAATAAATGTCATATTGGTGGCCTGTGCCCATAAGAAACCAGGTCATCACACCAGTTGCATACTGGACACCACATTTGTGGGGGGCATGATATGAGAGAAATCACATGCAATGTAGACATGAGCTCTGCCAGTGGTGGTCCAATTTGGTATAAATCAGGGAGCTAGTCAATAATATACTACAAGGCACTTCTAGTCTGCACTGTACATTCTTAGTGTCACAAGTCAGCATGACATCTGATAAGGAAGGTGGGACCTTTGAGAAAATCAATCATTCAATCAATCAAGGACTTGTAAAGAGCAGCAAATCACCTGTCAGAGACCCAAGGAACTGGAACTGCTAACTGCTTCATGGTGATTTGGTCATTCGAACAGCCAGGTCTTGCGTCCTTTCCTGAATTGCCGGAGTGATGAGGTGGTCCTGAGGTGCTGGGGAAGGTCAATCTAAGCTTTGGCCACCAGGTGTGAGAAGAAGCGTCCTCTGCTGTTGCCTCTGCAGATCCGGGGTGTCTGTGAGGAAGAGAGAGAAGGATGTGTGGAAGATAAACTTTGAACTTGAACTAGATGTGTGGAAGACAAACTTTGAACTTGCTATCAATGCCAAATCATCGGTCAAAGAGGCATCATCCTACCTTTTGCAAATGTTCCTTCTGTTAGATTTGCTGTTCCACAAGTTTGCAGTGGACTTTTTTGGATAAATCCAATCAGGGAAATTTGGGTGATGGATAAATACTCGTGATTTACGCTGGTGAAAAGAGTGGAAGCTGTAATTCCAGCATTAGATTGAATCTTTGCAGCATGGGGAAATCCCTTGATTGTGAAAATTGACAATGGCCTCCATTCAATGAACATGAATTTTGTGAATTTGGTACACACTTAAATTTCAAACATGGCAAGGTCACACCATTGTAGGTTCAAGCAAATAGAATGGTTGAAAGATTCATGTATACAGTCAAGAAGACTTGGCAACAAGCAACGCTGGAACACAAGTCAGTATAGCATACATTGAACACTATACTCCCGGCATACCAAAACAAACCACACAGTACCAGGGGCAGGTGTCTGGCTAGAATAACGGTTGGCCTGGAAGCCACAACCAGAATACCAAGATGGAAGTCCAAAAACATTAAAATGGAACGTCAAGTGAGGACCAACTGCTGCCACACAGAGATTAATAAGTGAAAGAAGAAAGTATGAAACAATACGTTGATTCTAGGCCCCAGTCTCAGGCACAAAGGAAGGAGACTGGGTGCCAATCAAGCAGCCCATATGAAAAAGACAGACTCAACATACTCTTGCACTCCACTGCAAGTAGTGGCCTAGAAAAGATTGATGGTGACAGTGGGCACAGGAGAAAGCAAGTAACCTGTAACATGTCACATTTCAAGGTCAATCATCAGCTCACTAAAGGCCATACTGTCACTATAACTGGTGAGCCAGAATGAATCATCACTACAAATCAGAAAAAAACTACACACTACAACCAAAAAGATCCAAGCGAGTGTCCAAGAAACCTTCATGCCGATTTGAGAAAATGCGACTACCTTTTGTAAGATGAATGGCTCATTTGTTTCAAAGCAGAAGGGAAGGTTGAAGTCACTGGCCAGTGCCCATGTGACCCCAGGCCAGCACAACAGCTGAACAATCAACACCATTTCCTATGAGTATACAGGGGCCTGGAAGGAGGAAAACAAAAGGGCCAGTATGGGAACGTAGACTCACTGCACTGATGAGCTCCAGCAGTACCTCTAACCTAAATGATTAATTATTTGTGTCTTCTTTCAACACGTCAATAAAGAGGTAGGATAAAGCAATTTTTTCATTGTGCTGTGTTTTTCTATCTTTTCTCCTCCCTTAGGGCCATATGTATGAAAACATGAGCTTGCGAATCGAAAATAGCGATTTTTAAGAAATCACTATTTCCGAGTCGCAATTGGCCATGTAACAAAATTGCGATTTGGAATTAGCGATTTCAAAAAAATCGCTATTTGTGGTTTGCGAGGCCCATTTGCCGAATCGCAATTTGCATTCTCGCAATTTGCGATTTTTTTGCGATTCGGTAAAAAATCGCAAATTGCGATTTTTTGATGCATCTATTTGCGACTTGGATTTTGCGAATCGCATTTTGTGCCTCGCAATTTCCTACTGGAAATACCGAATCGCAAAATGCGACTCGCAAAACCAGGTCACAACACAAAAAAATCGCAATTTTTGCGATTTCTTATTTTTGGTCTGTGAATGCCGTTCATGCATCGCAGACCACGTTTTTGCACTCGCAAACGGCCGATTTTTGCGATTCGCACCGTTTGCGAATGCAAAAACTTTTGATACATCTGGCCCCTAGTTCTTAATTTTTTGTTATGTGTCCTCAAGAAGCCTTTCCCTCAGATGTTCAAATCTTGGTAGTTTGTTCTTTTAGTTGTGCAATACCCAGGTCAGATTCTATCACCCCACACCCAGGGTCCTGATAATAAGTTGGGTGAGCGGTATCTACATTGGGCTGATACTTTGTCCTACATAGAGGAGCCTGGTATTTCCATACCTGCTATTAATGGGTGAAGAAATGCCAGAACTAATTTTATTTGCTGGTAAACGAGCCCATAACATTGAATGCAGGTCTGTCAGGGCCTGAGAGTCTACGCACAGTCTGGCTTTGTCTGACACCCCTCCTATGGCATGGGGAGTATGGAAGACCCCACCTAGTTAACAACATCCTTCTGTACCCCAGACACCCTCCATGCACACCAGCTCCTGCGCTGTAGTGATCCCCCACTCCCATTTTCCACCTGCTCAGAGTAGATGGTAAATGGAAACAGAAAGGTTTCCATTACTTTGCATACATTGGGGGTACGCCTGCAGATTTTTACCTGTAAAAACATGGTTTACATGATAAATCATATTCCAGACAGAATACCTTACAATTGGATAGGGCTGGGAAGTCACTTCTGACCATGGGCCTTGTTATGGCAATGGTGCACTGCCACTGTTTGCTCCATGGCTCACTTTTGACTAGGTTTCCCATATGCAAACGGGGCAATAGTCTATTACTGATAATGTTCTGCCAGCAGGGTAGCTGCAAACTCATTCCTGCCCCGAGGGCTGCTCATTAATGAAAAGCAGACTGGCTGTTTGAAGTAGCTGGACCTTCTTTCTTAGTTTAGGCAGCACCTGACCTTCACTTTCACAGGGGACAGAGATCCCCTTTGTGACCGGTTGCACTGAGTGACTGCACATACCTGTAAGGAGATATTTGAGAAGTCTATCAGACCCCATTTTCACTTTTATCAGAAGGTGTCCACACCCCCATGAAAATGAGGGAATGCCTTTTTTGGATAGTGCCAGTTACCTATCGCTGTGTCAGGCACACAACGCCCATTGATCTGAAAGGGCTTTAGCACACTCGTCATGTTCTGTAACCCAGTCTGAAGCTGCGTGGGTGTCTGTCCCAGGGAAAGCATGAATTAAGTATAGCTGGAGAACAGAGCATCAGAATCAACATTTCCTTTTCTTCAACAGACACTTTCAGCTTGCCTTGCTCCTGCAGTGTCCTCAAAGGAGGCCATAGGGGTCACAGGTGACTCACAATGTCTAGGACAGAAAAACACACAGTGGGGTTCTAATTGTGCAAGGCAGTGTGCTTTACTGAACTCCATCATTTTAAAGGGAGACAATGCTTGCCCATCAATCCTGGTATGTAAGACTGCAATTGCACCTCCAAGACAAGCTGTGCCATCTTCCTCTACTTCCAAGCAAACAAAGCAGTAATCCCAAATTGTCTTTATTTGCAATTCCATTTATATAGTGTTTACTACTCACATGAGAGGAAATAAGTGGTAAATGATTGCAAAAAAGGGAAGATTTTTTGTTCTTTAAATGCAGTGATCATCAGCAGTCCAGACTTTTCTGACAATAGCATCTTTCATTGAGGGTGGGAGGGGGTTGTAATCTAGTAATGGCAAGCACTAACTAAAACATCAGACCATGCAAAATTATGTTGGCAAAATAGTGGTGGAGTAGGTGGATAGCAAAGATGGTCAGTGGGTAGCAGTCCCAATCCTCTGGGTAAAATGTTCCTAGCTGTCTGTCGTTTTTAGGGTTGAACCTTCGGGAGCATATGCTAGCACATTAGTCTCACTTATGAGAAGGCTTGTGACTGGCAAACATGGACCCAGCAGGGCTATCAAAATTGCATAGTTTTATTTTTTATAGTTCACTTACTTTTTTTTTGCCAAGTCTACTTTTCCCACTTTTCACTCATGTTTTCTTTTGCTCGTGGGCACTGTTCTCGAAGGATGAGGATTATTTTAACACAAAGTGACATTGTTTCTTTCTTATGTGTAATTTCTAAAATGGGGCTTTAACACATAATCATGCAGTACACCCCAATCCACCCACTACAATCCACCCCATACCAGTCCATGCCAATCCACCCTGCTAAATCCATTCCACCCAGACCAGTCCAATCAACCCCACTTCAATTCAAACCACTCACCCCAATCCAATTCACTCCAATCCACCATACCCCAATCATCTCACCTCACCCCACTACAATCTGCCTGGGTCCAATTTGCCCTACTCCAATTCACTCCACCTCAATCCAAAATAATCTGCCCCATTCCTATACAAAACAATCTGCCCCAATCCAATCTTCCACACTGAATCAGCCCTACTCTAATCCAAAACAATCTACCAGCCTCCAACCTGCCACACTGCAATCCAAAATAATCAGTTGCACTCCAATTCAAAACAATGTGCCCCACTCCAAGACAAAACAATCTACCTCACTCCAACATAAAACAATGTCCCCTTTTCGAATCTGCACCACACCAATCCAAAACAATCTGCCCCTCTCCAATCTGCCCTACTTCATTTCAAAACAATCTACCCCACTCCAATCCAGAGGAATCTGCCCCACTCCAAACTACCCCCCTCCAGTCCAAAACAATCTGCCCCACTCAAATTCAAAACGATCTGTCCCACTCCAATCTATCCCACTCCAATCCAAAACTATCTGACCCATTTCAATTCAAATTCAAAACAATCTGCCACACTCCAACCTGCCCCACTCTAATCCACCTCACTTAAATCTTCCCCACTCCAAGCTGCCCCACTGCAATCTGCCTCACTCCAATCGGCCCCACTCCAACCCAAAACAGTCTGCCCCACTCTAATGCACTCCACCCTAATCCAAGACAATATGCCTGCTCCAATCCATCCCACTCAATCCCAACCAATCGGCCCACTCCAATCCATCCCACTCCAATCTTCCCTACTGCAATCCACTCCAATCTGCCCAACTTCAATTTGCCTCACTCTAATACAAAACAACCCGCCCACTCCAATCTGCCCAACTCCAATCTGTCCCACTCCAGATCACATCACTCTAATCAAATCCACCTCACCCAATCCACCCACTCCTTCCCAGTTCAGCCTACTCAATTCCACCACAATCCACCCCACTCCAATCCAATCTACCCCACACAATCCAATCCACTCTATTCCACTCCAATCCAATCCACCTGACCTGATCCAATCCACCCACTCCATCCCCAATCCACCCACTTCAATCCAGGACGCCGCAGTCCACCCCACTGCAATTGAAAATAATCTGCCCCACTCCAGTCCAGAACAATCTGCCCCGTTCCAATCCAAAACAATCTACCTCACCCTAATCTCCACCACTCCAATCCAAAACAATCCACACCACTCCAATCCACACCACATCAATCCACTGCACTCCAATCAAATCCACCTCACCCAATTCCAATCCACCCCTTTTCAATCCAATGCACTCCAATCAAATCCACCTCACCCAAATCAAATCCACCCCATTCCAATCCAATCCAATCCAATCCACCCCACTCCATTCCAATCCATCTCACTCCAGCAAAATCCAACCTACCCCACTTCAATCTACCTCACCCCACCTCACTCCTTCCACCCCTACCCAAATCCACCTCAATCCAATGCACCCCACTGCAATCCAATTCACCTCACTCCAATCAAATCTACCCCACTGCAATCCAATCTACTCCATCCCAATCCTCTCTACCCACCCCACGCCAATCCAATCCAATCCCCCAGTTTATTTCACCCTAGTCCATTCCACCCCACTTCATTCCATCTCACTCCATTCCACCCCAACCCAAATCCATCCCACTCAATCCATTTCACTCCACTCCAATCAACCCCACTTCAATGTAAACCACCCCACCTCATTCCAATTCACCTCACCCACTCCATCACAATCCAATCAAACACACCCAATCCAACCACTACACCGTCCTCAAATCCACCCATCCCACTCCATTCCACTCCACATCTATGCAGTCCACCCCACCCTATTTTAATCCACCCCACATCAGTCTAATCAGTCTAATCTAGCCTTGTTTAATTCAACCCACTCCAATCCACCCCACTCCATTGCAGTCCAATGCACCTCACTCTACTTTAATACACCCCACTCTACTCCAATCTACCCCACACTCTTCAATCTAATCCACCCCATCCCACCACGCTCAATCCAAACCTATTTAGCCCACTTCAATCCAATCCACCCCACTTCAATCCAACCCACTCCACTCCAATCTCCCCCACCCCACCCAACTCCTGTCCAATCTACCCCACTCCACTCTAATTCAGCCCATACCACACCACCTTACTCTCATCCAATCCATAACACCCCAGTCCAATCCACCACACCCCAGTCCATTCAGTCCAATCCAAACCACCCAACCCAAACTGAAAAACGAATCCACCCCACTCCATTCAAATCCACCACACTCCAATCCAATCCACTCAACCCACTGCAATCTTAACCACCCACCCATCCACTCAATCCAACCCAATCTACTCCAATCCAATCCACTCCACTACGTCAATCCACACCAACCCATTCCACTCTATTCCACCTCGGCTCACCCCATGCCACTATACTCTACGCCATTCCATTTTATACCACTCCACTCTACACCACTCAACTCTACGCCACTGCACTCTACGACACTGAACTCTATGACACTCTCTGCCACTGAACTCCACTCCCCTGTACTCAAATCTGTTTCCCTACTCCATTCTACAAAACTCGGCTGCAACAAATCCAGTCTACAACACTTCACTCCTCCACCCCACTCCACTCTAGGACACTCCACACCACTTTTAGCCATGCTGAACAGCAGCCACACTGATGTACAACATAGCAAAAAAATATTGCCGGAGCCAATAGCTCTTGTATGGGCGAGACCTATTGGCTTTGAAAATCTTTGTTTATTTGTGCAGTTTTATATAGACCAAACCAGGCCCAAAGGTGCTTTACATGAGCAACAGATTACATTACACAAATTCAGATTCTTTTTAGGCATGAGGAGATTTGATGATATGCCCAGGATCCCAGGATGTTTAGTTGACGCTGGGATTCAAAGCGTGTTGCCAGTTCCAAAGTCAGCAGCTTAGGCCATTATTCCACATCTCCTCAGTTATTATTGGTGTCAGTGGAGGCTGGTGATCTTTGAAAGTAGTGAAGTGCAATAACACTCAGACGTTCACCCTATTTTTGCCTCACTCATACTCACTTCATTAGACACAGCTTAACAAATATTTTATGCTGGGTTTGTGTAACAAAAGTGACGTAAATTTGCACAATTTGTTTTAAATTTAATTTTCAACACAAAACCTGTTATGCACTGGAAAGTTGCCTGAAAGTAACACAAATCTCTTTTTTGTGTTACTCTGCGTCAAGGGGGCATTCCATGGGTGGTACATGGGTGTTCCCGTGCAATAACCCAATGGTTTTTGATACAAAGCTCTATCAGCTAACAACAGTAGACAGTGTTTTGTGCCAAAAAGTAAATGCCACTTGAAATGAGGTGTTAATAAGGAGAAATGCTTTTATTTCTCCTAACATTCCCCATTTTGCATGTGTACTGCACTGTATGGCACAAATCCGAACTAGGACATTTTTTAAAGTTAGTTAAAGCATATTATTTTGTCCTGGAAAGGCATCCTTTTAGTACAAAACCTATGCTAGACTCATGCAGACACCTTCGCACTAAGTGCAAAAGTGTGTGCGTGACATCCTGCAGCCTAAATATGCACCAGAGCTGGAGGGAGCAGCATAGTGCCATTGCTTCGTAGATATGGCACTGTCCTGCACGACACTGTGTTGCGTTGTGTGGAAGTTTTGATCATCTGGGCCTTGGTCTGCTTCCCCTCACTCACATTAACTTACATTTTCTCCCATGCTCATTCTCACCCATACGTCCTCCCACTAACTGTTACTAACATACAAACATACTTATACTCACTGGTTCTCATTCTCACTTACCGACACAACTACACAGACTCACTTACTTTGAGCCCTGGAGCAACTGAACCTGCTGCACATTGAGAGTTATATCCATGACTCACTTCCACTCCTTTTCACAACCTCCAATCAGTCTCTCATACAAACACACTCATACTTCTTCACTCACTCCCTTGAACTCACTTTAACCTATTCACACACACTCCCAAACTCCGACACATACTTTCACTCTCATTAGCACTCTCAAACACACACACTTTCACTCAATCCCATTCACTTACAATCACTCACAAACACATACACACATGCATAAAGAAACAACGTTTTTGGTTTCCTCACCTTGCTTACTTTGCTAGGAACTTGGAGGCCCCATGGCAGGAGCAAAACTGGAATCTGGGGCTTGGTAATGAGACCAACAAGCCATGATTCCCAATAAGGACCCAGACAGAGCAACAAGGGCAGGATTGAAAATGGGAAGAGCCACCTTAATACCTCTCACAGCTTCTTGATAGGACTGGAAGCACAAGCCTAAAAGAAGCTGGGAATCCTGCCCCTGCTCTTCTGTGTGGTTTTTCGTTGGCGTGAGGACTGCACTGGCAGCCATATTTTAGCAGATATACTGTGCTGTCTGAGGTATGTACAGTATGTCTGCTAAATAAAATGGATTGTACCTGTGTGAGGTCGATGGTAGTTGAATTACATCCCTCCCCTGCACAATCTGTAGCTGGATTATGCCCCAGCCCCCTCAGGCCCACCCTCCTCTTTCTGTCATCAGGAGCACGGAGAGGAGTCAGAGAGGGCTGACCTGCACAATGCCATTGTTCATGAAAACACAAAACGTGTGCCTTCATGAACACCGCTAAATTGAGAAATGTACAGGGGCCTCACAGGAGGCAGAGGGCTATGTCCAAAAGCCCCTCAGGCCCCACTGCTGAGTGTCATCAAGGTAGTGGCTTCACAATGACGTCATGTCACACAGTTACTCTTACAGGCCATATGCATTCAGCGGTGCAGTGCAGCACCTCACTGTGCTTATCTGCCTCCAACTTGCTCTTTTGCTCGGTTTGGTAAGGCTCGACATGCACACCACAGCAGGGACACATTTGCAATGCATTTTCTTCCTAAGCACAGTTGAGGGCTGCTGGGTTCTGACCTCTTACAGTCAACCGCCCAGAAGATCCTTGCATGCCTCTTACCCTTTGCGTTTGGTGGACAGACATATAATAGACTGAAAAGGCAGATCAGAATGGCACTGCAGATAGTCAGCATCTGGCACTTCTACCACAAAAGCTTTCTGCCACACTAGTGTGGTGTTCCCCAGTCTGCTCTGTTCTCATGTTTCTACCACTTGATCATCCTTACCATCTCTGCAAGTGGCAGTTGATGGTTGGAAAATATTAGGCCAAAGGGAGAACAGTGCCTGCTCCAAATCCAAGACACATTCACATTTCAAAGGATCCAAACAGGTAAGTGTAGACCCATGGGTGAACACACCTACTTGAGAGACATGGTCTACCTAACTCCCCTGCTGTTTTAAAGCTTCAACATGATGCTCAGAGATAGGAGTTACAATTTTAAGTTTTTTCTTTACCTTTTCTTTTCTGCTCAGGCCCACTCGTTCCTTCCCATTTACTGCAGTGCAGTTTAACTTCTATTGCATTGCCCATAGGTAGTCACCAGGGCCACAGTGCTGTTCATTCTGCCCTAGGTCCCTATTGTCACTCTCACCTCATGACTTTGCCTTCTCTCCTGTTCTCTGTCATTCTCCCTTTTAATTTTTCTCAACCTTCCCCTACCCACCACATACATTTCACTAGTGTCCTGTTTAATATTTAACATTGTCTCATCCTGATTTTTCTACATTTCCTCACCACAAAAGTAGACCATGAAGCACACCAAAATGACATAAAAGCAATGAACATCAAGAATACATTCACAACAAAGCATACTGTGTGAAGGAAGACAGTGTACATTGAGAGAGCATAAGAAGACAAGATGAATAGAGATCAGTGCAGCTGTGGAACAAAGCCCCATGTGTCCAAACTCTTGCAGCGCAAAGTACCATTCAAAAGGATAGAGTCTGCTTGGTACCAAGGAGCTCATCTCAGTGCATATTTAGTAAAGAGAGGAAATTGATTGTTCTTATGGAGATAGGCTGAGACATAAAGACGTTCTTGAACAGAGAAAAATAGGTTCTTATGCATACAGAGACAGTGGAGCTCTACTACAAACAGACTTCATCATCTTGTAAGACTGAGCTCCAGCACAGACTCAGTCAAGTCCCTGCATACACAGTGCGAAACCCATGCAGAGCAGAGACTGTGCGGCCATAGGTAATTCCTTTCATTTATCTAGAGCTGA
This sequence comes from Pleurodeles waltl, assembly GCF_031143425.1. Taxonomy (NCBI): domain Eukaryota; kingdom Metazoa; phylum Chordata; class Amphibia; order Caudata; family Salamandridae; genus Pleurodeles; species Pleurodeles waltl. The sequence continues at coordinate 1,458,192,641 of NC_090445.1, read as the reverse complement.
GTTCCTGCATATCTAGTACTGTGGCCCTGGGCAGACAGAGCTGAGCTCTTCCAAGTATGCAGCTGAGCTCCGCTGCAGACAGTGCTGAGCCCCTTCACAGACATAAATCGAGGTGAGTCAGTTCACAAGCAGAGTTGAGTTCTTTCAGCATTCATTCTTATAATGTAAAATCTGAGGGTTCTGTGGGGACTGAGAAACAGGCTCAGCTAATATTCTGTGGTAGTATCATACTTTGCTCAAACGGGTTAATCTTCCACATGGCCTGTTTCTGCTAGGTAGTCAGGAGGACAAGATGGGAGGGAGGATGACAGTGAGAGAGAGGGGATTGAGAGAAATAAATATATATATATATATATATATATAGAGAGAGCGAGAGAGAGAGAGAGAGACAAGGTAGATAGTAGTGAAAGGGAATTAAGAATGTGGCAGAGTATGGAGAGAAAGGTGAGAAAGAGAGGAGAAAGAAATTAGAGGAGAGTCTGATTGAGATGGAAAACAAAAAGGCTGAGTGTGAGAGGCCACAGTGAGAGACATATGAAAAACACCACAGCAATTATGATAGGGCAAACTGTATATTATGGTATGTTAAGGGTATTTGAAAAGTGTGCAACTCACCCTAGACAGTATCCTGGTGCTGAGAAAGCAGTGGTTATGTTGGCTGTGACTAGACCTTGACAGGTGAAGAGCCAAATTTTCAGTTTCTTGCAGAGCTTAAGTACTGTGGAGGCAGCTTTCATTTGTAGGGGCGTAAAGTAGGACAAAGCACAACAGCAGACTCTGGGTCTTTGTATGTGGGGGGGTGTGAGTCAGTGTCTGCTTGAGAAGAAGTGTCCGATGGTTGTATTGAAGTTGATGTGGCTATTGAGGTAGTTAGGGTAAAGGGCGTACAGGAATTCGTATCTATGTGTGAGTAGTTTTAAGAGTGTGGGTTAGTGAATAGGGAACCAGTGGGGTCTTTGAGCAATGTGGTGTTGTTAATGTGAGGGAAAGCCTGAGTGTGAGTCTGGCCACTGCGTTTTGTATGGTCTCAAGTGTTCTAGCATTTAGTGATTCTGACAGAGTGTGTTGTCGTAGTTGTCCTGCTATTTGATGGAGTTTTGTTTTGACCAATGACTTTGTGTTTCACCACTGCGCATATTAGTTGCTCAATGTTCACCAGTAGCACATGGTATGTTTTGTTCAGTTGAGCCGCCTATTGGCTTTGACATGGCATTAGCCATTACTTTCTGTATTCAGTTGAGCCGCCTATGGGCTTTGACATTGCATTAGTCATTACATTCTGTATTCTGCCTATTGGCTTTGACATGGCATTAGCCATTGCTTTCTGTATTCAGTTTAGCCGCCTATGGGCTTTGACATTGCATTAGCCATTACATTCTGTATTCTGCCTATTGGCTTTGACATGCTGTATCCAGTCTAGCCGCCTATTGGCTTTGACATTGCATACCTATTGACTTTGACATGATGTATTCAATTTAGCTGCCTATTGACTTTGACATGCTATTAGATATTCTGCCTATGGGCTTTGACATGATATTATATATTGCATTTTGTATTCAGCTTAACTGCCTATTGGCTTTGACATGATATTCAGCTCCGCTGCCTATTGGCTTTGACATGATATTATACATTGCATTTTATATTCAGCTCAGCTGCCTATGGGCTTTGACATGATATAAGACATTGCATTTTGTATTCAGCTTAGATGCCTATTGGCTTTGACATGACACTAGACATTGCATTTGATATTTAGGTTAGCTGCCTATTGCCTTTAACATGACATTGCATTTGATATTTAGGTTAGCTGCCCATTGCCTTTAACGTGGAGTTCTGTATTTTTCCAAGCTGTGTTTTTGCACCAGAGAACCAATATGTTTTGCTCTCACAGTAGACTAGACCTGATAAGAGAGAGTACATGGGCGTCGTTTCTCTTCCCTTGAGCTTGGGAACAGGAGTAGTCTTGGAGACCTGGCCAGTCTCCAAAAGGCTTGCTCAGTTTCCCAGGTCTGAGAGGAGGGGGCACACCTTTGTAACGAATGTAACAGGCTGCAGAGAGTCAGATTCGAATCTGCCGGACCTCGTGCTGGAGCTTGGCGCAGGCTGCCAGCAATCCCGTGTGGGTAGATGAATCTCTCTTTCTCGCGGCTGACAGGGGTCCTCAGCTTGCAGACCTTAGAAAGATGAAGCTGTGAATAGTTCCCACACGGTGAAGTATTTGTTTTGCTTTGCATTCAATATCTTATAAGTATAACCTGCTGTGTATATTGCAAACTGATATATTTTGTTTGATTAACGCGGACTTGAAAGCTACTAATTCGTCATTCATTCATAAACATTGTGGTTGGGGAAGAATAAAATAACAATAAAAGTCTTCTTTGACCTCAGAAGTGCATTTCTGTTGTGTTATGTTAGTGCTTAGAAACTAAATAAGAGGAAAGCACTACAATTGGTACCTGGAGTTGTGGGGTCGGTCATTAAGAGGTGATTAAAGGGTTTGACGAGTTAGTAGATTTCTAAGTGCACACTTTAAAAGTGTAATTGTTTTTTGTTGTTTGGAGAATTACAGAAATTGTTTTCTGTTTGGAGAATCACAGTAGCACGGCAGACCATGTCTGAGAATACATGTGTTGATGAACTGCCTGATGGTGCTAAGAAAAACTGTGAATTGTTTTCTGTTTGGGGAATTACAGAAGAAAATGCATGTGTAGCTAAAATGCCTGATGTTGTTTTGAGAAATAATTCCCGTTGTATATATGTAGAAAAAGTGTGTTTTGGAAGTAATGATGACAGAAAGGTCTGGATACCTTTATCTGCTTACAGAGAAATGCAGGAGAAATGTAGGAAGTTGGAACATGAAAATAGGAATTTACGTGAGCAAATTAGCCAGGATACGATAATTCAAAATTATGCTGAAAGTTATAAAAATGAAGAATCGTTCTTGTCCCATTCCAGTAATGAGGGGGTTAAGACAGCTCCGAGCTGCACTGAGTTTCCGTGTGAGCCAGGGTTTTTGGCAGCCAAAGTGCATTCCTTAACTGATAACACGGAGGAGAGAGCTCAGAATGTGATTTAGGAGTTACCACAAGTAAAACGAAGGATTTTAGAGCAAGACACCCCGAGTTTCATTAGCTTGTTTGATTTTTGGAAAAAGAATAGCACTCATTTGAGAGAAATCCTAACACTTTTGTACATGGTCACTGTGAAAAATAATATGCAGCTGCGCGCTTGTGCTTTGGCAAATGAAATAATGCAGACTTTAGGTTTCTGCGCAGTGCAAGAAGGAAATACTTATGTACATTTAAATCATGAACAAGGAAAGAAAATAGTGCCCCTAGCTAGAATCATACAATGGATCTGGTACTTGCAAGACAGGGCTAGAGTACCACAGATAAAAGAATTACCAATGAAGTTGTGTGCACCATTTGAATTCGTGTCCACTGAAGATAAAAAGCATGTTTGTTTTACTAATGATTCATTGACTGAAATGTTGCTTTCTGGCACAGTAGAAGGAACAGCGTTGTATAATGTGTGTCAGATTTTAAAGCAAGAGCTACGTGAGATGTGTCATTTTTATGCTGATTTTTGGTTCTTTGATAATGTTTTAGCCACATGGCTTGTACCTAACTGGTTCAATTACCTTGCAGATGTTAATGAGAAAAATTCAGAGAGAGAAGTGTTCACCCAGAATTCTGCCTTAGTGGGGATGGCTATGTGGGTGCCCCAGAAATGTGAAAAGGCCACTTACAGGTGGGCAGAGATGAGAGAGATGCCATTCCCCTAAATTTGATAAAAACTGTGCAGCACGCACAAAAGCAATCTGTCATGCAAGCAGTCACAGAGCAGTTGGGGAGAGGAAAGTTACCAGAACAGAAATGGCAAATTGATCAGGTTTTAGGGAAAGTGATTGCTGCAAATTACCAAGGAAAAATCGAAATTATGCTGATACCTAGAAAAGAATCTGATTCATTCATACAAATTGGAGACAGAATGGCCCAAATTGACAAAAGTGCAGTGAATGGAGGTTTGGTAAAGAATGAGTCTGCCCCAGCCCTTCTGACAGTGCAAGAAAAGGGAAGCTGTGGCGCAGCAGATAAAAACCTCAGTACTGATGTGTGGGCTGAAGCCCCAAGTGATCCTCCAGAACCTGCAGAGAATATAACAAAGGGCCCCAAAAACGTCCTGCTGATTATAAAACAGGGAAAGAAAGAGGAAGGGTGCAGTTTAAATGAAAAATGTTATTTGCAAGAAAAGTCATACTTGTTTCTTTTGCAGATCCTACCACGTTTCGCCACTGTCCCTGAGTGTGCTGCGTGGTCCCCCTTCCGGTGTGTGCGTGTGGGGTCGGGGAAGGGACCGAATCCCCAACCTGAACCGGGCTGAGTAAAGTGCCAGCACCATGGATCCATTTTGCGCAAACTGCGCCTTCAGTTCAAGTTCAACTTGTTTGCTGTGTTTTTTTTTTTTTCCTCTCGTATGGAACTCTGACTTTTGCTTACCTTCCAGAAAACCTTTCAGGTGGACCGTGCACCTTTACATGAGCAGAACTCATGCCACATCAAATTGCTAACACTGTTGAATTAGAGACTCATTCAGAAAAAAAAAAAAAAAAAAGAAATTGCCCAGTCTTTTTTTATGTAGATGTATCTGATGTGAAAGGTCATGAAATCAATGTGTTAATTCACTTCTATTGCTTTACAGGGATTGCTTTGATCATAATGTTTTTTTTGTGCTGATGTTTTTTTTTGTTTGTTTGAAATATGAGATATGTGAAACAAAAATTCATTGGTCAAAGGGCGGAATGTCCTGCTATTTGATGGAGTTTTGTTTTGACCAATGACTTTGTGTTTCACCACTGCGCATATTAGTTGCTCAATGTTCACCAGTAGCACATGGTATGTTTTGTTCAGTTGAGCCGCCTATTGGCTTTGACATGGCATTAGCCATTACTTTCTGTATTCAGTTGAGCCGCCTATGGGCTTTGACATTGCATTAGTCATTACATTCTGTATTCTGCCTATTGGCTTTGACATGGCATTAGCCATTGCTTTCTGTATTCAGTTTAGCCGCCTATGGGCTTTGACATTGCATTAGCCATTACATTCTGTATTCTGCCTATTGGCTTTGACATGCTGTATCCAGTCTAGCCGCCTATTGGCTTTGACATTGCATGCCTATTGACTTTGACATGATGTATTCAATTTAGCTGCCTATTGACTTTGACATGCTATTAGATATTCTGCCTATGGGCTTTGACATGATATTATATATTGCATTTTGTATTCAGCTTAACTGCCTATTGGCTTTGACATGATATTCAGCTCCGCTGCCTATTGGCTTTGACATGATATTATACATTGCATTTTATATTCAGCTCAGCTGCCTATGGGCTTTGACATGATATAAGACATTGCATTTTGTATTCAGCTTAGATGCCTATTGGCTTTGACATGACACTAGACATTGCATTTGATATTTAGGTTAGCTGCCTATTGCCTTTAACATGACATTGCATTTGATATTTAGGTTAGCTGCCCATTGCCTTTAACGTGGAGTTCTGTATTTTTCCAAGCTGTGTTTTTGCACCAGAGAACCAAGATGTTTTGCTCTCACAGTAGACTAGACCTGATAAGAGAGAGTACATGGGCGTCGTTTCTCTTCCCTTGAGCTTGGGAACAGGAGTAGTCTTGGAGACCTGGCCAGTCTCCAAAAGGCTTGCTCAGTTTCCCAGGTCTGAGAGGAGGGGGCACACCTTTGTAACGAATGTAACAGGCTGCAGAGAGTCAGATTCGAATCTGCCGGACCTCGTGCTGGAGCTTGGCGCAGGCTGCCAGCAATCCCGTGTGGGTAGATGAATCTCTCTTTCTCGCGGCTGACAGGGGTCCTCAGCTTGCAGACCTTAGAAAGATGAAGCTGTGAATAGTTCCCACACGGTGAAGTATTTGTTTTGCTTTGCATTCAATATCTTATAAGTATAACCTGCTGTGTATATTGCAAACTGATATATTTTGTTTGATTAACGCGGACTTGAAAGCTACTAATTCGTCATTCATTCATAAACATTGTGGTTGGGGAAGAATAAAATAACAATAAAAGTCTTCTTTGACCTCAGAAGTGCATTTCTGTTGTGTTATGTTAGTGCTTAGAAACTAAATAAGAGGAAAGCACTACAGTAGTCCAGCTTGCTGGTGAAGAGGGCCTTGATGACCTTTCTGCATGTGTTGACTAGGAGCCATTTGAATACTTCATTGTGCATTTTGAGGGTGTGGAAGCAGGAGGCGGTGACTACATTGACTAAAGCAAACTTTACAGCACATTTCACACATTCCTTTTGCTCCCTTCATCAGATATCTACATTCCACTGTGTCACTAGGTAGTGCTGGTGTTGGCTAAAGATTGTGCCGATACCAATTTCCAAAGAAACATTTTGATCATCTGCACTCTTTTTTTCCAGAAAATTAAGCACTGGATTGGAACTTTGCACACATGACAGTTTCACTTGGCAGCTGTGTTTTAAAATTGCAAAAGGTGGTCTAGTCCATTTCGAAATTGTGTTTCACATGGAACATAAAAAGTAAACCCTTCAGATACCAAAAGATTCTGCATTTTATATATTCACATTCCTTACTTGGTTGAAGTTGGGAAGCCCCAGTGTGAGTGGATGGAGGGGTAAAGCATAAAGCTTGTGAGGGCAGCTCAACTTCAAGGGTGAAATAGGATGGATGTGTTGCAGGAGCCTCTGTTAGTGCATGAGCACTAATTGTTAATGTATGGCTTGGTTACACCACAAACAATGGGAAGGAGTCCAATCAAGATGCTCTCAAATTATGGACCTCTCAGTGGAAAAAGGTTCTGCTTATTCCCATATACTGTTAGCCATATTCCAGTGAGAGAGCACCAGGCATCCAATCAAGTGAACAAATGAGCTCTGCACTGACTGATGGTGCTGGCATTGTGCACTGGCTGGAGCTACAGGAGCCCTTTGAGAGCAATACAACAGGGTTATGGGAATGCACACACTTTCTCACATACATTGGTCTACTCACAGGTCTCCTTCTGGATATATCAATGCAATCCTGCAGACGTGTATTTTGCTGTTGATGTTCACCATAGCAAAAATACATTGCATTTTTGCATAGCCTCAGCTCCTGCACTAATATGGTTGACACCACTACTTCAAATTATGGATTTCTCTTGCAGTATGCACACATTTAAACCTGTGCATCATTGTCCAGCCTTCCTTTTTTTGGAGAGAGAGAAACTGTGACTGAGTGCAAGACTGGCATAGGTGTGTGTACTTTTATGAGAACATTAACCTACATCTAAAAAAATGAAAACTGGCTGTATAGTTGTAATTTATGATGTTGCTTCATTTTTCTCACAGCCATTTTAAAGAAGTATTGCAGGGCCAAAAAAAACAAAAAAAGATTCATCAGCCATTTGAATACTACCTTAGATGATAGAAAATACCACATTAAGAAAGATTTGCCGTTCTACATAAATGGGTACAATGGATATCACTGAGAAGTCATTACAACTTTCAGTAAAAATGTGTGTATTACATGTTTTTGGTGATTTTATTGCACAAAAGGCAGTGGTATAAAACCCAAGTATTTTTAAGGAACCATGGAAAATATTTTACGGTTACGTGTGAAATGCAGATTTTGTCGACTTAATGATAATCCCCAAACCACTATGCAGAATTTTACATTTTGAAGGCTACTAGGATTATACAGCTTGGAGGACGAAGGTTATCTTTATATTTTGCAGAAAAAAATATAAACTATGTGGCACTTTGTCTGGTGATATTATTTTCATCTGTTTGAGCTAGAACCAATTTTGGAAAAATCTGTGTATTTTTTAAATTAGACTGCAACTTTAGTAAGTCCATAATTATGCTGCAAAGTCTGCCGTCACAGAGTCACATAAATAAACTGATATCACCATTGTCTATTGTTTGATCAAGAATTTATTTGTGAAAGGTAAACACAACCGCAACACTTTAATTCCAGTCAATGTCCATTGTTATCTGCACTTTGAATAAAACAACTTGTAGTATGAAAAAACCTAATGGGTACCTTGTCATTGCGATACTGGGCATCTGGTGACATTTACAATCTACGTGACCAAAGATATCACCGGAACACCTCAATGATAATATTGGACCAGGTTACACAGTTAACCTTTGTGCACGGTCTGTGTGTATTAACTTTAAGCCATTGTTCACATACAAATAGATAAACACAACCTTAAAAAAGATACAACTCAATTAAGTGTTACAGATGTATAACACATAAATACCAAAATGATTTACTCACTAGGCCACATGAGGATGCAGCCTAATGTCTATGTTAAACCATCAGCAGAACATGAATATTCACAAAGAGTGGTGAAAAGGAATGTTTGAAGCTTTTTTTTTAAAGTTCTATCACATCAACTAATGAAGGAGATCTCGTCTAGTGGCCAAAGGAGGACCAATGTTATCTTTATATTTTGCAGAAAAACAATATAAACTATGTGGCACTTTGTCTGGTGTTGTTATTTTCATCTGTTTGAGTTAGAACCAATTTTGGAGAAATCGGTGTATTTTTTTAATTACACGGCAACTTCAGTAAGTCCATAATTATGCTGCAAAGTCTGCCACCACAGAGTCACATAAATCAACTGATATCACCATTGTCTATTGTTTGATCAAGAATTTATTTGTGAGAGGTAAACAAAACCTCAACACTTTAATTTTAGTCAATGTCCATTGTTATCTGCACTTTGAATAAAACAACTTGCAGTATGAAAAAACCTAATGGGTACCTTGTCATTGTGATACTGGGCATCTGGTGACATTTTCAATCTACGTGGCCAAAGATATCACCGGAACACCTCAATGATAAAGTTGGACCAGGTTACACAGTTAACCTTTGTGCACGGTCTGTGTGTATTAACTTTGTACCATTGTTCATATACAAATAGATAAACAGCAACATTAAAAAAGAGACAACTCAATTAAGCGTTACCCATGTATAACACATAAATACCAAAATGATTTGCATTTGATGTACTCACTAGGCCGCATGAGGATGCGGCCTAATGTCTATGTTGAACCATCAGCAGAACATGAATATTCACAAAGAGTGGCGAAAAGGAATGTTTGAAGTTTTTTTTTAAAGTTCGATCACATCAACTATTGAAGGAGATCTGGTCTAGTGGCTGTCGCTGTGCCTAAAGTTTAAATGTGTGAAATGCTAGAGTAAGTGTGTATAGTAAAAAGATTTATTCCACCACTTTAATACAATATTTCATAATTTTCCATCACCTCCCATAATGTGCAACACTCTGTTGCTCTCGGGCTAGGTCCATGCCATAGAAATATGAACATGTGCATGCTTGGACATTGTGAGAAGGCATCCAACTTAATATTCTCTGTGGATAGCCCTTCCTTTTGAGCTGTTGGTGAGCCCCCCTCATTTTGGCACAGTCAGATAGAAGCCCTCCATGATTTTCTTCAGCCTGGTTTATTTTTTACACCTCAAGTCTACTGGTCAATGTCTGTGGACACACTTTCTTGGGCACATTGGGAGACTTGCCCCACAGAAAACGTCTTGTTCCCTGGAGCCATTTTATCATTATGCAGTTCATGCTACTTTTAATCAGAAAAGACACTTTTCCAGTAAGCATTCAGCACTTTCTTTTCTGTGCATCAGACATGCACAAAACTCGCTTGGTGCCAACCATCTTGCAGACATGTTACACTTGCAGGTCTAGTGGACACTCTGAGCTCCAGCAGTGCTCGGTGTCTCATGCATTGGAGAAGACAAAAGATGTAGCTGGAATTGGCAGGCACATTTGCCTTTTTACATGCATTAACATGTTAAACCCGGACCTATTGGCCTTCCAAATGTGCATTCTAATACTGTCTCCACCCCAGGTTGAGAAATGGTAGCCCCACCACCACTGTTTAAAACTAGCCACCCTGCCCCAAAGTTCCGGTCTAGTTGCACCCCAGGTGATGTCATCTGTATTTTAGAAAGGGGTTGTGCAAGCATTTGCTGTCCCTTGTGTAATACCAAAGTGCCACAGTAATACAGAAAATAGACATACATGGTAATTGCTCCCCACACCAGGGTACTTAATGTAATACATAGCCTCAATCAGTAAATCTCACCCCAGTAATTATGACCCTCCTACATCACTCGACTACTAATCAGGCCACTAATGTCTTGTTTCATTACTTTCTTCCTCAGAGAAAGGAATACATTTTTGTGCATTTTCCTTCAATTTAAATGCAGTCATCTATTCTTTCACCTCAGGAACTTAAAGGCAAAGACCTCTGGTTACACTACTGAACTAGTTTCATTCTGGCATAGAGGTGTGTTCTTTCAGTCTTCCAATCTTCGAGGCCTCTATGAGTAGAGATCTATCTTCCCCTCTGTTTCTGTCTAGTCTGACATCCCAAGCACCATGCGGTTAAGTCTTTGTTCTGCTCCACGGGTCCAATCCCTCTTGATTTATCTATATTTTCTGCATTAAGCCATTCCACTTTTACCTGTTAACTTATTTCCAGATATCTTGAAGAGAGGATAGAGCCTCTCGCAGGGCAGTGCAAAGCTTGTAAGACATTTCCATGCCCCAGGCCAGTACAAAAGAAAGAATGCCACAAGTCCTGTCAGCTCGGCAGCACCATGCGGCCTCCTCAAAACCGCTTTAAACACACAATACAATAAGCGTTTTTAGGGTCGAGCCTGTGTCGCAGCGCATGCGTTTCGCTTGCGAGGCGCTTTAGGAGTTAGAAAAGGGCTCAGAGCCCCGTCCATGTCACGTCAGTGTCTTTCATTGGTTTGTGGGCTTGCCTGTTAAAATCTGCTTGCTTTTATTAGTGGAAGGCATGCATACATCATGCCTTTTCTGGTGGTTAGTCCTCCTCGAGCGCAGCGACGAAGTACTGAAAACATGCGAGGCTCGCTGTTTTCCATCTGGTATGTGGACTACTTTTTATCTTTTTTTAGCAGCGCCATCTTGCTTGGCAGAAAGCGAGCGCTTTGCATCACATCGACCCTGTTACATAGTTAATTCATTTTCCGAGTCCGACCTTGGAGATGGTTCCAGGAGCAATGGTGAGTCAGTCATGTGTCGCTTTCAATTAGAGTGAACGTGTTTAGGGAGAGTCGGCAGGATAACTTCTTGTTCTTTTAACTGTGCTTGGAGTGCCGCACCTATTCCAGACCACCTCCCCTGCTGTGGACAACATCCTGTGGCCACTAGTGGTGCTAAGAGCAGGACGTGATGTGGCAGCTGAGAAATATAAAATTAATGTGTGTTGTCTAGAAAGTGTTTTTCACATTAATGTGAGAACACGTAGGTCACATGTTGGCTACAGTAACGTCTCGAGGTCGAGGGCTGACTTCCTGGATGAGATGGGAAAGTCTTGCAAGACAATCTAGGTATATATGTTCAACTGTTGTCTCATGCACCCCTCTAGGCACTATGCTGCCAAGTGTTATCAGCTGGCATTAATCCCTAAAGACAGAAGCTGATGGCGGCATCTCATGGCAGTCACTTCCAGCTGGGCCTGATTGAAAAGGTTTGTTTAGTATATTGTCTGTAGAGCGCCCTTCCTAAGGCATAGTACTTCCTCGGAGTCACAGCACTACGGGGTTCTGTGCTTTTTCTTCTAATGAGATAACTAGTAGAAAGTGCCCCTAGATAGTGAATGCGGCAATGTGTTTTTTAACCTATGAACACTCTTGAGTATCAAAGTATGAAACAATGTCGACCATTGTAGAAAGAGTGAAAATAGCAGAAAATATGCTTTGTACCAAAAGGCTCCCTGGGCTCAATCAACCTGCCCTTAGTCTTAATGGTTCTGTATATACCTGCATTCCCTGTCTCATTAATAATGTATACTTTCATCATTCTTTGGTGCTACAGTTTAATTTCAGGACATCAAGGCAGAAGGGCTAGGACAGCATCACAGTATATGTATGTGCACACAAATGCTTAGCTCAACAAATTTCAGTATTTTGCTAAGTCATTTAATTGAGCACTTTACTGCAGAAAGACCGACCCATTCCAAGATGGTCGCCACTTTCCTAGCATGTGTCCAGTCTTTGTGTTATTGTTGGTTGGTCAGAAGCATATGGATAAGCTCAAACAGGCTGCTCTTCCAGCAACTTATGTGAACAGAACAGCTATTGTCTCAGGGTCTGCCCCTCTTCAGTCTTCTATGCTTAAGAGTGCTCAGAGCCCGATGCAGAGATAGTGTTGTCTAAAGGGGGATAAAGCTTATTAATGAATAAATCTGCATGTATGCAGAGACTCACACCAAACATGAGTACCAAGTTTAGTGCCCCATATCGGGACGGGAATATTGAAGGCTTATTTCTTGGTCACAAAGGCTTATTTCTTGTTCACAAATACAATAAATGCAGCTGTTACAGTGTGTGATGGCCCCTCCTCCGGTTTCTGTTTGCATTTGATCCCAGCCATGAGCCTTTCTAGACATTCACCCAGGGAGCCAATAACTCTCACGGCAGCGGTGGCACTTTGAATCGGCTCACTTCTGTCAACTGTTCTACTTTTCTATTTCAAGTTATGTGGGAAGAAAAGTCCAGTTAGGAATTTACAACGCTAATAGCTCCAACTCGAACAAACACGATACCCACTGCATTGCAAATGCTTGTTTCTCTTGTATGTTGTTCCTCTGTATTGTTTGCTATTTTCAAAGCTACCCCTAAAATCCTCTTCTTGTAGCCTGATCATACATATAGACATTTACCCCCGAATAGTTAAATGATCTTTATTTAGTGCTGAGTGTCACGTTTCAGCTCTGCCTGTTCTGAGGGCCTCAGGGACCTCAGTGCGACTAAAGGATTTTCCATTGTTAAAGAAAACGCAAATCGCACGTCTTTATCTTTTTTCAGTTAACAGTTAACAGTGTATTTTTTCTCTTGTTTTTACAAGCAGCCAGGCCGTCCAGTATATCAGCTTGTAGGCCACTGCCAACTGTTAGTTCAACTCCATTGAAATTTGCAGCCGCAGTTACTTATGTTGCCACATATCTAATGCATTAGTCTACTCTTCAGTTTCACGCCCACAACTCTCACATTTACGGTCTACATTTAGCTTCCACTGTACATTATAAATGGTTCCCAATAAAGTTATTAGACAGGTATGGTTGTTCTTGTTGTGGCCTTGAATGTTGATCGGCTGCAATGTCCACCAGGAAGCTTTACCAAACCACTATTATCTCTTTCCTACGGTCAGGGTTTCATTGTTCACCATACTGAAAATTAGGCTTTATAGGTATATTTTCATTTTTATCAGTGTGGCCCACCCTTAAATAGTGAACCTAAGGTTACTGTGAAAATACGTTATTTTAAAATGCTTGTTCTTAAGACTTTGGGGTTTTGCGATATATTATTTTAATGTGCTTCGAACTCATGAATAAATCTATATTTATGTTTGGGCTGTATTCCTTGACTGTTACATCTTTTTTAACGAACGACTGTTGCATGCAAGTTTATCTCTTTATATGCCTTTTTTTATATGTTCGTGATAAAAATAGCACATTTGATAAAGCCTTTTAATAGAGAGGGGCATATGGCAAATAATGGGGCCCATAAAATCGTGGAGTTATACTATCTCCCATGAAGTCTTCAATTTGCGTTGCCCTCTTTGATATTACAGAAAGAAAAGGGACGGCCCATCCACGAGAGCAGAGGAGCGTCGCCCGGCTAAAGAAATGCCACCAGAACTGAAACATAAAATGGTAACAAACTTTATTTATTTCCATCATATTTTTTGGCACCCCGTCCTGAACTAAGTGTCAGGAGGGGGCAATTGCTGCTAAGTGACAGCAGGGAGCTCTGCACTATGTTTAAAGTGCGCATGTCCCTTTGGTTGGTCAGCCTAACATGCACACTTTAAACTTCTTTAACCCAGTTGTCTTAAGACAGCTGGGTTAGAGAAAGCACAGGCCTCCAGTTCTCTTGTGAGTGCTGAGAGAGGCTGATCCCTCCAATCCTGACTCTTCTTTCATGCAGGTTACCAGCATGAAAGCAGCACCAGGATTGGTTAGTGCAGTTTCCTGGGTCTCACGTTGGAATTTCCATGAGAAAAGGAGAGACAACAAGAGTAGAGGAGGACGCTGGAAGGTAAGTGCAAATTTTTAAAAACATATTATTATTGTACCCCCACATCCACATTGTAAATACAAGCCAGCCGCCACTGAGAAGGAACCTCAAAATCTTTGTATAGTACCAAGCAGATTTGCCGTACTTCACGTACTACAGCACTGCTTGAAACATTACAGTGTTGTACTGAGCGAAGGACAAAAAAATAGTACAGCACCAGATTTAGCAAGGGTCACCCGCTGGTGTCATTGTTTAGATCACCACCTAAGTGTCAGGTGTCCAAGATGTGCGCTTTAGTGTAAAACATACGTCACACACAAGTATAGCAGATGATAGACCACTTGACCCCTTGTTTGCACCTGAATACTCCTGGGTTTAGGGGTTTAGGATTTTGAACAAAGTTTGATCATACTACTGTAGTAGATCTGGCTTTGTGCAAATATTTACAGAGTTTGCCCTATCCTGCCCAAGACACAGCCCATTTGTATAAATTAAATAGGGGTTAGTCCAGACTCACTTTGGTGCCAGTGGCGGCTGGCTAGTATTTGCAATGGGGGCGGGGGTACAGTAATAATAATTTGTATAAAACGCATGCACTTATGCCGTTCCCTTTCCTCTTGTCGTCTCTCCTTCTCTCCTGGAAGCTCCAAATTGGGACCCAGGAAACTGCACTAACCAATCCTGGTGCTGCTTTCATGCTGGCAGCCAGCATGAAAGAAGCGTCAGGATTGGAGGGAGTGTCCTCTCTCAGTGCTCACAAGAGCACTGGGGGCATGTGCTTTCGCTAACCCAGTGGGTTAGAGAAGTTTTAAAGTGCACATGTCAGACTGGCTGTCGCAAAACATTTGGTTAAAGGGACATGTGCTTCTCAAACAGAATGGACTGCTCCCTGCTGCCACTCAGCAGCAATTGCCTCACCATGACTTGACACTCGGTACAGGAGGGGGTGCTGAAAAATAAAATGGTAATAAATAAAGTTTGTTACCATTTTATTTTTGTGTTCCGGGGGCATGCTTTTAGCGAGGAGACACACCTCTGCTCTCCTGGAGGGGCTGCCCCTGTTTGGTGCTGCACCATAGTCAATCCTTGATCCAAAAATAGCTTTTGCTGTAAACACTGATTATTGCTGCGGTTTGCTCCTATTTGCACTTCATTGTGTCTCTTTTTGTTGAGTGAGCTCCAGTGCAAATCTTTAGTTAATCTGGACCCAAACAATCACGTTCTGTGTCAACACCTGCACACTTTTGAGAGAAATGTATCAGTTTTGTAATTAAGGTGAGACAGTGGTTACAGGGTTAAATGAAGACTGTAGTATATAAATGTAAGAGAAATGGAAGGATGGAAAAGGGATCATAAAAAGAAAAATCACTTTAAGAATGCCTCACCTCCACAGACCATGAAAGAACAAGCATTGTCAAAGCCAATCGATCTCATCTGTGCAAGAGCAATGGGTTTTAGCTATATAGTTCACAAACGTGGCTTCTGTTTAGCATGGCTAAAGGTTAGTGGTATAGAGGAGAGTGGCATGGAGTGTTGTAGAGTGGAATGGCAAAGAGTGGTGTAGAGTGTTTTAGAGCGGAGTGGCAAAAAGTGTTGTGTATTGGAGTGGCATAGTGTGGAGTTGCATAGAGTGGCATACACCGGGGTAGCATAGAGTAAAGTTGACTGGTGAACAGTGCATTGGCGTAGAGTGTTGCAGAGTATGGTGGCATAGAGTGCAGTAGCACTGAGTGCAGTGACATTGAATTCAGCAATGTACAATGCAGCATCTTAAATGCAGTGCAGTGGCATAGAGTGCAGAGTAGTGCAGAGTGTCATAAAATGCAGACGCATAGAGTGATGTAGAATAGAGTAGCATAGAGTGGGACAGAGTATAGTGCCACAGAGGGCAGTGGCATAGACTGCAGTGGTGTATAGCGGGGTAGTACATTGTACAGTGGCATAGAGCTCAGTTGTGGAGAGTGCAGTATTACAGAGTAGAGTGTCAGACTGCAATGGTGCAGAGTGGCATGGAGTACAGTTATGCAGAGTAGAATGCAGTGCATAGAGTGCAGTGACATAGAGTGGAGTTGTGTAGAGTGCAATTGTGAAGAGTGCATTGGTGTAGAATGCAGTGGCATAGAGTAGAGTGACAAAGAGTGCAGTGGCATAGAGTTGAGTGCCACAGAGTGGAGAAGAGTGGCATGCTGTTGGTGTATGTGCTTTCTTGATTCGCACTTACACATTATGGAGATAGGCATGCCACTTGGCTCAAACTTTGTTTGTCACTGAGATACATGAAGAGCCAGTTCCTATGCAAATGTTGTTTTAAGGGGCATGAGCAAAGTGAAATGTGCCCCAGGGCAGCACCCTTCCATGAGTGCTCCTGATGTCGCCATCACTTTGTGCAGGTATTGGTTGCACTGTGAGCTTTGGATATTTGTCTTGCAAACTATTGGGCATCCCATTGACTTTCCATTGTGATGCAATATGGGTGATGTGTGGGTCATTTATAGGGATGTTTAATTGAAGGGGTATTTTTTGTCCGAGTTCAGTGGCATAGAGCAGATTGTTTCAGAGTAGAGTGAAGTGACATAGAGTGGAGCGGTGCAGAGTAGAGTACAGTTGTGTAGAGTGCTATAGAGTGTGATGGTGTAGAGTAAAGTGATGTAGAGTGCAGTGGCATTGTACAGTTATGCAGAGTAGATTAAAGTGCCGTACAGTGGGTTGGCATAGAGTACAAGGGTATAGAGTTGAGTGTTACAGAGTAAAGTGCATGGCGTAGAGTGTATTGGCATGGAATGCAGCAGTGGCATAGAATGCAGTTTTGCAGAGGGGCATAAAGTACAGTGGCGTAGAGTGGAGTTGTGTCGAGTATTTTGGTATGGCCTACATTGGAGTGGAGTAGAGTAAAATGGTGAAGAGTGCATTGGCATATAGTAGAGTGTTACAGGGAAGAGTAGAGAGGTGTAGCGTAAAGTGGTGTAGAGTGCAGTGGTGTAGAATAGTGCAGAGTGTAGTGGCATTGATTAGAGTAAAGTGGAGTGGGGCAGAGTAGAGTGCAGTGGTATGGAGTGGTGCAGAGTAGAGTGGAGAGGTGTAGAGTGGAGTATTCATGGTGTGGTAGCACACTGCCATTCCTGACAGCAAATTTTCAATTGAAATGACCGTTACATCTACAAAGACATGCAGTTTTACTAATAAGATTAGACAGTGCACAGACGAAAATGTGTGGAAATTGCATCCCCTATTTTAATGATTCGTTTTGGTCATAGTAAAGTATTTGTTTCAAACACACTTCAGAAAAAACAAAAAATTAGCTTCATTTGTGCGTTCATAATTCTAATATATTCTGAAATACTTGCACAGTTTATTTAAATGTTGTTGTGTGCTAGAAAAATACCTTTTCCCACCCCCAGTATCCAACACGTTTGTCACATAAATCCTCTGACCTTTGAGTCAGAGAAAGAAAAGTAAACAAGCACCCTTGGAAGACAGCACCTGGCATTTGACTTGGTCTTTGAATGCACAGAAAATGTGACAAGATAAGAACAAGATTTAAAGGTCTGTTAACAGAAAGCGAGTTTGTGGAAGAATGCAGGAAACATGGTTTGAGAAATGGGAAGGACCGACTAAGCCTAGATAGCCTAAATCAAATAAAGCCAGCAAATAGAAAGCCAGAAAGTCTGAGTTACAAACTGTTAGACTTGGCATTCTTGGTGTAGTTTCCCCTGTCTTTTTGCCTCTGCTTCCAGTATTTTTAACTGTGTGCTGGACCTTGTTTTTGCTTGTTTTGGTACTCTGGGTACTTTACCACTGCTGACCAGTGCAAAAGTGCAAGTGCTTTCTGTCTAAAATGTATTGATAATTAGCATATTTGATTTACTAGTAAGTCCCTAGTAAAGTGCCCTAGAGGTGCCCAGGGCTGTAAATCAAATGCTAATAGTGGGCCTGCAGCACTGATTATGCCACCCCCATGAGTAGCCCTGTACACATGTCTCAGACCTCCCACTGCAGTGTCTGTGTGTGCAGTTTTAAACTGCCAATTACAAGTGTACCCACTTGCCAGGCCCAACCCCTACCTTTTACTTCATATAAGTCATCCCTAAGGTAGGCCCAAGGCAGCATACTGGGTAGGATGCAGTGTATCTAAAAGGTAGGCCGTGTGCTGGTATATTTTACTTGTCCTTATAGTGAACCACTGCTAAATTTGTTTTTCACTATTGCAAGGCCTATCTCTCCCATAGGTGAACATGGGGATTGCCCTTAGCAATTTTTTAAGTGTAGTTTCCCATTGGGAGCAAATAGAGATGTGGAGTTTGGGGTCTCTGAACTCACAATTTAAAAATACATCTTTTGGTAAGGTTGTTTTTTAGATTGTATGTTTGCAAATGCCACTTTTAGAAAGTGGGCGTTTTCTTGCTTAACCATTCTGTGCCTTTGCCTGCCTGTGGAATCCACGTCTGGGTCAGATTGACAGTTAGACTGTTTGTGATTTACCTCTGGACACTGGCACAAAGGTAGCTTATGCATATCCTGATAGGTCTTCCTGTGCTCGAGAGGGAGGGAGGAGCTGACACCTACACCTGAAAGAGCTGTGCCTGTCCTCACACAATGCAGTATCCAATCACCTGGACTGTGTCTGGAGCCAGGCCTGGGCAAGGCAGGATCTTGTGAACAACAAAGACTTTCCTTTGAAGTTTGCCTACTTCAAAGGCTGAAATGAGTATAAATAGTGGAACCAAAACCCCCGACTTTTACAACACTTCTAGATCAAGAAGAACCTCTGCCAATGAGAGAAGCTGAAGAGCTGTGAGGAGGAGTACTGACCCTTTGCTGTATGTGCTTTGCTGGGTTGACCTGCAGTTGCTGATTCCGCCTAATAGAGGACAAAGACTGGACTTTGCTGTGTATCCTGCTTGTGAAGTTTCTCCAAGGGCTTGGACTGAGCTTGCCTCCTGTTAGGAAGTCACAGGGACAGAAAAGACTTCACCTGCCAGCACCTGGGTACTCCTGCTGAGGACCATGGCTTGCCAATTGGTGCTAATCTAGTTCCTGGGCCCTTGGGAGTGAAAGGTGGCCTGGAAACCAAGAAAAAATAGGCACACCAACTCCAGATGACTCCACAACGGTGCTCTGCACAACTCTGCGCCACTGTCTGCAACCCGAAGCTATGGTCCCTGCTAGAGTGCGACGAGCCCAACCAACACCTCAGGCCCGGCACCGCCGCAGCCCAGCTGAAGTCCCGCAACATTACGACTCCTCAGTGATGGGTCATCGATGTCCGTGACACCCGACTCTGCCGCGGAGCCTGTAGCTCCTTGGTGTGACCGAGACCCTTAGAGGCCGCCCCACCGCGTCATCGACCCACCCGCCAGATTCATCTACCTGGCCGGATCATAAAGGACCGACACCTTGCACTGAACCACATAACCTCCCCTGTTCTGCAGTGGGGAGCCACTGCCGCGCCTCCCGGACTCCGTGCACCAGCTTGTTTTCCTCGTCATCAAAGGTACTGTACCTGGGGGTCCGTGCGACTCTGTGACCGGCACAACCCTCCTCGCGAGTGGCATTGGACTGTTGGGAATTACATCGTGATAGCCCCAGTTGGAGCTATCGTGTTTCTAAGTCTTTTTACCGGGATTTAACCTTTTAAAATTCGTATCTTTGCTTGTGTATCTTGGATTTTTGTCGTTTTGGTCTTGTTTGATTTAGATAAATATTGGTTATTTTGCTAAACTGGTTTGGAGTCCTTTTGTGGTGTTTTCACTATGTTACTGTGTGTGTTTGCCTCTGAGAAAGGCTTGACTGCTTATGCCAAGCTACCAAGGGGTGAGCAGGGTTTATCTGAGCTGTGTATCTCCCTTACCCTGACTAGAGTGAGGGTCCCTACTTAGACATGGTGGAAACTGACTGTGAACTAGATACCCCATTTCTATCACAAACCACAAAGGCAATTGTAATCAACAAGCGGAATGCATTCCTAGGTAAACTTTCTGAAAGTCCCCAAGATGTCTTCAGCAAACCAGACAGATGCGCTGACTGGTAAGCTGCGACCTATAAAGACAAAGCAAATGACCTCAGTTACTCTCAAATGAATACTCGGGGAACAACGTGATAAAATCTTTAAACGACCAAAATAAACTAATAAATGTAGGTATTTTTTCTATACATTTAACTTCAACAGTAACTGTTTTTTTTACTAGAACACTGCCACCTTGTTCAAGACCACCATCAAATCTCTTATTTTGAGAAAAAGGTGAATGAATTGTTGTGAGCTCGCAAGATTATCACACACTATTTGCTTTCTTAAGTTTATTCTTTTTTCACAAAGGCATGAGTGGAAATATGCTTAGGTTTAAAAGCAACTGTTTGCAAAGTGTGCTTTTGGGTGGCAAAAAACTCAATGACTAGGGCATAAAATAGGCCCGGTATGAAAACAAAAGTGGACCACCCCTTACCGAATCAGGTAGCTAAAAAAGTGGCCCATATTCGGCAAATCTGGGCAGTACTGAATTTGTAAAGACATGCAGTGTAGGTGTTTTGCACGATATGGGAAACTGCATGCATTTTTGCTTGCTGCAGTCAATTTTTGTGGGAATATCAGGAAACAATTCATAAAACAGGCCCACAAACAGGCAAAAAGCCAGTCCACACACTGACCTGTCAGACCAGCCCTTCCAACACTTCCAGATTGCGCTATAGGCTAGCCTGACCCTGTGTGTGTGCATATGTGTGTATGTGCATGCATGTGCCTGTGCTTCTCTGTGCATGCTGGTGTATGCATGCTGCTTGCACGTGTAAGAGAGAGAGAGTATGGGTAAGTCTATCTCCAGTGATTTAGCATAGAGATTTTTTTCAATTACAGAATCACTGTATCATTGTACAACTAGAATGTGAAGGCGTAAGCCCTGTCCAAAGAGAAGACAATCAGAGAAAATCCTCTATGCATGGCCACCTTTTAAAGAGGTATCATTAAGCAGAGGCCTCGTATAATTATTATGTTTTTTGCAATTCTGAACTTGTTGAGTATCCAGGAAATTCTTGGTTCCTTGACCCTCGAAAATTTAGAAGCCCAGTGTGTGGTGAGTTGTGGTCAGGAGAACATTTATTTTCATTTTCCAAGATCTTTTAGAGAAAGGAGGCTAGAGAGGTGATGTTCTTTTAACCCACCCGCTGCTAGGGATAAACATGAAAAACTGTGTTCTGTCTAAAGGAAGATAGGGTTGCTCTTACAAACTTGCTTCTAAACTATAAGGCGGATGCAAGAGAGCAGTCTGTTGTCTAATATTCACTCATTAAAATATGGGTGTATACATCTGTGTATGTAATGTACACCTTTAGGGCCAGATGTAGGAAGCCTTTTGCAGGTCGCAAACTGCGAAAAACGCAGTTTGCGGCGTGCAAAAGGCCTAACGTGATGCACAACCTCAAATTGCGAGTCGGTACCGACTCGCAATTTGAGGCTGCGACTCGCAAATAGGAAGGGGGTGTTCCCTTCCTATTTGCGACCGCATCGCCATGCTGAGTTGCTTTGCGACCGCGAATGCGGTTGCAAACCAACTCGCAGTTACCACCCACTTGAAGTGGGTGGTAACTCATTCGCAAAAGGGAAGGGGTCCCCATGGGACCCCTTCCCCTTTGTGAATGCCGAAAAAAATATTTTTTCAGAGCAGGCAGTGGTCCTATGGACCACTGCCTACTCTGAAAAAAACGAAACCAAATGGTTTCGGAAGTTTTTCTTTTTGCAGCTCGTTTTCCTTTAAGGAAAACGGGCTGCAAAAAGAAAAAAAAATACTGCTTTATTAAAAAAGCAGTCACAGACATGGAGGTCTGCTGTCTCCAGCAGGCCACCATCCCTGTGAGTGCATGGACTTGCTATGGGGTCGCAAACTGCGACCCACCTCATTAATATTCATGAGGTGGGTCTTTGCGACCCCATAGCGAGTCGCAGAAGGTGTCTGAGACACCTTTCTGCATAACATTTTGCAAGTTGCAATTTGCGAGTCGCTATGACTCGCACTTCGCAAGTCGCAAAATGTTTTTTTGCTACATCTAGCCCTTAGTTTTCAAAGGTAAATGCCAGAAATAAGGTTATTAATTTGGAAAGGGGTGTCTATGCCAGCTCAATAAACCACTGTGGAGGTCAAACAAAGTTCTGAGAGAATCTTTTCTCAATCCCTTGTAACTATGGCACAAGCATCAGCACGTGATTCACAGAAAAGTATGTGGTATTTTCAAGCAATACCAACAGTTTTATTGTAAAGAACACAACACATTAAAAGTCTTAAACCAATTTAGAAAAATAGGGAAATAATTATTCAGCTAAATTACACCAAGAGCATCAAAATAAAGTAAGGGGAGCCAGAGACATGGATATTTTATAACATTAAGGAAAAAATGAAGAAGTCAAAGACTACGGAAAAAGAACAGTTCACAGTGGACCGGAACCTGGGTGTATTTTCAGGCCAATCACAATGGAACTGAGGTATTATACAGCAAACGGATTGCAATGGTCAAAGCTTTTACCTTCAGACTCAGTCTTCAAGTACTCAGAAAGCTCTTCTGGTCAGTCCTGCAACCAGTAGCTCATCAAAGAAGGCATATGGGCACCAGGTCTCTCTTCAGCTAGATCCCCTGCGGGCACAGCTATTCAATAGTCAGCTGGGCCCTTTTTAAGGTTGGGGTCCCTCTGCTTTTTTGTGTCCTCGAAGCAGGTAAACAGGAGGCCAACCACTTGACCCTTGGAGAGCAGTTCCAGTCCCTGGGTACCAGCAGGATTCTGGAGAGCTTTTTAAACTTTTTTTTAACTGTTCATCGATTTAAACCAACCAGGCCTGCAAGGTCAATTCACATAAAGAACAGGTACAGGTAATGTCACACTCTAGTGTCATTTAGCAGCGCTTGTTTTCTCACCAATTCACTCAAACACACATTAAAGACCACAAAAGGGATGTGACTGTCTTGACTTGTCTTGATTGTCACGACTTGACAATGAAAAAATCCTATAGTCCTATTGACCTCACAGAAACATAGGTTCTTCACCATAAAGAGCCACCCACCATGTGGCAGTGGCACATATTGATCCACTCAAAATTCAAGCATGACCTGTCCCATAGTGCTTGTTGGAAATTTGGGTTTCTGTTTTGCAGAGGTATGCACCCTGTTCAAGCAGGAACATAGTACTAGTCAGGCTAAGTCAGCTACACACCCTAAATAAATATGACTCAAAGATTCCATAGGGAGCAATGTAAACACCGAAACGTAGATGACAAAACTGATTTATTTTCAACTGTTACATCTGAATCACAATTTGTTCTCTATTAATTCATCACATCAAAACAATCAACAGGCTAAATGACGCTTCCTTCTAAAAATTTGATTTCCCATTGTCAAAAAGTCCGTACAAATCAATTAAGTCCTAATACATCATATTAGATGAAACATCACAAGAAAATTCCAACAAATATGTGTTTTACTGCAACAAATGCTGCTTCTTCAGGGCTTGAATGTCAGAAAGTAAAAACCCTTATTTCATTTGGCTTCAGTCTGATTTGCCCTTGCTTGTAAAATTTCTTCTAGAAATACCTTTTTCTTGTACCTCCTATCAGTCTCACAAACTGAAAATCCCAAACTAACAGTGGCATTGAAATACAAATTTGGAGGATAGGGGGTTCACCAACAGAACATGTAAAGCTTAAAAGTACATGTCCTTCCATTTAATTGCACAGCTACTTAGGGCCCACCTTAGGAGTGACTGATGTGTAATAAAAGGGGGGTTTAAATGCCATGTTGATATGGCAGTGTAACACTGCATTCAGGCTGCAATGGGAGGCCCGAGACATGTTTTAAAGCACTGCTTAAGTGGGTGGCACAACCAGTGCCCCAGGCCCACTAGTGCATATAATTTACAGGTCCTGGGCACATGAAGTGCAGTGTACTAGAGACTTGTAAGCAAATTAAATATGCCAATTGGGTATATGCCAATCAAAACATGTTTTAGGGAGATAGCACACGCACTTTAGCACTTGATGACATTGGTAAAGTGCAGAGAATCCTAAGGCCAACAAAAATGAATGCATCATAAATGGCCATTTCCAACAGTGATCATGGGTTAATTGTTAGGTACTGTCATCTTCACTTGCCTTTACCTTGCTGTGTAGGATTCAGGAAACCTTGAGTCCTTGTATAAGTCCTCTTATTCTAGCAGGAGCCAGGAGTCAGGGTTCTTCTTACAGGGGGGCCTTATCATTCAGATGGGGTCTTCACCGTTCCAGAAATTTATTGAGAAGGTGGTGGTGGAGGTGCCAGATTTATCCTGTGCACTATCGAGGGCTTGGAGGAATATTCCTGCTCAATCCAAATCATTATCTCACAGTCCCTCCACCTCCTTTTGCAGCACTTCCCATATGCCTTACTATCAATTTACCCAGTGGCCCAAGTTTGATGGTGGTGGGAACCAATTGCCTCCAGGCATGCCTATCTTCACCGTCTTGGATTGGTGCACACGTACTCCGGATGCCGAAAGAAGCTCAGAGAGATGTCGGATTAAGGTTGGGTACATCAAGGGCTTATCATGGTGCCTATCAAACACTAGGCTTCCACACTTACTATGAGAAGATTTTTGGTTTTCTGTTCAATTTTGATTCTGAATTGGATGTTAGATTAGGATTGGGACATGTTATATTTTATTTGCTCTCCAGTGAGCTCTAGTATTTCTCATTTACTGAGTGGGAGACATTTATTCTGCGATTTAGCCTTGAGGAAGTCCTGCAAAAGACGAAAGATGTGTCGGCTGTGACTACACATGAGGAACTAACAGTAACATTCTTTACAAACCACTATCGAAATGAGTCACCAAATAATTGTACTTACAATTGATGTTACAACAAATCATTATTGTGTTTGGAATAAGGGTGTGAAATGTATAAGAAATCTTCCTTTTATGCTGCTGGACTCAAGTAGAAGAAAAATATTATGAACCTGAATGTTTGAAGTGGATTTGTGTAGCAGAGTTTATAGAGTATTTGAACAATTTAAATACAATGGGTTCTAAGGTGTATTAATGGACACATGAAAAGGACTTGTAACTAGAATACTAGATAAAGGTATAGCTAGCATGAGTGCTCCTCTACCATATATTTTCTTTATATTGTGGTTAGAGCCTGTCTAAGAGAGTCCTGAGGATGAATAGAAGATGTCCTGCTTGGCACCTGCAAGTCAACAGAAGCAGTGCTAAAGCTTCCCTTTGTTCTGCCAATTGTTCCTTCCCACTCCCAGATAGCTAATCCCTGCTAAATGGTCAGCAGTTAAGACAGATCAACATTTCCTGGCCCAGAGACACGCCATTGTCCTTAAACCAGAGTTGTTTATCCTCCCTGCCAAAGATTCTTATTCCTGCCTCGGAGGTGTGATGGGTGGCAGAATTGGTATTAACGAAAAGCTGGTCACCAAATGGAGAACCAGACCCAAGCCTATGGGCTACGCATATACATCACTCAACAATGATTTGACATTCACTCAGAACACAATTGACACTCTTCAGTACTGCGACTGCTTTATTGAAGATGAAACAAATGTGTTCATGATTCAAACAAGATGATGCTCCACATTTGTAAGAACTGGATTTGATTGTGACAAAATCTTCTATTCATATAATCATGACCAAAACCCAATGCATTTTGGGAAATCCCTTCTTCAGGGGTTACCGTGAGTAGAAGTAAGAAACAAAAGGTGTAGTCAGGAGAGTTGGTAATGAACAAAGAACATAATCAAATTAAAACTCTGCATTATGCGGAACATGTCAGAGAGTGATTCTTGGGGTTCTATAAAATACTTCAAAGAGAACCCTAATACCAAAATTGCTAGTAGTAAAGCATCCTGTGTAAAAACTACCTAGGTGACTAGCCGAACGAACAATGAAATGCAACCTCAACCTGCAATAGCGGTGTTGTATCAAACTATTTCTACTGGAACTACTACATTTTTGCTTGTACCACAGCTATTTTTGCTCAGGTGGTCAGTCAGGTGTATATGTCTGCTATCTTTCTTATTTGGAAAGGTCAAATAGAGGTGCTCAAAACCAGAAGTTTCACTCTCAATCAAAGCAGTTGCAGATTCAGTTCACTCACACTACCAGTATTTATATCATTGCATTCCTTGATATACTGCTACAGTTGTCCCCAGGTGGGGGTAAAACAAGAGTATACTACTGATCGAAATAACTCTTTTCTCTTTCAGTTTTCACCCACAATCTCTCAAACATCATTTGCCATTTTCTCTGTTTCTTCACATCAAAAGGATCACTTGAGATAACACAGATGGGACAACGATTATGGAAGAGTATAAATCACAGTTCAACAACAGAGATTATCCAATGGATTACTCAACTCAACGGCACTATGTGTAGAATCCAGAGGTCACATGAGCCTGTTCCGCAAGAACAACACTGAGGAACCTGCACGGTCAGTCTTTGTTTCTAAATTCTCAACAAAGGCTCAGCTCATTAAACGTATTAATAATCAAAGTTAGGAGGTGCTACAAACCAAGCCAGCTTTCAAGAGGTTGTTTCAATACAAACCTATTTTTGTTTATAAACATACACAAAATCCAAAGGAGATATTGGCTTCTAAGAAATCCTCAAAGACAGCCAAACATGGTGGTGTGAGAAAATTTCTGAACGGTACACATTACAATAATAAGATAGTAGGGGACAGCACGGCCCACCAAAAATAAGGAAAACAGCATCAAGTGCCCAGGCTGTGTGATGTATTTTGGCAAAACTGAATTAAAGGTCAGAATAGTCATAACAGAACACAAGAGCATGATACATAACAAGAATACAAATTCAAGTCTTGTGACACAGTGACTAGAATACAAACACAACATATCACAAATGCGCTTCCCAATTTTGGAGGTGTTCCAACCAAACCCTGAAATCAATACACACAAAATGTTATCACAACAAGAAGCTTATTGGATCAAGAAATTTTACACCCTTTTACCTCGAGGTTCAAAAGTAAATTGGAAATGTCCTGCTTTTTTTTTAGATGAATATATACTCTGACCACAAAGATCACATGCTAACACCAACTTAACTTTGGAATTACCCAGACCGTGTCATTGACAGTATGTTGCTCTTACACTCGAGATAGCACATCATTCTCACACACAAGGTGTAGGACACTGGTGTAGGACACTGGTACCATGTTTGGATACCTTTCTTTGGAATCAATTGGTTGTAACACTCAGTTATGGTTTGTTTACTCATCATAATTTCTTCTTTTTCTTGCCAATAATTGTGTTGATAATTATGTCATTACATCACTTTGAAGCAATATTATGTATGCAAGTATTAGTAAAAATATTGGAATTCGGTTGTATGGAACTAATATTTGTAATAACTTATTTTGAAATTGTATCTTTAGCTGGGGTGGACATAGTGGTTCTTATTGATAGCATGTTTGATGGACCACAATTGTTTATCATGGTAAAGAGGCTGTCGCATCACAAACATGATATATGAAAAGAATGCGATGCTTGCTCTTTGCAAATATTTATTTTATGATTGGGTCTGTTTCATGATCATTGGTTATAGTGAGCTATTACATATAAATGACCACTGTAACTGGGTTAAATTGACAAGTTTTGTAATAACAGGGAAACCATGATCCGCCTTTCAATGGGACTTCAATTCTTTGCTCTTTTGGTTTCTGGTTACTAACTCAGATTGCATGCACTATCTGTAATCTGTTATCCACTTCTATTTTTGACCTGCGCTTATGTTCTGGTCACATGATTTTTGATGAGCACTGCGGTCTGTTTAAATGACATTCTGGTTTCTCATTTGGGGCATGGAGCATGGCAATACCGACATTCTAGAGAAAGGATTGAGACAGGTTTTACGGGTAAGCACCGCACACTGGATAACGCACATTGCAATGGTCAGGAGGTGACTTTTTTATTTAAGAACTGTTCCATTTTGTCTCTGAAACCTTGTTTTTAGATTCAGTTGCTGGATATCGCACATTGCAGTTGCCAGTGGGTGGCCATTAACTTTTCAGTTAAGGACTGTTTCAATTTTTTTTTAGATTCAGTTGGTGGATATGGCAGCGTCATAATCGTTCAAACCCCAAACACATGGGTTGCATTTAGCACATTGGCATATTGGCATATTGGGCGTGCTCCTGGTTTCAGGTGGTCAGTTATTAGAGTTATTTGGAGTTTTCTTGTTTGTTTGTTTTCTAATATTTTGCATCAAGTCACATGAGGTGATACAAGACCAATACTTTGATATTGTGTTCTTAGCACTGACATAACGCCCCTCAGGGTGCTCAGGTGGTAGCTTCATCATCTCAGGGATCGTCTTACAATTGCCTGCCTGACTGCATGAGCACCAAGTATTCATCAAGAAATGGTAATTTTCAAGACTGGGCAGGCCTTTACCCTGGCATGTTTTAAGTAAAATAGCACCTCTAGGCCAATATTCAGCATTATAGTTGTACCTACTCATGCTATGCATATTTTAAATAAATGCACAAATACATTGGACTCAATTTCTTTGGCATATTTTTTTGGCAAACAGCACATGTTGGTGGACCATATCTTCACTTTTGGTAAGATTACTTGTCCGTTCTAATCTTTGATTGTTTGATACAACACTGCTACCGCAGGTTGAGGTTGCATGTCATCACGTGGTTAGTCATTCGGCTAGTCACCTGGGTTGTTTGTCACAGGATGCTTCTGTACTAACAAATTTGGTATAGTGGTTCCCTGTGAAATATTTTATAAAACCTAAAGAATCACTATCTGACGTGTTACACGTGATGCAGAGTCATAATTTCATTATGCTCTTTGTTTCCTGTGAACTGCCCTAACTACACCTTTTGTTTCTTACTTCTACTCACAGTAAGCCCTGATGAAGGGTTTTCCCAAAATGCATTGGGTTTTAGAGATGTTTGTATGACTAGGAAGAGTTTGGCACGATGTTCAAATCTAGTACATACAAACGTGGAGCAACAGTTTGAATCATGGACACTGATTTGATTCATCTTCAATAAAGCAATCGCAGTACTGAAGAGTGTCAATTTCATTGTGAGAAAATGTCAAATCATTTTTTAATTGTGTATATATGTAGCCCATGGGCTGTAAGTTGTGCATTTTGGGTCTGGTTCTCCATTTGGTGACCAGCTATTCGCTAATATTGTGGAAGAGCTTTTCACCACTGTTGCACATTAAAACTTTGTTTACTTCATGATTTTTGATGTTGTATGGTTATTGTTTGTTGATACGTTGTGCATTTTAACTCATTTAGTAATTGGAACTGGTATTACACCAGTTCTATCTCAGGCAGCCTAAAGTACATTTTTACAAAGTTACTTTTTTTTAAAGTAATCGAAATTCTGATCTTAACATTAAGTTACATTTTAAAAAACTAAACAGGAAATAACTTTTAAGCATTCTTCTAACCTTTCCTAAGCACTGGTGGAAAATTAGATTTTCCCACGACCTCGGCCTATTGTAGAAAAGTCTAGCCGAGCATACAAAGTGGAATAGCTTTTAGCTTTTACTTCACTCTGAAGGCACACCAACCCTAACTTATAAGAGTGCTCAATGTTTCTATATTGGCACTCTTTCCTGTGGGACCACAAGGCACATTTTAAGTGTGACTTTTGAATATACAAATATAGGACATTTGCTACATGGCAAAGGCAGTTTCCTCTGTTATGTGTCACTGCAGTGGTTTTAAACTGCAACCTAGCCAGATTATAGTGGTAATCCTGGCAGAAACATATTTTCTCAAATATGTGGGTGCAATTAATATACACACATATTACTTTTACCTTTACGTGTCATAGATGCACTTTGGGCATTGCTTATATTTGACATATGGGAAATTGAAATAGGACAAAGTGGGATTCCCACGTACCACACATGTTTAGAGTATTTTAGAGTAAATCACATGCACTTTACTTCCATTTAGCAGTGGTAAAGTGCACAGAATTTTAAAGTCAGCAAAAAAAACATCTCTTCTCACCAGTAATAATGAAATGATGAAGCTGCTTAACTGAATAACTTAGTACATTTGAGTTATGATGTTATAATACCCCATGCCAGAGCCAGAACAAGAGGTGAAAAAGCAGGCCACAGATCATGATTAAAGATGGCTCCACGTTTGGTTGGCCTGTTTTTCCTAGAATGAACAGTGTTTAGCCAAATAAGTGGGCTTCTTTTTATATATTCTGAGCTACCGCATTTTTAATCTGTTTTATATTAAACTGATTCCAATATCTTTTTGCAACAAATTACTAACTGCTTTTTGGTGTGTATCATTCTGCTTTATTCTTCATGTATGCAACCATACTGTCTCTTTCATATGCAAGAGCAAGACACAAGGAATCAAGCAGTTTTTGAGAAGTGTGATGGTGTGACAATTCTGGACCCAATGTATATATACAGCTGTTTGTAATACCACATCTGACTTTAATTGTATACCTGTTTAAAGACCTACTAAAGCATTTGCATTAGTGAACATTGACACGTTTTTTAAATGGTCTGCCTTTTTGGATTTCAGTGTTGTACTTTACACATTTACCCTGACTGTTCAAGTAAGCATAGACTCATTTTGAAGTTGGCATTGCGAAGCAAGACTACGCATTTAATGAAGTTATTTTTTCTAATATACCACACTGTATGTACTTCTCAAGGTCTCCTCACATTCTCACCATAGGAGGAGCTAAGCACATCTAGTTAGTGCGTATTTGAGCTTTGTTATGATCTTTCCTTTGCCTACTGCATTAAAGAAAATATATCATAAAATTATATAATTTAGCATTACATGTCCCAATAGTTCAAACAACGAAGCATTGACCCATTGACATTATGAATCGCACTTGATGATGCTTGCTATCTGTTTTTTGGTACTAAACATATGATATACTTTTACAGTTTTCCTGGGTATCTGTTTTCTTTCACTTCATAGATTGTAAGGAATAAAATACTCTCTACCAATTGTTAAAAGGAAACTGAAAGTTACCTCAGAGGTCCATGACCTTATAAAGGAACTTGGCATTCACTCTTATTCCTCTGTATGGTCATGAAGCTCCTTGGTGACTTGTAATATCCTTGTAATGTACGGCAAAGAGTACTTTTTCCTCACATATGTAGCATCCACAATATTTACTATTCCCATAACATCAAGTTAAGTAGATGCAGAGTTACGAAAATTAAATCTATATTTGTCTATGTATACGTACCTTGACAGTAGGTTGGTAGTCGATATTTTGGATGCAGTATATGTGAAGGTCCATATTCAACCTCAATATTGTGACTCTCAAAACTATTTTTCCTTTGTTCCACTTTATTTGATTGCTTAAATGAAGATCATTAAGGTTAAGTTCTATCGTTTGTTCATGAAAAGTTAGAAAAATTAAATAACGAATGTCTGTTTTGCTCCAAAAAATAACTCATATTATTTCGACCACCAGTAATCAAGCATTTATAACAAAAGCGTAAAAAAACTTTGAATATTTTGTGTTAATATTATATTATGAATTCAAAGTCAATATATATAGAATTAAAATGATACTTATATCGTAAAAGATACTTCAGCTTGGCTTTTTTTTATGTATGTACTCTTCAACATATTAATGTGTATTTAGGAACATTTCCTGCTATTAAACCCCAAAATGTAGCATTCAAATGAGTATGTTGAACATTGCCATCTTGTATAAACCTGGAAAAACCGGTTGGAAAGAAACACAAACTTTGGAATGATTCTGGTGAAACAATGTGGCTTGCTGTCCAACAAATGAAACTTTTTCTTTTTCAGAACAAAGATGCATAGTCCTTTCCTTGATATGTGCTACAAAGGCAAAAAAGGTTGGCTTCTATTTTTCTGGCAAGCAACCAACACAGAACCCTATGTATGTAGTAAACCTTTTCTTTTACGACAGTTATTTCAGTGAAATCGTACAAGACATCAAAACATTCTTTCTAAGGAAAACAATTATAATGCCTGCAAAAGATTAACGTGTGTCACAGCCATTATCCTGGTGATAAAATAGCCTCTGCTTTAAGACAGTGGGTCTAATTTATAAAACAAGTATACATCTGTACTTGCCAGTTTTCTACAGCATGGATGCAGATTTATGACTTTCAGACCTTCTCAAAACTTTCCAGAAGTGTGAATGGAAAGTTGCAACAGTCAACAAAGTCTATAAAACGTTTATTAATTGCAGGAGTTTATGTGAGAGAATACATCTGTATTTTTCCACGTGTAAACAGAAAAAAATAAGCCCCCATATGAAATATATTTTCTCCATGGAAAAACACCTCATGTTATGCCTCATCTATTTATGACAGTCCCTTTCCTCCCAGGAGAGGTATTTACTCCTACTCTTGACAGGAGTATATTTTCAAACATTTGCAGGGTGGAAATGGTCACAAAAGCTTGCAATTCTCCACAAATGAAAACGTTTTTGAGTGTTTATAACATTTCGCCCTGTAACACCCAGTTCCAGTTCCCATCTTGTGGAATTACTTACATAGAAACTAGAGGAAGCCGTTCATGTCAAAATTACAGCTCTCCTTATAGGACACCTCCTGAAATGCATAACGTGCTGCAAGTGTATATGACACACACCGGAATTAATGTAATATGTGTCAAAATAAATATGATACCCGGCAGAGTGAATCTGAATAAAACCACAAAAAATATGAAACCTGGCATAGGTATTATGCTACTTTGGGCCAGATGTAGGTAGGTTTCCTTTTGCGAGTTGCAAATTGCGAGTCCCAGCGACTCGCAATTTGCAACTCGCAAAAGGAAATGCAGAAAGGTGTCTCAGACACCTTCTGTGACTCGCTATGGGGTCGCAAAGACCCACCTCATGAATATTAATGAGGTGGGTCGCAGTTTGCGACCCCATAGCGAGTCTAGGCACTGACAGGGATGGTGGCCTGCTGGAGACAGCAGACCACCATGTCTGTGACTGCTTTTAAATAAAGCATTTTTTTTTCTTTTTGCAGCCCGTTTTCCTTAAAGGAAAACGAGTTGCAAAAAGAAAAATTACCGAAACCATTTAGTTTTCGTCCATAGGACCACTGCCTGCTCTGAATTTTTTTATTTTTTTGCATTCACAATGGGGAAGGGGTCCCATGGGGACCCCTTCCCGTTTGCGAATGAGTTACCATCCACTTCAAGTGGATGGTAACTGCGAGTTGGTTTGCAACCGCATTCGCGGTCACAAATCAACTCTACATCGCGATCCGGTCACAAATAGGAAGGGAACACCCCTTCCTATTTCCGAGTCGGAATCACATTTTGCGAGTCGGTACCGACTCGCAAAATGTGACTCTGCATCGCGGAAGGCCTTTTGCGCCTCGCAAACTGCGTTTTTTGCCATTTGCGAGGCGCAAAAGGCTACCTACATCTGGCCCTTAGTGATTAATATGAATAACACACACTCCGAATTGACTAAAAGATATACTAAAACATATAGCAATCATACTGAAATAAATCAGGCCCTTACTGTAAACTATAAAGCAATCACTGAAATGAATACAATATTCATCAAAAAGAATGGGATATTTCTTTAAATGACTGACATGAGCCAAGAGGAATATGAC
Source organism: Pleurodeles waltl (assembly GCF_031143425.1). Lineage (NCBI taxonomy): Eukaryota > Metazoa > Chordata > Amphibia > Caudata > Salamandridae > Pleurodeles > Pleurodeles waltl. The sequence continues at coordinate 1,458,158,910 of NC_090445.1, read as the reverse complement.
ATACATTGATGTGAATTTGACAGATTCAAATGAATTTAAGGTACTGAAATTAATATATTAAATTCTGAAAAGAATATAATGCACATTGAAAATAATGTAACATACACTAAAATTAAATGAACAGTACACATGTTGCAATGAATAAGACTTGCATGACAGTAATATTACTCAGAGTGAAATCAATATGAGATATATTTACATGATTAGGGGATGATTTAAAATGAATATGGCTTGTGTTGAAATTAATATAAATCCCATTAAATTGAGTTTGAGATGCCTTCAAATAAGTAATACCAAAGCTGAAATTCTCATGACGTTTGTCAAACGAACATGGCATGCACTGAAATAATATGATACATATTCAAATGAATATGATGTATGTAAAAATGGATTTTACATCTTATAATGAATATGACAAGTGTTAATATGAATATGATATCCATTGAAATAAATATAGCATTGATTGAAAGGAATATAATACATGTTAAAATTATTATGACACAAGTTAAATAAATATTAGCTTCACTGAAATTAATTTGACGTTTTAAAATGACTACGAGTTACATTAAAATGAACATGACATTTATTAAAATGAATACAGCTTGTATTGGAAGTAATGTGATACACATTGACATGATTCTGATATGTGTTGCAATGGATAGAATTCATGTTAAAATTAATAAGATGTGTTAATATCAATGAGACATTCATTGAGAGGAATATGACACATGCTAAGATAAATATGACATGCGTGGAAATAAATATGAGCCAAAATGAAACTAATTCAACAAGCCTTAAATTGAATAAGACCAATGCTGAAATTAAAATAAAACTTGCCAAAATTAATATGCTATGCTTTGAAATGAATATGATGCACATCAAAATGAATATTGCATATATTGAAATGAATATGACCTATGTTGAAATGAGTAAGACCCATGTTAAAATTATTATGACAGGTGTTAAGGTGAATATGACATCCGTTGACATGAATATGACATTCATTGAAAGGAATATGACAGATGTTAAGATGAATATGAACCACTTTGAAATGAATATGATACCTGGTGAAATAATATCCCCACATCAAAATTAATATGACATTAATTAACATGAATATGACACTTTTTGAAATGACTAGGAAAATATGTGAGATAAATGTAGCATGCTTTGAAAAGAATAAAGCACATATCAAAATGAACACAAGCCATGTTTAAATGAATATGACCCCTGTTTACGTTACTATGGCTTGCATCAAACTTATGTTGATTTGCTTTAAAATTAATATAACATATTGAAATTAATACTACATACTCTAAAAGGATATGATAGGGACTAAAATGAATTAACTAAAAATTTGTATACCACACATTTAACAGAATATAAAACAATGAACCATCCTTGTTACAAGCATCCAAGTATGTAAGTATTTCTACATTTGTCACACAGTACTTTATCACGTTGGTAAGTATATTTGTAAATAACATAATTTTTATGTGTATGAAAAGATAAAGGGAGGTAAGGTTGAATTTAAGGTTTAAAGGTGGGTAGAAGTAAAGGGAGGTAAAGGTGGTGTTAGGGTTTAGGAAGTGGGTAGCGGTAAAGAAAGGTAAGGAATAAAAAAGGGTGTTTCCCTTAAAGAGTAAAAAGACATACACACACACACACATATATGTGTATATATATATATATATATGCATATATATATATATATATAAAACCTAATCCCTGTCGCCAGTAGGTAGTTATAGTTAGGATCTAGTTTCCATAGAAAAAGCGTTTTTTGACTTGCCTATATCTTGTGATAATCGCGAATAAATTGCAATGCTCAGCGTGGCCCCCTGTGTAATGTTGAGATGCCTCTGCGAATATTGGTGACAACAAAAAAATATATAGTCATCCACTCAGTGATGCACCCACTTACAGACCCACTCAGACCCTCATGCATCCTCTCACAGACCCATTCATTCTCTCACACATCCACTTACAAATCCACTCAGACCCTCATGTACCCACTCACAGACCCACTCAGACACTGACACAGCCACTTGCAGACCCACTCAGACACTGATACACAAACTCACCAACCCACTCAGACCCTCACACACCGACTCACAGATCTACTCAGACCCTAACACACCCAGTCATAGACCCACTCAGAAATGTACACTCCCATTCACAGACCCACTCAGACACTGATGCACCCACTCACTGAGCCACTCAGATACTGACACATCCACTCACAGATCCACTCAGACACTGACACACCCACTCACTGACCTACTCAGAGAATCTTGCACTCACTCACAGACTCAGTCATAGACTGACACATCCACTCACAGATCCACTCAGACTCTCATGCACCCACTAACAGACCCACTCAGACACTCATGCACCCACTCACAGACCTACTCAGACTCTAACACACCCACTCACAGACCCACTGAAACCCTCATGCATCCACCCACAGACCCATGCACACACTGACACACCCACTAAAACACTGGTGTGTGCACTCTCACACCCAGATAGACACTCTCACAACTACTCTCACCCTCAGATACACCCTCTTGCACCTATTCGCACACCCAAAGGGGCCGCAGCCAACTCTCATCGGACACGGCCAAAGGGCTGTGCAAAAGTAGGATTGGGTGGTTAGGGGGGTTGGCAGCAGGGTCTGGCTGTAGGCCAGGTCTTGCCGGCAACCTCCACTGTGAACGGGCAAAGACTATGCACAGTACAGGGTTGGGTGCTGATAGGGGATTGGCCTCAGCAGTTAGAGTTATTTCATGTAACTATAACTCACACCCTAAGGTAACTAGCTCCCTTGCCATGCACTGCTAATTACCCCAGATATTACAGCACTCATGTCCACTTTTATAACATCAATAAAAATTTCAATGAAACATTAACAGTCAAATTATTGAAGGAAAAACTGCATGGCCCTCGCAAGGTCCAGATGATTAGCCACATAGCCAGGTCTTCAAGGACTTTTAGAACTCTAGAAGAAATGGAAAGGTCCGTAGATGAATTGGTAGCTCATTCCATGACTTTGCTGCTAGGTTGGAGAAATAGCGACCTCTGCATCTGCCACTTTAGATGTGGGGAGTGAGAGTTAAGGAAAATTATGTGGAGTGAAGGTTTCTGGTGGGCTGATGGAAGTTCAGGCGGGGGTTCAAATGGGCAGGTCCGCAGTTGTGTAGGGCCTTGTATACATGGGCCAGGGGCTTGAACTGGCATCTTTTGTGTATATGGAGCCAGTGGAGTTCCCTGAGGAAGGGGGTTATGGGGGCTCATCTAGGGAGATCCAGGATGAGTCTGGCAGAGGCGTTCTGTACTATCTGTAGTCGTCAGAGGTGAGCTGCATTCCCTGCGTAGAGAGCATTGCTGTAGTCTAGTCAGCTGGAGATTTATGCATGGGTGATGGTGTGTCTTGAGCTTTGGGGTAGCAATTAGACGATCTTACGTAGCATGCAAAGGATGAAGAAGCAGGAGGAGGAAACCGAGTTGTCATGGTTAGCTGTCCAGAATGATGCCTAGGTTGCTAGCCTGGTCAGTGGGGGTAGGAGTAGGTCCGAGTTCTGAGGGCCACAAGGATGCATCCCATGGGGAGCTTTTGTTTCTGAAAATCAGTGCCTCTGTCTTGTCCCTGTTGAGCTTCAGGCAGTTGTCCTTCATCTATTTGGTGATGTCTGTCATGCAGTTGTGGAATTTGGTCTTGGTGGTATCTTCAGAGAGGGAGAGGATGAGTTGTGTGTCATCGACATAGGATTTGATGTTGAGTCCATGTGTGTTGGGAATGCTGGCCACAGGTGTCATATAAGTGTTGAAGAGTGTGGGGCTGAGCAAGGATCCTTGGGGTACTCCACAGATGATTTCCTCAGGTTCGGAGGTGAAGAGGGGATGGCGGATTTTTGCCTTCTTCCAGTGAGGAAAGAGGCAAGTCATCTGAGAACTGCTCCTTGGACGCATATGCTGTGCAGCCTTGTGATTAATGTGTGATGGGAAACTATATTGAAGTCTACTGGAAGGTCTATGAGGATCAGAGCTGCAGTCCCTCTTCTCTTGAGTAGGGCTCAGATTTTGTCAGTAGGTGTGATGAGGGCTGTCTTGGTGCTGTGGTTGCTGTGGAATCTGGATTGGGAGGAGTCAAGTAGGCGGTTCCATTCCAGCTGTGAGGAGAGTTGTTGGTTGATAGTTTTTTCGAATACCTTGGCCGAGAATGAGAGCTAGGAGACTGGTGGCAGTTGTTGAGTTTGCTGGGGTCTGCTGATTGTTTCTTTCATAGGGCATTGATTTCTGCGTGTTTCCAGTCCTCAGGATAGTTGACCATGGCAACTGAGGTGTTGAACAAGGTGGCGGGCATGTGCTTGGAGATGTGGTGGGGACTTGGGTCAGTTGGGGCCCCTTAGTGACCTGAATTCATGATGGGGCAGTGTCCTGTGGGGAGAGGTGGCTCCATTTGGTTAGTCAGATGTATGTGGTTGTAGCGGGGGTGTTGTATTGCTTAAAGAAGTTGGTGGCCTTGGGCTTAAAGTTTCTGTAGACATTTGCAAGGTTTTTGCAGAGTTCCTGTGATGGGGTAATTTTGTTTGTTGTGGCTAGGGGGTTGGAGAATTCTTTGACGATGTTGGAGAGTTCTTTGCTGTTATTAGACCTTGATTCGATGCATGAGGTTAAGACCTTTTTCTTTGATTCTCACAACTGTCTGTGGTAGAGGTTCGGGGATTTCTTGAAGGCAGTCTTGTCATTTGTGTCCTTGTTGGTGCACCATCTGCTTTCCAATTATTTAGATTGTTGTATAGTGGTTCTGAAGGCTTCAGTATACCAGCTAGCCTGCTGGTGGACCTTCTGTGGGTGTTGTGGCCAATGGGAGTGATTCTGTTGCCACAGTTGGAGATCCAATCGTTGGAGTTTCTGATGTTCTGGTCTAGGTCATTGGAGGAGATAGGGGTGAGTGGTGTTGAGGGCATTGATCCATGTGTCCTTTGAGACTTTTCTCAGTCTAGTGTGTGGCCGGGGGTGAGTGTGGGGTCATGGACAATTTGGGTGAGTGCGATGTTCATGCTGTCGAGGAGGTGGGTACTGTTGATATCATTGTGGTCGTTGAGATGGAAATTGTGTTCACCAAAAAAGGGTAGCTGTTGGAGTCTATGGCGAGGGGGGTGATGAAGTTGGCGATGAAGCTGCAGAAGGCTGACGTGGTCCTGGAGGAAGGCAACATGGGTATAAATTACAAAATACTGCAGTAATACTATACAATATGTGCTGCATTATGCCACATAATTTGCCTTTCCGTGCTGCATAATTTAGTCAACCCTGCAGCACAATTTGGCCCACCTCTGCTGCATAATTCCAGTGGCCCTGCATTCAATATATCAACAGTCCATTAGTGACCCCCTGGGTCCAGAAATCCTTTCCACACATCAAGATGGCACGTCCAAAGTATAGTGGAATTAATCACAGCTGAAATGGGGCATTCAGAGTGCTTCAGATACCATTACAGTTGGAGCTATTGTCCAGGAACTAGTCCACATACACATTCCTATCATTCGCCTATCCCTTCCTCATTCCTCATATTTGGCTCAAGCTTTAACCAGTTTTGATGCCATTAAAATCATAAGTTAACAGATATTCTTGCAATGGGTCCCAGATGTTCTTTGGCCACGGAGCCTGGGAAATGGTGAAATAGTAGCATTCTAGTTGGTTGTTGCAGTATCTCTTGTGATAGAACCAGATCTTCATCACTGTGACTATGCGATTTCCACTCCACACATGACACATGACACTCTACATGCTTTACTCCTCATGTATACCCTCGCACTCCTCAACCCTCACTCATCATTTCTTATCCATTATTCATCCTACCTCACTCCTGACTTTCTTTTCATCCCTCAGCCCTTCACTTCTTCATCACTCCTCAAAATTTGACGGTCAGCACCTCCGTCAGGGAGACATGGTAATTTATTCTGTCACCCAGACGGAGGATGGGCCAACCGACAAAATATAAAGGAGGCCCTAAATATCCTACTTCCTTCTCTACCTTCACTCCTATTCCCTCACCATCCATCAGCCGTCCTCTATTCCCAATACATGTCATCTCTCACTTCTGCTTTCTAATAATAACTTCACAACCCTCACTCTAGATCACTCAATCTACTTTTTATGTTTCATCCCTCACCCTTCAGTTGTCCCTCCACAGCACACACCTTTTGTTCCATCCCCTTATCTCCCATGCTTTCCTACTCATCACTTATTTGTCACACTTCATTCCTGACTTCTCCCTATTCTTCTTTTCTCATCCCTCACTACTCATTCCTCCCCCTCTGAGAAATAAGTGAAATGGACACTGATTATAGCCTAAATGTAGATCACACAGTCCATTGAAGGAGATGCTGGCCCCTTCCATTTCATGCCTCACTTCTCATTCCTCACTCGTACTCTCTTGACCTCATTCCTCTTTCTTCGCTTCTCATCCTTTTTTAATCAACCATCATTCCTCATTATCATCTCTCACACCTCAATGCTCTGCACTGAGATCTAACTCCTCCTTCTTCATTTCTCATTTGTCATCTTTAATCCCTCACTTTTAATCGCTCCTTCCTCCTGTCCCACTCCTCAACTCTCACTTCTCATTCTTTCTGACATTCCTCACTCGCCTTCTTCTCCTCCCTAAGTCCTCATCCTCATCACTCAAACCTCATCCCTTATTCCTCTCACCTAATCCCTCACTATCTCACCCACTTTCCTCATTCTTTTTCTGTCATTTTACACTCTTCACCCCTGATTTCTGACTTTACATCCTTCATTTATCACTGCTCACTCCCCCTCACTATTGCAGTGACAAGGGAACTGGAAGAATGATGTTACCTAAAATGCCCACAACCCTGACCATATTAGTATATCCTCATCCTTCCCTCCTTATGACACAAATCTCAATCTTCACCTTATATTTCTCACTCATCACCCTTCACTGTTCCCTCACTCTGCATCCCTCACTATAGCCTTGTCAATCAACATTCAGGCCCTCATTATGACTTTGGCGGTCTATTCCATAGACCGCTGAAGTCACCGCCGCCATATGACCGCCAGAGTTGGTGGTCTTCAGACTGCCATATTATGGCTGCTGGCAGCTCTCTGCCACTATTTGGCGGGGTAGCCATTAGCAGCCATATTGGCGGTTGGCAGTCTAATGGAGCTTGCTCCGTCACCACTGCCATGTCACCACAACAGCGCCCGCCGTATTGCAACATTGTAAACAGCGTGGCAATGGTGTGTTAGTGGGCGCTAGTGGCAGAGCAAGCTCCATGGACCCAGTTCCCTCTCGGACAACCACTGCGACCACCAGGTAAGGTGATCGTCCGACAGGGGAGGGGGGTGTTGAGTGTTGTGTGCCTGAATGGGGGTGTGTGTGTGTGTGTGTGAATGGAGGGGATGGGGGTGTTGTGTGTGTTTGTGTGAATGTGTGCAAATGTCTGTGTGCTTGTGTGGATGCCGGTATGCAGGGTGGTGAGGGGTGTGTTGTGGCTGTGTGTGCATGTGCGTGTGCATGAGTGACCGTGGATGTGTGCATGTATGTATGTAAGTGTGGTGTGTGCATGCGTGATGGGGGACCAGATTAGGGATTGGGGGGTGGGGGGTCAGAACAGGGATCGGGGGGCCAGAATGGGGACTAGGGGAGGCGGGTGTCGCTATTTGGGGGGTGTGATGGGCTTCTGAGGTGGTCAGGGGGCGGGAGGCTCCTACATGGAGTGGGGGTTGGGAAGTCCTGTTTTGGCATCAGGAATGAGTATTCCTGTTGCCAGTATCCTTACTGCCAGGGATAAGTCAAAATGGCCGGAAGGCCCAAATCAGCTAAAAACCAGGATCGGAACACGCATGGCCAGGCATCAGGAGCTAAGTGAACTGGCCCCCACAGTAGCGGATAACCAAAAACAAATTCTCCGCCTAGATGCAGAAGTAAAGTTACTGCTGAGAAGAGCAGAGGAGGCGGAGGGCAGATCCCGCCGCAACAATATATGGTTTCTTGGTTTTCCTGAAAAATCACTGGATCAAAGCTTAGAGCTTCTGCTGGAACACTGGTTAATTAAAGAGATCCTGAATGGAACCCCATCCAAATTCTTCTCAGTGGAAAGAGCATACAGAATCCCCGGACGCCCCCCGGCACCGGGTCAACCTCCGAGACCACTGATAGCTAGGTTTCTAAACTTCAGGGACCGGGATACGATACTCCAACAGTTCTGCAGTAAAGGCCCATACAGGTATGAGGACTCGACTGTTCACGCTTATCCAGACTTCACTCAGGAAGTGCAAAGGCAACGTAACTCCTTCACCCAAGTTAAACAACGCCTCCGGGAACATGACATAAAATACGCATTAATTTTCCCCGCTAAATTGCGTGTAATAACAGATGAACGCACCCATGTGTTCACCTCACCGGAAGATGCCTGGACGTGGATGCATGCCAAAGGCATCGCCCACCCCGCGAGGCAGCCGGCACTGACCAGAACTGGTCAACGACAAAACCTAGGAAACGATCCAAGAGGCACGCCAGGGGTCAACCCACGGTGGAACAGGCTGCAGAGGAGAGAGCCAGGGCCCTTAAAGAAACCCCCCTACTAACACAGAATTCCTTTGAGACTCTCAGGACCCATCCAGTGGAAGGCTCGGAGTCTGACTCGATCAGTTCGGACTCTACATTGACTGAGGCATTGAGGGGCCCGGAGCTCACCCCTAGGTCCGCAGACACACTCTGAACAAACACTACTGAACTATCCCCCCCAAGGGGGACCAACCGCCATAGCCGGAGTACAGAACTGAACTTTGCGACTTCCTCCTGAAGTGGGTGGTCACATCACCTGAACTTATGTATCCTTGCACGTTTGCTCCTGGAGATATCTCCTTTATTCATATTGTGCGCAGCTGGCGACGTAGAGAGGGGGGGGTGGGCGGATGGCCGTGCCCTGGTAGTGCCCCAAGCCACTTGCGGACCGTGTCTGTAGAAGGATGCGAGCCCCTAAAATGAGCCGCATCCGGATAGTATTATTGCTCCCCCGCAGACATCCATACGGATACACCTTAGCTCGCACCTAAAATGGGTGTGTAGCCTGTTGCAAGTTCACAGTTGGGGTTGGGATCCAGTTGGGGAGGGAAAGAGGGTAACTATTAGTCTGTACACTACCGGTCTGCTCACAACACAGGACAAGTGCCCGGAGCTGAGGGGCCCGCCCGCGGGGGTGACGGGGGTGGAGGAGACCCAATGGGCCTTCCCGGGAACCGGGGAGCAAGACACACACTCACAAATTGAACATGGCACAATCTACAACCCACAGCACATACAAATATGACATAGTCACCTGGAACGTTAGGGGACTGGGGACTCCGGGCAAAAGGTCCAGGGTGCACACACGACTCAAACGCCATGGCACACATATTGCAATCCTACAAGAGACTCACCTGCGGGACCCAGACCTGCAGGATCTACGTAGTAAATGGGGAGGTCAGATTGTGGGCACATCCTATTCAACCTTTGCGAGGGGGTTACTCGTATGGATAGCAGGGAATGTCCCCTTTATCCAAACATCACACAAGATAGATCACGAGGGCAGGTATGTGGTGGTGGAGGGTAAGCTGGACGGCAAACAATTGTCAATTGTAGGGGTATATGCTCCCAATAGCGCACTGCCTGAGTTTCTGAGTACACTCACTCCAGCGTTATTAAGAACCCCGAAACACCCACCATATGGGGAGGAGACTTCAACTGCACGCCGGACCCAACATTGGACAGGTCAAATCCCCCCACATATTTAACAGTCATTAGACACCTTAGCCGCCCATTATCGACATGGGCTAGCAACATGAACCTCCATGACATATGGCGCATGAAACACCCACAACATAGGGAATATTCATTTTATTCAGCACCACATAAGGTACACACCAGGATAGACTTGATGTGGGGCACCCAGGAGATCTGCACAGTGACCAGTGGAATAGAATACCTAGCCAAGACACTATCAGATCACTCACCGCTTACAATAGTTTTGGACTGGGGCAGGAAGCGCCAGGCTATCCCAACGTGGAGGCTACAAGCGGAAGCCTTACACGACCCTGCATTCACAGACTCACTGAGAACAGCGCTAAAACAGTATTGGGAATTAAACACCGGCACCACAAAACTAAGAGCAATGGAGTGGGACGCACACAAAGTGGTGATCCGTGGACATTGTATTTCCACTACATGGGGGGTGAGGTGCACACTCCATGCAGATGTCAGCAAGCTGGAGAAGAAACTAAGAGCACTAGAAAACGCAGTTGCCCGCAATGAAACGCCATACACGGCTCTGATGGAAATGCGCGCGGAACATGCAAAGGCTGATGCTACATTACGCCTTCGCGATCACAAACACCATTTGGCTAGGCTACAGTCGGAAGGCGACAGATCTGGTAGGCTGCTCGCATGGCTGCTGCGGGAGGACCGGCGGTGCCCTCCAATCGGGGCGATAGGAACAGGCGCAGGCGCAATAGCTACCACGCAGGTAAAAATAAATGATGCGTTTAGGGAATATTATACACAATTATACACCAAAAGTACATCATGCTCCATCCAACAGCTTGAGTCCTTTCTAGCAGATTCTCCCCTGCCCCAACTAATGCACGTCGACAGGGAGGCACTAGAAGCCCCATCACATTAGGGGAACTCAATAAGGCCCTCGAACAACTACCTAGGAATAAAGCCCCAGGGACAGACGGCCTGCCAGCAGAATACTACTCCACCTTTGCGACACACCTTAACTCACAACTCCTAAAAACGTTTGAAGAAGCAGGGACCAACGGTACCCTGCCCCCCTCAATGAGAGAGGCAATGATAGTGGTCCTTCCAAAGCAAGGGCGCGATCCCCCTGACGTCAGGTCTTACAGACCTCTCTCACTGTTGAACCTAGACTGTAAGATACTTGGCAAAATCCTGGCTAACAGACTAGCTCCCTACATGCATATCCTGGTACACGATGACCAGAATGGATTTATCCCGAAACGTAACACCTTCCTAAATATTCAGAGGCTGCTCAGTGTGATGGGTGACACCCCCCCGACCGCAATCGAGGAAGTGGTGATATCGCTCGACATAGAAAAAGCGTTTGATACATTAGAATGGGACTTCCTGTTTGCCACTATGCAGTTACTGGGTATCGGTCCAAAATTTACAAGCTGGGTACGCATTCTGTACACTGCCCCACAGGCTAGGGTAAAGACGGGAGGAGTAATATCAGAAAGCTTTCCGATTAGTAGGGGAACAAGACAGGGTTGTCCCCTTTCCCCCCTCCTATTTGCCTTAGCGATGGAACCATTAGCTGCACGTGTCCGTGCCAAAAAAGAAGAATGGGGGGTGTCAAGGGACGGTACTCTCCACTCCATATCACTATACGCAGATGAGGCCTTGATATACATACGCAGAGTGGAAGAGTGGCTGCCCCCAGCGATGTCGCTGTTGTCTGAGTTCGGAAGGGTGTCTGGTCTAATAGTTAACTGGGGGAAATCCTGTATATTCCCACTAACCAGCTGGTCCCCTGCGAGGCAAGAAAGTGCCCCACCAGGCCACCTAAAATGGTGTTTCGACACATTTAAATACCTAGGGATTAACGTCTACCACAGGGCGGAAGACCTAAGGGATGGAAACCTGGGGAAAGCGGTGTCCTCTGTTAAGAGCTCAATACGCTTTTGGAATAAATTACCACTCTCACCACTGGGTAAAGTAGCTATAGCAAACATGCTGATATTACCTAGACTGTTGTATTATTTTGCGGCCTTACCAATCATTATCCCCAAAAGCTTTTTTGTCGGCTTGAACTCCATCCTTCTACAACTGGTGTGGGGCGAGGGCAGAAGACGGGTTGCACTCACCACGCTGCATCATTCGGTAGCAATGGGTGGACTGGGCGCCCCAAACTTTGAGCTCTATGCTGCGGCCGCACAGCTGCAGTGGATCTTAAATTGGCTCCATAGACCTAGCTCGGCAGAAACTATATGGCTGCAATCCCGACTCCAAGGCGCTCCCATACTAGTTTGGCTGTTGGATAAGCAAACTAAAAGCACATGCACAAACCCATTGATGACAGTGGCACACACATATTGGAAGAAGTATATCCAAAAGGGAGTTAAAAAACTACCCTACTCACCGCTTCTCCCATTGGATCGGCTCCCTGGGTGGGTGGAAGCCGGCTCATATTCACCTACAACTTGGTCAGACGCGGGTATAAGTACAGTAGGAGACTGTTTTGAGGAAGGGAAATTAATGACCTTCGAAGCTATACAGGCCCTCACAGAGATCAATCCGGGGCAATTCCTGGCATATCACGCGATATGCCATGCAATCAGGAAAACGTGGGCATCCGGCGACGTAGAGCCTGATATCTCAGTCACCCTGCACCACATGCTGAACTGGGAACCCCAAGGAAAAGTAGTCTCAAACCTTTATAAACTTCTGAACAGACCCCCGGAAGACAACCTGCAGAAAGCTAGGGAGAGGTGGAACATCATATTGCCCACCCCGATCTCAGGGACAGAATGGCCAAAAGCTCTGAGCCACACACATGAGGTCTCAAGAAACCCCAGATTCCGATATACACAGTTCAATTATCTACATCAGACATACCTGGCGCCGGCCATGATTAAACGCATGTTCCCCGGGTCGGACCCAGCCTGTCCCAGATGCAAAACACCAGCAGCACAGTTCTATCACATGGTCTGGGAGTGTCCGCGGTTGCGGGGGGAATGGGAAGGGGTGGTCACAGCCTTAGCGGGAATCACGGGGCTCAACCTGGACACGAATCCCAAATCCTGTCTACTCGAACTAAGGACAAGGACGAAAAGAAATAAACACTTGCACAGGTTTGTAGATCTAGCGTATGTAATGTACAAAAGATTGATAGCAATGACCTGGAAGGCTCGTAACACGCCTGACTTAAAAGGCTGGCTTGCCCTCACGCTACGCTGGGCTCGCGCTGAGCATCAGGTATTAACAAATTTAGCACGCAGGGGACTGCGACAAGCGGGCTGCGAGGCCTGGGGCGTCTTAGTGTCCAGGCTAGAAGCCAAAAATGATGAAAGACCCCCTGAACCACAGACAGCTGCACCCACCTGGAAGGCCGTGGGCTCAGCCCCGGCAGAAAGGCAATACTACACTTGGGGATGCATACATATCCATCATCAATGCCTCGCCAACACCGATAGCACAGCAGCCCCCCCCCCAATGCATGCATGCCACAGCGCCAAAAGGCCTGCATACTCAGCCAATAGACACCAGCGCTATGATCCACTGTGCCATATCCCTCCACCTTGCCCCCGCCCCCCACCCCCCCCCTTGTTTCCTCTGCCCCCCCACCCTCACCCGTGTGGCGGTGAGGGCCCCTGTCACCAGTGGCAATAGAACCACATTGCAGCTGAACGCTTCGTCCTACGTGGCGACAACTTCGGAAGTGCTGGGTAGAATTAGCGGACCGTGAAGTGCACACAAGTTCTTAGTAGTTTGTTATATATATTGACCTTCATATGGAAGAGCAAGACGATCGACTGTAACCAATGACAAAATGCTATTAATGACTTTTGCATGCAAGAAATGTATGGCTTTTTTGTAAAACCAATAAAAACATGTTAAAAAAAATAAAAAAATAAAAAAAAGATTGAGATTTAAGGCCACTTGGCCTGGACCCTGTGCATAAACGTGAAATAGACCTTTTTTAAACTGAGTATATCATGTAGTATGTAAATGAGATTGAGATTTATTATTATTATCTCTAAATTATGATGTAGGTCTTATTTAGACTATTTTTTATTTGATTTCACAATTTATATTTTTATTTTTGGGGGTTATCATATTGTGTAAAGTTATTATTTTTTATAACATACCGCATGATGTTTTTGCAGTGTCTTTTTTCTAAAAATTGTGGCTGTATTATAGTCTTTTCACTGATTTTATATTTGTGGTGTTCCTTTTTGTTTTTAAATGTGGTGGTGCACATTGTATGATATAGACCATGAGGAAGATGTTTGTAAGTTTGAAACGAGTTGTCATTAAAGTTCTACCGGTGGCCGTGACTCACACTGACCCTGCGAGGGTGGATGAGGCTGGGAGATACCTGGACATGTGTTGGCATATAAATATATATATATCTATATGTGTGTGTGTGTTCTTATTTTTTAAGGGGAACCCCCTTTTTTATTCCTTACCTCCCTTTACCTCTACCCACCTTTAAACCCTAAAATCATCCTTACCTCACTTTACCTCTACACCTCATAAAAAACTGTTATTTGCAAAAATACTTACCTGAATGATAAAGTACTGTGTGACAAATGTAGAAATACTTACCTACATTGTAAATGGAAGCATGTAATGGATGCGTGGTGAAGGCTGGTTCCTTGTTTTATATTCTGTTAAATGTGTGGTATATTCATTTTAGTTAATTCTTTTTAGTCCTTCTGATTTCCTTTCAGAAAAAGTAATATTAAGTTCAGTATATAATATTTATTTTGAAGCAAATCAACATAAATTGAATGAAAGCCATATTAATTTAAACAGGGATCTTACTAATTTAAACAAGACTTGTGTTCATTTCGATTTGTGCTTTATTCATTTCAAAGCATGCTACATTTATCTCAGATAGTTTCATATTCATTTCAAAAAGTGTCATATTCATGTTAACGAAAGTCATAATAATTTTGATGTGGGCCATATTAATTCCACCAGGTGTCAGATTTATTTCAAGGTGGTTCATATTCATCTTAACATGTGTCAAATTCTTTTCAATGAATGTCATATTCATTTTTAGTGGATGTCACATTCACCTTAACACCTGTAATAATAATTTTATTATGGTTCATATCTATTTCAACATAGGTCATATTTATTTCAATATATGCAATATTCATTTTGTTATGTATCACATTACCTCAAAGCATAACATATTCATTTTGACAAGTTTTATTTTAATTTCAGCATTGGTCAAATTCATTTTAAGGCATGTTAAATTAATTCCTGTGGGGCTCATATTCATTTCCTTGCATGTCATATTTATCTTAGCATGTGTACTATTCCTTTCAATTGATGTCTCATTCAATATTAACACATCATATTCATTTTAACATGAATCAGATCCATTGCAACACATATCATAATCATGTGAATGTCTATCATATTACTTTCAGTGCAAGCCATATTCATTTTGATAAATGTCATATTAATTTTAACATGTATTATATTCCTTTCAATGTTATATTTATTTCATGAGATGCCATATTCATATTAACACTTGTTATATTGATTTTATGATGAAAGTTATCTATTTTAGCATATATCATATTATTTTACTATAGCGGTCATTACGAACATGCCGGTAAACACAGCTGACCGCCGTGGCAATGGTGAACAGAAGACCGCCATTGGTGGTGAACAGAAACCCGCCATATAATGAACCAAAAAACTGATCCTGACAAAAATCACCAGTCCACCAGTCTCTGTCAGAGCCTTGTCGGCGGAAATGCTGGACCTCCCACCCCACCACCGCCGAGCACACCCACACCCCGCCCTTCAAATAATGATGCACAAATCACCTTGGCGGTCAGTGGAAGCCGAACGACCATTGGCGGTGCAGACTATCACAGGAGGCAAGTGGACCCAACAATAAGAAGTGCACACATTGGATAAGTTGGAAACCCACACACCTGACACACATCCACAACACCATAAAACACTCACAGACACACCCCACAATCCTTTGCAATGAAAGTAGGCCAACGAAGACAGAGATCACCAGAAGCAGACACGGAACGCCACATTTGACGATACTAACACCCAATCAAAGAAGAGCACCCTCACCGGGATGCACTCCAGACCCCATACAGGACACTCATCATGGCACCCCCCGAACACCCACGCTTCACAGAAAGGGAGCTAAGGACCATGGTCGAGATGGACCATGGACGAGATCCTGAAGGTCGAACCACAACTATTCGGGGCTCAGGTGCAGCACACACCCATCGCCAGGAAGATGGAGCTATGGCAGACGATTGTCAACAGGGTCAATGCAATGGGACACCATCCACGCACCAGGGAAAACATCCGCAAGAGATGGAAAGACCTGCTGGGGAAGTTCAGGGCCATGACATCCAGGCACCACATTGCAGTCCAGAAGACTGGGGGAGGACCTCCACCAACACCACCCGACTACACTGACTGGGAGGAAAAGGTACTGGCCATCCTGCACCCTGAAGGCCGCACTGGACTCACTGGAGGAATGGACTCGGGTAAGTCCTCTACATTTATCCCACATCCATCACACCTGTAATGCATGCACCACCCCACCTCTCCAACACCCACCAGGACCACTACCCCACCCAGGCCACAGGCACTGAATCCACTCCCCCTTCATCCCCACAAAGCCACTAATAGGCCCACATCCCTCCCCCTGTGCACATCCACCCACCCCTGCAAGGAAACACAATGGCCTATAACACCCACAATGCACCTCCACATCCTAAGCTAAAAGCAATGCTAACCTCACCAAAGCATCCTGCATGGCCCTAAAGTGTGTAAGCTGCACAAACCCGCCAAGGCCCCTGCCCCCCATCTGACCATGCAAATGTAACAGACATGTCCATTTCCCCCAACAGGCACCACCACCTATGCCACCCTGACGGACAGGACAAGGAGTGGCAGCGGCCCCCAGGGAGACAGGGGCTGAGGATGGAACCCTGGACACTGATGAGCAGGCTGGACCCTCACACAGTCCTGGACTGTCACCATCCAGCAGCCCCACCCAGGATACCACTGACACCCCTACGACCCAGCCAATAACATCAGGCCAGGGCAACCGTCCCCACACCTGTGTATCCAGGCCACAGACTGGTGGAACACAGGTACAGAGGCCACAGTCACCCCCTACCAACAGGCAGGAAGATGATGGCCCCAGTACAAGTGGTACCGCCAGACTTGTGCAGGGGACACAGGCACAGGGGGCTAGGCCCAGTGGGAGGGCATCACTGGCCCAGGGGGGAGGCCACAGGATGGATGCTGCAGCCCAGGACTTGATTTCAGAGGTCCTGGGAGCCTACCACCATACCCAGGACAGATTGACCCAGATAGTTTCCACCCTGGAGCAGTGTCAGAGGATGCAGCAAGCACACCACCAAGAGGCCATGAAGCAGTGGAAACAGCACAATGCCACATGACCAGCATAGCAGGTGCGCTGCTGCAGCTTGTACAAACACAGCCTGAGGCCCACACTGAACAGGAAGCTCCCACTACAGCACAGGAGACAGACCGGACAATAAGAGCATCAGCAGCAGCTTCACATGTACTACTCTCAGAGGAAACACAGGGGACATCCATATCATCCCCTACAGGCCAACAACAGGCACCCAAACGGACCCTCAGGCCAAGATATGGCACCCTCTAAGAAGTGACTCTGCAAAAAACTGTCCATCAACTATCCCACTCAATCAACCACCCAACAGTGCTACCAATAACTCATGTAAGCATGGATGGACCTAACAATACTGCCGACAATGCTGCCACCATGTTGCCATTTTGGATAACCACCATTGACCCACTGGCACCACTGTAATTTGCACGAATGTATCCCTGCACCAAATAAAACACATATCATCCCAGTTACAATGTCCCCTGTCATAATGTGTGAACAAAGAGACGTATGGATGCAACTGGTTGATAACCAGCTGTACCTGTGTAGCATGAAATGCACCACTCATCTTACATGTTGTTGTGCCTAAATATGTCTAGAAACAATACAGTAAATTGTATGCTGTCCTATGCAGACCTGGACACAGTGGCAATAAGTATATTCCAACCTCCCCTAGATGACAAGGCACACTAACAGTATGATGCACAGACACCAATCTCATCCAATTGTCCCACATAGTTACTGGAAGTAGAGTTGTATCAGTTGGATCCTGGAATTTACATCTTCCTCATCATCACCATCACTCTCATCCCCTCTCTCAGGAAGCTAGTCTGGATATACAGCACCCTCTTCCTCCAAGAGGGGGATAGAATTTCTCACAGCCATGTTGTGCAGCATGCAGCAGGCCACCACTATTCTACACACCTTTTCAGGCCCAAAGGCCAGGGAGCCAGAGATATGTAGACAACAAAATCTAGCCTTCAGGAGACCTATTGTGCGCTCTATCACCCTCCTTGTATATCCATGGGCCTCATTGTAATTCCTCTCAGCATCTGGTCCAGGATTCCTCACTGGTGTCAGGAGCCAACGCAAGTTGGGATAGCCAGAATCACCTAGAAAAAGGTGCACAACACAACTTTAAATGACAAGCCTCAGAGGCAGACAGGCTGTCTGTCTGCAGGGTGGCAATAAGTGACAGAAACACCTACCTATGATCCACCCTCTGTCCTCTTGTAGTTGTTCCATCTTCTGTGGCACACTACTATTCCTCAGCACAAATGAATCATGGACTGAACCAGGGAACATGGCATTCACATGTGTGGTACACACCAATTGAATGTTCATGGAGTGAAAGTTCTTCCAGTTTCTGTACACCTGTTCACTTACTCTTGGGAGGATTATAGGTATGTGGGTGCCATTAATGGCACCTATCACATGGGGTATGTTGGCAAAGGCATAGGCAGTACTTTGGGGAAACCTCACATAGGACTGCAGGTGTCGTACAAATGCATTCAGGAATCTTGTCAGTATGATGCTGAACATTGGCTGTGAAAAACCAGCACCCATGCCCACTGTCACTTGAAATGAGCCCGTGGCCAGGAAATGGAGTGCATAAAGCACCTGCACTTCAGTAGGATGGCATGCTGATTATGATTTGCCGGAGTCAGTGCAGGATCCAGTAGTACACAAAGTTCAAGAATAGTTGCACGGGTAAGTCTGTAATTGATAATGATGTTATGCTCCACCATGGTCCGCAAATCCACAAGTGGTCTGTACACCGATGAGGCCCTTCCTCGCCACAAGGGTCTGTACCTAGGAGGAGTTGGAAACAGGTGTGAGGAACACACATACATTGGCACACATTTTCAGTCATTGAGCACTGCTGGCTTGATTGTCGCGACACAAATGCATTATGAGTTTGACATAACTTGACCACAATGATAGATCAGGGCTTGTCAGGTGAGGTAATGTTAATTGTCACATGACTATGGGAGTTTGGGGAACAGTAGGGCCTGCATTGTGCAGATGGGAGTTTTATAAATGCATAGTTTTTGCCATAATGTCTGCCCCATGTAATCCAGAGCTGTTGTTGTGGAAGTGACCTCATACCGCTAGCGGTTGATGTAACAGCGTAAGGCGGTGTTTACCGCCATGCGCAAATTCATTGGTTAACATGGATGTCAATGGGGAATCCTAGCGTATCATTATCGCCGTCGGCGGTGACGGTGCACACCGCCGTGGTGCGTACGCCAAGTCGTCACCCCAAATTCACTTGACTCCCTGATCTCGTGCAAGCAGGTACTCCACTAAGTGTACTGCTGTGTCCTGCCTCTGGTCATGGAAGTGGCACGTGTTGCAGGTGAAAGGGCCACGGCCTTCACCCAAGAGGAATTGGAGAGGCTCGTGGACGGGGTCCTGCCCCTGTAGGCCAAGCTCTACTGACGGCCAGAAATACAGGTGAGTAGGAGGATTGTGGGCCATGGATGTGTGCAATGGTTGGTGTTGGCAGCCAACATGTGTGCACCTCTGACCCTGGATGGTATATGTGCTGTTAGTCCGTTTGTACTGTCCGTCGCATAGTGGACGTATAGCCAGCTGTATATGTTTTGCCAGGGTCTGACCTCTGTGTTACATTTCTGTGTGTCCCTTATAGGTAAGCGCCCACCAGAAGAGGGCACTTTGGCATGCCATCGCCAAGGAGGTGCGGACCCTGGGGTTCTACAACTGGTTGAGCACCCACTGCAGGAAAAGGTGGGAGGACCTGCAGCGCTGGGTGCGACAAATCTGCGAGGCCCAGCTGGAGAAGTCCTCCCAACGGGGAAGGGGTGCCCGTCGGGCACTGACCCCCCTTTGCTACGCATCCTGGTGGTGGCGTACCCAGACCTGGATGGGCGCTTGAAGGCTGCAAAGCAGTCACAAGGGGGTGAGTACACATACCATATTTTTGACCCTTGGTGGATGTCTGTGTGTGCATTCGGGTTTATGCTGCTTAGTTGCAGGGACTCTGACTGATGTCCATCTACATTATGGCCCCCATGGGGAGTAGGGGTGTTTTTGTCAGGTCTCCTACACGACGGGTACTTAAGTTATTTGGGCAATGGTGTAGAGCAGGGTTCTGGGCACTAGTCAGGGGCATTGCCATGGGTATAGCAGTAGGTGCTGCCTGTTGGAGGGTCTTCTGGGTGGGTGTATGTATGAACCACTATGTTCACTCCATTCAGCTATTTTAAAATGTCTCTGCTTTTTTGTCTCCCCATCCCTGTTCTCTTGTGTTGTCTGTGTACATCAGCATCATCTGGCGAGGGAGCTGAATCACCGGCGAGTGGGGATGCTGTGGCCCACGGATACTCGGAGGCAGAGTCGTCCGACGCCAAGGGGACCAGTGGGTTGGAGGGCGAGGGGAGTTCCTCGGGCGAGGCAACTACCACTGGAGGTAATGACTCCTATACCTCCTCCGCTGGGGGCTCCCTGGCGGTGGCGGACCCTAGTGGGCCCACCCCTACTGTGTCATTTACCGACACCCCCCATTCCATCACGCCCTCCCATTTGCTCCCCACCGAATTGCCCGTGCCCACTCACCCAGAAGGGTGGGCGTCTCCTTCGCCCCAGGCACCTCTTTCACTGCCCCAGTCAGCCCTGCTGCCCTCACGGAGGAGGCAATTGACCTCCTGAGAACCATCTCTGTAGGGCAGACAACCAGAGATGCAGCAGACCAATGCCTATCTGGATGGCATTCACAGTGCCGTGTCTGGCCTACAGAGATCATTTCAGGCTCTGGCCTCCTCTTTGATGGCAGCCAGTGTCCCTGGTCATTCCATCTCCCCTCCAACCTCCTCTACCCCTTCCAGCACCCCACGCCCTTCACCTGTCCAAAGCACACAATCTGACACGCACGTACACACCTCAACACACAAGAAGCACACTTTCAAACACAAGCACCACACCTCCCACCACAAGTATTCACACAGCCAACATACACATGCACACACAGCAACATCCACTTCCCCCAGTGTGCCCACCTCTTCCGCCTCCCTGTCTGTCCCCTCTACATACACACGCCCAGGCACCGCACCTTGATTCACAATTGCTGACCCTATTCCTGCAGTCACCACAATAGCACACATCCATACATGCACCCCAAACACCACACCTGCACTCACCACAACTACTTTAGTTGACACATGCAGCACACTCACCAGACTTGCAGACACCCAGACAACATACATTCACACCGGCAGCCTGTCTTGTCCCACTGTGTCCACCCCCCTTCTCCAAAAACACTCAAACACACCAAAACACCCACCCATCACACATCCACCACACCTCAGCATACTGTCCAGTCACCTGCACCCTCAACATGCACACCTACCCCACTTACGACCACACCCTCTACCTCCACTCCCACGCCTTCCTCCAGGCCCATCCCAATTGCACCAAAGAAACTTTTCCTCTCCCGTGCTGACCTATTCCAACCCACTGGCCCACCCTGTCTCGTCCCTAAACGTGCACACCTCCTTGCCCTGTCCACTCCTTCCACGTCACTGCCCGCCCCTGTCCACCCTTCACATTCCTGTGCCCTTTCTCCAGAGAGGAAGAAGCCCCGTGCTAAGTCTATTCCATCTGGCTCCACCCGGTCCAAGTACGCTCACCCACCTTCCAAGGCCAAACCCAAACCCCCTCCACCTTCCGAACGCAAATCTAAGCCCCACCCCTGTCATAAATCCCCACCCCCTGCCCCTGTTCCCTGAGGTGCCTAGATGCCCCATTGTTGCCCCTATGAAGTGGAGTACAGGTTGGGGCCATTGTGCCCATCGGACTTCTACCATTATGGACTGGCCATTGGCCTTATTTACAATTTGTTTGCTCGGAGAGCTAAAATAATAGTTAATGTGTGGCCTGTGTTTTTGGAGGCACACTCAGGATCCATTGTCTCTCATTTCATTGTTTGGGGGTGTTGGGCACATTATGTACTTTGCACGGGTTGGATTTGCCTTGTGTTGGGTAAGTACCTCTTGCTGTGCGATGTATGGCTTGTGCTGCTGTCAAGGGTTGTCGGAGCGTTTCAGGGTGGGTGGAGTGGGTGGGTATGTAACTGTGCCCTTTCTTCCCTTGTGTCGTAGGTTACAGGACCTTACCGTCGTCGTCTTCATCGGCGGTCTTGGTTGTGGAGGTATATGGCAAGGAAAAGGGCTGGCATGATCCGCAGCTCTCTATCCATGTCTCCTTCAGAGTGTTGTGTGAGCCTCCGGTGAATGTTTCCTTATCTTTGGTTCATTTCCACCTGGCTTTGCGTGGCAGTGGTTCCCGCCCCGGAACTGACGGCGGTCTAGTGGTTCATTATTTGATGGGCGTGTTGGGTCTTTCCATCGGCCTGTGGGTGGGCTCTACCGTTGTTGTCGGCACTCCTCTGCTGGCGGTGGGTGGTTTTCAGGATGCCTGTGTTTCATTTGGTTCATTATTTGGAGGTCCGGACCGCACCTCTGTTGGCGGTGCGGCGTTTACCGCCGTGTTCATAATGAGGGCCTATGTATCATATTAATTCCAATGCATGTCATATTCTTTTTGACAACTGTCATGTGAATTTCACCTTTGGCCATACTCATTTGAAGGCATGGCAAATTCAATTCAATGGGATTTATATTAATTTCTGCACAAGTCATAATCATTTTAAATGATCTCCCATTAATTTCTATATTTCTCATATTCATTGCAATCTGGGTAATATTTATTTCAACACAATTCATATTCATTGCAACATGTGAAATGTTAATTTCAGTGCATGTTATATTATCTTCAATGTGCATTAAATTCTTTTTAGAATGTAAAATATAAATTTCAGTACCTTATGCTCATTTCAATCCGTCATATTCATTTAAGTGTATGCCATATTCCTTTAGGCATATGTCAGTCATTTCAAGAAATGCCACATTGTTGTTGATTGTTATTGTATTTGTTTCAATGATAGCTATATTCTTTACAGTGAGGGACATATTTAGTTCACCATGATTGAAATATATTTCAGTATATCTCTTATTCAATTTGGAGTGTGTGTTATTCATATCAATCTATAAGTAGCATATTGACTCTGCCAGGTTAAATATTTGTTTTGGTTCAAGTGAGAGTCACTCTGCCATATTTATTTTGACACATACTACATTCATTCTGGTGTGTATCATATTAATTTTGCAGCTCGCTATGTATTTCAGGAGGTGTCCTACATGGGAAGCTGTAATTTTGACATGAACGGCTTCCCATAAGAAACCCCTGCCTTTGTAAGTCCATTACAAGTGTAAAACTTACTTGCCTGAATTAAAAGAAATACTCTCCTCTTAAATCATGCTACCTATAAGGGCAAATCTAACTTACAAGTGCAAATAGTTCATTGTTTTTTAATTTGAATGTTGGTTCATTTATGATTTCACGTATGGGAGACAGCTTTAGCCATGTGTTAGATCACATACAATCACCACATAATATGCTGTACAAAGCAATGGGATACAGCCTCTAACCCATTGCTTGTTTAGCAAGATGCTTCTTTACAGACTGTTTAGAGGGAGAAAGTAATAAGTAAAGAAAGATAATTTTGTGAGGAGGTAAATAAGAAAATGAGAGTAACTTGACCCACATGAATATATTATCAGATAATTAAAAGATGCCTAATTGGAAGTCAAGGTATGAAGCTGTTGGTATTCAAACTAAATCAATTGTTTTTAAATATACAAACATCATGTATTTGAAATGTCATAGATGAGTCTATATGAAATGTTTATATTAGTAATTTCTAAATATTGTGAAGCACCACATTATATAGATATTATTACAGTATTTCTATGCACACAAAAGCATTGCATAGAAAACATTTATAAAGTACATCTGTTGGAAAATGGGTTATTGGTAAGGGCAGGTAGGTACCTACACCTAGCAACAAGCCACTAACCTCCACCTAGGTACAGTTAGGTCTCAGTAAATTAATCCCAGCTCAACCCTTGGTAGCTTGGCAACGAGCGTCAAGGCTTAACTTAGGAGACAGTGTGTAAAGCATTCAAATATCACAATACAGTAATTAAATAAAACACAGGAAACAGTTTAAAAATCCAAAACCAATTTATAAAAATAGTTTATATTTTTATCTTTAAAATGACACAAAAACGATTAAAATCGGTTCAGGGGAACCGGAGATATGAATTTTTAAAGAATTATTATTTTTCTAGCGCTTAGAAACAAAAAGCGCCAATCGGGTCATCTGGTTGCACCAGGACCGGGGCAAAGTCAAAGTTTCAGGCCGACCGCGATGGAGCCCTGCTCGGCTACAAGTCGCGGGAGGCCTCGGTTAAAAAGTTACCTTCTGGCTTAGTCTTTATTTTGAAGTTTTTCTTCACCGGGACGAACCTGCCAGTTGAATCCGACCTCCTGGAGCCCTTGTCCGGATACGCGATGTGGGTTTCCTCGGTGGTGATTTTTACCTTCGGACTTAGTCGTTTTTTCGAGATGAAAATCCTTCGACCGGGGTAAACCTGGATCTTCCGACGTCCGTGGAGCCCTTCTCGGATACGATGGCTGGGAGGTCCCGGTCAACTTTTTACCTTCGGACTTAGGGGGTGATTCTGACCCCGGCGGTACAAGACCGCCGGGGCCAGGGTCGGCGGGAGCACCGCCGACAGGCCGGCGGTGCCCCGCAGGGCATTCTGACCGCGGCGGTTCGGCCGCGGTCAGAAGAGGCAAACCGGCGGTCTCCCGCCGGTTTACCGCTGCCCTTAGAATCCCCCATGGCGGCGCAGCTTGCTGCGCCGCCATGGGGGATTCTGACACCCCCTACCGCCATCCTGTTCCTGGCGGTTCGCCCGCCAGGAACAGGATGGCGGTAGGGGGTGCCGCGGGGCCCCTGGGGGCCCCGCAAAGTATTTCAGTGTCTGCTAAGCAGACACTGAAATACGCGACGGGTGCAACTGCAACCGTCGCACCCCTGCAACTCCGCCGGCTCAATTCTGAGCCGGCGTCCTCGTTGCAGGGGCATTTCCTCTGGGCCGGCGGGCGCTCTTTTGGAGAGCGCCCGCCGGCCCAGAGGAAATGTCTAAATGGCCGCCAAAAGACCGCGGTGCGGTCATTCAGCGGCGGTACCTTGGCGGAAGGCCTCCGCCGTCCGCCAGGGTCATAATCAGGCCCTTAGTCTCTTTTTTGGATGTTTTTCTTTACCGGGACGAACCACGAAGTCAGGCCGGGTCCCGGTTGAGGCAAGCCGGCTAGAATTTCCGCGGCGGGTCGGTCCCTCTCTGGAGCTTTTTTACAAAATTTGTCAAATCTTCTCCAAACTTCTGGGGCTTCACCCAGATGTTCTTTTAAGGTTCTTTTGGGGTCCACAGCTCACCCCAACGGTCCAGAAGTTCTGTGATGGTCCTTGGGGGGTGCGGACTTCAACTCCCAGAATGCACCTGGCGCAAACTCTTTTTTGGCCACTGGACAGTGGTCAGCTGGTCACTTTTCAGGAGTTGGTGCAGGGGGACTCTGGTTAGCAATTTTTCACCTGTAGCAAACAGGGAGTCCCTCCTTGAACCAGTTGAAGCCAGGCAAAGTCCTTCTTGTGGTGAAGCCCAAGTGTGCAGCTGGTGCAGTCCTTCTGAGTGCAGGTTCCAGGTGCAGGCCAGGGGTTCAGCAGGGCAGTCCTTCTCCTTAAGTTCTTTTCTTCTTGAAATCTGGCTGGGATCTGAGGTGTGGGGGCAGGTCTGACAGTTTTATTCTTGCTCCTGGGTGAAAAGCAGGGGGGCCCTGGTTCTCCAATCAGGTACAGGGTCGTCCCCCTGTGATGACCACTTCCTGGGAAGTGTGGCAAAAATCCATCCCAAAAGGCAACAGTCTCTAAAAATCCAACATGGCTGAATCTGATTTTTGGAGGTTACATCTGGCTGAGCCCACCCACTGGTGTGGCTAAAAATCATAAACACACCCCTCTCCTGCCCTCTCCTAATCTAATCAAGGGGGCACCTAGCTGTCTGGGGTTGCAGGATGGGTGGGGGTGTTGCAGGTGGGGGTGTTGCTGGTTGCTCCAAATGTCCTTCTCTGCCGTTGAAGACCAGTTTGGCAGCCCTCCCCCTTCCTGCCTCACCATCTGCTGAGGGGAGATTCTCTCCCCCAAGCACATTCCTTTGTGTGAAGCCAGGCCACTTCACACCTCATCAAGGCAGCCTGGCAGAAGCTGCTGCAGGCTGGCCAATCAGAGCACAGCAGCAAAAACAATGCAGAGCTGAAATTGCCAACTTTTTAGGTAAAGTCTAAACTTTTTACCTGAACAAGTTATATTAAATCCCACAACTGGAAGTTGTGGGATTTATTACAACAATTAATTTGATACCAAATTCTTGGTATGTAACATTTAAGGAGACTTTAAAATTTAAAATAAAGTCTGCCCATTTTAGCCTATGAAGGCCATTTACTTCAATGAGGGAAAAACGAATTTGGCTGTATTTACCTCACCAGGGCTTATAAATCTATTTTTATAAAGTCCCTGCTTATAGTTACATGGCACCCAGTCCTAGGGGCACATAGGGCACACCTTAGGGGTGACTTATATGTAAAAATAAGGTAGTTTAAGACTTTGGAAGTACCTTTAATTCCAAAGTCGAATTTGCATATAACTTTAATTTAAAAGCAGCCAGCAAGGCAGGCTTGCTTTTAAAATGACACTGGGCACCTCAGCAGTGCACCTAGGTGTACACCACCTATGCTGTGGTCCCTAAACCTACATGCCCTACCATATACTAGGGACTTATAGGTAGGTTAACTTAGCCAATTATAATTAGCCTAATTTGCATATCCATTTTACACAGAGCACAGGCCCTGGGACTGGTTAGCAGTACCCAGGGCACAGCCAAGAGTCAGTAACCACCAGTACCTATCCAAAAAGAGTGGGGGTGATCAGGCAAAAAAGGAGGACTTTCCTACACTGCCCCCCCCCCCAGATGAAAGGTGATGGGTACTAACCTACACCCTGGTAGTCCTCATCAGCTAAGTGGAAAAACCTGGAAAGGCCATCTGCATTGGCATGGGCAGTCCCAGGTCTGTGCTCCACTGTGAAGTCCATCCCCTGTAGGGAAATGGACCACCTTAACAGTTTTGGGTTTTCCCCCCTCATCTGCATCAACCATCTGAGAGGTCTGTGGTCAGTTTGTACACGGAAGTGAGTGCCAAACAAGTAAGGCCTCAACTTCTTCAGGGACCAGACCACAGCAAAGGCCTCCCTCTCAATGGCACTCCATTTATTCTCTCTAGGGAGTAGTCGCCTGCTGATGAAGGCAACTGGGTGATCATGACCCTCTTCATTAACTTGTGCTAACACTGCGCCAATCCCTTCCTCTGAAGCATCTGTTTATACTACAAACTCCTTGCTATAGTCAGGGGCCAGTAACACTGGTGCTGAACACATAGCCTGTTTTAGGGTGTCAAAAGCTTTCTGACACTCTGGGGTCCAAATGACCTTCTTGGGCTGTTTCTTGGAGGTAAGCTCAGTCAGAGGGGCCACTATGGTCCCAAAATTCTGAACAAACCTCCTGTAGTACCCAGTCAGGCCAAGAAAGGCCCTGACCTGAGTCTGGGTTTTTGGAGCCTCCCAATCCAGGATAGTCTGGATCTTGGGCTGGAGAGGTTGTACATGGCCTCCACCGACAAGGTGGCCCAGGTACACAACAGAGCTTTGCCCTATCTGGCACTTGCTTGCCTTGATAGTCAGGCCTGCTTGAAGCAGGGCCTGAAGCACTTCCTTCAGGTGGACCAGGTGGTCCTTCCAGGTGGAACTAAATACAGCTATATCATCCAGATAAGCTGCACTGAAAGATTCCAACCCAGATAGGACTCTGTTCACCAACCGTTGGAAGGTGGCAGGAGCATTTTTCATGCCAAAAGGCATCACCTTGAACTGAAAGTGGCCCTCTGGTGTGGAAAATGCTGACCTCTCCTTAGCTCTTGGACTTAAGGCAATCTGCCAATATCCTGAGGTCAGATCAAATGTGCTCAGGAATTTGGCAGCCCCCAACCTGTCAATGAGCTCATCAGCTCTAGGTATGGGGTGAGCATCAGTCCTAGTGACTGCGTTTAGACCTCTGTAGTCCACACAGAATCTCAATTCTTTCTTCCCACCTTGGGGATTAGCTTTGGGCACCAGTACCACTGGACTGGACCAAGGACTATCAGAGGGCTCAATTACCTTGAGGTCCAACATCTTAGCCACTTCAGCTTTGATGATGGCCTTGACCTGGTCAGACAGCCTGTACAGCTTGTTCTTGACAGGCAAGCTGTCACCAGTGTCAACATCATGGACACACCAATTGGTGAGTCCAGGGGTCAGGGAGAACAGACTAGCAAACTGTCCCAAAACTTGCTTACAGTCTTTTTGTTGCTGATCTGTCAATTTGGGAGAGAGTACCACTCCCTCTACTGACCCATCTTTTGCCTTTGAGGACAGGAGGTCTGGCAGAGGTTCACCCTCCTCCTCCTTCCCTTCATCAGTGACCATTAGCATATTCATGTCTGCCCTGTCCTGGTGGGGTTTCATCCTGTTTACATGCAGGATCCTGTGAGGATTCCTGGGGGTGCCAAGGTCCACCAAGTAGGTGACCTCACCTTTTTTCTCCAGAATTGGATAGGGCCCAGTCCATTTGGCCTGAAGTGCCCTAGGAGCCATAGGCTCCAAAACCCACACCAGCTGTCCTGGGTGATACTCAGGCATGGTAGCCTTTTGATCATGCCAGAGCTTCATGAGCTCCTGGCTGGCCTCCAGGTTTCTGCTTGCCTTCTTCATATACTCAGCCATGCGTGACCGCAGGCCCAGTACATAATCTAGCACATTCTCCTTGGATTCTTTGAGAGGCTTTTCCCAAGACTCTCTCACCAAGCACAATGGGCCTCTTACAGGGTGCCCAAACAGTAACTCAAAGGGGCTGAATCCAACCCCTTCTGTGGCACCTCTCTGTAGGCAAACAGCAGGCAGGGGAGGAGGACATTCCATCTCCTCCTGAGTTTGTCAGACAAACCCATGATCATGCCCTTCACGGTCTTATTAAATCTTTGCACTAGGCCATTGGTCTGTGGGTGGTAGGGGGTGGTGAACTTATAAGTAACACCACACTCATCCCAGATGGCTTTCAGATAGGCTGACATAAAGTTTGTGCCCCTATCTGAGACCACCTCCTTTGGGAATCCCACTCTGGTGAACACACCAAGTAGGGCCCTAGCCACTGTGGGAGCAGTGACTGTCCGGAGGGGTATTGCCTCAGGGTACCTGGTGGCATGGTCCACTACCACCACAATGTACCTGTTACCTGAAGCAGTTGGTGGGTCTAAGGGACCAACAATGTCAATCCCCACCCGCTCAAAGGGAGTCCCAACCACTGGCAGTGGTATCAGGGGAGCCTTTGGTTTGCCTCCTGTCTTGCCACTGGCTTGACAGGTGACACAGGAGCTGCACAACTCCCTGACTTTTTCTGACATTTGGGGCCAATAAAAATGGTTGACCAGCCTGTTCCAGGTCTTGGTCTGTCCCAAATGACCAGCTAAGGGGATATCATGGCTTAAGGTAAGGAGGAATTCTCTATATTTCTGGGGGACCACTACTCTCCTAGTAGCCCCTGGTTTGAGGGCCCTTGCCCTCAGTGTAGAGAACTCCATCCTCCCAGTAAACCTTGTGGAACCCACTGGTATCCCCTTGTTCTTGCCTGGCAGCAGTCTGCCTCAGGCTCTCAAGAGTGGGACACTCTCTTTGTCCCTGGCACAAATCTTCTCTGGTGGGCCCACCTGCCCCTTGCAGTTCTGCCAAGTCAGGCATAGTTTGCAGGGAAAGTGTCCCTCCCTCAGAGTTCAGATCCTCCCCCTCAGGGTTGGATTCTTCCTGACCCTCTGTACTTGTTGGGGCTGGCAATCCAGACCCAGTGCCCTTTCTCTTTTTCTTGGAGGCTTGGCCCATTGTTCCAGGGTCCAAGTGTCCAGCATTTCTCTGTTGTGCTGCCTGTGACCTGGTCACAGCACACACCCATTCAGGGAGGTCCAGCATCTGTGCATGGACCCTTCTCTCCACTTCTGACCATTCAGATGCTTCAAGATCATTTCCCAGCAGACATTCTACTGGGAGGGCAGGAGCTACAGCTACCTTTTTAGGGCCAGTCACACCTCCCCATTCCAGACTCACCATAGCCATGGGATGGAGTTTGGTTCTGCTATCTGCATAAGTCACCTGGTGGAAGACACCAGGTAAGACCTGCTCTGGAGAAACCAGCTTTTCTGTGACCATTGTCACACTGGCTCCTGTATCTCTCAGAGCTTCCACTTCAGTCCCATTGACTTTAGGCCTCTGCCTATACCTCTCCATGATGGGAGGTAAGGTGGCCATAGTTGCAATGTCCACCCCACCCACGGATACTAAGGTGACCTCAGGGTACCCTGATTCCACCCCTGGGCCAACTTCCACCCCCAACCCTACACTAGCAATCCCCTGGGATTGCCCACCAGTGGGGGGCTTCTTGGAGCAGATAGCATCTCCTCTTTTATGTCCAGGTTGATGACAATCAAAACACTTGCCGGCCTTAGCAAGCTCCTGAAACCTTCCTGCTTTAGCAGGATCAAAATTCTTTCCCTGATACCCTTTCCCTTTAAAAGTGAATTGGCTCAGGGCTCCCCCTCCCTGAGAAGTTTTTGGGGACTCTTGTGAGGACTCTTTGGGTTTTTTGTCATCTTTCCCCTGGTTCTTCCCCTGAGAAGAACCATGTCCTCCCTTTTTCTGATCACCCCCTGGGGGTTTCTGGTTAACCCTAGTTCTTAACCAGTCATCTGCTGCCTCCCCCAGCTCTCTGGGGTTGGTCAACCTAGAGTCTACTAGATACTGGCGGAGCCTCTCTTGGACACAATTAGTTAGAAGGTGCTCCCTCATAATCAAATTGTACAGCCCCTCAAAGGTACTTACCCTGTTGCCCTGTATCCAGCCCTCCAGTGCCTTTACTGAGATGTCCACAAAGTCCACCCAGGACTGGGTGCTTATCTTTTGGGTGTCCCTAAACTTAAGCCTATACTGCTCTGGGGTCAGACCAAACTTTTTAGTCAAGCAACTCTTCATACTGGGGTATGAGTCTGCATCCTCCCCACTCATGGTTAGGAGCCTATCCCTCCCAGAGTTGGGAACTAACTCCCAAAGAAGTGAACCCCAGTACTGAGGCTTGACTTTCCTCATCTGGAGGGCCCTCTCAAAGGCCCCCAGCCACTTATCTATGTCATCCCCCTCTACATAGGCAGGAACCACCCCTTTGGGTAATCTGGGGGCAAAACCCCCACCCAGGGACACCTCAGCCTCTTTATCGCTGCCACCATCTCTTTTCTCTTTGCTTGCCCACTTTTTCTTTTCTAGGGCCAGCTTCTCTGCTTCCAAAGCTATGTATGCTAGCTGGGCCTCCAGCTCTCTTTCTCTGATGGATGGGTTCTCTCCTCCTGAAAGGACCCCCTTCCTACCACTAGCTTTGGGTCTGCCCCTAGTGACTGTATCTACTGAGGACCGTTCTTCCTCATCCTCACTTGGGCTCAGATGCCTTCCCTCCCCTGAGAGGTTAGAGTTAGCATCCTCCCCTTTTTCTTCCTCATCTGGAGCTTCCTCTGTGCCTAGCTCTTGGGCCTCAGCCCATGCTGTCAGGGATTTAATCAGGATTTGCTTCCTGAGATCAGTGGTTGCAGGCAACCCTCTTTCAATACACAATCCCCTAAACTGGACTACTGTCAGTGTGGGTAGGCTAGCCAGATCAAGCTCCATGGTTCCCCAGTTTTGTGTCAACAAAAACTTTTTGCAAAAATTGGAAACAAGAATTTAGAAAAATTACAAAAATTCAATAATTGAAATTAATCCAAATTAGTAATAATAATAATAATAAAAAAAAAAAAAAAAAATGTAAAAAAAAAAATTTTTTGCACTAAGACAATTTAAAGGATTTTTAATTTGTTTTACTTAAAACTGTAACGTGATACTGAACACAAGTACAGGATCCCACCGCTGCCACCAAAAATGTTGGAAAATGGGTTATTGGTAAGGGCAGGTAGGTACCTACACCTAGCAACAAGCCACTAACCTCCACCTAGGTACAGTTAGGTCTCAGTAAATTAATCCCAGCTCAACCCTTGGTAGCTTGGCAACGAGCGTCAAGGCTTAACTTAGGAGACAGTGTGTAAAGCATTCAAATATCACAATACAGTAATTAAATAAGACACAGGAAACAGTTTAAAAATCCAAAACCAATTTATAAAAATAGTTTATATTTTTATCTTTAAAATGACACAAAAACGATTAAAATCGGTTCGGGGAACCGGAGATATGAATTTTTAAAGAATTATTATTTTTCTAGCGCTTAGAAACAAAAAGCGCCAATCGGGTCATCTGGTTGCACCAGGACCGGGGCAAAGTCAAAGTTTCAGGCCGACCGCGATGGAGCCCTGCTCGGCTACAAGTCGCGGGAGGCCTCGGTTAAAAAGTTACATTCTGACTTTTTCTTCACCAGGACGAACCTGCCAGTTGAATCCGACCTCCTGGAGCCCTTGTCCGGATACGCGATGTGGGTTTCCTCGTGCTGATTTTTACCTTCGGACTTAGTCGTTTTTTCGAGATGAAAATCCTTCGACCGGGGTAAACCTGGATCTTGATCCGACGTCCGTGGAGCCCTTCTCGGATACGATGGCTGGGAGGTCCCGGTCAACTTTTTACCTTCGGACTTAGTCTCTTTTTTGGATGTTTTTCTTTACCGGGACGAACCACGAAGTCAGGCCGGGTCGCGGTTGAGGCAAGCCGGCTAGAATTTCCGCGGCGGGTCGGTCCCTCTCTGGAGCTTTTTTACAAAATTTGTCAAATCTTCTCCAAACTTCTGGGGCTTCACCCAGATGTTCTTTTATGGTTCTTTTGGGGTCCACAGCTCACCCCAAGGGTCCAGAAGTTCTGTGATGGTCCTTGGGGGGTGCGGACTTCAACTCCCAGAATGCACCTGGCGCAAACTCCTTTTTGGCCACTGGACAGTGGTCAGCTGGTCACTTTTCAGGAGTTGGTGCAGGGGGACTCTGGTTAGCAATTTTTCACCTGTAGCAAACAGGGAGTCCCTCCTTGAACCAGTTGAAGCCAGGCAAAGTCCTTCTTGTGGTGAAGCCCAAGTGTGCAGCTGGTGCAGTCCTTCTGAGTGCAGGTTCCAGGTGCAGGCCAGGGGTTCAGCAGGGCAGTCCTTCTTCTCCTTAAGTTCTTTTCTTCTTGAAATCTGGCGGGGATCTGAGGTGTGGGGGCAGGTCTGACAGTTTTATTCTTGCTCCTGGGTGAAAAGCAGGGGGGCCCTGGTTCTCCAATCAGGTACAGGGTCGTCCCCCTGTGATGACCACTTCCTGGGAAGTGTGGCAAAAATCCATCCCAAAAGGCAACAGTCTCTAAAAATCCAACATGGCTGAATCTGATTTTTGGAGGTTACATCTGGCTGAG
Source organism: Pleurodeles waltl (assembly GCF_031143425.1). Classification (NCBI taxonomy): domain Eukaryota; kingdom Metazoa; phylum Chordata; class Amphibia; order Caudata; family Salamandridae; genus Pleurodeles; species Pleurodeles waltl. The sequence continues at coordinate 1,458,125,244 of NC_090445.1, read as the reverse complement.
CCCACCCACTGGTGTGGCTAAAAATCATAAACACACCCCTCTCCTGCCCTCTCCTAATCTAATCAAGGGGGCACCTAGCTGTCTGGGGTTGCAGGATGTGGGGGTGTTGCTGGTTGCTCCAAATGTCCTTCTCTGCCGTTGAAGACCAGTTTGGCAGCCCTCCCCCTTCCTGCCTCACCATCTGCTGAGGGGAGATTCTCTCCCCCAAGCACATTCCTTTGTGTGAAGCCAGGCCACTTCACACCTCATCAAGGCAGCCTGGCAGAAGCTGCTGCAGGCTGGCCAATCAGAGCACAGCAGCAAAAACAATGCAGAGCTGAAATTGGCAACTTTTTAGGTAAAGTCTAAACTTTTTACCTGAACAAGTTATATTAAATCCCACAACTGGAAGTTGTGGGATTTATTACAATTAATTTGATACCAAATTCTTGGTATGTAACATTTAAGGAGACTTTAAAATTTAAAATAAAGTCTGCCCATTCTAGCCTATGAAGGCCATTTACTTCAATGAGGGAAAAACAAATTTGGCTGTTTTTACCTCACCAGGGCTTATAAATCTATTTTTATAAAGTCCCTGCTTATAGTTACATGGCACCCAGCCCTAGGGGCACATAGGGCACACCTTAGGGGTGACTTATATGTAAAAATAAGGTAGTTTAAGACTTTGGAAGTACCTTTAATTCCAAAGTCGAATTTGCATATAACTTTAATTTAAAAGCAGCCAGCAAGGCAGGCTTGCTTTTAAAATGACACTGGGCACCTCAGCAGTGCACCTTGGTGTGCACCACCTATGCTGTGGTCCCTAAACCTACATGCCCTACCATATACTAGGGACTTATAGGTAGGTTAACTTAGCCAATTATAATTAGCCTAATTTGCATATCCATTTTACACAGAGGACAGGCCCTGGGACTGGTTAGCAGTACCCAGGGCACAGCCAAGAGTCAGTAACCACCAGTACCTATCCAAAAAGAGTGGGGGTGATCAGGCAAAAAAGGAGGACTTTCCTACAACATCCTACAAAAAAGAAGAGTGCTAAGGCATACATATTATGGCAATGCCTGATTGGTAAAATAAGTTGGTGTTTTAATAGACAGAACTAGAAGAATTGAATAACATACTCTCATTAATCCAAACCAATCAACAAGTTTCAAGTAAGGGGCTAATCTCAGGTACAAATCCTTTTTGATGTAACACAATGATATGTGCAGGTGTCTGCCATTTAATTTTGCAATGCATGATAAGTACCAACATTTCTCTGGCAATACCACAGTATGGGTCCCTTTGCACTCGTTTTTAAATAAAATATTTTGTTAAATTGTTTTGGAAACAAAGCTGTAATATCATTTCTGTGGTATTAGTTCTTAATTTTAGATAATACACATGTTTGGAAATTTAATACTGGCTTTGTTTCAGCAATGAGGTACCATTCCTACCCTGCTATTCACCTATGTGTGCTTTCAGTCTATTGATAACTCAGAATTTGGGTCAAGTTATTTTCACAAACCTTCAAGTTGTTGTTTAATTGTTCTCCCCTGCTCTCCCCATGTTCATGTTTGGCCCCTATCAGACACTGTAGGTCACCAGTGTGTTTCAGAGGTGCATGTGGGGAACACATCCACAAAGTATGTCTTAGGGTAGATGGTAACCCTTAGATATACAGTGTACTGCTCAGACAGGTCAATAATGCTTATTTCTAATGGAACAGAGATGTTCATTAAAGTGTTCCGCCCCCAGAAGCACAGCTGGTGCTTCATCCAGCTACTGATTCAGTACCAATGAAGCATTGCAAATAAATGAAAGAAACAAGTGATTAAGTTGCAGCTTAGTACAACATCTGTAATAGAGAATGCTGAAGAAGGGCAATTGCAAAATGACACAGTTCCACAAGGGGAAGGAAGGAACAAAGATATGGGGGGATGCTTCAGTATGTTTTAGAGACTGGGACCCTGCAGTACCAGTAATGGATTGGTTCAACAAAAGAGTTGAAATGGAGGATCAAAAGGATCAGTAGGACATATAGTTGTGGCAGCCTCCTATAAACACTGTAGCGAGCAGATGTGTAGATGGAGGTGAGAAGGAAAGAAGACCATGACTGACAGGAAAGGAAAAAGGAACTCCTTGTAGAGTAAAGATAATAACCAGTCTGATGCAATTTTACACACACATCACAGAAGGTTATTCGCCAGGAGCATGGTTCAGTTTGGCAGTGGGTGAGTAGAGAAACAATACGCAAGTACTGTGGGAGAGTACCAGTGTGCCAAAAAACCCAGATTAAAGGAGTGAAAAATCAAGTATGCTAATCATGACAGATGGGGAATAAGCTTTAGAAATCAGTGCGAACTTCAATTGTAAAACATTTCTGGTTCACCGTATTGTCATGTTCAAACATTTAGATGTCATCAGGAAGACACACACTAGCTTTGGGGCACTTGCAAATTTTGCTATGATTCCGGAGGATATGCAAGGCCTTCTATTCTGCTGCCAGGAATTACAGCAGATTGATCATCTGCAAATATTGCTGCTGTATTACAAGAACTCTTATTTCACGACCAAAGCCACCCAGAAGAGTGTAGACACTTGGACGTGTTTAAACATTCCTCAACAATTATCTTAATGCACCATTAAGGCTGTGGGATGTTCCCCTCTGGAAATAAGTATCTTTCCATCAGAATGCCCTTTGTTCCCCATACCACCTCTAGCATCTTTGCATCATCACTTACTTACCAATATTTTGTAACCAAAAGGTGGGGAATTCCTGTTGGTTTCAAAAACACTAATAGCTTAGTGATTATGTCACCAGAGATTATATTGTATAAACGTTGGTCAAACAAGGACAGCAAAGAATATCTTGTGACAAGAAACAGGATTCATATCATAGGACATTAGTGCCCAGCGTCGGACCTAGATGATCATGAGGTACCAATGATATGACTAAAATGAGTGAGCTTTGATCACTAGTTAACCTCACTAACATGGTGCCACTTTGTAAACTCCAATAGCAGTCCTGAGGCATACATGTTTTAAAACACTGTGTGAACCTCAGAAGGTTGTAGGTAGTTTTCTAATATTATGGAAAATCTATAATTTACAAAGAAGGCAGTAGCATGGCTTAGGGAATTGTGTAGCTGCAGTGATGCCACAAAATCAATAGCCCATTGCAGCCAATTTGTAAAAAAAAAAACATTAAGTGCAAGGGTTTAACGTTTCTCTTAGAGGTTCACTGCTGTGATTGCTGTGTACCAATACTACCTACATGATTCTACCTCATGCCCTTTTTTCATGAACCTAATCTGCCTTTCTTTATATCTTACTCTTGCAGTTTCTTTTTTGCCCCATCCAAAAATACCCCTCTCTATATTTTCCTCCTTTACTTGTCACTCACCTAACTCACAATATTTTGTTCCGCAGACTGCTGAATTCTATGGTCCAGTTTCCTTTTGGACAGGAGGAGTTAGTTCCAGCTCCTCTTCCCTGAAGGTAATTATTTTATAGGTTTAAAGTTGCGTCATTTCCAACATATTTTGAGAAGAGTGGTTGTGATTCTTATAAAGTACCAAATTGTCTCTCTTTGGTTTTGTCCTGGCAACGTAGGATGACGATGTTGCTCACAGGACCTGAGTGTAAAATATAATAAATTCACACATATACATCTTAATGCACCTTCGTTTGGGGGATGTCACCCTTCTTGGATACACTTCATCCTCCAATCAAAAAATCTCTCTCTGATATACTTCATTTGGATCACTGGCCATGAAAACCTTTGCGATAGAATGTTTGTCGCTATTGATTTTAGTGGACTCACTCTTAAAAACCACTCAGTCTCACCGTCCTTGGAAAATCAAAGGGTTGAGAGGTATGCTTCACATAACACAAAGGTTGGGGAGTCTCTTTCCGGAGCTGGAATGATGGGCCTTCCTGCACCAGGGGAGCTGCAGGGTGCCTGTTGTGCCCTTAGCTCTGTCTCTCATTTCGCTCCCCTCCCCTGGTTTGTCTCTCTTTATCTCTTCAAGGATCAAGTACTAAAAATTCAGGCCAAATATTTTGAGGATTGGTTGGATGTACATCTTTCTTATAGAACACATATTGGTGCTATCCTTAAGATTGTGACCTTTCAGCTACAGTTGCTGAAGGTCACTCTCCCAATAATTTCTATTAAAGATAGAAAATTGGTTTTAGTTGACACTCCATTTGGATTCCCTCAGCAACCATAATTAATTAGAAAAATGGTTGAAAAACCTTCTGGTGCGCTATAGAATTATAACATTGTTAGATCTCTGATTAACACTATATTGTTTAACGTTAATCAATAACGTTGTATTGTATATACTAGTTGTGAACAGAACCAAATTTGAGCTAGCCTACACAGCCTCTCATTCAGTAGTGACAAGCAACTGACGTAAAGTCCCTAAGGTCTGACTCCATCCTAAATAGGCACCGATTCCATCATAGCTCATGGATGCCACCATTTTCTCCATATTGAACACATGATATTGCCATGTTCCTCGTTTTTGCAGAACCGTTGTCATGTCTGCCTTTCAACACCATTGTCGCCACACCTTCTTTTTCTAGGAACTTTAATATCATTACGTTCTTTGATCAATGACATAGATGCGACATCCGTATGGGTCAAATGTTGATTTTGCATTATGTCAAGGATATATAACAACTGATATAGATATTTAATAAAAAGAGTGTGGCCTGAATTGACATTCTTTTTCTCTATATGTCCATAAAAAGATGTCACAAACACATACCTTGATGTCCATAATCTATGTCAAATATTTCAATCTCTGATAAGATTTAGGGTATAAGGACTGTCCTTTGTTCACTTCGTACGCGGTCCATTGCCCAGATTATCGAAGAGATTCGGATGGAGATGGTCTCCCCTAATGCCAGTACACTTCACAGATGATATATCTTGCCTGAAGCCTGAAGCTGATAGAGCCAAGACCGAGAGGGAGACCAACTGACTGCTACTGCATTTGGTGTTTGCCCTTCACTGGGAACTCTGTCTTCACGTCTCCGCTAATAAAGACAGTCTTTACTGTCAACAAGGTACGCAATACGTCCATTCTCCCCAAGTAACTCTAGATTGTAAACTGCTCTGCCTTTCATGCTCTCATAGTATAGCGCATAGAAATAGGCAATAGGGTGCTATGTTCTAGATGATATTTTAAATGACTTTTTAGCAATGCTTGAAATGTTTATTTAATTCTTGTTATTTATAACATGTCTCATTGCTGTTTTCTAATATTTTGTAATATTTTGTGTAGTGTTATGCTAATGGTATTAACCTGGGCAGTTTAGTGCCTGATGCCAAATGCCCAGTCACTTAAAGTAAAATAATGTGCAGAACCCATCTTTCCTAGTGGCAAAAAAAGCACATTTTTTACCTTTCCAATTCTTCCATGTAATACCTGGAGGAATCTGTGCATCGCGAACCAACAGCTGTACACAATTTGTTGCACAACTTGTCATCTGAATTAGATTCTTGGAATGTACAAAGCGCTACTGAAAACAGTGAAGAGGCTCAGGGCTTAAAATGGCTGGTATAAGCCTTCTACTCCAACCTTGTTTGCCTGTTTCTCCCTTTTTAATTTACAACATTCCACCATTAGTAGGTGGAATTTTCTAATAGCTGTATAACACTTCAGCCTTGGGCTATGACAGTTGTTAAAGCCCACTTCCTTGTTATGAGTCCGCACCTGCTGCTTAGATGTAGCATTCAGGCTCCGGACCTTCAACAACCAATATAGCCCTTGCAGAGGCTTTAAGGGTATAATATGATTTGAGTTTTAGTCCACCATTCAGAATGAAGCTATTACTGTCCAAGAGGTTGCTTATTTCCAACCCAGCCTTGTTGTTAAACCAAATCAATAGATATATACCAACCGGGGAGTTAAGATCCTAGGGTTAAGCTGCAATAGATAGAACAGGGATCCCTAACCGTATGTGCAATAGGAACTACTTATGTAAAAAAAATCACTGTGAGCTACTAATCTTATGAGTGTTGTAAAAGCGATCACATTAGACAAGATTGCATTCGAGGCCACCCTCTGCAGTATTACAAGCAATGACCACCTCAGTGCAGCATCAGTGCGTTGTTGCCAGAAGTATTAAAAATGGCTACATCAATTTAAAATGCCTACATGGTTAAATATAACATGCAAAGCTGTCATGCCCATGGCACAGAGGTAATATTATTAGCGATAAGTTTCCAATCTCCCCAACACGACATGATGTATCACTCAAAAATCAGCTTTAAACATATTTTGAAAATCAGCTGTATTCTCAGACATCAGCCTATGAGTTCTAAAATACACACGTTTTTGTTTTGCATGCATTATTTTGCCATATATACCTTCATTCCACCAAGCAAAATATTCTAATTTAGTAGGTTGGAGAGCTACCAGAGTGCCACAAGTGACTCGTTGAAGAGGCCTGATTTAGATTCTTGAATTAATTTCTGCTGGTTAAAGAAGCTGTAGAGCTCGGGTACCTCTGGACTGGACTGATCAGCACGTAGAAAAGTGTAAAACTTCATGTTCTTGTCTCTCGAAGATCCAAGAAATATTGTAGGACCAGATAGTCTTCAGCTCTTCGTTTTTTATTCCTCGCCCTCTTTTGAGCTCATTTGAATGGAGGCTATCTGCCAATATATAATGTTTAATTCGTCGGTTCGTCTATTCTTTAATCCACTCATTCTTTTATTTATCTATTGAAAGAAAACTTAGGCGAACACATTCCACCCTAGAAAGGTTCAGTTGATTATAAACGGAAAAGAAGAACAATAAAGAACAAGCATTTGCAATGCACTAGGATCTCGCATTTCTCCGAGTTACAGCTATTAGTAGTTGTAAACTCCCAACCGGATTTTTCTTTCCATATTGAAAGAAAAAACAGCTGCTACAGTTCACTCGTAATTAAACCTATCACAAAAGTGCAATTATCTACTTAACCGGTTAACTATGTAACATCGTCGATGTTATGCAAAGCGCTTGACTTCTGCCAAGCGAGATCGTGCTGCGAACAAAAGATAAAAAGCAGTCCACAAACCGGACGGGAAACAGTGAGCCTCGCATGTTTTCAGTACTTGGTTGCTGCTCCAGGAGGGCTAAACACCGGAAAAGGCATGACGTATGCATGCCTTTTACTAATGAAAGCAAGCAGATTTTAACGGGGAAAGCCAATGAACCAATGAAAGACAACTGAAGTGATGTGAACGGGGCTCCGAGCCCTTTTCTGACTCCTAAGGCGTCTCGCAAGCGAAACGCATGCGAAACCCTAAAAACAAGTACCACCGTTTATAGATTTCTTTATGCTCATGTTTGTCACTTGCATCAGAAATTTGTTTCAATTTGTCCATATTATTATCTGACAAAAAAAAAAAATCTGATTTATGCTTTCCATGTCCTACTTGGTTCAACGAGGATTATTCTGGGCAAAGTATGTACTATCCAGTGCACAGTACTGTAGCTGGTTTGTCTGTTTAAGAAGATTCGCACATGTACCCTGACTGCAACACATCTGTGCTGAACAAGGTGCACAGCACAGATCACTAACGCAGCAACTACTGTATGCAGCAGGAACGTAAACCTTATGTACACACAGGAATTATGTAAACCGTGATTTGTAACGTTCCCACTCTCAATGACTGCTCTTTAATAAGGACATCTCAACTGAGTGAAAAACAGGAAAAGATGAAAAATGTTCAGCTTGTTGTTACCTTCTTTCTCCCAGCCACTCCGAAGAATCAGTTTACTTTCTCTTAACCTGTAGAGCATGCATTTTTCTTTCCTGACTTTTATTGATATTGTCTGATTTAGTGACAAGAATGACATTACAGAGGAACAGATGAGCTTTTGGAGCCCTGCAGAACATTTCCTCAGGGGGAACTCGAAGAGGCGATTGTGTGAGGCTTGGATAGCATTTAATTCAAACTGAAAAGTATTGCAATTGTTAAATATAGGTGCGCAAAGGACAAAATAGGGTGAAAAGGAAGCATGTAGCTAATGCAAGCGGTAGGGTGCCCTCAAGGCAGTGGGGTAAAGATACTGAAGGCAGCCACGCTTCAAAGAACATGGCGTCCCGCCTCCGGACTCACTCAGGGCAGGTGCTGTGCTGAAGGACCTTCCTGGAGCTCCCCGCCCCTCACTCCCCTCTCACCCTGATGCACCGTGGGGGCTGCAGGGACCTTTGTTACGCCATTGCATCAAGGCACTTCTTACTTGCCCTGAGAAGTAGTGCTGATGACATTCACTCTGTGTTGATAAAGAAGCATGCAATATTCTGTGCTTAAAGGACTCTTGAGGAAATCCATCAACCAATAAATAAATAGATAACTCCTCCTTAAACTGCCTAGTTTCACAAGATTTCAGGAGAGACAAGCATTCCAGGCTGCACGACGATTTGGGGGGCTTTGTTCCTAAAAGAGTCTGAGTGAACCCAACCACTCGCAGTATGTTGCCATTAACGACCAGTCAGGTTGGTGATTTAGGAAATCTGTTCATTTCAGGTAGCATTTGTATCAGTAAATTTCACAGAATGCCGGGAGCTGTGAGAATGTTGGTCAGCAATACCTCTAATAGGCTTTGTTCGAGATTTAATGACTGCAATGATTGTTTTCCAGTAGCCTACAGCGTGACAGCTTTCCACAATGGACCGTGTTACAAAGCTTTACATGCGTATTACAGACAGGAAAATTGGTTCCCCTTGTAGTTATGGCCGTTCTCCATTTTATGCTTTTTGTGGATCCGCACTCACATGGGTTTCCATTTTGACCACCCGAGACATACAGAAATTACGATGACTATAGACCTGTATTAGTTTCAGAGAAAGCTTTAATATGTAAATACAAAGAAATTCTGTGTTTTAAGCAGTAAAAGATACTTACAAAAGGGCACACAACACCTAAAAACCATTATTTACCAAAGGGACCACACTTTCATTCTAGAGGAATGGGAGAAAATGCTTGCAAAAGGATACGTTTGTTCATGACCGAGCGGCTCTGGCTGCTATTTAGTCTTTCCTATGATGGCTTGTGCAGATTCTGGTGGTGTTAGTTAAAATCATTGCAATCATTGCACGGACTGAGCTCTTTGTGTAAAAAGCGCTTGTATGCGGTTAGGGGGTCGTTGTGTCCCACAAATTCATCCCTTCACATAAACTACTTGTGTAGATTCAAATTGTACCAGCCCGCTCCTCCCCATGTTGACTAAAAGGATTGCAATCACCGCAGAGCCGAGCTCTCTGCCTAAAAAAGCAGTTGTATAGAATTGAAGGTCATTGTATTACACAAATTCACCCTTCAAATAAAATGCGTATGCTGTTTCAGGTTATACCAGCCCACTCTTTCCTCTGAAACATACAGGCCAGAGAACAAAATTCAGCCGTTTTGTCCCTGGAGACCACCCCCTTTTTCTGATGGCCCTTGCATAAAGTACCTGTGCCAATATTAAGGGAAATATGTCCCACAGTTTCAGATTATTCCGGCCTGCACTCCCCTCTGGGACAGACATACCAGAGGAAAAAAGCAGCCATTTTGTCCCTGGAGACCACCCCTTCTCTCTTTCTTTCCTCTTGCATAAAGTATTTGTGCAAATAATAAGTGAATTATGGTCCACAGGTCCATCACCTTTCATTAGGTACCTCAGGCATTTAAAGTGCTCTTGCTATTTTAAGGTGCAATGTCCTACTCCTCACTTGAAGGCATAGTCCCCAGAGCTTGACCCTGTTGTTTCTTCGTATTCTACACCTTGTTTATGGAGCTGGATGCTGGGTGGCTTTATTCAGTTCTGCATGGACCGCTCTCATGTACCTACCGAATTTCGTCAGCTCTGAAGGTACTGTACAGGCAAAAAGTCATGACACTGCCTCAGCACATCTCCTTATCCCATGCTTCCACAGCATTGAACTTAAAAGAAGTCTACGCTGTTGAAGCAGGGCCGAGCAACAGCATACGAGGTGAAGCTGGGTTTGCTTACGGTAGTCACACAAACGGCATTTAGTTATCTGTTGTAGATTTATCCATCCTGGATTCAGCTCTTTGATAGAGAGTTAGACTACCCAAGCCCATTGTATCTTCCAAGCTCTTCTTACCCAGGTCGCTTATCAGATAGGGCTGTATTGTATTAGCCTTATTAGTAGGAATTAGGCCTAGTAATCATCCATTTTCATTCCATCTAGTGAGGTTCTCTTCCCTTGATAACATGAAGATTTGTCTATTTAGCGCTTACTTTATGGCCGGGTACTTTACTTCCTCCTGTATCCAGTTAGCTGTTATTAAATGGAGTTTCAATACTGATAGCCATTCCAGGGGGTTGGTTTCCCTACAAATATCACTTTAAGCACTTCCTTTAAAGTTCCTGTATCTGCTTTAAAAATCTGAAAACAGTATTTTGCCAATCTACCAAGACATTCGTACTTCTGCTGACTCAGACCAAACTCTAAACGAGTCAAGGAATTACTGAAGATGCGCATTTTGCTTTTTCCATTATTAACTCCTTTTGTCCTGGAAATGCCTGCTGTGCATAACCTACTACTGCTGGCAGTTTGGCTTTTAACACCCTACTGATTGGTACAGTGGAAGGACTATGTAGTTTCTCTTGTAGATTGCATAGCGTGTATATAATTGCTTGTATTTAAAGCTCTATTTAGTACGGTGCAGTGATGATTTGCCAGAGTCCCTTAACCATGCCCCTAAGTAGGTATTTATATCTGTGGATCCATTCTCCAACTGAGGACACTTTTCCTGTCGTATTTCCCAAAGACCATCACTTTTGCCTTACTCCCGTTGGCTACTAACACATTGTACTCATTCTATAAATTCTGGGCATCTAGCCCTCTTTGTAAACCAACTCTGGTGTTGTCGAAAATTACCAGGTTATCTGAGTACTGTAGTAAATGCGCTTTGTGCAGCCCTATCCTTGGGGTACCATGGTGGCTCTTTGGAGGGCCTTCCCCAGATGTGCTGTGTACAGATTGAATAAAGTTGGTGCGAGGACACAACCTTGTTTTAAGCCTCTATGGGTGAGCAGCTTGTGAGTGACTGTGTCCCTGTCCAGTTTTATTCTCACCCAAGTATTGTTGTATAGCGAAATGATGGCCATCAGAAGCTTATCGGGGATCTCCCTGCTTTTTAATTTGTTCCATAACTTTTCCGTGGACACACCTTTGCATGCCCCTGAATAGTGCACAAAGCAAGCAAACACTGGTAGGCTCTTCTTATTGTTTGCTTGCTGTGCTAGCTATGATAGCGCAACAATATTATCAACAGTTGTACAGCCTTTACGGAATCTCGTTTGATAGAAAGGAAGGATGTCATTGTCCTTGATCCATTTGTTTAGCTCAATCAATAACTTGCTGGCATATGCTTTAACTTGAATGTCCAGAAGGGTGATTAATCTGTAGTTTGTTGGTTCCGTTCTTTCGTCCTTTTTATATATCGGCTGCAGTAGGGAGCTTTGCCATGAGTCCAGGACATCTACTTGTATCCTGCATTCTGTATACAAGTTGGATAGACTTTTTTTCCAATATTTGAGTTGTTCTTTAAACAGACCACCCAGCAGTCCATTGGGCTGTGGTGCCCCTTCTTCTCTTATCTTTTTAATTATTTTTGCTACCGCCAGTGGTCTCTGCGCCTTGCTTCCTTCCTCTTCTTGAGGGCCCGTTTGTGTCTAGCATCTCCCTTGTCTGGGTTCCCCTAACTCTGTATATATACATGCCACATGTGCTAGCCATGCATCCTCTATGACTGCATTGCGCCTGTCTGATGAGTCAGTCCAGTTTGTCTCTGTATTCCCAGAATTGCTTCTGTTTAGTGCTCTGACAGAGGCTGTGTACTTTGATGCACTCTTTCCCTATATGTTTTTGTTTCAGACTCCAAGCACGGTGTTTGTGGTCTTGTTTTGGATGCTTGTATATCCTCTCAGTGTCTTGCGTGCTAGTTTTTTGGTGGAGCCTCTTTGCCCTCCTTAAAAATCTTGGTGCTTTCCCTCAGGTCCATATTGTGGAGTTAGGGGCCCCCAGCTGTCCCACCCCTCTTTGGAGTGATCTTCCCTGCTCCCCTTAGCAGGGCTGTCCCCATGGCAGAGATCCATAACCCTCAGTTATGCATAAGGGTGATCTATTTTGCTGTGATATTTCTGCAGTATTGCTCCCCGAACCATTTCTTCACTTTCCCTGCAGTAACTGGGTTCCACTTGATCCCTCTTAAAGGTTTATGCTCCTTGACGCCCCTTGTGTGGCTGATGGACTCAATTTGGGCCCTCTGTCCGCAATCAAGCTACAGTTCTGACCTAAGCTTAGCATGGTCACTCGATTTAGGTTGTTTCACATCGAACCTGATCAGCCTCTGTCTAATGTTCTTACTTAAAAAGTAAAGTCAATTATTAAAAGAAGGGATTTTTTTTTCATTTTGAGATTAATTGTATTGGCCCAGTCTTCTACTGAAGTTAATCCACAGGATTCGAAAAAACTGCTAAACTCTCTTTTGAAGGGAGAGTTGCTCCTATGTTTTGCCCTCTCAACACCCAAATGATGTAAGTTAAAGTCCCCTGTTATCACTGTGGCTGCTGTTGAGTATTCACACAGTAGAGCTTCTAGGACTGATATATCCTTTACGGTTGTCTCTAGCTTTGAGGTTCCATGTCAATTCAGATAAACATTGATAAATAGAAGGTCCTTGCCACCCTTTCCATCATGTATACCATCTATTAGGGCACTCAGAAGAGCATTAGAAATTCTCCTGTGTGGTGACTTGCAAGTCGTGATGCACGTGAGTTGACAGGCCTCCTGATGGTCTTCCGAGGGTATGTCCTTTACTTGCTGGTAAGTGCAGGCCTCCAAAGCTTCGTAGGTGCACATCCTCATTTGCCCATGTTTCTTGGTGGCATAGTATGTTCCCTTCTTGCAGCTCTTTCCTTGCTGAATTGCTGTTAATGGTGCTTGTGATGCCTGCCACATTCCATGAGATGATTTTAATAGGGCCTTTTTTTCCCTGTGCTGTACTTCGGCTTGATTTGATTATACTACAGCCCCCCTCTCTAACTTGGGGTTTGGGGGCCAATACACCTCCCTTTTGCTAATGGTAAGTGGGGTTGCCGCTCAACCGGGTGGTGAGCTAGCGGTCCTCAGTCTCACTTGCTCTGACTCCTGCTATCCTACTTTCCTTGACTGTTCTCCCAGGTTGCCTTTTGATTTTTCTATATTCTATGGTGAGGTTCTGGAAGTGTATCAATGGTTGCACAAGTCGCACACCTCCCCCCCCTTAGTAGACTTTGGGGGTCATTATGTCCCTGTCAGATGGCGGAACTCTGGCGGTAATAACGCCAACAGGCTGGAGGTGTTCCGCTGGCATATTATGACATTGGCACATTCGCCACAGCCATACTGGCGGTCGTAATCCGCCAGGGCAGCGCTGCCCTGGGGATTATGAGTCCCCAACTGCCAGCCTGTCCATGGCGGTAAACACCACCATGGAAAGGCTGGCGGTAAGGGGGACTCAGGGTGCCTCTGGGGGCCCCTGAACTGCCCATGCACTTAGCATGGGCAGTGCAGGGGCCCCCAGGCACAGCCCCATCTTGCATTTCACTGCCCCGAATTACGATCCGGCTTCGATGTTGATGTGACTTTTCCTCTGGGCCAGCGGGCGGAAATGCTGTTTCCGTCTGCTGGCCCAGCGGAAAAGTCATAATAGTGTGAGTCATAATAGTGTGTCACGCATACCGCCAGCACTGGCAGTATGTTGGCTGCCGCGGCCTTTGTGTATTTTCGCCTTTGCTATTGGGGTGCCTCGAGGGTCTACAAGACAGGTTAGCACATACAGGTATTTTTCTTCTGCTGCATTTTGTGACCGAAATGCCCCAGTCCTCAAAGCACTGTTCTCCTGCAGGACCAAATCTGCAATCCCAGCCGATCTCTAGGTGGCTATGGTATACTCAGTGGTGCTCGGCAGGTTGCCCCCCTCAAGTTGAATATTTAAAAGATATCTGCTAGTAATATGAGCTAAGAGAGGGATATGTTGGTACAATTTCAAGATGTTGGCACTATTAAGAATGTTGTGCCTCCCTCGGGACTTAAATAAAGGGAAGAAAATTGTTTTCCACGGATCACCCTGTTTAGCCCGCGGTTCGGCCTTATTGTTAATTACTGATTGTTGGGCCACGCCACCTGACCAGCTTTCATCAGTTCTGGACAACTTGCTGTCCCCTTAGTTCTTGCTTACAGAAAGCTGCTGTGGGACTAGGTTTTATTTCTTATTGCTCGTGTCTGCCTGTCTTGCCCTGTATCTCCACTGTCCCGCCAGGGGAGCTGTTTCAGCTGCGAAGTGATCTTCCTGTGCAGCCTTATGGACTGAGCTTAGCTCCTTACTGCAAATGGTCATTCTTTCATCACTTTGGAGGCCCCCCTTTTTCAGAAATATCGGAAAGAGAGTTGTACATGCTTTTCCTCTGAATTTGTGTCCCCCCGTCCCCCCAGATTCTGCTCCCAACTGCTTCTTGTGAGATCTGCCTCAATGGTTTTTGCCTCTTTTTCAGCCTTTTCTTCTCTCGCCTTGTGAGTGGGATGTTCTCCTTGGTGTGATTCGTGGCCTTATGATTACTATTGTTATTATTGTTATTATTATTTAAAGCAATACTATTATTTATGTCCTTTGGGTTGCTCGTATTGTTGTGATCAGCTGTTATCCTGTTTATTGGCTGGGTGCCATTCACAGTACTGCTTAAGGGGCTGTTGTTTGTATCTGTCAAGTGTGTCTGGTACTTGCTGGTCTCTGTTGTGTTGATGTTTAGAGATGGGACATTGTCCCTGAGCTTTGCCCCTTTCTCTCCCTGGTCTATTTCCCCAGCTGATGTTTTTAATGCCCTGTCATGCATGGTCATCCTTGCTTTGTCTGTAGAGTAGTTTATGCCACCAATCGTCTTTTGGCTTCGCAAGTCCCTAATCATTGTTCTAAGGACCTCTGGTAGCGTTGATAGCGTCTCCACTTTGATCTTACCATGACATCCATTTGCACTAACTCTTCCTTCCATTGCTTCCAATTTAGCAGTCATATTTGTTATTGCGAGTGCTAATGTTTGCATTGTATCCATTTTAACCTCCAGCTTGTGAGATTGGCAGGTGAGGGCATTCATGGATGCCAAAAGAGAGGCATTAATTGTTGTCAATAATGTATCTTGGGTGTATGTGTCTTATGGTGGTCTGAGCTTGATTCGAGGTTATCCTCCTGAGTCCTGTGGGTTGACTTGATCCTCTTGATCTCATTGGCTCTTTTAAATATCCTGTTACTTGGACTTATGCAGTCCTGACTTGCTTTGGTCCACAATCCTGCACAGCCCCGTCAGTCCCTTCCGGACTCCTTTGAGACTGTGGGTGTCTCAAGTTTTTACTATGCTCCCCCCTGCAGTCCTCATGTGCACATCAGCAATGGTCACCCCTTGGTCTGTTTGCTATTGTGTGGGCCTGTGCCTCGGTGATCAGACATGTCTCAGTGTTTTCTAGGTCGCCATGATAGGACTTCGCAAGTGGGGTAGAAGACAGCTTTATCGCATTAGATGCATTCTCCAATTCTCTTCCGAGCCCCTGATTTCCTTGATTGCTAGGGAGGATGCGCTCTATTCCACTACTGCTCTGTCTGGCTTGGCTCAGGGCGGCCATTTTATACTTTAAACACTTTGTTTCATTATGTTGTGTGACCAGCTCTTCTCCATATTTGTTGAGGACATCTTCCGTGTCTTCCAACTTTGTGTTTCCCTCTTTCTGGGTAATTTCCCCAGCAAATAATATTTCTTGGGTGCCTTGAGAGCCTTTGTCAGGTTTGTTGGATTTGCCACAGGTTTTGCCAGTCATTGGGATTGGGCTCACTACTGTGGATCCTAAGCCACCCTGAAGTACCAACCAAGGTTTTTCCCCCGTGTCACCATTGCTGCTCTAACCTTCTGAGTGCCAATTGTGTCCCTGGGTTTTGGCTGCTGCTTCCTTTTCACCCATCTAATCATGGCAACTGCTCTTCGTTGTAGGAAGATTCTGTGGTTGACTTTCCAGTCTGCTGAGAAACCCAGCAGTTGCTGGACCGATCCGACCCCCTGCCTCCACTGTCTGTTCTGCGTCAAAATGGGTTTTAAATTATTCCCTAAACCCCCTGTAGCTCTCTTTGGACTGTTTGAACTATTCCAGGTTCGGTCCTCTGTCCAGGTTATTAAGTCACTTAGTGGCAAGCACCAGACACTTGTCCTCCTGTATCACCCGGGCCAGACTGTGGGGCCTTCTTTTGCTGTTTTTGCTACTGCTGCTTTTACTGCTTACTGCTTATTGCTTTACTGCTTCTGTCCTTATTCAATCCTCCTTTGCAATGTGGCAATGTAGCATGCTGTGTTTTTTTGTCTGTGTCTTTGTTCATGGGGTTTCTTGAGGGTGGTGGGGGTGGGAGCTTGCCCCTGGGCCACAAGCCACACCCATTCCTAGTTGGGCCGCCTCCGTTTACAGAGGTGCTCAACCTGATGCCTAGGCTCATTCGGCTCAGCACTCCCGGCACATCCCTCACTTGACGTGCTGCTCTTTCTTCACTTCCCACTTCCTCGCACTTCTCACTTCCTTGCACTATTTTGAAAAACTCATGACAAAGCAAGTGGTGTTTGGCCTGCCCAGCTAAGGCAAAATGCTGGCATGAGAACTCACCACTGTGAATGAGTGATGCTGTGTGACTAGGTGACTGCTGCTACTCTGCCGCTCAACTGCAGCTACTGCTTAAGCTTCCACTGTGGGCTTGGCAGCTGATGATTGGGCGCATAGGCTGTAGTTCAGTGCAGCCAGGAGGCAGCAAGCGGACTGGATGAACACGCAATAGACAGCGAAGGATAGGTGGGTGGGCCGGTGGGTGAACAGGAGTAGACCGAGCTAGATGTTGCAATGCTCGTCTGCTACTTCACTACCCCGCTTACAGCCCTGCTTGTATTCCCATTACCTCTGCGTTGCCTCCGTGGCCTATAGCACCTGTAGCACCCACGTTCTTCATATCTCCATGTCTCCACGCCTCCGCGTCCTGCACCTCACCTCACAACCTCCGTCCTGAACCTGTCACTGGCTCTGCCTCTGCCTCCAACTTCTGGTTTCCGACTTCCTGAGTTATTGAACTCATAGTAGTCCAAGATCCCTGTAGAAGTTGATAGATATTGTCAAGGGATGAGATAAAGTTGTAGTATTATTTGTCTGCTAAGGTTTTGTGGTGCACATTTGTGAGGTACCATCAACAGCACAATTGATATAGGAACTGTAACAATATGTTGTGAGTGTATTACTATTAATTGGTGTTGGTAGAAACTGTTGCGCAAAGGGAAAGCTATGTCAGTCAGGGTGATTTATCGCTGATAGAGATTTCATTTGTGTGGTATAGGTGTGCAGGGAAGTCGAAGGGTTTCAAAACCTTACTTTCGATTATTTCTCACATGAATGAACTAGTTTGACTTCGTTAGTGGCACAGACAAGAGTTAATTGTTTATTGAGCTTGCTTACAGTTATAGAATTTTGTTTATGAGAAAATTGTAAAGGACGATGATATGCTGCAAAAAATTAAGAATTACGTCAAAGTGTGCCGTGCTGGGATAGGTCATTTGATGTCAAGTGTCGTGCTGAGATTGGTTGGCGACTCATCAAGTAATAAGCTGCAATAGGCTTATGAAGAGAAAATTGTGACACATTTGGATGATGAAACTGACACATATGGATTTGCAAATTAAACAAAACATTGACATTTTCTGAATGTGATTATTGTTCATTTATTGTTTAGTATTTGAACATATGAAATGTTTTAAGACTCATGGGGTCAGAAGTATCAAGCATTTGTCTGGTCACAAATGGCCCAACACGCAGGGCCTTTTGTGACCGAAGAATGCATTTTGATACGTATTAACTCAAAAATGCGATTCGGTAACATGTTACTGAATCACAGATGGAATTTTGAATACATACCTATTCGGTATTTGGAAGGAGCGTACAGAGCATTCCTTCCAAATACTGAATTAGAATGGGATGTATGAATGTTTTGTGACCAAATTATAGTCACAAAACATCCACACATTACTATCAACTCAAAGTTGGTGGTAACCCATTCGCAAATAGGAAGGGGTCACCTTGGGACCCCTTCCCCTTTGAGAATGTTTAAAATAACATTTCTAAGAGCTTGCAGGGCCCCACAGACCACTGCCTACTCTTACAAAATAAAAATTAAACTTTACATTTTTTCTTTTCAAACACATCCTGTTTAAAAAAAAAATAGCAATCACAGATATGGTGGTCTGCTGACCACAGCAGGCCACCATCATTATGATGGCTGTAATTCCTAAAGGGTCGCAATTTGTGACCGACCCCATAAATATGCATGAGGTAGGTCTATTTGCGGCCCACTAGGAATCACTAATGAAACTCAAAAGAGTTTTATACATTAGGAATACACTTTCCTAATTGTGAATTGGAGAGAATGACAATTAGGAAATCAGTATTCCTAATGTTAGTACATCTGACCCTTAGAGATTTGATGAGAGATGATGTATGGGTATCAGTTTGAGAAGGTGAAGAGGCTCCACTGGAAAGACGCCAGGTCAGTATCTGGCAACACGTTTGTGGCTTCGTCAGTGGTGCAAGATCACTGAAAATGAAGGAGCACACACTTTTCCACAATATGGTAGCTTTGATGTGAAGATTATTGAAAATTTAAGAGAAACATTTTATGAAATGAAGCTACCTCCTAGACTTACATAATATGAAATGTTAAACACTTCAGAACAAGCAGCTCGTGCCAAAGACAAAGAAAAGTACCAGAATAGAGCAAAGAAAGCAGTGGGAAATTATACCGCTGCTCCATGGGATGAGGAGCAGCAGAGATGGCGGAAATACATAATCGAGGGACCTAAAATGTACCCAGTAATAACAACATATTTTTCATTCCTTGGCAAAACTGGTACCCTTCTGGCATTTTCTTTTTTCGGCCTTGAGTCACGCTTTGGGAGGAGATATAGAGTGGAAACAATCACTGGTTTTATTTGTTCGACAAATATGGGGTCACACAATGAGTAAATCAGCACAGACTTTTATGTCAATTGCACTTTCTGTGGCCCGGTAGCTTATTCTCCAATTCTGCCGTATAGAGCAGATTCCATTATATGGAGATTGGCTTGAGAAAATGTCTAGAACAAGAAGGTTTGATGAGGCATATGCTAAAAGGGTGGGGGCTTGAAAAGATTCTAGTCATTAAGGCACTATTTATTTATTTTTATAAAATGCTTGGGCGGCTCCGTATATATTACCCAGGTTACCGGAGGGGTTTTGAGAATAGCATTACTCTGATATTAGATGTATACTTTTTACTAGCACATCAGCACTTTTGCATTGCTCTATCTAGCATTTAAAAGCACTTTAGTACATGTGTACCTTTAGTAAATTCTACGATTTTATCTCTATGTTATTTCATAGCACAGCAACATTTTGTATTGCTTTTCCTAGCAGTTGTAAGCATGTTAGAACATGTTCACTTTGATTTATGCTGGGATTTTAGGATTTAGAGCTTGAGACCAGGACCGGTACGCCTACAGTTATTAGATTCGATGGGGGTTCCGGAATTGTTTAAGTTATTGGCATTATGTGCTCTGTATATTGTATATCATTTCTGCTCATCTCTCCTCAGGTAAAAAACAAACAAAAAAAAACACGAATCGGATTCAGGGATTTTTTTTATATGCTTTCTTATCCTTAAGTCCACCGCCATATGTGGCCCTATGAAAATATAAAGGGTGTTACAACCACCTGTGCTGCAGTGGCTACAGCCCTTGTCAATCTAAAAACATTTCTGATTGAAAGACAGCTTCCTGGACTTCCATTTACAACTGCACCTGTTGAAGTAGTATTATCACAGTTCATGCCCCAGTGTCACACGTTGTATCAGCTCAAGCATTGGTAGTGCCTGTTGCAACTCTACCTATAAATATTGTGTAATTGCTGTTGTTCAAGGTGCGGTAGGCGGAGTTGCTGCAATAGGGATCATTCTGACATCGCAAAGCTCACAAAGTGCTGCCTGGACCCCTCCACAAAATATTGATTCATTGACAGAAGGGGGAAGGATTCTCTTTGCAATACGTTGAACAGGGAGACATGACCATTTGATGATGGGATTTTTGACAAAACTTCAAAAAATAAAATGGTGGGAGAAACAGAAAGACCATCTACTAGCCAGGAAAGAGTGAGACCATTAGATGTACCAAAACTGAAGTTGGAATCAGAAGAAATTCTCAGAACATGTCTAGGCATTTCACATTTGAATCAATACCAGGGAAATGAATTGATTTATCTGGGTGAAGAAATCACAAGACGTGCAGATGCCACACATGACAGACTAACTGAATGTACCGGAAAATACAAGATGGATTTCTGTAACAGTGTTCCTTTACAGAGAAGCAGTCAGATGATGAAGTTTTTGTGACAGTACAGTCTTCAGGTGTCAGGGTACCTCGGTTTGATTTCCTCAGGAGCAGAAGATAACTTCTCAGTCCCAACCCAGACTACTCGCAATGAGTTTGAACCTTCGTATTGAGCACCCTGGAAGGGGAAAAGGGAATGGGATTTAGAGAGACTGCCTCAGAGATGATGTATGTCAATACTCAGTCTGCCTCACATCTATGATTGGATGACGGCACCTGAAAAAAGTCACATTCACAATTACTAGGGACTCACTATATCAGCTACTATGCTTTCCATTCTATTAACCTTTATTTTCTCTAATAATTAATGTTATTTTCACTCACCCTGAGCTCCCTGAGGTCTTGCTTCACTCTATTGGTTCCTGTGATGCAGATCCCACAAGCTCCAAGCATCCACCGAATATGAGTAATCCCAGGTTCCATATGAATCAAGCACCTAGTGCAAATTCAAATCCATTCCAAAATCAGAACCCATTTCAACAGTTCCCCGTGTTGAAAAACAAGAGTTTTGATTTTGACAACTCCCAGTAATGGTTCCTGAGAGTGGAGGAAGATTGAGTACTTGCCGCAGTCTTAGAGGTAGAGCAAAGTGGACCATTTGTAGAAGAAAAGGTAATGGCCACCAAGTGTTATTTCACATCAACATAGGAGGTACTGTTCTACTGTTAGAACAGCGGAAGCCCTGGACCTAGCCCTCTCTGGAAAGAAGATCCAAGTCATAAGTGTTACAAATAAACAATAACTAATCCTGTTTCAAAGAAAACATCTGTAAAAATAGGTTCATTTGAGGAAGATCATCAGTTTTGGTATGTGATTTAAGTCCTGTAAACCTTTTGGGGAGAGATATTTTCTGCAAAATACATTGCACTCTTTACTGCAGACTGGATGGTGTTGAATTTCAAATGTGTGATGAAGAAGTGGAATTTAAAATGACCCGACAAGGAACAGCTGTAAGATTGTATCCTGTGAGACTGGTAGAGAATTTACCTCTGATGTGAGATTCTGTAAAAACAGAAGTATAGGAATTTTCAGGGAAAGACAACAGACTAATCAAAGGTGTCAAATCTGTCCAAGTCACAATAAAACCAAATGCAGTTTTCCCAAGAACACCACCTTATAATCTAACACCAGAGACAATAGCAGGGATTACTCCAGGGAATGAAAACATGCTAAAACAAGGGACTTTGAAGGAAGTTCTCAAAAGTCCTTGTAATTCACCAATAATGGAATTACAGAAGACCAACGGCAAGAATCGATTTAAGTAGGACCTTTGAACAATTAACAACATAGCTGCCCATTGTTGTCTCGTGGTACAGAATCCAGCAACAATACTATTTCAAATTTCCAGCCCTGCAGAATGGTGTACTATTATGGATCTCTGCCAGGCCTATTTCTCTATTTTGTTGCATGAGAAGAATCAATTATTTTTTTTCATTTGTATTTAAAGATAGAGTTTTGGCATGGGGTTGAGTTCCACAAGGGTATACAGAGAGTCCTTCCATCTTTAATCAAATATTGAAAAAGAATATTGAGACTCTGTGGGTATCTTGCAATTCAATTCTTGTACAGTACTTTGATGACCTGCTTGTGGCATCAAGTACACAAGAAGCTTCTAAACAGTACACAACTGCTCTTTTAAATCACCTGGCTAAGAACCGGCACAAGGTGTCCCCAAGTAAACTACAATACTGTCATTTCATTTCATTTCATAATCTTTATTCAGTTCAATTTGACCACAAAAGTACACAAGATAAAATATCTACAAGAACCACAACAATATATACATTTATGCATAATTGAAACAAAATCCTTCTAGCCAGTACATAATAAAAATACATCAAGCAATAAATAATACAATTATGTGTCATAAGATTTTCTTAATTTAACAGCTGCACTAATTAAATTTATAGCAGCAAAAACAAATCTCCGGAGCTGCTGCAGATTGCAGATACCTAAGACCATCCATAAATGACCTAAAGTGCTTGTGCTTTAAAACTGGGCTGTAAGAAAACAAGTTACAAAATAGAATAAAATGCACAGTAGATTGTGGAGAAACATTGTCACATGGGCAACAAGAAAAAAAAGGTTATTCTCGAGCTAGCAATGGGAAAAGCAAAAAGATGATGCACTGCATTAAGCCTTAAGAGTGTCATTTAAAACCTGTGTTGAGGATTGATTAACCAATATAAATCGGGGCTGAAAGCAGAAACATTAAAAATCTGCATAAAACTCAAAACAGACTCCATAATTATGCAGCTTACAATTTGCTCTTCCGCCTTAATGGACAGAAAGCACCTTTTGACTCTTTGGTTTTCTAACAGCTTCATCCAGGGAGTTCTAACGGTAGTTCAAACCAAGACTGTACAAATTATCCTTTGCAATCCTCAAACAAGTAATAGCCTGCACATTGTCTAATCACAACAATCTGCTATCAATTCCTGGGAAAAAACTGCAGTGGGAGTACTCCACACTTTGATCCAGAGTAACAAAGGAACCATGCCTACAGTGTCCTCTAAAAACCCCATTCCCGTTTCAAGGTGGGTAATAGCACTTGCTGTACTTTGTGGCACTGCAAAAAGACAACATAAAACTTGTTCTCCACAACCTGCAACTTCCTTGGTGGAATACAGCCCCAAACAACAGATCCATATACACCTATCAAAAGGCATTTGCCTATATAACTGCAGCATCTCCCTAATTGGCTTGAAGCCTAGCCTCTTAGCAAATCAAAAAATTGAATCACACGCTGCCCCCATTTTTGCTGCTATTTGAACCATCAGCCTCTACAACAAGCCCTTTGCATCTAAAAGGATTCCCAAGTAGCTAAAAAAAGGCACCATCAAAAAAACTTGTTCTCCACAACCTGCAATGTCCTTGGTGGAATACACCCCCAAACACCAGATCCATATACACCTCTCGCAAAGCATTTGTTCCTATATAACTGCAGCATCTCCCTAATTGATTTGAAGTCTAGCCTATTAGCAAATCTAAAAATTTAATCACAATCTGTCCCCATTTTCGCTACTCTTTGAACAATCAGCATCTACCACAAACCCTTTGCATCTAAAAGGATTCCCAAGTAGCTAAAAAAAGGCACCCTCTTAATTGGAACCCCTCCAACTTTAAAACTTTTTGTTTTAATATTTCTGGGCCCACTAGCCAAAACCATTAGAAAGGACTTCTGGTAATTGACTTTGAGCTTTAGATTTATCATAAAGTCATTGAAACCATTTAATAGTTTTTGTAAGCTGTTAGCTGTTAAACCTAATAATACGATGTTGTTTGCATACAATAAAAACAGAACAGCTGCGCACCAACTTGTGGCACATCCTGAGTATATGATTCTAAAAAGGTGCCGAAGGAATTAACATATAACAAAAGCAACAAGCATTTGCAAGGCAGTGGGTCTCGCATTTGCTCGAGTTACAGCTATTAGCATTGTAATCTCCTAACAGGACTTTTCTTGCCACATGAATTTAAAATGAAAAGTAAAACAGTTACACATATGCGAGCCAACGACCTCCATGAGCGCAAAGGAGACACACAAAAGGAAACAGAAGTTTGTTCGCAGTCAAACGTATTGGCAAAAGTGCACTTATCCATGTAACCGGCAAAAGTGGAATTATCCATGTAATAGGGTAGATGTCATGAAAAGCGCTTGACTACGGCCCAGCAGGATTGCGCTGGGTAGGAAATAAAAACATAAAGTAGTCCGGTAATAATAGGCCAATCTGTATACTGCAGGGCGAGTCAGAATAAAAGGGCCAAGGGGGGTGGCCAGCCCAGCTTCCTCCCGCCACTGATGGGCGCAGAGGGGCCGGCTCTTGGCCTGGCCATTTCCCGGACACATCCCGCGTGCATCCCATGCAGCGGAAGCACAGTGCCCAATATATGCGCCTCCGGGCACGGGAAAGTCATTTGTGGCCCCTCCTGCCGCGGGTGGATCTGGGGGAGGTAGTGCACCCCCGGTCTCCTGTTACTGTCAAAAATAAGTCCTGTATTTGGGATATCTCATTGAGAAAGAGATGAAAAACGTGCCACAAAAGAGAATAGAGGCAATTTGGAAGACAAGCCTGCCTGAAGCGCAGACAGAGTCAGAATGTTCCTGGTAATGGTTGGCTACTGTACACAGTGGAAACCAAACTTTTTCCTAGTGGCCAAGCCTTACTGAGACTGGCATGCAAAGATGTAACTGATCCACTTTCATAGGGCAATGATTGCTTGAAAGCATTCCTAGAGCCGAGGGAAAGTCTCTGCTGTGCCCTGGTACTAGGAACGACTGATTACAGTAATATATTTGCAGAGTTTTACAGTGAGAGGGACGACTGTACTCTCTCCCTCTCAGTAATTACTCAGTTGCATGGAGACTGACGAAGACCTTCAGCCACAGGGCTGCCAGACTGCCCTAAACCGGTTGCGGCAGTTGGTGTCAGTATTGACAGACGTGAGATCATAGTGATGGGACATCCTCTTACGTTTATGGTCCCTCACTTTGTCGAAGTTTGCTCACCCATATTAGAACACAGCATTTGACAAACAGCAGACCTAAAAAATACCTGCAGCTGAAAATGTTGTTTTGAAGAGTCATCAAACACTTCATCCAGCTACATTGTTACCATTGTCTGAAAGTGCCTGATAGAGATAACATAACTGCCTGTATGTCATAAATTTATGCACTTAGCCGAAACCAGACATTAAGGATGAACATCTCGATGAGCTTGACTGTGTAATTTTTGAGGGTGGCTCATGTTTATGAGACAATGAGAGAACTTTGAGAAGAGCGTATGCTGTCTGCACAACTCAGGAATTGGTAGAAGCCTCTTTGCTTCGAGGTGTTACCTCTGCACGAGCTGCAGAATTAATTGCTCTTACAAGAGATTGCTGTCTTTAAGCTCAGTCAAGAGTGACTATATTTACAGAGAGTCAACACGGCTTTGGCGTGGTCCATGATTTTGGGTATCTTCCTCTTTCTTCCAAACATCCCTATGGAAAAAGGAATGGCCCAATGGTAGGAAACAATTGAGATTAGGTGTGTCAGTGGAACGTATGCCACAAACCATCATCGAAGAAACATAATCTAGTGATGTGAGCGTAACAGAAGAGGATCAACAGACACCAAGAGACCCAAGAGAGTGAGGGTACCTTGTCGTAGGTGTTCTGCACCTGAATGGACATATTACTCAGAGAATGTGCCAAATGTATCAGGTCAAAACCCTAATAGCCTGAGAGCAGAGACATTTGATCCTCTATGATATGCCACAATAAAACAATATTAATTAAATATAATTTGTCCACCCTGTCCCTGATGATCCCTGTGAGTTTTTCGATGGTGTAGATTCCATACCTTTCCCCACCACATATTTAGTGAGCATGCTTGAGGCTGATTCTACATCTGTGCTATGCTCAGTCTTGCTGCTAAGAGTAGGTGAGAAAAAAGCCACCCTCGCAGACTCCACGTGGTAAAGAGCATATCTGCCCCTGGATCGCCCAGGAGGACCGTCAGTGGGCCACTGGGCAATGAAATACTAATGATGAAGTGTACAGTAAGTACGATCTTGTCCCAAAATGTTTGCACACTCTGGCATGCCAAGCATGTGTATAAGAAAGTGTCCCATTCCCCATATCCCTTCCAATGTAACTCTGAGCCTCCAAACATTTTATGCAAGTGCACTGGTATCAAATACTAATGAGTGAAAATTTTATAATAGTTCTATTTGTAGCTGATACAGATAGAGGACTTGAAAACCCTCTGCCATATTGCTCCCCAAGTCTTGACCTTGATATCTGTGGTCAATTCCCTTTCCCATTGCTTTACAGAGGCATGCTTCCTTGGTGGGGTGAGATTGAGTATGTAGAGATATAGCCACAAATTGCCTTTACAGCTAATATTAGTAAGGTACAAGGATTCTAGGGGTCTCTCTTCCTTTTGCATGGCGAAGCAGGCAGGGAGTCGTCTGGCCCAGTGTTGTGCTTGCCCAATTTTATAAACATCTCGCCTAGACCCACATTGGTTCTCAGGTCCCCATCTTCGTAGAAACCTCTCAGCTTGGGAGATCGACTGCGATCCCAGCAAAAGGAACTGGGGTGGACAGTGCCTGGAGGAAAGTCTGGATTGTGAGCTAGAGTGGTAAGATGGAAGGGATAAGACAGAAACACACATTTCCCATGCACTTCTCACCAGTAAGTTATGAGTGTTGATGTCAATGGGAGAAGTGGGAGGGTATGAGACCAAGCTGGCATAGGGAGCCACAAGAGGCTATCCAGGGGGGCAGAGGAAAAGGATTGTTCAACCTGTACCCAGGGTTTACCATTGAGATCATGGTTGCAACCTAGTGAGGGACGAAGCTGTGCAGCCAGGATGTGAGTCACATTGGGGAATCCCTGTCATCCTACTGCTATGGGCTAGGAAAAAGTTACCATGCCACCCATGGTGATTTGCCTCCCCAGACAAAGCGAAGCATCGTGTTGGGTATCTGTGTCTCCAGCCAGGAGATATCTAGCATGTCCTACCTTGAAAGGGTGGAGAGCAATAGAAGAATATTACCGTCGTACATGGCATTTGTATGTGACAGGACCCCCAAGATACGTAATTGCCAATGTCACCCTTTGGAATCCCTCACTCTGGATCGTCCCCCGGAGGCTATCCTGTGGGTCCGTCACCATTATACCCCAAGATTTAGAAAAGTTAATCTTGAATCTGGATGCCTGAGCAAATAGATTACGTTCCTTGATCAGCACAGGAATGGATGAATTTGGGTCAGTGATGAAGTATAATAAATTGTTCACGAAGAGAGCCTATTTATGCTTTCTGCCATCAATCAGAATACCATGAATTGTAGGATTGCACTGGAGTTTTGCTCCCAAGGGCTCCATGCATAAAGCAAAAATCAGAGGGGACAAGGCATTTCTGGCGTGTCCCCCTGGTGAGGGTTATAATAGGTGAAAATGAGGCATTGATCTTTAGTTTGCTAGCAGGCTTTTGAAAATTGGCTTGTATGAAGGTTTTCATCTTGCGGTCAATATGAGGTTTTTTTCCAAGAACTTCGACAGGTATGCCCAATCCACACTGCCTAATGCATTTTCATCCTCAAGGGAGAAGAATGTCATCTGCTGATGGTGCCACTCCACAGCCTCAGTGAGTGAGTAGTGTCGTAAGCCTGTCTGTTACAAGTAAAGGCTGATTGCTGAGGCGCTTTAAGAGCCAGCCAAATGTGGGGAAGCCGTGCCATGGATGTGAACAGTTCAATGTCGCAATTCAAGAGCACAACTGGGCGGTAAGAGGAACAGCCTGTTGGGGATATGTTGGACTTCAAGAGCAATGTAAGATGGGATTTTAACATCACGTTGGAAACTATTCCCGGTGTTAAAAAATAGTTGAATACCTTTGCCAGAGATTCAACCAGTATGGAAGAGTAGGCATTATAAAAAGTGTCTGGAAGCCCATTAGGGCCAAGGGCCGTGAGGGTAGGGAGATGACTAATTGTCACCCTAACCTCGTCTGAGCTAATATCATCCTCTAAGAGACCTAAATCCTCCTCCCTAGCGGGGGGGTTATAATCTCGGAGGTAGCCATCCCGATGGTGCCTGTCAAGGTTTGGGGCTTGGTAAAGAGCAGAATAGTAGTCATGGAATACAGAGGTAATATCTGTGATCTCTTGGTGGTGTCCACTGTCCCCATCCTGGATTTCCTTAATGTAGTTATGTGTTGAGGGTATGCGTATTTTGTGGACCAAGAGACGATCAGCCTTGTCTCCATGTTCGTAATTGGTTTGACCAACGTATAAGAGTTTATTGGCTGCCTCCTTAATTAATAAGTGTTCTCGAGGTGACAAAGTTTTATGAGAGCCCTCTGTTTTACATCTAGACTCAGCTACTTGCCGGTGTCATTCTCTGTAAAGTAGTGTTCGATTGTATCTTTAATCTGATCTCGGAGAGTTGGATCGCAGAATACTATCTTGTTGAGGGGGGTTGCGGGTCAGCAGGGCTCATATCCAGCCTCACCAAGGCATGATCCAAGAGGACTGTGACGTCAATCTTGATGTCAAGTAGTGGGGGAAGCAGGAACTGAGAGACTAGAAAGTAATTGTTACGCAAATATGTTTTGTGAACTTTAGAGTAGAATGTGTAGTCATGTTTGTGTGGGTGGTGGTGGTGGCCAAGCATCAACCAGGGAAAGGTCAAGCAGGCCTTGGGTCAAGGCCAGAGGAACAAGGGGTTCACCTAGCTGGGGATTTGAATGGTCGCACCCCAGATCAAGAGAGGGGTTAAGATCTCTGCATAGGAATATATATCCTCTTGCGAAAAAGGAAATCCTCTGAAAGAGGTTGGAGTAAAAGTTCTCCCTCTCACAATTAGGCACATAAATGGAAACAATAGTTATGGGAGTTGTACCCACCCTGTGCTGCATACCCACCTAGTAGTCCTCCCAGTCTCAATATGTACTGTCTGTATTATCACTCCCTAAGTTAGTGGTTGTAAGATTAGTGGAATTGGGTAGCATACCAATGAGAGCACAGGAACTTAGTGTCAGCTCAGAGCAGGAGTGTCTCTTGTAGTATTGTGACATCTCCCTCATTCTATCGTAACCAGTTTGTCAGCGCTCTACGTTTAAGTGGGGTATTGAGACCCTGCACATTAAAGGCACTGATGTGTAAGGTCGTCATGGCTAGGTGTGTGGATGGTCCCCATCATCTTGGAATTAAAACGGGATAGCATGAGCCGCCCTCCTGTCATGCCAAGATGTACCACATGAGTTGGCCGAAGAGTGAAAAAAAAAAATTAAACAATGACAAGAAACAAAACATGGATGTATGAACTAAATGGGTTGCCTCACCCGGTCGCTGCAAAGAGCTTGGTCCGGCTGCAGCTCCCAACAAATGAAGAGTGTATCCAAAAGGTGATGGGCAGGCTCCTAAAGAACCATGATGCCTCCCCTCCCCCACTCACTTACTCACAGTCAGAGTCTAATTAGATTAATCAAAGTGCGACCGGAAACAAATTGCCTGTTGCTGATGTGTGGCTGTGTGGCTGTGACCCCAGAGCTGCGGAAGGAACTCAAGCTGGACTGTTATCATCAAAAGAAGCCCGTCTGTGTTCTTTTTCAGCATAAAGTCTCTGTTTGCACCCTTTCTTTTTCGTTGACCGTGTGGCCTGAAATTGGCAACCACCACCTCGGTCTCCCAGTGCCATGGTGGAGGCAAAGAGGGAATCCCCACCAGTAAGGAATCTTATAAGTCTGTAGATGTAGGGTGACATCCCTGAACTCCGTGCGACGAGCCAGCCTGTGGACAGAGGTGTCCTAGTAGATGGAGGTGTTGTCCCCTCGAAACACAATTGGTTCCAGTTGTCCAGCTGTCTGCATCAACTGCTCTTTCACTAGTGGACTCTAGCGAGAGTGTCTGAAGGTAAATTATTCTGTTGCTGGAACACCAAAAACACTCTATGAGCACAGTCTAGGAGTACCAGTTGATCCCCTGGCAGATGCAAAAGATGAGCGAAGAGGGCCTTGATGTGCCTCAAGATCAGCCGGAGAGCCAGACTTGGCAATGCCCGATAAGCACATTGCTTCACTGTGAGCAATTTTTGAGGCCGTCAATCTTATCTTGGAGTATTTCTTGACTTCTTTCTAACTTCTCTATGGATTTCATACGATCAATATTGTCTATTGTGTGATCTGCAACCGTGGATTCAAAAGTATTCAGGTGCAGAGATTGATCAAGGTTAGAGATGGCCATGGTATAGTGCTGTCAGAGCAACGTGATATTCTTGCAAAACTCGACAATCAGGAGCTGCATATCTTCCTTAGTTGCAGGGGTCCAAGAGTTGAGGCCCTCCTCCAAACCTAGAACCGATGTTGAGGCCCCCCATGTGAACAGGGGGGCTTGACTTTCTGAAGCATATCTTTGATGGAGGAGGAGTGGGATGTCTTAGTTCTCTTTGCTTTCATGATCAGAGGAGGTGGGTGTCATCACAGTAGGGCCTCTGGGATTAGCGCCACACTGGCAGTCCTGTGGTATGTTGGCACTCTGTAATGCTGTGCTAAGTCTCTGGACCACTCCACCACTCGCCAGGCTGCACAACGGGGAAGGAATCAACTCTCTCAGTGGCCCAGGTAGCAGAGAGGGTGCAATGGGGAGGATGAGCCAGGCCTGAACAGGGCTCACAGCAAAGGGAGGAGGGTGTGTGGGGTCCCTGTCAGTTGCTCCCCTAATTCTCCCTTCTCCACGCTGGCAGGTAGATCCCAGAGGTAGCCTCCCAGATAACAGTCTCAACCTCTCACTGCCCTTGCGCTCCCATTACCTGGAAGAGTGGGGCCCTTCAGCAGAGCAAGTTGGGTCACTTAGTACCCCTTTGCACCCTGCAGCCTCACAAATTGCTGTCTGTTAGCAGTGGGGATTTGCCTTAGAATCGTCACATCAGGGGTGCCAGCGCAGGGCTGCAAAAGTCCCCAAGCCCAGACTAGTCTCAGCGGAGACCGGGTTGATGCCTCCCCACTTCAGAGGCTCTGCAGGAGACTGTCAGGGCATAGGGTGGTGAGCTTGCTAGGCCCGGGGCACCCCAGGGTCTTCAGCGTCACTAGGTGTAGGAAAGTACCATCTTGCCTGGCATGTTACCCCCATATTTCACTGTATATATGTTGTTTTAGTTGTATGTGTCACTGGGACCCTGCCAGCCAGGGCCCCAGTGCTCATAAGTGTGCCCTGTATGTGTTACCTGTGTTATGACTAACTGTCTCACTGAGGCTCTGCTAATCAGAACCTCAGTGGTTATGCTCTCTCATTTCTTTCCAAATTGTCACTAACAGGCTAGTGACCAATTTTACCAATTTACATTGGCATACTGGAACACCCTTATAATTCCCTAGTATATGGTACTGAGGTACCCAGGGTATTGGGGTTCCAGGAGATCCCTATGGGCTGCAGCATTTCTTTTGCCATCCATAGGGAGCTCTGACAATTCTTACACAGGCCTGCCACTGCAGCCTGAGTGAAGTAATGTCCACGTTATTTCACAGCCATTTTACACTGCACTTAAGTAACTTATAAGTCACCTATATGTCTAACCTTTACCTGGTAAAGGTTGGGTGCTAAGTTACTTAGTGTGTGGGCACCCTGGCTCTAGCCAAGGTGCCCCCACACTGTTCAGGGCCAATTCCCCGGACTTTGTGAGTGCGGGGACACCATTACACGCGCGCACTATACATAGGTCACTACCTATGTATAGCTTCACAATGGTAACTCCGAATATGGCCATGTAACATGTCTAAGATCATGGAATTGCCCCACCAATGCCATCCTGGTATTGGGGAGACAATCCCATGATTCTCCGGGTCTCTAGCACAGACCCGGGTACTGCCAAACTGCCTTTCCCGGGGTTTCACTGCAGCTGCTGCTGCTGCCAACCCCTCAGACAGGTTTCTGCCCTCCTGGGGTCCAGCCAGGCTTGGCCCAGGAAGGCAGAACAAAGGACTTCCTCAGAGAGAGGGTGTTACACCCTCTCCCTTTGGAATAAGGTGTCAGGGCTGGGGAGGAGTAGCCTCCCCCAGCCTCTGGAAATGCTTTGATGGGCACAGATGGTGCCCATCTCTGCATAAGCCAGTCTACACCGGTTCAGGGATCCCTCAGCCCTGCTCTGGCGTGAAACTGGACAAAGGAAAGGGGAGTGACCACTCCCCTGACCTGCACCTCCCCTGGGAGGTGCCCAGAGCTCCTCTAGTGTGCTCCAGACCTCTGCCATCTTGGAAACAGAGGTGCTGCTGGCACACTGGACTGCTCTGAGTGGCCAGGGCCAGCAGGTGACGTCAGAGACTCCTTCTGATAAGCTCCTTCAGGTGTTGCTAGCCTATCCTCTCTCCTACGTAGCCAAACCTCCTTTTCTGGCTATTTAGGGTCTCTGCTTTGGGGAATTCCTTAGATAACGAATGCAAGAGCTCATCAGAGTTCCTCTGCATCTCTCTCTTCACCTTCTGCCAAGGAATCGACTGCTGACCGCGCTGGAAGCCTGCAAAACTGCAACAAAGTAGCAAAGACGACTACTGCGACACTGTAACGCTGATCCTGCCGCCTTCGCGACTGTTTTACTGGTGGTGCATGCTGTGGGGGTAGTCTGCCTCCTCTCTTCACTAGAAGCTCTGAAGAAATCTCCCGTGGGTCGACGGAATCTTCCCCCTGCAACCGCAGGCACCAAAGAACTGCCTCACTGGTCCTCTGGGTCTCCTCTCAGCACAACGAGCGAGGTCCTTTGAACTCAGCAACTCTGTCCAAGTGACTCCCACAGTCCAGTGACTCTTCAGTCCAAGTTTGGTGGAGGTAAGTCCTTGCCTCCCCACACTAGACTGCATTGCTGGGAACCGTGTGTTTTGCAGCTACTCCGGCTCCTGTGCACTCACCGAGGATTTCCTTCGTGCACAGCCAAGCCTGGGTCCCGGCACTCTAACCTGCATAACACGACCTCCTGAGTTGTCCTCCGGCGGCGTGGGACTCTCTTGTGCAACTTCGGGTGAGCACCAATTCACTCCACTTCGTAGTGCCTGTTCCGGCACTTCTGCGGGTGTGGCTTGCTTCTGAGTGGGCTCCTTCTCTTGCTGGGCGACCCCTCTGTCTCCTCACGCAATTGGCGACATCCTGGTCCCTCCTGGGCCACAGCAGCATCCAAAAACCCTAACCGCGACCCTTGCAGCTAGCAAAGCTTGTTTGCGGTCTTTCTGCACGAAAACACTTCTGCACGACTTTTCACGACATGGGACATCCATCCTCCAAAGGGGAAGTTTCTAGCCCTTGTCGTTCCTGCAGAATCCTCAGCTTCTACCATCCGGTGGCAGCTTCTTTGCACCAACAGCTGGCATTTCCTGGGCATCTGCCCCCTCCCAACTTCATCGTGACTCTTGTACTTGGTCCCCTTGTTCCACAGGTACTCTCGTCAGGAAATCCATCGTTGTTGCATTGCTGGTGTTGTTGTTTCTGGCAGAATTCCCCTATCACGACTTCTGTGCTCTTTGGGGAACTTAGGTGCACTTTGCACCCACTTTTCAGGGTCTTGGGGTGGGCAATTTTTCTAACCCTCACTGTTTTCTTACAGTCCCAGCGACCCTCTACGAGGTCACATAGGTTTGGGGTCCATTCGTGGTTCGCATTCCACTTCTAGATTATATGGTTTGTGTTGCCCCTAGCCCTATGTGCCCCCATTGCATTCTATTGTGACTATACATTGTTTGCACTGTTTTCTATTGCTATTACTGCATATTTTGGTATTGTGTACATATATCTTGTGTATATTTGCTATCCTCATACTGAGGGTACTCACTGAGATACTTTTGGCATATTGTCATAAAAATAAAGTACCTTTATTTTTAGTATATCTGTGTATTGTGTTTTCTTATGATATTGTGCATATGACACTAGTGGTACTGTAGGAGCTTCACTTGTCTCCTAGTTCAGCCTAAGCTGCTTTGCTAAGCTACCTTTTCTATCAGCCTAAGCTGCTAGACACCCCTCTACACTAATAAGGGATACCTGGGCCTGGTGCAAGGTGTAAGTACCCCTTGGTACTCACTACAAGCCAGTCCAGCCTCCTACACTAGGCCACTGGCTCCCTTGACCCAGTGCATGTGGAAAACTCACCATGCTTTACTGTTGTTGCAGGCCCAGCAACCCGCACTCGATGGAGTCAACAAAGGCAGTGCCTGCTGTGTGCAGGGGCCCTTGTAGAGGCTCTTCCTCTCAGAGGCCTCTTGGGTAGGGGGGCTGCTGCACTGCTCTGTACTTGCTCACGGCAGCCCAGGAACCAAATAAATTACTCACCCCAGTGAGTACGCTTTCTGCGGTGTCTGGGCAATGCCCCTTTCATCTTGCTCCGGGTGCTCCGGGTCTTCACGTATGGAGGACATGGGGCAGTGGCTCCAGGTCATTCAGCAACGTGGTCCCAAGATGGCTGCTGCACCCGTGGTCACCACTCGGAGATGGCGATTCCCCCACAAAATAGATCCTAATGGCCCTCAAGGGGCCTGCCAACACTGCTCCCCCACTGCAGGCACCCAGGGGCCACCATCAGAGGCATTTCCGTTGATGATGTGGGAAAATGAGGGATCTCATGTGGAGCTTAGGAGAGATGTGCTGTGTCTGGTCTCCTCCATGGCCACACCCCGAGCTGTACAAATATTAATAGTGGAAGAGGCAGTTATTCCTGGAGTTTACTTTGTGTGTGAACAAGATCCTATTTTCACTTACCTCCTGATTGGGAGGGTGTTTGTTATTTGACTTTGTTCTTTCCAAAAATGTATCATATAAATAGCCTGGATGCTTTAACAATGGCATGTACCCACAGAGAGATCATAGTACTAATGACAGGACACAACTACTCAGAGACATCTTTGGAGAAATTATACCATCAATAGGAGTAGTTTTAAATTCTGTGAAGATTAGAAAGTTGTCAACTGTAGAAGATAAGGTGGCTATTAGTACATCTTGTGCTTTGCTGGCAGTTAATAGAATTAATGCAAGTTCGATTAGCTTTAGATATATTATTAGCTGCAAAAGGCAAAGTCTGCAAAATGCTGGAAGCTCAACATTGCTGCTCATATATCCCTGACGAGTTGAGGAAAGATAGAAGAAGTTGCAAAGAACATTTCTGATCTGAAACCTGAATTAGAACCCTCAAAAACCACTAGTGTATTAAGGAGTTTAGGCAAAGGAACTTCTGTCATTGGCAACTGGTTTGCAACAGTGGTTGGAGGACTTTTTAGAGTATTATTGAGAGCTGTATTAATCAGGTGTACCTCCTTGATATGCTTATATGTGTTGTATAAAGGATTTAGATAACAAGGAAGAAGAGTAAAGAAAGAGAAAGACCAATTTGAGAAGAAAAACAATTGGAAGAGAGAAAGAATAGAAAATACAAGGAGTTGAAGGAAATTGGTAACCTGAGAAATAAAAAGAATAACTCAGCAC
The DNA here is from genome assembly GCF_031143425.1 of Pleurodeles waltl. Classification (NCBI taxonomy): domain Eukaryota; kingdom Metazoa; phylum Chordata; class Amphibia; order Caudata; family Salamandridae; genus Pleurodeles; species Pleurodeles waltl. The sequence continues at coordinate 1,458,089,828 of NC_090445.1, read as the reverse complement.
TCTAAAGATTAATTTTGAAAGAAAAATGATGATGGGTATTCAACTGTCAGAGGTGGAAAATGCAGACATTAATTTATTTTGCTAACAATTTTTTTTATTTTTTTTATAATGTGCTAAGCCTATGTTTAAGCAGCACATATACTAAACAAAAATGTGTCTTAGGTAATCATACTTAAATATTATGGCCCTCATTACAACCCTGGTGATCGGTGATATAGTGGCAGTAATAGTGCCAACAGGCCGGCGGTAATAAATATGAAATTATGACCACAGTGGCAATGTTCCCTCTATTTTTTTTCCACTTTGTGCGGCAGTGTAAGGTCTATGTGTGCTGCAGCCAAGGATACGTGCGCCAAGAAATTGACCATTCACGCGAGCGCAGAGCATAACTACCAAGATGATTGGCATTTGCCTCTCCATAGCTTGGTTTTACCACTAAAGCAAAAAAGGCAGGGCATTAGAAGTTAAAAAGAATAAAATAGTGTCTCATTCACATCAGGAGCAGCGGAGGGGCACAGATTAAGGTGAATCAATCAGTGCTTGGTGCCTGCTCCACACAGAGGAACGGAAATGATGCTTGGCTTCCAGTGACAAATTACAAGACTGTAGAGAAGAGTGCCACGCAAGCCAACAAATAGTAAGTGACAGGCAGGCTCCAAGCTCTTTACTGTACACAACAGAGTCTCCAAAGCAAGGCGCAGGTGGTAGCACATGCACTCACAGCAAGCAATAGAAAGGTGACAAGAACGGCCTTCCACAGCGCATCTTTATGAGGCTCAAGCATTTACTGTGAGTAAAAGACACATATCGGAAAGACGGAGGAAGAGAAAACCAAAAAAGCGTCACAATGGGAGAAAACAGAAAGCTGGAAGATTGAGCTGAAGGGCCAGGGACTGGCTTTAAATGGATTGAGGCCCGAGGTGGCTTCAGTATTATGCTGCCTTAGTATTCCGTGTTTGCACTTTTAATTGCAGCAGCCCATGTTTAAAAAGAGGTTTTTGGGCATCAGCAAGTTTTTTTTATTTAAAAATTACGCACTGGAGAGAACACAATGCCCTCAGTGACAAAATAAACATTTTATCTAGCAAGCAATCACCCCAGCCAGCCAGCCAGCCTTGCTGATAAGCATGATTTATTGCCCTGAATGCAGCCCAGTGTCCTTCAGCCAGACAAAGCTAATTAAACTCTGTGACCTGCGAGGTTTGCAAACATGTGTGCGTGGTGAGAAAATACATTGTGCGTGCGGGCACACGTGCGCACCTTCAAGGGAACATTGCACGGCGATAACCACTGAGACAGACTGCCACTTTAACACACCGACCCCCAAGACGAAAGCAACATGCACAACGGCGGTAACCGCCTACATCCAGGCGGAAGACAATGTTCCGCTTACCGTATTATGATAGTCCAATCCGCCACCTTTTCAGGGGCGGTACCAACAACATCAAAAGCCTGGCAGAAACACTGCACAGAAGGGAAAAGACGCACCTCTAGAGACTCAAGTAAGAATCACGCCGCCATGGATAACGAGTTGCATGTGTTCCACATGCTCTTCTACGTTTTGCTCCTCTACGAACACCAACGCCGGTGAAGACGACCACGGTGAGTACTGCCGCTTAGCACACAGGGGAGGGGAGGAGGAAAAAGAGAGGGACACACACATGCAACATGCAACACCCCCTCCCCCAACACCATACACACAAGCAGATGCAGGAACATCACATATTCAATTCATCCCATACCCCTCAGGAAGAAGGCAAGGACAAAAGGAACTGATTAAAGTGCGTGTAGTAAGATAAAATAGTATAAATACGTGCATCCAAATCAACAAGCATATACATATTTACAAATGTAGGGACACTGCCCAGTCCTAAATGCCCGTGGGCCACAGGGCCACATCACAAAGACCAAGGCCCCACCTCACTCCTGCAACAACACGGAGAGAACACTGCAGGGGCATCAGGTCGAAAATAGCCGGGCCCCTCAGGGGGACGGGGAATGGGGGCACCTCAACCAGAAGATGGTACAATGCCACTGGTCCTGGAGGAGGCAACATGGCCTGTGCTCTGTCCTGGGGAGTGCAAGGCCACAGAATCTCAAGTGGGTGACTTGCCCACTGCTTCTGGAGGGGACAACATGCTCTGTGCTTGGTCCTGGGGAGTGATAGGTCACAGTCTCTCAAGTGGGTGACTTGCCCACTGCTTCAGGAGGGGGCAACATGCCCTTTGCTTGGTCCTGGGGAGTGATAGGCCACAGTCTCTCAAGATGGTGATATGCCCTGTGCTTGGTCCTGGGGAGTGATAGGCCACAGTCTCTCAAGTGGATGGCTTCTCCACTGGTTCTGGAGGGGGCATTGTGCCCAGTGAGTTTCATCCTGTGGAGGATGTGGTGAGTGGATGGCTTCTCCACTGGCTCTGGAGGGGACATTATGCCCAGTGAGCTCAATCCTGGGGAGGATGGGGTGAGTGGATGGCTTCTCCACTGGTTCTGGAGGGGGCTAAGTGCTCAGTGAGCTTCATCCTGGGAAGGATGGGGTGAGTGGATGGCTTCTCCACTGGTTCTAGAGGGGGGCATTGGGCCCAGTGATGCTGATCTTAGGGAGTGCAAGGTCACAGTCTCTCACCTGAGTGTCAGACCCACAGGATTTGCAGGGGCCAGGCCGCATAACAGCCCATGGACGCAGTACTACACACTGTCTACCGGTAGTGACGGCTGCTCAGTGGTGGCAGTGGTGCTGCTATTGGCGGTGCTGGGAGTGGTGGGGGGAAGCTCCAGCCCATCCCCTGCAGCCTCAGATGGCTGCCTACTGGGGCTGCTTCTGCTGGTGGCAGTGCTGGTGGCAGTGGTGGGGGAGGCTCCAGCCCATCCCCTGCAGCCTCAGATGGCTGGCCACCGGGGCTGCTGCTGCTGGTGGCACTGCTGGTGGCGGTGCTGGCAGTGGTGGGGGAAGGCTCCAGCCCATCCCCTGCAGCCTCGGATGGCTGCACCACCATGGTTGGTGGTGTGGGCTCTGACTGAGTCCCAGCATCAAGCCTCTTGTTCTTTCTGCCTGCTAGTGCAGGCCTCTTGCCCTTCCTGCCAGTAGCTGGTGGTGGTATCTTTCCCCTTCCATTCAGCAGCTGGGGTGGCACCTTTCCCTTCTGTTCAGCAGCTGGGGGTGGCACCTTTCCCTTCCGTTCAGCAGCTGGGGTTGGCACCTTTCCCTTCCTTGCAGCAGCTGGGGGTAGCTCCTTGCCCTTCCGTCCTACAGCTGGGCTGCCTCCTTGCCCTTCCTTGACACACTTGGGGTTGGCACCCTGTCCGTCTGGCTGGCTGGTGGCCGGTATCCTTTCCCACCTGGAGTAGTTGGAGACACTACTGTGCCCGTGGACTGGGTGGCTGAGGTGCTTGGCTGGGTTTTGACCACCCTGGCCTGACATGAGGGATGGGGGGGGCTAGGGAAGAGGTCAATGTTGGTGAGGAAAAGCTTCTTAGGGACATTGGGGCGGGAAGAGGGAGATGGTTTGGGAGTGGAGGAAGAGGGAGTGGTGGTAGGAGGTGTCAGTCTGCTGTGTTTGGTTGCAGGTGCATGGGCTGGATGCAATTGTGAGGTGGATGGCTGTTGGGTGTCTGAGTGCTTGCATTTGTGTACTTTGGGAGGAGGGGGCACAGACACAGTGGGAGATGACACAGGGGACGTGTGCATGGATGTGGGGGTGGTGACTGCCAGTGAGAGGTGTATACTGATAGGTGTGCTGGTGATGGTGGTAATGGATGAGGATGTAGTGCATGCAAGTGTGAGAGTAGACACAACTGGGAGGGAGGTGGACGAAGAGGAGGAGGGGGACACAGTGGAGGCAGTGGATGTTGGTATGTCTGATTCTGGATTTTGTTTGTGTGAGTGCCTGTGGGATGAAGTGTGGTGCTTGTGTTTGCCATGTCCACTCTTGTGTGTTGTCCTGGGTGCCTGCTCATCTGACTGTGTGCTTGGGATAGGTTGGGTTTGAGGGGAATGGGATTGGGAAGAGGAAGTTGGAGGGGGGAGGGTGGAAACAGGGACAATGGCTGCCATCAGAGCGGAGGCCAGAGCCTGGATTGATCTCTGTTGGGCCTCCAAGCCAGTGTGAATGCCCTCCAAGAATGCATTTGTCTGCTGCATTTGGGCTGCCAGCCCCTGGATGGCATTCACAATGGTTGACTGCTCAACAGAGATTGATCGCAGGAGGTCAATAGCCTCCTCACTCAGGGCAGCAGGGCTAACTGGGGCAGGGCCTGAGGTGCCTGGGGCGAAGGCTATGCCAACCCTCCTGGGTGAGCGGGCACGGGAAACTCGCTGAGGGGTTGCTGGGAGGGCGGTGCTGGTACGTGGGTGGCGGCTGTACCTGTAGCTGGGGTGGGTACAGAGGTGTCCGCCACCACCAGGGAGATCCCATCGGAGGAGGTATCTGTGTCCTAACTGTCCCCTCCTGTGGTGCTCCCCTTGCCCTCCATCCCACTGGTGCCCTCACTGTCGGTGGATTCGGCCTCCTGGGTCCTGTGGGATGCAGCTCCCTCCGTTGCAGGTGCCTCTGCTCCTCCGCCAGATGATGCTAATGCACATAAGGACAGGGTGACAAAACAAAAAGGGGGGGGAACAGACAAGGGATACACTTGGTCAATGGTGGCAACAACACCACAGTTGGCATACACAACACACTCACACACAAGGAACAGCCTAACGCATTAGACAATGCACTACCAGTCACAATGCTAGTCACCAGCCCATGGATAGGGACACCTAACGCAAATAGCAGCATACCTGAGACCCACAGACCCCTGCCCAGTAGTGGATGCCTACTAGCTTGGTTGGCATACTTTGACATCAGAACCCTGCCCAACATGGGACGTACTCTGCAATGCCAGGCCTGGGCTAGGGGACCACAGGGCCCACACACCCCCACCCAGATACCACCCCACCCGGATACCAACTAACCAGGTGTACGTTGTATATTAGGGCACTGTACTCACCCCCTTGTGTCTGGCGTGATGCCCCCAAGCACCCATCTAGCTCTGGATAGGCCACCACCAGTATGCAGGCCATCAGGGGGGTCAGGGTTTGATGGGCACCCCTTCCCTGTTGGCAGGCCATCCCCAGCTGGGCCTCCGCCGTCTTCTGTGCCCAGCGTCTCAGGTCCTCCCACCGTTTGCGACAGTGGGTGCTCCGCCTGCTGTAGACCCCCAGGGTCCGCACATCCTTGGCGATGGCACACCATATACCCTTCTTTTGATGGGCGCTGACCTGCAGGGAAATGGACACAGGGAAAGGTATTAGTTTGACCGCCCTGCCTGTTACACTCATGGCCCACCATGCCCCTTCGCAACCCCATTAGCACACACATGGTCCACCATACATGCTGTATGCTGCCCTGGGCCCATCCACCAACCCCCCCCCACATGAGGCCTTCACACACAGCACTCCTTTCCCCAGTAACACGAGCCATGGTCTGCTCCAGACACAGGTTACAGCAGCACATGCAGTGTAGGTCCTCTCCTGTTGAATGTCAGGTAGCAAGTGAGGAATCAGATAGAAAATGGCAGTCACATCCGCGGCGTTGCGTACCGTCACAGCCGGCGTACATCACCATTGGCCACTGTACCCCAGAGGGCCCAATGTTAACCAATGAGGAGTTGCACGGCAGTTCTCGACCGCCTCCCGCAACGGTGCACAATGTCAGCGGAATTACCTCATTTCCAACTGTCCCTCCAGACAGGACAGGCAGACGCCATTTTGGGGGGTGCAAGGCCATGGTTCCTATCCTAACTGTGTCACAGTACAGAAATGCACCATTTGGACATCTACAACAAAATACAGTTACAATCACAACATGCATTGAACTGTAGTGTTTGGAATGTAGCGATAATGACCAGCTGCTTACTCTTTTGGCCCATAGATTGCAACCGGATGAATAGGAGATGGAGACATCCCCCCGTGTACAGACCCCTGGTGGACTTGGCAACAATGGAGGACAGGCACATTATCCTCACCTATAGACTGGACAGGGCCACAATCACTGAGCTGAGTGGGCATAGCAGCAGGAATGTCACAGCCAATGTTCTCAATAGTACTGACCAGAGTGTTGTCTGCCCTAATTAAACACATGTGTAGCTACATCGTTTCACCCAGGTGGAGGATTTGGCCACAGTGAAAGCAGACTTCTATGCAATGGGTCATACCCCCAACATTATTGAGGCTATTGATGGAACACATATTGCATTCCCCTACCCCCCGGCAAAATGAACAGGTGTTCAGAAATCAAAAGAGTTTTCACGCCATGAATGTGCAGATGGTGTGCCTGGTGGACCAGTACATCTCCCACGTAAATGCAAGGTATCCTGGTCTGTGCATGATGCCCTTATCCTGAGGAATAGCATCATCCCAAATGTGATGTGCCAACTCTAGAGGAACAGGGTGTGGCTAAAAGGTGAGCCCTGGTTCCCACCCAGTGGATGTTGGTGTATGGGTATGTTGTGGGCCCTAAGGGTTAGTGTGTGGCTAACAATTATTCCACGATATTTTGCAGGTGACTCTAGTTACCCCAACCTCTCATGGCATCTGACCCCTGTGAGGAATGCCAGGACAAGGGCAGAGAAACTTTACAATGAGGCACATGGGCGAACAAGAAGGATTATAGAGAGGACCTTTGGCCTCCTGAAGGCCAGGTTTCGTTGCCTCCATCTAACAGGTGGAGCCCTTTGCTACTCACCCGAGAAGGTCTGCCATATCATCATGGCATGCTGTATGTTGCACAACCTTGCCTTGCGTCACCAGGTGCCTTTTCTGCAGGAGGAGGAGGCTGGAGATGGCCGTGTGGCAGCACTGGACCCTGTGGACAGTGAAGATGAGGAGGCAGAGGATGAGGATGACGACAACAGAAGTGCAATTATTCGTCAATACTTCCAATGAGACACAGTGTTGTTACACATATAATTGACAGTATGATGTGTGACATTGTCACTGGCAGGTTGTGTATTCCTACTTCTATGCTCACTCACTGTACCCTTTGGCATCTATTTTTGCAGATATTGGTACCCCGCTATTGATCCTGGTGTGTTCAGTGCAGCCAACTACAGGTCTTTTCAATGTAAACATTACTGTACAGTTGAATTGCAATGTTTGATCCTTTGTTAAACATCTGACGTATGCCATACTTGGATTTTATCAAAGTGTGTTTATTGCAGTGCTCCAAAGAAGAGGAGGAAGTGCAATGGGCTGGGGTGATGATGGAGGAAAATACAGGGTAGAGTCCAGTCTATTTGTATCACAGGTGCATTGTCCAAGGGGTCATAGTAAGTGGAGCAATGGCAGTTCAAGGTGGACAGGGTGACAGGGTGGGACACAAGAGTGACAATCAGATCAGTCTCATTTCCTTGGGGGGGGTCTTGGTAATAGCCTCTGCTTCTGCCTGGATCGCAGGGAACGTTTGCGGGGTGGTTCTCCTTCTGCAGGGGGAAGGGTGCTGGTGACCTGTTGTTCCTGTGGCGGGGCCTTCTGTCCACTAACGGCAGCGGAGGTGGAGGGCTATTTGGTGGTTTGGCTAGTGTCAGGGGCCCGGTGGTGTGCCACTGCCGCTCTCATACTGTTGGCCAGGTCTGCCAGCACCCCTGCAATGGAGACCAGGGTGGTGTGGATGGCCTTCAAATCCTTCCTAATCCCCAGGTACTGTCCCTCCTGCAGCTGCATGTTCTCCTGCAACTTGTCCAGTATGTAGCCTAGCGTATCCTGGGAATATTGGTATGCTCCCAGGATCGCAGCGAGTGCCTCCTGGAGAGTCGGTTCCCCGGGCCTGTCCTCCCCCTTTCGCACAGCAGTCCTCCCAGCTTCCCTGTTGTCCTGTGCCTCTGTCTGTCCCCTGACAGTGTACCCACTGCCACTGACCCCAGGTCCCTGATTGTCTTGGGTTTGTGGGATGGCCTGGGGTCCCTGTAGTGGTGGACACACTGCTGACTGACGTGTCCTGGGGACAGATGTATGGGCCTGCTGGGTGGGTGCTGTGGTGGTGTTTCCTGAGGGGGAGGCTCTGTGGTGGTGTGAGACTGTGCCTGGGTAACCGACTATCTGGATATCCTTGATGGGCCAGGTTAGTCAGCCAGATCCAGGCGACCAGAGCTGCTGTCATCACCGTGGGCCTCTTCTGTTGGGGGGACTGGATGTTGCTGGCACCTCTTTGCTGGTGACATTGGGTGGGCTACGTGTGGGGATGTAAATGCAGTGTTATTGTTTCTGCGTGTGACATATTGTGCATGGGTGTGTTGCCCTCTATGGTTGTTATTGCCCTGGCAGCTTTACCTTGTGTGAGTTGTTATTTGGTGGGCTAGGTGATTATCTCTAGTGTGCATGCTTTGGTGATAGGTGTCCATGCAGGTCTGTGAGGGGTGTCCATGCATTGGTGTTGCATACAGGGCTTGGTTTTGGGATGAGTGGGTTGTGTTGTGGGGTATGTGGGGGGTGGTGGAGTGATGGGAGTGAGGTTAAGTGTGGGGGTGTGTGATGGCATGCAGGTCGGGGTGATAGTAATATAGATTTGACTTACCAGAGTCCAGTCCTCCTTCTAGTCCGGCCAGGCCCTCAGCATGCATGATTGCAAAGACTTGCTCCTCCCATGTTGTAAGTTGTGGTGGAGGAGGTGGGGGTCCACCGCCAGTCCTCTGTACTGCGAGCTGGTGTCTTGCTGCAATGGAACATACCCTTCCCCGGAGGCGGTTCCACCTGTTCCTGATGTCATCCCTTGTTCTTGGGTGTGGTCCCACAGCGTTGACCCTGTCCACGATTCTCCGCCATAGCTCCAACTTCCTAGCAATGGATATCTGCTGCACCTGTGATCCAAATAGCTGTGGCTCTACCAGGATGATTTCCTCCACCATGACTCTTAGCTCCTCGTAAGAGAACATGGGGTGTCGTAGTGGTGCCATGAGTGTGGTGTGGGTTGTATGGGTGAGAGTGTGTAGGGTGATGTGTTGGGGTGTGTTGTGAGGTGTGTGTGTGGTATACAGGTGATGGTGGTATGTGGTTCTGGTTGTGTGGGTGGTCTTGCTGTCTCTCTCTCTCTGTTGGCAATGGTTTGTATTCGTAATGGGTTGTGGGTAATGTGTGTGTGTGTTTTATAGTGGGGTGGGTGTGAGGGTGTGGTGTGTGTATGGGTGTCAGGTGTGTGTAGTTTGAATTGTCCAATGTGGTGTTGTTTTGTTTGTGTGTGTGAATTGTGAGCGCCATTGAATGTTCGCTGCAGTGATTTGTGGTTCATAATGTTGTGGGCGTAGTTCTGTTGGTGTAACAGTGTGGGTTTTGTTACCGCCAGTTTATCACTGGCCTTTGGGCTGGCGGAATAGTGATGGATTGGTATGTGTGTGTCATAATATGGTTGGCGGCTATCCGTCTTGGCGGTGTTATGTTGGCAGCAGTCGGCATGGCAGTAAGTGGGAGTTACCGCCAATGTCATAATGAGGGCCTATATTATTAATATTAAATATTAAAGGCCTAAAACTTGTAAATGGAAGAACTGATTTAAGCCTAAATGTTTATTCCATGCTAACTGAAAAAATGCATTAACATTTAAAGGACTGAGTTCCTGGTGAACCTTTGTTCGGACAAGATGTTTTTCTCTAATTTCTGCAGATGTTGTAGAAGCCTTCCGTTAGCCAGTAAATAGGCACTTGTTTTGTATTAGACAGCTGACAATGAGGCTGACACCAGGAGGAGAAGAGGCAGCAGGAAGAATGAGTTTGGAGATGAACAGCCTGGACACAGACTATCAACTTTTAAGGTCTAATGTCTAAAGTCTATTGTACCAGTCTGGAAAAATTGTGAGTTTGTCCTTTCACAGGAGTTTACTGAAATCCTATTGAGGGACTCATGACATAAAAAAAAATAGTGTTGCAACATGAAAACGTGTCTTTATATTAGTGCATGTTCCTAGAGCAGTGGTCAGATTCCTTCCTGACTTTCTGACTTTGAGTTTCTGACACTTCTCTACATGGGAGGCTGTTTTACTTATTTTCATTGATTGTCTGCTGATTTTGAGCTGAGAATACTTCCCAGGTTGCTATGCAGAGGCTGTATGCCTATGCGTTGATTTCAGTCACTGGAACTCTTCATTGAATATCTGGACTGTCACGTTATTTTCACCTTATTCTTATATATATATAGATTAGGGAAATTCCTTTATGGAGCATACTTCCTGCATTGTGAACATAATTACAATTGTTGTGACTAATGTATTATCTTACCATATATTGAAATATCAATTATTGGATTGTTTTCATTTCTAACGCTGATGCTTAAAAGACTTAGGGGGTCATTCTGACCCCCGCCGGCGGCAGAAGCCGCCCGCCTGGCGGGAACCGCCAGAAGACCGTACCGCGGTCAAAAGACCGCGGCGGTCATTCTGACTTTCCCGCTGGGCTGGCGGGCGACCGCCAAAAGGCCGCTTGCCCGCCCGCCCTCCCAGCGTGAAAGCACCAGCAACGAGGAAGCCGGCTCCGAATGGAGCCGGCGGAGTTGCTGGTGTGCGACGGGTGCAGTTGCACCCGTCGAGATTTTCAGTGTCTGCTAGGCAGACACTGAAAATCAATGTGAGGCCCTGTTAGGGGGCCCCACGACACCTGGCGGGAAGGGGGTCGGAATCCCCATGCCGGCGCTGCTTGCAGCGCCGCCGTGGAGGATTCACAGGGGCAGGGGCAAACCGGCGGGAAACCGCTGGTTTCCCTTTTCTGACCGCAGCTTTACCGCCGTGGTCAGAATTGCCCTTGATGCACCGCCAGCCTGTTGGCGGTGCATCCTCCAACCCCGGGTCGGAATGACCCCCTAATTCTTACCGAATAAAGTTGAGGAATCTGAGACAATGACAAAGAAACCTATTTGAACTGTCTGAAAAATTTCTTTATTGACTGTTCTAGAAGTCATTTACGATTTAACATGTCATCGGATTAGTGTAGATGATTGCTCCCTACTTCTCTTGTCAACAATCAAAGGTCCATATGACCAGTGGCGGGGTGATTTATTGATTACACCTGAAGATTAAGGTATAGAAAACCCCACTCCCTCACGATACTATAGTTAGTTGGGAAGAGAGTCCCAGTTTAGAATAGTTTGACATTCGCTGTACTTGGTCAATTTTGCCAGCTTTTTTGTGGTAGGTGTCAGGTTTTTTCTTTTTATACACCATACTTTATTTGCCCTTAGATGAGCACTACAAAAATACTTAGTCCATGGGAAGTTTTCTAGTTGCTAGATTCATTAAGATTGTAGCCTGCTCTCATTTCTGCAAAAGAAGATATATCACTATCTAAAATTATGACTACTCTAAATAAACTAAATATGGTTATTCTGTTTTATCATAAGCAATTTCAACTCAAACAACTCACTACAACGTTTAAATGAAGGGGTTTGAGGAGTGGGATCAATGTTATTTTGACTTATTATTTAGAAATAGTGTGTTATAGGAGTCCTGCCAGTGGCTTGTAGACCATTATGAAAGTCTATGCTTTTTTGCAAATATTTTTATTGATTTTTAAGATAACAATCACCTTGAACATCCAGACACAGTACCAATAAGAAGTAGGCATAGTCGGCACCGGTACCCAACACTTCAATACATGGCTACATGTACAAATAAAGAAAATCAATATCATGTGAACAGTTGTCCCCCGCCCACATGCAGAAGTGTGAGATACATGGATATAGTCGGGCATCTAGTCAACAGACCAAGAAGCAGCTCAGCTCACCCCACAGCCTTGACAGAAGTGTGCACAGTATCTCTCTTCAGGGAGCCTCCCATCCAAAGATAATAACTATATAGGGTACAACAAATAGCCATCAATAATCTAAGTAAGTGGAGTGAGCATATCCTTCAATCGTGTTAAGTAATCATCCCACAGGTTCCGGAAGTGACATCTCCCATCCCTAGCCCTGGCATCAGCTCGCACCGAAAGCTCTGCTGAGGCACAACAAAACACATCTGCCTGCCATAAGATGATCGAGTGGGCTGTTGCCACCTTCCAGGATATGGTGGTTTTGCAAGTACCAGTGCGAGGCCCTGAAACCCAACCAGCTGTTTCATCATTTTTGTCACTAACACCAGAATTGCGAATGCAGCATCTGGGGTCTTGTGGTAGAACAGAGGCTGTAACCTCTGATATGCATGAGGTCACTGTTTGCCCAAAATCCGCTATTAATAGGCATAGCCATACCATACGGAGAAAGTCTGCTTCAACATGGTGACATCTGGGACATAGGGGGTAATTCAAACCCTGGCGGGGGACCGCGGAAGCACCGCCAACAGGCTGGCGGTGCTTCCAGGGCTATTCTGACCACGGCGGTAAAGCCACGGTCAGAAAAGGGGAACCGGCGGTTGCAGCGCCGCCATGGGGATTCCGAACCCCTTCCTGCCACCCTGTTTCTGGCGGTTTTCACCGCCAGAACCAGGATGGCGGGAATGGGTGTTGTGGGGCCCCTGGGGGCCCCTGCACTGCCCATGCCACTGGCATGGGCAGTGCAGGGGCCCCCTAACAGGGCCCGCAAAGATTTTCACTGTCTGCTTAGCAGACAGTGAAAATCGCGACGGGTGCCACTGCACCCGTCGCACCCCTGCAACTCCGCCGGCTCCATTCGGAGCCGGCTTCCTCGTTGCAGGGGCTTTCCCGCTGGGCCGGCGGGCGGCCTTTTGGCGGTCGCCCGCCGGCCCAGCTGGAAAGTTGGAATGGCCGCCGCGGTCTTTTGACCGCGGGGCGGTCATTCGGCGGTGACCGCATGGCGGGCGGCGACCGCCGCCCGCCGCAGTCAGAATGACTGCCATAATGACTGCCATAATGCCCTAGTCCCTGGGTACATCTTTCCTATCCTGTCCGGTGAAAGGCATGTATGTAAATTAACTGTGTAAAACCGAATTGGGCATTCCACGTGATCGTTTTGGCAGATCCCAAACATCTTTGCCAGGTAGAGCCAGAGAGTTCTATCAACAGTCTTTCCTCCCATCAACCCTTGGGGGCCAGAAGGCTTGCACCAGTGGAATTTTAAATAAAAGCTCCATTGATGCTGGACATCACCTTTCTCATGCCTATCAAAGTTAAAATTATTTCCAGTGGACCAGTTACCTCTGGTAGTTCCCCATCAAGCTTCTATATCCTCCCAGCCACCCCACAGAGAGACGAATGTAATAGAAATGTGTCTAGGTCCAGGTTGCCTCCCTCCACCAGTTCCTCAAATGTGTGCAGTCTTCCCACCACCACCACAACCCCCATTTCGTATACCCCACTATAGTCCAGGCATCTTTCTGGTAAATCACTGTCAAACATCAACATAGTGGTGTTGGCCATAACAGCAGACTCATTGAATATGGCACTCCCTTCTTGCCTCTATGTATGTATCTCTTCCAGCACCAAACTGCTACCTTCAGTAGCATGTTTGGTATGGTGCAGAAGGAAGGGTATTCCAGGAGCCATTCAATAGTCGGGTGCCACCAAAATCAAGCCCAAAATAGCCCAAATGGGATTCGAAGTGTTACATAGCCATTGCAGCAACCACTGGATTTGGGCTGAGGCATAGTAGAACTTGTACTTCAGTATCACAGGGACTGTTCAGAAACAATAGAGGAGTCAGAGGGTATTTACATTTTCGCAATTCACACTCTACCAATAGGTGACAACAGTACCTGTGTCCAAAAGGGTGCAGACTCTCAGATCGAGATTACTGCTTTACCAAGATTATCTTCTGTTAGATCATGTTTTGAGTGGTAAATCTGAATCCCTAAGGGGGTGTAGTCTTGTCTGTGTGGCGTAGATGTTCAGGTGTCTGCAATAGAGGCAATGAGCATGATTTTCCCCAGTTGATCCGAAGCCCTGAGATGCGGCCAAAGTCATTCAAAACCAACATAAAGGCTGGTAAGATCAATGGGTTTGCCTTTAGATAGATCAGGGTATCGGCATACATGGAGAACACGTTGATACAGTCTGCAGCCCAACACCCCCATGAAAGCCCCCCCCCCGCAGCAGGCAGGCCTGCAGTTCCATGGCGAGTGGAAACAGCAAGGTGGGCCGAAATCAACCCTGCCCTGTACCCCGCTCAATGGCAAAACTGCCCAAGATGAGGTCACCTGTGCATACCCAGGCCATGGAAAATTCATAAAGAATCTTTATCCATCTGTGAAACCCCACTCCTAACACTAACTTCAGCAGTACATTTTGAAAGTAGGAATATCCCAAGATGTTAAACTCTATCTCAATGTCCAGCGAGGTGACCCAAAATTGAGTATCCATCCTGCATTCCCAGTCTATGATACTTAATAACCGATGGACATTCAGGAATGTAGATCACCGTGGGCACCATTGGGGTCTGCCTGTTTGCAGTCAAGTTTGAGTATTGAGAGGGGATGTTTGGAAGCCACCTTGAGCTGGTCCCTCCTGGGCTTTGGAAGCACCGTGATCAAAGCTTCCCTCATACTCTCTGATAGTCTGCCACTTTCCCTGGCCTGTTCAAACAGTCTTAGTAGCTGAAGGACCAAAATGACTTGAGACGTTGTGTAAAACACTATAGGTAGCCCTTCGTTGCAGGTGTCTTATCTCTTACTGTTTGTTTAACGGTCAGTTTGACCTCCTTGAGGGTAAAGGAGCGTCCAGTTCCTTCATCAATAGCGGGTTAATAAGGGGTGCCTCAGGAGTTCGCAGATAGGTGGAGATCGCCTCTTAACCCATGCCTGTGGGGCGCGACATAGCGCCCTGTAATAGAATTTAAATTGCTTACTGATAGCCAATTAAGAGCTAACAATGGGGCCCACAGCTGATCGGATACCCCTGATAAGGGTGCATGGGGGTTCAAATTTCAGCAACCAAGCCATTAGGCCACTGACCTTGCCCTCCAATTCATGTTGACACTTGATATATTCTGTATTCTGACTTAATATCATCCAGGGGCAGGGTGCCTAGCAGGATTACATGCCCATTCCCTTTCTGCTGTTCTCAATCTACCCTTCAGGTCCAAAACCTCCACCTGAAGGCCGTGTTTTATGACAAACTGTGTAGTCATGAACACACCACATATCGCCAATTTAAATGGATCCCATTCAACTACATAATCTGTGGAAGAAACCTTATTCTCAGTGAAATATTTGTCAATGTGTTCCTCTACATGTGTTCAGAATAGTGTGTCTGCCAATGTTCGTGGTTGCAGCACCAGATGGGGATCACCGGATGAGGCTTTCCTCGTTGAAAAGTCACCACCAAAGAGCAATGGATCTGCCTAAGTACTCCGCCTGTTAGCATTTGTTCACCAATGTGCCGCCACTATACACCAGATCAATCCTTGTGTGTAGAGCGTGTAGGGCAGAATAATGGGAATACTCTTCTTGTTGGTGTGGGTGTAACGTGCACCAAACATCTAACACTATGGCAGTCAATTTTAAGAAATAAATACTGCTGTTGTATGTTTCCTTGGATTCTTGGCTCTCTTGGTGAAATCTTCAGAAAACATTGGCAAAAAAAGTGGGAAACAAATGAGTGCTTGAACTCAGCATGGCTGCAGTTTTCTGCTTTTCCTACCCTTTTAGCTATGTCAGGACATAAATGAAGAGCAATATTTTTCAAGAGACCTCCAAAATGTAAAACCGAGCCAGGCTTGCTGTTAGCTGTTTATTTAAGTAGCTGTTGTGATCAAGATGGACCACACGTAAAACTAATCTTTCTACTCAGAAGTAAAATATTTATTTATTATTGTCAATGTAGGATCAGGTGTTTAACGTATGCTAGAACACTTTACATGTAAGAGCCTTTAGAAATATGATTTAAACATATAACGTATAATTCATCTGTTTTAAAATGTCTTTGTAAAAGATACAGCTGACACTAAGCATGTGAATAATTGTGCTTTTTTTACCCATCTCACCCCTTGCTATAGTTTTTGTGTTTAAAATTCCATACTAAGTGTAAGAAATTGGGTTATTGGTTGACTGGGATATAAGTCCTGGTCAAGCAGCCACCAAATTAGTTTTCGGGGGAAGCACAAGCCAACCCTAAATTAACCTGTGCTGAACCCTCTTGAACTTAGCAGAGAGCAGTCAGGCTTAATTCATAGGCAATGGTTCAACATTAAGTTAGAAAAATAGAGTTTTAATAAATAAAACAAGGCCAAAATAATAAAAATCTAATCAGTAGAGCCGAAGACATTCAGTTTGAAAGGTTTCAGTAAAAATAGTGTAAAAAAGCACAAAGTGCAACTATATATATTTGATTGCGCTGGACCAGTACAAATTCACCAGTTTAGGCTGACACTGATGGAGCACGGGCCGGCTACAGGGACCCAGTTAGGCCTGCTGTTTTGTGGAGCATTGCAAGAATCCACGTCAAAGATGCATCGTGCAGCCGAAGCGATGCATCGGTTCCGAGATGCATCAAGGCTGCGGTGGAAGGTCCTGCGTCCTCGCCGAGGATCCCATTGATGAGGGATTGCGATGTGAAGTCTGGCGCTGAGAATGCATCACGCAGTTGGGTCTATGATGAGATCCAAGGAGCTGCGAGGCTGTGATGTGGAGTTCAGCGTCACTGTCGATGAGGGATTTGAGACTTGGCACTGAGGATGGATAATGCAACGGCAGTTCCGCTAAGGCAACAGGCTGTGATGCTGTGTAGTTCTTTGTGATGGTACTGATCCACGTAGCAGCGATGATGCCTTGGATTTGCTTGGGGCTGTGCTGCACAGCAGGGGAGATGCGTCAGTTCCACTAGATCCACGGAGTCTGGCAGAGAACCTCAGGCCCACTTCGGAAAGTCCAGGACTGGTGTGGCACTACTTGACAGGGTAGACTCACAGATGACAGAGTCTGGCTGCTGGGGTTGAGGTTGTTTGAACCTTCTGTCCCTTAGGCTCAAGTCAGGAGGCCAATCTAGTAACCCCTGAAGTCATTCTGAGGTCTTGGTTCACCATATGCAGGTCCAGTCCTTTCCACATGCTAGCGCCCCTGGTCCTTAGTAAGTAAACTTACAAGGGGACACGTATAGGCCGATGAACCTTTTGGATCGCATGGACTGTCCTAGCTATGTAGTAATCGATGAACACCAATTATCAATGTAATCAATCAATAACCACTAAGAGAATCATTAAGCATGAGACAATATATGGACAATATATAAACATTTCGTGAATAACCACAACTCGATTATACGTACTATCAATTTTATTTCCCTATTAGTTACAATACTTAGTCATAAGGTTAATTTAAACTTTATTCAATCAGCTCAGAATTAGTTCATTAATGACCACCAGTAACATAACCTAATCAGAACTTGAGAAAACGTATACTCTAATACTTCAGCATAGGACAATAAAGATGAATATAACAACATAAATAGCAGAATTCAGCAATCAGTTCGTCAGTCACTCAAGAATCCTACCTAACCCAGATTAGCATCAGCATGTAGGACTTTTTCAGAACATTAATTTGGAAAACATCTAGTTAAGGGAAAAACTATTAAACAGCACAGTTGGTACCTAGAAGAAAAGGCACAATAGTTAATCAGTCACATTGTCATAGCTACCTTTCCACAGGATAGATGCAGCAACAAAGTAGGTCTTCGTCTTCAGGTCATCAATCGATCAGCAACTCATCAGGCTCTCAAGAGCATCAGCCCAATGACAGAACCTCGAACTGCGTCTCTTGACGGCATCATTTCTCCCAGTAATTTTGAAGTTTTAGCCCCTTGTCATGACTTTTTATTAGAGTCTTTCAGTCCATCCCCGTAATTCCTAATTGGTCAATTAATCAGCATATGTGTCTCTAACCTATAGTATTAATTTTACAAATCTATGAATTCTAATATTTTTCCGTTCTCAATTCGCTGAATAGTTCACTGTACGATGTACTCATCATCAGGCTCATCAGGTATTCCTCTTCAGTCAGTGTCTCTATTGTTCGAGTCCTGGGAAAGTACATCGAGTCTGTCTTACACGAAAATTGTTACATACTGTAGGTCCATCATCTCCTGTCAGTCGGTACATTGCAGAAAATTCTAGCTAAGCAGATTTATTAACATGAGAAGTTCAGGGACAGTTCAATACATCAGCTTCTCTACAATGTGCTAATAATTCAGCTTCTGCATGAGGCCTGGCAAAACTAGGCCACAACTTCGGCTAAATTAACTCTACAAAATAATGCAAAACATAGGTTATACACCTTAATATGACATATTACTACATTGTTATTGTACATTTTCAATATTTCACGCATATTTAGTCATTTTAGTATAATTCATGAATTCTGGTGACCAATCTCCATGGGCACATTTTCAAAAACGCACATTAATTTCTCTATGATTAATTTTTCCATCATCTTCTAGTTAATCAAACACATAAACATACATTAATAATTCTAATTAACATATCTGCATCAGCAATCCCTCCCCTGATGACTAAATATGTCATCACACCTTTCTTTACCATCATTTCACAATTCAGTTTCTGATGTATTTTGTCTCTTTCTTAAATTTTCCATATAAATTCTTTCTCTGTTTTGTTCTTCCCTCCTCTGATTATTTTTAGATCTTCTCACTTTTATCTTTTGACATGATTTACATAATCCCCATAATCCTAATATGGAAGCAATTACAATTAATATTCCCTGTATGATTTTTATTAATACCTAATTCCAAATGTTACTAGGCCAATTTCCCACTGATGCAAATCCCTTTCCAACCTTCTCCCAAACACCTGGTTCTTTCAATTCTTTTAAATCCTTACTTTAGTTAGTCAGTTTAGTCAGTAAGTCTCTTATCTCCCTACTATTACCTGGTATGTAAGAACAACAATGACTAAAGTTAATCATTTTACAGACTCCGCCATCTTTCGCTAAAAGAATGTCAAAAGCAAGTCTATTTTGAAGCGCCATATCTCTATCCGTGGCTAATTCTATATCTATCAGTATTGCCCCTGTAAAATTTGTCAACATGTTATCCACAACAGTAGACAACTTTCGTATCTTGATCAAATTCAGGATGACTCCCACTGAAGGACTCACCGCACTAAAGATATCTCCCACAGCTGCAGAAGAGGTTTCCCTCCTCTGTTGCTTATAATGTAATTCAGCCAATTTCGGAAACTTCTTTAAGTCATTTATCTGATAAATCTTTGGAAAAACTATCCCCAAATAACATGTCCCGTACCATCCTCTTGGAAGACGGTAATAAGCTTTAAGTCCACACATATAATAGATCCCAGGAACCGCAGGGTCCTGACCATTCAACATAAAGGTCCACTTACTCAGAAACAGAAACACATGCCTACATTCACTCGTTCCTACAAATAAAGTATCAGTGCGTGATTTTGGCCTGTATCTACAAAGCTTCCCTACATGCAATGCATCTAATGCTAATTTTCCTTGTGTTTTAATAGCTGTGTACGCATAATCATTCTTATGATTCCTTTTCTCTAACCCTTTTTCTAATTTTTCTTTTAATGCTTTTCTCCTGTCATCAGCATGCCCCATAAAGCTCTTTTCTAAAGGTGTAAGCAAGCATGTTAGGTTGTTACGATGCGCATATGCTGTCCCAAATGTTAGTGTAGGCTCAAAGAATCTTCTAACTAATACTCTTTAGCTACTCTACTCAAATATCTAATAATAGAAACTTACAAAAATACAACACCGTAGTTAGAATAAAAATACTGTATATACTCTTGATTATAGAACCTTGTTAGTAGCAAGCTACAGCTTATTCCATAGGTTAGCAGAAGACTGTGGTACGTGACTCCTTCCTCTACTGATGAAGGAATTTGCGTACACACAAGACAATCCCTTGAATCCATCTTTCCTTGAGCATTAGTATAGTCATGCAAATATTTCTCATCTAACTTAAAACTCTCTAAAGCTCTTACTGTAATAGTTTCAGGAGCAGAAATATGAGTGGCTCCCTTCACATCAAGAACAGACATTACCACTATCACCACTATAAACAAAATCCCACACACTGGCACTGATAGGGGTCTCCCCCACCCCCCATCCCACCCCGACTCCCTCCTACACCTGCACCCCCCTGCCACCCCCCAAGGGTGGCAGGACCCCCCTCCCCACCCGACCCTGCCATTACCTTACACACACACACCCGACACGCATGCAGGCACCACCAACACACATACACACACCGACACACATGCCAACATGCACACACAGAGTCAGACACGCACACCCACATTCAAATATACACGCGCACATCCATACAGACATACACGCACTCATTCCCAAAACACGCAACACCCCGCAAGCATACACGCACTCACACACCCCCTCTACATACACCAACGCACACCCCCATGCACCCACACAACACACAACACCCCCCCAACCCCCCCTGATGGACGATCGACTTACCTGTTCCGTCGATCCTCCGGGAGGGGACGGGAGCCATGGGGGCAGCTCCGCCAACACCACACCGCCAACAGAACACCGCTGCGCAGAATCACAGGACGTGATTCGCTGGGCGGTGTTCTGTTGGCGTGGCAGTGGAGGTGGAGCAACCTCCACTTCCCCGCCGCCCGTCACTATGGCTGTTGGCGGCTCTCTGTCGGAAAAACGACGTAGAGCTCCCAACAGTCATAATATGCTGAGCGGAAAACCGCCACAACTGGTGGTCTTCAGCACGGCGGTCCCTCGGCGGTCTTGAGAAAAGACCGCCGAGGTTGTAATGACCCCCATAAACTTGTGTTGCCATTCATTAGTAGTTGCATACGCCCATTCAGGACCTGCGTAACGCTGACTTGCTATTCTTTTTCTTTTCAACTTTCAATCAC
Source organism: Pleurodeles waltl (assembly GCF_031143425.1). Classification (NCBI taxonomy): domain Eukaryota; kingdom Metazoa; phylum Chordata; class Amphibia; order Caudata; family Salamandridae; genus Pleurodeles; species Pleurodeles waltl. The sequence continues at coordinate 1,458,069,049 of NC_090445.1, read as the reverse complement.
CACTTAGTTCACCTTCGATCAATTCTTCTTTTCTTGTAGTATCTACTTCTTCCTCCGTTGTTTCTTCTTTAACCAATTCTTTTCTTTTCCCTATCTGCGACTCAGGCCTGTTTTCTCCTTTTCTTGATCCTTCTATCAATATTCTTATCAGGATTGATCTCTTCTCTTCCTCTTTCTCTATGGTGTTTTCTCTTGATGGACCTGCAAGGTGCTCAGGAGGAGTCAGATCACCTTGACTTTGATCCGTCTCAACTCTTTCCCCCTCTTGGTCTGGCACTTGCTCTGTCTGCTTTTCAGCACCACTGCTTCTGGGAGAACCTCTGCTGAGCTAGGCTCTCCTGCTGTATCCTTTAAGTTAGATTCTTCCGCACCATCCTGTAATTCTTCACTCTCGTCTCTTACAGTGGTAATAGAACCATCTTCCACCAGCTCTGGTTCAACTTCAGGCTCTCTTGGCTCTTTTCCTGGTTCAGGTGTGGTAACCTGTATTGCTGTTGTTGGTGCTCTTATGAACGCTTCTTCATGATCCTGTGGACTTACCACTCTCTAGGCATGGCTTGCCTGTATCCAGTTCGGGAGTCCTGCACACTTCACAGCTGTCGTAATTGTTAACACCATCTGATAAGGACCCATCCAACGTGGCTCCAAACAGGTCTTGCGAACATGCTTTCCAACAACGAACCAGTAACTGGCTCTCAAATTGTGCCCTGGATCGTGGATGGGTGGCAGGGTGGTGGCCTGAAAAAAAGAGCGAACCACATCAGCCAGACCTTTGCAGTAGTCCAACACCATATCATCTGTAATGTTTACATGTGCATTGGCTGGTACTGCTGGTAATCTCATTGCTCTGCCCATGAGAATCTCGTGGGGTGACAGCCCGGTCTTTCTGTCAGGTGTATTTCTCATCCACATCAACACCAAAGGCAATGCATCTGGCCATTTCAGATTCATAGCTGCACACATCTTGGCAATTCTTGATTTCAAGGTACCATTCTTCTGTTCCACCAGTCCTGATGCTTCAGGGCAATAGCTACAATGCAACTTTTGCTCAATGTTTAGTGCTGCTCATAAGAGTTTAATCACCTCGTTATTGAAGTGAATTCCCCTATCTGATTCTAAAGAGATCGGAAACCTGAAACGTGGTATCAACTCCCTGAGCAACAATTTTGCTACTGTGAGACTGTCATTCCTTCTTGTGGGGTATGCTTCAATCCAGTGACTAAAAACACACACAATCACCAACACGTACTTCAAACCTCCACATGCAGGCATTTCAATAAAATCCAATTGCATCCTGCTGAACGGACCTCCTGTTCTTCCAGTGTGGCTCAAATTCACCATTGTCCCTTTTCCCACATTTATCTGCTGACAAATTATACAGCGATACATACTGCCTCTGCCGCCTGCCTAAATTCAGGATTAAACCAGTCAATCTTGAACAATCTAACCATTGCATCCCTCCTAAGATGTGGCTGGCCGTGGTAATATCTGGCCATTTGCGACAGTAAACTATTTGGCAGGACCATCTGATCCACCTCAGAAACCCAAATTTAATAAGCTCTTTGGACACATCTTAATTTGGACCAGAGTTGTTTCTCTTCTTTGTCAATATTATCTTGCAATGTTTTTAACTCTTCCAAAGGATCAATCACTTTCAATGCAAAACTTCCACATGGGTTATCTTCTTCTGACATTAATTCCCACTTGTTATATATATATATATAACGATATACAGTTATATCGATATACAGTTCAATGCGAAAAACCTTGCGACTTGATCCGCGTATCCATTTCCCAGTGAAATATAGTCTTGTATCTTTTGATGTGCACTGCATTTTAGCACGCCAATTTTTTTCAGGTAAGTGTATTGCATACAGATATCCGTTTATTCTGTCGCCATTTCTTACTGGTGAACCAGTAGAGGTCAGGAAACCTCTCTTCGACCACAATTGACCAAAATCATGAACAATTCCAAATCCATATTGGCTATCCGTATAGATGGTAACTCTCAGTCTTGCAGATACGTGGCATGCTCTAGGAAGGGCTACAAATTCTTCTACTTGTGCAGAATATACACCTTGAAGCCAAGAAGCTTCTAATGCCCCTGTGATTGTGCATACAGCATATCCTGCTCTCAATGTCCCTGTACCATCTCTGAGACATGAGCCATCAACAAAGACAATTTGGTCATTTTTCTCCAATCGGGTATCTCTGATATATGGTCTTGGTTTTGTACACAGCTCAGTTACCTCGAGACAATCATGCTCAATGTCTTCCTCTTTTTCAATCTCAACAGTATCACTCAGAAGTAATGTTGCTGGGTTCAGCACTGTACATCTTTTCAATGTCACATTTGGAGCACCTAGAATGCTCGTCTCATACCTTGTCAATCTGGCACCAGTCAAATACTGTGTTTTCGTCCTTGTCAGTAAGAGCTCAACAAAGTGAGGAAGCATTACCGTTAGAGGGTATCCCATCACTACTCCCTCACATTGAGAAAAGCTTTGACCAACTGCAGCAACAGCACGCAAACAGCCTGGTAAGGCTGCTGCGACTGGGTCCAAAGTAGTTGAAAAATAGGCTACTGGGCGATAAGCACCTCCATGGACCTGTGTCAAGACAGACAAAGAACAAGCATCACGTTCATGACAAAACAATGTGAATGGCTTTGTGTAATCAGGCATTCCCAACGCTGGAGCTCTGCACAAACTCTCTCTCAACTCAGTAAATGCTTTCCTCTGTTCCTGGTCTAATGTAATGGGATCTGTAACTTCCTTATGTATCAGCTGCTGCAACGGTTTGGCAATCTTAGCAAAATTTGGAATCCACTGACGACAATAGCCTACCATTCCTAGAAACATTCTGACATCTCTCTGTGAAGTTGGAGGACTTCTCTGCAATATCATTGTATTTCTTTCTCTGGAAATTCTCCTTGACCCCTTCTCAATTTGGTGTCCCAGGTATTTCACTGACTTCTGACAGTACTGCAATTTCAATGGTGACACTTTATGTAAAATATTTTCCCAAATGATTTAACAGGGCAAATGAGTCGTACTTACACTCGTCCCTTGTTTTGGACGCAATCAATAAGTCATCAATGTACTGCCTTAGAGTCGATTGATACGGTAGTTCCAATGACTCTAGATTCTTTTTCAAATTCTGATTGAACAAAATGGTGACTCCGTATACCCTTGTGGAAGCCTGCACCAGCTGTATACTCTGTCGAGGAATTTGAAACTAAAAAGAAACTGACTTTCCACATGAAGAGGCACAGAAAAGAAAGCTTGTGACAAATCAACCACTGTGAACCACTCTGCATCGCATGGAATCTGAAACAATATTACTGCTGGGTTCGGCACTACAGGACAACACTTACCCACCATGTCATTCACTTTTCGCAAGTCCTGCACAATGCGCACTTTCCCACACGGCTTCTTTAAGTCCATTATCGGTGAATTACATGGACTGCTCAGCACTTCTTTCAAAACTCCTTGTTTTAGAAAGTCACTGATTATCTATGCCACTTTCATGAAAACATCCTGTGGCATATTATACTGTGGAAGCTGCGGAAATACTACATTTGGTTTCAAAGTGATCTTAATCAGCTCCACTCCCTTGATCAAACCTACTTCTTTACCTGCCAGGTCCCACACATTTTCCTGTACCGTTCCCTGCAAGTCTGCATGTAATTCCTTCACAGTAAACATTGGGAAAAACTCAATCAACGAGTACTCTTCATTAACATTTTCATTTGCAGTTTCAGGTGTCTGTTCTTCCTCATCTTCACTATTAGTCTGGACCTCTATCTTCCTGCAGTCGAACAACTAATGGAACATTTGGTCTTGCATATCAAGTTCCTGCCTAGTAGAGATACTGGACTTGAGTCGCAAACTACAAACTTATGTAGTCCCTGGAAGTTGCCAATATCAACCTGTACTGGATCTGTGATGGGATTTATCAACTGTCTGTTTGCTACTCCTACAACCTGAACTGCTCTGCCTGAAAGAGGTAAGTTTGGAACGTCTGCACTTCTCACGGTTGAGCGTGTAGCTCCTGTGTCCATTAGAAATGAAACCTTCACAAAGGGTCCTCTCTGATCTACCTCTAGGGATGCAGCAAGCATACATGGCTCTTCATCCGAACTAATACTCATCCATTCATCGTTTATTTCATTCTCACTATGTAATGGGAATTGGTGCACTGTGTCATTACTTCTGTCTTGTCTCTGACCTGTGACCTGCTGAGTAAGCATCATCTGATGCTGTTCCATCCGGGCTTGAGGTATCTGCATTTGCTGTCTAGGTTCCATAGGAACCTGCTGCTGCATTGGTTGCAACTGTGTCACTCGTGCACGAGGCATTTGCACCTGCTGCATGGGTTGAAAATTCTGTACTTGATTCTGAAAATTCGGATTAAGACCTCTCATACTAAAACAGTTTGAAATGTATTGACATCACCACTTTGCTGAACAACACCATCCTGCACCATCAACGGACACTCCTGCTTCCAGTGTCCCACATTTCCACAAGGATGACGCTGTAACATCCTTTTCATCCCTTGCACATCATTATGAACCACTACAGTAATCAAATCTGGACCACGATTCATATTGGTTCCATGACCCCTACCTCTCACCTGAGGTTGGAACATGACAGTTCCCTGCTGCTGCGGTATCTATTGTATTAAAGCGCCCTGCACTCCGGTTTGAGCTGCCTTAATTTGCATCACCATTGCTTTCCCTTTCAACTTTTTCTGCTTCAGCTCAATGTCATCACTACAGTATTTTGCATACTGCAATACCTCATCAATCGGTTTTGCTTGCCAGCAAAGCAAATGACTCTTAATCATTTGACCTATTTCAGGTCTCAATCCTTCTACGAACCTGAACACTAAGTGCAACATGTCTTTAGGCTCAATCGCTTCCTTACCACTGTACTCCTTGAACGCTTTCAATAATTTCTCATAAGACACATGTATTGACTCTTTTACCTCCTGCACTGTCCTGTCATTCCTCTGCCAATCAATATTTTTAGGCGAAATTCTCTTCTTCAGGAACTCAATCACCTTATAATAATGTTTCATCACTTCAGGTGATGGTGCACCTGTAACTCTATCCCTTTCTGGTTCACTCGTTGGGCAGTCTACTGCTCTCTTGCACTCAACCCACAAGTCAGCTGGAACCACTATCTCCAACAGAGATTTCAAGTCTTCCCACAGACATTTTGAAAGCTTCACAAATCTGTCTGTCTGCTGGCACCACTCAACCGGTTTCTCTCTCAGTTTTGGATAATCATTTTTGAATGACAGAATATCATTCCTGTGCCAGGGTACATGAACAAATTGCCCTCCTGGGATTTCCCTCATCGGTAAAATCTTTACTGGATCTTTTTCTTTCTGAACACTTTCAGGCCCTTCTTGTGAATCTCATTTCCGTTTTACCTTCTTCTTTGCCCATCTGCCTTACCGCTTCTCTAATGCTGCTCAAATTTGAGCACTCTGCAACAACTCTTCGGTGTGCTTTCATCCCTGCTGACCTCATGTGTTCAAAATCTTTTTTTGCCTCGAAATCTAACCTCTATCTCCTTTTTAAATGCTTTGTTTTCTCAATTTCTATGTCATGTTTATTTGCAAGATCTGCCAATTTCTGGTGTATCTTGCCCACTTCTCTTGTAATTCTCGGACACAAATATCTCAGCTCTTCTTCAGTATAGGATTCTAACCCATTCACCCCCATCGTTCCTTCAACTAGCTCCGTTATCTCTGTAGCCAGTCTTGCACAATTAATCTGCTCTTTACCCTTGGATGCATTTCGAGGGGAATTCAGACTATCTAACGACTCATTCATTGCTGTGCTGTTAATCCCTGTAACAAGATGTTACTCGCATTCGTCATTGGCTCCTGTTGTACCACTGTACCTGGAGTTTGCGGTGTCAACAGCTTCAAGTTCTCACTTACGCTCGGGCCATTTACTGCATCTGGAAGTGCAACAAGTGGACTAAGATCCATTAATGGTCTAGATCCATCAAAGGTCTGACCCATAGATGACATTACTTGTACATGATCTCTCACCCCCCTCCTCACGTGGCTTTGTGACATTACACCCTGTTCTCCTGCAATTGGCTTATTCTGCGCAAACAATGGTACCGCTGGACCAACAGTAATTGGCAACCATATTGCATCTGGTGCCGCTCTAACACCTGCATTTTGTGGAAGGGCTACTCCCATGCTCTGATTCATCACCGGTGTCACATCTGACTGTGTCTCTGTCATTGGTGTGAACTTCGGCAAACCCTGTGCCTGTGCCTGAGGTAACAACATTGGAGTCGGCTCAGTCTGAACTAGCATCGGCCTCGAAACTACTTGCTCCGTAGGAACCACTAAGTTCGTAGTTGTCTCAAGTATTGGTACCTCTGGATAAATTCTCTGTATCCGTGGTGGGTGCATCTGCGATTGGACTACTGAAGTAGTCACTGCATTAGGAGTACTCTGCACTACCCCTTGTACCTGTCCATTATCTGTCTGCCCTGGTCCCACTGTCCCCGACACCTGAACTGGGGCAGTTGGAGCAGAACTAGTACTTGGACCTCTTTCACATACTGTATATGGTGGAGGCTTGTCCCTCAATATATGAGTAATAAGATCCTCGACATCTGAATCTTCTTCTTCGACATAGGTCTTTTTCTTCTTCTTACCCCCCCGACAAACTCTTTTCACTCTAGCTAGTATCCTCTTTCTCACCTGACTCATCTTCCTCTGTGCTTGCAGGAAACAACTTAGGGCCATATTTATACTCTGTTTGCGCCGGATTTGCATCGTTTTTTTTTACGCAAATTCGACGCAAAACGAACTCCATATTTATACTTTGGCGTTAGACGCATCTAGCGCCAAAGTTCATGGAGTTTGCGTCATTTTTTAGCGTGGACACCTTCCTTGCGTTAATGATATGCAAGGTAGGCGTTCCCGTCTAAAAAATGACTCCGAGGCATGTGCGCCGTATTTATACTCCCGGGCAAAAATGACGCCCGGGAGTGGGCGGGTAAAAAAAAATGACGTCCAGCTGCTTTTGCGTCGTGTTTTAGCGCCTGGTCAGGGCAGGCGTTAAGGGACCTGTGGGCTCGGAAGGAGCCCAGAGGTGCCCTCCCATGCCCCCAGGGACACGCCCTGTCACACTTGCCCACCCCAGGAGGACGCCTAAGGATGGAGGGACCCATCCCAGGGAACATAAGGTAAGTTCAGGTAAGTATTAATTTTTTTTTTTTGTGGCATAGGGGGGCCTGATTTGTGCCCCCCTACATGCCACTATGCCCAATGACCATGCCCAGGGGACAGAAGTCCCCTGGGCATGGCCATTGGGCAAGGGGGCATAACTCCTGTCTTTGCTAAGTCAGGAGTCATTTCAATGGGGGTTGGGAGTCGGAAAAAATGGCGCAAATCGGGTTGAGGCGATAATTTTGCCTCAGCCTGACTTGCCCCATTTTTTGACGCCCAAACTCCATTTTCCCCTACGCCGGCGCTGCCTGGTGTAAGTCATTTTTTTGGACGCACACCAGGCAGCTCCGCCGGCTAATGCCGGCTAACGTCATTGAATAAATACGGTGCCCGCATGGCGCTTCAGAATGGCGTTAGATTTTTTTACGCACAACTGCGTTGGCGCAGTTGTGCGTCGAAAAGTATAAATATGGCCCTAAATGGCTATGGCAGGAAAATGCCAACTTTCTAAAAGTGGCCTTTTCAAAACTGTAATTTAAAATTCAACTATACCATAACATAGGATTTTTATGACAATTCTAAAGACACCAGACATGAACAGTCACCTGCTCCCATTTGAAAACTGCAGCTTATTAAATGCGAAAAGGTAACTCCAATATTATCCTATGGCAGAGGTAGGCCTTGCAGTGGTGAAAATAAAATGTAAGTGTTTTTCACTAACAGGACACGTAAAACTAAAAAAAGACATGTCCCACTTTTTAAGTACAGTGCACCCTGCCCACTGGGCTATACAGGGCTTACCCTAGAGGTGACTTACATCTATTGAAAAGGAAGGTTTGGGCCTGGCAGAAGGCTTATTTTGTCAGGTTGCCGTGGCATTTTAAAACTGCGCACTCAGGTTGCAATGGCAGGCCTGGGACATGTTTAAAGTGTGTCTTAAGTGGGTGGCACAATCAGTGCTACAGGCCCACTAGTAGCATTTAATTTACAGGCCATGGACACAGATAGTGTCACTTTACTAGGGATTTACAAGTTAATTAAATATGCCAATTGGGTATAAGCTAATTCCACCTTGTCTTAAGTGGAACACATAAATACTTTAGCACCAGTTAGCAGTAGGAAAGTGTGCAGAGTCCTGCAGCCAGCAAAAACAAAGTCAGCATGCAGCAAACAGGAGGGTTGAAGAGAAATGAATGTTAGGGAACAAACCACAACCATGATACAAGGTCTAAAAACAACATTAATATCTGAATAATAGAGTTATAGTGTGCTTTTGTTATCTGTTTTGCCCATAATTGTGCCTTTGCTGTTTTCTTTTGTCATCAGCTCTGCTGGTGAATGAGCCTTTGTTGTCTACTTTCTCGCCCTCCTATTGCCTCCTGCTGCCTCTTCCACTCCTGTTCCCAACCTTTCTGCTTCCCCCCATTGCTCCTTAGCTGTTCCTTTTGCCTCCAACTCCTTACTGCTCTCCTGCCTCCTTCACCAATCCAGCCAAATTCACAGCCCCCTGCACTCCTCCCCCCTCTCAGGACCTACTTAATGATGGTTGCAGTACAGAAGTGCAGCAGACACACTCAGCTGGTCCACTGCCTGTGCTCTGAAGGCACAACAGAGATGAGCATGTCTGTGCCCATCCACACATGTACTGCATCCAGTGCCAAGAATGCTAATGCTAGCCCAACACACTGTTAACCTACCATGCTCCTACACTCTCTTAACCCCAGACACCGCTCGCTGTGCTTCTGCCATGCTTCACCAGGCATCAAGGAAGGAGCCTTCATCTACACCTCTTGCCCCCCACACCCACTGTTCCAATACCTACAATGACAAAACCAACAGCACACCACATGCCCAAGCACCCTCGAACCAACACACACTTGTGCCCCACTTCTTGATATCATACATGCTCAACAACATCCGCTCTCTCAGCAAACATGCCATGAAATTCTGGGACCTGCTATGAGATGCCACCATGAACCTCCCTTTCCTCACTGAAACAAAGCTGACAGCAGCATTCACACCAGACTCTAACACAGCTATTCTTGTTGGATACAATATCATCAGGCAAGACTGCCAACAAAGACCCAGAGAAGGAATCACCATCCTCTCTAAGGATACCATCAGCTGTACCACCACCACTGAAACCTGAGCTGACTACATGGAACACCTCAGCTTCAAACTACAAATCTCAGCCAATTTCACCCTGGGTGGAACCCTGGTCTACCAACACCCAAGACCCTTACCTACCTTCACCAGCAACATTACAGACTTTGTCGTCTCCCTAGTCATTGGCTCCAAAGCCTACATCCTCCTATGAGACTTCAGTTTTCACCTAGAAGACCTGTCCAACCCCAATCCAGCCACACTCCTCAACAGCCTCAGAAACCTCGCACTCACCCAATATGTCTAGACACCAACACATGTCACTAGACAACGTTTTTACCTCATTCAATGCTATAACAATCAACATACCCACATCCATCACCTGGACTGATCACACCAATGTCAGCTTCAAAGTCAACATCCCCCACAAAGAAGGACCATTGTGACGGTCTCAGCCAGCTGAAACTGGAAAAAAATCAGAATTCATTGGCCTTCTGACCTGCACAAAATCAACAAGATCACAAAAGTCACGTTTCCAATGATGTCAACATCTGTAACAAATGGATCTCCTCCAGCGCTGGTATCCTGGCCCCTCAGAGAAAAACCAATCAGCAACAATGCAAGTGCAGGCAAGCTGATCCACAGAAGCACTAAAGCCCTGATTTTTCCTTTTTGAAGCAAACCTGCGCTTGCGCAGGTTTGCGCCAAAAAGTATAGCACCGGCTAGCACCATTCGAGAGCGCCAGCCAGGCGCCATATTTAACGAATGGCACAAGCCGGCGATAAGGCCCGGTTAGCGTCAAAATACATTATGCTAACCGGGTGGGGGAGGTGTAGGGAAAACTGGAAGTTGTGAGAGAAAGAATGGCGCTAGTCAGGTCAGAGTCAAAATAATGACTCTAACCTGACTAGCACCATTGTTAGACGCACAAACCACCATGGACATGAATCCTGTCTTAGTAAAGACAGGAGTCTTGCCCCCCCAGCCCAATGGCCATGCCCAGGGGGCTTAAGTCCTCTGGGCATGGCCATTGGCACAGTGCCATAGAGGGGGCACAAGTTAGGCCCCCTATGGCACTTTAAAAAAAAAGGTAAATACTTGCTCTACTTACCTGTACTTACCTGGGATGGGGTCCCCCATCCTCTGCTGTCCTTTTGGTATGGGTGTCCCCGGGGCCTGGGGAGGGCACCTGTGGCCTTCTTCCATGGATTCCCACCATAGAAATGGGCCCACGTGTCCCCTAACCCGTGCCCTGACCCAGGCATTAAATAATGGCACCAAGCAAGCTTAGCACCATTATTTAGGCCCGCCTTCCTCCCGTGCACTATTTTTGCAAGGGAGGATAAATGAGGGGCTAGGGCCTTTGAGTCATTTTTAGCCTGGGAACTCCCGAACCTATTCAACATCTGTATAACTCCACTAGCAGACATCATCCATGCATACAGAAGTGACATACTCAGCTATGTTATTGACACACAAATGATACTCTCATTTTTGGACACAAAACCCAGAACCACTTAAACACTTGCATGAACGTAGTGGGCAGCTGCATGAAGCCTCCTGTCTCAAGCTGAACTAGAAGAAGACTGAAGTGGGGACCATCGGAAAAGAATTCTTGCTTTGGGACAGTGCCTGGTGGCCTACAGAGCTCGGGCCCATTCCCACCCCAAGCCCACAAGCAAGAAACCTCAGCATCATTATTAACAGCAAGCTGGATTGTCCACATAGGACAACGTGTAGCTGCATCTGACTTCTACACCCTGACTTTGTTGAAAAAAGGTATACAAGTGGACACCAAATAATACCAGGCAAACTGTCACCCAAGCCCTCATCAACGGCAGACTAGATTATGGGCATCACCTCTATGCAGGAATTATCAATCAACTAACAAGAAAACTACAGACCACTCAGAGAGCAGTAGCTAGACTGTTCCTCAACCTCCCACACTAGTCACATGTCACACCACTTTTTTGAACTCCACTGGCTCCTGATGGATAAGGCCACACAATTCAAGCTTCTCACCCACACATTGAAAGCACTACACACCTTCCCCACCTTCTTTAATAGCAGTGTGTAGTTCCACCAGCCCTGCAGACACCTCTACTCAGCCAGACTCACTAGCATAAATTCTACACATACACAAAAGCAATTCAGAAGGCGGTGCCTTCTTTTACATCATTCCCAAAGCATGGAACGACCTCCCACATCACATCAGAGCCTCAACATATTTTTTTTTTAACTGCAACGAGCTGAAGGCCTGGCTCTTCGAATAGTCCCCCTCGAGTCTAGCCTCACTCACCTGCAAGCACCAGGATACCCTCAAAGGTGATATTGCTGTATCAAAATACATACAACATAACATAACATAAAATAACATAACATATAACATGACATAACATAGCTAATTGAGCAGGACCAAAAAACGGAGATACGCCCTTTTAACTACCTTAGGCTATGGGGTACATAAGCCACTGTATTAAAAGGTCTGGTAGCCAAGGAAACATTCGAACATTGGGCTGTTCTTAGATGGATGAAGAAAAAGCCAAGCCAGGAGAGCTCTGTTCGCTCTGAGGAAACCATCTTTAAAAAGAAGATCTGATGCATATCATATTAAGGAAGTATTGCACCATCTTAAGGATAAGCCAGACATCTGTCGCTGTTGAATTTAAATTAGGAAGGAAAGTAACGCTCCAGTTCAACTTAGGCCTGAAGATCTCCATGAGTCAGATACACTGATTTTTCAAAAATATTCCAATGTTCAGCTGCTGCCATGAATAATATATGCAGAGAATACCAGTCGAGCGAAACAAGACTGATGAAACGCATTTGACAGAGTATAACTTGAATAACTGAGAAAGAACTAAACCAGGTTTATTTTACACCAATGGCACAGCATGGAATGAGTCTGTTTACTGTGCCAAGAAATATACTGATCCTGTATAAAAAAAAAAAACATAACGTGTTGGTTGCATTATGAATGAACACGAAACACACTCTGAATTTAAAATGCAGTTTTCCGAGCTATCTTTTGTTTATTTTATGTTGTATTATTTGTGTAAATAACAGTGAAGCATTGTCGAGTCATTTAATGACCATCTATTTAAGTAGCAACATGGGTATAATAAACATGCATGCACATTACTAACAAATACACTTGGTGTTATTATATGTTTTTATTTACTTTAGATATGTGTGAGTTGTACTGTTGTCATTGAAATTTTATATTATTAATTGATTAGGTCATGGCAATGTACAACCTCTTGATAAGACTGCATATGCGAGTATCCATGTTGAATGCATTATTGCTTTTATTTAAATCATCATAGTGGAGACACAAATTAATTACCAGAACTCCATTAGACTATTACCATTACACCATGAACCATTACACTATTGTATAACTGCAGTTGTGGTATGCGTAAAGCTCTCATCCTCCGGGTTCCTCTGTACCTGTTTAGTAAAGAAATCAGAATCAGATTACTTTATTTATAAATAATTAAAATTTTGAGATAAAATACAAAGCGCTCAAGCAGGGTGACCCTAAAACAAAGGCCAATGACAACCATGTGACCAAGTTAAATGTCAAATGTAACTGCAATTATCCAGAAATCAGCAATACATTAGCAAGAGCAACAAATTGTATTAACCTTGGAATCATCTGCCGCATTGGCCCCCATCATGAGAGTATTTATAGACCAACTTTTCTTGCCCTAACACCAGGATCTAGTATCCTAGGTAGTAACAAACTTACTTGTGATTTCATAGAAACAGGAATGAAAGAAATAATGTACACCAGCTTCTCCTTTTATTGCTTACAAAGATGACACTCCACAGACATATCTAAAGTGCCAAGTAACTTTGGGCCTGAGAACTATTCTGATAGGGTGCAGATTGGGGGAAAGAACCGGCGCTCAAGGATGATATGTATTATAATATATGTAAATGGTGCAATCACAAGGGAACATCCCGTATCCCCCTACTGGTTTACAAAGTAAACACATAAAGAAACAGAAGATACTCCGTGAGTATTGTGATGCACTCATTAAAGATCACTTACAAGTCAAATACCTATAACCTTCTTAATATAATCTTTTAGGTAATAATATCATGAATCCAAAAATCATCACCAAAAAAAAAAAGTCCAATGCGCATATTCAGTCCTTTAGGGTTTATCCATGGAAACTTCCAATTCCATTGGGCAATGCACCGTACTCCGTGATGTATGGAAGAGCCACTCAATGCATTTTTCAGTACTCCGTGAGTTTTGGTTAGTAGATGTAAAATTGTCGACAAATGCAGACATAAGCAGCCAACATGTGTTTCGTCTTAGGGCGTTAACCCAAACGACTTCTTCAGGGCTTGAATCCAGAGGCGAACTATATGTAAACCAAAATCCTGCGAAGGAAAACGCGATGCCCAATAAATATCTGAATGCCAAAGAAATCCAATACCAGTTACATTGAATGTCTGAAATTCAAATCGACCGTGTGTACGCTGTTGACAAAATCACAGTCGCAGGATTTTGGTTTACATATAGTTCGTCACAGGATTCAAGCCCTGAAGAAGTGGTTTGGGTTAATGCCCTAAGACAAAACACGTGTTGGTTGCTTATGTCTGCATATGTCGACAATTTTACATCTACTAACCAAAACTCACGGAGTACTGAAAAATGCATTGAGTGGCTCCTCCATGCATCACAGAGTACGGTGCATTGCCCAGTGGAATTGGAAGTTTCCATGAATAAACCTTAAAGGACTGAATATTAGCATTGGACCTTTTTTTTTTGTGATGATTTTTGAATTCATGATATTATTACCTATAAGATTATATTAAGAAGGATCAGAAGTGGAGGTGGGACCGCCACTTTTTTCTTAGCAGTATAGCACATCCAAACTTTCATGGTGCGAAGGGTGGCTGGGGTCTCACTGCCATCCACTTTTCCCTCTCCTGCAGTTGATGAAGGCAGTGTTTCTTGAGGGAGACAGCGGTTCGAATGCAGGCTTTTGTTTATGGGACCGCCAACATCTATATATGGTGTCAGACGGGTTTTTGATAATTCCACGGCGGGACCATTACTGCCAACATCTAAATCAGGCCATATGTCGGAATTCAAGATAACAAAAATTTAAAAAGTGAATATTTATGAATGAGAATATAAAGACATACCTACCTGGGGAGGCAATTTGGAAACGTTGGGAAAAGTAATAAAAATAAGTAGAGAATTTGCCCTTCCTGTACAATTTCAAGTCAAATGAATGCAACTTCATAGTTGATATTTGAAGCATTTATTTTTAATCTGAAAACTTTGTTGATTAACTCCAAGTTTGTGCAGCAGCCTGCCCGCCTGGGGACCCTTTAAAAATCCCATGATTCTTTCTGACATAATTCTCTGCATAAACATATATACTAGCTCAACCTGCTCTCCCCACTTTTGGTCAGTAGCTCTAAAGCAATATTTAGGAAAATCTGCTTTTGCTACTAGAGGTTGGTGTAATAAACCAAATTAAATTTTAATATCTACCCTGTTAATCTGGGTGAAGCAGCAAATGTAGCATTTTAAAAAGAGAAATTTGTACTAGATTGTGCGATTTATGTATGTGGCCCAAATAAAGTAATGGGTAGACACAAGGAAGGCAAAACATTTGCTAGGATCACTTTTACAACAGGTTGTAAGGACAGGATAATAAACTTATTGCAATTGTAATGAAGGGCAACATTCAAGCTGGCCACTCTGTGTTTCAACTTACACAGATAATACCTTGAAAGACCCCTCTCCTTCATCCAGATCCCTAAACATATTTGTGGAGAACTGTTCAGTTTTATTACCACAATGCGCTATATTATATTGAATGGTGTAAGACTCAAGTTGACAATTGTTTGGATCAGGCAACAAGGTGAGAATCTCTTTTCCTATTAATAAACACAGTAGTGAGATACATGTGAAGAGATGACTGTTACAGATATAGCAGGTCATTCCGACCTTGGCGGTAAAACCCGCCAGGGCCGCGAACGACGGAAAGTACCGCCAACAGGCTGGCGGTGCTTTCCTGCCCATTCTGACCGCGGCGGTAAAGCCGCGGTCAGAAAAGGGGATCCGGCGGTTTCCCGCCGGATTTCCCCTGGCTTGGCTGAACCTCCATGGCGGCGCTGCAAGCAGCGCTGCCATGGGGATTCCGACCCCCTTCCCGCCAGCCTGTTTCTGGCGGTTTTTACCGCCAGGAACAGGATGGCGGGAACGGGTGTCGTGGGGCCCCTGCACTGCCCATGCCACTGGCATGGGCAGTGCAGGGGCCCCCTAACAGGGCCCCAGCATGATTTTCACTGTCTGCATAGCAGACAGTGAAAATCGCGACGGGTGCAACTGCACCCGTCGCACCCCTGCAACACCGCCGGCTCCATTCGGAGCCGGCTTCTGTGTTGCAGGGCCTTTCCCGCTGGGCCGGCCGGTGCTCCCTTGGCGGGCACCCGCCGGCCCAGCGGGAAAGTCAGAATGGCCTCCGCGGCCTTCTGACCGCGGAGCGGCCATTTGGCGGTTCCCGCCAGGCGGGCAGCGTCCGCCGCACGCCTAAATTGGAATGACCCCCATAGTTTGGAAGGAAATTGTCCAGGTACTTAGAAGAAGATGGGGTGGTTGATAAAAGTGAGGAAATAATGCACTCTTTTGCAATGTACATTACAGTTTGCAGAATGTCATGGACAGATACACCTTTCAGGATTAACACTTGCTATCCTCAAAGACTACTGAAGGGCTTTTCTGTGAGCTTTCAGTTTCCCGAGCCTCCATAAACTGATGCTGTAAGCTTTCAAAGCTTGAGTGTTCTATTGTCTCCCCTCCTTACACACACACACACACACATACACACACACACACACACACACACACAAACACACACACACACAAACACCACACACACATATCAATCCAGTCAATTCAATCATCCATTTAGAATACTCACACAATGGGCAGTATACATGTTCTTCTAAGCAGCTCACAGACCACATATTTTGCAGTATTCTAATATCCAGATATACATTTCTGCATTTTCTGTATTCTGATTGTATCTATTGGTGTCAGTCATCAGAGGGGGCCTTTTCTGGCAGTTAACCATTAGAACCATTGCAGATACAAACTATTTCCACCTAAAATACCAGGAGTGCTCTAATGGTTCAGTCCATCTGATGTCTGATGGACAGAACATACTTGCGGCTCTATGGGGAACCCCTGAGCTTAGCGACATGGAGTTAAGACAATATTTCAAATAAGAATATAGCCTGAGACAATAGGATATGGTAGGGTATTTGTATTTATGTGATGCTTACTACTCTTGACGAGGCACTGAACTACTTTGTGGACAAGTGGCATGCCTTTCGGCAGAAGACTTCAACTTTAGAGACCTTGAGCTTGATTTGGAGTTTGGATGATGGGTGTACTCCTTCACAAACATAGCCAGTATCCTATCTGCCTTATTACAAGTGCCACATGATGTAATGCACTTGTAATGAAGCAGACAGGATAACTGTCACAGTTGTGCAGAGTAACCCATCTGCCAAACACTAAATCAGGCCCTTTGTCATGTATAAGTTATTATGGTTTCTCATGTTGACTATCACACAGTTGTCTTTGTGTTTGAAACAATGTAATACTCAGCATGCACAATTTGTTAAATGTCGTTCACAATCTATATTCAATTTTTGGTTTATATAGTTGTTACAAAATTGTCATGTAAACTTCATGCACTATGTCATGCCGCATGTCAAAACATGTTCAGTCACTCATGCGATCTTTCAAGTGAAAGCTCATGAGGTAGGTTAGTGACCTTGCAGGTTGTCATTCATTTAGGACATGTGAGGGACCAGCAGGAACCCATGATGTGTATATTAATAATTTCTAAATTGCCCATAGTATTATAGAGCATTTATATTGCATTTCAGTAGCAATAAAAAACTTACATTTGTAATGTAGTGAGTCAGTAATTTGTAGTCGATATTTGCCATAAAAAGATCATCACATCATTAATAAACACAGCAAGATACAGAAAGAATACATTAGATTGAGTATCAATAAAATGGTATTAATGTAATCAATACAGGAATTATTATCAGTTCATTCTAAAATTACCAAAAGATTAAATAAGTTATGTGTCAGCACATCAGTTTAAAAATATTCAATACAAAAACGTGTTATCAGTTTATCCTAGAACTACCAAAATACCTGTATATATCTAAAGATAGAACCGTTTCTGAAATGACAGTGCCACAATAACCACAAGTAAAAATCTAAAAAGCCCTAACTGTGATATTCTTTCCTTGCCCTTACTGCTTGTTGAATATAACTGAAAACTGTATGACAAACAGACTGCGTGTCTAAGTGCTGTAAAAAACACAGATCTAATTTGTAAGATCGAAAACGATTGCCACGCAGTATAGAGAACAACTATTGGTATCTCGGTGTGATGTAAAATCTACAAAAACATTAAGTGGATAATGGTTGCTGTGAAACAAAATATCACAAGGACAGCAGGGGGAGGAAGGAAACCAAGCGCTCTCTGTGGAAAGGCGAACACAAAGGGGGTTATTACAACTTTGGAGGAAGTGGTAATCTGTCCCAAAAGTGACGGTAAAGTGACGGATATACCACCAGCCGTATTACGTGTCCATTATATCCTATGGAACTCGTAATACGCCTGGTGGTATATCCGTCACTTTACCGTCACTTTTGGGACGGATTAACACCTCCTCCAAAGTTGTAATAACCCCCAAAGTGCCCTTAAATTATTTACAAAAAGATTGAGGCATCACAGTGGGCATACGTGCCAAAACTATTCCAAAATAATGGTGCACGGGTCTGGAAGGGTCACTCTTCTTAACCTTCCCTACAGGAGAAAAGTTCATAAAGTGTGCTGTGCCTAATCTAAAACGGGTCAGATAAAATGTATATTCAGAGTTAACTATGCACAATAAATATGGTTTTATCCTTCGGGGGCAAAATGGGGGAGAACAAAATATATTGCTAGCTTTCTAGAGGATCTAGCATAGTTTTTATGTTTGTAAAATAAAGCTTTCGCCTGCATCTTGGAATTATTGTCTATTTTATTAGGAAAACTAAATTCATTTAGACTTCCCAGATCAAGGAAGCTTGATGCACATAAGCTAGCTATTGGATACAATCCATGTGATCTTGTTTGATGCAATCCTCAATTACTAATTGGGAAAATGTAATCTGCAGGGAATGCCATATCTTTATCCAGATAAGAAGAAGGGGTGTGGTCATCACAATATCTTCCAGATAAGAAAGGCCTAATCCTGAATGGGCAATATGGCTTGAAGTACTCTTTGGGATTGCTAACAACCTGCATAATAATTTGTTCTCTAAGGTTTGTAAATTCCCTGGATTTATGTAACCCTACAAGCCTGCCCTATGTAAATCCACAGGAAGGCATTTGCTTTTATACAGTAAAATTAATTATTTAATAGGCTTGTGACCGTTTCTTTGCAAATTTAAACATTGCATCAACTGACCCTGCTAGTTTATGTACTCTCTGAGTTAAAAGCTTATGCCATCTTAAGTTGGCATCCAACATGATGCCAAGATAATTAAAATTCTGTACCTTTGTAATGGCAATCAAAC
Source organism: Pleurodeles waltl (assembly GCF_031143425.1). Lineage (NCBI taxonomy): Eukaryota > Metazoa > Chordata > Amphibia > Caudata > Salamandridae > Pleurodeles > Pleurodeles waltl. The sequence continues at coordinate 1,458,050,108 of NC_090445.1, read as the reverse complement.
CTATTCTATACTTTTGTGAGCATGTGTTTTTAGAGCCACAAGTCATGATGTAAGATTTCTGGTGATTAAACGTTAGTTTAAGATCCTCCATAAATTTGTTAAATCATTGGCGGTGCGGGCAATTAAGACTGGTCATCAGTGTAGACTAAGACAGAAACTGGGTGACTTCTGACATTAGGTAGGTCCTTCCCTTTTGACACCAGCACTGAATCAAGAAAATTGATATAAAAAGAAATAAAAAGAGGCTAAAATGAATCCCTCTTTGACACCTCGGTTAGACCTTTAAAAAGGACTGCATTCTCCATCCAGACAGTATCGGACCTAAACGAACGTGCCCCAGTGCAGACACTGAAGGAGATCTATCAAGGAATTTTTAATGACTGCCTCACCCATCATATCCCATAACTTCCCCCTGTTCACTAGGTCAAAAGTGCTAGAGAGTTCTATGAATGCCATATGTAAGGTACCTTTCCTATCTTTGACATATTTCCCCATTAGTAGAATTAGGTTCAGGGCTTGTTCTACTGTACCCACTACTAGGCGAATGAGACACTATGGGGGTCATTCTGACCTCGGCGGTAAAAGGCGCTTACCGCCGGTCAGAAGACCGCCATAACACCGCCGCGGTCGCGGTAAACCGCCACAGTCATTCTGACCCGCAACTGGCAAACCACCAAAAACCCGACAACAACAAAAGTCCGCCACACCAAAGGGCAGCGGGAAACTGGCGATGACCAAACCTCCACCGTCACGCCAACAGAAATACGCCCATACCATTCCGACCCACAAATCCCCGCAGCAGTCTTTCAACTGCGGTATTCCATTGGCGGTACACACCGCCGCGCTCAAAATACACACACCTTTACAAAACACTACCACATTGGACAATTCCAAATACACACACCTGAGACACATACACACACCACTCCCACACACCCAATTAAATATAAAACACACACCCACATCACCCACAAACCCTTACGACCACAATTGCGAGTGAAGGACAAAGAGAGAGAGCACAGCATAGAGTAGACCATCACACAGAGGCAAATCACAACATCACCCACACAATTTCCACACACAAAACACCATACACCACCACACTCACCACACTCTACAACACATACACCACCCCTCACCTCATCCACACCACCCCATGGCACCCCAAAGACACCCCAGGTTCACTGACGCAGAACTCAGGGTCATGGTGGAGGAAATAGTTTGTGTAGAGCCCCAGCTCTTCGGGGCAAAGGTGCAGCACACCACCATTGCCAGGAAGATGGAGCTATGGCAAAGAATAGTGGACAGGGTCAACGCAGTGGCACAGCATCCACGCAATCGGGACGACATCAGGAAGCGGTGGAACGACCTACGGGGGAAGGTGCGTTCCATGGTATCAAGGCACAACATTGCGGTGCAGAAGACTGGCGGCGGATCCCCACCTACTCCCCCAGAATTCACAGCATGGGAGGAGGAAGTCTTGCACATCCTGCTTCCTGAGGGCCTCGCAGGAGTAGGCGGAGGAATGGACTCTGGTAAGTCAAAGCTTCACTACTTCATTCCCCCCACCCCACCTGCATGCCAAATCATACCCCCACCTTCACCCCCACCCCCATCACACCAACTCCTTGCTAATGGCTCGCCATCACATCCCACCCATCCCAAAACCCAGCCCTGCATGCGTCCCCAAAGCATGGACACCCATCCCCAAAGCATGCCCATTGCACACACCCATCACCCCCACAAGCCACCGTCACAAAAGCCCCCACAAGGGAATGCCAGCACTGGGGTACACGGCCACCCACCCATTACACGAAATGCCACACACAGAAGCAATAACCATACTCTTATACCCCTGCAGGACCCGAAAGCCACCACACCGCACAGGAGGGTCCAGAGATGTCCATCCCACCCCCAGAAGAGTGCCCCAGTGATGACAGCAGCTCTGTCGCCCTGGACCCTGATGACCAGCCCGGCCCATCGGGGACCTCGGTACAGTCGGTTCCCCACAGACAGCCACAGGCTACACCAGACCCAACCCCCTCTGGGAACACCAGCACAGCTCCCACCCAGTGGGCCCATGCCTCTGTCTCCAGGACACGTCAATCAGCGGTGTGTCCACCACTACAGGGCACCCAGGTTGACCCACCACCCCAACAACAACAGGGACCTGGGGGCAGTGGTAGTGGGCACACCGTCCAGGGGACAGAGGCCCAGGGAAACAGGGGAACTGGGAGGGCTGCTGTGCGACAGGGGGGGGACAGGCCCAGGGAACCGACTCTCCAAGAGGCCCTCTCCTCCATCATGGGAGCATACCACCGCTCCCAGGAGACGATGGCTACGGTACTGGCCAGGAGATCCAGGTACTGCAGGAGGAACAGTACATGGGGTTCAGAGAGGAACTGAGGAACATCAGTTCCGCAAGGGGGACCATCGTCGTGGCCCTTAACCAGATAGTCACCACATTGCGGGACCATGTGGCACCACAAAGGGCCCCTGTCACTAGCCTGGACCAGGAACAGCCTACCACCTCCGCCGGCGCTAGTGGCCAGGAGGCCCCCACACAACGACAGGCCACCAGAACCCCACCTCCTGCAGAAGAAGAACCACCCCGCAAGCGGAACCTGGGATCTCACAAGAAGACAGAGTAGGATGCCAAGACCACTGCCAGCAAACGATACCCCCTGATGTCATCCCACTGTCCCACATTGTCACCCTGTCCAACCTTGAACTGCCCCTGCTCCATCCTTCCACAGGCATATGGACAATGCACCTGTGCGACTGAGAACTGGACTCTGCCATGGACATTACTCCACCATCACCCATCACCGTTTTACAATCATGTTCCTAAATGTAGCACTTCAATTAAATCACTTATTGCACTTAAAAAATCTGGTGTCTGCTTGTATTTTGAACAAATGTATTAGACATAACGGTGCAGAAATGTACAGTTACATTGTGATGACAACATACCACTGTCACACAGCTGTAGTCCATGGGCATACAAAGCAGAGGTCACGCAGTGGGGCCCACAGCTCTGAAAACGGAAGGGAAAGTCACAACTCAGTTAACAGGAACTGGGGGGAACTCAGACAGTAGAGAGGCTGTAGACTATAAGTAAATGTAAAATGGCGTGGTTGATTCGTACCTGTGTGCTACTGAAAATACTGTTGTATCACTGTGTCCCTGTTGTCTGTGTCGTCCCCGTCGTCTTCCTCCTCTTCACTCTCCACAGGCTCCACAGCTGCTACAACACCACCATCTGGACCATTCTCCTGCAGGAAAGGCACCTGGCGTCGCAAAGCCAGGTTATGAAGCATACAGCAGGCCACGATGATATGGCACACCTTCTTTGGTGAGTACATTAGGGATCCACCTGTCATATGCAGGCACCTAAACCTGGCCTTCAGGAGGCCGAAGGTTCTTTCTATAATCCTCCTAGTTCGCCCATGGGCCTCATTGTACCGTTCCTCTGCCCTTGTCCTGGGATTCCTCACTGGGGTAAGTAGCCACGACAGGTTGGGGTAACCAGAGTCACCTATTAGCCACACACGGTGCCTCTGTAGCTGTTCCATCACGTAAGGGATGCTGCTATTTCGTATGATATAGGCGTCATTCACTGACCCAGGGAACTTGGCATTTACATGGGAGATGTACTGGTCAGCCACACAGACCACCTGGACATTCATCGAATGATAACTTTTTCTGTTCCTGTACACCTGCTCACTTCCACTGGGGGGAACCAAAGCCACATGGGTCCCATCAATGGCACCAATGATGTTGGGGATATGTCCAAGGGCATAGAAATCACCCTTCACTGTAGCCAAATCACCCACCTCAGGGAAAACAATGTGGCTCCGCATGTATTTCATCAGGGCAGACAACACTCTGGACAAAACCTTAGAAAACATAGGCTGAGACATCCCTGATGATATGGCCACTGTTGTTTGGAATGATCCACTTGCCAAAAAATGGAGTACTGACAGAACCTGCACCAGAGGGGGAATCCCTGTGGGTTGGCGAATGGGGGACATCAGGTCTGGCTCCAGCTGGGCACACAGTTCCTGTTTAGTGGCTCGGTCACGTCTGTATGTCAGTATGACATGTCTTTCTTCCATTGTCGACAGGTCCACCAACGGTCTGTACACGGGAGGATTCTTCCATCTCCTCGCAAGTCCCAGCGGACGGTGCCTAGGAAGGACAACATGGAGCACAGAGTCAAGCAACCCACAGGTACGTAACCACAGCTTGCACTGTACACGATTCGCTATGCATTGAATGGCTTGTATGAGTGGCAATGCAAGGCCTAGGCCTGTGTGACGCAGTAGAAATTAAGCCATGTGGGCCCTTGAAATGGCGGCTGCCTGACCTGTGAAGTGTGACAATGGGATGTGAGGTCAATGCGCTGGCGTGGCACACCGTGGCGGTAGGCGGTCGAAGACCGCGGCGCAAAGCAGCATTGGTTAACATTGAACCCTATGGGTCTCAGGAGCCAATGACGATGTGCGCCGGCGGTCGCGGTACGCACCGCCGCAGTACGCACCGCCGCGGGCGTGACCGCCATTTTCTAACTGCTTAATCACTTGAGACCTGAACATCCACGGGAGAGGACCTATACTGCAAGTGCTGCTGTGACCTCGGTCTGGAAGATACAATGGCTGCTGCGACTGGGGAAAGGGCCCCTGCCTTCACATCTGAGGAATTGGAGAAACTTGTGGATGGGATCCTCCCCCAGTATGCGCTACTCTACGGTCCTCCAGACCAACAGGTAAGTACACAGGGAGCACATAGTATGGGCTATGCCTGTGTTGAGTGGGGTGGATGTAAGATGGCGGGGAGGGGAGCGAAGGAGGAGTGCAACGCACGACAGATGAGAGCATGTACCACATGGCAAGGTTGGGGAGGGGGGGCCACTCACATCGACCATGCAGAAAAGTGATGATATTTCTTTTTCCACCCTGTACATGTCACATAGGTCAGCGCCCATCAGAAGATCGACATTTGGCGTGCCATCGCCAAGGACGTCCGGGCCCTGGGGGTCCACAACAGACGGGGCACCCACTGCCGCAAGAGGTGGGAGGACATCCGCCGCGGGAGCAGAAAGACCGCCGAGGCTCTGCTGGGGATGGCCTCCCAACGTAGGAGGGGTGCCAGTCGTCAATTGACCCCCCTGATGTCCCGGATCCTGGCGGTGGCCTACCCCGATTTGGATGGGCGCGTGAGGACATCACAGCAGACACAAGGGGGTGAGTACCAGCACATTCTGCTATATTAGCACACAGTGGAGGTGTCTGGGTGGGGGAGGAGGGCTGTGGCTATCTCTAGGCCAAGGCGGTTTCTGTAGGCTAGGCCCCTCCGTTAGGCATGGGCCTGTGCCCCCGCACCCCACCTCTGTAGGGTGATAAGTACAGATATCCATGGCCCTGTGTCACCTATGTGTGCAATTGTCGTCCATACACTTGTAGGCCAAGTCACAATAATAGAGTAGTGTACCCCGAGTGCGCGGCGTAGTGCAGGGGGCTTCTGTGTCTGTCCTCTCCGCCAACGGTGCCACCAATGCATGCACTCAACATGTCTTTCTTTCTTCTCCCCCCCCTTTTTGTTGGTTTTCCTGTTCATGTGTGCATTAGCATCATCAGGCGGAGGAGAAGTGGCATCGGCGCACGAGGGAGCTGCATCTCACATGGCCCCGGAGGGCCCTGCAACCGATTCAGACTTAACCAATGAGACAGAGGGCGAGGGGAGCTAAACAACGGGGATCCGTGGAGACGTCAGCGACACCGACACGTCCTCGGAAGGGAGCTCCCTTGTGGTGGCGGCACCATCCGTGCCCACTGCAACAACAGGTACAGCCGCCACCCAGCGCACCAGCTCCGCCCTCCCAACAGCCCCTCAGCTTTCGCCCGTGCCCGCTCGGCCAGGAAGCCGGCCATCTCCTTCGCCCCTGGCACCTCAGGTCCTGCCCTCAGTGCGGAGATCATTGACCTCCTCCAGACGCTCATTGTTGGGCAGTCTACCCTTTTGAATGCCATCCAGGGGGTTGAAAGGGAGGTGCATCGGAGCAATGCATACCTGGAGGGCATTCATTCGGGTCAGGCTGCCCATCAGCGATCGTTCAACGCTCTGGTCTCAGCACTGACGGCAGCAATTGTCCCTGTGTCTAGCCTCCCCCCTCCAACTTCCTCAACCCAGTCCCACTCCCCTGTTCCTCTGCCTATCCCAGACACACCTACAGACCAGCCTGCACACACATCAACACCCAAGGGCAGCTCATCCAGACATAAGCACCACAGATCACACAAGCATTCACCCAAGCAACATCCACATGTAGACATGCCAACAGCCACTGCCTCCTCTGTGTCCCCCTCCTCCTCGTCTCCCTCCTCCCTCCCTGTGACGTCTCCACTCACACCTGCATGCACACCACCATCAGCCAGTACGTCCATCACCACCACACCCACCAGAACAGTCCGCACACGTGCAGTCACCACCCCCACTACCATTTACACGTCCCCTGTGTCCTCTCCCAGTGTGTCTGTCACCCCCTCTTCCAAACCACACAAACGCAGGCAGCCACCCACCCAACAGCCATCCACCTCACGACAGCCTCCGTCACAAGCACCTGCACCCAAAGACAGCACACTTGACTCTCCTACAACCACATCCTCTTCCTCCACTCCCATACCCACTACAACTACCCGTCCCTGTCTTTCTAAATAGATTTTCCTTTCCAACCTTGACCTCTTTCCAACAACTGACCCACCCCCTCCATCTCGTAAGACTCCAACCAGCACCTCAGCCACCACAAGCCCTGCACCTACTAGGACCATCGTTCAGGGCTATTGGAGTCCACCAGCTCCTAGGGCAGGAACATCGGCCAGCAGCAAGGGGACAGCCAGCCCACCCCCTGGGAAAAGAACCAAAAAATGGAAGGGCCGGCGCCACAGGCCTGAGACGGCTGCCCCCAAGGACACCAGCCTTGCACCGTCACCTGGCCCATCCACCAAGGGAGGCAAGGGCCCTAGAGATTCTTCCAAGGAGGGCAAGGGCCCCAGAGATTCTTCCAAGGGAGGCAAGGGTCCCAGAGATTCTTCCAAGGAGGGCAAGGGCAGCAGGGCGAAGAAGTCCAGCAGCAGGCAAGCTGCCCAGGAGGGCCCCACCAGCCCCATTTGGGGTGTGACGGAGGACACCCACGGGCCCAGGACTCCAGCACAGGAGGGCCCGCAAGCGGAAGGTCGGATGGCGACTGAGCGGCAATTATTGGCCAGATCTGGTTCCCTAGGAACACAAGACAAGCACCGCTGAACAGGGCCCCGCCTTGAGAAGCACCGCTGAACAGGGCCCCGCCGTGAGAAGCACCGCTGAACAGGGCCCCGCCGTGAGAAGCACCGCTGAACAGGGCCCCGCCGTGAGAAGCACCGCTGAACAGGGCCCGCCAAGACAAGCACCGCTGAACAGGGCCCTGCCTTGAGAAGCACCGCTGAACAGGGCCCCGCCGTGAGAAGCACCGCTGAACAGGGCCCCGCCAAGACAAGCACCGCTGAACAGGGCCCCGCCAAGACAAGCACCGCTGAACAGGGCCCCGCCGAGACAAGCACCGCTGAACAGGGCCCCGCCTTGAGAAGCACCGCTGAACAGGGCCCGCCAAGACAAGCACCGCTGAACAGGGCCCCGCCAAGACAAGCACCGCTGAAGAGGGCCCTGCCAAGACAAGCACCGCTGAACAGGGCCCCGCCTTGAGAAGCACCGCTGAACAGGGCCCCGCCGTGAGAAGCACCGCTGAACAGGGCCCGCCAAGACAAGCACCGCTGAACAGGGCCCCGCCAAGACAAGCACCGCTGAACAGGGCCCCGCCGTGAGAAGCACCGCTGAACAGGGCCCCGCCAAGACAAGCACCGGGCCCCGCCGTGAGAAGCACCGCTGAACAGGGCCCCGCCAAGACAAGCACCGCTGAACAGGGCCCCGCCGTGAGAAGCACCGCTAAACAGGGCCCTTCCTGTCAAGCACCGCTCCGCTGGGCCCTTCATCTCAAGCACCGCTCCGCTGGGCCCTTCCTGTCAAGCACCGCTCCGCTGGGCACCGCCGTCTCAGAACCGCTCTGCTGGGCCCTTCCTGTCAAGCACCGCTCCGCTGGGCCCTTCATCTCAAGCACCGCTCCGCTGGGCCCTTCATCTCAAGCACCGCTCCGCTGGGCCCTTCATCTCAAGCACCGCTCCACTGGGCCCTTCCTGTCAAGCACCGCTCCGCTGGGCACCTCCGTCTCAGAACCGCTCCGCTGGGCCCTTCCTGTCAAGCACTGCTCCGCTGGGCCCTTCATCTCAAGCACCGCTCCGTTGGGCCCTTCATCTCAAGCACCGCTCCGCTGGGCCCTTCATCTCAAGCACCGCTCCGCTGGGCACCGCCGTCTTAGAACCGCTCCGCTGGGCCCTTCCTGTCAAGCACCGCTCCGCTGGGCCCTTCATCTCAAGCACCGCTCCGCTGGGCCCTTCATCTCAAGCACCGCTCCGCTGGGCACCGCCATCTCAGAACCGCTCCGCTGGGCCCTTCCTGTCAAGCACCGCTCCGCTGGGCCCTTCATCTCAAGCACCGCTCCGCTGGGCCCTTCATCTCAAGCACCGCTCCGCTGGGCCCTTCATCTCAAGCACCGCTCCGCTGGGCCCTTCATCTCAAGCAGCGCTCCGCTGGGCACCGCCGTCTCAGAACCGCTCCGCTGGGCCCTTCCTGTCAAGCACCGCTCCGCTGGGCCCTTCATCTCAAGCACCGCTCCGCTGGGCCCTTCCTGTCAAGCACCGCTCCGCTGGGCCCTTCCTGTCAAGCACCGCTCCGCTGGGCCCTTCATCTCAAGCACCGCTCCGCTGGGCCCTTCATCTCAAGCACCGCTCCGCTGGGCACCGCCGTCTCAGAACCGCTCCGCTGGGCCCTTCCTGTCAAGCACCGCTCCGCTGGGCCCTTCATCTCAAGCACCGCTGGCCCATTGGCAGGGCCGGATCTGTGTCGGGCAGGGCTTCACGAAGCACTCTGGCCAACATGCCTCCTCCATAACCAGTGGAATCTGTAATCCACCTGATGGACTGTGGCTTTGCACTCCCCAGGATGGTACAGTGGGCAATCCACCCACTGTAGAGACTTGAGAGACTGTGGCTTTGCACTGCCCAGGATGGTGCCGTGGGCATGGAGGCCCCTCGTGGATCTGGCGTCGTGGACTCATGTGGCTGAGGTGCCCCCCCTTCCCTTCCCCCTGAGGTGCCTGTCGTTTTATTATCTGATGCCCCAGCAGTGTTCTCTCCAATGGAATCGGGTCTCGTGTATGGGCTTTGCCCATGTGTTTATGCACATTGGCCCACGAACAATGGAATGTTGCCAATATGTGCCGGACTTTTGGACCATGTATATATTGTTAATGTTGTAATATATTTATTTTATAGATTTGATATTTCACTTAAGTTCAAATATACTATAATATACTTTATTTTAATGATCTTTATATTTTGTTTTTGCATTATTCTGGGGGGTTTGGGGGGTGTCACTCTGAGTTGTTGCTCTGCATTGGTGTGTAGGAATTTGGGGGGGGGGGTGTCGCGTATGTGTGTGCCCGTAACCTTTTCTCCTCCCCCCTCCCCTGTGTCGTAGGTGCAGTACTCACCGTTGTCTCCTGCGGCGGTGTTCGTGCTCCTGGTAGAGGAGCAGGTAGACAATAGCTGGTAGGATGTTTAATTCGGGTTCCATGCTGTCCAGATTCCTCGTGGAGTGTATAGAGGTGAGCGTTTTCCCGTTCGTGCTCTGTTTCCGCCGTGTTTTTATCGGCGGGGCTCCTGCCCCGGAAAAGGTGGCGGATTGGTGGGTCGCGATAGGGTGGGCGGTACATTGTCTGCCGCCTGTCTGTTGGCGGTGACCGCCGCGCTGTTTGTTTGTCCCGCCGTGGCGGTCGGAGTGTTAAAGTGGCGGGCTGTGTTGGCGGTTCCCGCCAGGGTCAGAATTCCATTTTTTTTACCACCTGCCTGTTGGCGGGTTGGCCGCCGATTTAACACCAACCGCCAGGGTTGGAATGATCCCCTATATATTTTTTTGGCTTCCACCCAGTCTTCCAGTTTTTGAAGGATCACCTTCCTTAAAATCTCTGCCGACAAGTGAAAAGGGAGCTAGGATGGTAGGAAGTTAGATGATTTCTGTCCCCATTTTTAAAAATTGGCACAATAGTGGACTCCATCCATGAATTTAGGGGACTATAGCTGATTGCTGTTCGAAACACAATTGTTAGTAATGCTGCCCAGAAGGTAGGATTCTGTCTGAAAACGTCACTGGGTACCCCATCAGGGCCCCCATCAGGGCCGGGCGCTTTACCAGCAGGGCACTTAAGGATAGCTTTGGACACTTCACAAACATTAGTAGAATCATTTAAGATGGATGCACTGTCCAGGTTATCTGGCAGGACTAGCTGGGATGAAGGGGTAATCTCTTGATCAAAAATCTTTGAAAAATGGAGCACCCACTCTTCAGCAAGGATATAGTATTATATTCTAAGTTGATTATTCTCAGAAAAATAAGGCTGATTAAAAACTTCCCAAAATGCCCTGGTGCCCCTTAGTTCTGTGGCAGCTTCCAAATCTTCGTAAGCACTCATTTGTATCTCCTGTCTTCCCTTCTCACCATTTTTGTGTATATTTCTAGCCTGTCTAATGTCCTCAATGTTAGCAGGTAAAATATTAGTGGCTGATTTTAAATTGTATAGAGCAACAGTACATGAGGTGGTAAAACTATTTGTGAACTGGGAGGGTTCTTATGTGGGTTCTTTACAATCAGCATGCTAGACACTGTTTTGCAAAGTTCTTAAAAAATATCTAGGACTTTCAGAGGCTAAAAACCGCCTGCCGCCACGGCGACGGCCTCCAAAAGACCGTCGCCACGGCTACCAGCCGTCTGCCGGATTATGACCACAGCCAGATTTCCGGCAAAAGGATGGTGGAAATCCGGCTATGGCGATGCCGGCGGATGACGGTAAGGTGGCGCTGCTGCCAGCAACAGCGCCACACCAGTAGACCGTCGCCGGTGGTATTATGACAATGATACGGCCTGGCAGTGTCCTGCTGGCGGATGCTGCTGCTGGCAGCAGCACCCCGTCCCATCTCCTGCTGGAGGACCCCCTGACGACAGGTGGGGTGTTGTGTGTGTGTTTGGGGGTGTGTGTGTATCTCTGTGCATGCGTGTATGCGGGTGTGTGTTACGTGGTGTGTTTGTGTGCATATATGGATATGTGAGTGCGTGTATGTTGAGTTGTGTGTATGTATGTAAGTGTGTGCGGGTGTGTGTGTGAATGGATGTATGCATGCGTGGATGTATATTGGAATGGGTGTGCGTATGCAAGGGGGCGTGTGTGAAAGGGGGGCCTGTATGGGGGATCTGGAGAGGGAGGGGGGATTCCCTGTCACTGATAGTGCCTACCGGCGTAAGGATGCCACGAAAGCCATGACGGTAGGCGGGGTCATAATCCTGCAGGTGGGCAAGTGACGGCCGCCGGGCTGGAGAGTGAAGTCTCTAGCCCAGCAGTCATTACTGCCGTGGCAGTCGGTGTGTTACACTGGCGGTTTGGCTTTAGCCAAACCGCCAATGTCATAATATGGAGAAAAGTATCGGCAGCTTGTTGGCAGTACTTTCCTCCATATTAACGCCGACCGCCGAGATCATAATGACCCCTTTAGTCTCTTCTGATAAGCATCCCTTTACCTCTTCTTGCTTTCCTACTAATAGGTCCTTAAAACTTTTAATGTGGTTTACATTTTCCAATTTTATGCGAATTCCCTTATTGGGGCAGTACTAGGGGGCATCCAGACTTTTGGGTCTTAAAAGGAGGGCATTTTGGGCAAGCTGAGACAGAATTATGGTCCCTGATACTAGAAGAGAGAATATCAGAATCCGATAGGGGGACAAGATGTGATGATAACAATATAAAATCAATAGGGCTTCCTCTGCCTATACATTTTGGCAGATGGACCACACCGTCTTTAAAAAAAACTGAGAAAAAGAGCAGGTTTTGATTGACAATATTCTGATTTAATGCACCCTCATATTGAGCATGTGTAAAATGTGTAATATTTTCCCCTTCTCAAGAAGTGAACCCACAAACGAGATCTCCCCTGAGGGAACATCTGGAAATAATAAAATCGCCCCACCAGATGATAGCCACTCTACCTCAACTTCTTTGGAGTCATCTATGAATTCAATAGGTTGTTTGGTTGAATAAATACAAATAAAAATTAATTAAGAAAACATTTAAAAGGCTTGAAAATTACAGGTGTAAAATTGGACAGCATGAAGTACGCAATATTTCTTCAACTTTAAAGTTCCTACAATTAAGCGAGATCAAGAACCCCAGCCCCTCCTTCGGTCTGCCTGATTTAGAAGGTGTAACTGCTGTCTAAAATGATTGAAAACCATGTATTTAAAAGTTTTCTAAGGCCCAGGTCACTTGACAGCAAACTGGGTCATAGTTTTTAATCATTTGTGACCAGTCCTCATTTCTCAACTTCTGACGGATGACTGAAATTTTCCAGCAAAAGAAGGCCCCTGCTATTGTTAGATCCAGCCACAGGGGAAGATAATAGTGGAGGTACATGGCAGGGCCAAAGGAATAGCCAGTCATTCAGACAGTCCTGACAGATGTGCAAATCGATTCTCAAGGACAAGGGGGGTGATGGACAAATCAGCTGTTAGAGGGCCTGGCCTAGACCTATTAGGTTCAGAGCTTGTCGGTATGGGTCAGTGGCCGGTAAAAATAACCTAATGGGAATGCACACACCTTGCCATGTTGGTTTGCTAAGTGATCTAGGCAATATAGCAGAGAGCTCACCAACCGTTACCTTCGAAGTTAACTACTACACAGTCACTCTTCAAAGTATTGGATGAATGGCCAAACCACCCAACTCTCCGAATCAGAAGGATATCATCAGCTAGATCCGTCGGCCCTCCTGAATTATTCATACATCAATGGGCTACTTTAAATTTCAGTCCCCACCAATCTTCACTGGCATCTTTACTTGTAGGATGAACACATTCCAGAACTATAAAATATGGAGTGCAATCAAGTGGTAGTTTCAGGTGTTTCACACAGCCACTGTTCGTGGATATGTTCATTTTGGTACTGGAGAAATGATGAGGTTGGGCAAAGCCTGGAGCTTGGTTAAGCTTGGAGTTATTGTGAACTATTTTTGAGGAGGATATGAGGATGGGCAGACAGAAACGAGAGAGGACGGGTTCAAAGTTCTCAGGCTGAAGTGAGATTTCTGTCTTGTGGGATGTCTGCTGGTCCTGGAGTTCGGTCTGGAAAATTGTATTCTGAGTCTCCAATAAAGCTCGAACTCTGTTACCCAGTGCTTTAATTTGCTCAGAAACCTCAGTAAAGCTTCTGTGTTATTGAAAAAGGGTTTAAAAATATCAGATAGTTCTGCTTTGAAGTCAGGCCCATCCGAAATAGCAAACCTTTTTTTACAGAAGCATCAGGCTTTGGCCTTCTTCCTATGGTTACATCTCTCTGGGCTTTTCCTCCCCCTTGCGCTTCCATTTGGAAAGCAGTGGTTTATGCATGCTAGACAATAAAAATATCAGCAAGAGAATCATGTACAATACAGGGATTAGATGGTTTTCATGGCTTTTGATTAGAATTCATAATTAAATGTTAGAGATTCTCTTGGGTTAGTAACGTTTTCTCCAACTTAAAGCTGAATGTGAATTTACGATGACAAGTCTCTGGGTTGGGTTTGCAGATCTGTGATCAGTCTTTAAACAACATCTGTTCCATCCTCAAATAGCTCTAGCTGAGCATTGTTAGTATCCATAGCTGATGACAGATGTGAAGCGTTTGTGGATAGAAAGACTCCACCTAACATCTCCTTTCTTCTGTTGGATAAGCTTATTTTTTCCATTCTCTTAAATATGCAGCACGGGGGGAATTAGACCACACGGTTCTTTATTTTGATTTGTTTAAACTCTCTCCAGATTAGCCTTGTTTAAGCCTGATGATGAGCCCATAATTTAAAAAGTGGATTGAAACGTTATCAACTCCTAACCCCCTGACACTATGAGTTACACATGATTGTAAATAAGGGTGTAGACATTTTTTCAAGTCATAAAGTTGTGACTGTGATTTTTTCATGTTTTGATGTGTCACTGAATATTGCCTGTTTGTTTTCTGATATTTGTGTAGTGTGCCCAGTAGAGGTCGATACCACTTTATTACTCATTTTATCATATCCAACAATAAATGTGACTTAAATGATTGATTAAATATCACCTGCGCATTATTATTGTGTTTCCACTGTGTTATATTTCATTCTATTGTTCATTCTATTGTTAGTTAGTGACTCCTGTTCCTTACAACACACTTTCTAAAAATGGACATTTCTCTTCTCTTACTGCTCTGTGTGCTTTGCAGCCTGTCTACAATACACGTCTGCGTTAAGTGACAGTTACAATTTGTGCTTTCCCTCTAGACAGCCACAAACACAGGAAGGGTGGGTGTGACAAAGGACTCATCTGCATCAACCTGCATTCTGATGGGCCTTCCTGGGCAGGAAGTGTGGAGGGGAGCTGCCACACTTGAATAGGGAAGTGCCTGTCTCCACACAAAAGGCTGATTACCCCCTACTGAAAATCTGGAGCCAGGGCTCGAAAGAAAGGGGACATGTGCACTTCAAGGAACTGCTTTGAAGTCACCTCCACTTCAAAGAGACATTTGAGTATAACTACTAGGACTCTAAATCAGTACACTATTACACCTGGGAAGAACTGTGCTGGAGTAAAGACTGCAGTGCTATGAGGATCACCACTTTTCCTTGACTGACTGTTCCAATGAACTGCTTCTCTCCTTTGCTGAGCTGCCCTGCTGCCTGCTGATTTCTGCCCTGCTGAGGACAAGGACTGAACCCATCTCACTTGAACCTAGAGTGACCCTAAGGGCTTGTTTGCATGCCCCCTGTTCTTCTGCAGGCTCGGGGGCATCAAAGACTGCTTGCAACTCTCCTGGTGCGGCTGGATTCTGCCATCTGTGAGTCCTAACCTTACCTGAAGTGTCCCTCCAGTCATGGGCTTCAGAAGATGTTTGCAGTTGTTCTGCTAAAAAAAACGAAGAATTGTCATTACTGCACTGGTCTGAACCGACACAGCGCCCCTGTGACGCCGACAAAAGAGGTTGTTCGACAACATCGGATTCATGGCCTACACACCCAGACGATGATGATCTGCACTGCGGAAAGGCATTGCATTGCATTTATTTCTATGGAGCTCGACGCTGATGCGGGACCCAACTGCATGTAAAATATCACTGTATCTCTTTCGCATTTGTATCTCAATGTTTGCTCCATACAAGTTACTTTTTCAGTGGACCCTGCATGGGTGCTGAAGCCGGCCTACCCTCCATCACTGTCAACCTGAATTTTGGATTTGCGTCGGCTCCTTGCCACCTCAAGTAACCTTTTGACTGCTAGTGACTCCTAAGCACTATTTTTGTTTATTATTTAAAAATCATAAGTCTTTTTGTGGTGTTTTCATTGTGTTGCTGTGCGTGTATTTTGCACAAACGCTTTACACATTGCCTTTTAAGTTAAGCCTGACTACTCTGTGCCAAGCTACCATTGGGTGAGCACAGCTTATCTCTAAGTGTGTATATTGCTTACCCTGACAAGAGGATTGGGGCTCTACTTGGACAGGGTGCATACCTCTGCCAACTAGAGACTCAGAGCCATATTTACAAGTGGTGCTGGTGTGTCACTTATTTTGATGCACTGACAGTGCAGGCTGAAGGCCCATATCTGCAATGCCTATGCAAAGCCACTTTGCGTGGCTTTTCATGGCCTTGCAGATATTGAGTAAGGCGATGCAACACACAGAGAAAGAGAAAGAGGAAAATGCCTCTCATGATTGTTTTTGTGCAGGAAGGTATACCTTCCAGCACAAAAACAATCATCCCTGCAACATAGGCCATGATGCAAGGAGGCCTGCATTTGCGCATGGCAGCCAATTGCGCACCAGCGCAGGGGAAAAGGACAGGAATGTGCCACATCTTGTAAATATGGCACATTCCTGCCCTTTTCTTTTGATGCAGGGCAGCACAGCAAGAAGGCTTGCAGCGCTGCCCTACTTCAAAATATTCCAAATATGTCCCCCAATTTGTAACACTCTCCATTTAGGTACACCAGACCGTCTGCAAAGTTGACTATTCATTGTCGATAGAATAGCCTACTCAGTGTAGCTTGCTTATGGATGTATTTTATATTACAAATGTAGTAACTACTGCTCCTTGTTTCAGTGGCGTAATGCAAAATGAAGAGCCCCCCCCTCATAGAATGGGAACCTGAGTGTCCCATAGATCACATATATTTATTAGCTTTTGGCTGAATGCTGGCCCCTGTAGGTTTGGGAGCCCGCTGAAGGGTTGGAGACCCCACTGGATTGTAGGGGCTGCAGGGTCCTGTATTTCTCCCCTGCCAACTCAAGGAGATTTCCATGTTAATCACCAGGGCCCTTGAAATGAGGCTTTAGCAGCCCTGCCTAGTTTCCCAGGTTCATGCATGATCTGCTGCCCTGTCCAAGTTTTTACTTTGAATTCGGGGAATTGTGATTCTGTTTATTTCATTATAAAACAGGGCTACAAGTCCCAAAAAAACACCTGGGCTGGAGCAGCACATTGCACACGGACCTGGGAGACTTTGCAGTTATGCTTTAGTGTATGCCTCTCGTCAATGCAATTTAGTTTTAAATGGCTGCAAGATCCATTCTATGCCTGTACACAGATAGAAATGGGATCATCATACGACCTGTGAAGTCTTGAAGAGTACTGAAATGTTTACTGCCTCAGCTTCAGCACTAGGGTCACACTTGAACAGAAATTAAGCTCAGACAACATAAAATGGGGCCCAATTAGTGGATCAGCTAGCTAAAAAGTCTCTTCCATTTCCAATTTGGGGCACCTTTCAACTTGTACAGATGCGCTCTGTATGATTTTTGCAAGAGATGGAAGTCTTCATGCACTTGTGCTGGCTGCAGGCAATGTTTGTGATACTATCAAGGAAATCTGTAGGACAGATCAATATAACTGTTCCTATTGGAGCTGGGACAAGACTGCTTTCGTGTATAGCTGAGTCTAGTCTGAGATGAAAGGACGATGAATTGGAATGCTATCCCAGAAATTGCCAGTGGTTAGGCTTATTGCAAGCTGTCCTAAGAGTACTTTTTGTGGATTTGATATCGTGGAAATTTACAGTAAAAACCGGCCAGCAGAACATAAACAGAACCATACACTTGCCCGTCAGGCCAACCCTTCTGGCGCTGCCTGATTGCCCTGTAGGCCAGTCTGATAATGCCCAGTGCTGAATAGGCCCAACATACGTATTGTACTATTCACAGTCCTCTTTGGTGACACGTGGTTTGTAACAATTCCAAGTTCCCCCACCCACAATCCCATAATCACCCTCGTTTCTATTTATGTGCGGCACATAGTTAGTGATCCAGTAGCTTGCAGAAGGGTCCGTCACATGAGCCCAGTCACTTGCAAATTCTAATTTAGTTTGATGCCAAACATTCAAGCTATTTGCTCTTTTTGCCATTCGAAGTTCAAATGTTTTCAGGTTTCTGTTTTCCAAATCAGTATTATCAGTAGACGATGTAGGATACTCTTACGGCCTTATTTAATTTCTTTAGTTGTATTTCCCCTGCTATTAATACTTTTCAGAACGTGCTAATTAAAAGTATACTTAAAACCACACATTTCATTTACTAGTGACTCTCACACAGAGAAGTGTATTAGCAAACTGTCCATAAATTCCCCCGACAATCAGTTACCTATTTAAATTGTATGCTGAATTGTTAATGACCAGAGAATAAGACAAACTGAAATCCTATTACCCTGCTAGCAAGGGTGTTTACATTTCAACATAGTTTCAGGAGAGGGTAACTACGTGGCACGTGAAATAAAGCGCATGCCTGTCACAAGGTGTTTGTGTTCTGCTGGGAACGGCTCAAGCAGAAGGCCATAATTCAGACCTGGACTGCCACAAAATTTGTTTTTGAATTAGTCTAGTTTCAGCCGGATTGGAACAGTTAAATGGAGATTCAACAGGGGGATGTTTGTCTCAAAATGTACGTTATCTACATCTCTGCTGATAGAAGGTATTTTGCTCTTTCTGATTCACACCCCTTCATCCAAAGGTTACTTTAACTAAGCAAACTGGCACTCGGCCTTCAAATATACTAAATTAGCCAGATCTCCGAACATTTTTTCTTAAGCACGTGGCATATATTCAGGCACGTTTTATTAAGTGTATGTCAAACCTGAACTGTTGGAAATGGCCCTTTTTGCAGGGTCATCCCCAGTTTTTTTGCCTCCTTCATCCTATTTTTTTCTGACCTGTTTTTGTTGGCTTTAGGACTCTGGGCACTTTACCACTGCTAACCAGTGCTAAAGAGCATATGCTCTCTGTGTAAAGTGTACTGGTGATTGGTTTATCCATGACTGGCATATTTGATTTACTGGTAATCCCCTAGTAAAGTGCACTAGATGTGCCCAGGGCCAGTAAACCAAATGCTACTAGTGGGCCTGCATCACTGGTTGTGCCACCCACATTAGTAGCCCTGTAAACATGGCTCAGAACTGCCACTTGTGTGTAGTTTTAAACTGCCAATTCGACTTGGCAAGTGTACCCACTTGCCAGGCCTCAACCTTCCCTTTTACTACATGTAAGGCACCCCCTAAGTTAGCCCTAGGTAGCCCCATGGGCAGGGTGCAGTGTTTGTTTAAGGTAGAACATATACTAGCGTGTTTTATATGTTTTAACAGTGAAATACTGGCAAATTTGGTTTTCACTGTGCAAGGCCTATCTCTCTCATAGGTTAACATGGGGACTGCCTTTAACTATCCTTAAAGCGCAGATTCTCTTTGAGAGCAGATAGAAAAGTGGAGTGTAGGGTCTCTGAGCTCATAATTTAAAAACACATCAATTAGTGAAGCTGGTTTTCAGATTGTTAGTTTGAAAATGTAAGGCATTTTCTTGCTTAATCCATTCTGTGACTCTGCCTGTTTGTGTATTCCCCGTCTGGGTCAGTTTGACAGTTGGGCTGCTCACACCTCTCCTCTAGACAATGACACAAAGTGGGCTGGGGTGTAGCCTGCATATCTTGATTAGCCATCTGTGCTGGAGGGGAGGGGAGGAGTGGTCACTCACACCTGAAAGGACTGTGCCTGCCCTCACACAATGCCATCTCCGACCCCCTGGTGAGTGTCTGGGGCCTGGCCTGGACAAGGAAGGATCTTGCAAACACTTGAGACTTTGCTTTGAAGTTTGCCAACTTCAAAGGCAGAACTGGGTATAAGAAGAAGACCCAAAACCCCAGACGTTTAGAATCTTTCTGGAATCAAGAGGAACCTCTGCAAGGAGAAGAGCTGAAGGAGGAGTACTGTCCCTTTGCTGTGCTGCTTTGCTGGAGTGGCCTGCAGTTGCTACTTCTGCCTGAAAAGAGTGCAAAGGGTGAACTTTGCTGTGTGTCCTGCTTGAGAAAATTCTCCAGGGGCTTGGAGTACAGTTTGCCTCCTATTGGAAGTCTCAGGGACACCAAAGACTTCAGTTTCCTCGACCTGTAGCACTGGGGACTGGGTGTTTTGTGCTGTTCAAGAGGAGAAACCACTGTGACGCCGCCAATGATGCCACTGGCCTGCACTGTGACCTGCTGACGCCACACAGAGTCGCATTGCCCTGCTTCACACCGTGACCCTGGTCTCCCCGAAGCCGCCATCGGACGACTTCACTGAGCCGCTGCTCGCACCGCGACCTGTGGGCACCGCACTCCGGCATCGCCTGCTCACACCGCAGCCTGGGCATCCCCGACGATGCCGCTCCTGCTGACACCAGCGCCGCTGCCTTCACCATGACCTGTGGACACCACTCGTGAGGTACACGAAGCACTGTCCCATCCCGCACCGCAGCCCCGGTCCATCGACATCAGCACTATCGACTCCTGTGTCATCACCAGGCATCCTACCTGCACTGTGGCCTGTGGACACTGCTCGTGAGGGTCACGAAGCACCGTCCCGTCCTGCACTGCTGGCTTGGGCCTACCGATGACAGTGCTTCAGCAACGGCGATGCCGCTGCCTGCACCATGACCTGTGGACACCGCATATCACACCGCCCTGCTGGACACCGCAGCCCTGGTCTCACCGACGCCACTGGATGCCATCACCGAGCCGCCATGCGGAGCTATCGACTTCAAGGAACTGTGGTTTTGAGTAAATCTTGCAGAATTCATATTTTTCTTACTGTATGTTGGATTTTTATTATATTTGGTCTTGTTTTATACAGGTAAATATTTACTTTTTTTCTAAAACTGGGGTGGTGTCCTTTTGTAGTGTTTTCACTTACTACTGTGTGGCTTGATGACACCACTGTTACATAGTGGAAGCGGCGTAAACAAGGGAAAAGAGGAAAATCTGTGGTTTGACATGGAAGGCCCATTCTCACCCCCCTGGGATTGTCCAGAAAGTTACTGCATCCAGAGCCAGAAGTAAATCCCTTTCCAGCTAGGAAAGAGAAGAAGAAAATCCCAAAATTGGTGGTGTCCCAGGAGAAAGGGCTCCTTCATGGGAATAAAACATGCCACTGCACACATTTTATGAATTCCTTCATGTGCTTTTGTACGCTACGTACTATTGCGCATTCAGAAGAGCCTCTGCAAAGGCACATGTGCTGATTCACAAACATTTCCATGATTATGACTGGGAGCATATGTCTGTCTCAGGTTTCCAGGTGTAACCCTTTGAAACACTTGTAAATTCAAAAACACCTTAAATCTGACCCCATAAATTTTTGTGAATCAGACCCAGTTTATCCAACACTCCTTGAATTGTTGCATTTGGCATCGTAGCAGAACTTCATTCTCTTTACTTCGTCTGACATTGCTTCAAAAGAAGTTTTACTTTGTCTACTGAGTTATACCATCACTTCAGCAAAATTATCAGAAAAACAACTCTAGGGTTGAAAATAAAGAATATTTTAATAAGATCTAATTATCAAGGAATGCATTTACTCAAATATAATTATCAGAATCCTTTTCAGGGGGCCACAGGGCATGTAGGGTTTTCTGGGCCCAACCATGGGGGTTGAGACCTTTAACTCCTGATTTACCGGGATCTAACCTACTATGGTCCTGAGCAACTGGGCTAAGTACCACTTCTGCACTTGACTCCCAGTGGTTGCTGTGGATAAACAGTTAAAGGCTCCCTCGAGGGAGGGATGTGTAGATACAGGTAAGTGCGCACAGTACTGTCAATAATTCAATGTCCAGTCAAATACTTTCTTGTATAACAAAAAGAAATATTTTGTTTTGAACTCTACAGATTCAAAGGCATAATGACATTTGTAAGCACTAACAGAATCCCTTCAGGTCATGGCTCTAGTGTTTGTCAGAAAAATCCCTTTCTGCCTCTTCCTTGAATGTGGTCATGGTTATTCCCCATTCACTGGTGGCCGCATCCTCGTAATGCTCACTAATAGGCCATACTCAAGAATTCAAGTTTGGCTATTAGGAATTAGTCAAATGTGTCTATGGTGCCCTAGCACCTTTAAACAGCGAGTCCCCCGGGCACCACAGCACTAGTTCTAGCACCTATCCACTCCTACAGCATATTCAGGTTTGGCGTTACAGTGGGTGCCCTGTGCGCAGGCACTCATAAATGCTGATCCTGCTAAGAGAAGTTGGGCTGTTCATGGTACATGCAGCATTACCTGGCAGGTGTAGGCTCCCTCTCCCAAACAGAGGGAAAAGAACAGCTTTCAGCTCCAAAGAGACAGTAAGTCAGTTTTCCCCAGCAGGGGGTAATTCGATACTCCAACTACCAACCGAAGCCCAGTGAGGGTGCAGCATCTTCCTCAATGCCCTCCACAGTCCTCGGGGATCAGTCAGGGTGGATCCCACTCTGCTGGACACAGCATCACTCTAGTCCCAGGTGACAGCCCAAAATGCATGGCAATTTAGTACCGGCAGTCCTTCCTGGCATACAGGGTTGCTGCTGTACCTTCTGACACAACTTAGACACCCTCCGTGTAATCACCCACATCACAGCAGCCCCTGCTGGCACATGGTGTCACTGCTAAGGGGTTCACTAGTCCTGGCACGCTGGTCCTACAATTACTTCAACAGTTACCCCATCTGGATTACGGGGTCACCAAAACAAGGCAGTATGAGCTTGATTTTCCCCGCACAGCTCTTGATGCACGGCTCAGTCTACGGTGATCCTCTCCTTGCATACAGAGACCAAAAATGATCATGCACATGGGCAATGATCCGATTGAGGCACAGCCAAATTCTTACACCTTTCACAGGGAGTCCTAATGGTAGGGCTCCCCACTGGATCTCGCTCTATCCAACGCTATCCTCATCCTGACAGGGCACACTGGTTTTGGTAAACAGGCAGGCGGCGTTGGTTCCAGGCTCCATGGCAGGTGGCATTGGTTTCCTTGGGTGATGTCCCCTCACCCAGCAAGGAGACTAGCAAGCCTTGGCCCCCTATCTTGGTCACAGGCAAAAGTCTTGCAAAGCTTGGCAGATGACAAATTTTGGGGTCTCAGCCTCCACTTCTTTTAGTCCTTTTCCAGGCACCAAATGTGAGTCTTTGATGTTTTATGTTGGGTTTCTGCTTCTTTTGAAGTGTACATTTTTCAATCTCTTCTTCTCTCTTGAAAGGCCATCTGTCACAGCAGGAAAGTCTCCGAAGTTGATAGACCCACAACACAGTTCATGGGAGTGACCAGAGTTCACACCTGGATGTCAGTCACAGTAAAGGTGGGTGGATGATCCACTGAAAGCTCAAGCCATGCTTGAGCCTGAAGCCTTGCTCTAGCTCAGCACAAGGTCCTGTTTCTCATAACGAGCCAAGCTTTCATGTGATTTCTGCCTCCCTCCCTCCTTCTCCCCAGAATGTGGTGGCACTGTCAGAGCTGCCAACTGTGCAATTAGAGAACCACATTTGAATTTTGGCTGTGGCTCAACATCCTATGATTCTGGGCAAATCACTTAATCTCTCCATGTCTACAAATAATGCAGGTGCTCTTGTGTAATGCTACTAGAGCTCATGTAAAGCACTCCCCTACATGTAGGTCGAGTTCTATTTTCAAAACTGCCAAAAAATGCACTTTGATGTAAAATCAAAGCCTGAACATAAGGAAAGATAAATAGATACCCACCTACTGGCTGACCTGTCTGAAGTGAAACTAAAAAACCTGGATAAATCACAGCTTCTCAGATGAAACTGTGTGCTCTTAGGCAACTATTTTATTTCACCAAAACTCTTTTTTCTTCATTATCATTTATGAAAGCACTTTCAAATACGTGAGTTCAGACTACCAGTTGTACAAAACTGTCACTTTTAATAAGTACTTCTCAGTGAAGTGTTATAATGTGCTCTATTAATTCCAAACTTTGTACTTGATAAAAAATATACACTTTTCTGAGTTTTGAAAATACTTTATCATATTTTATACGACTTTTTTGCATGATTTACATACCAAATATTTTCAGGGTTCAGCTCATGCATGTACTCTAGATCTCAGCCCGACCCTTGGCTCGACTCTGCTCTCCCTCCTAATTTGTTGGCTTGCTTACCTCTAAGCCACAGTGATATGTGCATCACACATTAATCCAGGTCCCCATCTCTATGATTCCCCTATCAGCCCCATCTCCTTCCTGAGATGTTTTCAGGCCCCCCTCCTTGTGATCTATCACTGAATCAAAGAGCACCCTTTTGGCAAATCTGTCTGGAGAAATCCACTACTCCTCATGTCTCCACCAGGCAGGCCTGGGCTTCTCAAAATGGAAGCCAGGGTCCTGCTTGTAATGCACTATTGCAGGTACGCTTACACTCAGTGTACTTTCACAGCACACATACTCTCCAGCACTGTTACCTCCATGCATTGTACCACTACAGACACATATACCTTCAGCATTCACATTAGGTCAGTACACCATGCTCAGTACACTAGCTTGTACCAGGGAGTGCTATTTTCAAAAACACACCCTACCAGCACACCTTCATGTATTGTACTCCTCACAAGCACACATACACCCAGCACATGTGTTCATTGCACACACACTGCACAGCACTTCATCTCTTATGTAATATATTTCTCACAAGCATACATATACCTAACACATGCACTAAGCACACATACACTTCATAGTACCTCTCTATCTTTGTACTGTACCCTTCCCAGACACACATATAGACAGGGCAGAGTCACTTCTCCTGCAATCCATTGCACTGTGCATCTACCCGATGTTGGCCTAGGGTGAGTTAATCACACAACAGGGGAACTTTACATGATATAAAGGGGCTGTTTACTGCTACTGATCACCACACGGTATGCTGCCAATATCACTCTTATGCTGCTTAACTACTTGTGAAGGCCGTATCCCTCTACCACTATGAGGGTACCACTTTGGGTGCCCCTGCCTGTCCAACTAGACTGCAATATGTGAGAGAGGCCAATGTCATGGCACAGACGCATAATCTATGTGCGCCTATCACAATAAATATCAGCGCTAGTGATCCAGACAAGATTACAGTTGGGCATTCATCTTAGGGGTACATGTCTCTTACCATGCACAGGACTTTTCTGCCCCAATAATAATGTATTAGATATTATTGTGGTTAGAATATTGGCCATAACTGTTTTAATTTAATGTAGTTTAGGTTTACGGCAAGCATTTGTATGATACACTCTAACTTCATTTATTTTTTTCAGTACAAGTAAACTGAATTAGTCATAGGGCTAAGTATGGCATCGAGACTAATTACAATACAGTTGTTAAATTAATAATTTTAAATTGAAAAATATGATAAAGTTCATGACATTTTATAATAAAAAAGAAGATTCGTAAAAGAGTGAAATCGTGTGGTCTAAACTGCTTCTGACGCTGAATGCATGGTCCAGGCAACTGCACTCTCCTGTTAGATTCTGAAGATTTAAAAGGGGAAGTTGGTGTAAAAGTAGATGTAGGCAGAATCTATTTTGCAAGAAAATTACCTAACTTCAAACACAGCAATAATATTTTTGTTCAAAGACAAAACCCCAGCTAGTGTACATGTACAAACACTGTATAGAGTAATTTGAGTGAGGATTGCAGCTCAGAAGAGCGATGAACAAGTTTGCATCAGTTCCTAACTTCCTTTGATGGCCTGCCACTACTAACATCGAGCAAACCATAGTAATATCTCAGAATTAGGTGGGCTACGGAAGTCAATCTATTTTTTAAGTGAGTTTCAGTGCAGAAGGGGTTCCAGAGACAAGAACCCCTAATGTTGATGTGGATAAGTTACGGGAACTCTGCCTCTGAGTTTAAGGCATAAATAGATCGCTCTATGCTTGCAACTGAATTTTCGGTTGGAACGAGAATAAGAAGTAGCAAGTATGCTACGTCTAATTTTGAGAAAAATGGGCTGAGCGACCATTGCTTGTGTGATTAATAGCCTGGTCAGTGACAGTTTGATTGTAGGCACATTTAATAAAGGCAGAACAGCTAGAACAGGTAACCGACACGATGCACTTAATACTGTAAGGAGTAATTTGACAGACCTTTTACCTCAGAGTTAACAGAGGCACACAGGTAACTCGGCTGTACTGTTCTTATATGATTAGTTATAAGGCGAAGTACTACTTCTCACATTTCCTGGGGTAGTACAAACATAATTTCCTCTGATATATAGGAATAAATACATCCCCAGCTCCTTTATTGTCTCATTCATGAGCTTAGTGGGGCGTTAACCATACCCTGTAAATAGGCACCTTTCTGCAACTCTTTTTTTCATTGAACATTTTATTGGCATTTTTGATTGGCAAGTTGATTTTTCTCCACCCATTACACGTACATCAGTTGCATCATAGAAATGTGATCACTGCTGAGATTAACAGAGTCGAACGCCCTCTTTCTACCTTGACCTGTCCAACTCCATTTGTTCCCAGTCTCTATTTCTAGGTTCATTGCAGTTCGCCAGTTCTTATATGCAGGAGAACATTCCTTGATATGATTGGCATGCACACTATATTTTAGTCAATTTCTTCGAACACCCATCAGACTCATATACCTGCTTCTTCGCCACCTTGTCTTGTTGCAGCTCTTAAAAACTCCCCTCCTGGATCAGCAAATAGAGTAGAACCATATTGTGAATCCCCAATAACCCATTTTCCTCTTTGTTTTGGGGTGTACTGTATCCTTTTGATAGGTAACATATTGCTGGCAAGACCAGAGCTACATTTCTAAAGAAAGAACCAGGGCATGCACCAGACTTATATTTCCAAGGCTTCTCATCTTGACACTTTTTGAGTCCCTGCTAGGCTGAGACTCAGAGCCTTACCGTATCCAGTTTTGGCAGGTCACATTGTCACAGCACACAACCATGAGCAAATTACTAGGATGCATGAAGTGGGCTCTCGATGTTGGCACCACTGTTATCAAACCATCTGCCTCATTCGACATGGACGATCAGCATCTCCTTGCGCTGTAGATTCAAAAGTCAGCAGTAATGGTCAGAATGGAGCACTGTCCTCCCTCCCTTATGAAAAGGTTCATAACATTCACGAGCCCCCTCGTAGGCTGTAGATGGGCATTGACGTTCCTTGGCATAGTCCATTTCAGAAGTTAATTATATTCACCAGTCCCTTCCACAAATCGAAGGTGGAGCATCTCTATGGGTCTCCCTCTCTGGTGCCATTTGAATTCTATTGTTGTCTTTCCCTCTTCTTCTGCCTCATTATACCTTGACCGACTATACTGAATTGCTGAGCTGCATGTTGTTAACTTTAAACTGTCTGCCTGATAAACACTAACCAAGTGCAAGTGAATCAATTTTTGTGATGCTTTAGGATCACCTACACATAGGGACCATGATTCATTGTGTGCTGAATGTATTAAAATACAGCTTTTCGATTCGACGAAGTAATAATTCCTCTATTAAAAGAACTCTGCAGGTGGTTAGCGAGTTCAAACACTCGAAAATGGTTTAAAAAAAAGAGGGAGCTCATTCACAAACGTATTAATTAGCAGCACAAGTAGGTCTATAGGTGTACTCTTTTACATACTCTGACAAGCCTTTGTGAATCTTTTACGAAACGTCAAATTCCCTATTAGTAAAAGTGCAAACAGTGCTAATTGTATATGAATATGCCCTGAATATTACCATTTTATTTCGCGTATTTGAATCCAAGCATATGATAAGGAATGATTGTCAGTGGTGGCTGGTTTCTATTTATGGCAGGGGGTGGGGCGATACAATAACAATAATTAGTTTGTTTAAAAAAAAAAGAAAAGGCACTTACCTGCCTGCGGCGGGCCTCCCTCTCCTCACGTTGTCCTCCTCTTGTCGTGGCTTCAACACGGCACGGAGAACAGAAAACGTCGCTACCAAATCGTGATGCTGGTTTCATGCTGATAACCAGCATGAAACCAGTGTCAGGATTGGTGGGAGCAGGCTCTCTCAGCGCTCACCAGAACACTGCAGGCCTGTGCTTTCTCTAACCAAGCTGTCTTAAGCTTGATTAGAGATATTTAAAGTGCACCTGTCTGGCTGGTTGTCGCAAGACGGCCAGCCAAAGGGACATGCACACTTTAAACAAGTGCACAGCTCCCTGCTTCAGCAGCTATTGCCCTGCCCCGTCCCGGCACTTTGTTCAGGACGGGGTACTGAAGAATAAAATGGTAATACAGAAAATGTATTACCATTTTATTTTTCAGCTCTGGAGCATTTTTGTAGTGGGGTGACACTCTTCTGCTCTCATGGAGGGGCTGTCCCTGATGAATGTACGATTGTTGTGTTCATCCTCTGATTAAGCATGGCCCTCGCTTTACAGTGGTATGACTGGACATGTTTAGGGCATTGGTGACATGCTAGTGCGCACCTGTACTAGAAGGCTGGCCTCGGAATAAGAGTGATAAATCTTGGAAAATTGTGTGCATCCATGGTATGATGGTACTAATGGTTAACATTATTATAATGCTGGCCGTTATGGTGGCAAAATTCTGGCAAATAGTGGGGATCCATGCCATGATGGTGTCCAAGCTGGTGTAATACTGAGCAGGCATAATGGTTCATTTCCTGGCACACTAAGGAGCTCCATAGAATTGTTGTAGCCATGCTGGTGTAATGTTGGTCCTTGCATAGGGGAAGCAGCCTTTACAATGCAGTTGGTACCACAGTGTCTTTAGAACACAGTCTTTACCATGCATGCGGACTTGCTTTAGGGAACGTGCTATTGGACTGGTGTTGAAGTTTAAGTCCAACACATTCCCTACTGTTGTGCAAATTGGAGTTGGAATAGTAAAGTATACTATTCCAAAGTCCAGCACTTCCCTAAGGCATGTATTGAAACGACTTGCGTGTTAAAGGAATGCGTGCTAACGATGCATACGTTGTTTAGACTGCATTCTAAAGGCATGTATCATAAATCTATGACCGTATTATAATGCTATCACTGGCATGATCATGGCAAGCTGTCGCTATCCTATTTGTGGTACGTACTAGCATGGTTTGAGCATACATTGAAGTATGGTACCTGTGAGAAAGTAGCCTCTTTCTAGCCTTGTTACCCCCACTTTTGGCCTGTTTGTGAGTGTATGTCAGGGTGTTTTCACTGTCTCACTGGGATCCTGCTAGCCAGGGCCCAGTGCTCATAGTGAAAACCCTATGTTTTCAGTATGTTTGTTATGTGTCACTGGGACCCTGCTAGCCAGGACCCCAGTGCTCATAAGTTTGTGACCTATATTTATGTGTTCCCTGTGTGATGCCTAACTGTCTCACTGAGGCTCTGCTAACCAGAACCTCAGTGGTTATGCTCTCTCTTTACAAATTGTCACTAACAGGCTAGTGACCAATTTCACCAATTCACATTGGCATACTGGTACACCCTTATAATTCCCTAGTATATGGTACTGAGGTACCCAGGGTATTGGGGTTCCAGGAGATCCCTATGGGCTGCAGCATTTCTTTTGCCACCCATAGGGAGCTCTGACAATTCTTACACAGGCCTGCCATTGCAGCCTGAGTGAAATAACATCCACGTTATTTCACAGCCATTTACCACTGCACTTAAGTAACTTATAAGTCACCTATATGTCTAACCTTTACCTGGTAAAGGTTGGGTGCTACATTACTTAGTGTGTGGGCACCCTGGCACTAGCCAAGGTGCCCCCACATTGTTCAGGGCAAATTCCTCGGACTTTGTGCGTGCGGGGACACCATTACACACGTGCACTATGCATAGGTCACTACCTATGTATAGCGTCACAATGGTAACTCCGAACACGGCCATGTAACATGTCTAAGATCATGGAATTGTCACCCCAATGCCAATCTGGCATTGGTGAGAAAATTCTACGTTTCCCCCGAGTCTCTAGCACAGACCCGGGTACTGCCAAACTACCTTTCCCGGGGTTTCACTGCAGCTGCTGCTGCGGCCAACCCCTCAGACAGGTTTCTGCCCTCCTGGGGTCCAGCCAGGCTTGGCCCAGGAAGGCAGAACAAAGGACTTCCTCAGAGAGAGGGTGTTACACCCTCTCCCTTTGGAAAAAGGTGTCAGGGCTGGGGAGGAGTAGCCTCCCCCAGCCTCTGGAAATGCTTTGATGGGCACAGATGGTGTCCATCTCTGCATAAGCCAGTCTACACCGTTTCAGGGATCCCCCAGCTCTGCTCTGGCGTGAAACTGGATAAAGGAAAGGGGAGTGACCACTCCCCTGACCTGCACCTCCCCTGGGAGGTGCCCAGAGCTCCTCCAGTGTGCTTCAGACCTCTGCCATCTTGGAAACAAAGGTGCTGCTGGCACACTGGACTGCTCTGAGTGGCCAGGGCCAGCAGATGACGTCAGAGACTCCTTCTGATAGGCTCTTACCTGTGTTGCTAGCCTATCCTCCTTCCTAAGTAGCCAAACCTCCTTTTCTGGCTATTTAGGGTCTCTGCTTTGGGGAAATCTTTAGATAACGAATGCAAGAGCTCATCAGAGTTCCTCTGCATCTCTCTCTTCACCTTCTGCCAAGGAATCGACCGCTGACTGCTCTGGACGCCTGCAAAACCGCAACAAAGTAGCAAAGATGACTACTGCAACCTTGTATCGCTGATCCAGCCGCCTTCTCGACTGCTTTCCTGGTGGTGCATGCTGTGGGGGTAATCTGCCTCCTCTCTGCACTAGAAGCTCCGAAGAAATCTCCCGTGGGTCGACGGAATCTTCCCCCTGCAACCGCAGGCACCAAAAGACTGCATCACCGGTCCTCTGGGTCCCCTCTCAGCACGACGAGCGTGGTCCCTGGAACTCAGCAACTCTGTCCAAGTGACTCCCACAGTCCAGTGACTCTTCAGTCCAAGTTTGGTGGAGGTATGTCCTTGACTCCCCACGCCAGACTGCATTGCTGGGTACCACGTGATTTGCAGCTGCTCCGGCTCCTGTGCACTCTTCCAGGATTTCCTTTGTGCACAGCCAAGCCTGGGTCCCCGACACTCTAACCTGTAGTGCACGACCTCCTGAGTTGTCCTCCGGCGTCGTGGGACCTTCTTTCGTGACTTCGGGTGAGCTCTGGTTCACTCTTCTTCATAGTGCCTGTTCTGGCACTTCTGCGGGTGCTGCTTGCTTCTGAGTAGGCTCCTTGTCTTGCTGGGCACTCCCTCTGTCTCCTCACGCTATTGGCGACATCCTGGTCCCTCCTGGGCCACAGCAGCATCCAAAAACCCTAACCGGGACCCTTGCAGCTAGCAAGGCTTGTTTGCTGTCGTTCTGCGTGCGAACACCTCTGCAAGCTTTTTCACGACGTGGGACATCCATCGTCCAAAGGGGAATTTCCTAGTCCTCTTCGTTCTTGCAGAATCCACATCTTCTACCATCCGGTGGCAGCTTCTTTGCACCCTCAGCTGGCATTTCTTGGGCATCTGCCCACTCACGACTTGAGTGTGACTCTTGGACTTGGTCCCCTTGTTCCACTGGTACTCTCGTCTGGAAATCCATCATTGTTGCATTGCTGGTGTTGGTCTTTCTTGCAGAATTCCCCTATCACGACTTCTGTGCTCTTTGGGGAGCTTAGGTGCACTTTACCCACTTTTCAGGGTCTTGGGGTGGGCTATTTTTCTAACCCTCACTGTTTTCTTACAGTCCCAGCGACCCTCTACAAGGTCACATAGGTTTGGGGTCCATTTGTGATTCGCATTCCACTTTTGGAGTATATGGTTTGTGTTGCCCCTATACCTATGTGCTCTCATTGCAATCTATTGTGACTGTACATTGCTTGCATTGCTTTCTATTGCTAGTACTGCATATTTTTGGTATTGTGTACATATATCTTGTGTATATTTGCTATCCTCATACTGAGGGTACTCAATGAGATACTTTTGGCATATTGTCATAAAAATAAAGTACCTTTATTTTTAGTATATCTGTGTATTGTGTTTTCTTATCATATTGTGAATATGACACTAGTGGTATAGTAGGAGCTTCACACGTCTCCTTGTTCAGCCTAAGCTGCTCTGCTAAGCTACCCTTTTCTATCAGCCTAAGCTGCTAGACACCTCTTCTACACTAATAAGGGATAACTGGACCTGGTGCAGAGTGTAAGTACCCCTTGGTACCACTACAAACCAGGCCAGCCTCCTACAGTACCCGCCACTGGTCCTGCACGTGGAGTCATTGTAAGAAGTATGTTTGTAGTGTGTAATTTACTTCAAGGCTGAGTAGGTGATTGCAACTTTGAGACTGCTTGCCTTGGCATACTACCTGAGTCGGTGTGGACATTTATTTTTAAGGAGGCTTCCTCTAGGCATTGTTTACATTGTTGTAGGCCTGACAGTTGATTTCCATGGTGGTTTACAACACTATTTAGTTTTTAATATTTACTATCTGCAAAATTGATTCAAGAATATTAACTACCAACGTATCATCAAGATAAATATGTACGGATAAGTGTAGATTTACTATTCATAATGCAACCTATATTTACCTTGATAATGCACGTTTAAATAGATGTGCATCTGACTACATCTCCTGTGCAACCCCAAAACATTTTCCACATAGGTCACACTCATAATCCACCCCTTCCATCCAGATAAACAATAAATTAATATAGAGTTTGTGCATTTAGTGCCTCACTTGCCTTCACCACACTAAGGGGGTTATTCTAACTTTGGAGGAGGTGTTAATCCGTCCCAAAAGTGACGGAAAAGTGACGGATTTACCACCAGCCGTATTACGAGTCCATTATATCCTATGGAACTCGTAATACGGCTGGTGGTATATCCGTCACTTTACCGTCACTTTTGGGACGGATTAACACTCCTCCAAAGTTAGAATAACCCCCTAAATTCTTTAGGACAGCACGTGAAGTTGGGATAAAAGCACTACTCTGGTCATCACACACATCAAACACTACCCACAAAGGCCAAATTGCAAATCAAAACTCTTCCAACCAAGCACTCTCTAATGTGTAGTGATCCATCTGTTAACCAACTTCAGCCGGATCATGTACCATCAATGTCCATGTAAATACAACTACAATTCAGAACATAATCACATTTGCCAGGAGTAGTAATCAATGACAAGGTAACTTTATAGTGCTCAAACCTGTTAATCGCATTCTATTTAGTTAAGACAGAGTGCTAATACACTTGTGGATCGATTGACCCTGCTGTAGCATTTTCCTCCTTCGCAGGAATCAATGATCTTCGCGCCAATGAATCTTTTGACCCTGCAACAGTGTGTGATAGAACCACTAACATGATACAACCCAATTAAATTACACACCATGACCAATGTGGCCACGGAAGAAAACTTCAGTCACAGATAAAGTTAATGGGTTTACTGCAAACTCGAGCTCAAAGTCATGTAGACAATTTACAAGACCAAGTTATAAAGATACATAATTACCAAGGGTTGTCTAATGTGACGATATAAAGTCAAACAAATGAATATCAATTTAACTAAGTATTCAAGAAGGACAATACATATCATCAAAAGAAATATTGGTGATACAGAAATTAAGTATTGCTCAGAATTAGCAATCATCAATCAATTCAGTTTAGCAACGTCATAATCTAGCTGGGCACAGGGGAAATCCTACCATGACCGAATTAAGGAAATACATGTGTGGGATGAAAGACAGAAAGCAGGCAGAAAGAACAAAAAGGAAAAAAAGTGTTTTGAAAACAGAAATCTCTGGCAAAAAGGTACTAAATAAGGTGGCAAAAAATAAGTTAAAAGGGAAAGCATCAGCATTTCAGAAGCTCGGTCAAGAATCTTCTGAAAGGGTTTAGGATACAAATCACCAAGTCTCTAAGGGACATCTCAAAGGGGCAAGCAGAGAGGAAGATACCTCTCCAAGGGGCTCAGCATGCAGGATTATTTATCAGCAGAGGTACAGGAACGCAGGAGATCTGACATCTGGAAGGAATCTGGCCAACATCCAACTGATCAAAGACATGTTAAAGTTCATAAAGCAATTTGATTCAATCTGAAAGACAGTAGTTCATCCAATAATAATCAATCACACGACTCCAGGTTGCAACATTTGCTTCCGTTCCCAGGTCTGGTAGTGGGAACCTCTTCCATCCATGTAGTTCCACACAGGATTGAAACAATTGTATAATTCACCAGTCCATAAACTCAGGATTATCTTTTTCCAAGGGCACTGTAACATTTTCTCTCTATGACTAAACAATAGCGGCCTATTACCAAAAGCTAATCTTCTCATGGGAACAAAGTCTGAAAGAAAGCTCATGTTATAAAAAAAATGAATCAGAATTTCCTGCACAGTCACAAATCACAATCTAACATGCCTCACTTAGATTAAGGCACGTAAATTAAAGCAATACATTTAATTAATCTGTTTTAATAACCACATTTATAATAAACAAACCTATGAGTTCAACATTAATAATGCTTCAATAATATGCATGTTTCATTCATTTTAAACGAAAAAGAACTTTGTTAATGCCTTCCATTAGATATGATAGAGAATACTTTTCTTGTTTTTTTGCATGCATGTTTAATTCATTACTCATTAGAAATTCAAAATTATCTCAATATATTCTGTTACCCTGAGGCCTAAATTATAACATTACATTATTCAAACGTTGCAATGACTTGATTTAGTTCAAATACCATCTATGTAGAACTCTACAGTGCAATGAATGCACATTAATGAAATGTGTCAGTGCAATTTCTATGTTTAGATTCATTATTGTTTTTAATTAACTTAAGGCATAAATTATGAGTTACTACAGCACACTATAGATGGTTCTTTTATTATCTCTTAAGGGGGCTATTCTACCTAGATGCCAGATTTGTGTAAATCTAGGTGAGCAGATACCCTCACAGTCTCTAGATGACCAGGGGTGAACAGAGGCAGCTAATTGGGCTTCTTCCTTGCCACAGTTCATTCTTATTTTAAATTTGCACTTTTATATAGAATGTGACTACAGGAAACGCCCATTGTGGACTGAACACGTAACAAGTAGGCCGGGGATTATAGGTATTCTACCCAACAAATACCTCATACATACTGTGCATGTTATGTGTCATTCACATATGTTCTTTTGTTACCTGCGCCATGTATGTGTGTGTGCCGTTTTCTTCACATATTGTAATTCACTGATTTTAAAATTTAAAAATCAAAAGTTATATTTAAAACTAAGGTGACTGCCAGAGTTTGAGTCACTTCTCTCCTGTTTGCCTTTAGATTGAGCAAAGGAAATGTGGATAACCAAGTTCTCTCATTCTTCCTGTCATTCATCTTTTTTTCCAGTTTGAAGGGGTTGTGCTACTGCAAACTAACAAAAAGTGTCAGGTAGGTCAACTGCTTGAATATTTTATGTCCCATGTCCTCCGCCCTAACATAATTTTTAGTATTAGGAACTACTTTGCAAGACCCGAGGAATGCCCAAGACCTTTTTGGCTATCACTAAAGGACAGAAACATGTTGGCAGGCAGTATTATGGGGTATGGCTGGGCATAATACCCCCAAAAAACCTTAATACCTTGTTGGAATTATTTTAATCATATCCTGGATACCACCTAAATTAAAAGGACACTTTTTGTGGTTTATCCTGAGATATTTTTACATTTACATCTGAGCTCGCGATTCCTGACTAGTTAGATCATTTCTAAGCACTCCCTCAAGATAGCCCCACTTGAGGTTGAGTCCACCCTGGGTACTGTCATCTTACCAGGGTGGGACAAGATTGCTGATGATGAAGCATGTCACATTACGTGAGTGAATCCACCTAGTCCAAATCTATGAGATGTCTGAGGACCCCTGAATAGTAGGGACAATGAAATAGACTCTCAAAAAGAGTTATTAGGGTAAGATTTGTTGGAGAACCACACACTTTTGTGTTGGTAGTGTTTACTTGAGGCTTGTTTGGCTCTCCGACTTGGCATCCTTGGCGTAGTCTCCCCTAACTTTTTGCCTCTGTTTCCCAGGTTGTTGATGTGTGCTGGACTCTGTTTTTGCTGTTTTTGTTACTCTGGGCACTTTCCCACTGCTATGCAGTGCTAAAGTGCAAGTGATCCTATGTAAAATGTATGTATAATTGGATTTCCATGATTGGCATATTTGATTTACTGGTAGGTCCCTAGTACAGTGCACTAGAGGTGTCCAGGGCCTGTGAATCAAATGCTACTAGTGGGCCTACAGCACTGGTTGTGCCACCCACATTAGTAGCCCTGTAAACATGGCTCAGACCTGCCACTGCAGTGTCTGTGTGTGTAGATGTGAACTGCCAATTCGACTTGGCAAGTGTACCCGCTTGCCAGGCCTAAACCTTCCCTTTTCTTCCATGTAAGACACCCCTGAGGAAGGCCCTAGGTAGCCCCATGGGTAGGGTGCAGTGTATGTTTAAGGTAGGACGTATACTAATGTGTTTAATTTGTCCTGACAGTGAAATACTACCAAATTCGCTTTTCACTGTTGCAAGGCCTGCCTCTCTCTCATAGGTTAACATGGGGGCTACCTTTAAATATGATGAACGTTTGGGAGCAGATGGACATGTGTAGTTTGGGGTCTCTGAACTCACAATTTAAAAATACATCTTTTAGTAAAGTTGGTTTTGAGATTGTGTGTTTGAAAATGCCACTTTTAGAAAGTGGGCATTTTCTTGCATAAACTATTCTGTGACTCTGCCTGTCTGTGGATTCCCTGTCTGGGTCAGTTTGACAGTTGGGCTGCTTGCACCTCTATCTACACAGTGACACAAAAGGAGCTTGGGTGTAGCCTGCATATGCTGATGAGCCATCTGTGCTAGGAGCGGAGGAGTGGTCACTTACACCTGAAAGGGCTGTGCCTGCCCTCACAAAATGCAGTCTTCAACCCCCTGGTGTGTGTCTGGGGCCTGGCCTGGGCAGGGCAAGATTTAACAAATAAGAGAGACGTTCTTTTGAAGTAAGCCTACTTCAAAGGCCAAAATGGGTATAAAAAGGGCACCCAAAACCACAGATTTTAGGTCACTTCTGGACATCAGTAGGAACCTCTGCCTGGAAAAGAGCTGAGGAGAAGTGCCGTCCTGCCTGTGACTGTGCTTTGTGGAGCTATCCTGCAGTTGCTGCTTCTGCCTGTGGACAAAGACTGGACTTTATTGTGCATTCCTGCTTGTGAAGAAATCTCCAAGGGCTTATCCTGAGCTTGCCTTCTGTTGTTGCAGTCTCAGGGCCATCAAAGGCTTCTCCAGCCAGCACCTGGACTCTCTGCTGAGACTCCTGCCCTGCCAAGTGGTGCCCTATCCAGTTCCTGGGGCCTTGGAATGTGAAGTTGGCAGGCCAAGACTGAAAATCCACACACAGATCCCTGTTCGGGAAAAATACTGACGCACCTTCTGAGACGCGGCTGAAAAACTAAGCATCGCCGGCTTCGGAGCAGAAATCGACGCTACACCGGCATCGCGGCTGGAAGATCGACACACACAGCTGGAGAAACAACTCACAACACCCGCTGATGGAGGCTGATAATGTTGCAACCCACAAAGCATGGTTTTGCTGATACCGTGCGGCAGGATTTTTGACGCAAACCTTGCTGGGCATGGAAAAATGACTCAAAGCCTGCCCGGATCCGAGTGCTTGCCCAGATTGACGTATCGCTCTCCTGCGGAGAGGAAAAACACATGCTGACCCGACAGGAGGAGGAGAACGACGCACGGTCTCGCTTGTGGGTGAGAAATTGACGCATCGCTAGCCTTTTTCGACGCACACTCGCCCGTGCCTTTTAATTTGGCGCTACTCAGGTACTTTTCAATGCTAACAGTGTTTTTACTGTTTTCTCAAGGATTTAAGACTCTTTTGCTTTTAAAATTAATAATTTGACTTGTGTATGGTGGATATTTATCGTTTTAGTCTTGTTTTGTTTAGATAAATATTTCCTATTGTTCTAAACCTGTGTTGTGTCATTTTGTGGTGTTTTCACTGAGTTACTGTGTGTGTTGGTACAAATACTTTACACCTAGATTCTGAACTTAAGCCTGCCTGCTTGTGCCAAGCTACCAAGGGGAAGAGCGGGGTTAACTGAGGGTGATTCTCCTTTACCCTGACTAGGGTGAGGGTCCTGGTTTGAACAGGGGGTAACCTGACTGCCAACCAAAGACCTCATTTCTAACATATGGCACCAAAAATATCTCCCACAGTCTCTGAAGCGATAACTCCTGTTTTAACTCTGGAATTGGATTTCTCATCACAAACTGGATCATTAAAATGGTCCACATGGTGTATCTTTGGAAAAACTACTCCCAGGTAACATGTACCATCCCAGCCTTTCGGAAGTTTGCAATAGGTATTTTCCAGCATAAGAAATAAACACCTGGAATAGCGGGATCCTGTCCTTTCAGCATGAAAGTCCAAACACTCTTTGACAAAAACACATCTACATTCACTGCATCCTACCGAAAGGGTGTCAGTCTTTGAGCTAGGTATATATACACATAATTTCCCTACATGTTGCCCATCTAAGGTCAAGTACCCTTGACTTCCAGTCACTGAATGTGTTGCATCTTTTTCCCAAGTCTGTAAAACTACAAATTTTTCTATGTTGGATTTCATTGCTGTTCTTCTCCCCTCAAATTTCCTAATGAATTCCTTTTCTACGAGGCTAAGGCGAATATTTATACTTTTTGACGCAAAACTGCTCGTTCGCAGTTTTACATCAAAAAAGTTAACACGGGCTAACGCCATTTATTAGCGCCACCCATGCGTCAAATTTATACTTTGACGCACGGTGGCGCAAAGCACGGGTTAGAGTCATTTTCTTTTTACTCTAACCATTGCGCCGCGTCATAAAGCAAAACGACGTTAACGTGGGGAAAATGACTCTAATCCGGTTTGCGACGTCGCATTAGTGTCAAAAAGTGGCGCAAACACAGCAAACAGTGCTAAGGAGCCCCAAAATGGATCCCAGAAGCCAGGAGAGACCACAGGGAAACCCCAATCTACCAGGAACCAGTCAGGAGGACACAGAGAAGACCCAGGGGAGAGACAAGAAGAAAAGTAAGTGTTGTTTCAGTGCAGAGGAGCATGAAATACTGGTCTGAGAGGTGACAGAGCACCAGCATCAATTTATCATCACCTCAAAATTGCCAATTGGGAGGAGAGAGGCAATTTGGCAACAAATTGTCAACAAGATAAACAGTGTGGCAGAGGTACGGAGAACTGTCACGGAGTGCAAGAAATGCTGGCATGACTGCAAGCGCAGGATGAAGGAAAAAATGGCAAGGAACAGGAAAGCAGCACTGCAGACTTGAGGTGGGAGTCCAGCACCGCAGGAGTGTTGTAATTTAGCAGTGATTAGATTAAGCATTAGCAGAAGACATCTTGTATTTCGTAACTATTGTGAACATTTTGCGGAATCCATTTTGTATTCATGGCAGCCATTTTCTCTGCTACATGCTGCCATGTGCTCACCATGTGCTCTGTCCTACCTTTCTGTTAACTGCTCTTGAAATCTGCCTAGCGACAAGCTATATTTAGCATCTCTTACTTTCGCACATGCTCAGTAAGGTCTGCAGCTGTTAGTCTTTAGAAACTGTTAGCTCCTCCTACCTGTCGACTGTGCATTTTCTACATGACCTTACATGTATACAAGTCTTGTTTCCAAAATTGTACCATCTCCTTTTAGCCCCTGCGTGGGTATAAAAGGACCATGCTCTCTCAGTTCAGTGTGCTACTTCAGACATTACCCTAGGGTGCTGTTTGAACTGTAGTACCACCTCATGAGGTTAATAAACTTTTGTCTTTAATTCCAGTTTCTGTGCCAACTTCTTCCTACATGGTCTGAGGACTTTGTGCAGAGAAAGGTGAACCCCTTGCACTAATAGGCCTTGCTGAGGCTTATTACAACAGGAGGCCCTAGACGAGTTGGAGGAGAGGGTGGCAGCCGTCATCCCAGAGGAGATCGTCATAGGAATCGCAGGACAGGACAGCGCAGACTACCAGGAAACAACACTTATGCAGGGTAAGTTGCTTGGGGGACAAAAATGCCAAAATGTTAACTGCAAGCAGGGGGAGGCATATACCTACTTCCCAATGCATGTCAGCCATGGAAATCAGGCAGTGGAAAGGGCAGAGGGGCACCGCACGGGTGCATGGTCTGTGCAGGGGAATCCATGAGCACAGCACAACACAACACCAACAACCTTTGCATGGGATTACTCCGCCATGCCAAGGCTGCTGCAAAAAGGCAAAGCCAGTCCAGGAGGGTAGGGTAGAGCGTAAAACTGGGCTGCTGTCACAGGACAGCTGGTTTTGTCAGTACGTGAACTAGAGGACAATGCTCAGTCTCAGGCAATTTACTCAAGCAGCATTTTCCATTGACAACAGTTGCCACTACCACCTGTGCTGTGTGTGCTGGTCAAGTAGGAAATGGCAGTTAGGTGCCCATGGAACAAACACAATAAAGATAGAGGGTTCAGGATGACGACGTGATCAATCCCCTCCAATCCCTAACAAAGTGTAAATCCTGTCAAATGCTCATGTCTATAGGCACATCATGTATTGTTACTTACATAATGAAGTACACAGCAGTAATGTCAGACCCATGCTGCCTAATAAAGGGTCTACCCCGTGCCTGTGTTACAATAGCTGCAATGCCACCTTGCTACATCTCAACTGTAATGCTGCTAAGACAACAGCATTGACAGGGAGGACATATGTGTCTAGCTAGAGAAACACACCTGCACAGTCATAAGAGGAAATGGAACGCTTCCAGGCCTATCAGTGCAATCCAATGTAGCACACATTGGCAAACATCAACATGACACACTACCAATGCTGACACCTGTATCATGTCATGCCAATGCATGGTATGTGCTAGGTCTCACCAACGTATAGGTGTATGTGAAATATCATAGACTGGGTCAGTCCCATATTGTTATGTGTGGTGCAAGAGACATCAGAACACCCACAGGCATTGCAAGGCCCCACCATGTTAATGGAAGTAGAGGGAGGGGTGAGTAGGACAAGAAGGTGAAAAGACACAATTTGGACCAAACCTACACCTAGAGGATGTGACGCAGACAATTACCCAAACTGCCACACTACATGTCACTTGCTGGTGCGGCATAGGCATGTGAGAATGTCAATATGAATGACAGGAACAATGAACAGGAACCAAGATTACAATGTTCCACTAATAGGAAGTCAGTGACGTCACATTACAACTGGCACAACACAGACACACTAATTGTACAATATCTCATTGCAGAGGACGATGGCTCTCCTGTGGATATGCCTGTCCTGGACTATCCTGATGACATGGATGACGAGCTGACTACCATTAGCAAGAAAACCCTCCAAGATGTCCTGAGAACCCTCCAGACCACACCTTCAGTCGCAAGGAGGAGCAAAGTGTAGCAGCCATCACAGAGGACCCACCCTCCACCCCAATAGTACAACCTGCCAGCTCACACACAGCTGAGGACTCTGATGAAACTGGTACCACCTTTGAGAGGACCGTAGTGGGAGTACTGTGGGAGCTGGTCAAGGAGGTGCGGGTGGGGATGCAAAATATGGCAGCCAGCCTTGAGGGGATGAGCATGTGCATGATGACGTCCACAGAACAGTCAGCAGCCATACGAGTCTAACAATCCCTACTGCAAGGACTACAACAGTGTGTGAGGGACTTCACCACAGCAGTTAGGGAGTTGCCACAACACCTGGCATCTCAAACATTTCACTGCATGCATGACTACAATCATGACCCCCTCAGGGCCAACCTGGCTGCCTACCACAGCGATGTAGCTGCTATACTCAATAACCAGCAGCTCCTCCTTGCTGCAGTTATGCCCTGAATAGCCCCACAGGTGGCAGCTACCGGGAATTCAGAGTCCACTTCTTCAAACACTGATGTGTGTGTTGCCCCCTCAAATCCACCACCACCAAGGGCAGAGGAGACTACACACACGTCAGAAGATGAAGACGTGGAACAGGTCACCTTCAGCCATAGGAGTACCCGGTAGCACCAGTCCATGCCACATGGGCAGTGTTTTTCCTGTGTCCTGAGCTTGATAACATGCCAGTCTTGCTACAGTTGGTAACATGCACTGTTCTCCAACACACTATTTACCTTACCACTATGGACTGCAATTGTCTCTCACTACCCAATTGGCAATTCATGTTCCACTGCACTGAATGACACTCCATCACAGCATGTCCAATGACATGACCCTCACCATTGCACTTGTGTTGTGTCACAATAGAAGGCGTCACACAATGGACTTACAATCCTGGGCTATGTAAATATTGCTCTACAGCACTTTAAAATAAACAGCACCTACACAACCAGTTTGTCTCCGTGTAATGTGACACATCAACTATGCAGGATATTTGTGATGCATGTAACATGTCAATGACCACAGAATGTCAGTCTAGTAGTGTAGTAAGAATGTGGGCTGATATCTATGCACAAGGGTCTGGATTTTATCATCACCTGTGCTGCCTTTGGCTTATTTCTGAAGTTAAAGCATCACAAACAGTATAATGCTGTGTAGAAATGTATATGTCATGCCCAAAGTATCTACAAGATGAAACTCAATGCTGCCCACATCCCCTACAAGACAATCATTATGTATGTGACATATGACTCTAAACTTTAATCCCACACCCACACCATACAGCAGGAATGGATGCGTACGAGTGTTTGGACAATAACGTCACCTGGGACTACAATGTAATCATAGGTGTGATTTATGTATAATGAACTTCATAAGATTATGACACCACTCAGTTTATCAGAGTTCACATGAACATCAGGCTCCAGGCAGACGTCCCACAGTGCCCAAG
Organism: Pleurodeles waltl; assembly: GCF_031143425.1. Lineage (NCBI taxonomy): Eukaryota > Metazoa > Chordata > Amphibia > Caudata > Salamandridae > Pleurodeles > Pleurodeles waltl. The sequence continues at coordinate 1,458,007,795 of NC_090445.1, read as the reverse complement.
ATTCCAACAGAGGACTCAAACAATGACAGATTTAGAATCACACCAACCTTCACAATACATTGGGAACTATAGTTACGTTGAGTGGTGGGTCCAATGGATGGCAGATGCGTAGAGAAGTAGCTTTGTTGTAGCTGCCAATGTGACAGCTCATTTGGACGTGGGAATAACCATATCAAGAATGGGATGTGGATGCAGGATGGAACACACAGGCAAACACAAGTTTCACACTGTAATCTCATGCAAAGGGCCTGATCCCCAAGCATATGACACATACTGTAAGGGAGTACATCAAACTTTATTACATATGTATGAAAGGAAACTTAAACTATGTCAAACACCTAAATTAACCTAACCTATCCTAACTATACATTACCCACAACTGGCTCTAACTACCCTAAGCTAGACTTTCTTATCATATGTAACTAAACACTCTAAACATCAACCCCCCACACCCCTTATATGACGGTGTGGGGGGTGTAGGGCAACATATACTAACCTAAACACATACTAACTAATCCCATTTATTTTAATAATTATTTTTTAAAATACACATCAACCCCAACATCAACCCCCACCCACCCACAAACCAACATGTAATAATATACCTTCCCCCATCCCCAACCCACTTATCCTAACTAAACTAACAGCCTACTCTAACCTATCATTAAGCCCCCTGAACCCACTAAAAAACAGTATGAGGAAAGAGGAGGGAGGGGACGGAATTAGGGGTGAGGAACAATCAACTCAAATATTTGCCCTCCTTTGTGGAAAGCTGCCATGTCCATTACTCAAGCTGTGGTGGTCTGAGTAGCACTTGATGTTGCAGGTGCTTGTGCCATGATTGGAGGTGGTGGTGCAGATGGTGCTGCTGTTGGGTCTTGTGCTGATGAGGTTGAGGGACCAGCTGGAGTGGCGGTCATCCCTGTGTCCACTGTGCTTGGAATGGGTGTGGTGGCGGTTGTTGTGGCCAATGCTGGCCCCCCTTGGCTAAAAGCCATCCACGCCCCTGTGGCTCGCTTGTGACGATACCGCCTAACCATCATATGGTACTTAGCCTCCACATTGAGGATGTGTCTGTACCGCACTGCCAGCTGCTGAAATTCACGTATTTCCTGGGCATTCATGTGAGCAGCTGTAAAAATAGAGACAGGCAAACATTAGTGAAATCATTGTGTGATACATGTACAGATAATAATCTAACACTTCCTCGCAAATAGCACATGCAGTCCAATTCACAGTACAGATGACAGAATGTCCCTGAGGAATGACATGCCAACGCAGCATACCCATCAACTATCTAACAGCACAGCAATGCACAACAAGGTGTGTACTTAATTAACTGATCTGTGCATATATGTAGTGCTATTGGTCAAATAACAAATGCTGCAAGTACTCAACATGTGACAGGCCAATTAATCCCTATCTTCTGGATCAAATTCAAAGCACACAAGACCTGTGATTTGTATATGGAATTGGCAGGATGGTATGCAGTTGGTAATCATAAGGGGGCATTGTAGATTGGCACACATGAATGCTTGAGTTACATGTCTTGCATCTACACTGTGACCATCACACCTAGCTACATATGTTTTCTCCCCCTAACCCTGTGCCTCAGGGCATGCAATACATATTTTCGAACATCAAAGACAACCACAAAGCTTTGTCCAGCTGTACATGGTTTTAGTCAGTGTACTACAGGTAAGGAGGCCTGCCAACTAGGATTGAGCCAACCATTGGAAAATCACATCTACATTCATGTTTCTATTTGTGGATAACCATCAACATCAGATCTCACTGACACATTTCCTAAATCAACCATATTGATGCAAGCACCCATCTGGCCTTGACCTGCATGCACGCCTGTGACATATCACTCAAGTGCCACGCAAATGGAGTACAACATATGGAGCTAGATGCTGTGGGACAGTCACCCATACAGTCCCATACGTTCATTACTTAACAGGGTTGCGCAAGTTTTGTGTAAAACTGATGCATCACTGTTTTGTGTGAATTAGGGTCTGACTTGCTGACTAAATTATGACACTGGGCACCTCCAAATCAATGTTTGGCATACATGTGGCTACAAATCACCATGTTCACCTGCCCATGCCTAACGTGCAGCACCCGTCTCTCAATATATGACTCTCTGCCAGTGAATATCTAACTCTTCCATGGAACACTATGTCAACCTCCTGTCAAGTCACATATCAGATCATGTGCCAGCTCATCATATATTGCAATGAGTCCAACACACAGGAGTCAGTCACACAACCAGCTGCAAACACAACACAGGACAAACATTTTCACACTTACTGGATACGTCTGGGTGCTCGAATCCAGCCACTTCACCTATGGTGTGGGGGGCTGGTCCACCTGTAAACATGGAAGGGTGATATGTGCTCAATGTCTGCTCACTGTACAAAAGTTGGAACAACAAATCACTGTGTGTGACATTTTATATGATAGAGCTGCACATCAGGCATGTAGACACCCCAACAGACATACCACTGCAAACATGCATTGACACTGTCACTCCTGTGAGTGATAGACACACATATGCACACATGCACTGGCCCTAACAATCATGTGGTGTCAAACATGATACCTCAGTTTTGTGGATGATACATTCCAGATCATACTCCATGTAATCTTTTGTACTTGGGAGACACATGCAATGCCACATTCCTGGTGCGCTGCAATACCAGTGACTCAGGTATTGTGGCTTGTGCATCAAGGGACAATGAATAACTGTGTGATGTACATGTGGGTTCATTTGCTTTCATTAATTATTCTGCTTTCAGTGGTCCATAATAGGTGTGCCAGTGTTGTATGTAGGTTACATATGCCACATTGGCAGTGTACCCTAAGCCGTATATGCCCCCTATGACAACATGATGGCAGGTATCATTTGTGTTAATTGATGACAGTGTTACGCTAAACATTGATGGGCCACTTTTCTGTTTCAAAACTGCAAAATTATGTATGCTGACAGTGTCTTAGTTGATCATCGTTGACAGAATGCATGGGCACAGGTGCAGTCACTACACCTGAAATGTGTCACTCTGGGCCATGAGTACCTATATCAGGTATTGTGAATCACACATTGCCAGATTCTTCAACTTAAAATGAGCAAGTTGGGTGATCAGTGGTAGTACACCCGAACTGACACTGTTCGCTAATGAAAAATCGGGTAGCAAATGTCCTACTTCTGCAATCATGATGAGGAAGGTCTCTATTTGAAAACACCTTGGGAATGGCGGCACTCACAGGAATGCTGGCCTGCTGAGCTCAACAACCACCATGTCTGTGACTGCCTCCATACTGAGAAGTTTACATTTGTAGAAATGCTGCTATATTTCAGCAGGGTTGTACTGAAAGTAATTTGACAACCTATTTCTTCATTAAAATAGTATAATGGAAGCAGTCAGTGGTCCCTTGCACAACATCATGCTCAAAAATAGTTTGTGTCCATGCATTCACAAAGAGTAGGGATCCCATACTGACCCTTTCACTTTAGAAAATGGGTTGGCACCAAAGTGACACAGATGGTAACTGCACTAGCTCAGTCCCAGCAATTGTGCCCAAGCAACAATTGTCATTGGGCCCTGCTACTCAATGGTCGGATTTCAACACCTACTCCGAAATGCCACGAGATTACCTTGTTTTGTGATAATGCAATCTGGTGGCATAATGGCCCATTTGGGTTGGGCCATGTAAATGATTATTTGTCCAGACGTAAAAACACAGAAACAGTGAACTTAGGGCCAGGTGTGTAATTTATTTTGTGTCACATTTGCTTCATTTGTTGACGCAACAGCTGTGCAAATTAGCAAAATATATTTGAATGTAGAAAGTGTGCACTACTTTTGCGTCAAGAAATTACGCAAATACAGCGCAAACAAAGTAGAAATATTGGCCTAAGTTGATAGTGAAGGTTATGAAGCGCTTGGTACATTTGGCCCTGAAAACTATTCAGACATGGTTTCACAAAACTGTGGACTACATTGTTTCCATGTATTACCATGTGAAATACATTTCATTCCTGGTACACTCACAGTTTGTTCAACTTGCATTCCACATGTCCACAAACATTGCATGTAGCGTGTCACAACATCTGCTACTGTCACTCCAGAGCACTGTGCTGTACACATTAGTCAATTTGGTACTCACCAACAGGGCCACCAATCACCACACCCAGGTGGTCCAGCAGGTCCTGCTCTCGGGCCACCAGGTCAGCCCAGCGATGCTTCCGCTGGTGATCATTACGTTGGGTGTTGAAAATGCACCTCAGGTGGAGCAGCACCTTTGCCCACCTCAGCTGTCTTGCCTCTGTGTGATACCCCTGTATCACACAGCCCCCAGCCTCCAAAATCAGGGGGAGGAAGTGGCACACCAGCCACACAAATGCCCCTAGCTCCTCTTCACCCATGCACCCCAGCTGTGGCCTTCCCGACATCAACCCAAAGCAATAAATCAAAAGTAAAGAGGGAAAACCAGGGAAAGGAGGTAGAAAAAGGAAACCTATCTAACTCAAAGACAACCCGAAACTACCCCAACTAATACTACCCACACAGACTCCCAAGAGTACAAAGACAAATCTAAATATAATTAATGACACAAATACACTTACACAGGATACAAAAGACACTTACCAAACACCAAAAGGCAGTATAAAGAGCTCACTGAAGACAAAATCATCATATTCACAGAGAGACAATCCAAAACACAGCCACACAGCCTAGAATAATCACAGACTGCAAAGTGAAAGTACACCCACTGTACCATTTCTGCAAACAGGATATCCTATTACATCACTTCCTGTCTCATTTGCAGCCCGTTTTTTGTATTGCGTGTAAATTTTTGACGCTTACGGAATTTGCGTCGATATTTTTGGACGCATATACATTAAAATCCCACGCATTCATGGATCAATACATTTTCAATGGATATCCGCATGCCTGGGGTGCACTGGTGGAATTAACGCTAGGGACCAATTGATGTATAATGTGCATGAGGGTCATTTTTTAACGCATATGCATCATTTTTAACACATATGTGTCATTTTTCAACACATATGTGTCATTTTTTTATGCATGTGTGTCATTTTTGACACATTTGCATCAAAAATTCAGTCTTAAACTGTGTTTTCGTAATTGTTCGAATTTTTACATGCACGCAGCCTATAACTAGACAAAGATAGGATGGTATGACCTGTAGTGTGTGTTCTAGTGTTTGAGCACATGTGGCAGACCTCACTACTGCGGCCCATAATACCCATGTTTGTTGTGCAGGATTAGCTCTCTTAAATGACGCAACAGTAGCACAAATTTTGGAAATTACATTGGATTTTTCAAGTTTGCGCAGGTGTTGCATCAATAGAGGACAGCAAGACTACGCTACTAGAAACAAATCATGGCTTGTGTGTTTTGTGTGTGAATTGTCTGTTAAAATTAGTGTGCCTCTGTGGGAATGGCATGCAAAACATTTGGCGTAATGTTCATGTATGAATATGTTACAAATGGGTATAACCATCAGATGCCAATCAATGAGGTACCTCAGTCATGATATGTGTTTGTGATATCTGTTGCCTCTTGTGCGGTGTGTACTTGCTTTACATTGGGGACAATACATTTCCCATGACTAACCATACACAGGAAAGATCGAGGACGGCTGATGTGGGCTATGTCAGATATGCTACCCATTACATCTCATGAAATGTTAGCTACCACTTCATGGTCATTTATGTGTATACTACCCATGAGTCAAGCATTTGAACATGCAAGGTAGGTACAGTGTTTGTGACACAGAGTCTCAAATCCAATCATAACATTGTTATGTATTCCACAGTTTGACTAATGTAAATGACCTATGTTTCTCCTGTGGCTGTAGTGGACCAGCAGACCATGCTGCATGTGTTCACATATTTCCAGTGGTTCATTGCACAAAAGTGTCCAGTTCAAGTGTGTGGCCATGTGTACCATGTGTCAGTATTGGCCTCCATGGTGTAACAGTTAGGTGCAGGTCTAGTCAGGAGTCTGTGGAGCCAACCCTTGAATTAACCGAGTATCCTTAGAAGCAGATTTGACCTAAAGCCAAAGATAAGGTAACAGCATACAAGGGGATAGGGCAGCTATGGTACAGCAGAAATTTCAGAAGGCTGACGACAGAGAAACCCTGGAGGGGTCAAATACATTATGGTTCAGTAATAGAAAAACAGGCAGGTTTCATCACTATGGGGGTTATTCCAACTTTGGAGGAAGTGGTAATCCGTCCCAAAAGTGACGGTAAAGTGACGGATATACCACCAGCCGTATTACGAGTCCATTATATCCTATGGAACTCGTAATACGGCTGGTGGTAAATCCGTCACATTTGGGACGGATTACCACCTCCTCCAAAGTTGGAATAACCCCCTATATTTGTACACAGGGTAGGGCTTTAAAATTCCCACCGCAGCAGGGAACTTCAGTGCCTCTGTGGTGATTAATCTCACAACTGGTCACCACGCAAGCCCCATCAAAAGGTGGCGGCCGAAGTGAATCTGTGTCTGGACTATCAGGGCACAAATATGTATTGTCCTTACAAACACATTAGCAGCCCTTGGTTGTTGGGCTGGAGGCACAGTACCACATCCAGGCATACAGCCATAGCATACTGTCACTGTTTGGCACTAATGAATACATGCAAAACCAGACAAGGGGTGGGGGCTGGATTCGCCCCTTAGAAAACATGTCCCAGAACAAAATAAGATAAGAAAACAAATTAAACTATTCTATACATTTGAGGACTGATCGTAGACCTACCAGACACAATACCCAAAGAGGAAACGGAGGGCATGGAAACCAACTATAAGGCAAATGCAGCCACAGAGAATGTCTCTGGTAAACGCAAAGACTGGAACCAGTCTGGCTAATAGGATGCAGGCTCTGTCAGGAACAAACATGAACAAGGCAAATACACAGTGAGCAGAGTCTGACTGGAACAAGCAGGAACAACACTGTGGGAAAAAGAGCAGTTTCTGGTGTACTCTGCACTGTTATACTATCCCACAAGGGCTCTGATACACAAATGAATTGTATTCCAATGCACAACAAGGAGATTCGGAAAAAGGCAGTTTCTAAGCAGCTCCAGGCAGCAGCAAGGGCATGGCAGAGTCAAACGGCTGGGCTGCATGAGAGTGCTCACAGGTGTGTGCAGCTTCAGTCTCTCACAGGTCCTGGAGTTGAGAATCTAGTATAAGGGGCCAACCGGACCTTTCACATGGGAAGCAATGGACAGCAGATTACAGGTCTGACACCTTCTGCACACCTTTCTCAATGTGATGACCTAAATACAGAACTTCTTTCTTGCAATACTGTAAATTTGCTGGGGAAACTTTATGTCTGTTTTCTCCTAAATGATCGAAGAGAGGAATTGAATCTCTCCTGCATGCTTTACAAGTGTTTGAAGAAACTAGCAAGTCATCTATGTATTGCACTAAGACTGAGTGATAGGGCATTTTAAGGGACTTCAGATTTTTGTTCAAGATCTAGTTGAAAATTAATGGTGACTCAGTATACCCTTTAGGAGTTTGGCACCATACCAAAACACGACTGCTGAATTTGAACGCAGAGATGAATTGGCTTTCCTTGTGCAGTGGTATGAAAAAGAATGCTTGGCAAAATCAATCACAGTAAACTCTTCTGCTTCATAAGGATTCTGAAATAAAAACACCGCTGGATAGGGTACTACTGAACAACATAGAACAACAGTCTCATTCACTTTTCTCAGGTCTTGGACTATGCAGTATTTTCCATTGGGCTTCTGCAATCCTAGAATAGGAGATTTAAATATATTTCCTAAAATCTCTTTCAGGACACCTTGTTCAATTAGACTTTTTATTAAGGGCGTAGTTCCTGAAATTGTTTCTGGTGTCATGTTTTGCGGGGGGTCTTTGGGTACACTGCATTTGGCTTCACTGTTATTTTAATAGGCTCAGATCCTTTAATGAGTCCTATATATTTCCCTGAAAAATGCCAGACTTTAGGTGTCACTGTGTCTTGTAAATCTTTGGGCAAATCATTACATGTTAGCATTGGGTACAATGTGATACTTGAGTACTCTTTCACTGTTTTACAGGGCACATCTTCATTTATTTGGAATTCTATTCCTTAAGGTGTACAACCGATAGAGACATTTAGTTTACACAGGAGGTCGCAACCAAGTAAGCTTACAGGACTTGAATTGCAAACCACAAATCCTCAAATGAACCTATTTTTACAGGAACATACTCTTTTACAGGGTTGGTTAACTGCTTATTTGCAACTCCTACAACCTGAATTATTTTTCCTGAAATAGACAAATTTGGCACTTCTGATGTTCTGGTAGTGGAATGTGCAGTTCCATTGTCAACCAAGAATGAAACATGTCTCATAACGTTGGTATTCACATAGGGACCATGTTGATCTAACATACAATCCTCATCATCTGAGCTATCAGCTTGAAGGGATTCTGAAAGTTTCTCTTCACTCAGGTCTATCAGGGGAAATTGTGACACTATTTGATTCACATTTGCATTTTCTATCTGGTTCATGATTTCTTGGGGCACAACCATTTGCTGCTGAGCCATCAGGGCTTTTGGTACCTGTATCTGCTGTCCTGGGGACACTCTCACATTTTGTACTCTGGGTTTTTTAACTCTCTAAATTTCAACCTGATTATTGCCTTGGGTCTGAGCAACTCCAATACTCCAACACTCTGCACTTGATCATTCACATTTTTATAGGGGCACTCCCTCCGCAAGTGTCCAAAATTTCCACCATCATGACATGGATTAGTTCTCTTCAATGTCTGAACATCAACAACATTTCCATTCTGATCTACATGAATACCACGTCTACTCCCTCTGGGCTGAGCAACATTTGTTGCTTGCTGTAGCACACCTTGTGTTCCACTAGCATGCACCATCATCTGCAGGCTCTGATTAACTTTCTGTGCAGCTTTCAATCTCATCACCATTACTTTTCCATAAACTTCTTCTGCTTCAATTTTGCATACCGCAGAATCTCATCAATCGGTTTGTTTCTGCCAACAAATCAGTTGCTTCTGAATCATCTCACTAATATCTGGTTTCAATCCTTGCACAAACCTGAACATAAAATGACCCATATCTTTTGTCTCAATTTTCTCTGCATCACTATGCTGTTTAAAAGCCTGCAACAATCTTTCATAATATGCATGAATGAGTCTTTCAACTACGGGGATGTCCTGACAATTTTCTGCCAATCAACATCTTTCAGGGACACATTATCCTTCAGAAAGTCAATCACATTATAGTACCTTTTCATCACCTCTTCAGACAGCGTACCTGTAACTGGATCTCTCAGAGGTTCACACTCAAGCCAGGCATTTTGAAAGTTTCACAAATCTCTCTGTCTGCTTGTACCACTCTGCTGGTTTCTCTCTCAGTCTCAGGTAATCATTTGTAAATTACTAAATATCACGTCTCCTCCAGGGCATATGTACATAACCTACACCTGGTATTTCTCTGATGGGCATCATTTTCACGTTATCCTTGGCTTGTTTTACTCCTGACGGAGGCATGTTTGTCTTTGCTGCACTCCGATCCTGTTTCTTTTCTCATCTGCCTTCTCACTTATCTAAGGCTCCCCATGTCTGAATGTATGTAATTAATTCTTTAATGTGCAATTTAATTCCAGAAGATCTCATATTAGCTATGTCTTTTGTGCTGAAATCCAATCTGTACCATTTTTACAGGGGTTTTGATTTCTCTAAATCCACATCATATTTATCTGCTACTTCTGCTAATCTCTTGTACGCCTGTCCTGCATGTTGGGTGATGTCTTTGCACATGAACCACAGTTCATCTTCTGTGTAAGTTTCCAATTGGGCTATGTCTAATGTGCCTCAAATCATTTCATTAATTTATAATATTTTCACTGATTTATCTCTCTCTGGGGTCTCTTCTGTTCTCGTGTTGCCATGTGTTAGACTTGTTGCTCCTTGTGGACTCAGATTATTTAACCAATATGTTAGCTGTTGTGCTGTGAAACCTTGGAAACTAATATTATTTCTCTGCGGTACTTCTGCTCTTGGCTGTCCTAAATTCTGCTTAATCGGGGCATTAAAATGTGTTATGGTCTCTGGCGTATTAAAAAAAGATGATCCTCCTTGCGGAGTGCTGCAATGTACATTTTGAATCCGATCAGGTCTGGGCATAAATGGAAGTGCTTTGTCCTGTTTGACTTCGAATAACATTTGGCACTGACTGAAGTCGAACGAACATTGGCACAGGTTGATGTGGGGTACAGTTTTGCACAAGTGGATTCACACAACGAAACTGCACCATTTGATTCACATTAGAATTTAGCATACCTTGATTTACAACTGACTTGGAACAGGCTGAACTGTATTTACAGTCTGAACTGATGGATATAGTACAGGAACCTGGGACACTGAATTTGCAGGTGTACCTGGAAGTATCTGATTCGGGGTAGGTGCAACTTGGGCAGTAGACACATTCGGGATTACATTTTGTACAGCTCCACTTGTTGTTCCTGTCTCAACTGAATAATTAGAAGGTGGAGGTTTCATCAAAATCTGATTTATGAACTCATCATCAGAATCACTGTCATATTTTAGTGTCTTTTTATCCTCAGGTTCTGTTGTCTGTTCTGTCTTTCCTGACCTTTTCTTAGTCTTAGGTTTTGTGCTTTCACCTTCTTTGTTTGTAATTGCTGGAATTATTCTAACTCCACCAAGTATTTCTGATCTCCACATTTTCTGCTCTGCATCCCATGTAGCCTCTGCAATTGTCTAAATTGCTTTCTTCTTTCTGTTCTCGTATTTAGTTGCCATTTTCTCTCTCGCTAATAGTTCCCAAACGCTGAGGGCTTCAAACTGTGTGTGTCTTGGAGGTGGTTTCAATTCATACATTATTTGCCTCAAATTGTCTAAAATTCACAGATTCCATCATGGGGAAATGCTAAAGCATCTGTTTTTTCAGTAATTTTGCTCCAATGTTCAAACTACAAACATGAGAATATCCCTTTACAGATAACCCATAATAGCCTGAAGTTCCTTCGGGTGGGGAGTCCACACCCTCTCTAACTGGAATAAATTCATCTCCTCTAAATGCACTCTTCAATGCCTTAAAAAACTTCATTTTGATTCAAATTCAATTGCTCACAATAACTTTCAATCAAATCAGGAAGTAATTTCAGTCCCACAATCCTTTTTCTCAGGATGTGCTCAACCAACAGCAACGCAATACTGTCCACCAATACAAGCGTGTCTTCACACCAACCGACCTATACCAGCACAACATAAAATTAAGTCACACTCACTTCTTTCAGTAGCTGCAATCACTTTGCAATTGTCTCTCACACAATCGCTTAATCACACCTAATTGCAAAATATTGCGAGCAAAAAATGACAATCTGTCTGTGAACTATAGGGGAAGAATTCGAACACTTCAAAGCTATACGGAGATACACTTTCTGGCTGTAGCTTTCAAAATTACACAGAGAGTGAAACATGACCAGCAAATCTCACTCTGGCTGATACAGATCCTCTGTATGCATTGAGGATTCACTTAATACCAACCACAACCCACACTCACTCAAGGAAAACTACTGGCACTCTCAACGACGTCTGATGGCAAGTACCTCACTGCATATAACAAATTAACCATGTGTCTTCCACCCTTGTATGTTATTGTATGAACTCCACGCAGATGAAAGGAGATAATCTTTTATTTATAATTCTCTGAATAAAGTAATGTAGCGATAAACCTCCAGCAAGAGCTCCTCTTCCATCCAGCTTCCAACTCCTTCTCCCCATCATACCAGAATCTCCACTCTCCCCCAGTTCCAATCTCATCCTCTGAGATCATCACTACACCATCTTCCCCATACATCCTAATAACATGTGAACATAAATAATTCCAAACATATAATTTTAAACATGTACTGTTTCCAATTTGCATAAGCATGAAATACATTCAACATCTACATTTCTACCTACTCAACTTTGCATAAACATGAAATACATTCAACATCTACATTACTACCTACTCAACTTTACATACATTTCCCATGCTCCATTCTCTCCCATCATCCAACCTAACTACAGATTTAAATATCTTCACAACCTTCTGCGGTTCACAAAATCTACTTTCTCCCTTCTTTATCATACCACATTTCTTTACTCTCACCCAATCACCTACTTGTATTCCAATGTCTTTCACTTTTTTCCTCGTATCATAGTTCAACTTGTTACGTTCTTGGCAACCCAACACTCTCATCCTTATTCCTTCACGATCCACTCACACTTGTTTCTTTTCGCGCAACCACCAAGGAGACTCTTTCGTCGCTGGTTCTCTCCCGTTTAGAGCAACAAATGGTGCCACCCCTGTTACGGAATGCGGTGTCACTCTATGCGCCCACATCATCTTACTCAGTTCTTCCCTCCATTCCAGTCCATTAGCTAGAGATAATTGAATCTTTTCCATGACAAATCGATTAGTTCTTTCCACTAAACCATTAGCTTGCGGTCGAAATAAAGCAACCTTCTCATGTTTAATTCCCAATCCGGTAAGGAATTCTGTCATTCTCTCAGACACCAATTGCACCACATTGTCAGTAACTAAGACTTTGGGTGTACCTTCTTCCAAAAACATATTCCTGGGAAATTCGATAACATTGTTAGTCGTAATATGTTCCATACACTTGACTACGAACCATTTACTGTGGTAATCCACCAAGACTACTAAGAACCGATTTCTTCTTCCAAGTTTATCCACAGGACCACTAAAATCCAAAGCTAATTTCTCCCATGGCCTCGTAGGAAATTGTACACACCCCAAAGGTGGCTGCCTAACAATTCTAGATTTGTCACTATTTGCACATGCTGCACACTCACTCACAACTCACTCCTCATCCTTGTCCATTCCGGGCCACCAATACGATTGTCTTAATCTTCTCTTTGTCAAACTTCTTCCTAAATGACCTTTGTGCACAATTTTTACTAACCTCATTCTTAGCTTCATAGGTGGTACCACTTTCCCTCGTCTAAATACCTTCTGACCATGCACACTTAACTCATCTTTTACTACTAAATATTGTTTCAAATTCTGCAGATCACTTCCAATGTGACCAGAAGCACATATAAATTTCTCTAGCTCGTCGTACTTCCTATCATCAACCATGGCATCCTCCCACTCTTCTTGTTTTAAGGTAAGTTCACCATCTATCAAAAATGCTTCGTCTTCAATCTCACTCAATACTGCAGCTTCCTCAGGATGCTCGTCAATTGGCATCTGTGACAGGCAATCTGCCACAACATTTTTCTTACCCCTCACGAATTCCACAACAAAATTGAAGTCAATGATATTATTAAACCACCTCGAAATTCTGGGCGTCACACTTCCCTCCAAACCTCGACCACTCTTGAAAACTTGAAGCGGAGGTTTATGATCCGTACGAAGCACAAAAGGCAGTCCCCACAGATAGTATCTATAATGATTGACACCCCAACAGCAAGCTAACGCTTCCTTCTCAATTGCAGAGTACGACCATTCTGCCCCCTGTAACCTGCGGGACGCAAACCCAATGATTCTTTTTTCCTTGTCTACTACTTGTATGAGAACTGCACCCAGCCCAACACCACTGGCGTCTGTCATTAGTATTGAGTAGGCGCGCAAACAATAGAATTCTTAATCTTTTCAAATGCTATCTCACACTGTGTTCCCCACTCAAACACTGCTCCTTTCTTTAACAATAATCTCATGGGTTCTACAACTCCAGCGAAATCATGCACAAATTTAAAACAATATTCTGCCAATCCTAGAAACGATTTAAGTTGATCCTTATTACATGGCTTCGGAGCTTCACTAATCGCCCTCACAATACTTTTTTTGGGTTTTATACCCTCTGCAGATACTATATGCCCTAAATAGTTCACACTACTCTTTCTTAACTGGCATTTTTCCTTCTTCACAGTCAACCCATGATTCTCAATTCTCTCTAACACCTTCTCAATTAATTCGTCATGCTCTTCCATAGATCTCCCAACTATTATAATATCATCCTGGAAGCACAAGACATTTTTCATGCCCCCAAAAATGTTATGCATGATACGTTGAAACACAGCAGATGCTAGCCCAAATGGCATTCTACAGTAACGATAGGCACCTAAAGGTGTTACAAACGAAGTCAATGGACGTGAATCTGGATGTAAGTCAACTTGGTGTGGGCTGCCGACATATCCAGAACACTAAATACTTCGCCACCTCCCATCATGCTTAACATCTCTGTGATGTTTGGTAAAGGTTGCCGATCAACCCAAATATTCTTATTCAAGTCTCTTAAGTCTATGCATAAACAAATCTTATTCCCATCTTTGGGTGCTACGACGATCGGTGCCAACCACTCCGACGATTCTATTGGTTTCATTATTTTTTCCTGCAATAGTCTATCAATTTCCTGTTGAAGAGGTCCTTTCATCATGTACGGTATTGATCTTACTTTGTGAACAACTGGAACAGCGTTTTTTTTTTTTTATTATTCGGTGCGTACATTTTTTCAATTTTCCTAGCCTTTCAGTAAAAACTTTTGAAAACCTTTCCATTCATTTCTCACCCCATTCCTCTCCTGTTTAATGCATTCCCATGTACTCTACATTCGAATCATCCACAACTATGACAGGTTCAATTGCATTGGGGTTCAGAACCATATTTAAGTCTTTTTGATGTCTCCATCCTAATAAATTTGATCCTTCATGAGTCACATATACCTTGCCATGTACACCATTCCCTTTGAAGATAATGTCCATCCATTTAATTCCCACAATGTCAATCCTTTTACCACCATACCCAACCGCTTTCACATCTGCAGTCTGCAAGTCTTCAATTTTTTCTCCCAAGGTTCCTTCATAAACACCTCTAGATATTAAGGTATACAAACTTCCAGAATCAACTAGCATCCTTACATCTTTAGTTTTAAGTGTCACATCACAATGAGGTTTCTTCAATAGACATAGACTTTCTTGCTTCAGATTTGTACAACTTTCTGATTTAGCATCAGGCAAATTGTCTTCCGATATGCTGTTGATGGTTAGAACAATTTCTTCTTCATGTTCCCCTTGTATACTATCAATTGATTTAACACATTTATTCCACACTTTTCCTTTTGACCTACATACTTTGGCCAAATGACCACGTCTACCACACGTTCTGCACATCAAAGTACGCACAGAACATACAGGACTTGAAGCAATGTGACCCGGACAGCCACACCTATAGCATATTATATTGGAATTCTTCTTCTCTCCCGTCTTACCAGCAGTACCCTTGTCATGTTTTATTGTCTTAAGTTGTTCTACTTCTACTGTGTTCTCTTTAGTTGATTCTCTCATGTGTGTTTTAAATTCGATTCCTTTCATCCAAGCTTCAGTGTGTTCCATGCTTCTTGCAATTTGTATTGACTCCTCTAACGAAGGGTCTATACATAATAGTCTTTCTTTTACTTTTGTATTATTGGTGCATCGCACTATTTGGTCACGAATGAGAGAATCAGTCAAATCCTGTAAGTTACATGTTACTGCTAGCCCTCTTAGTGCAGTTGCTTGTTTGTTCAATACGGAAAAAATAAATAAAATCATGGTGCGCGAATGCTACGCGTGCTGTTGCTGCGCATGCTGATTCTCTTCAATTGATCAATCCTGCGCGTGCTGAATCGTGCGCGAGAGACACTGCGAACCGTCTCTATCGCGTGCGTTGTATTTGTTCAAATGTGTAACTCTGCACGAGCCATCTCGCGTGCTGTATTTCTATTTAACAGTTCGTGTAAAAAAAACGTTGGCAGCGCTTGTTTAGGTTTAACGTAGGGAAGCTGAAAACAGTCTTAATGATTATTGTTGAAATCAGCACAGCGACAGGAATACAAAGTACATTACTCTGAAGTAATTAAAATGAAAACGGATATATTATTCCGTATTCTCCAGTAGTTGAAGGATTAAGCTTACAGGTACTCATCAAAGTTATGAGAACTCATGATTCTGTGCACTTCCTCAATGAAGTATGTGCTTCTGCTTCCTTGGTGTGCCGTGTAAATTTCCTTTTTTCATGGGTCCTTTTCCAGATAGCTGGGCCAGGGGTTGGAGGTTATCGGTTCTTCTTATTCTCTGCCCCCTGCACAGAGTCCCTCGTCGCCAAAATATGTATGAACTCCACGCAGATGAAAGGAGATAATCTTTTATTTATAATTCTCTGAATAAAGTAATGTAGCGATAAACCTCCAGCAAGAGCTCCTCTTCCATCCAGCTTCCAACTCCTTCTCCCCATCATTCCAGAATCTCCACTCTCCTCCAGTTCCAATCTCATCCTCTGAGATCATCACTACACCAATCCTGGGATCTTAGGCCTCAACGGACATGTCAACAACAAAAGCAACAATGGCTGACATTTCTGAGCAAAAAGCCCCAAAATCACTGTGAGTCTGATGACTCTTCGTCACATTTCACAACATCATACTTCACAGGAATCTTCAAGGCGAAAGCAATGCAAGTGCAAAACCTTATTTATACTCCCACATCCGTCACTTGTAGGCACGATTCTGGAACTTCATCAGTCTTCAGAACGGACCATGGGTCGAAATTCGGTGTGGGCAATTTTTGAACTGGGAAATCACATAGGTCAATACTATTTCCCTAACACCACACAGAAATGGTTGTGCCCCCTTGTGGGACAAACCGTACTCCAGAACTGCTATAGCATTTTCATCCGTCGCAGAGATTAATTCTCTTCAAGGCCTATAACTCTTTGGACCCTGCAACAGGGTGTGGTAGGACCATTGAACACAATTTCATCACAAACCAATTAAATTACATACCATGACCAATGTGGCCACAGAAGGAAAACTCCAGTCAGAGATCAAATTAAGGTTTTATTACAAACTCAAGCACAAAGTGATGTAGACAATTCACAAGACCAAGTTATAAACATACAGACCAAGGGTTGTCCAAGGCGATGGAATAAATTAAAATTAATTAACATCAATATGACTAAGCATTAAAGAAGAACAATACATATCATCAAAAGACAAATCTGTGATACATAAATTAAGCTTTGCTTAGAATTAGCAATCATCAATCAATTCAGTTTAGCAGAGTCATAATCTAGCTGGGCACAGGGGAAATCCTACCATGACTGAATTGTGGAAATACATGTGTGGGGCAAAACACATGTGGGCAAAAGACAAAAGGAACAAAAAAGGAACAAAAGAATTTGGAAAAAGGAAATCTCTGGCAAAAGGGTACTAACTAAAGTGGGCAAAAAATAAGTAAAAAGGGAAACAGCATATCACAAGCTTGATCAAGGGTCTTCTGAAAGGAGTTAGGATACAAATCTCTGAATCTGAAAAGGACATCTTAAAGGGGCAAGCAGAGAGGTAGATACCTCTCCAAGGGGCTCCGCATGTGGGATTTTTAATCAGCAATGGTTGAGGAACGCAGGAGATCTGACATCTGCAAAGAATCAATCTGACCAAATCCAACTGATTAACGATATATTAAAGTTCATAAAGCAATTTGATTCACTCTGAAAGACAGTTGTTGAAGGGGCATCATCCAATAATAATCACACGACTCCAGGTTGCAACATTTGCTTCCAGGTCTGGTTATGGGAACCTCATCCATTCATGTCGTGCCCACAGGATTGAAACAATTGTATAATTCAACAGGCCATCAGCTCAGGATGTTCTTATTACAAGGACACTCTTACATTTTCTCTCTATGACTAAACTATAGGGGCCTATTACCAAAAGCTAGTCTTCTCATGGGAGTGAAGTCTGAGTGAAAGCTCATGTTATAAAAAAAAATGAATCAGCATTTCCTGCACAGTCATGAATTACAATCTAACATGCTTAATTTAGATTAACGCAAGTGAGTTAAGAATTAAAGCAATACATTTAATTAATACATTTTAATGAAAACACTTACAATAAAAATCTTATGAATTCAACATTAATAGTGCTTCTATAATACACATGTTACATTAGTTTTAAATCAAAAATAACTCTGTTAAAGTATTTCATTAGATATGGTAGAGAAGTACATTTCCTTCATTTTTGCACGCATGTTTAATTCATTAATCATTAGAAATCCAATATCGTTCCAATGTATTCTGTTAGTCTATGGCCTAGATTATAACATTTCATTATTTAAACTTTGCAATTACTTAATTTAGTTCAAATACCACCTTTGTCGAACTCTACAATGTAATGAATGCACATTATTAAAACGTCAGTGAAATTTCTCTGTTTAAACCATTAGTGTTTCTAATTACCTTAAGGCACAACCTGTCACCTTTTGATGACTTTTGTGACATTAGGGATTGCACTAAAATTTAGACTACATCATCCTTGTTAATCCTTTAGTAGTAATCCCTACCCCCTTTTTAGCACATTGTTTAAGTTTTCACTGCTCATAATTTCCTCATTGTTAGCAGTATATACTGCTGGTACGGAGTGTACACTCTGAATGTGTTCTGATGAAGACCCTGTTCAATTTTTTTAAGGTCAAACCCTCAATGATCTTGCTTGACTTAAACTGTGAACAAAAATGTATTGAACTAGGATAAATATAGATAGTAATCCCATTTACCTATGTGTTTCCTTCTACAAATGGCAGACAAGTTATCTTGTTTTGCTCAACGTCGTTTGTTTGCATTGATTACCACTCACATGCATTGTGCCGTTTAACAAATATATCTTTTGGAGCACCATACAGATAAATACAATTGGTTTACTACTTGATGGACTGCGATTGCGTATTTTTTGTGCATTCCATTTGAGTTGCGGGTTAAGGATCTCACAAGCATTGTCAATTTACTACAAATGAATCTGCATGAACCATTACTTATTTTTCTACATGTGCCAGAAATATAAAGAGGCGTGTCACAATATCTGCTGCAGATGCACATGACATTGTACTCTATTGTATTCCCTTTTCCACAGAGGTGACTGAAATGTCTGTCCCCAAGAGGCATGGCTAATGATAAATATGCCTCTTTGGCAGCTACTACGGAATCTGTGTATGAGTGTACTTGAGAGTAGAACGCTGCCTGACAGTAGAGACTTACACAAAATCTAGACTGCAGCAGAAGACCCACTGATGGATGTATCTGGGTGTGATACATCGGTGTGATGCCACTGACACCCTCACTTGGCATTTGATGCATAGAATGTGTGGAGTCATTGATGTGCGTTACTAAGTCCACTGATACATGCACTCTGTGGGGCTACAGATATTACTTAGAAGATTCTTTGGGGCCATTGATTCCCATTAATGCACGGATTGTATGTGGCCATTTTTAATAGGCCCATTGATGCATGCATTTCATGGTACCACTAACGCCCCTTACCAGACCCTTTGATGCTGGCGTTGAATGGTGCAACTGTGTCCCT
Organism: Pleurodeles waltl; assembly: GCF_031143425.1. Taxonomy (NCBI): domain Eukaryota; kingdom Metazoa; phylum Chordata; class Amphibia; order Caudata; family Salamandridae; genus Pleurodeles; species Pleurodeles waltl. The sequence goes on along the minus strand of NC_090445.1, from coordinate 1,457,988,332 downwards.
TTCTGGTATGTATTGTGTGGGGGCACTGATGTTCCATACCAGGACTGTGGATGTATGCACCGTATAGGACCACTGGCGCTTCTTGCTAAGGAAATGGATTAATGAACTCTGGCATATGTAAGGGGAATTACAGCATCTGCTATTGTAGCATATGTCATTGCACTGCTTATAACACAAAACATAAAATATAACTCAGACCTATTGGCTTTCCCATTGGTTGTCATGAATAAGGTCCACTTTATTGGGCGTAGCATTTAAAGAATGCACGAGCCTTTGGAAGAGTGGAGAGACAAGGGATGAGCGTATGGGTAATCATATCTCTTAATTCCCCAAGATGAAATTGGACATATACTAAAGAAAACCTACACTGTGATATCTTTCCCCGCACGTGCAATTTGAATAATTCCACCCGATAAAACCCAAGTGCCCTGTGCAGTTATGATGAAGAATCGAAAACGGACAGTAAATGTGACAAACTGAAAAATTAATTCAAGATTTTCAGCTTTGCACTAATTTCCATTCGTTTAATCCAATTTTCTGATAATTTTATGTATCTTGGCTCACTCCTTTTGTTTCAGGATTCGGAATAATCTTACTAGCCTCTGGGAAGCTACCTTTAAATACTAAATGCTCCCGAGGCCTCCATTCTTCTCAGGCTTGTCAAATCCTATTAGCAGTTGACGTCAGACCAGCTCTAACTGAATCACTAGTAAGTGAAGCAACATCTGTCAGTGTCCTGTTAGAGGACTGTGTGGAAAAACATTAATTTATTCTCTTTTCAGACAGAGGTCAGTGAGCAGCAAAACACACGCCTTCAACTCACCGCCTCATACACAACAAATCTACGGAAAAGGCTGCCAGCGACAATTCTTGGTTTTGTAAACTGACTAAAATTCGGCACAACTGACGGAGGCCGCAGATAAATGTCGATATCTAGTCATTGCTTATACATTTGAAGTCAGGGAAGCTTCGCTTAAATTCTGAAAGCTGATGATATCCACGACCAGTGACCCCTTAATTGGCTTTAATGTATTACTTATTTTATTTGCCTTATTTAAAAAGAAATCTAGCCGTTGAGAGCAACAGAGTGCTGTGCCTGAGCAGCAGGGCCTGCAGACGGTATGTGGGCAAAGAGGCAGGAACGTTCACAATGAAAATTCAGGAGAAAAGGACATGCAGATAAATCGAATACACAGATTATTGTAGGGAAATATCGAGTCCAGAACATCAACAGGTCACAACATCATCACCAGACTGTTGAGAGACAAAATATCAAAGCAGTAAATGCAGTGGTGGCTGGTGACTTTTGAAAGTGGTGAGGTGTAAGAACTGGGTATGACTTTTATGTAGCGAGTGAAGCGAGCAAGCTAAATAAACAAACATGGGGGTCCCAGGTGAGTCCTCATCCCAAGAAAAAATTGAAAAAAGATTGACAAATGGTACATTTGAAAGCAAATTAATTTAGTGAGAAAGCCAGCTTTATAAAGCAGGGGGAACATATAAGGGGTCATTACGGGTTCGGCAGATGGCTTGTACTGTCTGCCAAACCTCCAACGGGGAGGTTACCACAACACAGACCACCTCCCTGCTTGCTCCATTAACCCCTTCGCTGCCAGGCCTTTTCACCCTCCTGTGCCAGGCCTTTTTTTGCCTATTTGGGGCAGTTCGCGCTTAGGCCCTCATAACTTTTTGTCCACATAAGCTAACCAAGCCAAATTTGCGTCCTTTTTTTCCAACATCCTAGGAATTCTAGAGGTACCCAGACTTTGTGGGATCCCCTGAAGGAGGCCAAGAAATTAGCCAAAATACAGTGAAAATTTTGTTTTTTTTAAAAAAAATTGAAAAAGTGGCTGCAGAAGAAGGCTTGTGGTTTTTCCCCTAAAAATGGCATCTACAAAGGGTTTGCGGTGCTAAACTCAGCAGCTTCCCAGCTTTCAGGAACAGACTTGAATCAGAAAACCCAATTTTTCAACACAATTTTGGCATTTTACAGGGACATACCCCATATTTACAATTTTTTTGTGCTTTCAGCCTCCTTCCAGTCAGTGACAGAAATGGGCATGAAACCAATGCTGGATCCCAGAAACCTAAACATTTCTGAAAAGTAGACAAAATTCTGAATTCAGAAAGGGGTCATTTGTGTAGATCCTACAAGGGTTTCCTACAGAAAATAACAGCTGAAAAAGAAAAATATTGAAATTGAGGTGAAAAAAACATACATTTTTCTCTACGATTTACTCTGTAACTTTTCCCTGCAATGTCAGATTGTCGAAAGCAATATACTGTTACGTCTTCTGGACTCCTCTGGTTGCGGGGATATATAGGGCTTGTAGGTTCATCAAGAACCCTAGGTACCCAGAGCCAATAAATGAGCTGCATCCTGCAGTGCGTTTTCATTCTATACCGGGTATACAGCAATTCATTTGCTGAAATATAAAGAGTGAAAAATAGCTATCAAGAAAACCTTTGTATTTCCAAAAAGGGCACAAGATAAGGTGTTGAGGAGCAGTGGTTATTTGCACATCTCTGAATTCCGGGGTGAGCAGACTAGCATGTGAATTACAGCGCATTTCTCAAATAGATGTCTTTTTAACACACTCTCCTATATTTGGAAGGAAAAAATGTAGAGAAAGACAAGAGGCAATAACACTTATTTTGCTAATCTATGTTCCCCCATGTCTCCCGATAAAAATGATACCTCACTTGTGTGGGTAGGCCTAGCGCCCGCGACATGAAACGCCCCAAAACGCAACATGGACACATCTCATTTTTTTTAAAGAAAACAGAGGTGTTTTTTGCAAAGTGCCTACCTGTAGATTTTGGCCTCTAGCTCAGCCGGCACCTAGGGAAACCTACCAAACCTGTGCATTTCGGAAAACTAGAGACCTAGGGAAATCCAAGATGGGGTGACTTGTGGGGCTCGGACCAGGTTCTGTTACCCAGAATCCTTTGCAAACCTCAAAATTTGGCTAAAAATACACATGTTCCTCACAATTCTGTGGTAGAAACTTCTGGAATCTGAGAGGAGCCACAAATTTCCTTCCACCCAGCGTTCCCCCAAGTCTCTCGATAAAAATGATACCTCACTTGTGTGGGTAGGCCTAGCGACAGGAAACGCCCCAAAACGCAACGTGGACACATCTAATTTTTTTTAAAGAAAACAGAGGTGTTTTTTGCAAAGTGCCTACCTGTAGATTTTGGCCTCTAGCTCAGCCGGCACCTAGGGAAACCTACCAAACCTGTGCATTTCTGAAAACTAGAGACCTAGGGGAATCCAAGATGGGGTGACTTGTGGGGCTCTGACCAGATTCTGTTACCCAAAATCCGTTGCAAACCTCAAACTTTGGCTAAAAAAACACATTTTCCTCATATTTCTGTGGTAGAAACTTCTGGAATCTGAGAGGAGCCACAAATTTCCTTCCACCCAGCGTTCCCCCAAGTCTCTCGATACAAAAGATACCTCACTTTGAGTGGGTAGGCCTAGCGCCCGCGACAGGAAACGCCCCAAAACACAACGTGGACACATCTCATTTTTTTAAAAGAAAACAGAGGTGTTTTTTGCAAAGTGCCTACCTGTAGATTTTGGCCTCTAGCTCAGCCGGCACCTAGGGAAACCTACCAAACCTGTGCATTTCTGAAAACTAGAGACCTAGGGAAATCCAAGATGGGGTGACTTGTGGGGCTCGGACCAGGTTCTGTTACCCAGAATCCTTTGCAAACCTCAAAATTTGGCTAAAAAAACACATGTTCCTCACATTTCTGTGGTAGAAACTTCTGGAATCTGAGAGGAGCCACAAATTTCCTTCCACCCAGCGTTCCCCCAAGTCTCTCGATAAAAATGATACCTCACTTGTGTGGGAAGGCCTAGCGCCCGCGACAGGAAACGCCCCAAAACGCAACGTGGACACATCTCATTTTTTTTAAAGAAAACAGAGGTGTTTTTTGCAAAGTGCCTACCTGTAGATTTTGGCCTCTAGCTCAGCCGGCACCTAGGGAAACCTACCAAACCTGTGCATTTTTTAAAACTAGAGACCTACGGGAATCCAAGATGGGGTGACTTCTGGGGCTCTGACCAGGTTCTGTTACCCAGAATCATTTGCAAACCTCAAACTTTGGCTAAAAGAACACATGTACCTCACATTTCTGTGGCAGAAAGTTCTGGAATCTGAGAGGAGCCACAAATTTCCTTCCAGCCAGCGTTCCCCCAAGTCCCCCGATAAAAATGATACCTCACTTGTGTGGGTAGTCCTAGCGCCCGCAACAGGAAACGCCCCAAAACGCAACGTGGACACATCTCATTTTTTTAAAAGAAAACAGAGGTGTTTTTTGCAAAGTGCCTACCAGTAGATTTTGGCCTCTAGCTCAGCCGGCACCTAGGGAAACCTACCAAACCTGTGCATTTTTGAAAACTAGAGACCTAGGGGAATCCAAGATGGGGTGACGTGTGGGGCTCTGACCAGGTTCTGTTACCCAGAATCCTTTGCAAACCTCAAAATTTGGCCAAAAAAACACATGTTCCTCACATTTCTGTGGCAGAAAGTTCTGGAATCTGAGAGGAGCCACAAATTTCCTTCCACCCAGCGTTCCCCCAAGTCTCCCGATAAAAATGATACCTCACTTGTGTGGGTAGGCCTAGTGCCCGCGACAGGAAATGCCCCAAAGCGCAACGTGGACACATACAATTTTTTGAAAGAAAACAGAGGTGTTTTTTGCAAACTGCCTACCTGTAGATTTTGGCCTCTAGCTCAGCCGGCACCTGGGGAAACCTACCAAACCTGTGCATTTCTGAAAACTAGAGACCTAGGGGAATCCAAGATGGGGTGACTTGTGGGGCTCGGACCAGGTTCTGTTACCCAGAATCCTTTGCAAACCTCAAAATTTGGCTAAAAAAACACATGTTCCTCACATTTCTGTGGTAGAAACTTCTGGAATCTGAGAGGAGCCACAAATTTCCTTCCACCCAGCGTTCCCCCAAGTCTCTCGATAAAAATGATACCTCACTTGTGTGGGTAGTCCTAGCGCCCGCAACAGGAAACGCCCCAAAACGCAGCGTGGACACATCTCATTTTTTTAAAAGAAAACAGAGGTGTTTTTTGCAAAGTGCCTACCAGTAGATTTTGGCCTCTAGCTCAGCCGGCACCTAGGGAAACCTACCAAACCTGTGCATTTTTGAAAACTAGAGACCTAGGGGAATCCAAGATGGGGTGACGTGTGGGGCTCTGACCAGGTTCTGTTACCCAGAATCCTTTGCAAACCTCAAAATTTGGCCAAAAAAACACATGTTCCTCACATTTCTGTGGCAGAAAGTTCTGGAATCTGAGAGGAGCCACAAATTTCCTTCCACCCAGCGTTCCCCCAAGTCTCCCGATAAAAATGATACCTCACTTGTGTGGGTAGGCCTAGCGCCCGTGACAGGAAATGCCCCAAAGCGCAACGTAGACACATCCAATTTTTTGAAAGAAAACAGAGGTGTTTTTTGCAAAGTGCCTACCTGTAGATTTTCGCCTCTAGCTCAGCCGGCACCTAGGGAAACCTGCCAAACCTGTGCATTTCTGAAAACTAGAGACCTAGGGAAATCCAAGATGGGGTGACTTGTGGGGCTCTGACCAGGTTCTGTTACCCAGAATCCTTTGCAAACCTCAAAATTTGGCTAAAAAAACACATGTTCCTCACATTTCTGTGGTAGAAACTTCTGGAATCTGAGAGGAGCCACAAATTTACTTCCACCCAGCGTTCCCCCAAGTCCCCCGATAAAAATGATACCTCACTTGTGTGGGTAGTCCTAGCGCCCGCAACAGGAAACGCCCCAAAACGCAACGTGGACACATCCCATTTTTTTAAAGAAAACAGAGGTGTTTTTTGCAAAGTGCCTACCAGTAGATTTTGGCCTCTAGCTCAGCCGGCGCCTAGGGAAACCTACCAAACCTGTGCATTTCTGAAAACTAGAGACCTAGGGGAATCCAAGATGGGGTGACTTGTGGGGCTCTGACCAGGTTCTGTTACCCAGAATCCTTTGCAAACCTCAAAATGTGGCTAAAAAAACACATGTTCCTCACATTTCTGTGGTAGAAACTTCTGGAATCTGAGAGGAGCCACAAATTTCCTTCCACCCAGCGTTCCCCCAAGTCTCTCGATAAAAATGATACCTCACTTGTGTGGGTAGGCCTAGCTCCCGCGACAGGAAACGCCCCAAAACGCAACGTGGACACATCTCATTTTATTTAAAGAAAACAGAGGTGTTTTTTGCAAAGTGCCTACCTGTAGATTTTGGCCTCTAGCTCAGCCGGCACCTAGGGAAACCTACCAAACCTGTGCATTTCTGAAAACTAGAGACCTAGGGGAATCCAAGATGGGGTGACTTGTGGGGCTCGGACCAGGTTCTATTACCCAGAATCCTTTGCAAACCTCAAAATGTGGCTAAAAAAACACATGTTCCTCACATTTCTGTGGTAGAGAGTTCTGGAATCTGAGAGGAGCCACAAATTTCCTTCCACCCAGCGTTCCCCCAAGTCTCCCGATAAAAATGATACCTCACTTGTGTGGGTAGGCCTAGCGCCCGTGACAGGAAATGCCCCAAAGCGCAACGTAGACACATCCAATTTTTTGAAAGAAAACAGAGGTGTTTTTTGCAAAGTGCCTACCTGTAGATTTTCGCCTCTAGCTCAGCCGGCACCTAGGGAAACCTGCCAAACCTGTGCATTTCTGAAAAGTAGAGACCTAGGGAAATCCAAGATGGGGTGACTTGTGGGGCTCTGACCAGGTTCTGTTACCCAGAATCCTTTGCAAACCTCAAAATTTGCCTAAAAAAACACATGTTCCTCACATTTCTGTGGTAGAAACTTCTGGAATCTGAGAGGAGCCACAAATTTACTTCCACCCAGCGTTCCCCCAAGTCCCCCGATAAAAATGATACCTCACTTGTGTGGGTAGTCCTAGCGCCCGCAACAGGAAACGCCCCAAAACGCAACGTGGACACATCCCATTTTTTTAAAGAAAACAGAGGTGTTTTTTGCAAAGTGCCTACCTGTAGATTTTGGCCTCTAGCTCAGCCGGCACCTAGGGAAACCTACCAAACCTGTGCATTTCTGAATACTAGAGACCTAGGGGAATCCAAGATGGGGTGACTTGTGGGGCTCGGACCAGGTCCTATTACCCAGAATCCTTTGCAAACCTCAAAATGTGGCTAAAAAAACACATGTTCCTCACATTTCTGTGGTAGAGAGTTCTGGAATCTGAGAGGAGCCACAAATTTCCTTCCACCCAGCGTTCCCCCAAGTCTCCCGATAAAAATGATACCTCACTTGTGTGGGTAGGCCTAGCGCCCGTGACAGGAAATGCCCCAAAGCGCAACGTAGACACATCCAATTTTTTGAAAGAAAACAGAGGTGTTTTTTGCAAAGTGCCTACCTGTAGATTTTCGCCTCTAGCTCAGCCGGCACCTAGGGAAACCTGCCAAACCTGTGCATTTCTGAAAAGTAGAGACCTAGGGAAATCCAAGATGGGGTGACTTGTGGGGCTCTGACCAGGTTCTGTTACCCAGAATCCTTTGCAAACCTCAAAATTTGCCTAAAAAAACACATGTTCCTCACATTTCTGTGGTAGAAACTTCTGGAATCTGAGAGGAGCCACAAATTTACTTCCACCCAGCGTTCCCCCAAGTCCCCCGATAAAAATGATACCTCACTTGTGTGGGTAGTCCTAGCGCCCGCAACAGGAAACGCCCCAAAACGCAACGTGGACACATCCCATTTTTTTAAAGAAAACAGAGGTGTTTTTTGCAAAGTGCCTACCAGTAGATTTTGGCCTCTAGCTCAGCCGGCGCCTAGGGAAACCTACCAAACCTGTGCATTTCTGAAAACTAGAGACCTAGGGGAATCCAAGATGGGGTGACTTGTGGGGCTCTGACCAGGTTCTGTTACCCAGAATCCTTTGCAAACCTCAAAATTTGGCAAAAAAAACACATGTTCCTCACATTTCTGTGGTAGAAACTTCTGGAATCTGAGAGGAGCCACAAATTTCCTTCCACCCAGCGTTCCCCCAAGTCTCTCGATAAAAATGATACCTCACTTGTGTGGGTAGGCCTAGCTCCCGCGACAGGAAACGCCCCAAAACGCAACGTGGATACATCTCATTTGATTTAAAGAAAACAGAGGTGTTTTTTGCAAAGTGCCTACCTGTAGATTTTGGCCTCTAGCTCAGCCGGCACCTAGGGAAACCTACCAAACCTGTGCATTTCTGAAAACTAGAGACCTAGGGGAATCCAAGATGGGGTGACTTGTGGGGCTCGGACCAGGTTCTGTTACCCAGAATCCTTTGCAAACCTCAAAATGTGGCTAAAAAAACACATGTTCCTCACATTTCTGTGGTAGAGAGTTCTGGAATCTGAGAGGAGCCACAAATTTCCTTCCACCCAGCGTTCCCCCAAGTCTCCCGATAAAAATGATACCTCACTTGTGTGGGTAGGCCTAGCGCCCGTGACAGGAAATGCCCCAAAGCGCAACGTAGACACATCCAATTTTTTGAAAGAAAACAGAGGTGTTTTTTGCAAAGTGCCTACCTGTAGATTTTGGCCTCTAGCTCAGCCGGCACCTAGGGAAACCTACCAAACCTGTGCATTTCTGAAAACTAGAGACCTAGGGAAATCCAAGATGGGGTGACTTGTGGGGCTCTGACCAGGTTCTGTTACCCAGAATCCTTTGCAAACCTCAAAATTTGGCTAAAAAAACACATGTTCCTCACATTTCTGTGGTAGAAACTTCTGGAATCTGAGAGGAGCCACAAATTTCCTTCCACCCAGCGTTCCCCCAAGTCCCCCGATAAAAATGATACCTCACTTGTGTGGGTAGTCCTAGCGCCCGCAACAGGAAACGCCCCAAAACGCAACGTGGACACATCCCATTTTTTTAAAGAAAACAGAGGTGTTTTTTGCAAAGTGCCTACCAGTAGATTTTGGCCTCTAGCTCAGCCGGCGCCTAGGGAAACCTACCAAACCTGTGCATTTCTGAAAACTAGAGACCTAGGGGAATCCAAGATGGGGTGACTTGTGGGGCTCTGACCAGGTTCTGTTACCCAGAATCCTTTGCAAACCTCAAAATTTGGCTAAAAAAACACATGTTCCTCACATTTCTGTGGCAGAAACTTCTGGAATCTGAGAGGAGCCACAAATTTCCTTCCACCCAGCGTTCCCCCAAGTCTCTCGATAAAAATGATACCTCACTTGTGTGGGTAGGCCTAGCTCCCGCGACAGGAAATGCCCCAAAACGCAACGTGGACACATCTCATTTTATTTAAAGAAAACAGAGGTGGTTTTTGCAAAGTGCCTACCTGTAGATTTTGGCTTCTAGCTCAGCCGGCACCTAGGGAAACCTACCAAACCTGTGCATTTCTGAAAACTAGAGACCTAGGGGAATCCAAGATGGGGTGACTTGTGGGGCTCGGACCAGGTTCTGTTGCCCAGAATCCTTTGCAAACCTCAAAATGTGGCTAAAAAAACACATGTTCCTCAAATTTCAGTGGTAGAGAGTTCTGGAATCTGAGAGGAGCCACAAATTTCCTTCCACCCAGCGTTCCCCCAAGTATCCCGATAAAAATTATACCTCACTTGTGTGGGTAGGCCTAGCGCCCGTGACAGGAAATGCCCCAAAGCGCAACGTAGACACATCCAATTTTTTTAAAGAAAACAGAGGTGTTTTTTGCAAAGTGCCTACCTGTAGATTTTGGCCTCTAGCTCAGCCGGCACCTAGGGAAACCTACCAAACCTGTGCATTTCTGAAAACTAGAGACCTAGGGAAATCCAAGATGGGGTGACTTGTGGGGCTCTGACCAGGTTCTGTTACCCAGAATCCTTTGCAAACCTCAAAATTTGGCTAAAAAAACACATGTTCCTCACATTTCTGTGGTAGAAACTTCTGGAATCTGAGAGGAGCCACAAATTTCCTTCCACCCAGCGTTCCCCCAAGTCCCCCGATAAAAATGATACCTCACTTGTGTGGGTAGTCCTAGCGCCCGCAACAGGAAACGCCCCAAAACGCAACGTGGACACATCCCATTTTTTTAAAGAAAACAGAGGTGTTTTTTGCAAAGTGCCTACCAGTAGATTTTGGCCTCTAGCTCAGTCGGCGCCTAGGGAAACCTACCAAACCTGTGCATTTCTGAAAACTAGAGACCTAGGGGAATCCAAGATGGGGTGACTTGTGGGGCTCTGACCAGGTTCTGTTACCCAGAATCCTTTGCAAACCTCAAAATTTGGCTAAAAAAACACATGTTCCTCACATTTCTGTGGCAGAAACTTCTGGAATCTGAGAGGAGCCACAAATTTCCTTCCACCCAGCGTTCCCCCAAGTCTCTCGATAAAAATGATACCTCACTTGTGTGGGTAGGCCTAGCTCCCGCGACAGGAAATGCCCCAAAACGCAACGTGGACACATCTCATTTTATTTAAAGAAAACAGAGGTGGTTTTTGCAAAGTGCCTACCTGTAGATTTTGGCTTCTAGCTCAGCCGGCACGTAGGGAAACCTACCAAACCTGTGCATTTCTGAAAACTAGAGACCTAGGGGAATCCAAGATGGGGTGACTTGTGGGGCTCGGACCAGGTTCTGTTGCCCAGAATCCTTTGCAAACCTCAAAATGTGGCTAAAAAAACACATGTTCCTCAAATTTCTGTGGTAGAGAGTTCTGGAATCTGAGAGGAGCCACAAATTTCCTTCCACCCAGCGTTCCCCCAAGTCTCCCGATAAAAATTATACCTCACTTGTGTGGGTAGGCCTAGCGCCCGTGACAGGAAATGCCCCAAAGCGCAACGTAGACACATCCAATTTTTTTAAAGAAAACAGAGGTGTTTTTTGCAAAGTGCCTACCTGTAGATTTTGGCCTCTAGCTCAGCCGGCACCTAGGGAAACCTACCAAACCTGTGCATTTCTGAAAACTAGAGACCTAGGGAAATCCAAGATGGGGTGACTTGTGGGGCTCTGACCAGGTTCTGTTACCCAGAATCCTTTGTAAACCTCAAAATTTGGCTAAAAAAACACATGTTCCTCACATTTCTGTGGTAGAAACTTCTAGAATCTGAGAGGAGCCACAAATTTCCTTCCACCCAGCGTTCCCCCAAGTCCCCCGATAAAAATGATACCTCACTTGTGTGGGTAGTCCTAGCGCCTGCAACAGGAAACGCCCCAAAACGCAACGTGGACACATCCCATTTTTTTAAAGAAAACAGAGGTGTTTTTTGCAAAGTGCCTACCTGTAGATTTTGGCCTCTAGCTCAGCCGGCACCTAGGGAAACCTACCAAACCTGTGCATTTCTGAAAACTAGAGACCTAGGGAAATCCAAGATGGGGTGACTTGTGGGGCTCTGACCAGGTTCTGTTACCCAGAATCCTTTGCAAACCTCAAAATTTGGCTAAAAAAACACATGTTCCTCACATTTCTGTAGTAGAAACTTCTGGAATCTGAGAGGAGCCACAAATTTCCTTCCACCAAGCGTTCCCCCAAGTCCCCCGATAAAAATGATACCTCACTTGTGTGGGTAGTCCTAGCGCCCGCAACAGGAAACGCCCCAAAACGCAACGTGGACACATCCCATTTTTTTAAAGAAAACAGAGGTGTTTTTTGCAAAGTGCCTACCAGTAGATTTTGGCCTCTAGCTCAGCCGGCACCTAGGGAAACCTACCAAACCTGTGCATTTCTGAAAACTAGAGACCTAGGGAAATCCAAGATGGGGTGACTTGTGGGGCTCTGACCAGGTTCTGTTACCCAGAATCCTTTGCAAACCTCAAAATTTGCCTAAAAAAACACATGTTCCTCACATTTCTGTGGTAGAAACTTCTGGAATCTGAGAGGAGCCACAAATTTACTTCCACCCAGCGTTCCCCCAAGTCTCTCGATAAAAATGATACCTCACTTGTGTGGGTAGGCATAGCTCCCGCGACAGGAAACGCCCCAAAACGCAACGTGGATACATCTCATTTTATTTAAAGAAAACAGAGGTGTTTTTTGCAAAGTGCCTACCTGTAGATTTTGGCCTCTAGCTCAGCCGGCACCTAGGGAAACCTACCAAACCTGTGCATTTCTGAAAACTAGAGACCTAGGGGAATCCAAGATGGGGTGACTTGTGGGGCTCGGACCAGGTTCTGTTACCCAGAATCCTTTGCAAACCTCAAAATGTGGCTAAAAAAACACATGTTCCTCACATTTCTGTGGTAGAGAGTTCTGGAATCTGAGAGGAGCCACAAATTTCCTTCCACCCAGCGTTCCCCCAAGTCTCCCGATAAAAATGATACCTCACTTGTGTGGGTAGGCCTAGCGCCCGAGACAGGAAATGCCCCAAAGCGCAACGAAGACACATCCAATTTTTTGAAAGAAAACAGAGGTGTTTTTTGCAAAGTGCCTACCTGTAGATTTTGGCCTCTAGCTCAGCCGGCACCTAGGGAAACCTACCAAACCTGTGCATTTCTGAAAACTAGAGACCTAGGGGAATCCAAGATGGGGTGACTTGTGGGGCTCGGACCAGGTTCTGTTGCCCAGAATCCTTTGCAAACCTCAAAATGTGGCTAAAAAAACACATGTTCCTCAAATTTCTGTGGTAGAGAGTTCTGGAATCTGAGAGGAGCCACAAATTTCCTTCCACCCAGCGTTCCCCCAAGTCTCCCGATAAAAATGATACCTCACTTGTGTGGGTAGGCCTAGCGCCCGTGACAGGAAATGCCCCAAAGCGCAACGTAGACACATCCAATTTTTTGAAAGAAAACAGAGGTGTTTTTTGCAAAGTGCCTACCTGTAGATTTTGGCCTCTAGCTCAGCCGGCACCTAGGGAAACCTACCAAACCTGTGCATTTCTGAAAACTAGAGACCTAGGGAAATCCAAGATGGGGTGACTTGTGGGGCTCTGACCAGGTTCTGTTACCCAGAATCCTTTGTAAACCTCAAAATTTGGCTAAAAAAACACATGTTCCTCACATTTCTGTGGTAGAAACTTCTAGAATCTGAGAGGAGCCACAAATTTCCTTCCACCCAGCGTTCCCCCAAGTCCCCCGATAAAAATGATACCTCACTTGTGTGGGTAGTCCTAGCGCCTGCAACAGGAAACGACCCAAAACGCAACGTGGACACATCCCATTTTTTTAAAGAAAACAGAGGTGTTTTTTGCAAAGTGCCTACCTGTAGATTTTGGCCTCTAGCTCAGCCGGCACCTAGGGAAACCTACCAAACCTGTGCATTTCTGAAAACTAGAGACCTAGGGAAATCCAAGATGGGGTGACTTGTGGGGCTCTGACCAGGTTCTGTTACCCAGAATCCTTTGTAAACCTCAAAATTTGGCTAAAAAAACACATGTTCCTCACATTTCTGTAGTAGAAACTTCTGGAATCTGAGAGGAGCCACAAATTTCCTTCCACCCAGCGTTCCCCCAAGTCCCCCGATAAAAATGATACCTCACTTGTGTGGGTAGTCCTAGCGCCCGCGACAAGAAACGCCCCAAAACGCAACGTGGATACATCACATTTGATTTAAAGAAAACAGAGGTGTTTTTTGCAAAGTGCCTACCTGTAGATTTTGGCCTCTAGCTCAGCCGGCACCTAGGGAAACCTACCAAACCTGTGCATTTCTGAAAACTAGAGACCTAGGGGAATCCAAGATGGGGTGACTTGTGGGGCTCGGACCAGGTTCTGTTACCCAGAATCCTTTGCAAACCTCAAAATGTGGCTAAAAAAACACATGTTCCTCACATTTCTGTGGTAGAAACTTCTGGAATCTGAGAGGAGCCACAAATTTCCTTCCACCCAGCGTTCCCACAAGTCTCCCGATAAAAATGATACCTCACTTGTGTGGGTAGGCCTAGCGCCCGTGACAGGAAATGCCCCAAAGCGCAACGTAGACACATCCAATTTTTTGAAAGAAAACAGAGGTGTTTTTTGCAAAGTGCCTACCTGTAGATTTTGGCCTCTAGCTCAGCCGGCACCTAGGGAAACCTACCAAACCTGTGCATTTCTGAAAACTAGAGACCTAGGGAAATCCAAGATGGGGTGACTTGTGGGGCTCTGACCAGGTTCTTTTACCCAGAATCCTTTGCAAACCTCAAAATTTGGCTAAAAAAACACATGTTCCTCACATTTCTGTGGTAGAAACTTCTGGAATCTGAGAGGAGCCACAAATTTCCTTCCACCCAGCGTTCCCCCAAGTCCCCCGATAAAAATGATACCTCACTTGTGTGGGTAGTCCTAGCGCCCGCAACAGGAAACGCCCCAAAACGCAACGTGGACACATCCCATTTTTTTAAAGAAAACAGAGGTGTTTTTTGCAAAGTGCCTACCAGTAGATTTTGGCCTCTAGCTCAGCCGGCGCCTAGGGAAACCTACCAAACCTGTGCATTTCTGAAAACTAGAGACCTAGGGGAATCCAAGATGGGGTGACTTGTGGGGCTCTGACCAGGTTCTGTTACCCAGAATCCTTTGCAAACCTCAAAATTTGGCTAAAAAAACACATGTTCCTCACATTTCTGTGGTAGAAACTTCTGGAATCTGAGAGGAGCCACAAATTTCCTTCCACCCAGCGTTCCCCCAAGTCTCTCGATAAAAATGATACCTCACTTGTGTGGGTAGGCCTAGCTCCCGCGACAGGAAACGCCCCAAAACGCAACGTGGACACATCTCATTTTATTTAAAGAAAACAGAGGTGTTTTTTGCAAAGTGCCTACCTGTAGATTTTGGCCTCTAGCTCAGCCGGCACCTAGGGAAACCTACCAAACCTGTGCATTTCTGAAAACTAGAGACCTAGGGGAATCCAAGATGGGGTGACTTGTGGGGCTCGGACCAGGTTCTGTTGCCCAGAATCCTTTGCAAACCTCAAAATGTGGCTAAAAAAACACATGTTCCTCAAATTTCTGTGGTAGAGAGTTCTGGAATCTGAGAGGAGCCACAAATTTCCTTCCACCCAGCGTTCCCCCAAGTCTCCCGATAAAAATGATACCTCACTTGTGTGGGTAGGCCTAGCGCCCGTGACAGGAAATGCCCCAAAGCGCAACGTAGACACATCCAATTTTTTGAAAGAAAACAGAGGTGTTTTTTGCAAAGTGCCTACCTGTAGATTTTGGCCTCTAGCTCAGCCGGCACCTAGGGAAACCTACCAAACCTGTGCATTTCTGAAAACTAGAGACCTAGGGAAATCCAAGATGGGGTGACTTGTGGGGCTCTGACCAGGTTCTGTTACCCAGAATCCTTTGTAAACCTCAAAATTTGGCTAAAAAACACATGTTCCTCACATTTCTGTGGTAGAAACTTCTAGAATCTGAGAGGAGCCACAAATTTCCTTCCACCCAGCGTTCCCCCAAGTCCCCCGATAAAAATGATACCTCACTTGTGTGGGTAGTCCTAGCGCCTGCAACAGGAAACGCCCCAAAACGCAACGTGGACACATCCCATTTTTTTAAAGAAAACAGAGGTGTTTTTTGCAAAGTGCCTACCTGTAGATTTTGGCCTCTAGCTCAGCCGGCACCTAGGGAAACCTACCAAACCTGTGCATTTCTGAAAACTAGAGACCTAGGGAAATCCAGGATGGGGTGACTTGTGGGGCTCTGACCAGGTTCTGTTACCCAGAATCCTTTGCAAACCTCAAAATTTGGATAAAAAAACACATGTTCCTCACATTTCTGTGGTAGAAACTTCTGGAATCTGAGAGGAGCCACAAATTTTCTTCCACGCAGCGTTCCCCCATTCTCCCGATAAAAATGATACCTCACTTGTGTGGGTA
Organism: Pleurodeles waltl; assembly: GCF_031143425.1. Classification (NCBI taxonomy): domain Eukaryota; kingdom Metazoa; phylum Chordata; class Amphibia; order Caudata; family Salamandridae; genus Pleurodeles; species Pleurodeles waltl. The sequence goes on along the minus strand of NC_090445.1, from coordinate 1,457,972,590 downwards.
GGCCTAGCGCCTGTGACAGGAAACGCCCCAAAGCGCAACGTAGACACATCCAATTTTTTGAAAGAAAACAGAGGTGTTTTTTGCAAAGTGCCTACCTGTAGATTTTGGCCTCTAGCTCAGCCGGCACCTAGGGAAACCTACCAAACCTGTGCATTTCTGAAAACTAGAGACCTAGGGAAATCCAAGATGGGGTGACTTGTGGGGCTCTGACCAGGTTCTGTTACCCAGAATCCTTTGTAAACCTCAAAATTTGGCTAAAAAAACACATGTTCCTCACATTTCTGTAGTAGAAACTTCTGGAATCTGAGAGGAGCCACAAATTTCCTTCCACCCAGCGTTCCCCCAAGTCCCCCGATAAAAATGATACCTCACTTGTGTGGGTAGTCCTAGCGCCCGCAACAGGAAACGCCCCAAAACGCAAAGTGGACACATCCCATTTTTTTAAAGAAAACAGAGGTGTTTTTTGCAAAGTGCCTACCAGTAGATTTTGGCCTCTAGCTCAGCCGGCACCTAGGGAAACCTACCAAACCTGTGCATTTCTGAAAACTAGAGACCTAGGGGAATCCAAGATGGGGTGACTTGTGGGGCTCGGACCAGGTTCTGTTACCCAGAATCCTTTGCAAACCTCAAAATTTGGCAAAAAAAACACATGTTCCTCACATTTCTGTGGTAGAAACTTCTGGAATCTGAGAGGAGCCACAAATTTCCTTCCACCCAGCGTTCCCCCAAGTCTCTCGATAAAAATGATACCTCACTTGTGTGGGTAGGCCTAGCTCCCGCGACAGGAAACGCCCCAAAACGCAACGTGGATACATCTCATTTTATTTAAAGAAAACAGAGGTGTTTTTTGCAAAGTGCCTACCTGTAGATGTTGGCCTCTAGCTCAGCCGGCACCTAGGGAAACCTACCAAACCTGTGCATTTCTGAAAACTAGAGACCTAGGGGAATCCAAGATGGGGTGACTTGTGGGGCTCGGACCAGGTTCTGTTACCCAGAATCCTTTGCAAACCTCAAAATGTGGCTAAAAAAACACATGTTCCTCACATTTCTGTGGTAGAGAGTTCTGGAATCTGAGAGGAGCCACAAATTTCCTTCCACCCAGCGTTCCCCCAAGTCTCCCGATAAAAATGATACCTCACTTGTGTGGGTAGGCCTAGCGCCCGTGACAGGAAATGCCCCAAAGCGCAACGAAGACACATCCAATTTTTTGAAAGAAAACAGAGGTGTTTTTTGCAAAGTGCCTACCTGTAGATTTTGGCCTCTAGCTCAGCCGGCACCTAGGGAAACCTACCAAACCTGTGCATTTCTGAAAACTAGAGACCTAGGGGAATCCAAGATGGGGTGACTTGTGGGGCTCTGACCAGGTTCTGTTACCCAGAATCCTTTGCAAACCTCAAAAGTTGGCTAAAAAAACACATGTTCCTCACATTTCTGTGGTAGAAACTTCTGGAATCTGAGAGGAGCCACAAATTTCCTTCCACCCAGCGTTCCCCCAAGTCTCTCGATAAAAATGATACCTCACTTGTGTGGGTAGGCCTAGCTCCCGCGACAGGAAACGCCCCAAAACGCAACGTGGACACATCTCATTTTATTTAAAGAAAACAGAGGTGTTTTTTGCAAAGTGCCTACCTGTAGATTTTGGCCTCTAGCTCAGCCGGCACCTAGGGAAACCTACCAAACCTGTGCATTTCTGAAAACTAGAGACCTAGGGGAATCCAAGATGGGGTGACTTGTGGGGCTCGGACCAGGTTCTGTTGCCCAGAATCCTTTGCAAACCTCAAAATGTGGCTAAAAAAACACATGTTCCTCAAATTTCTGTGGTAGAGAGTTCTGGAATCTGAGAGGAGCCACAAATTTCCTTCCACCCAGCGTTCCCCCAAGTCTCCTGATATAAATGATACCTCACTTGTGTGGGTAGGCCTAGCGCCCGTGACAGGAAATGCCCCAAAGCGCAACGTAGACACATCCAATTTTTTGAAAGAAAACAGAGGTGTTTTTTGCAAAGTGCCTACCTGTAGATTTTGGCCTCTAGCTCAGCCGGCACCTAGGGAAACCTACCAAACCTGTGCATTTCTGAAAACTAGAGACCTAGGGAAATCCAAGATGGGGTGACTTGTGGGGCTCTGACCAGGTTCTGTTACCCAGAATCCTTTGTAAACCTCAAAATTTGGCTAAAAAAACACATGTTCCTCACATTTCTGTGGTAGAAACTTCTAGAATCTGAGAGGAGCCACAAATTTCCTTTCACCCAGCGTTCCCCCAAGTCCCCCGATAAAAATGATACCTCACTTGTGTGGGTAGTCCTAGCGCCTGCAACAGGAAACGCCCCAAAACGCAACGTGGACACATCCCATTTTTTTAAAGAAAACAGAGGTGTTTTTTGCAAAGTGCCTACCTGTAGATTTTGGCCTCTAGCTCAGCCGGCACCTAGGGAAACCTACCAAACCTGTGCATTTCTGAAAACTAGAGACCTAGGGAAATCCAAGATGGGGTTACTTGTGGGGCTCTGACCAGGTTCTGTTACCCAGAATCCTTTGCAAACCTCAAAATTTGGCTAAAAAAACACATGTTCCTCACATTTCTGTGCTAGAAACTTCTGGAATCTGAGAGGAGCCACAAATTTCCTTCCACCCAGCGTTCCCCCAAGTCTCTCGATAAAAATGATACCTCACTTGTGTGGGTAGGCCTAGCTCCCGCGACAGGAAACGCCCCAAAATGCAACGTGGACACATCTCATTTTTTTTTAAAGAAAACAGAGGTGTTTTTTGCAAAGTGCCTACCTGTAGATTTTGGCCTCTAGCTCAGCCGGCACCTAGGGAAACCTACCAAACCTGTGCATTTTTGAAAACTAGAGACCTACGGGAATCCAAGATGGGGTGACTTGTAGGGCTCTGACCAGGTTCTGTTACCCAGAATCTTTTGCAAACCTCAAACTTTGGCTAAAAAAACACATGTTCCTCACATTTCTGTGGCAGAAAGTTCTGGAATCTGAGAGGAGCCACAAATTTCCTTCCACCCAGCGTTCCCCCAAGTCTCCCGATAAAAATGATACCTCACTTGTGTGGGTAGTCCTAGCGCCCGCAACAGGAAACGCCCCAAAACGCAACGTGGACACATCCCATTTTTTTAAAGAAAACAGAGGTGTTTTTTGCAAAGTGCCTACCAGTAGATTTTGGCCTCTAACTCAGCCGGCACCTAGGGAAACCTACCAAACCTGTGCATTTTTTAAAACTAGAGACCTAGGGGAATCCAAGATGGGGTGACTTGTGGGGCTCTGACCAGGTTCTGTTACCAAGAATCCTTTGCAAACCTCAACATTTGGCTAAAAAAACACATGTTCCTCACATTTCTGTGGCAGAAAGTTCTGGAATCTGAGAGGAGCCACAAATTTACATCCACCCAGCGTTCCCCCAAGTCTCCCGATAAAAATGATACCTCACTTGTGTGGGTAGGCCTAGCGCCCGCGACAGGAAATGCGGCAAAGCACAACGTGGACACATCCAATTTTTTGAAAGAAAACAGAGGTGTTTTTTGCAAAGTGCCTACCTGTAGATTTTGGCCTCTAGCTCAGCCGGCACCTAGGGAAACCTACCAAACCTGTGCATTTCTGAAAACTAGAGACCTAGGGGAATCCAAGATGGGGTGACTTGTGGGGCTCGGACCAGGTTCTGTTACCCAGAATCCTTTGCAAACCTCAAAATTTGGCAAAAAAAACACATGTTCCTCACATTTCTGTGGTAGAGAGTTCTGGAATCTGAGAGGAGCCACAAATTTCCTTCCACCCAGCGTTCCCCCAAGTCTCCCGATAAAAATGATACCTCACTTGTGTGGGTAGGCCTAGCGCCTGTGACAGGAAACGCCCCAAAGCGCAACGTAGACACATCCAATTTTTTTAAAGAAAACAGAGGTGTTTTTTGCAAAGTGCCTACCTGTAGATTTTGGCCTCTAGCTCAGCCGGCACCTAGGGAAACCTACCAAACCTGTGCATTTCTGAAAACTAGAGACCTAGGGAAATCCAAGATGGGGTGACTTGTGGGGCTCTGACCAGGTTCTGTTACCCAGAATCCTTTGTAAACCTCAAAATTTGGATAAAAAAACACATGTTCCTCACATTTCTGTAGTAGAAACTTCTGGAATCTGAGAGGAGCCACAAATTTCTTCCACCCAGCGTTCCCCCAAGTCCCCCGATAAAAATGATACCTCACTTGTGTGGGTAGTCCTAGCGCCCGCAACAGGAAACGCCCCAAAACGCAACGTGGACACATCCCATTTTTTTAAAGAAAACAGAGGTGTTTTTTGCAAAGTGCCTACCAGTAGATTTTGGCCTCTAGCTCAGCCGGCGCCTAGGGAAACCTACCAAACCTGTGCATTTCTGAAAACTAGAGACCTAGGGGAATCCAAGATGGGGTGACTTGTGGGGCTCTGACCAGGTTCTGTTACCCAGAATCCTTTGCAAACCTCAAAATTTGGCTAAAAAAACACATGTTCCTCACATTTCTGTGGCAGAAACTTCTGGAATCCGAGAGGAGCCACAAATTTCCTTCAACCCAGCGTTCCCCCAAGTCTCTCGATAAAAATGATACCTCACTTGTGTGGGTAGGCCTAGCTCCCGCGACAGGAAACGCCCCAAAACGCAACGTGGACACATCTCATTTTATTTAAAGAAAACAGAGGTGTTTTTTGCAAAGTGCCTACCTGTAGATTTTGGCTTCTAGCTCAGCCGGCACCTAGGGAAACCTACCAAACCTGTGCATTTCTGAAAACTAGAGACCTAGGGGAATCCAAGATGGGGTGACTTGTGGGGCTCGGACCAGGTTCTGTTGCCCAGAATCCTTTGCAAACCTCAAAATGTGGCTAAAAAAACACATGTTCCTCAAATTTCTGTGGTAGAGAGTTCTGGAATCTGAGAGGAGTCACAAATTTCCTTCCACCCAGCGTTCCCCCAAGTCTCCCGATAAAAATTATACCTCACTTGTGTGGGTAGGCCTAGCGCCCGTGACAGGAAATGCCCCAAAGCGCAACGTAGACACATCCAATTTTTTGAAAGAAAACAGAGGTGTTTTTTGCAAAGTGCCTACCTGTAGATTTTGGCCTCTAGCTCAGCCGGCACCTAGGGAAACCTACCAAACCTGTGCATTTCTGAAAACTAGAGACCTAGGGAAATCCAAGATGGGGTGACTTGTGGGGCTCTGACCAGGTTCTGTTACCCAGAATCCTTTGTAAACCTCAAAATTTGGCTAAAAAAACACATGTTCCTCACATTTCTGTGGTAGAAACTTCTAGAATCTGAGAGGAGCCACAAATTTCCTTCCACCCAGCGTTCCCCCAAGTCCCCCGATAAAAATGATACCTCACTTGTGTGGGTAGTCCTAGCGCCTGCAACAGGAAACGCCCCAAAACGCAACGTGGACTCATCCCATTTTTTTAAAGAAAACAGAGGTGTTTTTTGCAAAGTGCCTACCTGTAGATTTTGGCCTCTAGCTCAGCCGGCACCTAGGGAAACCTACCAAACCTGTGCATTTCTGAAAACTAGAGACCTAGGGAAATCCAAGATGGGGTGACTTGTGGGGCTCTGACTAGGTTCTGTTACCCAGAATCCTTTGCAAACCTCAAAATTTGGCTAAAAAAACACATGTTCCTCACATTTCTGTGGTAGAAACTTCTGGAATCTGAGAGGAGCCACAAATTTCCTTCCACCCAGCGTTCCCCCAAGTCTCCCGATAAAAATGATACCTCACTTGTGTGGGTAGGCCTAGCGCCTGTGACAGGAAACGCCCCAAAGCGCAACGTAGACACATCCAATTTTTTGAAAGAAAACAGAGGTGTTTTTTGCAAAGTGCCTACCTGTAGATTTTGGCCTCTAGCTCAGCCGGCACCTAGGGAAACCTACCAAACCTGTGCATTTCTGAAAACTAGAGACCTAGGGAAATCCAAGATGGGGTGACTTGTGGGGCTCTGACCAGGTTCTGTTACCCAGAATCCTTTGTAAACCTCAAAATTTGGCTAAAAAAACACATGTTCCTCACATTTCTGTAGTAGAAACTTCTGGAATCTGAGAGGAGCCACAAATTTCCTTCCACCCAGCGTTCCCCCAAGTCCCCCGATAAAAATGATACCTCACTTGTGTGGGTAGTCCTAGCGCCCGCAACAGGAAACGCCCCAAAACGCAACGTGGACACATCCCATTTTTTTAAAGAAAACAGAGGTGTTTTTTGCAAAGTGCCTACCAGTAGATTTTGGCCTCTAGCTCAGCCGGCACCTAGGGAAACCTACCAAACCTGTGCATTTCTGAAAACTAGAGACCTAGGGAAATCCAAGATGGGGTGACTTGTGGGGCTCTGACCAGGTTCTGTTACCCAGAATCCTTTGCAAACCTCAAAATTTGCCTAAAAAAACACATGTTCCTCACATTTCTGTGGTAGAAACTTCTGGAATCTGAGAGGAGCCACAAATTTCCTTCCACCCAGCGTTCCCCCAAGTCCCCCGATAAAAATGATACCTCACTTGTGTGGGTAGTCCTAGCGCCCGCAACAGGAAACGCCCCAAAACGCAACGTGGACACATCCCATTTTTTTAAAGAAAACAGAGGTGTTTTTTGCAAAGTGCCTACCAGTAGATTTTGGCCTCTAGCTCAGCCGGCGCCTAGGGAAACCTACCAAACCTGTGCATTTCTGAAAACTAGAGACCTAGGGGAATCCAAGATGGGGTGACTTGTGGGGCTCTGACCAGGTTCTGTTACCCAGAATCCTTTGCAAACCTCAAAATTTGGCTAAAAAAACACATGTTCCTCACATTTCTGTGGCAGAAACTTCTGGAATCCGAGAGGAGCCACAAATTTCCTTCCACCCAGCGTTCCCCCAAGTCTCTCGATAAAAATGATACCTCACTTGTGTGGGTAGGCCTAGCTCCCGCGACAGGAAACGCCCCAAAACGCAACGTGGACACATCTCATTTTATTTAAAGAAAACAGAGGTGTTTTTTGCAAAGTGCCTACCTGTAGATTTTGGCTTCTAGCTCAGCCGGCACCTAGGGAAACCTACCAAACCTGTGCATTTCTGAAAACTAGAGACCTAGGGGAATCCAAGATGGGGTGACTTGTGGGGCTCGGACCAGGTTCTGTTGCCCAGAATCCTTTGCAAACCTCAAAATGTGGCTAAAAAAACACATGTTCCTCAAATTTCTGTGGTAGAGAGTTCTGGAATCTGAGAGGAGTCACAAATTTCCTTCCACCCAGCGTTCCCCCAAGTCTCCCGATAAAAATTATACCTCACTTGTGTGGGTAGGCCTAGCGCCCGTGACAGGAAATGCCCCAAAGCGCAACGTAGACACATCCAATTTTTTGAAAGAAAACAGAGGTGTTTTTTGCAAAGTGCCTACCTGTAGATTTTGGCCTCTAGCTCAGCCGGCACCTAGGGAAACCTACCAAACCTGTGCATTTCTGAAAACTAGAGACCTAGGGAAATCCAAGATGGGGTGACTTGTGGGGCTCTGACCAGGTTCTGTTACCCAGAATCCTTTGTAAACCTCAAAATTTGGCTAAAAAAACACATGTTCCTCACATTTCTGTGGTAGAAACTTCTAGAATCTGAGAGGAGCCACAAATTTCCTTCCACCCAGCGTTCCCCCAAGTCCCCCGATAAAAATGATACCTCACTTGTGTGGGTAGTCCTAGCGCCTGCAACAGGAAACGCCCCAAAACGCAACGTGGACACATCCCATTTTTTTAAAGAAAACAGAGGTGTTTTTTGCAAAGTGCCTACCTGTAGATTTTGGCCTCTAGCTCAGCCGGCACCTAGGGAAACCTACCAAACCTGTGCATTTCTGAAAACTAGAGACCTAGGGTAATCCAAGATGGGGTGACTTGTGGGGCTCTGACTAGGTTCTGTTACCCAGAATCCTTTGCAAACCTCAAAATTTGGCTAAAAAAACACATGTTCCTCACATTTCTGTGGTAGAAACTTCTGGAATCTGAGAGGAGCCACAAATTTCCTTCCACCCAGCGTTCCCCCAAGTCTCCCGATAAAAATGATACCTCACTTGTGTGGGTAGGCCTAGCGCCTGTGACAGGAAACGCCCCAAAGCGCAACGTAGACACATCCAATTTTTTGAAAGAAAACAGAGGTGTTTTTTGCAAAGTGCCTACCTGTAGATTTTGGCCTCTAGCTCAGCCGGCACCTAGGGAAACCTACCAAACCTGTGCATTTCTGAAAACTAGAGACCTAGGGAAATCCAAGATGGGGTGACTTGTGGGGCTCTGACCAGGTTCTGTTACCCAGAATCCTTTGTAAACCTCAAAATTTGGCTAAAAAAACACATGTTCCTCACATTTCTGTAGTAGAAACTTCTGGAATCTGAGAGGAGCCACAAATTTCCTTCCACCCAGCGTTCCCCCAAGCCCCCCGATAAAAATGATACCTCACTTGTGTGGGTAGTCCTAGCGCCCGCAACAGGAAACGCCCCAAAACGCAACGTGGACACATCCCATTTTTTTAAAGAAAACAGAGGTGTTTTTTGCAAAGTGCCTACCAGTAGATTTTGGCCTCTAGCTCAGCCGGCACCTAGGGAAACCTACCAAACCTGTGCATTTCTGAAAACTAGAGACCTAGGGAAATCCAAGATGGGGTGACTTGTGGGGCTCTGACCAGGTTCTGTTACCCAGAATCCTTTGCAAACCTCAAAATTTGCCTAAAAAAACACATGTTCCTCACATTTCTGTGGTAGAAACTTCTGGAATCTGAGAGGAGCCACAAATTTCCTTCCACCCAGCGTTCCCCCAAGTCTCTCGATAAAAATGATACCTCACTTGTGTGGGTAGGCATAGCTCCCGCGACAGGAAACGCCCCAAAACGCAACGTGGATACATCTCATTTTATTTAAAGAAAACAGAGGTGTTTTTTGCAAAGTGCCTACCTGTAGATTTTGGCCTCTAGCTCAGCCGGCACCTAGGGAAACCTACCAAACCTGTGCATTTCTGAAAACTAGAGACCTAGGGGAATCCAAGATGGGGTGACTTGTGGGGCTCGGACCAGGTTCTGTTACCCAGAATCCTTTGCAAACCTCAAAATGTGGCTAAAAAAACACATTTTCCTCACATTTCTGTGGTAGAGAGTTCTGGAATCTGAGGGGAGCCACAAATTTCTTTCCACCCAGCGTTCCCCCAAGTCTCCCGATAAAAATGATACCTCACTTGTGTGGGTAGGCCTAGCGCCCGTGACAGGAAATGCCCCAAAGCGCAACGAAGACACATCCAATTTTTTGAAAGAAAACAGAGGTGTTTTTTGCAAAGTGCCTACCTGTAGATTTTGGACTCTAGCTCAGCCGGCACCTAGGGAAACCTACCAAACCTGTGCATTTCTGAAAACTAGAGACCTAGGGGAATCCAAGATGGGGTGACTTGTGGGGCTCGGACCAGGTTCTGTTGCCCAGAATCCTTTGCAAACCTCAAAATGTGGCTAAAAAAACACATGTTCCTCAAATTTCTGTGGTAGAGAGTTCTGGAATCTGAGAGGAGCCACAAATTTCCTTCCACCCAGCGTTCCCCCAAGTCTCCCGATAAAAATGATACCTCACTTGTGTGGGTAGGCCTAGCGCCCGTGACAGGAAATGCCCCAAAGCGCAACGTAGACACATCCAATTTTTTGAAAGAAAACAGAGGTGTTTTTTGCAAAGTGCCTACCTGTAGATTTTGGCCTCTAGCTCAGCCGGCACCTAGGGAAACCTACCAAACCTGTGCATTTCTGAAAACTAGAGACCTAGGGAAATCCAAGATGGGGTGACTTGTGGGGCTCTGACCAGGTTCTGTTACCCAGAATCCTTTGTAAACCTCAAAATTTGGCTAAAAAAACACATGTTCCTCACATTTCTGTGGTAGAAACTTCTAGAATCTGAGAGGAGCCACAAATTTCCTTCCACCCAGCGTTCCCCCAAGTCCCCCGATAAAAATGATACCTCACTTGTGTGGGTAGTCCTAGCGCCTGCAACAGGAAACGACCCAAAACGCAACGTGGACACATCCCATTTTTTTAAAGAAAACAGAGGTGTTTTTTGCAAAGTGCCTACCTGTAGATTTTGGCCTCTAGCTCAGCCGGCACCTAGGGAAACCTACCAAACCTGTGCATTTCTGAAAACTAGAGACCTAGGGAAATCCAAGATGGGGTGACTTGTGGGGCTCTGACCAGGTTCTGTTACCCAGAATCCTTTGTAAACCTCAAAATTTGGCTAAAAAAAACACATGTTCCTCACATTTCTGTAGTAGAAACTTCTGGAATCTGAGAGGAGCCACAAATTTCCTTCCACCCAGCGTTCCCCCAAGTCCCCCGATAAAAATGATACCTCACTTGTGTGGGTAGTCCTAGCGCCCGCAACAGGAAACGCCCCAAAACGCAACGTGGACACATCCCATTTTTTTAAAGAAAACAGAGGTGTTTTTTGCAAAGTGCCTACCAGTAGATTTTGGCCTCTAGCTCAGCCGGCACCTAGGGAAACCTACCAAACCTGTGCATTTCTGAAAACTAGAGACCTAGGGGAATCCAAGATGGGGTGACTTGTGGGGCTCGGACCAGGTTCTGTTACCCAGAATCCTTTGCAAACCTCAAAATTTGGCAAAAAAAACACATGTTCCTCACATTTCTGTGGTAGAAACTTCTGGAATCTGAGAGGAGCCACAAATTTCCTTCCACCCAGCGTTCCCCCAAGTCTCTCGATAAAAATGATACCTCACTTGTGTGGGTAGGCCTAGCTCCCGCGACAAGAAACGCCCCAAAACGCAACGTGGATACATCACATTTGATTTAAAGAAAACAGAGGTGTTTTTTGCAAAGTGCCTACCTGTAGATTTTGGCCTCTAGCTCAGCCGGCAGCTAGGGAAACCTACCAAACCTGTGCATTTCTGAAAACTAGAGACCTAGGGGAATCCAAGATGGGGTGACTTGTGGGGCTCGGACCAGGTTCTGTTACCCAGAATCCTTTGCAAACCTCAAAATGTGGCTAAAAAAACACATGTTCCTCACATTTCTGTGGTAGAGAGTTCTGGAATCTGAGAGGAGCCACAAATTTCCTTCCACCCAGCGTTCCCCCAAGTCTCCCGATAAAAATGATACCTCACTTGTGTGGGTAGGCCTAGCGCCCGTGACAGGAAATGCCCCAAAGCGCAACGTAGACACATCCAATTTTTTGAAAGAAAACAGAGGTGTTTTTTGCAAAGTGCCTACCTGTAGATTTTGGCCTCTAGCTCAGCCGGCACCTAGGGAAACCTACCAAACCTGTGCATTTCTGAAAACTAGAGACCTAGGGAAATCCAAGATGGGGTGACTTGTGGGGCTCTGACCAGGTTCTGTTACCCAGAATCCTTTGCAAACCTCAAAATTTGGCTAAAAAAACACATGTTCCTCACATTTCTGTGGTAGAAACTTCTGGAATCTGAGAGGAGCCACAAATTTCCTTCCACCCAGCGTTCCCCCAAGTCCCCCGATAAAAATGATACCTCACTTGTGTGGGTAGTCCTAGCGCCCGCAACAGGAAACGCCACAAAACGCAACGTGGACACATCCCATTTTTTTAAAGAAAACAGAGGTGTTTTTTGCAAAGTGCCTACCAGTAGATTTTGGCCTCTAGCTCAGCCGGCGCCTAGGGAAACCTACCAAACCTGTGCATTTCTGAAAACTAGAGACCTAGGGGAATCCAAGATGGGGTGACTTGTGGGGCTCTGACCAGGTTCTGTTACCCAGAATCCTTTGCAAACCTCAAAATTTGCCTAAAAAAACACATGTTCCTCACATTTCTGTGGTAGAAACTTCTGGAATCTGAGAGGAGCCACAAATTTCCTTCCACCCAGCGTTCCCCCAAGTCTCTCGATAAAAATGATACCTCACTTGTGTGGGTAGGCCTAGCTCCCGCGACAGGAAAACGCCCCAAAACGCAACGTGGACACATCTCATTTTATTTAAAGAAAACAGAGGTGTTTTTTGCAAAGTGCCTACCTGTAGATTTTGGCCTCTAGCTCAGCCGGCACCTAGGGAAACCTACCAAACCTGTGCATTTCTTAAAACTAGAGACCTAGGGGAATCCAAGATGGGGTGACTTGTGGGGCTCGGACCAGGTTCTGTTGCCCAGAATCCTTTGCAAACCTCAAAATTTGGCTAAAAAAACACATGTTCCTCAAATTTCTGTGGTAGAGAGTTCTGGAATCTGAGAGGAGCCACAAATTTCCTTCCACCCAGCGTTCCCCCAAGTCTCCCGATAAAAATGATACCTCACTTGTGTGGGTAGGCCTAGCGCCCGTGACAGGAAATGCCTCAAAGCGCAACGTAGACACATCCAATTTTTTGAAAGAAAACAGAGGTGTTTTTTGCAAAGTGCCTACCTGTAGATTTTGGCCTCTAGCTCAGCCGGCACCTAGGGAAACCTACCAAACCTGTGCATTTCTGAAAACTAGAGACCTAGGGAAATCCAAGATGGGGTGACTTGTGGGGCTCTGACCTGGTTCTGTTACCCAGAATCCTTTGTAAACCTCAAAATTTGGCTAAAAAAACACATGTTCCTCACATTTCTGTGGTAGAAACTTCTAGAATCTGAGAGGAGCCACAAATTTCCTTCCACCCAGCGTTCCCCCAAGTCCCCCGATAAAAATTATACCTCACTTGTGTGGGTAGTCCTAGCGCCTGCAACAGGAAACGCCCCAAAACGCAACGTGGACACATCCCATTTTTTTAAAGAAAACAGAGGTGTTTTTTGCAAAGTGCCTACCTGTAGATTTTGGCCTCTAGCTCAGCCGGCACCTAGGGAAACCTACCAAACCTGTGCATTTCTGAAAACTAGAGACCTAGGGAAATCCAGGATGGGGTGACTTGTGGGGCTCTGACCAGGTTCTGTTACCCAGAATCCATTGCAAACCTCAAAATTTGGATAAAAAAACACATGTTCCTCACATTTCTGTGGTAGAAACTTCTGGAATCTGAGAGGAGCCACAAATTTCCTTCCACCCAGCGTTCCCCCAAGTCTCCCGATAAAAATGATACCTCATTTGTGTGGGTAGGCCTAGCGCCTGTGACAGGAAACGCCCCAAAGCGCAACGTAGACACATCCAATTTTTTTAAAGAAAACAGAGGTGTTTTTTGCAAAGTGCCTACCTGTAGATTTTGGCCTCTAGCTCAGCCGGCACCTAGGGAAACCTACCAAACCTGTGCATTTCTGAAAACTAGAGACCTAGGGAAATCCAAGATGGGGTGACTTGTGGGGCTCTGACCAGGTTCTGTTACCCAGAATCCTTTGTAAACCTCAAAATTTGGCTAAAAAAACACATGTTCCTCACATTTCTGTAGTAGAAACTTCTGGAATCTGAGAGGAGCCCCAAATTTCCTTCCACCCAGCGTTCCCCCAAGTCCCCCGATAAAAATGATACCTCACTTGTGTGGGTAGTCCTAGCGCCCGCAACAGGAAACGCCCCAAAACGCAAAGTGGACACATCCCATTTTTTTAAAGAAAACAGAGGTGTTTTTTGCAAAGTGCCTACCAGTAGATTTTGGCCTCTAGCTCAGCCGGCACCTAGGGAAACCTACCAAACCTGTGCATTTCTGAAAACTAGAGACCTAGGGGAATCCAAGATGGGGTGACTTGTGGGGCTCAGACCAGGTTCTGTTACCCAGAATCCTTTGCAAACCTCAAAATTTGGCAAAAAAAACACATGTTCCTCACATTTCTGTGGTAGAAACTTCTGGAATCTGAGAGGAGCCACAAATTTCCTTCCACCCAGCGTTCCCCCAAGTCTCTCGATAAAAATGATACCTCACTTGTGTGGGTAGGCCTAGCTCCCGCGACAGGAAACGCCCCAAAACGCAACGTGGATACATCTCATTTTATTTAAAGAAAACAGAGGTGTTTTTTGCAAAGTGCCTACCTGTAGATTTTGGCCTCTAGCTCAGCCGGCACCTAGGGAAACCTACCAAACCTGTGCATTTCTGAAAACTAGAGACCTAGGGGAATCCAAGATGGGGTGACTTGTGGGGCTCGGACCAGGTTCTGTTACCCAGAATCCTTTGCAAACCTCAAAATGTGGCTAAAAAAACACATGTTCCTCACATTTCTGTGGTAGAGAGTTCTGGAATCTGAGAGGAGCCACAAATTTCCTTCCACCCAGCGTTCCCCCAAGTCTCTCGATAAAAATGATACCTCACTTGTGTGGGTAGGCCTAGCTCCCGCGACAGGAAACGCCCCAAAACGCAACGTGGATACATCTAATTTTATTTAAAGAAAACAGAGGTGTTTTTTGCAAAGTGCCTACCTGTAGATTTTGGCCTCTAGCTCAGCCGGCACCTAGGGAAACCTACCAAACCTGTGCATTTCTGAAAACTAGAGACCTAGGGGAATCCAAGATGGGGTGACTTGTGGGGCTCTGACCAGGTTCTGTTACCCAGAATCCTTTGCAAACCTCAAAATTTGGCTAAAAAAACACATGTTCCTCACATTTCTGTGGTAGAAACTTCTGGAATCTGAGAGGAGCCACAAATTTCCTTCCACCCAGCGTTCCCCCAAGTCTCTCGATAAAAATGATACCTCACTTGTGTGGGTAGGCCTAGCTCCCGCGACAGGAAACGCCCCAAAACGCAACGTGGACACATCTCATTTTATTTAAAGAAAACAGAGGTGTTTTTTGCAAAGTGCCTACCTGTAGATTTTGGCCTCTAGCTCAGCTGGCACCTAGGGAAACCTACCAAACCTGTGCATTTCTGAAAACTAGAGACCTAGGGGAATCCAAGATGGGGTGACTTGTGGGGCTCGGACCAGGTTCTGTTGCCCAGAATCCTTTGCAAACCTCAAAATGTGGCTAAAAAACACATGTTCCTCAAATTTCTGTGGTAGAGAGTTCTGGAATCTGAGAGGAGCCACAAATTTCCTTCCACCCAGCGTTCCCCCAAGTCTCCCGATAAAAATGATACCTCACTTGTGTGGGTAGGCCTAGCGCCTGTGACAGGAAACGCCCCAAAGCGCAACGTAGACACATCCAATTTTTTGAAAGAAAACAGAGGTGTTTTTTGCAAAGTGCCTACCTGTAGATTTTGGCCTCTAGCTCAGCCGGCACCTAGGGAAACCTACCAAACCTGTGCATTTCTGAAAACTAGAGACCTAGGGAAATCCAAGATGGGGTGACTTGTGGGGCTCTGACCAGGTTCTGTTACCCAGAATCCTTTGTAAACCTCAAAATTTGGCTAAAAAAACACATGTTCCTCACATTTCTGTAGTAGAAACTTCTGGAATCTGAGAGGAGCCACAAATTTCCTTCCACCCAGCGTTCCCCCAAGTCCCCCGATAAAAATGATACCTCACTTGTGTGGGTAGTCCTAGCGCCCGCAACAGGAAACGCCCCAAAACGCAAAGTGGACACATCCCATTTTTTTAAAGAAAACAGAGGTGTTTTTTGCAAAGTGCCTACCAGTAGATTTTGGCCTCTAGCTCAGCCGGCACCTAGGGAAACCTACCAAACCTGTGCATTTCTGAAAACTAGAGACCTAGGGGAATCCAAGATGGGGTGACTTGTGGGGCTCGGACCAGGTTCTGTTACCCAGAATCCTTTGCAAACCTCAAAATTTGGCAAAAAAAACACATGTTCCTCACATTTCTGTGGTAGAAACTTCTGGAATCTGAGAGGAGCCACAAATTTCCTTCCACCCAGCGTTCCCCCAAGTCTCTCGATAAAAATGATACCTCACTTGTGTGGGTAGGCCTAGCTCCCGCGACAGGAAACGCCCCAAAACGCAACGTGGATACATCTCATTTTATTTAAAGAAAACAGAGGTGTTTTTTGCAAAGTGCCTACCTGTAGATTTTGGCCTCTAGCTCAGCCGGCACCTAGGGAAACCTACCAAACCTGTGCATTTCTGAAAACTAGAGACCTAGGGGAATCCAAGATGGGGTGACTTGTGGGGCTCGGACCAGGTTCTGTTACCCAGAATCCTTTGCAAACCTCAAAATGTGGCTAAAAAAACACATGTTCCTCACATTTCTGTGGTAGAGAGTTCTGGAATCTGAGAGGAGCCACAAATTTCCTTCCACCCAGCGTTCCCCCAAGTCTCTCGATAAAAATGATACCTCACTTGTGTGGGTAGGCCTAGCTCCCGCGACAGGAAACGCCCCAAAACGCAACGTGGATACATCTAATTTTATTTAAAGAAAACAGAGGTGTTTTTTGCAAAGTGCCTACCTGTAGATTTTGGCCTCTAGCTCAGCCGGCACCTAGGGAAACCTACCAAACCTGTGCATTTCTGAAAACTAGAGACCTAGGGGAATCCAAGATGGGGTGACTTGTGGGGCTCTGACCAGGTTCTGTTACCCAGAATCCTTTGCAAACCTCAAAATTTGGCTAAAAAAACACATGTTCCTCACATTTCTGTGGTAGAAACTTCTGGAATCTGAGAGGAGCCACAAATTTCCTTCCACCCAGCGTTCCCCCAAGTCTCTCGATAAAAATGATACCTCACTTGTGTGGGTAGGCCTAGCTCCCGCGACAGGAAACGCCCCAAAACGCAACGTGGACACATCTCATTTTATTTAAAGAAAACAGAGGTGTTTTTTGCAAAGTGCCTACCTGTAGATTTTGGCCTCTAGCTCAGCCGGCACCTAGGGAAACCTACCAAACCTGTGCATTTCTGAAAACTAGAGACCTAGGGGAATCCAAGATGGGGTGACTTGTGGGGCTCGGACCAGGTTCTGTTGCCCAGAATCCTTTGCAAACCTCAAAATGTAGCTAAAAAACACATGTTCCTCAAATTTCTGTGGTAGAGAGTTCTGGAATCTGAGAGGAGCCACAAATTTCCTTCCACCCAGCGTTCCCCCAAGTCTCCTGATAAAAATGATACCTCACTTGTGTGGGTAGGCCTAGCGCCCGTGACAGGAAATGCCCCAAAGCGCAACGTAGACACATCCAATTTTTTGAAAGAAAACAGAGGTGTTTTTTGCAAAGTGCCTACCTGTAGATTTTGGCCTCTAGCTCAGCCGGCACCTAGGGAAACCTACCAAACCTGTGCATTTCTGAAAACTAGAGACCTAGGGGAATCCAAGATGGGGTGACTTGTGGGGCTCTGACCAGGTTCTGTTACCCAGAATCCTTTGTAAACCTCAAAATTTGGCTAAAAAAACACATGTTCCTCACATTTCTGTGGTAGAAACTTCTAGAATCTGAGAGGAGCCACAAATTTCCTTCCACCCAGCGTTCCCCCAAGTCCCCCGATAAAAATGATACCTCACTTGTGTGGGTAGTCCTAGCGCCTGCAACAGGAAACGCCCCAAAACGCAACGTGGACACATCCCATTTTTTTAAAGAAAACAGAGGTGTTTTTTGCAAAGTGCCTACCTGTAGATTTTGGCCTCTAGCTCAGCCGCCACCTAGGGAAACCTACCAAACCTGTGCATTTCTGAAAACTAGAGACCTAGGGAAATCCAAGATGGGGTGACTTGTGGGGCTCTGACCAGGTTCTGTTACCCAGAATCCTTTGCAAACCTCAAAATTTGGCTAAAAAAACACATGTTCCTCACATTTCTGTGGTAGAAACTTCTGGAATCTGAGAGGAGCCACAAATTTCCTTCCACCCAGCGTTCCCCCAAGTCTCTCGATAAAAATGATACCTCACTTGTGTGGGTAGGCCTAGCGCCCGCGACAGGAAACGCCCCAAAACGCAACGTGGACACATCTCATTTTTTTTAAAGAAAGCAGAGGTGTTTTTTGCAAAGTGCCTACCTGTAGATTTTGGCCTCTAGCTCAGCCGGCACCTAGGGAAACCTACCAAACCTGTGCATTTTTGAAAACTAGAGACCTACGGGAATCCAAGATGGGGTGACTTGTGGGGCTCTAACCAGGTTCTGTTACCCAGAATCATTTGCGAACCTCAAACTTTGGCTAAAAGAACACATGTTCCTCACATTTCTGTGGCAGAAAGTTCTGGAATCTGAGAGGAGCCACAAATTTCCTTCCACCCAGCGTTCCCCCAAGTCCCCCGATAAAAACGAAACCTCACTTGTGTGGGTAGTCCTAGCGCCCGCAACAGGAAACGCCCCAAAACGCAACGTGGACACATCCCATTTTTTTAAAGAAAACAGAGGTGTTTTTTGCAAAGTGCCTACCAGTAGATTTTGGCCTCTAGCTCAGCCGGCACCTAGGGAAACCTACCAAACCTGTGCATTTCTGAAAACTAGAGACCTAGGGAAATCCAAGATGGGGTGACTTGAGGGGCTCGGACCAGGTTCTGTTACCCAGAATCCTTTGCAAACCTCAAAAGTTGGCTAAAAAAACACATGTGCCTCACATTTCTGTGGTAGAAACGTCTGGAATCTGAGAGGAGCCACAAATTTCCTTCCACCCAGCGTTCCCCCACGTCTCTCGATAAAAATGATACCTCACTTGTGTGGGTAGGCCTAGCGCCCGTGACAGGAAATGCCCCAAAGCGCAACGTGGACACATACAATTTTTTGAAAGAAAACAGAGGTGTTTTTTGCAAAGTGCCTACCTGTAGATTTTGGCCTCTAACTCAGCCGGCACCTAGGGAAACCTACCAAACCTGTGCATTTCTGAAAACTAGAGACCTAGGGAAATCCAAGATGGGGTGACTTGTGGGGCTCTGACCAGGTTCTGTTACCCAGAATCCTTTGTAAACCTCAAAATTTGGCTAAAAAAACACATGTTCCTCACATTTCTGTGGTAGAAACTTCTAGAATCTGAGAGGAGCCACAAATTTCCTTCCACCCAGCGTTCCCCCAAGTCCCCCGATAAAAATGATACCTCACTTGTGTGGGTAGTCCTAGCGCCTGCAACAGGAAACGCCCCAAAACGCAACGTGGACACATCCCATTTTTTTAAAGAAAACAGAGGTGTTTTTTGCAAAGTGCCTACCTGTAGATTTTGGCCTCTAGCTCAGCCGGCACCTAGGGAAACCTACCAAACCTGTGCATTTCTGAAAACTAGAGACCTAGGGAAATCCAAGATGGGGTGACTTGTGGGGCTCTGACCAGGTTCTGTTACCCAGAATCCTTTGCAAACCTCAAAATTTGGCTAAAAAAACACATGTTCCTCACATTTCTGTGGTAGAAACTTCTGGAATCTGAGAGGAGCCACAAATTTCCTTCCACCCAGCGTTCCCCCAAGTCTCTCGATAAAAATGATACCTCACTTGTGTGGGTAGGCCTAGCGCCCGCGACAGGAAACGCCCCAAAATGCAACGTGGACACATCTCATTTTTTTTAAAGAAAACAGAGGTGTTTTTTGCAAAGTGCCTACCTGTAGATTTTGGCCTCTAGCTCAGCCGGCACCTAGGGAAACCTACCAAACCTGTGCATTTTTGAAAACTAGAGACCTACGGGAATCCAAGATGGGGTGACTTGTAGGGCTCTGACCAGGTTCTGTTACCCAGAATCCTTTGCAAACCTCAAACTTTGGCTAAAAAAACACATGTTCCTCACATTTCTGTGGCAGAAAGTTCTGGAATCTGAGAGGAGCCACAAATTTCCTTCCACCCAGCGTTCTCCCAAGTCTCCCGATAAAAATGATACCTCACTTGTGTGGGTAGTCCTAGCGCCCGCAACAGGAAACGCCCCAAAACGCAACGTGGACACATCCCATTTTTTTAAAGAAAACAGAGGTGTTTTTTGCAAAGTGCCTACCAGTAGATTTTGGCCTCTAACTCAGCCGGCACCTAGGGAAACCTACCAAACCTGTGCATTTTTGAAAACTAGAGACCTAGGGGAATCCAAGATGGGGTGACTTGTGGGGCTCTGACCAGGTTCTGTTACCAAGAATCCTTTGCAAACCTCAACATTTGGCTAAAAAAACACATGTTCCTCACATTTCTGTGGCAGAAAGTTCTGGAATCTGAGAGGAGCCACGAATTTACATCCACCCAGCGTTCCCCCAAGTCTCCCGATAAAAATGATACCTCACTTGTGTGGGTAGGCCTAGCGCCCGCGACAGGAAATGCGGCAAAGCACCACGTGGACACATCCAATTTTTTGAAAGAAAACAGAGGTGTTTTTTGCAAAGTGCCTACCTGTAGATTTTGGCCTCTAGCTCAGCCGGCACCTAGGGAAACCTACCAAACCTGTGCATTTCTGAAAAAACTAGAGACCTAGGGAAATCCAAGATGGGGTGACTTGAGGGGCTCGGACCAAGTTCTGTTACCCAGAATCCTTTGCAAACCTCAAAAGTTGGCTAAAAAAACACATGTGCCTCACATTTCTGTGGTAGAAACGTCTGGAATCTGAGAGGAGCCACAAATTTCCTTCCACCCAGCGTTCCCCCACGTCTCTCGATAAAAATGATACCTCACTTGTGTGGGTAGGCCTAGCGCCCGCGACAGGAAATGCCCCAAAGCGCAACGTGGACACATACAATTTTTTGAAAGAAAACAGAGGTGTTTTTTGCAAAGTGCCTACCTGTAGATTTTGGCCTCTAGCTCAGCCGGCACATAGGGAAACCAACCAAACCTGTGCATTTCTGAAAACTAGAGACCTAGGGAAATCCAAGATGGGGTGACTTGTGGGGCTCGGACCGGGTTCTGTTACCCAGAATCCATTGCAAACCTCAAAATTTGGCTAAAAAAACACATGTTCCTCACATTTCTGTGGTAGAAACTTCTGGAATCTGAGAGGAGCCACAAATTTCCTTCCACCCAGCGTTCCCCCAAGTCTCTCGATACAAAAGATACCTCACTTGTGTGGGTAGGCCTAGCGCCCGCGACAGGAAACGCCCCAAAACGCAACGTGGACACATCTCATTTTTTTTAAAGAAAACAGAGGTGTTTTTTGCAAAGTGCCTACCTGTAGATTTTGGCCTCTAGCTCAGCCGGCACCTAGGGAAACCTACCAAACCTGTGCATTTCTGAAAACTAGAGACCTAGGGGAATCCAAGATGGGGTGACTTGTGGGGCTCTGACCAGGTTCTGTTACCCAGAATCCTTTGCAAACCTCAAAATTTGGCTAAAAAAACACATGTTCCTCACATTTCTGTGGCAGAAAGTTCTGGAATCTGAGAGGAGCCACAAATTTCCTTCCACCCAGCGTTCCCCCAAGTCTCCCGATAAAAATGATACCTCACTTGTGTGGGTAGGCCTAGCGCCCGTGACAGGAAATGCCCCAAAGCGCAACGTGGACACATCCAATTTTTTGAAAGAAAACAGAGGTGTTTTTTGCAAAGTGCCTACCTGTAGATTTTGGCCTCTAGCTCAGCCGGCACCTAGGGAAACCTACCAAACCTGTGCATTTCTGAAAACTAGAGACCTAGGGAAATCCAAGATGGGGTGACTTGTGGGGCTCGGGCCAGGTTCTGTTACCCAGAATCCTTTGCAAACCTCAAAATATGGCTAAAAAAACACATGTTCCTCACATTTCTGTGGTAGAAACTTCTGGAATCTGAGAGGAGCCACAAATTTCCTTCCACCCAGCGTTCCCCCAAGTCTCTCGATAAAAATGATACCTCACTTGTGTGGGTAGGCCTAGCGCCCGCGACAGGAAACGCCCCAAAACGCAACGTGGACACATCTCATTTTTTTTAAAGAAAGCAGAGGTGTTTTTTGCAAAGTGCCTACCTGTAGATTTTGGCCTCTAGCTCAGCCGGCACCTAGGGAAACCTACCAAACCTGTGCATTTTTGAAAACTAGAGACCTACGGGAATCCAAGATGGGGTGACTTGTGGGGCTCTAACCAGGTTCTGTTACCCAGAATCATTTGCGAACCTCAAACTTTGGCTAAAAGAACACATGTTCCTCACATTTCTGTGGCAGAAAGTTCTGGAATCTGAGAGGAGCCACAAATTTCCTTCCACCCAGCGTTCCCCCAAGTCCCCCGATAAAAACGAAACCTCACTTGTGTGGGTAGTCCTAGCGCCCGCAACAGGAAACGCCCCAAAACGCAACGTGGACACATCCCATTTTTTTAAAGAAAACAGAGGTGTTTTTTGCAAAGTGCCTACCAGTAGATTTTGGCCTCTAGCTCAGCCGGCACCTAGGGAAACCTACCAAACCTGTGCATTTTTGAAAACTAGAGACCTAGGGGAATCCAGGATGGGGTGACTTGTGGGGCTCTGACCAGGTTCTGTTACCCAGAATCCTTTACAAACCTCAAAATTTGGCTAAAAAAACACATGTTCCTCACATTTCTGTGGCAGAAAGTTCTGGAATCTGAGAGGAGCCACAAATTTCCTTCCACCCAGCGTTCCCCCAAGTCTCCCGATAAAAATGATACCTCACTTGTGTGGGTAGGCCTAGCGCCCGCGACAGGAAATGCTGCAAAGCGCAACGTGGACACATCCAATTTTTTGAAAGAAAACAGAGGTGTTTTTTGCAAAGTGCCTACCTGTAGATTTTGGCCTCTAGCTCAGCCGGCACCTAGGGAAACCTACCAAACCTGTGCATTTCTGAAAACTAGAGACCTAGGGAAATCCAAGATGGGGTGACTTGTGGGGCTCGGGCCAGGTTCTGTTACCCAGAATCCTTTGCAAACCTCAAAATATGGCTAAAAAAACACATGTTCCTCACATTTCTGTGGTAGAAACTTCTGGAATCTGAGAGGAGCCACAAATTTCCTTCCACCCAGCGTTCCCCCAAGTCTCTCGATAAAAATGATACCTCACTTGTGTGGGTAGGCCTAGCGCCCGCGACAGGAAACGCCCCAAAACGCAACGTGGACACATCTCATTTTTTTAAAAAAAAGCAGAGGTGTTTTTTGCAAAGTGCCTACCTGTAGATTTTGGCCTCTAGCTCAGCCGGCACCTAGGGAAACCTACCAAACCTGTGCATTTTTGAAAACTAGAGACCTACGGGAATCCAAGATGGGGTGACTTGTGGGGCTCTAACCAGGTTCTGTTACCCAGAATCATTTGCGAACCTCAAACTTTGGCTAAAAGAACACATGTTCCTCACATTTCTGTGGCAGAAAGTTCTGGAATCTGAGAGGAGCCACAAATTTCCTTCCACCCAGCGTTCCCCCAAGTCCCCCGATAAAAACGAAACCTCACTTGTGTGGGTAGTCCTAGCGCCCGCAACAGGAAACGCCCCAAAACGCAACGTGGACACATCCCATTTTTTTAAAGAAAACAGAGGTGTTTTTTGCAAAGTGCCTACCAGTAGATTTTGGCCTCTAGCTCAGCCGGCACCTAGGGAAACCTACCAAACCTGTGCATTTTTGAAAACTAGAGACCTAGGGGAATCCAGGATGGGGTGACTTGTGGGGCTCTGACCAGGTTCTGTTACCCAGAATCCTTTGCAAACCTCAAAATTTGGCTAAAAAAACACATGTTCCTCACATTTCTGTGGCAGAAAGTTCTGGAATCTGAGAGGAGCCACAAATTTCCTTCCACCCAGCGTTCCCCAAGTCTCCCGATAAAAATGATACCTCACTTGTGTGGGTAGGCCTAGCGCCCGCGACAGGAAATGCTGCAAAGCGCAACGTGGACACATCCAATTTTTTGAAAGAAAAAAGAGGTGTTTTTTGCAAAGTGCCTACCTGTAGATTTTGGCCTCTAGCTCAGCCGGCACCTAGGGAAACCTACCAAACCTGTGCATTTCTGAAAACTAGAGACCTAGGGAAATCCAAGATGGGGTGACTTGTGGGGCTCGGGCCAGGTTCTGTTACCCAGAATCCTTTGCAAACCTCAAAATATGGCTAAAAAAACACATGTTCCTCACATTTCTGTGGTAGAAACTTCTGGAATCTGAGAGGAGCCACAAATTTCCTTCCACCCAGCGTTCCCCCAAGTCTCTCGATAAAAATGATACCTCACTTGTGTGGGTAGGCCTAGCGCCCGCGACAGGAAACGCCCCAAAACGCAACGTGGACACATCTCATTTTTTTAAAAAAAAGCAGAGGTGTTTTTTGCAAAGTGCCTACCTGTAGATTTTGGCCTCTAGCTCAGCCGGCACCTAGGGAAACCTACCAAACCTGTGCATTTTTGAAAACTAGAGACCTACGGGAATCCAAGATGGGGTGACTTGTGGGGCTCTAACCAGGTTCTGTTACCCAGAATCATTTGCGAACCTCAAACTTTGGCTAAAAGAACACATGTTCCTCACATTTCTGTGGCAGAAAGTTCTGGAATCTGAGAGGAGCCACAAATTTCCTTCCACCCAGCGTTCCCCCAAGTCCCCCGATAAAAACGAAACCTCACTTGTGTGGGTAGTCCTAGCGCCCGCAACAGGAAACGCCCCAAAACGCAACGTGGACACATCCCATTTTTTTAAAGAAAACAGAGGTGTTTTTTGCAAAGTGCCTACCAGTAGATTTTGGCCTCTAGCTCAGCCGGCACCTAGGGAAACCTACCAAACCTGTGCATTTTTGAAAACTAGAGACCTAGGGGAATCCAGGATGGGGTGACTTGTGGGGCTCTGACCAGGTTCTGTTACCCAGAATCCTTTGCAAACCTCAAAATTTGGCTAAAAAAACACATGTTCCTCACATTTCTGTGGCAGAAAGTTCTGGAATCTGAGAGGAGCCACAAATTTCCTTCCACCCAGCGTTCCCCAAGTCTCCCGATAAAAATGATACCTCACTTGTGTGGGTAGGCCTAGCGCCCGCGACAGGAAATGCTGCAAAGCGCAACGTGGACACATCCAATTTTTTGAAAGAAAACAGAGGTGTTTTTTGCAAAGTGCCTACCTGTAGATTTTGGCCTCTAGCTCAGCCGGCACCTAGGGAAACCTACCAAACCTGTGCATTTCTGAAAACTAGAGACCTAGGGAAATCCAAGATGGGGTGACTTGAGGGGCTCGGACCAGGTTCTGTTACCCAGAATCCCTTGCAAACCTCAAAAGTTGGCTAAAAAAACACATGTTCCTCACATTTCTGTGGTAGAAACTTCTGGAATCTGAGAAGAGCCACAAATTTCCTTCCACCCAGCGTTCCCCCACGTCTCTCGATAAAAATGATACCTCACTTGTGTGGGTAGGCCTAGCGCCCGCGACAGGAAATGCCCCAAAGCGCAACGTGGACACATACAATTTTTTGAAAGAAAACAGAGGTGTTTTTTGTAAAGTGCCTACCTGTAGATTTTGGCCTCTAGCTCAGCCGGCACATAGGGAAACCAACCAAACCTGTGCATTTCTGAAAACTAGAGACCTAGGGAAATCCAAGATGGGGTGACTTGTGGGGCTCGGACCGGGTTCTGTTACCCAGAATCCATTGCAAACCTCAAAATTTGGCTAAAAAAAACACATGTTCCTCACATTTCTGTGGTAGAAACTTCTGGAATCTGAGAGGAGCCACAAATTTCCTTCCACCCAGCGTTCCCCCAAGTCTCTCGATACAAAAGATACCTCACTTGTGTGGGTAGGCCTAGCGCCCGCGACAGGAAACGCCCCAAAACGCAACGTGGACACATCTCATTTTTTTTAAAGAAAATAGAGGTGTTTTTTGCAAAGTGCCTACCTGTAGATTTTGGCCTCTAGCTCAGCCGGCACCTAGGGAAACCTACCAAACCTGTGCATTTCTGAAAACTAGAGACCTAGGGGAATCCAAGATGGGGTGACTTGTGGGGCTCTGACCAGGTTCTGTTACCCAGAATCCTTTGCAAACCTCAAAATTTGGCTAAAAAAACACATGTTCCTCACTTTTCTGTGGCAGAAAGTTCTGGAATCTGAGAGGAGCCACAAATTTCTTTCCACCCAGCGTTCCCCCAAGTCTCCCGATAAAAATGATACCTCACTTGTGTGGGTAGGCCTAGCGCCCGTGACAGGAAATGCCCCAAAGCGCAACGTGGACACATCCAATTTTTTGAAAGAAAACAGAGGTGTTTTTTGCAAAGTGCCTACCTGTAGATTTTGGCCTCTAGCTCAGCCGGCACATAGGGAAACCAACCAAACCTGTGCATTTCTGAAAACTAGAGACCTAGGGAAATCCAAAATGGGGTGACTTGAGGGGCTCGGACCAGGTTCTGTTACCCAGAATACTTTGCAAACCTCAAAATTTGGCTAGAAAAACACATGTTCCTCACATTTCTGTGGTAGAAACTTCTGGAATCTGAGAGGAGCCACAAATTTCCTTCCACCCAGCGTTCCCCCAAGTCTCTCGATAAAAATGATACCTCACTTGTGTGGGTAGGCCTAGCTCCCGTGACAGGAAACGCCCCAAAACGCAACGTGGACACATCTCATTTTATTTAAAGAAAACAGAGGTGTTTTTTGCAAAGTGCCTACCTGTAGATTTTGGCCTCTAGCTCAGCCGGCACCTAGGGAAACCTACCAAACCTGTGCATTTCTGAAAACTAGAGACCTAGGGGAATCCAAGATGGGGTGACTTGTGGGGCTCGGACCAGGTTCTGTTACCCAGAATCCTTTGCAAACCTCAAAATGTGGCTAAAAAAACACATGTTCCTCAAATTTCTGTGGTAGAGAGTTCTGGAATCTGAGAGGAGCCACAAATTTCCTTCCACCCAGCGTTCCCCCAAGTCTCCCGATAAAAATGATACCTCACTTGTGTGGGTAGGCCTAGCGCCCGTGACAGGAAATGCCCCAAAGCTCAACGTAGACACATCCAATTTTTTGAAAGAAAACAGAGATGTTTTTTGCAAAGTGCCTACCTGTAGATTTTGGCCTCTAGCTCAGCCGGCACCTAGGGAAACCTACCAAACCTGTGCATTTCTGAAAACTAGAGACCTAGGGAAATCCAAGATGGGGTGACTTGTGGGGCTCTGACCAGGTTCTGTTACCCAGAATCCTTTGTAAACCTCAAAATTTGGCTAAAAAAACACATGTTCCTCACATTTCTGTGGTAGAAACTTCTGGAATCTGAGAGGAGCCACAAATTTCCTTCCACCCAGCGTTCCCCCAAGTCCCCCGATAAAAATGAAACCTCACTTGTGTGGGTAGTCCTAGCGCCTGCAACAGGAAACGCCCCAAAACGCAACGTGGACACATCCCATTTTTTTAAAGAAAACAGAGGTGTTTTTTGCAAAGTGCCTACCTGTAGATTTTGGCCTCTAGCTCAGCCGACACCTAGGGAAACCTACCAAACCTGTGCATTTCTGAAAACTAGAGACCTAGGGAAATCCAAGATGGGGGGACTTGTGGGGCTCTGACCAGGTTCTGTTACCCAGAATCCTTTGCAAACCTCAAAATGTGGCTAAAAAAACACATGTTCCTCACATTTCTGTGGTAGAAACTTCTGGAATCTGAGAGGAGCCACAAGTTTCCTTCCACCCAGCGTTCCCCCAAGTCTCTCGATAAAAATGATACCTCACTTGTGTGGGTAGGCCTAGCGCCCGCAACAGGAAACGCCCCAAAACGCAACGTGGACACATCCCATTTTTTTAAAGAAAACAGAGGTGTTTTTTGCAAAGTGCCTACCAGTAGATTTTGGCCTCTAACTCAGCCGGCACCTAGGGAAACCTACCAAACATGTGCATTTTTTAAAACTAGAGACCTAGGGGAATCCAAGATGGGGTGACTTGTGGGGCTCTGACCAGGTTCTGTTACCCAGAATCCTTTGCAAACCTCAAAATTTGGCTAAAAAAACACATGTTCCTCACATTTCTGTGGCAGAAAGTTCTGGAATCTGAGAGGAGCCACAAATTTCCTTCCACCCAGCGTTCCCCCAAGTCCCCCGATAAAAATGATACCTCACTTGTGTGGGTAGTCCTAGCGCCTGCAACAGGAAACGCCCCAAAACGCAACGTGGACACATCTCATTTTTTTAAAAGAAAACAGAGGTGTTTTTTGCAAAGTGCCTACCTGTAGATTTTGGCCTCTAGCTCAGCCGGCACCTAGGGAAACCTACCAAACCTGTGCATTTTTGAAAACTAGAGACCTACGGGAATCCAAGATGGGGTGACTTGTAGGGCTCTGACCAGGTTCTGTTACCCAGAATCCTTTGCAAACCTCAAACTTTGGCTAAAAAAACACATGTTCCTCACATTTCTGTGGCAGAAAGTTCTGGAATCTGAGAGGAGCCACAAATTTCCTTCCACCCAGCGTTCCCCCAAGTCTCCCGATAAAAATGATACCTCACTTGTGTGGGTAGTCCTAGCGCCCGCAACAGGAAACGCCCCAAAACGCAACGTGGACACATCCCATTTTTTGAAAGAAAACAGAGGTGTTTTTTGCAAAGTGCCTACCAGTAGATTTTGGCCTCTAACTCAGCCGGCACCTAGGGAAACCTACCAAACCTGTGCATTTTTTAAACCTAGAGACCTAGGGGAATCCAACATGGGGTGACTTGTGGGGCTCTGACCAGGTTCTGTTACCCAGAATCCTTTGCAAACCTCAAAATTTGGCTAAAAAAACACATGTTCCTCACATTTCTGTGGCAGAAAGTTCTGGAATCTGAGAGGAGCCACAAATTTACATCCACCCAGGGTTCCCCCAAGTCTCCCGATAAAAATGATACCTCACTTGTGTGGGTAGGCCTAGCGCCCGTGACAGGAAATGCCGCAAAGCGCAACGTGGACACATCCAATTTTTTGAAAGAAAACAGAGGTGTTTTTTGCAAAGTGCCTACCTGTAGATTTTGGCCTCTAGCTCAGCCGGCACCTAGGGAAACCTACCAAACCTGTGCATTTCTGAAAACTAGAGACCTAGGGAAATCCAAGATGGGGTGACTTGAGGGGCTCGGACCAGGTTCTGTTACCCAGAATCCTTTGCAAACCTCAAAAGTTGGCTAAAAAAACACATGTTCCTCACATTTCTGTGGTAGAAACTTCTGGAATCTGAGAGGAGCCACAAATTTCCTTCCACCCAGCGTTCCCCCACGTCTCTCGATAAAAATGATACCTCACTTGTGTGGGAAGGCCTAGCGCCCGCGATAGGAAATGCCCCAAAGCGCAACGTGGACACATACAATTTTTTGAAAGAAAACAGAGGTGTTTTTTGCAAAGTGCCTACCTGTAGATTTTGGCCTCTAGCTCAGCCGGCACCTAGGGAAACCTACCAAACTTATGCATTTCTGAAAACTAGAGACCTAGGGGAATCCAAGATGGGGTGACTTGTGGGGCTCTGACCAGGTTCTGTTACCCAGAATCCTTTGCAAACCTCAAAATTTGGCTAAAAAAACACATGTTCCTCACATTTATGTGGCAGAAAGTTCTGGAATCTGAGAGGAGCCACAAATTTCCTTCCACCCAGCGTTCCCCCAAGTCTCCCGATAAAAATGATACCTCACTTGTGTGGGTAGGCCTAGCGCCCGCGACAGGAAATGCCCCAAAGCGCAACGTGGACACATCCAATTTTTTGAAAGAAAACAGAGGTGTTTTTTGCAAAGTGCCTACCTGTAGATTTTGGCCTCTAGCTCAGCCGGCACATAGGGAAACCAACCAAACCTGTGCATTTCTGAAAACTAGAGACCTAGGGAAATCCAAGATGGGGTGACCTGTGGGGCTCGGACAGGGTTCTGTTACCCAGAATCCATTGCAAACCTCAAAATTTGGCTAAAAAAACACATGTTCCTCACATTTCTGTGGTAGAAACTTCTGGAATCTGAGAGGAGCCACAAATTTCCTTCCACCCAGCGTTCCCCCAAGTCTCTCGATACAAAAGATACCTCACTTGTGTGGGTAGGCCTAGCGCCCGCGACAGGAAACGCCCCAAAACGCAACGTGGACACATCTCATTTTTTTTAAAGAAAACAGAGGTGTTTTTTGCAAAGTGCCTACCTGTAGATTTTGGCCTCTAGCTCAGCCGGCACCTAGGGAAACCTACCAAACATGTGCATTTTTTAAAACTAGAGACCTAGGGGAATCCAAGATGGGGTGACTTGTGGGGCTCTGACCAGGTTCTGTTACCCAGAATCCTTTGCAAACCTCAAAATTTGGCTAAAAAAACACATGTTCCTCACATTTCTGTGGCAGAAAGTTCTGGAATCTGAGAGGAGCCACAAATTTCCTTCCACCCAGCGTTCCCCCAAGTCCCCCGATAAAAATGATACCTCACTTGTGTGGGTAGTCCTAGCGCCTGCAACAGGAAACGCCCCAAAACGCAACGTGGACACATCTCATTTTTTTAAAAGAAAACAGAGGTGTTTTTTGCAAAGTGCCTACCTGTAGATTTTGGCCTCTAGCTCAGCCGGCACCTAGGGAAACCTACCAAACCTGTGCATTTTTGAAAACTAGAGACCTACGGGAATCCAAGATGGGGTGACTTGTAGGGCTCTGACCAGGTTCTGTTACCCAGAATCCTTTGCAAACCTCAAACTTTGGCTAAAAAAACACATGTTCCTCACATTTCTGTGGCAGAAAGTTCTGGAATCTGAGAGGAGCCACAAATTTCCTTCCACCCAGCGTTCCCCCAAGTCTCCCGATAAAAATGATACCTCACTTGTGTGGGTAGTCCTAGCGCCCGCAACAGGAAACGCCCCAAAACGCAACGTGGACACATCCCATTTTTTGAAAGAAAACAGAGGTGTTTTTTGCAAAGTGCCTACCAGTAGATTTTGGCCTCTAACTCAGCCGGCACCTAGGGAAACCTACCAAACCTGTGCATTTTTTAAACCTAGAGACCTAGGGGAATCCAACATGGGGTGACTTGTGGGGCTCTGACCAGGTTCTGTTACCCAGAATCCTTTGCAAACCTCAAAATTTGGCTAAAAAAACACATGTTCCTCACATTTCTGTGGCAGAAAGTTCTGGAATCTGAGAGGAGCCACAAATTTACATCCACCCAGGGTTCCCCCAAGTCTCCCGATAAAAATGATACCTCACTTGTGTGGGTAGGCCTAGCGCCCGCGACAGGAAATGCCGCAAAGCGCAACGTGGACACATCCAATTTTTTGAAAGAAAACAGAGGTGTTTTTTGCAAAGTGCCTACCTGTAGATTTTGGCCTCTAGCTCAGCCGGCACCTAGGGAAACCTACCAAACCTGTGCATTTCTGAAAACTAGAGACCTAGGGAAATCCAAGATGGGGTGACTTGAGGGGCTCGGACCAGGTTCTGTTACCCAGAATCCTTTGCAAACCTCAAAAGTTGGCTAAAAAAACACATGTTCCTCACATTTCTGTGGTAGAAACTTCTGGAATCTGAGAGGAGCCACAAATTTCCTTCCACCCAGCGTTCCCCCACGTCTCTCGATAAAAATGATACCTCACTTGTGTGGGAAGGCCTAGCGCCCGCGATAGGAAATGCCCCAAAGCGCAACGTGGACACATACAATTTTTTGAAAGAAAACAGAGGTGTTTTTTGCAAAGTGCCTACCTGTAGATTTTGGCCTCTAGCTCAGCCGGCACCTAGGGAAACCTACCAAACTTATGCATTTCTGAAAACTAGAGACCTAGGGGAATCCAAGATGGGGTGACTTGTGGGGCTCTGACCAGGTTCTGTTACCCAGAATCCTTTGCAAACCTCAAAATTTGGCTAAAAAAACACATGTTCCTCACATTTATGTGGCAGAAAGTTCTGGAATCTGAGAGGAGCCACAAATTTCCTTCCACCCAGCGTTCCCCCAAGTCTCCCGATAAAAATGATACCTCACTTGTGTGGGTAGGCCTAGCGCCCGCGACAGGAAATGCCCCAAAGCGCAACGTGGACACATCCAATTTTTTGAAAGAAAACAGAGGTGTTTTTTGCAAAGTGCCTACCTGTAGATTTTGGCCTCTAGCTCAGCCGGCACATAGGGAAACCAACCAAACCTGTGCATTTCTGAAAACTAGAGACCTAGGGAAATCCAAGATGGGGTGACTTGTGGGGCTCGGACAGGGTTCTGTTACCCAGAATCCATTGCAAACCTCAAAATTTGGCTAAAAAAACACATGTTCCTCACATTTCTGTGGTAGAAACTTCTGGAATCTGAGAGGAGCCACAAATTTCCTTCCACCCAGCGTTCCCCCAAGTCTCTCGATACAAAAGATACCTCACTTGTGTGGGTAGGCCTAGCGCCCGCGACAGGAAACGCCCCAAAACGCAACGTGGACACATCTCATTTTTTTTAAAGAAAACAGAGGTGTTTTTTGCAAAGTGCCTACCTGTAGATTTTGGCCTCTAGCTCAGCCGGCACCTAGGGAAACCTACCAAACCTGTGCATTTCTGAAAACTAGAGACCTAGGGGGATCCAAGATGGGGTGACTTGTGGGGCTCTGACCAGGTTCTGTTACCCAGAATCCTTTGCAAACCTCAAAATTTGGCTAAAAAAACACATGTTCCTCACATTTCTGTGGCAGAAAGTTCTGGAATCTGAGAGGAGCCACAAATTTCCTTCCACCCAGCGTTCCCCCAAGTCTCCCGATAAAAATGATACCTCACTTGTGTGGGTAGGCCTAGCGCCCGTGACAGGAAATGCCCAAAAGCGCAACGTGGACACATCCAATTTTTTGAAAGAAAACAGAGGTGTTTTTTGCAAAGTGCCTACCTGTAGATTTTGGCCTCTAGCTCAGCCGGCACATAGGGAAACCAACCAAACCTGTGCATTTCTGAAAACTAGAGACCTAGGGAAATCCAAGATGGGGTGACTTGAGGGGCTCGGACCAGGTTCTGTTACCCAGAATACTTTGCAAACCTCAAAATTTGGCTAGAAAAACACATGTTCCTCACATTTCTGTGGTAGAAACTTCTGGAATCTGAGAGGAGCCACAAATTTCCTTCCACCCAGCGTTCCCCCAAGTCTCTCGATAAAAATGATACCTCACTTGTGTGGGTAGGCCTAGCGCCCGCGACAGGAAACGCCCCCAAACGCAACGTGGACACATCTCATTTTTTTTAAAGAAAACAGAGGTGTTTTTTGCAAAGTGCCTACCAGTAGATTTTGGCCTCTAGCTCAGCCGGCACATAGTGAAACCAACCAAACCTGTGCATTTCTGAAAACTAGAGACCTAGGGAAATCCAAGATGGGGTGACTTGTGGGGCTCGGACCAGGTTCTGTTACCCAGAATCCTTTGCAAACCTCAAAATTTGGCTAAAAAAACACATGTTCCTCACATTTCTGTGGTAGAAACTTCTGGAATCTGAGAGGAGCCACAAATTTCCTTCCACCCAGCGTTCCCCCAAGTCTCTCGATAAAAATGATACCTCACTTGTGTGGGTAGGCCTAGCGCCCGCGACAGGAAATGCCCCAAAGCGCAACGTGGACACATCCAATTTTTTGAAAGAAAACAGAGGTGTTTTTTGCAAAGTGCCTACCTGTAGATTTTGGCCTCTAGCTCAGCCGGCACCTAGGGAAACCTACCAAACCTGTGCATTTCTGAAAACTAGAGACCTAGGGGAATCCAAGATGGGGTGACTTGTGGGGCTCTGACCAGGTTCTGTTACCCAGAATCCTTTGCAAACCTCAAAATTTGGCTAAAAAAACACATGTTCCTCACATTTCTGTGGTAGAAACTTCTGGAATCTGAGAGGAGCCACAAATTTCCTTCCACCCAGCGTTCCCCCAAGTCCCCCGATAAAAATGATACCTCACTTGTGTGGGTAGTCCTAGCGCCCGCAACAGGAAACGCCCCAAAACGCAACGTGGACACATCCCATTTTTTTAAAGAAAACAGAGGTGTTTTTTGCAAAGTGCCTACCAGTAGATTTTGGCCTCTAGCTCAGACGGCGCCTAGGGAAACCTACCAAACCTGTGCATTTCTGAAAACTAGAGACCTAGGGGAATCCAAGATGGGGTGACTTGTGGGGCTCTGACCAGGTTCTGTTACCCAGAATCCTTTGCAAACCTCAAAATTTGGCTAAAAAAACACATGTTCCTCACATTTCTGTGGTAGAAACTTCTGGAATCTGAGAAGAGCCACAAATTTCCTTCCACCCAGCGTTCCCCCAAGTCTCTCGATAAAAATGATACCTCACTTGTGTGGGTAGGCCTAGCTCCCGCGACAGGAAACGCCCCAAAACGCAACGTGGACACATCTCATTTTATTTAAAGAAAACAGAGGTGTTTTTTGCAAAGTGCCTACCTGTAGATTTTGGCCTCTAGCTCAGCCGGCAGCTAGGGAAACCTACCAAACCTGTGCATTTCTGAAAACTAGAGACCTAGGGGAATCCAAGATGGGGTGACTTGTGGGGCTCCGACCAGGTTCTGTTGCCCAGAATCCTTTGCAAACCTCAAAATGTGGCTAAAAAAACACATGTTCCTCAAATTTCTGTGGTAGAGAGTTCTGGAATCTGAGAGGAGCCACAAATTTCCTTCCACCCAGCGTTCCCCCAAGTCTCCCGATAAAAATGATACCTCACTTGTGTGGGTAGGCCTAGCGCACGTGACAGGAAATGCCCCAAAGCGCAACGTAGACACATCCAATTTTTTGAAAGAAAACAGAGGTGTTGTTTGCAAAGTGCCTACCTGTAGATTTTGGCCTCTAGCTCAGCCGGCACCTAGGGAAACCTACCAAACCTGTGCATTTCTGAAAACTAGAGACCTAGGGAAATCCAAGATGGGGTGACTTGTGGGGCTCTGACCAGGTTCTGTTACCCAGAATCCTTTGTAAACCTCAAAATTTGGCTAAAAAAACACATGTTCCTCACATTTCTGTGGTAGAAACTTCTAGAATCTGAGAGGAGCCACAAATTTCCTTCCACCCAGCGTTCCCCCAAGTCCCCCGATAAAAATGATACCTCACTTGTGTGGGTAGTCCTAGCGCCTGCAACAGGAAACGCCCCAAAACGCAACGTGGACACATCCCATTTTTTTAAAGAAAACAGAGGTGTTTTTTGCAAAGTGCCTACCTGTAGATTTTGGCCTCTAGCTCAGCCGGCACCTAGGGAAACCTACCAAACCTGTGCATTTCTGAAAACTAGAGACCTAGGGAAATCCAGGATGGGGTGACTTGTGGGGCTCTGACCAGGTTCTGTTACCCAGAATCCTTTGCAAACCTCAAAATTTGGCTAAAAAAACACATGTTCCTCACATTTCTGTGGTAGAAACTTCTGGAATCTGAGAGGAGCCACAAATTTCCTTCCACCCAGCGTTCCCCCAAGTCTCCCGATAAAAATGATACCTCACTTGTGTGGGTAGGCCTAGCGCCTGTGACAGGAAACGCCCCAAAGCGCAACGTAGACACATCCAATTTTTTGAAAGAAAACAGAGGTCTTTTTTGCAAAGTGCCTACCTGTAGATTTTGGCCTCTAGCTCAGCCGGCACCTAGGGAAACCTACCAAACCTGTGCATTTCTGAAAACTAGAGACCAAGGGAAATCCAAGATGGGGTGACTTGTGGGGCTCTGACCAGGTTCTGTTACCCAGAATCCTTTGTAAACCTCAAAATTTGGCTAAAAAAACACATGTTCCTCACATTTCTGTAGTAGAAACTTCTGGAATCTGAGAGGAGCCACAAATTTCCTTCCACCCAGCGTTCCCCCAAGTCCCCCGATAAAAATGATACCTCACTTGTGTGGGTAGTCCTAGCGCCCGCAACAGGAAACGCCCCAAAACGCAACGTGGACACATCCCATTTTTTTAAAGAAAACAGAGGTGTTTTTTGCAAAGTGCCTACCAGTAGATTTTGGCCTCTAGCTCAGCCGGCACCTAGGGAAACCTACCAAACCTGTGCATTTCTGAAAACTAGAGACCAAGGGGAATCCAAGATGGGGTGACTTGTGGGGCTCGGACCAGGTTCTGTTACCCAGAATCCTTTGCAAACCTCAAAATTTGGCAAAAAAAACACATGTTCCTCACATTTCTGTGGTAGAAACTTCTGGAATCTGAGAGGAGCCACAAATTTCCTTCCACCCAGCGTTCCCCCAAGTCTCTCGATAAAAATGATACCTCACTTGTGTGGGTAGGCCTAGCTCCCGCGACAGGAAACGCCCCAAAACGCAACGTGGATACATCTCATTTTATTTAAAGAAAACAGAGGTGTTTTTTGCAAAGTGCCTACCTGTAGATTTTGGCCTCTAGCTCAGACGGCACCTAGGGAAACCTACCAAACCTGTGCATTTCTGAAAACTAGAGACCTAGGGGAATCCAAGATGGGGTGACTTGTGGGGCTCGGACCAGGTTCTGTTACCCAGAATCCTTTGCAAACCTCAAAATGTGGCTAAAAAAACACATGTTCCTCACATTTCTGTGGTAGAGAGTTCTGGAATCTGAGAGGAGCCACAAATTTCCTTCCACCCAGCGTTCCCCCAAGTATCCCGATAAAAATGATACCTCACTTGTGTGGGTAGGCCTAGCGCCCGTGACAGGAAATGCCCCAAAGCGCAACGAAGACACATCCAATTTTTTGAAAGAAAACAGAGGTGTTTTTTGCAAAGTGCCTACCTGTAGATTTTGGCCTCTAGCTCAGCCGGCACCTAGGGAAACCTACCAAACTTATGCATTTCTGAAAACTAGAGACCTAGGGGAATCCAAGATGGGGTGACTTGTGGGGCTCTGACCAGGTTCTGTTACCCAGAATCCTTTGCAAACCTCAAAATTTGGCTAAAAAAACACATGTTCCTCACATTTATGTGGCAGAAAGTTCTGGAATCTGAGAGGAGCCACAAATTTCCTTCCACCCAGCGTTCCCCCAAGTCTCCCGATAAAAATGATACCTCACTTGTGTGGGTAGGCCTAGCGCCCGCGACAGGAAATGCCCCAAAGCGCAACGTGGACACATCCAATTTTTTGAAAGAAAACAGAGGTGTTTTTTGCAAAGTGCCTACCTGTAGATTTTGGCCTCTAGCTCAGCCGGCACATAGGGAAACCAACCAAACCTGTGCATTTCTGAAAACTAGAGACCTAGGGAAATCCAAGATGGGGTGACTTGTGGGGCTCGGACAGGGTTCTGTTACCCAGAATCCATTGCAAACCTCAAAATTTGGCTAAAAAAACACATGTTCCTCACATTTCTGTGGTAGAAACTTCTGGAATCTGAGAGGAGGCACAAATTTCCTTCCACCCAGCGTTCCCCCAAGTCTCTCGATACAAAAGATACCTCACTTGTGTGGGTAGGCCTAGTGCCCGCGACAGGAAACGCCCCAAAACGCAACGTGGACACATCTCATTTTTTTTAAAGAAAACAGAGGTGTTTTTTGCAAAGTGCCTACCTGTAGATTTTGGCCTCTAGCTCAGCCGGCACCTAGGGAAACCTACCAAACCTGTGCATTTCTGAAAACTAGAGACCTAGGGGGATCCAAGATGGGGTGACTTGTGGGGCTCTGACCAGGTTCTGTTACCCAGAATCCTTTGCAAACCTCAACATTTGGCTAAAAAAACACATGTTCCTCACATTTCTGTGGCAGAAAGTTCTGGAATCTGAGAGGAGCCACAAATTTCCTTCCACCCAGCGTTCCCCCAAGTCTCCCGATAAAAATGATACCTCACTTGTGTGGGTAGGCCTAGCGCCCGTGACAGGAAATGCCCCAAAGCGCAACGTGGACACATCCAATTTTTTTAAAGAAAACAGAGGTGTTTTTTGCAAAGTGCCTACCTGTAGATTTTGGCCTCTAGCTCAGCCGGCACATAGGGAAACCAACCAAACCTGTGCATTTCTGAAAACTAGAGACCTAGGGAAATCCAAGATGGGGTGACTTGAGGGGCTCGGACCAGGTTCTGTTACCCAGAATACTTTGCAAACCTCAAAATTTGGCTAGAAAAACACATGTTCCTCACATTTCTGTGGTAGAAACTTCTGGAATCTGAGAGGAGCCACAAATTTCCTTCCACCCAGCGTTCCCCCAAGTCTCTCGATAAAAATGATACCTCACTTGTGTGGGTAGGCCTAGCGCCCGCGACAGGAAACGCCCCAAAACGCAACGTGGACACATCTCATTTTTTTTAAAGAAAACAGAGGTGTTTTTTGCAAAGTGCCTACCAGTAGATTTTGGCCTCTAGCTCAGCCGGCACATAGTGAAACCAACCAAACCTGTGCATTTCTGAAAACTAGAGACCTAGGGAAATCCAAGATGGGGTGACTTGTGGGGCTCGGACCAGGTTCTGTTACCCAGAATCCTTTGCAAACCTCAAAATTTGGCTAAAAAAACACATGTTCCTCACATTTCTGTGGTAGAAACTTCTGGAATCTGAGAGGAGCCACAAATTTCCTTCCACCCAGCGTTCCCCCAAGTCTCTCGATAAAAATGATACCTCACTTGTGTGGGTAGGCCTAGCGCCCGCGACAGGAAATGCCCCAAAGCGCAACGTGGACACATCCAATTTTTTGAAAGAAAACAGAGGTGTTTTTTGCAAAGTGCCTACCTGTAGATTTTGGCCTCTAGCTCAGCCGGCACCTAGGGAAACCTACCAAACCTGTGCATTTCTGAAAACTAGAGACCTAGGGGAATCCAAGATGGGGTGACTTGTGGGGCTCTGACCAGGTTCTGTTACCCAGAATCCTTTGCAAACCTCAAAATTTGGCTAAATAAACACATGTTCCTCACATTTCTGTGGTAGAAACTTCTGGAATCTGAGAGGAGCCACAAATTTCCTTCCACCCAGCGTTCCCCCAAGTCCCCCGATAAAAATGATACCTCACTTGTGTGGGTAGTCCTAGCGCCCGCAACAGGAAACGCCCCAAAACGCAACGTGGACACATCCCATTTTTTTAAAGAAAACAGAGGTGTTTTTTGCAAAGTGCCTACCAGTAGATTTTGGCCTCTAGCTCAGCCGGCGCCTAGGGAAACCTACCAAACCTGTGCATTTCTGAAAACTAGAGACCTAGGGGAATCCAAGATGGGGTGACTTGTGGGGCTCTGACCAGGTTCTGTTACCCAGAATCCTTTGCAAATCTCAAAATTTGGCTAAAAAAACACATGTTCCTCACATTTCTGTGGTAGAAACTTCTGGAATCTGAGAGGAGCCACAAATTTCCTTCCACCCAGCGTTCCCCCAAGTCTCTCGATAAAAATGATACCTCACTTGTGTGGGTAGGCCTAGCTCCCGCGACAGGAAACGCCCCAAAACGCAACGTGGACACATCTCATTTTATTTAAAGAAAACAGAGGTGTTTTTTGCAAAGTGCCTACCTGTAGATTTTGGCCTCTAGCTCAGCCGGCACCTAGGGAAACCTACCAAACCTGTGCATTTCTGAAAACTAGAGACCTAGGGGAATCCAAGATGGGGTGACTTGTGGGGCTCCGACCAGGTTCTGTTGCCCAGAATCCTTTGCAAACCTCAAAATGTGGCTAAAAAAACACATGTTCCTCAAATTTCTGTGGTAGAGAGTTCTGGAATCTGAGAGGAGCCACAAATTTCCTTCCACCCAGCGTTCCCCCAAGTCTCCCGATAAAAATGATACCTCACTTGTGTGGGTAGGCCTAGCGCCCGTGACAGGAAATGCCCCAAAGCGCAACGTAGACACATCCAATTTTTTGAAAGAAAACAGAGGTGTTGTTTGCAAAGTGCCTACCTGTAGATTTTGGCCTCTAGCTCAGCCGGCACCTAGGGAAACCTACCAAACCTGTGCATTTCTGAAAACTAGAGACCTAGGGAAATCCAAGATGGGGTGACTTGTGGGGCTCTGACCAGGTTCTGTTACCCAGAATCCTTTGTAAACCTCAAAATTTGGCTAAAAAAACACATGTTCCTCACATTTCTGTGGTAGAAACTTCTGGAATCTGAGAGGAGCCACAAATTTCCTTCCACCCAGCGTTCCCCCAAGTCCCCCGATAAAAATGATACCTCACTTGTGTGGGTAGTCCTAGCGCCTGCAACAGGAAACGCCCCAAAACGCAACGTGGACACATCCCATTTTTTTAACGAAAACAGAGGTGTTTTTTGCAAAGTGCCTACCTGTAGATTTTGGCCTCTAGCTCAGCCGGCACCTAGGGAAACCTACCAAACCTGTGCATTTCTGAAAACTAGAGACCTAGGGAAATCCAGGATGGGGTGACTTGTGGGGCTCTGACCAGGTTCTGTTACCCAGAATCCTTTGCAAACCTCAAAATTTGGCTAAAAAAACACATGTTCCTCACATTTCTGTGGTAGAAACTTCTGGAATCTGAGAGGAGCCACAAATTTCCTTCCACCCAGCGTTCCCCCAAGTCTCCCGATAAAAATGATACCTCACTTGTGTGGGTAGGCCTAGCGCCTGTGACAGGAAACGCCCCAAAGCGCAACGTAGACACATCCAATTTTTTGAAAGAAAACAGAGGTGTTTTTTGCAAAGTGCCTACCTGTAGATTTTGGCCTCTAGCTCAGCCGGCACCTAGGGAAACCTACCAAACCTGTGCATTTCTGAAAACTAGAGACCTAGGGAAATCCAAGATGGGGTGACTTGTGGGGCTCTGACCAGGTTCTGTTACCCAGAATCCTTTGTAAACCTCAAAATTTGGCTAAAAAAACACATGTTCCTCACATTTCTGTAGTAGAAACTTCTGGAATCTGAGAGGAGCCACAAATTTCCTTCCACCCAGCGTTCCCCCAAGTCCCCCGATAAAAATGATACCTCACTTGTGTGGGTAGTCCTAGCGCCCGCAACAGGAAACGCCCCAAAACGCAACGTGGACACATCCCATTTTTTTAAAGAAAACAGAGGTGTTTTTTGCAAAGTGCCTACCAGTAGATTTTGGCCTCTAGCTCAGCCGGCACCTAGGGAAACCTACCAAACCTGTGCATTTCTGAAAACTAGAGACCAAGGGGAATCCAAGATGGGGTGACTTGTGGGGCTCGGACCAGGTTCTGTTACCCAGAATCCTTTGCAAACCTCAAAATTTGGCAAAAAAAACACATGTTCCTCACATTTCTGTGGTAGAAACTTCTGGAATCTGAGAGGAGCCACAAATTTCCTTCCACCCAGCGTTCCCCCAAGTCTCTCGATAAAAATGATACCTCACTTGTGTGGGTAGGCCTAGCTCCCGCGACAGGAAACGCCCCAAAACGCAACGTGGATACATCTCATTTTATTTAAAGAAAACAGAGGTGTTTTTTGCAAAGTGCCTACCTGTAGATTTTGGCCTCTAGCTCAGCCGGCACCTAGGGAAACCTACCAAACCTGTGCATTTCTGAAAACTAGAGACCTAGGGGAATCCAAGATGGGGTGACTTGTGGGGCTCGGACCAGGTTCTGTTACCCAGAATCCTTTGCAAACCTCAAAATGTGGCTAAAAAAACACATGTTCCTCACATTTCTGTGGTAGAGAGTTCTGGAATCTGAGAGGAGCCACAAATTTCCTTCCACCCAGCGTTCCCCCAAGTCTCCCGATAAAAATGATACCTCACTTGTGTGGGTAGGCCTAGCGCCCGTGACAGGAAATGCCCCAAAGCGCAACGAAGACACATCCAATTTTTTGAAAGAAAACAGAGGTGTTTTTTGCAAAGTGCCTACCTGTAGATTTTGGCCTCTAGCTCAGCCGGCACCTAGGGAAACCTACCAAACCTGTGCATTTCTGAAAACTAGAGACCTAGGGGAATCCAAGATGGGGTGACTTGTGGGGCTCTGACCAGGTTCTGTTACCCAGAATCCTTTGCAAACCTCAAAATGTGGCTTAAAATACACATGTTCCTCACATTTCTGTGGTAGAAACTTCTGGAATCTGAGAGGAGCCACAAATTTCCTTCCACCCAGCGTTCCCCCAAGTCTCTCGATAAAAATGATACCTCACTTGTGTGGGTAGGCCTAGCTCCCGCGATAGGAAACGCCCCAAAACGCAACGTCGACACATCTCATTTTATTTAAAGAAAACAGAGGTGTTTTTTGCAAAGTGCCTACATGTAGATTTTGGCCTCTAGCTCAGCCGGCACCTAGGGAAACCTACCAAACCTGTGCATTTCTGAAAACTTGAGACCTAGGGGAATCCAAGATGGGGTGACTTGTGGGGCTCGGACCAGGTTCTGTTGCCCAGAATCCTTTGCAAACCTCAAAATGTGGCTAAAAAAACACATGTTCCTCAAATTTCTGTGGTAGAGAGTTCTGGAATCTGAGAGGAGCCACAAATTTCCTTCCACCCAGCGTTCCCCTAAGTCTCCTGTTAAAAATGATACCTCACTTGTGTGGGTAGGCCTAGCGCCCGTGACAGGAAATGCCCCAAAGCGCAACGTAGACACATCCAATTTTTTGAAAGAAAACAGAGGTGTTTTTTGCAAAGTGCCTACCTGTAGATTTTGGCCTCTAGCTCAGCCGGCACCTAGGGAAACCTTCCAAACCTGTGCATTTCTGAAAACTAGAGACCTAGGGAAATCCAAGATGGGGTGACTTGTGGGGCTCTGACCAGGTTCTGTTACCCAGAATCCTTTGTAAACCTCAAAATTTGGCTAAAAAAACACATGTTCCTCACATTTCTGTGGTAGAAACTTCTAGAATCTGAGAGGAGCCACAAATTTCCTTCCACCCAGCGTTCCCCCAAGTCCCCCGATAAAAATGATACCTCACTTGTGTGGGTAGTCCTAGCGCCTGCAACAGGAAACGCCCCAAAACGCAACGTGGACACATCCCATTTTTTTAAAGAAAACAGAGGTGTTTTTTGCAAAGTGCCTACCTGTAGATTTTGGCCTCTAGCTCAGCCGGCACCTAGGGAAACCTACCAAACCTGTGCATTTCTGAAAACTAGAGACCTAGGGAAATCCAAGATGGGGTGACTTGTGGGGCTCTGACCAGGTTCTGTTACCCAGAATCCTTTGCAAACCTCAAAATTTGGCTAAAAAAACACATGTTCCTCACATTTCTGTGGTAGAAACTTCTGGAATCTGAGAGGAGCCACAAATTTCCTTCCACCCAGCGTTCCCCCAAGTCTCTCGATAAAAATGATACCTCACTTGTGTGGGTAGGCCTAGCGCCCGCGACAGGAAACGCCCCAAAATGCAACGTGAACACATCTCATTTTTTTTAAAGAAAACAGAGGTGTTTTTTGCAAAGTGCCTACCTGTAGATTTTGGCCTCTAGCTCAGCCGGCACCTAGGGAAACCTACCAAACCTGTGCATTTTTGAAAACTAGAGACCTACGGGAATCCAAGATGGGGTGACTTGTAGGGCTCTGACCAGGTTCTGTTACCCAGAATCCTTTGCAAACCTCAAACTTTGGCTAAAAAAACACATGTTCCTCACATTTCTGTGGCAGAAAGTTCTGGAATCTGAGAGGAGCCACAAATTTCCTTCCACCCAGCGTTCCCCCAAGTCTCCCGATAAAAATGATACCTCACTTGTGTGGGTAGTCCTAGCGCCCGCAACAGGAAACGCCCCAAAACGCAACGTGGACACATCCCATTTTTTTAAAGAAAACAGAGGTGTTTTTTGCAAAGTGCCTACCAGTAGATTTTGGCCTCTAACTCAGCCGGCACCTAGGGAAACCTACCAAACCTGTGCATTTTTGAAAACTAGAGACCTAGGGGAATCCAAGATGGGGTGACTTGTGGGGCTCTGACCAGGTTCTGTTACCAAGAATCCTTTGCAAACCTCAAAATTTGGCTAAAAAAACACATGTTCCTCACATTTCTGTGGCAGAAACGTCTGGAATCTGAGAGGAGCCACAAATTTCCTTCCACCCAGCGTTCCCCCACGTCTCTCGATAAAAATGATACCTCACTTGTGTGGGTAGGCCTAGCGCCCGCGACAGGAAATGCCCCAAAGCGCAACGTGGACACATACAATTTTTTGAAAGAAAACAGAGGTGTTTTTTGCAAAGTGCCTACCTGTAGATTTTGGCCTCTAGCTCAGCCGGCACCTAGGGAAACCTACCAAACTTATGCATTTCTGAAAACTAGAGACCTAGGGGAATCCAAGATGGGGTGACTTGTGGGGCTCTGACCAGGTTCTGTTACCCAGAATCCTTTGCAAACCTCAAAATTTGGCTAAAAAAACACATGTTCCTCACATTTATGTGGCAGAAAGTTCTGGAATCTGAGAGGAGCCACAAATTTC
This sequence comes from Pleurodeles waltl, assembly GCF_031143425.1. Taxonomy (NCBI): domain Eukaryota; kingdom Metazoa; phylum Chordata; class Amphibia; order Caudata; family Salamandridae; genus Pleurodeles; species Pleurodeles waltl. The sequence goes on along the minus strand of NC_090445.1, from coordinate 1,457,928,951 downwards.
CTTCCACCCAGCGTTCCCCCAAGTCTCCCGATAAAAATGATACCTCACTTGTGTGGGTAGGCCTAGCGCCCGCGATAGGAAATGCCCCAAAGCGCAACGTGGACACATCCAATTTTTTCAAAGAAAACAGAGGTGTTTTTTGCAAAGTGCCTACCTGTAGATTTTGGCCTCTAGCTCAGCCGGCACATAGGGAAACCAACCAAACCTGTGCATTTCTGAAAACTAGAGACCTAGGGAAATCCAAGATGGGGTGACTTGTGGGGCTCGGACCGGGTTCTGTTACCCAGAATCCATTGCAAACCTCAAAATTTGGCTAAAAAAACACATGTTCCTCACATTTCTGTGGTAGAAACTTCTGGAATCTGAGAGGAGCCACAAATTTCCTTCCACCCAGCGTTCCCCCAAGTCTCTCGATACAAAAGATACCTCACTTGTGTGGGTAGGCCTAGCGCCCGCGACAGGAAACGCCCCAAAACGCAACGTGGACACATCTCATTTTTTTTAAAGAAAACAGAGGTGTTTTTTGCTAAGTGCCTACCTGTAGATTTTGGCCTCTAGCTCAGCCGGCACCTAGGGAAACCTACCAAACCTGTGCATTTCTGAAAACTAGAGACCTAGGGGAATCCAAGATGGGGTGACTTGTGGGGCTCTGACCAGGTTCTGTTACCCAGAATCCTTTGCAAACCTCAAAATTTGGCTAAAAAAACACATGTTCCTCACATTTCTGTGGCAGAAAGTTGTGGAATCTGAGAGGAGCCACAAATTTCCTTCCACCCAGCGTTCCCCCAAGTCTCCCGATAAAAATGATACCTCACTTGTGTGGGTAGGCCTAGCGCCCGTGACAGGAAATGCACCAAAGCGCAACGTAGACACATCCAATTTTTTGAAAGAAAACAGAGGTGTTGTTTGCAAAGTGCCTACCTGTAGATTTTGGCCTCTAGCTCAGCCGGCACCTAGGGGAACCTACCAAACCTGTGCATTTCTGAAAACTAGAGACCTAGGGAAATCCAAGATGGGGTGACTTGTGGGGCTCTGACCAGGTTCTGTTACCCAGAATCCTTTGTAAACCTCAAAATTTGGCTAAAAAAACACATGTTCCTCACATTTCTGTGGTAGAAACTTCTGGAATCTGAGAGGAGCCACAAATTTCCTTCCACCCAGCGTTCCCCCAAGTCCCCCGATAAAAATGATACCTCACTTGTGTGGGTAGTCCTAGCGCCTGCAACAGGAAACGCCCCAAAACGCAACGTGGACACATCCCATTTTTTTAAAGAAAACAGAGGTGTTTTTTGCAAAGTGCCTACCTGTAGATTTTGGCCTCTAGCTCAGCCGGCACCTAGGGAAACCTACCAAACCTGTGCATTTCTGAAAACTAGAGACCTAGGGAAATCCAGGATGGGGTGACTTGTGGGGCTCTGACCAGGTTCTGTTACCCAGAATCCTTTGCAAACCTCAAAATTTGGCTAAAAAAACACATGTTCCTCACATTTCTGTGGTAGAAACTTCTGGAATCTGAGAGGAGCCACAAATTTCCTTCCACCCAGCGTTCCCCCAAGTCTCCCGATAAAAATGATACCTCACTTGTGTGGGTAGGCCTAGCGCCTGTGACAGGAAACGCCCCAAAGCGCAACGTAGACACATCCAATTTTTTGAAAGAAAACAGAGGTGTTTTTTGCAAAGTGCCTACCTGTAGATTTTGGCCTCTAGCTCAGCCGGCACCTAGGGAAACCTACCAAACCTGTGCATTTCTGAAAACTAGAGACCTAGGGAAATCCAAGATGGGGTGACTTGTGGGGCTCTGACCAGGTTCTGTTACCCAGAATCCTTTGTAAACCTCAAAATTTGGCTAAAAAAACACATGTTCCTCACATTTCTGTAGTAGAAACTTCTGGAATCTGAGAGGAGCCACAAATTTCCTTCCACCCAGCGTTCCCCCAAGTCCCCCGATAAAAATGATACCTCACTTGTGTGGGTAGTCCTAGCGCCCGCAACAGGAAACGCCCCAAAACGCAACGTGGACACATCCCATTTTTTTAAAGAAAACAGAGGTGTTTTTTGCAAAGTGCCTACCAGTAGATTTTGGCCTCTAGCTCAGCCGGCACCTAGGGAAACCTACCAAACCTGTGCATTTCTGAAAACTAGAGACCAAGGGGAATCCAAGATGGGGTGACTTGTGGGGCTCGGACCAGGTTCTGTTACCCAGAATCCTTTGCAAACCTCAAAATTTGGCAAAAAAAACACATGTTCCTCACATTTCTGTGGTAGAAACTTCTGGAATCTGAGAGGAGCCACAAATTTCCTTCCACCCAGCGTTCCCCCAAGTCTCTCGATAAAAATGATACCTCACTTGTGTGGGTAGGCCTAGCTCCCGCGATAGGAAACGCCCCAAAACGCAACGTGGACACATCTCATTTTATTTAAAGAAAACAGAGGTGTTTTTTGCAAAGTGCCTACCTGTAGATTTTGGCCTCTAGCTCAGCCGGCACCTAGGGAAACCTACCAAACCTGTGCATTTCTGAAAACTTGAGACCTAGGGGAATCCAAGATGGGGTGACTTGTGGGGCTCGGACCAGGTTCTGTTGCCCAGAATCCTTTGCAAACCTCAAAATGTGGCTAAAAAAACACATGTTCCTCAAATTTCTGTGGTAGAGAGTTCTGGAATCTGAGAGGAGCCACAAATTTCCTTCCACCCAGCGTTCCCCCAAGTCTCCTGTTAAAAATGATACCTCACTTGTGTGGGTAGGCCTAGCGCCCGTGACAGGAAATGCCCCAAAGCGCAACGTAGACACATCCAATTTTTTGAAAGAAAACAGAGGTGTTTTTTGCAAAGTGCCTACCTGTAGATTTTGGCCTCTAGCTCAGCCGGCACCTAGGGAAACCTACCAAACCTGTGCATTTCTGAAAACTAGAGACCTAGGGAAATCCAAGATGGGGTGACTTGTGGGGCTCTGACCAGGTTCTGTTACCCAGAATCCTTTGTAAACCTCAAAATTTGGCTAAAAAAACACATGTTCCTCACATTTCTGTGGTAGAAACTTCTAGAATCTGAGAGGAGCCACAAATTTCCTTCCACCCAGCGTTCCCCCAAGTCCCCCGATAAAAATGATACCTCACTTGTGTGGGTAGTCCTAGCGCCTGCAACAGGAAACGCCCCAAAACGCAACGTGGACACATCCCATTTTTTTAAAGAAAACAGAGGTGTTTTTTGCAAAGTGCCTACCTGTAGATTTTGGCCTCTAGCTCAGCCGGCACCTAGGGAAACCTACCAAACCTGTGCATTTCTGAAAACTAGAGACCTAGGGAAATCCAAGATGGGGTGACTTGTGGGGCTCTGACCAGGTTCTGTTACCCAGAATCCTTTGCAAACCTCAAAATTTGGCTAAAAAAACACATGTTCCTCACATTTCTGTGGTAGAAACTTCTGGAATCTGAGAGGAGCCACAAATTTCCTTCCACCCAGCGTTCCCCCAAGTCTCTCGATAAAAATGATACCTCACTTGTGTGGGTAGGCCTAGCGCCCGCGACAGGAAACGCCCCAAAATGCAACGTGGACACATCTCATTTTTTTTAAAGAAAACAGAGGTGTTTTTTGCAAAGTGCCTACCTGTAGATTTTGGCCTCTAGCTCAGCCGGCACCTAGGGAAACCTACCAAACCTGTGCATTTTTGAAAACTAGAGACCTACGGGAATCCAAGATGGGGTGACTTGTAGGGCTCTGACCAGGTTCTGTTACCCAGAATCCTTTGCAAACCTCAAACTTTGGCTAAAAAAACACATGTTCCTCACATTTCTGTGGCAGAAAGTTCTGGAATCTGAGAGGAGCCACAAATTTCCTTCCACCCAGCGTTCCCCCAAGTCTCCCGATAAAAATGATACCTCACTTGTGTGGGTAGTCCTAGCGCCCGCAACAGGAAACGCCCCAAAACGCAACGTGGACACATCCCATTTTTTTAAAGAAAACAGAGGTGTTTTTTGCAAAGTGCCTACCAGTAGATTTTGGCCTCTAACTCAGCCGGCACCTAGGGAAACCTACCAAACCTGTGCATTTTTGAAAACTAGAGACCTAGGGGAATCCAAGATGGGGTGACTTGTGGGGCTCTGACCAGGTTCTGTTACCAAGAATCCTTTGCAAACCTCAAAATTTGGCTAAAAAAACACATGTTCCTCACATTTCTGTGGCAGAAACGTCTGGAATCTGAGAGGAGCCACAAATTTCCTTCCACCCAGCGTTCCCCCACGTCTCTCGATAAAAATGATACCTCACTTGTGTGGGTAGGCCTAGCGCCCGCGACAGGAAATGCCCCAAAGCGCAACGTGGACACATACAATTTTTTGAAAGAAAACAGAGGTGTTTTTTGCAAAGTGCCTACCTGTAGATTTTGGCCTCTAGCTCAGCCGGCACCTAGGGAAACCTACCAAACTTATGCATTTCTGAAAACTAGAGACCTAGGGGAATCCAAGATGGGGTGACTTGTGGGGCTCTGACCAGGTTCTGTTACCCAGAATCCTTTGCAAACCTCAAAATTTGGCTAAAAAAACACATGTTCCTCACATTTATGTGGCAGAAAGTTCTGGAATCTGAGAGGAGCCACAAATTTCCTTCCACCCAGCGTTCCCCCAAGTCTCCCGATAAAAATGATACCTCACTTGTGTGGGTAGGCCTAGCGCCCGCGATAGGAAATGCCCCAAAGCGCAACGTGGACACATCCAATTTTTTCAAAGAAAACAGAGGTGTTTTTTGCAAAGTGCCTACCTGTAGATTTTGGCCTCTAGCTCAGCCGGCACATAGGGAAACCAACCAAACCTGTGCATTTCTGAAAACTAGAGACCTAGGGAAATCCAAGATGGGGTGACTTGTGGGGCTCGGACCGGGTTCTGTTACCCAGAATCCATTGCAAACCTCAAAATTTGGCTAAAAAAACACATGTTCCTCACATTTCTGTGGTAGAAACTTCTGGAATCTGAGAGGAGCCACAAATTTCCTTCCACCCAGCGTTCCCCCAAGTCTCTCGATACAAAAGATACCTCACTTGTGTGGGTAGGCCTAGCGCCCGCGACAGGAAACGCCCCAAAACGCAACGTGGACACATCTCATTTTTTTTTAAGAAAACAGAGGTGTTTTTTGCTAAGTGCCTACCTGTAGATTTTGGCCTCTAGCTCAGCCGGCACCTAGGGAAACCTACCAAACCTGTGCATTTCTGAAAACTAGAGACCTAGGGGAATCCAAGATGGGGTGACTTGTGGGGCTCTGACCAGGTTCTGTTACCCAGAATCCTTTGCAAACCTCAAAATTTGGCTAAAAAAACACATGTTCCTCACATTTCTGTGGCAGAAAGTTGTGGAATCTGAGAGGAGCCACAAATTTCCTTCCACCCAGCGTTCCCCCAAGTCTCCCGATAAAAATGATACCTCACTTGTGTGGGTAGGCCTAGCGCCCGTGACAGGAAATGCCCCAAAGCGCAACGTGGACACATCCAATTTTTTGAAAGAAAACAGAGGTGTTTTTTGCAAAGTGCCTACCTGTAGATTTTGGCCTCTAGCTCAGCCGGCACCTAGGGAAACCTACCAAACCTGTGCATTTCTGAAAACTAGAGACCTAGGGAAATCCAAGATGGGGTGACTTGTGGGGCTCGGGCCAGGTTCTGTTACCCAGAATCCTTTGCAAACCTCAAAATATGGCTAAAAAAACACATGTTCCTCACATTTCTGTGGTAGAAACTTCTGGAATCTGAGAGGAGCCACAAATTTCCTTCCACCCAGCGTTCCCCCAAGTCTCTCGATAAAAATGATACCTCACTTGTGTGGGTAGGCCTAGCGCCCGCGACAGGAAACGCCCCAAAACGCAACGTGGACACATCTCATTTTTTTTAAAGAAAGCAGAGGTGTTTTTTGCAAAGTGCCTACCTGTAGATTTTGGCCTCTAGCTCAGCCGGCACCTAGGGAAACCTACCAAACCTGTGCATTTTTGAAAACTAGAGACCTACGGGAATCCAAGATGGGGTGACTTGTGGGGCTCTAACCAGGTTCTGTTACCCAGAATCATTTGCGAACCTCAATCTTTGGCTAAAAGAACACATGTTCCTCACATTTCTGTGGCAGAAAGTTGTGGAATCTGAGAGGAGCCACAAATTTCCTTCCACCCAGCGTTCCCCCAAGTCCCCCGATAAAAACGAAACCTCACTTGTGTGGGTAGTCCTAGCGCCCGCAACAGGAAACGCCCCAAAACGCAACGTGGACACATCCCATTTTTTTAAAGAAAACAGAGGTGTTTTTTGCAAAGTGCCTACCAGTAGATTTTGGCCTCTAGCTCAGACGGCACCTACGGAAACCTACCAAACCTGTGCATTTTTGAAAACTAGAGACCTAGGGGAATCCAGGATGGGGTGACTTGTGGGGCTCTGACCAGGTTCTGTTACCCAGAATCCTTTGCAAACCTCAAAATTTGGCTAAAAAAACACATGTTCCTCACATTTCTGTGGCAGAAAGTTCTGGAATCTGAGAGGAGTCACAAATTTCCTTCCACCCAGCGTTCCCCCAAGTCTCCCGATAAAAATGATACCTCACTTGTGTGGGTAGGCCTAGCGCCCGCGACAGGAAATGCTGCAAAGCGCAACGTGGACACATCCAATTTTTTGAAAGAAAACAGAGGTGTTTTTTGCAAAGTGCCTACCTGTAGATTTTGGCCTCTAGCTCAGCCGGCACCTAGGGAAACCTACCAAACCTGTGCATTTCTGAAAACTAGAGACCTAGGGAAATCCAAGATGGGGTGACTTGTGGGGCTCGGGCCAGGTTCTGCTACCCAGAATCCTTTGCAAACCTCAAAATATGGCTAAAAAAACACATGTTCCTCACATTTCTGTGGTAGAAACTTCTGGAATCTAAGAGGAGCCACAAATTTCCTTCCACCCAGCGTTCCCCCAAGTATCTCGATAAAAATGATACCTCACTTGTGTGGGTAGGCCTAGCGCCCGCGACAGGAAACGCCCCAAAACGCAACGTGGACACATCTCATTTTTTTTAAAGAAAGCAGAGGTGTTTTTGGCAAAGTGCCTACCTGTAGATTTTGGCCTCTAGCTCAGCCGGCACCTAGGGAAACCTACCAAACCTGTGCATTTTTGAAAACTAGAGACCTACGGGAATCCAAGATGGGGTGACTTGTGGGGCTCTAACCAGGTTCTGTTACCCAGAATCATTTGCGAACCTCAAACTTTGGCTAAAAGAACACATGTTCCTCACATTTCTGTGGCAGAAAGTTCTGGAATCTGAGAGGAGCCACAAATTTCCTTCCACCCAGCGTTCCTCCAAGTCCCCCGATAAAAACGAAACCTCACTTGTGTGGGTAGTCCTAGCGCCCGCAACAGGAAACGCCCCAAAACGCAACGTGGACACATCCCATTTTTTTAAAGAAAACAGAGGTGTTTTTTGCAAAGTGCCTACCAGTAGATTTTGGCCTCTAGCTCAGCCGGCACCTAGGGAAACCTACCAAACCTGTGCATTTTTGAAAACTAGAGACCTAGGGGAATCCAGGATGGGGTGACTTGTGGGGCTCTGACCAGGTTCTGTTACCCAGAATCCTTTGCAAACCTCAAAATTTGGCTAAAAAAACACATGTTCCTCACATTTCTGTGGCAGAAAGTTCTGGAATCTGAGAGGAGCCACAAATTTCCTTCCACCCAGCGTTCCCCCAAGTCTCCCGATAAAAATGATACCTCACTTGTGTGGGTAGGCCTAGCGCCCGCGACAGGAAATGCTGCAAAGCGCAACGTGGACACATCCAATTTTTTGAAAGAAAACAGAGGTGTTTTTTGCAAAGTGCCTACCTGTAGATTTTGGCCTCTAGCTCAGCCGGCACCTAGGGAAACCTACCAAACCTGTGCATTTCTGAAAACTAGAGACCTAGGGAAATCCAAGATGGGGTGACTTGAGGGGCTCGGACCAGGTTCTGTTACCCAGAATCCCTTGCAAACCTCAAAAGTTGGCTAAAAAAACACATGTTCCTCACATTTCTGTGGTAGAAACTTCTGGAATCTGAGAGGAGCCACAAATTTCCTTCCACCCAGCGTTCCCCCACGTCTCTCGATAAAAATGATACCTCACTTGTGTGGGTAGGCCTAGCGCCCGCGACAGGAAATGCCCCAAAGCGCAACGTGGACACATACAATTTTTTGAAAGAAAACAGAGGTGTTTTTTGCAAAGTGCCTACCTGTAGATTTTGGCCTCTAGCTCAGCCGGCACATAGGGAAACCAACCAAACCTGTGCATTTCTGAAAACTAGAGACCTAGGGAAATCCAAGATGGGGTGACTTGTGGGGCTCGGACCGGGTTCTGTTACCCAGAATCCATTGCAAACCTCAAAATTTGGCTAAAAAAACACATGTTCCTCACATTTCTGTGGTAGAAACTTCTGGAATCTGAGAGGAGCCACAAATTTCCTTCCACCCAGCGTTCCCCCAAGTCTCTCGATACAAAAGATACCTCACTTGTGTGGGTAGGCCTAGCGCCCGCGACAGGAAACGCCCCAAAACGCAACGTGGACACATCTCATTTTTTTTAAAGAAAATAGAGGTGTTTTTTGCAAAGTGCCTACCTGTAGATTTTGGCCTCTAGCTCAGCCGGCACCTAGGGAAACCTACCAAACCTGTGCATTTCTAAAAACTAGAGACCTAGGGGAATCCAAGATGGGGTGACTTGTGGGGCTCTGACCAGGTTCTGTTACCCAGAATCCTTTGCAAACCTCAAAATTTGGCTAAAAAAACACATGTTCCTCACATTTCTGTGGCAGAAAGTTCTGGAATCTGAGAGGAGCCACAAATTTCTTTCCACCCAGCGTTCCCCCAAGTCTCACGATAAAAATGATACCTCACTTGTGTGGGTAGGCCTAGCGCCCGTGACAGGAAATGCCCCAAAGCGCAACGTGGACACATCCAATTTTTTGAAAGAAAACAGAGGTGTTTTTTGCAAAGTGCCTACCTGTAGATTTTGGCCTCTAGCTCAGCCGGCACATAGGGAAACCAACCAAACCTGTGCATTTCTGAAAACTAGAGACCTAGGGAAATCCAAAATGGGGTGACTTGAGGGGCTCGGACCAGGTTCTGTTACCCAGAATACTTTGCAAACCTCAAAATTTGGCTAGAAAAACACATGTTCCTCACATTTCTGTGGTAGAAACTTCTGGAATCTGAGAGGAGCCACAAATTTCCTTCCACCCAGCGTTCCCCCAAGTCTCTCGATAAAAATGATACCTCACTTGTGTGGGTAGGCCTAGCTCCCGCGACAGGAAACGCCCCAAAACGCAACGTGGACACATCTCATTTTATTTAAAGAAAACAGAGGTGTTTTTTGCAAAGTGCCTACCTGTAGATTTTGGCCTCTAGCTCAGCCGGCACCTAGGGAAACCTACCAAACCTGTGCATTTCTGAAAACTAGAGACCTAGGGGAATCCAAGATGGGGTGACTTGTGGGGCTCGGACCAGGTTCTGTTACCCAGAATCCTTTGCAAACCTCAAAATGTGGCTAAAAAAACACATGTTCCTCAAATTTCTGTGGTAGAGAGTTCTGGAATCTGAGAGGAGCCACAAATTTCCTTCCACCCAGCGTTCCCCCAAGTCTCCCGATAAAAATGATACCTCACTTGTGTGGGTAGGCCTAGCGCCCATGACAGGAAATGCCCCAAAGCTCAACGTAGACACATCCAATTTTTTGAAAGAAAACAGAGATGTTTTTTGCAAAGTGCCTACCTGTAGATTTTGGCCTCTAGCTCAGCCGGCACCTAGGGAAACCTACCAAACCTGTGCATTTTTGAAAACTAGAGACCTACGGGAATCCAAGATGGGGTGACTTGTAGGGCTCTGACCAGGTTCTGTTACCTAGAATCCTTTGCAAACCTCAAACTTTGGCTAAAAAAACACATGTTCCTCACATTTCTGTGGCAGAAAGTTCTGGAATCTGAGAGGAGCCACAAATTTCCTTCCACCCAGCGTTCCCCCAAGTCTCCCGATAAAAATGATACCTCACTTGTGTGGGTAGTCCTAGCGCCCGCAACAGGAAACGCCCCAAAACGCAACGTGGACACATCCCATTTTTTTAAAGAAAACAGAGGTGTTTTTTGCAAAGTGCCTACCAGTAGATTTTGGCCTCTAACTCAGCCGGCACCTAGGGAAACCTACCAAACCTGTGCATTTTTGAAAACTAGAGACCTAGGGGAATCCAAGATGGGGTGACTTGTGGGGCTCTGACCAGGTTCTGTTACCCAGAATCCTTTGCAAACCTCAAAATTTGGCTAAAAAAACACATGTTCCTCACATTTCTGTGGCAGAAAGTTCTGGAATCTGAGAGGAGCCACAAATTTACATCCACCCAGGGTTCCCCCAAGTCTCCCGATAAAAATGATACCTCACTTGTGTGGGTAGGCCTAGCGCCCGCGACAGGAAATGCCGCAAAGCGCAACGTGGACACATCCAATTTTTTGAAAGAAAACAGAGGTGTTTTTTGCAAAGTGCCTACCTGTAGATTTTGGCCTCTAGCTCAGCCGGCACCTAGGGAAACCTACCAAACTTATGCATTTCTGAAAACTAGAGACCTAGGGGAATCCAAGATGGGGTGACTTGTGGGGCTCTGACCAGGTTCTGTTACCCAGAATCCTTTGCAAACCTCAAAATTTGGCTAAAAAAACACATGTTCCTCACATTTATGTGGCAGAAAGTTCTGGAATCTGAGAGGAGCCACAAATTTCCTTCCACCCAGCGTTCCCCCAAATCTCCCGATAAAAATGATACCTCACTTGTGTGGGTAGGCCTAGCGCCCGCGACAGGAAATGCCCCAAAGCGCAACGTGGACACATCCAATTTTTTGAAAGAAAACAGAGGTGTTTTTTGCAAAGTGCCTACCTGTAGATTTTGGCCTCTAGCTCAGCCGGCACATAGGGAAACCAACCAAACCTGTGCATTTCTGAAAACTAGAGACCTAGGGAAATCCAAGATGGGGTGACTTGTGGGGCTCGGACAGGGTTCTGTTACCCAGAATCCATTGCAAACCTCAAAATTTGGCTAAAAAAACACATGTTCCTCACATTTCTGTGGTAGAAACTTCTGGAATCTGAGAGGAGCCACAAATTTCCTTCCACCCAGCGTTCCCCCAAGTCTCTCGATACAAAAGATACCTCACTTGTGTGGGTAGGCCTAGCGCCCGCGACAGGAAACGCCCCAAAACGCAACGTGGACACATCTCATTTTTTTTTAAAGAAAACAGAGGTGTTTTTTACAAAGTGCCTACCTGTAGATTTTGGCCTCTAGCTCAGCCGGCACCTAGGGAAACCTACCAAACCTGTGCATTTCTGAAAACTAGAGACCTAGGGGGATCCAAGATGGGGTGACTTGTGGGGCTCTGACCAGGTTCTGTTACCCAGAATCCTTTGCAAACCTCAAAATTTGGCTAAAAAAACACATATTCCTCACATTTCTGTGGCAGAAAGTTCTGGAATCTGAGAGGAGCCACAAATTTCCTTCCACCCAGCGTTCCCCCAAGTCTCCTGATAAAAATGATACCTCACTTGTGTGGGTAGGCCTAGCGCCCGTGACAGGAAATGCCCCAAAGCGCAACGTGGACACATCCAATTTTTTGAAAGAAAACAGAGGTGTTTTTTGCAAAGTGCCTACCTGTAGATTTTGGCCTCTAGCTCAGCCGGCACATAGGGAAACCAACCAAACCTGTGCATTTCTGAAAACTAGAGACCTAGGGAAATCCAAGATGGGGTGACTTGAGGGGCTCGGACCAGGTTCTGTTACCCAGAATACTTTGCAAACCTCAAAATTTGGCTAGAAAAACACATGTTCCTCACATTTCTGTGGTAGAAACTTCTGGAATCTGAGAGGAGCCACAAATTTCCTTCCACCCAGCGTTCCCCCAAGTCTCTCGATAAAAATGATACCTCACTTGTGTGGGTAGGCCTAGCGCCCGCGACAGGAAACGCCCCAAAACGCAACGTGGACACATCTCATTTTTTTTAAAGAAAACAGAGGTGTTTATTGCAAAGTGCCTACCAGTAGATTTTGGCCTCTAGCTCAGCCGGCACATAGTGAAACCAACCAAACCTGTGCATTTCTGAAAACTAGAGACCTAGGGAAATCCAAGATGGGGTGACTTGTGGGGCTCGGACCAGGTTCTGTTACCCAGAATCCTTTGCAAACCTCAAAATTTGGCTAAAAAAACACATGTTCCTCACATTTCTGTGGTAGAAACTTCTGGAATCTGAGAGGAGCCACAAATTTCCTTCCACCCAGCGTTCCCCCAAGTCTCTCGATAAAAATGATACCTCACTTGTGTGGGTAGGCCTAGCGCCCGCGACAGGAAATGCCCCAAAGCGCAACGTGGACACATCCAATTTTTTGAAAGAAAACAGAGGTGTTTTTTGCAAAGTGCCTACCTGTAGATTTTGGCCTCTAGCTCAGCCGGCACCTAGGGAAACCTACCAAACTTATGCATTTCTGAAAACTAGAGACCTAGGGGAATCCAAGATGGGGTGACTTGTGGGGCTCTGACCAGGTTCTGTTACCCAGAATCCTTTGCAAACCTCAAAATTTGGCTAAAAAAACACATGTTCCTCACATTTATGTGGCAGAAAGTTCTGGAATCTGAGAGGAGCCACAAATTTCCTTCCACCCAGCGTTCCCCCAAATCTCCCGATAAAAATGATACCTCACTTGTGTGGGTAGGCCTAGCGCCCGCGACAGGAAATGCCCCAAAGCGCAACGTGGACACATCCAATTTTTTGAAAGAAAACAGAGGTGTTTTTTGCAAAGTGCCTACCTGTAGATTTTGGCCTCTAGCTCAGCCGGCACATAGGGAAACCAACCAAACCTGTGCATTTCTGAAAACTAGAGACCTAGGGAAATCCAAGATGGGGTGACTTGTGGGGCTCGGACAGGGTTCTGTTACCCAGAATCCATTGCAAACCTCAAAATTTGGCTAAAAAAACACATGTTCCTCACATTTCTGTGGTAGAAACTTCTGGAATCTGAGAGGAGCCACAAATTTCCTTCCACCCAGCGTTCCCCCAAGTCTCTCGATACAAAAGATACCTCACTTGTGTGGGTAGGCCTAGCGCCCGCGACAGGAAACGCCCCAAAACGCAACGTGGACACATCTCATTTTTTTTTAAAGAAAACAGAGGTGTTTTTTGCAAAGTGCCTACCTGTAGATTTTGGCCTCTAGCTCAGCCGGCACCTAGGGAAACCTACCAAACCTGTGCATTTCTGAAAACTAGAGACCTAGGGGGATCCAAGATGGGGTGACTTGTGGGGCTCTGACCAGGTTCTGTTACCCAGAATCCTTTGCAAACCTCAAAATTTGGCTAAAAAAACACATATTCCTCACATTTCTGTGGCAGAAAGTTCTGGAATCTGAGAGGAGCCACAAATTTCCTTCCACCCAGCGTTCCCCCAAGTCTCCTGATAAAAATGATACCTCACTTGTGTGGGTAGGCCTAGCGCCCGTGACAGGAAATGCCCCAAAGCGCAACGTGGACACATCCAATTTTTTGAAAGAAAACAGAGGTGTTTTTTGCAAAGTGCCTACCTGTAGATTTTGGCCTCTAGCTCAGCCGGCACATAGGGAAACCAACCAAACCTGTGCATTTCTGAAAACTAGAGACCTAGGGAAATCCAAGATGGGGTGACTTGAGGGGCTCGGACCAGGTTCTGTTACCCAGAATACTTTGCAAACCTCAAAATTTGGCTAGAAAAACACATGTTCCTCACATTTCTGTGGTAGAAACTTCTGGAATCTGAGAGGAGCCACAAATTTCCTTCCACCCAGCGTTCCCCCAAGTCTCTCGATAAAAATGATACCTCACTTGTGTGGGTAGGCCTAGCGCCCGCGACAGGAAACGCCCCAAAACGCAACGTGGACACATCTCATTTTTTTTAAAGAAAACAGAGGTGTTTATTGCAAAGTGCCTACCAGTAGATTTTGGCCTCTAGCTCAGCCGGCACATAGTGAAACCAACCAAACCTGTGCATTTCTGAAAACTAGAGACCTAGGGAAATCCAAGATGGGGTGACTTGTGGGGCTCGGACCAGGTTCTGTTACCCAGAATCCTTTGCAAACCTCAAAATTTGGCTAAAAAAACACATGTTCCTCACATTTCTGTGGTAGAAACTTCTGGAATCTGAGAGGAGCCACAAATTTCCTTCCACCCAGCGTTCCCCCAAGTCTCTCGATAAAAATGATACCTCACTTGTGTGGGTAGGCCTAGCGCCCGCGACAGGAAATGCCCCAAAGCGCAACGTGGACACATCCAATTTTTTGAAAGAAAACAGAGGTGTTTTTTGCAAAGTGCCTACCTGTAGATTTTGGCCTCTAGCTCAGCCGGCACCTAGGGAAACCTACCAAACCTGTGCATTTCTGAAAACTAGAGACCTAGGGGAATCCAAGATGGGGTGACTTGTGGGGCTCTGACCAGGTTCTGTTACCCAGAATCCTTTGCAAACCTCAAAATTTGGCTAAAAAAACACATGTTCCTCACATTTCTGTGGCAGAAAGTTCTGGAATCTGAGAGGAGCCACAAATTTACATCCACCCAGCGTTCCCCCAAGTCTCCCGATAAAAATGATATCTCACTTGTGTGGGTAGGCCTAGCGCCCGCGACAGGAAATGCCGCAAAGCACAACGTGGACACATCCAATTTTTTGAAAGAAAACAGAGGTGTTTTTTGCAAAGTGCCTACCTGCAGATTTTGGCCTCTAGCTCAGCCGGCACCTAGGGAAACCTACCAAACCTGTGCATTTCTGAAAACTAGAGACCTAGGGAAATCCAAGATGGGGTGACTTGAGGGGCTCGGACCAGGTTCTGTTACCCAGAATCCTTTGCAAACCTCAAAAGTTGGCTAAAAAAACACATGTTCCTCACATTTCTGTGGTAGAAACTTCTGGAATCTGAGAGGAGCCACAAATTTCCTTCCACCCAGCGTTCCCCCACGTCTCTCGATAAAAATGATACCTCACTTGTGTGGGTAGGCCTAGCGCCCGCGACAGGAAATGCCCCAAAGCGCAACGTGGACACATACAATTTTTTGAAAGAAAACAGAGGTGTTTTTTGCAAAGTGCCTACCTGTAGATTTTGGCCTCTAGCTCAGCCGGCACCTAGGGAAACCTACCAAACTTATGCATTTCTGAAAACTAGAGACCTAGGGGAATCCAAGATGGGGTGACTTGTGGGGCTCTGACCAGGTTCTGTTACCTAGAATCCTTTGCAAACCTCAAAATTTGGCTAAAAAAACACATGTTCCTCACATTTATGTGGCAGAAAGTTCTGGAATCTGAGAGGAGCCACAAATTTCCTTCCACCCAGCGTTCCCCCAAGTCTCCCGATAAAAATGATACCTCACTTGTGTGGGTAGGCCTAGCGCCCGCGACAGGAAATGCCCCAAAGCGCAACGTGGACACATCCAATTTTTTGAAAGAAAACAGAGGTGTTTTTTGCAAAGTGCCTACCTGTAGATTTTGGCCTCTAGCTCAGCCGGCACATAGGGAAACCAAGCAAACCTGTGCATTTCTGAAAACTAGAGACCTGGGGAAATCCAAGATGGGGTGACTTGAGGGGCTCGGACCAGGTTCTGTTACCCAGAATACTTTGCAAACCTCAAAATTTGGCTAGAAAAACACATGTTCCTCACATTTCTGTGGTAGAAACTTCTGGAATCTGAGAGGAGCCACAAATTTCCTTCCACCCAGCGTTCCCCCAAGTCTCTCGATAAAAATGATACCTCACTTGTGTGGGTAGGCCTAGCGCCCGCGACAGGAAATGCCCCAAAGCGCAACGTGGACACATCCAATTTTTTGAAAGAAAACAGAGGTGTTTTTTGCAAAGTGCCTACCTGTAGATTTTGGCCTCTAGCTCAGCCGGCACCTAGGGAAACCTACCAAACCTGTGCATTTCTGAAAACTAGAGACCTAGGGGAATCCAAGATGGGGTGACTTGTGGGGCTCTGACCAGGTTCTGTTACCCAGAATCCTTTGCAAACCTCAAAATTTGGCTAAAAAAACACATGTTCCTCACATTTCTGTGACAGAAACTTCTGGAATCTGAGAGGAGCCACAAATTTCCTTCCACCCAGCATTCCCCCAAGTCTCTCGATAAAAATGATACCTCACTTGTGTGGGTAGGCCTAGCGCCCGCGACAGGAAACGCCCCAAAATGCAACGTGGACACATCTCATTTTTTTTAAAGAAAACAGAGGTGTTTTTTGCAAAGTGCCTACCTGTAGATTTTGGCCTCTAGCTCAGCCGGCACCTAGGGAAACCTACCAAACCTGTGCATTTTTGAAAACTAGAGACCTACGGGAATCCAAGATGGGGTGACTTGTAGGGCTCTGACCAGGTTCTGTTACCCAGAATCCTTTGCAAACCTCAAACTTTGGCTAAAAAAACACATGTTCCTCACATTTCTGTGGCAGAAAGTTCTGGAATCTGAGAGGAGCCACAAATTTCCTTCCACCCAGCGTTCCCCCAAGTCTCCCGATAAAAATGATACCTCACTTGTGTGGGTAGTCCTAGCGCCCGCAACAGGAAACGCCCCAAAACGCAACGTGGACACATCCCATTTTTTTAAAGAAAACAGAGGTGTTTTTTGCAAAGTGCCTACCAGTAGATTTTGGCCTCTAACTCAGCCGGCACCTAGGGAAACCTACCAAACCTGTGCATTTTTTAAAACTAGAGACCTAGGGGAATCCAAGATGGGGTGACTTGTGGGGCTCTGACCAGGTTCTGTTACCAAGAATCCTTTGCAAACCTCAAAATTTGGCTAAAAAAACACATGTTCCTCACATTTCTGTGGCAGAAACGTCTGGAATCTGAGAGGAGCCACAAATTTCCTTCCACCCAGCGTTCCCCCACGTCTCTCGATAAAAATGATACCTCACTTGTGTGGGTAGGCCTAGCGCCCGCGACAGGAAATGCCCCAAAGCGCAACGTGGACACATACAATTTTTTGAAAGAAAACAGAGGTGTTTTTTGCAAAGTGCCTACCTGTAGATTTTGGCCTCTAGCTCAGCCGGCACCTAGGGAAACCTACCAAACTTATGCATTTCTGAAAACTAGAGACCTAGGGGAATCCAAGATGGGGTGACTTGTGGGGCTCTGACCAGGTTCTGTTACCCAGAATCCTTTGCAAACCTCAAAATTTGGCTAAAAAAACACATGTTCCTCACATTTATGTGGCAGAAAGTTCTGGAATCTGAGAGGAGCCACAAATTTCCTTCCACCCAGCGTTCCCCCAAATCTCCCGATAAAAATGATACCTCACTTGTGTGGGTAGGCCTAGCGCCCGCGACAGGAAATGCCCCAAAGCGCAACGTGGACACATCCAATTTTTTGAAAGAAAACAGAGGTGTTTTTTGCAAAGCGCCTACCTGTAGATTTTGGCCTCTAGCTCAGCCGGCACATAGGGAAACCAACCAAACCTGTGCATTTCTGAAAACTAGAGACCTAGGGAAATCCAAGATGGGGTGACTTGTGGGGCTCGGACAGGGTTCTGTTACCCAGAATCCATTGCAAACCTCAAAATTTGGCTAAAAAAACACATGTTCCTCACATTTCTGTGGTAGAAACTTCTGGAATCTGAGAGGAGCCACAAATTTCCTTCCACCCAGCGTTCCCCCAAGTCTCTCGATACAAAAGATACCTCACTTGTGTGGGTAGGCCTAGCGCCCGCGACAGGAAACGCCCCAAAACGCAACGTGGACACATCTCATTTTTTTTTAAAGAAAACAGAGGTGTTTTTTGCAAAGTGCCTACCTGTAGATTTTGGCCTCTAGCTCAGCCGGCACCTAGGGAAACCTACCAAACCTGTGCATTTCTGAAAACTAGAGACCTAGGGGGATCCAAGATGGGGTGACTTGTGGGGCTCTGACCAGGTTCTGTTACCCAGAATCCTTTGCAAACCTCAAAATTTGGCTAAAAAAACACATATTCCTCACATTTCTGTGGCAGAAAGTTCTGGAATCTGAGAGGAGCCACAAATTTCCTTCCACCCAGCGTTCCCCCAAGTCTCCTGATAAAAATGATACCTCACTTGTGTGGGTAGGCCTAGCGCCCTTGACAGGAAATGCCCCAAAGCGCAACGTGGACACATCCAATTTTTTGAAAGAAAACAGAGGTGTTTTTTGCAAAGTGCCTACCTGTAGATTTTGGCCTCTAGCTCAGCCGGCACATAGGGAAACCAACCAAACCTGTGCATTTCTGAAAACTAGAGACCTAGGGAAATCCAAGATGGGGTGACTTGAGGGGCTCGGACCAGGTTCTGTTACCCAGAATACTTTGCAAACCTCAAAATTTGGCTAGAAAAACACATGTTCCTCACATTTCTGTGGTAGAAACTTCTGGAATCTGAGAGGAGCCACAAATTTCCTTCCACCCAGCGTTCCCCCAAGTCTCTCGATAAAAATGATACCTCACTTGTGTGGGTAGGCCTAGCGCCCGCGACAGGAAACGCCCCAAAACGCAACGTGGACACATCTCATTTTTTTTAAAGAAAACAGAGGTGTTTATTGCAAAGTGCCTACCAGTAGATTTTGGCCTCTAGCTCAGCCGGCACATAGTGAAACCAACCAAACCTGTGCATTTCTGAAAACTAGAGACCTAGGGAAATCCAAGATGGGGTGACTTGTGGGGCTCGGACCAGGTTCTGTTACCCAGAATCCTTTGCAAACCTCAAAATTTGGCTAAAAAAACACATGTTCCTCACATTTCTGTGGTAGAAACTTCTGGAATCTGAGAGGAGCCACAAATTTCCTTCCACCCAGCGTTCCCCCAAGTCTCTCGATAAAAATGATACCTCACTTGTGTGGGTAGGCCTAGCGCCCGCGACAGGAAATGCCCCAAAGCGCAACGTGGACACATCCAATTTTTTGAAAGAAAACAGAGGTGTTTTTTGCAAAGTGCCTACCTGTAGATTTTGGCCTCTAGCTCAGCCGGCACCTAGGGAAACCTACCAAACCTGTGCATTTCTGAAAACTAGAGACCTAGGGGAATCCAAGATGGGGTGACTTGTGGGGCTCTGACCAGGTTCTGTTACCCAGAATCCTTTGCAAACCTCAAAATTTGGCTAAAAAAACACATGTTCCTCACATTTCTGTGGCAGAAAGTTCTGGAATCTGAGAGGAGCCACAAATTTACATCCACCCAGCGTTCCCCCAAGTCTCCCGATAAAAATGATATCTCACTTGTGTGGGTAGGCCTAGCGCCCGCGACAGGAAATGCCGCAAAGCGCAACGTGGACACATCCAATTTTTTGAAAGAAAACAGAGGTGTTTTTTGCAAAGTGCCTACCTGTAGATTTTGGCCTCTAGCTCAGCCGGCACCTAGGGAAACCTACCAAACCTGTGCATTTCTGAAAACTAGAGACCTAGGGAAATCCAAGATGGGGTGACTTGAGGGGCTCGGACCAGGTTCTGTTACCCAGAATCCTTTGCAAACCTCAAAAGTTGGCTAAAAAAACACATGTTCCTCACATTTCTGTGGTAGAAACTTCTGGAATCTGAGAGGAGCCACAAATTTCCTTCCACCCAGCGTTCCCCCACGTCTCTCGATAAAAATGATACCTCACTTGTGTGGGTAGGCCTAGCGCCCGCGACAGGAAATGCCCCAAAGCGCAACGTGGACACATACAATTTTTTGAAAGAAAACAGAGGTGTTTTTTGCAAAGTGCCTACCTGTAGATTTTGGCCTCTAGCTCAGCCGGCACCTAGGGAAACCTACCAAACTTATGCATTTCTGAAAACTAGAGACCTAGGGGAATCCAAGATGGGGTGACTTGTGGGGCTCTGACCAGGTTCTGTTACCCAGAATCCTTTGCAAACCTCAAAATTTGGCTAAAAAAACACATGTTCCTCACATTTATGTGGCAGAAAGTTCTGGAATCTGAGAGGAGCCACAAATTTCCTTCCACCCAGCGTTCCCCCAAGTCTCCCGATAAAAATGATACCTCACTTGTGTGGGTAGGCCTAGCGCCCGCGACAGGAAATGCCCCAAAGCGCAACGTGGACACATCCAATTTTTTGAAAGAAAACAGAGGTGTTTTTTGCAAAGTGCCTACCTGTAGATTTTGGCCTCTAGCTCAGCCGGCACATAGGGAAACCAAGCAAACCTGTGCATTTCTGAAAACTAGAGACCTGGGGAAATCCAAGATGGGGTGACTTGAGGGGCTCGGACCAGGTTCTGTTACCCAGAATACTTTGCAAACCTCAAAATTTGGCTAGAAAAACACATGTTCCTCACATTTCTGTGGTAGAAACTTCTGGAATCTGAGAGGAGCCACAAATTTCCTTCCACCCAGCGTTCCCCCAAGTCTCTCGATAAAAATGATACCTCACTTGTGTGGGTAGGCCTAGCGCCCGCGACAGGAAATGCCCCAAAGCGCAACGTGGACACATCCAATTTTTTGAAAGAAAACAGAGGTGTTTTTTGCAAAGTGCCTACCTGTAGATTTTGGCCTCTAGCTCAGCCGGCACCTAGGGAAACCTACCAAACCTGTGCATTTCTGAAAACTAGAGACCTAGGGGAATCCAAGATGGGGTGACTTGTGGGGCTCTGACCAGGTTCTGTTACCCAGAATCCTTTGCAAACCTCAAAATTTGGCTAAAAAAACACATGTTCCTCACATTTCTGTGACAGAAACTTCTGGAATCTGAGAGGAGCCACAAATTTCCTTCCACCCAGCATTCCCCCAAGTCTCTCGATAAAAATGATACCTCACTTGTGTGGGTAGGCCTAGCGCCCGCGACAGGAAACGCCCCAAAATGCAACGTGGACACATCTCATTTTTTTTAAAGAAAACAGAGGTGTTTTTTGCAAAGTGCCTACCTGTAGATTTTGGCCTCTAGCTCAGCCGGCACCTAGGGAAACCTACCAAACCTGTGCATTTTTGAAAACTAGAGACCTACGGGAATCCAAGATGGGGTGACTTGTAGGGCTCTGACCAGGTTCTGTTACCCAGAATCCTTTGCAAACCTCAAACTTTGGCTAAAAAAACACATGTTCCTCACATTTCTGTGGCAGAAAGTTCTGGAATCTGAGAGGAGCCACAAATTTCCTTCCACCCAGCGTTCCCCCAAGTCTCCCGATAAAAATGATACCTCACTTGTGTGGGTAGTCCTAGCGCCCGCAACAGGAAACGCCCCAAAACGCAACGTGGACACATCCCATTTTTTTAAAGAAAACAGAGGTGTTTTTTGCAAAGTGCCTACCAGTAGATTTTGGCCTCTAACTCAGCCGGCACCTAGGGAAACCTACCAAACCTGTGCATTTTTGAAAACTAGAGACCTAGGGGAATCCAAGATGGGGTGACTTGTGGGGCTCTGACCAGGTTCTGTTACCAAGAATCCTTTGCAAACCTCAAAATTTGGCTAAAAAAACACATGTTCCTCACATTTCTGTGGCAGAAACGTCTGGAATCTGAGAGGAGCCACAAATTTCCTTCCACCCAGCGTTCCCCCACGTCTCTCGATAAAAATGATACCTCACTTGTGTGGGTAGGCCTAGCGCCCGCGACAGGAAATGCCCCAAAGCGCAACGTGGACACATACAATTTTTTGAAAGAAAACAGAGGTGTTTTTTGCAAAGTGCCTACCTGTAGATTTTGGCCTCTAGCTCAGCCGGCACCTAGGGAAACCTACCAAACTTATGCATTTCTGAAAACTAGAGACCTAGGTGAATCCAAGATGGGGTGACTTGTGGGGCTCTGACCAGGTTCTGTTACCCAGAATCCTTTGCAAACCTCAAAATTTGGCTAAAAAAACACATGTTCCTCACATTTATGTGGCAGAAAGTTCTGGAATCTGAGAGGAGCCACAAATTTCCTTCCACCCAGCGTTCCCCCAAGTCTCCCGATAAAAATGATACCTCACTTGTGTGGGTAGGCCTAGCGCCCGCGATAGGAAATGCCCCAAAGCGCAACGTGGACACATCCAATTTTTTCAAAGAAAACAGAGGTGTTTTTTGCAAAGTGCCTACCTGTAGATTTTGGCCTCTAGCTCAGCCGGCACATAGGGAAACCAACCAAACCTGTGCATTTCTGAAAACTAGAGACCTAGGGAAATCCAAGATGGGGTGACTTGTGGGGCTCGGACCGGGTTCTGTTACCCAGAATCCATTGCAAACCTCAAAATTTGGCTAAAAAAACACATGTTCCTCACATTTCTGTGGTAGAAACTTCTGGAATCTGAGAGGAGCCACAAATTTCCTTCCACCCAGCGTTCCCCCAAGTCTCTCGATACAAAAGATACCTCACTTGTGTGGGTAGGCCTAGCGCCCGCGACAGGAAACGCCCCAAAACGCAACGTGGACACATCTCATTTTTTTTAAAGAAAACAGAGGTGTTTTTTGCTAAGTGCCTACCTGTAGATTTTGGCCTCTAGCTCAGCCGGCACCTAGGGAAACCTACCAAACCTGTGCATTTCTGAAAACTAGAGACCTAGGGGAATCCAAGATGGGGTGACTTGTGGGGCTCTGACCAGGTTCTGTTACCCAGAATCCTTTGCAAACCTCAAAATTTGGCTAAAAAAACACATGTTCCTCACATTTCTGTGGCAGAAAGTTGTGGAATCTGAGAGGAGCCACAAATTTCCTTCCACCCAGCGTTCCCCCAAGTCTCCCGATAAAAATGATACCTCACTTGTGTGGGTAGGCCTAGCGCCCGTGACAGGAAATGCCCCAAAGCGCAACGTGGACACATCCAATTTTTTGAAAGAAAACAGAGGTGTTTTTTGCAAAGTGCCTACCTGTAGATTTTGGCCTCTAGCTCAGCCGGCACCTAGGGAAACCTACCAAACCTGTGCATTTCTGAAAACTAGAGACCTAGGGAAATCCAAGATGGGGTGACTTGTGGGGCTCGGGCCAGGTTCTGTTACCCAGAATCCTTTGCAAACCTCAAAATATGGCTAAAAAAACACATGTTCCTCACATTTCTGTGGTAGAAACTTCTGGAATCTGAGAGGAGCCACAAATTTCCTTCCACCCAGCGTTCCCCCAAGTCTCTCGATAAAAATGATACCTCACTTGTGTGGGTAGGCCTAGCGCCCGCGACAGGAAACGCCCCAAAACGCAACGTGGACACATCTCATTTTTTTTAAAGAAAGCAGAGGTGTTTTTTGCAAAGTGCCTACCTGTAGATTTTGGCCTCTAGCTCAGCCGGCACCTAGGGAAACCTACCAAACCTGTGCATTTTTGAAAACTAGAGACCTACGGGAATCCAAGATGGGGTGACTTGTGGGGCTCTAACCAGGTTCTGTTACCCAGAATCATTTGCGAACCTCAATCTTTGGCTAAAAGAACACATGTTCCTCACATTTCTGTGGCAGAAAGTTGTGGAATCTGAGAGGAGCCACAAATTTCCTTCCACCCAGCGTTCCCCCAAGTCCCCCGATAAAAACGAAACCTCACTTGTGTGGGTAGTCCTAGCGCCCGCAACAGGAAACGCCCCAAAACGCAACGTGGACATATCCCATTTTTTTAAAGAAAACAGAGGTGTTTTTTGCAAAGTGCCTACCAGTAGATTTTGGCCTCTAGCTCAGACGGCACCTACGGAAACCTACCAAACCTGTGCATTTTTGAAAACTAGAGACCTAGGGGAATCCAGGATGGGGTGACTTGTGGGGCTCTGACCAGGTTCTGTTACCCAGAATCCTTTGCAAACCTCAAAATTTGGCTAAAAAAACACATGTTCCTCACATTTCTGTGGCAGAAAGTTCTGGAATCTGAGAGGAGTCACAAATTTCCTTCCACCCAGCGTTCCCCCAAGTCTCCCGATAAAAATGATACCTCACTTGTGTGGGTAGGCCTAGCGCCCGCGACAGGAAATGCTGCAAAGCGCAACGTGGACACATCCAATTTTTTGAAAGAAAACAGAGGTGTTTTTTGCAAAGTGCCTACCTGTAGATTTTGGCCTCTAGCTCAGCCGGCACCTAGGGAAACCTACCAAACCTGTGCATTTCTGAAAACTAGAGACCTAGGGAAATCCAAGATGGGGTGACTTGTGGGGCTCGGGCCAGGTTCTGCTACCCAGAATCCTTTGCAAACCTCAAAATATGGCTAAAAAAACACATGTTCCTCACATTTCTGTGGTAGAAACTTCTGGAATCTGAGAGGAGCCACAAATTTCCTTCCACCCAGCGTTCCCCCAAGTCTCTCGATAAAAATGATACCTCACTTGTGTGGGTAGGCCTAGCGCCCGCGACAGGAAACGCCCCAAAACGCAACGTGGACACATCTCATTTTTTTTAAAGAAAGCAGAGGTGTTTTTGGCAAAGTGCCTACCTGTAGATTTTGGCCTCTAGCTCAGCCGGCACCTAGGGAAACCTACCAAACCTGTGCATTTTTGAAAACTAGAGACCTACGGGAATCCAAGATGGGGTGACTTGTGGGGCTCTAACCAGGTTCTGTTACCCAGAATCATTTGCGAACCTCAAACTTTGGCTAAAAGAACACATGTTCCTCACATTTCTGTGGCAGAAAGTTCTGGAATCTGAGAGGAGCCACAAATTTCCTTCCACCCAGCGTTCCCCCAAGTCTCCCGATAAAAACGAAACCTCACTTGTGTGGGTAGTCCTAGCGCCCGCAACAGGAAACGCCCCAAAACGCAACGTGGACACATCCCATTTTTTTAAAGAAAACAGAGGTGTTTTTTGCAAAGTGCCTACCAGTAGATTTTGGCCTCTAGCTCAGCCGGCACCTAGGGAAACCTACCAAACCTGTGCATTTTTGAAAACTAGAGACCTAGGGGAATCCAGGATGGGGTGACTTGTGGGGCTCTGACCAGGTTCTGTTACCCAGAATCCTTTGCAAACCTCAAAATTTGGCTAAAAAAACACATGTTCCTCACATTTCTGTGGCAGAAAGTTCTGGAATCTGAGAGGAGCCACAAATTTCCTTCCACCCAGCGTTCCCCCAAGTCTCCCGATAAAAATGATACCTCACTTGTGTGGGTAGGCCTAGCGCCCGCGACAGGAAATGCTGCAAAGCGCAACGTGGACACATCCAATTTTTTGAAAGAAAACAGAGGTGTTTTTTGCAAAGTGCCTACCTGTAGATTTTGGCCTCTAGCTCAGCCGGCACCTAGGGAAACCTACCAAACCTGTGCATTTCTGAAAACTAGAGACCTAGGGAAATCCAAGATGGGGTGACTTGAGGGGCTCGGACCAGGTTCTGTTACCCAGAATCCCTTGCAAACCTCAAAAGTTGGCTAAAAAAACACATGTTCCTCACATTTCTGTGGTAGAAACTTCTGGAATCTGAGAGGAGCCACAAATTTCCTTCCACCCAGCGTTCCCCCACGTCTCTCGATAAAAATGATACCTCACTTGTGTGGGTAGGCCTAGCGCCCGCGACAGGAAATGCCCCAAAGCGCAACGTGGACACATACAATTTTTTTAAAGAAAACAGAGGTGTTTTTTGCAAAGTGCCTACCTGTAGATTTTGGCCTCTAGCTCAGCCGGCACATAGGGAAACCAACCAAACCTGTGCATTTCTGAAAACTAGAGACCTAGGGAAATCCAAGATGGGGTGACTTGTGGGGCTCGGACCGGGTTCTGTTACCCAGAATCCATTGCAAACCTCAAAATTTGGCTAAAAAAACACATGTTCCTCACATTTCTGTGGTAGAAACTTCTGGAATCTGAGAGGAGCCACAAATTTCCTTCCACCCAGCGTTCCCCCAAGTCTCTCGATACAAAAGATACCTCACTTGTGTGGGTAGGCCTAGCGCCCGCGACAGGAAACGCCCCAAAACGCAACGTGGACACATCTCATTTTTTTTAAAGAAAATAGAGGTGTTTTTTGCAAAGTGCCTACCTGTAGATTTTGGCCTCTAGCTCAGCCGGCACCTAGGGAAACCTACCAAACCTGTGCATTTCTGAAAACTAGAGACCTAGGGGAATCCAAGATGGGGTGACTTGTGGGGCTCTGACCAGGTTCTGTTACCCAGAATCCTTTGCAAACCTCAAAATTTGGCTAAAAAAACACATGTTCCTCACATTTCTGTGGCAGAAAGTTCTGGAATCTGAGAGGAGCCACAAATTTCTTTCCACCCAGCGTTCCCCCAAGTCTCCCGATAAAAATGATACCTCACTTGTGTGGGTAGGCCTAGCGCCCGTGACAGGAAATGCCCCAAAGCGCAACGTGGACACATCCAATTTTTTGAAAGAAAACAGAGGTGTTTTTTGCAAAGTGCCTACCTGTAGATTTTGGCCTCTAGCTCAGCCGGCACATAGGGAAACCAACCAAACCTGTGCATTTCTGAAAACTAGAGACCTAGGGAAATCCAAAATGGGGTGACTTGAGGGGCTCGGACCAGGTTCTGTTACCCAGAATACTTTGCAAACCTCAAAATTTGGCTAGAAAAACACATGTTCCTCACATTTCTGTGGTAGAAACTTCTGGAATCTGAGAGGAGCCACAAATTTCCTTCCACCCAGCGTTCCCCCAAGTCTCTCGATAAAAATGATACCTCACTTGTGTGGGTAGGCCTAGCTCCCGCGACAGGAAACGCCCCAAAACGCAACGTGGACACATCTCATTTTATTTAAAGAAAACAGAGGTGTTTTTTGCAAAGTGCCTACCTGTAGATTTTGGCCTCTAGCTCAGCCGGCACCTAGAGAAACCTACCAAACCTGTGCATTTCTGAAAACTAGAGACCTAGGGGAATCCAAGATGGGGTGACTTGTGGGGCTCGGACCAGGTTCTGTTACCCAGAATCCTTTGCAAACCTCAAAATGTGGCTAAAAAAACACATGTTCCTCAAATTTCTGTGGTAGAGAGTTCTGGAATCTGAGAGGAGCCACAAATTTCCTTCCACCCAGCGTTCCCCCAAGTCTCCCGATAAAAATGATACCTCACTTGTGTGGGTAGGCCTAGCGCCCATGACAGGAAATGCCCCAAAGCTCAACGTAGACACATCCAATTTTTTGAAAGAAAACAGAGATGTTTTTTGCAAAGTGCCTACCTGTAGATTTTGGCCTCTAGCTCAGCCGGCACCTAGGGAAACCTACCAAACCTGTGCATTTTTTAAAACTAGAGACCTACGGGAATCCAAGATGGGGTGACTTGTAGGGCTCTGACCAGGTTCTGTTACCCAGAATCCTTTGCAAACCTCAAACTTTGGCTAAAAAAACACATGTTCCTCACATTTCTGTGGCAGAAAGTTCTGGAATCTGAGAGGAGCCACAAATTTCCTTCCACCCAGCGTTCCCCCAAGTCTCCCGATAAAAATGATACCTCACTTGTGTGGGTAGTCCTAGCGCCCGCAACAGGAAACGCCCCAAAACGCAACGTGGACACATCCCATTTTTTTAAAGAAAACAGAGGTGTTTTTTGCAAAGTGCCTACCAGTAGATTTTGGCCTCTAACTCAGCCGGCACCTAGGGAAACCTACCAAACCTGTGCATTTTTGAAAACTAGAGACCTAGGGGAATCCAAGATGGGGTGACTTGTGGGGCTCTGACCAGGTTCTGTTACCCAGAATCCTTTGCAAACCTCAAAATTTGGCTAAAAAAACACATGTTCCTCACATTTCTGTGGCAGAAAGTTCTGGAATCTGAGAGGAGCCACAAATTTACATCCACCCAGGGTTCCCCCAAGTCTCCCGATAAAAATGATACCTCACTTGTGTGGGTAGGCCTAGCGCCCGCGACAGGAAATGCCGCAAAGCGCAACGTGGACACATCCAATTTTTTGAAAGAAAACAGAGGTGTTTTTTGCAAAGTGCCTACCTGTAGATTTTGGCCTCTAGCTCAGCCGGCACCTAGGGAAACCTACCAAACTTATGCATTTCTGAAAACTAGAGACCTAGGGGAATCCAAGATGGGGTGACTTGTGGGGCTCTGACCAGGTTCTGTTACCCAGAATCCTTTGCAAACCTCAAAATTTGGCTAAAAAAACACATGTTCCTCACATTTATGTGGCAGAAAGTTCTGGAATCTGAGAGGAGCCACAAATTTCCTTCCACCCAGCGTTCCCCCAAATCTCCCGATAAAAATGATACCTCACTTGTGTGGGTAGGCCTAGCGCCCGCGACAGGAAATGCCCCAAAGCGCAACGTGGACACATCCAATTTTTTGAAAGAAAACAGAGGTGTTTTTTGCAAAGTGCCTACCTGTAGATTTTGGCCTCTAGCTCAGCCGGCACATAGGGAAACCAACCAAACCTGTGCATTTCTGAAAACTAGAGACCTAGGGAAATCCAAGATGGGGTGACTTGTGGGGCTCGGACAGGGTTCTGTTACCCAGAATCCATTGCAAACCTCAAAATTTGGCTAAAAAAACACATGTTCCTCACATTTCTGTGGTAGAAACTTCTGGAATCTGAGAGGAGCCACAAATTTCCTTCCACCCAGCGTTCCCCCAAGTCTCTCGATACAAAAGATACCTCACTTGTGTGGGTAGGCCTAGCGCCCGCGACAGGAAACGCCCCAAAACGCAACGTGGACACATCTCATTTTTTTTTAAAGAAAACAGAGGTGTTTTTTGCAAAGTGCCTACCTGTAGATTTTGGCCTCTAGCTCATCCGGCACCTAGGGAAACCTACCAAACCTGTGCATTTCTGAAAACTAGAGACCTAGGGGGATCCAAGATGGGGTGACTTGTGGGGCTCTGACCAGGTTCTGTTACCCAGAATCCTTTGCAAACCTCAAAATTTGGCTAAAAAAACACATATTCCTCACATTTCTGTGGCAGAAAGTTCTGGAATCTGAGAGGAGCCACAAATTTCCTTCCACCCAGCGTTCCCCCAAGTCTCCTGATAAAAATGATACCTCACTTGTGTGGGTAGGCCTAGCGCCCGTGACAGGAAATGCCCCAAAGCTCAACGTGGACACATCCAATTTTTTGAAAGAAAACAGAGGTGTTTTTTGCAAAGTGCCTACCTGTAGATTTTGGCCTCTAGCTCAGCCGGCACATAGGGAAACCAACCAAACCTGTGCATTTCTGAAAACTAGAGACCTAGGGAAATCCAAGATGGGGTGACTTGAGGGGCTCGGACCAGGTTCTGTTACCCAGAATACTTTGCAAACCTCAAAATTTGGCTAGAAAAACACATGTTCCTCACATTTCTGTGGTAGAAACTTCTGGAATCTGAGAGGAGCCACAAATTTCCTTCCACCCAGCGTTCCCCCAAGTCTCTCGATAAAAATGATACCTCACTTGTGTGGGTAGGCCTAGCGCCCGCGACAGGAAACGCCCCAAAACGCAACGTGGACACATCTCATTTTTTTTAAAGAAAACAGAGGTGTTTATTGCAAAGTGCCTACCAGTAGATTTTGGCCTCTAGCTCAGCCGGCACATAGTGAAACCAACCAAACCTGTGCATTTCTGAAAACTAGAGACCTAGGGAAATCCAAGATGGGGTGACTTGTGGGGCTCGGACCAGGTTCTGTTACCCAGAATCCTTTGCAAACCTCAAAATTTGGCTAAAAAAACACATGTTCCTCACATTTCTGTGGTAGAAACTTCTGGAATCTGAGAGGAGCCACAAATTTCCTTCCACCCAGCGTTCCCCCAAGTCTCTCGATAAAAATGATACCTCACTTGTGTGGGTAGGCCTAGCGCCCGCGACAGGAAATGCCCCAAAGCGCAACGTGGACACATCCAATTTTTTGAAAGAAAACAGAGGTGTTTTTTGCAAAGTGCCTACCTGTAGATTTTGGCCTCTAGCTCAGCCGGCACCTAGGGAAACCTACCAAACCTGTGCATTTCTGAAAACTAGAGACCTAGGGGAATCCAAGATGGGGTGACTTGTGGGGCTCTGACCAGGTTCTGTTACCCAGAATCCTTTGCAAACCTCAAAATTTGGCTAAAAAAACACATGTTCCTCACATTTCTGTGGCAGAAAGTTCTGGAATCTGAGAGGAGCCACAAATTTACATCCACCCAGCGTTCCCCCAAGTCTCCCGATAAAAATGATATCTCACTTGTGTGGGTAGGCCTAGCGCCCGCGACAGGAAATGCCGCAAAGCGCAACGTGGACACATCCAATTTTTTGAAAGAAAACAGAGGTGTTTTTTGCAAAGTGCCTACCTGTAGATTTTGGCCTCTAGCTCAGCCGGCACCTAGGGAAACCTACCAAACCTGTGCATTTCTGAAAACTAGAGACCTAGGGAAATCCAAGATGGGGTGACTTGAGGGGCTCGGACCAGGTTCTGTTACCCAGAATCCTTTGCAAACCTCAAAAGTTGGCTAAAAAAACACATGTTCCTCACATTTCTGTGGTAGAAACTTCTGGAATCTGAGAGGAGCCACAAATTTCCTTCCACCCAGCGTTCCCCCACGTCTCTCGATAAAAATGATACCTCACTTGTGTGGGTAGGCCTAGCGCCCGCGACAGGAAATGCCCCAAAGCACAACGTGGACACATACAATTTTTTGAAAGAAAACAGAGGTGTTTTTTGCAAAGTGCCTACCTGTAGATTTTGGCCTCTAGCTCAGCCGGCACCTAGGGAAACCTACCAAACTTATGCATTTCTGAAAACTAGAGACCTAGGGGAATCCAAGATGGGGTGACTTGTGGGGCTCTGACCAGGTTCTGTTACCCAGAATCCTTTGCAAACCTCAAAATTTGGCTAAAAAAACACATGTTCCTCACATTTATGTGGCAGAAAGTTCTGGAATCTGAGAGGAGCCACAAATTTCCTTCCACCCAGCGTTCCCCCAAGTCTCCCGATAAAAATGATACCTCACTTGTGTGGGTAGGCCTAGCGCCCGCGACAGGAAATGCCCCAAAGCGCAACGTGGACACATCCAATTTTTTGAAAGAAAACAGAGGTGTTTTTTGCAAAGTGCCTACCTGTAGATTTTGGCCTCTAGCTCAGCCGGCACATAGGGAAACCAAGCAAACCTGTGCATTTCTGAAAACTAGAGACCTGGGGAAATCCAAGATGGGGTGACTTGAGGGGCTCGGACCAGGTTCTGTTACCCAGAATACTTTGCAAACCTCAAAATTTGGCTAGAAAAACACATGTTCCTCACATTTCTGTGGTAGAAACTTCTGGAATCTGAGAGGAGCCACAAATTTCCTTCCACCCAGCGTTCCCCCAAGTCTCTCGATAAAAATGATACCTCACTTGTGTGGGTAGGCCTAGCGCCCGCGACAGGAAATGCCCCAAAGCGCAACGTGGACACATCCAATTTTTTGAAAGAAAACAGAGGTGTTTTTTGCAAAGTGCCTACCTGTAGATTTTGGCCTCTAGCTCAGCCGGCACCTAGGGAAACCTACCAAACCTGTGCATTTCTGAAAACTAGAGACCTAGGGGAATCCAAGATGGGGTGACTTGTGGGGCTCTGACCAGGTTCTGTTACCCAGAATCCTTTGCAAACCTCAAAATTTGGCTAAAAAAACACATGTTCCTCACATTTCTGTGGCAGAAAGTTCTGGAATCTGAGAGGAGCCACAAATTTCCTTCCACCCAGCGTTCCCCCAAGTCTCCCGATAAAAATGATACCTCACTTGTGTGGGTAGTCCTAGCGCCCGCAACAGGAAACGCCCCAAAACGCAACGTGGACACATCCCATTTTTTTAAAGAAAACAGAGGTGTTTTTTGCAAAGTGCCTACCAGTAGATTTTGGCCTCTAACTCAGCCGGCACCTAGGGAAACCTACCAAACCTGTGCATTTTTGAAAACTAGAGACCTAGGGGAATCCAAGATGGGGTGACTTGTGGGGCTCTGACCAGGTTCTGTTACCCAGAATCCTTTGCAAACCTCAAAATTTGGCTAAAAAAACACATGTTCCTCACATTTCTGTGGCAGAAAGTTCTGGAATCTGAGAGGAGCCACAAATTTACATCCACCCAGCGTTCCCCCAAGTCTCCCGATAAAAATGATATCTCACTTGTGTGGGTAGGCCTAGCGCCCGCGACAGGAAATGCCGCAAAGCGCAACGTGGACACATCCAATTTTTTGAAAGAAAACAGAGGTGTTTTTTGCAAAGTGCCTACCTGTAGATTTTGGCCTCTAGCTCAGCCGGCACCTAGGGAAACCTACCAAACCTGTGCATTTCTGAAAACTAGAGACCTAGGGAAATCCAAGATGGGGTGACTTGAGGGGCTCGGACCAGGTTCTGTTACCCAGAATCCTTTGCAAACCTCAAAAGTTGGCTAAAAAAACACATGTTCCTCACATTTCTGTGGTAGAAACTTCTGGAATCTGAGAGGAGCCACAAATTTCCTTCCACCCAGCGTTCCCCCACGTCTCTCGATAAAAATGATACCTCACTTGTGTGGGTAGGCCTAGCGCCCGCGACAGGAAATGCCCCAAAGCGCAACGTGGACACATACAATTTTTTGAAAGAAAACAGAGGTGTTTTTTGCAAAGTGCCTACCTGTAGATTTTGGCCTCTAGCTCAGCC
The DNA here is from genome assembly GCF_031143425.1 of Pleurodeles waltl. Classification (NCBI taxonomy): domain Eukaryota; kingdom Metazoa; phylum Chordata; class Amphibia; order Caudata; family Salamandridae; genus Pleurodeles; species Pleurodeles waltl. The sequence continues at coordinate 1,457,896,571 of NC_090445.1, read as the reverse complement.
GGCACCTAGGGAAACCTACCAAACTTATGCATTTCTGAAAACTAGAGACCTAGGGGAATCCAAGATGGGGTGACTTGTGGGGCTCTGACCAGGTTCTTTTACCCAGAATCCTTTGCAAACCTCAAAATTTGGCTAAAAAAACACATGTTCCTCACATTTATGTGGCAGAAAGTTCTGGAATCTGAGAGGAGCCACAAATTTCCTTCCACCCAGCGTTCCCCCAAGTCTCCCGATAAAAATGATACCTCACTTGTGTGGGTAGGCCTAGCGCCCGCGACAGGAAATGCCCCAAAGCGCAACGTGGACACATCCAATTTTTTGAAAGAAAACAGAGGTGTTTTTTGCAAAGTGTCTACCTGTAGATTTTGGCCTCTAGCTCAGCCGGCACATAGGGAAACCAACCAAACCTGTGCATTTCTGAAAACTAGAGACCTAGTGAAATCCAAGATGGGGTGACTTGAGGGGCTCGGACCAGGTTCTGTTACCCAGAATACTTTGCAAACCTCAAAATTTGGCTAGAAAAACACATGTTCCTCACATTTCTGTGGTAGAAACTTCTGGAATCTGAGAGGAGCCACAAATTTCCTTCCACCCAGCGTTCCCCCAAGTCTCTCGATAAAAATGATACCTCACTTGTGTGGGTAGGCATAGCGCCCGCGACAGGAAACGCCACAAAACGCAACGTGGACACATCTCATTTTTTTTAAAGAAAACAGAGGTGTTTTTTGCAAAGTGCCTACCAGTAGATTTTGGCCTCTAGCTCAGCCGGCACATAGTGAAACCAACCAAACCTGTGCATTTCTGAAAACTAGAGACCTAGGGAAATCCAAGATGGGGTGACTTGTGGGGCTCGGACCAGGTTCTGTTACCCAGAATCCTTTGCAAACCTCAAAATTTGGCTAAAAAAACACATGTTCCTCACATTTCTGTGGTAGAAACTTCTGGAATCTGAGAGGAGCCACAAATTTCCTTCCACCCAGCGTTCCCCCACGTCTCTCGATAAAAATGATACCTCACTTGTGTGGGTAGGCCTAGCGCCCGCGACAGGAAATGCCCCAAAGCGCAACGTGGACACATACAATTTTTTGAAAGAAAACAGAGGTGTTTTTTGCAAAGTGCCTACCTGTAGATTTTGGCCTCTAGCTCAGCCGGCACCTAGGGAAACCTACCAAACTTATGCATTTCTGAAAACTAGAGACCTAGGGGAATCCAAGATGGGGTGACTTGTGGGGCTCTGACCAGGTTCTGTTACCCAGAATCCTTTGCAAACCTCAAAATTTGGCTAAAAAAACACATGTTCCTCACATTTATGTGGCAGAAAGTTCTGGAATCTGAGAGGAGCCACAAATTTCCTTCCACCCAGCGTTCCCCCAAGTCTCCCGATAAAAATGATACCTCACTTGTGTGGGTAGGCCTAGCGCCCGCGACAGGAAATGCCCCAAAGCGCAACGTGGACACATCCAATTTTTTGAAAGAAAACAGAGGTGTTTTTTGCAAAGTGCCTACCTGTAGATTTTGGCCTCTAGCTCAGCCGGCACATAGGGAAACCAACCAAACCTGTGCATTTCTGAAAACTAGAGACCTAGGGAAATCCAAGATGGGGTGACTTGAGGGGCTCGGACCAGGTTCTGTTACCCAGAATACTTTGCAAACCTCAAAATTTGGCTAGAAAAACACATGTTCCTCACATTTCTGTGGTAGAAACTTCTGGAATCTGAGAGGAGCCACAAATTTCCTTCCACCCAGCGTTCCCCCAAGTCTCTCGATAAAAATGATACCTCACTTGTGTGGGTAGGCCTAGCGCCCGCGACAGGAAATGCCCCAAAGCGCAACGTGGACACATCCAATTTTTTGAAAGAAAACAGAGGTGTTTTTTGCAAAGTGCCTACCTGTAGATTTTGGCCTCTAGCTCAGCCGGCACCTAGGGAAACCTACCAAACCTGTGCATTTCTGAAAACTAGAGACCTAGGGGAATCCAAGATGGGGTGACTTGTGGGGCTCTGACCAGGTTCTGTTACCCAGAATCCTTTGCAAACCTCAAAATTTGGCTAAAAAAACACATGTTCCTCACATTTCTGTGGCAGAAAGTTCTGGAATCTGAGAGGAGCCACAAATTTCCTTCCACCCAGCGTTCCCCCAAGTCTCCCGATAAAAATGATACCTCACTTGTGTGGGTAGTCCTAGCGCCCGCAACAGGAAACGCCCCAAAACGCAACGTGGACACATCCCATTTTTTTAAAGAAAACAGAGGTGTTTTTTGCAAAGTGCCTACCAGTAGATTTTGGCCTCTAACTCAGCCGGCACCTAGGGAAACCTACCAAACCTGTGCATTTTTGAAAACTAGAGACCTAGGGGAATCCAAGATGGGGTGACTTGTGGGGCTCTGACCAGGTTCTGTTACCCAGAATCCTTTGCAAACCTCAAAATTTGGCTAAAAAAACACATGTTCCTCACATTTCTGTGGCAGAAAGTTCTGGAATCTGAGAGGAGCCACAAATTTACATCCACCCAGCGTTCCCCCAAGTCTCCCGATAAAAATGATATCTCACTTGTGTGGGTAGGCCTAGCGCCCGCGACAGGAAATGCCGCAAAGCGCAACGTGGACACATCCAATTTTTTGAAAGAAAACAGAGGTGTTTTTTGCAAAGTGCCTACCTGTAGATTTTGGCCTCTAGCTCAGCCGGCACCTAGGGAAACCTACCAAACCTGTGCATTTCTGAAAACTAGAGACCTAGGGAAATCCAAGATGGGGTGACTTGAGGGGCTCGGACCAGGTTCTGTTACCCAGAATCCTTTGCAAACCTCAAAAGTTGGCTAAAAAAACACATGTTCCTCACATTTCTGTGGTAGAAACTTCTGGAATCTGAGAGGAGCCACAAATTTCCTTCCACCCAGCGTTCCCCCACGTCTCTCGATAAAAATGATACCTCACTTGTGTGGGTAGGCCTAGCGCCCGCGACAGGAAACGCCCCAAAACGCAACGTGGACACATCTCATTTTTTTTAAAGAAAACAGAGGTGTTTTTTGCAAAGTGCCTACCAGTAGATTTTGGCCTCTAGCTCAGCCGGCACATAGTGAAACCAACCAAACCTGTGCATTTCTGAAAACTAGAGACCTAGGGAAATCCAAGATGGGGTGACTTGTGGGGCTCTGACCAGGTTCTGTTACCCAGAATCCTTTGCAAACCTCAAAATTTGGCTAAAAAAACACATGTTCCTCACATTTCTGTGGTAGAAACTTCTGGAATCTGAGAGGAGCCACAAATTTCCATCCACCCAGCGTTCCCCCAAGTCTCTCGATAAAAATGATACCTCACTTGTGTGGGTAGGCCTAGCGCCCGCGACAGGAAATGCCCCAAAGCGCAACGTGGACACATCCAATTTTTTGAAAGAAAACAGAGGTGTTTTTTGCAAAGTGCCTACCTGTAGATTTTGGCCTCTAGCTCAGCCGGCACCTAGGGAAACCTACCAAACCTGTGCATTTCTGAAAACTAGAGACCTAGGGGAATCCAAGATGGGGTGACTTGTGGGGCTCTCACCAGGTTCTGTTACCCAGAATCCTTTGCAAACCTCAAAATTTGGCTAAAAAAACACATGTTCCTCACATTTCTGTGGCAGAAAGTTCTGGAATCTGAGAGGAGCCACAAATTTCCTTCCACCCAGCGTTCCCCCAAGTCTCCCGATAAAAATGATACCTCACTTGTGTGGGTAGGCCTAGCGCCCGCGACAGGAAATGCCCCAAAGCGCAACGTGGACACATCCAATTTTTTGAAAAAAAACAGAGGTGTTTTTTGCAAAGTGCCTACCGGTAGATTTTGGCGTCTAGCTCAGCCGGCACATAGTGAAACCCACCAAACCTGTGCATTTCTGAAAACTAGAGACCTAGGGGAATCCAAGATGGGGTGACTTGTGGGGCTCTGACCAGGTTCTGTTACCCAGAATCCTTTGCAAACCTCAAAATTTGGCTAAAAAAACACATGTTCCTCACATTTCTGTGGCAGAAAGTTCTGGAATCTGAGAGGAGCCACAAATTTCCTTCCACCCAGCGTTCCCCCAAGTCTCCCGATAAAAATGATACCTCACTTGTGTGGGTAGTCCTAGCGCCCGCAACAGGAAACGCCCCAAAACGCAACGTGGACACATCCCATTTTTTTAAAGAAAACAGAGGTGTTTTTTGCAAAGTGCCTACCAGTAGATTTTGGCCTCTAACTCAGCCGGCACCTAGGGAAACCTACCAAACCTGTGCATTTTTGAAAACTAGAGACCTAGGGGAATCCAAGATGGGGTGACTTGTGGGGCTCTGACCAGGTTCTGTTACCCAGAATCCTTTGCAAACCTCAAAATTTGGCTAAAAAAACACATGTTCCTCACATTTCTGTGGCAGAAAGTTCTGGAATCTGAGAGGAGCCACAAATTTACATCCACCCAGCGTTCCCCCAAGTCTCCCGATAAAAATGATATCTCACTTGTGTGGGTAGGCCTAGCGCCCGCGACAGGAAATGCCGCAAAGCGCAACGTGGACACATCCAATTTTTTGAAAGAAAACAGAGGTGTTTTTTGCAAAGTGCCTACCTGTAGATTTTGGCCTCTAGCTCAGCCGGCACCTAGGGAAACCTACCAAACCTGTGCATTTCTGAAAACTAGAGACCTAGGGAAATCCAAGATGGGGTGACTTGAGGGGCTCGGACCAGGTTCTGTTACCCAGAATCCTTTGCAAACCTCAAAAGTTGGCTAAAAAAACACATGTTCCTCACATTTCTGTGGTAGAAACTTCTGGAATCTGAGAGGAGCCACAAATTTCCTTCCACCCAGCGTTCCCCCACGTCTCTCGATAAAAATGATACCTCACTTGTGTGGGTAGGCCTAGCGCCCGCGACAGGAAATGCCCCAAAGCGCAACGTGGACACATACAATTTTTTGAAAGAAAACAGAGGTGTTTTTTGCAAAGTGCCTACCTGTAGATTTTGGCCTCTAGCTCAGCCGGCACCTAGGGAAACCTACCAAACTTATGCATTTCTGAAAACTAGAGACCTAGGGGAATCCAAGATGGGGTGACTTGTGGGGCTCTGACCAGGTTCTGTTACCCAGAATCCTTTGCAAACCTCAAAATTTGGCTAAAAAAACACATGTTCCTCACATTTATGTGGCAGAAAGTTCTGGAATCTGAGAGGAGCCACAAATTTCCTTCCACCCAGCGTTCCCCCAAGTCTCCCGATAAAAATGATACCTCACTTGTGTGGGTAGGCCTAGCGCCCGCGACAGGAAATGCCCCAAAGCGCAACGTGGACACATCCAATTTTTTGAAAGAAAACAGAGGTGTTTTTTGCAAAGTGCCTACCTGTAGATTTTGGCCTCTAGCTCAGCCGGCACATAGGGAAACCAACCAAACCTGTGCATTTCTGAAAACTAGAGACCTAGTGAAATCCAAGATGGGGTGACTTGAGGGGCTCGGACCAGGTTCTGTTACCCAGAATACTTTGCAAACCTCAAAATTTGGCTAGAAAAACACATGTTCCTCACATTTCTGTGGTAGAAACTTCTGGAATCTGAGAGGAGCCACAAATTTCCTTCCACCCAGCGTTCCCCCAAGTCTCTCGATAAAAATGATACCTCACTTGTGTGGGTAGGCCTAGCGCCCGCGACAGGAAACGCCCCAAAACGCAACGTGGACACATCTCATTTTTTTTTAAAGAAAACAGAGGTGTTTTTTGCAAAGTGCCTACCTGTAGATTTTGGCCTCTAGCTCAGCCGGCACATAGTGAAACCAACCAAACCTGTGCATTTCTGAAAACTAGAGACCTAGGGAAATCCAAGATGGGGTGACTTGTGGGGCTCTGACCAGGTTCTGTTACCCAGAATCCTTTGCAAACCTCAAAATTTGGCTAAAAAAACACATGTTCCTCACATTTCTGTGGTAGAAACTTCTGGAATCTGAGAGGAGCCACAAATTTCCATCCACCCAGCGTTCCCCCAAGTCTCTCGATAAAAATGATACCTCACTTGTGTGGGTAGGCCTAGCGCCCGCGACAGGAAATGCCCCAAAGCGCAACGTGGACACATCCAATTTTTTGAAAGAAAACAGAGGTGTTTTTTGCAAAGTGCCTACCTGTAGATTTTGGCCTCTAGCTCAGCCGGCACCTAGGGAAACCTACCAAACCTGTGCATTTCTGAAAACTAGAGACCTAGGGGAATCCAAGATGGGGTGACTTGTGGGGCTCTCACCAGGTTCTGTTACCCAGAATCCTTTGCAAACCTCAAAATTTGGCTAAAAAAACACATGTTCCTCACATTTCTGTGGCAGAAAGTTCTGGAATCTGAGAGGAGCCACAAATTTCCTTCCACCCAGCGTTCCCCCAAGTCTCCCGATAAAAATGATACCTCACTTGTGTGGGTAGGCCTAGCGCCCGCGACAGGAAATGCCCCAAAGCGCAACGTGGACACATCCAATTTTTTGAAAAAAAACAGAGGTGTTTTTTGCAAAGTGCCTACCGGTAGATTTTGGCGTCTAGCTCAGCCGGCACATAGTGAAACCCACCAAACCTGTGCATTTCTGAAAACTAGAGACCTAGGGGAATCCAAGATGGGGTGACTTGTGGGGCTCTGACCAGGTTCTGTTACCCAGAATCCTTTGCAAACCTCAAAATTTGGCTAAAAAAACACATGTTCCTCACATTTCTGTGGCAGAAAGTTCTGGAATCTGAGAGGAGCCACAAATTTCCTTCCACCCAGCGTTCCCCCAAGTCTCCCGATAAAAATGATACCTCACTTGTGTGGGTAGTCCTAGCGCCCGCAACAGGAAACGCCCCAAAACGCAACGTGGACACATCCCATTTTTTTAAAGAAAACAGAGGTGTTTTTTGCAAAGTGCCTACCAGTAGATTTTGGCCTCTAACTCAGCCGGCACCTAGGGAAACCTACCAAACCTGTGCATTTTTGAAAACTAGAGACCTAGGGGAATCCAAGATGGGGTGACTTGTGGGGCTCTGACCAGGTTCTGTTACCCAGAATCCTTTGCAAACCTCAAAATTTGGCTAAAAAAACACATGTTCCTCACATTTCTGTGGCAGAAAGTTCTGGAATCTGAGAGGAGCCACAAATTTACATCCACCCAGCGTTCCCCCAAGTCTCCCGATAAAAATGATATCTCACTTGTGTGGGTAGGCCTAGCGCCCGCGACAGGAAATGCCGCAAAGCGCAACGTGGACACATCCAATTTTTTGAAAGAAAACAGAGGTGTTTTTTGCAAAGTGCCTACCTGTAGATTTTGGCCTCTAGCTCAGCCGGCACCTAGGGAAACCTACCAAACCTGTGCATTTCTGAAAACTAGAGACCTAGGGAAATCCAAGATGGGGTGACTTGAGGGGCTCGGACCAGGTTCTGTTACCCAGAATCCTTTGCAAACCTCAAAAGTTGGCTAAAAAAACACATGTTCCTCACATTTCTGTGGTAGAAACTTCTGGAATCTGAGAGGAGCCACAAATTTCCTTCCACCCAGCGTTCCCCCACGTCTCTCGATAAAAATGATACCTCACTTGTATGGGTAGGCCTAGCGCCCGCGACAGGAAATGCCCCAAAGCGCAACGTGGACACATACAATTTTTTGAAAGAAAACAGAGGTGTTTTTTGCAAAGTGCCTACCTGTAGATTTTGGCCTCTAGCTCAGCCGGCACCTAGGGAAACCTACCAAACTTATGCATTTCTGAAAACTAGAGACCTAGGGGAATCCAAGATGGGGTGACTTGTGGGGCTCTGACCAGGTTCTGTTACCCAGAATCCTTTGCAAACCTCAAAATTTGGCTAAAAAAACACATGTTCCTCACATTTATGTGGCAGAAAGTTCTGGAATCTGAGAGGAGCCACAAATTTCCTTCCACCCAGCGTTCCCACAAGTCTCCCGATAAAAATGATACCTCACTTGTGTGGGTAGGCCTAGCGCCCGCGACAGGAAATGCCCCAAAGCGCAACGTGGACACATCCAATTTTTTGAAAGAAAACAGAGGTGTTTTTTGCAAAGTGCCTACCTTTAGATTTTGGCCTCTAGCTCAGCCGGCACATAGGGAAACCAACCAAACCTGTGCATTTCTGAAAACTAGAGACCTAGGGAAATCCAAGATGGGGTGACTTGAGGGGCTCGGACCAGGTTCTGTTACCCAGAATACTTTGCAAACCTCAAAATTTGGCTAGAAAAACACATGTTCCTCACATTTCTGTGGTAGAAACTTCTGGAATCTGAGAGGAGCCACAAATTTCCTTCCACCCAGCGTTCCCCCAAGTCTCTCGATAAAAATGATACCTCACTTGTGTGGGTAGGCCTAGCGCCCGCGACAGGAAACGCCCCAAAACGCAACGTGGACACATCTCATTTTTTTTAAAGAAAACAGAGGTGTTTTTTGCAAAGTGCCTACCAGTAGATTTTGGCCTCTAGCTCAGCCGGCACATAGTGAAACCAACCAAACCTGTGCATTTCTGAAAACTAGAGACCTAGGGAAATCCAAGATGGGGTGACTTGTGGGGCTCGGACCAGGTTCTGTTACCCAGAATCCTTTGCAAACCTCAAAATTTGGCTAAAAAAACACATGTTCCTCACATTTCTGTGGTAGAAACTTCTGGAATCTGAGAGGAGCCACAAATTTCCTTCCACCCAGCGTTCCCCCAAGTCTCTCGATAAAAATGATACCTCACTTGTGTGGGTAGGCCTAGCGCCCGCGACAGGAAATGCCCCAAAGCGCAACGTGGACACATCCAATTTTTTGAAAGAAAACAGAGGTGTTTTTTGCAAAGTGCCTACCTGTAGATTTTGGCCTCTAGCTCAGCCGGCACCTAGGGAAACCTACCAAACCTGTGCATTTCTGAAAACTAGAGACCTAGGGGAATCCAAGATGGGGTGACTTGTGGGGCTCTGACCAGGTTCTGTTACCCAGAATCCTTTGCAAACCTCAAAATTTGGCTAAAAAAACACATGTTCCTCACATTTCTGTGGCAGAAAGTTCTGGAATCTGAGAGGAGCCACAAATTTCCTTCCACCCAGCGTTCCCCCAAGTCTCCCGATAAAAATGATACCTCACTTGTGTGGGTAGGCCTAGCGCCCGCGACAGGAAATGCCCCAAAGCGCAACGTGGACACATCCAATTTTTTGAAAAAAAACAGAGGTGTTTTTTGCAAAGTGCCTACCGGTAGATTTTGGCGTCTAGCTCAGCCGGCACATAGTGAAACCCACCAAACCTGTGCATTTCTGAAAACTAGAGACCTAGGGGAATCCAAGATGGGGTGACTTGTGGGGCTCTGACCAGGTTCTGTTACCCAGAATCCTTTGCAAACCTCAAAATTTGGCTAAAAAAACACATGTTCCTCACATTTCTGTGGCAGAAAGTTCTGGAATCTGAGAGGAGCCACAAATTTCCTTCCACCCAGCGTTCCCCCAAGTCTCCCAATAAAAATGATACCTCACTTGTGTGGGTAGTCCTAGCGCCCGCAACAGGAAACGCCCCAAAACGCAACGTGGACACATCCCATTTTTTTAAAGAAAACAGAGGTGTTTTTTGCAAAGTGCCTACCAGTAGATTTTGGCCTCTAACTCAGCCGGCACCTAGGGAAACCTACCAAACCTGTGCATTTTTGAAAACTAGAGACCTAGGGGAATCCAAGATGGGGTGACTTGTGGGGCTCTGACCAGGTTCTGTTACCCAGAATCCTTTGCAAACCTCAAAATTTGGCTAAAAAAACACATGTTCCTCACATTTCTGTGGCAGAAAGTTCTGGAATCTGAGAGGAGCCACAAATTTACATCCACCCAGCGTTCCCCCAAGTCTTCCGATAAAAATGATATCTCACTTGTGTGGGTAGGCCTAGCGCCCGCGACAGGAAATGCCGCAAAGCGCAACGTGGACACATCCAATTTTTTGAAAGAAAACAGAGGTGTTTTTTGCAAAGTGCCTACCTGTAGATTTTGGCCTCTAGCTCAGCCGGCACCTAGGGAAACCTACCAAACCTGTGCATTTCTGAAAAGTAGAGACCTAGGGAAATCCAAGATGGGGTGACTTGAGGGGCTCGGACCAGGTTCTGTTACCCAGAATCCTTTGCAAACCTCAAAAGTTGGCTAAAAAAACACATGTTCCTCACATTTCTGTGGTAGAAACTTCTGGAATCTGAGAGGAGCCACAAATTTCCTTCCACCCAGCGTTCCCCCACGTCTCTCGATAAAAATGATACCTCACTTGTGTGGGTAGGCCTAGCGCCCGCGACAGGAAATGCCCCAAAGCGCAACGTGGACACATACAATTTTTTGAAAGAAAAAAGAGGTGTTTTTTGCAAAGTGCCTACCTGTAGATTTTGGCCTCTAGCTCAGCCGGCACCTAGGGAAACCTACCAAACTTATGCATTTCTGAAAACTAGAGACCTAGGGGAATCCAAGATGGGGTGACTTGTGGGGCTCTGACCAGGTTCTGTTACCCAGAATCCTTTGCAAATCTCAAAATTTGGCTAAAAAAACACATGTTCCTCACATTTATGTGGCAGAAAGTTCTGGAATCTGAGAGGAGCCACAAATTTCCTTCCACCCAGCGTTCCCCCAAGTCTCCCGATAAAAATGATACCTCACTTGTGTGGGTAGGACTAGCGCCCGCGACAGGAAATGCCCCAAAGCGCAACGTGGACACATCCAATTTTTTGAAAGAAAACAGAGGTGTTTTTTGCAAAGTGCCTACCTGTAGATTTTGGCCTCTAGCTCAGCCGGCACATAGGGAAACCAACCAAACCTGTGCATTTCTGAAAACTAGAGACCTAGGGAAATCCAAGATGGGGTGACTTGTGGGGCTCGGACAGGGTTCTGTTACCCAGAATCCATTGCAAACCTCAAAATTTGGCTAAAAAAACACATGTTCCTAACATTTCTGTGGTAGAAACTTCTGGAATCTGAGAGGAGTCACAAATTTCCTTCCACCCAGCGTTCCCCCAAGTCTCTCGATACAAAAGATACCTCACTTGTGTGGGTAGGCCTAGCGCCCGCGACAGGAAACGCCCCAAAACGCAACGTGGACACATCTAATTTTTTTTAAAGAAAACAGAGGTGTTTTTTGCAAAGTGCCTACCTGTAGATTTTGGCCTCTAGCTCAGCCGGCACCTAGGGAAACCTACCAAACCTGTGCATTTCTGAAAACTAGAGACCTAGGGGGATCCAAGATGGGGTGACTTGTGGGGCTCTGACCAGGTTCTGTTACCCAGAATCCTTTGCAAACCTCAAAATTTGGCTAAAAAAACACATGTTCCTCACATTTCTGTGGCAGAAAGTTCTGGAATCTGAGAGGAGCCACAAATTTCCTTCCACCCAGCGTTCCCCCAAGTCTCCCGATAAAAATGATACCTCACTTGTGTGGGTAGGCCTAGCGCCCGTGACAGGAAATGCCCCAAAGCGCAACGTGGACACATCCAATTTTTTGAAAGAAAACAGAGGTGTTTTTTGCAAAGTGCCTACCTGTAGATTTTGGCCTCTAGCTCAGCCGGCACATAGGGAAACCAACCAAACCTGTGCATTTCTGAAAACTAGAGACCTAGGGCAATCCAAGATGGGGTGACTTGAGGGGCTCGGACCAGGTTCTGTTACCCAGAATACTTTGCAAACCTCAAAATTTGGCTAGAAAAACACATGTTCCTCACATTTCTGTGGTAGAAACTTCTGGAATCTGAGAGGAGCCACAAATTTCCTTCCACCCAGCGTTCCCCCAAGTCTCTCGATAAAAATGATACCTCACTTGTGTGGGTAGGCCTAGCGCCCGCGACAGGAAACGCCCCAAAACGCAACGTGGACACATCTCATTTTTTTTAAAGAAAACAGAGGTGTTTTTTGCAAAGTGCCTACCAGTAGATTTTGGCCTCTAGCTCAGCCGGCACATAGTGAAACCAACCAAACCTGTGCATTTCTGAAAACTAGAGACCTAGGGAAATCCAAGATGGGGTGACTTGTGGGGCTCGGACCAGGTTCTGTTACCCAGAATCCTTTGCAAACCTCAAAATTTGGCTAAAAAAACACATGTTCCTCACATTTCTGTGGTAGAAACTTCTGGAATCTGAGAGGAGCCACAAATTTCCTTTCACCCAGCGTTCCCCCAAGTCTCTCGATAAAAATGATACCTCACTTGTGTGGGTAGGCCTAGCGCCCGCGACAGGAAATGCCCCAAAGCGCAACGTGGACACATCCAATTTTTTGAAAGAAAACAGAGGTGTTTTTTGCAAAGTGCCTACCTGTAGATTTTGGCCTCTAGCTCAGCCGGCACCTAGGGAAACCTACCAAACCTGTGCATTTCTGAAAACTAGAGACCTAGGGGAATCCAAGATGGGGTGACTTGTGGGGCTCTGACCAGGTTCTGTTACCCAGAATCCTTTGCAAACCTCAAAATTTGGCTAAAAAAACACATGTTCCTCACATTTCTGTGGCAGAAAGTTCTGGAATCTGAGAGGAGCCACAAATTTCCTTCCACCCAGCGTTCCCCCAAGTCTCCCGATAAAAATGATACCTCACTTGTGTGGGTAGGCCTAGCGCCCGCGACAGGAAATGCCCCAAAGCGCAACGTGGAAACATCCAATTTTTTGAAAAAAAACAGAGGTGTTTTTTGCAAAGTGCCTACCGGTAGATTTTGGCGTCTAGCTCAGCCGGCACATAGTGAAACCCACCAAACCTGTGCATTTCTGAAAACTAGAGACCTAGGGGAATCCAAGATGGGGTGACTTGTGGGGCTCTGACCAGGTTCTGTTACCCAGAATCCTTTGCAAACCTCAAAATTTGGCTAAAAAAACACATGTTCCTCACATTTCTGTGGCAGAAAGTTCTGGAATCTGAGAGGAGCCACAAATTTCCTTCCACCCAGCATTCCCCCAAGTCTCCCGATAAAAATGATACCTCACTTGTGTGGGTTGTCCTAGCGCCCGCAACAGGAAACGCCCCAAAACGCAACGTGGACACATCCCATTTTTTTAAAGAAAACAGAGGTGTTTTTTGCAAAGTGCGTACCAGTAGATTTTGGCCTCTAACTCAGCCGGCACCTAGGGAAACCTACCAAACCTGTGCATTTTTGAAAACTAGAGACCTAGGGGAATCCAAGATGGGGTGACTTGTGGGGCTCTGACCAGGTTCTGTTACCCAGAATCCTTTGCAAACCTCAAAATTGGGCTAAAAAAACACATGTTCCTCACATTTCTGTGGCAGAAAGTTCTGGAATCTGAGAGGAGCCACAAATTTACATCCACCCAGCGTTCCCCCAAGTCTCTCGATAAAAATGATACCTCACTTGTGTGGGTAGGCCTAGCGCCCGCGACAGGAAATGCCCCAAAGCGCAACGTGGACACATACAATTTTTTGAAAGAAAACAGAGGTGTTTTTTGCAAAGTGCCTACCTGTAGATTTTGGCCTCTAGCTCAGCCGGCACCTAGGGAAACCTACCAAACTTATGCATTTCTGAAAACTAGAGACCTAGGGGAATCCAAGATGGGGTGACTTGTGGGGCTCTGACCAGGTTCTGTTACCCAGAATCCTTTGCAAACCTCAAAATTTGGCTAAAAAAACACATGTTCCTCACATTTATGTGGCAGAAAGTTCTGGAATCTGAGAGGAGCCACAAATTTCCTTCCACCCAGCGTTCCCCCAAGTCTCCCGATAAAAATGATACCTCACTTGTGTGGGTAGGCCTAGCGCCCGCGACAGGAAATGCCCCAAAGCGCAACGTGGACACATCCAATTTTTTGAAAGAAAACAGAGGTGTTTTTTGCAAAGTGCCTACCTGTAGATTTTGGCCTCTAGCTCAGCCGGCACATAGGGAAACCAACCAAACCTGTGCATTTCTGAAAACTAGAGACCTAGGGAAATCCAAGATGGGGTGACTTGTGGGGCTCGGACAGGGTTCTGTTACCCAGAATCCATTGCAAACCTCAAAATTTGGCTAAAAAAACACATGTTCCTCACATTTCTGTGGTAGAAACTTCTGGAATCTGAGAGGAGCCACAAATTTCCTTCCACCCAGCGTTCCCCCAAGTCTCTCGATACAAAAGATACCTCACTTGTGTGGGTAGGCCTAGCGCCCGCGACAGGAAACGCCCCAAAACGCAACGTGGACACATCTCATTTTTTTTAAAGAAAACAGAGGTGTTTTTTGCAAAGTGCCTACCTGTAGATTTTGGCCTCTAGCTCAGCCGGCACCTAGGGAAACCTACCAAACCTGTGCATTTCTGAAAACTAGAGACCTAGGGGGATCCAAGATGGGGTGACTTGTGGGGCTCTGACCAGGTTCTGTTACCCAGAATCCTTTGCAAACCTCAAAATTTGGCTAAAAAAACACATGTTCCTCACATTTCTGTGGCAGAAAGTTCTGGAATCTGAGAGGAGCCACAAATTTTCTTCCACCCAGCGTTCCCCCAAGTCTCCCGATAAAAATGATACCTCACTTGTGTGGGTAGGCCTAGCGCCCGTGACAGGAAATGCCCCAAAGCGCAACGTGGACACATCCAATTTTTTGAAAGAAAACAGAGGTGTTTTTTGCAAAGTGCCTACCTGTAGATTTTGGCCTCTAGCTCAGCCGGCACATAGGGAAACCAACCAAACCTGTGCATTTCTGAAAACTAGAGACCTAGGGAAATCCAAGATGGGGTGACTTGAGGGGCTCGGACCAGGTTCTGTTACCCAGAATACTTTGCAAACCTCAAAATTTGGCTAGAAAAACACATGTTCCTCACATTTCTGTGGTAGAAACTTCTGGAATCTGAGAGGAGCCACAAATTTCCTTCCACCCAGCGTTCCCCCAAGTCTCTCGATAAAAATGATACCTCACTTGTGTGGGTAGGCCTAGCGCCCGCGACAGGAAACGCCCCAAAACGCAACGTGGACACATCTCTTTTTTTTTAAAGAAAACAGAGGTGTTTTTTGCAAAGTGCCTACCTGTAGATTTTGGCCTCTAGCTCAGCCGGCACATAGTGAGACCAACCAAACCTGTGCATTTCTGAAAACTAGAGACCTAGGGAAATCCAAGATGGGTTGACTTGTGGGGCTCGGACCAGGTTCTGTTACCCAGAATCCTTTGCAAACCTCAAAATTTGGCTAAAAAAACACATGTTCCTCACATTTCTGTGGTAGAAACTTCTGGAATCTGAGAGGAGCCACAAATTTCCTTCCACCCAGCGTTCCCCCAAGTCTCTCGATAAAAATGATACCTCACTTGTGTGGGTAGGCCTAGCGCCCGCGACAGGAAATGCCCCAAAGCGCAACGTGGACACATCCAATTTTTTGAAAGAAAACAGAGGTGTTTTTTGCAAAGTGCCTACCTGTAGATTTTGGCCTCTGGCTCAGCCGGCACCTAGGGAAACCTACCAAACCTGTGCATTTCTGAAAACTAGAGACCTAGGGGAATCCAAGATGGGGTGACTTGTGGGGCTCTGACCAGGTTCTGTTACCCAGAATCCTTTGCAAACCTCAAAATTTGGCTAAAAAAACACATGTTCCTCACATTTCTGTGGCAGAAAGTTCTGAAATCTGAGAGGAGCCACAAATTTCCTTCCACCCAGTGTTCCCCCAAGTCTCCCGATAAAAATGATACCTCACTTGTGTGGGTAGGCCTAGCGCCCGCGACAGGAAATGCCCCAAAGCGCAACGTGGACACATCCAATTTTTTGAAAAAAAACAGAGGTGTTTTTTGCAAAGTGCCTACCAGTAGATTTTGGCCTCTAACTCAGCCGGCACCTAGGGAAACCTACCAAACCTGTGCATTTTTGAAAACTAGAGACCTAGGGGAATCCAAGATGGGGTGACTTGTGGGGCTCTGACCAGGTTCTGTTACCTAGAATCCTTTGCAAACCTCAAAATTTGGCTAAAAAAACACATGTTCCTCACATTTCTGTGGCAGAAAGTTCTGGAATCTGAGAGGAGCCACAAATTTACATCCACCCAGCGTTCCCCCAAGTCTCTCGATAAAAATGATACCTCACTTGTGTGGGTAGGCCTAGCGCCCGCGACAGGAAATGCCCCAAAGCGCAACGTGGACACATACAATTTTTTGAAAGAAAACAGAGGTGTTTTTTGCAAAGTGCCTACCTGTAGATTTTGGCCTCTAGCTCAGCCGGCACCTAGGGAAACCTACCAAACGTATGCATTTCTGAAAACTAGAGACCTAGGGGAATCCAAGATGGGGTGACTTGTGGGGCTCTGACCAGGTTCTGTTACCCAGAATCCTTTGCAAACCTCAAAATTTGGCTAAAAAAACACATGTTCCTCACATTTATGTGGCAGAAAGTTCTGGAATCTGAGAGGAGCCACAAATTTCCTTCCACCCAGCGTTCCCCCAAGTCTCCCGATAAAAATGATACCCTACTTGTGTGGGTAGGCCTAGCGCCCGCGACAGGAAATGCCCCAAAGCGCAACGTGGACACATCCAATTTTTTGAAAGAAAACAGAGGTGTTTTTTGCAAAGTGCCTACCTGTAGATTTTGGCCTCTAGCTCAACCGGCACATAGGGAAACCAACCAAACCTGTGCATTTCTGAAAACTAGAGACCTAGGGAAATCCAAGATGGGGTGACTTGTGGGGCTCGGACAGGGTTCTGTTACCCAGAATCCATTGCAAACCTCAAAATTTGGCTAAAAAAACACATGTTCCTCACATTTCTGTGGTAGAAACTTCTGGAATCTGAGAGGAGCCACAAATTTCCTTCCACCCAGCGTTCCCCCAAGTCTCTCGATACAAAAGATACCTCACTTGTGTGGGTAGGCCTAGCGCCCGCGACAGGAAACGCCCCAAAACGCAACGTGGACACATCTAATTTTTTTTAAAGAAAACAGAGGTGTTTTTTGCAAAGTGCCTACCTGTAGATTTTGGCCTCTAGCTCAGCCGTCACCTGGGAAACCCACCAAACCTGTGCATTTCTGAAAACTAGAGACCTAGGGGAATCCAAGATGGGGTGACTTGTGGGGCTCTGACCAGGTTCTGTTACCCAAAATCCTTTGCAAACCTCAAAATTTGGCTAAAAAAACACATGTTCCTCACATTTCTGTGGCAGAAAGTTCTGGAATCTGAGAGGAGCCACAAATTTCCTTCCACCCAGCGTTCCCCCAAGTCTCCCGATAAAAATGATACCTCACTTGTGTGGGTAGGCCTAGCGCCCGTGACAGGAAATGCCCCAAAGCGCAACGTGGACACATCCAATTTTTTGAAAGAAAACAGAGGTGTTTTTTGCAAAGTGCCTACCTGTAGATTTTGGCCTCTAGCTCAGCCGGCACATAGGGAAACCAACCAAACCTGTGCATTTCTGAAAACTAGAGACCTAGGGAAATCCAAGATGGGTTGACTTGAGGGGCTCGGACCAGGTTCTGTTATCCAGAATACTTTGCAAACCTCAAAATTTGGCTAGAAAAACACATGTTCCTCACATTTCTGTGGTAGAAACTTCTGGAATCTGAGAGGAGCCACAAATTTCCTTCCACCCAGCGTTCCCCCAAGTCTCTCGATAAAAATGATACCTCACTTGTGTGGGTAGGCCTAGCGCCCGCGACAGGAAACGCCCCAAAACGCAACGTGGACACATCTCTTTTTTTTTAAAGAAAACAGAGGTGTTTTTTGCAAAGTGCCTACCTGTAGATTTTGGCCTCTAGCTCAGCCGGCACATAGTGAAACCAACCAAACCTGTGCATTTCTGAAAACTAGAGACCTAGGGAAATCCAAGATGGGGTGACTTTTGGGGCTCGGACCAGGTTCTGTTACCCAGAATCCTTTGCAAACCTCAAAATTTGGATAAAAAAACACATGTTCCTCACATTTCTGTGGTAGAAACTTCTGGAATCTGAGAGGAGCCACAAATTTCCTTTCACCCAGCGTTCCCCCAAGTCTCTCGATAAAAATGATACCTCACTTGTGTGGGTAGGCCTAGCGCCCGCGACAGGAAATGCCCCAAAGCGCAACGTGGACACATCCAATTTTTTGAAAGAAAACAGAGGTGTTTTTTGCAAAGTGCCTACCTGTAGATTTTGGCCTCTAGCTCAGCCGGCACCTAGGGAAACCTACCAAACCTGTGCATTTCTGAAAACTAGAGACCTAGGGGAATCCAAGATGGGGTGACTTGTGGGGCTCTGACCAGGTTCTGTTACCCAGAATCCTTTGCAAACCTCAAAATTTGGCTAAAAAAACACATGTTCCTCACATTTCTGTGGCAGAAAGTTCTGGAATCTGAGAGGAGCCACAAATTTACATCCACCCAGCGTTCCCCCAAGTCTCTCGATAAAAATGATACCTCACTTGTGTGGGTAGGCCTAGCGCCCGCGACAGGAAATGCCCCAAAGTGCAACGTGGACACATACAATTTTTTGAAAGAAAACAGAGGTGTTTTTTGCAAAGTGCCTACCTGTAGATTTTGGCCTCTAGCTCAGCCGGCACCTAGGGAAACCTACCAAACTTATGCATTTCTGAAAACTAGAGACCTAGGGGAATCCAAGATGGGGTGACTTGTGGGGCTCTGACCAGGTTCTGTTACCCAGAATCCTATGCAAACCTCAAAATTTGGCTAAAAAAACACATGTTCCTCACATTTATGTGGCAGAAAGTTCTGGAATCTGAGAGGAGCCACAAATTTCCTTCCACCCACCGTTCCCCCAAGTCTCCCGATAAAAATGATACCTCACTTGTGTGGGTAGGCCTAGCGCCCGCGACAGGAAATGCCCCAAAGCGCAACGTGGACACATCCAATTTTTTGAAAGAAAACAGAGGTGTTTTTTGCAAAGTGCCTACCTGTAGATTTTGGCCTCTAGCTCAACCGGCACATAGGGAAACCAACCAAACCTGTGCATTTCTGAAAACTAGAGACCTAGGGAAATCCAAGATGGGGTGACTTGTGGGGCTCGGACAGGGTTCTGTTACCCAGAATCCATTGCAAACCTCAAAATTTGGCTAAAAAAAGACATGTTCCTCAAATTTCTGTGGTAGAAACTTCTGGAATCTGAGAGGAGCCACAAATTTCCTTCCACCCAGCGTTCCCCCAAGTCTCTCGATAAAAAAGATACCTCACTTGTGTGGGTAGGCCTAGCGCCCGCGACAGGAAACGCCCCAAAACGCAACGTGGACACATCTCATTTTTTTTTAAAGAAAACAGAGGTGTTTTTTGCAAAGTGCCTACCTGTAGATTTGGCCTCTAGCTCAGCCGTCACCTGGGAAACCTACCAAACCTGTGCATTTCTGAAAACTAGAGACCTAGGGGAATCCAAGATGGGGTGACTTGTGGGGCTCTGACCAGGTTCTGTTACCCAGAATCCTTTGCAAACCTCAAAATTTGGCTAAAAAAACACATGTTCCTCACATTTCTGTGGCAGAAAGTTCTGGAATCTGAGAGGAGCCACAAATTTCCTTCCACCCAGCGTTCCCCCAAGTCTCCCGATAAAAATGATACCTCACTTGTGTGGGTAGGCCTAGCGCCCGTGACAGGAAATGCCCCAAAGCGCAACGTGGACACATCCAATTTTTTGAAAGAAAACAGAGGTGTTTTTTGCAAAGTGCCTACCTGTAGATTTTGGCCTCTAGCTCAGCCGGCACATAGGGAACCCAACCAAACCTGTGCATTTCTGAAAACTAGAGACCTAGGGAAATCCAAGATGGGTTGACTTGAGGGGCTCGGACCAGGTTCTGTTATCCAGAATACTTTGCAAACCTCAAAATTTGGCTAGAAAAACACATGTTCCTCACATTTCTGTGGTAGAAACTTCTGGAATCTGAGAGGAGCCACAAATTTCCTTCCACCCAGCGTTCCCCCAAGTCTCTCGATAAAAATGATACCTCACTTGTGTGGGTAGGCCTAGCGCCCGCGACAGGAAACGCCCCAAAACGCAACGTGGACACATCTCTTTTTTTTTAAAGAAAACAGAGGTGTTTTTTGCAAAGTGCCTACCTGTAGATTTTGGCCTCTAGCTCAGCCGGCACATAGTGAAACCAACCAAACCTGTGCATTTCTGAAAACTAGAGACCTAGGGAAATCCAAGATGGGGTGACTTGTGGGGCTCGGACCAGGTTCTGTTACCCAGAATCCTTTGCAAACCTCAAAATTTGGATAAAAAAACACATGTTCCTCACATTTCTGTGGTAGAAACTTCTGGAATCTGAGAGGAGCCACAAATTTCCTTTCACCCAGCGTTCCCCCAAGTCTCTCGATAAAAATGATACCTCACTTGTGTGGGTAGGCCTAGCGCCCGCGACAGGAAATGCCCCAAAGCGCAACGTGGACACATCCAATTTTTTGAAAGAAAACAGAGGTGTTTTTTGCAAAGTGCCTACCTGTAGATTTTGGCCTCTAGCTCAGCCGGCACCTAGGGAAACCTACCAAACCTGTGCATTTCTGAAAACTAGAGACCTAGGGGAATCCAAGATGGGGTGACTTGTGGGGCTCTGACCAGGTTCTGTTACCCAGAATCCTTTGCAAACCTCAAAATTTGGCTAAAAAAAAACATGTTCCTCACATTTCTGTGGCAGAAAGTTCTGGAATCTGAGAGGAGCCACAAATTTCCTTCCTCCCAGCGTTCCCCCAAGTCTCCCGATAAAAATGATACCTCACTTGTGTGGGTAGGCCTAGCGCCCGCGACAGGAAATGCCCCAAAGCGCAACGTGGACACATCCAATTTTTTGAAAAAAAACAGAGGTGTTTTTTGCAAAGTGCCTACCGGTAGATTTTGGCGTCTAGCTCAGCCGGCACATAGTGAAACCCACCAAACCTGTGCATTTCTGAAAACTAGAGACCTAGGGGAATCCAAGATGGGGTGACTTGTGGGGCTCTGACCAGGTTCTGTTACCCAGAATCCTTTGCAAACCTCAAAATTTGGCTAAAAAAACACATGTTCCTCACATTTCTGTGGCAGAAAGTTCTGGAATCTGAGAGGAGCCACAAATTTCCTTCCACCCAGCGTTCCCCCAAGTCTCCCGATAAAAATGATACCTCACTTGTGTGCGTAGGCCTAGCGCCCGCGACAGGAAATGCCCCAAAGCGCAACGTGGACACATCCAATTTTTTGAAAAAAAACAGAGGTGTTTTTTGCAAAGTGCCTACCGGTAGATTTTGGCGTCTAGCTCAGCCGGCACATAGTGAAACCCACCAAACCTGTGCATTTCTGAAAACTAGAGACCTAGGGAAATCCAAGATGGGGTGACTTGTGGGGCTCGGACCAGGTTCTGTTACCCAGAATCCTTTGCAAACCTCAAAATGTGGCTAAAAAAACACATGTTCCTCACATTTCTGTGGTAGAAACTTCTGGAATCTGAGAGGAGCCACAAATTTCCTTCCACCCAGCGTTCCCCCAAGTCTCTCGATAAAAATGATACCTCACTTGTGTGGGTAGGCCTAGCGCCCGCGACAGGAAACGTCCCAAAACGCAACGTGGACACATCTCATTTTTTTTAAAGAAAACAGAGGTGTTTTTTGCAAAGTGCCTACCTGTAGATTTTGGCCTCTAGCTCAGCCGGCACCTAGGGAAACCTACCAAACCTGTGCATTTCTGAAAACTAGAGACCTAGGGAAATCCAAGATGGGGTGACTTGTGAGGCTCGGACCAGGCTCTGTTACCCAGAATCCTTTGCAAACCTCAAAATTTGGCTAAAAAAACACATGTTCCTCACATTTCTGTGGTAGAAACTTCTGGAATCTGAGAGGAGCCACAAATTTCCTTCCACCCAGCGTTCCCCCAAGTCTCTCGATAAAAATGATACCTCACTTGTGTGGGTAGGCCTAGCGCCCGTGACAGGAAACGCCCCAAAACGCAACGTGGACACATCTCATTTTTTTTAAAGAAAACAGAGCTGTTTTTTGGAAAGTGCCTACCTGTAGATTTTGGCGTCTAGCTCAGCCGGCACATAGTGAAACCCACCAAACCTGTGCATTTTTTAAAACTAGAGACATACGGGAATCCAAGATGGGGTGACTTGTGGGGCTCTGACCAGGTTCTGTTACCCAGAATCCTTTGCAAACCTCAAACTTTGGCTAAAAAAACACATGTTCCTCACATTTCTGTGGCAGAAAGTTCTGGAATCTGAGAGGAGCCACAAATTTCCTTCCACCCAGCGTTCCCCCAAGTCTCCCGATAAAAATGATACCTCACTTGTGTGGGTAGTCCTAGCGCCCACAACAGGAAACGCCCCAAAACGCAACGTGGACACATCCCATTTTTTTAAAGAAAACAGAGGTGTTTTTTGCAAAGTGCCTACCAGTAGATTTTGGCCTCTAGCTCAGCCTGCACCTAGGGAAACCTACCAAACCTGTGCATTTTTGAAAACTAGAGACCTAGGGGAATCCAAGATGGGGTGACTTGTGGGGCTCTGACCAGGTTCTGTTACCCAGAATCCTTTGCAAACCTCACAATTTGGCTAAAAAAACACATGTTCCTCACATTTCTGTGGCAGAAAGTTCTGGAATCTGAGAGGAGCCACAAATTTCCTTCCACCCAGCGTTCCCCCAAGTCTCTCGATAAAAATGATACCTCACTTGTGTGGGTAGGCCTAGCGCCCGCGACAGGAAACGCCCCAAAACGCAATGTGGACACATCTCATTTTTTTTAAAGAAAACAGAGGTGTTTTTTGCAAAGTGCCTACCTATAGATTTTGGCGTCTAGCTCAGCCGGCACATAGTGAAACCCACCAAACCTGTGCATTTTTGAAAACTAGAGACATACGGGAATCCAAGATGGGGTGACTTGTGGGGCTCTGACCAGGTTCTGTTACCCAGAATCCTTTGCAAACCTCAAACTTTGGCTAAAAAAACACATGTTCCTCACATTTCTGTGGCAGAAAGTTCTGGAATCTGAGAGGAGCCACAAATTTCCTTCCACCCAGCGTTCCCCCAAGTCTCCCGATAAAAATGATACCTCACTTGTGTGGGTAGTCCTAGCGCCCACAACAGGAAACGCCCCAAAACGCAACGTGGACACATCCCATTTTTTTAAAGAAAACAGAGGTGTTTTTTGCAAAGTGCCTACCAGTAGATTTTGGCCTCTAGCTCAGCCGGCACCTAGGGAAACCTACCAAACCTGTGCATTTTTGAAAACTAGAGACCTAGGGCAATCTAAGATGGGGTGACTTGTGGGGCTCTGACCAGGTTCTGTTACCCAGAATCCTTTGCAAACCTCAAAATTTGGCTAAAAAAACACATGTTCCTCACATTTCTGTGGCAGAAAGTTCTGGAACCCGAGAGGAGCCACAAATTTCCTTTCACCCAGCGTTCCCCCAAGTCTCCCGATAAAAATGATACCTCACTTGTGTGGGTAGGCCTAGCGCCCGCGACAGGAAACGCCCCAAAACCCAACGTGGACACATCTCATTTGTTTTAAAGAAAACAGAGGTGTTTTTTGCTAAGTGCCTACCTGTAGATTTTGGCCTCTAGCTCAGCCGGCACCTAGGGAAACCTACCAAACCTGTGCATTTTTGAAAACTAGAGACATACGGGAATCCAAGATGGGGTGTCTTGTGGGGCTCTGACCAGGTTCTGTTACCCAGAATCCTTTGCAAACCTCAAAATTTGGCTAAAAAAACACATGTTCCTCACATTTCTGTGGCAGAAAGTTCTGGAACCCGAGAGGAGCCACAAATTTCCTTTCACCCAGCGTTCCCCCAAGTCTCCCGATAAAAATGATACCTCACTTGTGTGGGTAGGCCTAGCGCCCGCGACAGGAAACGCCCCAAAACCCAACGTGGACACATCTCATTTGTTTTAAAGAAAACAGAGGTGTTTTTTGCAAAGTGCCTACCTGTAGATTTTGGCCTCTAGCTCAGCCGGCACCTAGGGAAACCAACCAAACCTGTGCATTTCTCAAAACTAGAGACCTATGGGAATCCAAGATGGGGTGACTTGTGAGGCTCGGACCAGGCTCTGTTACCCAGAATCCTTTGCAAACCTCAAAATTTGGCTAAAAAAACACATGTTCCTCACATTTCTGTGGTAGAAACTTCTGGAATCTGAGAGGAGCCACAAATTTCCTTCCACCCAGCGTTCCGCCAAGTCTCTCGATAAAAATGATACCTCACTTGTGTGGGTAGGCCTAGCGCCCGCGACAGGAAACGCCCCAAAACGCAACGTGGACACATCTCATTTTTTTTAAGGAAAACAGAGGTGTTTTTTGCAAAGTGCCTACCAGTAGATTTTGGCCTCTAGCTCAGCCGGCACATAGTGAAACCAACCAAACCTGTGCATTTCTGAAAACTAGAGACCTAGGGAAATCCAAGATGGGGTGACTTGTGGGGCTCGGACCAGGTTCTGTTACCCAGAATCCTTTGCAAACCTCAAAATTTGGCTAAAAAAACACATGTTCCTCACATTTCTGTGGTAGAAACTTCTGGAATCTGAGAGGAGCCACAAATTTCCTTCCACCCAGCGTTCCCCCAAGTCTCTCGATAAAAATGATACCTCACTTGTGTGGGTAGGCCTAGCGCCGGCGACAGGAAACGCCCCAAAACGCAACGTGGACACATCTCATTTGTTTTAAAGAAAACAGAGGTGTTTTTTGCAAAGTGCCTACCTGTAGATTTTGGCCTCTAGCTCAGCCGGCACCTAGTGAAACCTACCAAACCTGTGCATTTTTGAAAACTAGAGACCTAGGGCAATCTAAGATGGGGTGACTTGTGGGGCTCTGACCAGGTTCTGTTACCCAGAATCCTTTGCAAACCTCAAAATTTGGCTAAAAAAACACATGTTCCTCACATTTCTGTGGCAGAAAGTTCTGGAACCCGAGAGGAGCCACAAATTTCCTTTCACCCAGCGTTCCCCCAAGTCTCCCGATAAAAATGATACCTCACTTGTGTGGGTAGGCCTAGCGCCCGCGACAGGAAACGCCCCAAAACCCAACGTGGACACATCTCATTTGTTTTAAAGAAAACAGAGGTGTTTTTTGCAAAGTGCCTACCTGTAGATTTTGGCCTCTAGCTCAGCCGGCACCTAGGGAAACCTACCAAACCTGTGCATTTTTGAAAACTAGAGACATACGGGAATCCAAGATGGGGTGTCTTGTGGGGCTCTGACCAGGTTCTGTTACCCAGAATCCTTTGCAAACCTCAAAATTTGGCTAAAAAAACACATGTTCCTCACATTTCTGTGGCAGAAAGTTCTGGAACCCGAGAGGAGCCACAAATTTCCTTTCACCCAGCGTTCCCCCAAGTCTCCCGATAAAAATGATACCTCACTTGTGTGGGTAGGCCTAGCGCCCGCGACAGGAAACGCCCCAAAACCCAACGTGGACACATCTCATTTGTTTTAAAGAAAACAGAGGTGTTTTTTGCAAAGTGCCTACCTGTAGATTTTGGCCTCTAGCTCAGCCGGCACCTAGGGAAACCAACCAAACCTGTGCATTTCTCAAAACTAGAGACCTATGGGAATCCAAGATGGGGTGACTTGTGAGGCTCGGACCAGGCTCTGTTACCCAGAATCCTTTGCAAACCTCAAAATTTGGCTAAAAAAACACATGTTCCTCACATTTCTGTGGTAGAAACTTCTGGAATCTGAGAGGAGCCACAAATTTCCTTCCACCCAGCGTTCCGCCAAGTCTCTCGATAAAAATGATACCTCACTTGTGTGGGTAGGCCTAGCGCCCGCGACAGGAAACGCCCCAAAACGCAACGTGGACACATCTCATTTTTTTTAAGGAAAACAGAGGTGTTTTTTGCAAAGTGCCTACCAGTAGATTTTGGCCTCTAGCTCAGCCGGCACATAGTGAAACCAACCAAACCTGTGCATTTCTGAAAACTAGAGACCTAGGGAAATCCAAGATGGGGTGACTTGTGGGGCTCGGACCAGGTTCTGTTACCCAGAATCCTTTGCAAACCTCAAAATTTGGCTAAAAAAACACATGTTCCTCACATTTCTGTGGTAGAAACTTCTGGAATCTGAGAGGAGCCACAAATTTCCTTCCACCCAGCGTTCCCCCAAGTCTCTCGATAAAAATGATACCTCACTTGTGTGGGTAGGCCTAGCGCCGGCGACAGGAAACGCCCCAAAACGCAACGTGGACACATCTCATTTGTTTTAAAGAAAACAGAGGTGTTTTTTGCAAAGTGCCTACCTGTAGATTTTGGCCTCTAGCTCAGCCGGCACCTAGTGAAACCTACCAAACCTGTGCATTTTTTAAAACTAGAGACCTACGGGAATCCAAGATGGGGTGACTTGTGGGGCTCTGACCAGGTTCTGTTACCCAGAATCCTTTGCAAACCTCAAACTTTGGCTAAAAAAACACATGTTCCTCACATTTCTGTGGCAGAAAGTTCTGGAATCTGAGAGGAGCCACAAATTTCCTTCCACCCAGCGTTCCCCCAAGTCTCCCGATAAAAATGATACCTCACTTGTGTGGGTAGGCCTAGCGCCCGCGACAGGAAATGCCGCAAAGCGCAACGTGGACACATCCAATTTTTTGAAAGAAAACAGAGGTGTTTTTTGCAAAGTGCCTACCTGTAGATTTTGGCCTCTAGCTCAGCCGACACCTAGGGAAACCTACCAAACCTGTGCATTTCTGAAAAGTAGAGACCTAGGGAAATCCAAGATGGGGTGACTTGTGGGGCTCGGACCAGGTTCTGTTACCCAGAATCCTTTGCAAACCTCAAAATTTGGCTAAAAAAACACATGTTCCTCACATTTCTGTGGTAGAAACTTCTGGAATCTGAGAGGAGCCACGAATTTCCTTCCACCCAGCGTTCCCCCAAGTCTCTCGATAAAAATGATACCTCACTTGTGTGGGTAGGCCTAGCGCCCGCGACAGGAAATGCCCCAAAGCGCAACGTGGACACATCCAATTTTTTAAAAGAAAACAGAGGTTTTTTTTGCAAAGTGCCTACCTGTAGATTTTGGCCTCTAGCTCAGCCGGCACCTAGGGAAACCTACCAAACCTGTGCATTTCTGAAAACTAGAGACCTAGGGTAATCCAAGATGGGGTGACTTGTGGGGCTCTGACCAGGTTCTGTTACCCAGAATCCTTTGCAAACCTCAAAATTTGGCTAAAAAAACACATGTTCCTCACATTTCTGTGGCAGAAAGTTCTGGAATCTGAAAGGAGCCACAAATTTCCTTCCACCCAGCGTTCCCCCAAGTCTCCCGATAAAAATGATACCTCACTTGTGTGGGTAGGCCTAGCGCCCGCGACAGGAAATGCCCCAAAGCGCAACGTGGACACATCCAATTTTTTGAAAGAAAACAGAGGTGTTTTTTGCAAAGTGCCTACCGGTAGATTTTGGCGTCTAGCTCAGCCGGCACATAGTGAAACCCACCAAACCTGTGCATTTCTGAAAACTAGAGACCTAGGGAAATCCAAGATGGGGTGACTTGTGGGGCTCGGACCAGGTTCTGTTACCCAGAATCCTTTGCAAACCTCAAAATGTGGCTAAAAAAACACGTGTTCCTCACATTTCTGTGGTAGAAACTTCTGGAATCTGAGAGGAGACACAAATTTCCTTCCACCCAGCGTTCCCCCAAGTCTCTCGATAAAAATGATACCTCACTTGTGTGGGTAGGCCTAGCGCCCGCGACAGTAAACGCCCCAAAACGCAACGTGGACACATCCCATTTTTTTTAAAGAAAACAGAGGTGTTTTTTGCAAAGTGCCTACCTGTAGATTTTGGCCTCTAGCTCAGCCGGCACCTAGGGAAACCTACCAAACCTGTGCATTTCTGAAAACTAGAGACCTAGGGAAATCCAAGATGGGGTGACTTGTGAGGCTCGGACCAGGCTCTGTTACCCAGAATCCTTTGCAAACCTCAAAATTTGGCTAAAAAAACACATGTTCCTCACATTTCTGTGGTAGAAACTTCTGGAATCTGAGAGGAGCCACAAATTTCCTTCCACCCAGCGTTCCCCCAAGTCTCTCGATAAAAATGATACCTCACTTGTGTGGATAGGCCTAGCGCCCGCGACAGGAAACGCCCCAAAACGCAACGTGGACACATCTCATTTTTTTTAAAGAAAACAGAGGTGTTTTTTGCAAAGTGCCTACCTGTAGATTTTGGCGTCTAGCTCAGCCGGCACATAGTGAAACCCACCAAACCTGTGCATTTTTGAAAACTAGAGACATACGGGAATCCAAGATGGGGTGACTTGTGGGGCTCTGACCAGGTTCTGTTACCCAGAATCCTTTGCAAACCTCAAACTTTGGCTAAAAAAACACATGTTCCTCACATTTCTGTGGCAGAAAGTTCTGGAATCTGAGAGGAGCCACAAATTTCCTTCCACCCAGCGTTCCCCCAAGTCTCCCGATAAAAATGATACCTCACTTGTGTGGGTAGTCCTAGCGCCCACAACAGGAAACGCCCCAAAACGCAACGTGGACACATCCCATTTTTTTAAAGAAAACAGAGGTGTTTTTTGCAAAGTGCCTACCAGTAGATTTTGGCCTCTAGCTCAGCCGGCACCTAGGGAAACCTACCAAACCTGTGCATTTTTGAAAACTAGAGACCTAGAGGAATCCAAGATGGGGTGACTTGTGGGGCTCTGACCAGGTTCTGTTACCCAGAATCCTTTGCAAACCTCAAAATTTGGCTAAAAAAACACATGTTCCTCACATTTCTGTGGCAGAAAGTTCTGGAATCTGAGAGGAGCCACAAATTTCCTTCCACCCAGCGTTCCCCCAAGTCTCCCGATAAAAATGATACCTCACTTGTGTGGGTAGTCCTAGCGCCCACAACAGGAAACGCCCCAAAACGCAACGTGGACACATCCCATTTTTTTAAAGAAAACAGAGGTGTTTTTTGCAAAGTGCCTACCAGTAGATTTTGGCCTCTAGCTCAGCCGGCACCTAGGGAAACCTACCAAACCTGTGCATTTTTGAAAACTAGAGACCTAGAGGAATCCAAGATGGGGTGACTTGTGGGGCTCTGACCAGGTTCTGTTACCCAGAATCCTTTGCAAACCTCAAAATTTGGCTAAAAAAACACATGTTCCTCACATTTCTGTGGCAGAAAGTTCTGGAATCTGAGAGGAGCCACAAATTTCCTTCCACCCAGCGTTCCCCCAAGTCTCCCGATAAAAATGATACCTCACTTGTGTGGGTAGGCCTAGCGCTCACGACAGGAAACGCCCCAAAACGCAACGTGGACACATCTCATTTGTTTTAAAGAAAACAGAGGTGTTTTTTGCAAAGTGCCTACCTGTAGATTTTGGCCTCTAGCTCAGCCGGAACCTAGGGAAACCTACCAAACCTGTGCATTTTTGAAAACTAGAGACATACGGGAATCCAAGATGGGGTGTCTTGTGGGGCTCTGACCAGGTTCTGTTACCCAGAATCCTTTGCAAACCTCAAAATTTGGCTAAAAAAACACATGTTCCTCACATTTCTGTGGCAGAAAGTTCTGGAATCTGAGAGGAGCCACAAATTTCCTTCCACCCAGCGCTCCCCCAAGTCTCCCGATAAAAATGATACCTCACTTGTATGGATAGTCCTAGCGCCCACAACAGGAAACGCCCCAAAACGCAACGTGGACACATCCCATTTTTTGAAAGAAAACAGAGGTGTTTTTTGCAAAGTGCCTACCTGTAGATTTTGGCCTCTAGCTCAGCCGGCACCTAGGGAAACCTACCAAACCTGTGCATTTCTGAAAACTAGAGACCTAGGGAAATCCAAGATGGGGTGACTTGTGGGGCTCGGACCAGGTTCTGTTACCCAGAATCCTTTGCAAACCTCAAAATTTGGCTAAAAAAACACATGTTCCTCACATTTCTGTGGTAGAAACTTCTGGAATCTGAGAGGAGCCACGAAGTTCCTTCCACCCAGCGTTCCCCCAAGTCTCTCGATAAAAATGATACCTCACTTGTGTGGGTAGGCCTAGCGCCCGCGACAGGAAATGCCCCAAAGCGCAACGTGGACACATCCAATTTTTTTAAAGAAAACAGAGGTGTTTTTTGCAAAGTGCCTACCTGTAGATTTTGGCCTCTAGCTCAGCCGGCACCTAGGGAAGCCTACCAAACCTGTGCATTTCTGAAAACTAGAGACCTAGGGGAATCCAAGATGGGGTGACTTGTGGGGCTCTGACCAGGTTCTGTTACCCAGAATCCTTTGCAAACCTCAAAATTTGGCTAAAAAAACACATGTTCCTCACATTTCTGTGGCAGAAAGTTCTGGAATCTGAGAGGAGCCACAAATTTCCTTCCACCCAGCGTTCCCCCAAGTCTCCCGATAAAAATGATACCTCACTTGTGTGGGTAGGCCTAGCGCCCGCGACAGGAAATGCCCCAAAGCGCAACGTGGACACATCCAATTTTTTTAAAGAAAACAGAGGTGTTTTTTACAAAGTGCCTACCTTTAGATTTTGGCGTCTAGCTCAGCTGGCACATAGTGAAACCCACCAAACCTGTGCATTTCTGAAAACTAGAGACCTAGGGAAATCCAAGATGGGGTGACTTGTGGGGCTCGGACCAGGTTCTGTTACCCAGAATCCTTTGCAAACCTCAAAATTTGGCTAAAAAAACACATGTTCCTAACATTTCTGTGGTAGAAACTTCTGGAATCTGAGAGGAGACACGAAGTTCCTTCCACCCAGCGTTCCCCCAAGTCTCTCGATAAAAATGATACCTCACTTGTGTGGGTAGGCCTAACGCCCGCGACAGGAAACGCCCCAAAACGCAACGTGGACACATCTAATTTTTTTTAAAGAAAACAGAGGTGTTTTTTGCAAAGTGCCTACCTGTAGATTTTGGCCTCTAGCTCAGCCGGCACCTAGGGAAACCTACCAAACCTGTGCATTTCTGAAAACTAGAGACCTAGGGAAATCCAAGATGGGGTGACTTGTGAGGCTCGGACCAGGCTCTGTTACCCAGAATCCTTTGCAAACCTCAAAATTTGGCTAAAAAAACACATGTTCCTCACATTTCTGTGGTAGAAACTTCTGGAATCTGAGAGGAGCCACAAATTTCCTTCCACCCAGCGTTCCCCCAAGTCTCTCGATAAAAATGATACCTCAATTGTGTGGGTAGGCCTAGCGCCCGCGACAGGAAACGCCCCAAAACGCAACGTGGACACATCTCATTTTTTTTAAAGAAAACAGAGGTGTTTTTTGCAAAGTGCCTACCTGTAGATTTTGGCCTCTAGCTCAGCCGGCACCTAGGGAAACCTACCAAACCTGTGCATTTTTTAAAACTAGAGACATACGGGAATCCAAGATGGGGTGACTTGTGGGGCTCTGACCAGGTTCTGTTACCCAGAATCCTTTGCAAACCTCAAACTTTGGCTAAAAAAACACATGTTCCTCACATTTCTGTGGCAGAAAGTTCTGGAATCTGAGAGGAGCCACAAATTTCCTTCCACCCAGCGTTCCCCCAAGTCTCCCGATAAAAATGATACCTCACTTGTGTGGGTAGTCCTAGCGCCCACAACAGGAAACGCCCCAAAACGCAACGTGGACACATCCCATTTTTTTAAAGAAAACAGAGATGTTTTTTGCAAAGTGCCTACCAGTAGATTTTGGCCTCTAGCTCAGCCGGCACCTAGGGAAACCTACCAAACCTGTGCATTTTTGAAAACTAGAGACCTAGGGGAATCCAAGATGGGGTGACTTGTGGGGCTCTGACCAGGTTCTGTTACCCAGAATCCTTTGCAAACCTCAAAATTTGGCTAAAAAAACACATGTTCCTCACATTTCTGTGGCAGAAAGTTCTGGAATCTGAAAGGAGCCACAAATTTCCTTCCACCCAGCGTTCCCCCAAGTCTCCCGATAAAAATGATACCTCACTTGTGTGGGTAGGCCTAGCACCCGTGACAGGAAATGCCCCAAAGCGCAACGTGGACACATCCAATTTTTTGAAAGAAAACAGAGGTGTTTTTTGCAAAGTGCCTACCTGTAGATTTTGGCCTCTAGCTCAGCCGGCACATAGGGAAACCAACCAAACCTGTGCATTTCTGAAAACTAGAGACCTAGGGAAATCCAAGATGGGTTGACTTGAGGGGCTCGGACCAGGTTCTGTTATCCAGAATACTTTGCAAACCTCAAAATTTGGCTAGAAAAACACATGTTCCTCACATTTCTGTGGTAGAAACTTCTGGAATCTGAGAGGAGCCACAAATTTCCTTCCACCCAGCGTTCCCCCAAGTCTCTCGATAAAAATGATACCTCACTTGTGTGGGTAGGCCTAGCGCCCGCGACAGGAAACGCCCCAAAACGCAACGTGGACACATCTCTTTTTTTTTAAAGAAAACAGAGGTGTTTTTTGCAAAGTGCCTACCTGTAGATTTTGGCCTCTAGCTCAGCCGGCACATAGTGAAACCAACCAAACCTGTGCATTTCTGAAAACTAGAGACCTAGGGAAATCCAAGATGGGGTGACTTTTGGGGCTCGGACCAGGTTCTGTTACCCAGAATCCTTTGCAAACCTCAAAATTTGGATAAAAAAACACATGTTCCTCACATTTCTGTGGTAGAAACTTCTGGAATCTGAGAGGAGCCACAAATTTCCTTTCACCCAGCGTTCCCCCAAGTCTCTCGATAAAAATGATACCTCACTTGTGTGGGTAGGCCTAGCGCCCGCGACAGGAAATGCCCCAAAGCGCAACGTGGACACATCCAATTTTTTGAAAGAAAACAGAGGTGTTTTTTGCAAAGTGCCTACCTGTAGATTTTGGCCTCTAGCTCAGCCGGCACCTAGGGAAACCTACCAAACCTGTGCATTTCTGAAAACTAGAGACCTAGGGGAATCCAAGATGGGGTGACTTGTGGGGCTCTGACCAGGTTCTGTTACCCAGAATCCTTTGCAAACCTCAAAATTTGGCTAAAAAAACACATGTTCCTCACATTTCTGTGGCAGAAAGTTCTGGAATCTGAGAGGAGCCACAAATTTACATCCACCCAGCGTTCCCCCAAGTCTCTCGATAAAAATGATACCTCACTTGTGTGGGTAGGCCTAGCGCCCGCGACAGGAAATGCCCCAAAGTGCAACGTGGACACATACAATTTTTTGAAAGAAAACAGAGGTGTTTTTTGCAAAGTGCCTACCTGTAGATTTTGGCCTCTAGCTCAGCCGGCACCTAGGGAAACCTACCAAACTTATGCATTTCTGAAAACTAGAGACCTAGGGGAATCCAAGATGGGGTGACTTGTGGGGCTCTGACCAGGTTCTGTTACCCAGAATCCTATGCAAACCTCAAAATTTGGCTAAAAAAACACATGTTCCTCACATTTATGTGGCAGAAAGTTCTGGAATCTGAGAGGAGCCACAAATTTCCTTCCACCCAGCGTTCCCCCAAGTCTCCCGATAAAAATGATACCTCACTTGTGTGGGTAGGCCTAGCGCCCGCGACAGGAAATGCCCCAAAGCGCAACGTGGACACATCCAATTTTTTGAAAGAAAACAGAGGTGTTTTTTGCAAAGTGCCTACCTGTAGATTTTGGCCTCTAGCTCAACCGGCACATAGGGAAACCAACCAAACCTGTGCATTTCTGAAAACTAGAGACCTAGGGAAATCCAAGATGGGGTGACTTGTGGGGCTCGGACAGGGTTCTGTTACCCAGAATCCATTGCAAACCTCAAAATTTGGCTAAAAAAAGACATGTTCCTCAAATTTCTGTGGTAGAAACTTCTGGAATCTGAGAGGAGCCACAAATTTCCTTCCACCCAGCGTTCCCCCAAGTCTCTCGATAAAAAAGATACCTCACTTGTGTGGGTAGGCCTAGCGCCCGCGACAGGAAACGCCCCAAAACGCAACGTGGACACATCTCATTTTTTTTTAAAGAAAACAGAGGTGTTTTTTGCAAAGTGCCTACCTGTAGATTTGGCCTCTAGCTCAGCCGTCACCTGGGAAACCTACCAAACCTGTGCATTTCTGAAAACTAGAGACCTAGGGGAATCCAAGATGGGGTGACTTGTGGGGCTCTGACCAGGTTCTGTTACCCAGAATCCTTTGCAAACCTCAAAATTTGGCTAAAAAAACACATGTTCCTCACATTTCTGTGGCAGAAAGTTCTGGAATCTGAGAGGAGCCACAAATTTCCTTCCACCCAGCGTTCCCCCAAGTCTCCCGATAAAAATGATACCTCACTTGTGTGGGTAGGCCTAGCGCCCGTGACAGGAAATGCCCCAAAGCGCAACGTGGACACATCCAATTTTTTGAAAGAAAACAGAGGTGTTTTTTGCAAAGTGCCTACCTGTAGATTTTGGCCTCTAGCTCAGCCGGCACATAGGGAACCCAACCAAACCTGTGCATTTCTGAAAACTAGAGACCTAGGGAAATCCAAGATGGGTTGACTTGAGGGGCTCGGACCAGGTTCTGTTATCCAGAATACTTTGCAAACCTCAAAATTTGGCTAGAAAAACACATGTTCCTCACATTTCTGTGGTAGAAACTTCTGGAATCTGAGAGGAGCCACAAATTTCCTTCCACCCAGCGTTCCCCCAAGTCTCTCGATAAAAATGATACCTCACTTGTGTGGGTAGGCCTAGCGCCCGCGACAGGAAACGCCCCAAAACGCAACGTGGACACATCTCTTTTTTTTTAAAGAAAACAGAGGTGTTTTTTGCAAAGTGCCTACCTGTAGATTTTGGCCTCTAGCTCAGCCGGCACATAGTGAAACCAACCAAACCTGTGCATTTCTGAAAACTAGAGACCTAGGGAAATCCAAGATGGGGTGACTTGTGGGGCTCGGACCAGGTTCTGTTACCCAGAATCCTTTGCAAACCTCAAAATTTGGATAAAAAAACACATGTTCCTCACATTTCTGTGGTAGAAACTTCTGGAATCTGAGAGGAGCCACAAATTTCCTTTCACCCAGCGTTCCCCCAAGTCTCTCGATAAAAATGATACCTCACTTGTGTGGGTAGGCCTAGCGCCCGCGACAGGAAATGCCCCAAAGCGCAACGTGGACACATCCAATTTTTTGAAAGAAAACAGAGGTGTTTTTTGCAAAGTGCCTACCTGTAGATTTTGGCCTCTAGCTCAGCCGGCACCTAGGGAAACCTACCAAACCTGTGCATTTCTGAAAACTAGAGACCTAGGGGAATCCAAGATGGGGTGACTTGTGGGGCTCTGACCAGGTTCTGTTACCCAGAATCCTTTGCAAACCTCAAAATTTGGCTAAAAAAAAACATGTTCCTCACATTTCTGTGGCAGAAAGTTCTGGAATCTGAGAGGAGCCACAAATTTCCTTCCTCCCAGCGTTCCCCCAAGTCTCCCGATAAAAATGATACCTCACTTGTGTGGGTAGGCCTAGCGCCCGCGACAGGAAATGCCCCAAAGCGCAACGTGGACACATCCAATTTTTTGAAAAAAAACAGAGGTGTTTTTTGCAAAGTGCCTACCGGTAGATTTTGGCGTCTAGCTCAGCCGGCACATAGTGAAACCCACCAAACCTGTGCATTTCTGAAAACTAGAGACCTAGGGGAATCCAAGATGGGGTGACTTGTGGGGCTCTGACCAGGTTCTGTTACCCAGAATCCTTTGCAAACCTCAAAATTTGGCTAAAAAAACACATGTTCCTCACATTTCTGTGGCAGAAAGTTCTGGAATCTGAGAGGAGCCACAAATTTCCTTCCACCCAGCGTTCCCCCAAGTCTCCCGATAAAAATGATACCTCACTTGTGTGCGTAGGCCTAGCGCCCGCGACAGGAAATGCCCCAAAGCGCAACGTGGACACATCCAATTTTTTGAAAAAAAACAGAGGTGTTTTTTGCAAAGTGCCTACCGGTAGATTTTGGCGTCTAGCTCAGCCGGCACATAGTGAAACCCACCAAACCTGTGCATTTCTGAAAACTAGAGACCTAGGGAAATCCAAGATGGGGTGACTTGTGGGGCTCGGACCAGGTTCTGTTACCCAGAATCCTTTGCAAACCTCAAAATGTGGCTAAAAAAACACATGTTCCTCACATTTCTGTGGTAGAAACTTCTGGAATCTGAGAGGAGCCACAAATTTCCTTCCACCCAGCGTTCCCCCAAGTCTCTCGATAAAAATGATACCTCACTTGTGTGGGTAGGCCTAGCGCCCGCGACAGGAAACGTCCCAAAACGCAACGTGGACACATCTCATTTTTTTTAAAGAAAACAGAGGTGTTTTTTGCAAAGTGCCTACCTGTAGATTTTGGCCTCTAGCTCAGCCGGCACCTAGGGAAACCTACCAAACCTGTGCATTTCTGAAAACTAGAGACCTAGGGAAATCCAAGATGGGGTGACTTGTGAGGCTCGGACCAGGCTCTGTTACCCAGAATCCTTTGCAAACCTCAAAATTTGGCTAAAAAAACACATGTTCCTCACATTTCTGTGGTAGAAACTTCTGGAATCTGAGAGGAGCCACAAATTTCCTTCCACCCAGCGTTCCCCCAAGTCTCTCGATAAAAATGATACCTCACTTGTGTGGGTAGGCCTAGCGCCCGTGACAGGAAACGCCCCAAAACGCAACGTGGACACATCTCATTTTTTTTAAAGAAAACAGAGCTGTTTTTTGGAAAGTGCCTACCTGTAGATTTTGGCGTCTAGCTCAGCCGGCACATAGTGAAACCCACCAAACCTGTGCATTTTTTAAAACTAGAGACATACGGGAATCCAAGATGGGGTGACTTGTGGGGCTCTGACCAGGTTCTGTTACCCAGAATCCTTTGCAAACCTCAAACTTTGGCTAAAAAAACACATGTTCCTCACATTTCTGTGGCAGAAAGTTCTGGAATCTGAGAGGAGCCACAAATTTCCTTCCACCCAGCGTTTCCCCCAAGTCTCCCGATAAAAATGATACCTCACTTGTGTGGGTAGTCCTAGCGCCCACAACAGGAAACGCCCCAAAACGCAACGTGGACACATCCCATTTTTTTTAAAGAAAACAGAGGTGTTTTTTGCAAAGTGCCTACCAGTAGATTTTGGCCTCTAGCTCAGCCTGCACCTAGGGAAACCTACCAAACCTGTGCATTTTTGAAAACTAGAGACCTAGGGGAATCCAAGATGGGGTGACTTGTGGGGCTCTGACCAGGTTCTGTTACCCAGAATCCTTTGCAAACCTCACAATTTGGCTAAAAAAACACATGTTCCTCACATTTCTGTGGCAGAAAGTTCTGGAATCTGAGAGGAGCCACAAATTTCCTTCCACCCAGCGTTCCCCCAAGTCTCTCGATAAAAATGATACCTCACTTGTGTGGGTAGGCCTAGCGCCCGCGACAGGAAACGCCCCAAAACGCAATGTGGACACATCTCATTTTTTTTAAAGAAAACAGAGGTGTTTTTTGCAAAGTGCCTACCTATAGATTTTGGCGTCTAGCTCAGCCGGCACATAGTGAAACCCACCAAACCTGTGCAT
Organism: Pleurodeles waltl; assembly: GCF_031143425.1. Lineage (NCBI taxonomy): Eukaryota > Metazoa > Chordata > Amphibia > Caudata > Salamandridae > Pleurodeles > Pleurodeles waltl. Next base: position 1,457,859,354 of record NC_090445.1, on the reverse strand, counting down.
TTTTGAAAACTAGAGACATACGGGAATCCAAGATGGGGTGACTTGTGGGGCTCTGACCAGGTTCTGTTACCCAGAATCCTTTGCAAACCTCAAACTTTGGCTAAAAAAACACATGTTCCTCACATTTCTGTGGCAGAAAGTTCTGGAATCTGAGAGGAGCCACAAATTTCCTTCCACCCAGCGTTCCCCCAAGTCTCCCGATAAAAATGATACCTCACTTGTGTGGGTAGTCCTAGCGCCCACAACAGGAAACGCCCCAAAACGCAACGTGGACACATCCCATTTTTTTAAAGAAAACAGAGGTGTTTTTTGCAAAGTGCCTACCAGTAGATTTTGGCCTCTAGCTCAGCCGGCACCTAGGGAAACCTACCAAACCTGTGCATTTTTGAAAACTAGAGACCTAGGGCAATCTAAGATGGGGTGACTTGTGGGGCTCTGACCAGGTTCTGTTACCCAGAATCCTTTGCAAACCTCAAAATTTGGCTAAAAAAACACATGTTCCTCACATTTCTGTGGCAGAAAGTTCTGGAACCCGAGAGGAGCCACAAATTTCCTTTCACCCAGCGTTCCCCCAAGTCTCCCGATAAAAATGATACCTCACTTGTGTGGGTAGGCCTAGCGCCCGCGACAGGAAACGCCCCAAAACCCAACGTGGACACATCTCATTTGTTTTAAAGAAAACAGAGGTGTTTTTTGCAAAGTGCCTACCTGTAGATTTTGGCCTCTAGCTCAGCCGGCACCTAGGGAAACCTACCAAACCTGTGCATTTTTGAAAACTAGAGACATACGGGAATCCAAGATGGGGTGTCTTGTGGGGCTCTGACCAGGTTCTGTTACCCAGAATCCTTTGCAAACCTCAAAATTTGGCTAAAAAAACACATGTTCCTCACATTTCTGTGGCAGAAAGTTCTGGAACCCGAGAGGAGCCACAAATTTCCTTTCACCCAGCGTTCCCCCAAGTCTCCCGATAAAAATGATACCTCACTTGTGTGGGTAGGCCTAGCGCCCGCGACAGGAAACGCCCCAAAACCCAACGTGGACACATCTCATTTGTTTTAAAGAAAACAGAGGTGTTTTTTGCAAAGTGCCTACCTGTAGATTTTGGCCTCTAGCTCAGCCGGCACCTAGGGAAACCAACCAAACCTGTGCATTTCTCAAAACTAGAGACCTATGGGAATCCAAGATGGGGTGACTTGTGAGGCTCGGACCAGGCTCTGTTACCCAGAATCCTTTGCAAACCTCAAAATTTGGCTAAAAAAACACATGTTCCTCACATTTCTGTGGTAGAAACTTCTGGAATCTGAGAGGAGCCACAAATTTCCTTCCACCCAGCGTTCCGCCAAGTCTCTCGATAAAAATGATACCTCACTTGTGTGGGTAGGCCTAGCGCCCGCGACAGGAAACGCCCCAAAACGCAACGTGGACACATCTCATTTTTTTTAAGGAAAACAGAGGTGTTTTTTGCAAAGTGCCTACCAGTAGATTTTGGCCTCTAGCTCAGCCGGCACATAGTGAAACCAACCAAACCTGTGCATTTCTGAAAACTAGAGACCTAGGGAAATCCAAGATGGGGTGACTTGTGGGGCTCGGACCAGGTTCTGTTACCCAGAATCCTTTGCAAACCTCAAAATTTGGCTAAAAAAACACATGTTCCTCACATTTCTGTGGTAGAAACTTCTGGAATCTGAGAGGAGCCACAAATTTCCTTCCACCCAGCGTTCCCCCAAGTCTCTCGATAAAAATGATACCTCACTTGTGTGGGTAGGCCTAGCGCCGGCGACAGGAAACGCCCCAAAACGCAACGTGGACACATCTCATTTGTTTTAAAGAAAACAGAGGTGTTTTTTGCAAAGTGCCTACCTGTAGATTTTGGCCTCTAGCTCAGCCGGCACCTAGTGAAACCTACCAAACCTGTGCATTTTTTAAAACTAGAGACCTACGGGAATCCAAGATGGGGTGACTTGTGGGGCTCTGACCAGGTTCTGTTACCCAGAATCCTTTGCAAACCTCAAACTTTGGCTAAAAAAACACATGTTCCTCACATTTCTGTGGCAGAAAGTTCTGGAATCTGAGAGGAGCCACAAATTTCCTTCCACCCAGCGTTCCCCCAAGTCTCCCGATAAAAATGATACCTCACTTGTGTGGGTAGGCCTAGCGCCCGCGACAGGAAATGCCGCAAAGCGCAACGTGGACACATCCAATTTTTTGAAAGAAAACAGAGGTGTTTTTTGCAAAGTGCCTACCTGTAGATTTTGGCCTCTAGCTCAGCCGGCACCTAGGGAAACCTACCAAACCTGTGCATTTCTGAAAAGTAGAGACCTAGGGAAATCCAAGATGGGGTGACTTGTGGGGCTCGGACCAGGTTCTGTTACCCAGAATCCTTTGCAAACCTCAAAATTTGGCTAAAAAAACACATGTTCCTCACATTTCTGTGGTAGAAACTTCTGGAATCTGAGAGGAGCCACGAATTTCCTTCCACCCAGCGTTCCCCCAAGTCTCTCGATAAAAATGATACCTCACTTGTGTGGGTAGGCCTAGCGCCCGCGACAGGAAATGCCCCAAAGCGCAACGTGGACACATCCAATTTTTTAAAAGAAAACAGAGGTTTTTTTTGCAAAGTGCCTACCTGTAGATTTTGGCCTCTAGCTCAGCCGGCACCTAGGGAAACCTACCAAACCTGTGCATTTCTGAAAACTAGAGACCTAGGGTAATCCAAGATGGGGTGACTTGTGGGGCTCTGACCAGGTTCTGTTACCCAGAATCCTTTGCAAACCTCAAAATTTGGCTAAAAAAACACATGTTCCTCACATTTCTGTGGCAGAAAGTTCTGGAATCTGAAAGGAGCCACAAATTTCCTTCCACCCAGCGTTCCCCCAAGTCTCCCGATAAAAATGATACCTCACTTGTGTGGGTAGGCCTAGCGCCCGCGACAGGAAATGCCCCAAAGCGCAACGTGGACACATCCAATTTTTTGAAAGAAAACAGAGGTGTTTTTTGCAAAGTGCCTACCGGTAGATTTTGGCGTCTAGCTCAGCCGGCACATAGTGAAACCCACCAAACCTGTGCATTTCTGAAAACTAGAGACCTAGGGAAATCCAAGATGGGGTGACTTGTGGGGCTCGGACCAGGTTCTGTTACCCAGAATCCTTTGCAAACCTCAAAATGTGGCTAAAAAAACACGTGTTCCTCACATTTCTGTGGTAGAAACTTCTGGAATCTGAGAGGAGACACAAATTTCCTTCCACCCAGCGTTCCCCCAAGTCTCTCGATAAAAATGATACCTCACTTGTGTGGGTAGGCCTAGCGCCCGCGACAGGAAACGCCCCAAAACGCAACGTGGACACATCCCATTTTTTTTAAAGAAAACAGAGGTGTTTTTTGCAAAGTGCCTACCTGTAGATTTTGGCCTCTAGCTCAGCCGGCACCTAGGGAAACCTACCAAACCTGTGCATTTCTGAAAACTAGAGACCTAGGGAAATCCAAGATGGGGTGACTTGTGAGGCTCGGACCAGGCTCTGTTACCCAGAATCCTTTGCAAACCTCAAAATTTGGCTAAAAAAACACATGTTCCTCACATTTCTGTGGTAGAAACTTCTGGAATCTGAGAGGAGCCACAAATTTCCTTCCACCCAGCGTTCCCCCAAGTCTCTCGATAAAAATGATACCTCACTTGTGTGGATAGGCCTAGCGCCCGCGACAGGAAACGCCCCAAAACGCAACGTGGACACATCTCATTTTTTTTAAAGAAAACAGAGGTGTTTTTTGCAAAGTGCCTACCTGTAGATTTTGGCGTCTAGCTCAGCCGGCACATAGTGAAACCCACCAAACCTGTGCATTTTTGAAAACTAGAGACATACGGGAATCCAAGATGGGGTGACTTGTGGGGCTCTGACCAGGTTCTGTTACCCAGAATCCTTTGCAAACCTCAAACTTTGGCTAAAAAAACACATGTTCCTCACATTTCTGTGGCAGAAAGTTCTGGAATCTGAGAGGAGCCACAAATTTCCTTCCACCCAGCGTTCCCCCAAGTCTCCCGATAAAAATGATACCTCACTTGTGTGGGTAGTCCTAGCGCCCACAACAGGAAACGCCCCAAAACGCAACGTGGACACATCCCATTTTTTTAAAGAAAACAGAGGTGTTTTTTGCAAAGTGCCTACCAGTAGATTTTGGCCTCTAGCTCAGCCGGCACCTAGGGAAACCTACCAAACCTGTGCATTTTTGAAAACTAGAGACCTAGAGGAATCCAAGATGGGGTGACTTGTGGGGCTCTGACCAGGTTCTGTTACCCAGAATCCTTTGCAAACCTCAAAATTTGGCTAAAAAAACACATGTTCCTCACATTTCTGTGGCAGAAAGTTCTGGAATCTGAGAGGAGCCACAAATTTCCTTCCACCCAGCGTTCCCCCAAGTCTCCCGATAAAAATGATACCTCACTTGTGTGGGTAGTCCTAGCGCCCACAACAGGAAACGCCCCAAAACGCAACGTGGACACATCCCATTTTTTTAAAGAAAACAGAGGTGTTTTTTGCAAAGTGCCTACCAGTAGATTTTGGCCTCTAGCTCAGCCGGCACCTAGGGAAACCTACCAAACCTGTGCATTTTTGAAAACTAGAGACCTAGAGGAATCCAAGATGGGGTGACTTGTGGGGCTCTGACCAGGTTCTGTTACCCAGAATCCTTTGCAAACCTCAAAATTTGGCTAAAAAAACACATGTTCCTCACATTTCTGTGGCAGAAAGTTCTGGAATCTGAGAGGAGCCACAAATTTCCTTCCACCCAGCGTTCCCCCAAGTCTCCCGATAAAAATGATACCTCACTTGTGTGGGTAGGCCTAGCGCTCACGACAGGAAACGCCCCAAAACGCAACGTGGACACATCTCATTTGTTTTAAAGAAAACAGAGGTGTTTTTTGCAAAGTGCCTACCTGTAGATTTTGGCCTCTAGCTCAGCCGGAACCTAGGGAAACCTACCAAACCTGTGCATTTTTGAAAACTAGAGACATACGGGAATCCAAGATGGGGTGTCTTGTGGGGCTCTGACCAGGTTCTGTTACCCAGAATCCTTTGCAAACCTCAAAATTTGGCTAAAAAAACACATGTTCCTCACATTTCTGTGGCAGAAAGTTCTGGAATCTGAGAGGAGCCACAAATTTCCTTCCACCCAGCGCTCCCCCAAGTCTCCCGATAAAAATGATACCTCACTTGTATGGATAGTCCTAGCGCCCACAACAGGAAACGCCCCAAAACGCAACGTGGACACATCCCATTTTTTGAAAGAAAACAGAGGTGTTTTTTGCAAAGTGCCTACCTGTAGATTTTGGCCTCTAGCTCAGCCGGCACCTAGGGAAACCTACCAAACCTGTGCATTTCTGAAAACTAGAGACCTAGGGAAATCCAAGATGGGGTGACTTGTGGGGCTCGGACCAGGTTCTGTTACCCAGAATCCTTTGCAAATCTCAAAATTTGGCTAAAAAAACACATGTTCCTCACATTTCTGTGGTAGAAACTTCTGGAATCTGAGAGGAGCCACGAAGTTCCTTCCACCCAGCGTTCCCCCAAGTCTCTCGATAAAAATGATACCTCACTTGTGTGGGTAGGCCTAGCGCCCGCGACAGGAAATGCCCCAAAGCGCAACGTGGACACATCCAATTTTTTTAAAGAAAACAGAGGTGTTTTTTGCAAAGTGCCTACCTGTAGATTTTGGCCTCTAGCTCAGCCGGCACCTAGGGAAGCCTACCAAACCTGTGCATTTCTGAAAACTAGAGACCTAGGGGAATCCAAGATGGGGTGACTTGTGGGGCTCTGACCAGGTTCTGTTACCCAGAATCCTTTGCAAACCTCAAAATTTGGCTAAAAAAACACATGTTCCTCACATTTCTGTGGCAGAAAGTTCTGGAATCTGAGAGGAGCCACAAATTTCCTTCCACCCAGCGTTCCCCCAAGTCTCCCGATAAAAATGATACCTCACTTGTGTGGGTAGGCCTAGCGCCCGCGACAGGAAATGCCCCAAAGCGCAACGTGGACACATCCAATTTTTTTAAAGAAAACAGAGGTGTTTTTTACAAAGTGCCTACCTTTAGATTTTGGCGTCTAGCTCAGCTGGCACATAGTGAAACCCACCAAACCTGTGCATTTCTGAAAACTAGAGACCTAGGGAAATCCAAGATGGGGTGACTTGTGGGGCTCGGACCAGGTTCTGTTACCCAGAATCCTTTGCAAACCTCAAAATTTGGCTAAAAAAACACATGTTCCTAACATTTCTGTGGTAGAAACTTCTGGAATCTGAGAGGAGACACGAAGTTCCTTCCACCCAGCGTTCCCCCAAGTCTCTCGATAAAAATGATACCTCACTTGTGTGGGTAGGCCTAACGCCCGCGACAGGAAACGCCCCAAAACGCAACGTGGACACATCTAATTTTTTTTAAAGAAAACAGAGGTGTTTTTTGCAAAGTGCCTACCTGTAGATTTTGGCCTCTAGCTCAGCCGGCACCTAGGGAAACCTACCAAACCTGTGCATTTCTGAAAACTAGAGACCTAGGGAAATCCAAGATGGGGTGACTTGTGAGGCTCGGACCAGGCTCTGTTACCCAGAATCCTTTGCAAACCTCAAAATTTGGCTAAAAAAACACATGTTCCTCACATTTCTGTGGTAGAAACTTCTGGAATCTGAGAGGAGCCACAAATTTCCTTCCACCCAGCGTTCCCCCAAGTCTCTCGATAAAAATGATACCTCAATTGTGTGGGTAGGCCTAGCGCCCGCGACAGGAAACGCCCCAAAACGCAACGTGGACACATCTCATTTTTTTTAAAGAAAACAGAGGTGTTTTTTGCAAAGTGCCTACCTGTAGATTTTGGCCTCTAGCTCAGCCGGCACCTAGGGAAACCTACCAAACCTGTGCATTTTTTAAAACTAGAGACATACGGGAATCCAAGATGGGGTGACTTGTGGGGCTCTGACCAGGTTCTGTTACCCAGAATCCTTTGCAAACCTCAAACTTTGGCTAAAAAAACACATGTTCCTCACATTTCTGTGGCAGAAAGTTCTGGAATCTGAGAGGAGCCACAAATTTCCTTCCACCCAGCGTTCCCCCAAGTCTCCCGATAAAAATGATACCTCACTTGTGTGGGTAGTCCTAGCGCCCACAACAGGAAACGCCCCAAAACGCAACGTGGACACATCCCATTTTTTTAAAGAAAACAGAGATGTTTTTTGCAAAGTGCCTACCAGTAGATTTTGGCCTCTAGCTCAGCCGGCACCTAGGGAAACCTACCAAACCTGTGCATTTTTGAAAACTAGAGACCTAGGGGAATCCAAGATGGGGTGACTTTTGGGGCTCTGACCAGGTTCTGTTACCCAGAATCCTTTGCAAACCTCAAAATTTGGCTAAAAAAACACATGTTCCTCACATTTCTGTGGCAGAAAGTTCTGGAATCTGAAAGGAGCCACAAATTTCCTTCCACCCAGCGTTCCCCCAAGTCTCCCGATAAAAATGATACCTCACTTGTGTGGGTAGGCCTAGCGCCCGCGACAGGAAATGCCCCAAAGCGCAACGTGGACACATCCAATTTTTTGAAAGAAAACAGAGGTGTTTTTTGCAAAGTGCCTACCGGTAGATTTTGGCGTCTAGCTCAGCCGGCACATAGTGAAACCCACCAAACCTGTGCATTTCTGAAAACTAGAGACCTAGGGAAATCCAAGATGGGGTGACTTGTGGGGCTCGGACCAGGTTCTGTTACCCAGAATCCTTTGCAAACCTCAAAATGTGGCTAAAAAAACACGTGTTCCTCACATTTCTGTGGTAGAAACTTCTGGAATCTGAGAGGAGACACAAATTTCCTTCCACCCAGCGTTCCCCCAAGTCTCTCGATAAAAATGATACCTCACTTGTGTGGGTAGGCCTAGCGCCCGCGACAGGAAACGCCCCAAAACGCAACGTGGACACATCCCATTTTTTTTAAAGAAAACAGAGGTGTTTTTTGCAAAGTGCCTACCTGTAGATTTTGGCCTCTAGCTCAGCCGGCACCTAGGGAAACCTACCAAACCTGTGCATTTCTGAAAACTAGAGACCTAGGGGAATCGAAGATGGGGTGACTTGTGAGGCTCGGACCAGGCTCTGTTACCCAGAATCCTTTGCAAACCTCAAAATTTGGCTAAAAAAACACATGTTCCTCACATTTCTGTGGTAGAAACTTCTGGAATCTGAGAGGAGCCACAAATTTCCTTCCACCCAGCGTTCCCCCAAGTCTCTCGATAAAAATGATACCTCACTTGTGTGGGTAGGCCTAGCGCCCGCGACAGGAAACGCCCCAAAACGCAACGTGGACACATTTCATTTTTTTTAAAGAAAACAGAGGTGTTTTTTGCAAAGTGCCTACCTGTAGATTTTGGCGTCTAGCTCAGCCGGCACATAGTGAAACCCACCAAACCTGTGCATTTTTGAAAACTAGAGACATACGGGAATCCAAGATGGGGTGACTTGTGGGGCTCTGACCAGGTTCTGTTACCCAGAATCCTTTGCAAACCTCAAACTTTGGCTAAAAAAACACATGTTCCTCACATTTCTGTGGCAGAAAGTTCTGGAATCTGAGAGGAGCCACAAATTTCCTTCCACCCAGCGTTCCCCCAAGTCTCCCGATAAAAATGATACCTCACTTGTGTGGGTAGTCCTAGCGCCCACAACAGGAAACGCCCCAAAACGCAACGTGGACACATCCCATTTTTTTAAAGAAAACAGAGGTGTTTTTTGCAAAGTGCCTACCAGTAGATTTTGGCCTCTAGCTCAGCCGGCACCTAGGGAAACCTACCAAACCTGTGCATTTTTGAAAACTAGAGACCTAGAGGAATCCAAGATGGGGTGACTTGTGGGGCTCTGACCAGGTTCTGTTACCCAGAATCCTTTGCAAACCTCAAAATTTGGCTAAAAAAACACATGTTCCTCACATTTCTGTGGCAGAAAGTTCTGGAATCTGAGAGGAGCCACAAATTTCCTTCCACCGAGCGTTCCCCCAAGTCTCCCGATAAAAATGATACCTCACTTGTGTGGGTAGGCCTAGCGCTCGCGACAGGAAACGCCCCAAAACGCAACGTGGACACATCTCATTTGTTTTAAAGAAAACAGAGGTGTTTTTTGCAAAGTGCCTACCTGTAGATTTTGGCCTCTAGCTCAGCCGGCACCTAGGGAAACCTACCAAACCTGTGCATTTTTGAAAACTAGAGACATACGGGAATCCAAGATGGGGTGTCTTGTGGGGCTCTGACCAGGTTCTGTTACCCAGAATCCTTTGCAAACCTCAAACTTTGGCTAAAAAAACACATGTTCCTCACATTTCTGTGGCAGAAAGTTCTGGAATCTGAAAGGAGCCACAAATTTCCTTCCACCCAGCGTTCCCCCAAGTCTCCCGATAAAAATGATACCTCACTTGTGTGGGTAGGCCTAGCGCCCGCGACAGGAAATGCCCCAAAGCGCAACGTGGACACATCCAATTTTTTGAAAGAAAACAGAGGTGTTTTTTGCAAAGTGCCTACCGGTAGATTTTGGCGTCTAGCTCAGCCGGCACATAGTGAAACCCACCAAACCTGTGCATTTCTGAAAACTAGAGACCTAGGGAAATCCAAGATGGGGTGACTTGTGGGGCTCGGACCAGGTTCTGTTACCCAGAATCCTTTGCAAACCTCAAAATGTGGCTAAAAAAACACGTGTTCCTCACATTTCTGTGGTAGAAACTTCTGGAATCTGAGAGGAGACACAAATTTCCTTCCACCCAGCGTTCCCCCAAGTCTCTCGATAAAAATGATACCTCACTTGTGTGGGTAGGCCTAGCGCCCGCGACAGGAAACGCCCCAAAACGCAACGTGGACACATCCCATTTTTTTTAAAGAAAACAGAGGTGTTTTTTGCAAAGTGCCTACCTGTAGATTTTGGCCTCTAGCTCAGCCGGCACCTAGGGAAACCTACCAAACCTGTGCATTTCTGAAAACTAGAGACCTAGGGGAATCGAAGATGGGGTGACTTGTGAGGCTCGGACCAGGCTCTGTTACCCAGAATCCTTTGCAAACCTCAAAATTTGGCTAAAAAAACACATGTTCCTCACATTTCTGTGGCAGAAAGTTCTGGAATCTGAGAGGAGCCACAAATTTCCTTCCACCCAGCGTTCCCCCAAGTCTCCCGATAAAAATGATACCTCACTTGTGTGGGTAGTCCTAGCGCCCACAACAGGAAACGCCCCAAAACGCAACGTGGACACATCCAATTTTTTTAAAGAAAACAGAGGTGTTTTTTACAAAGTGCCTACCTTTAGATTTTGGCGTCTAGCTCAGCCGGCACATAGTGAAACCCACCAAACCTGTGCATTTCTGAAAACTAGAGACCTAGGGAAATCCAAGATGGGGTGACTTGTGGGGCTCGGACCAGGTTCTGTTACCCAGAATCCTTTGCAAACCTCAAAATTTGGCTAAAAAAACACATGTTCCTAACATTTCTGTGGTAGAAACTTCTGGAATCTGAGAGGAGCCATGAAGTTCCTTCCACCCAGCGTTCCCCCAAGTCTCTCGATAAAAATGATACCTCACTTGTGTGGGTAGGCCTAACGCCCGCGACAGGAAACGCCCCAAAACGCAACGTGGACACATCTAATTTTTTTTCAAGAAAACAGAGGTGTTTTTTGCAAAGTGCCTACCTGTAGATTTTGGCCTCTAGCTCAGCCGGCACCTAGGGAAACCTACCAAACCTGTGCATTTCTGAAAACTAGAGACCTAGGGAAATCCAAGATGGGGTGACTTGTGAGGCTCGGACCAGGCTCTGTTACCCAGAATCCTTTGCAAACCTCAAAATTTGGCTAAAAAAACACATGTTCCTCACATTTCTGTGGTAGAAACTTCTGGAATCTGAGAGGAGCCACAAATTTCCTTCCACCCAGCGTTCCCCCAAGTCTCTCGATAAAAATGATACCTCAATTGTGTGGGTAGGCCTAGCGCCCGCGACAGGAAACGCCCCAAAACGCAACGTGGACACATCTCATTTTTTTTAAAGAAAACAGAGGTGTTTTTTGCAAAGTGCCTACCTGTAGATTTTGGCCTCTAGCTCAGCCGGCACCTAGGGAAACCTACCAAACCTGTGCATTTTTTAAAACTAGAGACATACGGGAATCCAAGATGGGGTGACTTGTGGGGCTCTGACCAGGTTCTGTTACCCAGAATCCTTTGCAAACCTCAAACTTTGGCTAAAAAAACACATGTTCCTCACATTTCTGTGGCAGAAAGTTCTGGAATCTGAGAGGAGCCACAAATTTCCTTCCACCCAGCGTTCCCCCAAGTCTCCCGATAAAAATGATACCTCACTTGTGTGGGTAGTCCTAGCGCCCACAACAGGAAACGCCCCAAAACGCAACGTGGACACATCCCATTTTTTTAAAGAAAACAGAGATGTTTTTTGCAAAGTGCCTACCAGTAGATTTTGGCCTCTAGCTCAGCCGGCACCTAGGGAAACCTACCAAACCTGTGCATTTTTGAAAACTAGAGACCTAGGGGAATCCAAGATGGGGTGACTTGTGGGGCTCTGACCAGGTTCTGTTACCCAGAATCCTTTGGAAACCTCAAAATTTGGCTAAAAAAACACATGTTCCTCACATTTCTGTGGCAGAAAGTTCTGGAATCTGAGAGGAGCCACAAATTTCCTTCCACCCAGCGTTCCCCCAAGTCTCCCGATAAAAATGATACCTCACTTGTGTGGGTAGGCCTAGTGCCCGCGACAGGAAATGCCCCAAAGCGCAACGTGGACACATACAATTTTTTGAAAGAAAACAGAGGTGTTTTTTTCAAACTGCCTTCCTGTAGATTTTGGCCTCTAGCTCAGCCGGCACCTAGGGAAACCTACCAAACCTGTGCATTTCTGAAAACTAGAGACCTAGGGGAATCCAAGATGGGGTGACATGTGGGGCTCGGACCAGGTTCTGTTACCCAGAATCCTTTGCAAACCTCAAAATGTGGCTAAAAAAACACATATTCCTCACATTTCTGTGGTAGAAAGTTCTGGAATCTGAGAGGAGCCACAAATTTCCTTCCACCCAGCGTTCCCCCAAGTCTCCCGATAAAAATGATACCTCACTTGTGTGGGTAGGCCTAGCGCCCGCGACAGGAAATGCCGCAAAGCGCAACGTGGACACATCCAATTTTTTGAAAGAAAACAGAGGTGTTTTTTGCAAAGTGCCTACCTGTAGATTTTGGCCTCTAGCTCAGCCGGCAACTAGGGAAACCTACCAAACCTGTGCATTTCTGAAAACTAGAGACCTAGGGAAATCCGAGATGGGGTGACTTGTGGGGCTCGGACCAGGTTCTGTTACCCAGAATCCTTTGCAAACCTCAAAATTTGGCTAAAAAAACACATGTACCTCACATTTCTGTGGCAGAAAGTTCTGGAATCTGAGAGGAGCCACAAATTTCCTTCCACCCAGCGTTCCCCCAAGTCTCCCGATAAAAATGATACCTCACTTGTGTGGGTAGGCCTAGTGCCTGCGACAGGAAATGCCCCAAAGCGCAACGTGGACACATACAATTTTTTCAAAGAAAACAGAGGTGTTTTTTGCAAACTGCCTACCTGTAGATTTTGGCCTCTAGCTCAGCCGGCACCTAGGGAAACCTACCAAACCTGTGCATTTCTGAAAACTAGAGACCTAGGGGAATCCAAGAAGGTGTGACTTGTGGGGCTCGGACGAGGTTCTGTTACTCAGAATCCATTGCAAACCTCAAAATTGGCTAAAAAAACACATGTTCCTCACATTTCTGTGGTAGAAACTTCTGGAATCTGAGAGGAGCCACAAATTTCCTTCCACCCAGCGTTCCCCCAAGTCTCTCGATAAAAATGATACCTCACTTGTGTGGGTAGGCCTAGCGCCCGCGACAGGAAACGCCCCAAAACGCAACGTGGACACATCTCATTTTTTTTAAAGAAAACAGAGGTGTTTTTTGCAAAGTGCCTACCTGTAGATTTTGGCCTCTAGCTCAGCCGGCACCTAGGGAAACCTACCAAACCTGTGCATTTTTTAAAACTAGAGACATACGGGAATTCAAGATGGGGTGACTTGTGGGGCTCTGACCAGGTTCTGTTACCCAGAATCCTTTGCAAACCTCAAACTTTGGCTAAAAAAACACATGTTCCTCACATTTCTGTGGCAGAAAGTTCTGGAATCTGAGAGGAGCCACAAATTTCCTTCCACCCAGCGTTCCCCCAAGTCTCCCGATAAAAATGATACCTCACTTGTGTGGGTAGTCCTAGCGCCCACAACAGGAAACGCCCCAAAACGCAACGTGGACACATCCCATTTTTTTAAAGAAAACAGAGATGTTTTTTGCAAAGTGCCTACCAGTAGATTTTGGCCTCTAGCTCAGCCGGCACCTAGGGAAACCTACCAAACCTGTGCATTTTTGAAAACTAGAGACCTAGGGGAATCCAAGATGGGGTGACTTGTGGGGCTCTGACCAGGTTCTGTTACCCAGAATCCTTTGGAAACCTCAAAATTTGGCTAAAAAAACACATGTTCCTCACATTTCTGTGGCAGAAAGTTCTGGAATCTGAGAGGAGCCACAAATTTCCTTCCACCCAGCGTTCCCCCAAGTCTCCCGATAAAAATGATACCTCACTTGTGTGGGTAGGCCTAGTGCCCGCGACAGGAAATGCCCCAAAGCGCAACGTGGACACATACAATTTTTTGAAAGAAAACAGAGGTGTTTTTTTCAAACTGCCTACCTGTAGATTTTGGCCTCTAGCTCAGCCGGCAACTAGGGAAACCTACCAAACCTGTGCATTTCTGAAAACTAGAGACCTAGGGAAATCCGAGATGGGGTGACTTGTGGGGCTCGGACCAGGTTCTGTTACCCAGAATCCTTTGCAAACCTCAAAATTTGGCTAAAAAAACACATGTACCTCACATTTCTGTGGCAGAAAGTTCTGGAATCTGAGAGGAGCCACAAATTTCCTTCCACCCAGCGTTCCCCCAAGTCTCCCGATAAAAATGATACCTCACTTGTGTGGGTAGGCCTAGTGCCTGCGACAGGAAATGCCCCAAAGCGCAACGTGGACACATACAATTTTTTCAAAGAAAACAGAGGTGTTTTTTGCAAACTGCCTACCTGTAGATTTTGGCCTCTAGCTCAGCCGGCACCTAGGGAAACCTACCAAACCTGTGCATTTCTGAAAACTAGAGACCTAGGGGAATCCAAGATGGTGTGACTTGTGGGGCTCGGACGAGGTTCTGTTACTCAGAATCCATTGCAAACCTCAAAATTGGCTAAAAAAACACATGTTCCTCACATTTCTGTGGTAGAAAGTTCTGGAATCTGAGAGGAGCCACAAATTTCCTTCCACCCAGCGTTCCCCCAAGTCTCCCGATAAAAATGATACCTCACTTGTGTGGGTAGGCCTAGCGCCCGCGACAGGAAATGCCGCAAAGCGCAACGTGGACACATCCAATTTTTTGAAAGAAAACAGAGGTGTTTTTTGCAAAGTGCCTACCTGTAGATTTTGGCCTCTAGCTTAGCCGGCACCTAAGGAAACCTACCAAACCTGTGCATTTCTGAAAACTAGAGACCTAGGGAAATCCAAGATGGGGTGACTTGTGGGGCTCGGACCAGGTTCTGTTACCCAGAATCCTTTGCAAACCTCAAAATTTGGCTAAAAAAACACATGTTCCTCACATTTCTGAGGTAGAAACTTCTGGAATCTGAGAGGAGCCACAAATTTCCTTCCACCCAGCGTTCCCCCAAGTCTCTCGATAAAAATGATACCTCACTTGTGTGGGTAGGCCTAGCGCCCGCGACAGGAAATGCCCCAAAGCGCAATGTGGACACATCCAATTTTTTGAAAGAAAACAGAGGTGTTTTTTGCAAAGTGCCTACCTGTAGATTTTGGCCTCTAGCTCAGCCGGCACCTAGGGAAACCTACCAAACCTGTGCATTTCTGAAAACTAGAGACCTAGGGGAATCGAAGATGGGGTGACTTGTGGGGCTCTGACCAGGTTCTGTTACCCAGAATCCTTTGCAAACCTCAAAATTTGGCTAAAAAAACACATGTTCCTCACATTTCTGTGGCAGAAAGTTCTGGAATCTGAGAGGAGCCACAAATTTCCTTCCACCCAGCGTTCCCCCAAGTCTCCCGATAAAAATGATACCTCACTTGTGTGGGTAGGCCTAGTGCCCGCGACAGGAAATGCCCCAAAGCGCAACGTGGACACATACAATTTTTTGAAAGAAAACAGAGGTGTTTTTTTCAAACTGCCTACCTGTAGATTTTGGCCTCTAGCTCAGCCGGCACCTAGGGAAACCTACCAAACCTGTGCATTTCTGAAAACTAGAGACCTAGGGGAATCCAAGATGGGGTGACATGTGGGGCTCGGACCAGGTTCTGTTACCCAGAATCCTTTGCAAACCTCAAAATGTGGCTAAAAAAACACATATTCCTCACATTTCTGTGGTAGAAAGTTCTGGAATCTGAGAGGAGCCACAAATTTCCTTCCACCCAGCGTTCCCCCAAGTCTCCCGATAAAAATGATACCTCACTTGTGTGGGTAGGCCTAGCGCCCGCTACAGGAAATGCCGCAAAGCGCAACGTGGACACATCCAATTTTTTGAAAGAAAACAGAGGTGTTTTTTGCAAAGTGCCTACCTGTAGATTTTGGCCTCTAGCTCAGCCGGCAACTAGGGAAACCTACCAAACCTGTGCATTTCTGAAAACTAGAGACCTAGGGAAATCCGAGATGGGGTGACTTGTGGGGCTCGGACCAGGTTCTGTTACCCAGAATCCTTTGCAAACCTCAAAATTTGGCTAAAAAAACACATGTACCTCACATTTCTGTGGCAGAAAGTTCTGGAATCTGAGAGGAGCCACAAATTTCCTTCCACCCAGCGTTCCCCCAAGTCTCCCGATAAAAATGATACCTCACTTGTGTGGGTAGGCCTAGCGCCCGCGACAGGAAATGCCGCAAAGCGCAACGTGGACACATCCAATTTTTTGAAAGAAAACAGAGGTGTTTTTTGCAAAGTGCCTACCTGTAGATTTTGGCCTCTAGCTTAGCCTGCACCTAAGGAAACCTACCAAACCTGTGCATTTCTGAAAACTAGAGACCTAGGGAAATCCAAGATGGGGTGACTTGTGGGGCTCGGACCAGGTTCTGTTACCCAGAATCCTTTGCAAACCTCAAAATTTGGCTAAAAAAACACATGTTCCTCACATTTCTGAGGTAGAAACTTCTGGAATCTGAGAGGAGCCACAAATTTCCTTCCACCCAGCGTTCCCCCAAGTCTCTCGATAAAAATGATACCTCACTTGTGTGGGTAGGCCTAGCGCCCGCGACAGGAAATGCCCCAAAGCGCAACGTGGACACATCCAATTTTTTGAAAGAAAACAGAGGTGTTTTTTGCAAAGTGCCTACCGGTAGATTTTGGCCTCTAGCTCAGCCGGCACATAGTGAAACCCACCAAACCTGTGCACTTCTGAAAACTAGAGACCTAGGGAAATCCAAGATGGGGTGACTTGTGGGGCTCGGACCAGGTTCTGTTACCCAGAATCCTTTGCAAACCTCAAAATTTGGCTAAAAAAACACATGTTCCTCACATTTCTGTGGTAGAAACTTCTAGAATCTGAGAGGAGCCACAAATTTCCTTCCACCCAGCGTTCCCCCAAGTCTCTCGATAAAAATGATACCTCACTTGTGTGGGTAGGCCTAGCGCCCGCGACAGGAAACGCCCCAAAACGCAACGTGGACACATCTCATTTTTTTTAAAGAAAACAGAGGTGTTTTTTGCAAAGTGCCTACCTGTAGATTTTGGCCTCTAGCTCAGCCGGCACCTAGGGAAACCTACCAAACCTGTGCATTTTTGAAAACTAGAGACATACGGGAATCCAAGATGGGGTGACTTGTTAGGCTCTGACCAGGTTCTGTTACCCAGAATCCTTTGCAAACCTCAAACTTTGGCTAAAAAAACACATGTTCCTCACATTTCTGTGGCAGAAAGTTCTGGAATCTGAGAGGAGCCACAAATTTCCTTCCACCCAGCGTTCCCCCAAGTCTCCTGATAAAAATGATACCTCACTTGTGTGGGTAGTCCTAGCGCCCACAACAGGAAACGCCCCAAAACGCAACGTGGACACATCCCATTTTTTTAAAGAAAACAGAGGTGTTTTTTGCAAAGTGCCTACCAGTAGATTTTGGCCTCTAGCTCAGCCGGCACCTAGGGAAACCTACCAAACCTGTGCATTTTTGAAAACTAGAGACCTAGGGGAATCCAAGATGGGGTGACTTGTGGGGCTCTGACCAGGTTCTGTTACCCAGAATCCTTTGCAAACCTCAAAATTTGGCTAAAAAAACACATGTTCCTCACATTTCTGTGGCAGAAAGTTCTGGAATCTGAGAGGAGCCACAAATTTCCTTCCACCCAGCGTTCCCCCAAGTCTCCCGATAAAAATGATACCTCACTTGTGTGGGTAGGCCTACTGCCCGCGACAGGAAATGCCCCAAAGCGCAACGTGGACACATACAATATTTTGAAAGAAAACAGAGGTGTTTTTTGCAAACTGCCTACCTGTAGATTTTGGCCTCTAGCTCAGCAGGCACCTAGGGAAACCTACCAAACCTGTGCATTTCTGAAAACTAGAGACCTAGGGGAATCCAAGATGGGGTGACATGTGGGGCTCGGACCAGGTTCTGTTACCCAGAATCCTTTGCAAACCTCAAAATGTGGCTAAAAAAACACATATTCCTCACATTTCTGTGGTAGAAAGTTCTGGAATCTGAGAGGAGCCACAAATTTCCCTCCACCCAGCGTTCCCCCAAGTCTCCCGATAAAAATGATACCTCACTTGTGTGGGTAGGCCTAGCGCCCGCGACAGGAAATGCCGCAAAGCGCAACGTGGACACATCCAATTTTTTTAAAGAAAACAGAGGTGTTTTTTGCAAAGTGCCTACCTGTAGATTTTGGCCTCTAGCTCAGCCGGCAACTAGGGAAACCTACCAAACCTGTGCATTTCTGAAAACTAGAGACCTAGGGTAATCCGAGATGGGGTGACTTGTGGGGCTCGGACCAGGTTCTGTTACCCAGAAGTATTTGCAAACCTCAAAATTTGGCTAAAAAAACACATGTACCTCACATTTCTGTGGCAGAAAGTTCTGGAATCTGAGAGGAGCCACACATTTCCTTCCACCCAGCGTTCCCCCAAGTCTCCCGATAAAAATGATACCTCACTTGTGTGGGTAGGCCTAGTGCCTGCGACAGGAAATGCCCCAAAGCGCAACGTGGACACATACAATTTTTTGAAAGAAAACAGAGGTGTTTTTTGCAAACTGCCTCCCTGTAGATTTTGGCCTCTAGCTCAGCCGGCACCTAGGGAAACCTACCAAACCTGTGCATTTCTGAAAACTAGAGACCTAGGGGAATCTAAGATGGTGTGACTTGTGGTGTTCTGACGAGGTTCTGTTACCCAGAATCCTTTGCAAACCTCAAAATGTGGCTAAAAAAACACATGTTCCTCACATTTCTGTGGTAGAAAGTTCTGGAATCTGAGAGGAGCCACAAATTTCCTTCCACCCAGCGTTCCCCCAAGTCTCTCGATAAAAATGATACCTCACTTGTGTGGGTAGGCCTAGCGCCCGCGACAGGAAATGCCCCAAAGCGCAACGTGGACACATCCAATTTTTTGAAAGAAAACAGAGGTGTTTTTTGCAAAGTGCCTACCGGTAGATTTTGGCCTTTAGCTCAGCCGGCACATAGTGAAACCCACCAAACCTGTGCACTTCTGAAAACTAAAGACCTAGGGAAATCCAAGATGGGGTGACTTGTGGGGCTCGGACCAGGTTCTGTTACCCAGAATC
Source organism: Pleurodeles waltl (assembly GCF_031143425.1). Classification (NCBI taxonomy): domain Eukaryota; kingdom Metazoa; phylum Chordata; class Amphibia; order Caudata; family Salamandridae; genus Pleurodeles; species Pleurodeles waltl. The sequence goes on along the minus strand of NC_090445.1, from coordinate 1,457,840,494 downwards.
CTTTGCAAACCTCAAAATGTGGCTAAAAAAACACATGTTCCTCACATTTCTGTGGTAGAAACTTCTGGAATCTGAGAGGAGCCACAAATTTCCTTCCACCCAGCGTTCCCCCAAGTCTCTCGATAAAAATGATACCTCACTTGTGTGGGTAGGCCTAGCGCCCGTGACAGGAAACGCCCCAAAACGCAACGTGGACATATCTCATTTTTTTTAAAGAAAACAGAGGTGTTTTTTGCAAAGTGCCTACCGGTAGATTTTGGCCTCTAGCTCAGCCGGCACCTAGGGAAACCTACCAAACCTGTGCATTTCTGAAAACTAGAGACCTAGGGGAATCCAAGATGGGGTGACATGTGGGGCTCGGACCAGGTTCTGTTACCCAGAATCCTTTGCAAACCTCAAAATGTGGCTAAAAAAACTCATGTTCCTCACATTTCTGTGGTAGAAAGTTCTGGAATCTGAGAGGAGCCACAAATTTCCTTCCACCCAGCGTTCCCCCAAGTCTCCCGATAAAAATGATACCTCACTTGTGTGGGTAGGCCTAGTGCCTAAGACAGGAAATGCCCCAAAGCGCAACGTGGACACATACAATTTTTTGAAAGAAAACAGAGGTGTTTTTTGCAAAGTGCCTACCTGTAGATTTTGGCCTCTAGCTCAGCCGGCACCTAGGGAAACCTACCAAACCTGTGCATTTCTGAAAACTAGAGACCTAGGGAAATCCAAGATGGGGTGACTAGTGGGGCTCGGACCAGGTTTGGTTACCCAGAATCCTTTGCAAACCTCAAAATTTGGCTAAAAAAACACATGTTCCTCACATTTCTGTGGTAGAAACTTCTGGAATCTGAGAGGAGCCACAAATTTCCTTCCACCCAGCGTTCCCCCAAGTCTCTCGATAAAAATGATAACTCACTTGTGTGGGTAGGCCTAGCGCCCGCAACAGGAAATGCCCCAAAGCGCAACGTGGACACATCCAATTTTTTGAAAGAAAACAGAGGTGTTTTTTGCAAAGTGCCTACCTGTAGATTTTGGCCTCTAGCTCAGCCGGCACCTAGGGAAACCTACCAAACCTGTGCATTTCTGAAAACTAGAGACCTAGGGGAATCCAAGATGGGGTGACTTGTGGGGCTCTGACCAGGTTCTGTTACCCAGAATCCTTTGCAAACCTCAAAATTTGGCTAAAAAAACACATGTTCCTCACATTTCTGTGGCAGAAAGTTCTGGAATCTGAGAGGAGCCAAAAACTTCCTTCCACTCAGCGTTCCCCCAAGTCTCCCGATAAAAAAGATACCTCACTTGTGTGGGTAGGCCTAGCGCCCGCGACAGGAAATGCCCCAAAGCGCAACGTGGACACATCCAATTTTTTTAAAGAAAACAGAGGTGTTTTTTGCAAAGTGCCTACCTGTAGATTTTGGCCTCTAGCTCAGCCGGCACCTAGGGAAACCTACCAAACCTGTACATTTTTGAAAACTAGAGACCTAGGGGAATCCAAGATGGGGTGACTTGTGGGGCTCTGACCAGGTTCTGTTACCCAGAATCCTTTGCAAACCTCAAACTTTGGCTAAAAAACACATGTTCCTCACATTTCTGTGGTAGAAAGTTCTGGAATCTGAGAGGAGCCACAAATTTCCTTCCACCCAGCGTTCCCCCAAGTCTCCCGATAAAAATGATACCTCACTTGTGTGGGTAGGCCTAGCGCCCGCGACAGGAAATGCCACAAAGCGTAACGTGGACACATCCAATTTTTTGAAAGAAAACAGAGGTGTTTTTTGCAAAGTGCCTACCTGTAGATTTTGGCCTCTAGCTCAGCCGGCACCTAGGGAAACCTACTAAACCTGTGCATTTTTGAAAACTAGAGACCTAGGGAAATCCAAGATGGGGTGACTTGAGGGGCTCGGACCAGGTTCTGTTACCCAGAATCCTTTGCAAACCTCAAAATTTGGCTAAAAAAACACATGTTCCTCACATTTCTCTGGTAGAAACTTCTGGAATCTGAGAGGAGCCACAAATTTCCTTCCACCCAGCGTTCCCCCAAGTCTCTCGATACAAAAGATACCTCACTTGTGTGGGTAGGCCTAGCGCCCGCGACAGGAAACGCCCCAAAACGCAACGTGGACACATCTCATTTTTTTTAAAGAAAACAGAGGTGTTTTTTGCAAAGTGCCTACCTGTAGATTTTGGCCTCTAGCTCAGCCGGCACCTAGGGAAACCTACCAAACCTGTGCATTTCTGAAAACTAGAGACCTAGGGGAATCCAAGATGGGGTGACTTGTGGGGCTCGGACCAGGTTCTGTTACCCAGAATCCTTTGCAAACCTCAAAATGTGGCTAAAAAAACACATGTTCCTCACATTTCTGTGGTAGAGAGTTCTGGAATCTGAGAAGAGCCACAAATTTCCTTCCACCCAGCGTTCCCCCAAGTCTCCCGATAAAAATGATACCTCACTTTTGTGGGTAGGCCTAGCGCCCGTGACAGGAAATGCCCCAAAGCGCAACGTGGACACATCCAATTTTTTGAAAGAAAACAGAGGTGTTTTTTGCAAAGTGCCTACCTGTAGATTTTGGCCTCTAGCTCAGCCGGCACCTAGGGAAACCTACCAAACCTGTGCATTTCTGAAAACTAGAGACCTAGGGGAATCCAAGATGGGGTGACTTGTGGGGCTCTGACCAGGTTCTGTTACCCAGAATCCTTTGCAAACCTCAAAATTTGGCTAAAAAAACACATGTTCCTCACATTTCTGTGGCAGAAAGTTCTGGAATCTGAGAGGAGCCAAAAATTTCCTTCCACTCAGCGTTCCCCCAAGTCTCCCGATAAAAATGATACCTCACTTGTGTGGGTAGGCCTAGCGCCCGCGACAGGAAATGCCCCAAAGCGCAACGTGGACACATCCAATTTTTTTAAAGAAAACAGAGGTGTTTTTTGCAAAGTGCCTACCTGTAGATTTTGGCCTCTAGCTCAGCCGGCACCTAGGGAAACCTACCAAACCTGTACATTTTTGAAAACTAGAGACCTAGGGGAATCCAAGATGGGGTGACTTGTGGGGCTCTGACCAGGTTCTGTTACCCAGAATCCTTTGCAAACCTCAAACTTTGGCTAAAAAACACATGTTCCTCACATTTCTGTGGTAGAAAGTTCTGGAATCTGAGAGGAGCCACAAATTTCCTTCCACCCAGCGTTCCCCCAAGTCTCCCGATAAAAATGATACCTCACTTGTGTGGGTAGGCCTAGCGCCCGCGACAGGAAATGCCACAAAGCGTAACGTGGACACATCCAATTTTTTGAAAGAAAACAGAGGTGTTTTTTGCAAAGTGCCTACCTGTAGATTTTGGCCTCTAGCTCAGCCGGCACCTAGGGAAACCTACTAAACCTGTGCATTTTTGAAAACTAGAGACCTAGGGAAATCCAAGATGGGGTGACTTGAGGGGCTCGGACCAGGTTCTGTTACCCAGAATCCTTTGCAAACCTCAAAATTTGGCTAAAAAAACACATGTTCCTCACATTTCTCTGGTAGAAACTTCTGGAATCTGAGAGGAGCCACAAATTTCCTTCCACCCAGCGTTCCCCCAAGTCTCTCGATACAAAAGATACCTCACTTGTGTGGGTAGGCCTAGCGCCCGCGACAGGAAACGCCCCAAAACGCAACGTGGACACATCTCATTTTTTTTAAAGAAAACAGAGGTGTTTTTTGCAAAGTGCCTACCTGTAGATTTTGGCCTCTAGCTCAGCCGGCACCTAGGGAAACCTACCAAACCTGTGCATTTCTGAAAACTAGAGACCTAGGGGAATCCAAGATGGGGTGACTTGTGGGGCTCGGACCAGGTTCTGTTACCCAGAATCCTTTGCAAACCTCAAAATGTGGCTAAAAAAACACATGTTCCTCACATTTCTGTGGTAGAGAGTTCTGGAATCTGAGAAGAGCCACAAATTTCCTTCCACCCAGCGTTCCCCCAAGTCTCCCGATAAAAATGATACCTCACTTTTGTGGGTAGGCCTAGCGCCCGTGACAGGAAATGCCCCAAAGCGCAACGTAGACACATCCAATTTTTTGAAAGAAAACAGAGGTGTTTTTTGCAAAGTGCCTACCTGTAGATTTTGGCCTCTAGCTCAGCCGGCACCTAGGGAAACCTACCAAACCTGTGCATTTCTGAAAACTAGAGACCTAGGGAAATCCAAGATGGGGTGACTTGTGGGGCTCGGACCAGGTTCTGTTACCCAGAATCCTTTGCAAACCTCAAAATTTGGCTAAAAAAACACATGTTCCTCACATTTCTGTGGTAGAAACTTCTGGAATCTGAGAGGAGCCACAAATTTCCTTCCACCCAGCGTTCCCCAAGTCTCTTGATAAAAATGATACCTCACTTGTGTTGGTAGGCCTAGCGCCCGCGACAGGAAACGCCCCAAAACGCAACGTGGACACATCTCATTTTTTTAAAAGAAAACAGCGGTGTTTTTTGCAAAGTGCCTACCTGTAGATTTTGGCCTCTAGCTCAGCCGGCACCTAGGGAAACCTACCAAACCTGTGCATTTTTGAAAACTAGAGACCTAGGGGAATCCAAGATGGGGTGACTTGTGGGGCTCTGACCAGGTTCTGTTACCCAGAATCCCTTGCAAACCTCAAAATTTGGCTAAAAAAACACATGTTCCTCACATTTCTGTGGCAGAAAGTTCTGGAATCTGAGAGGAGCCACAAATTTCCTTCCACCCAGCGCTCCCCCAAGTCTCCCGATAAAAATGATACCTCACTTGTGTGGGTAGGCCTAGTGCCCGCGACAGGAAATGCCCCAAAGCGCAACCTGGACACATACAATTTTTTTAAAGAAAACAGGTGTTTTTTGCAAACTGCCCACCTGTAGATTTTGGCCTCTAGCTCAGCCGGCACCTAGGGTAACCTACCAAACCTGTGCATTTCTGAAAACTAGAGACCTAGGGGAATCCAAGATGGGGTGACTTGTGGGGCTCTGACCAGGTTCTGTTACCCAGAATCCTTTGCAAACCTCAAAATTTGGCTAAAAAAACACATGTTCCTCACATTTCTGTGGTAGAAACTTCTGGAATCTGAGAGGAGCCACAAATTTCCTTCCACCCAGCGTTCCCCCAAGTCTCCCGATAAAAATGATACCTCACTTGTGTGGGTAGGCCTAGCGCCCCCGACAGGAAATGCCCCAAAGCGCAACGTGGACACATCCAATTTTTTTAAAGAAAATAGAGGTGTTTTTTGCAAAGTGCCTACCGGTAGATTTTGGCCTCTAGCTCAGCCGGCACATAGTGAAACCAACCAAACCTGTGCATTTCTGAAAACTAGAGACCTAGGGAAATCCAAGATGGGGTGACTTGTGGGGCTCGGATCAGGTTCTGTTACCCAGAATCCTTTGCAAACCTCAAAATGTGGCTAAAAAAACACATGTTCCTCACATTTCTGTGGTAGAAAGTTCTGGAATCTGAGAGGAGCCACAAATTTCCTTCCACCCAGCGTTCCCCCAAGTCTCCCGATAAAAATGATACCTCAGTTGTGTGGGTAGGCCTAGCGCCCGCGACAGGAAATGCCGCAAAGCGCAACGTGGACACATCCAATTTTTTTAAAGAAAACAGAGGTGTTTTTTGCAAAGTGCCTACCTGTAGATTTTGGCCTCTAGCTCAGCCGGCAACTAGGGAAACCTACCAAACCTGTGCATTTCTGAAAACTAGAGACCTAGGGAAATCCGAGATGGGGTGACTTGTGGGGCTCGGACCAGGTTCTGTTACCCAGAATCCTTTGCAAACCTCCAAATTTGGCTAAAAAAACACATGTTCCTCACATTTCTGTGGTAGAAACTTCTGGAATCTGAGAGGAGCCACAAATTTCCTTCCACCCAGCGTTCCCCCAAGTCTCTCGATAAAAATGATACCTCACTTGTGTGGGTAGGCCTAGCGCCCGCGACAGGAAATGCCCCAAAGCGCAACGTGGACACATACAATTTTTTTAAAGAAAACAGAGGTGTTTTTTGCAAAGTGCCTACCTGTAGATTTTGTCCTCTAGCTCAGCCGGCACCTAGGGAAACCTACCAAACCTGTGCATTTCTGAAAACTAGAGACCTAGGGGAATCCAAGATGGGGTGACTTGTGGGGCTCTGACCAGGTTCTGTTACCCAGAATCCTTTGCAAACCTCAAAATTTGGCTAAAAAAACACATGTTCCTCACATTTCTGTGGCAGAAAGTTCTGGAATCTGAGAGGAGCCAAAAATTTCCTTCCACTCAGCGTTCCCCCAAGTCTCTCGATAAAAATGATACCTCACTTGTGTGGGTAGGCCTAGCGCCCGCGACAGGAAATGCCCCAAAGCGCAACGTGGACACATACAATTTTTTTAAAGAAAAGAGAGGTGTTTTTTGCAAAGTGCCTTCCTGTAGATTTTGTCCTCTAGCTCAGCCGGCACCTAGGGAAACCTACCAAACCTGTGCATTTCTGAAAACTAGAGACCTAGGGGAATCCAAGATGGGGTGACTTGTGGGGCTCTGACCAGGTTCTGTTACCCAGAATCCTTTGCAAACCTCAAAATGTGGCTAAAAAAACACATGTTCCTCACATTTCTGTGGCAGAAAGTTCTGGAATCTGAGAGGAGCCAAAAATTTCCTTCCACTCAGCGTTCCCCCAAGTCTCCCGATAAAAATGATACCTCACTTGTGTGGGTAGGCCTAGCGTCCGCGACAGGAAATGCCCCAAAGCGCAACGTGGACACATCCAATTTTTTTAAAGAAAACAGAGCTGTTTTTTGCAAAGTGCCTACCTGTAGATTTTGGCCTCTAGCTCAGCCGGCACATAGGGAAACCTACCAAACCTGTACATTTTTGAAAACTAGAGACCTAGGGGAATCCAAGATGGGGTGACTTGTGGGGCTCTGACCAGGTTCTGTTACCCAGAATCCTTTGCAAACCTCAAACTTTGGCTAAAAAACACATGTTCCTCACATTTCTGTGGTAGAAAGTTCTGTAATCTGAGAGGAGCCACAAATTTCCTTCCACCCAGCTTTCCCCCAAGTCTCCCGATAAAAATGATACCTCACTTGTGTGGGTAGGCCTAGCGCCCGCGACAGGAAATGCCACAAAGCATAACGTGGACACATCCAATTTTTTGAAAGAAAACAGAGGTGTTTTTTGCAAAGTGCCTACCTGTAGATTTTGGCCTCTAGCTCAGCCGGCACCTAGGGAAACCTACCAAACCTGTGCATTTTTGAAAACTAGAGACCTAGGGAAATCCAAGATGGGGTGACTTGAGGGGCTCGGACCAGGTTCTGTTACCCAGAATCCTTTGCAAACCTCAAAATTTGGCTAAAAAAACACATGTTCCTCACATTTCTGTGGTAGAAACTTCTGGAATCTGAGAGGAGCCACAAATTTCCTTCCACCCAGCGTTCCCCCAAGTCTCTCGATACAAAAGATACCTCACTTGTGTGGGTAGGCCTAGCGCCCGCGACAGGAAACGCCCCAAAACGCAACGTGGACACATCTCATTTTTTTTAAAGAAAACAGAGGTGTTTTTTGCAAAGTGCCTACCTGTAGATTTTGGCCTCTAGCTCAGCCGGCACCTAGGGAAACCTACCAAACCTGTGCATTTCTGAAAACTAGAGACCTAGGGAAATCCAAGATGGGGTGACTTGTGGGGCTCTGACCAGGTTCTGTTACCCAGAATCCTTTGCAAACCTCAAAATTTGGCTAAAAAAACACATGTTCCTCACATTTCTGTGGTGGAACCTTCTGGAATCTGAGAGGAGCCACAAATTTCCTTCCACCCAGCGTTCCCCAAGTCTCTTGATAAAAATGATACCTCACTTGTGTGGGTAGGCCTAGCGCCCGCGACAGGAAACGCCCCAAAACGCAACGTGGACACATCTCATTTTTTTAAAAGAAAACAGCGGTGTTTTTTGCAAAGTGCCTACCTGTAGATTTTGGCCTCTAGCTCAGCCGGCACCTAGGGAAACCTACCAAACCTGTGCATTTTTGAAAACTAGAGACCTAGGGGAATCCATGATGGGGTGACTTGTGGGGCTCTGACCAGGTTCTGTTACCCAGAATCCCTTGCAAACCTCAAAATTTGGCTAAAAAAACACATGTTCCTCACATTTCTGTGGCAGAAAGTTCTGGAATCTGAGAGGAGCCACAAATTTCCTTCCACCCAGCGCTCCCCCAAGTCTCCCGATAAAAATGATACCTCACTTGTGTGGGTAGGCCTAGTGCCCGCGACAGGAAATGCCCCAAAGCGCAACCTGGACACATACAATTTTTTAAAAGAAAATAGAGGTGTTTTTTGCAAAGTGCCTACCGGTAGATTTTGGCCTCTAGCTCAGCCGGCACATAGTGAAACCAACCAAACCTGTGCATTTATGAAAACTAGAGACCTAGGGAAATCCAAGATGGGGTGACTTGTGGGGCTCGGATCAGGTTCTGTTACCCAGAATCCTTTGCAAACCTCAAAATGTGGCTAAAAAAACACATGTTCCTCACATTTCTGTGGTAGAAAGTTCTGGAATCTGAGAGGAGCCACAAATTTCCTTCCACCCAGCGTTCCCCCAAGTCTCCCGATAAAAATGATACCTCAGTTGTGTGGGTAGGCCTAGCGCCCGCGACAGGAAATGCCGCAAAGCGCAACGTGGACACATCCAATTTTTTTAAAGAAAACAGAGGTGTTTTTTGCAAAGTGCCTACCTGTAGATTTTGGCCTCTAGCTCAGCCGGCAACTAGGGAAACCTACCAAACCTGTGCATTTCTGAAAACTAGAGACCTAGGGAAATCCGAGATGGGGTGACTTGTGGGGCTCGGACCAGGTTCTGTTACCCAGAATCCTTTGCAAACCTCCAAATTTGGCTAAAAAAACACATGTTCCTCACATTTCTGTGGTAGAAACTTCTGGAATCTGAGAGGAGCCACAAATTTCCTTCCACCCAGCGTTCCCCCAAGTCTCTCGATAAAAATGATACCTCACTTGTGTGGGTAGGCCTAGCGCCCGCGACAGGAAATGCCCCAAAGCGCAACGTGGACACATACAATTTTTTTAAAGAAAACAGAGGTGTTTTTTGCAAAGTGCCTACCTGTAGATTTTGTCCTCTAGCTCAGCCGGCACCTAGGGAAACCTACCAAACCTGTGCATTTCTGAAAACTAGAGACCTAGGGGAATCCAAGATGGGGTGACTTGTGGGGCTCTGACCAGGTTCTGTTACCCAGAATCCTTTGCAAACCTCAAAATTTGGCTAAAAAAACACATGTTCCTCACATTTCTGTGGCAGAAAGTTCTGGAATCTGAGAGGAGCCAAAAATTTCCTTCCACTCAGCGTTCCCCCAAGTCTCCCGATAAAAATGATACCTCACTTGTGTGGGTAGGCCTAGCGCCCGCGACAGGAAATGCCCCAAAGCGCAACGTGGACACATCCAATTTTTTTAAAGAAAACAGAGGTGTTTTTTGCAAAGTGCTTACCGGTAGATTTTGGCGTCTAGCTCAGCCGGCACATAGTGAAACCCACCAAACCTGTGCATTTCTGAAAACTAGAGACCTAGGGAAATCCAAGATGGGGTGACTTGTGGGGCTCGGACCAGGTTCTGTTACCCAGAATCCTTTGCAAACCTCAAAATGTGGCTAAAAAAACACATGTTCCTCACATTTCTGTGGTAGAAACTTCTGGAATCTGAGAGGAGCCACAAATTTCCTTCCACCCAGCGTTCCCCCAAGTCTCTCGATAAAAATGATACCTCACTTGTGTGGGTAGGCCTAACGCCCGCGACAGGAAATGCCCCAAAGCGCAACGTGGACACATACAATTTTTTTAAAGAAAACAGAGGTGTTTTTTGCAAAGTGCCTACCTGTAGATTTTGTCCTCTAGCTCAGCCGGCACCTAGGGAAACCTACCAAACCTGTGCATTTCTGAAAACTAGAGACCTAGGGGAATCCAAGATGGGGTGACTTGTGGGGCTCTGACCAGGTTCTGTTACCCAGAATCCTTTGCAAACCTCAAAATTTGGCTAAAAAAACACATGTTCCTCACATTTCTGTGGCAGAAAGTTCTGGAATCTGAGAGGAGCCAAAAATTTCCTTCCACTCAGCGTTCCCCCAAGTCTCCCGATAAAAATGATACCTCACTTGTGTGGGTAGGCCTAGCGCCCGCGACAGGAAATGCCCCAAAGCGCAACGTGGACACATCCAATTTTTTTAAAGAAAACAGAGGTGTTTTTTGCAAAGTGCCTACCTGTAGATTTTGGCCTCTAGCTCAGCCGGCACATAGGGAAACCTACCAAACCTGTACATTTTTGAAAACTAGAGACCTAGGGGAATCCAAGATGGGGTGACTTGTGGGGCTCTGACCAGGTTCTGTTACCCAGAATCCTTTGCAAACCTCAAACTTTGGCTAAAAAACACATGTTCCTCACATTTCTGTGGTAGAAAGTTCTGGAATCTGAGAGGAGCCACAAATTTCCTTCCACCCAGCGTTCCCCCAAGTCTCCCGATAAAAATGATACCTCACTTGTGTGGGTAGGCCTAGCGCCCGCGACAGGAAATGCCACAAAGCATAACGTGGACACATCCAATTTTTTGAAAGAAAACAGAGGTGTTTTTTGCAAAGTGCCTACCTGTAGATTTTGGCCTCTAGCTCAGCCGCCACCTAGGGAAACCTACCAAACCTGTGCATTTTTGAAAACTAGAGACCTAGGGAAATCCAAGATGGGGTGACTTGAGGGGCTCGGACCAGGTTCTGTTACCCAGAATCCTTTGCAAACCTCAAAATGTGGCTAAAAAAACACATGTTCCTCACATTTCTGTGGTAGAAACTTCTGGAATCTGAGAGGAGCCACAAATTTCCTTCCACCCAGCGTTCCCCCAAGTCTCTCGATACAAAAGATACCTCACTTGTGTGGGTAGGCCTAGCGCCCGCGACAGGAAACGCCCCAAAACGCAACGTGGACACATCTCATTTTTTTTAAAGAAAACAGAGGTGTTTTTTGCAAAGTGCCTACCTGTAGATTTTGGCCTCTAGCTCAGCCGGCACCTAGGGAAACCTACCAAACCTGTGCATTTCTGAAAACTAGAGACCTAGGGGAATCCAAGATGGGGTGACTTGTGGGGCTCGGACCAGGTTCTGTTACCCAGAATCCTTTGCAAACCTCAAAATGTGGCTAAAAAAACACATGTTCCTCACATTTCTGTGGTAGAGAGTTCTGGAATCTGAGAAGAGCCACAAATTTCCTTCCACCCAGCGTTCCCCCAAGTCTCCCGATAAAAATGATACCTCACTTTTGTGGGTAGGCCTAGCGCCCGTGACAGGAAATGCCCCAAAGCGCAACGTAGACACATCCAATTTTTTGAAAGAAAACAGAGGTGTTTTTTGCAAAGTGCCTACCTGTAGATTTTGGCCTCTAGCTCAGCCGGCACCTAGGGAAACCTACCAAACCTGTGCATTTCTGAAAACTAGAGACCTAGGGAAATCCAAGATGGGGTGACTTGTGGGGCTCGGACCAGGTTCTGTTACCCAGAATCCTTTGCAAACCTCAAAATTTGGCTAAAAAAACACATGTTCCTCAAATTTCTGTGGTAGAAACTTCTGGAATCTGAGAGGAGCCACAAATTTCCTTCCACCCAGCGTTCCCCAAGTCTCTTGATAAAAATGATACCTCACTTGTGTGGGTAGGCCTAGCGCCCGCGACAGGAAACGCCCCAAAACGCAACGTGGACACATCTCATTTTTTTAAAAGAAAACAGCGGTGTTTTTTGCAAAGTGCCTACCTGTAGATTTTGGCCTCTAGCTCAGCCGGCACCTAGGGAAACCTACCAAACCTGTGCATTTTTGAAAACTAGAGACCTAGGGGAATCCAAGATGGGGTGACTTGTGGGGCTCTGACCAGGTTCTGTTACCCAGAATCCCTTGCAAACCTCAAAATTTGGCTAAAAAAACACATGTTCCTCACATTTCTGTGGCAGAAAGTTCTGGAATCTGAGAGGAGCCACAAATTTCCTTCCACCCAGCGCTCCCCCAAGTCTCCCGATAAAAATGATACCTCACTTGTGTGGGTAGGCCTAGTGCCCGCGACAGGAAATGCCCCAAAGCGCAACCTGGACACATACAATTTTTTTAAAGAAAACAGAGGTGTTTTTTGCAAACTGCCTACCTGTAGATTTTGGCCTCTAGCTCAGCCGGCACCTAGGGTAACCTACCAAACCTGTGCATTTCTGAAAACTAGAGACCTAGGGGAATCCAAGATGGGGTGACTTGTGGGGCTCTGACCAGGTTCTGTTACCCAGAATCCTTTGCAAACCTCAAAATTTGGCTAAAAAAACACATGTTCCTCACATTTCTGTGGTAGAAACTTCTGGAATCTGAGAGGAGCCACAAATTTCCTTCCACCCAGCGTTCCCCCAAGTCTCTCGATACAAAAGATACCTCACTTGTGTGGGTAGGCCTAGCGCCCGCGACAGGAAATGCCCCAAAGCGCAACGTGGACACATCCAATTTTTTTAAAGAAAACAGAGGTGTTTTTTGCAAAGTGCCTACCTGTAGATTTTGGCCTCTAGCTCAGCCGGCACATAGGGAAACCTACCAAACCTGTACATTTTTGAAAACTAGAGACCTAGGGGAATCCAAGATGGGGTGACTTGTGGGGCTCTGACCAGGTTCTGTTACCCAGAATCCTTTGCAAACCTCAAACTTTGGCTAAAAAACACATGTTCCTCACATTTCTGTGGTAGAAAGTTCTGGAATCTGAGAGGAGCCACAAATTTCCTTCCACCCAGCGTTCCCCCAAGTCTCCCGATAAAAATGATACCTCACTTGTGTGGGTAGGCCTAGCGCCCGCGACAGGAAATGCCACAAAGCATAACGTGGACACATCCAATTTTTTGAAAGAAAACAGAGGTGTTTTTTGCAAAGTGCCTACCTGTAGATTTTGGCCTCTAGCTCAGCCGGCACCTAGGGAAACCTACCAAACCTGTGCATTTTTGAAAACTAGAGACCTAGGGAAATCCAAGATGGGGTGACTTGAGGGGCTCGGACCAGGTTCTGTTACCCAGAATCCTTTGCAAACCTCAAAATTTGGCTAAAAAAACACATGTTCCTCACATTTCTGTGGTAGAAACTTCTGGAATCTGAGAGGAGCCACAAATTTCCTTCCACCCAGCGTTCCCCCAAGTCTCTCGATACAAAAGATACCTCACTTGTGTGGGTAGGCCTAGCGCCCGCGACAGGAAACGCCCCAAAACGCAACGTGGACACATCTCATTTTTTTAAAAGAAAACAGAGGTGTTTTTTGCAAAGTGCCTACCTGTAGATTTTGGCCTCTAGCTCAGCCGGCACCTAGGGAAACCTACCAAACCTGTGCATTTCTGAAAACTAGAGACCTAGGGGAATCCAAGATGGGGTGACTTGTGGGGCTCGGACCAGGTTCTGTTACCCAGAATCCTTTGCAAACCTCAAAATGTGGCTAAAAAAACACATGTTCCTCACATTTCTGTGGTAGAGAGTTCTGGAATCTGAGAAGAGCCACAAATTTCCTTCCACCCAGCGTTCCCCCAAGTCTCCCGATAAAAATGATACCTCACTTTTGTGGGTAGGCCTAGCGCCCGTGACAGGAAATGCCCCAAAGCGCAACGTAGACACATCCAATTTTTTAAAAGAAAACAGCGGTGTTTTTTGCAAAGTGCCTACCTGTAGATTTTGGCCTCTAGCTCAGCCGGCACCTAGGGAAACCTACCAAACCTGTGCATTTTTTAAAACTAGAGACCTAGGGGAATCCAAGATGGGGTGACTTGTGGGGCTCTGACCAGGTTCTGTTACCCAGAATCCCTTGCAAACCTCAAAATTTGGCTAAAAAAACACATGTTCCTCACATTTCTGTGGCAGAAAGTTCTGGAATCTGAGAGGAGCCACAAATTTCCTTCCACCCAGCGCTCCCCCAAGTCTCCCGATAAAAATGATACCTCACTTGTGTGGGTAGGCCTAGTGCCCGCGACAGGAAATGCCCCAAAGCGCAACCTGGACACATACAATTTTTTTAAAGAAAACAGAGGTGTTTTTTGCAAACTGCCTACCTGTAGATTTTGGCCTCTAGCTCAGCCGGCACCTAGGGTAACCTACCAAACCTGTGCATTTCTGAAAACTAGAGACCTAGGGGAATCCAAGATGGGGTGACTTGTGGGGCTCTGACCAGGTTCTGTTACCCAGAATCCTTTGCAAACCTCAAAATTTGGCTAAAAAAACACATGTTCCTCACATTTCTGTGGTAGAAACTTCTGGAATCTGAGAGGAGCCACAAATTTCCTTCCACCCAGCGTTCCCCCAAGTCTCCCGATAAAAATGATACCTCACTTGTGTGGGTAGGCCTAGCGCCCGCGACAGGAAACGCCCGAAAACGCAACGTGGACACATCTCATTTTTTAAAAAGAAAACAGAGGTGTTTTTTGCAAAGTGCCTACCTGTAGATTTTGGCCTCTAGCTCAGCCGGCACCTAGGGAAACCTACCAAACCTGTGCATTTCTGAAAACTAGAGACCTAGGGGAATCCAAGATGGGGCGACTTGTGGGGCTCTGACCAGGTTCTGTTACCCAGAATCCTTTGCAAACCTCAAAATTTGGCTAAAAAAACACATGTTCCTCACATTTCTGTGGCAGAAAGTTCTGGAATCTGAGAGGAGCCACAAATTTCCTTCCACCCAGCGTTCCCCCAAGTCTCCCGATAACAATGATACCTCACTTGTGTGGGTAGGCCTAGCGCCCGCGACAGGAAACGCCCGAAAACGCAACGTGGACACATCTCATTTTTTAAAAAGAAAACAGAGGTGTTTTTTGCAAAGTGCCTACCTGTAGATTTTGGCCTCTAGCTCAGCCGGCACCTAGGGAAACCTACCAAACCTGTGCATTTCTGAAAACTAGAGACCTAGGGGAATCCAAGATGGGGCGACTTGTGGGGCTCTGACCAGGTTCTGTTACCCAGAATCCTTTGCAAACCTCAAAATTTGGCTAAAAAAACACATGTTCCTCACATTTCTGTGGCAGAAAGTTCTGGAATCTGAGAGGAGCCACAAATTTCCTTCCACCCAGCGTTCCCCCAAGTCTCCCGATAACAATGATACCTCACTTGTGTGGGTAGGCCTAGCGCCCGTGACAGGAAATGCCCCAAAGCGCAACGTGGACACATCCAATTTTTTGAAAGAAAACAGAGGTGTTTTTTGCAAAGTGCCTACCTGTAGATTTTGGCCTCTAGCTCAGCCGGCACATAGGAAAACCAACCAAACCTGTGCATTTCTGAAAACTAGAGACCTAGGGAAATCCAAGATGGGGTGACTTGTGGGGCTCGGACCAGGTTCTGTTACCCAGAATCCTTTGCAAACCTCAAAATTTGGCTAAAAAAACACATGTTCCTCACATTTCTGTGGTAGAAACTTCTGGAATCTGACAGGAGCCACAAATTTCCTTCCACCCAGCGTTCCCCCAAGTCTCTCGATACAAAAGATACCTCACTTGTGTGGGTAGGCCTAGCGCCCGCGACAGGAAACGCCCCAAAACGCAACGTGGACACATCTCATTTTTTTTAAAGAAAACAGAGGTGTTTTTTGCAAAGTGCCTACCTGTAGATTTTGGCCTCTAGCTCAGCCGGCACCTAGGGAAACCTACCAAACCTGTGCATTTCTGAAAACTAGAGACCTAGGGGAATCCAAGATGGGGTGACTTGTGGGGCTCGGACCAGGTTCTGTTACCCAGAATCCTTTGCAAACCTCAAAATGTGGCTAAAAAAACACATGTTCCTCACATTTCTGTGGTAGAGAGTTCTGGAATCTGAGAGGAGCCACAAATTTCCTTCCACCCATCGTTCCCCCAAGTCTCCCGATAAAAATGATACCTCACTTGTGTGGGTAGGCCTAGCGCCCGTGACAGGAAATGCCCCAAAGCGCAACGTAGACACATCCAATTTTTTGAAAGAAAACAGAGGTGTTTTTTGCAAAGTGCCTACCTGTAGATTTTGGCCTCTAGCTCAGCCGGCACCTAGGGAAACCTACCAAACCTGTGCATTTCTGAAAACTAGAGACCTAGGAAAATCCAAGATGGGGTGACTTGTGGGGCTCGGACCAGGTTCTGTTACCCAGAATCCTTTGCAAACCTCAAAATTTGGCTAAAAAAACACATGTTCCTCACATTTGTGTGGTAGAAACTTCTGGAATCTGAGAGGAGCCACAAATTTCCTTCCACCCAGCGTTCCCCAAGTCTCTCAATAAAAATGATACCTCACTTGTGTGGGTAGGCCTAGCGCCCGCGACAGGAAACGCCCCAAAACGCAACGTGGACACATCTCATTTTTTTTAAAGAAAACAGAGGTGTTTTTTGCAAAGTGCCTACCTGTAGATTTTGGCCTCTAGCTCAGCCGGCACCTAGGGAAACCTACCAAACCTGTGCATTTTTTAAAACTAGAGACCTAGGGGAATCCAAGATGGGGTGACTTGTGGGGCTCTGACCAGGTCCTGTTACCCAGAATCCCTTGCAAACCTCAAAATTTGGCTAAAAAAACACATGTTCCTCACATTTCTGTGGCAGAAAGTTCTGGAATCTGAGAGGAGCCACAAATTTCCTTCAACCCAGCGTTCCCCCAAGTCTCCCGATAAAAATGATACCTCACTTGTGTGGGTAGGCCTAGTGCCCGCGACAGGAAATGCCCCAAAGCGCAACGTGGACACATACAATTTTTTGAAAGAAAACAGAGGTGTTTTTTGCAAACTGCCTACCTGTAGATTTTGGCTTCTAGCTCAGCCGGCACCTAGGGAAACCTACCAAACCTGTGCATTTCTGAAAACTAGAGACCTAGGGGAATCCAAGATGGGGTGACTTGTGGGGCTCGGACCAGGTTCTGTTACCCAGAATCCTTTGCAAACCTCAAAATTTGGCTAAAAAAACACATGTTCCTCACATTTCTGTGGCAGAAAGTTCTGGAATCTGAGAGGAGCTACAAATTTCCTTCCACCCAGCGTTCCCCAAGTCTCTCGATAAAAATGATACCTCACTTGTGTGGGTAGGCCTAGCGCCCGCGACAGGAAACGCCCCAAAACGCAACGTGGACACATCTCATTTTTTTAAAAGAAAACAGACGTGTTTTTTGCAAAGTGCCTACCTGTAGATTTTGGCCTCTAGCTCAGCCGGCACCTAGGGAAACCTACCAAACCTGTGCATTTCTGAAAACTAGAGACCTAGGGGAATCCAAGATGGGGTGACTTGTGGGGCTCGGACCAGGTTCTGTTACCCAGAATCCTTTGCAAACCTCAAAATTTGGCTAAAAAAACACATGTTCCTCACATTTCTGTGGCAGAAAGTTCTGGAATCTGAGAGGAGCTACAAATTTCCTTCCACCCAGCGTTCCCCAAGTCTCTCGATAAAAATTATACCTCACTTGTGTGGGTAGGCCTAGCGCCCGCGACAGGAAACGCCCCAAAACGCAACGTGGACACATCTCATTTTTTTAAAAGAAAACAGACGTGTTTTTTGCAAAGTGCCTACCTGTAGATTTTGGCCTCTAGCTCAGCCGGCACCTAGGGAAACCTACCAAACCTGTGCATTTTTGAAAACTAGAGACCTAGGGGAATCCAAGATGGGGAGACTTGTGGGGCTCTGACCAGGTCCTGTTACCCAGAATCCCTTGCAAACCTCAAAATTTGGCTAAAAAAACACATGTTCCTCACATTTCTGTGGCAGAAAGTTCTGGAATCTGAGAGGAGCCACAAATTTCCTTCCACCCAGCGTTCCCCCAAGTCTCCCGATAAAAATGATACCTCACTTGTGTGGGTAGGCCTAGTGCCCGTGACAGGAAATGCCCCAAAGCGCAACGTGGAGACATACAATTTTTTTAAAGAAAACAGAGGTGTTTTTTGCAAACTGCCTACCTGTAGATTTTGGCCTCTAGCTCAGTCGGCACCTAGGGTAACCTACCAAACCTGTGCATTTCTGAAAACTAGAGACCTAGGGGAATCCAAGATGGGGTGACTTGTGGGGCTCGGACCAGGTTCTGTTACCCAGAATCCTTTGCAAACCTCAAAATTTGGCTAAAAAAACACATGTTCCTCACATTTCTGTGGTAGAAACTTCTGGAATCTGAGAGGAGCCACAAATTTCCTTCCACCCAGCGTTCCCCAAGTCTCTCAATAAAAATGATACCTCACTTGTGTGGGTAGGCCTAGCGCCCGCGACAGGAAACGCCCCAAAACGCAACGTGGACACATCTCATTTTTTTTTAAGAAAACAGAGGTGTTTTTTGCAAAGTGCCTACCTGTAGATTTTGGCCTCTAGCTCAGCCGGCACCTAGGGAAACCTACCAAACCTGTGCATTTTTTAAAACTAGAGACCTAGGGGAATCCAAGATGGGGTGACTTGTGGGGCTCTGACCAGGTCCTGTTACCCAGAATCCCTTGCAAACCTCAAAATTTGGCTAAAAAAACACATGTTCCTCACATTTCTGTGGCAGAAAGTTCTGGAATCTGAGAGGAGCCACAAATTTCCTTCAACCCAGCGTTCCCCCAAGTCTCCCGATAAAAATGATACCTCACTTGTGTGGGTAGGCCTAGTGCCCGCGACAGGAAATGCCCCAAAGCGCAACGTGGACACATACAATTTTTTGAAAGAAAACAGAGGTGTTTTTTGCAAACTGCCTACCTGTAGATTTTGGCTTCTAGCTCAGCCGGCACCTAGGGAAACCTACCAAACCTGTGCATTTCTGAAAACTAGAGACCTAGGGGAATCCAAGATGGGGTGACTTGTGGGGCTCGGACCAGGTTCTGTTACCCAGAATCCTTTGCAAACCTCAAAATTTGGCTAAAAAAACACATGTTCCTCACATTTCTGTGGCAGAAAGTTCTGGAATCTGAGAGGAGCTACAAATTTCCTTCCACCCAGCGTTCCCCAAGTCTCTCGATAAAAATGATACCTCACTTGTGTGGGTAGGCCTAGCGCCCGCGACAGGAAACGCCCCAAAACGCAACGTGGACACATCTCATTTTTTTAAAAGAAAACAGACGTGTTTTTTGCAAAGTGCCTACCTGTAGATTTTGGCCTCTAGCTCAGCCGGCACCTAGGGAAACCTACCAAACCTGTGCATTTTTGAAAACTAGAGACCTAGGGGAATCCAAGATGGGGTGACTTGTGGGGCTCTGACCAGGTCCTGTTACCCAGAATCCCTTGCAAACCTCAAAATTTGGCTAAAAAAACACATGTTCCTCACATTTCTGTGGCAGAAAGTTCTGGAATCTGAGAGGAGCCACAAATTTCCTTCCACCCAGCGTTCCCCCAAGTCTCCCGATAAAAATGATACCTCACTTGTGTGGGTAGGCCTAGTGCCCGTGACAGGAAATGCCCCAAAGCGCAACGTGGAGACATACAATTTTTTTAAAGAAAACAGAGGTGTTTTTTGCAAACTGCCTACCTGTAGATTTTGGCCTCTAGCTCAGTCGGCACCTAGGGTAACCTACCAAACCTGTGCATTTCTGAAAACTAGAGACCTAGGGGAATCCAAGATGGGGTGACTTGTGGGGCTCGGACCAGGTTCTGTTACCCAGAATCCTTTGCAAACCTCAAAATTTGGCTAAAAAAACACATGTTCCTCACATTTCTGTGGTAGAAACTTCTGGAATCTGAGAGGAGCCACAAATTTCCTTCCACCCAGCGTTCCCCCAAGTCTCCCGATAAAAATGATACCTCACTTGTGTGGGTAGGCCTAGCGCCCGCAACAGGAAATGCCCCAAAGCGCAACGTGGACACATCCAATTTTTTGAAAGAAAATAGAGGTGTTTTTTGCAAAGTGCCTACCGGTAGATTTTGGCCTCTAGCTCAGCCGGCACATAGTGAAACCAACCAAACCTGTGCATTTCTGAAAACTAGAGACTTAGGGAAATCCAAGATGGGGTGACTTGTGGGGCTCGGACCAGGTTCTGTTACCCAGAATCCTTTGCAAACCTCAAAATTTGGCTAAAAAAACACATGTTCCTCACATTTCTGTGGTAGAAACTTCTGGAATCTGAGAGGAGCCACAAATTTCCTTCCACCCAGCGTTCCCCCAAGTCTCTCGATAAAAATGATACCTCACTTGTGTGGGTAGGCCTAGCGCCCGCGACAGGAAACGCCCCAAAACGCAACGTGGACACATCTCATTTTTTTAAAAGAAAACAGACGTGTTTTTTGCAAAGTGCCTACCTGTAGATTTTGGCCTCTAGCTCAGCCGGCACCTAGGGAAACCTACCAAACCTGTGCATTTTTTAAAACTAGAGACCTAGGGGAATCCAAGATGGGGTGACTTGTGGGGCTCTGACCAGGTCCTGTTACCCAGAATCCCTTGCAAACCTCAAAATTTGGCTAAAAAAACACATGTTCCTCACATTTCTGTGGCAGAAAGTTCTGGAATCTGAGAGGAGCCACAAATTTCCTTCCACCCAGCGTTCCCCCAAGTCTCCCGATAAAAATGATACCTCACTTGTGTGGGTAGGCCTAGTGCCCGTGACAGGAAATGCCCCAAAGCGCAACGTGGAGACATACAATTTTTTTAAAGAAAACAGAGGTGTTTTTTGCAAACTGCCTACCTGTAGATTTTGGCCTCTAGCTCAGTCGGCACCTAGGGTAACCTACCAAATCTGTGCATTTCTGAAAACTAGAGACCTAGGGGAATCCAAGATGGGGTGACTTGTGGGGCTCGGACCAGGTTCTGTTACCCAGAATCCTTTGCAAACCTCAAAATTTGGCTAAAAAAACACATGTTCCTCACATTTCTGTGGTAGAAACTTCTGGAATCTGAGAGGAGCCACAAATTTCCTTCCACCCAGCGTTCCCCCAAGTCTCCCGATAAAAATGATACCTCACTTGTGTGGGTAGGCCTAGCGCCCGCAACAGGAAATGCCCCAAAGCGCAACGTGGACACATCCAATTTTTTGAAAGAAAACAGAGGTGTTTTTTGCAAAGTGCCTACCGGTAGATTTTGGCCTCTAGCTCAGCCGGCACATAGTGAAACCAACCAAACCTGTGCATTTCTGAAAACTAGAGACTTAGGGAAATCCAAGATGGGGTGACTTGTGGGGCTCGGACCAGGTTCTGTTACCCAGAATCCTTTGCAAACCTCAAAATTTGGCTAAAAAAACACATGTTCCTCACATTTCTGTGGTAGAAACTTCTGGAATCTGATAGGAGCCACAAATTTCCTTCCACCCAGCGTTCCCCCAAGTCTCTCGATAAAAATGATACCTCACTTGTGTGGGTAGGCCTAGCGCCCGCGACAGGAAACGCCCCAAAACGCAACGTGGACACATCTCATTTTTTAAAAAGAAAACAGAGGTGTTTTTTGCAAAGTGCCTACCTGTAGATTTTGGCCTCTAGCTCAGCCAGCACGTAGGGAAACCTACCAAACCTGTGCATTTCTGAAAACTAGAGACCTAGGGAAATCCAAGATGGAGTGACTTGTGGGACTCGGACCAGGTTCTGTTAACCAGAATCCTTTGCAAACCTCAATATTTGGCTAAAAAAACACATGTTCCTCACATTTCTGTGGTAGAAACTTCTGGAATCTGAGAGGAGCCACAAATTTCCTTCCACCCAGCGTTCCCCCAAGTCTCTCGATAAAAATGATACCTCACTTGTGTGGGTAGGCCTAGCGCCCGCGACAGGAAACGCCCCAAAACGCAACGTGGACACATCTCATTTTTTTTAAAGAAAACAGAAGTGTTTTTTGCAAAATGCCTACCTGTAGATTTTGGCCTCTAGCTCAGCCGGCACCTAGGGAAACCTACCAAACCTGTGCATTTTTGAAAACTAGAGACCTACGGGAATACAAGATGGGGTGACTTGTGGGGCTCTGACCAGGTTCTGTTACCCAGAATCCTTTGCAAACCTCAAACTTTGGCTAAAAAAACACATGTTCCTCACATTTCTGTGGCAGAAAGTTCTGGAATCTGAGAGGAGCCACAAATTTCCTTCCACCCAGCGTTCCCCCACGTCTCCCGATAAAAATGATACCTCACTTGTGTGGGTAGTCCTAGCGCCCGCAACAGGAAACGCCCCAAAACGCAACGTGGACACATCCCATTTTTTAAAAGAAAACAGAGGTGTTTTTTGCAAAGTGCCTACCAGTAGATTTTGGCCTCTAGCTCAGCCGGCACCTAGGGAAACCTACAAAACCTGTGCATTTTTGAAAACTAGAGACCTAGGGGAATCCAAGATGGGGTGACTTGTGGGGCTCTGACCAGGTTCTGTTACCCAGAATGCTTTGCAAACCTCAAAATTTGGCTAAAAAAACACATGTTCCTCACATTTCTGTGGCAGAAAGTTCTGGAATCTGAGAGGAGCCACAAATTTCCTTCCACCCAGCGTTCCCCCAAGTCTCCCGATAAAAATGATACCTCACTTGTGTGGGTAGGCCTAGTGCCCGCGACAGGAAATGCCCCAAAGCGCAACGTGGACACATACAATTTTTTGAAAGAAAACAGAGGTGTTTTTTGCAAACTGCCTACCTGTAGATTTTGGCCTCTAGCTCAGCCGGCACCTAGGGAAACCTACCAAACCTGTGCATTTCTGAAAACTAGAGACCTAGGGGAATCCAAGATGGGGTGACATGTGAGGCTCGGACCAGGTTCTGTTACCCAGAATCCTTTGCAAACCTCAAAATGTGGCTAAAAAAACACATGTTCCTCACATTTCTGTGGTAGAAAGTTCTGGAATCTGAGAGGAGCCACAAATTTCCTTCCACCCAGCGTTCCCCCAAGTCTCCCGATAAAAATGATACCTCACTTGTGTGGGTAGGCCTAGCGCCCGCGACAGGAAATGCCGCAAAGCGCAACGTGGACACATCCAATTTTTTGAAAGAAAACAGAGGTGTTTTTTGCAAAGTGCCTACCTGTAGATATTGGCCTCTAGCTCAGCCGGCACCTAGGGAAACCTACCAAACCTGTGCATTTCTGAAAACTAGAGACCTAGGGAAATCCAAGATGGGGTGACTTGTGGGGCTCGGACCAGGTTCTGTTACCCAGAATCCTTTGCAAACCTCAAAATTTGGCTAAAAAAACACATGTTCCTCACATTTCTGTGGCAGAAAGTTCTGGAATCTGAGAGGAGCCACAAATTTCCTTCCACCCAGCGTTCCCTCAAGTCTCCCGATAAAAATGATACCTCACTTGTGTGGGTAGTCCTAGCGCCCGCAACAGGAAACGCCCCAAAACGCAACGTGGACACATCCCATTTTTTTAAAGAAAACAGAGGTGTTTTTTGCAAAGTGCCTACCAGTAGATTTTGGCCTCAAGCTCAGCCGGCACCTAGGGAAACCTACTAAACCTGTGCATTTTTGAAAACTAGAGACCTAGGGAAATCCAAGATGGGGTGACTTGTGGGGCTCGGACCAGGTTCTGTTACCCAGAATCCTTTGCAAACCTCAAAATTTGGCTAAAAAAACACATGTTCCTCACATTTCTGTGGTAGAAACTTCTGGAATCTGAGAGGAGCCACTAATTTCCTTCCACCCAGTGTTCCCCCAAGTCTCTCGATAAAAATGATACCTCACTTGTGTGGGTAGGCCTAGCGCCCACGACAGGAAATGCCCCAAAGCGCAACGTGGGCACATACAATTTTTTGAAAGAAAACAGAGGTGTTTTTTGCAAAGTGCCTACCTGTAGATTTTGTCCTCTAGCTCAGCCGGCACCTAGGGAAACCTACCAAACCTGTGAATTTCTGAAAACTAGAGACCTAGGGGAATCCAAGATGGGGTGACTTATGGGGCTCTGACCAGGTTCTGTTACCCAGAATCCTTTGCAAACCTCAAAATGTGGCTAAAAAAACACATGTTCCTCACATTTCTGTGGCAGAAAGTTCTGGAATCTGAGAGGAGCCACAAATTTCCTTCCACTCAGCGTTCCCCCAAGTCTCCCGATAAAAATGATACCTCACTTGTGTGGGTAGGCCTAGCGCCCGCGACAGGAAATGCCCCAAAGCGCAACGTGGACACATCCAATTTTTTAAAAGAAAACAGAGGTGTTTTTTGCAAAGTGCCTACCTGTAGATTTTGGCCTCTAGCTCAGCCGGCACCTAGGGAAACCTACCAAACCTGTGCATTTTTGAAAACTAGAGACCTAGGGGAATCCAAGATGGGGTGACTTGTGGGGCTCTGACCAGGTTCTGTTACCCAGAATCCTTTGCAAACCTCAAACTTTGGCTAAAAAAACACATGTTCCTCACATTTCTGTGGCAGAAAGTTCTGGAATCTGAGAGGAGCCACAAATTTCCTTCCACCCAGCGTTCCCTCAAGTCTCCCGATAAAAATGATACCTCACTTGTGTGGGTAGTCCTAGCGCCCGCAACAGGAAACGCCCCAAAACGCAACGTGGACACATCCCATTTTTTTAAAGAAAACAGAGGTGTTTTTTGCAAAGTGCCTACCAGTAGATTTTGGCCTCAAGCTCAGCCGGCACCTAGGGAAACCTACCAAACCTGTGCATTTTTGAAAACTAGAGACCTAGGGGAATCCAAGATGGAGTGACTTGTGGGGCTCTGACCAGGTTCTGTTACCCAGAATCCTTTGCAAACCTCAAAATTTGGTTAAAAAAACACATGTTCCTCACATTTCTGTGGCAGAAAGTTCTGGAATCTGAGAGGAGCCACAAATTTCCTTCCACCCAGCGTTCCCCCAAGTCTCCCGATAAAAATGATACCTCACTTGTGTGGGTAGGCCTAGTGCCCGCGACAGGAAATGCCCCAAAGCGCAACGTGGACACATACAATTTTTGGAAAGAAAACAGAGGTGTTTTTTGCAAACTGCCTACCTGTAGATTTTGGCCTCTAGCTCAGCCGGCACCTAGGGAAACCTACCAAACCTGTGCATTTCTGAAAACTAGAGACCTAGGGGAATCCAAGATGGGGTGACATGTGGGGCTCGGACCAGGCTCTGTTACCCAGAATCCTTTGCAAACCTCAAAATGTGGCTAAAAAAACACATGTTCCTCACATTTCTGTTGTAGAAAGTTCTGGAATCTGAGAGGAGCCACAAATTTCCTTCCACCCAGCGCTCCCCCAAGTCTCCCGATAAAAATGATACCTCACTTGTGTGGGTAGGCCTAGCGCCCGCGACAGGAAATGCCGCAAAGCGCAACGTGGACACATACAATTTTTTGAAAGAAAACAGAGGTGTTTTTTTCAAACTGCCTACCTGTAGATTTTGGCCTCTAGCTCAGCCGTCACCTAGGGAAACCTACCAAACCTGTGCATTTCTGAAAACTAGAGACCTAGGGAAATCCAAGATGGGGTGACTTGTGGGGCTTGGACCAGGTTCTGTTACCCAGAATTCTTTGCGAACCTCAAAATTTGGCTAAAAAAACACATGTTCCTCACATTTCTGTGGTAGAAACTTCTGGAATCTGAGAGGAGCCACAAATTTCCTTCCACCCAGCGTTCCCCCAAGTCTCTCGATAAAAAAGATACCTCACTTGTGTGGGTAGGCCTAGCGCCCGCGACAGGAAATGCCCCAAAGCGCAACGTGGACACATACAATTTTTTGAAAGAAAACAGAGGTGTTTTTTGCAAAGTGCCTACCTGTAGATTTTGGCCTCTAGCTCAGCCGGCACCTAGGGAAACCTACCAAACCTGTGCATTTCTGAAAACTAGAGACCTAGGGGAATTCAAGATGGGGTGACTTGTGGGGCTCTGACCAGGTTCTGTTACCCAGAATTCTTTGCAAACCTCAAAATTTGGCAAGAAAAACACATGCTCCTCACATTTCTGTGGCAGAAAGTTCTGGAATCTGAGAGGAGCCACAAATTTCCTTCCACTCAGCGTTCCCCCAAGTCTCCCGATAAAAATGATACCTCACTTGTGTGGGTAGGCCTAGCGCCCGCGACAGGAAATGCACCAAAGCGCAACGTGGACACATCCAATTTTTTGAAAGAAAACAGAGGTGTTTTTTGCAAAGTGCCTACCTGTAGATGTTGGCCTCTAGCTCAGCCGGCACCTAGGGAAACCTACCAAACCTGTGCATTTTTGAAAACTAGAGACCTAGGGGAATCCAAGATGGGGTGACTTGTGGGGCTCTGACCAGGTTCTGTTACCCAGAATCCTTTGCAAACCTCAAAATCTGGCTAAAAAAACATGTTCTTCACATTTCTGTGGCAGAAAGTTCTGGAATCTGAGAGGAGCCACAAATTTCCTTCCACCCAGGGTTCCCCCAAGTCTCCCGATAAAAATGATACCTCACTTGTGTGGGTAGGACTAGCGCCCATGAAAGGAAATGGCCCAAAACACAACATGGACACATCACATTTTTTCATAGAAAACAGTGCCTACCTGTGGATTTTGGCCTGTAGCTCAGCCGGCACCTGGGGAAACCTAGCAAACCAGAGCATTTTTGAAAACTAGAAACCCAGGGGAATCCAAGTTGGGTGACTTGCGGGGCTCTGGCCAGGTTATGTTACCCAGAATCCTTCGCAAACATCAAAATTTGGCCAAAAAAACACTTTTTCCTCTTATTTCGGTGACAGAAAGTTCTGGAATCTGAGAGGAGCCACAAGTTTTCTTCCACCCAGCGTTCCCCTAAGTCTCTCAATAAAAATGGTACCTCACTTCTGTGGGTAGGCCTAGCGCCCACGAAAGGAAATGGCCCAAAACACAGCGTGGACACAACATATTTATTCACAGAAAACAGAGGTGTTTTTTGCAAAGTGCCTACCTGTGGATTTTGGCCTCTAGCTCAGCCGGCCCCAGGGGGGGGCAGAAATGGCCTAAAATAAATTTGACCCCCCACACCACCCAAACACCCCCTGCCCGGGAGCGACCCTTGCCTACGGGGTCGCTCCCCCTGCGTGACATTGGTGCCGAAAAACAAATCCCCGGTGCCTAGTGGTTTCTGCCCCCTTGGGGGCAGATTGACCTAAAATCGCCCAATATGCCCCCAAGGGGGGCAGAAATGGTCTAAATACAATTTGTCCCCCAGGGCAGCGACCCTTGCCTGATGGGTCGCTACCCATCTGTAAAAAAACAAACAAACAAAAAAAAAACACACAAAAAAAATTTGCCCTGGTGGCCAAATAATAGGCCGATCTGCCCCCAGAGGGGGGCAGAAATGGCCTAAAATAAATTTGCCCCACCAACCCCCACCCCCCCGGGAGCGACCCTTGCCTACGGGGTTGCTCCCCCTGCGTGACATTGGCGCCAAAAAACAAATCCCTGGTGCCTAGTGGTTCCTGCCCCCTTGGGGGCAGATTGACCTAAAATCGGCCAATCTGCCCCCAAGGGGGGCAGAAATGGTCTAAATACAATTTGCCGCCCAGGAGAGCGACCCTTCCCTGATGGGTCGCTCCCCATCTCTAAAAAAACAAACAAACAAAAAAAGAACACAAAAAAAAATTTGCCCTGGCGCCTAGAGGTTTCTGCCTTGGGGGCAGAAATGGCCTAAAATAAATTTGTCCCCCCAACCCCCCCCCCCAGGAGCGACCCTTGCCTAAGGGGTCGCTCCCCCTGCGTGACACTAACACCAAAAAACAAATCCCCGGTGCCTAGTGGTTTCTGCCCCCTTGGGGGCAGATTGACCTAAAATCGCCCAATCTGCCCCCAAGGGGGGCAGAAATGGTCTAAATACAATTTGCCCCCCAGGGGAGCGACCCTTGCCTGATGGGTCGCTACCCATCTCTAAAAAAAAAAACAAAAAAAAAAAACCACAAAAAAAAAAATTTGCTCTGGGGGCAGAAATGGCCTAAAATAATTCCCCTCCCCCCCCCCCCCCCCCAGGGAGCGACCCTTGCCTAAGGGGTCGCTCCCCTTGCGTGAAATTCACGCAAAGAAAAAACTCCCTGTGTCTAGTGGTTTATTGGCCTCATCAAAATAGGCCAATCTGCCCCCAAGGGGGGCAGAAATGGCCTAATTATAATTTGCCCCCTAGGGGAGTGACCCTTGCCTAAGGGGTCGCTCCCCACCTAAAAAAAAAAAAAAAACATAAAAAAAAAAAAGATCTCTGGTGCCTAGAGGTTCTGCCCCCCCCTGGGGGCAGAAAAGGCCTTCCTGAAAAATGCCCCCCCCTGGGAGCAACCCTTGCCCAAGAGGTCGCTCCATTATGTCACTTTCTAAAAGAAAAAAAAAATCCCTGGTGTCTAGTGGGGTTTCAAAAGCCAGATTGCAAGCAATCCCGCTTTTGAAACCCCTGGGAGAGACTTCAAAGGGAAGGAAATACATTTCCTTCCCTTTGAAGCCACTCCGGGCCTCCCCCAGTGATTGAAAGAGAAATGCTTTGCATTTCTCTTTCAATGCGCGTGCTCGCGTGCTGATGTCACAGGGGGTGTGGGTGAGTCAGTGGTTTTAGGGGAAGGTCTTCCCCTTCCATCCCCGCCTTGGGGGGGAGGGGAGTGCACAGGGGGGGCGCGCTAGCCCTCCCCCAAGTTCCCGTGTGCCTTTGACGAGGTGACCTCGTCCAAGGCACACGGGAACTGTAGCCCTGGACGAGGTCACCTCGTCCAGGGCACAGAACCGGTTAAGAGTTCCCCCCAGGCTGACGGGCGGAAACCTCGGTTTCCGCCCGCCAGCCTAAAGAGAAATAGGCTACAGCATTTTCACCGGCTTGCAATTGAGCTGTCTGCAATGCTGTAGCCCACAGGGTGTACCACCACCCTCGCAATGTTCACTGTTTCCAAAAAATGCTCTAAGCAGGCATCAGGAAGCACCTATAGCTGCTGGCTGCAATCAATCATACAGTAATATGTGCAGACAGATCTTTAAGTGGGTTGAAAAAGTGGGGGCTCTCTAAAAGGGAACATGTAAAATAAATTTCTGTGATTCCCATAGTGTGGCTCCTGGCCTGTATTTTGGTTTCCTTCTGAGATGTTATTGCATCCAGAAACATAACACAACTGAAATACTTCTAAAACATGTCAGTACTATTAGCGTTGTCAATGGTTGTTAGCTGTTTAAGATAAATGAGTAACAACAATGATTAGTTATAAATAATGAACATTGGAAATGTTCCAATTCTGAAATTGTGAGACTGTAAAATAAATATTATTGAGGCCTATGGAAGGAGTGTGGCCTTCAGTTTTGTGTGCTTTACGTTAGATATGTATGCCCTTTTTCTCTTCACACCTCGTCCATCCACACATTTTCAACCTCCTCTCTTTCCTCTTCAGCACCCTCTTTTCCCTCTCCCCTAAATGCACTACCTTGCATCTCCCCCAATTTACCAACCCAAACATACACTGCACTCATTCACATTTAAGAACTTGATTTCATTTTGCTCTTGCCTTCTAAATATTTTGACCTCCATGCACCCCTTCACACACATTTACACTGAATTTCACTTGCAACTGGAATACATACCTATTGTTCTGTGTGCTCTGCAGAGACCAGCCCACTGTCAGGCACTTTGCTTTGCCTCTGTCTCAGCACCAGTGGTCTCAATCTAGGCTCCTCACAAACACCTGCCACGAGTCAAAGTAAGTGCCATGCAAGAGTAATACAATACACAGAAACACAGCATGATGAACCAGCTAACTCTCTTGAGGAATGCAACATTAAGTAGAACATGTGAAATAAGAAGAACTAAATGGCTGACACACATTACACACATTTTAACATGCATTGTTTTCATATCAATCCATGTTTAAGGCATTAATGTTAAGGGTATGAAGATATGGTTAGCTTTAACACCATACAGCAGACAACTGCCTTTACTGTTAAGTACGTATTTCTCCCCTTGCTCTCGACTCGGATATTTTAAGCCATCTTGCCAGGGAGCAAGGACTATGCTCGTTGTTTGGAACAGTTTCACAAGGAACAAATACAGCAGATCTACTTCTAAAGGAGCCAGCGATCTGCAGCCAGGGCCTGGAGTGTCACTGTGGGTGAGGCTAGTGTGACAAGGGGTCTCAGTACAATAAAAATAACACAAAATAAGCATTATAGCACTTACCGTTACTGAAGACAAAGCACTAAATCACACATGCTTGCATTCACTCCTACTGCGTGACGAAAGGGGAAAGGGTGTGATCTATGCCTGTTAATGACAGATGGCTGCCCTCATACAGGGATGAAGACTCCGATACCCAAAATCATGATGCTAAAAGTGCCACTGGCCTAAAGTGGATACTGCCTTTGACCAATGGAAATGAAGGGCTTTAAAGCAGTCAGCCCTGCGTCGTGCTTCGCAATGTAAAAAGTTGATTTATTGCCTGGCTTCTGTCTCATGCTTCAAAGCATGGCGGGGCAAGCAGCTTGGGACAGACAGCCCAGACTTAAATGCGCCAATTTGTTGAGAGATACGATTGTATCTCTAAACAAATCACTCTATTTAATATTTTTTGTGTGAATGTGTAGGAATTTCAGCCCTAAAAGAGAAACCGCCCCTGGGTAAATGTGCATTTACTATTCTTAACTCTGTATTCACATAACACGAATATATATATTTATGGTAAGGATATATGGAGTTAGGTCTAAAAAAACCTGTACAAATGTCCCTTTCAATATTTTATTCTGTTCATAATATTGTGACTCTGATATTCTGGTTTCAATATTCCCAGCCCACACCCTGTGGAGTAATGAGAGGGAGCCAAGTAATCTAGTATAGAATTGTAGAAAGATTATGCACAGGTGTTTTTTGAGCCATATCCTGAATTACACCTGCAAGAAAAAGGCTAAGATGCTAAGTAAGGTTGTTCCCTAGTTTTTGTTGTAATGCAGAGAAAGACTGTTGGCCTGTGCATTCTCTGAATGTTCGGCCTGGCTAAGGATGTGCTTCTCGAAGCATATGAGTCATCATACATGAAGTGTTTTGAGGTCCTCAGAGTTACTCAAGTGCAAGACCTTGTAGATCACACAGTACTCTGAAATGGATTACGGTACAGTGAGGAACCCAGACAGGGGAGATATGGTTAATCCTTCATTGTGATTAGGTCAGTGTTGGACCTGACATCCTTGGCGTGGTTTTCCCCCCAGGTTTTTGCTTTCCATCCTCCTGTTTTTGTCGACTTCATTTTTACTGGCGTTAGGACACACACAACTGCTAACCAATGCCAAAGTGCTTATGCTCTCTCCTTTAAACATGGTAAAATTGGCTCATATCCAATTGGCAAGTTTAATTTACTTGTACGTCCCTAGGAAATTGGCACAACATGTACCCAGACCCTGTAAATCAAATGCTATTAATGGACCTGCAGCGCTCATTGTGCCACCCACTAAGTAGCTCTTTGAACGTCTCATGCCTGCCATTCTGGCCCGTGTGTGCAGTTTAAACTGCCATTTCAACCTTGTAAAATAAACTATCCTTTTTAATGCTTATAAATCACCCTGAGGATAGGCCCTTAATAGCCCAGAAGGCAGGCTGCAGTGTACTTAAAAAGTTAGACATGTACCTTTACGTTTTACATGTACTGGTAGTAAAAAACTCTCAAATCAAGTTTTCATTACTGCATTGGCTACCTCTCCCATAAGATATCATTAGCTTACCCTATTACAAATAATAGGTGCTAACTTTAAACTAGAAACTAGCATGAATGTTAAGTTTGGTGTCTATAGAATTGTAATATAAAACATCTTTAATGATAAAGTCTTATTTTAACTCACAATTCTGACAATACTACTTTTAGAAAGTTGACATGGTCTTGTCCTAACCATTTGACACCTGCAGCCTGTATCCGGGGTCACATGACAAGGTGTAGCTGGCAGTTGGCCTTTGTGTACCGTTTCCAGACAGTGAGACAAAGGGGGAGTAGGTGTTGGCAGGATGGACCAACTCTGCTGACTTGATAGGGGAAAGATGCTGTCACGTACCACACTTGCATATCACAAAGATTCTGCCTGAGCACACTCACAAAAGGTTTGACACTATTCTTTTATGACCTTAGACAGGGCCGGGAGGCAGGAAATTCCGAGCACCTCTAGGGGTAGAATCCTCTTTTTCAAAGTGGGCACCAGGTGTAAATAAGGCACCTCAGACCCAAATCTATAGTACACCTTTGGACCTGTGGACGATTCACATGGACTGCTGTGCATATCTGCAAGAAGGACTGCTACTCTGTTGCCCTGCTGCCTGTTTCCCTGCTGCCTGAGTAAGAAGGACTAGACCTGCATCTTGATTGAGGACCTCAAGAGTAACCTCAAAGGCTAGTTGGCTGGCCTCCTCGACAGACAAGACTCTAACCACCTTGAACCCAGTAACTGGACTTTGTCTGCTGTGAGTCCTAACCACCAAGTGGTGCTACGGCAGTCCTGGATCCTTGGAAGTGGTCCTAGAGGTGCCCTGCCAGCCCAGCTGCTGTGGTGTGTCTGCAGAACCAACACAGTGTGTTGCACCTCTTCGCAGCCGCCTCGGAACTATCGCTGCACAAAGCATCTTCAACATAGGACCTCACATTGCAGCCTGCAGTTTCCTCGGAACCAGTGCTGCGTGACACATCTCCAACAGAGGTCTTTGAATTGCAAGTCCCTCATCCACGGAATTCTTGACAACGATGCAGGGATTTGACTCGTAACACAGCAGCTTCCTTTGGAACTGCTGCTGCTAAATGTTTTCTTGATGCAGGACTTCACATCTCAAGCCCGTTGTTGTCATCTTAACGACAACGCAGGACTCCAAATTACATTGCTGCAGCTTCCCTGAAACCACGGCTGGACTCTGCAATGCTTCGCAACCAGGATTTGAGGTACTTTTCTCAGCAAGCCAAACTTGGTCCCTGTATCTGGCCCACACTCTATTGTGGTCTATCTGAACTTGTGACTTTGTCCCAGTCAGGAGCGACCAAATGCCCACAGTTTTGTCCTTTTAAGCACTATTTTCATTCAGATCTTTAAAACTACATAACTCCACTTCTACTTTTGTTTTGGTTTCAATTATTTATTGTTTTATTTCATTTTTCCAAATTGGTATGGGATTTTTCATGTATTGTTTTTTCACTTTATTACTGTTTGGAGTTCTGCATAAATACTTTCCACATTGCCCCTAAGTTACGCCTGACTACTTTGTGCCAAGCTACAAAGGTTAAGGCACAGGTTAGGTTGGGGTTTGCTTCTGTTTCACCCTAGCAAGTATTATGGTTGCTACTTGAATAGGGTTTCACCCCCTCAACAGTAACCCAAATGCCTATATAGAGTCATTACATTAAGAAGTTTAATTAGTGTCAAAGAGGGCTCTGTGAGACTACTGGCTAATGCACTGCTTCTTTGATAAGAGGAGAGCTAAGACTATGGGGCAGAAAGTTTTGTGAAGGGTGGAAGAACTTGATTTTGCATAGTAATGTTAGTAGGAACCATGCTCTTTTTCTAGCTGTGGTGTTTGTAGGATAGAAAGAGGGTAATACTAAAATCCAGGGATTTAATAAAGGATGAAAGGTGGGGAAAGAAGCCTTCTAAGTCCATATTGTTGAGCCCCTTCTAGATGAGGTATCCCTCCAATCTTGATAGGTGGATGAATTTGCTGTATTGAGGAAAGGACGAAGAGAGAGTGAAACCTCCTTGATCCATCAAAAGCAACTTCCACTGTTCTCTAAGGGGTGCTAATCCTTTGCTTCCTGGCAACGTGGCACCCAACATGCTGGAGGTTCTATGACCATGAATTCTGCTTCTTGGTCGCAGAATATAGACTTTTTCCATTTTCTGTGCCATACTTGCCATAGTATATATTTATTTTCATTGGGTTATATTTGTAACCCATGTACATCATATTGTATTGGTAATAAGGGGTTCTTTATTTTTCCATTCACTCATCTTCATGCCTACCTTCATCGATCACACCAACGTACACAGGAGTCTTCGGAAATCTTATGGACCTCATACCTGAGATAAAAGAGAAACATATTTACAGAGCACCTGCACTTTCAATGATCAGTGTTCTTCACAGTGTAGTTGGGTTGAATTTTTAGGTGCTCCAGCTAACATAATTTTGATTCATAAACAAGTCGTTGGGTAGATTGGCTGTTCTGTTGAACTTGATGGGATATCTGAGACTTCGCTATTGAAAGCCCTGCAGTTCACCAACCTCTAAATAGGGGAAGAGAACTGAAAGTTTTCTGGATGGGAGAAACTCTAAATGAGGACGTAAACTTCCACATGTTGTACACCACTAGTGTGACTTT
Source organism: Pleurodeles waltl (assembly GCF_031143425.1). Taxonomy (NCBI): domain Eukaryota; kingdom Metazoa; phylum Chordata; class Amphibia; order Caudata; family Salamandridae; genus Pleurodeles; species Pleurodeles waltl. Next base: position 1,457,806,455 of record NC_090445.1, on the reverse strand, counting down.
TAGAAATCTTGTCTGTTTGTGTGAACAGTACCTGGCTTTCCTTTGTCAAATCCTTCTGCTGAGTTCAAGAGAGAAATGTGTTGATATTCTGATAGTAAATCCCATCAACCATGTGGTATCAGGGGTCCACTGCTTGTAGGACAGCAGGCATCTGAGGTCTCCCAAGCACATCAATGAGATCCAAGGCCTCAATAGCTCCTTATAACCTTATTCAGTTTGATGTGAATCAACTACAGTACACACACGTATGTCGCTGATTTTGTTAGGAAGTGTATGCATTACAGCTATATCCATGAGACAAGACCCAAGTATGCACTTGGAACTCACGGACAGCCAACACGAAACACATTGACTATATCTTAATTATTCATAACAAGCCTTGCATTTGTGCTCTTTAAAATAAATAACGTGTGTGCATGTCTCTGGTGTATTTCACTGTGTATGTTTTAATTGTTTTTAAAAAATGCTTATAATTAGGTAAAATGCGTATCGTATGACTATTTTATATTCTGATGTGCAGCATTTAAAATTCTTTAATATTAGATCCCTGCTTTTTGGGAAATAGTAGTTAACTTGGGGGAAGTTTCTGTTTGTGCAATCCATTATGAAACACTGTTTTGTGCCTTCTATCTAATCTACTTCTATACCTTTTTTAACAGCCACTCCTTTGTGGTCCACAGGTTCTACCCCGTGCCTGCACTGTCAAACAGCAGCTAACATATTAGAATATGTCCACTGTCAAGACAGAGTGCTCATGTGACACTGAGGTAATACATGATACAACTGTAGGTTTGTTGCACTATCAGACACGTCTCCCCAAACCCAGACAATAAATTAATGTGACCCAAACAGAAGATGGAGCTATCATGTGTGTCATTAGGAAGGTTGGCGTAAACATGTGTGAAGTGGGCCCTGCACTGCAGATAGCTTACTCATTGATGGAGTACCAGTGGCGCTGATTGCGATAATGGTATGCCCAGTGTCAATATGCCTAAAGTGCCCATGTGTGTAGTCAATTGTGGCTAGCGCCTGGGGAAATGAGAAAAGGTTTAGATGGCACATGTTGCTCTCCTGCAGTGACTGGAGCATAATAAGACACTGCTTTAATTGAATGGCATATCAATACCTGGTGCAAGCATCGAGATTGGCGTCCTTGTGAGATGACAGCAGTGGCCATGCTGGGCCTCTGGAATAATCCAGTGTCCGGGAGAGGTAGGGCATCCAGTACATTGACATGCGAAGTGATGAGATCGGAGCACACTGTGGTGAAATCTGCTCCGGCTCCAGTTGAACAAACATGTCTAGTGTAACGTCTGATGCAAGTAGCAGCACCCAGGTACCTCTTCATCAGACATAGATCGTCAGCGGCCCTCTATCTCTGTATCCTTGATGTCCTCCTCAAGTAGTAATTCCTGAAGATGGAGAGCATTCCAGCTAATTTTGATGCCAACATTGTGGAATGGTTGTGCCAGTGGCTGCTTTACATATGGTGTGCATGACTGGATTTTCTGCTGGATTTCAGTTTACTGTCCTTACATTTACCAATGGTATTGCATGAGTGTATATAATATGTCTGTCCTTTGTCTTCATTTGACTATCTTAATGCGTGCATTTTCGGATGATGTAATGTAATATGTTACCAGCGACAGTGTGGATTTTGATGTTACATTTTAATTTAAAATATTTTGCCCCTCTAATGTGTGTGAATTTTGTACTGTTGCCAACGTCTGGTGAGTGAACTATTCTACTACTTAGTTTGATTTCTATTTTTCCCTTGGTCCTGATAGTTTCACTCACTCCTTCCACCAGTTTATGTGTGTACCCATTACATTTCCAATGGTAACATGCATGTGGTGTTTAAGTTTTTTTTCAAGGATTCTTGGTGCATTTGCGACCATGGATGGCATGTACTACTATATGAGCGTTATTGCGTGTAACTTTTATTATTGTTTTACGTTTGTCAATTGTTTTTATGGCCCTCGATGTGCCACTCTTTGATTTTATCCCCACTTAGGAGGGATATTCTCCTTTGTCCTTTTGTGTTCAACAACTCTGTGAATCAAGATTCTTTTGTTTTGTTCAGCACCGAGACGATAGAGTGGCAAAAAGGTATGATCTAGGTTCCGTGGCTTTTGCGACACGATTCATGCATAGCATAAAATATGAAACAAAGACGTGAAAGCAACTGCAAAATGAATTTTAGATGAACTAAAAAAAGTCCCAGTCTTCCTGTTATTTTCCTGAAAGGCTTATATTTTTTATGCGAACATGTCATTGAAATCTGCAGCAGTTTTCAAAAGTCTTGCATCTTGCATTGCCACCTTGAGGACTCACTGCTCTCATTCCTTCAACAAGCACGTTTAACATCAAAAGTCGCCTTTAATTAAGAGTTCCTTGTATTTTTCAAACACTTTCTTTGTAATTTTACTTCTGTGATGTGGGAGCGCTTATGAATTCGCCAGGACTGTAAAGCACAGACTGCCACAGCTTCTGTGGCTGGGCCCAGCTCAGCGCGCATTGAGCACACCTTGACAGTTGACTCTTAGATCCACTGTGAAGCTGGAGCGAAAAGTCAGTTTTGTGTTGACAGTAAAGTTAAGGGCAAGATTTGTATGCACGAAGCAATTTACTGAAAGAATTGTGGTGGCTATTTTTTTTCTCATTAAAACAGGGAGAGAGACTTCATGATCAAGGGTGGCGCTCAGTTGACCCATGGCACTGTGTACCCTGTAAACATATCAATGCGTGGCAAAAGCCTATCCTACTTTTCTCTAATGGCATGGCAATATTGGGGTGAGGTATTATTGCGTGTGGCGAATACGGATTCCATGAGGCGTGTTATTTACTTGGTGTTGTAAACACTGCCAATTCCAAGATTTCCTCATTGAACTGTGGAGCTAGCTGCAGAATCTGACGCTGTTTGCAATAAACTAAGGATGCTTCAGGTTACAATACAATTTTACCCTAGTAAATTACATCAGCTTTGACCTGTCATTTCAGGAATTTTATTTTGCAGGGGTTAAAATCATTACCGCACTATTTATAATTCAGAATTAAAGGCCAGGAGTACAAAGCATTTTTTCAGTCGCAAATGGCCTGATTCATTGTGGTCGCAAAAGGTGAATTATGCCTTTTGCGACCATAAAATGGCCATCCCTATTTTGAGAGCCGGCATGCAAATACTGATTTGCAAAATAGGGATTCCTACTTTCAAATAGGAAGGTGTGTTCCAAGGGCATCCCTTCCTAATTGCAAGTTGCGGTCGCAAAACAATCGCAGTTACCACCGATTTCAAATTGGTAGTAACCCATTTGCAGACGGGAAGGGGTCCCCATGGGACTCCTTGCCCTTTGTGAATGGAAGCGAAAATATTTTTTTACCCCCATGGTTTTCGTGGCTTCCATACGCCAAGAAAACCATGGCGGTAGGCACTATCAGTGCCCGGGAATTCCTTCCCGGGCACTGATAGAGGTCCCACCCACCCCGGTCCCACACACCCCCCTCTCCAGAGTCATCCCCCATCCTCCCCCACCCCTTCCCAACCCGCCTTCAGATACACACATACACGCACATACATACACACCCATACACACACACGTACACACATTCATCCACGGATGCATACATACATACACTCGCACATCCAAACTCACAAACATACGGACCACTGCCTATTCAGAGAAAATGAAAAGAACATTTTTCATTTTTTTGTTTGGAATGCACCCCATTTTCCTCTAAGGAAAAAGGGATGCATTTAGAAAAGAAAACCTGCTTTATTTAAAATGCAGTCAAAGGCATGGTGGTTTGATGTCTCCAGCAGGCCACAATCCCTGTGAGTGGGGCCATTCCCAATATGGTCTCAGATTGCGACCTACCTCATGAATATTGATGAGTTAGGTCATTTGCAACCCCAGTGGGAATCGCAAACAGTGTCATTGACACTGTAACATATGGTCGTACATCTAGCCCACAGAATCGGGCTTGCAATGTTAAAAATGCTTTTTCTAATGTACAAAATGCCACATGTGGTTCAGTAACTTGTACAGAATCACATTTGCATTTCCAATACAGTATTTGGAAGGGGCATGTATAGGACATCCCTTCCAAATGCCGAATTCGTATGGTAGGTATTACTGTTTTACGACCAAAGTCCAGTAGTAAAATAGTAATACTTTACCAACAGTTTAAAACTCCTGGTAACCCACTTGCAAAGGGGAAGGGCTCCCTAGCGGCTTGGGGACCCTTTTCCCTTTAAGAATGTTAAGACATTTTTTTTAAGAGCAGGCAGTGGTCCATGGGACCACTGCCTACTCTTAAAAATGAAACTGCAACGTTTGATTTTTTTCTTTTTAAAATCATCCCTTTTTCCTTTAAGGAAAGGAGGCTGTATTTAAAAAATATATATGTTGCTTTAACGGCTGGGATTCCTAATGAGTCAGAAATTGAGATCTCCCTCATTAATATGCATGAGGAAGGTGGTTTTGCAACCCACTAGGAATTGCTAATAAAACTCAGAAGAGTTCCATACATTAGGAATACTGATTTCCTAATTGTGATTCGGGGAGAATCACAATTAGGAAATCGGTATTCCTTATGTTAGTACATCTGGCTATAGTGACCCACCCATAATTAGGGCCTTTGTCTAGGTATTATAATGCAACTTTATTACCACTGGTTTGAGTGCCCCAGGGAAGCAAACTTTAAGTGCAATGATGTAGAACCTGGGCCTGAATGATAGATAGGCCTAAAGAGGAATTCCGTTAGTAAGAATAAAGCACGATTATACTATTGGCCTTGAAACACTGTTTAACTTTCAGTTCTTGATTGTGCTTTCAAGTCCCACAGGAATAAACTTCACTAGCTTGCAAATTAAATTCTTATAAAACTATTTTAATTTAAACCATCTGAAGGCAGAGATCACAAATCCAAAGAAAATAAATCTTTCAGTTCTTATAAAGAAAAAAACACTATGGCAAGCAATAGCTAATACGATGGAAGGAAATGAGAGGCAGATGTAAAGGAAAAAAATGAATGACAATACAGGATCCATGCAAAAAAAAGCATATGTTTCTTGTTTCCCTTAAATGTATTTTGAAGCATAAATAAAATCTGATGCTGTTGATTTATTTTGATGATATAGAATTGCATTTTGAACAAGCTACATTTTTAAAAAAAGATTGCTTTATTTACAGCAGAAGACCACCATCCCTATGGTTTTAGCGATTCCCAATGGATCGTAAAGCAAGACATACCTCATTAATATTCATGAAGTAGGTCTATTTGCAACCCACTGGGAATCACAAAATGTGTCAAACACACCCACTGGGAATCACAAAATTTGTCAAACACATGTGTATATTGGTGTTGGCGACTACCAAACAGTGAATCGCTAAAATTTGTTATTCGGTTAATGAAAATGACTACCTTTGTGCATGTGGCCTCAGATTCTGAGGCACTTAAAGGTGTCCAGAGATTCTGAGGAAAGCTAGAGTTCGATATTCCATAGTCCTTTTTCAGGCAGTCAAAATTAATTCTTCTAAACAGGTCGCCTTATTTTTACCAAGTATTCAAGCAGCCCTCTGAGTTGTGTCCCACAGTGCCATTGGACCAGATGTGCAAAGAGAAGGAATAGCGATTTTATCCAAATCGCCTTTTGGAAATTGCTATTCCTTATGTATGAAACATTTTGTTTCATAATTGCGATTCGCATTGGGTCGCAGATCGACCTACCTCATGAATATTAATGAGGTAGGTTGCAATTTGCAACCCATTTGGAATCGCTGCCATCACAGGGATGGTGGCCTGCTGGGTCAGCAGACCATCATGTTGTCACTGCTTTTAAATTAAGCCGTCATTTTTTGAAAATGCTGCCCGTTTGTTTTTTAGGGGAAATGGGATGCATTTGAAAAGAAAACAATGAGACTTTGAAGCTTCATTTTTTATCAGAGCAGGAAGCAATGGCAATCTGACAGGTCTGTGTCTAGCCAGATCTTTCATTACTGATCATCTGTTTTTGCGAGCAGTGGTGGTCAGTAATTAGCGCAGGTGAGTGGCGGTGGGCTACACGTACACACACATACATACTCACACTCACTCAGGTACATACATACACTCACTCATGCCCATACATTCACAAGCATGCACACACACACCCACTATTCACAAGCACAAACACACGCACCCACCCATTCACAGCACACACGCACTAATAAACATAGACTCACACACAGTTAAACAGTGAGACATTGGTAGACAGGAGGGCTACAGGTCCCAGCATTCTTCTTGGGTCCCTGGAGGCAGCCCAAGACTCCACTTCACCTGTGCTGAGTTACTGGTGCCTTATAGCAAGATCTTGACTCCCGCAGCATGTGCCACATGTGGGCAGCGCTCGGTAGTGCCTGTCCTGCGCCGGTGAGTGCCAGGAAAAGCCAGGGCAGGGCTACCCCCCTTGGTTGATTGGTCCCCCAGGAGGCCCTACCTGAGGTTTGGGGGCTGCACGACCCCAGGCACCTATTTTTCAGTCTACCGAATCTCTCTGTCCTTATCACACTACCATTACATGCCCAGCCCGACCTATAATTTAAAGTTCTTACCACTGGTCTGGCGTGTCCAGTGCATTTGAAACAAGGTAATGCAATATCTCGACATGCTGTTTAGATCTTGTACCGGTACCTAGAACTCTATTGCACAAATTCATATAGTCAAATCAAGACTTTATCTGTATTCTTTTTCGTATGCCATACCAATAACTAGAGTGCAGGGGCAAAAGAGAAAGGTGTACCATGGTAAAACTGAAATCAATGGATGGACCTCAGGGCGAGGGAGCGTGAAGAAAATCCCTAGACACGCAGCACAGAATTGTATTTTGGCAGAAATTGATGAGTTAATTGAGGAGGTGGAGGGATTACTTGCTCATAAATACCACCTCCATGGCAAGTTAGGTAATGGGTCTGCTCCTAAGGTTAAATCCAAAGGGTTACTCCACAAGGGAATTAGGTCCTTTCTCCAACAAACTAAAAAGGTGCGTCCCCCCAACCCTAACAGTAAGGATACATCAAGTAGGAATTTCTCCCCCCTCTACCCAACTCAATATCCCCTGAAATGATAGACTCGGACTGCGTGTCTGAGCAAATCCCAACTTTATCACAAAAAATTAACACAGTGGAATGCTCCAATAGATATGCGGTATTGGGTACTGCGGAGCCCACTGAGGTAGAAACTTTGGCGTTCAGCCATCCCCCAATAGAGATAGTATCCCTCTCATCGATCAGTTGCAATCCCTAAAGAACGAAATTATGCAGTTATGAGATTGCATAAGTCGATTGGCTGACAATTTAAATAGCAAATTGAATAAATCAACAACAGTGGTCAGGGAAACGAATAGGCCAAGGGAAGAGCTGTGAGATGGGATGGGACCAATATTTGAAAAACAACCCTCACACTCTAGATCCTACCAACATGAGAACTTGGCTCCTCATCTTGACCACAATAGCACAGCCAAAGAAAATTTGATAGAGACTAGGAATATAAGGGGCAATATAGCCATGGGTCAAGTCAAATCATGTCGGAAATTGACAAGAAGCAACCTACAGCCTGATCAAAGGAAAACTTACTCAGAATTAACCACATAGCCAATAGAGGATTGGGGAAGAATAATGGACTTAATGATCAATATGATATTCATATGTATAATGTTCCCAAATTGCCACCAGAAGGGAGGGACTCACAAGAATCGCTTACCAACAAAGTGATCCACTGGATAAGCCAGTTTAGAGGCTGTAGGTCTGTTATCAGAGAAGACATTCTGTATCCAAGGCACCTTAACAATACAAGTAGTTCCCATGACACAATAGGGATAAAACTAAAGTCCCAGTATTTGGTGGACGGACTAATAGCGCACGAACTGAGATTCCGGCCACCAAAAATGTCACAAATAAGACTAAAACTTTGTGACTCAAATGAAATTAGGCCCCTAGATGCCACCAATCTTGCACAAGGCTGGATTGCTGGACAACAGGAAGTTGATTGACAAGGGGTAATTACAAGTAATGTAGTAATGCAGGTAAATCTTGGGAAGATAGCGAGGAAGCATGGTAAGCTTGAAGACCATATGCCAGGGTGAAATTAACCCAGAGGTTATCCCAAATCTTCAAACAGATCTGCCTAGTAAATTGTACTTGGAGAACAGGTCGAAGATAAAGCTGCTGACGATGAGGGAATGCCTATGGTAGAAGCCAATTACATAAGACTACTTTCCTGGAATGTTGCTGGGATAAAGGCTAAGCTTGCAGATCCTGAATGGGAAAACTTTATGGTTTCATATAATATTATACTCCTACAGAAGACATGGGCTACCGATCAAGTCCACAGGCCTGGCTTTGTGACCCTTACCAAAAATGCCATCCGCAGGAAGGGCCTCAGGGGGCCTCTTGATCTGGTTACAGATGGACATTTTCCCCTCAGTAAAGGTTGTTTGCTCAGAGAGTAGTGATCTCTTAGGCATAGAAATACGTATATCCACCAAGCAAGGCTTTAAGTATGTGGGCAAAATGAACATATATGGAAGATCTGTTTTATCAAGCTGCTTTTCTACCACGGTTGACCAACTTTCTGACATGCTTGGTAAACTACACAAGGGAGCAGTAAAAATTATAGCAGGGTATTGCAATACACAAAGAGCCCTTAACATGGGCAAGACTGAGTCTACTGAGTCATTTACTAGACAAGGGCTCCTAGATGTTACTGGAAAAAAGTCATCCAATGTTGCTATACAATTAATGGACCTAGGTATGGCACAAGGCATGACAATAGTAAATGAACATACAAGATCTGACTGCCCCCACTCCCAACCTTCAAAAGAGGAGCAATAGCAACTCCTATAAATTATATCTTCTTGGATAATAAGTTGTGGCCCTTTTTATTGGATATGGAGATTATTGCTAGAGTAGATAGTGGCCATCATGCATTAAGTGTCATGTTGGATTTTTGTGTTTTCGAATGCGCAAATTCGAAACCAACTAGCAATGTTGATATATTCCAGATTACTACGATTAGGAGGAATTTAAAATGGCCAGCTGTTATGAATAATAGTATGATCCTGACCCAAATCTATGTCCTCTTTCCTGTAAAGATTTCTCCCCTTGTGTATGGAAACAAAGGCAGCAGAAATCTCCCCGACCTGCATACTCAACTGATGAGAGATATAAGCAAACTATTTATAAAGACAGTGAAGAGAGGTATCTGTACCAAATTGCCCCCTAGGTGGTTTACAAGAAAGTGTTGGATTTCCAAGAATAGTCTATTGGAAGCCTTTAAGTCAGACAGCCAGGCTCAGATTGTAATAGCCAGGAAGGCTTACAAAGCTACCCTGACAGAGGCAAAGGAACAATGGGAAATTACTCAGTGGGATGATCTAGCAGAAGCCCTTACACAAGGTGATGCGAAAACCTTCTTGAGAGGCATCTTGGATAGAACTCATATGGCAGATAACCATCTAGAGCTAGTAATTCCTCTCAATAAATGGATGACACACTTTGAGGGCCTTTATGCAGAGTGGTGCAATATAAAGAGTAGGCCACAGAAGCATGACTGGGCTTTAGCAAGTGAGCATATTTTTCCTCCATGTAAAGCTTACCTATTGGGCAGCAGAGTGAGGGAGGCGGTGGCGTTTAACCTAAATGAAACAGCTATTGCCCTAAAACAAATGAAAAGGGAAAAGGCCCTGGTCTTGATGGTATCCAGTGTGATATGTATCTTTCCCAACCTGACATGTGGATCCCTTATCTCAACTCCCTCAGTAATGTTATCTTGAGGGGTGAGGGTAATCGTTTCTCGTGGCAAGGGGCAGTCATAATCTCAATGTATGAAAAGGGAAATAGAGACGAGCTGGCCAATTATAGGCCCATAAGCCTAACTGACACAAGCCAAAAGATCTTCTGTAGGCAGGACCTGGCTAGACTCCAATCTTGGCTTGATAACAACTCGATCCTTGCAGAGGAACAGGCAGGCTTTACGGCCAAAACTAGTACCATTGACCAGGTTTTTCAATTCATGACTATATGCTGGAAATGTGTATCTTTGAGGCAGGCCCACCTGTATGTTGCATTTCTAGACTTACGAGCAGCATTTGATCTGGTAGCGAGAGACACATTATGGGAAGTTTTGGAAGCTCCATTTGAACAAGTCAAAAATTTCTACTAACTAGGGGTAAGGCTAGCAGATAACATGCACTGGGTACCTCAACTAGACAAAAGTAAGTCTATCCTAATCCAGAGGGCAATGACTATACAGAGAAGATATAAAGCTACTTGGGGGGGCTTGGTCTCATTGGTTCTAAAAGATTATGGGGTGTCAGCCACATATGGGGTTGAGATTTGGGGCTACACAAATGTAACGGCATTGTCACAGAGAGAAAATAAGTATGTAGGGCTTTGTTTGATCTCCCAATGAGTGTACCCCTTCTACCACTAATCTATGACCTGTCTCTCAATAGGATTCACCATTTGACTGCTTTGAGAAGATTTGTGTAATTGGTAAAATTGTGGTCATCTGCGGAATCCTCCCCATATAGGAAATCACTGGTCGAATTGGTATCCTTAGACTCACAAATACGCATGCCATGGCTAAAACGTGTAAAACAATTAACAGACATGTTAAAAATGAAAGAATTGTAGAGCACGCCTTGGTCAATGGGGAAGGGCACTGTGTAGAAATTTAAAAAAGAATAATGGGATCACATTGTGTTAAGAGACTAGGTTGATAAGAAAAAAGGAAGTATAACTGTGCAATTTGTGTTACATAGGTGTATTCCCAAATATGAACCATATGTTGACAGAATCACTCCCCTCTAAGCAAAACAACTACATATTTTGTTCAGATGTGGGGTTCTTCCCCTAAAGTCCTTCACTGCAGGTTGGGGAAGAAATGCAATCTTCCTGCTCACACTGCTTAGTGCTCAATGAATCTGAGGCTAATTATTTCTTTTTTCTACACAATACGCCCAGGCACGGAAAAAATGGATAATTCCACTATGCAAATTAATGGGTGCGAGACAATACAAGATAATGTTATGAATCCTAAAAAGTAAATTCCAAGAAACAATCATGCTTGAAGTTCTCGCTATTTGCACTGGGCTTGGAGGCTGCGACTGAGAATTACTACTTAAGTAACGTGTGGAACCAAACAGATACAATCTAATTATGACTCTGGTATAGAACTTTATGTGATTGTTGAATTTATTGTGGGTTGCCTGATGTAATTATTTGACATGGTAAAGTGTCTGAATTTTAAATAATTTTAGTATGTACATAATCTGCAGTTTCTAGTTATTTGCACTGGTATTGGAAATTGAGACTGAACTAGCACTCAAAAGACCCAGTCATTATGCAGGCCAAATAGACATAATCCATGTGCAACTTTGGTATAGTATTCCAAGTGATTGTTGAATTTATTGTGGGTTGACTGTTGCAAATATTCAACATGGCAAACTGTACAAATTTTATTTGTTCTTAGTATGAACAACTTTTTAATGTATTTTATTTATTGATTGTGATATGCACTTTTATGGCTTCATAGTCGAAATAAAGTATTTAGTACTACTACTACATAGGCTCCCACATACATACGTGCATGCACGCATGCATTAAACATTAAAAAAACAAAGCCACGGTCCTGCAGCGGTGATCTCAGTGGCAGGAGGGAAACCTCTGAGTTTCCTGGATGGTTGGAACAGCCGCATCCTCTCATTGACTGAACACAGGTAAGCTAATGAGAGGAAACCACAGACCCTCACCTGTCATAGAGTGGAATGGGGTCAGTGAGAGTTGCTAACCCCACCACACTGTGGCGAAGTGTCACTGTTTGACACTCACCCTGGGGACTTCAGGGTTTAAAACTGAAGCTCCCAGGTCCAAGTCTATCTGTAACACACACCCTCGTCATGAAGGGGATGAACTTGAGGCACTTTGCAGGGCTGTGGAGGTCACGTCTACAGTGCTGTGAAATCCTCAGCCCCTCAAACTTCAGTTCAGGCAACCAGGCACCTGCGCATTTAGCACATGTACACCACGTGGCTGCCTGACCTGAACATAAAGAGTGTCTGTCAGACTGACCTTTTCTCAGCCTGACATACCCTGTTTATGTCCGCAAAAAGGTGAGGGAGTAGGGCCCTTCCACTTGTAAGGACAAACTGCGCCTGGAAGAATGGAGATGAGATGAGGAAGACTTTTGTCTAGTGAGAGCTTCAGGGCTACAGTGTATTCATATCTCTTTATACCTTTCTTGTACAGAAGGGAAATGTAATGACAAATAATTATTTGTGCTCTGTAGAAAGCTCAGCCAGGCAGCAGGCACTGGACAGCAAGTTTCAACTGGATGTTTAAAAAGCAGAGTATAAAAAACTTTCTCAAAGATGTTGTTGCAATTTGTAAAATAAAATGTATATTAAATAATGATGTGTATTTTGAATTAGGAATGATCTATATTTTCAGCAATTAATTGTATGTTCGGGAAAGGCTTTTCTAATTCTTTCTAAGCCAAAGTTAGAAAAAGTATGCTTTTGATAAGGGGCGTGGCCAAGATGGCGGCGAGTGCGGTCGCTTGAATCAGAGCTCCGCACGCGGCCCACAATTATCCTGTAATCCCTCTGTCCCCAGGCATTAAAAACCCCCGGACCCGCATGCTTTATGCTTAATATTATCCCGAAACCCCGGAAACCTGACCCAACCGACGCAGCGGCTCGCCCGGGGCCCGGACGGAGACGAGACGCGGACGCACAACCAGTGCGGAGCCAAACAGTCCGGCGGTCACAGCAGCTGTGCCCTGCACGCAGGTACGGAGGGATGCCAATGCGGCGGGCGGGGACGACGGAGAGCTGCGGATGCACCCTTGCATGAGTCGACCATTGTGGGGGCGCATGCCACAGGCGCCCAATCGGACGGGAAGCTTAAGACTCCGGACGGACAACTGGGCCCGATCGCTGAGCACGCACATGGCGGCGCGGCCCGATTGCGATCCAGTCGCGGTCGTGGAAGGAGCCGCGGCGCGGAATAGATGAAGACCGAACTTCTCGGGAACTGCTGCCCAATTATACCGAACGCTTGCATGCTGAAGAGAGACCCGGCCGATGGGGTGGTACGAAGCCCGGCAAAAAACGAGGAGCGTTAGCCATTTCTTACACGAAACATACATCGGAGTTCAGAGGGGAACTCAAACTACGCTGTGCCCTTTTGAAGGAGTGACTCAGGAGGGCCCAGAAGTCAAACACTATGAGAGTTAACCACCACACCCACCAACGAAATTGGATTCAGTGACATTTCCTAGCTTTGCATACAGTCCGGGAGCAATGCCGTTTTTTCTTTTTCTCTTTCCCTAACATAAAACGCACAAATACGAGTGCTGCAGCGCGCAATCGCCAACTGCAAATATCCGGCACGTCTCTCCTGCAGGGAGCAAAGTCGATTCTCTCCTAACATAAAACGCACAGACACAGGTGCTGCAGCGCGTAATCGTCAACTGTACATATCCGGTGCATACCTCTTGCAGAACGCATCAAGCTCCCACCGATGGACACACGACAAATCTCGCCTAATCTTATATAAAGAACCTAGTAATCAAGGCATAACAAATGTCGTGACCGCATAAACTGGCCACCTCAATCACAATGCAATACGAAGTGAGCTCAGAACAGACGCCACTATGGTGAAACCGAAGCCGCCGAGGGGCCAATCAGAGACCAGACTTGGGGACCCGTCAACGATGGAGAACTCAGATCCACTGCACAAAGTGACTGAAACGCTAGCTGCTCACTCGTTGCAAATCGACAAGGTACTGCAGGCAATATTAGAAACTAAAACATCCCTGGAAGGAAAGATAGATGCAATGGCAGTGGAAGTCACTATACTACGCACTGAACACCGGAAGCTAGCGGAAAGAGTAACCACTGTCGAATCAACTCTAGAAACATCTCAACCAAATATAGAGGACATGAAAAACCGAATACAACAACAGGAATCTGAGATAATACAGCTCCAAAGACGCGCGGAGGAAGCGGAAGGCCGCTCGCGCCGAAATAACATTAGATTCATGGGATTCCCGGAGCGAACCGAGCTCCCTAACGCAGAGTTATTTCTAGAATGCTGGCTAAAAGATCACATACTGAAACAGGAGGCCTCCCCTTTCCTGACTGTGGAGCGGGCACACCGGATCCTGGGCGGTCCCGCATGTCCAGGGGCATCCCCTCGCCCATTAATGGCCAGACTGTTGAATTACCGTGACAGAGATCAAATCCTAAAGGGCTTTCGTGCCCTGGGACCCGTTGAAACTGAAAATGCAAAAATCACGGCCTACCCGGATTATACAGCGGAGGTCCAGCGCAGACGTGCCACTTTTACTAAAGCAAAACAGGTACTACGCGACAAGAACATTCCATACTCCCTCATGTACCCTGCTAGACTACGCGTAGTGGATGGCGACAAAACTCACATCTTCCTGTCTCCAGAGGATGTATGGACTTGGATCCACCCCAAGGTCTTAGCAGACCCTACAGACGAACACACAGAGCAAAAGGAATGGCTGACACAAAAAAAGCATAAGAAAAGGAAATTGAAACCCAGAACCGGATCACGTCCTTCTGAAAAACAAGCAGCTGACTGGCAAGCTCAAACATTAAAGGACGTCAATAGGTTCTTGAACATTCGAATACAACACAACCGCGAATATTGCATTAACGGACACGGACTCGATGGAGACCCCGCAAAGCCTACCCATATCCCCACTAATCCTGGGACCAGTGGTCACGCCGCGCACCGCAGATGACCTTTAAAAGGGAACACACAGATGCAGCGATCAACCTACTCCGGAAGTCATAAACAATATGGGCCCGCGACCTGCGTGCTCTCCGACCTATGTGTGCCTGAATGGGAGAAGACGAGATCCGAATGGGCCGGTTCTCGCGGCCACCTTGGACCATATACTACAGCAGCCCCCTAACCCAGATGGGTTCCCATATGGACACGAATCGGCTCAAAGCCACTCTTGCACCTGTTGTGCCTGGTTATCCACACTTTTCCTCTTTTCCCCCTTTCTTCTATACTTCTCTCTCTCCTGACTCTTCAAGGTATGTACTTGCCACGCTATACTCGAGGGTTGGTCTGACTCGGGGGTTGGAGGGGTGATGGGTGAGGGGACGCTGCAAATCCTACTTAATAATGCACACCGCTTGTGTTACGTACACAAAACGCTTTAATGACATACAACATTCCTGGAACATAAGGGGTCTAGCTAATCCTACTAAAAGACGCAGAGTACATACATATCTCAGACGCCACAAGGTGCATATAGCTATACTACAGGAGACCCATGCTACCACACAAGAATTAAAGGAAATTAATAAGAGCGGGTCGGGCACTGTCTATGGAACTAAAATATCCAAATATGCCAAGGGAGTACTGATCTGGATCGCTTCAGGTGTCCCATATGTGGTCCAAGACACATATATAGACACAAATGGCAGATATGTCTGCCTCACTGGAGAGTTGGATGGTAGACAGCTAATCATAGCTGGTATATATGCCCCAAATTCGGGACAAGGGGAATTCCTGAGTGCCACGTCCACACAGATCTCACAAGACCCGTCCATACCAATTATCTGGGGAGGAGACTTTAACAGCGTACTGGACATCTCTATGGACAGATCGCACCCGCCAATGATAAGCGCCCCTAGTAGGCGGGTATCTGAGATGTTAAGGTCCTGGATAATAGAACGTAGACTGCATGATGCATGGAGAAGCCTTCATCCCATTGATAGAGAGTACTCCTTTTACTCACCGGTACACAACCTCCACACACGGATTGATTTACTATTATGCTCGGCCATGTTAACACACTCAATACATAGCGCCAACTATCTGGCCAAAACCCTATCAGATCACTGCCTTCTAATTGTTACACTGAGATGGGGAACTCAGCCATCACGAATACCTACTTGGCGCTTACAACCCACCCTGTTGCCCGACCCGCCATTCCGGGAAGAACTAGCTGATACCATAAAGTCATATTTCACAATTAATAGTCGAACAGCCACAACACGCGCAATCGAGTGGGACGGACACAAGGTGGTAGTCAGGGGCATGTGCATCGGGGCTGTACGAGGTATTCGACGCACTCTACTCTCAGAACTACATGACACCGAAGAGAAATTACGCAAGGCGGAATGTAATGCGGCCTTAAATAGTACTGCTAACAATAATACGATCACACTCAAAAAGCAATGGGGCGATATTGAAACCCGTCTACGAAAATTTGAATATCGACACCACACGGCGCGACTACACGCCGAGGGTGATAGATCAAGCCGCATGCTGGCCTTTTTAGCGAAAGGGACTCAGCGGCATACTCCCAAAAACGCCATCCGCCTAGATACTGGTGTGATAGTGAATACACAATCAGAAATAAACTACGCATTTAAGCAGTATTATGCAAGGTTATATCAGGCAGAACCTCCCCCACTTGCACCACAACTAGAGGGCTTCTTCAGGACCTCCCACATAAATCATTTAACGACTGCACAAGCACTGGAGCTAGACAAACCCATCGAAAGTGACGAAATAAAGCAAGCACTGCAACAGCTAGCCCACAATAAAGCCCCAGGGGGACACGGACTACCGATTGAGTACTACCAGACTTTCTCATCACAAACGCTTACTCCATATCTGACTATGTTACAAGAGGCATATGAAACAGGTCATCTCTCAGATTCACAACGTGAAGCAACGATTGTAGTCCTTCATAAAAAGGGCCGTGACCCACTAGACGTACACTCTTACCGACCCTTATCACTTTTAAACACGGACTGTAAAATATTAGGTAAGGTACTGTCAAACCGACTTCTCCCAATAATCTCCTCCCTGGTACACCCAGATCAATCCGGATTCATACCGGGACGCAGCACCTCTATCAACATCAGGAACCTATTGCGCTTGATAGATGAAACTCCTGATACAGACTACTCCAGAGTGGCAGTCTCACTAGATGTCGAAAAAGCTTTTGACACACTGGGATGGCCATATTTGATGGCAACACTGCAGTTAATGGGATTTGGTAAAGCGTTCACACGCTGGATATCTATTCTATATTCAGACCCCATAGCAAGGGTAAAAACGGGCACTATCATCTCGGAAAAATTCAAGATCGGTAGAGGCACACGCCAGGGATGCCCCCTATCACCACTTTTGTTCGCATTGGCCATAGAACCCCTTGCGGCTAAATTGCGTAATGAAGCCACAAGATGGGGCATACCGGACGGCATGGAACACTGCATAGTCTCCTTATACACAGACGATGCACTAATATACTTACGTAACCACTCCGAATCCCTACCAAACCTGCTCCAATTATTGAACTCATTTGGAGACATATCCGGCCTACGCGTTAACTGGGCTAAATCATGTCTATTCCCCATGCGCCGATTACCCGACACACAGACCCACATACTCACCGAGCATAACTTACAATGGACTCACAGCACTTTTAAATATCTAGGAGTGCACATATAGCATGACGAATCTGACCTTAAGGAGGGCAACTTAGACCGGACGATTAGATCAATAAAAGGACTGTTGCCCTTTTGGTGTGCACTACCACTATCACCTATGGGCAGAGTTGCATTAATCAAAATGATTATACTCCCTCGACTACTACAGGGAGTGCAGAGTTATTAGGCAAGTTGTATTTTTGAGGATTAATTTTATTATTGAACAACAACCATGTTCTCAATTAACCCAAAAAACTCATTAATATCAAAACTGAATATTTTTGGAAGTAGTTTTTAGTTTGTTTTTAGTTTTAGCTATGTTAGGGGGATATCTGTGTGTGCAGGTGACTATCACTGTGCATAATTATTAGGCAACTTAACAAAAAAAAATATATACCCATTTCAATTATTTATCATTACCAGTGAAACCAATATAACATCTCAACATTCACAAATATACATTTCTGACATTCAAAAACAAAACAAAAACAAATCAGTGACCAATATAGCCACCTTTCTTTGCAAGGACACTCAAAAGCCTGCCATCCATGGATTCTGTCAGTGTTTTGATCTGTTCACCATCAACATTGCGTGCAGCAGCAACCACAGCCTCCCAGACACTGTTCAGAGAGGTGTACTGTTTTCCCTACTTGTAAATCTCACATTTGATGATGGACCACAGGTTCTCAATGGGGTTCAGATCAGGTGAACAAGGATGCCATGTCATTAGATTACCTTCTTTTATACCCTTTCTTGCCAGCCACGCTGTGGAGTACTTGGACGCGTGTGATGGAGCATTGTCCTGCATGAAAATCATGTTTTTCTTGAAGGATGCAGACTTCTTCCTGTACCACTGCTTGAAGAAGGTGTCTTCCAGGAACTGGCAGTAGGACTGGGAGTTGAGCTTGACTCCATCCTCAACCCGAAAAGGCCCCACAAGCTCATCTTTGATGATACCAGCCCAAACCAGTACTCCACCCCCACCTTGCTGGCGTCTGAGTCGGACTGGAGCTCTCTGCCCTTTACCAATCCAGCCACGGGCCCATCCATCTGGCCCATCAAGACTCACTCTCATTTCATCAGTCCATAAAACCTTAGAAAATCAGTCTTGAGATATTTCTTGGCCCAGTCTTGACGTTTCAGCTTGTGTGTCTTGTTCAGTGGTGGTCGTCTTTCAGCCTTTCTTACCTTGGCCATGTCTCTGAGTATTGCACACCTTGTGCTTTTGGGCACTCCAGTGATGTTGCAGCTCTGAAATATGGCCAAACTGGTGGCAAGTGGCATCGTGGCAGCTGCACGCTTGACTTTTCTCAGTTCATGGGCAGTTATTTTGCGCCTTGGTTTTTCCACACGCTTCTTGCGACCCTGTTGACTATTTTGAATGAAACGCTTGATTGTTCGATGATCACGCTTCAGAAGCTTTGCAATTTTAAGAGTGCTGCATCCCTCTGCAAGATATCTCACTATTTTTGACTTTTCTGAGCCTGTCAAGTCCTTCTTTTGACCCATTTTGCCAAAGGAAAGGAAGTTGCCTAATAATTATGCACACCTGATATAGGGTGTTGATGTCATTAGACCACACCCCTTCTCATTACAGAGATGCACATCACCTAATATGCTTAATTGGTAGTAGGCTTTCGAGCCTATACAGCTTGGAGTAAGACAACATGCATAAAGAGGATGATGTGGTCAAAATACTCATTTGCCTAATAATTCTGCACTCCCTGTATATTTTTTCGCTGCCCTACCATTATGGCTCCCTAGCACTTTTTTCGCACAGCTGAACAAGCTGTTGATAGATTTGATTTGGAGCACCGGACGTAAACGGGTGGCCTTGGCTAAGATCTGTCTACCACCGGACAGAGGCGGGATGGGTGTACCACAATTTGAACTTTACTACGCAGCTGCTCAGCTGCACTGGATCCTAATTTGGCTACAAAACCCTACTCATTCTGAAAGCCACACTGTGAGCACACAACTGGGTGGTTTAAACACACTGGAATGGCTTATAGGGCGTGTGGCCCTCCCGCGGCATAGTAATATCCTGTTAAAAGTGGCTGAAAGGGTGTGGTGGCGCTATGTGAATAGGGGACCTGGAAAACCACCATACTCGCCTAAGACCCCATTACTCGCCATCCCAGGTGTGCATAGACTATATGGCCGTATGTGTCTCACTGACTGGGCCACCAAAGGCCTCCGGTCGGTGGGAGAATTATTCGCAGAGGGCCAATTTATCCCCTATGAGGTACTTGCGATGACGTGCACTCTGGGACAGGGTGGTTTTATTATGTACGGCGCACTACAATCTCTAATACGTAACGCATGGGGACATGGTAGCAGGGAACCACAATCATCACCTATTCTGCACGAATTGCTCTTAGACACCGGTACACCACCACGTATCTCATGGATCCACAATGCGCTGCAAGCTAACCCAGAGGAAGTACAACCACAAGCCAAGAACAAATGGGAAAAAGCACTACACACACAATTTACAGCATCGGTATGGTCCATGGCCCTATCATCCACACGCGAGGTATCACGCAATGCACGTTTCAGATATACCCAGCTCAACTACCTACACCAGACATACCTGACTCCACACCGAATCCACCGCATGTACCCCCAAGCTAGTCCTGATTGTCCAAGATGTGGTAACACAGAAGCTGATTTCTTACACATGACCTGGAACTGCCCACCACTACTCCGCGTATGGCAAGACATCACACAACAAACTGCGACATGGCTGGGAATACCCCTAGCACCTACCCCTGAGTCCTGCCTATTGGGTATCCGACACAAAAGTAGCAAAGATGAACAAAAACACAGATGCCCAGATCTAGCATTTGTTATCCTCAAACGACTCATCGCCACGCAGTGGAAGTCACCTAGCGCCCCAGACTCCTGCCACTGGATAGCTGACGTACAGCGTTGGGTCAATGCAGAAATACAAGTATTGCATACATTACGCGACATAGGAGTAGTAGTCAAGCGTGCCGATATCTGGGACTCCTTTGCGGATCAACTACAGGAAAAAGATGATACACAACCTCCCTAGCCTACTGGAACAACAATGATCCGAGACATCATAACCGACACAGTTTTCATGTGCAACTACATAGATCTGAAACTTAATTTGAACATACTTGATAAGCATATAAACACACACCCTAGATATACAGTTGCAAAGCTATATCCACAAAGGTACATTCCTCCTATGACAAACATACCCTGCTCGAAATTAATACCTTACACCCTGTTCGCCTCTCGTGCGCCCCCCCACGGTAGCCTTACCCCCTACATAGGATTACCAAACATCAGACCCGCGACCATCTATCAAGCAAACTATAATCTTCATACCCCTCTACTATCTATTCTCTTTTCCCACTCTGCTCCTATCTCTTATAAGTATTCAGTTGTATGCGCTTTTGTTTGTGTCATAAAAGCAATAAAAAGATTCAACAAAAAAAAAGTAAGCTTTTGATGCTGTGCAAGCTAACATGTGCGAAGCTGGAGCAGCCTCACAAAAATATTGGCCCTTCAAATCGTGTTTTCCTTCCAAACATGCAAGTGATACAACCTACAAGTTTAAATTTGAGCATTGTGCATCTGGGCCTTTCTGCTGCAAGGCACAACTGCAAGGGACTTGCTTAATGACAAATTTAGCAGTGTAAGTTTGAAAATGGGTTCACTTTGTACACAAAAGTTAAAAAAAATTAAACTTAACAATTAATATGCCCAAAATGGTTATCATGTTTAAGGAAAGACGCATGCAATGAGGAAATGTGGAAATGTTTAGCATCCCCTCACAAGCAAGAGGTCATAAACACCAGCGATCCAGGTCAGTAAAAAGCAAAACAAAACAAACATAAGTTGAGATAAATATCATATTGTGCATTACCCTGTTTTAATAACAAAATCTGGAAACAGAGGTTCGTCGTAGAGCCTAGGTTAGTGAGTTTACACATCTGTTGCATGTTGCAGAACTGACTGCTGTGAATGTTTAAAATAAAGTTAGTAAAACAGATTATTCTCCAATAAAGTACAATAAAGTATTTTCCATTTAAAGAGAAATATCCTATAAACATGTCCATATCTCAATATTTTGTCATTTTGGACATAATATTTCATGACGCACATTTCTGTAAATCAGGTTACAGGTGCTCAGTGTTTTAGTGTTATCAGTACAGAGACACACCCCACACTACAATATAAATACACATTTTCATAACATTAAACAACTAAGGGCCAGATGTAGCAAAATGCAAAATTGCGACTTGCAATTTGCGAGTCCATCCGACTCGCAAATTGCAAGTCGCAATTTGCTATGCAGTACGGTGTCTCAGACACCAACTGCGACTCGCAATGGGGTCACAATGACCCACCTCATCAATATTCATGAGGTGGGTCGCAATTTGCGGCCCCATTGCGAGTATAGGCACTCGCTAACATGGAGGCCTGCTGACGTCAGCAGACCTCCATGTTCGTGACCTGCTTTTAAATAAAGCAGTTTTTTTTTTTTTTTTTTTTAAAGTGTAGCCCGTTTTCCTTACAGGAAAACGAGCTGCACTTAAAAAAAAACGAAACCTTTTGTTTCGGTATTTTTTCAGGGCAGGCAGTGGTCCTTTGGACCACTCCCTGCCCTGAAAAAATATTTTTGGGTCCAGTCACAAACTGGAAGGGGTCCGATGGGGACCCCTTCCAATTTGCGAGTGGGTTACCATCCACTTGAAGTGGATGGTAACTGCGATGCCATTTGCGACCGCGTACGCGGTCGCAAATGGTATTGCATCCCACTGCGACTCGCAAATAGGAAGGGAACACCCCTTCCTATTTGCGAATCGGAAATGCATTTTGCGAGTCGGTTCCGACTCGCAAAATGCATTTCTGCATAGGAAACTGCGTTTTGCGACTCGCAAACGGCAAATTTTGCCGTTTGCGAGTCGCAAACAGTTTCCTACATCTGGCCCTAAATCTCAACTGATCAAAAAGTAGTATAAACTCAACAAAAGCCTCCCTATAATCAAATAGAATATTCACTATTTTGACTATGGCAACTAATATGAGCAAGACGAGAAGAGATGTAAACTCTTTGCTTACTGATTCACACGAGCAGAAAGCAAGACACCGTTAATGACAAGCTATGCTATGAAAAGATACAGGAAAGGACACTTTTATGCCAAAAGAGATTTACAAAACTAACTTTCAAGAACTTTTCAGGGGGTTTGTATGGATCTTTCAGAATTCACACAGAGAGCAGAACTTTCCTAGATAAACCTATAGCGAAAGACACAGTTTTCCAAGCAAATCTATCATAACATAGGTGGAAAGTTTCCAGAGTTGATGACCTTCCTCCAGAATTAAAGAGAAATAACTATTATAACATACCACTAAGTTCTGGAGTGGGTACATTTCATTAGTAACTTGCCTTCAAATCTTAGGCATGACATCAAACTTACAGATTTTGAAAGCTATGGTAGATTCAAATATTGTTCTTTAAAAATAATCTTTAGAATATCAACTACCACACTTATGTATTTTTCCTTATTTAATTTGTGAACATGGTAATGCTTGTGCTAAAACGAGGGGCAAGAAAATGTCTTTGAGTGCTTTTCCAGCCAGTACCATTCTGTGATTTCAATAAATATTCAGAACGATTATGCCAGTCAGAGAACTTCATTTTTTCACATTTAACCAAGGATTGTAAAAATACTGGAAATATACTGTTAGACTTTTCATCCTTGGCGTGGTCTCCCTTAACTTTTTGCCTCTGTTCCACAGGTTGTTGATGTGTGCTGGACTCTGATTTTGCTGTTTGTGTTACTCTGGGCACTTTACCACTGCTAACCAGTGCTAAAGTGCAAGAGCTCCTTTACAAAATGTGTATGTAATTGACTTATCCATGATTGGCATATTTTATTTATTAGTAAGTCCCTAGTACAGTGCACTAGAGGTGCCCAGGGCCTGTAAATCAAATGCTTCTGGTGGGCCTGCAGCACTGGTTGTGTCACCCTCATAAGTAGCTCTATAATAATGTCTCAGACCTGCCATTGCAGTGTCTGTGTGTGCAGTTTTAACTGTAAGTTCGACTTGGAAAGTGTACCCGCTTGCCAGGCCTAAACATTCCCTTTTCTTATATTCAGACACCCCTAAGGTAGGCCCTAGGTAGCCCCAAGGGCAGGGTGCAGTGTATGGTTAAGATAGGACATATAGTAATGTGTTTTATATGTCCTGACTGTGAAATATTGCTAAATTCATTTTTCACTGTTGCAAAGCCTGTCCCTCTCATAGGTTAACATGGGGGCTACCTTTAAATCTGATTAAAGTGTAGATTCCCTTTGGGAGCGGATGGACATGTGGAGTTTGGGGTCTCTGAGCTCACAATTTAAAAATAAATCTTTTAGTAAAGTTGATTTTAAGATTCTGGGGGTTATTACAACTTTGGAGGAGCTGTTAATCCGTCCCAAAAGTGACGGTAAAGTGACAGATATACCACCAGCCGTATTACGAGTTCCATAGGATATAATGGACTCGTAATACGGCTGGTGGTATATCCGTCACTTTACCGTCACTTTTGGGACAGATTAACACCTCCTCCAAAGTTGTAATAACCCCCTCTGTGTTTGAAAATGCCACTTTTAGAAAGTGAGCATTTTCTTGCTTATACCATTTCTGTGACTCTGCCTGTTTGTGGATTTCCCGTCTGGGTCAGTTTGACAACTGGGCTGGTTGCACCTCACACTGGACAGTGACACAAAGGGAGCTGGGTTGTAGCCTGCATATCCTGATGAGCCATCTGTGCTAGGAGGGATGGGAGGAGTGGTCACTCACACCTGAAAGGGCTGTACCTGCCTTCACACAATGCAGTCTCCAACAACCTGGTGGGTGTCTGGGGCCTGGCCTGGGCAAGGCAGGATTTCACATTCAAAAGAGACCTTAGTTTGAAGTAGGCCTACTTCAAAGGAGAAATTGGGTATAAGAAGGGCACCCAAAACCACAGACTTTAGAAACCCTTCTGGAAACAAGAGGAACCTCTGTCTGGAGAAGAGCTGAAGAGCTGAGGAAGAAGAGCTGCCCTGCCTGTGACTGTACTTTGTGGAGCTATCCTGTAGTTGCTGCCTCTGCCAGAGTAAGAGGGCAAAGACTGGACTTTGTGTGCCTTCCATCTTGAGAAAAAATCTCCAAAGGCTTGATTTAGAGCTTGCCTCCTGTTGTTTGAAGTCTCAGGGACAGCAAAGACTTCTCTCGGCCAGCACCTGGAGTCTCTGGAGAGACTCCTACTCTGCCCTGTTGTTCCCACCCAGTTCCTGGGACCCTGAAAGGAGAAGCTGGCAGCCTAAAGACAAGTAAATCGACGCAGAGAGAGCTGTGCGCGGAAAAGATCAACGCGATTCTGATCTGCAGCTGAAGAAACGACGCGCTGCCGGCTCCCAGGACGCTCAAAGGAAATGCGACCGAGGAATCGACGCACAGAGCAGGGGAAACGACGCGCAGCATCGCTGACGGAGGATGGGAGATCACAACCCGCACTGTGGGGTTTTCGGATCATTGTGCCGCTGGATTTCCGACTCAAGTACTGCTGGGCGCGGAAAAACAATGCAAGCCTGGCCGGATCCAAGGATCCAAGAGTGCTGACAGGATCGACACATCGCTCTCCTGCAGAGAGAAGAATCGACGTGCCCTGAACCAGACAAGGTCCCGCTCCTGAGTGGAATCAATGCAACGCAAGCCCTTTTTGGCGCGCACTCGCCCATGCGGGGTTATTTTTGATGCACCCAAGATACTTTTTCACACTGACAGCCTTAGTGTGTGTTTGAAATTACTTAAAGACTCTTTTTTGATTTTTAATTGATAACTTGACTTGTGTATTGTGGATTTTTGTCATTTTGTCTTGTTTTGTTTAGATAAATATTTCCTATTTTTCTAAACTGGTGTTGTGTCATTTTGTAGTGTTTTCATTGAGTTACTGTGTGTGTTGGTACAAATACTTTACACCTAGCACTCTGAAGTTAAGTCTACTGCTCTGCAAAGCTACCAAGGGGGTAAGCAGGGGTTAGCTGAGGGTGATTCTCTTTTACCCTGACTAGAGTGAGGGTCCTTGCTTGAACAGGGGGTAACCTGACTGTCAACCAAAGACCCCATTTCTAACATATACATAAATGGTTCAGGCTTAGTGATCGCATTTCCATTTGCTTCTAACTCCAAAAAAGCCTGATTGATAATACAACAAACCAAATAGATGCCAGAGAGAAGCACACACAATGTGCCTGTGATGTATAGTGTACTTTCATTCAACATTTTTTGTTATTTAAAGCTAAGATTGAGTTTGTGGATTTCAATGTCAAATGGAAAAAAACACTTGCTTTAGGATCCCCCAGCAGCACATCTTTGTCACTCCCCCCAGATCCCGCTCTGTCTTTTAACATTAACCCCCTTTGACCAATCTGCACTAAATCTGGCAGTGTGTTTGTACTCCGTTTTTTCAAAGTTTGGTGCCAGTTGGTCAAGGGCGCGTGTTGGGAGAGTTAACTTTTTCTATGCCAACCAGTATTCTGTAAGCTAAAATTAAACACATTTGCACAAATCAAAATTTTGAAAACATTTCCGAACTTGAAGTAAGACAACTGAGATAATTTTTTGTTGTATGAAGTGCCAAACGTTTTCAAAATTTTAGATTGTGCAATTTTGTATAATTTGCTGGCATACTTAAAATTTCACACAGGTTCAGTGTCAACCTATTCCTCCAAGATACCCTGTCATTGTTCACCAAAATATTGACAGGGAATTGCAATATTCATACAATAAGGACTTCTGGACTTGCTATCATACTCGCAAATCGTAACTTAAAGAACCACACAAAAACACACTTCTCTGTCATCTTCTTGTTGACCATTCACTAAACATCAACCAAACATGTCCCACTCTCTATTGTCCAATCCACTGACAAGGTCCTGAAATGTCTAATTTCATACGCTCTGGCAGCCAAACTGCCTTCTAGTCTCATCTTCCTTGACCTACATGTTGGCACTGACAGAGATCAATACACTTACCTCCCTTGATATTGCAGTAACCTATTTTGACAGCTCCAAACTGACCAACCACTCATTCTCCTTCTCCAGGTGCTCAGATCAGTTCATTTCTGTGAGCCTCGCTGAGGGCATCTCCAAAGCTCTGTATTTCGTTACCTCTATTGACACTTGGGTGAGTGCAACCATCTCTTATTTGATATTTCTTGTTACTTATGCACTCATGACACCCAATTTGTACTCTTCTTCTCCTTGTTCCTACTTATCTACAAACCTAAATCTCCAACTGCTTTACCGTTACCAATCATTGAACAGCACTACACTCCCTAATGCACAACTCATTGAAAACTGAAATGCCGTATGTCCTTTTGCAACCAAAACCTCTCTCCTTCTGACTCTTATCTGCCTCCCACCTTCCTAATCCTGCCCGCACAGAACCAGAAACCTTGTGCTTCTAATGGAGATTGGACTTTCTATAACAGACTGACAACACAATACCAGATGCTCATAACAGAATAATTCTTCCCACCCAACATCAAAAAAATATAAGTAATAGACGTGATGAGTAAGATGGACTTTTGTAACAGCTTCATGTTCCACTACAAAGCTTTCTTTTTATCAGTCACTCATCAAAACCTTTTCTGCAGCACACGAGCTTGCTTTCTAAGATCTGTCAACCTTCACTTATGCCCATCTCCTCCCCTCAGTTTCAATTCTCACTTTTGCTCAATCCATCTGCTTGGGGCCTTCACTTGAACACTTTTCTCACTGTGGGCCTTATTCAAAAAGGTAAACTTACACATTTGTGTAAGTTTATGATTTACGCTTATTCAGTATCAGTACGTTTATGAGTGCAGAGACTCCACAGCTAGGGTAGAGAACTTCACCCATAAAATAGGCCTCAGCTATCTTTTCATGTGTGGAGTTCTCTGCCCCGGCTGCGGAATCCCCGCACTTGTAAACTTACTATTAAAATGTAGTTTTGTCAATACTGAAAAAGCATAAACATATACAAATATGTAAGTTTACTTTTGTGAATCGGGCACAGAGGTTTTGGCACAGACATCTTTATCTGCTTTTAAAGCAGCTTTACAAACTACTTTAGTAGTCCCACCACCATGGTCTAAACATCATGTTTCCTTGGCCATCCTCCTCTGACAGCCCCCAGAAAAAGCCTATAAAAATGTATGTAGTGTATACATTTCTTAACCATTGATCCTCCCATAAAATTGTGTCCATAAACCACCCAACATTACATTTTGTTTGAATCAATTTTATTGGTTTTATTTTACGTTGAAACACATACAGTATATTCTGTCATATTCTGATTGTTAAAGAAATAAAGCATGTGTGCAAAATGTATTAATAGGAAGGAACAATGCACATCATTGGACAGTCATGCAAAGTACATATTCATCACAGTACGTTATGGAATAAAGTAAGTTTGAAAAAAAAGGCCCTCAAGTAGGTCCCCAAACTGCCCATTTGTAAAGTTGAGTTGAAGAGTATCAAAATCAGTACATCCGCCGGCATAACAGTGTTAACAATAACGCTTAAAAGAAAAACTGTTGGAATGCTGGAATTGATAGAGGCAACAAGTAGAAAGGAAAGAAAGGTAGTGACACCTATGTTGGTTCAGGGGAAGAAAGGGGAAGAGGGAGGGGGAAGTGAAAGATTAT
Source organism: Pleurodeles waltl (assembly GCF_031143425.1). Taxonomy (NCBI): domain Eukaryota; kingdom Metazoa; phylum Chordata; class Amphibia; order Caudata; family Salamandridae; genus Pleurodeles; species Pleurodeles waltl. Next base: position 1,457,778,220 of record NC_090445.1, on the reverse strand, counting down.
AGGCAATAAAATCCAGGGACAGTTCTGTCTAAGGCCGGAGGGAGACAAAGATGATACTCCACCAACATGATGGGTACTTCGGCAGTGTACCATTAGGGGTAGTATTGGGGAATAAGGGAAGTTAGGAAGATGCAATATAATTGTATTTTGTAAGTTTGCACTGCTTTTGCGTAAAAAAATGCAGCAAGTGCAGCACAAAAAAAGTATATATATGGGCCTATGTTTGCTAGGAACTAAATAATGCTTACACCCAGTGCAGCACCCCTTCGCTAGTGCCCCCCTACCGCCACCATGTGTGAGCTGTATTTAAGATACGGTCACCATGGCGCCGGGTAGGGGGTAATAGCGTCAGAATTTATGATGCTATTAATCTACTTTTCAGGGTTAGCACCAACATTTTGGTGCTAACCTTAAACAGTACATAGGGGCCTATTATAAATAAAGGTGTGCCACCTTTTAACGCCTGCTCTGAGCAGGCGTTAAAAATACTGGGAAAAATTGACGCAAAGAAATCTCTTAGACTTCTCGGCTTCTCTAACAGGGGAATGACCCCTTGCATACATTATGCCCGGCACAGGCATAATGTGGCACAAGGGGTTACAAAGTAGCACTTTGTAAATATGGCGTGGTGTTTTTGGCTCTCTAACGCCACATTAGGGTAAAAAAAAGACACTAATGTGTTGTTAGATGGCACTAGGCCCTCTTAAATCTGGGCCTTAGTCATTTTCTTTTCATTTGCTAACTATATGGTAACATGACCATGATTCCCACAAATGCTATTTTCACTGTGGTGTCATCTAGGAGCTGTTCTGAGCATTACAGTCTAATGCCAAATGTTTATTTCTGATAAAGGTTTTTATTGGGTTTATATGATAATTGTATGTTTTATTAATCTCTCCTTATTGCAATTATAACCATCATTCAGGCCAACTTAATATACTTATTACACTATGACTATTTGAACACTCTTGATATGTTTGGGTGACTCTTCTAGTTTATTTCTCTCATTACTCCTCAGTGGATGTCTTGTTTTGGGAATTGTGTTAGCCAGCCGGCAACTCGGATGGTGGGTTAGTGAAAGTGTTAATTTATTGGAATTAGCATGGTAGATTTAAATTAGAATGCTAAAAACCCACATTTTTTTATTTTTGACTGCAGATAGAGAAAGAAGGTAAATGGAAGTGTTTTTGTTATATACAGCTCCACTGGGATTATGTAGCAGCAAAAGACCAAATTATGAGGCAGAGTTGACCCATTTATGTGGCAAGAAAAGTCAAGTTATGAATCTACAATGGAAATAGCTCTAACTCAAGCAAATGTGAGACCCATTTCATTGCAAATGCTTGTTCAACGTTGACGCTCTTACTTAGTAGCTTTCTGCAGGATGTCACATGCACTCCATTTTGTCCTACTCACGCACACACACACCGTTTATTTGTACACATACACACATGTTCTTAAATGGATTTAAACAGAAGAAATTGATGATGCATTCCTGACCCTGAATGGGTGTGTTACCCCACTGGAAGTAGCACCAGAAATGATATCCCGGAATAAAATACAATAAGCAACACTCACAAGAGAGAGACAGATAGCTGTAGGGTCATGATTGTTTAGTGACTATCTGAGATATCAGCACTCAGGAAACCGCTAAGGTCTTGATTATGAGGGTGGAGGAAAATTCAGAACCCTGTTAACGCAGGGATTACAAGTCTGGTTTAAGCAGTGAACACCACATCTCTGCAATTTACCCAAGGCAGATATAGGCAGGTCAAAGCTGCTGAAATGTATTCATGGAAAATATGGAGGAAAAACCAAAAGATGCATAATTTGATGCAGTAAATTCTACTTGTGATTCCTCATGTTTCGGTTACAGACTCAACATGAGCAATTTACCACATCCAGTAAATACTTTAACATTTTGTAACAGTATTTTTGCCAGGTGATTTTACTAACCCCAATTCTGACATACTCATAATGAAAACATCTGTTTTTTAGGGTCGAGAACGCAAAGCGCTCTGTCCCTGGTGGGCTTTTTACCATGCACATGTTACACCTATCAGTTTGGTTGATTTGTGGGCTTGCCTTTTAAACTTTGATTGATTTTATTAGTGAATTGCATGCATACGTCATGCCTTTTCCGGTGTTTAGCCTGCCTCAAGAGCACCGGCCAACTACTGAAAACACACGAGGCCCCATGATATCGGGATGGTTTCAGGACTACTTTTTCTCTTTATTTCGTAGGCAACGCGATATCACTGAACAGTAGTCGAGCGCTTTGCATGACATCGAAAATGTTACATTGATATTTGCACTTTTGCCGATTACATGGATAATTGCACTTTTGCTGATATGTTCAACTGCAAGTGAACTTCTGTTTCCTTTCGTGTGTCTGCTTTGCATTGATGGCGGCCGTTGGCTCGCATATGTGAAACTGTTTTACTTTTCATTTTCAGTTTATGTTTAAAAAAAGTCCAGTTAGGAGTTTAAAGCACTAATAGCTTTAACTCGAGCAAACGCAAGACCCTTTACATTGCAAATGCTTGTTGTTGCTAGTTAGTGATCTCAGGGTCGTCTATCTAAACTGGCACCCCCAACAATCATAATACACACATTGACAACTATAGGGAATAGTCACTCACACATTCCCAGGGAGGAACAAGAGAGAAAAAAAACAGATATCATAGACAGTGCCATGTAATTAGGCCCACTGGAATTCTGTAGCAGAAGAGGACCAAATTATGTGGCAGGGTTTACTTTATTATGCAGAAAGAAACGGCAAATTGGGTGGCATAATGTGGCACATTTTTTGACAGAATAAACTCCTTATTTTGTAATTTTTACACGTTAACACTACCTGGGCAAAGGGTTCACCTCATTAGAACAGACCTGATACCCACTTACAATAAGCAATAGAAAAATTACCTGTCAACCCACCTTTGTAAAGGGCCTTCCACAGAACAGCAACACGTATTTCCACGTTTTAAGGATCTTTTTAACCAATTTGAAGTAGGAAGCATTTTTGGTTAAAATCTGCAGATTATGCAGCAAATTATGAATTTTGTGGCAAATGTGACAAATCCATCATTATGCGGTAAACGCCGCTGCCGCAGAACCGCATGATTCCGGTGGCCCTTCATGTAATGAAACACTGAAAAGATAGATCTCTCCTACTACCTCGAAATAAACGCGCTGTGATGGACGCTGTTCACGGTATTTATTGTCACATTTCTGCATCATTTCCACTATCAAATGTAACCACTAAAATAATTCCCGTGCTAGAATTGCCAAGCAGCAGTTTTCCAGGAGATGCAAATAACAGATAATGTAGCCTGCAGAAATAATTCAAAAATATGAAAATTTTTCTTCCTCAGAGGCTTAAACCAAGCCCAGAAGGTGAAAGAACAAACAGGTTTTCCCGCTGGCATACAGCGCAACACCTGAAATTAAAACAGCACCATAAAGTATTTTGCTTGTGATGGAATATTAGCGCTATGCTTCTCTCCTGGGCAACTGAGTACCATATTATCATTTTTGGAAAAAATGTTCCTCCCGGGCAGGCTGAAAACATGTTTATTAGATTTCATGCTTAAACAGAGCCAGAGCAATTAACACTCCGAAAATACTCAAGCTTAATTTGCAAAACATACATCTTGACAGCACGAAAGCATTTATGCAAATATATGCAGTTGCAGTGGAACGCTGATAACAATAAAAATATGACATGTTGCAATCATTTTAGTATTAGAGCATAACAGAAAAACGTGAGCTTGAGAAAAAGCTGTCAAAACTGAATATATTACACACACACACACACACACATGCACACACACACACACACATATGTAGTATTTTAGCCAGGTAAAGCTAGGAATATTTCTAGCCAGGGTTATTTTAATACTTAAAACACATCTGAAGCACCACTGGACTGTAAAAATGTTCGTGGGCACCGTATTCGTAATTTAAACTGACTGAAAGCATTGCTTTACATAAGAGTATAATGTATTTTTGCAATTTTGTGTTAGAAACGACTTAAACACGTGCACTAAAGGGATGAGCAATGTGATATGCACATCTACGCCAATCACAACAAATTACAAGTGCTTGAACTCATGTTTAGCCATATCACAGAAAACGAGGCTGCCGATTGAAATGGAGCTGTAAACATGTGCGCAAACCATCTATTGCGCAGATGCATATAGATCATGGTTTTGTCCCAACTGCCTTTTGTAGTGTCTCAAGGGAATTCCTCTGGAGAAACATTGCGAATACTTAGAGCAGTTCCAAGGTGTTCCAGTGCACAGGGAATTTGCAACAAAACGAGAGTGTGCAGCTTTAAAATGACCTGACCTTCTGAAGGATGCTCCATGCATTTACATACTTGCTACAATATATTTATGCGAGCTGCTCTCGTTGCTCAAAACACAAGTGTTTTCTTGAGTGATCTACTCAAGGACTGTGTCTGTGCTCAATAAAATTCATTGTAACTGATGCAAAATAGTTTGACACTAATATTTTTTTTGTAATTTTGCACCCTTGCTGTCCTTTTCTGTTTGTACATAAATAGGCCTAGGTGAAGCTATAGATTTAAATTAAAAGCTTAGAACTAAATTCTGATCCCTCTGTAAAAAGGAGCTTGTATAGGGATCACAATTAAGAATGTGTATCACAATTACCACATCTTTGCAGTTTTTCCTTTATATATTCTAGCAGGACAAGCCTGCGGAAATAGATTGATGGCTTGCAAAAAATGCAAAACCCAAGGAGTTTGGTGTGTTAAAACCTGATTTTGCATGCTATATAATTCCAAGTCGAAAACTTGGGCCCATATTTATCCTTTTTGACGCTAAACTGCGCTAACGCAGTTTAGCGTCAAAAAGTTTTGCGCCGGCTAACGCCATTCTGAAGCGCCATGCGGGCGCCGTATTTATTGAATGGCGTTAGCCGGCGCAAGCAGACCGGCGCTGCCTGGTGTGCGCGAGAAAAACCACATACACCAGGCAGCGCCGGCGTAGGGGGAAAATGGCGCATGGGCGTCTTAAAATGGGGCAAGTCAGGTTACGTCGAAAAAATCATCGTAACCCGACTTGCGCCATTTATTTTCGACGCCCATCCCCCATCAACATGACTCCTATCATTGTAAAGATAGGAGTCATGCCCCCTTGCCCAATGGCCATGCCCAGGGGACTTCTGTCCCCTGGGCATGGTCATTGGGCATAGTGGCATGTAGGGGGGCACAAATCAGGCCCCCCTATGCCAAAAAAAATTATAAAAAAAAAAAAAAAAATACTTACCTGAACTTACCTGAATGTCCCTGGGGTGGGTCCCTCCAGCCTTGGGTGTCCTCCTGGGGTGGGCAAGGGTGGCAGGGGGGGTCCCTGGGGGCAGGGGAGGGCACTCTGGGCTCATTTTGAGCCCACTTGTCCCTTAACGCCATGCCTGACCCAGGCGTTAAAAAGCGGCGCAAATGCGCCGTTTTTAGCCACGCCCACTCCCGGGCGTCTCTTTTGCCCGGGAGTATAAATACCACGTAAAGGCCTGGGAGTCATTTTTTAGACGGGAACGCCTCCCTTGCATATCATTAACGCAAGGAAGGGGTTCACGCTAAAAAATGACGCACATTCCGGGAACTTTGGCGCTATACGCCTCTAACGCCATAGTATAAATATGGCGTTAGTTGGCGTTAGTTTAGCGTCGAATTTGCGTCGAAAAAAACGACGCAAATTCGGCGCAAACGGAGTATAAATACGGCCCTTGATATGGGAGGTATTTACCATACCAGGAAAATACCCAGCATGATAGTATTTGTTCGGTGTGTTAAATACCCCACCAAATTATGCACAGCTTGTAATTAGGCCCTGTGTACATCTGTGACCTCTCTTTCCCCTTTCCACTGCCCTGTCATTTTCCCAGGCTACTTTCTGCATTAGCATAGTTTCACAGGGAAATTGCATTGGGAATAGGCTGAAAGTCAGGGACGTGTTGTGCCGTGGTCTATACAGTACAGTTACATTCTTCAGCGCAATTACATCGGTCATCTCCAGACAGTTTGCATCACCTTCAAAACGTCAGAGTTTAAATTTACATGGTGACGAATGGCAGTTGTTCTGGCAGCAGTCATGAGATGATAAATAAAACTGAGGCCCGTATTTATACTCCGTTTGCGCCGAATTAGCGTCGTTTTTTTCGACGCAAATTCGGCGCAAAACTAACGCCATATTTATACTTTGGCGTTAGACGCGTCTAGCGCCAAAGTATGAAGAAAGAGAGTCATTTTTTAGCGTGAACGCCTTCCTTGCGTTAATGAGATGCAAGGAAGGCGTTCCCGTCTAAAAAAATGACGGCGACGCAAATGCGTCGTATTTATACTCCCGGGCAAAAATCACGCCCGGGAGGTGGCGGGTCAAAAAAACCCGCATTTGCGCCTGAATTTAACGCCTGGGTCAGGGTAGGCGTTAAGGGACCTGTGGGCTCAGAATGAGCCCACAGGTGCCCTCCCCTGCCCCCAGGGACCCCCCCTGCCACCCCTGCCCACCCCAGGAGGACACCCAAGGATGGAGGGACCCATCCCAGTGAAGTACGGGTAAGTTCAGGTAAGTATAATTTTTTTAAATTTTTTGATTTTTTTGTGGCATAGGGGGGCCTTATTTGTGCCCCCCTACATGCCACTATGCCCAATGACCATGCCCAGGGGACACAAGTCCCCTGGGCATGGCCATTGGGCAAGGGGGCATGACTCCTGTCTTTACTAAGACAGGAGTCATAAAATGGCGTCTGGGCGTCGAAAAAATGGCGCAAATCGGGTTAAGACGATTTTTTAGCGTCAACCTGACTTGCGCCATTTTAAGACGCCCTAACGTCATTTTTTCCCAACGCCGGCGCTGCCTGGTCTACGTGGTTTTTTTCCACGCACACCAGGCAGCGCCGGTCTGATTGCGCCGTCTAACGCCATTCCATAAATACGGCGCCCGCATGGCGCTTCAGAATGGCGTTAGACGGCGCAAAATTTTTTGACGCTAAACTGCGTTAGCGCAGTTTAGCGTCAAAAAGTATAAATATGGGCCTGAGTCTTTGAATTTATGGGGCTTACTGAGAGGCCTGAGACCTGATTTAGGTTTTGGCTGTAGTTAACTTGGTCAGCCATTTCAGTGCAGATAGCACATGGCAGTCCGCCAGTGTCACGATGGAGCGTAAAAAAGTAGGCAACCTCTTTATCAGCCATTTCAATAGTATGTCTATAGGTTACATGTCCATCAACATGGGCTATAAATGCTGGTGAACATAACATTTACGTTGCTACGGCGTGTCTGCCAAACCATTGATGGCACATTTTGACATTTCCACCACCATGACATAACAGGAACTGATGTATTGTACCCCTGGTGGCCAAACATCCATCCTTAGAGGATAGTATGCCATTTATGGAAATTGTGCCACAGAACAAACTCCTGCATATCATCAACCATGAGCAACTGGTGATGCAAACCACCAAGGAACAGTCTGAGCAGCAACCATCTGAGGTTCAGGGCCGTAATGCAGGCCCTTGTAGCCCCTGACTCACCCGACCTTCCAGGGAGGGAACCCAACTCTTCAAGAGGCGTCCCAATCAGCCCAAAGTCAAGGAATATCTGTGAGATATGGGAGACTTGGGGGCCCCTCATTAAATTCTACAGGGGGTCCCAACATTTTGTGTTATGCCACTGCTAAGCGCTGAAGAGCCGTCAAAGGAGTTTAACACAGCAGAAAGTTCAAATGTCCTTGAGGGCAAGAATACTCAGATATTTGTGCCTAAGAGAAGGAGATGACAGTTATTGGGATCATCAGAATGGGACCCCTGCACTTTGGTCAGAGTGGTGGACCAACAGTTTTAGTCAACAGATGGCAATGTTGATTATAATTGTTGACAAGGTGAATTCCGTTTCTATTCTTTTCTTGGTACGGGGTGACATCCGGAAAGGCTGGAATGACTTGAGGGGCATAGTCTATACTCTTGTAAAGAAATCCAGATGATGCCTGGGGAGGTTCTCTGAAACTCCTTGTTCTGTTGTCCTAGGTGGAAGTCTTGTCCATTGTATCCTTTGGAAGCATTAAAAGCTTGGCATTGACAGAGGTAAGTGAATGTCACTGTAACAAAAGCATTCAAAACAGTTCTCAAAATTAATGTGCACCATATCCAGTCTGCCATAGATATCCTACAAAATGCAGATGGGATGCTTCTTAATTTTACAGAAAAGTTGCAAGTAGTGGGAATCATGGTCATAATGGTACTGACATGGCATCAAATGCTCCAGGCAAAAAAATCCACACTAACTATATCATTACATAAAATAATCCAGCCTGAGCATCCTGAAACTTGAATTGTTACTTACCAGTGGCACCCACCCAAGTGTGATACACATACATGAACCATTATCTTTTCTGATTTTTTTAATGACAAGGAAAGGGAAAGGCATTGAGTACTTGCCCCAGTCGTTTTCCAGACGCCCAGACCTCTCCTTTATATCCTTGTGCAGTGGCTTTAAAAATCATCATTTCATTACTTTTGTTCCTGTACCTTTTCCTACACCTACCTAAACATTCAGGAGAAACAAGCAGACCAAGGCCCATATTTATACTTTTTGACGCTAAACTGCGCTAACGCAGTTTAGCGTCAAAAAATTTAGCGCCGTCTAACGCCATTCTGAAGCGCCATGCGGGCGCCGTATTTATGGAATGGCGTTAGCCAGCGCTAGCAGACCGGCGCTGCCTGGTGTGCGTGGAAAAAAACCACGTAGACCAGGCAGCGCCGGCGTAGGGGGAAAATGGCGTTAGGGCGTCTTAAAATGGGGCAAGTCAGGTTGAGGCAAAAAAATCGCCTCAACCCGATTTGCGCCATTTTTTCGACGCCCAGACGCCATTTAAATGACTCCTGTCTTAGTAAAGACAGGAGTCATGCCCCCTTGCCCAATGGCTATGCCCAGGGGACTTATGTCCCCTGGGCATGGTCATTGGGCATAGTGGCATGTAGGGGGGCACAAATAAGGCCCCCCTATGCCACCAAAAGAAATTAAAAAAAATAAAAAATTATACTTACCTGAACTTACCTGAATGTCCCTGGGATGGGTCCCTCCATCCTTGGGTGTCCTCCTGGGGTGGGCAAGGGTGGCAGGGGGGGTCCCTGGGGGCATGGGAGGGCACCTGTGGGCTCATTTTGAGCCCACAGCCCCCTTAACGCCTACCCTGACCCAGGCGTTAAAAAGTGGCGCAAATGCGGGTTTTTTTGCCCCGCCCACTCCCGGGCGTGATTTTTGCCCGGGAGTATAAATACGACGCATTTGCGTCGCCGTCATTTTTTTAGACGGGAACGCCTTCCTTGCATCTCATTAACGCAAGGAAGGCGTTCACGCAAAAAAATGACGCTATTTGCCCATACTTTGGCGCTAGACGCGTCTAACGCCAAAGTATAAATATGGCGTTAGTTTTGCGCCGAATTTGCGTAGAAAAAAACGACGCTAATTCGGCGCAAACGGAGTATAAATACGGGCCCAAATCTTTTTTCACAAACATAGCACAATGACAAACAAATGTGGTGTACATTGACCATAAAACACATATACGGGCCTCCAGAGATATGCAGAGTAGACCATTTGTGAATGGAAGTTCGCAATCTTGTTTTGGAGAAAAGCAGTGAGAGTGATGTTCATACTGCAGGACTGGAAATATCCTGATTTGAAACTCCGTGATCTTTGGACCAGAGGGAGCAATTTTCTGAGTAGTTTGGGGTTGAACAGTTGAAGAAGCGGGGGTACTCATTGATAATTACACTTTTTGACAAACAACCATGAGCAGAGAAAAGACTACACATGTTCCCAAAACAGATTTTCAAAGGGATGTCAGAAGGAAGCTAACAAGATAGCACTCTGAGGTTTGGGCTGCCAGTGCTCAGATCTCAAATCCTCAATTTACTCTGTCTTCAGACACATATTGGTCTCCGCAAAGTACATAATCTACTGTACAAAGCTAAGGAGAAGCTCTTGAACCAAAAACAAAGTGCCCAGATTAAGAAAAACGTTCGTTATTAGCAGATGGGGCAGGCAAAAATATACCTTTGTCTTCAAAGTTGGCAATGGTTACACTTTTCACAATTTGATATATGTGCCAAGATTTCCCTCATTGTCCTGTCTCCTTCCTCTACAGAAGTGTGCCATCTAAAGGATCAAGATTTCTTTCAAATACTGTCTTTGCAAGACAATCCTCCACCAAAAGCATTTTTGCAGAGCCCTATTGTCACAAAACTACTTTATGAAGACACTGTGGCCCATATTTATACTTTTTGAGGCAAACCAGCGCCAGTGCTGGTTTGCGTCAAAAATGTTACCGCCGGCTAACGCCATTCCTATGCGCCATGCGGGTGCCTTATTTAAGGATTGACGTTAGCCGGCGCTGTGGGCTGTTCAGAGTAAAAAAAAAAGACTCAAATCAGGCAGCGCCGGCGTAGGGGAAAATGGGGGTTGTGCGTCAAAAAATGGTGCAAGCCAGGTTTGAGTAAAAAATCATGGCTCAAACTGGACTTGCGCCATTTTTTGACACACAACCCCCATTGAAATGACTCCTGTCTTAGCAAAGACAGGAGTCATGCCCCTTTGCCCAATGGCCATGCCCAGGGGACATCGGCACAGTGGCATGTAGGGGGCCCAAATTAGGCCCCCCTATGCCACTTTGAAAAATAAATAAAAAATACTCACCTCAACTTACCTGTACTTACCTGTAATGGGTCCCCCCATCCATGGGTGTCCTCCAGGGGTGGGCGAGGGTGGCAGGGGGTATCCCTAGGGGCAGGGAAGGGCACCTCTGCACTGCTTTCATGGCCTGAGACCATGGAAGTGAGCCCACAGGTCCCTTAACGTCTGCCCTCACCCAGACGTTAAAAAACGGCGCACATCAGGCTGTGCGCCATTTTTTAAGGCCCGCCCCTACTGTTCGTTAAAATGACGCAGGAGTATAAATTAGGCGCACAGGCCTTAAAGTCATTTTTGGACGGGAACGCCTACCTTGCATGTCATTAACGCAAGACGGTTTCCCGCATCCAAAAAATGACACACACAGAGGTTTTGTTACGTCCGCGGGGTCAGGCGTCATAGTTTAAATATGGGGCAAGCTTTGCGCCAAATGTGCGTCAAAATGTTTGCCGCACATTCGACGCAAACAGAGTATAACTATGCCCTGTGTTCTCTGTTTTTATCACAAGCATTGTGACCTGTATACATTTTGCCGAATTGAAATGACATGTCACAAGGTCGTGGAGGAAAAAGCATTATAGCTTCGCACACCACAAATTAGAATTCCTTTTTAGGTTGAGAGCGCAATCGCTTTGACCTGTTGTATGTTTTGTGGGCTTTTATCCAGGCCCACCTCGGTGCCCATCACTTTCACTCTATTATGGGCTTGCCTTTGAAAAATCACTGGGTGTCATTGGTAATTGCTTTACTTTTGTCCCGCCTTGAGGCTGCCTTTGTCACACCTTGCAGACTGCCCCTGTTACACTGATCATTGCTTGATTGCCAATATACTTCAGCGTGAGCAAACAATTTTTTGTGTGAACTATGTTTTTTGGCTCTCCCCTTCGTGCTGCATGGCGGCCATGGTGCTCAGACGCAAACAGGCAAACCAGCGTGAACTCGATCGGGTGTATTGAAGCGTTGGTCGTATTGTTCACAGTTACTTAATCAGAGTAATTTCTTGCGGCTCTCCCCTTAAAACACTTGAAATTGGTAAATGCTTTACATAAAACAGAAATCCTCAAAGTGAAAGCAGCTCTCCAGGCACAATGGGAGAGCCGATACTAAAATATTCATTGCACTCGGGAAACCTCAATCCATAATGCTTTGCAAGCATTTTTTTGCACAACACTTTTGCCCATAACTCAACTTGTGGTGGTCCTAGGACAGTGGGACCACCACCAACACGTTCAGCACAAGCGAGCCCTATCTATCTAGGTCATCTTTGGTTCCCCACACTAAGTCAGTGAGGACTCCAATATTAACCCCTCCTACCATTCAGTGTTGTTGTAAGCATTCTCAGGGGTGAAGCTTTTGTTTTTATAGTTGGGAGATGCTTGTTTTTTAAATGTAATATCATTGTTATAGGCCTCTGATCCTGGAAAATATGCAATGCACTATTTTCTTTAGGGGCTATGTATATGGTTGTTCTATATTATTTATTGCCATTTTGTTTTTGGCGTATTATGCTCTCCAGGTGCCAAATATATAGTTACGTAACCATGGTTCTTACAAATGCTATTTTTACTGTGCGGACGTCTAGGGGCTGTTCTAAGCATTATAGTCATAGCATCATATTAAAATATTTGTGCATGGAAATTTCCCCTATAATGCTTTGCAGGGCATTACTTTCACAAAACATTTTGGGACCTCCACCAAAATGTGCAGCACGATGCACTCTTTCTATCTCGGTCATCTTTAGGTCCCCACACTAAGTTAGTGGGGCCCCCAAAATACTAACCCCTCCCACCAATCAGCATCTGTTTCAGCATTTTCATGGTTGAAGCTTTTGTTTTGCATCTGGGGATAGCTTGTGTTTTAAGGGTCTTGTTCGTAATATAATTTGCTATAGGCTTGCTTCTTCTGAAAATATGTAATGCGCTATTCTTTCTTAGGTCTACAATTATGGTTGCTCTACCTCATTTATTGCTATTTTGCTTTTGTTCGGGTATGTCCTCGGGGGCTAGCTATATAGTTATATTACCATGTTTCTTACAAATGCTATTTTCATTGTGGTGTTCTCTAGGGGCTGTTCCGAGCATTACAGTCATAGCAATACAAAAGGATGATGGACGGAGTGCTGAACAATGCAAACACTCACCCCCAGTCACAGATCTGGGTTTAATCCATCGTTCTTTTGCTCACCATGCCACCCCAGTTTGGACCCAGCCATTATAGTCATAGCACCATATATAAAATACTTGTGAATTGGAACTTGCCCCATAATGCTTTTCAGGGCTTTACTTTTACAACATGTTTTTGCTCATAACTCAGCTGTGGTGGTCTTAGGACAATGGGACAACCCTTAACACATTGGCCACAATGTGCTCTTTCTGAATGCATCATCTCTGTGACCCCACACTATGTTAGTAGGGACTCCAAAGCAATAACCCCTGCCACCATGCGATGTCTTTTAAGCTATCTTTTTTTTTTCATAGCTGGGGGAAGTATTGTTTTAAAGGCCTTGTTTATAATATGATTACAGTAGACTTGCTAGGGTTAAAAGTGTTCTCTAGGCGGCTAAGTATGTGGTTACGCTACATTACTTTTTTCTCTTTTTTTCATAGGGTTATGCTCTCTAGGAGCTAACAATATGATTACATGACCATGTTTTTTTACAAATGATATTTTTGTTATGGTTTTCTCTAGGGGTTGTTTTGGGCATTACAGTCTAATGCCAAAAGTTTATTCCTAATAAAGGTTTAAATGATAATTGTATATGTTTTGATAATTTCTTCTTATTACAATTATGATATTATGATAATAATTCAGGCCAACTTAACATCCTTATTACACTATGACTGTTTGAACACTCTTGATATTTTTAGGTGACTCGTCTAGTTTATTTCTCCTCTGTGGCTGTCTTGTGTCTTTTTTGGGGGAATTGTGTTAGTAAGCCAGCAACACTGATGGTGGGGTGGTGAAATTAGTATTCTATTGGAATTAGCATGGCAGATTTAAATTAGGATGCTAAATGGCAACATTTTCATTTTTTGCTGCAGATGGAGGAAGAAGGTAAATGGAAGTGCTTTAGTATGCAGGCCACTGGAATAATATGGCAGGAAAAGAGGAAATTATGAGACAGGGTTGACCAATTTATGTGGTAAGAAAAGTCCAGTTATGAACTTACAATGCCAATAGCTCTAACTCAAGCACATGCAAGACCTATTCTAATGGAAATGCTTGTTTCAGTAGCAAGCATTATGTTGTTACTACAATGATGGCGCGCTTGTGGCCCCCTTTCTGCAACAGGTTGTTTCGTTACTGTCTCCAGGTATTTCATTCTGTTTACTGTTTAAGTGTGTTAGAATAGTTTACAGAAATATATTCTCTTAGCAATATTCCAAACATAGACACAGTTTATTTAATGATATATATTTTAAAATGCAGACAATTGATAGCAAACATTTTCAGACTTTGAATAAAACAAAAGCATCAGAAAAGGTTTACGCTTTACACCATATCAAAATATTGTAAAAATGTATATTTTGAAAGAATACTACTCATGGACAAAAAAGAACATGACTTAGATTTTGAATTTTAGGACATCAAAATTGACAACCCGGTGCACAACAGAGTCCATGCAATACCCTGCTATACCCTTCCAATTAAAAAGTAATCTATAAGAATAAAGTAACTCTTTATATACACCCTAAAGAAGGTATAACATTCCTAGAAGATAGACCACAGTCACGTAGATCCTCAACCAGTCAATACTACCAAATGATAGACTGTTCCCACTAGATAATACTTTTCTCAAACGGTATTTATGTTATATTGCTGTTAAATGGCGCTGTGTAGCTTATTCCAAATATGACTCCAATGATGTAGCAATATACTGACTTTTACAAACACAAAAATTCAATGATGTAGGCATTATGGATCCAATAAAATTCAGACTACAAGAAATCATATTCATTATTGTTTTGCTTTAATTATTTTCCACATTCTCCTGAGATTATCTTCAACAGACATGTTTTGCAGAACATCTACTTTTTCATTGCTAAATCAAGTTTCAATGAATAAAACTTAAGCACTCGTTTATATGAAGCATTTCTTCAGTTCCAGCATTCAGCACTTCATTTGGATCTGCTCAAACATAGGAAGAACATTTAGGGCCTGATTTAAGAAAAATGTGCTGCACCCAGTGGAGCACCACTTTTCTTGCACCCCCCCTAATGCCACCATGTGTGCGCTGTATCTAAGACATGGTGCACGTGGCAGTAGTTAGGGAACTAGTGTCAGACATTTTGATGCTAGTTCAATGCTTTGAAGGATTAGCTATGAAAATGTTGACACTAATCCTGGAAAGTCCATTGAGGCCCATTGTAAAAAATTGTGTGCCTCCTTTTAACGCCTGCTCTGAGCAGGCGTTAAAAGTGCAGAAAAAAACGACACAAAGAAATCTCTTAGATTTCTTTGCACCATTTTTTCAGGCCCCCTTAACGGGGGAACACCTCCCTTTCATACATTATGCCTGGTGCAGGCATAATGTAATGCAAAGGGTTTCAAAGTGGTGCAATCCATGCATTGCACCTCTAGGTAAATATGGCGCAGGTAAAAGGCCACCTTAGCATCAAAAAAATGAAGCTAAGGCGGCGCTAAAGTGGCACTAGGCCCTCTTAAATCAGGGCCCAATTTCGTTTTGGTATATCCAGATATTTCTTAGTAAGAGTGATTGAATAGTGTCATCAATCGGAACCTATATTGTTGTTTCTTTCAAATTTCAAATTAACCTCCTCAAACTTCAAAAACACTCATGGTAAGGCACTTTGGGGCAGATTTAAGAACCTTATCTCCACCATAGCGTCATTTTTGTGATGCTAAGGTGGGGCTCAAGTGGCATTTTCCATGTGCCATATTTACAAAGTGGTGCAATGCATGCATTGCGTCACTTTGTAAACCCTTGCGCTACATTATGCCTGTGCCAGGCGTAATGTATGCAAGGAGGTTGTTCCCCCATTAAGGAGGGCCGAAAAAATGGTGCAAGGAAACCAAAGAGATTTCCTTGTGCCATTATTTTTGGCACTTTTAACACCTGCTCAGAGCAGGCATTAAAAGGGGACTTCCATTATTTATAATGGGTCCCTATGTACTCTGCAAGAGTAGCGGCAACATTTTGGCGCTACTCCTGTAGGGGACATCAATACCATCAAAGAAATGATGCTCTTGCCCCTTACCCTGTGCCATGGTGTGACATATTTTAAATACGGCGCAGACTTGGTGGCAGTAGGGGGGTGCTATGGGGCACAAGGAAAGTGGAGCTGCACTATATGAGGCGCCGCTCTTCTTGAATCTGCCCCTTACTTTGCTCAGTTCCTCCAGTAGTACAGCATCTTGAAGTGTGGGTGGTCCCTGAAGCACATTTCAGCTGAAGGGTTCCTTGTGAAGAGAGTAAATGCAAAAAATAAAGTGACAACATTTTGGGCTCACACATTACTTAGCTCAGACGTTATTTAGGGTATATTGTGCCTCCAAGCTTGGTTTTTATATTTGGAACTAGAGTTGCACCAGTATTGTTTGAGTGCACCAGGCCACAGTCCTTACTATCAATCTTTTTCACCAAATAGGAAGTTTTTTAATGTAACGCCTGGGCTTTGACTTTCTGGAAAGATAATGGGTCTTTTGGGTTGATCTCAGTTCAGTTACAATTCTATACTTTCGTACTATTGAACTGTATATAAAACCGAACCTTAACATGAACTATGGCGACCACTGCTTGATTTCTTACATATATAGGGGCTTTTTTTACAGTCATTTGGGGGTTGTCTGTTATTGGTGGGATTTGGCACGTCAAAGTATTTTAACACTGAGATGATTGTTGGCAGAACATTTAGCACATGAAGATCTGTAACCTTTACTTCAACAAGCCACCTTTGGATGTGGTGGAAATGTACATATGTCTTGTTAGCAGTTTTCCAGGGCTTGAAAAGGCTGAGCAATTTTGCCAATGCCAGGGAGGTCATGAGATCCTTGAGCAGGTAAACAATGCCTATTACAGCCTGCAGGGACCATACTTAAGCCCCACAGGCAACTGCACATGTTGCTACGAGAAGAGTGCTCACTGGCATCTCTCCACTAGTCCCATTTTCTCACAAGAGTATGACATTCATTTACATAATTACTTCTGTTTAAGTTGAATAATTAAAAGCAAACAAGTTTAAGTATATGTGATAGGATTGGCTTCATTCAATGAACAAGATTCAAACATGTTAATGCTCACATACCAGAGGTAGAGGCAGCAGAGGTTTACTTGAAGGGATGCATCAGTGCCATGAATGTCTTCATACCCATAATGTCTAAGGGGGAGTTTTCAACTCCTCGTTGGGCATGGTTCTAGATGGATCTACATATGTTCCTCATTCTCTCACCATCAACCTGCGCTGATAATTCGTTCACTTCAGGATTTCCATCAGCTTGTCGTCATGAGTCCTGAAGGCATGGGCAAAGTGGGCTCTGGCCCATGGTGCTCGCTTTTCATGAGGCCCTCTGAGAAAGCCAGCTCTGTTTTGCAGATTGTCTTGCCCTGATGGCCTTGAATAATCCTTATACAGATTGTTTCAAATACCAGTTTCTTCATTTTGGCAGCAGTGCTAACCTAGCATCATATTTATATTTTTTCGCTAGACCCATCTAGCAACATAATATTAGAGTTAGCATAATTTTTTCAGAGCGCCACCCCACCTTGCGTTGTTCTCTTCCAAAAAATGATGCTAGCCCCCCAGCATCATAGTTACTGCCTGATGCAAAAACGACACACATTAATTAAGGAACCGGTCCAAAAAAAATGACTCAAAGTATGATTAGCTTCAAATTTTAACGCCTGGTCAGACCAGCCATTAAAATGAGGCCTACACTCTACTAAATAAGGAAAACACAAAGGAGCATTGCCAACCCCCTTGACAACATTGAACTGTTAATGCTCCAGCTTGGCATATGCCACAGATGACAGCGATGACAACAGGTCCTACCAGCACCACCACAGCAACCCCAAACACCACCACAGCAGCCCCAAAGGCAGTGCAGAAGGCGGGAGAGGATATTTTGATAGCGCACAACCATCCTTGCGCTCAGGGAATAAGATGTCATCAAACCTACCGGCTGAGGCAGGAGACCATTGTACACCTGCTGCATCACATTGTGCCAGACATCACTGCAAGGGTGGAAACTCCAACAACTATTCCACCCAGGACCAAACTCCTCTCTGTCCTCCATATGCTGGCTTCAGGATCATTCCAGACAACTTGTGCACAAGCGTGCGGTGTCTCCCAGCCATCCTTCTTGGTCTTCCTTCCAAAGGTCCTGCATGCAATCATTCGCCTCACACCCTACCACATCTGCTTCCCCAACACCCAGCAACTGCAGCACGAAATAAAGCAAGATTTCTACCAAACTGCTGGGTGCAATGGACTGCACCCATGTCCAACTTGTGCCACCTGCTGCAACGGAACACCTCTACAGGAACCGCAGACATACCCATTCTATAAATGTGCAGGCCATTGTGGACCACCGTGGGCTCTTCACAAACATCCTAGCCAAATATCCCTGCAGCATCCATGATGCCTACATATTTCGGCACACCACCATCAACGAGTGGTTCCAGGATGGACAATATAGCAATGGCCTATTCTTAGGTAGCCACCATACCAATCATTACACAGATAACACACCAATCTTGTAGGACAAACTATACATAAACCACACTAAACACACATGGACATGGGAACACAGATAGACAGACAACACATATTCCACATGCCACATACCACACTACACCGCATTAATTGCACATCACATACACCCGTCTGTATATAATACAGGCACACCACGTCAAGAACAGGTGGAGCTATGTCACCTTTGCATACAGAAGCTGGGCCCAAACCACTACAAGTATCCACTTGTTGACAACTAAATTCAGATCCCACACACATAACACCTAACATGGAATAGCTTAGCAATGTGAATGTCATTGGCAATGTCAATGTAGAGAAAGTAACATACAGACACAGCCCCACATTTGTCATGGTGTAGAAGCCTCCAGCCGTACCAATATCAAATGCCATGCAAGTGTTGCCATTACCAACTACATATCAGCTAAACATAACAGGCGTACCCATTGTGTCCACCTTCACCTGTCTGGTGCATTGTGCCACATACAAAGGAATACAACTTCACCAGCCATGAAATAGCAGGTGTTGGGATGGACACCTCACAGCACTCCTACAATCATACCTGGTAATTTCATAACTCCCTACCATGATACCAGTGTACCAACAGGGCACTGGACTACTGACAATGTACTGGGAGAGGCCAGAGATTCATGGGAATCATGAGAGATGGGCTTAGCAGGGCTAGTCATGCAATGCAGGGCATTGCAGAAAAACACATCATTACCTCTCCTGTCACACAGGTGTCTGAAAGCGCATGCATACATCATCAAAGAAACCATTCAACGGTGCCATACTGTGCCCATGATTCACATGCAGATACGTATGGCAGCCAGAAATTGACCACAACAAAACTTTGTGCAACTGAGCTTTTGCAAAGGAAAAGGGGTGGGAATCACATGTTAGACACAGGGCACAACTCCTGTGTCATGGCACACTACACACAAAATAGGTTCAAAGTCCCAGAACATCACTCATCTGCAGGTCTAAAGTGAAGGGAATTAGGGCCACATGTCAGGAAAGTGGTGCAGCATCAACAGCAGAGCCACTGCAATTGTGCCCCTTTGCCGCTGTCTACTGCCACCATGTGGTCCCCGTATACAATAAACGGCGCACCATAGTGCAGAGTAGGTGCAATAGTGTCACGATAATGGCTGCCATAGTTGGACTCTGGAGGAGTATTGAGAACATACCTGACCATTTCATACATAGGGACACATTCAAAACTATTGTGTGCCCCCCTCCTAATGACTGCTCTGTGCAGGTGTTGAAATTATCTGTGATAATTCATGCCTACGAACCTTGGAGAAACCTCTGCACCAATTTTTGCTAGTCCTTTTATTGCGTGAATCTCACCTTTGTACACATGAATGCTGGCACAGGCATAATGCGGCACAAAGTTCACTAAGGCCTTCATTATGAGTCTGGCGGTCTTAGGAAAGCCAGAATCATGGTGGCGGTCAGACCGCTGCCAATGCAGCAGTCCTGCCTCCACATTATGACTGTGGTGTGCGCGCCACAGTCAGACTGCCAGCACTGCCAGTTTTTTGCCGGCTGATGGCCTGACGGTGCCGGTGGTCATAATCTGCCAGGGCAGTGCTGCAAGCAGCACTGTGGACTACGAGTCTCATCTCCGCTGACTTTTACATGGAGGTTGCACCGCCATGTAAAAGCTGCCGGAGGCGGTGTGCGAGGATGCCCCATGGGGGCCCCTGCTCTGCCCATGCACTTGGCATGGGTGGTGCAGAGGCCCCCATGGACAGCCCCGTCATGCTTTTCACTGTCTGCTTAGCAGATAGTGAAAAGCGCAACTGGTGCTGCTGCACGCAACGCATTGCAACATTGCCGCTGCCTCGGTTACGAGCTAGTGTCAATGTTATTGGCTGTTTCCCACTGAACCAGTGGACGGAATCCCTGTTTCCACCCGCTGACCCAGCGGGAAACTTGTAATACGAGCCGCAGGAATGAGACCGCACTGGCGGTCTCCTGAATGCGGAAGACTGGCAGGAGGCATTTTCCGCCCACCAAACTCGTAGTGTTGCACTGCATGTGTAGTGCCACATGGTATCATGGTCGCCTGAGTTTGGGTTTGTAGGGCTACCATAGTGTCAATACAAATGAAGAAGGTGGTAGGTTCCACTGACATTAACTTAAGACATATTCTCAAATGTGGACAAAACAACACATAATTTGCATGGTCGAACTCTCAGTCCAGATTTAGGGCCTGATTTATACTTTTTTGCGTCATTTTTACTGCAAAAGTGGAGTAAACGTACAAAATATACTTGAATTTTGTAAGTTTGGGCCGCTTTTGCGTAAAATAATTACGCAAATGCGGCGCTAAAAAAGTATAAACCAGTCCCTTAATTTGACAATCACCAGGTCCCTGAGCCACAACCTATGGTGGTAAAGTCCACCACCACACACCAATGCAACCATTCAACAAAACAGAAACACACACAATACCAGATGCAGGTCTGAGTCACCACTCCACCAAAAACTAACATCTGCCATGGCACATATGACACCACAAATGTGCAAGACGCAAGTTCTCACATTCCTTTGCAGCCAACTAAGGTTACGGCATCCAGCCATGGGTGATGACTCCTTTTGGCAACCTGACAACGGAGGAAGAGTGGGCATAAAATGAAGGGCACAGAAGGACACAAAATGCAGTGGAGATGACATTTGGGCTCCTGAAGTCAAGGTTCAGGCGCCTGGCCCTGACCGGAGGAAGCCTGTTGTATGCACCACCCCAGGTATGCAAGATAATCCTTGTATGAGCAATTTTGCATAACATATGTATTCAGACTAATGTCTCCTGGGATGAACTGGTAGATGTCCCCAGTGAGTAGGAGAATGGCAATGGAGCAGCACAGGTGGAGAGGGCACAAGAAAACACTGCTGCAGGAGTTCGCAGGAAACAACAAATTGTACTGAGCTTCTACACCTAGACACTGTGCAACAGAAATCACCCTGTAAATATCACCATTAAAATACTTTGCACCAGATTGTCCATGAAGTACTCATTCTCTGCTACACATACCATTGGAAAGTTGCTCATACCTCAGAGAGCAGGAAAAAAACACAACAGTTACAAAGACTGTTGGAACCTACGTTCTGATGTAAGTGGGTTTAGTGCCTTCATGATGCACATCAGCATCACATAACTCATGCTCATGTAGCTTTAGAGGGCCTAGATCCACGCATCAGAAATACTAAGTGGCGTAATGAAGGCACTGCGCCAATTTCACCCCTTGCACCACATCATAACTACGCCAGGCAAGATGTATGAAAGGGGGCGTGCAACCGGTAGGGGCTGTTTCCAAATGCTGTACTTGAAAATAAGGAACTAAACTGTGTCACATCTCAGGCGGGTAGCTCTAACACCAGCACTGAGTACGTGTGACAAGGGGAACACCATTGGTATCAATGGACCATCATGGACTGGTCAGGTTTAGGGACACAAGTTTGACCCTAACCCTGCACTGTATATCAATGGTATGAAGTACCGTGAGCGCTATTGGCCCTAACACTGCCACATGTGTGTTGTCTCTCAAATATACCACACACATGTTGGCTGTGGAGTCTGCTAAGGGTCCAAAACAAGTGGAGCAGCAATGGATGCTGATCCATTCTCGACACATATGCCTCATAACCAGGAATGATTAATAAAATGGGAGAATGCACTACCACATGAATGTGTTTGGGTGGAAGGTAAGCAGAGTCTGTAGCACTTCCAATGTACATTCTTTGACACACTTGTGTTGTCTTGAAATATTCCTGCAGCTAATCTGGAAATGCATGTGGAGAATCATGTACCAGTGGCCTAGGTAAGGAAGGGTTAGCAATTACCTACAATGGTTGATATGTGTCTGCAAGGTAACCCATTATAGTCTGTATGATACCATCACACACCACATATGAAAACACACCTCTCATTGGTACTCACATGTCTGACCAAGAGAAAGTGACCCACTGGGACCAATACCCTAAAATGTCTAGGTCTCCCACATGCCAATCCGGTTTGGGATTTGCATGTAAGTCTAGCAATGTCCAAACATGTCACAAACCTATCATATTTGTTTAGGTGAAGAAGGTGACAGAAATGTTGCATGTGGAAAATCACATAATCATAGCTGAGATGACTTCACACACTAACAAGATGCACTCATGGTGAAAGTGACATAGGTTGTGGAATGCAGGTGTGATTGCATGCCCATGTATACCAAAGGATGTGGAAGAAAAGCTGAGAGACTCCCTCAGGCTCTTGGAGATACAATATGGGGAGGTCACCTGGACACTACACAAGTGCTGTGGCTGGTGCACTGTCATGTCTGTATGGAAGTCATGTAATCTAGCAAAGCCTGGGAATGGGAGTGATATTATCACATAGCCAGTAGAAGAAGATGTGTACATCTTGAAATTACACAAGTCACACGTGGCATTCTATCCATGTATGACAGGACAATGTTGTAATAGGAGATGTGTTCAAAGGGTAAGTAGCATAAACAATGCTAGCAATGTAGGAACAAATCAATTCCAAACAAGATAAGCCCTTAATGTTGGATAAGGTACACACATAGACCAATACCGACTGTGCGACACAACAATGTTACCTTGTGACATATATTCACAGAGGATGTCTAGGTCAGTACATAACCCATTCATGTTTGCAACAACGATGTAGTTGTCCATCGCATACTATTGTGACAGAAGGCAGTGACAGATGACATAGGCCCTCATTACAACCCTGGCGTATGGGAGAGAAGTGGCGGTAAAACCGCCAACAGGACGGCAGGAAAGAAAATTTTATTATGACCATGGCGGTTACCGCCTTCTCCTCTCCGACCGCTGGGCTGGAGACTTCAGTCTCCAGACCGGTGGTCGTCACCAGACTGCATCAGGACCCTGCATACCGCCGTGGATTTCGGGTGGTTTGGAACCGCCACAAAATCCATGGCAGTTGGCACTATCAGTGCCAGGGAATTCCTTCCCTGGCACTGATAGAGGTCTCCCCCACCACCCTCCCCCACCCGAGTCCTCCCCCCACCTCCCTGCCACCCCCCAAAGTTGGCAGGACCCCCCCACCCCAAACCCCAACATGCACATACACACACCCCTCCACGCACACATTCACTACAACAACACATACCCGCACACATACATACAGAAATGCACACAGACCGACCCGCACACATTTCCCATACACACAACAAACCCCTGCATGCATACACGCACTCGCACACCTACTCTACATACTCACATGCACGCCCCCATGCACACACACAACACACAACACCCCCACACCCCCTCCCCTAACGGACGATCAACTTACCTTGTCCGTTGATCCTCTGGCAGGGGACGGGATCCATGGGGGCTTCTCCGCCACCAGCTCCCCGTCACCAGAACACTGCCACACCGAATCATGGGACATGATTCGGTGTGCGTGTTCTGATGACGGGGCGGGGGAGGTGGAGCAGCCTCCACTTCCCTGCCGACCGCCAGTATGGCTGCTGGCAGCTCCCAGTCCGTTAAAGGATGGAGGGCTGCCAGCAGTCATAATACGCTATGCGGAAAAACGCCTGCACTGGGGGTCTTCAGCACGGCGGTACCTCGGCGGGAGGTCAAAATAAGGGCCCCCCTGGGTCAGAAAACATAAACAAGTTACACTAGAGATATATGCCCTAACCAAGCTGCATATGGAAAATAAAAACAATGTATAACCATTTGTGTCAGACCATGCAAAATGATGAGACATGTCCTACACAACAAGCAGCCAGTCCCCTGTACATGATAGGGTTAGCCTGACATCAAGTACCCCAAAGGAAAAAAAAATACTTTCCAGGCCATAGGATCACATTTGTGCAGGAGTCTGTCTGCAGGGCACTGCGCATTGAGCCGCTGAAGAGCTATCATGATGAAGGTAGGTCCCTGCCTTACATCCCCTAAATCCCCTGATGAGGCTGCATTGATTCTTGACACAGTGAGGGGCCTGATGCTTGTACACAGTGGACTGAGCTGAGTGGAGCACCATCAACCTGTGTTAGTACATGCAACCATGGGTCTGGGGGGGCACACAAAGTGCCACAAGAGCAATGATTACTAGGGTATATAACAGTCAAAACAAACATGGTGTGGTCGATTGCATGTACGAAGTTAGTGTCTTGCACACATATGTCTGGATTCTCAGCACACATGTACCACTTCAATGGTACAGGACCTGTATTGTGTACTGGAGTATGCACAAAGGTCAACTTTCCACTAATGAAAATGAATATGTGTCACATGATCATACATAGACTTAAATGACCTTCAGATATTTTCCCACATAGAGAAACATAGGTGGCACTGATATGAATACACAACCATGAAACTATGGGCAACATATGTTCACACTGGAAGATAAATTTGTGAGGTTCCATATCCTATTAACACAACTCTTTGGCATTCATTACACATTTTACACTAAACATATCTTCCCACACACACGTCATATACCAACCTTCATTGACACATGTCAGTACACCATCTCCTGCATCATAGAGGCCTGGGGCCATATGTTACACGCAGAGCATCATGAACCCTGAACCATACAACACACCACAGTATGGACACACTCACACTGAAATGGGTTACGTGAAATCAACCCAGCCGTAGTCCACTGCATCCTCTGAGTACGATTTGTCAAGGGCATCACATGCATGAACATGTATTGGACATACCCTATGATATCTAGAGTGGTGTTGTCAAATGTACATTTGGAAATCAGACATGACAATGTGGTAGACCCAGAGTTATGTGTTACATCACATATGTACACTCCCATTATACATGTGGTAACATGTATGTGGAAAAAGTTTACCAACACATGCACATATGCAAACAGTATCAGTCATAGCATGCATCACACACACATACAGACATATAGTAACACATTCCAAAGTTACTGTTACATAGATGAATGCACATGCACACATGCAGCCACTCCTTACTGACAACAAACATGAATAGCCCCTGTAATAAGGTATGTGAATCTGGGTGCACTGTCAGCCTTTCCAACAAAATCCACGCATTCCCATTATGTGTCAAAATGTTTGACACAAACGGCAATACTCCATACTGCACTAATCAAACAAAATGACACCTGGCCTCTGTGCATCAATCGCAAGTCGACAGGCCTTATCAGCCTTCATGGGAAAAAATAGCATGCATGACCGTCATGCGTCCATTTTTTTCACACAAACACTAATACTCCATACTTCTCAAATCAACAAAATGACACCTGGCCCCTGCGTGTCTATCGCAAGTCAACAGGCTTTGTCAGTCTCCATGGGAAAAATACCACACATGACCATCATGCATAAAAAAAAAGGTTCATATCAGAAAACGTGACGCACACACCCAAGAAGTGATGAAACAGGACTTCCTTGCTGCAAACATGGTACAGTGATTTCACTTTCACTTTTACTTTACAGCCTTTTTGTCTGTGATTGTGAGAGGGTGTGTGGAGCTGGTGTTGGTCGAGGAGTGGTGGTTTTGTGCTGTGTCCTGTTGCTGTCCTGTCAATTTTGTTATTTTGCTGTGTATTTTTGTCCTGTCATATTAATTGTTTTGTCAGGTGTTTGTCTTGGAGCAGCATAGTCTGTTGAGGTACTCGGGGTTAGGTGAGATAGAGCTTTATTACTTTGGGGGCTTTTTAATTTGCAGTGGAGGGAAACTGCAATATGTTGGTGAAGGGTAAAACACAAAGAATGAGTAGAGATGAACTGGGAGGGCTCATCTGGATGGTCAAACACTACCTCACCGTGATGTTGAGTATGGGTAGCCGGGTTATCCAGGCCTACCTAACAGAGGTGCAGAAGCTATGGTGGGGCAAGGTGCTCCACCACCTATGGCGGAACTTTGGTGTTGTGCCTACTGACCGACAAATCAAACACCACTTGGCAGACCTTATTGCACGAGAGTGAGATCTACTGGATCACCTGGTAACTCAAATTGGTGGACCAGTTGGTAAGTACCCCTTTTGCATTGCAATATCCTCATTTGTGTGTGCATGACAAGGGGACATAAGGTTGACTGCAGCATGTTTTGTTAAGGGTCAGGACAGCAAGTTTTGTGTCTTAAGCAAACAGCATTTACTAGAGCTTAGCCATGCACAGGGTGCAGACAAATTGCACATTCCTCTTTGTATACATTGTGTATCACATATACCCTGTAAAGTGTCAAATATCAGACACATGTGCAATGGTACATATTTCATAAGCACAAAAGTACATGCCCATCATTGTCATTACAACTGTGTAAATAGGGTAAGTAAAGTTGAAGTGATGGGAAACATGGCGCAGGAGTATTGTCAGTCATGGGTGTGTGTGTGTGTGTGTGAGTGGTGTGAGTCATGTATGTGCAGAGGACATGACAGATACACAAATGTAAGCAGTAGTGATTGCCTCATGATCCTACATCTATGTCTAATTTTTATTAAGGTAATGTTGCCAATGGAGGCAACTACTACATAACCATATGTCAAAAATTTGACAACTGCAAGCATTATGGCAGTGTGAAAGACTGGTGCCACGTGATGGCCTGAGGAATGGAAGCTGTGTATTCCTGCTGTAGGTGGCACCCAAACAATATAGCCTCAACATCAACTTGGTTAACCTGTTCCTTTATTGAAGTCAACTTTCATATCTGCCTAAGGCTGGTTGATTACATGACTGTTCCCTTGTCATTAAGAAGCCAATTTCCACTTTGGACGTGTAGCATATTCATGTATGGTGCCAAACATGCCAAGTGGAACCATACTGACAGGGTTCCCAACATCAGTGTCCTGACATTATCAGTGGTGTGCTATATGTTAGATGTAGCATGCACATGATGGAGGTATGGGTTGGTGCAATGTGATTGAAAACAGGCAAGCATTTGAGTGATTGGCTGCTTCTTCACATAAATCAACTACAAGTCAATGCTTTAGCCAATGGCCAGTGTCCCCCTATATTGTTACATATATGTATCTGAAACATGTACATATGTCTGCCACCCAAATCTGTGCATGTTCTTGTTTGATAACTATGAGCCAAATATGTGTGAAACAGGTGCAGCACAGTGCTGTGCCAACATTAGCAGCACTGCGCTGAGCTGTATTTGAAACATAGGCCTCCCTCGTATTACCGAGAGTAAGGGGCAGGTTTGCATCTGTGCCTGCAGTAGGCACATAACTTAGCAGCCTGCACCAACGCAGGCATACTTGGACCACAGTGCAAGTGTGTCTGTGTTGAGGGGAGTGTCTATGTGCAGGTAGGTATCCCTTCTGGGACATAAACTGTCTACAATTGTGATATGCCACTTTTATGTGTGTTGCAGGATGCAACCCATATAGTAGTGCCAAGACATCTATTGTGTTATTTTGTAAATGTGCAGGAAGAGACACCTATGTGCACAAGCAAGCATCCATGGAATTTTACCTCTACTGTGTGTGCCTTCAAATGGTGCACACATATAAGAAGCAAGAAACAAGGAGGTATCCATGTATTCCTCAACTCTTTGCTATGCTTACACCACTCTTGGGCTGCTGGCTGCTGTCAGTCTTTTGGTGCTGGCACCAAGTAAGATGTCTTAAAAAATCTGGGGCAGCAACAACCATTGCGTGCCCCTCTGATGCAGAAAACTGTGTCATGCTGCCTCATATGTACATGGAGGCGTTACACTACAGAAGCTGCAAAACAGATCCTTGTATATATGGTGCACTGACAAGCACCATAGGAGTGTTAGGGAAAGTGATTCCCTGGTGGTGCCAGTGCCTCTTTAATCTGGCTGTTTGTCTTACAGACCGAAATGTAATGTTTGGCAGTTGTTCAGTCCTAACACAAAGTTGACTTGCTTACTCAGCTTAACAAGTTGAATGGGTAACAGTTGTCCATGCACATAATTGTTAAAAAAATCACTAAGCTATGTGTTCCTGTCATAACCTGCAAGTGGACTTCCACTCTACACAATTGGAGAGGTGTCCCAGTTTGAAAACCCAGATCAACAGATTAAATTGATTGTTGCACAAGTGCCAACCTGTGCTGCTATGGAATTGTGGGTGTTAGGAAAAGTAAAGCATGCCAACATACACAGTGATGTCATATATGTGCCAAAGGTTCTGTTTATCTGATTAGCATGCCTGTTGCCAACATATTTGTCACAGCACTTTTTACAGCACTGTGTGCCACATGTTGCTTTAAGTTACTTATGACATGGTACAAATGATGTACATGTGTTGAAGGCTCTAGGAGGCTTATGAATGAGAGACTTGCACCACCGGTGTCTCACTACTCTTCAGAAATTAAGGAAAGTGGCACTGCACCGAGTGCAGCGCCATTTTCCCTGCGCCCCTTAGCACCCCATCTACCGCTGAGTGTATATCCGGTAATTGGGAGATGTTAAACATGCATGTGCACAGGTAGTTCAATAAGAAGGAATAGTGTTGCGGCACCCAGTTTAGTGCCACTCTTCCTATGTTCCTTAGGGCACCCATACAGCTACCCTGTGTGCGCAGCATAAGAAATTTTGCACACCATGCCACAGGGTATAGGGCAATAGGTACAAAATCTGGTTAGTACCATTATTTAGAATCACCTCCCACCCGTGAACCATTTTTGCACGGGGGATAAATATGGCGCTACGGGCTTGGAGACATCTTTTGGAGGGGAATGCCCAACTTGCACCTCATTGACTCAAGGTGAGTTCACACATCCAAAAAATGAGGTTAACTCCTATGTTTTGACGCTAGACGGGTCTAGCATCAAAATATAAATAGGGAGTTAAGTTTGTGTCATTTTTGCATCAAAAAACTGACGCACAAATGGCACAAATAGAGTATAAATATGCCTTTTAGAATTTGGACAGTGACCTGGCCAAAGAGGACACGAAAGAGCTGAAACTGGATCATAAATTCAAAGCTGTTCCAAACTGGGGCCCCCAAAATAGCTTTGGCCCGGAACCCCCAAAGACCTTAGGATGTGCCGGTCCTGAAGCTCACTGAGGAGTGCCATTATAGAGGTTACTCTTTAGTACAAGGTGCATCATCCAGCATTGATTATGTTTTCAAAGAATTCCAGATCAAGGCGTGGATAAGGGCTTCTGGCATTATAACTAGGATGCTGTCTTCAATCAATCAAGAAATTTGTATAGCGCGCTACTCACCCGGAGGGTCTCAAGGCGCTGGGGGAGGGGGGACCGCTACTGCTCGAACAGCCAGGTCTTGAGTTGCTTCCTGAAGGAGAGGTGGTCTTGGGTCAGACGGAGGTGGATGGGGAGGGAGTTCCAAGTCTTGGCTGCCAGGTAGGAGAAGGATCTTCCTCCCATGGTGGCTTTTCTAATGCGTGGCACGGCGGCGAGGGCGTGGCTGGTCGATCGTAGCTGGCGGGTGGGAGTGTAGAAGGTCAGGCGGTTGTTGAGGTACCTGGGGCCCAGGTCGTGGAGGGCCTTGTGTGCGTGGGTGAGGAGGCGGAACGTGATTCTCTTGCTGACGGGGAGCCAGTGCAAGTCTCTCAGGTGTCCGGAGATGTGGCTGTGTCGGGGGATGTCAAGGATGAGGCGTGCGGAGGCGTTCTGGATGCGTTGGAGTCTTTTCTGTAGTTTGGCCGTGGTTCCGGTGTAGAGGGTGTTACCGTAGTCCAGTCGGATGGTGACTAGTGCCTGGGTGACCGTCTTCCTGGTTTCGGTGGGGATCCATCGGAAGATCTTTCGGAGCATGCGTAGGATGTTGAAGCATGATGATGAGACGGCGTTGACTTGTCTGGTCATCGAGAGGGAGGAGTCCAGGATGAAGCCCAGGTTGCGTGTGTGGTCTGTTGGTTTGGGTGCGCTGCCCAGGTCAGGGGGCCACCAGGAGTCGTCCCAGGCAGAGGGTGATGATCCAAGGATGGGGACTTCCGTCTTGTCTGAGTTCGGTTTCAGGCGGCTGTTCATCATCCACTCGGCTACGTCTTTCATCCCTTCGTGCAGGTTGGTTCTGGCGGTGGCTGGGTCGTTGGTGAAGGAGAGGATCAGCTGGGTGTCGTCGGCGTAGGAGATGATGTTGAGGTTGTGATGGCGTGCGATGGCTGCGAGGGGGCTCATGTAGACATTGAAGAAGGTGGGGCTGAGTGATGATCCTTGTGGTATGCCGCAGATGACTTCGGTGGCCTCGGATCTGAACGGGGGGAGGCGGACTCTCTGGGTTCTTCCGGCGAGGAACGAGATGATCCACTCTAGTGCCTTCTCTTGGATTCCGATGTTGCTGAGGCGCTGCACTAGGGAGCGGTGGCAGACAGTGTCGAACGCTGCGGAGAGGTCCAGGAGGATGAGGGCCGATGTTTCCCCGTTGTCGAGCAGGGCTCGGATGTCATCAGTGGCTGCGATGAGGGCGGTCTCGGTGCTGTGGTTGGCTCGGAAGCCGCACTGCGAGTGGTCGGGGGATCCATTAGTCTCGAGGAAGGCGGCTAGCTGTCTGTTGACGGTCTTCTCGATGACTTTGGCAGGAAACGGGAGGAGCGAGATGGGGCGGTAGTTCTTGAGGTCGGTAGGGTCTGCTGATGGTTTCTTCAGGAGGGCGCTGAGTTCGGCATGCTTCCAGCTCTCCGGGAAGGTAGCGGTGTTGAAGGAGCAATTGATGATGTCCCGGAGATGGGGTGCGATGACGGAGTCGGCCTTGTTGAAGACGTGGTGGGGGCATGGGTCGGTTGGTGATCCGGAATGGATGGTGTTCATCGTGTGGATGGTGTCTTCGGTGCTGACTGGGGTCCAGGCGCGGAGGGTGGTGTTGGGGGGCGTCGGTGTGGTGGTTGGGTGCGTGGTCTGTGCGCCGAAGCTGTTGTGTATGTCGGCGATCTTGCGGTGAAAGAACGAGGCGAGTGAGTCGCAGAGGTCTTGTGAGGGGGTGATGTAGTTGTTTCCGGCGCTGGGGTTGGAGAGCTCTTTGACGATGCTGAAGAGTTCGTTGCTGTTGTGTGCGTTGTTGTCTAGTCGTTCTTTGAATGCTGTCTTCTTGGTGGTGTGGATCAGCTGGTGGTGTTTGCGGGAGGCGTGCTTGAGGGCGGTCATGTTGTCTGTAGTCGGGTTTTTTCGCCAGGCTTTTTCGAGGGTGCGACAGTTCTTCTTGGAGTTCTTGAGGTCGTTGTTGAACCAGGAGGCTTTCTTGCTGTTGGGCCTGATGAGATGGGTTTTCAGAGGTGCGAGATTGTCAGCGCAGTTGGTGATCCACTGTGTGAGGTTGTTGGCTGCTTGGTTGGGGTCTTAGGTGGGTAATCACTGATGAGATCGATGCGACGGTGACCATTCAGAGGAGACTGTTGATTCCTTTTCACAAGAACGAGGGTTCAGTTGTTGTTAGTTTGTGTTGTATGTGCATTTTAAATTGTTATTAAGGAGTATGCCTTTCACAAGAGACATGTTGGGCAAGATCTTTTATAGATTGCTGCAAAGGCAATGCGTGCTGGGATAGACCCACACTCACAATGTAGATGTAAATGTTTACAGGATGTGAAAATATTATTCATCAGCACTAACAATTCTCTTCTATGAAGAAATAGGATGCTCTTATAACAGGTCAACGTTTGTACGCGAAGCCATTAATTAATAATATTTAAATGGATTCGTGCAGAATTAGATCATCAAAATATAGAGAACATTTTGGATGTTGCTAACACTAAGCTCAGAGAGCCTTTACGCAATATCCCCGTCGAATTAAATTAATCACACCATGACTCGAAACAATACAAATGATGGAGGTAATTGCATTGGGTTCTAAAAGCGTGGTAGGAAATCTTGCCAACTGCATAGTACCTGTCCCGGAGGAGAGTGATTAGAAAAGCTGGTTTACATTGTAAGGCCCTTTATTCCATTCTACATAATTATCCTGGCCATCGCTCTTTGGTGTATTCTCGCAGTTTAGTCACAGTCTACAATGCATCGGAAAATAAGGGACTTTTCTGTAAATGTACAGTGACTCATATGTATACACAGTAACAAACAATAATTATTCAGAATGGAATAAAGCACAGATGCTCACTGCCTAAGAAAACACTATTTCGATGTTGATGTTGCCAAGAAAATAAATCGAGATAGAATTAACACGAACTGGCAGAAACTTTGCAGTCGGTGCCATCTAGTGGTTCAAATTTGTTTCGAACGAAGTATAACACCTTCCTACAGGGTGGCTGACTGATAAAGAGCTCATTCACGAAGAGTGTACATTCTGCACAACGTAAAAGAAGGATGAAATAGCCAAGCAAATATATTAATAAAGTAACGATGAACTAGTATTGACATTTTCTTTTGTACAGATTTCGTATTCTACTCTAACGGCACAGACATATGGCTTTGTTTTCTCCTACCTAATATAAGGTGCTTTCAGGCAAACTCAATATTGGTGAATGCACTCCTGCGAACTCTAAAATCTTTCTGGAGAAAATTCATATATAGAGAAAAAAACTTTTATAATGAAAAATGTTTGCCAGATCGAAGATTCTGGCTGGGTTGGATGAAAATACAAACACAAAGGGGCAGATTTATGTAAAGTGGCGCTGCACCCAGTGCAGCGCCTGGGTGCAGCGCCACTTTACTTGAGGCCCTTACACCCCCTTACCACCACCATGTGTGCATCACATTTAAAATACAGCACACCATGGCGCAGGGTAGGGGGCAATAGCGTCATTTTATGCAACGCTATTGATGTACTCTGCAGGAGCGCTAAAATGTTGGCGCTACTCCTGCAGTGTACATAGGGGCCTATTCTAAAGAATGCAAGCCCCCTTTTAACGCCTGCTGTGAGCAGGCTTTAAAAGTGCCGAAAAAAAGTTGCAAGGAAAACTCATAGATTTCCTTGCGCCATTTTTTCAGCCCCCCTAATGGGGGAACGCCCCCCTTGAATACATTATTCCTGGCGCAAGAATAATGTGGCACAAGAGTTTACAAAGAGCCGCAATGCAAGCATTGCACCACTTTGTAAATATGGCATGTGGGAAATGCCACCATAACAACACATTTGTGTCAAAATAAATGCCGCAAATGTGGCACAAGGTGGCGCTGGCACTTACAAATATGCCCCTAAGGGCTGGAAACACAAACGGTAAGTTTAGACTTTTGTGTACGTTTACACTTATTACACTTATCGTAACAACTTGTTGTTTAGTATAAAACATTCTTGGAAACTGGTTCATGGGAAAAAAAAATCGATAAATGTTTTCATGTAATCAATTTTCAAGTCCAAGTCAATTACAACCCAGTTATTGTTTGGTCAGTGTGGCATTTGGGCAGACATGCTGGGATTAAAAATAGGGTAGTAGTAAAGTTCATGGAGACCACTAAAGCAGATTCCATGATGTGTAGTAATTATAAACTTTCATTTTTTATGTGCTGCAAAATACATTGTAATTCTATTGTAATTGAATTGATATAGCGCTTACTACCCTTGACGAGGTATCAAAGTGCTTTTCTGCAAGTAGCACGCTACTCCAGAATCCAAAAGGGTTAGTGGTGGATTAGTATGGGGAAATGTGAGTATAGCATTAGAATAGGGAAATATGAGTTCATTTGAGCAGTGAACATAGGAGTTTATTAGCTGGATTGAATAGAATAATGGAGGGTTAGAAGAGGAAAAAATCCCGGAAGTGTTAATTGGGAGATCATAGTAGTAAAATGAGGTTTGGAATGAGGAAACGAGAGATGGAGGAGGGAAGAGTCTACAGAAAGGGATTAGGGAGATCATAGTAAAATGCGGTTCGAGGTGAGTCAAAGGAGTGATGAATGAGGGATAATTTAGTAGGGTTGTTTGGGAGATCATAGTACTAAACTGAGGTTTGGAGTGAGCTAGGAGGAGTAGAAGAAGGAACAGCCAAGAAGGGTTATTTTGGAGATGATAGTAGTAGAATGAGGTTTGGGATGAGTCAGAGAATGGAGATAGTGAAATAGAATGTGAGAGGTATAGGGTGAGACAGAGTAGTGCATTGGAGAGGGTTTCCTTTTCTCTTGTACAGTGGGACTAAAGTAGTAAATATAAAGATAAATGATTACATAGAAAGGGAATATATATATTAGGAAGATGATATATTGAGATTTAAAGTTGTATTGTAGAAACAAGTGTTTTTAAGTGTTGCAGTATTAGGAGGTAATTTATTTTTGTACTTTTTATACAATATGTTTTACCTTATTCTCAATATTTCAACAATGAAATGCTTGCAGATAATCAATTAAGATAATAATTACCTATTGTGATAGAGGAATAAAAAAGAGACTCATAAGTATCTAATCAAACAACCTATATGGAATATTATATGGAAACTATGCAATGACCTAAGAACATATATATATAAATATATATATATATATATATATATATATATATACATATATATATATATATATATATATGTCCATGAGTAAGGCTGTTGCCGAAACGCGTTGGATTTTGTGCTGAAATAAACTGAATTTTCATATTGGAGGTGTCCTGGTTCTCCTGATATTGGAAGGAGTGTTTTAGGTTATATTAGGGTCTCTCGGAACCCATCCAGGACCGCTGTGTGGAGCACCTGCATTCCGGGACTTGGTTACGAATATATATATATATATGTATATATATATATATATATATATATATATATATATATATATATATATATATATATATAAATAACTACAAATAATGCTGGCTGGTGGCAAGCACTCCAGGACAACAGGAGAGCAGCATATTTCCTTCATGAGGAAATATGCTGCACATAGGGTACAAGTGTGATCCTGTGTGCTGGCATTGTGTGTAGCAATTTGATGACGGGCACCTCACCCGTAAGCGCACCGGGATCATGAGGATTCTGGCTGTGAGGACTTATGACTGTGAGGTATATATTTAGTTAACCATAAGTAATACATGCATTTGTTACGCAGGCCTAAAGAGTATATATATATAAATATATATATATATATCTCGTTATTAAACTTATTTGAACCAAGAAATACACATATCTAGATAGATATATAATCATAAATGCTTACATACAAAGGGTTATGTAGTTCCTCTTTGAGTATGGTGGTTATGTAGGAAAGAGCCAACTCTTGAGTAGTCTTCTGAAGATAAGATAGTTATCCATGGATCTTATATTTGGCTTCTTTTGTCCTGTTTTGTTGAACAGAGAAAGATGTACCACCTATTGTCTTTTTCTTGTATGGTGGGGTTTTGAGGCGAGTTACCAATTTTGAGTGGAGGTGAATGTATTTGGTGATTTGATTCCTGGTGAAAAATGGTCCTGTTCCATGTATTGCTTTGTGCCTGATACAAGGTGAATTTTATGGCAACAGGTAACCAACGTAGGGCCCTCAAGTGTGTGTGTCATCTGCGTAGTTGTGGCATGTGAGCTGAAATTAATTGATCATTGCTGATAATGACTTCATGTAGATGTTGAAAAGCATGAGTGAGATGATTGAACCTCGTGTGACCCCTGCTTTACTGAATTACAGTTTGGGTAAGAAAGGGGAAGTATGGATGACATTTGTTCTGTTTTGAAGTTATGATGTTATCCATTCGAGAGCACTCCCCTCTATGCCGGCTTCATAGGGTCTTTGTATTACGATGTCATGGTCAACCATGCCAAAGGCAGCTGAGAGGTCCGAGAGAAGTAGTGCAGCAACTCCATGCAGAGTACTGTGTCTTTATGGTCATCTCAGATGGTGATGGGATAGATTCTGTGCCTCTTTGAGGGTGGAATCAACTATGCTAGTCTGAAAGCATGAAGTTATCTTCAATTAATTGTGACATCTGGGCGAATTCTGCTCTTTCTATAAGGTTGCCCAGAAAAGGTCCATTTGTAATTGGTCTGCAGTTGTTAGGGTGATGCGGTCCAGGTTTGTTTTCTTTAATAATGGGCATGTGTATGCTTTTTTTAGGTCTTCTGGGAAGATTCCCATAATTAAAGGATTTTGATTCTTCTTCTTACTGGTGTGACAGCAGAGTAAGATGAAAGAATGTTCTTGAAAATGTGTGGTGGACAAGGGTCAGATGGGCAGCCGGAAAGTGTGATTTCATTGACCAGATCCATAAATTCACTTTGTGATGGGTTTTTTTCGGAATGCAGAGACTGGGTTGACTTACTCTTGGAAGGGATTTTTGGAAATGGGTTGGTGCGGATGGTTTTCCTTTGTTTTTAATAGGAGTGCAACGTGTCTACTATGGTTGTGTGATGATTTGCCAGTTTGTGTATTCTTGAGTAATGGGATGAGCTCCTTCTGTGCATATAGGTTTACAAAATTCGTTGAGAATTCTATAAAATTCTTTACTTGCAGAGTTAGCATTTTGAATTTTGTCTGATAGTACCTTTTATTAATCTTTTTTGATTGTTGATTTGTATCTTCTGTCAAGTTTGCGTAGGTGAAGTTTGTTTTGATTACTGTTTATTTTGCGCCAGGCTCATTGCAGCCTTCTGATTTGGTATTTTATCTTTTTAGTTCTGTTTTCTCCAAGGTGCGTGTTTTCTTTTGTCCTCTTTTGTTGTTCTTACTGGTATTAGGATATCAAAAGCTTCCTGTAGCTACTCATAACGTTTTTTAACAGAGCTTATTGTGTCTACATCTGTGTTGGATGTTAGTTGTATTTGTAAGTATTCAAAATTGAATTTGTTCCATGGTTGATAGGTGGATGCATGTAAGGTCGTCTTGGGTGTGTTGATTTGTGGTGTCTTATGTTGGAAAGGTACCACATGGTTCTCTGATCCTGTGACTGGAGTAACCCCTTTGAAAGATACCTAGTTCTGGATTTGCAAAAATGACATTGAGGATTTGTCCAGCAATGTGTGTGGGTTTGTGTACGATCCAATATAGGTTCAGTGTGACTACGCCAGTGATTATAGTTTTTGAATATGTTACATTGGGTTTCTCAAATCAAATGTTTAGGTTCCCAAGAATGCATAGGTTGGATTATAGTGTTATAAGGTTTGAAACTGTGTCTAGAAAGATGTCTGGGAATGTTACATTGCTAGGTGGTTGTCTGTAAAGGAGGAGGAAGTTGCAGGAGGAAGTTGGTGTAGGGTTGCATCTGGTGATGAGGGACTCACAACCTTTATGAAAATGTTATACATTTTATATAGTGCACAAACCTCACCACAAAAAGTAGTGGAGTGCTTTACAGCGAGCAAAGAGGACCCAATAGTATTATAGAACATCACAATTTAGACTCTGACCTTTACACATCATCATTGCACAAATATACATTTGCATATGACATTATATTTACTGTGTGCCTTAATAATGTTAACATGCATGAACATTAAACGCATAATGAAATGTAACTGTTGCAAAGGCTAAAGACTTCTACAAGTGGACATTAATGTTATTTTAAAATGCTTACGTGTATTCATTATGCATGTTCATATTTACACACTAGGTTGTATTGCAGGAGTTCATATGCATTCTTTATTAACGTTTGTGTTAGAAATGGGGTCTTGGGTTGACAGTCAGGTTACCCCCTGTTCAAGCAAGGACCCTTACTCTAGTCAGGGTAAAAGAGAATCACCCTCAGCTAACCCCTGCTTACCCCCTTGGTAGCTTGGCAGAGCTGTAGGCTTAACTTCAGAGTGCTAGGTGTAAAGTATTTGTACCAACACATACAGTAACTTAATGAAAACACTACAAAATGACACAACACCAGTTTAGAAAAATAGGACATATTTATCTAAACAAAACAAGACCAAAACGACAAAAATCAAACATACACAAGTCAAGTTATGAATTTTTAAACATCAAACTCAAAAATAGCGCTTAGAAACACAAACTGCTTCAATGAGGTGTTAACACGGCGTCGTGACGGAGTTGTTCCCAACAAGCCAACACCAGCGGCGCCGGACACGGAGTCGCGTAGACTCCCAAGTACGGTACCTTTGGTGAAGAGTGAAAACAAGTCGATGCGCGAAGTCGGGGATCGTGGCATCTGTGCGAAACATTGAATCCGCGCACTTCGAGCGGCGTCGGTCACGGCGTGGTGCGGTGACTTCCACGGAGTCACGGACTTCAGCGGGGTTACAGCGGCGTCGGGCCTACGAAGGTCATCGCGTTCCAGCGAAGATCACGAAGTTGGTTGCAGGCGGCGTCACTGTATTTAGCAGCGGCATCAGTCCGAAGTCGTCCAAAGTCGATTTCCTTGGATTTCCACCAGCTTTCCCATCAAGGGCCCAGGGACTGGATAGGAGACCACTTGTCAGAGCAGGAGTTTCTCCAGAGACTCCAGGTGCTGGCAGAAAGAAGTCTTTGCTGTCCCTGAGACTTCAACCAACGGGAGGCAAGCTCTAAATCAAGCCCTTGAAGATTTCTTCACAAGATGGAAGGCACACAAAGTCCAGTCTTTGCCCTCTTACTCTGGCAGGAGCAGCAACTGCAGGATAGCTCCACAAAGCACAGTCACAGGCAGAGCAGCTCTTCTTCCTCAGCTCTTCAGCTCTTCTCGAGGCAGAGGTTCCTCGTGTTTCCAGAAGTGTTCTAAAGTCTGTGTTTTTTGGGTGCCCTTCTTATACCCAATTTCTCCTTTGAAGTAGGCCTACTTCAAAGTAAAGTCTCTTTTGAATGTGAAATCCTGCCCTTCCCAGGCCAGGCCCCAGGCACTCACCAGGGGGTCGGAGACGGCATTGTGTGAGGACAGGCACAGCCCTTTCAGGTGT
This sequence comes from Pleurodeles waltl, assembly GCF_031143425.1. NCBI lineage: Eukaryota > Metazoa > Chordata > Amphibia > Caudata > Salamandridae > Pleurodeles > Pleurodeles waltl. The sequence goes on along the minus strand of NC_090445.1, from coordinate 1,457,739,136 downwards.
AAGTGACCACTCCTCCCCTCCCTCCTAGCACAGATGGCTCATCAGGAAATGCAGACTACACCCCAGCTCCCTTTGTGTCACTGTCTAGTGTGAGGTGCAACCAGCCCAACTGTCAAACTGACCCAGACAGGGAATCCACAAACAGGCAGAGTCACAGAAATGGTATAATCAAGAAAATGCTCACTTTCTAAAAGTGGCATTTTCAAACACACAATCTTAAAATTAACTTTACTAAAAGATGTATTTTTAAATTGTGAGCTCAGAGACTCCAAACTCCACATGTCCATCCGCTCCCAAAGGGAATGTACATTTTAATCAGATTTAAAGGTAGCCCCCATGTTAACCTATGAGAGGACAGGCCTTGCAACAGTGAAAAACGAATTTAGCAAGATTTCACTGTCAGGACACATAAAACACATTACTATTTGTCCTACCTTAACCATACACTGCACCCTGCCCTTGGGGCTACCTAGGGCCTACCTTAGGGGTGCCTTACATGGAAAAAAAGGGAAGGTTTAGGCCTGGCAAGTGGGTACACTTGCCAAGTCGAATTTACAGTTAAAAGTGCACACACAGACACTGCAATGGCAGGTCTGAGACATGATTACAGAGCTACTTATGTGGGTGGCACAACCAGTGCTGCAGGCCCACTAGTAGCATTTGATTTACGGGCCTTGGCACCTCTAGTGCATTTTACTAGGGACTTACTAGTAAATCAAATATGCCAATCATGGATAACCCAATTACATACAATTTTACACAGAGAGCATATGCACTTTGGCACTGGTTAGCAGTGGTAAAGTGCTCAGAGTTCAAAAGCCAACAGCAACAGGTAAAAAAAAAACAGGAGGCAGGAGGCAAAAAGAATGGGGATGACCCTGCATAAGAAAAAAGGTCCAACAGTTTGCATTTATTTTAAAAGTTATATGTTTCCATGTATAATCATATATTCAAAATGCTTCATTAAGTGTTTTGTTAAAGTAAGCCTGACTAAAGACCACAATTTTGAAATGTTTTTTCCTTTTCTTTGCAGGTGCGTTTCGATGTTTCATTACATAGAGAAAATGATTCTTTTTTTATTAAGTAGTTTGTTGATAGTCGAGCCCAAGAAAAGGAATCTTGGCAAGAAATGTGAAGACCTAGTGAGCTGCTGAAGTCTCCTATTCATTGCGTATCAGAAATTAGGAATGTTCACGGTAGTAACTATCCAGGTTCTGTGAGGTGAGAAATCTAGGAGATGTTGCAAATGTACACCATAGATGAAGAGCTGATTGGTTCCTGTTGGGGTGGGAAGAGAGCTGATAGATGTTGAAGGTTCAGTTTGTTTTAATTACTCTCTTTTTGTTAGAAGTTAGGACATATTTTCCTTAGACTTTAAGGGGTTTAGACTTCTCTTCTTCCTTTTTCTTTCAAGTGTGAGGCTTCATGCTAAACATATATTCCCTTTGCTGGAAGACTCCTTATGGAGTCTTTAGTATGCTGACACCTTCTTGCATTTCCAAATTTTCTTAAGGCTTCACTCAACCTTTCTTTTTCCTTATTATGAACTCTGATTAGATGATTTTAGAAATATTTCATGTTTAGGAGAGAGAGCAAGGAGGTTGTTTATGAACATCTATTTCTAATTCTCAGTTTCTGTATTGTAGTGGTTGTTATAGCTTTGTATCTTAATCTGTTGAGAGTGACTAGATTGCGATATTATAGCTTGCCAGCTGTAATCATGTATTTTTTTTATATTCTTATGACATGCATAAATATTGGATTAATCCTTGACTGGCATTAAAAAAGTACTTAACTTCAATCACCGATTCCTGGTCCTTATTGTGGGGCCAACAAGCTTTGCAAGAAATGTAATTGTTTATTATTGTTATATCCCTCGGCATCTCAGTCCACCTAAAAAGATACATCAGAAGAGAGATTGTAAATCATGCTTCAGCGTGCTCTCAAATGGTAGTATGTTGGATGGTTCGCTTATTGAGACAGAGGGAGTTATGTAATCCACATGAGAGCCCAGTTTTGCCCAGGCCTAGTCCCAATCCCGAAGCCCATCTCCCGATTCGGAGGTGCAGCGGTATTCCAGAAATTCAAAATGAAGTTGTAACAGCAGAGGTGAGTATCAAAAGGGTCATGCATTATAATTGCTTATGTCCAGCTTGCAGTCTTTTCCTGAGATTGGGTGGTATGACGTAGTGATGTTTTAAGTTGTTGTGAGAATGCGGAAGCACTTCATGCAAAGAAGGTGAGATGGTTTTGGGCTTGACAGAGCCTAAGATCCCAGGATGGTAATAAGTTATCAGTGTAGAAAACATGTTGTTATTTTCTGCTGAGTTTGGTGATGGTAGTCATGTGGTATCGTCAGCTACACAATTGAGATGGGGACAAATACCTTTGTGTGAGAGTATGGTGGATCCTTTTGCACATGGGTGCTGCTACACTAATCAGAGTGTTCCTCACTGGTTGAGATTTCACACGAGTGTGAGTCAGAGTAGTCCAGTAAGTGTCCCTCCACGACCATTTCTCATGTGATTGACTACTGTCAATTCTTTAGTGGAGCAGACAAAGTTGTTGAATTTGCTTGCCATTGTTCTTGTGCTTGTATTGCAGCGTTCATGAAGAATTGTAAAGGAGGGTGAGCTGCTGCAAGGAGTGAGACAGCTTGTCGCGCTGAGATTGGACAGTTGGCGTTGTTGCCGTGCTGTTATTGGTTGACCACACCATGGAATGCCCTGCTTTTATTGGTTGTTAACAATGGATGAAATGTATTCTTTGCTTGAAATTGAATCCAATTGTGGTTATTGGCCTCATTGTTGAACACTGAGGGCCGTATTTATACTCCGTTTGCGCCGAATTTGCGTCGTTTTTTTCGACGCAAATTCGACGCTAAACTAACGCCAACTAACGCCATATTTATACTATGGCGTTAGAGGCGAATAGCGCCAAAGTTCCCGGAATGTGCGTCATTTTTTAGCGTGAACCCCTTCCTTGCGTTAATGATATGCAAGGGAGGCGTTCCCGTCTAAAAAATGACTCCCAGGCCTTTACGTGGTATTTATACTCCCGGGCAAAAGAGACGCCCGGGAGTGGGCGTGGCTAAAAACGGCGCATTTGCGCCGCTTTTTAACGCCTGGGTCAGGCATGGCGTTAAGGGACAAGTGGGCTCAAAATGAGCCCAGAGTGCCCTCCCCTGCCCCCAGGGACCCCCCCTGCCACCATTGCCCACCCCAGGAGGACACCCAAGGCTGGAGGGACCCACCCCAGGGACATTCAGGTAAGTATTTTTTTATTTTTTTTTAATAATTTTTTTTGGCATAGGGGGGCCTGATTTGTGCCCCCCTACATGCCACTATGCCCAATGACCATGCCCAGGGGACAGAAGTCCCCTGGGCATGGCCATTGGGCAAGGGGGCATGACTCCTATCTTTACAATGATAGGAGTCATGTTGATGGGGGATGGGCGTCGAAAATAAATGGCGCAAGTCGGGTTACGACGATTTTTTCGACGTAACCTGACTTGCCCCATTTTAAGACGCCCATGCGCCATTTTCCCCCTACGCCGGCGCTGCCTGGTGTACGTGGTTTTTCTCGCGCACACCAGGCAGCGCCGGTCTGCTTGCGCCGGCTAACGCCATTCAATAAATACGGCGCCCGCATGGCGCTTCAGAATGGCGTTAGCCGGCGCAAAACTTTTTGACGCTAAACTGCGTTAGCGCTGTTTAGCGTCAAAAAGTATAAATATGGGCCTGAATATCTTTAAGGCTATACCAAATCTGATTAGGGGAGATGAGAGAATGCCTGTTCGAGAGGGGGAAGAGACACCACCCAAACACATGCCAGATCACTGCATGGCCATAAATGTGGACCTTCACATATATCTTTGGCTGGGTCAATGGCACAAGATCACAGAGAATGAAGGTGCTTAGATGTTTCCACGTTTTGGGATATTTACTTTGAGAATCATTGAAAACTTGAAAGAGGAAGTGTACGAAAAGAAGCCACCTCCTAGACCTGCACTGTTCAAAGCACTTAAGGGGTCATTTCGACCTCGGCGGTCTTTTGATAAGACCGCCGAGGGACCGCCGTGCTGAAGACCACCAGTGGTGGCGGTTTTCCGCTCGGCGTATTATGACTGCTGGCAGCCCTCCGTCCTTTTCCGGATGGAGAGCCGCCAGCAGCCATACTGGCAGGCGGAGGGGAAGTGGTGGTTGCTCCACCGCCATGTCAAAAGGAACACCGCCCACTGAATCACGTTCTGTGATTCGGCGTGGCGGTGTTCTGTTGACGGTGTGGTGGCGGCGGAGCAGCCCCCATGGATCCCGTCCCCTCCCGGAAGATCAACGGACAAGGTAAGTTGATAGTCCGTTAGGGGAGGGGGGTGGGGAGGTGTTGTGTGATGTGTGGGTGCATGGGGGTGTGCGTGTGAGTATGTAGAGGGGGTGTGTGAGTGCTTGTATGCATGCAGGGGTGTAGTGTGAATGGAAATGTGTGCGTGTCTGTATGTACGTGTGCGTGTATGTCTGAATGAGAGTGTGCGTGTATGACTGTGTGTGTGTCTGTTGGCATGTTTGTTCGTGTGTGTGCGGGAATGTGTGTTGGTGGTGCCTGCATGCGTGTCGGGTGTGCGTCTGTGTTGTGATGTTGGGGGTAGGGGTGGGGAGGGGGGTCCTGCCACCTTTGTGGGGTGGCAGGGGGGTGGGGGGTGTCGGGGATTGACTCGGGGGAGGGAGTGGGGGGTGTCGGGGACGGACTCGGGGGAGGGAGTGGGGGGTGTCGGGGACAGACTCGGGGGAGGGGGTGGGGGTGGCGGAGACCCCTATCAGTGCCAGGGAAGGAATTTCCTGGCACTGATAGTGCTTACCGCCATGGATTTCATGGCGGTTCCAAACCCCATGAAATCCATGGCGGTAAGCCGGGTCATGATACCGCCGGCGGTCTTGTGACGGCCGCCGTGCTAGAGACCCAAGTCTCCAGCCCAGCGGTTTGTCTCCGCCATGGTGGTCTGATCGGAGAAGTGGCGGATGACCATGGCGGTATCCGCCATGGTCATAATTCCAATTTCTTTACCGCCAGCCTGTTGGCGGTAAAACCGCCACTCCTCCGTCAACCGCCAGGGTCGTAATTACCCCCTTAATGCTTTGGAGCACACAGCTTATGTTAGGGAAAGGGAAAAATATCAGAGAAGAGTCTGAAAGGCAGTGCGCAGGTGGGCAGATACTAGATGGAATGCAGAACAATGGCGCTGGAGGACTGACATGATAGAGGGAACTAGATTCTACCCTGCTCTGATGAATGAAGAGTCCGAGAGAAAGAAAAGAAAAGAAAGAAGAAGGAGGAAAGACAGGAAACATAGAGAGTACAGGTGAAGACAGTAACAGTGATTCTAGTGCTGATCTCCTAGATGTTTTGTTATCAACGCGTCCATCTCCATACATTGTGGCCCAAACAGAAGGAATGAAGGGTGCATTTGCCACTTGGAACCCTGGAATAGCTACTGCTCCAGTAAATATGAGTCAGGACCTGGTGGGAGAGAGTTCAGGGATTAGTGTCCCTTTTATCCCCACTATTACCAATACTCAAGATGCAATCACTGTTTTGGTCACTATTGGCCCACAGTTCCTTTGTATAAATCTAAGTCAACAGGAGCCATGACACATACGTTGACAGACCCTACTGGAGCAGATATGACAGCATATGCTCCTGTGGTCCAAGGGATGGGAGGAACTCCTTCAGGCTTGACCCAGGTGAATAACCCTTATGCAGCCTCTACAGCATCAATCATGAATCAGACAGGATTTATTCCTGTATGAGAGTCCACTCCAAGATTGCAAAATTCTGACATGGCTATTTGGAATTCACCACAGAGTGTCATTAATAGTAATCCCAGGTAAAGGATAGATGTCAGTACCTTTATAGTAGAGAATGGTACTAATTCCTAAGAACTAGATGATTTGATTCGATTTTACAATGTATTCTCAAGAGTAATTGAAGGTTCAGGATCAGATAAATAATTAAATCCCTAGTGAGGATTTATAAAGTGGATGTGCTCAAACGAAAGTTAGAACTGGATGGGATGAATGTGTTAAGGCATCACTAAGCAAGCAAGACAAGCTCATGATAAGTTGCCTAAATTGGACCAAACTTATGAGATAGATTTAAACCAAACAAAGTCACTGCAGAAAAGCTATTGTTTATGTTTTGATGAAAATTACAATTGCAGTATGAGAACATCAAGAAATAAAAGTCTAATTAAGGATATAATTAGTAGAATCCAAAAATGGAGTGAGTTAGATAATTGGGAAGCAGATGGAAGAAGAAGAAAGAACAAAAGAAGCCCAATGGAAAGCTGCTGCCATCTTTAATGGATGTAGAAGGCACTTCAAATTTTCCATTGAGGGAAGTGCCTGGTGGAGGTTATGTCCATGTGCCTTGAAGTAGGAGTGACCTTGCATCATTCTCTAATGATTTTCCAAGATTAGGAGAAAAACCAGTAGAATAGTATGAGCATGTTGAGCGATTTGTGAAAATTTCCCAAGTCTTGTGGATGGATTTGAATACCTTCTTTGACATTGTGGTACCCAGTGGCTTGTTGGAGAATGTAAAGTGGCTATAGACTGGCCAGAAAAGGAACCCTGAGAAATCCGATAACACATATCCCTTCACCATTGGTGATAATAAGTTTCAACAGGAGATGACCTTTTCAAAAGAAAAAATACCCGCTAAAGATATTGATTGGGTTCAGACTGACAAGACTACGAAAAAGGCCAAAGATTTGGTGCATGCCTATTATGAGAGATTTGTTTTAGGTGTTTACAAAGCACAGTGGAATAGAGACTCTCAAAACTAAAGTCATGGGATTTTTTTTGTCATGGGATCGAGACCTGAGATTTGCTTGATGATTCAACAACGTTTGATCGCTGGCAGAATAAATCGGTTGAGATCTTGAGAAATGCAAAATATTGTAGTGACGAATTGGAAATAAAGCAGAAGCGACTGAAGGAGAAGTTGATGGTGGCTCAGATTAAAGCAGGACAGAGAGGAAGTGAGAGTCATGCTATTTTAGCGATTGTTGGTTCTATGAAAGGAGTAAATCAGGAGGGAGCTCCTGTGATGCAAGGTGGAAATGGGTTCCAGCAACAAAGAAGCGGTCGTGGTGTTCCAATTAACCCAAGTACTGGGATTGGTGTGGCAAATTTGAAGAGATCAAGGGCCAGATGTAGGTAGGAAAAAGTTTGCGAATTGGAAATAGCGACTCCATGCGAATCGCTATTTCCGACTCGCAAAATCAAATGCAAGAAAGACTTGCTATACCAGTTTGCGAGTCGCAGAGGTGTTACACTGCAATTTGCGACCTCGCTTTTGGCGAGGTCGCAATTTGCGAGAAGGGTGTCGCAAATTGCGACTGACTCGCAAATTGCCTGCAGGTGCAGCACAACAGTTGGGAAACCCACTTCCTAGCTCTTAGTGATTACATCAGAACCAGGAAGTCATCAAATAGTCCTGGGAGAAGAGAGGACCACAACCATTTCAAACTGCTGAGACACACCCAGGGGAGAGGAGCTGCAGCAACCATGGAGGAGACAGACAGTGCTGGCAGGAGGAGGAAAATTTAATTTTCTGACAAGGAGTTGGAGGAGCTGATGAACTTTTTGGCAAGGCAGCAATGAGTGTCTGGGACACTCAGAAGAAAAGAATATGGAACCAGATACAGGAGAAGATCAATGCCATAGGGGTGAGCCACCGCACCCTCTAGGAAATCCGCAAAAGGTGGTATGACCTGTGCTCCAGGACCAAGGAGAGGGTTGCGGAGCGCATGAGGGAGATGAGGGGCACCGGAGGAGGCCCATCCACCGTCCCACCACCCACAGCCCTAGAAAGCATGGTGGAGCAGACACTGGAGCCAGAGGCCGTACTGGGCATGGGAGAACGGAACAGTTCAGCGCCAGGGACATCAAAAAGTGAGTACCATGAGATATGCTTTGACACCCACAAATGCAGTATATACACTATCCCAGCACACAGCAGCAGGCACCACCAGACTAGCTCCATTCCAGCCTATCAACCTCTATAATAATGCATTATGGGTAATGTAGTACAGTAGTCCAAATATAGGCAAATGCTTATTATGAGGCATAAAACAGATGTGCAGGACTGACAGTGTATCCCCTATGTCCCACATGTCTCCCACAAGACACCCCCAGCAGCGACATCAGGCAGGGAGAAGAACATGGGCCAGACCCACTGCAGGAGGCTGCCGGTGACATTGCAGGGCCTAGCAGGACACCACCAGTGTCCATTGAAGAACAACCGCAGGACATGGGGCAGCAGATACAACACCAGGGCCCAGCCCCACAGAGAGGCGCACAGAGCTAGCAGCTGGACCAGTGCGCAGATGCCGGTGCAGAGTTCAGTCGGTGCCTCAGGATGACGTAGGGGAAACAGAGTTTGCAGGCTTGGAGGCATCGCTCATTCCGGGTCAGCGCCTGCAAAACAGACAATTAAGGTCCATCACCAGAACCCTCAATAGAATGCAGAGCACAATGTCACATGGGATGGCGAATGTGGACAGTCTAGTTCAACCGTATGAATGAACATCTGAGGGACTTAACACAGGCCATTCAACATTTGGTGACTGAACTTGTGGCAGACAGAGCACATGCAAGACACAGGAAGCTGCACACTGCGGCACGCTTTGACCGCCTGGCAGGCATCTATTGGGCGTCTTGCCACAAATACAACAGGCCTGTAAAGGCGTACAGTCAGCCTCCAGGTGGAACTTGGGCACTTTGCAAGGGATGTGGCGCGAGGACGTGGCCGCATCAGCCATGCGGTGGACCTTATAGAGAGCAGGCAGGCTGCAAGGGGCACAGGGGAGACCCCTCAGGACAGCGAGGAGGGGTCGACCATTAGTAGTGTGTCTGCCAGTGAGTCCCGTGTGCTACGGAGTGTCAGTGCACAGAGGGGTCAGGGGACCCACCAGGGATGAGCCATGGTGGCCACACTAGGAGGAGGGTGTGAGCCAGCAGACTGTACTGTCAATAAGGCACATGACTTATAATGTGTCTTAAATGCAAATGGACAATTCCTGGCTGAGACGTACAGCAATTTTCTTTTTGCACATAGTTTAGAAATAAAAATGTTTTGTTTGTTTCACTACATAACTGGGCAATGTGTGTCTGACATTAGTGAGTGTGGTGACGGTTGCCACGTACCTGCCAAAGTATTGGGTTGCAATGTGGTTCCGTCTCTGTCTGCCCTCATTTGCGATGCTTCTATCCCCAGTCTGTCGGTGTGGTAGCTCTTCCTCCTCATCCTCCGTGTCTGTGTCTTCAGGGGTGAGATGTAGCCCACGTCTGGTGGCAATGTTGTGTAGGATGGCACATGCGGCAACTATCTTGCATGCTGTTTCTGGGGAATACTGGAGTGCACCTCCACTTTTGTGGAGGCATCTGAATCTTGTCTTAAACAAACCAAACGTCCTCTCAATTACAGTTCTGGTCCGCTGATGTGCAATGTTACATTGCCTCTCATTCTGATTGCCAGGTGTTAGGTATGGGGGGAGTATTCATGGTCTCAGGGCATATGCACTGTCACTTGTTTGACAAAAAAGGCAAATTTAGCAGGGCATCACAGGGTTACACAGTGACCTGTATGTATGGCTTCAGGGTGTAGCCAGCAATACCTAGTAGAAATCCGTCTCAAAACTCCCCACGTTCTAGGCGTTGGTGTATCCCACTGTGCCTGAATATGTATGAGTCATGTGTACTCCCTGGATATTTAGCTACAATGTCAGTAATGACATTATGGGCGTCACATACCACCTGGATGTTTAGTGAGTGTGTACATTTCCTGTTGCGGAACACATATTCCAGATTTGCAGGTGGGCAAATTTGTATAGGTTTCCCGTCCACACACCCTATTACATGGGGGAAGTTGGCAATTCTGTAGAAGTCCAACTTGGTGCTGTTAATTTCTGCCTCATTCTTGGGTAGGTATATATATCTGGACATGTGTGTGAGTATGGCATCTAGGAAACATCTGAAGAATCGTGAGAGTGCACTTTGGGATACCCCACCTGCCACAGCAATAACCCCCTGATAGCTATCCGAGGCCAAGAGGTGCAGTGAGCATAGCACTTGCACATGTGTAGGGATGGCGCTGCCGCGCATTGTCTGTCGTTCAAGCTGAGGATTCAGTAGTTCAATTAATTCTAAGATTGCAGCACTGCTCAGTCTATATTTGTCATATATCTCCTCCTCAGTTTGTTGAAATAGTGTCTGCCTGGCTCGGTATATCCTCTCCTGTCTCTGCCTTTTCCTCCTCTGCTGGGAGGCCTGGACCCTCCTCCTCCATGCTATCACGTACAGTTCAGCTATTTTGAGTAACCCAGATGCCTTCTGGGTCTCCTTTTATACTTTGGTTCTGGTTGCCACCTGCTCTGAATCAGTGGTAATCTGGATGTGCAAAATGGGCTTTTTGCAACTAGTTGCAATTTGTGACTGGCTTTTGCATATGGTTTGCAACCCCCAATTTGCGACTCCCTTTTTGCGGGTCGCAAAATCAGGTCGCAAATTTTGCGAGTCGGTAATGGATTGCATCGCTATTTGCATTTTGGAAATGGGATTTTTGCATCCCATTTCGGATTTTGCGAGGTCGCAAATAGCGAATCGGGCCATTAGCGACTCGCAAAACTTTGCTACAACTGGCATATTCATGTCAATATTGCAATAATTTAGGGCATTGGAAGCAAGAATGTTGTCTTCATCCCATCAGAGTAATGAATGAGAACCAGGTTCAGATTTCAGGGTTTGCACAGCCCCAGAGTAATAACCCTGAACAGCCACAGAATGTACCAAGTCTGAGAATGTTAAATTCTAACAAGTCCCTAGCTCCAGTCATGCAGGTTCCACAAGCCTGATGCTGCAGCAAAATGCAAATGGACCCAATTTAATTCAAATTAAGTTCCAAATATAACTCAGAATTCCTTCCAAAGTCAGAACCCAATCCAGCAGTTTCCCGTGTTTGATGCCTTTGAGGGTTACACCTCTGATCACTCACAATGACGGTGCATGAGGGAGGAGCAATATTGCATACTTGGTGCAATTTTAGAGGTATACCAGAGTGGTCCATTTGTAGAAGGTGAGGTGAATGGCCACCCATATCATTCTTGATTGTTAATGATGCTATCCGCTGTACTGTTAGAGCGGTGAAAGTTCCAAACTTATCCCCCTTGGGAAAAAGAATCCAAGTTGTAAATAAGCAAAAGACAAAACCTTCAACAGAAGAAGTACCTGTTATAATAGGGTCCTTTAAGGAGAATCACCAGTTTGTGGAGTGTGATTCGAGTCCTGTGAGTTTATTAGGAGGTGATGTATTGTGCAAGTTAAATTGCACTAACTAATGAACTGTGAAAGGCGCAGAGTTCCAAACCCAGGATGAGGATGTAAGCTTTAAACTGATGAGTCAAGGGCCCAAGATTGAGTTGTGTCTTTTGATGACTTCTGAGGACTTACAACCGGCTCTTAGGGATATGGTGAAGCCTTAGGCCTGGGACTTTTCAGGATAAGATATTGTTGTCATAAAAGGAGTTGAGCCTGTTCACATAAAAGTAAAGGCCAATGTTGAGTATCCAGGAACCCCACCGTATAATCTGACCCCTGGAACAATGGCTGGGATTACTCCAGTGATCAAGTCAATGATACAACAAGGTATTTTGATGAAGATAAATGGGAGTCCATGTAATTCACTGATTATGAGCTTGCGGAACCCTAGTGGTAAATACTGCATAGTTCAGGACCTGAGATGGATTGAAAGCATCATTGTTCCCTGTTGTCCTGTGTTACTGAACCCAGCGGTCCATTTGTTTCAGATTTCATGTGAAGATGAGTGGTTCACTGTCATTGATTTGTGTCAGACATTTTTCTCCATTCCCTTCCATGAGAGCAGCCTGTACCTCTTTGCTTTCCGGTTCCAGGTCCATGTTTTAGCATGGCGCTGAGTACCACAAGAGCACATTGAAAGCCCCTCAATTTTTCATCAGATTCTCAAAAAGAATTGTGAGGCTTTCATCATGCACTGTACCTCTGTCCTTATCCAGTACGTGGACGACCCTTTGTTGGTGTCTGATACTCAAGAAGCTTGCTAAGAGACTCCATTGCGTTGTTGAACCACTTTTCTGAGATTGGACATAAAGAGTCCCAGAGTAAGTTGCAGTGTTGTCAGAAAGAAGTTTTGCATCTCGGACATCACATTGAGAAAGCAGTGAGGAAGGTGTCACAATAAAGAATCTTGAAGATTCTTGAAATGAATCCACCAACCACCCAGGGAGAAGTCAGGATGTTTTTTGGAATGGTGGGCTACTGCCACCAGTGGATACCCAGTTTTTTCCTAGTGGCCAAGCCTTTACAGAGGCTGACACACAAGGTTGTGTCTGAACCGATACTATGGGATAACAACTGATAGATTGCCTTCCTAGAGCTGAGAGAAAGTCTCTGTCATGCCCCGGGCCTAGGAATGCCTGATTACAATGAAGCTCTTTTCTTCATTGAAAGGAAGGGCTGCTCTTTTTCAGTGCTTACATAGATGCACAGAAATGCGAGACGACCTGTGGCCTACTTCTCTGCCACTCTTGATCCTGTAGCCACAGGACTGCTTGTATGCCTTAAAGCTGTGGCAGCAGTTGGTGTCAGCATAGAACGGTGTGAAAGTGTTGGGAAAGGACACCCTTTATCTTGTGTCACATTCGTGTGAATTTTTATTGACACGTATTCACGCGCAGCACCTCCCAAACAGCCACTTGACCAAATATGAACAAATTATACTTGCAGCTGACAACTTGACCCTCATGAGATGTACATTTCTGAATCCTGCTACTTTGTCACCTCTTACTGAGGATGAAAGTGGTAATGCAGACATACGGGATGAGCCACTGGTGGTGTCTAATTACATACTGTATGTGGATGGATCTTGTCTAAGAGACAATGAGAGAAACGTGAGAGCTGACTATGCAGTCTGTGCAGACTCAGGAGTAGTCGAAGTTTCATGGCTTAGAGTGGTGTTCTCTGAAAAAGTGGCTGAATTAGTAGCCCTTACTAGAGCTTGCTGTGTCTCTGAACAGCTGAGAGTGACTATATTTACAGATAGTCAGTATAGCTTTGGTGTTATTCACAATTTCTGGTATTTATGGTCACAAAGAGGATTTATGACATCATCTTGACCCTGGATCTGCAATGGGGAACGTGTCATGAGATTGCTTGAGGCCCTACAGCTGCCTGCAAAAATTGCAGTTGTGAAGTGCTCTTTTCACAGCAGTGGTGACGATTATTTGACAGTGTGCAACTGTTATGCTGCTGTGGTTGTCTGATACTGTGCTCATGGGTCATGTACATTCAATTGTGAGTATGTGAATGAGTTAGAAGGTGAGACCAGTTATAGCCTTTTGTTGTCAACAACTGATACCTGGGAGGAAGTAAAGACATTGCAGTAGGAAGTGTCACAGGCAGAACAGCAAGTTTGGATCAGAGCAGAATGTGTGAAGATAGATGATGATCTAAGGGTTTCTCTGGATGACAGACCAGTGTTATCCGACAGCATGCTATACCCAATGGGAAGACATTTCCATGGACCCACACATTTTGGGAGGGACACCATTGCCATGTTATTCAAACAGCTTTGGTTTAACCCAGGATTGAGATTGGTGACTGAAGAATTGTGCCACAGATGTATTTATTGTGTGCCAACAGATGAATGTAGGGAAAAGAACTCCAGTGACATTGAGTCCTATAGGAACATCAGGAGGGCTATTCAATAGGTTGCAGATGGTCTTCATCAAAATGCCTGTGTGCAGCGGGCTGAGATTGTCCTGGTGAGTGTGGGAATCTTCTTGCGTTGGGTGGAGGTCTAGCAATCAGGACAGTCTCACAGTAGCCAAGTTGTTGTTGAGGGAGTTGATGCCTAGGTCTGGTATGCTGCCTTCGCTGGAGTCAGACCAAGGGACTCCTTTCAATAATGAGGTCCTCAGAATGTTGTGTGCAATATTACCTCAAGCTCCCTTCCCCCCGGGAGCAGAGACAACATTAAAGTCATCTGACAGAGGCTCATGGCATCGTGAAGCAGGCAAATGGAACGTTGAAATCCAAATTGGCCAAAGTGTGTGCATCAACATCTCTGAAGTGGCCAGATACTCTGTCTCTTGTGCTAATGAGTCTTTGAATCTTTGTAGTGTTCCCAACAGAAAAACAGTATTGTCCCCTCATGAGATAATCATGGGGAGAGCCATGAGACTGCTTGCAGTGCCTGTAAATGTGCTTGTAAACATTATGGTGAACATGGTTTTTAACTATTTGAAGGGACTGGCTGATGTGGCCCAATCTGTGTATCTCCACGGTGAAGCTGTTGGTGCCTCTCCATGTCCGGAAGAGCACCATGACCTCAGTCCTAGAATCTGGGTCCTGGTAAAGAACCATTGTTCGGAAACTATGCTGGAGCCTAGGTGGTGTGGACCATACCAGGTCATTCTCATGACTAATACTGCTGTTAAACATGGGGGTCTTCCCAACTGAATTCAAGCAGCCCACATTCAGAGATTTGAGTGTCCTCTTGATGATGTGGCAGTACCTCTTACTAAAGTGCAACCCAAAACTGAAAGATAGCAAAAAGTGGGTGCACAGAGTACTGAGACTGGCAAGTGACAGCACATCCTCAGCCTGATGGGGGGAGGTCTTGATGACTTGACAGATGAGGAGTCTTGGCCTGAACTGCTACCTGAACCAGACTTAGATCCTGACAAAGGGCCTAGTGCTGTGTCCCGCCAAGATGAAATTGAGGACTGTTGGCTGAGAAAACAAGTAAGAGATAGATTAAGAGCTCATACAGAACGATGACTGAGTACTGTCCCAGAGGATATCGAAGATTCTGTCCTGAGTGACAGTGAAAGTGAACAACCTATACTCAGGAGAGCAAAAAGAGCTAGAGTCACATATCAGAGGTACTCATTCCCTGAATAGATATATTTTTTTGATAATGATGATGAAGGGGAAACCTGTGATTTGAAATACAAGAATGGGAACCTAGTTGAGCCTTGTAAACCTGAATTGCAGCTTGAACTGAGTTTGAACTTGCCCTGTCATTGAACAAACTGATTTGGAAGACAATTGGCATGATCACTTGAGGTGAATTTTGATTTGTAAATAGTAAAAAAGACATTTTTTAATAAGAATTATGGAGAGTCCCCAGGCCCGAAGCAGCAGAAGGAGCATAAGGGTGTAATCTAGAAGAAGGCTAAATAGGGCTAGGGAAGACTCACAAAGATTTTGTACATAATTTCATTGCACATTGTTTTGCTGTTTGCTCAAGTAGAAATGTACAGAGGAAACTACTGCTAATTTCTACTCAACTGATTCGAGAGAAGTCATTGAAATTAATAACACAAATGGAAATAGATATATATTAGTTGGAGTGTTGTTTACCACTGTTTTAATATTATATGTTCTCCTTGTAGGAGTATCTTCATCTACATTTTCCACAGTAATCAAGCTTAAGCATAGTATTAACCCTCAGGCCCAGAGTTTTACAGAAAATAGTTTGCATGCACTAGATTATGAAGCTTTGCATGTAGATGCATCTAGAGGAGATTTTTCTTCAAATGCCTATTTCTAATACCTTTTCGAACATGTTGACACTATGAATGCAAGGAACTGTTATGTTTGTATGCCGCCTTAGCCTGTGACCACCTGCATCAGCCTTAAAGGGAATTACCTATCACCATTTTCCACTTTCGGGTGATGTTATGTGTAGCTTTCTGTTAAGTCAGATTTATGGAAAAGGAATATCATTCAAATTATGATTTGGTACTTTCTGAAGTTCCTTTGCTCAAGTATTTGAACAGTCATTTCCATGCTAAGACAATGGATACAGTTTACAGTTTCCTTAGGTTGAATATGACAATGGACACAGCGCATGCTCATTGAAACAATTTGACATGTTCTTTAACTGAGGTTGAGAAGACATTTTTGAATTTAATAGAAGACAGGAAGAGATTAATGGATGAAAGGGGAAAACATGTAAGGATCAGAGATATAATGGACAGTAGAATGAGGAAGAAGTGAAACATGGCGATTTAGGAGTTATGCCTACATTACTTCTAGATTGGCAACATAAAGTACAATTATATGTGAGCAGAGACAAATCTGCACTCAACACTAAATTCATGGAGAAAAGTGATTGTGACCATATTTTTGGATATGAAGGACATCAGCTTCTGTTCTTGGGAGAACAAAATCCTTTAATTCCTGGAGTTTATTTTGTCTGTGGGGACAGTATGAGGCATATTTATGAGCTCCTAGCGCAACTGGCATGTGTCACTTTTTGTGATGCTCCGGTGGTGCTATGCCCTGCGCCGTATTTACAAGGTGGGGTTGAGCCACTTATAGGACCCCTTCCCATGCAGCCCTTTGCATGGAAGGGGTGTTGCTGTGGGCGAGTCACAGCAACACCCATTGCATTTTGACACTGCCTCAGATTTACGAGTTTTCATAAACCTGAGGCAGTGCCAAAGTCGAATGCCACCCCTAGGGGTGGCTTTAGCAAGGCATCGAGGAGGAATACTTTTATTTCTCCTCTTTTTTTGCTTTTTCTATGTGTGCTGCATTCTGTAGCACGCATGGAAAGAGCAAAAAATGCCAGGAATGATTGTTTATGTGTAGGAAGGTGTCCCTTCCTGCACACAAACTATCATTTGAAAATGACGCACACACAGAACTGCCAAATCGCCATTAGTGATTGTTCATGTGCAGGCAGGGACACCTTCCCGCACATAAATAATCACACCACTCAACGCAGACATCCTTGCACAGTGGTGCAAGGATGCCTGCATTGGTGCTGGCAGCTAAATTTAGTACCAGCGCTGGGGAGAACACAGGGCAGCGCTGTATTCAATTAAATATGGCGCATCCCTGCGTTGTGAAAATTACGGAGCGCTAAGCGCTGCCAATTTTGGTGCAGCATCGCGCTCTGTCATTTTCCTATAAATATGGGCCTATATATTTCAAGTTGTCCAACGGATGGTATGGTACATGCTATTTAGGTTTAGTTTTCCCAAAGATTTATCTATCATCCGGAACATATGAGTGACCCTATGTGGGAAACAAAACTCAGAACTAAACAAGATAGTTGTGGTGCAGAAATTGTGGAAGACATTTTTGGCGCAGTGATTCCATTTATAATTGTAAATTTGAATGACCTTAAGATTAGAAAATTGTCCTCCATAGAGGATTAACTGTCCACAAGTACAGCAAGTTCCTTATTGGCTGTAGATACTGAAATGACAGCTATGAAATCCATGGTTTTGCAGCATCGTCTTGCGTCAGATATTCTTCTTGTGAAAGAGGACGGAGTCTGCAAAATGTTAAAGGTCCAACAATGTTGCACCTTTATCCCAGACGAGTAGGACCTAAAGAAATATATTAAGGACATTATTGATTTGAAAGAGATTTTCAGAATTAGAAGCTACAGGTGGTTTGGGAAGCAACAGGAGATGGGTTTTCTAGGATTGTCAAATGGTTTGAGAACCTAGGAAGTGGAATCGTGATTTTAATCTTATTGTTATCACCATCTGTGCAATATATCTGTTCGTTATCTTCAAGGGTTATAAATATGTCAAAGCAAGGAAGAAAAGGCAACATTCACAGGGATTGAAAAGAACTAGAAGAGATATGGAAATGGAGAAGAATCAGTGATAGATGTTATGATGACATGAAATATCTAGAAAATATTAGATGAAAGATGTTGAAAACTTCAAGACTCTGACTTTGTATCACCTGAGGATGATTCATATGTGTGTTATTGTGATGGCCAACATTGTCATCAGAGGGGGGATTGGAGCAAGGTAATTTAGACTCCATCCTTTACATATCATTGTTGCGCAAATACACATTTACATTTGACATGATAGTTACTGTGTACGTTAATAATATTAATGTGTGTGAGCATTTAAAAGCATTAATGAATTGTAACTGTTGCAAAGACTAAAAACATCTACAAGTGTACTTTAATGTTCATTTAAAACGCTTACATATATCCATTGTTCATGTTTGTATCTACACTATGGGTTTTATTGCAGGAGTAAATATGCTTTACATTTAGCTTTTAATTTGAAAGTTATATGTGCACATGTACAATCATATAGTCAAAATGCACATTCAGGGCCTCATTATGAGTGTGGCGGTCTGCAGACCGCCACACTCGCGGTGGAGGTCAGGACTGTTGCAGTGGTCCGACTGCCACATTAAAATCCTGGCAGTCAGAGTGCCAGGGAACCAATAGCACTGCCAGGATCCATGATCCCAGTGGACTGGCAGCGGCGGAGATCATAATCTGCCAGGGCTACGCTGCATGCAGGCCTGCTCTGGCGATTCTTACCTTGTTCTCCGCCAGTAACACCCCCATGAAAAGGATGGTGGAGAACATGTGCAGGGGGGCACGGGGGTCCCTACTCTGCCCATGCACTTGGCATATGCAGTGCAGTGACCATCCTGTCCAGCACCGTTGCAATCAGTCAACATTGCGAGGGTGCTGCTGCACCCTGCTGGCTACAGCATTGGTGCCGGCTCAATTACGAGCCAGAGACAATGCTGTAGCCTGTTTCCAGCTAGGTGGGCGGGGTGGAAACTCAGGTGGGAAACTCTTAATAACTCTGGCGGGCTGGTGGATGGCCTTTCCCATCCACCAAACTTGAAATGAGGCCCTAAATGTTTTGTTAAAGTTAGCCTGACTAAAGGCCTTATTTTTTAAATGTCTTTTGCTTGGTGCTTGTGTCCTTTTTCTTTACAGGTGCGTTTCTAGTTTTCATTAGTTAGAGAAAAGGAGTATTTTTATACGTATTAGTGTGTTGATAGTAAGGCCTCAAAGTCCTCTATTAATCGTTTTTCAGAAATGGGGATGCACAAGGTTGCAGTAACCATCCAAGTTCTGTGCGATGAGACATCCACGTGATGTTGCAAATGCACACCATGGTTGAAGAGATGATTGGTTGCTGGTGGAGTGGGAAGAGATGCAATTGATGTTGAAGGTTCTGTGCAGGGATGCGCCATATTTAACCCCTTCGCTGCCAGGCCTTTTCCCCCTCCTGTGCCAGGCCTTTTTTTGCCTATTTGGGGCAGTTCGCGCTTAGGCCTTCATAACTTTTTGTCCACATAAGCTAACCAAGCCAATTTACGTCCTTTTTTTCCAACATCCTAGGGATTCTAAAGGTACCCAGACTTTGTGGGTTCCCCTGAAGGAGGCCAGGAAAGTAGCCAAAATACAGTGAAAATTTTGTTTTTTCAAAAAAAAAGTGGAAAAAGTGGCTGCAGAAGAAGGCTTGTGGTTTTTCCCCTGAAAATGGCATCAACAAAGGGTTTGTGGTGCTAAACTCAGCAGCTTCCCAGCTTTCAGGAACAGGCAGTCTTGAATCAGAAAACCCAATTTTTCAACACAATTTTGGCATTTTACTGGGACATACCCCATTTTTGCAATTTTTGTGCTTTCAGCCTCCTTCCAGTCAGTGACAGAAATGGGCATGAAACCAATGCTGGATCCCAGAAACCTAAACATTTCTGAAAAGTAGACAAAATTCTGAATTCAGCAAGGGGTCATTTGTGTAGATCCTACAAGGGTTTCCTACAGAAAATAACAACTGAAAAAGAAAAATATTGAAATTGAGGAGAAAAAAACATCAATTTTTATCTACATTTTATTCTGTAACTTTTCCCTGCAATGTTCGATTATCGAAAGCAATATACCGTTACGTCTGCTGGACTCCTCTGGTTGCGGGGATATATAGGGCTTGTAGGTTCATCAAGAACCCGAGGAACCCAGAGCCAATAAATGAGCTGCACCCTGCAGTGCGTTTTCATTCTATACCGGGTATACAGCAATTCATTTGCTGAAATATAAAGAGTAAAAAATAGCTATCAAGAAAACCTTTGTTTTTCCAAAAAGGGCACAAGATAAGGTGTTGAGGAGCAGTGGTTATTTGCACATCTCTGAATTCCGGGGTGACCATACTAGCATGTGACTTACAGGGCATTTCTCAAATAGATGTCTTTTTTACACACTCTCCTATATTTGGAAGGAAAAAATGTAGAGAAAGACAAGGGGCAATAACACTTGTTTCGCTAATCTATGTTCCCCCAAGTCTCCCGATAAAAATGATACCTCACTTGTGTGGGTAGGCCTAGCGCCCGCAACAGGAAACGCCCCAAAGCGCAACGTGGACACATCCAAATTTTTTAAAGAAAACAGAGGTGTTTTTTGCAAAGTGCCTACCTGTAGATTTTGGCCTCTAGCTCAGCGGCACCTAGGGAAACCTAACAAACCAGTGCATTTCTGAAAACTAGAGACGTAGGGGAATCCAAGATGGGGTGACTTGTGGGGCTCGGACCAGGTTCTGTTACCCAGAATCCTTTGCAAACCTCAAAATTTGGCTAAAAAAACACATGTTCCTCACATTTCTGTGGCAGAAAGTTCTGGAATCTGAGAGGAGCCACAAATTTCCTTCCACCCAGCGTTCCCCCAAGTCTCCCGATAAAAATGATACCTCAGTTGTGTGGGTAGGCCTCGCGCCCGCGACAGGAAACGCCCCAAAGCGCAACGTGGACACATCCAAATTTTTTAAAGAAAACAGAGGTGTTTTTTGCAAAGTGCCTACCTGTAGATTTTGGCCTCTAGCTCAGCCGGCACCTAGGGAAACCTACCAAACCTGTGCATTTCTGGAAACTAGAGACCTAGGGGAATCCAAGATGGGGTGACTTGTGGGGCTCGGACCAGGTTCTGTTTCCCAGAGTCCTTTGCAAACCTCAAAATTTGGCTAAAAAAACACATGCTTCTCACATTTCTGTGGCAGAAAGTTCTGGAATCTGAGAGGAGCCACAAATTTCCTTCCACCCAGCGTTCCCCCAAGTCTCCCGATAAAAATGATACCTCACTTGTGTGGGCAGGCCTAGCGCCCGCGACAGGAAACACCCCAAAGCGCAACGTGGACGCATCCAATTTTTTGAAAGAAAACAGAGGTGATTTTTGCGAAGTGCCTACCTGTAGATTTTGGCCTCTAGCTCAGCCGGCACCTAGGGAAACCTACCAAACCTGTGCATTTCTGAAAACTAGAGACCTCGGGGAATCCAAGATGGGGTGACTTGTGGGGCTCGGACCAGGTTCTGTTATCCAGAATCCTTTGCAAACCTCAAAATTTGGCTAAAAAAACACATGTTCCTCACATTTCTGTGGCAGAAAGTTCTGGAATCTGAGAGGAGCCACAAATTTCCTTCCACCCAGCGTTCCCCCAAGTCTCCCGATAAAAATGATACCTCACTTGTGTGGGTAGGCCTAGCACCCGCGACAGGAAACGCCCCAAAGCGCAACGTGGACACATCCACATTTTTGAAAGAAAACAGAGGTTTTTTTTGCAAAGTGCCTACCTGTAGATTTTGGCTTCTAGCTCAGCCGGCACCTAGGGAAACCTACCAAACATGTGCATTTCTGAAAACTAGAGACCTAGGGGAATCCAAGATGGGGTGACTTGTGGGGCTCGGACCAGGTTCTGTTACCCAGAGTCCTTTGCAAACCTCAAAATTTGGCTAAAAAAACACATGTTCCTCACATTTCTGTGGCAGAAAGTTCTGGAATCTGAGAGGAGCCACAAATTTCCTTCCACCCAGCGTTCCCCCAAGTCTCCCGATAAAAATGATACCTCACTTGTGTGGGTAGGCCTAGCACCCGCGACAGGAAACGCCCCAAAGCGCAACGTGGACACATCCAAATTTTTGAAAGAAAACAGAGGTGTTTTTTGCAAAGTGCCTACCTGTAGATTTTGGCCTCTAGCTCAGCTGGCACCAAGGGAAACCTACCAAACCTGTGCATTTCTGAAAACTAGAGACCTAGGGGAATCCAAGATGGGGTGACTTGTGGGGCTCGGACCAGGTTCTCTTACCCAGAATCCTTTGCAAACCTCAAAATTTGGCTAAAAAAACACATGTTCCTCACATTTCTGTGGCAGAAAGTTCTGGAATCTGAGAGGAGCCACAAATTTCCTTCCACCCAGCGTTCCCCCAAGTCTCCGATAAAAATTATACCTCACTTGTGTGGGTAGGCCTAGCGCCCGCTACAGGAAACGCCCCAAAGCGCAACGTGGACACATCCAAATTTTTTTAAGAAAACAGAGGTTTTTTTTGCAAAGTGCCTACCTGTAGATTTTGGCTTCTATCTCAGCCGGCACCTAGGGAAACCTACCAAACCTGTGCATTTCTGAAAACTAGAGACCTAGGGGAATCCAAGATGGGGTGACTTGTGGGGCTCTGACCAGGTTCTGTTACCCAGAATCCTTTGCAAACCTCAAAAGTTGGCTAAAAAAACACATGTTCCTCACATTTCTGTGGCAGAAAGTTCTGGAATCTGAGAGGAGCCACAAATTTCCTTCCACCCAGCGTTCCCCCAAGTCTCCCGATAAAAATTATACCTCACTTGTGTGGGTAGGCCTAGCGCCCGCGACAGGAAACCCCCCAAAGCGCAACGTGGACACATCCAATTTTTTGAAAGAAAATAGAGGTGATTTTTGCGAAGTGCCTACCTGTAGATTTTGGCCTCTAGCTCAGCCGGCACCTAGGGAAACCTACCAAACCTGTGCATTTCTGAAAACTAGAGACCTAGGGGAATCCAAGATGGGGTGACTTGTGGGGCTCGGACCAGGCTCTGTTACCCAGAGTCCTTTGCAAACCTCAAAATTTGGCTAAAAAAACACATGTTCCTCACATTTCTGTGGCAGAAAGTTCTGGAATCTGAGAGGAGCCACAAATTTCCTTCCACCCAGCGTTCCCCCAAGTCTCCCGATAAAAATGATACCTCACTTCTGTGGGTAGGACTAGCGCCCACGAAAGGATATGGCCCAAAACACAACGTGGACACATCACATTTTTTCACAGAAAATAGAGGTGTTTTTTGCAAAGTGCCTACCTGTGGAGTTTGGCCTCTAGCTCAGCTGGCCCCAGGGGGGGGCAGAAATGCCCTAAAATAAATTTGACACCCCCCCTGCCCGGGAGAGACCCTTGCCTACGGGGTCGCTCCCCCTGCGTGACATTGGCGCCAAAAAACAAATCCCCGGTGCCTAGTGGTTTCTGCCCCATTGGGGCAGATTGACCTAAAATCGCCCAATCTGCCCCCAAGGGGGGCAGAAATGGTCTAAATACAATTTGCCCCCCAGGGCAGCGACCGTTGCCTGATGGGTCGCTACCCATCTCTAAAAAAACAAAAACAAAATTGCCCTGGTGCCTAGAGGTTTCTGCCCCCCGCAGATCGGCCTAATAATAGGCCGATCTGCCCCCAGAGGGGGCAGAAATGGCCTAAAATAAATTTGCCCCCCCAACCCCCACCCCCCCCGGGAGCGACCCTTGCCTACGGGGTCGCTCCCCCTGCGTGACATTGGCGCCAAAAAACAAATCCCCGGTGCCTAGTGGTTTCTGCCCCCTTGGGGGCAGATTGACCTAATATCGGCCAATCTGCCCCCAAGGGGGGCAGAAATGGCCTAAATACAATTTACCCCCCAGGGGAGCGACCCTTGCCTGATGGGTCGCTCCCCATCTCTAAAAAAACAAACAAACCCAAAAAAAAACACAAAAAAAAAATTTGCCCTGGCGCCTAGAGGTTTCTGCCCCCCCTGGGGGCAGATCGGCCTAATAGTAGGCCGATCTGCCCCCAGGGGGGGCACAAATGGCCTAAAATAAATTTGCCCCCCCAGGGAGCGACCCTTGCCTAAGGGGTCGCTCCCCTTGCGTGAAATTCACGCAAAGAAAAACTCCCTGGTGTCTAGTGGTTTCTGCCCCCCCTGGGGGCAGATTGGCATCATCAAAATAGGCCAATCTGCTCCCAAGGGGGGCAGAAATGGCCTAAATATAATTTTCCCCCAAGGGGAGCGACCCTTGCCTAAGGGGTTGCTCCCCACCTAAAAAAAAACGTTAAAAAAATAATTTAAAAAATGATCCCTGGTTCCTAGAGGTTTCTGCCCCCCCTGTGGGCAGATCGGCCTAATAATAGGCCGATCTGCCCCCGGGGGGGGCAGAAAAGGCCTTCCCGAAAAAATGTCCCCCCAAGGGAGCGACCCTTGGGCAAGAGGTCGCTCCCTTATGACAATTTCAGAAAAAGAAAAAAAAATCCCTGGTGTCTAGTGGGGTTTCAAAAGCCGGATTGCAAGCAATCCGGCTTTTGAAACCCTGGGAGAGACTTCAAAGGGAAGGAAATACATTTCCTTCCCTTTGAAGCCCCTCCGGGCCTCCCCCAGTGATTGAAAGAGAAATGCTTTGCGCTGGAAACAGAGGCCCCTATGACAAATCAGCGCGCGCTCGTGCGCTGACGTCACAGGGGGGGTGGGGAGGGGTCGGGGGTGGAAGGGGAAGGCCTTCCCCTTCCATCCCCGCCTTGGGGGGGAGGGGGGTGCACGGGGGCGCGCTAGCGCTCCCCCAAGTTCCCCTGTGCCTTGGACGAGGTGACCTCGTCCAAGGCACAGGGGAACTGTAGCCTTGGACGAGGTCACCTCATCCAAGGCACAGAAGCGGTTAAACGAATACGGCGAACCCCTGCGTTTCCTCCTGCGCTGGCGCTAAATTTAGCTGCCAGTGCCAACGCAGGCATCCTTGCACCATTGTGCAAGGATGTCTGTGTTGAGGGGTGTGTTGTTTATGTGTGGGATGGTCTGCCTTCCCCCACATAAACAATCACTAATGGTGCTTTGGTACTTCTGTGTGTGTTGCACAATGCAGCACATACAGAAGTGCCAAAGCGTCATTTTCAAATGATTGTTTTATGTGCAGGAAGGGACACCTTCCCGCACATAAACAATCAATTCTGGCATTTTGCTTTTCTATGCGTGCGGCAGGATGCAGCACTCATAGAAAAAGCAAAAAACGAGGAGGAATAAAAGTATTCCTCCTCGTTGCGCCCTACTAATGCCACCCCTGGGATTTTGACACTGCCTCAGGTTTATGAAATTTCAAAATCTGAGTCAGCGTCAAAATGCAATGGGTGTTGCTGTGGCACGCTGACAGCAACAACTACTGCATGCCCCTTCCACGCACAATGCTGCATGGGAAGGGGAAGTATTTACAAGGTGGCGTTAACCCACAAAAAGTGGCTTAACGCCACCTTGAAAATACGGCGCTGTGCGTAGCGCCACAGGAGCGTCACAAAAAGTGACGCTCTAGTGGTGCTAGGGGCCTATAAATACAGCCCTGAATCCCTTTGCTGGAAGACATCTACTGGAGCATTTATTATGATGACAACTTCTTGCATTTCCAAATTTCCTTAAGACTTCATTCAACTATTCTTTTTCCTTATTTAGAACTCTGATGATTTTAGAATCATTTCATGTTTAGGAGAGAGAGCAGGAGTTTCTTTTTGGACCACCTATTTCTAGTTTTCAGTTTCTGTATTGCAGTTGTTGTAATTGCTCTGCACCTTAATCTATTGAGACTGGACCGATTGTGATATTTCTGCTTGCCATCTATAATCTTGTATCTTTTTAATATTCTTATGACATGCATATATATTGGATTTATCATTGATTGGCATTAAAACTCACTCAACTTCAATCACTGATTCCTGGCCCTTATTGTGTGGCCAACAGGCTTCACAAGAAATTGAATTGTTTATTATTGATAGCTACCTCTGCATCACAGTCAACTTAAAAAAATCCATCAGGATACTGGAACTCACACTCCTGCGTGCTATCAATCACATTAAGAACAAAGATAACAATATTAGATCAGCAAAACGTAAGAACATGAGAGAAAGTTCAGTAATTGGTAGTGTCTAGGGAACTAATTAAGGCTTGAAATGGGAGGAGACTGTTTAAGGTGTAAGTCTTGTGAGTTGTGCAGAAGATGATTTAGTTTGTGTTTAGACATAATTTCTCAGATATCCTGGTCTAAATCCCAGCTGGAAATCACGTCAAAGCTTGACTCCTAATTTTTCCATTCATGGTCTACAAGATGTCAACAGTCATGACACATTTGTGCCTGTATTTTTAGACCCATCAACAGTGTATACCTTTACCATTTGTTTCAAAAGCAGGACTTTCTATACAATGCGGTAAACCTTGACTGCAAAATTCAAGTGGAGGAAGTGACATTAGGTTTGTCTTTTCCTCAGGTCAATAAGTGACCTTTTGAGTATAGCATTGATTAATTTGCAAATAGCAAAAAGTAGCTATCCTTATCAGAACTGTGTAGCCACTATTGTTAAGATATAAAGTTTCTGTAAGTGTTGAAAGCATGTCTTTATGAAGAAGATACATTTGGAAGAAGGCAGTTATGTACGTACTTTCAAAATGGAGGTATTGGTCAGAGGGAAAAAGTTGGGCCCATCCAAAACAGAGCCAGAATAGTGAGGTAGAACTGGAATAAAGATAAGGAATTGACAGCCTGGAGAGGTAAGAATTGTGTTTTGTTGGAGTTCTTTTGAGGGAGAAGTTGGAAGCCCACAACCTGTTTTCTAAGTAAGAATTTGATTTCAAAGTTCTTCGGATGCAACCACTTTCAGGCACATTCAGTGATGTTTGCATGTTGGCAATTGACAGATTGGTTGATTTTATTTGTGTGTAGTTAATGCAAACCAGTACATTTAGAACATTTAAATGAAAATGACAGATTTCTAATATATAAAATACCCAACAATAGCCCTCTTGAATTAAAAATGATAATTACAGTGAATGCACTTAAGATCTTGAACATATTCTATACCCAAAAAAAAACATGAACCCCAAAACTGAAAACTACCCACCAAAAAAACCAAATAAAGTCCATAATATAACCCATAAACCCCAAAAAGTAACCTGAATTCTCAAAATACACCCAAATACATCAAAACATATAAAAAAAGATAGGGCCTCATTTACGAGGCCCTAGCTGCAAACTGATCCACCAGAGTGTCATTTTTTTAATGCTCCGGTGGTGCGCAGTGTGCCTGTCCATATTTACATGGCCATGCAAAGCCACCTTGCGCTACTTTTCATGACCTTATAAATATGCCCCCTTTCACCCATACCACTGCATGAAAGAGGGGTTCCATGGGTCTTGCTTGGGGTGTTCTCATGCAACACCCATGGAAACCAAAGGAATCTGATACATTCCCAAATTTACAAGTCTGGGAATGTATCAGAGTCATATGCCACCTCAGGGGTGGTGTAAGAATGACACAACAGGGGAAATATCTTTATTTCTCCCAGTTTTTTCCTCTTTCTGTGTGTGCTGCATTCGCAGCAAAGCACTTGTAAATGAGGCCCATACTACTCACTTAAAGCCCTAAAAGAATCCACTACACAATCAATAAATAATCTGAAGTCTAACTCTATAGTTGAATATCCCAAAAATAAAACTTTAAGCCCCACAAGCGGCTTATTAAAACTCACAATCCTACTATAAAATGCACCCTAAAACTAAACCTGAAAGATCCAAAACATACACATTAAAAAAATTTACAAATCCACAAACCAAAAAATACCTTGAACCCCAAACAAAGTATAAACACCACAAAAAAAGAAACATTAAACACACTACAAACTCAAATCCCTAAGCTATCCCACAACCACCCAAGCCTAACTTATAACAATAATACATCCGAACACCACAAAATGTAAACATCACACACTCGATAAACACCCCCCAAAATAACCTCACCCTCAAAAACTAAAATGAGCACCCCTATAGTAAATGTTGAACATATCACCCACGCTATCCATAAATAAACCAAACCTGAAAAAGAAACTTGAGCTCCTAACATTATCCAAAGAATAAAAACACTCAATAAAAGTAAACAGCCATAAAAAATAAAAATAAAAAAGAATGTATTCTTTACCTACAACCCTAATATACCTACAACCCCCAAAATGACCTACACTCCAAAAATATACAAGAAAATCCAAAAACACACCACTTCCCAAAAATGCTAATGATCAACACTAAACTAAAGATATCCTGAACCCTAAAACTAAAACCGAAAACTAATCACCCTAAATATCAAACATTTAACACACTACCCACGCAAAACCCTTCTATTATTATCATTTCCTCAACAAAAAGGATCTATACTGTAAACCGAACAATAAACGTAAATACACTATCAACACAAGGCCTTAACATAACTGAAACACCATAAAAATAACTTGTACCCCAGCATTGAAACACACCAAAATTGAAATTTAACGGAAACTACCCCCCGAAGTCTTAACATAACGCACTACACTATAAAATGACCTGAACCCCAAAGACAAAACCGAAAACTGCAAAAATTTAAACTTCAGCATGACTTGACAAGAACTTGGCGGATGGAATACTCCGTCACAAACATGATGGGTAACCCGTCTGCCATATTACGACCTCCATGGGACATAATTGGATTGGAATATAGCAGATAGGATATCTGTTACGTTTGTGATGGAGTGTTCCCCTCTGCCAAGTTATAATCAGGCCCTTAGTCTCTCAAAGTGCTACCAAAACTTTTCTAATTCAAGCTATATGACCCTCTCTCCCCAAAATAATATAAAACTTAAAAGTGAAACTGAATTCTCCAAAAAATAGCATTATGCCCATTAACCTCAAAATGCCCTACTGTAGTCCAAAATCTTAAAACCCCAAATGTAAAGATGAACATCTCAAAATTCTGACATTGAACACACTGCCCAAACCCCATTTATCTTCGAGACCAAAAGTAAGAGGAACCCAAAACTAAAATTAAACACCCCACAAAGTAAAATGTGAAGAAACTAGCCACCAGAAGGCAGAACCTGAAACACCAAAAAAAATAAACCACAAAATCCACAACCTCGCAAAAACTAATCTATACCCAAAAACAAAACACTAAAGCACTAAAAAATACTAAACACATCAAACACCCAAAGCCGTAACCTGGCCTACAAAAACTCTACAAAAATAACCTGAACCCCAAAACTGAAACTGAACATATGAAACCATATTTAAAGAAACTGTCCACCCAATGCTGTTACATAACCTACAACCTGTAAAAAACAGAGGCCCATATTTACAAGCAGTCTGAGGCGCGGTGCTTCACTTTTCGTGATGCACAGGCAACGCAGGCTGCAGACCCACATCTAAAAGGGCACGCAAAGCCTCTTTTTGTAGATTTACATGGCCTTGTAGGTATTGAATAAGGCAACGCAAGCCGCAGCATTGCCTTAGGTTGCGCCTGGGAGGTGTTTCCATGGGTGTTGAGTGAGTGTTCCCATGCAACATCCATGGATTTTGATGCATTCCCAGATTTACAAGGTAACGTAAACCTGGGAATGCATCAACAGACAACGGTGCAAGGGTGCCTGTGTGGCAGCAATTTGTGCACTAGCGCAGGGGGAGAGGACAGAAATGGGCCATATCTCGTAGATAAGGTGCATTTCTAACCTTTCCCATTGGGGCAGGACAGTTCAGAAAAGCATTTGCTGCGCTGCCCTTCACCATGGGACTTGTAACTATGGCCCAGAATACCCAAAGTTAAAGTTAACATCCAAAAAGATTAACATTAAACATATTACCCGTACAAAGCCATCATATGTCCCACAGTCATCTCAAATCTACTTGATGCCCCAAAGTAGAATTAAAGAACACAAACAAAAGCAAAAATAAACTACTCACCTAAAGCCTCAATAAAAGTCATAAACCTCAAAAAATAACCTGAACTTCAAATTTGAAACTGAACTCCACCAAAAATTAAAACATAATACCCATTCAATGCCCTAAAATAACCCATACCATGCAGAAAAAAAACCCAAACTAACACATAACAACCTAAAAATGGAACTTAAACAGGCTACTCATCAAAAGCCCAAATATAATCTGCATCTGTAAAAATGTCACATGACCACAAAAAAAAGTGAAATCCAAAAATATAAACGATAAACTCTCTACCAAAGCCATAAAACAATTCCAGTAAATAAACCTCAAACATAAAACTGAAAGACATAAAAGTCCCAAAATGTGAAACAGCCTTTACCACGTACTCTTTACCACACAATGGCTTTACCACTCATGTGCTTTTACCACACATTCCTTTACCACGCATATGCTATTACCATGCATGCCTTTACCAAGGAAAGTAAGTATAAAGTATCTATCTACCTATCTATCTATCTATCTATCGATCTATCTATCTATCTATCTATCTATCTATCTATCTATCTATCTATCTGTCTATCTATATCTACCATTTAGGGTAATGGGTGGTTAGTGGGACAGACTGGTAAGGGTATTTTTAGGGTGTAGGGGCTAAGTATAGTATAGGTTGTTAAAGGTAATTTTAGGTTTTAGGTGTGAGTAGTGTTATAGGGTGATAAGACTATTTTTGTGGTTAGATGTATAAGGTGGTAAGGGTATTTTTAGGGTTTAGGGGTGGGTAGTGGCTTCATGTGGTAAGGGCATTGTTAGGGTTTAGGAATGGATGGGGCATGGGGTGGTAAAGGCAATTAAAAAGGGGTTCCATAATAATTTTTTTACAAGGTGGGATTATGAAGGGGCTCCCCCAAAAAATTAAAATTCATTTTAATTTCTGTACATAAATATATACATTAAATGAAAAACAAAGGTTTAAGATTAGTTATTGTTAGGAACATGTAATTATTTCTACATAAAGTCAACTTAGGGCCTCAGTACGAGGCTGGCGATTAGATTACACTTGTTTGCCATTCAAAAAGGGATTTTCGAGTAGTATCTTAATGAGTGCAGAATTTCCACACTTAAAAGATGTTTGTGAATAGCAAACAATTGTAAACTTACACAAAAGGGTATATTCACCATTTTGAATCAGCCCCACAGTGTATGCAACTCCCTAACCACAGTAAGTGAACTTCAACTCGCCACTCTACCATGCACAATGTTGTCATAAATTCAGTCATTTCAGATGTCTTGAGGCTTGTGAATGCTATTATTTAATATGCTATAAATGATGCAATACAAAATGGTGTAAGGCACTAGTTATAGTTAATTTACTGTAGCTATCGAGTTGTCCCCCCCCTCAAATTCTGGACCTTTGTGATTTTGATTTTCTTTTACTCTGTCTCCATTAAGGTATCTACACCTATGTGTCCTGTAAGAATGCGAGACATGTCTGTTATTTCACAAATAATAACCAGTTAAAGATCTTTATGTTTTGGGGTGTGCAGTTATAGATTGGATGGGTAGTTATATGACTTTATTGTGGGTGTCCCTTTTAGACTACTTGTTAGGAAAGTTGCACATTATGTTAGGGTTTTGGATGGGTAGTGTGTTTAAATTGGACATTTTGTGAGTTGTCAGCTTGCTCCAGTTTTAGGGTTAAGATTACTATTTGGGTGTTGTGCCTTACACGAGGGTTTTAGCTAAGCGTTGTGTTTAATGTGTATCTGTAGGGTGCTCAGATTGGGGATTAGGTTTGGGTGTGTGTGATATACTATGACTTTGAGTGGGTTGTTTAATATTTTAATTTTTCAATTTTCAGTTTTAGGTTTGGAGATCATGTTATATATGGAGGTTGTAGGATTTGTTGTGTTGTGGGTGGGTATTGTGTTTAAGGCTTTTAGGAGGTGTATAATTATTTTTTTGCAATCAGGTTCTGCTTTTTGGGTTGCAAATTATAATAGATTTTTGGGAGGGTACTTTGTTTAATGCTCTTTTTGAGGTGTTGGTCAACTTTAAATTGAAATTCAGGTTGTGTTGGAGGATTGTGGATTACATTAGGGCTTTAGGTGGGTAGTGAGCTTCTTGGGCTATTGAGGTATATTTTATGGTTTAGATAAATGTTTTAGAGTTATATGGTAGGTATTTGGATGGTTATTGTATATATCTATATATATATATATATATATTTATTTTGATGGTGTAAACGTTTATTTTGAGGTTATGTTATATTCGGGTGTTGTGGGCTTTGTTATGGTGTTGCATGGGTAGTTTCTTATAGCCTTATAACCCGCCGTAGCGGGCTCTACCAGCTATTAAAGGCCCGCTCCCCGCGTTAAATGCCCGAGCCGAAGGCGAGGGCATTTAACAAGGGAGAGTGACTTTAATAGCCGGTAGAGCCCGCTACAGCGGGTTCTAAGGCTATTAGAACATTCTGCCACTCAGGGCAGAATGTTCTATTAAAACAAAAAAAATCACGGAGCCCGAGGGGATTAAAATCCCCTCGGGCTCCGTGAGGCTTTGTTCACAGCTGTTGCTGTGAACAAAGCGAACATTGGAATGTTGGTGCTGCGGGCTTTTACCAGCCAGTAAAAGCCCGCAGCACTCCATTGTTTTCAATGGAGCCTCCAGCATTCCAATGTTCTAATTTAGTTTTAGTTTTGGGATATACAAGTTACATTTTAGGATTCATGTTGATTTTGGGATGCTTACTTTTATTTGTGAGATTTATGTTACTTTTCGAAGTCTGGTTATATTAGGGCTATGGATGAGTAGCATGTCAAAACTTAATTTTATAGGGTGTTCAGGTTTTTCTTTTGGGTTTCCGGTTCTTTCTGAGTTATATATTAGGGTCTGGGTGGATAGTATATTTAAGTATTACTTTTTTGCTTAAGCAGTTATAGTTTTGTGGTTGCTGGTTATGTTAGAACTTTAGGTTGATATTTTGTGCAATGTTTATTTCTGGTATGTTTACTTTCATTTGTGAGGTTTATATTACATTTTGGGTGTCTCAGTAATATTAGGATTTTGGATAGGTAGTATGTTGAAATTTCTTGTTTGGGGTGTTAAGTTTTAGTTTTATGATATTTTTTAGGAGATTGTGAGATGTGATAGGGATTGACTAGGCATTCTGTTTATGGTTTCTTTTATGGGGTTTTCACTTTCAGTTTTGGGGTACAGGTTAATTTTAGAGCGCTGTGGGTTATATTAGGGCTTTGGGCGGGTAGTAGGATCCACACTATCCACCTATCCACTAATATCACCCACAACCTCATTTTTTTAGGATGTGGTTTATATTAGGGCTTGTGGGAGGCAGAGCTATTTTGGTAAATTTCAGTAGGTCAAACCCACCGAAATGTACCTGGAGTCGATGTACAGTAGCTACCAATATTTGCAGAATTGAGTGTACCAAGCACCAAATTTTGCCTGCAAAGCTCCATTTTCTGAGAGAAAATTCAGAATAGGAGGTATGAACCATACCTATTAAATATCTCACCCCAGGGGTTCAGTCTTTAACAGGTATGGTACAATTCTCACTCAGTTCTGGCCCATTCATATACACAATCTACATCTGAGTCTATCTTTTGAAAAAATATGAATGGGCACCATGAGAGTACATTTTTTTCCTTGATGAAGCTGCTGAATTTAGGAGCAAGCTTTCTTTTTCTTTCTTTTATGTCTTTTGTAGTTTTCTATGATCGTCACTGCACCCGACATGGCCAACAGGCTCATGTGACCGTAAAAGGTGAGTTCTGAAAAATGAATTATAGTCATCAAGGGGGGGGGTAAAATGATCTTCAATGACAGAATTGAGATTGTCTAGATATGTTTTTTGTAATAACCAAAAAGGTAGAATCATTTATCTCAGTCTAAGCAACAGTAGGGAAGGTATTAGACGCTAAAAGAGTTAGGGCCTCATTTACAGGTGTGGTGGTCTGAGGTCTATCACACTTGCGTCAACTGTCCGACCATCAATGCAGTGTGGCGGTCCGCCCACCAGGGTTGTAATCGGGTGGTCAGACCGCCAAGGTTGCGGCCGTCCGACTGTCAACACGAGTGTGGCGTTCCTCGGACCGCCACACTCATAATGAGGCCATAACTCTTTTCGAGCCCAACATCTTCCCTACTGTGCCTTAGACTGGAGTAGGAGTAGTACATTCTATTCCTCTGGAGTCCAACAATTTCCCTACAGTTGTTAAAATTGGAGTGAGAATAGCAAAACTAACCCCTCTCTATGTCAACACTTTCTTTACTGTTGCTTGGATTGGAGTGGGAATAGTAAATCTAACCCATCCAAATTCCAACAATTTCCCTACTGTTGCTTAGACTGGAGCAAAAATAGTAAATATAACCTCTTAGAAGTCCTTCAATTATCTTACTATTTAATAGGATTGAGTTGGTATAGTAAAATCTTTTTTTTTTTAAATTAAGGGCCTCTTATGACTTTGGGGGTTGGCCTGGCTGAAACAGTGCCACGCCATTAGCCTCTGCTTCCTTACAGGAGCCAAGGCCAATGTAGTTGCACAACAGCACCCTCAGAATGTGCACTGTCTGCAGGGTTCTGAGGATGCATGCAGTGGTGGCCCTGCATTGCCCATATCTTGGGCAATGCAGGGGCCCCACCTGTAGTCCCCAGCACTGGCTTTCCACTAGCATTTCCATGGTGGTTAAACTGCCATGGAAAGACTAGCTGAAAATGGACTAATGCTCAGCACAGCGGTGCTGCCATGGGCACCACTGTGGCTAACCACAACTCTGACTGCCGCCATCCCGTCGGGAGCCGTGATCCTGGCGGTGGTGGTGGTCCGATCGCTAGGGTTGTAATCTGGAGTGCGGAGGTCAGACTGCCCTGCGAGTTGGCAGCCGCAGGACCGCCAAATTCGTAATAAGGCCCTAAATATTTTAGATAATATTTATTAATCTGCATTTATAGGAATTTGTTTTAATTGCTTTTTAATATTATAAGTTTACATTTTTTAAATGATGTCCGTTGTTTAGTATTTATATTATTTTATACAAATGTTTTTAAACTGAATTTCTTTTATATTATATTACTTTAATTAATTGTTATGTTCTGTTATATATATATTTGTATGTATGTGTTACAGTTCTATGTTTTGTTAAAGTCCTAAATAAAACAATTTTTTATATGTATATGTTATTTTTAAAATTGAGATATTATAGTTTTGGCTGTATAATTTTTTTAATATATGAAATGAAATGTATTTTAATTTCAGTGTATTTTAATGTTTGTTCTGGTTTATTTGTGTGTGTGCAGAGATAGATAGGTATACAGATCAGATGTATGTATAGATACACACACACATATATATATATCTATCTATATATATATATCTTGCTTATATCTTTGGCAATGTTTGACGAATCTTTTTGAACTTTTCCAGAAAGAGTGTTGTGGTGATCCTTGATGTGCATGGAAAGTTTTGGGGTGATCGTCAAGCGGGGGCTAAGGAAACGGGGGCCTGAAAAAGGTTGCATTTCCTACGTTAATTTCCATAGGATTCTTTAGACACGACTACAGGCCAAATCACTGGATGGAATTACACCAAATTTGGCAGAAAGATAGATTTTAGTACGCAGATTATGCTTTAGCTTATTTGGTGTAAATACGCTCCGTAGTTTTTGAGAGATTTAGGGAAATTCAAATTTGTATATCTCTGGCTGCGAAGTATTCATGAACAAAGGTGAGCTCTTGCAGAGTAATGCACAGCTCTGATTGGCTGCCGACACTTCGTACCAGGAAGTGTTGGCAGCCATCTTGGGACTCGGCTTAAGTCGAGTCTCAGACAAAAAGTAAAAATAAAATAAAAGGGGACAGCGTGACCCTTCAGCAATGGTTGGTGGGTTTGAAAGGTACACCTCCAGATAAAAATAAAATTGCCGCAAGTTTGCGATATTCGTGGCACAAAAACATAATACAGGTGCAGACTTCCCGGCTTGTTTTATATAGGCCCCAGGGTGGGCCAGATCCCCCGGCTCCTCCACAACTCCAGGGAACACCACATCCCCAGAGCTTTTATATTTTTATAAGCAGGGGGCCCGCAGCCCACCCCGCTGCCCTGGGGACCGCCACTTCCCCAAGGCTTTTAATTATAATCTGCGAGGGGCCCATGGCCATCCTACTGCCCCAAGACCACCACTTCCTCAGGGACTTCTTTTAAAA
Organism: Pleurodeles waltl; assembly: GCF_031143425.1. Taxonomy (NCBI): domain Eukaryota; kingdom Metazoa; phylum Chordata; class Amphibia; order Caudata; family Salamandridae; genus Pleurodeles; species Pleurodeles waltl. The sequence goes on along the minus strand of NC_090445.1, from coordinate 1,457,703,283 downwards.
TATATGGGGGCAGGGCTCCCCACTGCCCTGGGAGGGCCACCTCCAAGGGCTTTTAAATAAAATATACAGGAGGCCCCAGGGGCCAACATCTCCCCAGGGCTTTCTTTTCAAACATGCAGGGCCCATGGCCCCCCAATGCACCCCAATGCCCTTGGAACTACCACCTCCTCAGGACTTTCAATTAAAATATGTGTGGGGAGTTGTGGCCCAAGATAACTATATCTTGCGCCTTCGCCATGCACAGCTAATTACTCCACATTTTATATCATTGATGACATATTCTATGCCATCTTTTATATTCTCACTGCAACATTTGCAATAAAATTATTGATGAGACAAATGTGCATGGCGAGGGTGTGAATTAAAGTTACCTTAGGATGTGAGTTTTAGTTACTTTAAAGAATTCTACCTATACTGCTGCATTTCTATGGTTTTGTACGAGTAAATTCATAACCTAACTGTAATGTCTGGTAACCTTTGGTTCTTTCCGTGAATATATATACACACAAACAAAAGTATGTAGTTTTGATTTTCTTATAACTATGATAATATTTTTTTTAAATTACTTTCCAGTTTAAATTTATTAAACTTGTGTATCCTTGTCTTTTTGATGATATTCTCATCTTTGGTGTTTTTGTTACGTGTTGATATTTTTGTATTTGATATGTTGTTATGGAACCATCTGTTGAACTTGCTTTACTATGCACCAAGATCTATTGTCCTGGTACCTTCAATAGAAACAACTTAATTTGGTATTCTTAAGAGTGAGATGACACAATAAGGAACTTCGAGCCAGATGTATCAAGGTTCACATTAGCGAATTCCAAATAGCGATTTTTACCAAATCGCTAACTGGGATTCGCAAAAATGAGATGTAACAACAACATTGCAAAGTTGTTTGCGATTTCTTAAAATTAGCAATCGCAAATAGTGAGTGGCAGATAGCGAATCGGTAAAATAGCGGATCGGTATGTTGTAATCGCAAATTGCGATTTTTGTATTCTGGAGCAGCTTTATGACATCACAACCAGGAAGTGAGGCAGTGCATGCTGTTTCCAGAAGCCTGAGCCACAGGAGCAGGCAGAGAGACCCAGCACAGCACCAGGGAAGCCCTCAGGAGAGTCAGCCAGGAGCAGAAAAACTATGGCCACTGATGGCAATGGGAAGGACAAAGGAGAGAGAAAGCGTAAACTGAAATTCAGTGAGCAGGAACAGGATGTGCTCACAGAAGAGGTGGTCAAGAACCATGACCATTTATTTGGCAACCACTCACACCAGGTCCCAGAAAGTGAGAAGAGGAAAATGTGGACTGACATACAGATCAATATATGCACAATGGGTGTTATGCAGCGTTCCATCGAGGAGATATGCAAGTGCTGTTACGACTAGCAAGCACATGCCAAAGAGAGGGTAGCAAGCAGGCTCAAGGAGGCAAGTAGCACTGGAGGAGGACCACCCACTCAGACACCGTCCACCCCCATGGAAGACATGGTGGAGTCAACACTGCTGCCTGAAGCTGTTAGTGGTGTCACTGACATTGACACCTCAGGCACACCCGGCACCAGCAAAGGTAAGGGTAGGAATGATTAGAATCACCATATGGGCATGTACAAATGTCCCTTAGAAACATGCAGTCACACTATGCACAGTGATAAGTAGTCCATACCACATATTACATTCAACACAACAATGCCTTGTGGGAGTGGTGGTCCATACCCCTAAAGTGCATCTATTATATAAATAGCAAGTTAGTGTAAAACCAAACAGAGAAATAACACAACAGACAATTAGAGACACTATGCCAGGGGAAATGTTTATCATTAAAGTAACGGTGAGATTATAAATCCAAGGTGAACATCATGAATGACATGCTGCACATTGTTGTTGCAGATGTTCTGGGCTCTAACGCAGGAGAAAGTGGAAATGGGGGGAATGACGAAAGTCAGGCACATTCTGATTCAATGAGTCCATCGTACAAGCACCAACTAGACACAGGGCAACAGTGCTACCCCTCCCTAAATTTACCCTGGAGTCCGATGAATTGCCGGAAGAAGTAACCACATCACCTCCATAGGTTGGAAGCACCGACAGACAGCAGTCCCTGTTCCAGCATCCGTCTACTACCCTCAGGAGGCATTGAGAAGAAGACAGACAGTGCACAGAGGAAGATGAGGGCCCATCACTGTTTGGTGACCTTGAGGCATCCATGCTGAAAGTGCAACTCCTGCAATGGAAACACATGAGATCAATGCACAGGAAGTTGGTGTCTATCGATCACAACATGGGATCAATGCACAGACAGTTGGAGTCTATCGATCACAACATAGGATCAATGCACAAGCAGTTGGAGTCTCTCAATAACAACATGTGCAAGCTGCATGAGAGACAGCAAGCTACAGCAGAACATGTAAAGGAGATGACAAGTGCCAATAGGGAACTCTGCACTCTAATGCAGCAGGAGCATGTCACCTACCGTAGGCGCCTCCACCAATTGATGGGCAGGTTGGATGGGTTCAGCAGATCTTTCAATTGACTCACTACCGCAACTGCTTTGGTGCCACGATGTGCTGTGGGCATGCAAGTGGAGATGGCACATTGCAGTCGGGACGTTGCATGAGGATTGGTGCAAATCAGAAATGTATCAGAGACAATTCAGATAGCCTGGTGTGCTACAAACAGCGAACTGGGTGGTGGGGATAGTGAGGAAGTCTTTAGTCTCAGCAGTGTCACAGGCCCCGTGATGGATCCTAAGCGTCGCAGTTCAAGACACAGTACTGTCTCTGAACCCGCAAAAAGAAGTGCCACTGAGACCACTGATCGTTCAAGTGGAGTGCGTGGACGTAAAAAGTAATGTGGAGAAGTACAGGGAACTTGCATATCATGTAGCAATGCATTGATACTATGATGTCAACAGTATCACACTGTAACTGGAACCTGATTGTATATTCTGTATACCTATGCCCTATTCACACATATATTACCTGAAGTCAAGGCAATAAATGTGATACCTACAGCAATAAATGAAAGTAGACGTGGTGTTGTCATTACTTACATCAGAAATAGTTGCGCGTAATCTCAGCACATCTTTCTCTGCCCTCTGCAGCACTGGTTCTGTCTGCTGGGTGAATGGGTGGCAAGAGTTCGTCATCCTCATCGGAGTCTGACTCTGTGAGTTCCACTGGTATGCCTCTCATTGTTGCGATGTTGTGCAACATCGCACATGTGGCCACGTTTTTGCAGGTATTTTCCGGACAGTATTGCAGAGCCCCCGACTCTTGGGCAGGCATCAGAAATGACTCTTCAGCGGGCCGAAGGTCCTCTCAATCGTGCTACATGTCCTTCTGTGTGCTGCATTGTATCTCCTTTCACCTGGTGTGGCAGCATTGAGATAGGGTGTTAAAAGATGAAGGACTGCACTGCATATGCACTGCCTCCTATGATGACAGGATAGTAAAATGAGTTATTGTTATCTGTAACATCACATAGACGTTATGCAACATTGTTGACTGTAACATTATCAAGTAGGTAACCTACGCCAAACTCCCCAGCAATAAGTCTTGTGTGTATTCCACTGTGCCTAGAGATGTAGCAATCATGTGTGCTACCTGGGTATCTGGCCACAAAATCCGTCATTATGTTGGAGGCATTGCATATGACCTGTATGTTCATGGAATGTGTACTCTTCCTATTCCGATAAACATACTCTGTGGCAGATGGTGGACATATTGCTACATGTGCCCCATCAATGCAGCCAATGACATGGAAATGGAGCTTCCTGTTAGAAATCAAATTTAGTTTTTTTGCAAATCCTGTGGGGTGTTGGGGAATTTTATGTGCAGATGGATTTTGGTTAACAGGGCATTTAGGAATGCATTAAAGAAGCGTGAAAGTGCACTTTGAGATACACCTCCAGCTGCTGCTATGACCCCTTGATAGCTTCATGAGGCTAAGAGGTGCAGGTATGAGTGGGTATGGCCTTGGTTCTGTGTGTGTGTCGCTGCATTAGGGCAGTAGGGGCAGTAAATCAGCTATCAAGTCAAGTATTATGGCACAGTCAACCTGTACTTGTCAAAAATCTCCTCCTCTGTCTGTTCAATTAGGGTAATGCGCACACTAAAAATGCACTCCTGTCTCCTTCTCCCTCTCCTCAAACCTGCCAGGATCCTCATCCTTCTCGCCATGATGTAGAGTGCAGGCATTGTTGAAAAGAGCTGATGCTTTCTGGGCCTCTTTATATAGGTTGCCCCTGTTTACCACCTGATTTCAATTTGTGGTAATTTGCACATGCAAAAACCCATTTTGCGACTAATCTCAATTTGTGAATGCTTGAAACATTGAATTGCAGTGCGCAATTCGCTAAATCTACTCGCAATTTTAAGGAATCGCTATTTTTGTGATTATTTAAAATTACAGCGCGAATGCCTTTTATACATTGTGAAAGGAGATTTTGTATTCGCAAATGGTGGATTTTACCGATTCGCACCGTTTGCGAATGCAAAATCCTTTGATACATCTAGCCCTTCCTCCCCTCTTTTGATAAGCTGTCTTGTCAAATTGTCCTGTATTCATTAGCACAAAGGCCCTCCGTAGGAATGGCCTGGTACTGTAGGTAGTAATTATGCACCCCTGGAGTTAAAGATACCATGAGTACAGTTAATTCTGCGGGTGTGGGATTACTCGAGATTTCAAGTGGAACCATGAGGTGCCACAAAGAATTAGGGACTACTGGGGGAATCAATAATTCAGGGTTTGATTCTCCCAGTTATTCCTTTTCATCCACTATAGGTTTCCCATAGATTTGAGCCTCCTTGAGAAGTGGGAGTTCCTGGGTAGGTTTTACCAGATCTCTGGTTTTGCAGTGAATTTTTGAATCTCAGTGGGACTGGTAACTTGTTATACTAGCCTAATCAGAGATTCTGAGAATCTTGTAATGGGGGCTTTAGTTATCTAACGAAGTCATACACTTGGAATATATCATGTCCAAGTAATGAACAATAGATCTAGCTGATAATATAAAATCACACATGGCTTCTTTTTTATAATTGAGAAAGTTACATTTATTAAAGTAGCCTTATTGAAGTATATTTAAGCCTCTTTAAAAGATGTTTCATCATAAAGACTGCAGATTTGAGCATATAGACAAAAAATGAAACCAGTCTTCAGGCCTAATTACGAGTACGGCGGTCCATAGGACTTGCGTACCCGCTGTGGCAGCCGACCGCTGCATCCCTGGTGGTCAGCCTGCCAGATTATGATCCTGGTGGTAGGACCGCCAGGAGACGATAGCTACTGCCAAGATCAAAGATCCCAATGGGTTGGTGGCAGTTAAAGTTGAGGTCAGCACTGGCAGTTCCGAGTTCGACACTGCTGTGATACAACTTTTTTTCCGCCAGCCTTTTCATGGTGTGGCCCCCGCTCTGAAAAGGTGGGCGGAAAGGCAGAGTTCGGGCCACAGGGGGGCTCCTGCCCTGGCAGACAGTGCTTATTCTGATTGTGCTGCAGCATGTGCCTCGACTCTCTCTGAGAATCGAGGCCAATGCCATTGCACTGTTTCCGCTAGCAGCCCGGCAGAAACATCATGATACGGTGGTGGTGAGGCCGCCTGCACGACGGCCACCTCCCCACTGCCATATTGGAGTTCAGGCGGTCCACCTGTCCAACTCATAATGAGGCCCTGAATTATCTTTATGGAAATGTGCAGTAGTATTGGTTTAGGACCTATTTGGGAGAAATTTATACTGAGATCTGTGATTAGAATAGCAAGAATGTAAACAAACTATGTGTGTAGACAAGTTGCGGAAGAACTGTCATGTCTGCACATTTCAATGTGAGGAAAAGCTGCAGCACGTCTTATTAAGCTGACTTGGCTATTTCAAAATTGCATATTCTACTGAAGTCCCACCAGTAGCCAGGCAAAACTGAAACGAAATGGGATTGTAACTGAATGAAAGAATTCAAAGCCATCTAATGTTTAACCATCAGAAAACTAAAAAAGAACTTTGGGCAGTTGCTAGAAAATTAGGAAATGGACAATCAAAGACAAGCTAAGAGTAAAATAAATGCTCAATCAGCTTCTAGATGCATTGGCAGTGTACACGGAAATAAATACTGTTTTGTTATGAACTCAAGGATTTGAAGAAAAAAATATATATATGAATGATCCAGACTGCTGATATAAGCATTTATTTCTGAACTACTTTGAGGTGTACTGAAGACCTAGATGTTGTAAGAAAGATCTGAGAGTGGCATACTATGGTTGTTTATGAAGAGTGTGTCCATAACTTGAGGACAAGGGTAAGTGCAATGCTATACTTTTAGGATAACCACCAACTACATAAGTGTCTTTTAGAAATGTTATGTCTAAATCACAATATAAGAGGGTACTCGTTCACCGATAATAACTTCTTTATCTCTTTTCTGAGATACACTTAATTTTTAATGAGTCAATTTATACTTTGTGTTTGTTACAATTCACTGATTTATACATACAATTTGTGGACAGTAGAGAAAGAAAAAAAGCGAATAGATTCTTCAAAGCAGTTAGAAATTTGCAGCAAGACCTCTTTTGGCTTCACATTCATGCAGATTTCTTCCTGGAATTCACAAAACATTTCCAGGTCATGCCTGCAAACCCACACTAGCTGCAACTTTCCAAGCCCACGCCTGCAAACGTTTTGTGGGTTCCTATTTCCCCTTGTGAAAATATACAAATGGCTAGATTCACCAATAAAAGACATAAGCCAAATAATGGCAAACTTATCTGCAGTGTTTTTTTTGTTTTTTGCTCCATGTGGAAGGCATTTATCCTGTGGAGAAACTGATGAACTCATTCCTCTGCATCCTCACCGCTTTTGTGCGGTGTTCCTAGCCTCACCAGGGAAAGGGATATTACTTCTGTTCCTAGCATGAGTAAATATCTTAACTTTTCCCAAAGTGGAAAGAATCACAAAGTGCTTTTTCAAAACCCACAAACGTGTAAATTTTTGGGTGTTCACAAACTTTCAGGAGCACTGTCCCTGGATCATTCACTCTCCATCCAGAGAATGATATATATTGACAAAGAAACCACTATGAACACATTCTTCTCTGGTGGGTGAAAGTGAGTTCTTTGAAGTGTTTTGCACTCGTAAAAAATGCTATTTATGTGTGTGAATCAGACTCAGGTGGACAGATCATTTTTGTGAATGAGGGCCATTTTATTTATTAGGGGTGGGCGAAATTCCGCAGAGTTACAAGAAAAACTCAGAGAGACTGTGGAATTTGCAGAAAATTGGCGACTGGCAGAAACTGGCATGTCGGACTACTTTAACAGATTTTTAGTGCTGGGAGCCGTTCCGAGGTGGTTCCAGAGTGGAATGTGATAGTGGTGCAGACAGTGGTCACTCACGCCCATTTTTGGGGACCACAACTTATTTTTCATTGTCCGACTTTGACCCAGCATAGGAGAGAGAAATGCAGAAAAGGGGGTGAATTGAAAGAGAAAGATAGAACAATAGTGATAAAAAAGAGAGAACATGAATGAGAACGATCTTGTTATTGTAAGTTGAAGAGACAGGAAGTGTAGGATGGTGGATGAGGCGGAACCATGGCCGGCTTTAGCGCAGCTGGCACCCTGTGTGACAGTCTATTTTGATGCCACTTACCACATGACCACCTCCTTGCATTCACTCACTACCACCCTGCAAATGAGCCCCCTCATCTTTCCATAGCACCCCCTTTCACATACATTCATTTGTTTTAAAGTGCTAGTAAAGGCTGGCTTTACTAATCCACTGAGCTATCTACATAAACCCTCTGCACTACTATATATGGCGAGTGAAAGCTGCCACTAGACAAACCTCCCATCTCTCTCCCTAGCAGAAACATTAATCACAAGAGGAATCTTGACATTTTACTTGCTTCCTGAAGGCTGGGTGCACGAGGAACTTTTCAGCAGGTGCTTTTAAATCGCAAGGTTCCTAAGTCATTGCTAAACACAGCGCCCCCCTGAGGTCAGCACCGGTGCGGCTGTACCGCTCGCACTGCCCTAAAGCTGGCCTTGGGTGGAACCAAGGCTTGGCAGCCTTAGTATTCAGCAATGTGACATTTTTCAGGGTCAGATGTGGGCTCTCAGAACTTTGGATATGCACTGCACACTAGTTTTTTCCCCACAAATAAGGCACGGTCTATCCAGTCACAGCTTTTATGACTTTTCTCTGCTAACTGGTGTACGTAAGTCAGTACCACTGTAAGTTTCGTGAAACTAGTAAGCGTGCACCGAAATGTTTTGGTCTTTGATTGTAAGGGTTTCTCCCGTGGCCAGCACACTTACAACCTGGAACCCTAAAGAACCGCGACAGAGATTCGAGGGTTGCACGACTCCTCATATGTAAAGATAAGTGTTTTTTTGTTTCAAATGTTAATTGAAAGCGAGGGCCACTATTTACTATGTGCAGCGAATAAGGAATTGTATACAGAATTGTTTTTTACGCCGAATTCTGAATGGGATTTTATCACAATTTTTCTCCCATTAATTTCTCCAGGTTTGACATGACGAAGTACACTTAGTAGAAAAATACTGGGATTTAGGCTTTACTGCAAATATCTGAATTGCAATTTATGTGCAAATGAGTTCTTGCAGATGAATTTACTCGTCCACCTCTAATCGGGTCAAAGAAAGGCCTAACAACGTGTGGACAAGTGTGACGAGTACACCTACACAATGCTCGAGTAATGAAACCTATCATGATAATTCTGGGTCATGCTACGTGTACTACTTTTTCTTTATTGATGGCACTGGTCACAGAGCCATATGACGTAAAATTAAACGTGTCAAACAGTTGTTAAATAATCCGAACTAAATCATGTCAACTTTCCTGTTTCTTGGTAATTAAACTTTTATTTTATGGGTTTGTTTTGTTCAGTTTTGACTCATATGTTATATCTTTCTCTGTTCAAAACCATGCTTCAGATGTAATTAATTTTAACCATATTTAGACAAAACATCTTAAACGTTTTTCCCTTTGTGTTTAATCCGAAGCAGGAAATGGCACTGCAGATAAGAACACACTTCTTAAGTCCAGGACCACTCTAAGAAGACAGGATGACTGGGACAAAGTGCCAGAAGTCAGAGTTATATTTATCATTTCCCTGGGCAAGGGAAGTTTCCTGGGAATTTTTGGCAGTCAGTTTGCATATATTACTGAAAGTTAGAGTACAATGGAGGGTTGGAAAGAAAAGAGGACAGACTTGCACTAAGCAGTTATTCCTATTTATTACAAATTCACATTAGCACACAACTTAAAATAGCACCTCTTTAAGACAGATAGGCCCTCATTCCGACCCTGGCGGTTTGAAACCGCCAGGGTGGAGGGCAACGGAAGCACCGCCAACAGGCTGGCGGTGCTTCCAGGGCTATTCTGACCACGGCGGTAAAGCCGCGGTCAGAAAAGGGGAACCGGCGGTTTCCCGCTGGTTTTCCCCTGGCCCAGGGAATCCTGGATTCCGACCCCCTTCCCGCCAGCCTGTTCCTGGCGGTAAAACCCGCCAGGAACAGGATGGCGGGAACGGGTGTCGTGGGGCCCCTGGGGGCCCCTGCACTGCCCATGCCACTGGCATGGGCAGTGCAGGGGCCCCCTAACAGGACCCCACCATGATTTTCACTGTCTGCTATGCAGACAGTGAAAATCGCAACGGGTGCTACTGCACCCGTCGCACCCCTGCAACTCCGCCGGCTCCATTCGGAGCCGGCTTCCTCGTTGCAGGGGCTTTCCCGCTGGGCCGGCGGGCGATCTTCTGGAGATCGCTCGCCGGCCCAGCGGGAAAGTCAAAATGACCCCCGCGGTCATTTGACCGCGGTGCGGTCTTTGGGCGGTTTCCGCCCGGCGGGCGGCGCCCACCGCCCGCCGGGCTCGGAATGAGCCCCATAGTGCCTGACTTATCAAGTGCTTTGAGAGTGTTTCAATTTGAGAAGACTGGGCTAGAATGGGTCTTTGACGTAATTTCGTTAGCAGAGAGGTGTCCAAGTTCACAAACGAATTTGTATGTAATGTATTTTTTTTCTACATACTTTTCTTTTATGAGGTTGCACATGGTACCTAAGGGGAAGTCTGGACAGCGGGAATAGGAACTGACAGTTTTATAACTATTAATTAATATTAGTTTGGGTGTTGCTTACCTCTTTTATGATCGTTGATTGATTTAGTATTTAGATTGTTGTAATATAAAAAGTCAAGCTCCCAGAGTGGGATGGACAAAGGTCTGAAATTTCCGGGAGTTTAAGAAAAGCCAGTGGAAGATGTGGGCAGATTACGTCTTCCACTCGAGGTCAGTATGGTTTATGGTACAAGTATTTTCGCTAAATCTTAGGAGGGGCTTAAACGTTTTCAGAAACATTTTTGGCCAAGATTTACAAGAAATTGCTGCGCTGCATTGTGTGTAAGGCAAAGAGTGTCACGGTGCCATATCTACAAAGATTTGGCGCTGTTTTCCTCTATCCCTTTTGTAGCTCCCTTTAGACTGCCACGAGCCAACGCACACACCCTTGATCTATAGTGCAAAGGTGTGTACGTTCTGTAAGATTTTTTTTTTTGTACAGGAAGAGGAACCTTTAATACTTTTCATGCTTTGTATGTGTGTTGTGCAATGGCACATCCTTGCAAAGAAGGTAAAACGAGAATTGAAAGCACTTCTCCTTGCACATGCCTCGAGGATGTGCAAAGTTTTGGTGCAAAACCCTATCTACCAATATTTATGTATAGATAGGGATCTATATCAAAAAACTTGGTTGCTTGCATAGAAACAACAATGTGCCATCCATGGAATGCCCCTTAACGCAAAGTAATGAAAAGTAGGAAGAAGAGCAACTTTGCTTTATTTTGGGGAACTATTCAGTGCAAATCCTGATTTGCAAAGGAGAGCAAATCCTAGCAATAGACTTTGTGTCAGGTTTGCATTACAAAAGTAATGCAAGCCTGGCTCAAAGAGTTAGTAAATTAGGGCCTCTGTTTAAGAAACAAGTCTATGGGTGCAATCTTGTGCAAGGGTACTGAGTTGAAAAATAGTTTTTATACAGACGTGGGCTGGAAAGAGTCATTCAAAATGGTAAATATTTTTAGAGGAACAGAGGCTATTTTGAGAGTGCAGATGTAAGCAAATTCTTAAAAGAATGAGTGCCAGAGAAAGTGCTATGGGACCAGGTCCTCAATATATTTTTCCAGTAGTTTTCAAGCATTTGAATTTTTTTATATATGCCACTGATTTTTATATAGCTACAAGGCCCCCCTGCCAGAGTAGGTGAGGGTCAAACTTTGTGGTTGGAGAATCTGGAATTCTGTCATAGCTGAGTACTTTCAGTATGATGATAGATTATTGTTGGGAGGACAAACAATTCAGGTCACTGCACTCTAATGTTAATCCCAGTTATTCCCTTTATGCAGACCTCTGGGTGCTTGCAGATCAGAACCCAAAGAATTGTAGTAGGCGGGGATATAGTGGGAAAGAGAGCGAGAAAATACAACACGCATCACTATGCGGTTATAGGCCTAACAACATCTTAGCCGGCACAGGGTGCACATCAAAAGAAATATGGTAAATCCTAGCAAAGGTATGCTCAATTAAAGGATTATGGATTCTATAGTGAACAACACAAGGGACTAGTGAGACTAGCCCAGACATAAGTCAGAAAGCCAGCCCCTTTGGGAAGCAATATGAAATATCCTACCAGGGCATGGTTAGTATAGCACAATAACTAGAGCCCAGGCTACCAGCATACAGGCTGGAAACTGAAGTAGACATCAAAGATTCCAAACGCCAAGCAAGCGACAGCACCTTGAAGACTGAAATGCAAAGAGACAGCTTCACTGAGGTGCAGAGTCCACATAAGAGCTCGGTAGGCGAGAGTGAGGAAACAGACTAGGTCATTGTTGCCAGCCCCAAAGCAGTGGATACCAAAACTTTTATCTGAGACTGGCCATTCACAAGAGGGATGTCCTGCCTCCATCAGCCACATATCCACGGTGCCCAGGGAATTGTAATCCTGCTTCTTCCTGGACGCTCCATCTACCTCTATAGCTTACAGGTTGACAGATCGAGGCCCCAACACAAATTGCTGACAAGTATAAACTTAGTAGTGAGCCTTTCCAACTAGAGGAAGTAAGGTAACCAAGATTCGAATTCCACTGAAGACATGAACATAATAGAGCAGGCAAAAATGCAATTGTGAGAGTATGTTCTTGGAGACCCCCTAGGTTAAAGGGTGTGTTCTTAGCGATGTTTGGTTGAATTGAGTGGAGTGATTTTGGGCTTGCACAGCTTTAGCTAATTTGCAGATGATTGTGGTGAATATGAGTTTAGAGGAGAAGAGATACTCAAGTAGTTTTTAGATGGAGTGGGCATACTACTATAGGTATGAGAGTAGGGAAAGGGCATTCTTCATCTGAGTGTGGCGCTTGATGCAGGAAAAATTATCCACATGCTTGTTGATGACTGACCTAAGGAGAGAGGTCTGGGACTCCCGAGTATATTGACAAGTGTAGAGAGACACTTGGTATATGTTTTAATTCGTTCATTGAATAGACCTATAGGTCGTGATTGGTAAGTCGAGTTTCTGAGAAATCGGTGTGATTGAAATTATGCTGAAGACTTGGTGAGTATTAAGTGCACTAATATGTTCAAAATACGGGAGGGATCAGGAGGAGTTATGGTCCAGTGTATATCCTCCAAATGGAAACATCAAAAATAAGTAATACACTGTTCCAACCATGTAAAACAGAAAGTTGTGACCGGGGTCCTAAATTCTAGGAGCAAGAGGCCTCACACACCCATAGGGTGTCATGCTTCATCATAGGCACTGCTCCTCGTCAGACCGGCGCTGCAATGTCTGACGGGCACCACCCCGTGAGGGGGGGCTCTTTGCCGGAGATCTTTTTATGTGGTGGTGCCGTGACCCCAAAGGTAATTAAAGTGTCAACGGAGATCAAAAAAGAATGTGATTTAAAATTGACTACCAAAACCGCCACTGAGACAATGGATTTTATTAGACCAGATGGACGGTCAGGGCCAAGGTTAAAAATATATAGTCAGAAGAGTGAATAGAGAAATTAAGATCAATCACTCTTATAGTGAAAAAATGTATCAAAAGGAGGGGTCTGGGAATTTTCCAAAATCTACCCTCTCATGGGTCAACATGTTTCGCATCCTGGTGGTCCAAACGGATCCAGTGATGCTTCATCAGGACCTTATATGACTATGTGTATCTCCTAAGTACTAAGGGCCACATATATTTCCGAACAAGGTATACAAGTTACTATCAGCCCGCAATTAGCTGGGGGGAGTAACAATCACTTACATGAACGTGGAACCAGTCGTTCCTAACTCGTGCCCTAGAGAGAGAAGTACAAAAGTTATACCACAGTAAGCACGAGATATGACTTATGTGTATCATGGGAAAGGAAAGCGACCGTGCAGTACAGTGAAAGTGTTAACTCGTGAACAGCAAACATGCAAATGCTTGTGAATACGAGCTTACCGTCCTAAACTTGAAGACGCGCATCCTAGGAATACACAGACCAATGGTCCAGCGCTAAATGACGTCTACAGAGGAGATGTGGAACAAAAAGTTTAAATGACAAGTAGATTACCCACTCAAATGTCTCAAATGTCCAATAACATAGAGATCTAATGTGTAATAATGGTAGGTTCTAAATTAGAAACATCACAGGAAACATGGTAGCTCAAACGTGACTGGTAAAAGTCATAAGTACTGTATTCTAATCAAATAACTGATGATCAGTAATAAAAGACACGGTGTCTCTGGAAAGCAAAACAAAACACAACAATACAAACATTAGTTCCGTATTGGTAGAAGAGTTTAAACAACAAACAGTATATGGGATGGTACAAAATATTTGTCAATGTCCCGGTAGAATAACGAGTGTCAACTATGGGGTGGATCACAATAAATGTGGAGGTATCACCTTAATCGATGCACCGGTTCATAATAATAGGCCACCAGGTAATAGGTCTAACGGTGAGAAAAGCCGGAGAGTATAAGCAGAATCTTGGAAAATTCCCAGACCCCTCCTTTTGATACATTTTTTCACTATAAGAGTGATTGATCTTAATTTCTCTATTCACTCTTCTGACTATATATTTTTAACCTTGGCCCTGACCGTCCATCTGGTCTAATAAAATCCATTGTCTCAGTGGCGGTTTTGGTAGTCAATTTTAAATCACATTCTTTTTTGATCTCCGTTGACACTTTAATTACCTTTGGGGTCACGGCACCACCACATAAAAAGATCTCCGGCAAAGAGCCCCCCCTCACGGGGTGGTGCCCGTCAGACATTGCAGCGCCGGTCTGACGAGGAGCAGTGCCTATGATGAAGCATGACACCCTATGGGTGTGTGAGGCCTCTTGCTCCTAGAATTTAGGACCCCGGTCACAACTTTCTGTTTTACATGGTTGGAACAGTGTATTACTTATTTTTGATATTAAGTGCACTAGACAATAGTCCAAGGAACAGTGGAGAAGTGAAGTTTGTGGGTCGAATTTTACTCATGATTGTGGGAACTGTGAAAAAGAGTAGGCGAAAGCTGAAGGTTACTTTGGGAGGGTCTGAAGCGATTGTAGTAAATGAGCAAATTTGTTTTCTTATGTTTGGTTTAAGTTAGCTCCCGAATTAATATTGCGTTGCCTTTGTGTGTGGGTTGAGAAAGAAGTTTATACGACAGGCTTTGTCAACGTCTCAGCGAGTGTGCTGAGGAGGGGTGAATGTATTAGTGTGACGTAGTTGGTGCTGCGTTGGGATTGGTCGATTGGTGAAAGGAGTCGCGCACAGATTCGTCAATGAGTCCGACAATAGAGTAACACGATTGGAAGGGGAGGGTTTGAAGAGAATTGTGGGATCGTGGTCACTTTTCATAATTGGGTGTTCTCTCTTTACTTTTGTTTACTATTTGTACTTGCTTAGTTTAATTGAGTTTGTTAATAATTTTGTCGTGGACATCAGGTTTGAATAAATTCAGTTGAAAATCACGTTTTTCAAAGCTTTGAGAAGCGTGCTGAGGAGCGATGAGTATATTCCGGCATTCGAGGGAGAGGTTTTTCCGCCAGAAAATACTCTGCCATATATTGTGTTTGAGGAGAAGGGTGCAGGAGCATGTCTTTGGTTGAAACATTGGGTTAAAATTACAAAGAAAGAAGGTTGTCTGGCTTTTCCAGAACATGTTACATTCAATTTGAGAATTTTGGATAATTTGAGGTAAAAAATGTACAGTTTAAAACCTTCACCAAGGCCAGCACAATACGACGCTTTAGCGATATGGGAGCTGGTAGCAAAACAGCAACAGGCATTAAAATTTGAAAAGAAAATGAAGAAAGTAGAAAAGATGCTAGCGGAAGCTATATGGGATGAAGAGCAGAAAAGGTGAAGAATAGAAACATTACAGGGGATTAGATTGTGTCCTGCAAGAACAAAGGAGGATGAGACTGAAACAAAAGATGGAAAGAAAAAGGAAAAGGGTTCAACAGAGATTAAAGAACAAAATTTGAAAGACTCAAAAATGAGTCATGTTTAATGATGATGATGAGATGGGGGAAGATGAGATAATTTCTCAGATTTTAGAGACCTATCCTCCACCATATGCAAATCAGAGGAGTGATAATAGATCGAATGGGAGGGGAATTAGTAATACAATTACTTCTGCACCATCGATTTCAGAATCAGCAAGGAGTATTTTGGACAACAAGAGGGTTCAGATGCAGAAAGAAAGATCAGCTGATCGATTTGGAGGAAAGAGTTAAATCAAAAGTTTGGGAGTTCTCAGATAAAGATATTGGTTTCATTGGTTTCATTAAAGGAGTTGAAGGGGTTAAAGTGGCAGTGAAAGAGAATGTAGTGTTTCCACAGACTGCACAATACCCAATGACAAATGAGGTAATTGAAGGTATAAGACCTTTGATAGAACATTTTCTGGAACAGGGAGTTTTGAAAGAAGTGATGAGCAGTCCGTGCAATTCACCAATAATGGGTTTGAAAAAGCCGGATGGGAAAATTCATCTTGTTCAGGACTTGAGGAAAATAAATGACATTGTGGTGAAGTGTTGTCCTGTTGTGCCAGATCCAGCAGTGATAATGTTTCAGATTCCATGTGATGCAGAATGGTCCACAGTAATTGATTTGTGCCAAGCTTTTGTTTTAGTACCTCTACATGAGGACAGCAGATATCTATTTTGTTTCAAGTTTCTGACCAGGGTCTATTGCTGGTGTAGAGTTCCTCAAGGGTTTTCGGAATCACCATCGATTTTCAATCAGATTTTGAAGAAGAACCTGTAGTTATTGGTAATGCCATACCAATCAACAATAGTACAGTACATTGACAATTTGTTGATTGCATCAAAGACAAAGGAAGGTTGTAGAGAGGATACGATGGTCATAAAGTATCTCCTGCTAAACTGCAGTACTGTCAGCAAGAGGTGAAATATTTGGGACATTTGATTGAGAAAGGGTCAAGGAGAATTTCAAGAGAAAGAGTAGCGGCAATAAAGAAAATGGAAATACTGAGTTCGCAGAAAGAGTTGAGGATGTTTCTGGGAATGGTAGGATATTGTCACCAATGGATTAATAAAAAATTCAGCTAATTCAAAGCCACTGCAGAGATTGACACATAGGGATGTTTGTTTCCGATCCCATAATTATGGAGGAGGAATGTATGAGAGCACTTACCGAACTGAGAGAGAGTTTGTGTCAAGCACCAGCCTTAGGTATGCCTGATTACACAAAAACATTCTTGTTGTTTTGTCATGAGAGAGGTGGATGTTCTTTGTCTGTCTTGACACAAACACATGGTGGTGTCAATCGTCCAGTAGCATATATTTCAGCTCCTTTGGATAATGTTTCAGCAGCCTTACCTGGATGCTTACTAGCAGTTGCAGCAGTTGAACAGAGTATAACTCAAAGTGAAAACATTGTGATGGGTTATCCTCTGACAGTGATGGTACCTCATTCAATAGAAATTCTATTAACTAGGTCAAAGACACAATACCTGACAAATGTAAGATTGACACGATATGAGACAGTGATTCTTGGAGCACCAAACGTAACGATCAAAAGGTACACAGTGCTTAACCCGACAACATTGTTACCAAATGAAGGGGAAGATCTAAATAGAATAGACGATGTTGAACATGCTTGTTTGGAGGTGACAGAACAATGCACCAAACCAAGAGATGACATTAAAGACACTTGCTTGGAAGACAATGATCAAATTCCCTTTGTCGATGGTTCTTGCTTAAGAGACAACAGCGGTGCCTTAAGAGCAGGATATGCGGTGTGTACAGTCACTAGCATACTAGAAGCTTCATGGCTCAAAGGAGTAATCTCTGCACAAGTCACAGAATTGGTGGCTCTTAATAGAGCATGCCTATTATCAGACCAGATGAAAGTAACAATCTACACTGATAGTCAATATGGATTTGGTATTGTACATGAGGTTGGGCAAATCTGGTCACAAGACTTCTTCGGGTTCACCTGTGAGAAATGGAGAAAGAATATATGATTTGTTACAAGCTGTACAGAAGCCTGAGAAAATTGCTGTGGTCAAATGCAGTGCACACCAGAGAGGACAAGCATATGTAACATTGGGAAATGCTTATGCAGGTTGCAAAATGTTGTGCTCTGAATGGGATTTCATTAAAAAGAAATTGGGAATTGATGTCTGAGAATGATGAGATATATGCAAATTTCACAATGCAAATAGTCGAGACATTAGATGAGTTGAAAGCCATACAGAACAATGTTCCAGAAGAGGAGCATATAGATTGGTAAGACATCATTGCATTCGAAGGGAAGATGACATTTGGGTGACAGTAGAAAGGAAAGTAGTATTGCCAACAGTTCACACAGATGGCTAGATACTATCATGGTCAAACACACATAGAAAGAGATGCAATGATCAGGAGTTTTAAACAGTTCTGGTACAATCCTAAATTTAGACAAGTGGCGGAGCTGGTTTGCCATAAGTGCATAATTTGTCAGCAGATGAACGTCAACAAAGGAACGATTGTCAACATGGGACACATAGGTATGTCAAGAGTTCCATTCAGTAGAATGCAAATGGATTTCATTGAGATGCCTGCATGTGCTGGTTTGAAATATGTGTTGGTGATTGTGCACATTTTCAGTCACTGGATTGAGGCATATCCAACAAGGAGAAATGACAGTCTTACAGTGGCTAAATTGCTTTTACGAGGACTAATTCCACATTTTTTTTCCTGATTTCAATTGAATCAGATAGGGGAACACACTTCAATAATGAGGTGATAAAATGGCTTTTTTCTGCATTAAGCATTCAGCAGAGACTACATTGTGGTTATCACCCAGAAGCTTCAGGTCTCGTAGAGCAAATGAATGGAACATTAAAATCACAATTGTCAAAAGTGTGTGCGTCGACAAATTTAAAATGGCCAGATGCTTTACCACTAGTGCTAATGTCAATGAGAAGCACTTCTCATAATAAGACTGGGTTGTCTCCACATGAGATTTTGATTTGGAGAGCTAAGAGATTGCCAGCAATACCTGCAAATGCACTTGTGAATATTACAGATGATATGGTGCTAGATTACTGCAAAAGCCTGTCTGATGTGGTTCGGTCTTTCACTCATCAGGTCGAAGCCGCAACAGTACAAGAAACGCAAGGTCAAGGCCACAGTTTGAGAGCTGGAGACAAGGTGCTTATACGGAAGCATATAAGAAAGTCTTGCATGGAACCACAATGTAAAGGACCTTATCAGGTTGTGCTCACTACGACGACAGCTGTGAAGTGTGCTGGTTTGCTGAATTGGGTGAATGCGAGCCATGCGAGAAAAGTGCATGATCCAACAGAAAGAGAAGAGAAACTGTTGAGATTACCAACAGTTGAAAACATTGGGAACAAAGAGAAAGAAAGTGAGCAGAATGTCGAAAATGACAGCGATGTGCCTACTCTTATAACAGACGAGAAAGAGAAAAATACTGAAGAAGCTGAGTAATCTGCAAAAGGAGTAGTCCAAGAAGAAAGGGAGAAGATTGATTCCGATCCGAGGAGGGTGTCCTCGAGTAAGAGTGAATTACAAGAATCACCTGAAGGAAGATCTGCTCAGAGGAGGGTGGCCTCAGAAGCAGGTGGTTTGACATACCAAACTGAAGAAGGGACAGACCATATTGGGAAAGCAATTGAGGGTAGTCCTGCCCAAGTGGATTATACTCTTCCTGAACAGTTGCGGGAAGTCTGAAGAAAAAGGTCCAAAGGCAAGTGAAGACTCAATATTGAGAAGATTGTTGACGAAAAAGACATTGAATGGAGACAATTGGCCAGAGAAAGATTCGAAGAGTGGAAGGGTTAATGTAGTTCCACCGATTCAAGAGGAAAAAGAACTGAATGAAGGAGAACATACTAGTGGAGAAGAAGGTGAAAGTGGCAGAAGACAGAAAAGGGAAAGAGTTGCGAGCAAGAGATATGCAGGACCTGAATGGGCGTACTTAAATACAAATGGTTGGCAGGAAGAATTTTTGAGCTATTGTTTTGACAGAGACATTGAAAGTTTTACTTTGGCACGTGAAGATTGCAAGAAAATACATTAGGAAATAAGATGAAAAGTCGTTCTTAAAAGTTTATACTCAAGAGACAAATAATAATACTTACTGGAATTGACAAATAAATAACTGGATTTGCCAAGCTGCTATACTGAAATTGACAAGGAGACTGTCCAAGAGTGAATGAAATACTGGAAAAAAACACACACAAAAATAATTTAGGAGGGATTTTTGAGTTTGTGTTTGTTTTGAGTTTTTTGAATTTTTGGAAAATTTTATTTTTTTATTTTTTTAGAATATAGAAATATGAGTAAATCACATAACCAAAACTGTAGAATTAGTTGTTGTAAAGTGTTAAGTATTGGATTGGCGGTAGTACGTGTGTTAATGTGTTTTTTGTTGTTTGTAGGAGTGTCTGTTTATGAGATGGATGGAGCCAATCAGACTACGAAAATTGAAAGTTCTCAAGATTTGACTGAAAAGTCACTAACGAAAGATAAATTTATAATAGATGTCAAATACTTACACAAAGAGAAAGAGCTTTCTTCTAATGTTTTCTATCACTTATTGCATGAGTATGTTGAGGTGACGCGAAAGATTGTTATGTATGCACACAGATTCCGTCTTCAGTGGAAGAAGGAACTACTTATCACAGTCTGCCTATAACTTACGCTTTAAGTTGTAGTCTTTTGCTAACGCATTTGTATAACCAAGAATATTTTCAGTATTTCTATTCAAACTATGACATGGTATTGTCATTTGTACCTGTCATAGGTTATTTGAATAGAATAGTCAAATAAAATTATATAGTAATTATGAGAGATTTCTTTGAGCCTACTTTAACTTTTGGAATAGCTTTCGCTCATAGAAATAACTTAACGTGTTTACTAACACCTGTAGAAAATAAATTCTTAGATAACACAGAAGATAGAAGAAGAGAAATAAAGGCAAAGATAGATAAGGGAATAATAAGTAGAAAACTTGGAGTAGATTATGCTTATACTGACATTACTAAACAAGGACAACTAACAATACATAGACCTTGGAGTAAGAATGATAGAGTGTTTGTTGGAAAGAGTGAATGTAGACATGTTTTTATATTCAGGAGTAAGTGGGATTTTATGAAGAATGGACAGGACCCCCCAATACCTGGGATCTATTATATTTGTGGGAGAAATGCATATTACCGTCTTCCTAGAGGATGGTATGGAATATGTTATTTGGGAGTAGTCTTTCCGAAAATCTATCAGTTGGAAGACTTGAGTAAGATTCCTGAAACTATGACATTTCAAATAAGACACAAGCGAGAATCAATTTCTAGCATTGTGGTAGACATTTTTGGGGCTATAATTCCTTCAGTGGGAGTAGTTTTGAATTCAATCAAAATACAGAAGTTGTCTACAATAGCGGATGACATGTTGACAAGATATTCTGGAGCTATCATCCTTCTAGATACAGAACTGGCTGCTACAAAAACTATGGCGCTTCCGAACCGTCCTGCGCTAGACATTTTTTTGGCAAAAGAGGGCAGAGTTTGTAAATTACTTGTTCAAATCACTGTTGTTCATTCATACCTGTCAATTCAGGTAAAGTTAAAGAGCTGATTAAAAATTTAACAAATACTAATAGAGAAGATTTAAATGAACTAACAGAAACTACAGTTTGGGAAAAAGCTGGCAAATGGATTAAAGCTGTGGGAAATTGTTTTAGCAATGTGGTGAGAAATATAATTTTGACAATGGAAAAATGGGTGTCAATAATTGTACTTTGTCTAACTGGAATTTGGAGAACATATAAAATGATAAAATGTTTTAAGAGGAGAAAATTAGAAAAGAATAAAAGAACTTTTGAGATTCAAATTAAATTCTACAAAGAAAAGAAAAGGAGAAAGAAAAATAATGCAAACATAAATGAGACAAAGTTTTGAAATTGATGATAATAAATGAATTTATTATAGATTGATGTGAGAGTGTGAATTTTCTAATATGTTTATTAATGATTTTGGTGTAACTAAACGTATAATGAATTAACGTGTAAAACGGGTGACTTTTGAAAATGGTTGCCACAGTTCATTTTCTATTCCTAACTGAGCAAAACTCTAACTAAATGTTGTGGGTATTTTCCATAATTCAATGCTTACATAAAAGTGCATTCGAAGTTTGAGTAGATGTGTCCACAGCTAGCCCTAGTGGGTTGCTGTATTATGTCTTACAAGGTCATGTTTTAACCGAGCATTGCATAAGTTGAATGTTCTATTGTTTTAGAATGTTACTAATACTTGGTTTTTCCTCCAGGATGGAAGTGAAGTCGATACTGTAAAAGTTTCTTCCTGATAAGAGGTATTTTGGGAGGCAATGAAACAATGGAGCTAGAGACGAGATAGAAGAGGAAAAGATATTGTCCAAGAAAATGTTCTAGTTAATGTAGAATTGTCATATTTAGGTTATCAATTTAGTTGTTGATTGGCTGAAGCGTAACCACCACATAGACTGACAAATCATAAGCTTTCTAGAGATTAGTATAACAACCTAGGTAGGTCAGAGCTCAGATGATGATGACCGGAGTTCAGATGAGTAGAGTCTGAGAATGATCAGAGATCCACCAGAGAGAAAGCGAGAGATATGCTTGCCATTTGTATTTGAGAGTAATTTTCGTGACATTAGCATTGTTAATCTAGGGAAATAAATTTGATAATTCTTCTTCATGAACTGGTGTGGTTATTGACTGAGGTTCAATATCATTGATTGTGTTGATTATTATTGATGCTCACATTACTCATTGATGACATCCCCTCAAACCTATGTTGCTTCGATCCATCGTCCTCTAGTGCAGAATAAATTTTTCACTGTAAATAATAGCTAGGATTCCGGGGTGCTGCAGCACAATTAATGCCCCAAAACACTGTGATTTTTCGATTATTTCAAGTGTGAAAGTTGTGTGCAAGACATGTTTGTTTGAACATGACAGTTTAGGGAATCCCTGGCTCATCGTGAATAAGCCAACGTTTTTCATTGCCATTGAGACAGCTCTCACTGCTTAAATGATTCATTGTAGCTTAGTTAGTTGTGTTTTTGGTTCAGATCAACAGTTTTTTCAATGTGGCAGAGGGTTGCAATTTGTGGTAAGCCTACCAATAAAAGAGAGTTTCAACAGACCTTCAAGAAGGAATTACTGTAGAAAAGAAGTGACCCGTAACTGGCATAGTGCTGCAAGTGGTGACCAGGTACACTCCATAGCATGCTTGATTGCATGCCTGTATATTTGTGCACTTTGGTTGTCCATTGCATGACCTTGTGCCATCTTGTCCTGCATACCTTTGTTTCTCCTCCTTCAGGGTTCTGCGTTTTTGTGACCTTTGAGTTCTCTGTTAAGGTTGGTCAGTTTAGGTGTATTCTAGTGGTGTTGCTAGTGGTTTTGCTTCCTTTCCAATACAATCCAAGCACTACAATTTGGACTGTGTCCCCTTAAACCCATGTTCAAGTACTAAGACAATCATGGTGTTTTGTTTACAAGTCTTCGGATGAGTTTGATGACTGTTATCTCCTCCAGGTATTACTTTTGATTTTGTCATAGCTGAGGTGATAAGAGCATTCTGCATTCACTACATTCACATGGGTCTTGTGGTGAGTTTAACTGCCTTTCTGCAAGCCAGTAATTCAATGCATCTATCTGTCTATCTGTTTATCCATCACTGTCACACTCTCACTCTCTTTCTCTCTTCCCTTATTCCATGCCATGTGTATAGAGCATGCTTCAGAATGACAGTAGAAAGTAAGGCTTAGACCGGGACTCAGAAGGACATGTAAAAACATATCAGTAGAGGTGGTGATAAGGTAAGAGAGAGACGAGACTGTGATTTTAGAATGGAGGCAATCCCGAGATTGCTTTGACACTGTTGACAAAAAGAACTATAGATATCTAGGGACACCGAGGATCCGAGGATCCAACTGTACTCTTGCTCTATAGATGATTGGCTGCCAACACTTCAACCAGGAAGTCTTGGCAGCCATTCTGCATGGCCCCCCTCCTGGAGTCATACATGACCCTGGGGACTGCCACCACCCATGGCCAGCCCCTGGTACGTCTGAGGTGCCCACCATTGGGAAGCAGCTGTTTGCTTTTGCTTGGCGGTAAGCAAACATTCTGTTTCAGTAAGAAGGAGCTCTAAAAATCCTCCTGCTTGCTGAAAGTGGATTCTTCATCTCTTCTTCTACCTGCTAACATGCTATTTGCAGCAGCTTCCTGCATCCTGGAGCAATGCTGGCTCCTGTAGGAGATGGAAGCTGGCTAGAACTGTGGTGGACTTCAGGATCCATTCAAAGTCCCCATAACCTTATACTGTGTGCCCTGGGCACCAAGGAACATGTGTTTGGGCCAAATGGGGATGGGGTCCCTTGGGCTGAAATCAGCCTAAGGAGGAGGGCCACGTGGCATCCCTCTCTTTTTAAAAAATGTATTTGGTCCCAGAATGGTGCTAATCCCCCCAAAATATTTTTCAAAGACTAAAATAAATATATTAAAAATAACCCCAGGAGGTGGTTGTCCCCTACTGCGCCCACCCACCTAAGTATTATATAATCCCAGGGAAGTGGTGGTCCCTGGAACCTGGGGGGGTCCATGTGCCCCCCCCATTTATTTTTAATGTTGTCCCGGGCAGGTGGTGGTCCCTAGGGCCTTGGGGGGGGTCTGTGTGGCCCCTCAGAGTTTTTTTTAATGATGTGGCACCAGGGAGGTGGTGGTCCCCGGGGTAGTCCATGCAGTACCTCCCAAGTATTTTTTAATGTTGTTCCGGGTAGTTGGTGGCCCTGGAACCCGGGTGAGTCTGCGCGGAGGTGGTTGGATTAGCATTTAGTAATTACAATTACTTAACATAAAAAAACAAAGGTTACAGGGACGTTAGGAAATAGAATTAAAAAAACAGAGCTCTAAGAGCACGAGTGTGGGCACAGAGGGAGGAAGGATAAGGAGTGTGCCGGAAAACGGTGAGGGGCAGAAAGACTGGGGAAAGTCTGCTGGTGGCAGGAACAGGGGCCTGCTACCAGGATCTGCTAGCTGGGGGTCTTCTGGCTGCTGGCCCTCTCCTAGAGCAGGAGTAGCTAGAGGGTATCTGGCAGGTGGCAGCAGGGAGAGTAGGAGGCCTTACTATAACTTGTGCCCTGAGGTAAATATAACTTGCGCCATTGCATGCACTGCTAGTTATACTACATATAACAACACTCAGGATATCTTTGAAAACTTCATTGATAATATCAATATAATATTTGCAATAAGATTATTGAGGAGAAAGCTGTGGATGGTGGGACTGTGAATAAAATAAAGGGACATATTTACAAGAATCTGGCGCATCAGCACTGATGCGCCAGTTTTCTTGCATCACCTCCTGCTCCACCTGACGACACCATGGGTGCACCATATTTACAATACAGTGCACCATGGCGCACGTTAGGACAATAGTGTCAAAAAATGTTGATGCTATTGTGGCGCTTTGCTGCACTAGCGTAAAAAATGTTGACGCTAGTGAAGCAAAGTGCAGGGAGGCCCACTGATTCCAATGGGTGCGTCATTTTAATGCCTACTCTTAGCAGACGTTAAAAATTATGAATAAAATAGTGCAGTGAAATCTTGCAGATTTCACTGCGCCATTTTTTTGCCCCCCATCGCCAGAACGCCCCCTTTGCATATGCAGGCCTGGCACAGGCAGAATGTGTCGAAAGAGGGTGCATGGATTACGCCTCTTTGTAAATCTGGTGTTGCAAAAAAATATTCCTAATGCCACATTAGCATAAATAAAATTATGCTAATGTGGCACAAGGAGGTGCTAGGGGCTTGAAATCGGCCTAAGGAGTTTAGGCCGACCCCGTAGGATGGGGTCCCAGGGCAGACATCAGCCTGGGGAGGAGGGCCGCACAACCCTCTTCCCCCAAAAAAATGAAATGTTTAGGCTGGGCCCCAGGGAATGGGTCCCTGGGGCCGAGATCAGCCCGGGAAGGAGAGGCCACATAGCCCCCTCCACTAAAACAAATATGAATGTTGGGCCCCAGGGAATAGGGTCCCCAGGATGAAATTGGCCAGAGGAGGGGGGCCATGTAGCTCCCACCTGACATTTTTTTTTTTTTAATGAGGCGGGCCCATGGGGATGGTGTCCTTGGGGCCAAGATTAGCCTGGGAAAGGGGGCCATTCGGTCCCCCTCCCCAAAAAATGAATATACTAACACTGAGCTGAGGGGTGGGGTCACTGGGGTCAAAATCAGCCAGGGGAGAGGGGCCATGTGGACCTGCGGTCAACCCCTGCTGCACATGGCCAAAGGCCTTGCACAGCATGGGTTTGGGTGGTTAGGGGGGTTGGCAGCAGGGACTGGCTACAGGCCAGGCCCTGCGGCCAACAGCTGCTGCAACAAGACATATAGGCCCCATTACAAGTCTGGTGGTCTACTGACTGCCAGACTTGCAGTGGCCATCCCACCGCCAACAGGCTGGCGGTGGGACCTTTGTATTATGACCGTGGCCGAGCCGCCATGATCGGACCTCTGACACAGCCAGGTTGCCGCCAGCTGGCAGCCTGGCGGTCCCAGCGATCCTGGCAGACCTGGCAGTCCCGGTTGTTGTAATCCACCAAGCAAGCAGCGCTGCCCTGGGGATTACAAACCCCCATACCGCAAGCCTGGGAATTGCCATGGAAAGACTGATAGAATGGGGGTGTTGGGGGCACCAGGGGGCCACTGCACAGCCCATGCACTTGGCATGGGCAGAGCAGGGGCCCCCATTCACAGCCCAGCCAAGCATTCTACTTCCTGAATTAGCACCAGAGCTAAGGGGTCAGGGTGTCCCTAGCCTGGCCCCTTTTCATTTTTTTCACTTTTTTTCTGGCACTCAGCTAAAGCCGAGTCCCAAGATGGCTGCCAACACTTCCTTGTTGAAGACACACAGGGCCTTGAGCCAAACGTACAAGGCTTCTAGGTCATTTTGTGCATTTACATACTCATAGTAGTTAAAAAGGAGCTTGACGTGCTCTATTCTCAACAGGTAATATCAAGAAAAACCCACTTGTCACAGTCACTACAGAAGATATTGAGCTCCGAAAGAGCAGTGAAACATTCACCTCCATCATGGAAAAAATGCTGCAGGAGCAATCTTTTGATCAGTTTTCCTGCCCTCTTGACAAAAGATGAAAATTCCACTCCCAGCAAGCGGAAGCAGTTTTCCTGCTCCAGCCCATTGCGAACGGAGTTGCTATTTGCTCTCGCTTGGTGGGAGCTATCAAAACTTCTGCCAAGTGAAAGCAAACTGCTTTCTCTTGAGTGTGGGCACCTCGGGAGATAGGAAGCTGACCCTATGGGGTCTGCAGGCCAATAATGTCTCCAGCAGCAGGGCCTTGCGGCCCCTCTCCTTGGGTTTGCGTTGGGCCAGCCCTGGGGAGGTGGTAGGCCCTGGAACTGAAAACAGCCTGCGGGGGCCATACAGCCCCCTCCCACCTATATATCGGACATGACCCGGGGGGTGGTGGCCCTGGGGCTGAATATCGCCCAGGAGGGGAGCCTCTCAGGCTCCTCAATCTTTTTAATAGTATTGGTCCCGGGAAGGTGGTGGTCCTTGGGGCAATCTCAAAACCAGGAGGGGGGTCAGTGTATCCCACCCCTATTAGCAGGGCAAGCCAACTTGGCGTGATGTTCCCCAGGGCCTTCATAGGCCCATGGAGGGGGCTGCGTGGCCCAATCCTCATAATTTTAGTGACAAAGGCCTGTGGAGGTGGAGGTTCCAGGGGCACAAACTGGCCTTAGGGAATGGGGCTACATGCTCTCCCTCCACTTTTTTTAAATGTAAATAACTCCCCCGGGACCCGGCCAACCCGGGGGCTCAGGAGACTGTGCTTGTTTTTTTTGTTTTTGTTTTAATTTTGCCAAGATTCATGCATCCTCTGTGAATTTCATCACAAAAATTAAAAGAAGTGTTTTGTAACTCAGCAGGTGTCCCCTGGGGACTCCAGCACCAGGCCCAAGGAGTCACAGTATTCCTGTCCTGCCCCATTTTCTCTTTTTTTTCACTTTTTTAAGAGACCCAGCTGAGTCAAGTCCCAAAATCTCTGCCAACACTTCCTGGCAGAATATATAATCAAAGAAGGAAACAAAGGTTAAGGATAAGTTATAGTTAGCAATTCTTCATTCATTTATTCTATACATACCCAACTTAAACTACACAAAGATAAGAAATTCTAAAATTATTGTTGTAGCTTCAAATTGCTATAACTCATGCACCTCGGTATATAGGCCCTCATTATGGTGTTGATGGTCAGTGGACTGCCTTGGTGGAGGTGGTGGTCGCACTGCAGCGGGCCCGGTGGCGAAGACTGCCATTTTCTGAGTACTGGGGTGGCACCTGCAGAACACAGCCAAGCTTCTGTTCGTACTGCCAAAGTGGACGGACCGCTGCGGCCTGTGGAAGGCATCTCCAGCCAGTGCCCAGGCTGTTCCCTACGACCATATTACAAGGTTGTACACCGCCAGGATTTTGGGGGCGGTCTTACCGCCACGAAAAGCCTGGCAGTAACGAACAACATAAAAGGGAACACTCACCTTTAGAAACACCTGCACGTCTGTAGGCACATCGCAAGTCTTCCCAATGCTCCTGCTGACCATTGACCTCCAGTACACCAGCCTAGCACACACTGGAGGGAAGGACATTAGTACACACACAACACACACACAAAATCGCACATCCACCACACATGCATGTAGAAGGAAAGTCAGGAGTCGGTTGTCTCCATTGCCACCAACTTTGCTGTGGTGCAGATGTATAGGGGAGCAATTTTTTTTTTTAACTATGTACAATAGGAAAAAGGGCCAGTCCAAATGTCCCACAGTTCCCCAAGAACACTGGGCACAGATTGATGCCCCAACTCCTGACTGCAATGTGCTGACCTCCACATGGCCGGGGCATCAGTGGGGCTTGCAGGCATCTCAGGGATGGGGGGGAGGTTTGGGCTTGGAAGGGGGTCCTTTGTCATGGACTTGGATGGGGGGGTCCTTGGTGGTGGAGTTAGAGGGGGGCTTCTTTGACTTGCCCTTGGAAGGCGTTGGTTTAGCCGGGAGGGAGGTGGGCCTTCACATAGCCTTCGAGGTGGAGGGGATGTGTTTTGGCTTCGGTTTGGGAAGGGCAACTGCTGACTTTGTGAGGGTTGAGGTCCCAGTTGGTGGAGGGGCCTTGCGAGAACCAGAGGAGGACTGTGAGGTGGAATGCAGGGGTCAGAGAATGGTAGCAGGGCGCTTGGGTGGAACAGGCACTGAGCCCGTGGGGGGGAACCAGGGAAAACTCTTGAAGGAAATGTTTCTAGGGGCAGAAGGTAGGTCTTGGGAAAGGCGTTTGGGAGTGGAGGCAGAAGGAATGGTTGAGAGGAGTGTACATGGATGTGCCATGGGTGCGGGTGCCTGGGTGGATGACGTGTGTGCTGGGTGACTTTTGGGTGGTGGGTGGGGGAATCCTTGTAGGGAGTTCATGTTGTTGAGTCTGCTTGTGTCTGTTGTGTGTGTGCAAGGTGGTGGTGCCTCCTGTGGTGCTAGTGTTTGACCTTGAGATCTGTGTCTGTTGATGTGGATGCATGGTGGATGAAGGTGTGCCTTGGATGGGGATGTGGGAGCGGGAACAAGTAGTTGGAGGGGGGAACGGAAGGAGTAGGAACACTGGCTGCCATCAATAAGGAGGCCAGAGCCAAAAACAATCTCTGCAGGGCAGACAGGGCACTGTGAATGCCCTCCAGTAAGGCATTTGACTGCTGCATCTGAGATGCCATACCCTGCATGGCATTCACAATGGCTGTCTGCCCCACAGAAAAAGATCCCAGGGGTCAATAACCTCCTCTTTGAGGGTAGTAGGGCTGACTGGGGCAGGGGCAGAGGTGCCTGTGGCAAAGGAGATGCCCACCCTCCTGGGTGAGCGGGCACAGGCACCTTGGTGGAGAACTACAGGGAGGGCGGTGCTGGTAATGGGGGTGGCAGACAAGGATGATGCAGACATGGGCCCACCACCGCCAGGAAGCCACCATCGGAGGAGGAATCCGAAGATGTTGTGTTTGATCCTGTCTCCCTGTGGCACTCCCCTCACCCTTGTTCCCACTGGTCCCCTTGGCTCTTCTGGATTCAGCCTCCTGGGTCCGTGGGATGCAGCTTCTGCCGATGCCCAATCTCCTTCGCCAGATTATGCTGATGCACACAAAGACAGAAGAGGAGAGGGACGGAGGGAGGGTGGTAAACAGAGAGAAACAGGTGCAATTGGTCAATGCCTGCACAATAGTCACTATCTGTAACTACAACATCCTCAAATGCCACGCCATGACACACCATGCCCTCACTTACACATGCTACAACAATGGAATACCAGGGGACCAACCACAGCAGTGCACATATGTACCACTGATGGTGATACAGATGCAATCATGTACATGATGGGAGGCATACCCGCCACAGCTGCACAGTACCTGGCCACTTCCCATACCCTCTGATATACACAATTCCTGGACTACAGAACCAACTGAATCCTGCATGGGTAGTTGGCATGCCAACTAGGCCATACAAAATTGCACTGTGACATCTTGGACAGCCTTACCTCACTACACAAACAGTACCTGCCTGCACATTGAGGACTGCGCATTCACCCCTGGCACAGTGGTTGCAAGAACAAATCACAATGGCCTGACATCCCAGATGCAATGACCCTGTTGCCGTGAGCTGACAAGTTTATCTTGGGAGTGGGTGAAACACAGATACCACATTGGTGAGAAGTGACCCTCAAATCACTGACTGCATGGCAGGGTCACACATCTATGATAAATATTGTTCCCGGCTGTCTAATACCCATACTGGACATGTATCTATCTAGCACCCACGCTACATCCTTCCAATAGTGCACATCCTGAGCCACTAAGGCTACACATAATGTAAGTGAGAGTGTGTACTCACACCCCTGTGCTGCTCTCAAGCACCGTCCACCTCAGGGTATGCCACCACCAATATGGGGGACATAAGGGTGGTCAGGGTCCGATGGGCACCCCTCCCTCATTGGGAGGCCTTCCCCAGCTGGGCCTCCGTAATCTTCCGGGCCCGCGTCTCAGGACCTCCCACTGCTTTCTGCAGTGGGTGCTCCACTGGGCATGGACCCCCAGCACTAACCCTTTCTTCTGATGGTTGCTGACCTGCATGGGTTACACAGACAGAAGGACAAAATCATGTAGCATTGCAACACAGAGAAAGCAGTGGACAGCACACATCCTACTACCCACACGCAAGTTTCATCAATCCACGTATCCTCTGACTTCTCATCCATGTCTATGCTCCAGTCACACTGCCTCGTCCCCTCATCTGCTGCTCTGGTGCCCATACAACTGTCCATACAGGGTAGGACCCCGTCCACGAGCTTCTCCAATTCCTTCTGGGTGAAGGTTGGGGCCCTATCTCCTGCAGAAAATGGCATCTTGGCAACCAGAGTCAGAACACAGCAGCACACGCAGTGGAGGTCTTCTGTTCACGGATGTCGGGAGTCAAGTAAGCCTGAGCACATGAAATGATGGCCACGTCCGCAGCAGACATCACCGTCACCGCTGGTGGTGATCAGCTTTGGATCCTGTCTCCCATGGGCAACACTGTTAACCAATGAGGGGCTGCACCATGATGTGTTACGCTGGTGAGATGGGCTAACTTCTGTCTGTCCTATGCATACAGGACAGGCGGCTGCCATTTTACATGTGCAATGTGCATTGAGAGTGCATTCTAGGTGTGTAATTGGCTTAATATTGTGAGCTGTGCAGAGCACAGCTACGTCCACACAGTCAATGGTACATATCATGATTTCTACTCCCACCTATTCCCAGGTACGGTGGAAGGGTGAGGATAAGGAATGCTCTGGTGTACAGGCCCCTAGTCATCCTTGCCACCCTGGAGGAGCGACACGTCATTCAGACCTATCGTCTGAACCATCAGACCATCATGGAGCTGGTGAGCCAGTTGGGGCCGGATCTGTTGCCTGCCAATCGCCATCCCAATGCCATCCCTCCCACAATACAGGTGTTGTTATTCCTCCACTTCCTTGCCTCAGGGTCCTTCTAGATTACAATGGCTTTGGCAGCAGGGATGTCACAGCCCATGTTCAGCAATGTCTTGAGATGTACTATCTGCCCTGCTAAAACATCAGCCCAGCTACATCAGGTTCCCCCAATGTGCTGAATTGTCCACGGTCAAAGCTGCATTTTACGAATTGGCACATGTACCTAATGTGATAGGGGCCATTGATGGCACTCACATTGCATTGGTGCCACCCAGGAGGTGTGAACAAGTGTATAGGAACCGTAAAAACTTCCATTTCACCAATGTACAGGTGGTGTGTCTCGCAAGTGACTGCAAAGTTCCCTGGTTCTGTCCATGATTCATATATTTTGTGGTACATCACCGTCCCACACATGATGGCACCATCTCAGAGGGAGCCGGACTGCCTCATCTGTATGTGTGCCCCTCTGCTCTCAACACCCTTCACGACCTGTCCTATCACACTCCCGGAATTGACATGACTCATACCTCTTTGCACACAGGTGATTCTGGTTATCCCAACTTTCTCTGGCTGCTGACACCTGTGAGGCATCCAACTACAGCTGCTGCAACAGTTCAATGAGGCCCACGGTAAGACAAGATCGGTCATTGAGAGTGTAGTGTAGCCATTTTTAATGTAGCTTTTTGCACGTTTGCTTAAAGTATTAGGCCTCTGTGCACTTTGCCCTAGATGCATTTTATCTAGCCTCGCACTGTTATTTTACAATAACCAGTTTCACGGTCTTGTTTTATTTTCTTCTATCATACTGTTTAGCTTACTTCAGCACTGAAGTTCTCAAACAATACATTCTTGCTCTGTGCTTCAGTCAAGGATACAGTCTGGTACATTGCCGATAGACATGGTAGAAGTTTAGTCTTTAGGGTTCGTAGAAAGTACACGTTCTTACGTAGGGACGTTTCTTAGAACACCGGCGTGTTAGTTATAAAAACACTTCCTAGTCCTGGTACACGTAAGAGGGAGATTCCGACCAGGGAACCACAACTAGACGCTGACTGCCCTGTTGCAGATGCTGATCCCGATCACAGGCCTTTGCTCAGGTATGAGGGTTTATGTCCTCCCGGGGGAACCTGAAAGGCAGGTTTAAAGCTTAACATGCTGTGCTCAAAATAGAACTTAGAAGAGAGAACGTAATCTAGTAGCACTATGATAGCGTTATTCTTATGTTTCACTCTCATCGTTACTATTTCATTCCTACTGTGTTGTATGGTTCTGGTTATTGCGGCTCACGCCTTGTTATCTAAAATGCAGTTGTTTTATTAAACCAATCTTTAAAACTCGAACAGCCTTTGTCATTTATATATGAGACCACACTGTGTATGAGAGAACTGGTTGGGATCTGAGTGACCACGACTTCCCTGGGAAGCACTAAGATGTCATGCGCTCGGCTGCCCAATTGTCTCTTCCCTTTGGGAGGGATGAGGCACTGCTAGTTAGCCAGAGCTCAACCCGGATTTGGGGTGACAAGGGTCCTTCGCCGTGGGTTAGACTTAGTCCCCGACACTGTGAACGATCCCGCCACCCAAAAATCCAGTAGTCTCATTAGGATAATGAGAGCCTACGTGACATGGCGCCGCCAACGATTGGTCTGGCTCTAATTTTCGGGTCCACCAGTCTCTCTTGGTCTCATATATTATAATGATCCCTCAGTTCCTTTAACAGAGACGTTCGTGGCACTGAGGACTTCCACTGCCGCAATATAGGTAATCCTAGATATAGCGGATGGTTGTTCAAGCTTGAACCTTAAAAGGAAGGACCCCGTTTTTGGTGTGCCTTCTCTGAACCATCGCAGTTTTTCTAATGCCGAATCCCCAGGTAATACAAGTAGCTCTTAATATGAGACAGCCGCTCACGGCACATTTGCTTGCACATGGTCTTACGATCCAGGGGGGTCCAGTCACGTTTGTGGTGGCCGCCCATGCAGCCTATAGAACAGAACTTTTTTACTCTTGGGTCCCATTTCCAGCAGTTGATGGGAATACAAATACATTTCACACATATACCATTGCGAACGCGCCTGGCCAGTACAGGGCGTACGCATACCTAGAGATACCTCTATCTTATCAAAAACATAATAATTGGCTTGATGGTGCCCTACCCCATACAAAATTGCCAGTAAGGTTAGGTCCACTGAGTAATGATGGTCCGACCTGGCCTTTATTGGCCACATATACATCACCTAATACGATTAAGAAACTTAAATCATTGTTGGGCTTTCTAAATTTTGGCAGAACATACATTCCTGATTATGCTACACGCATAAAACCTTTATATGAATTAATACGTCCTGATTTTTCAAGCAAATTCTGGACAATTGAACATACACATACTCTTTGGGAGTTACAAGCAGATCTCCTAGCTGCGAAACATTTACATACACGGGACAATAAGACGCATTTGGTCATCAGGGTAATAGCTGGGGCCATTGGGTTTACGTATGTCACATTTAATGAAGGTGAGACAGTCCCGATTGGATACAAGTCCCACTTGTATTCGGCTGCTGAACTACGATTTGCACCAACAGAGACAATTCTCACTGCTGTACAGATGGCTGTTATTAAAGAACGACCTCTTGCCCAGGGTAAATGCATTATAGTAGTTTCCCCTATTCC
Organism: Pleurodeles waltl; assembly: GCF_031143425.1. Taxonomy (NCBI): domain Eukaryota; kingdom Metazoa; phylum Chordata; class Amphibia; order Caudata; family Salamandridae; genus Pleurodeles; species Pleurodeles waltl. The sequence continues at coordinate 1,457,669,031 of NC_090445.1, read as the reverse complement.
GGCTCTAGAGGCTGTTACAAAAGCGAGTGTTCCTAATGCAAATGCACTGCACCCGCGATGGATACAATGGGCTACGTCTTTGACAGCCACTGATGTGGTTTACAGTTCTGACCCAAAATTACAGACTCAGGAATTTCTGCAATATGAAATTGAATATCCAGTTCCCGCTGACACGTTGCCTAGTGATCGCTATCAAGTAGTCATGTACACCGATGGCTCTGCGTAACCGGCGGTGGGCACAAAACACCAATATTCTGCTGCATGCGCAGTAGTGAGCGGCCATATGAAGGGGGAGAAATTATGCCCCCAACATACTTATACACAAACCTTAGGGGACTGTACGGCACAATTGGCTGAGCTAAAAGCTCTATTGCTGGCATTAGAACATACGGATCCGACGCAGTTTATACTGATTGTTTGTGATTCATATTATTGCGTCAAGCCTTTTGATGAATACTTGCATTACTGGCGTTTGAATGGGTTCAGAGATTCAAAGGGCAACACCAAAAAACACAGACTACTGTGGGGGAAGGTAGCGGACCTGAAGGAGATGCTACCCAAAGTCCATGTTGTACATACCCTTGGACACCACCGCGTTGGAATACACGTACATACTCTTGGACACCACCGCATTGGAATACACGTTGCTGGGAATTCTCTAGCTGATGAAGCCGCAAAATCGGCAGTGACAGTTGCCCCTGTAGCAGCAGTAACTTGTTTGAGTTCCAAACCAGACACAGAGATTCTGGCTGCCATAAAAGCTACGGTTGATGGCACACCTTATCCTAAAGGATTTCCTAATAAATACCAATACTTTATGGGAAGTATGCTGAATGCTGAGGTTAAAATTCCAGATCCCCAATAAAGTTGTAAGACCTCAATTGATTAATGCAGCGCATGATGGGGTAGCATCTGCACATGCTGGCGTGGCTGCCACAATTTTGCTATTACATGCCCGTTACTGGTGGCCTGGTCTCTATACAGAGACTAAGCAGTATGTCCTTTGTTGTGACATCTGTCAACAAATTAAAGTTTCAACAGCTAAGCGCCCTCCACAGACCCCCCTCTTAATATCAAACAGACCATTGCAATGTGTGTACTTGGATCATTGCGGTCCACTCACACCGGATAGTGCATACATATATATTGTGGTGGCTGTAGATTCTTGCTCCAGATTTGTGTGGGTATGGCCACAGCGCTCGGCTGACGCTAGAACTGTTATTAAAGATTTGCATGTCTTTGTCGGTACATATGCAGTTGCCGCGTTCCATTCGGACCAGAGCCCTGCTTTTGCCTCAAGGGTATTCAGGGACACCATGGCTTCATTGGGGGTCCAGCTCCAGTTCTCATCTCCATTTCATCCCAAGGGAAATTCTGTCATGGAGCGTTTAAATCGCGATTTAAAGCAATCCTTAACAGCAAGAGTCTTAGGTACGGGTCGTAGTTGGCTAACCCACCTGTATGGAGTACAGAGAGCACTGAATAACTTGCCTAGAAGGTCCCTGGGGGGTCGTACTTCATATGAGTGCCTGTTCGGAACACAAATGTTTGTTCCGGATTTAGATGGTCCTGGTGTGGAGGCGGCGGAAACGCCTTTTGACATAAATGATCGTGTCACTGTTTTGCAGGAATTACAACAGTTCCGTGAAGATAACTCTTCTAAAAGTGCTGCCTCCACAGGAATTAAGGATGTGCCAGTAACACCTACTGGTTGGATTCCCAGAGTTGGGGATCTTGTGCGTGAAAAAGTTGCAGTGAAAAAAGAATTTGGCCCTTCTTATCGAGCACCAGTCCATGTGTTGGGGATACACGGAACAAGAACTGTTATTTTACCACCGTTGCCAGGTGCCAAAGAAAATAGCTTTGTTTCTATTGACAATGTCAAGTTACAACATGTGGCCGATACTGCACAGCAGACCAAGAGGAACGTCCAGTAGTTCCCGAATCCCTCTCACTACTGGGGAAGATGTTCCGCTCCAAGTTATTTGTACCAACACTGTTGCCTCTCCGAGCTTGGGGAGGGTGGAAGATGATCTTGCATTGGTTCCACTGACGACAAATAACTTGGAAACATTTGATCGAGTAACCATGACTACTGATGTTGTGGGTGGTGCTATCTACAGTGTACCACCGCGAGAAACACCGACTCCTCCATTGAATACGGCGGCACCTTTTACACGAACTGACTCTGGGTACTTTGCCAACAACAATGATAGTCTATTGGACTCATTTGCCTCTTCAACCACTGACCCAGGTCCACGTAAGCTGATTTGTTGGCTTAAAGATACGTAAATTGTTTTTCCTTGGAACTATCTGTGGCTTTTATTGACTTTGTCAGCATTTCTTCTCTGGATAGGGTTTGTCGTTACCTTTTTTCTGTTGATACATGGTCATTTTCTTCCTGAGAGATCAGCGGTTGAGCAGGTGGAGGAGGTGTTGAAGCCACATTTTTCATCACATAAGGTTCGAAGAGACTTGTCCTTTGTGAACATTTCTGCAGTACCAATTCCGGATGGGATTGTGTGGGATAAAGTAATGTTTGATATGTACGGTCCCACTGAGATAATTCAAATACCGTATGTTCTAAAGTTATCTATGAATGATATCGTAATACCAGGCATTGTATCTGATGATTGGGATGTGAAGACAGTTGATTCCATGATAATTGAATTACAATACTATACTGTCTATGAGAATGAAGATGTTTACCAGTTTAAAGACAATTATGGTGACATGTTTTGTTATAATTATTAATGGCACCACTTTATACATAAAGCAAGTAGTCCGAAAGATATTTGACTATCCGCAATGGGAGCATTGCCCAACTCCCCGCAAGGGAGTTCTAAAACTTATTCTGACAAATTTGCGTATTTTTCTGGGCATCATCAAATGAATGCTAAGTCATATTATTTTAAGTTAACTCCGTTTAAAGATAACCAAATGTTGTTGACTAATACGAAATTCATATACTCAGATTCTTTTGTTTCCCGACTGTCGATTGAAGGTTATGAATATTGGTCAAATAATACAGATTTGAAAAGTGTTTGGGGAACAAAACATTGGCTGACACAGGGTAGAGAAACATTGTTTAGAGCATGTCTCATTCCCCTCCAAAAGATTTTTTTTAAATGAAGCAGTACAACAGACTAGCTGTCTGGGCTTAGCAATGATTAGGGAATTGAATATGCCTAGTATACCTGTCCCTACAAAAATTAAGGATTGGGAGAAATATATTAACGCCACATTTAGTGAACTTACAGACTGGGTCCAGAAAGGTACATTTAACACTTCATTGTCACGTCCGGGCAGGTGGTTATTGTGGCCTATAGACTCCAATATGTGTCATCAACGTTTTGTCACCTCCTCGGGGGGTTTCAGGACTAGTCGGGCAGACCCTCGCTACATATCACCTGAACATGCTGAGATTATTACTACATATAGTGTGGGAAAATTGTGTCAACAATGGTTAAAATTATCCATATTAGATGTGGTCAAGACACATCTCACTCTCCTGTCTAATAACACTGACTTGCAAGATTTTTTGTTAGGCCCGAAGACACCACGTAGGAAGCATTTCTTGTACGAAGTGTACAATGAACTATGGAAACTTTCCCAACAAGTGGCTGCAGCCCGGTTAAGGCAAATAGATCAGGAAAATTTGAAAAAGGCATTAGCTGTTGTGGATAATGGAATTCACACCTTGTCCGACCGAATATATACCATTGACAACATTGTTTCTTCTGCTATAGACATTATACGATCTGATATGTCTTCTTTATATCATGGACAAAGTCAAACAAGGTCCCTTATGCAGTTGCGTTGGACACTTCAGACATTGAAGGACGGGTCGCGTTCCGACTCAGCACATCAGTGCCAGGGAGATATTTTCTTCCTTTAATTTGACACGACAACAACAACTGATGGCTAAGAAGGAGGCGACTTATGTAATGTTTAACATTGAAAAATTGGAAAGATTGCCTTTTACCGTGGCTGAGATTCCCTCAGCTGAGTGGTGGATACACGGGGTTATTAATCTGCCTATTTCTACACTACAATTCACATCTTGTTTAAAACATGTTCCGGTGGGCAGATATGAAAAGCTGGGAGATAGTTATATACATGAGGTGTGGGAGCTTCCCTTCTTGTACAAATGTCTCAATGGCATGAGAGAGGTTTTTCTTAGCGGTAGTGAATGCGAGACTTCAGTCAGCCATTCGATGATTTGTAAGCAGCTGTCCTTGCATGGGGCATGTAATGCCTCGGTTGCGAACTTGGCTTGCTATCTGAAGGGAGTTCTGGTCCCCTTGATTAAACGCACATTCCAGGTGCTTTCAAACGGCAGCTATGTCCTCCTCAATAGTAAAGACTGTTGTGGCATGCGGGCCGGAATAGTTTACGTTGTTTCGGTCAGCAAGGTCGTTACTTGCTGTGGGAATGTGTTGTTTCCCCCCACTAAATTAAGGGAGGTAGCAGATATCTGGCCTCACATTGCTACTTCCAAGGTGAATTTCGACAAGTTAAGTAGACTAAAGGCTTTATTGTTTCAGAAGCATGTGGCCCTTACATCTGCACGAGAGACCTACGCACTTCAGGTGGCAAGGCCATCAGCAGAAATACAGTCCCTGTTAAATACCAACTTTCCGAGCCACTTTGGTGAACTCGTGGGACGTATATTTAATGCATCCAGCACGGCTGGAATGGCACATTTTTTCAAAGCCGTAGGTGTTGGTTTCATTCACACCTTCTCTTCCATATTCGGTTTTATACCTTCGGCTATTCATTCAATTTTCAGAAGCATTTTGGGGGGATTTCCGATCACTTTGGCTTTATTAGCCGGCATTTTGCTGTTGCTGTTGTTTTTCCGCAATGGCTGTCCCGCCGCAACAAGGGCGAATGTGGGCACTCCCATCAGCGCAGCTGTGTCATCAACGCATGATGCAGCACTTTGGAGCAACACTCCTGGGACATTTGGAGAGTGACTGGTCTCTGTCATTCAGACCGGTTTTGGATTGTGTGCAGCCCGTGTTTCGGTGCCATTGGTGCTCTTTTGAACATGCACTAGACGTCTGTCTCTCACAGCAACGCCCCCCAGTGGTTGATGTTGATCTGTTGATGTTCCCGATGAGGGCTCATTTCCAGACATGCGCGCTGCGGCTGTGTTTGCTTCGTGAGGCTGATTACGAGATACTTTTCCTGGAGGAAGTTGATATTAACTCGTTTACGGATCGTGTACGGGATGACGCCTTGGTTAATTCTGGGGCTTTGGAACACACCTGCTCCTTAATGGTCTTTGGCGTGGATTTTCCGGTCTTGTCATCTGCCGAAGTGGAGAACCTCCTGCTTTCCATGACCACTGTTTGAATTGGATTTGGTCTAAATTGACACTGTTACATGAATTTGGCTCTTAGCCGCATGCCTATTTTTAAATTTAGGATTACTGTGCTTTGGTGTCCACTTGACTTGTTGAAATTATATAAGATTTTAATTAGTTTTTTAGCTTAGGGCATTCTTAGCTTCGGCTTAAACTACTTTCTACCGACAAGGGGAGGGTGTGGTGTAGCCATTTTTAATTTTTAATGTAGCTTTTTGCACGTTTGCTTAAAGTATTAGGCCTCTGTGCACTTTGCCCTAGATGCATTTTATTTAGCCTTGCACTGTTATTTTGCAATAACCAGTTTCACGGTCTTGTTTTATTTTCTTCTATCATACTGTTTAGCTTACTTCAGCACTGAAGTTCTCAAACAATACATTCTTGCTCGCTCTGTGCTTCAGTCAAGGATACAGTCTGGTACATTTCCGATAGACGTGGTAGAAGTTTAGTCTTTAGGGTTCGTAGAAAGTACACATTCTTACGTAGGGACATTTCTTAGAACACCAGCGTGTTAGTTATAAAAACACTTCCTAGTCCTGGTACACGTAAGAGTGAGATCCCGACCAGGGAACCACAACTAGACGCTGACTGCCCTGTTGCAGATGCTGATCCCGATCACAGGCCTTTGCTCAGGTATGAGGGTTGATGTCCTCCCGGGGGAACCTGAAAGGCAGGCTTAGAGCTTAACATGCTGTGCTCAAAATAGAACTTAGAAGAGAGAACGTAATCTAGTAACACTATGATAGCGTTATTCTTATGTTTCACTCTCCTCATTACTATTTCAATCCTACTGTGTTATATGGTTCTGGTTATTGCGGCTCATGCCTTGTTATCTAAAATCCAGTCGTTTTATTAAACCAATCTTTAAAACTCATACTGCCTTTGTCATTTATATATGAGACCACACTGCGTATGAGAGAACTGGTTGGGATCTGAGTGACCACGACTTCCCTGGGAAGCACTAAGATGTCATGCGCTCGGCTGCCCAATTGTCTCTTCCCTTTGGGAGAGATGAGGCACTGCTAGTTAGCCGGAGCTCAACCCGGATTTGGGGTAACAAGGGTCCTTCGCTGTGGGTTAGACTTAGTCCCCCACACTGTGAACGATCCTGCCACCCAAAAATCCAGTAGTCTCATTAGGATAATGAGAGCCTACGCGACAAGAGGACCTTCAGCCTGTTGAAGGCCAGATTTTGGTGCCTCCACATCCCTGGAGGTGCCCAACTCTACAGACCCCAGAAGGTGTGCCAGATCATTGTTGCTTGCTGCATGCTAAACAATTTGGGCCTCAGACATCACACCCCATTGCTGGATGCAGAGGATGTGTGACCTGTACCAGTAGCTGATGAAGGGGACATGGGGAGTGATGAGGAGGATGAGGATGCAGCAGACTCCAGAGCAGAGCTGATACAACAATACTTCCACTGAGATACAGATATGTGTCAATTGTCTTGGATGTGACCTGTACAACTGTCTGCCTTGTGCCATGTGCCGCCTGGTATCTGTAATCACTTTATGGACTGGGTACAGCTCTGACTCTAGGTGGCTTGGGAGGTGGATTACATGTGCCCATGAGTTGGTACCTTACTGTGCACAGGTCAGTGCCATTCTGTACCTGCTGTTGTGTTGCTGCACCATTGACTTCTATGTGCATGACCATTGTTGCCTGGACTTGCAGATCCAGTGCTCCAGGTTTGATGACTAGGTGGATTCCTCTGTATGACATCCTCTCCTAGGGTTCGACATTGGGGGACTGTGGAACATCGCTGTGCGTGCCAGTGGGAACTGCCTCCCGTCTGGATCTGTTTGGTGTAGGGGAGGGACCACTGGGGAGGTCTGCTTTGGGTATGTGGATTTCTGATGAACATATGTTTGGGGACATATGTTGCCATCTCAGCCTTGGCATCCTGTACTTACAGTGTATGTGTGCTGACTAGACATACGTGACTCGTTAAGTAATTGGTGTCCCTGTCTTTTTCCATTTACAGTCATTGTTGTGGTGCACTTTGGTCCCTGCCTCATCTGTTGCCTCCCTTAACATATGGCTCCAGCCACTGGCTGCTCCCATGTATTCGTTGCTGCATGTTGTTCCCCCTTCTGTCACTCTCACCTATGTTGCCATCACAATGGTTTGCCTGTTGCACATGTGACGGCTGTATATTTTGTACTCATGTCAAATATAGATGTAGACAGTAACTGTGCTCAATGGTGTTTATTTGGGATGTACTAGTGCAATGGGTGAAAAGTGGGGTCATGGCAGGTGGGTTCCTCATAGTATATAGGCCAGCAGTGGGTAGTCGCAGTCCAGTATGGTGGCCTTGGGAGAACAGAGTTCTGACAAACAGGTATCTCAGTGACACACAGTGGAGAATGTTCAGGAGAGGGTCACTTCCTGCTGGTGGTCTTGGTCTTGACATCAGTTCCGGCTGGATGTCTGGTTAGACGTCCTTGCATTCGTGGGGGCTCCTCAGCTACAGGTGGAGGGATGCTGGTGTCCTGCGGGTCCTGGGGCAGAGCCTCCATGCCACTATCTCCCACTGATGTGGAAGGCTCAGATGGGTTGTGGCTATTGGAAGGGGCCTGCTGGTGGGAGGTGGACTGACGCTGGATAGTGGTGAGTTCCTTCACCACCCCTGCTACGGTGGCCATGGTGGTATTGTGGGTCTGCCACTGCTGCATGGCCTCATGATGGTGTATAGTCTGCAACCTCTGTGTCTCCTGCATGGTGGTGAGGATCTGGGCTATGGTGTCCTGAGTTTGGTGGTATGCACCAAGGACTTGGGTGAGGGCATCCTGGACAGTCTGAGTTGTGGCTGGCCTATCCATTGGACCACTGTACCCCTCCCACTACACCTAGCCCCCTGTGCCCCTGGCACAGTGTGCCCACACCCAGTGGCCCCAGGCCCTTCATTGTCTGGGGTGTGTGCCCTAGACACTGGTCTCTCTTGTGTGGTGCACACTTCTGATTGAGAGGTCCCTGGGGCACAGGATTGTGGAGGAGGGGATCACTGGGGTCTTGTAGGCACATGGGAGGGGCTGTCCGGTATGGTTGGTATGCTGGGAGGGGACTGACCAGTCCCACAGATTGCCCAGGCAAGTCGACCCCATCCTGACGTCCGCTTGAGGGCTGTCTGACCCTGGCCTCCTCTGCAGGGTGGCAGTGGCAGGGTCACCTGTGGATGGAAAGGTGGAACGTTTGAAGGTGGATGTGTAGTAGTCATTTCATGGTGTGGTACATGCAGTGGCCCAACTTTCTTCCCAGTGATGGCATTGACAGCAGCAGCACTGCAAATATGGATTTTGATATGGGGATTGTGCCATAGTTACCTGTGCCATAGTGGGTTGTGGATGGTGGTTGGCACTGCTGTCATTGCCATATGTTGGGACGCTGTTGTGGCAACCAGTAGGAATGGGCTGTAGTATGGTTGCCCATGCAGCTATGCCTCTTTGATGTAGGACTGTGATTTTTTGGCTGTGTGAGGATTGATGATTTGTGGGAGTAGTAGTTCTACACTTTGTGATGGCCATCTGTGATTGGGGGTAATGTGTGGGGATGGTGGGACAGGTGTGGTTTGGCATGCATGTGAGAGGCGTGGGGTGATTGGGAGGGGTGCAGTGGTGTTTGATGGGGTGGAATGGGGAGTGGTGGGTAGGCATGCTGGATAAGATTATTTGGGGCCTTGGGGGTGAAGTGAATGACTTACCAGAGTCAAGACCCCCGATGGTACCAGTCAGGCCCTCCGGATGCATGATGTATAGGACCTTCTCCTCCCACGATGTTCAGTCAAGGGGAGTAGGTGGGGGCCCACCGCCAGTCTTGTTCAGGGTGATCTTGTGCCTGGCCGCCATGGAACGGACCTTCCTCCTGAGGTCATTCCACGTCTTCCTGATATCCTCCCTTGAGCGGGGATAGGTGCCGACTGAGTTGACCCTGCCGACGATCCTCTGCCACAACTCTGTTTTCCTGGTCAAGGATGTTTGCTGGACTTGGGCTCCCATGAGTTGTGGCTCTGCTCTGACGATCTCGCCCACAAAGACCCGCAGCTCGTTGTCGGTGAACCGTGGGCGCTTCTGGTGTGATATGTTGAGGTGGGGTGCTTTGAGGGTAGGGTGCAGTGTGGCGGGATTGGTGGTGTGGTGGTGTGTGTAAGTGGGTGCAGGTGGGTGGTGGTGTGTGCATAGTGTGCAATGTGAAGGTGTTCGTAGTGTAGGGGGTTTGCTTCATGGCTTGTGTCTCAGTGGTAATGTAGTTTGGCGACACTGTGTACAGAGGTGCAAGAGTTATAGTAATTTGAAGGTGGTGCATAAATTATAAAGTGTCATTCAGTGGAGTGGCATAGATTGGAGTAGCAAAGAGTAGAATAGAGTACAGTGAAATAGCATAGAATGGGGTAGCATAGTATAGACTGGAGTGCTATGAAGTGGACTGGCATAGAGTGGTGTGGCATACAGAGGAGAGCATACAGTAAAGTGGAGTAGACTGGGGTGACGAAAAGTGGAGTAGCATGTTGTAGAGTAGAATAGAGAAGTGTAGAGTGGAGTGGCATGGTGAAGAGTTGAATGGTGTGTTGTAGAATAGAGTGGAGTGCCACAGAGTGAAGTGTTGTAATCTCAAGTAGCATAGAGCACAGTGGAGTGGCTTACACTGGAAAAGCATACAGTGGAATGGCATAGATGGGAGAGGAATAGGGCCAGATGTATGGCTGTTTTATTTTGTGAGTCTCTAATTGCGACTTTTTGTGAATTGCAATTAGAGACTCACAAAATGAAATGTACAAATGTGTCTCAGACACATTTAGCGATTCCCAAGGGGGTAGTAAAGACATACCTCATCAATATTCATGAGGTAGATTGTAATTTGCGACCCCATTGTAAACGGTCGCACTCACAGGAATGGTGGCCTGCTGGGGACAACAGACCACCATGACTGTGACTGCTTTTAAATAAAGCAGTTTTTTTTTAAATACAGACTGTTCTCCTTAAAGGAAAATGGGATGTATTTCAAACAAAAAAATTCAAAGTTTTACTTTCATTTTTTCAGAGTAGGCAGTGGTCTGTGGGGCGACTACCTGCTCTGAAAAAATATTAATGCTCCATTCACAAAGAGGGATGGGTCCCTGGGGACCCCTTCCCGTTTGCAAATGGGTTGCCACCAATGTAACTTGGTGGTAACTGCTAATGTTTTGCAACCACATTTACAGTCGCAAAACATTCCTACATGCCAGTGCGATTTGGTATAACGAAGGAACGCCGTAGACATGCCCCTTCCTAATACCGAATCTCAAAAGCAAATTGTGATTCGGTAAACAAGTTAGCGAGCCGCATTTTGCTTTGGTACATAGAAAAAATCCTTTTTACTGTGGTAAACGGCCCATTGGGCCGTTTGCGACTAGAAAAATGCTTCGTAAATCTGGCCCATGGTGTAGAGTGGCATAGAATGGACACACACACAGTTTAATAGCATTGAGAGGAGTGGTGTACATTGGAGTCGTGTAAAGTGGAGTGGCGAACAGTGGAATAACTAAGAGTGGAGTGGCACAGAGTTGAGTGGCATAGAGTGGAGTGGAGTAGATTGGAGTGGCGTACAGTGGAATTGCATAGAGTAGGGTGGCATACAGTGGAATGGTATAGAGTGGAGTGTCATACATAGAAATAGCAGAGTTGAGTGGTGTAGAGTGCAGTGACGTGTGATAGAGTAGAGTGGAGTGGCATAGAGTGGAGTGGCATAGACTGAAGTGGCATACAGTGAAGTAGTGTACATAGAGTGGAGTGAAGCAGAGCTGAACAGCATAGAGTTAAACAGTGTAGCGTGGAGTTGTGCACAGTGCAATAACATACAGTGGAGTGGCATAGAGTGCAGTGGAGTTAAGTGTAGTAGCAGAGGTTGGATACCATAGAGTGGAGTGGCATACAGTGAAGTGGCATGGCGTGGAGTGGTGCAGCATGGAGTGGCATACAGTGGAATAGCGTAGAGTGGAGTGGAGTAGAGTTGAGTGGCGTAGAGTTGTGTGGCCTAGAGTGGCATTGCCTACAGAGGAACTGCATAGAGTGGAGTGACTTACAGTGAAATGGTGTAGTGTGGAGTGGCATACAGGTGAATAGAGTAGAGTGGAGTGGTGTAAAGAGGAGTGATGTGTTGTAGAGAAGAGTGGAGTGCCATAGAGCAGAGTGGAGTGGTATAGAATGAAAAAGCACTGAGTGGAGATACGTAGCGTGGAGTGGCATACAGTGAAGTGGTGTCGAGTGGAGTGGTGTGAAGTGGAATGGGAATGGCATACAGTGGAACAGCATAGAGTGGCATAGAGTAGACTGTCATAGAGTGGAGTGGATCAGAGTGGAGTGGCGTGTTGTAGAGTGGAATGGTGTGCGTTACACTGGAATGGTGTGTCTTGGAGTGGAGTGATATGGAGTGTTATACAGTGGAGGGAAGTGGCGTGTTGTACAGTGGAATGTCAGACTAGAAAGGAGTGGATGGCGTAGAGTGGAGTGGCACAGTGTGGAATAGCATGGAGTGAAGTGCTACAGAGTGCAGTTGTGTGGAGTGGTGTAGAGTGGAATAGCATACTGTGGAGTGTATTGAGTGGAATAGCGTACAGAGGAGTGGTGTAGAATGGAGTAGCATAGATTGGAGTGGCATAGAGTGGAGTGGCATATTGTAGATTGGTGTGTGGTAGTCTAGAGTGGCGTCTTGTAGAGTTCAATGGATTGTTACAGAGTGGAGTGGCAGTGGCCTACAATGGAGTGGTTTGTCATACAGTAGAGTGGAGTGGCGTGTCATAGAGTGGCATGTGTCTTAGAGTAATGGGGCGTAAAGTGTAGTGGTGTACAGTGAACTGGATGTAGTAGAGGTGAGTGGCACAGAGTGCAGTGGCATATTGTAGAGTGAAGTGATGTGTGGTAGTGTGGGTGGTGTGTTGTAGAATGGAGTGGTGTGTTGTATAGATGAGTGTTGTGGAGTGCCATCGAGTGGAGTGGCATGTCATTGAGTGGAGTAGCTTGTGGTAGACTGGAGTAGTGTGTTGTAGAGTGGAGTCGACTGTCAGAGTGAAGGGGGAGGTTGGCTGTGTTCTGGCTGCCAAGTGTAGGTATAGTGTCCTACTGTTTTATAAGTTATAGGAAGAGATGAGTCAACGCGTATAAGTGTGTAAAGTTTGGTAAAAGTTGTTTTATTACATTATATATTTTAAATGAAGTTTGTGGAGTACAGTGGAACTTGATCTGCATAGTGTGTTCTAATCGTAAATATAATGTAGTACAGTGCTTTTTAAAAAATGTTTACATTTTTAAAAATGATTTTCTGTGCAGTGCACTGCACTCTATTTCCCCTTAAAACCCAGAACACAGACTAGGGCCCTGATTTAGAGTTTGGCAAACAGGTTACTCCGCCACAACAGAGACGGATATCCCGCTCGTAGAAATATAAATTCCATTATTTCCTATGGGATTTATATTTCGGTGGACTGGATAACTGCCACCGTTGTGGGGGAGTGACCCATCTGCCGAAATATAAATCAGGCCTTTAGTGTGGTGTAAACAATATTTTTCCCTTACCAAAACTGAAAGTGAGAAATATAGTTTTGACAAGACTTAATATGTGTTCTGGGTTGTAAGTCAAAATATAGGGGGTCGGTTGCCACCCGCCAAGTTGTAACCGCTGTGCAGCCGCCAATGCGGCCGCACTCCAGCGGTGCCCATTATGACATCCCCGCCGGCCCAGCGGGGATGTGGGCCGCAACATGGGAGCCGGCTCCAAATAGAGCCGGCGGTGTTGTGGCCGTGCAATGGGTGCAGTTGCACCTGTCGCACTTTTCACTGTCTGCTATGCAGACGGTGAAAAGCTGCACGGGCCCTGTCAGGGGGCCCCTAAACTGCCCATGCCAGTGGCATGGGCAGTGCAGGGGCCCCCAGGGGCCCCGCGACTTCCCGTACCGCCAGCCTTTTCCTGGCGGTTCAAACCACCAGGAAAAGGCTTGCTGTAGGGGGACTTGTAATCCCCTGGGCAGCGCTGCCCTGGCAGATTATCACCACCGGGGCAAATGTGGCGGGAAACCGCCAGCCCCGGCGGTGCAAGGTCATAATCCCCTGTGAAGCTCTGAAGCACCCCCAGCCTGTTGGCGGTGCTTCAGCCAAAACAGCCCTGGCGATCTTGGACCGCCAGGGTTGTAATGAGGGCCATAGTGTACTACTATGTTTTTTTAAAAAGTACTATTTTTTAAGTAGACTGTTCTACACTATTTTTTACCTTAAATCCCAGAACACAGACTTAGGGCCTGATTTAGAAATTGGTGAATGAGTTACGCCATTACAACAGTGACAGATATCTCGTCTGCTGAAATCAAAATCCCATTCTATCCTTTAAGATTTAGATTTCGGGGGACGGGATATCTGTCACCATTGTGATGGAGTAACTTGTCCACCAATATCTAAATCAGACCCAAGGTATAACGTTTTTAAAAATAAATAAATATGTGAAAAATTCAAAACCTCTTAAAATCTAGTATTGTGTTTTGTAATGTTTTTTATGTAGTTTTTTTTTTACATATTTCAATTTTAAAAAATTGTTTTAAGTACTGCAGTACTCCATAAATTGTCTAAAAAAATTACATAGGTAAAGAAATGAAAATACATTGTAGTACACTATATTTGTGAAATATAATGTTACACAGCGCATTTTAAATTTTTTACATATTTTTTTTTTTATGTACTGAGGTAATTCCAAGGTAGTATAGTGGCACTCTGTTAGCTTCTTGGTACATACATAGAAACATATAAATAACTTTTCCTATTTAGTACCATGTTATTATAGTAGTAATAGGTAGGGAAACCATAAAACCTACTACTTAACTATATCAACCCAGAACACAGCCAAACTGTGGTAAAAGCAACATGTCTACCTTTTCCTTTTGTAAAAGCAGCCATTAGCCATTCATGTACTTTGGAAAGTTAGAGGGGTAAAAGTCTCAAGGTTTGTCCGCCCTGGTTCAATGGGTATTATCCAATGGATCCCAGATGTCCTAAATGGGAAACCCCTAACCCATTAAAACAACTGTCATGAAACTGATTAAGGACAGAGCTGCGTAACTTAAAAGTCTTTCATGTTCTATTACCAATGTGCCAAAACAATCTAGAATGACAAAAGGCAAGTTCTTTATTCCAAGGTTATCTTCAAAGGAGCATGTGGTGAGGTGGTTAGAATATGCATGTGTCACTTGGAATCGTGTGACATCGTGAGAGTGATGTCATGCCATTCCAGGCGACAGATGGGTGGAGGTGACGGTTGGTTGCGGTGCTGTGCCCCTCTTCTACAGGAGTAATACTTGTTTATAAATGGAATAAATATCTTCTTTTACAACGCTTCACTTCGACTCATTTCATGTGGCGACGAGGAGAAAGATTCAAGGTCATCAGGAACGTTCTTGAACACGGAACAGTAAAAAGAAATGGTGGAATGAAGTGAAATTATGAAGATCTGGATCGGATGTTTTTGATGGAGAATTTGGCAAGTACAGTAACTGCGGTGGTGTGGGGCACAGAGACTTTAAGCGTAAAGGCAGTTACAAATCAGCTGATTTGCAGCAGTATGAGATTGTTGGTGGCAGCGTGAGACACTTGACAGTTTAACGCTCGCGCAACAAACAGTGAAATACACTGTTGGGCGCAGAATATATGAGTGCATTTTGTGATCGCATAAGAAACAGTATACTCCGAGTTGGTGTGTATACGCATCGATTGGTTTAGTTTGAATTAATCGAGCGCATTAACAAGCTGAACAACGCTCGTGCAACAAACGTTAAAATACAGTGTCGCGCGCAGGACACACACGCGCTACTCAGAGTGTGGTGAGTTCGGGCAGGAGGCATTTCGTATTGCGTACACGCATCGATCGGAGCAAGTAAAAAGCAATTAAGAACCAAAAATAAAGGCAAGTCTGACCCCCAGTCTTCAATGGTTCTTCAGGCTCTGGTGGTACTGTTTTTGTTATGAACTTCCTGTTACGATCTCATCAGTAAAATAAAAAAGGGACTCTGGATATCTGAAAGTTTTTTTTTGGTGTCGGCCATCTTACATTGGGAAGAATAAATTCTCAAATTAACAACCAAAGAAGATTAAATTATTATATTTTGCTTTATTTATAGAAAAGAGGGAAATAATAAGAATATACATTTTTGAAGTATATTTGTTTAAGTAGTTTTTTTGTTACTAATTGGACAATGCAGAATATTCATCCACCTGCTCCTTTCTTGCAAGATCCGGGGGATCCTCCATTGGAATGGAAACTGTGGTTACGATCATTTAAAGCTTTTCTCGGAGCTATTGATGGTCATAGATTTAGACCTGAAAGGAAGAAAAGTCTAATGTATTACTATTTAGGAGTTGAAGGACAAAATGTTTTTGATCATCTACCTACGTATCAAGTGGGCGAAGAAGAAGAGTTAGATGAATTTGATATGGCTATTGCACAGTTGGATAAACATTTTGTAAAAACTAAGAATATTGTAGTACATAGATATAAATTTTTCACGAGATCGCAGAATTCAAATGAAAGTATTGATACTTTTATTACTGCATTGAAAGTACTAGCTGCAAAATGTGAATTTGAAAATTTTACATCTCAATTGATTAGAGATCAATTGGTAGCAAGGTGTTTTTCAAGGAAAATACAAGAAAAATTGCTTACGTGTAAAGATCCTTCTCTAGACAAAGCTATTGATATTGCGAAAAGTATTGAGTGTTCTTTGGAAGATGCAAAACAATTGGAATCTGCCTTAGCAAATACTACAATATCAGGTGCAGTAACTAATGTTCAGAGTGTTGATAGTAAGAAGAGTTATGGGTTGGAGAAAAAACAAGATGGTTTTACGTCATCTAGAACTTTTTCTACAGGCAAATCTAGTCAGAAGACTTTCTGTTATAGATGTGGGGCTTATTCTCATGTATCTTCTTTCAAAAACTGTCCTGCAGTTGGTCAACAGTGTAGGAATTGCAACAAAACTGGTCATTTTTCACGAGTGTGCAGAAGTTTTCGTAAGAACAATGTCCGCTGTGTTTTAAATGATGAGATTCAAATGGAACAACAAGACAGGAACGAGTTGGTATTGATGGTCAAAGAGACTGGACATACAAGTAGCAAGTTGATTGTGGATCCTGACATTCTAGTGTCAATAGAAGGGGTGGCTATTAAGTTATTAGTAGACACAGGAGCTCGTATTACTATTGTGTCAAAAGACAAATATGATGAATTTTGGGGAGCAAAACCACTATGTAGTCCTGATGTTTCCACTGTTGCTTTTGAAGGGAGTAGAATTGATCTACTTGGTTATTTTTGGGCGTCATTAACTATTTATAATGAAAATATTCATGGGAAAGTCTATGTGGCTAAAAAGGGAATCAATGTTTTAGGATTGATTCACCAGGCTGAATTTAAATTAGTTATTAAACCAGGACAAGAGATACCTGTGTATATTGAAAGGAACAGAGCAAGTCCTGTGAATACAATTGAAAAAGGGACAAGCATATGGCAACAGAAATTCAAAAGGTTATTTCAAAATAAACTAGGGAAGATAACTAACTTTACACATACTATCAAAATCAAACAAAGTGCAATTCCTGTCAAACATAGGTTAAGGAATGTACCTTTCAGTATAAGAACAGAATTAACAAATTTATTACAAGATTTGTGTGAACAAGGTGTTATAGAAAAAGTTGAGGGCACTTTATGGTTGTCTCCAATTGTTTTAACTAAGAAGAGTTCAGGGGATTTAAGAATGTGTGTGGACCTGAGAAGTTTGAACAAAGAAATTTGGGTAGACAACTTTCCGCTACCAAGGATTGAAGATTTGATCGCAAAAGTTGGTGGGTCTAGCTGGTTTACAAAATTGGACTTGAAATCAGCTTACCATCAAGTAGAGCTTGATGTTAGCTCTAGACATTTGACGGCTTTTGTCACACCTGATGGTACGTTTCAGTTCTGTAGGCTGCCTTTTGGACTAGCCTCGGCAGCGGCAGTTTTTCAGAGACTCATGTCTAGCATGTTCAATGATAACCCAAATGTTGTTGTTTTTCAGGATGATATTTGTTTTTTTCAGACACTGAAGTAGCACATGATAAGGTTCTAGAAAATGTTTTAAGCACATTAGAAGACAGAGGAGTAACTTTAAGGGATGAGAAGTGTGTGTTTAAATCAAGAGAGGTTGTGTATCTAGGTCACATTTTATCTGAGCAAGGGATTAAGCCAAAGCCGGGATTAGTAAAAAGTATTTTAGAGGCGCCTTCACCTAAAACTAAAGAACAGTTATTGTCATTTTTAGGACTATGTGAATTTTATGCTAAATTTTTGAAAAATGTTGCCAATACCACTGAGTGTTTTAGAGCTCTGCTAAGGAAGAATGCGATTTTTGCTTGGTCAGATGAGTGCAACAAAGCATTTGAAAAGGTTAAACAAGACATTATTAAAGCTCCAGTGTTACGACCTTTTACAGAAGGTTTGCAAACTGTGGTTACGGTAGATGCTTGTGAATATGGTTTAGGTGCTGTTTTAACACAAGTCTCGAGTGATGGTTTGGAAAGGACTATTGGGTTTGCATCTAGAACTCTACGCTTAGTGGAGCGCAAATATTCAGTGATAGAGAAAGAGCTGTTGGCATGTGTATGGAGTGTTGAGAAATGTAAACCATATTTATGGGGCAGACAATTTATGTTAAAAACAGATCATAGGCCTTTAGTAGACATATTGTCAGGGAGAAAGATTAAACGTTCTACAGCCAGAATTGCTAGGTTATCTGCCAAATGATTAGAATTTAACTTTTTGGTCGAATATGTACCTGGTGGGAAAAACAGTAGAGCTGATTGTCTGTCTAGATTACCTATCAAAGAGGATGATGAAGAGGAGTGGGAAACAGAAATTGAAGAATGTTTTGTAGCTTATATTTCTGATGGTTGTAAATCTGTGGATGAGGAAAGTTGGATTGAATCAGTGAAGAAAGATGACTTATTGAGTAAAGTGATGGGTTTGGTGAAGTCTGGATGGCCAAAAGAGAAAAATCTTTCATTGGATCTTCAACCATTTTGGAAAGTGTCAAATGAATTATCTATTGAGGGTGACAAATTGGTGAGGAGTGATAAACTTATTCCTCCCGAAAGCATGAGAAGGGATTTAATTGTTGGTGCTCATTCTGGTAATTTAGGTGCGACTATCACGAAGAGGAGGTTGAGATCAGATTTTTGGTGGCCCAGAATGGATAAAGAGATAGAGGAGTATGTAAGGAGTTGTACTAAGTGCTCCATGAGTGACAAGGTTTTGATCACAGGGAAAGACACAGATTCTTTTGTACCATCTCCAGCTAGGGCTTGGCAAAAACTAGGTCTAGATTTTTTGGGTCCGTATCATATATTACCACCGGATATGAGGTACTTTATAGTCATTATTGACCATCTTTCGAGATGGGTTGAGGTAGAATTTGTTAGAGCTCCTACTACTCAAAGTGTCATCAATTGCTTAAGGAACATTTTTATTCGTGAAGGTTTTCCTGAACAAATTTTGACTGATAATGGTGTTCAGTTTATTTCATCAGACATGACGCAATTCTTAAATAAGTGTGGTATTAAACACATTAGAACACCTTTATATCATCCCCAAAGCAATGGAATGGTGGAGAGATTTAACCGGGTTTTAGTGGATTGTGTTCAAGCTGCGTGTAGAAGCAATATGTCAGTTAGCCAGAGTGTTAAAGATTTGATTTGGTCGTATCGCACTACACCGCATGTAGCCACTGGGAAAAGTCCTTTTGAACTTATGAGGGGTAGAGTTGCTACGACCGAATTATGCCCGTTCTGGATGGTAAAGTTATTTCATGAAGGGGCGGATGTAAAAAAAAATTGGCAAATGGCGGAAATTAATTCGAATAATAGGGGACAAGGAAAATTGTGTGAGCCACAAGACAAAAAGGATCCATTGCAAGTTGGGGATTGGGTGCGAGTGAAGAATCCTTTGTTAGTGAGGAAAGGTATGTCAAAATTCAGGGATTCTCTGCAAATTCAAGAATTACGTAAGAATGCTGTGAAATTGTCAGATGGTACTTGGTGGAGTACTACAAGAATAGCTTTGGACCCTAACTTGAAAATGCAAGGCATGAAAAAACAATTAATTGTTAACGTCCCGACTGGAACTAGTGAAGATGTTGGGAGGAGAAGTGTGAGAGTCAGAAATAAGCCTGCAAAATTTCAGGATTATGTCATGATGTAAAAAAATATATATATATATATTATGTATGATCTATAGAGTGTACTGTTATATCATATGTTTCTCAAGAATTTGTTTTTAGGTCCATAATTATAGATGAAATGTTGTTAGTATTTTTAGAATTATTTTAGTGTCTAGCTTAATATTTAATTTATGAATTTAGTTTGGGTTGAGTTTTCAAAGAGGGGAAGAAGTGTGGTGAGGTGGTTAGAATATGCATGTGTCACTTGGAATCGTGTGACATCGTGAGAGTGATGTCATGCCATTCCAGGCGACAGATGGGTGGAGGTGACGGTTGGTTGCGGTGCTGTGCCCCTCTTCTACAGGAGTAATACTTGTTTATAAATGGAATAAATATCTTCTTTTACAACGCTTCACTTCGACTCATTTCAGAGCAATATTCAAAAGGCATACAACGCGTGTTTTGCCTCCTAATGGTGCGCAGGCCTGTGGCTTTCTCAAGGCGGTATATAAACATGGAAGTAATTGTCACATAATAAAATAACTGAACACACAAAATTATCCATTGCAACAGCATTTAAAAACCCAGTACAAATTTGCAGGTCAGGCATTAGTGCAATTTTTTTCCATCTTGCACTAAGACTGACCTTCCAATTTGTATTCTGTTTCGAAACGCTGTTGAAATAGATACTTATATATTTCCTTGTGCATTGGGTGTTCGGTTATTTTATTATGTGACAATTACTTCCTTTGTTGTTTGATCACAACTACTTTTTCTTGGGTTGGATTCTCATGGCTTCACTGTGTATTTTCGGCTCTTCCTTTTTTTCGGTCTTTATGCCTGCCATATGACAATTTTGCAAATGGTCTTCAAATGTATTTGACTTGTTTCTATTCTGATCAATCTATTTCACTGTAGCTGAACAATTCTTCTTCTTCTGGGTGTCCATCTAAAATCTTCTACACAAACTATTTAATTACAGTACATATTTTTCAAGCAGAATATCTGCCCTTCCAACCTCATACATTTCCCAGACACTCAGAAAAATGTAAGATGAAGGCTAAATAGTTAATTAAGTATGTTTAACCTCCTCAGAGGGGAGGTCTAAAATACATTCAGCAGTTAGCTGTGTGCATTCTTTTGCTTCTTGTTGATGTGCTATAATATGTACGGGGAGATGGAAGATCTTATACATTTTACAGGCCACTGAGTTATCCTTGTATGTTATCTTTTATGTGGAGGAAAAATTTACTGCACCTTTTCAGTGCACAAAACAACTTGCATTTAACAGAATGGATCCAAATTCATACATATTCTTAAGACATGATCTCTACTATTGACACACAACTTCTTGTACCTCACAAGTTTATTTGGTGTGACATATTTATGAAACAAATGATCTCTTGTCTTTCTGTGCTGTGTATCATAATATGTAAAGAAATACAACATATTTTTGAGCAAGGTAGACATACATTTTACAGGACACTGACGTGGATGTAACAGTTGAGTAGCAAGTTCAAGCAAAAGTCAATACATCTTTCACTACTGATAAAGAAGTTGTGCCTCTTTGTTTTCATGACATTTCTACGGTGAACTCTATTACTAGGTAAACATTATGAAACATTTCATAAAAGATATTAGACATGCAAAGTTGCCAAAAGTACTTCTTGTTCTGAGGTATGTGATTTTCTTAAAACTACATAATTTACAATGTTTTATTTCAATCAGATACTTGTAATAAAGTGTTGTTAGACTCACATTATTTAAGGGGACATTTAGACCTGTTAGTCTTAAAATATACGTGAAAGGTATGAGTGTTTCCATTAGGAGTTGAGCTGAAAGTGAGCTCAATCGAGATTTGCTCTAGACAGTTACCAATAACATGGAGCTCCTACAGAAGGAGCCCTTAAAATGGCGGCCTGTCTGCCGCTGACTCGCCAGGTCATGGTGACAAATGCCTTGCGCTATTAAGGGCAGTTTAACTGTTACTAGATGTGTTCTTGCTGTGGCCTCCATGCGGGGCAAGAAATGAAACAATGACCCTGATGCACTGAAAGAAAACTGTATGCATTATCAGGGCAATTGTTTTTAAAAAACAAACTCCATCTTTGAAAATGAGATCCCTGTCAGGCAGACAGGGATCTCACAACAGGACAGGAAATCCTCTCTCTACAAGAGGAGGGTGGGCCTTTGTCTCCGCTGACCCGGGAGTATGCGGGATACTCACCAGACTCCAACTGTGCCTCTTGTTTTGTAATCAGGTGCAATTATACTGAGAGCATTGTGCATTTTTGCCCAGAATTAGTATTTTTGAATACATCACCCAGTTAGATATCAGAGCTGGAGCAAAAATTAGTATAGGTGATTTTTGCAAGCATTTTAGCATAAGGGCTTATTATCAGTTGAGCACCACGTGCGCTTATACTCAGATGTAGCCCTTCTTTTTACCAACTGCAAGGTCGTTGTAAATGCATGAAAAGCAGCAATAATAGGTAGAAAATGAATGCAAAAGATATTTGTTGTTTTTCTACTCCATTGTAATACCAAAGTTTATTTTAGTTACAAAAGCTTGGCGAACACCCAGTACAAATTTTATTGGTGAGGGGGAGTTTTGTGCTCTCAGTTTATGCTGACCCCTAACTCAGGCTCAGTTTGTCCCTGTAGTGCTGTGATTCGACTTCAAGTACTTCCATATAAATATAACAACATTTACTATTTCTGTTTTCTGGAAAAATGAAACAGACTTCCTGCTTCTGAAAAGCTGCTTGCAGTAAAATATCCCTTCCTACCGAAGCAGACCAAACCAGTTGCTCTTGTTAATGGAATGTCATTTACAGACTGTCTGTCTTGAGGGGTGAATGTTGTAGAGGTATAGCAACAATTCCTTTGTCGCTCATATTTGTAACATCCTCGGTGATTGGGTGGCTCGGGGCACTTGGCATAGGTTCACAAGGACAGGCGCACTCGCCTTCTTTCAGGCAGCAGCTATTTTCATTCAGGCTTTCCTGTTGGTACGGAGAAGCGTGGACATCGACACAAAGAACAACTAGGCGGTAAAGCAGCAACATCACAACAAGGATATTCTTGGCAGCAAAAAATACAAGCATCTGAGTTATGACTTTATAATAGATCATGAGTATCAAGCGGACTATGAGGAAGGGGCCATCTTGTATAAAAAGGCTGATCCCAATGTTCCATAGGTCTGCACTGTGTTGGCTCAATAGCAAACTGCATCGTCCTTTCGGAGCTGGAGATTGGTGCAGATCCACATTTTTCACTGTAAATACAGGTGTCAATATTGTCAGTCCAAGGTTATCACAAACATTTTCTTGTGCATTACTCGCATTATACAATAAAAAAAAAATACAATACACAATAAATAACTCTTTCTAATAATGCCTGTAATTCCACTGCTGCAAAGATAGGGCATTCACCAATAATGGATTCTAAATTCATGTGATGTATTATACTGTAGGAGTTTTAAGGATCAGGGTGTGTAATACAGTAATTCTGTGATCTGTGTAAACAATATAATTGCAGCTGAATGCAGGTATTTTTAAGGTGGGTGAACGAACTGTGATTAGATTGGGATGGCCAGTGGCAGCTACTGCAGATATCAAAGGGAGGGGTTGGAGGGTGCTGGGGAATAAATTACATTTTTTTTTATTTATCAGTCGTTGCCGCTGCCATAGTTTCCTGCCACCTTGGTTGTCCTCCTTTCCTGTTCTGGTGTTCCAGCATTTGCTGGGACAACAGAAGAGGCTCCCCAGCACCAGTTGTTTAGATAAACAGTTCCTACTGTGTATTTCTGCAGCTTGGGAATTTAGTTTTGAACGATGGCATGGCCAGCTGATACTATCATATACCCATGGATAATGTACTGAATGCCTCCAAACTTGATAATAGTCACTCCAGATATTCCCCAAATATGAATGATAAATTTATGGCACCAAGCAGAAGAGACATATTGGATTGTAGATGGGTGGCTGTGAATTATGGAGTTCGCTTCTATTAATTGGCACATGCACCATCATAGAAAATGACAGCCTATGAAAGTGTATGAAGTCACTTGAAAGTCAGAGGTGGAACTCTCCAGGCGAGTGACACCTGTCAACCTGCAACTTTATGCTGTGTATGCCCCACTCCTCTCCATAGAGCATGAGCCACTGAGGCTAATCTTATGGACAAGCTCTACAATAGGAACACAAAAGATGCCTTTCCTCTTCCTCTTTCACTTGTTTGTCTCTCTCCCTATTCCCATACTTTACAAAACTGGCATCCCAACCACTTGGTGGTGGATAGTACAATACCCTGCTCCATACCCCCTCAGACACCACACTGGCTCCTCTTAAAGGCATCCTACATATCACGCCACATTACCCCTCATAAGGGCATTAAGAAACATGAATGAAAACCCTTCAGACTCTACTACTTCAACAGTCGAGAGGTTGGGCTGTCAAATATCGATTTGCCTCACTCAAGAAGGTCTAAAACATTGACACTGCAACCTTGCAAAATGTGCTTAGACTTCTAAATGTATCACATCACTATTAAGCTGGCAGGCTATATACCAAAACAACAGGGTCATACATAGCTTAGACTAGTGTAAAAAGAAATAATGGTGCGATCTCCAATTATTTCTCTATCACATCTATCCACATACACCCCAAAATAGAAGTGAAAATTGACTGGCCTTAATATTCTAGTTGCCCCAAGGCCACGCTGTGCTAGTTTCTGTCCTTTTACCGTCTAGCCCTTCTGCACCGGTACTCTTCATATTGAAGCATTTGCACATGCCCCTTTTCATCAGTTCATAAAAACATTGAAATATTATTGCTTGCTAGTAAAATGGCTTGTGTGATTACTTCCCACTCATTCAAAATCTCTGCAGATATGAGCACATTTTGATAGTGTTGTCTCATGGATGTATAATTAAATGTCTTTACCAATAGTACCAGCACATTTTGTGCAAATAATCCTTGCCTGAACAGCTAATTTTTGTTAATTGTCAAGCACACTCACCCCATTGCTCTGTCAAAACACATTTTTGTTACATAAAGTGAAAAAATCCCATTTCAACATTACACAGTGTTAACAAAGAAAAGAAAATGGCAGAGGGTCTCAAATTTGGATTAACAGTGGGACAATACTACTTTCGCACTTTTCAAATAATGCGTCAATACATTATTGGCAAAATGGGAAAGGAGTATTTCCTGAAATAGATCTTGTGTGAACTGTTCGTCCAAATTTGAGAGTCAGGATGGCGAGTTGTACCCTGCCCCACCTACATTTCAAAGGGCTTCACCTCCTACACACACAAGGGAATATAACTTCAGGCCTGCTCGGTCTTTTGTCACCCCGACACCTTTGAGCCATGACAGTGGAAAGGAAGAACTTTCTAGAACCAGATGTGGGGATACTATAGGGAATTACCCCACTTCAAAGGCTGGCACCAGGCATAAAATACTAGACCTCCAGAGCCCCTCATCAGATCACTTCTGGGCCTGTGGAAGACACAGAATACCTGCCCTCCTGATCTTCTGTTAGAAGGACTGCCCTGCTATCATGCTGCCTGAGGAAGGAAGACTGGATCTATTCCATTGAACCCAGGACCAAAGTGACCCCAAGGGATAGCTGGCAAGCCTCATGCGTGAGCTACAAGGACACAACAAGATTCAGAGACCTGTCCTGGATCTACCTAGCTGACCAGACACAACAGTACCTGGCTGTGACCCTCTGCTATCCTTTGCTTGAGTCCTGATTACCAAAAGGTGTGCCCCAGGGCCTAGACCCTGGGCTGACATCAGAGCATACTCTTCTTATACAACTGATAGTCTCCTAAAACCTGACTCAGAGTGACAAAACTTGATGCAGGACCTCTCATGGCAGCACCTCTCAGCTTCTGATCAGCAGCCTCATTGTATCTGATGCACTGTGATACAGCGTGACGTCAGACCTCGCATTTCAGCCCCCAAGTACAACCAGGCACACCTTTTTAGCAGGCTGAACTCAGTTGTGTACCAGACCAGTCCTCCATCGTGGTCGACCCTGAACTTGTGACTTTGTCCTTGACCTGCACGACCAGATGACCACAGTTGCTGCTTTGTGCTTTTTGGCACTACTTATACTCAAAACTTTGAAACTCAATAACTTCAGTTTTACTGATTGGATTTATTTCATTTTGGTGTGATTGTATGTATTAATATTTACTCTATTTGTCAAAATTGGCGTGGTATTACGCTTGTGTTATGTTTTCACTTTATTACTGTTTGAGTGCTGCATACAAAACTTTACTCGTTAGCTTTAAGTTAAGTCTGGCTGCTTTTGTGCCAAGTTTCCAGATGGTTAAGCACTGGCTAATTTAGTGACTTTTGTGATTCATCCTGACAAGGACTGTGGTTATTAGTTGAGTGAGGATTGCACTGCTCTCAAATAATAGCCTGATTTTACACAAATCCATTAAGGACTTCAACATATGTCTCCTGTCATGTACACACTGGCCTATACACTGATGTAAATTTGGTCATTATCAAATGTTTAATACCAAATTCACCATTTTCACACCTGACAGGAATTCACTAAGTGATTCCTAGGAGGCGTAAACCTAGTTATGGGTGTAGGGATCACTGAGTGCCATTCAGTGCTTAATTTGTAAATAAAAACGTGCCGGTGCCCAAAGCCCTCCTCTTAAACACACGGCTGCTGCATTTAATGTGCAAACCTGGAACACTGAGGCAGCATAATCCTGATGCCATCTCTGGCCTCTTTAATCCATTTACATCCACTCCCTGCCCCTTCAGCTCACCCTTGCATTTTTCTGCTTTCTACCTTAGTGATGCTTTTTCATTTTTCTCTTCTTCCGTCTTTCCTCCATGTGTCTTTTGCTCACAGTAAATGCTTGAGGCAGAAGAATAAGCCCTGGCCCTCAAAATTAAGTGCCGGTGCTCAGCACCAGACACAACAAGCACAAATTAAGCACTGGTGCCATAAACAGAAAGTGGGCAATCCAAGGCTAATTTGCACTGGAAGTTCAGGGACGATAACAAATGTTTTAGTTCGTAGGCATTCTCAAATTCTAATCCAACCCTTTTACACCCTTGAAAATATAGGAAATATCCTCCAGTACAGGCCTGGTCTAAATACCTTTCCAGGTTGGGAAAGAAATGGGATCACCCCAAGATTTGCTGGGACTATAAGGGAGGACTTTCTACTCAGGGAAAAATATGTTCATTACGGAGAAAATAAAAAATAAAAAGTGCATTTGTGCAGGGAGTCCTATTCCTCTTGTGAGAACTTCTCTACTCTTAAGAACTCTGTGTGAATAAGATCCTACTGGAAAAACCACAGGACCTTCCCCGGATAAGCTTGAAAATCTTGCCTCCGATTGATTTCTAGATGTAATTCTGGGAATGTTTGTTAATTCCTAAAAAAACGTAGGAGTAAAATATTCAGGCTGAAGCAGAGGTGTTATTTTTTTGTGTATCAGGACTATAATATTTATTACAGACCAGGACGCTACTTGGAGGTTTCCTACACCCCTTCTTTCAGGAAAGTGTTTAACAGGAAAACTGTGTCTTTCTATAAGGCCCATCCTACATCTCTTCCAGGACAAAAGCAATTCCACCAACAGCTGGTCTAGTTCCCGAAATGCATGTCATGAAATGTCATAGATGGGTCCTGAAGTACACAGAGACAACTGGGCAGCATGACCATTTTGGCCAGAGCAATTTTTAGCATTAGGGATAATTTAAGGTTATTCCAAACCGCTATTGAGAGTCGGAGATTACGAATCACCCTCCTCAATTTAAGTCATAGCACTGCTGCACCCCATGTGCTATGTGCATTCTGAGGTATCTAATGCTGTCTCTTTTCCAGGGGAGCCCTGGCTTCGGGAGTACAGTGCGGGGCAACTCCTGCAGGTGGCCCAGTGGGAACAAGAATGATTTTGAGTGGTTACCGTGGAATTCCGACAAGTCTCCTAACTCCCACATGGCATGTAGCAGGATATGGACAGCTATGTCTGGCTGTAGCAGATATATCATCATGTCATCTGCATAGAGGGACACCACGTGTACTGTCCGGCCCACCCTGATTTCTCAGTCATGCAGTACCCAGTGAAGCCTACGCACTGGAGGCTTCATTGCGAGGTAGAAAAATAGAGTCGACAATGGGCATCCCTCATGCTACTCTGCAGGTCGATCATGGCCAAGATGCACCTCCCCATCCGGACCTGTGCCACCTATCTCGTATACAGTAATTTGACCCATTGAATGTAGGTGCCACCTAGTCCCATCCCCTCCAGCACTGTCCACACAAACTCCCAACTTACAGAGTCAAAGGCCTATGTCTAGAAAGGTCAGTGCCTCAGGGGTGGCGTTAGCATGGCACAACGAGGAGGAATGCTCTTATTCCTCCTCGTTTTTTGCTTTTTCTATGTGTGCTGCTTTCTACAGCACACATAGAAGAAGTAAAATGCCATGGACGATTGTTTACATGCAGGAAGGGACACATCACTGCACATAAACAATTATTCAAAATTACGCTTTGGTACTTCTATGTGCGCCTCATTTTGCAGCACACATAGAAATGCCAAATCACCCTTCTGGATTGTTTATGTGCAGGAAGGGATGCCTTCCTGCACATAAACAATCTATACCCTCAACGCAGACACCCTTGCACTATGGTGCAAGGATGCCTGTGTTGGTGCTAGGCAGCCTAATACAGCGCCAGTGTGGGAGGGAAACACAGGGGTGCGCCATATTCCTCTGAATACAGCACCCCTCAGCGGTTCTAAAGTGGTGCAGTGCTGTGCTGCTATTTTGGCGCAGCACAGCGCTACGCATTTTAACATAAATCTGGCCCTGAGTCTCCTGGCACGGTGCCTAGGAGCACACCTCCATCCTCAGGATTGTTGCAGGGGCCATCCGTGTAGGCCTCATTGACACAAAACCGCCATTTTTGTTTATGCTGTTGGGCGCCGTACAGCGTGCGACGCAGGGGCTGCCTCCGGACCCTGGCTTCTGTAGTCTGCCCCTCGATACAGTCCTCCAGTGCCTCTAAGCCTGCTCCAGCAGTGGTCGGCTGTTTCTAGGACTCACTGCTGCCCCTGGCATTTTGTTCAACCCAGACGCCACATAGCTCCCTCCTTCAGCACCCAGAGTCTCCTAACAGCAGGCCGCCTGTGAGTTCTCTCTCCTTTTTCCCTCCGCAGGAGCTGTAACTGTAATAATAACAGGATGTTGCAGGATTATAATCTCCATGCCGGAAGCCACTGGGATCGAAGTCTACCTTGCCATCTTGCTAGGTCATGCCCCCCTTCAATGATCAAAAGTAACTAAAAAGTGCTGCATATGGTGCCATGATGTGGACGATCATTTGCAGATGTTTAATGGTCACATTTTAGTGGATGATGACTGTGTTGCACCAATGCTAACAAGGTGAAACCTTTGCCCAGATAGGATTATGGGGAATTAAATTTGCAAGATAGAGAAGTAATATTACTGGAAAATGTTCCACATTATAATCCATAGTTTACCTTTACTTGCTACCTAATGTAGTCAACAATGCCTTATAATTTCGTTTTTCTTTGTCATATGAAGCCAGTAGTCCAGCAAATAATGCCACAAAAGAGCTACATAGCTCTGTGTTTATGATGTTGGCACAACTTCAAGTTAAACATCACGCATGCATCTAATTTTCACTTTCAAATTTTTTAAAGATGTGGATATAGTTTGAAATCGACATTACTTATTTTTTTCGAAACACATGATCAATACAAAATGTAAAAAGCTTTTACAAATGTTAAATGATCATGTAAAATACATCAGTTAATTTACAGGGCTGTGTAATATTTGGGTGTACTGAAGCACTCCTGGACATTTATAACTGTTGTAGATATCCAGGGGTTTCCCTGGGACTCTGTGAATCTCATAAAAGTCAGAAACATATTGTAAATATACAAGAAAACATATGGGAGTAGAGTTGTCACCATGGTCACGGTTACAGCTACATATAAAAAACTGACCAGGATATTTGATTGTCGTTCAGTGCCGTAGATATCATCCGCTCCAGTCCAACTATAACTTTCTTAATATGTTTTTCCGATGTCTCTGAACATATGAAGCAACTTCCCAGTTTAGAGCAAGTGGCCAACACGTCTTAATGTTCCATAGCTTTCAGATTCAGATCTTGGACGGTTAATATTTCATAATTAATAAATCAGTCTTTCCGTTTCATGACTTTGATATATTTAAAACGTTGTAATTTACGGAATATTTAAAAAGTTAAAAAACATGTTGATTTTATGGAAGTTATCTTTCACCCATCAACTGCACTTAATCGCACCTGCTTTGAAAATATATGGATCTCTTTCAAATTCACGCTTGCATAAGCATTTGAAAATATGTCGATACGTGTAGTTTCATAGTAACAGATGTAAATAAGTACATAATGTATTTGCTTGTCCCCTTTAATCTTTAGTTTGAACAACGTTTTAGTCACGATAAATACTTCAAGCACAAGCAACACGTGTTTGTGACTACTGCAGTGGTAAATGAACACAATGTAAAATAAGAAGATACAAATAGAAAACTCAAATTAAAAAGTATTATATGGAATATATTCGATGAAAGCAAAGACTGCACTTTACATAACAGAGTTAATCGTGTCTTGTGCTATCATAAAATACACTTCAGCGTCCCAGTTTTAAGTGGTAGAACATTGAGAATATGATTCACAAAAACTCAGGGTTTGTGGCTCAAAAGGGCGTTTCTGTATTAAAGAAAGATGTTTACAAATTCTAAAATTCTTTCTGACTTGTAAAAGGGCTTTTGTGACCCTGTCAGGAATCGCAAATCGGAAGAGTCAGAAAGGAATGTATCAGTGGTTTTTGACCTCAATTGAGAAGGCAAACCATGGATCCCCTCTGAACTTTTTATCCTTTGTGAATCTTGAGAAATGTTTTAGGAAGAGGTGGCACTTGTCCAGGGAACCACTGACAACTCTGAGTGAAACCTTTTGAACAAAGAAAACTTTTTTCAAAGTCCTGTTTCTTCAAGAAAAATGGTATGTATTAAAAACTAGATTTTCTTTATTTAAACACAATCACAGACATGGTGATCTGATGACCGTTGCAGGCACCATCCCTGTGATTGTGATCAATCACATTGGGTCGCACATTGAGACCTGTGTAATGAATATTAATTAGGCAGCCCATTCTGCGTCCTCCTGCGAATCAGTATTTTGCGAGCCGACCCATTCGTACATAAATCCGTTTATAAAATACTATTCCATTCACAAAAGTCGGTGAACAACTTGCAACCACTTTTTGTGAATTGACTAATAGCATGTGAGGCTCTCAATCATCTACAGGGTCAAAATCAGAGGTATGACAAATTTGTTCCTCACAAAATCAACTATACAAAGAAAAAAGTGGCATTGCATATCTGTAGTTCTCTGAATTTACAGAACAAATGTGGGCCTCAAACACTTTTCACATGTGCCATCTAGTAGTACTTCTGGTTTACTCTTAAATTCAGTAGTCCAGATTAATACATGTCACATCTACTCCTAATAACGGTATTGTGAATTGAGCCCATATTTCTTAATTGCTTACTTCTTCATTCAAAAACGTTGATCTCAACCATTTTGCCATAGACCACTGAAGCATGAGTATGTATATCTGAAAGGAGCACACATTTCCATGTTTACATAGTCACAGTGACAATAAAGCATGAGGGCATTTTTGTTCAAATATCCATAAGGCATATGCTTACCGCATGAATGTAGTAACCAGCTTGCAAAAAGATCTTGATATTACTGTTGTCATGCATCTATGTTTCAATTTCAGCTTGTGTCAGGGCAGTGATCTGCATTAGCTACCAATCAGAATTTTACAAAGTAGGGCAGTGTTTCCCTATGGCAGTAGCTAGCCTTGCTGCATTGAAAAAAGATGTTGGCAACATTTCACTGTAAGGACACTGTAAGGATATGTTCCACTTTAGCCTTGACCTGACGCACCCTTCCTTTATGGGCAATAAGGCCTGCTTAGGAGTGACATTAATATTTGAATGGAAAAATTTAGGCTTGTCAAAAAGGGTTATTCTGAGTGGTTGTTAAGTTGCAGTTGAATACTGCCATAGGCGTGTTGTCTGAGTGTAGCTAGCAGTTTAGTGCCCCTTACCCTGGCTGTGTTGCATGGGTCTGTTTTAAAAAGGTGGACACTGGTGGTAAACACAGTTACCATGAAATCTCATCTGTACTAACCAAATTATTTTGTATCAGGATGCATGAATGCAAATACATTTATCCCTTTACTGAATTGGTTATGTACTCCTACAAACTGGACAGCTAGCAGATTGAAGCCAAAATAGCGCGCCTTTTACTAATCTTATCCAGGGCACTGTTCAGAGGAGGTGTTGGTGGTTGTTCATTAGGTTCTACAGTGATCCCTTCCAATAACTGTAGGTAAATCAACCTGTAATACAGAATAATTTGCATTCAAATGTAAATAGTGACTGTGTTTATATATTTTGGTTCTGAATTTTACATATTCCAGTGGTTACGAAGCTAGGTTACTGTGGTGTGTTACTCTGAGGAGACAGTGGCAATTACTTACAGGTTGTATAATATGGTTTTGTCTCTGATATTTTGGACAGATGAACTGAAATTCTTTATTGTTGACTATGGGTACACTGTTTTGAAACCAATATACCAATGCTAATTAGAGAGACTACTCTTGGAAGGATACTTCGAATGTTAAGGTTAGTGACACTGAATTTATTGGGTATCTATCACAGAGGCATGTGCACATAGATGAGATACACTGTTGGCTAAATCGGATAGCATCGATTTGGGATCAGTATAACTCACATGCTTATCTCTAGTCTTTTTTGGGTACATGGTCACTTTTTGCACAATATTTGGTATGGATTTATCACATCAATGTAATTGAGTTCTATTTTATTTTCTATGCTATCAAATGATCACCCATACGACACCGCATGGCTAATCATACTATTCACAATATTATTACTTTAATTGTACTTTATTAATTTGTGTGTTATAAATCATTACAGCCCTGATGAAGTCATAGGGTTAATATCCCTGACGAAACATGTGTTGGCTGGCTGGATTTGAGAAATGTCCAGAGGTTTTACCGGTGGAGATCTAATGTGAGGTCTACTTGAAATTGATTTACTAAATTACGAAATACGATTCATTGGACTTTGTATTAACTGATTGTGGAGATTGCGGTTGCCAATTGGGCATGCATATGGATCAATAAATAACTACAACAAAGGTGGAACTACTGCTGCAACTATGCTCATATATTATATAATCAACTAAATGCTTGGTTGTGTGCCTGGTAAATTTGGGAAATTATGGTTCAAATGTAATTACCCTATGTTTCAACACCTTTTTTTACTGGATTATCTTAAATTAATTTCGAAAGAAGCTTATTAGAGGGTAGGGGAAATAAATTTTTACTCTTTACATTTTATATCTACCTGCCTGTACTACTCTGATAGGATACATTTCAGCTCACCCAGATGGCATGTAAAGAGCGTGTAATTTGCGATTTAATCTGCTATTTGATTGGTGTGGAGATAAAAACTTCACATGGGCAACTCTACATCCCAAGTAAGTACAATAAATGTGTAATAACATCCCAAAAGTGCTTTAACGTCATTGATGTGCTGGATGCTCTGTGGAAGATAGTTACAGAATTTTTAAATGGACTAATTTTCATTTGTTGATGATAGTTCAATGTCAATGAGCACTTCAACATTTACAACTCAAAATATTATGTTGAAGAAGAGGCCAATTCTTGGTTAAAAGAGAGTTTCCAGATATATCTCTCCCAATAACAATAATTTGTGGCTCACCAGTATAAATAGAATATTGTGGATAGTTATGTCGGCAAAGGAGCCCAAATTATTTTCTGCCACCCAGGTGAAAGAAAATTTGTGTATCATTGGCATATGTGAAAATGTTTATTCCGAAGGTAATATATAGGGCAACTGGGTCAGCCTCTTTTTGGCAGTTTCCTAAACTCTGGCTGTCTCTGCCTCTCAGAATGTGCAGGGGCTAGAAACGTCTACGTGCATCATCCTACTCAGGGAGGTCGAGGACATGGGTGGCTCAATGGTGTTGAGGGCGATGCCAGTTATTATCCTTCAGTTTCTTGACAGACATGCTGGCTCTGGTGTATTCTTGCAGCCACCAGAAAAGGCAAGCAGGTCCAAAAAAAGCTGTACTTCAAAACGGGAGTTAAGAGCATAACCAAGTAAAGATACCGCAAAAACCCTTTTTCTCAGTGACAGCTCCTGCTTTTCACCACCTCCCCAAAAGTGTTTCTACCATCATTGTAGATAGATTTTAGGTCTGTTCCTAACAAAACACCAGCAATGATACTCAGAAATATGTGCACTGCTTGGACATCAGTCAGTGAGAAATCCCTGCAATTTTACATGTTAATTTTACCAAATATTTACCCCTGGCTGGCATGCTAGAACAGTGTATGTATGCGCTTGGAATTAGACAGGGAGGCTGGGTGGAGCAGGGTGGACCCTGGTTTGAGATAAAGAATAAAGGCACAGAAAGAGATTCTTTCCCTGCCTGGCCGTTAGGCAAAACTCTCTGCACCACCCCTCTGACAAAGAGGGCAAGGAGCAAGGTTCTGGAATAGTCCTTCACATTAAAAGACCGTTTGATCTCCACTAATTTTTCAGTGGAGCCTTCAGAGTTACCTCATGAATAGTGTGGGGGCTTCTCCCGTTCACACCCTGTCTTGCACACTCATCCCTGTCCTGCATTTTGTCAGTCACACAAGTGTCTCTAAATGGATTTCTGTCTTCATAAAGTCAAGCATATGCATCGCTCCATGCTCAACCTACCGCATTCAAAATACACACACATTCATCATCAATGCCGCACACGAAGAGACCAAAGAGCTTGACTGTAAAGCAAACTGGCAGACCAATTTAACAGAGAGGCCTTTAAGCACTCTCCCAGAGATGGAAAAAGGGATAAGGTCCACCATTCCATGTTAATCAAAATTCTCCTACCACTGCCAGCTTTTTCAAATCTGGGGCGATGGCAGACGTCACTCTCCAAAAGCAGGGACCACTCTGGGTCTCAAGCCATTACACATTATCTCATCAGTGAGCTTGTATATGTTTGGATATGCTGTTGTGAAAAAACAAAAAGCCACAGAGACTTACCGTAAAGACGGAACTCCAAGCCAAGGGTGCATGCTCAACCAAGCCACGTAGGTATCATTCGCATTGCAGCACACATCAATTAACTAAATCAATCTGCTCTTTGGCCACTGTATGTGCTCTCACTTTATGACAAAAACAAACCCCTCCAGGATTTTCTAATTATAAATATAATAAAGTCTTGTCATTTTGACTATCTCCTTAAGGCATCAACACTAGACAAATAATTCTCAGCATTCTACTTTGATTGCATAAATCATATCAATAATTTTATATTTTCGGGTATCATTTCTCTAAACAAAGTTCCTCAGTAATGAGTAGTGTGTACAATCAATATTTGAAAGTTCAGCAAATCATTTGGAAATTTCTAGTTGCTCAGTACTATGAACATTATAGTGCCTATGCTAGGGTGATATATGAACCATAAAGTGTTTTCTGAAAATTGATTCACTAATGTATATTTACAGGTTCAAGTCTGCAACTGCTAATACAATACTTCTAAGCAAGGCTTTCACTGAACACCCTTTGTATTTTTTGAGGTTCAACCAATTGTTTGCTTTTATTGAAAGCTTTATCCTTTTCTCATTTGATAACATCTTAAATAATAGACTGTGATTTTTTTTCTTTTCCTTTTATGATTATTTTTCACATCACACATCTTTTAGGAAACCATCAACATAAGCATAAACCCCAATAGTTTTAGCTTAAGCCTGAGACTTTCTAAAAACTTACTGGGTGCCCTGTAACAGATTTTTATCAATGATATTTCTGCTGTTAACAATTGAAAATACATGAGACTCAGGGGCATATTTATTCCTTTTGGTTAAAAAATTGCACTAACGCAGTTATGCATCAAAATGTTTTGCACCGGCTTGCACCATTCTTGAGCACCAGCCAGACATCATATTTATTGAATTGTGCAAGCCGGCGCAAAGGGTAGGCTAGCGTAAAAAGAAAATGACGTTAGACGGGTGGGGAGGCGGTATGGGAGAAGGGAGTTTTGCACCAAAAATTGACATTAGGCAGGTTAGAGTAAAAGTAAATGACTATACCCAGCCTAGCGCCATTTTCTGATGCAAAACCATCCATACCACAGGACTCCTGTCTTAGAAAAGACAGGAGTCACGCCGACCACACCATTGGCCAGCACAGGGGACCAGGGTCCCCTGGGCATGGCACTGCACCCATTGCCATGTAGGGGGCCCATTCCAGGGCCCCAAATAGCACTTTAAAAAACAATACCTACCTGTACTTACCTACAGGGGTTCCCCATCCTCCGCTGTCCCTCTGGTGTGGGTGGGGTGTCCCTGGGTCCTGGGGAGGGCACCTGTGGGCTTATTCCATCGTGTTCCACCATGGAAGTAGGCCCACGGCCCCCTAACGGCTGCCCTGACCAAGGTGTTAAATAATGGTGCAAAGCAAGCTTTGCACTATTATTTGACCCCTCCTCTCCCCTGTTTGTGATTTTAGCATGTGGGGGTAAATATGGCGCTAAGGCCATGGAGTACTTTTTTGCATCTCATAGACGCAAAGTAGGTTTCAACGTCCAAAAAATTACTTTAACTCCATAACTTTGGCACTAGATGGGTCTAGAACCAAAGTATAAATATGGCGTCAAAAATGATGCAAATTCGAAGCAAAACAAGTATAAATATGCCCCTCAGTGGCTAGGTGATTAGCAACTGTTATTTGTAAATAAATAAAGAAAACAAAAATGAAAGAGAGAAAAAAGAGGAATTACATTATCTATATTCCTTACTCTTTAAACAGAACGTGCCATATTTGACGTGATCATATTAGTTATGTAGAATTAATGGTGATGAAGGCATAATGACATAAACCGCAGTAGGAAGGAAAGCTAAACTTTCTCAATGTTCCTGTTCAATACAAGGATGTGGAGGTAGGTAAGACACTGGCGGATGGCTTGTCAGACTTCCATGTCAGCGCGCCCTCTGCAACCCTGGTGGAAGCCAGTCGGCCAACTTTAGCTTTCAGTTTCTTGTTTTTAGGAATCAAACTCTTAAAGTGAGAGTTTGTTTCTTGGGAACACCAACACAATGCCCTTGACAAGCTGGGAGTTTTTCCTGTGTATGGGGGTTATAGTGTGTTTTCCTTAGCATGGCTCCCGTGACTAACATAGCTGTACCACATCGAGAAAATAAGTAGCATTTGCCCCACCCTATACAGGGCAGGATGACTATTAGTTTGACTTCACGGCCCTGTGCTAGATGGGCTGTTTTATCACAGGTTGACTCCAGTGGAGCCAGAAAAGAGTCAGCTAGAGTAAATATAGCACCTCTCCTGACCCTAAATAGAGCGGGGGAATCACTAGTTTGGCAGTACTATGTGGAAATGTTTGATAACAATTGCCCACCAGTACTACAGTTTGCCTAACATGGCCCAAATCTTCAAATACCTCTGGGGCTGCAACCTTTTTGAATTTCGTGCAAATCAATGTTTCCAAATAGTTATTAGGTTTGTTCTTAGCACTAGTTGAAACCAGTGCTTAATTTGAGCTGGAGGTTGCAAGTCGGGGGTACTGGCATTAATTTTTCGGGATCGGGACTTAATTCTCCACTTCAGATATTCCCGAGATCAACCGAGGGAAAAACAAACAAAATGAAAAGACGGATGAAGAGAAATAGAGAAAATCTGTCACCAAGGGAGAAAGGAGAAACCCATAACATAGACTAAGGAAGCAGGGAGTGTCTGGCAGTGAATTAAAGAGGCCTGACGTGGATTCAGGACAGTGCACCCTTGGTATTCCCACTCTGACATTTTATAGCACCAGCCACAGGTGTCCGAGCAGAGCTTTGGGCACCAGCACTTATTATTTTACAAATTAAGCACTGGCTGAAACATGGCAACTGGTTGTTTTCAAAGACTAATGCACATTAGGGTTATGGAAAATGACGTTAAAGCCACCTTCAGAAAAATGTTTTGATTTTATGCACCCACGAAAGAAAAGATAGCAAGAATAAAAAATATATAGGGTTCTGCAGACTGCGCAGGGGCCAACCTCCATGATTCATATACTCACCAGCAACATCCAAGAGAAACTGCAACATACTCCAGGTCCATACTGATAGAATGGAATACACAAGAACTGCTTCCTTTCTAAAGTTAAAAACATACATGGAACGTTATTTAGAATACGGGCTGTAATGAACTAATAAACTTCATAAAGGACTATTAAGCTTCTGAATAACACAGTCCAGTGGCAATCTTCAATTAACAGTAAAACAATAACCACTTCTAAATGAGAGAATCTCCTTTCATTTAAACAGTTGTATTTTCACTATGGTACTTTCCCGACACCATGATACTTCCCTTCCATTGAAGCTCTTCCAAGGTAGGTTAAATTGACTTTGGATACTGAGGAACAAGGCATGTGGTTAACATTTCGGATGCCTCTTCCTGAAAGGGAGTTATGCCCTGGCATAATGTGGTAATACTTAGCATAATTTGGACATCCATCGCACTGAATTATATGGGCATGCCTGTCAGAATACACCCATTTGCAGTAGTTATTAATGCGAGGAACTGAAGGAAACGACAAATTAATGCTGGCACAAATATGCATTTACTAAACATGAGAATCTGGCATTTCAGGTAAAATCCTGTGATTTTTTTTCATTAACATGGTAATGTTACATAAAAATGTTAAGCATTTATTTTGTGGAACTGGAAGTAGCTTTCTGAAACTAAGCTCTTGGCTTGGTTGTATGACACAACCACCGAGCCTGTGAAAGTTTTGTTTATTCTATCTTTGGTTCCCGTTTCTACATACGAGTGAGGACATGTTTATCGATATGAGAAATATTTTCAAATGAGCTCCCCGTTCTGGTGTGGGTTCTATTTCTCTTATAGAATTCATAGTCATACTTGGGACAATGAACACGTTGTATTTGTATTTTCATTTCTATATATGTAAAGCCGGGTTTGACGGCTGCAATCTGGTTATTATCGAGGGGAGTTGTTTCAACTAATGGATGTAACATTATCAGCTTTCTTATTAAGACATTTGTTTTTTCAAAAATAACTTCTTTTAGGGTGCCTGCGTGAGTAATTTTGCCTATTCTATTATAGAGCAATAAAGGAGTGTATATATTAAAAACTATCCCTGAAGGTTAAACTCCATCAGGTAGGATAAACCAGCCCATTGATTTATTTGATGGCCACTGGGGTTATAATTTTCTTTAAGCACACGGTGTTTGGTTGTTTGAGGTACTTCACAGACCTGCTTTTGGAATTGGTTGTTTTTTTAAAGTTTGTTCACATAGTTGCTTGTAGCACGTTTTTAATTATAAAATGTTTAGTTTTGTTGATGAAGGTACGGATACTTACATAGTTGATTTTGCATTTTTTGGCATCACAGTTTACAACACAACTGTTATACAGAGATTTATATCATTGAATGATACATACTTTTGTAGTGTTTTTATTTAGATAAAATACAGTGTTTCTGGTGCTTTTCTTGCATATATATGCCCTGATGAAAGTGGTGGTGGAATTATAAATTTTCTAGGAAGGTAAAATCCACAGAAACGTGTGTTGGCAATGGGAAACCAGAGTTTCAAGAATCAACTGACGAATTACTACATTGGGATCAGATTGACTTGAATAACAAACAGCACTAGGACCTTGTGCTGTCGCTATAATCATAGAGACTCTGACAGTGAAAGAACTCTTTATAGAGATTAATTTCTGATTGAGATTGATGAGAAAACACAAATAGTATATACAGTTGTTGGATGAACATTCAAGATTGAGACATACTAATCACCATATTGAATTTTTATGTAGATATTTGTTTTCACATTGATTTTGTTGTGAATTAAAGTGTTATTTCATTGTTTGTCCATTTGGGTCTTGTCAAAGTTGGTTTGTGTTTTGTGTTATATGTTGTCTTGAATGGCATTGTGTATATTTATGTTCTGTTGTCACATATTTATATTTGAAATTTTCTTTGAAAGAAATATGTTATATCAAAATTGGAATTGAATGTCAAGGTTTGTTCGAATTAGATATAGGATTAAAAGCATTTGCTTTATGTTAGACTTGTTTTCCATTCGTATAATTTTTTCATTAATTAGATAGGAGAGTAATTTTTCTTCAATTATTTGTGACACAACCCCCCATGCAGAACCATGCATGCCTTAACAAGGCGGTCGGAGCCACGACCATGCCTTTACCATGCATGCCTTTACAACAAATTTAATTGTAAAAGCATGCTTAGTAAAGGAATATGTGGAAGTGGCATGCGTGGTTGTGTTATACAACCCCCTCGTAACAAAAAGAAACTACTCCATCCACCCTGAGGACTAAAACTACCCTCACCTCTAGAAACCTCCCCCCCAAAACCTGACCCCAGGCCCTACCCTCCCTGAACCCTAAAGCCCTACCCCTGTAAAAAAAAAAAACTACCTTAAACGCCCCAAAACCGTGGCCAGTGTTCTCTAAGAAAACTACCCCGACCCCCTACCCACCCTGAGCCCTAAAAACTTCCCCCACCCCTAAAAACTAAATTACCATGACACCCCTGCCCCAAGCCCTAAAACCTTCTCACCCCTGAAAACTAAATTACCCCTCCCCAAACTGCCCCGAGCCCTAAAACCTTCCCCACCCATAAAAACTAAATTAATCCAACACCGCCACTCGACCTGAGCCCTAAAACCTTACCCTACCCCTGAGAACTCCCTCCCCTCCCCCAAAACCCTGGCCACAGACACTCTCCAGCCTGAGCCCTTAAAATCCTGCCCACTGTAAAAATAAAATACCTCACCCTAAATCCACCCACCCCTAAAAAACAACCCCCAAGCCCTGCCCAGCCCCACTTACCTCACTGAATCCTCTCCTTCCTTTTCCACCCATTTGCACCTCTAGAGCACTCTCTGCCTCACCCACACACATGCATGGTTTAGGCATATGCGTGGTTAAAGCAGACATGCGGGCAGTCGTAGTTAAGGCAAACGTTGTTCCGCTTGTGTGCTAAATGTACGTGTCGCTTAGCCCACGTTGTTTAGGCCGTTCCCCGATTGGCTTCCATAGCACAACGTGCATTTTCATGCAGTGAATATCTGATGTTTAGGAAAAAATGACTGTATTTCCAAATACTTTATATTTAAAACTCATATTTGATTTGGTAGCCACTACTTGCGTGTGAGAGCCTAGCCTGAAAGATTGGTGTAACCTTTATGCTATCCTGTAAAGTTTTGTTAACCTGCCAGATAGGTTTGGTAAATGGGCCTGTAAAATCTGCCTAGCTCTGGTAGGGAAATGTGAGAACTGGGTAATATTTGTTTGTTCCTGCTGATGTTTCATAACATGTTGCGAATCTACTTGAAAGAAGTACAATGGCAAATTTAAAGAAATTAGATGTAGAAAAGAAGAACACTGCAATGAAAAAAGACAGACCTCTTGCTGATCTGCGGACTTTTTTTCAGTTGCATAGTTAATCTAATGTCAGCCACAAATGACTTGCTCCCAATTTCAGATTACGAATTGGGTGTAAATTGCACTTGGATCCAGGACTGGACACATGTGGAGGAGGGGAAACACACCTGGATGACTGAGGACCATTGGGGTGAATGGATGGAGAGATTATCAGCTACCCAGCCTGAAAAACAGTCCAGAGGGAACATAGACATATATATTATTTACCCCCAATGTTTGTCGAGACAGTCAGATTCACTTGCTTCACCCAGGACCGATTCACTCAGTGGTATGCATTGCATTGCATTACCTTTTCTTTTTACTATGGCAGGCAATTAAGGCCTTGCATTGCTTAGTCTTTCTTGACATACATTTTGTGTTGGGGCTGCATCAAGAAAGTGACACAGCCCCACACAGTATACTAGAAAATTTGGCCTCAGAACCCCGAAAATCCATTCACATGTCACTAGGAAGAATTTGCACAGTGAAAACTGTTTGGCTTTACAAGTCGGTGTGAACAAAATTGCATGTTATTCCCCAAAAATCAGAACCGGAGATAAAACCACCCCAACTAATATGATTACAATATGGATATGATATTTCTGAGTTGGTTTTACTGCATACAAATTTGTAGGTAATCCTATCTTGTCTTAATGGGAAACAGGAGTTTGCTTAGCCTTCTGGCTTGCGGACCTGTGCCTCCATCACCTAGTAACTTTTACCCTACTTAGCTTGCTCTGTTTTAGCGCAAGTATTTTATTATATGTTTTCAAGATGCCTGCATTGTTTCTAGTTAGGCCAATGTTTTAGTTTCACGTTATCAGTGCCATCACGCTAAGGCGTCAATATCAAGTGACAAAGATAAACAAACTGTAGATATTTACATTAGGTACTTTCTCTCTTCACACCTTCGAGGGAATTGTTTACATAATTGCC
Organism: Pleurodeles waltl; assembly: GCF_031143425.1. NCBI lineage: Eukaryota > Metazoa > Chordata > Amphibia > Caudata > Salamandridae > Pleurodeles > Pleurodeles waltl. The sequence goes on along the minus strand of NC_090445.1, from coordinate 1,457,626,868 downwards.
GTCCCAAGCCTGTCTTGTTGTCTATTATTTGAGAACAGACCTACGTCAGGGGTCCGAGCAGATCTGTATAAATGCATCTCACTTAGACAGATAGTCAGAGGGATTTTGACCAGATGCCAACGCTGCTATCGATGCTGCACGTCACCTTGATGCTGGCCCATTCTTCGTGTCCCTACGGAGTCTGAGCTAGAGACCTAATTTCAAGGTAACAAGGGTTGGGAGTCTCTTCTCATGGACATGGCATTGGCAGATTAGGTTTAACACACCTAGCTCTCTTTTAGGTTAGAGATTAGGTACATGACAGGGTGGTAGGCCATATTTCACATCTCGTGTCATTTTATGCTATTGCAAGATGGTGGGGGTCTTTGTGTCAATGACTCTTGTCTTTGCCATTCTGTTTCTTGCATTATTCATTATCCTAATCATTGCAGCCTATGCAACTTATCATAGATTGCAGTTTTGTTAATAAAACCTATTGAAAACTTTAATGCATCTCCTTCATTGCCTATGTTTGATTGAGACATGTTGTTCATGTGAGAAAGGGGTGATCTCCGTTTAATCCCGACACTCCCTGAGATATCACACTCTTGAGTCCATGCGTAAAGGCTGCCACAAATCACCTTTTACTGTTTGGGTTTTTGGTGAAGTGCTGCTTGTGAGCCGGGAGGGTTGGGACAACAGTTGTGACTTGTTCTAGGATTGGCATAGTCGCCTACAAACATAAATACTGTCATCCCTAAACCTGCAGTCTTGCCTAGAGCAAGAGTCAAACTATGACAAATTGAGTCCTCTTTTGTAGGAAATAATGCTACAAGATATACTGTTTCACAATTATTTTTTCAGAATTTCCATAGGGTGTGTGAAAAGCCATCATCCCTTGTCATGGGCAGGCTACCTTAGCAAACTATAAAAGTATTGTTATGTTCTATGAGTGCCTATTGAGAACATATGGTTTTCTTGCCAAATTTTTCAAAGAGATTTATGGGGACGTTCCGCCTGTCTGAAACCTAGTAGAGAAAGTTACAGTTGTGATACTTCACTTTACATGTTCTTCGGCACCATTCTGAAAGTGTATTTACACTTCTTGACAGTCATATGTGAATAGTCAAAGGCCTGATTCCAGTGGCTGCTCCTCCGTTAGGGTGGAGGAGCGTTGCACCCGCCAGCAGCAGTATCTGCAAAACCTTTACAAGAAAATGATAATAAACTGTGTTTATTATCATTTTCTTGTAAAGGGACGGGCCACGCAGTGCTCAATTTGTAAATAAAAATGTGCTGGTGCCCAAAGCCCTCCTCTTAAACACGGGGCTGCTTCAATTAAATGTGCCAATACGGAATACTGAGGCAGCGTAATCCTGAAGCCATCTCAGGCCTCGTTAATCCATTTACAGCCACTCCTTGCACCTTCAGCTCACTCTTGCAACTTTCTGCTTTATCCCACTGTGAAGCTTTTCCGTTTTTCTCTTCCTCCATCTTTCCCATATGTGTCTTTTTCTTCAGTAAATGCTTGAGGCAGAAAAATAAGTGCCGGCCCTCAAAAATAAGCGCTGGTGCTCCGCACCGGAAACAACAAGAAAAAATTAAGCACTGGGGTGATGAACAGTGAAGGGGAGTGCCCACCACGCCCCCTCAGAGCACATGTGTGTTTGGCGGCCATCTCGGGACAGCCAAACACACATGCACAGTAGGCTCTCTCCAGCCTGGCACTGCATTGCCAGGCTGGAGAGAGGCTTCGCAGGCTGCTCTGAGCAGCGTCAGGATTTGCCACAGGGCAGGCTGGGAGCCTGTGCCTGCAGCTGTTCTGCAGGAGAGGAGCAGCACAGTGGTGATGGAGGCGGCACAAATAAGTGTTTTCTTTTCAAATTAATTTTATGTTCATTCCCCCTTCCCCTCCGCGCGTCATCCCACCCCTTCTGTGCCCAGTGAGCCAGACTGCCTGATTCAAAACTCTTTTTTTTTTGTTGCTGCAAGTGTGACTTATTTTAGACTTACGTATTGCATACTTTGTTATTTCTGGGGGTAAGTCACACCTATACATTAAAAATATCTTAGTGAATCATTCTATTAGAAAATATGTTAGCTGAGCGGAGGCCTCATTTGTTGTACAGTCTTCCTAGAGCTAAAGGGAAGCACTGTGGTTTATGTTTAAATTGTATCACAAGGTTCATTCCATGTGGTACCTATGTTATCTTTGGTCTGCGGATCTACACTATCCTTTCTGGCTTCAGATTGCAGTCTCCTCAGGCAACACATATGAGACATCTTATCTTAAAACAAAAGCAAAATTAAAAGTCTGAAAACACTGCAATTCTGGTTTCATGTCTTTTTGCAATGTCCTCATATGTAATTTACACAGCAAGCCTTAGAAGTTAGCTCAAATGTTAATCTGAATGAATATTAATCAATGTCCACATCATGTTTGAAGCAGTTCCAATGCTTCTACAAAACACTCTTGATTTTTTCCAAACATGCTGTGGGATTTTACAGCATTATAGTTAAAAAAATGTTTTTGTGTATTCTTTGTTTTTGATCGTATCATCTTTATCTTCACTAGTGGAGAATTGATTTTTAGGGGGCCACAGGTACTTGTGGGGCCATCTACAATGTGTTGCTGGGTAGTTATGGTTAGGATTGTGTTTATATAAGAAATGCATTTTTTGTGTTGCTAATAACATTAGCCCATTTTGTAAAATCTTCACAAAACATTCCCAATTTTTTTTAACTTTTTAACTAGTCTGTGCATTGGAAGTTTTGGGGTGATCTTTCATGCAGGGACGGAGATAAAGGGGGGTGTCAAAATGCATTTTCCCCATTCATTTTTCCATAGAAAATTTAGACACCACTACAGCACAAACTGCTGAGCAGAATTACACCAATTTTGGCAAAAAGCTAGATATTGGTCCAGAAAAAGTGCTTTTGCATTCTGGTGTAAAAGTAGGTTTGGAGAAATTACGGGCAAAGAAAATTATATATTTCACACCACTGAGGCTCCGTGGAGCCGACAGATCTCCAAGTGAGATCTGATTGGTTCCACCACCTCACCCTGGAAGTGGTGGCAGCCATCTTAGGACTCAGCTCAGCAAGGTTGACACTGTGTCAAACCTATGCTTAAAGCCTTTGTTGTACAAATGGCAAAAGACTTTGTCACTATCTAGCTCGGCGTGGATAGCACTGTGCTGATCCAATGCTTAAAAACTTTGCTAGATAAACAGACATTTGAGGTGAGCAAACCTAGTGGGTTGCTGGTGTTGCAGAGTGCTCCTTACTAGAGCTGCTCTCCACCTAAACTTGGGAACTACCCAGAGTTCTCTATTCTTTTTTGCATAATTTATGCATCACTCTAACCCTGAAATGGATTTGTTTTGACTTGTACTGGGTGCTCCATTGTATCTGGACAAAGCTAAACCTCTCTGATGAGCTCTAATAAGAGCGAAACACGTGTCAGGGGTTGCCTTTACTCATTCCACGTTGGCTTGGATGGTATTTTACCAGTCCAAATCTGTAATACTGTGCCAGGAGTGGTAAATGGTTTTTGTCATTTTACAGCTTGGCAAAATGCCGTCAACAATAGACTACACATAGCCTCTTTGATCCTTATTTGTAAAATATCCTCTGGAGTCAAGACTCGTGTGGCTTTTTATGATTAAACACTTGTCACTCACATTTTCTGCACCGTGTGATCACTGTTTTTAGCAGTTCAATACTGAGTACATTTCTATTCTTGACAATAAAAGTATTAAGTACTCTACTACTTTTTTTTAAAATTGTCCATATGATTGTATTCATGCTTAAATAAGCTGTGTGCCTATGTATTCAAAAATATTACTGTTAAAATTAGTCTATGGTGAAAGCTGTTTCTTAATAGGATTGCCCCTGATTTCTGCTTATATAGTAATGGGATTTCCCTTGTATTTGTTTATTAATGTATTATCATTAGGCAGGACCAAGACTAGCTGAAACATTAAACTTATGCAGATCAGAGCACTAAACAGGTCTCAGTTCGGCTCTTGTAACACGAGTAATCTGCTTTACACCCCCTGTGATTTACTCAACATGCCCATCTGCACTACCACTCACTGCGTTTGCTTCCTGTGATGTCATCCGTGGTAAAGGGCAAGTGATGTGCCACTGCTACTCACATAATTTAGGTGAGTTTGCATCATGAACAAGAAGTTATTAATGGATTGTTTTCCATAATGTTTTTGCCTTAAAGTTCTATACTTACATCTATTTTATATAAAATGGGAAAATGTCGTATTAAAGCTGTCCACCTTAAGCCCTGTATTTGTGGTAGAATTTGGCAGTGTACTCGCACATGAGAGCACTCAAATGTACAGGTGTTGCAATTCAGTAGGAAAAATTGGATTTTAGTTCAAGTAATTTTCAGGTTGACTGTAAAAAAATTGTGAATATTGTTATGAAGTGGTTCCTAATATAATTTATAAGGTGTGTTGTCATATCAGGTTTTCAAAGAATCTAACATGGAAAGTTGAGGAACTGAGTTATTTTGGTTTCTTTGTCTACAGTGAGTGTACCTTTCATTGAGTGATAAAAATTTTTTTAGTTAAACTCATGGACTTCATTTAGGGGTCGCACCTGAGGCCACTGGCACTGATTTTGCCACCCCTGCCCTTGGGGGTGGCCAAATCAGTGTCAGGAACACATATGCAGCTTGTCCTTAGTCCTTACAGCTTTTGGCTGGGGCTCTGCTCTGTTTTTTTATTTTATTTTTATTTTATTACACTAATAGTGAATAACGTTTCATTATCCGCTATTAATGTAATAAAAAATGATTCACAATTAGCTGGAATCTGACCTTCCCTGGCACATGAGGTAAGTAAAAAAATAAATACTTTTAAATGTATGTTGTGTGCGTGTTACCTGTTAGTGTGTGTATACATGAGAATGTGTGTAAGTGAGAAAATATGTGTAAGTGTAAATATGTGTGTATGTGTAAGCATGAGAGTGTGAGTGAAACTGAAGTTCAGAGGGTGTGTGATGTCACTTCCGCTACCCCTGGCATTTTGGTGAATTGACGTTCACTGTGTGTAATAAATCAGCAAACCAGCTGTATTCTAGTCCAGTATGATTAAGAATGTCCCTCAGAGACACGCGAGCCTCTGATTTTAACGTGCATGCTGAAATGTAACTTACCTTACATCTGCTAGTTCAAGAGTCTCAGTGGAGAATTCAAGAATATCCGCTGCCGTCCCCACGAACAGCAGAAGAAGCTGGGACAGCTGCTCACGGCTGGTGCCGGCATCAGTAGGCAGGAACCATTTGCCAATGACGAGGAGAAGCAGGAACGTCTGGTGCAGCGCCAGTGTCCATACTGTGTTGCACACTGAGGCCAGTGTACTCACTAAAGCTACAGCCTGTTTGTGAACAAAGAGAAAAACCATGCACTGAAGTCATCAATCACTGGCATATTAATGATTAGATATATATTTGATAACGTTTTGTTCTCACGCATTTTAAAGATAAAATAATGCAATGAGGCTGAAGCAATGCAAATTAATCTGTGTTTGAAGTACTGGGCGACAACCACAAAAGCCCTTTATACTTGAGGGTTTTCACAGGTGCACAATTAGAACAGCTTTCTTGGAAATAGTTACGCTTGGCTTCTACAAAATTCCGATATAGTGCAAGAGAGGGATATTCTATAAAATGCCGATTGTGCTTATAGGTTCCTCCACTAAAGTTCGGCTTCAAAACATTTAGATAAAAAAATCACATTATGTATAATTTTGAATAGAGGAGAGAGAGTATTCTTGAGGTCCATAACAGAGACCAAGGTAGAAGCACCACATATTCAGCCCTGCAAACCAAAACAAGAATTTCATAGTGTGAAGAGGGGGTAGGGCAGAGACGGGGGGCAGGGTCTTGGGTGCAGAAGACCCTAAGAGGCACTTTTGCCCTCGCCCTGCCACCAAACCCTACCGCCAAAGAAAACAAAAAAATGCTTGATGAGGCTGAAGCCGATTTAGTAGGATGTTTTCACACTCCTTGATGGACATAGGCAGTTCAAAGACTCAGAAAACGAATTGGAAATCCATTATTTACAGTAGTTTTCAGCTAATTTCCCTGCCATTATGTGATATCGACTCATTGCTGAGTGACCATATGATGAAAGCCTATATCAAGTGTAAGATAGTGGAACCCTAAAACACACTCAGGTGTTTCCACTCTCCCACGGAAGCACTTAAGCGATAAACATGCCCATTTCATTGCTGTTAATTTTCATTACTCCAAATCGAAGTCTTCCTAGTCACAATCTTGGATTCCCACCAGCCCTGATCCAATCACAGGGAGGCTTTGGTGTGTATCAGGAAGATGGAGGGGTATAAATCCATTTCTTGAGTGCGGGAAGAGGAGGAACCACGGATAGGTGCAAGATTTAAAAAAAAGTATAGTTTAATCTATTTGCCAGTTTAGGCAATCCTTCTCATGTTTGAGGCAAGCCTCCCTCTGTTAGGACCAGGAAGGGTAAGACGGGTGAGAAGGTAATGATTTGAAGTCTGAATTCTGGGGAAAGCAGTATGGCACAGACACACAGAAAGGAGTCTGTTTTAATGAGGCAAGAAATGCACAGGCTTTAGTATGTACATTCATAGAGTGACCCACTCCTGCGCTTGGCTTTGTCTCATCCAGCATCATCATGTTTCACCATGCCATGTTTTCCAGCATAACATAATTGACTCAAAATGGGATAGAGGGTCAGATACTTTACATACGGAGTTCAGGTCTACACAAATCAACACCCTCAAAGCTTCCTTCTTACTCTATCAAACCTATACCCACTCCTGCTTTAAAGGTCTTTCAAATGTTCTTGAGGGAATTAACTTGAGCATTACCCCTTTCATAACATAAGACTTTTACTACGAGTTGGCCAGATTTAGGTGCAGAGATGCTGTGGACCGGAATCTCCAAATACAGCCTCTGACTCCACACCAAATTCTGGTCAGGGCAGGGGCTTGGCTGTGCTGTAAAGTCACCCAGATCCCTGCTCAGCAGTTTTACTGGTAATGCTATGTCCAGAAACAGAGGATATCTTGCTATATGGTGGAGAGGTGTCCGCCACCTGGGATACTGCTCTGATAAAATCATAATAAGGGACTGATTGGAGGCCACTGCGGCAAGGGATGAGAAATCCACACACTCTAGTCCATCACAAGTTGAGTCTATACTATACTCCTGGATTCCATGATTGAACCAAATTGGACACATTTTAGAAAGGATCATAATGAGACACAAGAGGCTGGATACAAAGTGGTAATCTGAAAAGGAAAAAAGAGTTCCTGAAAGGGAGTATAGTTTGGGTTAAAAAACATATTAAATGGCCGATCTCAACATGAACTTAAGAGACAACTCGAGTTAAGTCCAGACCTTATATGATCTCTATAAGGACACAGCATGGAGAATAAAGTCCTGCTCCTGGGAACCGGGGAGATGTACCTGTGGCACTAGTCCCTTTGCCACAAGCAGCTTCATAGCAAGAAAGGGGTAAACATTGGAGGTGACCGTGTAGACACTGCATGTACAGGGAAGCCATAAGCACTCTGTGCTGTCTATTCACTTCAAATGAAAGAAAATGTTCTCCAAGAGGAACTGAACAAGTTGCCCAAACTGCCTTGCTTCAAATATGAAACAACCCACCCGTAATCATTTCTCTGCTTCGCAACATGTTTGTCTCCCAATGCTTTTTTTCTTGTACCGCGTTTTTATCTGTTTTCAGGAACGGCTCCAAGACCAGAACGTGCTTAACAAATGCTTGAAACTTGATATGGGAACAATGTTCAACATAAAACTAATCTGCCAGACGATATAATAGCAGAAGAAAAAACAAATAATGAGTTCTGCTGCAGGTATCCTCTTCAAAACTAGTCCAGATGTTTGGCTTGTTTCACTGACCTTTATAAGCCAATGATGGGTCAGAAAAAGTGTTCAAATGTGTCAATACAATTATCAAAAGAATCGAGCCAATATGAGGGCGCATAAGCTTTAATTAACATAGAGATAAAGTAAGGTGATATTGGTTGGCTAATCACAACCTGCACATTTGGCAAGAGCATTGTTAAAGAATTAAGCTGCAGTTTTTGATTTTTCGATGTATATCCCGTGGGAAACGGAGGCAGGCGTGTGTCACATGCAGGAAATAGTTCATAAGTGAATAGGGAAGGTATCTGGATTTCAGATAAACTGATTTTGCAAAGCTTTGCACCAATCAAAAAATGTTTAACTATGTCCCAGGGTACCGAAATGTACCATTACGTTTTTGTGTATGATCTTAATACCCACCATTGTCTAAATAACCACCAAATAAAGGGACAACGAAGGCAAGCGGGGAAGAGAAACATTCAACAATAAGCCAAAAAAGAGTCAGGAAGGAGAGACAATTGGACAGAAAGTGGGCAACCAGGGGACTGAGCGAGGAAATGTAAAACACCACACGGCTAATACACCTTCCATGTCATACAAGGTATACCACAGAGGGACTTCGGGTGGTAGTCAGAGGTCCAGAAGAATCTTACTATACCTACTCACCACTACCTTCGTCTGTAGATGTAGACTCACCACTGCTGAGAGTTTCTAGGAAGGACTGGCTTTCAGCCACCTGTACAAACACATACTGCTTTTTACCACAGGTGCATTCCTAGGCACCACAGAGAAGCCCCAGTGTCAGTTTCAATAAAGATCTTTAGTGCTTGAAGGTTTGTCTTGCTATAATGGATAAAGGTGAAGACATCAGGAAAAAGCAGCATCTTGTTCCCTTCTGCCTGGAGGAACTGCTTTCTGAAGAACAGTCTTGAAAATTAAGATCTTTTAAAACCACCATCACAGTAGCCCTGCTCCATCTTTTACATGACTTGAGGGCATTGAGGAGAGCCAGTATGCTTTCTAACCAGTACACCAGTGGTATTTGGACAAAATATTTAAAAAGAATTCTGTGATACAAAGATATTGGCCCTCATTACGGATCGGCAGTCTTTTTTAAAGACCACTGAAGCCACTGCAGCCAGCATACCGCCAGTGCTGCAGGTATGCTGGCCGCCCTATTAGGAGTTTTCTGCTGGGTCAGTGGTCAAAAACAGCGATTCCAGAGAAAACTGACCACTACATTGACGCCAACTCGTAATCGAGCCGGTGGCAATGTTGTGGTGCGTCGGGTGCAACAGCACCCGTCGTGCATTGCACTGCCCATAATTCGTGCAGTGAAAACGTGACAGGGCTGTCCATGGGGGACCCTGAACTGCCCATGCCAAGTGCATGGGCAGTGCAGGGGCCCCCACGGGGGTCCTAACGCCCCCTTTCTGCCAGCCTTTTGCATAGCGGTCAGACCACTATACAAAGGCTGGCGGAAAGGGGACTCGTAATCCCCAGGGCTGCGCTGCTTGCAGCACTGCCCTGGCGGATTGCGATCGCAGAGACTGCCAGACTGTTGTCAGGCGGCAACCTAGCAGTGCCTGCGATCGGACCGTGGCCCATCTGCCACGGTCATAATAGGGCGGTCGGACCGCCCTGTCTGCGGCGGTCCGACCGTCATCAGTAGTGTGGCAGTCTTGAGACCGCCACCCTTGTAATGAGGGCCCTTGTGTCAAGAACATTGGGATGTGAAAAATATTGTTGTCAGGAATATCGAAGGCACAAATACTGTTTTTAATGTTGATTTTATTATCGTTGTAATAAATATTGATGTAGAAAATCCTTTTGTGCTGTGCTTGATTTATATGTTTATAATTTGTATTTATTTGTGCTTTTAGGAATATACACTTTTTAGATAAAAAATGGTTGAAATTTGTATTTTTTATCATTTTTTTCTAGTAGCATGATATTGGGTTTTTGGGAGTTGAAGGGGGGGATTTTTTACAGAACTTATATTTTACAAAAAAAAATAAGTTCATAATTTAAAAAATGTACAAATGAATAATTTAGATTCTTAAAATGTATTTTGCTATAATAATATTTCTAATTCATTTTAATTTCATATTAATGAAGATATATAGTAATTGTTATAAATAAAATTAAAAAAGTTAAATAGTATGCCATTTAAAAATATATATCAAAACATTCAATATAGTTAAATATTTAGAAAGAATTTTACATTAAATCTTTAAATTTCAACTATTTTGTAAAAAAAAATTTAGGAAAAAATGAGAAATATTTTAACATTTTGGTGTTTTAAAATTTTAGTTTTATTTTAAATATATATATTTTAAATTATAAAATATATTTAAATAGTTTATTTCTTTTTTGATTGCAGATTTTTGGAGTATAATATTTGTCATTATATGGTATGATTTAAACTTTATGAATGGTAGTATATATTTTACAAAATACATTAATTAGTAATAGTAATTTTTTAAAAAATTTTTTTTTTTTAATATGTATATAAAGATTTGTAGTTTTGGCTAGTGTGTTTTTAAATATTTGTTTTTGTTGATTTTATGGTAAAAATGTGCATGAGTATGGAGTATTGTTTGTGTATTTTAAACGTTTAATTTATATTATAAAATGTTATATTTTGAAGTGGATATTGTGCATTTCACCACTTTAGTGTCCAATACTTTCCCCAAATTGTGACTAGTAAATGTAAACCATTTAGGTCCTGAATATGACATTGGTGGTGACTGTTAAAGTGGGGTAAGACTGCCAACAGGCTGGCGGTAATTACCTCCAAATTATGACCATGGCGGTGATAACTCCCATAGACAGCCAATGTACCACACCATCTGCCAGGCGTTAACACCACTCACCACGGCGGTAGCCATCAACTGTCAGGTGGAAGACAAGGTACTGCCCACCATATTATGACACTGCAAAACAACAGGATTTCCGGGGTGGTACCAACGCCATGAAAAGCCTGGTGGAAACACATCACAGAAAACCAAAGACTTACCAACAGAGACACAGAGAAGACCAACGCCGCCATGGAACCAGAACTGCAAGTCTTTCAGATGCTCTTCTACACCATGTTCCACCTGGAACACCAATGCCGACAAAGACGACGACAGTGAGTACAGCCGCCTAGCACACAAGGGAGGGAGGGAGGAAAAGGAGAGTGACACACACATGCATGACACACACCAGACACACACACACTATACACACAACCAGCTGCAGACGTAAACCAATGGCACGCGATGCATGGCAGAATGATACAATGAATACAGTAATTCACACCTGATAGTGTAAGAGCAAGCCAACATCCACCACATGAACCAATTGTAGAACAAAGATACATGAACAATTGTCCAGAAAGGGCCAATGTCCAGTCCAAAGTACATAAGGCCCACATGGCCACAGGGCACAGTCCAAGCCCCAACTTGATCCTGACGAATCCCGCACAACACTGTGCAGGGGCAACATCTCGAAGTGGACAGGCACCTTAGGGCGAAGCGGGGTGGGGGCACTCCTGCTGAAGTCAGGAACTTGCCCACTGCTCCTGGAAGGGGCTCCATGCCCATTTCCCAATGCTGGAGAGTGCAAGGTCACAGTCTCTGAGCTGGGGAACTTTCCCACTGCTCCTGGAAGGGGCTCCATGTCCACTTCCCAATGCGGGGGAGTACATCTGCGGACTAGGGGGCAGGTGCACGGGTAGTGTGCTGATGTGAGGTGGATGGCTGTTGGGTGTCTGAGTGCCTGCATTTTTGTCCTTTGGGGGGGACAGACAGGGTGGGAGAGGACACAGGGGACTCGTGGATGGATGTTGTGGAAGTGTCTGCTAGTGAGGTGTGTGTACTGCTTGGTGTGGTGATGCTGGTGATGCCTGTTGAAGCAGTGCATGCAGGTGTGATTGTGGAATTGACTTTGAGGGAGGTGGAGGAGGAGAAGGAGGGGGAGAAAGTGGAGGCAGTGGATGTTGTGTGTGCAACTGTCTGCTGTTTGTGTGAGCGCTTGTGGACTGACGTGTGGTGCCTGTGTTTGACTGTGCCACTCTTGTGTGTTGTCTTGTGTGCATGCTCATCTGTATGTGTGCATGGGATGGGTTGGGGTTGAGGAGACTGGGACTGGGAAGTGGTAGTTGGAGAGGGGACGGTAGGAATAGGGACAATGGCTGCCATCAGAGAGAAGGCCAGAGCCTGAATCGATCTCTGTTGGGCCGCCAATCCACCAGGGAGCTTCCATCGGAGGAGGTATCTGAGTCAGTGTTGTCACCTCCTGTCTCTGCCGTGGTGCTACCCTTGTCCTCTGTCCCACTGGTTCCCTTGGCGTCGGTGGACTCTGCCTCCTGGGTCCTGTGGGATGCAGCTCCCTGTGTCGCCGGTGCCTCTGCTCCTCCGCCAGGTGATGGTAATGCACACATGGACAGGATTATAGAAGGAGAAAGGGGGGGAGGGGGGAAAAGGGAGCACTGGGTCAATTACAGCACCAACACCACAGTTGGCAAACACAGCACCGTCACACACAGGGATCAGGATTGAGCACTATGCATTGCACTGGCATTCAATTGGTTAGATGCCACACCAAGATGAGGGTCAAACACCACCAACTGCACATCTCCTGGGACCCACATTTGCCATACACACTTTACCCTTGAGCTGGATCATGCTGCAATGTCTGGCCTGGCATTAAGGGGCACCCACTAACTCACAACCACCTCCCGGATCCCATCCCACCTAACTATTATTGAAGTAAGACCCACTGTACTCACCTCCTTGTGGCTGCTGTGATGCCCTCAAGTGCCTATCCAGCTCTGGGGAGGCCTCTGCCAGTATATGGGCCATCAGGGCCTCAGGTTCCACAGGCACCCCTTCCTCGTTGTGAGTCCATCGCCAGCTGGGCCTCAGCGGTCTTCCATGCCCAGTGTCTCAGGTCCTCCCACCGTTTTCTGCAGTGGGTGCTCTGCTTGCTGTAGACCCCCAGGGTCAGCACGTCCTTGGCGATGGTACCCCACAATCCCTTCTTTTGATGGGCGCTGACATGCAGAGGGAATACAGACAGGAAGAGAGCATTACACATGCAATCCAACCTGTCACACATATGGCCCACAAATCCCATTTCCAACTCCATTGGCACACACATCGCCAGGCGCACACCATGTACACTACTCCCAGACAAACCACCCCACATATGACACGATGCCTGCACACACATCTCCATTCAACCCTCCCACATGCAACATGGCCAAGGTGTACTCACCTCCACCAAGCACTCCAGCTCCATAGAAGTGAAGGCAGGGTCCCTTTCCCCGGTCATACGGGCCATGGTAGGTTCCAGACACAAGTCACAGCAGCGCACTCAGTGTAGGTGTTGTCCTGTGGAAAGTCAGGAATCAAGTGAGGTTATAGATAGAAAATGGCGGTCACGTCCGAGGCGGTGTACACCGTCACTGCCGACGCTGATCTCCTTTGGCCACTCTACTCCATAGAGACCCATATTAGCCAATGAGGAATTGCACGGCTGTGCAAGACCGCCTTCCGCCACAACGCCCAATCTTGGCAGAGTTACCTCATTTCCACGTGTCCCTAGATAAAGGACAGGCTGCCGCCATTTCATGGTGGTGGACTACATACATGCTGTACATTGCACATACATTGCCATTTCCACTGTCCGATCACATTAATGTTGTATGCACACTGAGGTGGTGGTTCCATTGTACAAATTGTGACAAGCTACTCACTCTTATGTCCCTTAGATACCTACCACTGCAAATGAATCGGAGGACGAGGAGGAGACAACCCCCGTGTACAGACCCCTTGTGGACTGGGCTACACCGGAGGAAAGGCACATTATACTCACCTCTAGACTGGACAGGGCCACAATCACAGAGCTGTGTGCCCAATTGTAGCCTGACCTGATATCAGCTATCTGTCATCCCACTGGGATCCCCTCCCTCTTATACAGGTTCTATTAGTTCTCCATTTCCTGGCAACTGGTTATTTCCAAATGACGGTGGGCTTGGCAGCAGATATGTCAGAGCCAATGTTCTCAATCTTGCTGGCAAGAGTATTGTCTGCCCTGGTGAAACACATGTGCAGCTACATTTCTTTCCCCAGGTGGAAGATTTAGCCACTGTGAAAGCGAGATTCTATGTAATGGGACATATTCCCAATATTATTGGGGTGATTGACGGGACACACGTTGCGTTTGTCCCCCCCGCCAGAAGGAACAGGTGTTCAGGAATCAGAAGAGTTTGCACTTATTGAATGTGCAAATGATGTGCCTGGCGGACCAGTACATGTTTCATGTTATGACCAAGTATCCTGGGTAGGTGCATGATGCCTTCGTTCTGAGGAATAGCAGCATCCCAAATGCGATGGCCCAACTACAGAGTGTGGCTAATAGGTGAGCCAGAGTCCCCACCCACCGTATGTCAGTGTATGCCTTAAAGTGTTATCCCCATAGTATTGTGTAAGGCTAACTTTTGTCCCTCAATACTTGCAGGTGACTCTGGCTGAGAACCGTTACAATGATGCACATGGGTGAACCAGGAGAATAATCTAGAGGACCTTCGGTCACCTGAAGGTAAGGTTCAGATGCCTGCATCTGACAGGTGGATCCCTGTGCTACTCACCCGAGAAGGTCTGCCAGATAGGTGTGGCATGCTGCATGTTGCACAACCTGGCCCTCCGATGACATGTGCCTTTTCTGCAGCAGGAGGGGACTGGAGATGATCCTGTGGCAGGAGTGGACCCTGAGGACAGTGAGGATGAGGAGGCAGAGGATGAGGACCTCAGAACATCAGTTATACGACAATACTTCCAATGACACACAGGTGAGACAGTGGAACTCATCATTCCTCTGACTATTGACGTTTTGTGTGTGGCTGTAGCATGAAGGCATTCACTTCCTTTGCATCTCAACTTACTGTCACTGATGGCTTGTCCTTTTACAGATGTTGGTGACATGACAACAGTGTTCTGATATGTTTACTGCAGACAGCCACAGGTCATTATTTGTATGATATCACAGTGTTCTGATCATTTGCACTAGATGTGACTGTTCCCATAAAAGCTAATTTTCAACACATAAAACGGTGTCACTCAAGTTGTGTTCAAGGATGTTTATTGTAGTGCAAATAATTGACTGAAAACTGCAATGAAATGGGGTGATGGTAGAGGAATGTCCAGGGTATTATTCCAGTCTGTTTGTAGCACAGGTCCAGTGTCCAAGGGGCCATTGGAAGGGGAGCAAAGGCAGTTCAAAGTGGACAAGGTGGGACACAAGGGAGACAATCAGGAGAGTCTCATTTCCTGGTGGTGGTTTGGCAAGTGTCTCTGGCTTCTGTCTGGGTCGCAAGAAATGTTTGTGGGTGGTTCACCTTCTGCAGGGGAAGGGGTGCAGGTGGCCTGTAGGTTCTGTGGCGGGGCCTCCTGCCCGCTAGCTGCAGCGGAAGTGAAGGGCTTGTATATAGACTGGCTAGTGGTAGGGGCCCACTGGTGTGCTGTCGATTCCCTCATGATGTTGGCCATGTCTGCCAGCACCCCTGCTATGGAGATCATGGTGGATGGTTGTGTTGAGAGACTGCAAGTCCTCCCTGATCTCCTGATGGTGTTCCTCCTGCAGCCGATTGTTCTCCTTCATGTTGTTAAGGATCTGGACCATCGTGTCCTGGGATTGTTGGTGGGTCCCCAGGATCTTGGTGAGTGCCTCCCGGAGAGTTGGTTCCCTGGGCCTGTCCTCCCCTGGCACACAGCAGTCCTCCCAGTGTCCGTGTTGCCCTGTGCCTCTGTCTCCTGAACGGTGTGCCCACTGACCCCAGGTACCTGATTGTCTCGGGGGGCGAGGTGTGGACTGGGGTCCCCTTTACATGTAGGCACACTGCTGATTGACGTGTCCTGGGGAGAGGTGTGGGGACACTGGGTGGGTGCTGTGGTGTTGGATACTGAAGGGTGAGGCTCTGTGGTTGACTGTGAGTGTGCTGGGGTGAACGACTGACCAGTGGTCAATGATGGGCCAGGTAGTTCATCCAGATCCAGACGTCCAGAGTTACTGTCATCACTGGGGGCATCTTCTGCTGGGGGACTGGTTTGTCGTGGCACCTCCTCTCCGCTGACATTGGCTGGGGCACCTGTCGGGATGTAAGTGGTATATTATGTTTCATGTTTGTGACGTATTTTACATCCCTGGCTGCCCTTCTATCGATGCTGTTGCCCCCCCACCTTTGTTTTTGTATGGTGATGGATTGTGGGATTGTTAGTTCCCCCATGCTGTACATGCTTTAGTGAGGGTGTCCATGTAGGGCCGGGAGGGCTGTCCATGGATTGGTACAGCATTCAGGGCCTGGCATTGGGGTTAGTCATATGTGTAGGTGCAGTGTGTGGGATGGAGTGGAGTGGAGTGATGGGAGTGAGGGTGTGAGATGGCATGCAGGTATGGGGGGTGATAAGTAGTAAATGATGACTCACCAGTATCCAGTCCTCATGTGGTAGGTGTTGTTTTGTTAGCGTAACAGTATGGGTGTTGGTACCGCCACTTTAGCACTGACCTCTGGGCTGGCGGATGTGTGTATGTGGCAGTACACTGTAGGATTGGTGTGTGTGGCATAATTTGGCAAACAATGTACACCTCCGGGACGGTTTGTTGACGGCCATCACTGCGGCGGTATGCATGATTTACCACTAATGTCATAATGAGGGACTTGGGGCCAGATGTAGCAAAGGCTTAGCTAAAGCCACTTTGCTATGTTGAAATGCATTTTGCGAGTCGGAACCAACTCGCAAAATGCATTTCCGAGTCGCAAATAGGAAGGGGTGTTCCCTTCCTATTTGCGAGTCGCAATGGTATGCATTTTCATTTGCGACCGCGATTGCGGTCGCAAATGAAAGCGCAGTTACCATCCACTTGAAGTGGATGGTAACCCAGGCGCAAACGGGAAGGGGTCCCCATGGGACCCCTTCCCCTTTGTGTTTGGCACAAAAAATAATTTTTCAGAGCAGGCAGTGGTCCAATGGACCACTACCTGCCCTGAAAAATACCGAAACAAAAGGTTTTGATTTATTTTTCAAAGTGCAGCTTGTTTTCCGTTAAGGAAAACGGGTTGCACTTTGAAAAAAAAAAACAGCTTTATTTAAAAGCAGTCACGGATATGGTGGTCTGCTGTTCCCAGCAGGCCACCATCCCCGTGAGTGCCCTGACTCACTATGGGGTCGCAAATTGCGACCCACCTCTTTAATATTAATGAGGTGGGTCTTTGCGACCCCATAGCGACTTGCAAGTCGCAATTTGGAAGTTTGCTGCATCTGGCCCTTAGGGCCAGATGTAGGTAGGAAAAAAATAGCGACTCGCAAATTGCGAGCATGTGCGACTCGCAATTTGCGAGTCGCTAACTGCAATTCAGGTAGAAAGTGCGCAGACAATTTGCGACTCGCACCCGGAGTCGCACCGCAGATAGCGAGTCCGCTGTTCGCAAGGTCGCTTTTTGCGACCGCGCAAAAAACGGACTCGCAATTTGCGAGTGGGTGTCGCAAATTGCGACTGTGCTGAAAATTGAAAGCAGGTGCTGCAGAACACTCTAGAAATCACTTCAGAACACTCAGGAAAACACTTCCTGGCACATGATGATGACATCACAGCCAGGAAGTTTACAAATACACCTGGGAGGAGGGAGGACCACACCCTTTTTAACTGCAGCACAGCTAACAGAGCACCAGCAACCATGGCTGACACTCCCAGGAAAAGGAAGCTCAAGTTTGCTGAGAAGGAGTTGGAGGTGCTAACAGATGAGTGCTGTCAGCACCATGATGAGCTGTTTGGCAAGGTAGCCCTCACTGTGCCAGACACAGAAAAAAAACGAATTTGGCAGGATATCCAGGACAAGGTAAACTCCCTGGGGGTCAGCCACCGGAGTGTGGAAGAACTAAAGAAGAGGTGGTAAGACCTCCGCTCCCGGACCAAGGAGAGGGTGGCAGAATGGCTCCGGGAGATGAGAGGCACAGGAGGGGGACCATCTACCATACCACCACCCACACCCCTGGAGGAAAGGGTTGAGCAGACCCTTGAGCCGGAGGCTGTCACTGGATTTGGAGAACTGGACACCTCTGAGCCCGGACCATCAACCGGTGAGTACCATGTGATATGCTTGTACCACCATCAATGGCATACCCCCACCCACCATGTACACAGGGGCATGCGCAACCAAGATAGCTCCATTTCAGAGTAGCAAACACTAGAATGATGCATTATGGGCAATGTAGTAAAGTAGGCATTTCATAGGCAATTGTTTATTAAGAAGTTTTTAACTGATAGTAGACACTGACAGTGTGTTCCCCATGTCCCACAGGTCTCCCACAAGACACCCCTACCAGCCCAAGCAGCCAGGAGACAACAGGACCAGCCACCACTCCCACCTGCACCACCAACACCATCCCCTCTCTGGAAACACCTGTTGCAACAGTGGTATTGGAGCCTGCACCAGGTACAAGCCAGAGTGCCACCTCAGACATTACAGGGCCTCCACCGCTGCTCAGGCGACGCAGGATGACAACAGCAGAGCAGCAGGCAGAGTCAGGGCTTCCCTCCACAACACCAACAGAGGCCCAACTGCTACGGGGTCAGCGCCTGCAAAACCAACAGTTAAGGAGGATTAGAGGGGTATTGCAGCGCTTTGAGAGGAACCATGCCAACAGCATGCAGCAGGTGCATTCAGAACTGCAGGTCATTGGGAACAACATAGGTGACCTTGCACTGTCTATGCACGAACTGGTGGCTGGACTGCTAACGCAGAGTGACAGTGCACGGCGCAGGGACCGCCAGCTGCTGCAACGCCTGGACAGGATGGCCTCCTCTATCGTTAGGCTGGCAGTTAACACAACTGGGCTGTCTAGGAGAACAGTCAGCCTCCAGGTTGACATGGGCCACTTTGCGGGTGATGTGGCACGGGGACTGGGCCGGATCACCCATGCAATAGACCTAATGGAGGCACGGCAGGTGTCCAGGGGCACAGGTGACACCCCACAAGACAGTGAGGAGGGCTCCACTGTCAGCAGTGTCTCTGCCGGTGACACCAGGGTGCTACGTAGTGGGAGCACAAGGCAGAGCACTGCTGACCCACCTAGTACCAGCCAGGCTGGCCGAGCCCGCCTTAGGGTGTGAGCTAAACACTGTCCCTGGGGTTGGGGCACATGATGGCAATGTGTCCCATGCCAGGTGGACTATTGAAGGCCCTGAACTGTTTTTTCTTGTATATAGTTTGGTTATTTGCACTTATTAAATCATTTGTTCTTTCCACTTAACACATGGACTGTTTGTTCTATTGGTGAGCATTGTAGAAGTTGGCACGTACCTTCCAAAGTATTGGTTTGCAATGTGTTCTCGTCTCAGTCTGCCTTGATTGGCGATGCTCCTATCCCCATGATGGCGATGTGGTTGCTCTTGCTCTTCATCCTCCGAATCTGGGTCTTCAGGGGTGAGAGGTAGCCCACGTCGGGTGGCAATGTTGTGCAGGATAGCGCATGCGACAACTGTAAGGAAATGCCTCCTTGGCATGGTTGCCCCCTGACTTTTTGCCTTTGCTGATGCTATGTTTACAATTGAAAGTGTGCTGAGGCCTGCTAACCAGGCCCCAGCACCAGTGTTCTTTCCCTAACCTGTACTTTTGTATCCACAATTGGCAGACCCTGGCATCCAGATAAGTCCCTTGTAACTGGTACTTCTAGTACCAAGGGCCCTGATGCCAAGGAAGGTCTCTAAGGGCTGCAGCATGTCTTATGCCACCCTGGAGACCTCTCACTCAGCACAGACACACTGCTTGCCAGCTTGTGTGTGCTAGTGAGGACAAAACGAGTAAGTCGACATGGCACTCCCCTCAGGGTGCCATGCCAGCCTCTCACTGCCTATGCAGTATAGGTAAGACACCCCTCTAGCAGGCCTTACAGCCCTAAGGCAGGGTGCACTATACCATAGGTGAGGGTACCAGTGCATGAGCATGGTACCCCTACAGTGTCTAAATAAAACCTTAGACATTGTAAGTGCAGGGTAGCCATAAGAGTATATGGTCTGGGAGTCTGTCAAACACGAACTCCACAGCACCATAATGGCTACACTGAAAACTGGGAAGTTTGGTATCAAACTTCTCAGCACAATAAATGCACACTGATGCCAGTGTACATTTTATTGTAAAAAACACCACAGAGGGCACCTTAGAGGTGCCCCCTGAAACTTAACCGACTATCTGTGTAGGCTGACTAGTTTTAGCAGCCTGCCACAAACCGAGACATGTTGCTGGCCCCATGGGGAGAGTGCCTTTGTCACTCTGAGGCCAGTAACAAAGCCTGCACTGGGTGGAGATGCTAACACCTCTCCCAGGCAGGAATTGTCACACCTGGCGGTGAGCCTCAAAGGCTCACCTCCTTTGTGCCAACCCAGCAGGACACTCCAGCTAGTGGAGTTGCCCGCCCCCTCCGGCCCGGCCCCACTTTTGGCGGCAAGGCCGGAGAAAATAATGAGAATAACAAGGAGGAGTCACTGGCCAGTCAGGACAGCCCCTAAGGTGTCCTGAGCTGAGGTGACTCTAACTTTTAGAAATCCTCCATCTTGCAGATGGAGGATTCCCCCAATAGGGTTAGGATTGTGACCCCCTCCCCTTGGGAGGAGGCACAAAGAGGGTGTACCCACCCTCAGGGCTAGTAGCCATTGGCTACTAACCCCCCAGACCTAAACACGCCCTTAAATTTAGTATTTAAGGGCTACCCTGAACCCTAGAAAATTAGATTCCTGCAACAAGAAGAAGGACTGCCCAGCTGAAAAACCCCTGCAGCGGAAGACCAGAAGACGACAACTGCCTTGGCTCCAGAAACTCACCGGCCTGTCTCCTGCCTTCCAAAGATCCTGCTCCAGCGACGCCTTCCGAAGGGACCAGCGACCTCGACATCCTCTGAGGACTGCCCCTGCTTCGAAAAGACAAGAAACTCCCGAGGACAGCGGACCTGCTCCAAGAAAAGCTGCAACTTTGTTTCCAGCGGCTTTTAAAGAACCCTGCAAGCTCCCCGCAAGAAGCGTGAGACTTGCAACACTGCACCCGGCGACCCCGACTCGGCTGGTGGCGATCCAACACCTCAGGAGGGACCCCAGGACTACTCTGATACTGTGAGTACCAAAACCTGTCCCCCCTGAGCCCCCACAGCGCCGCCTGCAGAGGGAATCCCGAGGCTTCCCCTGACCGCGACTCTTTGAACCTAAAGTCCCGACGCCTGGGAGAGACCCTGCACCCGCAGCCCCCAGGACCTGAAGGACCGGACTTTCACTGGAGAAGTGACCCCCAGGAGTCCCTCTCCCTTGCCCAAGTGGAGGGTTCCCCGAGGAATCCCCCCCTTGCCTGCCTGCAGCGCTGAAGAGATCCCGAGATCTCTCATAGACTAACATTGAAAACCCGACGCTTGCTTCTACACTGCACCCGGCCGCCCCCGCGCTGCTGAGGGTGAAATTTCTGTGTGGACTTGTGTCCCCCCCGGTGCCCTACAAAACCCCCCCTGGTCTGCCCTCCGAAGACGCGGGTACTTACCTGCAAGCAGACCGGAACCGGGGCACCCCCTTCTCTCCATTCTAGCCTATGTGTTTTGGGCACCACTTTGAACTCTGCACCTGACCGGCCCTGAGCTGCTGGTGTGGTGACTTTGGGGTTGCTCTGAACCCCCAACGGTGGGCTACCTTGGACCAAGAACTAAGCCCTGTAAGTGTCTTACTTACCTGGTTAACCTAACAAATACTTACCTCCCCTAGGAACTGTAAAAATTGCACTAAGTGTCCACTTTTAAAACAGCTATTTGTCAATAACTTGAAAAGTATACATGCAATTTTTATGATTTGAAGTTCCTAAAGTACTTACCTGCAATACCTTTCGAAGGAGCTATTACATGTAGAATTTGAACCTGTGGTTCTTAAAATAAACTAAGAAAAGATATTTTTCTATATAAAAACCTATTGGCTGGATTTGCCTCTGAGTGTGTGTACCTCATTTATTGTCTATGTGTATGTACAACAAATGCTTAACACTACTCCTTGGATAAGCCTACTGCTCGACCACACTACCACAAAATAGAGCATTAGTATTATCTATTTTTACCACTATTTTACCTCTAAGGGGAACCCTTGGACTCTGTGCATGCTATTCCTTACTTTGAAATAGCACATACAGAGCCAACTTCCTACATTGGTGGATCAGCGGTGGGGTACAAGACTTTGCATTTGCTGGACTACTCAGCCAATACCTGATCACACGACAAATTCCAAAATTGTCATTAGAAATTGATTTTTGCAATTTGAAAAGTTTTCTAAATTCTTAAAAGACCTGCTAGGGCCTTGTGTTAGATCCTGTTTAGCATTTCTTTTAGAGTTTAAAAGTTTGTTAAAAGTTTGAATTAGATTCTAGAACCAGTTTTAGTTTCTTAAAAAGTATTCCAACTTTTAGAAGCATAATGTCTAGCACAGATGTGAATGTGGTGGAACTCGACACCACACCTTACCTCCATCTACAGATGAGAGAGCTAAGGTCACTCTGTAAACTAAAGAAAATAGCAATGGGCCCCAAACCTACCAAAGTACAGCTCCAGGAGCTTTTGGCAGAGTTTGAAAAGGCCAACCCCTCTGAGGATGGCAACTCAGAGGATGAAGATAGTGACTTGGAGGGAAATTCCCCCCCTCCAGTCCTACTTAGGGAGAGCAGGGCTTCTCAAGCCCTGACTCCACAAATAATAGTCAGAGATGCTGGTTCCCTCACAGGAGGGACCAACAACTCTGAAATCACTGAGGATAACTCCAGTGAAGAGGACATCCAGTTAGCCAGGATGGCCAAAAGATTGGCTTTGGAAAGACAGATCCTAGCCATAGAGAGGGAAAGACAAGAGATGGGCCTAGGACCCATCAATGGTGGCAGCAACATAAATAGGGTCAGAGATTCTCCTGACATGTTGAAAATCCCCAAAGGGATTGTAACTAAATATGAAGATGGTGATGACATCACCAAATGGTTCACAGCTTTTGAGAGGGCTTGTGTAACCAGAAAAGTGAACAGATCTCACTGGGGTGCTCTCCTTTGGGAAATGTTCACAGGAAAGTGTAGGGATAGACTCCTCACACTCTCTGGACAAGATGCAGAATCTTATGACCTCATGAAGGGTACCCTGATTGAGGGCTTTGGATTCTCCACTGAGGAGTACAGGATTAGGTTCAGGGGGGCTCAAAAATCCTCGAGCCAGACCTGGGTTGACTTTGTTGACTACTCAGTGAAAACACTAGATGGTTGGATTCAAGGCAGTGGTGTAAGTAATTATGATGGGCTGTACAATTTATTTGTGAAAGAACACCTGTTAAGTAATTGTTTCAATGATAAACTGCATCAGCATCTGGTAGACCTAGGACCAATTTCTCCCCAAGAATTGGGAAAGAAGGCGGACCATTGGGTCAAGACAAGGGTGTCCAAGACTTCAACAGGGGGTGACCAAAAGAAAGGGGTCACAAAGACTCCCCAGCAGAAGGGTGATGAGACGACCAAAACTAAAAATAGTAAAGAGTCTTCTCCAGGCCCCCAAAAACCTGCACAGGAGGGTGGGCCCAGAGCCTCTTCACAAAACAATGGGTACAAGGGTAAAAACTTTGATCCCAAAAAGGCCTGGTGTCATAGCTGTAAACAGCATGGACACCAAACTGGAGACAAGGCCTGTCCCAAGAAAGGTTCCACTCCAAACTCCCATCCAGGTAACACTGGTATGGCTAGTCTCCAAGTGGGATCAACAGTGTGCCCAGAGCAAATCAGGGTCCACACTGAAGCTACTCTAGTTTCTGAGGGTGGGGTGGATTTAGCCACACTAGCTGTCTGGCCGCCTAACATGCAAAAATACAGACAGCAACTCTTAATTAATGGGACTAGAATAGAGGGCCTGAGGGATACAGGTGCCAGTGTCACCATGGTGACAGAGAAACTGGTTTCCCCTGGCCAATACCTGACTGGAAAAACTTACACAGTCACCAACGCTGACAATCAGAGAAAAGTACATCCCATGGCAATGGTTACTTTAGAATGGGGAGGGGTCAATGGCCTGAAACAGGTGGTGGTCTCCTCAAATATCCCAGTGGACTGTCTGCTTGGAAATGACCTGGAGTCCTCAGCATGGGCTGAGGTAGAGCTAAAAACCCATGCAGCCATGCTGGGTATCCCTGAACTGGTGTGTGTGAAAACGAGAGCACAATGCAAGGCACAGGGTGAAAAAGTAGAGCTGGAGTCTGGAAAAATGGCCCAGCCTACCAAGAGAACAGGAAAGTCAGTTGGGAAACCAACTGCAACACAGCAAAAGAAAGGGAACCTCTCTTCTCAGGAAGAAGTTCTGCCCTCTGAGGGAACTGAGCCTTTGGAGCTTGAACCTTATCAGGTTGAGCTCTTAGGCCCAGGGGGACCCTCCAGGGAAGAGCTGTGTAAGGGACAAGAAACCTGTCCCTCTCTTGAAGGCCTTAGGCAGCAAGCTGCTGAAGAGTCCAAAGGCAAGAAAAATGGAACACATAGGGTCTATTGGGAAGATGGGCTCCTGTACACTGAGGCCAGAGACCCCAAACCTGGTGCCACTAGGAGAGTGGTAGTGCCTCAGCTGTTCAGAGAGTTCATCCTAACATTGGCCCATGACATTCCCCTTGCTGGACATTTGGGACAAACCAAGACGTGGGAGAGGTTAGTCAACCACTTCTACTGGCCCAATATGTCCAACATGGTTAAGGAGTTTTGCCTCTCCTGCCCCACCTGTCAAGCCAGTGGTAAGACAGGTGGGCATCCAAAAGCCCCCCTCATTCCACTTCCAGTGGTGGGGGTTCCCTTTGAAAGAGTGGGTGTGGACATAGTTGGTCCACTGGAACCTCCCACAGCCTCAGGAAATATGTATATCCTGGTAGTAGTGGATCATGCTACCAGGTATCCTGAAGCTATTCCCCTTAGGTCAACTACTGCCCCTGCAGTAGCCAAGGCCCTCATTGGTATCTTTACCAGAGTGGGTTTCCCTAAGGAGGTGGTGTCTGACAGAGGTACCAACTTCATGTCAGCATACCTAAAGCACATGTGGAATGAGTGTGGAGTGACTTATAAATTCACTACACCTTACCATCCACAAACTAATGGCTTAGTTGAGAGATTCAACAAGACATTAAAAGGCATGATCATGGGGCTCCCAGAAAAACTCAAAAGGAGATGGGATGTCCTCCTGCCATGTCTGCTTTTCGCTTACAGGGAGGTACCACAGAAGGGAGTAGGGTTCTCACCCTTTGAACTTCTGTTTGGTCATCCTGTAAGGGGACCACTTGCCCTTGTTAAAGAAGGCTGGGAGAGACCTCTCCATGAGCCTAAACAGGACATAGTGGACTATGTACTTGGCCTTCGCTCTAGAATGGCAGAGTACATGGAAAAGGCAACCAAAAACCTTGAGGCCAGCCAACAGCTCCAGAAGTTTTGGTATGACCAAAAGGCTGCACTGGTTGAGTTCCAACCAGGGCAGAAAGTCTGGGTTCTGGAGCCTGTGGCTCCCAGGGCACTCCAGGACAAATGGAGTGGCCCTTACCCAGTACTAGAGAGGAAGAGTCAGGTCACCTACTTGGTGGACCTGGGCACAAGCAGGAGCCCCAAAAGGGTGATCCATGTAAACCGCCTTAAGCTCTTCCACGACAGGGCTGATGTCAATCTGTTGATGGTAACAGATGAGGATCAGGAGGCAGAGAGTGAACCTCTCCCTGATCTTCTGTCATCAGACCCAAAAGATGGTACAGTAGATGGAGTGATCTACTCAGACACCCTCTCTGGCCAACAGCAAGCTGATTGTAGGAGAGTCCTACAACAGTTTCCTGAACTCTTCTCCTTAACCCCTGGACAGACACACCTGTGTACCCATGATGTGGACACAGGAGACAGCATGCCTGTCAAGAACAAAATCTTTAGACAGTCTGACCATGTTAAGGAAAGCATCAAGGTGGAAGTCCACAAGATGCTGGAATTGGGAGTCATTGAGCGCTCTGACAGCCCCTGGGCTAGCCCAGTGGTCTTGGTCCCCAAACCTCACACCACAGATGGAAAGAAAGAGATGAGGTTTTGTGTGGACTACAGAGGGCTCAATTCTGTCACCAAGACAGATGCTCATCCAATTCCAAGAGCTGATGAGCTCATTGATAAATTAGGTGCTGCCAAATTTCTAAGTACCTTTGACTTGACAGCAGGGTACTGGCAAATAAAAATGGCACCTGGAGCAAAAGAAAAGACAGCATTCTCCACACCTGATGGGCATTATCAGTTTACTGTTATGCCCTTTGGTTTAAAGAATGCCCCTGCCACCTTCCAAAGGTTGGTGAATCAAGTCCTTGCTGGCTTGGAGTCCTTTAGCACAGCTTATCTTGATGATATTGCTGTCTTTAGCTCCACCTGGCAGGATCACCTGGTCCACCTGAGGAAGGTTTTGAAGGCTCTGCAATCTGCAGGCCTCTCTATCAAGGCATCCAAATGCCAGATAGGGCAGGGAACTGTGGTTTACTTGGGACACCTTGTAGGTGGAGGCCAAGTTCAGCCACTCCAACCCAAGATCCAGACTATTCTGGACTGGGTAGCTCCAAAAACCCAGACTCAAGTCAGGGCATTCCTTGGCTTGACTGGGTACTACAGGAGGTTTGTGAAGGGATATGGATCCATTGTGACAGCCCTCACTGAGCTCACCTCCAAGAAAATGCCCAAGAAAGTGAACTGGACTGTGGACTGCCAACAGGCCTTTGACACCCTGAAACAGGCAATGTGCTCAGCACCAGTTCTCAAAGCTCCAGATTATTCTAAGCAGTTCATTGTGCAGACTGATGCCTCTGAACATGGGATAGGGGCAGTTTTGTCCCAAACAAACGATGATGGCCTTGACCAGCCTGTTGCTTTCATTAGCAGGAGGTTACTCCCCAGGGAGCAGCGTTGGAGTGCCATTGAGAGGGAGGCCTTTGCTGTGGTTTGGTCCCTGAAGAAGCTGAGACCATACCTCTTTGGGACTCACTTCCTAGTTCAAACTGACCACAGACCTCTCAAATGGCTGATGCAAATGAAAGGTGAAAATCCTAAACTGTTGAGGTGGTCCATCTCCCTACAGGGAATGGACTTTATAGTGGAACACAGACCTGGGACTGCCCATGCCAATGCAGATGGCCTTTCCAGGTTCTTCCACTTAGAAAATGAAGACTCTCTTGGGAAAGGTTAGTCTCATCCTCTTTCGTTTGGGGGGGGGTTGTGTAAGGAAATGCCTCCTTGGCATGGTTGCCCCCTGACTTTTTGCCTTTGCTGATGCTATGTTTACAATTGAAAGTGTGCTGAGGCCTGCTAACCAGGCCCCAGCACCAGTGTTCTTTCCCTAACCTGTACTTTTGTATCCACAATTGGCAGACCCTGGCATCCAGATAAGTCCCTTGTAACTGGTACTTCTAGTACCAAGGGCCCTGATGCCAAGGAAGGTCTCTAAGGGCTGCAGCATGTCTTATGCCACCCTGGAGACCTCTCACTCAGCACAGACACACTGCTTGCCAGCTTGTGTGTGCTAGTGAGGACAAAACGAGTAAGTCGACATGGCACTCCCCTCAGGGTGCCATGCCAGCCTCTCACTGCCTATGCAGTATAGGTAAGACACCCCTCTAGCAGGCCTTACAGCCCTAAGGCAGGGTGCACTATACCATAGGTGAGGGTACCAGTGCATGAGCATGGTACCCCTACAGTGTCTAAATAAAACCTTAGACATTGTAAGTGCAGGGTAGCCATAAGAGTATATGGTCTGGGAGTCTGTCAAACACGAACTCCACAGCACCATAATGGCTACACTGAAAACTGGGAAGTTTGGTATCAAACTTCTCAGCACAATAAATGCACACTGATGCCAGTGTACATTTTATTGTAAAAAACACCACAGAGGGCACCTTAGAGGTGCCCCCTGAAACTTAACCGACTATCTGTGTAGGCTGACTAGTTTTAGCAGCCTGCCACAAACCGAGACATGTTGCTGGCCCCATGGGGAGAGTGCCTTTGTCACTCTGAGGCCAGTAACAAAGCCTGCACTGGGTGGAGATGCTAACACCTCTCCCAGGCAGGAATTGTCACACCTGGCGGTGAGCCTCAAAGGCTCACCTCCTTTGTGCCAACCCAGCAGGACACTCCAGCTAGTGGAGTTGCCCGCCCCCTCCGGCCCGGCCCCACTTTTGGCGGCAAGGCCGGAGAAAATAATGAGAATAACAAGGAGGAGTCACTGGCCAGTCAGGACAGCCCCTAAGGTGTCCTGAGCTGAGGTGACTCTAACTTTTAGAAATCCTCCATCTTGCAGATGGAGGATTCCCCCAATAGGGTTAGGATTGTGACCCCCTCCCCTTGGGAGGAGGCACAAAGAGGGTGTACCCACCCTCAGGGCTAGTAGCCATTGGCTACTAACCCCCCAGACCTAAACACGCCCTTAAATTTAGTATTTAAGGGCTACCCTGAACCCTAGAAAATTAGATTCCTGCAACAAGAAGAAGGACTGCCCAGCTGAAAAACCCCTGCAGCGGAAGACCAGAAGACGACAACTGCCTTGGCTCCAGAAACTCACCGGCCTGTCTCCTGCCTTCCAAAGATCCTGCTCCAGCGACGCCTTCCGAAGGGACCAGCGACCTCGACATCCTCTGAGGACTGCCCCTGCTTCGAAAAGACAAGAAACTCCCGAGGACAGCGGACCTGCTCCAAGAAAAGCTGCAACTTTGTTTCCAGCGGCTTTTAAAGAACCCTGCAAGCTCCCCGCAAGAAGCGTGAGACTTGCAACACTGCACCCGGCGACCCCGACTCGGCTGGTGGCGATCCAACACCTCAGGAGGGACCCCAGGACTACTCTGATACTGTGAGTACCAAAACCTGTCCCCCCTGAGCCCCCACAGCGCCGCCTGCAGAGGGAATCCCGAGGCTTCCCCTGACCGCGACTCTTTGAACCTAAAGTCCCGACGCCTGGGAGAGACCCTGCACCCGCAGCCCCCAGGACCTGAAGGACCGGACTTTCACTGGAGAAGTGACCCCCAGGAGTCCCTCTCCCTTGCCCAAGTGGAGGGTTCCCCGAGGAATCCCCCCCTTGCCTGCCTGCAGCGCTGAAGAGATCCCGAGATCTCTCATAGACTAACATTGAAAACCCGACGCTTGCTTCTACACTGCACCCGGCCGCCCCCGCGCTGCTGAGGGTGAAATTTCTGTGTGGACTTGTGTCCCCCCCGGTGCCCTACAAAACCCCCCCTGGTCTGCCCTCCGAAGACGCGGGTACTTACCTGCAAGCAGACCGGAACCGGGGCACCCCCTTCTCTCCATTCTAGCCTATGTGTTTTGGGCACCACTTTGAACTCTGCACCTGACCGGCCCTGAGCTGCTGGTGTGGTGACTTTGGGGTTGCTCTGAACCCCCAACGGTGGGCTACCTTGGACCAAGAACTAAGCCCTGTAAGTGTCTTACTTACCTGGTTAACCTAACAAATACTTACCTCCCCTAGGAACTGTAAAAATTGCACTAAGTGTCCACTTTTAAAACAGCTATTTGTCAATAACTTGAAAAGTATACATGCAATTTTTATGATTTGAAGTTCCTAAAGTACTTACCTGCAATACCTTTCGAAGGAGCTATTACATGTAGAATTTGAACCTGTGGTTCTTAAAATAAACTAAGAAAAGATATTTTTCTATATAAAAACCTATTGGCTGGATTTGCCTCTGAGTGTGTGTACCTCATTTATTGTCTATGTGTATGTACAACAAATGCTTAACACTACTCCTTGGATAAGCCTACTGCTCGACCACACTACCACAAAATAGAGCATTAGTATTATCTATTTTTACCACTATTTTACCTCTAAGGGGAACCCTTGGACTCTGTGCATGCTATTCCTTACTTTGAAATAGCACATACAGAGCCAACTTCCTACAACAACTATTTTGAATGCCGTTATTGGGATATACTGGAGGGCACCTCCACTTCGGTGGAGGCATCTGAACCTTGCTTTCAGCAGTCCGAAGGTTCTTTCGATGATGTTCCATGTTCCTGGCCCTCTTATGTGCACTGTTGCATCGCCTCTCGCATTCATTCCTGGGTGTTAAGTACGGAGTCAGTATCCATGGACGTAGTGCATATGCACTGTCACCTGTTGGGCACAAAACGTACACTGTTAGCAAGGCATGGGTGGTTTGCACATTGATCTGTGTGCATGTCTTCAAGGTGTATTCAGCTCTACCTAGGAGGTATCCGTCTCCAAACTCCCCACGTTCCAGGCGTTGGTGTATCCCACTGTGCCTAAAAATGTAGGAGTCATGAGTACTGCCAGGAAACTTAGCAACCATGTCAGTGATGACATAATGGGCGTCACATACCACCTGAATATTGAGTGAGTGGGTACACTTCCTATTGCGGAACAGATATTCCAGGTTAGCAGGAGGGCATATTTGAATATGTGTCCCGTCTACACACCCTATGACATGGGGGAAGTTGGCAATCCGGTAAAAGTCCAACTTGGTGCTGTTAATTTCTGCCTCATTCCTGGGTAGGTATATGTATCGGGACATGTGTGTGAGTATGGCATCTAGGAATGCCCTGAAGAACCTTGATAGTGCACTTTGGGATACCCCACCTGCCACAGCAATGACCCCCTGATAGCTACCCGAGGCCAGGAGGTGCAGTGAGCATAGCACTTGCACATGCGTAGGGATGGCGCAACCGCGCACAGTCTGGCGTTCTAGCTGTGGTTTGAGTAAATCTATTAAATCTAGTATAGCTGTGCTGCTAAGTCTATATTTGTCATATATTTCCTCCTCAGTTTGCTGGAAGAGTGTCTGCCTTGTTCTGTAAATCTTCTCCTGTCTCTGGCTCCTCCTCCTCCTCTGCTGGGCTGCGTGGGCTCTCCTCCTCACTGCAATCAGGTATATCTCCGCCATCTTGAGTAACCCAGATGCCTTCTGGGTCTCCTTTTATACATTGGTAATGGTTACCACCTGCTCTGAGTTAGTGGTAAATTGGAATTGCAAAATGGGCTTTTTGCGACTAGTCGCAATTTGCGAGTTGCTATTGCATATGGTTTGCGACTCGCAAATTGCGACTTCCTATTTGCGGGTCGCAAAATGGGGTCGCAAATTTTGCGAGTCAGTACCGGGTCACATCGCATTTTGCGAGTCGGAAATGGGATTTTTGCATCCCATTTCCGATTTTGCGGGGTCGCAAATAGCGAATCGGGCCATTTGCGACTCGCAAAACTTTGCTACATCTGGCCCTAAGTGTCCCACACATTTCTCAAATTGGTTTAGATTGGAGTATTAATAGTAATTGTCACACATTTTGGGCCTAATTAAGAGTTTGGCAGACGGGAAAGCCCATCTGCCAAACTCCTAACAGGGTGGCCGCTGCCTTTGTAGCGACTACCGCCAGCAGTTATTAATAGTTTCCTGCTAGGTTGGCGGCCGGAAACCTCAGTTTCTGTCTGCTGGCCTAGCAGGAAACAGACAGCATTGTTTCCGGCTTGTAATTGAACCAGTAGCAATGTCGTAGCCCCCAAGGTGCACCAGCACCCTCGCAATGTTCACTGTCTGCAAAGCTATGGTGCTGGGCAGGGGGGCCCTACACTGCAGTGCAGAGGCAACTCTATGGCCTCCTACACCTGTTCTCCACTAGTCTTTTCATAGCAGTGTTACCGCCATAAAATGCTGGCGGAGATTTTAATATTTATACACATTTTATACTAATATTTCATGTATACTTTGCAATTATTTTTATATTTATTACGGCATGCTTTGAATGTTTTACAAGTGTAATAATTTTTTATATTTTTTATGCTTTTATTCAACATTTTCCCAATATTTTCCATTAATTTCTACAGGGAAACATTAGTGGGCATTTTTTTTAACCTGACCTTCTATTTTATAACCTGTTTGTGTTATTTGTAGTCCATTTTTACCATAATCAGGTCACAGTACTGAGCTGCTGTTTATTGGACAGGTAGGGCATTTTTAAGGATTTTCGAAACGTTTTGAGGGTGGACGGTTTAAGGAGAAGGTCAACAAGTGAGTTATACGACCTCATTACAAGTTTTGTGGTCTGAGGACCGCCATGTTGGCGGTGGTGGTCAGACTGCCAACATGCTGGTGGAGAGGACCGCCAAATTATGGTGATGCAAACTGGACATAGCCAAAGCACCACCGGCACCGCCAGTGCAGTCATACTGCTGCACATGACAGAAGGCACCTGGAGGCCGGCGGAGACCAAGTTCCCGTCGGACCTTTTACGAGGTTGCACACTGCCAACATTTCCGCCGCAGTTGGACCACCATGGAAACCCAGGTGGAAACAAACTGTATAAAAGGAGACACTCACCTCCAGGAAGCCATACTCATCCGGAGCTGCCAAGGAACCACAACTAGACGTCAGCCCATTGTTCCAGCTCGCAGAAAGACAATGGAATCTTCACCGCTGCCAACAACAGCACACACATTTTGTACACTTACGTGACATACCATAGTGAGGGGCTGCGAGGGCAGCACTCACACATAAAAGTACACCTACACGCACACTCACATACAACAACAAAGACACCTACACATACACTGTACACACACTGCAGCAAGCACACACACACACACCACATGTCAAGAACACACACTTACGCACGACAATACAGAACAGGCCCAGCCTCAAACAACAAACCAACACATCACAACACCACAGCCGCAACATCATAAACACATTCACAAGCACTCAAAACCAACACTGGCCGGGACTCATCACACATACAAACACAATGTACAAACAACAGGGAACAAACACATGTAAGTACACAATCACACAACTTAGCAATAGACACACATCACACACACTCAGCACATCATACCATGCACAAAACATGCACACTCACACAGTCAAGGCACACAAAGCCACACACCACAACAACAACACATGTCAATACAAACACCACACAATATCACAATAACAAGTCTGCCCATCATACAACACACACCCTATCCCTGGGGGACAAAAGCAATGCACACACCCTTATATGCTGCCCAAACAATACTGGAAGCACGAGCACCACACACACAAATACTCACACACAACCAATGTCAGGAATGAATGACTCAAGGCTAGGAAAGGAAAAGCAGGATAAAGATGTAACCAGTACACCAACAACTGGTTGGTCTGAATGTATTGTAATCAATATCAAAATGAAAAGTTCAAGGCTATTGGCCAGTCCAATATAAAATAAAGTTGTGCACCAAAGGCACTATCTGGTGCCTCAACTTGACTCCTGACTGCCACCTAACCTCCACAGGTAGGGGCATCAGCAGGGCAGGCAGGCACCTCAGGGATGATCTGGGGGGATAGTGATGGAGGGGGTTTGGGCTTAGGCTTGGGAGAGGGGGTTTGGGCTTTAGCTTGGGAGGGGGGTTTGGTTTAGGCTTGGGGGAGGGTTGGGTCTTCTTGGGTGGGGTTGACTTTTGGGTGGGGGAGGGACATAGGTACTGGCAGGAGGGTAGGGAAGGCCTTGGAGGTGGAAGGGGTGGTCTTGGGGAGGGAAACTGAATGCTTTGGGATGTCACAGGGCGAGAAGTAGGGAAAGGGTCAAACTCCAAGAGGAAAGATTTTTTTCACACACAGGGACGGTCATAACTAAAGTGGATGTGGAGGAGAGGGAGTGGTTGTATGAGGTGTTAGTGTTGATCTCTTGTGAGCGTGTTTGTGGGAGGTATGCTTGTGGGTGGTGGGTGTCTGTTGGGTGGGTGAGTGAGGGTGTGTATGTGTCTTGGGCTAAGGGTGGGTGGAGGTGCTGGGGATGCCATGGTGGGTGTGTGGCTGTCTGTTGGGGTGGTGACTGCAGGTATGGAGGATGTGTTGCATGTAGGTGTATCAGTGGTTGTGGTGTTTACAGGTGTGGTGACTGGGTTGGATGTCTGAGGGTCTGCTGGGGTACTGTCTACAGGTAGGATGAGTGTGGTGGCTGGATCTGTGAATGTTGGTGTGGTGTCTGCAAGTGTGTTAGGTGTGGTGTATGTGATGCTGGGGGTGGTGGCGGTGTCAGGGCAGGTTGTGACTGTTGCTGTGTGTGCAGGTATATATTGCTTGTGTGAATGCAGGTGGTGTGTCTTATGATGTTTTAGTTTGGCTGCAGTACCCTTGGATGTTGAGCTGTATGCATGCCTATCTGTTTGTGTGCTTTGGCTAGGTCGGGGAAGGGGGATTGGGAAGAGGAAGGTGGAGGGGGGATGGTAGACAAAGGGTGACTGGCTGCCATCAGTGTGGAGGCCAGAGCTTGAAATGATCTCTGTAGGCCAGCCAGTGCACGTGAATGCCCTCCAGGAACATATTGCTCTGTTGTATCTGAGTTGCCAGTCCCCGGATGGCATTCACAATGGTCGACTGACCCACAGAAATAGACCTCAGGAGGTCAATAGCCTCCTCACTGAGGGCAGCAGGGCTGACAGGCGCTGGGGCTGAGGTGCCTGTGGCAAAGGAGACACCCAACCCCTTGGGTGATTGGGCATGGCCAACTGGGTGGGGAGCAACAGGGAAGGCAGCAATAGAAAGGGGGAGGTAGATAGAGATTGTGCTGGGGTGGTCCCAGATGGGCCTGCCACTGCCAGGAAGTATCCACAAAAGAAGGATTCCAAAGTTGAGGAACTGGATCCAGACTTCCCGGCAGCACTCCCCTCACCCTCCAGGCCACTGGGTCCCTCACTGTTGGTGTTCCCATGACTGGAGGTCCTGTAGCCAGCAGCTTCCCCACTCAGATGTGCCCCATCTCCTTCACCTGCCAATGCTGAACAGAAAATGAAGTAGGGTCATTACATTCTTTACATACCACTTACATCACATAGTGCACATCAGTAACATCACATCTAGTTGTACAACACCTCCAGGTAGTACCAGTTTAATGCCAACATCATGTCACAACAGGATATGATGTACACCCCTCAATAATGACATAGTCACACACCAGCTAAGCTACCTACGTCACACCTACAATACCATTATATGAGTAGAGCTATCACACTAAATATTCCATGACAAGGTGACTTGGCCACAGAATACTGGGTCCCTAGCCAGAGCAACATAGTCACCCACAAAACAAGCTATGGGAAATAGGGGTATCATTGATGTCCACATATGACATACACAAACCCAATAAATACTAACAATTTGACCTGATGTCATGTACCAGGCACAGAAACTCACGGTATAGTAAACACAAGACACCATGTTGCTTACAAGCCATACCAACTACATATTACTGAGTCTACACCCTTCACAATGGACATTCCCAAACATGCATCTACTCTATTTGGCATAACCAAATGTCAGATAACAAGACTCAGAACTCATGTCACCTACACATGTACCAAGAGTGATGTAGGAAAGGATGACATATACTTTTTGGACCAAGTCATCTAAGTCTTGTTCTCCTGAAAATCAAGTGTAGAACTCATATAAAGGCCTAATAAGCTCAGAGCATTTACCCACACACAACCACTGGTAGTATTTCTATTCAAGTCAATGGACACCTGTCATGTGCATGAATGTGGCATACAGTTCAACGTGTCATGCTATTATTCCATTTATAGCCCATAGACTGAGTGGCAACATCATTATCCACACATCAAACTTGACCAGTCATACATCTGTTTTGGGAAAACTCAGAGACACAACCTACATCTCAGGTTAGCATGACAGCTACACCCACCATGATGCAAGGCAAATGCCGGAATACGCATATCATTAGACTCACATGTGTATGTGAACTACCATACCTGCACCACATTGGTGTCCGTATAAACAATAGGTTTCCACACAACACGGAGTCCAAAGATATCCAAAAGAGCAACAGAAAGTAAGTTGATAACTCATGACAATACCTTACAATGTACACATGATGTTGGCAATAACTATTTAAGATTGTAACCCTGGTGTCTAGTGGGAGAGCTGTGCTCTTCTGCTAGGCTGCCTTATTGTGCCTTTTTCGATTTCTGAGCTCTTTCCATCTTTTCTCCTATTTTTCTCACTTTCACTCTTATTTCTCTTATTTTTGCCTTTTCTCGCTTTTCTTGCTTCCCCCACCCCGCCACTGCTGCCCCCGCAGCCCTGCCCCCTTTTTTGCACCGTTTATCCCACTCCCGCCTCCCAGCTGTCCTCTCCTCCCCCCTCTCCCTACTTAATGGCGGCTGCTGTGTGGCTGGCGTACCAAAGGCAAGCATGGCTGCACCCGTCCTGCGACCAGTGCCAGGGCCCTTGGATCTCCTGCCCGCCACCTCTACACGCCAGCAGCACTCCACGCTCTTAACCCAGGACGCAACAACAACTGCAAGATCTCCTCTCCAACCAACACCCACGGACCCATTAGCTGCCTCCGCTCCCGCCAATCCTTCTCCACCACCAACATCTTGAACCCAGCACAACCCACTGCAACAACACACCGACACCCAAGAACATGGAATACATCCTCCTCAACATCCACTCCCTCCATAAACACGCCATCGAAATCTGGGACGTCCTTGACAGCTCCACCCCAGACATCGCTTTCCTCACTGAGACCTGGACCAACACCACCTCAGGCCCGGATATCGCCATTGCCATTCCCCAAGGATACAAGATCACCCAGCCGCCCCAGGGTGGGGGGGAATAATCATCGTCCACAAATCCAACATCCGTCTGAGCACACACTCCGAAGAACCCACAAGCCTGAGGGAACACCTTCATTTCAAACTACAGACCAGCCCGATATCCACCCTCAGGGGAACCCTCATCTAACGCCCACCGGGACCCCGCGCACCTTTCTCGGACTCCGTCACTGACTGCATCACCGCACAAGCCATCGCAGCCACCAACTACACCCTGCTGGGAGACCTCAACTTCCACTTTGACAAACTACAAGACCCCAACACCGCATCCCTCCTAGACAACCTCCACCACATAGGGCTCTGACAGATTGTGATGGAACCAACGCACTCAGCAGGACACACCCTCAACCCCATCTTCACAACAGGAATATCCATCACCTTCAACCACACCTCCGAACTCCCATGAACAGACCATTGATGCATCCATTTCACCTTCAACACACCAACTGTCCTCAGACCCTAACACCAACCAACCCGTAGAAACTGGGCAAGAATCCCCGACGACCAGCTCACTGCCACCCTTGCCAACTCCACCCCCTCCATCACACACAATGGTGACCCGAACACCGCAGCATGCACCTTTCACAAATGAATCACCAATTGAGCCAACAACATAGCCCCTCTCAAGAAGAACAACAGCACCCACACTAGAAAGCCAGCTGGTTTACTGCAGAACTCAGAGAATCAAGACGCACTTGTCGACGCCTCGAGAAACCACCAACACAACTGCACGCCACCAACTCATCAGAAGCACCAAAAAGAAAGCAATACAAGATAGAATCCCCTCACATGCACACAACAGCAAAGAACTCTTCAGCATCATCAAGGAGTTCGCCCAACCCAACAGTGAAACAATGGACATCACTCCCTCACATGACCTCTGCAACAAACTCAACACTTACTTCCACCACAAAATCAAGACCATCTATGACAGCTTCAACGAGGACAACTTAAGTGCAGAATCCCCTCCACTGAACCCAACACCACAACAAACCAACGATCACCAACTGGACCCCCCTCACCACTGGAAGATACTCTGAAGACTATGAAGTCCATACACTCTGGGGCTGCTACAGACTCATACCCCCAGCACATCTTCAACAGAGCCGCTGACACCATCGGCCCCAAGCTCCGCCTCACCATCAACCGCTCCCTAGCTGACGCCTCCTTCCCGATGACTGGAAACACGCCAAGATCAATCCCCTCCTCAAGAAACCCTTGGCAGACTCCACCTACCTCAAAAACTTCATGCCCATCTCCCTGCTCCCATTTCCAGCGAAAGTCATCGAGAAAGCCATCAACAGCCAACTCGCCACTTTTATTGAAGATCACAACATCCTTGACGCCTCCCAATGAGGATTCAGAAAAAAACCATAGCACCGAAACAGCCCTCCTGGCCGCAACCGACACCTGCTCCCTGATGGACAAGCGAGAGACGGTGGCACTCATCCTGCTAGACCTATCAGTGGCCTTTGACACAGTCTCCCACCACATCCTGATACGTAGACTTCACAAAGCCGGCATCAGAGACAATGTCCTTGACTGGATCCAATCCTTCCTGTATGACAGAACCCAACAAGTGAGACTCGCACCCTTTCTCTCAGACCCCACACCTACCACCTGTGGGGTTCTCCAGGGATGCTCCCTCAGCCCTACACTATTCAGCATCTACATGGCCCTGCTGGCCACCATCGTCAGAAGTTACGGAATCAACATCATCTCCTATGCTGACAACACCCAACTCATCCTCTCCCTATCCAACGAACCCAACATAGCCAGACACAACGTCCGCGAAGGCATGGGAGCAGTTGCCAACTAGATGAAAAACAGCTGCCTTCAACTCAACACCAACAAGACAGAAGTACTCATGATGGGCCCCCAACCCGACACATGGAATGACTCCTGGTAGCCACCCACCCTCGGAAGCCTGCCCACCCCACGAACCAAGCACAAAACCTTGGGATCATCCTGGACTCCAGACTCGACATGGACCGCCAAATCAGCTCAGTCACAGCCACCTCTTCCGCACCCTTTGCCTCTTATTCAAGACCTTCAAATGGATCCCCCTCAAACACAGAATGACTGCCACACACGCCCTCATCACCAGCAGACTGGACTACGGCAACATGCTCTATGCCGGGATCAGCAAGAAACTCATCTGCAAAGTACAGAACATCCAGAACTCCACTGCCGGACTGATCCTCGAACGGCCCGACACTGCCACATCTCTCAACACCTGCGCACACTTCACTGGCTTCCCATAGAGAAAAGAATTACCTTCAAGATCCTCACCCATGCACACAAAGCGCTCCATGACACCGGACCAGCCTACCTGAACAGGCGACTCACCTTCCACGTTCTCCCTCACCAAAGTACTCTGCGTCAGGAAAAAAAGAACAGGGGGGCACTCTTTCTACCACATTGCAGCCACAGCCTGGAACGCCCTCCCGCTCCACCTCAGACAGACGACCCCCCTCCTCTTCACGAAGGAGCTGAAGACATAGCTGGTTGAAGAACCACCTCAACCCCCAACCCCCACCAGCACCTTGAGACCCTTACGGGTGAGTAGCAGTGCTCAACAACCCCTGATTGATTGATTGATTGGTTAACTGTGAATAAGATGTCTTGGCCTTATATCACGGCTACAGTACTATGGCTAAGGAAATAGCTGTGTAGCGAGTTCCCACCTGGTACTTGAACATGGTACTAACATTCTTTGCTCTGACACCAATGTATGTGATTCAATAGGAGTCTAGCAATACCTCCATGGTTACCAACATGTAGGATGTCCACTCAGATGACACCTTACAGAGGCCTATTTATATCCCTCACCTACCAAGGGGGTTCACCTTGTAACAGGTCAGAATACATTTTGCATGGATGACATGTGAAATGTCAGATGGACATCACAGCCTCACATGATGCTATCACTCATCAGAATTCTTAAGAAAAGAAGAAATGACTTAAAATTATCAGACTCTATGTTGCACAGAGACATGGATCAAGGGACACTGGAATGGACAGAGAGCAGGGACCTGGACAACTTACCATCATGATATTGGGAGTAAAGACCTGCAGGTGGAAAGGAACAACCAGCAGGGTATGAAAAGTTGTTTAATTGTATACAGAGGACAGAGTCAAATGTGTATCATCATACGCTTCTGTACAGAGGGGACAACATAGGAGAGTAATTTTTCACTATGCAAATTAGTATGTGTTCCCCTGTGTACCAATGTTGGGGACTGTACATCAATGTGCTCCCTAGAGATCTTAAACCCTTTGCACTTACCACATTGTCACATTTTAGACTATTTCACATCATAAACTAACCTGGTAAAGGGTCTGTACTTACCCCTTTGTGGCTACTGCCCTCAAACCCCCATCCAACTCCGGGTAGGCCACCACCAATATGCAGGCCATTAGGGGGGCCAGGGTCCGACAGGCACTCCGTCCTCCTTGGGAGGACATCCCCACCTGGGCATCTGAGGTCTTCTGAGCCCTGTGTCTCAGGTCCTCCCGCCACTGTCTACAGTGGGTGCTCCACCGGCTGTGGACCCCCAGGTTCCACACTTTTGTGGTGATGGCACGCCATAACCCCTTTATTCTGATGGGCGTTGACCTGCATGGATGACACATACAAGAAGAGACTGTCATGTCCAAATACACAATACCAAAACAAGCAGAGTGAAAATTCAAGTAAGTACAGCTAGCCATACTCAGACTGCCTTCAACATCCCCTTCAATGAGGGATGACCATCTGCAGTCAGGCCATGTGTTATGCTGAGACTGGCATACTACATTCATATCCAGCACCAGGTGTCACAGTGACACATGTGACCAGACCAAAAGCATATTTCTATACATTGTATCTCTTTCATAATAATTTGCACACCACCTTCAATGATCATGTATTACAGTCTGCAGTTGGGTCAGGGTACATACTTCAAACACTCTCTACTAAGTTTCAGGACTATATATCTATTTGTACACATATGAACATGCCCATCTATCCACACATATTACCACAATCCTTCAAACAGACTCATTTCTTGGACAAACCTATACACTGAAACCTTCAAACATTGCTATTGCATAGCAATTACTGCTCCTCTGATGCACCATACAGCTGTTCATACCGGGGTAGGACCTCCTCCACAAGCTTCACAAGCTCCTACAGGGAGAAGGCAGGGACCCTATCACCTATCGAACCAGGCATGATTGCTCCGAGAGGCAGTATGCAGCAGCTCAATTCATGGAGGTCTTGCTGGCAGTAGTGTCAGGAGTCAAGTGAGAGATCAAGTCTGAGATGGCGGTCACATCTGCCACGTAAAACACTGTCACCACCAGCAGACATCGCCATTGGCCCAAGATCGCCAAAGGCAGAAATGTCTTCCATTGGCAATGTCCACCGCGGTTGTTTCTACCCACCACGATGACGACATATGCCGGCGGATTTAGGTCACTTCCTAATGTCCAGTACAGTAGGTCAGGCAGCTGCAATTTTAAGACTTTAATATGAACGACACAGTTTAAAGTTGCGCCACAAGCTGTGAAACATATCTACGACATTGTGTTCACTGCTGGCTTTCAGCAAACATGTAGAAATGTTCATGTATGAAGTACAGGATGAGAAATTGAGGCATTTAGATGCAATAGCATTGACAGCAGAGCAATGACAATCTCAAATATGGTATATGTGATCATATATGTGCATCATGTCAAGAATGTGATTGTCACATAGACTGTCAGTGACATGCTTTTCCATTTCTAATACATGATAGAGGAAAGGGATTGTGAATGCAGTAATAAGCCATTATTTGCCTAGGTGTGTGCTGTGTACAATGTTTTCACAGTTTCATGTGGCATTTTATAGCATTATGGGGGTCATTACAACCCTGGCGGTTGGTGATAAAGTAGCGGTAATACCGCCAACAGGCTGGCGGTAAATACCTGCCAATTTATGACCATGGGGAAAAAGCTCAGACAGACAGCCACTTTAACACACCGACCGCCAGAGCGGAATCAACAAGCACCACGGCGGTAACCGCCTACAGCCAGGCGGAAGCAATGTTCTGCCCACTGTATTAAGACAGTCCAATCCGCCACCTATTCCGGGGCGGTACCAAAGACATCAAAAGCCTGGTGGAAACACTGCACTGAAGGGAAACGACTCACCATTGGAGACTCAGGGAAGAACCACACCGCCATGGAGCCCAAGCTGCATGTCTTCCTCATGCTTGTCTACCTGCTGCTCCACTACGAACACCAACGACGGTGAAGACGACCACGGTGAGTACAGCCGCCTAGCACACAGGTGAGGGGGGAGGAAAAAGAGAGTTACACACACGCAAAACCGCCACCCCAACACCATGCACACAAGCAGATGCAGTAACATAACATATTTACCCCGTACCCCTCAGGAATAATGCCCTACACGAGGCTTTCACACACAGCACTCCATGCATTCATGCCCCATGCATTGTACTCACAGTGTGCTCACCTGTTGGTCTGGAGGCCCATACAGCAATCGGTTCTGGAGTAGGACCCCATCCACTAATCGCTCCAACTCCGCTGAGGTGAAGGCAGGGGCT
Organism: Pleurodeles waltl; assembly: GCF_031143425.1. NCBI lineage: Eukaryota > Metazoa > Chordata > Amphibia > Caudata > Salamandridae > Pleurodeles > Pleurodeles waltl. The sequence goes on along the minus strand of NC_090445.1, from coordinate 1,457,584,705 downwards.
CTTTCCCCAGCCACACGCGCCATGGTAGGTTCCAGAAACAAGTCACAGCAGCACATGCAGTAGAGGTCCTCTCCAGTTGAATGTCAGGTAACAAGTGAGTGAACAGATAGAAAATGGCGGTCACGTCTGTGGCGGGCCGTACTGTCACCACCGTTGTACATCACCATTGGCCACTGTAACCCATAGGGCCCAATGATAAACAATGAGGAGTTGCATGGCAGTTCCTGACTGCCTCCCGCAACGGCACACAACGTCAGCGGAATTACCTAATTTCCACTTGTCCCTCCATACTGGACAGGCGGACGCCATTTAAGGGGGGGGAGGCCATGGATCCTAACTGCGTCACAGTTCACAATTTCACATCCTGGACATATGTCCCCAAAATATTGTAACAATCACAATATGCATTGAACTGAAGTGGTTACAATGTACAGATTATGACCAGCTGCTCACTATTTTACCCCATAGATTGCAACCGCTGCGGATGAATAGGAGATGTCCCCGTGTACAGACCCCTGGTGGACTTGGCAACAATGGAGGACAGGTACATTATCCTCACCTACAGACTTGACAAGGCCACAACCACAGAGCTGTGTGTCCAATTGGATCCTGACCTGATATCTGCTATCCGTCACCCCACTCGGATCCCCCCCTTTGTGCAAGTTCTATCAGTGCTCCATTTTTTGGCAACAGGTTCTTTCCAATTGACAGTGGGCTTGGCAGCAGGAATGTCACAGCCAATGTTATCAATAGTGCTGACCAGAGTGTTGTCTGCCCTGATTAAACACATGTGCAGCTTCATTGTTTTCCCCCAAGTGGAGGATTTGGCCACAGTGAAGGCTGACTTCTATGCAATGGGACATATCCCCAACATCATTGGTGCGATTGATGGGACACATATTGCATTTGTCCCCCCCGGCAAAATGAACAGGTCTTCAGAAATCGTAAAAAATTATCACTCTATGAATGTGCAGATGGTGTGTTTGGCAGACCAGTACATCTCCCATGTCAATGATAAGTATCCAGGCTTGGTGCATGATGCTTTTATCCAGAGGAATAGTAGCATCCCAAATGGGATGGCCCAACTCCAGAGACACAGGGTGTGGCTAATAGGTGAGCGCTGGTTCCCACCCAGTGAATGGTGGTGTATGTGTATGGTGTGGGCCATATGGCATAGTGTGTGGCTAACAGTTGCCCTTCGATATTTGCAGGTGTCTCTGGTTACCCCAACCTATAATGGCTACTGACCCCTGTGAGGAATCCCAGGACAAGGGCAGAGGAACGTTACAATGAGGCACATGGGTGAACAAGAAGGATTATTGAACGTACATTTGGCTTCCTGAAGGCCAAGTTTCGGTGCCTCCATCTAACAGGTGGATCCTGTGCTGCTCACCCAAGAAGGTCTGCCAGATCATTGTGGCATACTGTATGTTGCACAACCTTGCCTTGAGATGCCATGTGCCTTTTGTGCAGGAGGAGGAGGCTGGAGATGGCCATGTTGCAGCAGTGGACCCTGTGGACAGTGAAGATGAGGAGGCAGAGGATGAGGATGAGGACAACAGAAGTGCAGTCATTCGTCAATACTTCCAATGACACACAGGTAAGACAGTGTTTCACATTTCATTGACAGTTTGATGTGCGACATTGTCACTGGCAGGCTGAGAATTCATACTACTATGCCCACTCACTGTACCCAGTGGCATCTCTTTTTCCAGATGTTGGTGTCCCACTATTTCTCCTGGTGTGTTCACTGCAGGCAACTACAGGTCTTTCCTATCTATACATTACTGTACAGTTGAACTCGATGTTTAAACCTTGTTAAACAAATACATATTTAAATCATTTGACATACTCCATACTTGTATTTTTTCAAAGTGTGTTTATTGCAGTGCTCAGATGAAAAGGGGGAAGTGGAATGGACTGGGGTGATGATGGAGGAAAGTCCAGGGTAGAGTCCAGTCTATTTGTAGCACAGGTGCATTGTCCAAGGGGACATAGGAAGGGAAGCAATGGCAGTTCAAGGTGGACAGGGCGACAGAGTGGGACACAAGGGTGACATTCAGGAGAGTCTCATTTCCTGGCGGGGGTCTTGGCAATAGTCTCTGGCTTTTGCCTTGATCGCAGGAAATGTTTGTGGGGTGGTTCTCCTTCTGCAGGGGGAGTGGTGCTGGTGGCCTGGTGGTCCTGTGGAGGGGCCTCCTGTCCACTACCGGCAGCAGAGGTGGAGGGCTGTCCAGTAGTCTGGCTAGTGTCAGGGGCCCGCTGGTGTGCCACTGCCTCCCTCATACTGTTGGCCATGTCTGCCAGCACCCCTGCTATGGAGACCAGGGTGGTGTTAATGGACTCCCTGATCCCCAGGTACTGTCCCTCCTGCAGCTGCATGTTCTCCTGCATCTTGTCCAGGATCTGGCCCAGCGTATCCTGGGAATGTTGGTATGCTCCCAGGATTGTGTGAGTGCCTCCTGGAGAGTCAGTTCCCTGGTCCTGTCCTCCCCCTGGTGCACAGCAGTCCTCCCAGCTTCCCTGTTGTCCTGTGTCTCTGTCCCCTGAACCGTTTGCCCATTGCGACTGACCCCAGGTCCCTGATTGTCCTGTGTTTGTGGTGTGCCCTGGGGTCCCTGTAGTGGTGGACACACTGCTGATTGACGTGTTCTGGGGCCAGATGTATGGGCGCGCTGGGTGGGGGCAGTGGTGGTGTCTCCTGAGGGGGAAGGCTCTGTGGTGGTGTGAGACTGTGCCTGGGTAACAAACTGTCCGGAGGTCCCTGATGGTCCAGGTTGGTCATCCAGATTTATGCGACCAGAGCTGCTGTTATCACTGTGGGCCTCTTCTGTGGGGGGACTGGATGTTGCTGGCATATCTTTTCTGGTGACATTGGCTTGGGTACCTGTGGGGATGTAAATGCAGTGTTATTGTTTCTGTGTGTGACATATTGTGCATGGTTGGGTTGCCCTCTATGGTTGTTATTATCCTGCCAGCTTTGCCTTGTGTGAGTTGTTATTTGGTGGGCTAGGTGATTGTCTCTAGTGTGCATGCTGTAATGATGGGTGTCCATGCAGGTCTGTGAGTGGTGTCCATGCATTGGTATGGCATGCAGGGCTTGGCATTGGGATGAGTGGGTTGTGATGGTGGGGTGGGTGGGATGGAGTGGAGTGATGAGAGTGAGGGTGGGGGTATGTGATGGCATTCAGGTAGGGGGGGTGATAGTAGTATAGAGTTGACTTACCAGAGTCCAGTCCCCCTGCTACTCCTGCCAGGCCCTCAGGATGCATGATTGCCAAGATTTGCTCCTCCCATGTTGTTAGTTGTGTGGGAGGAGGTGGAAGTCCACCGCCAGTCCCCTGTACAGCGAGCTGATGTCTTGCTGCAATGGAACGTACCTTCCCCCGTAGGTCGTTCTACCTCTTCCTGATGTCGTCCCTTGTTCTTGGGTGCTGTCCCACAACATTGGCCCTGTCCACGATTCCCCACCATAGCTCCATCTTCCTAGCAATGGATGTCTGCTGCACCTCCAAAGAGCTGGGGTCTACCTGGATGATTTCCTCCACCATGACCAGTAGCTCCTCCTAAGAGAATCTGGGGTGTTGTTGTGCTGCCATGAGTGTAGTGTGAGTGGTGTGGGTGAGGGTGTGTAGGGTGATGTGTTGGGGTGTGTGATGTAAGGTGCATGGGTGGTAAGTGCTCTTGCTGTCTCTCTCTGCTGGCAATTATTGGTATACGTAAAGGGTTGTGTGTAGTGTGGGTGGGTGTTTTTTAGTGGTGTGGGTGGGTGTGGTGTGTGTATGGGTGTCAGGTGTGTGTAGTTTGAATTGTCCAATATGGTGTTGTTTTGTTTGAGTGTATGTATTTTGAGCGCAGCTGTAAGTACCACCAATGGTTTACTGCCGTTGAATGTCCGCCGTGGTGATTCGTGGGTCATAATGTTGTGGGCATAGTTCTGTTGGCGTAACGGTTGGGTTTTGATACCGCCAATTTGTCACTGATCTTTGGGCTGGCGGATTTGTGTGTGTGGCTGAATAGTGGTGGATTGGTGTGTGTGTGTCTCATAATATGGTGAACGGATATCCGCGGTGGCGGCGGTATGTTGGCGGCAGTCAACATGGCAGTAAGTGGGATTTACCGCCAATGTCATAATGAGGGCCTATATGTGACATAGGTGTGATCATACTTATGCTGTGCAGAATGAGTGATACACATACATTCTGGTTTGCACTCACATAGTTACCCTGGCATGAGAAGAGCAAGAGAACCTGCAGTGTACCATCCGCTAGCAGATCTGCAGACCATGGAAGAGCGACATGATTCAGATCTACTGCCTGGATAGGCATACAATCATGGATCTCTGTCATCAATTGGAACCAGATCTGATGCCAGCCATTCATAATCCCTATAGCATACCACTCTTTGTACAAGTCATGTAAGTACTGCACTTCCTGCTGGCAACAGGGTCCTTTCAAAATACAGTGGCCCTATCCGCAGGGATGTCTCAGCCTATGTTTAGTCTGGTCTTGAAGGATGTATTCTCTGCATCGTTGAAACATGTGGACAACTACATCAGATTTCCACAGCGTGAAGATTTGGCCCATGTGAAGGCTGATTTGTATGCTTTGGGACACATTTCACATGTGGTTGGAGCCATAGATGGCACTCATGGAGCCTTGGTTCCCCCAGATGCCAATGAACAGGTGTATAGGAACAGGAAAAACTTCTACTCCATTAATGTCCTAGTGGTTTGTTTGGCTGTCCTCTACATTTCACAAGTTTGTGCAAGATACCCAGGGTCAGTCCATGATTCATACATCATGTGGAACAACAATATCCCACTGCGGATGACATGACAATACACAGAGAGGGCCTGGCTGGTTGGTAAGTCACATTTCATGTGTGTCTGTAACATTTATCTGCAAACAAATATGTGGATATCCGTTAGTTATGTTTGTCTTCCTAAACTCTACAGCAGTGGTTCCCAACCAGTGGTCCGCGGAACCCCAGGGGTCCGTGACACATTCCAAGGGGGTCTGCAGGTATGATCGGGGAGATAGGCAATTCTCCTCTGACAAACACTTGCATTTTTTATATTTATTGCTTCCCTTGTAAAGTTTTAAAAGCACTGCAAACTTCCTCGTACATCCAGCCAGCAGCTTTCCGACAAAAATAAAAGTGTCAAGATTACTCTAGTGATTAATGTCCCTGCTGGAGAGAGATGGGAGTTTTGTCTAGTGGCAGCTTTGACTCAAAGGTAGCTCAGATTGTTAATATGCATGCTGCAAAGAACCTGTATCAGGCAAAGAACAGCATTTTATGTGCATAGCACAGTGGGTTACTGCTTTTGTTTCTTTTGTTACTGTGCAGTATATAAGTTACAATCATAATCTAGCACAGTGAGCTAAGAACTGCAATTAAAAAGCTGCATTCAAACTACAAGGCACAAATTAGAAAGTTATTTTTCCCCTAGGCTTTCATTTTCCTTGCGCTGCTAAAAAAAGGCTTGCTTGTATAGAAATACATTCTTATTATTAAAGTCAATGCTAACCACTGTGCTGTGTTCTGAATCCTGAGTTTCTGCTTCCACTAACCAAGCACTGTTAGAAAATGCCTGCCAGTGTGGATGAAATTAATCCAACACCTTGCTTACCCCTGTAAAGTGCTCTGACACCCTACACTGGTATGAGAGGTGCTAAAACAAATTAATTACATGTGATAGAGAGGCTATGGAGAGATGAGAGGCCCTTATGGTTTTACTTCCTTTCACCACCACATATTTATGTGAAAAACTTTCTCAGATCTTATGTACCTAAAAAATAAAAACCGAAATCGCTTTGGAAATGTAGATTCTGACCTGAGGATTCAGCTTTCCTAAATAAAACTAAACATTGAGAAGTTAGTCGCTGAGATGCAGTGCCAAACTTTCCATACATTTTTTTGAATTTTGCATATTTTTTCAATATAAAATAATTATATAGTTAGTAATTCGAGCATTTGTTTGGTGTGTATTTTTTGCAAATTATTGTTTTAATGTTTGAAATTTAAATCGTACCAGTTGCTTGGGGGTCCCCGGATTCCAGTAATTATTCAGTGGGGGTCTTCACGAGTCAAGAGGTTGGGGCGACTGCTCTACATGGAACTCAGGTTACCCAAACTGTCCCTGGTTGTTGACACCAGTGAGGTACCCAACCACACCAGGGGAAATCTGCTTCAATGAGTCCCATGGAAGGATGAGACATGTTGTGGAGCGGACATTTGGGCTCCTGAAGGCAAGATTCTATTGCATCGATAAATCCGGTGGAGTCTTCCGCTACTCACCCACCAAAGTATGTTGAATTATTGTGGCCTGCTGCATGCTCTGCAACCTCACCCTGTGACGTCAAATCCCATTTATATCGGATGAGGGGGAGCCAGAAGTTCCTGCGGGTAAGAATGCAGATTTGCCAAGTGAGGATGAGTACGATGAGGATGAAGCTGGAGACATCAGGGCTGATCTCATCATGCAGTACTTCATTCGACTTTAGGCATGTGATGTTTCATAATTTAAGTGACTAAGTGGGTTATGGTCGAGGTTGGGAATGCTTGATGATGGTCTTCGTATGACCATCAGAGAGGACATGAGTAGCTTCAAAGCCCATTACTCAAATGTGCATGCAGAATGTTACATGAAGTGGTGTGCAGCTGTTTGATCAACATAGCCTAAGTTTCTCACACTGCACAGTCAGTTATCATTGTACATAGGAATTGGCTGTGTGATGGTTTTGTTTGAATGCGGACAATACCTTATGTTTGACATTTATATTTTGCAGATTACTTCCAAAGGTCATCCTCATTTGGCAATATCAGACAGTGTCACAGGCAGGTGGGATTTGCAGACTGACATGTACGGTGAACATGGTTTGGACCAGGTACTGTTAGGCATGAGATCTGTGGTGTGTGAGTTCTATGCCCAGACTCTCAGGACAGTGGGATGGTAGACCTGTTTGCCATGGCAGGTGGGCCCAATGGTGCCGTGTGTGTGGACTTGTGTCTCTGGCACATGTCATCCTGTGCTATCCATACCCTCAACAATCAGAATGGTTTGTGTTGATAATAACTAAATTGAATGTAGGTGTCAGTGTGTTTCATCAATGTAGGCCACTGTGCATGTGTATCAAGACTGACATAGGTGAGTAACATGCCTACTGATACCTGACCATGGCTAGTGGAAGGTTCTATGACTGGGGGCATTTGTACTGACCTCTGTCTCTTTCATAGGATATGGTAATTTGGGATCTATGGTATGGGTATGTGATAAGGCCTTAGCTGATGATACATTGAACCAAAATGTTTGCCTATTGTGATAGTGAAAGACTGACATGTCCCTAACTTCAGATGTCTGTGGGGTGCTGGTGATTAACACCTATGCTGAAACACTGAAGTGAGCAGCAGTACGTCACTGTGGGATCATTGGCGTTCTGTGATTAGAGTCATGTCTATCATTACTAGGTACTGCAAAATCTAGCCTTATTAAACAGTACTTGTGAGATGGAACTTAACAAATGATTTACATTAAGATACTTTTTCGTGCAGGAAGTGTTAGATGACAGTGACATATGGTTGATAAATGACTCTCACACATGATCTGTGGTTGTGTTGCATTTATTGAGGAGTGCACAGCAAAATGAACAGTGAGGAGTTCAGTCATGGTGGATGAAATTATCAGGGTAGCTGCAACAACATTTTGAGACACAAGTCCAGTGTCCTTGGAGATAAAGGTAAATGGAGGTTGATTTCAGAATAGTCAATAGGGTGTATCTGTGCCATACAAGGGGAACCAATCAGTAGAGGTTCACTTCCTGGATTTGGTTTTGGCATCTGCTCCTCCTGGATGTTTGGGGGGCATCCATGTTTGTTGAGGGGGTCTTCAGCTACAGAGGCAGGGGTGTCTGAGGCATATACTTTTCCTGGCAGGGCTTCAATTCCACTAGCAGCCACAGATGTAGAAGTGGCTGATGTCTCATTGCTGTTGTGTACAAAAACTACTCAGGGTGGTATCCATTCCTCTCAGCCTGCTTGCAATGGAAGCCAAGTGGGCATTTTGGGCCTGCTACTGCAGCATGACTTCCTGGTGGTTGTCCCTCTGCAGTCCCCATCATGGTAAGGACCTGGCCCATCACGCCTTGGGTTTGTTGGTAAGCTCCCAAGACTTGGGAGGTAGTGTCCTGGCCAGTTGTATCCTTAGGAGCCTCTATCCTCTGGCCCAGACCATCTCTCCATTGCACCTTATCCCCACATGCCTGTACCATTGGCACAGTTTGCCCACTCCCACTGGTGCCAGGTGCATCATTGTCTGGGTATACAACAGGAGACTCAGGTACATATACTGGGGGGCAGAAGATGGTAGACTCTGTCCTTGAAACACAGGTTTGTGGGTGAATGGTTGCCTGTGATGTTGAAGCAACAGGGCTGGGAGGAATCGATGTGGGCGGGGTGAGGCTGACAGTTGTTGACTGGACAGGTGTCCCAGATGGGCCAGCTTCATACTCAATGTCCACACATCCAGGGGTGAATTCCTCACTGAGGCCTTTATCCGTGAGGGGTAGTGACAGTCTCTGGTGTTCTTTCCATGGTGACACTGGCTAGGTCACCTATAGAAGAAGTGGAACACACTGTTGCTGTGAGTAATGCAACAAGTGATGTCAAAGTTTGACTGCTAGCCATGCTATGTGACATGCACGCAAAGCCTTTACATGATCCCCTGATTTGATAATGACACCTGCTTCAAAATCTGGGTTAGAGCTATATGGGACACAGAGTTACAAATTTCAGACACCTTGGTACAAGATGGTGGTGCATCTTAAAGGTTAGATAACTTTTCATGGACTCATATCTGTCTGATTAATGTCTTGACAATGTATAGTCAGCTCCTAGTTTGGTGTATAGCATCATTGAGTCAACTGACAGCTGCACAATGTACTATGACAAAAGAGCTGGCCAACAGTATTGGGTCTAACCATTATACCTGGGCCTCTGCATGGGTGTACTGCAAGTACATCCAGCTTCTTAAATTGATGTCTCCCCCAGGTGAGTTCCTGACATTGTTTGGATGGTGATTTAAAGGCCAGTTTGGTAGAGGACACAGCTGTAGCTGTGTTTTGATTATAATAGTATTGACATATGGCCATGGCATTGATGTTATAGCCATGAAGTGTACAACAGTGGAGAACCATCACGGAGAGTGCGGCGGTCCTCAGACCACCACACTTATAATGAGGGCCAAAGTTTCTCTTCATTTTGTTATTAGAAAGGGCTTTCTATTAGTAAATTGCAGTGGTCGGCTACCTCTTTGAAAGGGGCATAGGCTGGTGCTATCATTTTTTAATTTCAAAGTCAAATTGGCTGTTTGAAGAATGTTCTACACTTTGGGCCTCATTATGGGTTTCGTGGACCCATGACCACCATGTTGGTGGTCCGACTGCTAACAGGCTGGTGGAGTGGCCCACCAAATTATGAGTTTGGCAGTGGTGCACACAGAAGACAGCCAGAGGTTGTCTGGCAATGCCAGGCATCACAGACCACGGCGGTCATCTGGAGGACAAAAAGTCCAGTGGAGACCATATTTCCAACTGACCTATTAGGCGGTTGCACACCGCCAATGTAACCACCGCAGTCCAACCATCACAGAGCACCAGGCAGAAACGAACAGTATAAAAGGAGACAATCACCTCCAGGAAGCCATATTGGTCCGGGGCCGCCATGAAACCAGAACTAGATGTCATCCCACAGATAGACAACAGAATCATCGCCGATGAGGATGACAACAACTGTAAGTACAAATACACTCACCAGTTACATATGTGAAATGTATACATTTGTACAGTTACATAACATAGCATTGGGAGGGGGTTGAGAAGGGCTGCAAACGCACATATAACAGCATAGTGACACATACACACACACAGCCTCAAGGACACCCACACATGCACATCACATACATTTCAGCCAGCACACACAACACAAGTCAATAGAACACATTTATGCACAGTAACACAGCACAGGTCCAGGCACACTGATTCCCATACAACATACAAACTTGTAACAACAACATAACAACTGCACAACTACAAAAACATGTCACATACTCAAACCCAACACTGGCCTGGGACTTGACACACATACAACACACATGTACATGATTGTATAATGGAACATGCACAACAACAACATCATACAACACAGCAGTCGACAAACAGCACATTGAACCTATCATGCCATGTACAATACAAGCAGACACAAACAGTCAAAACACACAAATGAACACCTCAAAACCAGACCGGCACAGCAGCAATGGAAGCAGCAAAATCATACCTGGAAGGAAGCTGTACTAGGACACAACCCATGTTCAACAAGAACCACAAAACATGCCCACACAAACAGCCCCCCCTCTGACTTCATGGACAAGCAATACCAACACCCAATGTAACACATAGTCACACATATGGGTGAAGCGCAAGGCTACAAAGTATACATTACTCTAAACACTATACAAGACACCAGCCAGCTCTGAGGGACACACACCTAAATAGTCACATTGTTAGACCTGGCATCCTTGGTGTGGTCTCCCCTAACTTTTTGCCTCTACTTCCCAGGTTGCTGCTGTGTGCTCGACTCTGTTTTTGCTGCTTTTGTTACTCTGGGCACTTTACCACTGCTGACCAGTGCTAAACTGCAAGTGCTCCCTATGTGAAATTGTACGTGTAGTTGGCTTTTCCATAATCAGCATCTTTGATTTACTAGTAAGACACTAGTAAAGTGCACTAGAGGTGCCCAAGGCCTTTAAATCAAATACCACTAGTGGGCCTACAGCACTGATTGTGCCACCCACATGAGTAGCCCTGTGAACATGGCTCAGACTTGCCACTGCAGTGTCTGTGTGTACAGTTTTAAACTGCCAATTCAACCATCCCTTTTTATACATGTAAAGCACCCCTAAGTTAGGTCCTAGGTAGCCCCATGGGCAGAGTGCAGTGTATGTTAAAGGTATGACATGTACTGATGTGTTTTATATGTCCTAACAGTGAAATACTGCCAAATTTGTTTTTCACTGTTGCAAGGCCTATCTCTCTCATAGGTTAACTTGGGGGCTGCCTTTAAATATCCTTTAAGTGCAGTTTCCCTTTGGGAGCCGATAGAAATGTGGAGGTTGGTTTCTCTGAACTCACAATTTAAAAATACATGTTTTGGTAAAGTTGTTTTTTAAATTGTCAGTTTGAAAGTGCCACCTTTAGAAAGTGGGCATTTTCTTGCTTAAACCATTCTGTAACTCTGCCTGTTTGTGGATTCCCTGTCTGGGTCAGACTGACAGTTGGGTTGTTTGTTAATCCCCTCTAGACAGTGAGACAAAGGGAGCTGGGGGGATGTAGCCTGCATTTCCTGATGAGCCATCTGGGTTAGAGTAGAGTGAGTAGTGGTCACGTACACCTGAATTGGCTGCGCCTGCCCTCACACAATGTAGTCTCCAACCCCCTGGTGTGTGTCTGAGGCCTGGCCAAGGCAAGGTCCTGTAAACAACAAAGACTTTCCTTTGAAGTTTGCCTACTTCAAAGGCAGAAAGGGGTAAAAGTAGTGGACCCCAAACCCCAGGGTTTTAGGTTACTCCTAGAATCAAGAGGAATCTCTGCCAAGGAGAAGAGCCGAAGAGCTGGAGGAGGAGTAATGGCCCTTTGTCTGTGACTGTGCTTTGCTGGGTTGGCCTGCAGCTGATGCTCCTGCTTGAAAGAGGACAAAGACTGGACTTTGTTGTGCATTCTTGCTTGAGAAGAATCTCCAAGGACTTGGACTGAGCTTGCCTCCTGTTTTGAAGTCTCAGGGCCATCAAAGACTTCCTCTGCCAGCATCTCTGCTGAGATTCCTGCCCTGCCAAATGGTGCCCTGTCCAGTGTGTGGGCCCTTGAGAGGTGAAGTTGGTAGAACAAGTACTGAAATCCACGCACAGAACTCCGTGTAGGGATATTTACGACGTACCACCTGCAACGCTGCTGAAAAATGACACGCCACCTGCTTTGTGGCTAAAATCGATGCTCCACCTGCATTCCCACTGGGAGATCGATGCATCGCGGCTGGAGAAACGATGCAACACCCACTTGCAGCTGCTGATAACGACGCAAACCCCTTGTAGCCAGGATTTCCAACACAGTGCAAACGGATTCCACAAGCATCACCGCTGGACGTCAAAATCTTTGTGAACCTGCGCAGATCCAAGGTGCCCTGTCTGGAAATTGACACATTGCTCTCTTGCAAGGAAGAAAAACGACCCATTGCCGGACCCAGAGGAGAAAAAACGACACACGGCCTCACTTGCAAGTAAGAAATCAATGCATTGCTGACTTTTCCGACACACACTCGCCTGTGCGGCTTTATTTTTTAAGCAAACAAGGTACTTGGTGTAAAATCAATGTTTCCATTGTTTTCTATGGAGTAAGACTCTTAGGGGGTTATTACAACTTTGGAGGAGGTGTTAAACTGTCCCAAAAGTGACGGTAAAGTGACGGATATACCACCAGCCGTATTACGAGTTCCATAGGATATAATGGACTCATAATACGGCTGGTGGTATATCCGTCACTTTACCATCACTTTTGGGACGGATTAACACCTCCTCCAAAGTTGTAATAACCCCCTTAATCTTTTGAAAATTCATATCTTTATTTGTGTATGTTGGATTTTTGTTGTTTTGGTCTTGTTTGATTTGGATAAATATTACCTATTTTTCTGATTTGGTGTGGTGTCCATTTTGTAGTGTTTCCACTGTATTTCTGTGTGTATTTGTACAAATACTTTACACATTGCCTTTGAGATAAGCCTGACTGCTTGTGCCAAGCTACCAAGGAGGTGAGCAGGGGTTATCTTGAGTGTGTAGTTTCATTGTCCCTGCTTGGACAGAGTGCAAACAGACTGCCAACCACAAACCCCATTTCTAACATTGGTGGGCAGCTGTGAAGATTGGACTTGTATTTGTACTTGGCATACACTGATTAAGTGTACAGTACTATTTTCAGTGCAGACCATTACTACTTGTTTTTGCTTTTTCTCTTTTTGGACATTTTTCCTGCTTCCATATTTTTGGGTGTTTTTTTTTTACTTCTCTTGGGAACTCTGTTCTTTTTGGAACTTTGCATCTGTGAGTGAACCTTACAAACCTGGGGATGCACCAGCTGTGTCTACAAAGGCTGTTTTTGAGTTGGAGAAACTGGAGGAGTACACAGTGACCTAACTTAAGCAATTTTGTAAAGATCTTGCCTGCCCAATCAAGAGCTCCGCCAGAAGGGAAGAGCTGCAAAAGGCATTCAGGGCCTGGGTAGCAGCCAAGGGTCTGGGAGGCACACAGAGGAGGAGTATGAGGAGGTACATAGTATTCACAATGTGGTAGTGGATGTACCTGTTATGCCTGGGGAGAGGGTCTCCAGGGCAGGTAGCAGTGTGTCATCCAAGGGTCTGACTCCTGAGGAGTTGCAGGACAGACAGGCAGAGAGGATGCACCAGTTGCAATTAGAGAAGCTTAAAATGGAGATGGAAGAGAGAAGGTTGGCTATAGAGGAGAAAAAGATGCTATTGGTGCATGAGCTCAGTTTAAGGGAGCTGGATCAGAAAAGCCAGTCTAACAGAGATGGTGGCATAAGTACCTCAGTGCAGCCTGAGAGGAGGGTACACATTCCAAAGGAGATAGTAAAGGATTACAGGAGGGACGATGACATCTATCTGTGGTTTAAGGGGTATGAGTCAGCTCTCCACATGAACATGGTCCCTGAAGCACATTGAGGGGAGGGTCTGTGGAAGCACTTTGAGGTCGAGATGAGGGACACTCTGACATCCTTAGGGGATCCTCAGGGACTCGCCTACTCTATCATGAAGGATGCCCTACACACAAGATATGGTCTCACCCCTGAGCAGTACAGGGATAAGTTTAGGCCCTACAAAAAGAAGGAATCCCAAACTTGGTTGGAATGTGTTGACTCTTTTTGCAGGTCACTGGATGGTTGGGTGAAGAGCAGCAAGGTGACAACTTATTAGGGGCTGTACAATTTGATTGCTTGTGAGCATTTGTCCAGTCTTTGTTTTCCAGAGCTGCGCCAGCACCTGATTGACAGCAAGTTGACTGACCATAGAAAGCTTGTACAGGAAGCAGATCGGTGGGAGAGCACCAGGGTCCAAAGGAGGTATGGGGGAGACCATGCCAAGGGTGAGCAGGGTCCCCATCAGATGAAGTGGGGGTAAGGGTAAACAGGGGGAGTTCTCTAAAAGGCCCCAACCTAGTTCCTAAGGTAAGGATTCCAAGCCCTCGGTAGAAAAGAAACCATGGGTCTCTGCAGGGAAACCTGCAGAGAAGGGTCCCACAAGTGCTTTGCATGTGATCAGGTGGGTCACATGCGGGGGATCCCAAATGTCCCAAGGGGACACAGGCACCCACTGGTGCTCAGTCACAGGGTTTGGCAATTTTAGCTCTTGGGGAGGAGTTGGTTCCAGGAGGGTGGGAGCTAGTTGAGGTGACCCTTGTCTCACTAGGGGACAGTGAGATGGTTCAAAGAACCCTTGTGCCTGAGAACACCAAGTAAAGGCAGTGGATGACCATCAATGGACAGAGGGTAGAGGCTCTAAGAGACACAGAAGCCAGTGTGATTACTGTGAGAAGTCACCTGGTGAAGAGCAGATAAATCCCCATGTACTTCACCAAGTAGTTGTGGTAGGCAACTTGGAGCGCCTGTGCAGAGTAGTGCAGGTTCCTTTTGAATGGGGGGGTCTCAGGTGCCTTGAGAGTAGCTGTGAGTCCAGCCATGCCTGTAGATTGTCTACTTGGCAATGACCTTGAGGATTCCCCTTGGAAGGAGTTGGAACATAGGTCTCACTTGGAGATGTTGGGTCTGCCTGGGTGGGTGGGTGTGTCCACCCGGTCAATGGCAGCCCCGTCAAGGTGATCAGGGGACCCTGGAGCCTGAAAAAGTGGCCCAGGTGTCTGCCAGAAGGACAAGGGGTGTGGGAAACCGGCCCCAGAAGTTCCCACTATCCGGGAGGAGGCTAAACCTAAGGGGGATGCCCTGGAGCCTACAGGGGAACAGGTGGCTGAGCTTGGGGAGGTCCCTGAGCTGACTCAGTGGCAGCAGGAAGGGGGACCCACCCTGGAAGCATTCTGTGAGGCACAGAAGATATACCCTACTCTGGAGGATTTGCAGCAGCAGGCTGCAGACACGCGTCTGACAAGGAGACTGGGTCCCATCTGATTTTATTGGGAGGATGGCCTCCCCTATAGTGAGCCTAAGGTTTGCTGAGCCTGAGTCAGCCCGTGTGCTGGTGGTACTGGGTCTGGCTCATGATATACCTTTGGCTGGCAATTTGGGGCAGGACAAGACCTTTGAGAGGCTTGTCACTCACTTTTCCTGGCCCCAAATTCGCAGGCACTTTGATGCATACTGTAGGTCTTGCCAAACTTGTCAAGCAAGTGGCAAGAGAGGGGGGAAATGTAAGGCTCCCCTCCAACCTTTTCCTGTTGTCAGCACCCCCTTTGAAAGGGTTGGTATTGACATTATGGGGCCTCTGGATCCCAAGACAGCCATGGGCAACAGGTTTATCATGGTCTTGGTGGACCATGCCATCCGGTACCTAGAAGCTATACCTCTGAGATCATCATCATCATCATACAAGCTCTATTCGGTCATTAAACCATCAAAGCAACCAAACAAGAAGCACACATAATTACAATAATAAATACAGTGAATAAAAACCAAGATAAAACACGAGCAAGGGAAGTAAAACCCTATCAGACCCCGTTCCCAGGGAGCTAAGCATACATAATTCTGTACTTAATAGCATGATTCATTAAAATTAAAAACAAAACTAGCATATGTGCACCCTACATAAGGGATTAGCACAAATTGTTAGCATCATTCATTTACAGTCTTTGAAAAAAGGAATGCATATACGCCGTGTAGCCACAAGGAACTTGCCAACTGTCAGCACCATAACAGAAGAAGTATCACTTTTTATGATCCTAAAAGCAGTAACATATTGTCCAGTGCCCAGTTTCCGACAGATGGGTATTATACATTTAGAGGGAGAAAATAAGCTGTGCAAAAGAGCAAAAAATTTTCAATGATCTCAAGGTCTACACCACAAGCCTGGCATATAATCGATACAGGTGTTGCCCTCCAGCTACTTGTCAAGGATATTAGTGGCAAACACCCATAACAAAAACAAATGTATAAGCTCTTGGCAAGGGGATCAAGGATAATATCTAGGGAGGGCTCGTAATGGGGATACCACTTAAGGTCGAGAGATTGATTGGTCAGTCACCCTTGAGTTGTGATGAAAAGATGATTGCTCTTAGCATAAGCCCAATAAACTGATGTTAAAGATAGCATTTGGGCTTTCCTGAATCCCTGAGGATTCTCCCCAAAGCTCCAAAGACCCAAGATATGGAACCAATTAGACACATGCTTAAACCATGGGATAGAAGCTACATTAGGTCCATTTAAAAAAGCAATACGTGAGTTTCTAT
Organism: Pleurodeles waltl; assembly: GCF_031143425.1. Taxonomy (NCBI): domain Eukaryota; kingdom Metazoa; phylum Chordata; class Amphibia; order Caudata; family Salamandridae; genus Pleurodeles; species Pleurodeles waltl. Next base: position 1,457,568,189 of record NC_090445.1, on the reverse strand, counting down.
AAGTACTAAGTTCTGGGGTGGTCCATATCCTAATACAGTATAACAAGGGTTTCAAAACTAGTATATCTAAAATCCGATTAAGACCAAGATCAATATAAATACGAACTAAAGGAGTGCAGTGTGGGCCTGCAAGTAATCCTCTGACAAAATTGTTCTTGCTCACACACAATCTATGAGCTTCACAATAGCCCCACACCTCAGCACCATAGGTAGCAGTTTTCTGTGCTTTAACTGTATAAATCTTCAAGGCAGGGGATACATCGCTTGCACCGGTGCTCTTATACAACCACAGAATGGCACCTGCCCTATGTTGCAGGACAAAAGTGCTCTTACTTATCTGATCCTCTCATTTAAAATTATTTGAAATCCTAACACCAAGATAGTCCATGGAACCAAACTGTCCAGAGGGACACCAGCTAAAGAAATTGTGCATCTCTTAGGTGGCCCAGCACTAATCACCATACATTTTCTGTTGCTAACATTCAATTCAAGTCCAAGATCTGCACAAAAAGCTGGAAACCTATCCATATGGATCTGTAGCCCTTTTGGAGTTTTAGAAATAAGGAGGGAGTCATCCGCAAAGAGTAATATGGGAATTTTTTGAGCATTTAAAGTGGGGGCATCGCTCTTCCCTGTCTGGAAATTGACGCATCGTTCTCTTGCGAAGGAGAAAAATGACACATCGCCGACTCAACCGGAGAAGAAAAGATGCACAGCCTCACTTGCGAGTGAGGAATCAACGCATCGTTGAGTTTTCCGATGCACCCTCGACCATGTGGCTTTATTTTTGACGCTAACCAGGTACTTCGTGTAAAATAAACGTTTCCATTGTTTTCAAAGGAGGAAGACTCTTATTCTTTTTAAAATTCATATCTTGACTTGTGTATGTTGGATTTTTGCTGTTTTAGTCTTGTTTGATTTGGATACATATTTCCTATTTTTCTAAATTAGTGTGGTGTCCATTTTGTAGTGTTTTCACTGTATTACTGTGTGGGGTGGTACACACACTTTACACATTGCCTTTAAGATAAGCCTAACTGTTTGTACCAAGCTACCAAAGGGGTGAGCATGGGCTATCTTGAGTGTGTACCTTCACTGCCCTGATTAGAGTGAGGATCCCTGCTTGGACAGAGTGCAAACTGACTGCCAACCAAGACCCCATTTCTAACACAAATGCACTCAAAAGCAAAGCACACTTGCACAACTCAAGACACTCCATGTCTGCAATGAGCAAACTCCACATCAGGGGACAAGAAATACACCATACAGGACCACATTGCACATCATTAAAACAAACACAGAGCACAAAACCATGACACCATCATTACAGCTACATGCAAATACCTATCACACAGCACACACCCTATCCCTGGGAGACAACAGCACTGAACACAACCTCCCATACTGCTCAAAAAATAGATGAACCATCAAGCAGAATGCACAACAAAATACTGGCACACAACCAATGTGAGCCAGGAACAATTCAAACCTAGGAAAGGAAATGCAGGACAAAGATGTAACGAAAAAAAAAACACCTGATTGGCTTTGATAATGGTAAAGTACAAAACAATATGAAAGTACAAGGCCATTGGCCAGTCCATAATTATAAAAGGTTTTGCACCAAAGGCACAAAATGGCGCTCCAAACTGACTCCTGACTGCCATTTAACCTCCACAGGTAGGGGTGTCAAGGGAGCAGGCAGACACCTCAGGGAGTATTTTGGGGTAGGGGGAGTTTGGGCTTGTGCTTGTGAGGGGTGGGTTTTGGTTTTGGTTTGGGAGAGGGAAACCTTTTGTGAGGAGTGGACTTCTTCTTGGCGGGGGAGGGGCATGGGTGCTGACAGTGAGGGTAGGGGAGGTCTTGGAGGTGGAAGGGCTGACTCTGGGGAGGGAAACAGATCTTTGGCGGGTGTCACAGGGAGAAGGAGTAGGAAAAAGGTTAAGGGTGGAAATAATAATTTTCTTAGACACATGGGGATGATCATCAGAAGGGGGTTTGGGTGTGAAGGGTGAAGGAGTGATTGTCTCACATTTAGATGTGGATGTCTTGGGTGCATGTTTGTGGGAGGTGTGCTTGTGTGTGGTGGGTGTCTGTTGGGTGGGTGAGTGAGGGTGTTTATGTGTCTTGCCTGAGGGGTTGTGGAAGTGCTGGGAATGCTGTGGTGGATGGGTGGCTGTCTGTTTGGGTGGTGACTGCAGGTATGGTGGATGTGCTGCATGAAGATGTGTCAGTGGTTGTAATGTCTGCGGGTGTGGTGACTGGGGTAGATGTCTGAGGGTCCGGTGGGGTGGTGTCTGCCGGTAGGATAGGTTTGGTGGCTGGATACGTGAATATTGGTGTGGTCTGCAGATGTACCAGGTGTTGTGTTTGTGAGGGCAAGTTGTGACTGTTGCTGTGTCTGCAGGTGGATGTTCTTTGTGTGCATGGTGGTAGGGTGTTCTGTGGTGCTTATGTTTGTCTGTGCCACCCTTGGATGATGAGGTGGGTGCATGGCTCTCTGTTTGTGTTCTTTGTCTGGGTCTGTAAAAGGGGGGATTTGGACTGGTAAGAGGAAGGTGGAGGGTAGACAAGTGGTGACTGGCTGCCGTCAGTGTGGAGGCCAGAGCCTCAAATGATCTCTGTAGGCCAGAGATTGCACCATGAATGCCCTCCAGGAAAGCATTGCTCGGTTGGATCTGGCTTGCGAGTCTCTGGATGGCTCTTTCGATGGCTGTCTGACCCACAGCGATAGACTTCAGGAGGTCAAGCCTCCTCATTGAGTGCAGTAATCCATATTGCATACCCCCCACTATTCAAGTCATGTCCGTTTTGCACTTCCTGGCCACAAGGTCCTTCCAACATTCAGTGGCCCTATTTAGTGGTATGTCCCAACCTATGTTCAGTCTGATGTTGAGAGATTTCCTTTCAGTAATGTTGAAACACATTGACAGCTATATCAGGTTTCCCCTTTGTGAGGATATAGCCAATGTGAAGGCTGACTTCTATGTTTTGGTCTGCATCCCACATGTGGTGGGAGCCATTGATTGCACACATGTTGCCTTGGTGCTACAATTGAACAAATCTATCACAACAGAAAGAACTTCCCTTCCTTAAACGTGAAAGTTGTCTTTTGGTGGATCTCTACATCTCAAACATATGTGCCCGTTTTCCTGGCTCAGCCCATGATTCCTTCATAATGCGGAACAGCATCATTCCTCAGCTGATATCACACATGCAACCAGAGATGGCCTGGCTGTTTGGTAAGTCACGTCTGTCCTGTTAGTGTGTGAGCAATGTCAGGTGCTACAATCATGAAGTGAGTGACTAATTGTTACACTTATGTCCAATTAATTAATAGGAAACTCAGCATATCCAAATCGTCGTTGGTTATTGACACCATTCAAGAATCCAATTACGCCAGGGGGAGTCCACTTCAATGAGGCCCATAGAAGAACACAGGGGGCAGTGGAGCAGGCTTTTGGGCTCCTGAAAACCAGAATTCACTGCCTGGACAGGACTGGGTGAGCCCTCATCTACTCAACCAGGAAAGTGTGCTAGATCACTATGGCATACTGCATGCTCAACAACCTCGCCCGTTGAGGAATATCCTGTACATCCCAGAGGAGGGGGAACCTGCAGAGCCTAGGTGAAAATCCTAAAATGCCAAATGAAGATGACAGTGGTGAAGAGTAAGGAGCTGACTTGCCAGAAGATCACATCCACAGCTACTTCTCATGAGTGTAAGTATGTCATGTGATGTCATGACTGTGACTGTACAATGAACTGTAGCTGTGAGAATGTGTGGAGGTGAGCTTTCTGAAAACGTTAGAGCTCTGATACTCTGCAAAAATCAGCCAGAGGCTGATTGTTGAGATAGTTTTTGACACAACTCCACCATGATGATGTTGGTTTGTTTATGTCAGGTTTGTTGCAATGTACTTTGTTTTCCGGATGCTTGCTATGTGACTTGTGTCATATGGATGGTTTCAAACTTATGCTCCTTGTTTTGGTCTTTGTACAGGTACTTTCACCATGACATCTTCATGTGCAGATTTCAGAGCTGTGACATTGGCAGGTGTGTGATGCTGTTCTGACATATGAAGTTGACATGGATTGTTAAAGGTAATGTAGGTAACAGAGTTTGGGTGTAGAATACCTTTGCCAAGACAGCCAGTGTTTGGATGGAAGTCCAGAAGTGCCCATTGGATTTGTTTTGTGTCCTGTGGTGGGCTTGATGCATTATGTGTCATCATGTGGTCTGGAAATATGTAGCCCTAAATAACAACCAAGTAAGTTCCCCTTCATAGCTGTAGATGTGTTTCATCATAGTGGGCCACAGTGCCAAAATACTGACATGTTTGTGTCATCCCACCAATTCATGAGTACTCGATTATAATGAGCCTGTGATTAGAAACTGTGATCAGAAACTGTTGTACTGCCATTTGTCTGAATCTTAGATTATGCGATGTTGGATAACTTTGGTATGATATGTGATAAGGCTCAAGTTGGTGACATCAACCACTCCAATGTTTGCCTGTTCTACAGGTCGATGTCTGGTAAATCCCTTCCACCTGTGGTCTGGAGGTCTGTACCTGTAAATATGTTCATTTACTCAGTATGAGTCAATCCTGATCAGTCCGCAGAGTGAATATGTGATACACAAAGAAGGACCATAAGGAGGAGGATTATTGCTGGCAGTGGTGGGTGTTTGTCATCCGCACCTCCTGGTTCCTTTGCTGGATGTCTCTGCTTACGAGGAGGTGGGGGCGGGGGAATTAGCTGCTAAAGAGGCAAGGGTGCCTGTGACTGGTTGTTCCTCTAGCAGGGCCTCCATTTCTGTGGCTGATGTGCATGGGCCTGGTGGTCATGAGCCAAAGGAAGGGGAAGATTGGTTTTGTAAAGCCCTGCTCAGGGCTGCGTGAATGTTCCTCAGCACCCTTGTTAGGGAGGACATGTGTGAATTGTGGGCCTCCATTAGTTCACCCATGTCCTTATGCATGTCCCTCTGTAGGTGCCTGATTTCGCAGGGTTCGGTCAACATCTGGCCCTTCACGCCTTTGAAACTCCTCATAGGCTCCCAAGACGTGGCTGATAGTGTCCGGGCTGACAGCAGCCCCAGTGGCCTCACTCCGCTGGCCCACAGCATCCCTCCCACACACCCTACCTCCACAAATCTGTGCCCTTCGCAAAGACTGCCCTCTCCAACCAGGTCCTGGACCCTCAGTGTTGGATTGCACCTCAGGATCTAGGACTGATGGGGACAAGATGGTGGAAACTGTGCTAGGTACACAGGTCAGGGGGTGAATGGCTGACAGTGATGTGTAAGCAACAGGGCTGGGAGGTGACATTGTGGGCAGAGTGAGACATACTGCTGCACTCTGACCAGGTTGCCCAGATGTGCCAGGACCTTCCTCCACATCCACAAGTCCAGGAGTGTTGTTGTCACTGAGGGATTCATCCAGGAAGATAGCGGTAGTCTGTTCTGTGGCCTCCATCTGCCCAGTGGCGGATCCATCTGTTGATACTACTGGTTACGTTGTGACATCTACCTACAAAGGTTTTGTGTAACAGTAAACAGAGAACTTGGACATAGTTGAGTTGTAGGTCATCCAGTTGTGCCAAGTTTCCATGATATTGGGTGACTTGACATGACATGTGTGAACCATGCTGAACCTATATGACTCAGGCAGCTGCTGAGATGTGCAGATCAGTTGCACTTTGGAAGATGGCTTGAAAATGACATTTTGTCGCCAGTGCAGCCAACACAGTGGAGAAGCAATATACGTCGTTGACCATTTGGAGGCCTAGTTGAGTGGGATGCAGGCAAACCAAGGACTTGTTGTGAATGAAGTACTCATGTGCACAGTGCTGTGTCAATGCGTCTGCTGCCAATACCAATCTGAGATGCAGTTTAAGGCCTTAGGTATACTTGTTGTACACACTGGGTAAGGTGTTCTTCCTGTCCTCAATAGTTTCATCATGGATTAGCAAGTGAAGATGGAGCTATGTAGACAGACATGTCTCTGAGTTGAGCATGATTTATATCTGGGTCACTCCCAGATGAGCACACTTCAATTGTGAGTGAAGACACAGGGGTAACTGGGCAAGTGTATACTGGACTGGTTGTTGGAGTTAGAGAAACAGCAGATTGGGCTTTGCAGTCAGGTCACTCCCTCTACTACCCAACACTTGACAACTGTTGGCTATTACATAGCTGTATGTAGGCTTCATTTAGGTCTGAGCATACATGTACATTTTGAGACATACCATGAATCCTGGAATGTGTTTGTGGTATTGTGAGATTTCCAGGCCCCATTTGGACATATGGCATGTGATATGGCCTTGGTGCAGATCTCAGGTCTCAGAAACCACCCCAGGCCTCTAAAAGGTGCAACCAGCCCAGGGAGTTCTAGGACCAAGTTGACATCTAGCCTGCCTCCAGCTCTTGCTCCAGGATATTGTTTTTTAAACATGATTGGAGAGAATAGGAATGAATCCTGAGTAATGTTTAGTATTTAGGCTTGTAAGCTCAGTAGAAAACAGAGTCCTTACCCTATGATTAAAATAAAGCTTTACAAGAACTCTCCTTACAAACATCCCCTTGAAGAAAAAGAATTGAGAATGAGAGAGAGTGTGGGGAAAATAAAAAGAACATAAAATAGAGAAAGAAAGACATAGCGAGACATAGAGATTGAACAGGGAGAGAGAAAAAGAGAGCAAATGGGAGTGGTGGATAAAATAACCCATAAGGACAGAAAATAAATGATCTTTACCCGAAATCTCCAGAAAATATGCAAGGTCCCACTGAATTTCCTGCGTGGTCAAGTTTGAAAAAAATAGCTCTGTAGGCCATTTTCATTTCCCCACTACTTCCCTGACATGTGCAGCTGACCATCCTCTCCAGGTTTTTCTTTGTCCCAGAAAGGTTTCCTGTCTGGCTGCCTTTGGCAACAACCTGTGGGGATACTGATCCTGAGAGACACTGCAAATTAGAAAATGGTGATACCCATTCTAGTGTACTATCAAAGGGGGGCTACCCCATAGCCTCTTGCCCCACTCCGCACAATTCCTGGCAGCATGGTTTTAAAGTTTGGGATACTGTAAACCCAGGAGAACTTTACATTGGTTTAACCATGTAATTTAGGTTCAAGGTTTGCTGTATACAAGGAGGAATCTTTGTGCTCATTATTTCTTGCATGTTTGAGGTGTTCATAATGAACATTACATTTGCCGTAACTGATCACTGAAAGTTGTCCATACAGAAAATGTTTTGAACATACTTGCAAGGACACCTTGCAGGACCATCACATATTCTCACAAAATGGTTCCTCATAGTCCCTATATTTCAGACATGTATGGTATTGATGGTTGATCAAAGATTTTCCCAAGTGACAATAGAAAATAGGCCATTCTCGCAAATTGCTTACTATTTTGTAAGAAAACAATTTTTTTTCAGATTTTTGGCTATGCCTCAATGAAAGGAACTGGAGGACAGACAACCTAATTGATCTTTTTTAGAAGTCTATTTTCTGTCAATTGAAGGATGTTGACTTTTCTGCGACTCAGGCAGAATGGGCTGCTGAGTTTGAGTAGAGGGTTAAATCCCAGAAAAGCAAGATAATTTAAGTTGTTTGTATATTATGAGACTTTACTTTGCTACAGGGAATTAAAACACCTCATTTTTAGATTAAAATCTTTTGGAGCCTAGGCCATTATATTTGGCTAGCTAAACTGAACATCTTGTGGAAGAACAAAAATGTTTTTTTTTTTTTAGGATGCCACAGAATATGCACTATGGACCTTCGGGTGAAGGGGCAAAGATTGAGGAAAGGAAAGAAATTTGAATTTAAATTAAATACAATTGAAGTTGTAGTACAATTAGCCAGAAATGTATATCACAAACAGCTTCATGTCATTTTCATACGGTAAACACGATTGAGACAGTTGACTACAGTGATACTGTTGTCTTAAATGTTTGCCCCCTTTGCCCTGTAGCTAGGTAGGCATGTTGTTGCTGGTACATGTTGGAAGAGTCAGCAATGCTTTTTTACACGAACATGTCACCAATCATTCTGGGGGAGCGTGGACAGAAGAGGAAGTAGTAGTTACCATAGAATATTGTCACACACTGCCGTAACGCCGAAGCCGTAGCACGCTCTTTCTGACACCTTCACTATGGTTTGATGGGCTTATCATGGCCTCTCTCCGCACATTTTTTCAATAACTTATGACTTCAGAGACGACCATTCCTACGGTCACTACAGTTCAACTATTCTGAACACCCAATTTAGGACTACTACTAGATGCTTTTGGATCACCTGATTACGTAACCTTTAACATATGAATTCCTCATTTTTCACATCTTCGCCTTGAAAAAGTCCCTTGGACGAAACCCGTGTTGGCTGTATTTCTGGATAAATCACATTCAGGACTATTGTTGGAATTAACACAAGGAATTAAAGTCTAAACATTTGTGAAAAAAACCTGTTTTGAGCTCCAGACTTTCTTTTCATTTTGGAATATACTACTCGGACTGCTTTCAGGAGTGCCCTGGTATTTTGTTCTATAAATTACCATAGAATATTGTGGTGTTAAGTTTGAAAGAATCAAAGCAGGTATACATACAGGATCCACATGTTCCTTCTCATAAAAGCTAAAAATATTTCTGCTGTTTGAGTATATTTGTCCTTAATACCTCCAACAGAAAGATGTACACCTTCAATACTAATCTAGCAAGTTAAGGGAATTGTGGTTGATAGCTGGAAGGTGGAACCCATGAGAGGGTTTTAAATTGCTAGTGTATTAATTGGTCAACAAAAAAAACAATACTATTGATTTGTAGTTCTCCAATAACCAGTGTGTTATTCACATTTTGGGACTTAAGTTGGCCACACTGACTACTGGGTGATTTGTCACTGCCCTCAAGAGTTATGTGTTTAATGGCAACACCATACAGCAGAAATAAGGTTGATATACTTTTGTAACAATATAGTTCAGCCTTGCACACTGATAGTTTTTTTACTATCTGGTGACTGTGACACATAGTAATAAGTCAGAAATTGATTGTGTTTCTTCTTTCTGATCATTAAAGAGCCAGTATTACTGTTAATGTTAATATGGATCCCATTATGGATAAGAGGTCTGTGTTACACCTTGATAATTGCTTCTGAAGAACTCGTACTGTAAATAGAAGTATGTCATTACAATCAAAGGAGCGTGGGTTCAGCCAGGAAGACTGTAGTTTGAAAGGCTTCTATGCACTGAGTGAGATCCTTGTCTTCAGTGTCAACAATTGAGCAGGGGATACTGAGCTCATCTCACAATGACAATGCACCATGCATTTTAAGAGCTAGAGTACGGAAATGCAAAATAAATAGTACATACATTAGTACCTTTAAAGATATATAGTTAGATGGATCACAACAGGCAGCTCCTAATTGAGGAAAATTTGGAGATTCTTAGATGGATTGAGAGTTTGTCCGAAAGTACTGAAGGAGGGTGAGAAAAGATGGAATGTTATTGTGGTTGGTTAGGAAGCTAAACAAAGACAACAAAGTAGATATCATAAAAGACACACAAGAGATGAGTACAGGTGAGAAAAAAACTACCTAACAACTACATTACACATTATTATCAAACATTTTATAGAAAAATTATACCAAGAAGGTAATATCGTGCTGAAAGAAATAACAATTGTGAACTTGGTGGTATTAAGGATACCTATATTAAATCAAGCTGTATATGAGGAAATTGTGAGTTGAAATATATTGAATTTCGAGAAGCTAAATTTAAATGATTTAAAATAAATGCTTTTGGAGTAGTTGGAACTATTATCAAATTCTATACATTTTGAAGAACATGTTGAAATGAAATAGATCTTGTGAAACACACTGCTGCCCTGAAGGACATCCTGGCACTGGTCAAAAACTGTATGAAAATCCTCACTCAGACATTACACCACGAGATGGAAAGGGAATACAAGAGGAGACTTAGATAGAGGAGAACAGCCATTTATTAAGTAGCTTCCTAAAAGCTGAATAATTTTCTTTTAATCTAAGAGTGAGCAGAAGCCAGTTCCAGGCTCTGGCAGAAAAGAGAGAAAAGGATCTTCCTCCGCTAGTAGCCAGTCTAACTTTGGGAACATGCAGCAAGTTGGCGTTAGGGGATCGTAGTATTCCCGGAATGGCATAGTGGGTACCTCTGAGAGATACGTAGGGCCAGTGTGTTGATAGGCTCTGGGAGCCATGATCAAGGATTTAAACAAAATACATTTCTGCTCAGGCAGACAGTGCAGTTATCCCAGGAAGTCAGAGACAGAATCACTACATGATAACTTAAGCACCAGTCTTACTGCCACATTTTGCACTACCAGCAGTTTGGTAATTAGGTATTTTGGTAGCACTAAATAAGTACTGTTGCCGTAATCCAGCCTAGAAGTGATATTGCAAAGACCACTGCCCTCCGAGTCTCCGAGGCTAAAAATCCAAACATTCCTTCAATGATTTTATGAAATGAAACAGGTATCTGTCAACCTCAAGGTTTGAGGAAAGGTCTTCACTGAACTTGACACCCAAATCCCATACCACAGAGGTGGTGAGAGGGGATTTAACAAGTCCGTCAGGCCACAGTATACAGTAGAATTTTTTTTCTTTCTAATGAACAGCGAATTTCTGTTAATCAATACTGCTTTTTAAGTGGTTGCTTTTCATTCAGACAATTACTTGGGTGAGACAGATTTTTAAATTCATTTGTGACCCTAGAGAATTTCTATTTAAGGATAATATCAATTGGGTGTCATCTGCATAATAAATTATTGTGATGACAAAAAATGTAACAAAAGGGAGACCAACAGGGTCATCTAGGCTTTGAACAAGGTGGGCTCAAGGATGAGCCATGAGTGACTGCATATCTAAGCATTCTGTCACCTGAACTGAAGCGTCCAAGTGTGGCTGATTGTTTCCTATTAGAGACAAAATATTAGAACCATCGTACGACTCAGCCAAAACTTCCAGCTTTACTTGGCACTGGAGCAACAGCAGGTGCGACACTATGTCAAACAACGCAGAGAAAACCAGCAACATCAGGAATGCATTCAAACCCTTGTCTAATGTTATTTTGATAAATGCTGAAACTTTCAGAAGGGTTGACTAGTTGCCAAGGTCTAAAGCTTGACTGGGAAATTTGGAGAATATTAAACTGATTGAGATATTCCATAATTTGTATGTTCACTAATTTTTTGAACATTTTTATAGGGGCCAGGAGCAGAGAAATAGGTCAAAAATGTACTATGTTTTGAGGATCAGCAAAAGATTTTTTCCAACAATGGCTTTTTACTGTAGCCTGCTCCCATATTTCTGGGACTTGAGCACTAGTCAGGGAGGAGTTCAAAAGTTAGTTAATTGCTGGTGGAAATAGGTCCAAAGGGGTACCAGGTTTACAGCTCTTGATGGCCAGTTCCGACTGCTGCAGCGTATTTGATTTGATTTCGGTAAGTGGCTGTATACTCTTAAAGAAGTTTATACTGATTGTACCTTATTCTCAGGCTCATCCCACTCACTGTTTCTACAAGAGAGCTTAATGGCTTCTTTCTTCTGCTCAAAGAAGTCACATAGCCTGTCACACAACTGTTGTGAGGGTGGTATTTCCATGGTACAATCCAAAGGGTGACGAAAATACTTTGCACTTCCACAAATCTGTTGTGGGGCATTCTTGGTCTTACCTATTGTGGTAGCAAGGAAATTCTTCTTGGCTTCCTTTATGGATTTGTGATATGTCTTAATGGCAGCTTTATAGATAGCCTTGTCCTCTGGGAGATAGTGAATTCTGCGCATTCCTTCCATTTTTTCCAAGATGATTTCTCACCAGCCAAAGGTACTTTAGACGATGGACCTTTCTAATCATATTTGACATAAGTGGACTAACAGGGAGTTCTTACAACCTTGGACGATAAAATGAATTGTTTTATTTCTAATAATAATGTAATATTATTAGTTATTAAATACTATTAAATATTGGTCAGGATACTTGAAAACCAGTTGGTAGCTTGTGCTGATTGGTTTATCAATATAAATCAAACTTTCTCCAGCCAACTCTTATGACTTGATACAGGTTAAAAAGGTTTTGCTGCAATCTATGGATCTGGACTCAGAAAAGAGGATAACTCGGGGAACTGGGAGAATACATTTCAAAAGTTATGTAATGTGTGCCGCTTCCCTTCTAATTATTCAAATTACTGTATCAGCCACTCTATCAGAGTTCCAAAGGAGAAATATTGACAGGGAATATGATGACCACTTGGACGCCAAATGTCCTGAATGTTATTTGGTGCTTTTATTGAATCTCTGTCTCAGCAAGTAAATAAGACTACAAGAGTTAGACATTTTTGATAATGTGTGTACTACGATATACGCTGATGATGTTGTACTGTTCCCAAAAGATGATATGGCTAACCTAAAGCCTTTCAAAATGTTTCCTGCATGTATAAAGTTACGTAGATTTAAAAATAAAATACTGCAAAAATGATATTTTATAACTTAACACAATCCAAGCGGTTATTCCTGAACAGTAAAGCAAAATAATTAGATTAAGCTCAACATGGTATCTTATGTTAAGTTTTCGAGGGAGGCTGGGCCATTTTAAGATGTAAAGTGTAGACTTCTGATGATAAAAGTAACATTTCTTTAGATCGAGCATGCATGCCCCTCTCTTTAGTAGGTAATTTCAACGTCATAAACGTGTTCGCAGTCCCACTGGCTCTATTTATTTTAAACCATTGTTATTTAAACCATGGGTTTTTAATTACCTAAATAGTTTGATTTATAATTCTACATGGCTAGGCCTTGAGGCAAGGATTAGTAGAGGAAGGCCTTGTTCTCTGCTGAGAAAGGCAGCTAATCACTAGCTGGTTTTCAGTTATGTTAAAGCACTGCAGGTTTGGAATCTTTACAAAGATCTACTGAAATGCCACAACTACTAAAGTTTATGAGTTTTTGCAAGGATCTATATGTTATGCAATGTTTAAAATTTAGAACAGATGTTAACCCCCAACCCAGAGGTAAGGAAAAAAAACAGTATGTTAAAATAATGTGCAATAATTCACACAGGTCTAATGTTTCATAATGCCATGGTTAAACTCATTTACAAGATTAGCCGATTATTTGCTTCTCCTTGCTTTTATGTAGACTCATGAGGTACAAATACAGACTCTGTTAGCTTGGTCATGTAGGTGCAAACACTATTGGAGAAGGCATTGTACTGTTTGATAAAGCAACCATGGTCACTTCTAGAAAAAATCGGAAACTGAAATCACACACTGCGTTCCCCTACATAAAAACACATAAACCGATAAGCAACTCCATTGAACTATTACTGAAAAAAGTAAAATCTGATGTTTACGCAGTGCTCAGTGCAGTGAAGGAGTGTTGGGCCAACTATAAATGATAATGTCAACAGATTTTGTCCAGTGAATTTGCAATCAATAAGTGTCAACAACCGACAAATCGACTTGCCACTGCCCATATAGTTTACAATGTTAGTCCAATGTCCAAGTGCTAGGCACAAGCTGTCATGTGTGAACTCCTGTGTATTAATGAAACTAAAGAATCATCTTCAGTACAATCGTAATTATTGAAAGTGTCTCAGCATACAGTTTCCACTTAGGTCTAAGAGATCCCGGACAATAGAATTTAATTTGGAACTATAAGGTTTAAAGAAAGCGTGGTAAGTGCTTATAAAATCAGAACTTAGCTGAAGAAAGAGAAAATTCTATGTCAGGACCGGAGGCACCGATTATGCTTTCTCTTTCTTTACTGACTTAAACATGAAATACAAGTAACAGAAAAAACTACAATACCCAGGACACCCAATATCCTGTCACATGGTCCAATCACCATCCATGTCCTTTGCTATAAGTCCTTAAACCTATGAAGTCACTTCCTCTTTCTTTGCTTCTTCGCAGCAGATAAGTACATGTTATTTTCTCTCCGACATATCGATGTGATTGGAATGGTATTTTTATGTATATTGATGTTAGTTAAGCGTCGCGATTCAGCGCGCTTTTATTGTTATTAGCTTTAGCGCTCTCGCGCTTCGGATTATTGGCGTTTTGCCAATTTTAGTAGCCCGTTTTTCATGTGGAGCGGGAGCTGGGCTGCCCTCGGGCAGTCTTTTCTCTATTTTTAGCGCGCACACGTGCATGCACGCATTCGAGCCGATTTCCTTTCGTTTTTTAAATCGATCGGCTCGAGTGTGCTGTGTGCTCGTCTGGGTCTCCCTCCTTGCAGTAACAAATTGCTCCTTGACGCCCAGCAGGCTGAAAACTGACTGGGTTGTAAAATATATAACAGGTAATTGCCTAGAGTGCCCTTCGGGTTGCGCCCTCCCCACTTTAATTCAAGGGCTCTTTTGATTGTTTCATAACCTGAACTTGGGGTTTTTGCACTCCCCCACTTGGTATCTTCATTGAATCAGTTTAAAAAAAAAATTCTTATAAGATTTCATTACTATCTTGCATCATGTCTCAATGGGAAGAACAGGAAACTGAATACTACCCAGAGGAGCTGGGCAATCAACTTGAAGTTGATCTGGTGGAGGCCCTTGATGCCAGGGTCCAACAATCAGTCAATGATGCTCTAGTGAGAGCTGTAGGCCCATTCTCTGGGCAAATATTTGATATCGCTCGATCACAGGTTTGGTCTCAGGGACAGCAAGAGCCCAAAAAGATAAAAGACAAAGCAAAAAATCTGGAACCCAGTGCAGAGGTCGCGCTATCCACGCGGATGCTTTTGAGAAACTGCGGAAAAAATGCAGTGGCGAACATAATTATAGTTCGAGAAAAGGAACTCCCATTTCTACCTCCTCCTCTGATAAAACCTCTTCTTCAGACGACTCAGATGACTCTGATGTCCTGGTTCCGAGTAAGAAAAGTAAGAAAATGTAAGTTTCTGAGACCCCAGAGATAGACCCCACCATGGTCACCTTTATGAAGAAGTTCGCTAAGGATCCTAAAAAAGGATTAGACCGTTCATGGCGTAGCTGCCAAGACAAACTACTGGACGTTTCCGGTCCCTTGACTAAGATCCTCGAACTAGCATATGTAGCCAAGGAATCTGGTACCCCGGTAGACTCCGATGTCCTCATCGGGTGGGCACAAAGGGCTGGGTGTCTATTAGGACATTCTAACAGTGCCATTTCAGCAGAACGAAGGAAATCAGTGCTTATGCGCATTGATCCAAAGTTATCGGATCTTGCGTCCTCAGAGGCGGGACCTTCGGCTGAAGGATTACTCTTTGGATCCTCATTCATCAAGGACTTAGCCAAGTTCTGCTCCACCTTCTCTTCCCTTGACAAAGCGCAAATGTCACTCAAGAAGGTTTTCAAATGAGGCCTTTTTGGCAGGGCCGGTCGTTTCGGAGGACGTATGCCCGGCCGTAGCTCCTTTAACAGTCCCTAAAACTACTACCCTAGAGGCAGAGGGGGTTGGTACGGAGATCAGGACTCCACCTTCTACCCCACAAGACACAGAGGGGGTCATCCCCGCTTCCGCAGAGGTCACCGCAGGGGACAACAAGGAGCCATCCAAGACTCAAGTTTCTCAGGTGAGCATTATTCATTTTTCTCAGGTCAAACTTGGGGGCAGAATTGCATCTTGTTTAATAAATTGGAAACGGATATCCAGAGATCCGTGGATTCTTCAAACAGTAGAAGGATTTGGTCTAGAGTTTGTCAGTACCCCCAAACAACTCTCTCCCCCCTTACAAATGTGTTTTTCCCAAACAAATCAAGATTTTATAGACAAAGAAGAAGAAGCTCTCTTAGACAAAGGAGCCGTACAATTTGCTTCCCCTCATCCTTTCGGTTTCCTCAGCCCTATTTTTGTAGTAGACAAAAAGGGAGGAGGTCACCATCTAGTCTTGAACCTAAAGGATTTCAACCAGTGGATCCTGTACAGGCATTTCAAGATGGAGGGTATTCACACATTAAGAGACATCCTATTAGAAGGGGATTGGATGGTGCGTCTGGATCTAAAAGATGCCTATCTATCAATTCCAATATTTCCTCCACACCAGAGGTTTCTACAATTTCTATGGAAAGATCAATGTCTAGAATTCCTAGCACTCCCATTCGGCCTATCGTCAGCCCCTTGGTGCTTCACGAAGTTGCTGAGACCTGTGATGGAATATCTCAGAACCAAAGGAGTCAGATTGATTATATATCTGGACGATATTCTGCTGATGGCTCAGTCACCTCAAGTCCTAATCTCACACTTGGATTGGACCATCAGTCTCCTACAAGATTTAGGTTTCCTGATCAATGTACAGAAGTCATTGTTGTAACCTTCTCAGATAATAGAATTTCTGGGCTTCCAGATAAATTCCACTTTATGCCAACTTCTTCTTCCCTCTCAGAAGATACGCAACATCAAGAGGGAATTGAGGTCAGTACTGACATACCAGACCGTATCATTGAGGACCATAGCCAGGATAGTGGGCTTATTAGCTTAATCTATTCAGGCGATTTTTCCTGCACCCCTACATTATCGAGCACTTCAAAGGCTCAAGATCAGACACTTACAACAGGGTCTGAGTTACTCAGAACTAATCCCACTGACTTCCGAAGTAAGATCGGAAATTCAATGGTGGCTTCACCACATGGAGGCATGGAATGGCAGAGCGATTTTCAGCTCTCACCCGGAAGTAGTGATAGAATCCGATGCCAGCAGATGGGGTTGGGGAGCTCGCTGCAACTCCCTAGTGACGGGGGGCAGATGGTCAGAATGGGAACAATCCCTTCACATCAATTGTTTGGAGCTTCTAGTGGGCTCATTTGCTATAAAGAGCCTCTCCCTGCAGAAAACAGATTGTTGCATACTATTACGGATGGACAATATATCGGCAGTAAGGTATGTCAACAAGTTAGGGGGCACGAAGTCCAGGATTCTAGCGGAGATTGCCAAGGATTTCTGGCATTTTTGCCTAACGCAGCGTTTAGTGGTCATAGCGGAATATCTGCCTGAAGACCAGAATGTCATAGCAGACTGGTACTCCAGATCCCTATCAGACTCCAGCGACTGGAAGCTGGATCCTCTGATTTTTGCCCAGATAGTGCAGGAATGGGGCAATTGTGAACTGCCCAGTCTCGGGGTTATGCCTTCCCTCCTTTTCTGATGATTGCCAGAGTCCTGGCTCAAGTGCGGAGACAGAAAACAGAGATTGTTTTGGTGACTCCGTTCTGGAGAGCACAGCCTTGGTTCCCCAGTGCTCTACATTTAGCTTGTGCCTCTCCTCTTCTGATTCCGCCTCGTCCGAATCTTCTCTTGAGTCCAGAGGGCCTTCAACATCCTCTAATCTTGTCAGGGAAGCTAACACTTCTAGCCTGGTTAATTTCAGGTCGAGATGGAATGCCTCAGATGTTTCGCAACAAGCTGCGGAATTTATTAATCAGGCCTGGGCCAGTAGTACACATATAAGAGATATGATTCAGCCTGGCGCAGATGGTCTAATTGGTGTGATGGAAGGGGTGCCAATCCAGTGGAAGCACATATTGGTTTGATTGTTAATTTTTTTACAGAACTAGCCAGTTCCGGGTTAGCTTACCGGACGGTCAATAATTTTAGGTCTGCCATTTTAGCAGGGCATTCACAAGTAGAAGGTAAGCCCATTGGTGAACATCCATTAATTTGCAAGCTCTTGAGGGGTATACGTCTTTCTAAACCACCTCAGGCAAAATATACTGTTTTATGGGATGTTAATATCATATTAAAATTCCTTGATTCATGGCCTGCCAATAGATATTTGTCTCGCAAACAGCTTTCAGCTAAGCTAACCATGCTTTTATGCCTTGTCTCTTGTAAAAGAGTATCGGACGTCAGGGCTTTTGATTTAGCAGGCAGAACTTTTTCACCAGAAGGAGTCTCCTTTTCGGTGACAAGAAGAACCAAAACGAATTGCAGGTCAGTATCTTGTCCGGTTTATAAGGAAAATTAAAATTTATGTGTGGTTCAATGTTTGAAGGATTATGAAATTGTCACAGAGGAATTTCGACAGAATTCTAAGGGTCAATTGTTAATTGCTTTGCAAAAACCTTTTAAACCAGTATCATCAGCTACTTTAGCTAGATGGATGAGATGGTTGATGAATGAAGCAGGTATTGATACCTCTGTATTTGGGGCCCATTCTGCGAGAGGGGCTATGACTTCAAAATCATTTGCCTTAGGTTCTAGGTTAGACGACATAATGAAAGCTGCAGATTGGTCATCAGAAAATACTTCTCGTAAGTTTTATCATAAACCTGTATTGGATGTAGCCAGTGTGGTGATGGAACAGCTTTAAACTAGCATAATCGGAGCCTCCGGTCCTGACATAGAATAAAAAAAATTCTAGCTATTGCGTCAAGAATTTTCAATTCTATTAAGGACACGGAGGCGAGGATTATCCCTCCCTAGTTATATTTATACAATATTTATACAATATTATCATTTAGTATTTATATCTGATGTGATATTGTCATTTAACCCTCCCATTATTTGCAATCATAAAGTTTGAGACACATATATTTTATGAGATATTACCTACCTGTTTATTGTTACTGCTTCTGATCAGAAGAACGCCTGAAGGAAGTAACTTCAAGGGAAGTTTGAGATATATGTTTTACCGGTTGTTTCTCCGGCATGGAGTCTTCAAGTTTCAGTTCTTCAGTATGGAGAAGAGGTTATGACTCCGGATTCAGGATGGCGTAAGAAGTTTGCTTTTTCAATTTGACATTATCTGTTTGAACAAAGAAAGAGGAAGTGACTTCATAGGTCAAAGGACTTATAGCAAAGGACATGGATGGTGATTGGACCATGTGACAGGATATTGGGTGTCCTTAGTATTGTAGTTTTTTCTGTTACTTGTATTTCATGTTTAAGTCAGTAAAGAAAGAGAAAGCATAATCCTCGCCTCCGTGTCCTTAATAGAATTGAAAATTCTTGACGCGATAGATAGAAAATATTTTACTCCCCTTTCATGTACACTAGTTGGTAAGAAAAAATGTATCAATCACGCCTGCATTGCAGAGTTGGCAAATTAGCTGGCAGGCGTCAAACAGAGCTGTTTGCTGTTGAGTCAGTGTTCCAAAATTATGGTAGGTGAAAAATACCAGCATGCTAGGGAAAGCAGACACTGGCCAACCTACTACGCATGAAGCAACATCAAGTAAGTGGGCTGGATTTACTAAGATTTTGCGTCTGGATTGCGCCGCTTTTGTAACCTGCTCTGCCTTCCATTACCTTTCATCGGGGAGGCGTTACATGGGGGAGCACGGGCTTTCCCACGCATCCCCTCATATTCTGTGCAAACCTGTATACACTAAAGTCAGTGACCATGAGTTTGCATCAGTTTGGCGCTCCTAACCAAGACTATCATAACGAGACAAAGTGTATTTCTTTCTTCTAGTTACTTTTTCTTTACATGTGTGCTGCATTCTGCAGCATACTTACAAAGATGAATAAGCCTCTAAGAATAGTTTTTGTGCAACAAGGTATCCATCCCTGCACAAAAATGTTCTGACTACAATGCAGACACCCATGACGCAAGGGAGACTGCACTGAACCTAGGCAACCAGAATTGCACCAGTGCTATTAGAGGGCGGAACC
The DNA here is from genome assembly GCF_031143425.1 of Pleurodeles waltl. Classification (NCBI taxonomy): domain Eukaryota; kingdom Metazoa; phylum Chordata; class Amphibia; order Caudata; family Salamandridae; genus Pleurodeles; species Pleurodeles waltl. The sequence continues at coordinate 1,457,548,577 of NC_090445.1, read as the reverse complement.
GCACCATATCATAGTAGAGGTGGCATATTTCTGCTCTATTAATTTAACACAATGTAGCGCAACAACTTTATTTGATACATTTCATCAAAATTTAGTAAATCCAGGCTTTAATGCATTAGTCCAATGCAGTGCTTAATTACTTCTAGCAAAGGCACAATCTGCCTTGAGATTTAGACTTAAATAGGTCAGTATGAAAATCACTGTCCTGCTGACAGATCAGGTGCCTCAGGGGATCTGTAACTAGGCAGTGATGTAGCACAATGGAGCTGGTTGAATTTGCTCTGGTTTGTTCCAGGTTGAGTCTAACCCACTGAGCACAGACTCTAAGAATATTATTATTTACATTCAAATGCAAGGTTTAGTTCTGGATTCTTTATTGAGACTGTGACCAAGATTTAGAAAGGTTTTGCATTGGGTTTATGTTATTTTTTTCAATGAAAACCTGACACAAAACATTTTAGGGGTTTGCAAACCAATGCAAATTGGTATTTGTGTTGGTTTGTAAGGAAAAGTAATGCAAACCAGTGCAAAGACCTGCTGTGCATTACTCAAAGGGGTGTTTTATGGGTGGTACATGGGCATTCACATGGAACCACCTATTCTTTTGCAAAACCCTATCTATTAACATTAGTAGACAGAGTTTTTTGACAAAAAATAATGCTGTTAGAGAGCAGGCATTAAAAGAAAAATGTTTTCAGTTTTCCATTCTTTTCTGACTTTGCATTTGTGCTGCACTGTGCAGCACACAAAGAAAGTATGAAACACTATAAAACTTGACTAGTCAGAGGGGATCATTATGCCCCAGGCGGTTTGTGAAATAGTGGAGGTATTACCGCCAACAGGCTGGCGGGACATACCACAAATATTATGACATTGGGGTTTGGCCAAAGCCAAACCGCCAAGTTAACACACCGACCGCCACGACGGTAACGACCACCGAGCTGGAGACTTCAGTCGCCAGCCCGGAGGCCGTCACTAGGCCGCCCATGACATTTTGACCCCGCCCACTGCTATAGTTTCCGTGGTTTCTGTACTGCCATGGAAACCATGGTGGTAGGCACTATCAGTGCCAGGGAACTCCTTCCCTGGTACTGATTGGGGTCTCCCACACCCCCCTCCCCAGAGACCCTCCCCACCTTCCGCCTCCCCCTCCCCCCACATATACACACATTCACGCACATACATACACACCCATACACACTTGCATACCCACATTCACCCACGCATGCATACATTCATACACACTCACAGCAACACTCACAAACATACATCCAGGCACACACGCAATCACACGACATAACATGCACGTACACACACACCCACTCATGCACACACACGCTACACACGCATACATGCATTCAAATACAGTCACACAGCCCCCACACACACACAACACCCCCACCCCCCTCTTCTGTCGGAGATCCCAACTTACCTACTGGCAGGGGGTCCTCCGGCAGGAGACGAGACACGGCGCTGCTGCCAGCAGCAGCGTCCGCCAGCAAAACACCACCAGGCCGCATCATGGAACATGATACGGTAGGCAGTGTTTTGCTGGCGTGGCGCTGCTGCTGGCAGCAGCGCCACCTTAACACCATCCGCCGCCATGACCGTAGCCAGAATTCTGCCAGCCTTCTGGCGGAATTCCGGCTATGTCATAATTCCATGGAAGGTCGGCACCTATGGCGATGGTATGTTGGAGGCCGTGGCCGTGGCGCTAGGTGGCATTTACCACCAATGTCATAATGAGGCCCATAGTATTTTGTACAGGAAGGGTACTGTTCAAGTAAAAAACCTATATTAGACTCATGCACACACCCTTGCACTATTGCACAAAGGTGTGCCCGTGGTACTTGGCAGCAAAATTCTGTGGGGGCGCTAGGGAGAGGGGAGAAGAGTGCCATATCACTGTAGAAATGGCACTCTCCTGATCCGTCCCTGTCACGCAACTTAGTACAGTAACAGTGCTGCGTAATGGGACAATGACGGAGCAGGAGCGTGCCATATTTACAAAGATATGTCTATCTCCTCCCCTCTCGATGGCACCAGCGCTGATCTTAGCTGCTGTGTGCCATGCACACACCTTTGCGCTACATTGCCAGGGTGTGTGCATGGGTCTAGCATATGTTTTGTACTGGAAGTGTGCCCTTCCAGTACAAAATACTATGCCTAGACAACTTAAAAGTATTTTCTTACTTTGTATGTGTGCTGCACAGTGCCACAAGCATACAAATTAAGACAAGAAAGGAGAAATGAAAATATTTCTCCTTTTAATGCCTGGTTTAAAAAGATGTTATTTTTTGGCACAAACCCCTGTTTCACCATTTTAGTAGGAAGGGTTTTGCATAAAAAAGAATGGGTGGTTGCACCCATGAAATGTCCCCTGGACTCTAAGTAATGCAAAGCAACACTTTGCACTACTTTGCGTTAATTGTAGTCATTTTGCAACACAAAACAATTTTTGGGCTTGAAAGTAAATTATTAAAAGAAAATTGTACTGGTTTGCTTCACTTTTATGTCACAAACCCAGCGCAAAATGTTAGTAAATCACCCCCCTAGGAGTCCATTCCACAAAAAGTGCAAGCTTACGTTTGAAGATATTCTCTCCTGCTCGAACTTACTTCTGTATTTTCTTTTGGAATTCACAAACAATGCCGGTAGTACTCCTGGAAACCATGTTTCCAGGTGTACTACATAGAATGTCAAGCGACATATTTCCTTGACTTCCATTTTCTGCAATGTGCCATTTCTACTGTGTGTAAAAATGTGCACTAGAAAAATGCAGCCCAATATGCAAATGTACCTTTTTTCTTTTGCTTTCTATATGGGGACCCTCGTACGACTCCGTCAGCTGAAAACCTGACATCAATTTGAGCAAGCGTAAAATGTAGGATCGATATTTAAGCCTCGCCCTATATCTGTGATCTGTTCCATGAGGGAATATTTCTTGGCCTATGCTCTGCCTGGGCAGAGCGCCACTCACATTCACATTGCATGTGTAATTAAATATTCCTTACAGCGGGGAAGGTTGACTGAAGGTTTCTCCTCATTCCCATTGGCTCATGAGAGAAATTACGTCCTGACTAGCCTCCCCTGCTCACACTGTTCTTGTTCATTACTTCAGGCAGCCACTTGCTCTAGCGAGGTGTGTTATTAAACTGGCTGACAAGCTGGGAAGAAATAAGTCCAGGCTTCGGGTTAATCATTTAAAATCCTCGGTTCACTTCCTAGTTCCTCTGCTTTCTGCCGCAATACTTTCACCCAAATTCCCGTTATCCAAATGTCCTAGAAGGATATTTGGAGGTGTATTCCATTTGAATTTTTATCATTTACCAATACTTAGTATTTAGCTTAATGCAAACCCATACACATTCATTGGGATGATCTAACTCAAGTTCTAGAAATAGTTAGCTTTAGCTGTCGACGAAAGATAAACTATGAACAGTATGAATACTTCGAGTCTGATTTGGATCAGCCCACATCTTATGATTGGTTGACTTTCTTGCCAATTGCACTTTCTTGCTTTTTAGTCACCAAGGTCTGGCTTTATCAGCATTTGGTGCAATGCAACAAGGCAGCTTGCTGCGCTGTGTCAAATGAAGAGATCAGCAATGCACCATAATTACTAACATATGGCGTATTCTTTATCTCTTTCTGTGCTGGTGCACTTGTGCCTGGCAAGTGCCAATGCAGATAACCTTGCGCTATGGTGCAAGGGTGCCTGCATTTGAGTCAGGATTGCTTTTGTGCAGGAAGAGACACCTTCCTTCACAAAAACAATTGTCACAGAGTAGCTTACAGCACACGCAGAAGGAAGAAATAAACGTATTTCTCCTCATACGCCTCACTTTGGAAATGGATGGAATGTTTTAGTTAATTTCAGCCATTAGTAATTACTCAGGCCACATCCCAGTCTATTGTTTTGTGCCTACCATGCCATCTCAGAGTAGACCTAGCCATTTACAAATCAGTCTTGGTCCTGCTCCAGGTCTTCTCTGAACTGTAACACAAGCAAACCAAGACCTAGTTGGGGATTCAGTTGGTGTCAAAACTGGTCTTCGGTTGCTTGTGTTCTGTTTCAGAGAGAACCTGCTGGGTCCTTCCAGAGGTGGCAAGATGGGCAAAACAATTAGAACTGTGATGCGGCCAAGTGTAAATGCCTTTTGCTGAGTTTAGTTTAGGCATTTTAAGAACAGTTTAAGTGTTTTATTCATCACCTTTTAGATTTCCCTGCGCAACACCCTAACAGGACAGGAATGCACAGATGCGGGTCTGGTGTTCACAGTACCACTGAAACCAAGCTGCACCTATCTGAAAAGGCTGAAATTGGTCTTTGGTTGTTTATGTTTTGGTTTGGTCACAGGACCCAAGTCAAGGCGTACCACTTATACGTTGGGCGCCATACTGCAGAATACAAAACGTGATAGATGGAAGGCTTGAAATAATTTCAGTCATTGATAATTACACATCCCTAGCTATAATTTCTTTTACCCCACAATACCACCTCGCACAACATGATTTTAACTGGTGATCAGAGACAAGATAACTGTGTCATGAACGTAGTATGAAGTGAAAGTGTGGCACATATAGTGGATGAATAGTACAATTCTCAGAAATTGCTATTGGCGGTAGAAGAAATAATGCAATCATTGATCTACTTTTCTAAACCTCTTCTGTGTCAGCTGCACCACACTGATTGCTCCAAAAAGAGAAACAGATGTTTGTGGGGGTTGTATTTACCTGTAAATTAATCATAACTACAGCTGAAAAGCTGCCTCTTACCATCAAGGCACATGCACAAAAGACCTTTGAGCCAAAAGTAAGCAGGTTTCAACTTCGTTCTTTTACTGTAGGGTATGGATGCATTCCTTTATATTGCTTTACACTAATCTATATCACATGATATGTAGCACCTTTTTTAATAGGAATTTAATGTGGTACAAAAATACATAAACGTACATTCGAGAAAATAAAAGATGCAAATCAAGAAAGGCAGAAAAATATAAAAAACGTATAAATAATAATATAAAAATATATAAAAATGGTCCTACTACGAATTTTATATTTAAATTGAATATTTCGTTATTCATGTCACCTATTCATAAACTTAAATAGGGCTAGAGATCAGTAAATTACAACAACTAAGAATCCTTAAGATCGAGAGGAAGGAGCCCACATCAGATTTACGCATTTGGCACCCTTTTCGTCCCTAAGCCGGAGAATTACAGCCTCCATCTTGTAGAGCTGTCTAAGTAATGCCTACCACCTATAGACTTGGGGGTGTAGACACTTTCATTTCCTGGCAATACATAGGCACACTATGATGGTTGCAGTAGATATGGCTACAGAGGTATTATGGGCTGCATCTTCTTCCCAGTCCAGCCTAATATCTCTAATAGTTAGCTGTACATCATCCTGCAAAAAACTGACAGAGTTGCTGGGCTATATCGCTCGAGTATTTCTTTTGGTGTAGGCATCTGGCAAACAACTGGTAATCATATGAATTACCACAGCTAGAACACTTACTCTATTACCAGACTTGTACATATCCCATTTGTCTATCTTCTCTGGTGTATAATACAACAAACCTAGAGTTTTGAATTGTTGCAAAAAATTGACAGAGGCAACTGAAGAATAAACTTTTTTTAGCAAACCCTTAATGTCCAATGCCTGAACAGGTAGACCAATCTTAAGGCTCCATTTTTGTACAAGGCTAGTGAGATCATTCTACCTGCATTCAGTCATTGAATGAGAAAACATCCAGATATTTAGTTTACCATCACCCAAATATATATGATAGACCTTCCGTATCAGGCTAATTATCTTACTAGAGTCATTATGTTGGAAATAATCCAAGGCCTGAAGATATTTTAAAAAGTTATTATTAGGAAGATCAAACTCTCACTGGAGGACTGCAGAAGTGCTAAAGCCTTGATGATCGAATAACTGCCCTGCCGTTTTAACCTCACGAGAATATCAAGATCTAACAATAGCTTCCTGAAAAATGGACAGCATGGATGGTTTCCCCAAAGGGGTGTAAAAGAGTGTAAAGATGGAATTTAAAAGGCTAAGCAGATGTCTCTTCAGTAATTACCTTAAAGAGCACTCACTTAAAACAATTAAGGTTAGATTAGCTACATAATAAAAACTTCAAATCAGACCCAGCTCCTATTTGATGCACAAAGGTATTACAATCCTGTTGGCAGTGTGTGAAAAGGCACCTGATACGAGGCCATAAAGCTTCCCAGAAGTAGATCTTAAAGTCCAGATAGACCCCACTTGACTGAGGGGCAATTTCAAGAGCCGGATAGATCGTCCAACCCATAAGAAACTGCCAATTGCTCCTTCAAGCCTCTTGAAAAACGATGTTGGTGCTTGAATTGGGATAGCATGGAAAATATATAACAATTTAGGAGGAATATTCATTTTAACAACATTACAACACTGCTAGTAATAATTGGTTGCAGATGCCATAAAATAAATGTTAATTATAGACTGACAAAACAAGCGCTCATAATTTAGTTGTATTAAACTATTAACAGAAGAGGTGATCTTGACTTCCACCTACATTTCAACAGGCACAACGCTTGGTTCCTTTACGGTGGGTGCAAAATTAAGAATAGTTTGGGCCTTTTGGAGAACCTGAAAAAGCCCTAAATCTCTCCACCTCTTTGACAATAAACTAAATGGCCTGAATTGGATCTGACAAGTACAACTGTCATCTGCGTAAGTACTAATCTTGGCCTTCATTCCATTCAGGACTACTGGTGTTATCCATGGGCTATTAATAAGATGCTGTACATAGGGTTCCAGATAAAGAGCAAACAAGAGTCGAGGTAATGGGCAGCCCTGCTGTGTATCTCTAGAGATCTTTAAGACTGAGGAACAATGTGCAGCCAATGCCACATGGGCCATTGTTTCTTGATATAAGCACTGCACGCGGTCAACATACCTATACTCAAAGCCAATAATCAGGGTTGCCCATATAAAATAACATGAGATCCTATTGAATGCCTTCTCTGCATCTAATAATCCTGGTACATATATCCAAAGTTTTAGCTGCATCGAATAACGATACACTGACTTTAATAGGACTAGTTGTGTCCTTGCCCGGGATGAAACTTTGTTGTTGTGGACATTCCAGGTCTTCAATACAGGAAGCCAGTCATGTAGGTACACAAATAGTTTGGATATATTTTAACACAAAATTGAATTTGTAATATAGGCCAATAACACCCCTTCATTTCAGTTGGCTTAATCTTTTTAAGAAAGCTAACAATATTAGTATAGTTCTAAGAGTCTGGAATATCTCCTCCTTGATTAACATGAAGGATAACAGTAAGTAGCCCAGGTGCCAAAATATCTTATAACATTCTAGGGGCAAAGTATCCTCTGCTACCACCTTACCTGAGGAAAGTAATCAAATAGCATCTTTTAGCTCTTTAAGAGTATTCACACCTTCAAACGCCTCTATCTGCAATGGGATTAGCCTAGGAATTATGTCTAGCATTTAAACTATGATTAATTTGGCACCTGATGGTGATTTGGAGCAGCAGTGCTTCCATTGATCTTTACTCAGTCTTGGGGAAAGAAAAGGGAGTGATAGAAGCGTTAAGTTTAGTATGCATTGACAGAGACTATGAAGCCTAGTCACAACCTGCACTGTGTAGCACATTTACCAGTATTGCAGTAGTACTACTAAAGAACTACAATATGCTGTTCACAAACCTAGAACTGTAATTCTCCCACTCCAATGATATTATCTTTTCTATGGAGTGATCATCACACATGTAAGTTTATTTCTTTGTAGCAACTGTGGGCGGGAAAAGGGGGGGGGGGTAAAAATGGGGTATACTTTTCTACAAAATTGGTAGGGAGTTAGGAGGGGTTGCAGGAGAGACAGACGCCCACCCTCAAAAGAGTAAGGCCATTCATATTCACAAACTAAACTACAGCTAAAAAGGACCCAAAACAGAACTAAATGTATTCCACATAAGGGCAGGAGTAAGCCCCACACCACACATGACCAAGCACTGGTACTGCAATACCCTCCCATGCAAAATAATAGAGATAGGGCATTTGAATAAAACCCTTTATGAAATAGTGCTAAATGAAATTACATCATTTAAAATGGTTAAAAATAAAAATAAACAAAATTTGATGTTAAAAAGTACCTAAGATTAAAGTATAATTTTATTTTAACATATTTTAATAACCGTTTTTGGATCTAAAGATTAATCTAATACGATTTAAAAAGTGAATCCAGTACTAATTTCAATTAAAAATATAATTAAGTTGGTTTGAATTATACACATCATTATTATTAATTGGTAATACAAAATAAAAAGGTATATATTTTTTACTTTAGAGGTTTGATGTAATCAGATTTTTTTATTTATTTTTTACATAAATTATGACGCTAATGTGCTAACGTGTGCCATGGTGCACTGTATAGTAAATACAGCGCTACAATGGTTACATTAGGGGGCACAAGGTGACACAAGAAAAGTGGTGCATCAAGGCTGCTGTGCCACTTTCTTGTAAACATGCCCCATACGAATCTAAAAGCTCTAAACATCCAAGCTGTAGCTCATGCTCCCTAATGACATAAACAAAGTGTAAGTTCAATTATATGCTGGTGATTCTTATGGGCTTTCCTACCGCTCTTGTATAGCAATCTTGTATTGTGTGTCACCTGCCTAGTGGGACAGGAACAAATATGTATCTGCACTTTATTTTACATGTGTCTGAATTTATCATTTTGTGCAATGCATTTTTAGTCCCCTTCGGTAAGCTAAGTTCTTGCCAGGCTTGGATGATGCCTGTACCCACATTTTGACATGGCTCAGCTAAAGGTTTGGCATAGTGCATCGCTGCACTTCTTTCACACTCTTGTGCCTGACTGTAAATATATGAGTTTGCATTTATTTTCATTGCAACACAACTATGTCAATGATCTTCCCAACACAATAAAAAACACATCTTACCTGCTGCACTACCGCTATTTTTCCAAAGGCCTGGTCATTTAGGTCCTGGTCAAACTGAGTCCCATTTCCAGCCACTGCGTCAGACACAGTGGTTTCGTTTACCGAACCTTTTTCACTGTTGCAAGCCTAAAAGCAAAGCCAAACACAAGTTAATCTGAGAGGCATTTCCTCATATACCCTTCACAACGAACTCTACTCAATCGAATGGGGCCCATTACAAGTGTGCAGGATTTTACTAATTAAAGAGGTGCCTAGAATTCCAGATGATGGGCGTTTTGGGTGAATAAAATGCTGAAAACTGTGTTTCAACAACAATTCCTGCATGACAGTGATTTGCTTGACAGGACTGGCCAGGTGGCCCCCCCAGCTGGGGCCCATTGCAGCCCATCTCTGCCAGCCTTTACATGCCGGTGGAGAGAGGGGTCGTAATCCCCAGGGCACTGCTGCTTGCAGTGTTGCCCTAGTGGATTGGGACCGCCGGCACCGCCAGGTCATCGGGCGGCCAAAATGTGGCAGTGCCGCCAGTCCAACCATGGCGGTAATGCCACAGTCATAATATCGCGGTCGGACTGCCGCTTTGGCAGCGGTCCGACCACGGGGCTGGTGGTCTGTAGACTCGGAACAGAGATTAGCGCATCCAGGTATAGAATGTGAGAGTTGTGGGTTTTCAAGTTGTCATCTATTACTATTTGTGTAGTTATGTGCAAAACCATGTTATAACGTACAAATAAGATGGATCATGCAATATCCAAGGTGAAATTATTAGGATGCAAAGGTACTGATGATGTAGGAAGATTCAAAGATGGAGTAGGTGTAGCACAGAATTAAATAAATGTGTTGATTAATTGCATGTCAGGAGAAGTAGGAAAGTTGGGGAGGGTGTGATAGCACCAGTGAATTAGCAGGGAATAGATTCACAAAGGTATTTGTGCTATAATATTTGGGAATGCACGAGAGGTAAAGGTAATGGTGAGGGCAGTGTAATGATAATATGGCAGAGGATTAGGGGGTGGGTCAGTTGTTCGAGAGAGAACTGGGTGCTGTTGGGGAAGAGAATGAAGTTGAGACTGTTTCTGTTGAGATGGACAGAGAGTGTGAGTCTGTGTGATAATATAGAGGGTTCAGATGAGAAAAAATGGTAAAATGAGGGAATAACAGTGGGCTCTAGTGAGGGTTGTCTCACATGGTTGGTGCTTCAGAGAGTAAATATACATAATATGCATGTCTTCTTACTGAACGTAAAAATACCATAAGATCATATTTACTTAAACAATTCTCCCTGACTACTTTTTAGGAAAATTAAATTGACACCAGACATGGTTCAAGTCCTTTGATATCATATACTACTTTATAGCTCCAATTACTGCAAATTATTCTCATACTAAGTCACTCATTACATAATTAATTTGGAACGATTAGACATCTTAGCAGTCATCAGCAAGAATGGCACCACTGTCCTACATCGTGTAATATAATTATGTCTAATGGTAGAAATTACCAAATCCCTCTTAAGCCTTCTGTACGCCTGCAGAAAAAAAATAACAATCACTACATCTCTTTTTTAATGCAAATGCCAAGAGGATCTTGATTAAGCCACAATTTATTCAATATAATATTGGCTGCAACTCAATGACATCGCTGAGACAATTTAAACCAAATCTGAATGCATAATAATATTGCTCATTGACTACAGAATTGTAATTACTTTTTTAATGGATTGATTGCATAGAACCAATACCTCTTTAGCTCAATATTACCACAAATTTCAGATCTCTAACATTTCTTTTGTCACTGATGTAACAGAATGTCTCATTAAAGCTCAACATGTGTATTTCCCAAATTTTTGGTAAATTATTGGAGGATGCCAATTATTGGTTTGGAACAAGTACCTATTTACAGTTTTGGTTATTCCAAGGAAGTGAATGAGTAAATCCTAGTCTTTTTAATAATCAAGTATGTCTGACAGTACTGTTCACCTTTATTGTATATTAAACCTGTTAAAGAATACAGGAAAACCATCATGAGGGCACTATTATATAGAAGCTCACAGCTTTTGGTTAATTTCTAATGTGTATTTCTACAAATCCCATCAATATAAAACATCATTACTATAAATGATGAATTATTTTTAATTGAAATCGAGTGGGCAGAGTCACAGGTTTCGACATGCCCTTCTATCATGAAATATCATAATAAAAGTTGTTAAGTTCTTTTTTTATGACTAAGATTAACACACACTGACTACTCAAGATAGTAGTATATATATATATATATATATATATATATATATGCGTATATATATATATATATATATATATATATATATATATATATAGATATGTATATGTTAATTGCTGTGCAAAAAGAATAGCGTTATAGTTTAATCCAGAATCCTGTCATTTGCAGAGCTTCCATTAAGACAATTCAAATGTCTGAAATAGTTATCAAGCTCCCTATTCTTTTCTGGACTTGTTCATTGATCCACTTCTTTCGATTGAAACTGAACTGCAAAGTTGATGTGTGTCTCTTAAACAATTTTATATGTTTTTCAATTTGCTATGTTAGTATTTATTTAGAGCCATTTGCCATTATGTAGGAAAGTCCTCCTTTTTTGCCCTGGTCACCCCCACACTTTTTGGATAGGTACTGGTGGTTACTGACTCTTGGCTGTGCCCTGGGTACTGCTTACCAGTCCCAGGGCCAGTGCTCTGTGTAAAATGGATATGCAAATTAGGCTAATTATAATTGGCTAAGTTAACCTACCTATAAGTCCCTAGTATATGGTAGGGCATGTAGGTTTAGGGACCACAGCATAGGTAGCACTGCTGAGGTGCCCAGTGTCATTTTAAAGGCAGGCCTGCCTTGCTGGCTGCTTTTAAATTAAAGTTATATGCAAATTTGACTTTGGAATTAAAAGTAGTTCCAAAGTCTCAAACTGCCTTATTTTTACATATACGTCACCCCTAAGATGTGCCCTATGTGCCCCTAGGGCTGGGTGCCATGTAACTATCAGCAGGGACTTTATAAAAATAGTTTTATAAGCCATGGTGAGGTAAAAACAGCCAAATTCGTTTTTCCCTCATTGTAGTAAATGGCCTTCATAGGCTAGAGTGGGGAGACTTTATTTTAATTTTTAAAGTCTCCTTAAATGATGCATACCAAGAGTTTGGTATCAAATTAATTGTTGTAATAAATCCCACAACTTCCAGTTGTGGGATTTAATATAACTTGTTCAGGTAAAGAGTTTTAAACTTTACCTGAAAAGTTGCCAATTTCAGCCCTGCATTGTTTTTGCTGCTGTGCTCTAATTGGCCAGCCTTGAGAAGCTTCACCAAGCTGCCTTGATGAGGTGTGAAGTGGCCTGGCTTCACACAAAGGAATGTGCCTGTGGGAGGGAATCTCCCCTCAGCAGATGGTGAGGCAGGAAGGGGGAGGGCTGCCAAACTGGTCTTCAAAGGCAGAGAAGGACATTTGGAGCAACCAGCAACACCCCCACATCCTGCAACCCCAGACAACTAGGTGCCCCCTTGATTAGATTAGGAGAGGGCAGGAGAGGGGTGTGTTTATGATTTTTAGCCACACCAGTGGGTGGGCTCAGCCAGATGTAACCTCCAAAAATCAGATTCAGCCATGATGGATTTTTAGAGAATGTTGCCTCCTGGGATTGATTTTTGCCACACTTCCCAGGAAGTGGTCATCACAGGGGGAAGGACCCTGCACCTGATTGGAGAACCAGGACCCCCCTGCTTTTCACCCAGGAGCAAGGATAAAACTGGCAGACCTGCACCCACACCTCAGATCCCCATCAGATTACAACAAGGAAGAACCAAAGGAGAAGAAGGACTGCCCTGCTGGACCCCTGGCCTGCACCTGGAACCTGCACTCAGAAGGACTGCACCAGCTGCACACTTGGGCTTCACCACAAGAAGGACTTTGCCTGGCTTCAACTGGTTCAAGGAGGGACTCCCTGTTTGCTACAGGTGAAAAATTGCTATCCAGAGTCCCCTGCACCAACTCCTGAAGAAAGCGACCAGCTGACCACTGTCCAGTGGCCAAAAAGGAGTTTGCGCCAGGTGCATTCTGGGAGTTGTAGTCCGCACCCCCCAAGGACCATCTCAGAACTTCTGGACCCTTGGGGTGAGCTGTGGACCCCAAAAGAACCTTAAAAGGACATCTGGGAGAAGCCCCAGAAGTTTGGAGAAGTTTGGACAACTTTTGTAAAAAAGCTCCATAGAGGGACTGACCTGCCGCGGCAACTCTAGCCGGCTTGCCTCAACCGCGACCCGGCCTGATTTGCTGGTTCGTCCCGGTAAAGAAAAATCTCCGAAAAAGAGACTAAGTCCGAAGGTAAAAAGTTGACTGGGACCTCCCAGCCAGCGTATCCGAGGAGGGCTCCATGGACGTCGGATCAAGATCCAGGTTTACCCCGGTCAAAGGATTTTCACCTCGAAAAAACAACTAAGTCCGAAGGTAAAAATCTCCACCGAGGATTCCAGCATCGCGTATCCGGAGAAGGGCTCTAGGAGGTCGGATTGGACTGGCAGGTTCGTCCCGCTGAAGAAAATCTTCGAAAAAAAGACTAAGGGGGTCATTCTGACCCTGGCGACCGGTGACCGCCAGGGTCACCGACCACGGGAGCACCGCCAACAGGCTGGCGGTGCTCCCGAGGGCATTTTGACCGCGGCGGTTCAGCCGCGGCCAGAAAGGGTAAACCGGCAGTCTCCCGCCGGTTTACCACTGCCCTTGTGAATCCTCCATGGCTGCGGAGCGCGCTCCGCAGCCATGGGGATTCTGACACCCCCTACCGCCATCCTGTTCCTGGCGGGTCTCCCGCCAGGAACAGGATGGTGGAAGGGGGTGCCGCAGGGGCCCCCGTAAGAGGGCCCCGCAAAGTATTTCAGTGTCTGCTAAGCAGACACTGAAATACGCGACGGGTGCAACTGCACCCGTCGCACCCCTGCAACTACGCCGGCTCAATTCTGAGCCGGCGTCCTCGTTGCAGGGGCATTTCCTCTGGGCCGGCGGGCGCTCTTTTGGAGAGCGCCCGCCGGCCCAGAGGAAATGTCTGAATGGCCGCCGCGGTCTTTTGACCGCGGTGCGGTCATTCAGCGGCGGTACCTTGGCGGACGGCCTCCGCCGTCCGCCAAGGTCAAAATGACCCCCTAAGTGTGAAGGTAAACTTTCAACCGAGGCCTCCCGCAGCCTGTAGCCGAGCAGAGCTCCATCGCGGTCGGCCTTAAACTTTGACTTTGCCCCGGTCGAGGTGCAACCAGATGACCCGATTGGCGCTTTTTGTTTCTAGGCGCTAAGAAAATAATAATTCTTTAAAAATTCATATCTCCGGTTCCCCTTATCCGATTATATTCGTTTTGGTGTCATTTTAAAGATAAAAATATAATCTATTTTTATAAATTGGTTTTGGATTTTTAAACTGTTTCCTGTGTTTTATTTAATTACTGTTTTGTGATATTTGAATGCTTTACACTCTGTCTCCTAAGTTAAGCCTTGACGCTCGTTGCCAAGCTACCAAGGGTTGAGCTGGGTTTAATTTACTGAGACCTAACTGGACCTTAGTGGAGGTTAGTGGCCTATTGCTAAGTGTAGGTACCTACCTGCCCTTACCAATAACCCATTTTCCAACACATTAGAATTGCATAATTGTATTTTCTTAATGTGAGCACCATTTTCACACCATTATGAGATTTCTATCAACCAGTTTGCTAAATAAATGCCCAGTTGAGTAATGTTTCATGTTGTGTAATATAAAAGTAAAATGAGTTTAAACTGCTTAAGATATATATATAGAGTGCTATGTGTGTGGATGGGTGGGCTTCGTTATTTTTCTTTCAAAAGCGTGGCCAGTTGTGAGCAGCCTGGTCTCTGCAGATTGTTTTCTACATGGCTAAGATAAACCTTTGTGCACTGTACTGTTTTATGTTTTAAGCAAACTGTATCTGAGTTTATATGATTTATGTTGTTGCAGTGCAAGGAGGGGATATTACAAGCAGGACTTTTCCAAAGTAAATGGCTTTGGTGATTTACTGTGGACATGGTGTTGTCAGAGGGTATTTTCTTGCACGTTCTTTAGTAGAATGGCAAATGATACACAAAATGGAAAATGTGTGATGCAATGAGTATTATTTGGTGGATGATGATGTTAGGTGTCTGATGCAGGGCCGGCTTTAGCGTTGGTTGAGCCTGATGCGGCAATCTTTGTTTGCACTCCCCCAACATGACCTCCTTCTTCATGTATTTCTTCACTAACACCTTCCAATGGAGCCTTATATTTATTTATTTTATAGGGCTACTCACTACAAAGTAGACTGTCGGAGCACTTTAAATCACAAACAAATTATACAGTTATACAAGTGTGTAAATCAATGTATCAGACGTGTTACTTAAGACCTAGGACATACCGTTAGGCAGTACATGAGTGCTTGGTCTGGAGAAACAAAGAGGCAGATTAACTAAGACCTTACAATGTGCTGTGCTATGTTGCATTAAAAGGAAAGAGCACCACCACACAATATCTAGCATGGTGTGGTGCTGATGCTCTCTCCTCTAGTGCCGGTGTACCTTAGACCATATTCCGTAAATGCACACACCATTGCACCATAGTGCAAGCGTGTTTGAGTGATGTCACGCATAGATTTTATACAGGAAAGTACCCTTCAAGCACAAAATTCCATGTTTTGACAATGTTTAACACTTTACCACTTTGTATATGTGTTGTAGGGCCCAGCACACATGCAAAATTGGAATGGTTTGGAGAAAATAAATAATTTCTCCAACTTTACCCTGGTCTCGAGGAGGTGTAATTTTTATGCCAATGTCTTTCTAGTGAATTTAGTAAGCAAGTATTAGCATTAAAATACACGAATTACTACATGGCAAAATCCATGAACGACCAACAGTATGCCTTCTTGATGTCTAGCAGAGCATTTTGCTATTTTGTGTCACTTACGACTACTGTCCAATGCAACTCAGTATTTGAGCTGGAACGTAGGCTGCAAAACAACACTCTGTACCAAGTTTTCATCAATTTTGTGATGCAAACCAGATGCTATCCACACCATAAATGTAACTCTATGATTGGGGTGTCAAACTAATAAAATTGTATAGCTTCACAAGGAGCCCCATTTAGCACTCCTAAACTAATAAAAGATTGAGGGGAAAAACAATATGGTTCTAAACCAATGCCTTTCAATTTGCATGCAACACTTTGATGCAAGCTCATAGCTCAATGTGCTTATTAAAAGGCTTGTTACTTATGAACTCTAAGTATCAAAAGGATCTCTGTGACAAAAGCAAGAACCATCCAAGCTATCTATGTAAAATGCTAACCTGTGATCTGCATGTCACACCTTGTACTTTGTAATAGGAATATTAACCCTCTATCGTACTATACCATGAGAACAAACTGACGGGACATATGCCCTGAAAAATACCACAGACACAAATATCTCTGCAGGCTGCTCTTATCTTGGCTCAGATGGTGCCCCCTTGTACCTTGGCACAAAGTGCAATGGCACAGGTTGCACTGGTCTGATGGCAGCCAGCACTGGTCTGACGGCAGCATTAATCTGATGGCAGCCATCTGCTGCATATTGGACAGATATTCATTCAATATGGTCACTTCTAGTAGAGCATAGGTGTTCAAGTTCAATGAGCAGTGCTCCTCGGATTCTAAAAATCAACCAGGATGCCAGAGTACAAAGCCTAACCTTAAGTGGCCTAGATGACTGCTGTTGTGACACTCCTAAGCTCTCTGCCTGACAGTGGTAAGGGGTTCTGCTTGAGTAAATTTGAGTAGACGTGGTAAGATGTGGAGGTTCGGTAGATTAATTCAAAAGACACTTGAAATAGGAAGAAAACAATTGATATTGCACTTTTTTCTATTCAAATTTAATGCTGGGGTAGGCAGACTACAATATCTATGATCTCCCTAAATAAAGCAAACCTTTTTTTAAATGCAGCCCATTGTCCTCAAAGGTAATGAGGTGTGGTTAAAAGAAACTTTTTTTTGGTTTGTTTGAGGGTTGGCAGCTGTCACATTCCCCTCCATTCTTTTTATAATTCACTAAGAGAAAGAGATCCCAAGAGACCCTTTTACGAATGGGTTACCACCTCCTATGCGATTTCTATAACTTTCCAATGTTTTGAAAACAGATTTTGGCAGCAAAACTTTGATACATAGCATACCAAATTGGTATTTGGAAGGGTCACCTAAAACATGTCCCTTTCAGATGCCAAATTGGTATCCATTTTGTTGGAAATGGCCCTTTTTATACGGTTATCCCCAAACTTTTTTCTTCTGACCTCCTGTTTTTGATCCTGTGCTGAATTTGGTTTTGCTGGTTTAGGACTGTGTGCACTTTACCACTGCTGACCAGTGCTAAAGTGCAAGTGCTCTCTGTCTAAATTGTATTAGTATTTGTTTTTGTCCTGAATTGGCATATTTGATTTACCAGTAAGTCCATAGTTTAGTGTACCATGTGTGCCCAGGGCTAGTAAATTGAATGCTACCAGTGACCTGCAGCCCTGATTGTGCCACCTACATGTTGTAGCCCTGCAAACAAATCTCAGGTCTGCCACAGAAGTTTCTGTGTCCAGTTTTAAACTGCCATTTCTACCTGGCAAGTGCACCCACTTGCCAGGCCCAAACCTTCCCTTTTACTACAAGTAAGTCACCCCTGAGGTAGGCCCAAAGCAGCCCCCTGGGCAGGGTGCAGTGTATTTAAAAGGTAGGAAATGTACTGGTGTGTTTTACATGTCCTGATAGTGAAATACTGCTAAATGTGTTTTTCACTATTGCAAGGCCTATCTCTCCTAAAGTGTAACATGGGGATTGCCTTGAAATATCTTTTAAGTATAATTTCCCATTGGGAGCAGATAGAGATATGCAGTCCTGGGTCCCTGAACATCAAAGACTTCTGGGTTCTCTTGCTGAGAGCCCTCACCACCGATGCTGCATCACATTCCCTGCGTAACAAACCAAAGTCTCACCTTCCCTGCCTAGCAGTAAGGAACAGATGCCTCACCTCCCCAGTAGCAGGAAGGAGCCGAAACTCCACCGACGCCTCACCTACCCGACTCCATGCAACATCCTTGTTTCCTTATTTTCCACTGTACTGTACCTGGGGGTCTGTGCGACACTGTGACTGGCCTGCACTTCCTCATCAGTGGCGTAGGATTTTTGGGAATGACTCCGTCAAGACGTTGTGATCACCTCAGTTGGAGGTATTGTGTTTCTAAGCGCTATACTAAGAGTTCATCTTTAAAAATGTGTATCTTAATTTGTGGATTTTGGATCTGGAGTCTTGTTTTAACACAGATAAATATTGGCTATTTTTCTAACTGGTATGGAACACTTTTGTGGTGTTTTCACTGTGTTACTGTGTGTGTATAAATACTTTACACATTGCCTCTGAGATAACTTACTGCTCGTGCCAAGATACCAAGGGGGTGAGCAGGGGTTATCTTAACTATCTGGCTCCCTTACCCTGACTAGACTGAGGGTCTCTACTTGGACAGGATACAAAGCACTGCCAACTAGAGACCCCATTTCTAACACATTTGCAATCCCGTTTTAGGCATCAGAAAAACGTTTTCAGATAAGCCATTTTTACTAGTAGCCCAATGTCTCTATGTCAGTATGCAAATACAAATATTAGTTTTCATGAATATAATTTCTAAGTCCCATCATATTCCTCACATTAACCACAGCTCTAGCATTTCGTAGTCAAAATATGTAGTTTCTTTTATCTATTTATTTATTTTAAAAATATAATCATTACATCAAAGGAAACTTTGAATTTCTTTAAAAAAAATGTTTTCGTAGCAGAAAAAGGAAATCCTCAAAAAGAACACCTAAATAATGAACTGAAAAAGTATAAAAGTATAAGTTATAATATACATAAATAAAATAATACACAAATAAAAAATAATATAATTTTACTCTCTTGTAAACTTTACAACTGTGTTGCTGGGCTGGAGAGAGCACACAGTGCATTTGTGTTTGGCCGGCCCGAGATAGCCGGACAAACATACATGCGCACTGCTCCCTCACTGCTCGTCACACCTGTGAAAACCCCTTTTCACCCATTTCAAAAGAAAACGATAATAAACAGAGTTTATTATCGTTTTCTTTTAACCCCTTCGCTGGGAGGCCTTTTCCACCTCAGGTGCCAGACCTGTTTCTTGGCTATTTGGGACAGTTTGCGCTTATACCCTCTGAACTTTTTGTCCACAAAGCTACCCACGCCAAATTTGCGTCCATTTTTTCCAACATCCCAGGGATTATAGAGGTACCCAAAGTTTGTGGGTTCCCCTGGAGGACACCAAGAAATTAGCCAAAATACAGTGACAATTTCGTTTTTTTTTTTTTTTAAATGGGAAAAAAGGGCTGCAGAAGAAGGCTTGTGATTTTTTTCTCCTGAAAATGGCATCAACAAAGGGTCTGTGGTGCTAAAATCACCATCTTCCCAGCTTTCATGAACTGGCAGACTGGAATCAGAAAACCAAATTTTTCAAAACAATTTTGACATTTTACTGGGACATAACCGATTTGTACTATTTTTTATAGTTTTAGCCTCCTTAGAGTTAGTAACAGAAATGGGCATGAAACCAATGCTGGATCCCGGACAGCTAAACATTTCCAAAAAGTAGACAAGATTCTGAATTCAGCATTTTTGTAGATCCTACAAGGTTTTCCTACAGAAAATAACAGCTGAAATAAAAATAAAATTGAAATTAAGGTAAAAAAACCAGCCATCTTTCTCCACGTTTTACTCTGTAACTTTTTCCTGAAATGTCAGATTTTCAAAAGCAATATACCGTTACATCTGCTGGATTCTTCTGGTTGTGGGGATATATAGGGCTTTTATGTTCATCAGGAACTCTAGGTACCCAGAGCCAATAAAGGAGCTGCACCTTGCAATGGGTTTTCATTGTATAGCAGGTATACAGCAATTCATTTGCTGAAATATAAAGACTGAAAAATAGGTTTCAAGGAAACCTTTGTATTCCCAAAATGGGCACAAGTTAAGGTGTTGAGGAGCAGTGGTTATTTGCACATCTGTAAATTCCAGAGTACCCATACTAGCATGTGAATTGCAGGGCATTTCTCAAATAGATGTTCACACTGTCTTACAATTGGAAGGAAAAAATGTAGAGAAAGACAAGCACCAATAACACTTTTTCTAGTATTCTGTGTTCCTCCAAGTCTCCCGATAAAAATGGTACCTCACTTGTGTGGGTAGGCCTAATGCCCGCGACAGGAAACGCAACATGAACACATCACATTTTTACATTGAAATCTGATGTGTTTTTTGGAATATGCCTAGCTGTGGATTTTGGCCTTTAGGTCAGCTGGCACCTAGGGAAACATGGCAAACCTATACATTTGTGAAAACTAGACACTTAGGGGAATTCAGAATGCGGTGACTTCTGGGGCTCTCTCCAGGTTCTGGTACCCAGAATCCTTTGCAAACCTCAAAATTTGGCAAACAAACACTTTTTCCTCACATTTCAGTGACAGAACGTTCTTGAATGTGAGAGGATCCACAAATGTCCTTCCACCCAGCACTCCCCCAAGTCTCCCAATAAAAATGGCACCTCACTTGTGTGGGTAGACCTAGTGCCCGCAACAGGAAATTCCCCAAAACACAACATGGACACATCACATTTTCCCAAAGAAAACAGACCTGTTTTTTGCAAATTGCCTAGCACATTTCTATGTAGGATCACCGCAAAGGCACAAATTTCCTACCACCCAATGTTCCTCTCAGTCTCCCGATAAAAATGATACCTCATTTGGCCTCTGACAGGGAAGAGCCAAAAACATGTTGAAAATGAGGGGGAACCAAAACAGGTCCAAAAGGGCAGTTTGAAAAAAAAACATTTTTAGGCTGTCAAGTGGTGCAGAATTTTTATCGGTAAAGATGCGACAATGTGGGGTGGTAGGAATTTTGTGGATTCCTGCAGATTCCGGAAAGGTTCCATCACAAAAATGTGGGAGAAATGTGTGATTTCAAACAAAGTTGGGGGTTTGCAGGGCATTATGAGTAAGAAAATGGTACAGGGTGCATGTGAAGCACACCACCCTGGACTCACCCAGATGTTTAGTTTTCAGATGTGTCTAGGTGTCGTAGGTTTTTCTACATGGCAGTGTCCTAAAGTCCAAAAAGTGCAGCCCTCGCCATTCAAAGAGGGACGATTTTGAGAGTTAGACAAGCTCTCATGGCTCAAATGTAAAACCAAAACCCAAAATAATCAAATGTCATCTTGCTGGGGTGTGGGCATAACCATGCCCATACTGGATGGTAGCCACCACCCCACTATTTTTAAAAAAATTCCCTGGCATCTAGTAAGTGGATCGGGGGTAATTGAGCCATCTTCCCACCAGTGGACCGAACAAATATATCCCCATTTACTTGGGGTGGGCTTTATGCCCCCCTTGGGGGCAAATGGGCCTTACAAAAAGGGGGCAGAAATGGCCAACAGTAATATGCCCCCACGGGGAGCGACCCTTGCCCAAGGGGCTGCCCCCCCAAACAAAACACACACACACACCAATCCCTGGTGCCTAAGTGGGTTCCCCAAGGGGAGCAGAAATGGCCTAAAATAAATCATCCACCCAGGGGAGCAACCCTAGCCTAAGGGGTCGCTCCCCGTCTGTAAAACAATAAAAATAAAAT
Organism: Pleurodeles waltl; assembly: GCF_031143425.1. Classification (NCBI taxonomy): domain Eukaryota; kingdom Metazoa; phylum Chordata; class Amphibia; order Caudata; family Salamandridae; genus Pleurodeles; species Pleurodeles waltl. The sequence continues at coordinate 1,457,526,895 of NC_090445.1, read as the reverse complement.
CCCTGGTGCCTAGTGGTTTCTGCCTTCCTTGGGGGCAGATTGGCCTAAGGAAAATAGGCTGATCTTGCCTAAGGGGTCACTCTCCCATTTGTGGAAAAGAAAATGCTTAGTGGTTTCGATTGGCCTAGGAAAAATAGGCTGATCAGCCCCCAAGGTGGGCAGAAATGGCCTAAAAATAATTGTCCCCCAGGGGAGCGATCCTTGCCTAAGGGGTCACTCTCCCATTTGTGGAGAAAAAAAATCCCTGGTGCCTAGTGCTTTCGATTGGCCTAATTAGAAAAGGTTGATCTGCCTCCAAGGGGGACAGAAATGGCCTAAAACAGATTTGCATTTCTCTTCCGATCGCGCTGGAAGCTGAACTTCCAGCATGATGGGAGGTGACCTCTGATGAGGTCAGTAAGCATTTGCGCGCTGACGTCATCAGACGTCACTGGGGATGTGGGGGGGATGAAAGGGGAAACAATTCCCCTTCCATCCCTACCCTGGGCGGTGGGTGGTTGGCTCATGGGGGGGACCCAGGTGCAGGATGGGCTGGTCTCATCCTCGGCACACGACGACCTTGGCCGAGGGTGAGACCAGCTGGTCCACGGCCCCAAGGGGGTTAAAGGTTTTGCAGCTGCCGCTGCTGGTGAGGGGGGCGCAATGCTCCTCTTCCCTAATGGAGGAGCCACCCCTGCCTGCCCCTGTAATGCAGAATCATGTGTCAAAGTGGTGATCGCTGAGAGAGGTCCAGACAACAGCGCCTCACCAGCAACCAGGACTGCTCTGCAGGAAGGCTTCGGACACCAGATGAGAACAGGTAATCGAGAAAAATTCGTTTTTTTTTATTGTTGCTGGTGTTCTCCAGGCAGCCCAGCTTCCTCTTGTTAGGATAGGGATGGTCACTTTTTGTGAAGAAGATAAATTAGAAATGTATTTATGTAGCGCTTACTACCCCTGAAGAGGCGTTGAAGCGCTTTTTGGCGAGTAGCACTCCAGAACCCAAGAGGAATTAGTGGTGGATTAGTATAGGTAAATATGAGTACAGCATTAGTAGTATTATGAATTTATTTGAGCAGAGGATATGTGAGTTTGTTAGTTGGATTGACTAGAGTAATACAGGGACAGAGGAGGGAAGAATCCAGAAGAGTTTATAGCAATAGGATGAGGCTTGGGATGAGTAGAGGAGAGATGGAGGAGGGAAGAGCCTGTGGAAAGGGTTAGGGGTAGGGAAATCATAGTAGCAGGATTGGTTTTGGATGAGTCAAAGGTGAGATAAATGAGGGAGGATTTTGTAGGTTTGTTTGGGAGATCATGGTAGTACACTGAGGTTTAAGGTGAGCTAGATGCAATAAAGGAGGGAAGAGAATTTGCAGGGTTATTTTGGCGTTGAAAGTAGTAGAATGGGTTTGGGATGAGTCAGAGTGGGGATGGAGGTTAGATTGATAGAGACACAGGGTGATGCGGAGACAGAGTAAAGCTTAGAAGAGAGTAAAATTATATTATTTTTAATTTGTTTATTATTGTATTTCTATATACTGTATATACATGTATATATATATATATCTTTTTTTAATTTTACTTATTCATGATTGTTTTATATATTTAATTTAATTATTTATAATTTGAATTTTATTTATAGATTTAATTTTATTTTTATGTATTTAATTTTCCTCTAGTACAGTAGGACTGGAGTACTAAATAAATAGATATGTAAATACATAGAAAGAGAATATATTTTCAAGGAATATAATAATGGGTATAAGAATATGAGAAGAAAAGTAGTATTGTATAAACACAGACTTTTAAGATTTGTAATATTGGAAGTTAATTAATAAGTGTACTTTTCTAACATTCATTTATCTTTCCTCAATTTTTCAATAGTGAAATGCTTATGATAATAAACCATTTGGTCATTGTGATATAAAAACGAAAGCAGGGATTCATAAGTATCCCATGTAACAACTTATCTAGGAGCTATGCAATGACCTATGAACATGGTAAGCTTAGCAATGCATAGCATTATCCTCCACAAAGGAAAGAAACAATCATTGTCCCCTTAAAGAAAAAAATGGACGGCGACTCAGAAGACCCTAGGAATCTGCACCCTATTGCGCTCCTACCCACTTTAGCGAAAATTCTGGAGAAGTATTTAAATCAAGAGCTCATCTCATTCCTGACTACTTATGGCTGTCTGGATGGCTCCCAACATTGGTTCCTGGAACATCATAGCACAGAAACTGCCCCGTTGGCAACCACTGAAACAATTAGAAAACAGGTGGGGGTGCAATTTTTATATTGCTGGATTTGTCGGCTGCTTTTGACACCATCTCTCCACTCAGATTAACTGACCGTCTTTAGGAGGTTGTTGTGTAGCCATTTTAGTTATAGCTCCATGCACGTTATTTTAACACACTAGGCTGCTGTGCACTTTAACCTAGATATATTTTATTCAGCTTCGCATTATTATTATTACAATAACCATTTTTACAGTCTTATTTTATTTTCATCTATATAACTGTTTTTGCCTAGGCCAGCACTCTGTTCTCAAACAAGACATTCTTGATCACTCTGTGCTTCATTCAAGGCTGCATTTCGGTACATTGCCGGTGAACGCGGTAGAAGTTTAGTCTCCAACATTCGTAGAAAATACACATTCTTACGTAGGGACATTTTCTCAGAACATCAGCTGTGTTATTATATAAACACTTCCTTGTCCCTTACACGTAGAGGGAGATTCCAGCCAGGGAACTACGACTGTATGCTGATTGCTGAATGCTTTGCTACAGATGCTAACGCAGATCACAGGCCTTTGCTCAGATATGGGGGTTGATGTCTTCCCAGGGGAACCTGAAAGGCAGAACTAGAGCTTAACATGCTGTGCTCAAATTACAACCTAGATAGGAAATAGTCCATCGATTTTAGTGATAATATGATAGCATTGTTTTTATGCTTCACTCTTCTTGTCACAATTTTAAAACTGTCATGTTGTGTCATCCTGGTTATTGCAGCTCACGCTTTGCTCTCTAAGATGCAGTCATTTTATTAAACTCATTATTGAAACATATACAGCTTCTGCTTGTCATTTATATATGAGACTAAATTGTAAAAGAGAGAACCGGATGCGACTTGAGTGACCACGGCTTCCCTGAGAAGCCTAGTATGTCATGCGCTCGGCTGCCCAATCATCACTATCTTTTGGTAGAGATGAGGCACTGCGATTCTGCCGCTCAAAATCCAGTAGTCTCATCAGAGAGCACTCTGATGAGACTACTACGTGACATGGTGCCGCCAACGTTTGGTCAGGCTCTAATTTTCGGAGAGGACCAGCATTAAACTTGCTTTCATCTTTTTTTAAGCACAGATCATTTGTAGTTAAAAGTGGGGACTATACTTTGGATCCTTTTCAGCTCCCTTGTGGAGTTCCTCAGGGATCCTCCCTTAGTCTAACCCTGTTTAATTTGTATGTTGCGCCTTTGTCAGAACTAGTGCGTTCCTTTGGGTTCCAGGTATCTTCCTATGCAGATGATACACAAATCATTGTTTCCTTTGGAAACAAGACGCAGGATATTGCTAACCAATTTCTGGCATGCATGCTTGAGGTTAAGAAATGGATGGATAGGAATTGGCTTAAAAAGAATGGAGACAAGACGGAGGTCATAGTCTTCGGGGCAAGGTCATCTATTTGGGACCAGATCATCTGGTGGCCAGAGCCGTGCGGGCCACTTCTGGCCCCCTCAGCTACAGTAAAAAATATGTGGGTGTTCTTTGTGACAAGTCGCTGGGGGGAGGGAATTCCTTTTACGGACTAGGTGGTCTCACACACTATATAGTGTCATGCTTCATCATTTGACCACCTAGCCCCACCCAGGTAAGATAATGCCACCTGGGCGGACTCGACCTCGCCGTTAAAAGAACAGGAGGGAGTGCGTAAATTAATTTTGTCTGGAGATAATGGGATCCAGTTGAACTAGGGGGATATAAAAGCACCTAGGCAGTCACCTGTGTGCAGTCTACACTTTAATGGTGGTAACTGCTGGTGCGGCTAAAAACGGAACGGGACGGGACACCACAGTGAGAACAAGGACTCACTGGTTCACCTCACTAAAAGTTGACTGACATGTTTCTGCCCTCTACTGGGAGCCGTGGACAGTCTCGGGGCATTCTTCAGGGCATAGGATCCCTAACCATCATACAAAATGCAGATAGATCAGACTCCCCTCTAAAAACCGGGGAGGGGGAGAAACAACAAAATATTATTGTGCGTTGATAGAATGGGCCTACCTTGTGCAAGGAACTACCTCGCGGAGGCCTGAAGGGATAGAGAAGGTAAATCCATCAATACAATAACAAACCAAAGCGACCAGCACAACACACTCTATACAAGAAAATTTTTTAATATACATACAAACACGTGCCATGGCAAACCAAAGTCATGCGGAGCACACAGTGAAGACAAGGTTCTGAAAAGAAGCGGGTGTCCTTACCCTAATGAGAGAGGCAACTTGCCTCAGTTTCCAGGAGGGGGAGTGTTAGAAATTGGGTTTTTGGTTGGCAGTCAGGTTATCCCCTGTCCAAGCAAAAGCCCTCACTCTAGTCAGGGTAAGTCACACACAATCCAAGATTATCCTGTGCCCACCCTCTGATAGCTTGGCACGAGCAGTCAGGCTTAACTTAGAAGGCAATGTGTAAAGTATTTGTGCAATAACTCATACAATACCACCATATAGCAAAATACCACAAAAATACACCACACAGTGTTTAGAAAAATATATAATATTTATCAGGATAATTGTAGGCCAAAATCAATAAAGTTGCAATGTGAATTTGTAGAGATATCACTGAAAAGTGATATACAGTGTCTTAAGTCTTTAAAAAGCAAACAAAGTCTCTTTCAAGCACAAAGTACCTGGTTTGGAGTGGAAAATTTCCTCAGAGGGCCACAGAAGAAGAGATACGTGGAAAAAGGGTGTGTGCGTCGATTTCTCCCCAGCACACACAGACTTGCGTCGTTATTTTTCACGCGGGGAAGTCGTGCGTCATTTTCCAGCACGCGGACAGTCTCTTCCTGTGGATCGCGGGGATTACCAGATGTCCCGGGTCTGTGCGTGGATTTTCCTGCTTGTTTTCCAGCTGCGCGTCGTTCAGCTGGGCTGCGCGTCGAAATTTCGATCTCACAGCAGGCGTTGCGTCGATTTCTCCTCTGGAGGTCGGGCGGCGTTTTCCTTGCGAAGCCGTGCGTTGAAGTTCCGGTCGTCCCGAAGGCGTCGCGTCGATCAGCGTCGGTGTGCGGCGTTTTTCTTGCCGCGGAACAAGCTGTGCAGCGAAAATTTCGGCGCATGGAGCGTCCAAGTGAAAAAGAGAAGTCTTTTTGGTCCTGAGACTTCAGGGAACAGGAGGCAAGCACTATCCAAGCCCTTGGAGAGCACTTTCACAGCCAGACAAGAGTTCAGCAAGGCAGCAGGCCAACAGCAAGGAAGCAGTCCTTTGTAGAAAGCAGACAGGTGAGTCCTTTGAGCAGCCAGGCAGTTCTTCTTGGCAGGATGTAGTTTCTGGTTCAGGTTTCTTCTCCAGCAAGTTTCTGATGAGGTAGGGCAGAGGCCCTGTTTTATACCCAAATGTGCCTTTGAAGTGGGGGAGACTTCAAAGAGTGGCTAAGAAGTGCACCAGGTCCCCTTTCAGTTCAATCCTGTCTACCAGGGTCCTAGTAGGGGGTGTGGCAGTCCTTTGTGTGAGAGCAGGCCCTCCACCCTCCCAGCCCAGGAAGACCCATTCAAAATGCAGATGTATGCAAGTGAGGCTGAGTACCCTGTGTTTGGGGTGTGTCTGAGTGAATGCACAAGGAGCTGTCAACTAAGCCCAGCCAGACGTGGATTGTAAGGCACAGAAATATTTAAGTGCAAAAAAATGCTCACTTTCTAAAAGTGGCATTTCTAGAATAGTAATATTAAATCCAACTTCACCAGTCAGCAGGATTTTATATTACCATTCTGGCCATACTAAATATGACCTTCCTACTCCTTTCAGATCAGCAGCTACCACTTCAATTCTGTATGAGGGCCGGCCCATGGTTAGCCTATGAAGGGAGCAGGCCTCACAGTAGTGCAAAAACGAATTTAAGAGTTTTACACTACCAGGACATATAAACTACACAGGTACATGTCCTGCCTTTCATCCACACAGCACCCTGCTCTAGGGGTTACCTAGGGCACACATTAGAGGTGACGTATATGTGGAGAAAGGGGAGGTTTAGGCTTGGCAAGTACTTTTAAATGCCAAGTCGAGGTGACAGTGAAACTGCACACACAGGCCTTGCAATGGCAGGCCTGAGACAAGGAAAAGGGGCTACTTAAGTGGGTGGCACAACCAGTGCTGCAGGCCCACTAGTAGCATTTAATCTACCGGCCCTATGCACATAGAGTGCACATTACTAGGGACTTATAAGTAAATTAATAGTCCAATCAGGTATGATTCAAGGTTACCATGTTTTAAGGGAGAGGGCATATGCACTTTAGCACTGGTTAGCAGTGGTACAGTGCGCAGAGTCTAAAAGCCAGCAAAAACAGTGTCCAAAAAGTGGAGGAAGGCAGGCAAAAAGTTAGGGGTGACCACCCTAAGGCTGTCAGGTCTAATAGGGAGTGTCCCCTTATTGTCACACTCTAGAAGCGGGGGAAAGGAAAACGGGTGGTGGGAGGCAGAAAAGGAGGGAGGCAAGGATGACATCTGTCAACAAATTGATGTATATGTGTGTATATACTGTGGGACACTGAACCCAACAAGGTCCAAGAGCCCACGGACAGTCTCCCGTATACAGAGCTCTACACCTACCGGTGAACCCCATACTTTCTTGTGGTAACTAGTCTTTCGTTGAGGGATCTAGTATGGGTCGTTTGCCACTTAATATATATTTCTGATCTCCCCCACCACTCTCTTTTAGTGTGATTGTGGTGTTCTTTGTGACTCTGCCTTAACGTTTGATTCTCAGGTTAATAAAATCGCTAATGCCTGCAGCTGGAATCTTAAGATGCTCCAGAAAATCCTCCCTTTCATTCCTCAGGATTTGAGAGCAAAAGTAGTACTAGCCCTGATTGGGTTGAGACTCGACTACTGCAATGCACTTTATTTGAATATATATCACTCCTTGCTAAATAAGCTACAATTGATCCAGAATCATAGTGCGTGTTTGGTTCTGGGTCTAGATAAGTATGCATCTGCCAAATATAGCCTGCATAAACTTCATTGGCTACCGATTAGGAAGGGGATTATCTTCAAAGCATTGTGGTTGGTTCATAAGTCTCTTTACTTACAGGCTCCTCCCTTGCCTCTTCCTTTCATTAAGTGGTACATACCTGGGAGGATGCTCCGTTCAGCTGATCGGAAGTTAGCTTACATAGGACCAAGAAAGTGAAATGGTGGGATCAAGCTTCTTTTACAGTTGCGGCCAAATTATGGAATATTTTACCTTTGAAAATTAGAAAACATTCCTTCCCTTCACCTATTTCATAAACAACTGAAAACCTGGCTATTTCAAGCCTAATCATAGACGGATTGCAGTATCATGGTCTCATTCTCATAGAGCTTTGATACCTCTGGTTGAAATGTGCTCTATCAAATACTAGATAAATAGAAAACAGAAATAGAATAATATAAACATATATATGTATATACACACATATATATGTACATATACACATGCACACACACACATTCACACATATATATATATATATTTAACTGTGTGTAAATATGCATTTGTTAAACAGGCTTAAAGAGTATGTGTATAATTTATTATTATGAAATAGTAACAATACATATTTTTTAAATAACTATACATATCTAGAATATACACATAATCAGATTATAAATATTTATCAACACAGGCATATGCAGTCCATTGCTGTTCGAATATGGTGGCTATGAAGGAAAGAGCCAACTCTTGAGAAGTCTTCTGAGGTCAAGATAGTCAAGATAGTTATCCATGGATCTTATATTTGGGGTAGTGAATTCCATAGTTAGGCTGCTTGAACGGAGAAGGATGTTCCACCTATTATCTTTTTTTGGTATGGTGGCGTTCTAAGGCGAGGTGCCAGTTTTGAGCGGATGCTTCTTTGTTGAATATATTTGGTTGATTTTGATGAAAAGCGGTCCTGTTCCATGTATAGTTTTGAGGGTGATACAAAGCAGCTTGAAGGTGGATCTTCTGGCAACAGGTAAACAGTGTAGTGCTCTCAAGACAGGGGAGATGCGGGGTTGTGTCTTTACATTTAATTATAGCCTGGCAGCTGAGTTCTGAATACTTTGCAGTTTTTTCATAATAGATAGAGATGATCCATGGTAGAGCCATTGGCATATTCCAGTTTGGATAGTACAAGAGAGATAGTAGCCTGCACTGGATGTCCGAGGTGGGGGAAGATGCGTCGCAGAGTCTTCAAGGTGATGAAGCATGATCGTGCTAATTTGGCCACTTGGGCATTTATTGTTAACCTGGAGTCTGTAGTAATTCTAAGGTTTTTAACTTGATTGCATACTTGAGGAGGTGGTCCGAGATCGTCAGGCCAGGCGCACAGTGGGTCATAATTTTTCCAGTCGCCACATGTGAGTATTCCAGTTTTAGAAGCATTTAGTTTGAGATGGCTCCAAGTCATCCACTGATCAGTGGCTCTGAGGAAATGTCTTTGGGACATTCAAATTTAAGTAGTATTTGTGTGTCATCAGCATAGTTGTAGCATGTGAGTTAAAAAGCATTGATCAATTCTGTTAATGACATCATGTAGATGTTCAAAACCGTAGGTGAGATGATTGGTCCTTGGGGGACCCCTGCTTTTGTGAGGTAGGGTTTGGACGAGAAGGGGGGAGAATAGATAATATTAGTTCTGTTGTGAAGGTAGGATGTAATCCAGTCCCTTCTATGCCGACTTCATGGAGTCTTTAAATTAGGGTGTCATGGTCAACAGTATCAAAGGCAGCTGAGAGGTCCAAGAGAAGTAGTGCAGCAACTCCATTGCGGTCGACTGTGTTTTTAAGATCACCTCACATTGCTATGAATGCCGATTCAGTGCCTTTTCCTGGGCGGAATCCAGTTTAGTAGTCTGAAAGTATGGAATTGTCATCAATGAATTGTGACATCTGCACAAATGCTGCTCTTTCTATCAAATTGCCCAGGGAATGTCCATTTGTGATTGGTCTGTAGTTGTTGGGCGTCCTGCGGGTCTAGGTTTGTTTTCATTAATAACTGACATATGTATGCCATTTTCAGGGCTTCAGGAAAAGTTCCTGTAGTTAAAGAGTTATTGATGATTCTTCTTACAGGTCTGTCAGCAGAAGTATGTAAAATAATGTTCTTGAAGATGTGTGGTGGACAAGGGTCAGAAGGGCAACTGGAAGGCCTGCTTGCTTTGACCAAATCCATAAATTCACCTTGTGATATTTGTTTAAAGGAGTGCAGAGGCTGGGTTGGTTTATTCTTGGAGGGGATTTTAGAAAAGGGGTTGGTGCAGATGGTTTTCTTCTGTTTTAAATAGGAGTCCAAGGTATCTGCCTTGGTTGTGTAATGAGTTGGCAGTGTGAAATCTTGAGCAGTGGGATGACTTCCTTTCATGCATTTAGGGTTTCGAAATTCTTTGACAATTTTATAAAATTCTTTAGTTGCAGATTTAGCAGTTAGAATTCTGTCTGAGTAGTAACTTATGTTTTAGCTTTTTTGTTGATGATGTGTATATTCTGTTAAGTTTGTGTAGCTGAAGTTTAACTTGGATGTTGTTTGTTTTGAGCCAGGTCCATTACAACCTTCTGATTTGTTACTTTATCTGTTTAAATTCTGTGTTTCTCCATGGTTTTGGTTTTCTTTTGTCCTGTATAGTTTTTCTGAGTGGTATTAGGATATCAAAAGCTTCCTGTAGCCATTCATAAAGTTTTGGAACAGAATTGATTGTATCTAGATTTGTGTTGGATGTTAGTTGTGTTTCTAAGTCTTCAAAGTTGAGTTTGGTCCATGGTCGATAGATGCATGTATGTAAGTTGCTATCTGGTGTGTTGATTTGTGGTGTTTTATGTTGGAAAGTTATCAGATGGTGGTCTGACCATGTGATTGGTGTGATGCTATGGACGGTAATTAGTTCAGGCTTTGCAAAAATGACATCTAGGATGTGTCCATTGATGTGTGCATGATTGTGTACAATCTGATGTAGATTCAATTCAACAGTGGTGATAGCTTTTAAGAGGGTCATACTGAGTTTGTCAAACCAAATGTTTAGGCCACCAAGAATGCATAGGTTTGAGTATAATGTTATAAGGTTTGAGACTGTATCTAGAAAAGTATCTGGGAATGTTGAGTTGTTAGGTAGAGGTCTGTAAAGGAGAAGAAAGTTAAATGAGAAAGTTGGTGTAGGGTTGCATCTGATGAGGAGGGCCTCAAAACCTTGTATGGGAATGTTGTCTGTTTTACTGAGATTTATTGCTTGTTTGAATATAATAGTTTGTGCACCAACTCTCTTGCCTATCTGGTTTTGTGGGATGGTTTGATAGCCCGGAGGAACAGCTTCATGCAACACTGGGGCCATGCCCTCTCCCAACTATGATTCCGTTACGAATAGTAAGTCAGGTTGTGTGTCTGTGAGCAGGTCGTAGATGTGGTGCTTGTTTTTTTAGAGTGATCGAGCATTTATGAGCAGGCAGTTTAGAAAATGTGTGTTTGTGGAAGTGTTGTTTTGTTTTGGAGAAGAGTGAGCAGTACATTTTGAGCTTCTAGCAGGTGTGTTGTTAGTTGTGATAACTGTGTGAGGATCACAATAGTCCTGTTTTTCAATATAGTGTTCCTCTTCCAGAAAGCTTAGGAGGCATTTTGTTGGCTTTTTGTGTGTTGGTGGTGCCCTTGGTGGCTGAGAGAGACATGAAGGGTGTACTTTTTTTGTAGAGTAGCCTTATTATGTAATAGACAAGGGAATGCAAAGTTGCTAAGAGTGGCATGTTGTTTATTTTGTTTGCGCCTGTTTAGTGTGGAAGGAGTATGTGTTGTGGTGGTGGAGGAGCATGTGGATCATAATGTACGGCTCTAAATTGGGCAATGGATGAGAGGCAGGTGAGTGAATGTTGCTGTGTTGGGGTGCTTGTGGTATATGTTTGTGAAGAGTGATAACGTAGTAGTAAAGATTGCTCAGGATTTGTATTCTTTGTGTAGTCATGAGGGTGGGAGTGGGTGAGATGGAAAGTATTATGAACGTTTGTGTTATTTTGATGTACTGATGTGTGTGGTCTGTTTTGTTTTTGAGGAATAGTGAGAGGAGATATTGATGTAAAGGTTTTCTGTGAATGATTTGTGTGTGAGTTAGTGCTGGTGAGTGGTATTAGATTATTACAGGGGTGTTTTGGAGAAGAGTGTATGAGGTGTGCAGAGGGGATGGATGTGGGTCAGGGGTGTTTGTGTTAGTTTTGTTCACTGGAAGAGGTAATATGCATGGTGTAGTGGAGTGTAAAGATTTGATGGTTGAGTGTAGTTGGTGAAGAGAGGGGAAGGGTGTTTGTTGATGATGTGTTGGAAGACTGGGTTTAGGTATTGTCACGATAAAAGGGGGTGTGGCAGGAACAGATAGTGGATAGTGCTGTTGGTTTGTATGAACAGGGAGTGTGTATCTGGATGGCTGAAAGTAATATACAATGTGGTTTTGTGTTGTGTGGGCGATGGCAGGTTGTGATAGTGGGAATGGACACAGTAGTGTTTGCTGTGAGAATGAAGGTGTTTTACTGTTGTAGGTGTGGTGGATATACATATAGGTGTGGTATGTGGGGTTTTGTGTTGGATAATGAGACATTGCAATCCGTATGAGGTCACTTTGTGATGCAAGAGTTGCATGTGTTTGCTGATAATGTATTTGCATGTTGATGGATGTGTAGGGAGTAATGTCCTTTCTGGTAAATGGAAAACTGGGCAGCATTTCTGGCCCTAGGCCCGACCTGACCCAAACAGGCCCAAACAGGCAAATGCCCTGGTCCTCTCTGCCCTTAGCCTCGACGTCCAGGCTGAGACGCCTTGAGCCCTAGGATTAAATAGCCCTATTGGTCAAAAGAAACCTAGCCCAAACCCTAACCAATCAGATTTGTATCGCTAAACCCCACAGCCACTGGTAGACCCATCCCTATTGACCAATCACACCTCTAGTCCTGACAACCAATCACAACACTAACCCTAAAACCATTAACCAATAGGAATCCCAACCCTAGTACCAATCACAACACCAACCCAAAAATCATGAACCAATAGGTATCCCAACCCTAGTACCAATCACAACACCAACCCTAATCCTTAAACCAATAGAAATACTAATCCCAGCAACCAAGCACAACACCATTTGCAACAACCAATATGAAACTTATATAATGGTCACGTTAACAGAAACCCAAGTCCCTGTGGGAAGGGAGGAGGGAGCTGGTGCTCTATTCACAATCTCCTTGGAAACAGAATTGTGGTTCCCTTTGGTATATAATGCATTAGTTTTGGACGTTTTACTGCTGGTTGTTGGTGATCGCCTTTCATGTATCATCAGTGATGCTTAATAGCAAATAACCACAAAATGTAATTGGGGAGCATGAGCATAAAATCACTAAAGAGCCACTGAAAGTAACATTTCTTTATATAGAGCGGTACCTTACTGCGTCCCAGGTCCTGGGTTTTTAGTGGTTAGCGCACTGTATTCTGGGGCGTGTAGTTTTGTTTTTAATAGTAGTACACGTGGGCTCAAAAATCATACGTGCTAAGGAGCAGTTGGATTAGTACTGAGGTCTGACTGAGGGTGTCATGTATGACAGGCAGCAGTCAACAGCTAGAAAAGAGGATAGGCGGTTTTCGGCATGCTTTAGAAATTCATAGGTTTAAAGCAGAGGTGCAAGTCGTGGGGGTCGCCAGAGGTAGAATCGGTATATCTTTAAAACATTTTTGATTCTGCTTTTTGAGGACTACTGTTTGTGGAGCGAACCTTCTACCGCACAGTACCCTGACCTAAGAGCTCCGAACTTATGACCCCGGCAGGGGTGAGAGGGAATCGGCGGGGGGAGAGCCCTGAACTTTCCTTACTCCCCTGGGTTTTCCATTGTAGCATGCAGGAAGATGAAAAAAACGGCAGCCGAGTTCTTGCTTGGATTGAGATGTGCCCTGTGACAGTCTGTGTGGCCTTTCAGTCAGTCGCTCCTATGCGCTAATGGAGGGATCCATTGGGAAACCCGCTGCCCATCATAGTGCAGAAACCAATTTGAAGAGTTCTGGACTGACCGATGAACCTTTAGAAAGAGCTTTACATTTTATTCATTTTGATCTCAATGCACCCGTGAGTCATAGGGTTTCTTATATAATAATATTTGCAGATTGCTTTTACAACTAGCTCCTTTGTCATATCCCCTTACATAAGTGAATCCGACAGAGCTGCGCTTGTTTTCCGGTTTACATCCATGTTTTGTCGATTTCAGCATATTTTCTATTCACAATAATTTACTTTACGTAAAGGACAGCAAGGAAGTGCTTATTTCGTGTGTGGCGGTAAGGTAAATGAACATTCAAGGGAACGGCCAAATAAAGCATACCTTTCAACATGAGATTTGCCCTCTCTCTCAGAAATGTGCACAGGAAAAGAGAAAGGCCTGGGAATGATTTCAGATTATTCACATCTGTTTTTGTAAATGTAACCGCCTGTTGTTTCTTACAAATGCTATTTTCATTGTGTTGTCCTCGAGGGGCTGTTCTGAGCAATACAGTCTAATGCCAAACGTGTATTTCTGATAAAGGTTTTTATTGGGTTTACATGATAATTGTATATGTTTTATTAATCTCTCCTTATTGCAGTTATGAACATAATTTAGGCCAATTAACATCCTTATTACACTAGGACTGTTTGGACACTCTTGATATGTTTGGGTGACCCTTCTAGTTTATTTCTCTTGTTACTCTTACATGGCTGTCTTGTGTCTTTTTTGGCGGGAATTGTTTTAGCCAGCCAGCAACTCTGATGGTGGGGTGGTGAAGTGGTATTCTTTTGGAATTCGCATGGCAGATTTAAATTAGAATGCTAAATGGCAATATTTTCAATTTTGGCTGAAGATAGAAGAAGGTGGTGAATGTAAGTGCTTTAGTTATATGCGGGGCCACTGGAATTGTGTGCCAGGAAAAGACCAAATTATGAGGCAGGGTTGGCTAATTTATGTGGTAAAAAATACCAGATATGAATTTACAACGCCAATAGCTCTAACTCAATAAAATACAAGACCCATTGCATTGCAAATGCTTCTTATTTTATTCTGTTATGCTTGCTTTCAATGCCTTTTGAGGAGTTTGAACTAATGGCAGGTGAGGTGCCACCTAGATGCTCTTGTAAGGTATTGTGAATATGGTTCCAAGATTTTTTGTCCAGCAGTATTTGTGGTTGATTGCGGACATTTAGTAGAATCCCACTGCTGTTATTGGGTCAATAAAGACTCAACATTTTTTTTAAGTAAGTGCAACAAAATAAATGCAGACCCGCAACAACCTCATTTTTTTTCTGTTCAGGCAATGGGAGATTGCGAATTGTAAAGGGCACAGTGGTCTAAAAACAAGTGCAGCATCATGTTACTCCCAATTTATACCGGTGCACTATGCTGTCCTGTGGACATAGGAGTTATGGCTTGAAAGTATTCTGTTCCAAAAACCTGTGCAGTGCAGAAACAGTCCTCTGTCTTTTCCAGAGAATTCCAAGCGTACTCATGGGAAGCTAAGACTGTGATATCTTCCAAGGATCACATAAATAAGCTCTTACTCATACGAAAATGTAGCAAGTAGACATTTTCAAATGCACTTTTGTCCTCAACCGTGAATTTATTTTCTTGGTTTTCTGGGAATTTCTTCCTTGAAATCTTAACCAAATTCGGGTGTGTTCCTCTCAGTCCTTCCTGAAAATGGATTTACTCATGCACTTCAGGTAAATTGAAACCAATATGAAAAATGTTTTTGACCGCCCACAAACTATCAAATTTGCGGATGTTTTTTACTTTTTGGACATCACCACTAACTAATACCCATGCTCTGCTCTAGTGAGAAGATTAAATCACACATATCTTTGCACAAGACTGAGGTAAATTTCTATATGAGCATATCTATTTACAAATGATAAATGAGGTTCTTAAATTACAAAGTTGAAATTGCAGTAAAAAATTTGACTATTGAATATGTTTGTGAATCAGGCCCTATGTAGCTAGGAACTGTTCGGACGGCATTTGGCCAATTATAATATGCAATCTAGGCACTGCCTGTGACTTCGTTTCGCTCTTTTGTTCCTGAATTTTGTGACAGCAAGGAGTGTGGATACTTTACATCTAGAGCACTTGAGCTTTGTAACCTCTTTGCATGGTTGGCTTGGAGTTTTGGAAGTACCACCTTACAAAACAGAAACAATTCCCTGAACACAGACTGGCCAGCACGGGAAGGCAGAGACTCCCTCACGATTGCTGTAATGTGGTCTCTCACCAGCAGGGTTACATATTAAACGAGATGTACATACAATAAGTTATTCAAGAAAGCAAGGGAGGAGTTAGGCGCACTAGCAATACCAATGTTCATTCAATACACCTTGTGAGGTAAAATGTCTTACTTCACGAACCTAAACTGGACTCATGAAGTTAAGCTTTTATTTTCCTTATAGGATGCAGTGCTGAACTGGACTTGATACTAAGCTGCCCCTAAAACTAAGGTACCCGCTAAAGCGTTTTGTAATATCAGCCCCATATGCTGACAAACAGGTACAGTGAGTGCACGCCCATGTAAGATTGTTAGGGAAGGGATCGTCCCATCTTTATTTGCTCTGAAGATGGAGCTCAGTGTTGCATTTTTACATCATGGTCTGCCATAGTAAGTATGAATATAATCCCCCTGCAGCAACAAAGCTAACCCACTTTATAGTGTTGAAGCAGATATGTTAATTAGAGATTATTAATGAATGTTTATGCATTTTGATTAACAAGAAAATGTTAGAAGAATAACAGAGATAAATAATGTGCGCTTTAGAAAATGTGCCCACAAAGAGTGGCTGCCATCATTCACGAGTTATACTAAAATGACAAAAAAATGCGTGAAATATTGAAAATGTGTAATAATAATGTAGTAATATGTCATATTAAGATGTATAACGTATGTTTTGTATTATATTGTAGAGCTAACTTAGCTGAAGTTGTGGTCTAGTTTTGCAAGGCCCCATGCAGAAGCTGAATTACTAGCACCGTAGAGAAGCTAATGTATTGAACTGCCCCTGAACTTCTCATGTTAATAAAGTCTGTTTAGCTAGAATTTTCTGCAATGTACCGACAGACAGGAGATGAGGGAATCAAATCGCAACATATGTTGTGTAGAGCAGACAAGATGTACTTTCCCAGAACTCGAACAATAGAAGCACTGACTGGAGAAAAACATGCAACATTTTCGATACCTGATGAGCCGGATGATGAGGACATCGTACAGTGAACCAATCATCAAACTGAGAACGGCGTAATCTTAGAACTTATAGATTCGTAAAATAAGCATTATTGGTTAGGGTAATAACTGGTGATTGACTGACCAATTAGGAATTAGAGGGATCGACTGGGTAACCTTAATAAAAAGTCATGGCAAAGGGCAAAATCTTCAGATGCGAGGGGAGAACTTATGCAGATGTTAGATGTTGGAAAACACGATTCGAGATTCTGTCATTGGGCTCATGCTCTTGAGACCTGAAGTCGAAGTCTGACTTTGTTGCTGATCCATTCTGTGGATAGGTAGCTAAGACAATGTGACTGTTACCTTTTGTGCCTTTCTTTCTAGGTACCAAGTGAGCTGTTTTAATAGTTTTTCTATTAGCTAGATGTTTTCTAAATTTGTGTTCTAAATTGTTTTCGCATGAAGTCCCACATGCTAATGCTAATCTGGGTTAGATAAGGTTCCTTTGGGTGATGCTGACAGTGACACAAATGATTGACAAACTGATTGCTGAACTCTGCTATTAATGCTATTATATTCATCTTTGTTGGTTTATGCTGAAGCATTAGAGCATATGTTTTCTCAAATTCAGATTAGATTATGTTATTGGTGGTCACTAATGAATTAAATCTGAGCTGATTGAATAAAGTTTGAATTAATCATATAGATTAGTATTGTAACTAATAGGGAAATAAAATTGCTAAAGCGTATATTGAGTTGTGGTTATTCATGAAATGTTGATTTAATTGATTAATGATTAATAATTCTCTTAGTAGTTATTAGTGGTGGCCCGTTCTTTAGGGCGGAGGGGCCACGCCCCCCCACCCCATGAAGAGTGTCTGTCAGGCTGAACAAAGGTCAGCCTGACAGACACTCTTCATGTTCAGGTCAGGCAGCCAGGAGCAGACATGCGCGATTTGCGCAGACTCCTGGCTGCCTGAGCTGAACTTTGCTGGGCTGAGGAGATCACAGCTCCTATGGGCGTGACCTCCTCGGCCCAGCAAAGGTGCCTCAAGGCCCTTCCCTGGGTGACGAGGAAAGTGTCACCAATTGACACTCTCCCTGGGCGCTTCAGTTTAAGCCCTGAAGCGCCCAGGGCGAGTGTCAATCAGTGACACTTTGTCAAAGAGTGGGGTGGGGTCAGCAGTCTCACTGACCTCATCCCACTCTGTGACGAGGCTGGGACTGCTGCCTTCCCTCATTGGCTGACCTCAGGTCAGCCAATGAGGGAAGGCAGCAGTCCCAACCCTCCTGGGACCTGGAGGCTAAAGGTAAGTGTGTGTGTGTGTGTGTGTATGTATGTGTGTTATGTTTTACATTGAATGTTTGGTGCGCGCGTGCATGTTTGAGTGTTATGAGTGTTGTTAATGGATGTGCGTGCGTGCGTGCGTGTGTGTGTGTGTGAAAGAATGAATGTGTGTGATCTTGTAAAATGAATGTTTGGTGCGTGCGTGCATGTTTGAATGGAATGAGTGTTGTTAATGGATGAGCGTGCGTGCGTGTCTGTGTGTGAAAGAATGAGTCTGTGTGTGTGTGTGTGTTTGTGTGTGTGTGTTTGTGTGTGTGTGCCCCGCCCGCCCCCCTCCCAAAGCTGCCGGCCGCCACTGGTAGTTATTGACTGGGTATATTGAATATTGATAGCATTGGTTACTACATGGCTAGGATACCCCATGCAATCCAAAAGGTTCATCGGCGTCTACATGTCCCTTGTAAGTTTACTTACTAAGGACCAGGCGCGCTAGTAATAGCATCCTTTTGGGACACTACAATCCTTCTCATTGTGTATATTTGTGTCTTCAAAGGGCTGATAACTTGTTGATTTTGGAACCACTCAGTTCTATTTAGGTGATGACGGACATGGTTAAGAGAGAAATCGGGGGATCTTGTAGATGTTGAGAGTGAAGCCTGAACCCTTCAAAAGACTTCTCTAGCTATGCACCTAAGAGCGTATTTTTAAGTTTCCTGGCCTGAAGCAGGGAATGTGTCACTGATGGGTTCATCTTCAGAATGGGTCTCAGCATCAAGTCCCTAATGCTCCCAATGACATGCTTCAGTTGCCTGATGCTGTCTGTGGTGGAGACACTGAGATGCAGTTCAGTGGCCTCTAAACATAAAGGAATGGAGCATTCTACCTGGCTCATCAAGACTGCCATCAGCTTCACATACGGTTTGAACAGCACAGGTGTAAAAACAGAACACATCAACGTGGCTTTTATACATGTTGTGTTTCACTGCCAATGGTATGCTCTTTAAATAATTTGTGGCTCATTTTAATCCTTGTGTATCCCAGTGGTTAACTACAGGATTTAAAGGTCACAGCTTCGCTTTCATGCAATATTCTGCTTCTTACACAAATATGAACATTTGTCAAAGTTCATTCTGGGAAACTGAACTTTGAATTTAGGTTTAATTTACTGCCCAGTGCAAGCACTAGAAGTTGGCTGGTTTTCTTTATTCAAGACCAGAACCAGTAAGATATTTGCATTCTGCTCTTATGACTCTAATGTCAATTCAGGATGAAAACAGCCTGCTCACTTCGGCTGGAAAACATGTAAGAACTCATTGTCATCTCTGTCTAATTTATGTTCTCATGAAAGGTACATTCTTAGCTATCTAATGCGGATTCAGAAACTTGATTTGAACATTCAGCATTTACTCCAGCCTCCCTTTTCTGAGTTGATGGAAAGAGATTCATGGCATTTCATTTATCATCACAAGGGGTAGATGATAAAAACGTGAATTCGGTTGTCCAACCTCATCTTTTCTTAACTATTGATTACTAACATTGTTCTCCTGTGAAGAAATGCATCTTAATATGGTGGAATATACTGTCATTATCCCATCACGTCTCCCTCCTTCGGAACTTTTAACAGGGTGATAAGGTAAAATAATTTGAAACACAGTAAGAAATGTATCACATGAAACTAAGAAAAAAAAAAAAACGGAGACAGAAATTAAAAGACACTATGGGGCATATTTATACTCCGTCTGCGCCAAATGTGCGTCAAAACTTTTGACGCACATTCAGCGCAAACCTTGTCCCATATTTAAACTTTAACGCCTGAGCCCCTGGATGACAAAATTCCGCTGTGTGTGTAATTTTTGGGATGCGGCAACCCGCCTTGCGTACAGCCAGGTAGGCGTACTCGTCAAAAAATGACTTAAACAGCCGTGCGTCGTATTTATGTTTTCGGGCAAAAAAGATGCACAGCCGGGAGGCGGAGCCAGAAAATGACGCACAGCCCGATTTGCATCAGAATTTAATGCCTGGGTCCGGGCAGGCGTTAAAATGGGGCAAACACACCTGTATTTAATCAGAACACACAGAAGCAACAGCAGAGCAGCAAAAGGGAAACATGGAGGAGCTTCTCATCCAGCGTGCACGCAGACCCAGCGCCCAGCAGCAACAACACCAGCTACCACAACACCAGCAGGGACCCCAAAGGCAGCGCAGAAGGCAGGAGAGGATATTCTGCCCCAGAACAACCCTTCATGGCCTCAGGGAACATGACATCATCCAGAGGTACAGGTTGAACTGGCATGCCATACAGCAGCTGCTGCGCAACATTGAGCCACAGTTGGCTCCCACCTTGTTGACACCCCACACCATCCCAACAGAAACCAAGCTGCTTGCCGTACTTTACATGCTGGCAAGTGGCTCTTTTCAAACAACTTGTACCCTGGTTGCCGGAATATCACAGCCATCATTCTCTGCCTTTTTGCCCAAAGTACTGGATGCCATCATTGGACTCACACCCGCCACATCTGCTTCCCTAACACACTGCAGAAGCAGCAGGAAACAAAACAGGGGTTCTACCTCAGTAGTGGCTTCCCACATGTCCTTGGTGCAATCAACTGCACACATGTACGCCTTGTGCCACCTGCTGCAACTGAACACCTCTACCGCAACAGGAAGCACACACATTCCATCAATGTGCAGGCCATTGCCGATCACCAAGGATTGATCACCAACATTGTGGCAAAATATCCTGGGAGCGTCCATGACTCATTCATCTTCCGTCACAGCACCATCAATCAACACTTCCAGGATGGACGGTATGGCAATGGACTACTTGTTGGTAAGTACAAAAACCTACTTATATACACACTGCACAGCAACCCTCTAGGACACACAACACGTACACCACAACAGCAACATGCCGACAGGAACCCATTGAGGTTGTGACACCGCTAGCCATGTTTCTTAGGTCACCATTGAACCTGTCACACATCTGAAATTACTGTACAGCCTAATGTTAAGACGTCAATGATCACAACTATGGAGTGGGTTGCCTAAATGTCACCTTGCAAATTGTAAGCGTCTCAATTATGTTTACATTAATCCATTGCATAAGTCTAAAGGTATGGGATGTCCAGGGTAAATTGATATGAACGTGTTACCACCACTGTCAATTTTAACCTGTGTATGGAACTATCATCTCACCCCCAGTGAAGACACAGGGACGCCTGTATCACAAGTCACAATGCTAGGGAGGGCACACTGTACTGCAAATCCCAAAACATACTGCTGACAACTGGTTAGCAGCCAAACACTCATTCAGCCAAGGAAACAACACAATGTAGATGGTACATCCTACTAGCCTAGGATGCGACATAATAACTCAATGGGGCTAGCTACATCAACATGATCCCATTCATTTTCTCTTGCAGCTGATCAGGGGTATGGCATCCAGCCATGGATAATGACACCTATTGGCAACTAGAGTACTGCAGCAGAGTGTGCCTACAATGACGCACATAGGAGGACACGCACCATAGTCGAGAGGACCTTCGGCATCCTCAAGTCGAGGTTCCGGTACCTCGACATCACTGGTGGTAGCCTCCTATATTCCCCAGAAATGGTCTGTAAGATCATCCTAATATGTGCTATTCTGCACAACATTTGCATAAAAAGGAACATTCCCCTCCAGGAACCTGAGCCACACATGCCTGAAGAAGAGGATGATGGTGGCCTGCAACGTGAGGGGGAACAACAAAACACGGCCACTGGTTTACGTAGGCGGCAACATATCGTGAACAATTTCTTTTAAATATAATCACCATCACCACTTTATGAGCTAATTTAAATAAACACCTATAATAATCATCATATCATGGTTTGGCTATTCATATTTGCACACCATTATCTCTAACTATCAGATTAAGTGTGTTGCCTCATGGAGCATTGCTGATATACTGATTAGGACACGGAAAACCCCAGAGCAAATCTGATGCATACAATATAACGGTCACATACACACACACAGTAAATGACATATATCCTGTACATTTCACCTTTGAAGGGCAATAGCAGAGGACCACACCTATTTCACACATACATGTTGGAAACTTGGTTCATTGCAGCATATGGCTCACAACTAAGACACCATCACTCAATAAGGGGAAAACAAGCCTCATACATGAGGCAGTTGATGTGCTTTTGCATCAGTAACAGGAATGTCTGACCAGACCCTTGACAGCAGTAAGTCCAACTGCATCCAATCTTTGCAAGGACTATCTGTGACTAGAGTTCCATATAAGCAGAACATAGACAGCACAAGTGCCACACATATGAGCAGCATTGCGCACATGACATTCCATGTACATGTCAGCCCATTTCCTAACTCCTGACACACCCAAGCACCTGGTCACAACTCACTTGGATGTGTACCCCGATATTCCCTCCTCTACACACACAGCTTGTCAATAGCAATCCAGTGTGCTACACCCTTTCCTATGGTATACCATTGTCATAGAACATCTGACTGCATGGACGTCAGGTCAATTAATTCACTGGCTTCTAGTTTCCAAGCCCTGTTAGCACCTGTAGATTGCTTCACACGTGAAAATGTCTGTTGGCCATTAGAATGCAAATCTCACCTATAGTCCTTGTAAGAAACTGATGCAGCCCACACCTGTGATCACCTCCATGCACACCACCCATTTCAACAAGCACTGACCCTGCTGATGCCTGGAACAGCATAGGAGTTGCCATTTTGTCAAATACACCGTTAAGCATTGCTAATAATTATGCCGTGTAACACACCCCTTGGGTTCATTTGTCACCTTCAGAAACACATGACATACACAGTTTTACATGTCAACTGTCTAGTTCGTCCTCCAAACAGTCGTAGTCAGACCACTGATCATGTAACTTGTTTAACTGCTGGATCCTGATTCACCCTGCACCCTGTCAGCCTGACTGGCATCTGTCTGTGCGTCACCCTAAAGTTTCCCTGTGGCTACATATGTACCACACTTTTCGTTAGCAAACCTCTCATTCCTCAGAGGGTATTTGGGCATGTGCTTCATCAATGCATACCCAAATACATTGTTTAGCATCATCTGCCTTTTAATTGTACCATATGAGTTAAATCCTCTGTGAATACCAAAATTCATGGCCCATCCCTTGTCTGGGTCTCACTTATGCATGAACGACAAAGTGTGACAGTGTCCCAATCCCGTATGCAGGGATTGGGTACGGGCCTTCAGCAGTACCAGCAACCTCTGATAATGTCCATGAAAAATCCACACATGTCAGGACCCTGACAGTTCACACACAGAATTCCATTGCTCACAACATTTTGATGGGCCGTGTGTGGTGAATAGCAGCTAGAATAATCAGCACAGAGGCTATGATGTTCCCAGATGCAGTGGGAATTGCAGAGGCTAACCTGTGTACAGATGTTATAATGACACCTGCCGGAACCTGACACCTAAGACATTATCTCACTCAGCACACCAAGGTTGCCCTGTTGACAGTCTCATTACACGTCTTCAGTGACAGGTGGGACCATCCCCATGTAGGTTCTCATGTCCACATCCACTTTACTCACATTGATCAACAAAGGATACCCAGTAGATACAGGAATAGCTGCCACTGACTCATGATGAGACCTGGACCTAACTGTGACAAATTACACCACTAAAAATATACAGCCTCAACATTGGACCACACATATGAACAAGACACCTCTGTGCAATTTATCACTGGAAATATGTGGAACCTGCTGCCTCGTATGCTGGTCCACCACTGCCACTGGAGAGTTGTGTCTCAGTTACATGACCTCAACTGTGGCGTCATCATACATTTGTAGTTCACCATTGGCTGTCTGGGCCAACTACATGGTACCCACTTCCTCACTGCATGTGTCTGACTCACTGTGGAATTCACCAACAAGAGTCTAGGAAGCTGTTACCAAAGATCTAGGACATAGGCTGGTGAAAATGTGGACCATTGACATGAACAAGTGTCTGCCATCTATCTGGTGCATGCTTTGTCATCTGTGGTGTCTACGTTACCCAAAATCTTGGAAGTGCACATAACGGATGTTGCTACATGTATGACTAACACATGTCCTCTCTCATTTCCACAATGACTTGCATCTAAGGTTTGGACACATTGACTTCACATTCATACAAGCATATGTTCACTAATGCATCATGTGATGCACACACACTCGGTCAACAACTACATTGGTTGCCACTGCACACACATTGAGCCATAGGCATTGAGGTATTGTACATATGTGCGTCACATTGCTATCCTCTCCTGATGCCAAACATGCCCACATTGTGCAATAGCAATACATATATGTAGGCCACACATATGGCCATCTAGTGCATCAGCCAACAGTCAAAATCCTGTTAAGGAAGTAGCGGGTCATGGCCTGCTGCAGTATGATGTCTCACATGTGAACATACACCATCAACACCATAGTGGGTGCAATCAGCCTATCTCTGATGTGTCCCAAATGTAACATAACAGAAAAACAGAAAAAATGCCCAAAACCAGTTCATGCACTGAAATTTTGACGTTGCTAGCGTTATGCGCCAATTTTTTCCACCAATACAGATTGTGCGTCATATTTTTTGACGCACAGGAGTGAAAATTAGGCCACATCCAAATAATTGTACAGACTATTTACTATTATTTGGATGCGGGCTAATTTTCACTCCTGTGCGTCGAAAAATATGACGCACAAACTGCATGCGTGAAAAAATATGATGAATAACGCGAAAAACGGTGGCCATTTTCTGCAGGAAGTGATGTAATAGGATATCCTGTTTACAGATTATGTACAGTGGGTGTACTTTCACTTTCACTTTGCAGTCTGTGAATCTTCTAGACTGTGTGGCTGTTTTCTGAGTGTTGTCCAGTGATTTTGTGCTTTTGTGTCCTGTGTGCTATCTCAATTGTCATTTTGTGAAATAAATATTGTTGGTGTATAGTGTCCTACTTTTTTTTGTTTACATTTGTCCAGTATTCTAGTGTTTTTGTTCTTGTTGGGAGTCTGTTGTGGGTAGTGCTAGCTTGGGGATAGTTGGGCTCTTTTAGTGGTTAAGTTTACTTTTCACCTGTTTTTGTACCCCTACTTTCCCCCTTTTCCCCTTTCTACTTCTTTAACCCCTATTCCCTTTTTCTTTTGCAAGATGTCTGGTAGGCCACGTCTTGGCAGAAGGGTGAAGAGGAGTTGAGGGGCTTTATATGGCTCGTGTGCCATTTCCTACCACTGATGATCGAGGCGGGGGGCAGGGTGATACAGGGGTATCACACTGAGGCGCGCAGAATCCGGTGGGGAAAGTTGCTGCATTACCTGCAGCACGTGTATGCCAGCCAGAGGAGTGACCACCAGCTGAAGCACCGGTGGGCTGACCTCATCACCAGGGAGCAGGATCTCTTGGACCACCTGGGAATCGTGATTGGTGGCCCTGTTGGTGAGTACTAATCATGTAAATGTGCACAATTAAATGCTCTGTAGTGACATCAGATGATTTGTACAGTATGTGCCAGCTAACTTGCTGACTGTGTGTAATGCTGTGGAAACATACAGGGTACTTGATGCACTATGTGAATGATCACAATTGCTAGCTGTCAGGAAGCACGTGCTCTGCAAACTTACAGGATACTTTTCCGTTAAGTAAATTGGTGCTGCCTTTGTGTCAGACAACCAAACAAAATAGGAGCCAATCATGTCTATATAGGCCATATTTGCCAGAGAAGTAAAGATGTACTAAAATATTGGCTAACTTTGTTGACGCAATAGCTAGACTGACTTTAGAAACACTACATGATGCAGAAAATGAGTGCTGGTTTCACGTCAATTGATGATAGCAAAGTGGCCCAGACATATGTCTCATGTGAGACTGGTGAGTGTGGAAGGAAAGCGTTCACGGAAGTTCTATGAATGTTAGTGATTATTGTGGTCCTTCATCTTTTTGGATACATGTCAGATCAGGATTTGAAAACATCGTGAAAAGGTGTAAGGTGCCCTCAGCTAACATCTTACACTGGTATTTGGAGTTAGTGTGCCACATTCCAATTAGGGATGGCAGTCCAAAGGTATGCACATGGCTTCACATCTCCATGGTTGGTGAAAATCACCATTGCAGGGCCACATCAAATGAAGAAACTGTAACAAAAGTCATAGGAGACCCATGCTATGTACACGTTGGTCGTGATATATCAGATGCAGTATCATCATGTCTGAATGGCTGTCATTTCGTTATTCAGCTTACACATTGTATATGTCTTTGAAATTGTTGGTCAATGCACAGATTTTGAGCACATTTCTTCCTTCCATGCCTTACAGGTGGACCGGCACCCTACCCTGTGGGAGAGGTGGCTACATTTGAGGACCCCGACCACTCCAGTAAGTGTTGATATGTCTGTTTTGTGTTGTGTTCGCTGGAGATGTGTGATGGACTCGTGTGTGTTGAATGCATAGCAAGGTGTGATGCACTGGCCAGTCATTTGTCTTGTTCCATGAGTGGGATTTCAGTTTTTCAAAAGTTTTGAGGTGGCCAATGCTTCTCCTATTGTATTATCAAGGGATTGTAGGTCATTCCTGTAGGCCCCACAATGAGTACTGGGGTGAGTCATATGGATGACATTTGTATCAACAAGAGTTGCACTGAAAGTCAGCTCAGATTTAGTCAGCCTGTCAGACCCACATTCTCCCAGATTGGTACTGCAAATCACTTTCCAACAGACTTCTGCTTCCCTATTCACCAAAGTACTTATTAAACTGTAGGTAGAACTTCCTAGCAGCATGTACTTCCACATGTAGTGCTACAGGTATGTGGAACTTGAGTGCAATGGCCTAGGTGTGCATGCCAATCATGATCATGGGTGTTCTTGCAACTCTGTGTCTAGTGTAAGTCATGCCTTACTGGAAGTATATGTTGTGTACTAAGCTCTGCATGTCCTGACATGTGTGGCGCTATGATTGGTCAAGGGTTTGCAGACTCCTAATTGTTGATAGACCTTACCTGTGGTGTGTGTGTAGAGACAAACATGTGTGGAGTTTTCTATACACTCCTCGGTGTCCATGTTGCTTGGAATTGTTAGTTGTTTCTCCACCCCCCTCAAACACAGGCATGGGTTTGTGAATAGGGTACCTAGGACTGATGCTACCAGTATGTTGCACATACATGTGAATACGTGACCGTTTGGTCGGAACCTAGTATACACACTCAGGTATGGCACATGGGCACTATACTGGCAAGTCCAGTTACAACTTGCAGACCATGTGGCTTTAGTTTTGCATTCCGTACACTGACATTTGTAGCCCAGGTATTGGCGGAGGATATGCAGCATGATTGTTAGCTGATAACTGGCAGAACTCAGATGGCAAGTCAATGCCAGTTGTTACCATCTCGTAGGTTTTGGATGTGGTATGTGTGATGTGACCTTTGTAGGCTGGCCTGCCATGTACTTCCTCAGGGACATTCAATGATCTGTATGGTGATATGAGCTGTTCCAAGTACAGTAGATGTATTGTCTGATTGACTTCTTGTGCCATTTCACACAATACAGTTCCTAATGTAAATTATTTGCATTTGTCTTCACAGCTGCAAACATGACTCCCAACCAGGTCCGTGAGTTCCAGCGGCGGACCATGAGATACCAGCATATCCTGCTGGTAGAGTCGGGGTTCAGGAGGATGGCCCGTCGATACCGCCATGAACGGACCTCCGGGGCATGTAGGGCTTTCCCACAGGGTGGCCCTACTTTGCCCACCACAGCCACCACCAGCACAACCACCAGTTCTACCCAGATGGCCCCACCCACAGCTGGGACTGTTGTCCCTACGTCTGTTGTAGTTCCAGGCCCCAGCATTACAACAGCTTCAGGACAGCCCACTGGCCTTGGATCCACATGCCCACAAACCTCCTCCGCCGGTACCCAGACTGCCCCAGCTCCAACAGTTGACCCTGCAGCATTCCATGAAATGAAATGGAAGATGGACCGTGTCTTGAGGAAGATAAGCAATCTGAGCCGGGATGTTCAACACATTAACAGGCGTGTGAAGTCCATAAAGCGGACCCTCCGGAGGGCCAACCTCTAGACTTTGGTGACAATGGACATGATTCCCTCCCCTCCCTCCTCTTTCCTTGTTCTCATACTTAGTGGGCTTCATGGGATTAGTGTTAGGTTAGTCAAGTCTGTTAGTTTAGTTAGTGTTAGTGGGTGGGGGGTCCTAATTCTTTCTATTTTTACTTATTAAGTGTGTGGGTGGGGGGCTATGTTGGGGTTATTATGTGTTTAAAAAAAAAAAAAAAAAAAGAATAAAAAAAAAATATATATATATATATATATATTTGTTTAGGATAGTATAGTATGTGTTTAGGTTAGTATGTGTTGTCCTCCATATGTCCCTTCTCATAAGGGGGGTGGGGGGTTGATGTTTTGAACGTTTCGTTACATGTGATAAGTAAGTTTAGCTTAGGTTAGTTAGGGACAATTGTGGGTAATGAGTAGTCAGGGTAGATTAGGGTAGGTAAGACTTTTCCCTCAGTTTCCTCTTCTGTGATTACCATTTAATAAATATATAGTTAACCCTTTACAGTATGTGTTAAAAGCTACTTGATCATGGCCTTGGCATTAGTGTACATGAATTTTGTTCTATTACATTTGTGTCCTATGCTACGAACAAATCCAAACTGAGCTGTAAGATTGGCAGCTACCCCAGAGCTACCTTGCAAAGATTCCACCATTCGTTGCAACCACCAATCACAGTTAATATGGATCCCAACGTGTTTTTGTCGATAAGAATGTTTTCTACGTCACAAACAGTGCTTCCAGACTTGGTATTGGGGAAACAGTTTTAGGTCTGACTTCAGTGTGATGTTCAAGGACACCCTTATAAGATGAGTTCTTGTAAGCACTCTTGTAGTCTTGTCTTCATGACTCACATAGATTATTTGTGACAATGTTCAGCATGATTACCTATTTGGATGTAAACTCAGACAGCTTCATTCATGCAATTTTTGTAGTGTTAGCTTAGATTTGTGTGCACTGTTATATGTGTTAGTATTGCATGGTGACAACATTTTGCTGCCACTATTTTATGACTCAGATATCCCTTGAGGAAGCATTATTCTGTCCAACACAGCATGATGGTGTATGGTTTCTCACTTCATCAGATATTACCCTCAGGAAGGGCAGAGTATGATGCAATCATGGCAACTGTGCAGATTTATCTGACTACATAATATCAAGACAGTTGTATTGACAAGCTACGTAATTTGACAGTAGGTACATTTCAGTTATCGACTGCACAGTTGATGTGTCACATTACCCAGAGACAGATTTGTTGTGTAAGTGCTATTTATTGAAAAGTGCTGTAGTGCTATATGTACATTGTCCATGATTGTGAGTCCATTATAGTGACATCTTACATTGTGATCCTACACAAGGGGTTAAGGAAATGCTTTTGACATGCTGGGGTGATGTTTCAGACAGTGCAGAGGGACAGGATTTGCCAATGAGTAAGAAAGAGACAATCACTGGGCAGGCTGACAAGATATACAGTGGTTAGCAGAACAGTCATTGAGTAGAGTTGTTGTAAGACTGGCATGTTACAAAACGCAGGACCTTGGTAATAGGTGGCCATGTGGCAGGGACTAGTGCTTCCGGGTACTTTTCCATGTGAATGTGATCTGTTCCATGTCTTCTTCTTTTGATGTGTGTGTTCCCTCCTCTGTCCTTGTTGGTGGTGGTTGTGAAGGGGCAACACACACCTCAGTGTTAGAAGACGTGGAGTCAGACATCCCGGTCACTGCTCCCTGTGAATGTCTTAAGGGCAGTACTGCAGCAAGGAGGATCTGCTGATTCTTAAGAATAGCAGCCACATCACGATGGTAAGGCAGCCAGGTCGGCCCTGAGGGGTTCAATGTTGCATTCGTGCACGCGTTGACAGGATTGCTGTTGTAGGTGTTGGGTCAAATGTATTACAGCTGTGCTGATTTCCTTCAGGCTTTTTTGCTGTTCCTGCAAGATAGATGTTGGCGCTTGCATAGCTGCTGCCTGATCTGCAGATGACATCATGCACGAACG
Organism: Pleurodeles waltl; assembly: GCF_031143425.1. Classification (NCBI taxonomy): domain Eukaryota; kingdom Metazoa; phylum Chordata; class Amphibia; order Caudata; family Salamandridae; genus Pleurodeles; species Pleurodeles waltl. The sequence goes on along the minus strand of NC_090445.1, from coordinate 1,457,497,109 downwards.
TACCCACTCAAGGCTGGCTGCCATAGTTTGCATCCCTACCCGCACCTCATTGGCCAGCTCCCGCTGTACCCCAACTACAGTTCTCTCAAAGCTGGTGCCTCTGTCATCTGAGTCCTCAGCTGTATTGGAGCTGGCAGGTCTTACAATTGGGGTGGTGGGTGGGTCCTCTGTGATGGCTGCTTGTTCTGTGCTCCTCCTTGTGACTAAAGGTGGGGTCTGGAGGGTTCCAAGGACCTCTTGGATGGTCTCCTGGGGAATGTTTGTCAGCTCGTCATCCATGTCATCAGGGTATTCTGGGACAGGCATATCCGCAGGAGATCCATCTTCCTCTGCAATGAAACGGGGTACAATTAGTGGGTCTGTGCTGTGGCATTAGTGATGTGACATGCCTGCCTTGTGATGATTTCACATTGTGATCTTGTTTCATGTTCATTTCTCCAGTCTTTCAGATGGGCATTCTCCCAGGCCTATGGCCCACCTGCATGTCACATGTATAGTATTAAGTTATTGGACTTCTCTGCATCATCTCCTCTAGTATTGTTTTAGGCCAAATAGTGAATTGCCACCTTCTTGTCCTACTCAACCCTCCGTCTACATCCATTCTCATGGTGAGGCCTTTCACTGGCTCTGGGTGTTCTGATGGCACTGGCAGCACACTTGACAATCTGGACCTGCCCCATTCTCTGATCTTTTACATCCACTTAAATGTAGTTGACATGTAGCATATCCTATGCATAGCATTGTTATGGCACGGTATGGATGTTGGCATTGGAAATGTGTACAGCTGATGTTGGGAATGTGTGGTACATTGGATTGCCCTGATAATGGTAGAAGTGTCCTATTTCCTCCTCTGAATGTGCAGGTGTATTTCAGTGACCAGTTACATGTGTCCTCCACCTCAATGCTGTTGTCTGAGCAGTATGACATTTGGGATGTTACACTGTAACCCAGGCACAGGATGGACCCTGACATATGCAGCATGGGTATGTCCTTAGTGCTGTGTAGCTCCTATTGTTGTTGACATTGGCTGATGTTTGCGACAACTATGGGCATTGACATTTGACAATACTGGGGCCTTTGTCTTTTTTTCAGGGGATTACTGGAGCTGTCATCCTCAACCCTCTAATTTAGGTGTGTATGATCCATGGGGAAGTTACTGCCATTGGCTACTTGACCTACACACAGAGCGGAGGTGGTAGTGGCAACTGTTGTCGCAGTTACATTCCAGTTGTCGGTATGGCTAGAGGCTGTTAATAGGGCCCTAGTTAATGTAGGGTGTATGGTGGCTGACATGTGCCGGAATGTCAGTTTGACGTTGTGCCCTTCCCTCCTGGCGTGGCTTTACCTTTGCTCCATCGTTGGCATGGCAGCATGCCCCATGGGACTGTTGTTGGTGTAGTGTAATGGTGTGCCCCAGCTTCTGTCTGTGTAGGCCATGCCCCCATGCCATCCCCCTTTACCCATGCCACTCCATGTATATGATGACTTCCATGCATTTTGTGGTCAGTATCCCCCCCAGTTGTAGTTGACATTAGTGCATTTTAATTCCCCATGCGACTTACCTAGCATGTGCGTTGTCTCGTGGTAGTCTGCGCTGTCCTGTCCTTGAATCCCTGTGACGATCTCCTCAGGGATGACGGCTGCGACCATCTCCTCCATGTGGTCCAGGGCCTCCTGGTGTGCTGGACTCCCACCTCCAGTCTGCAGTGCTGCCTTCCTGTTCCTGGCCATCTTTTCCTTGGTCCTGCACTTGCAGTCATGCCAGCATTTCTTGCACTCGATGACTGTTCCGCGTACTTCTGCCATACTGTTGATCTTGTCGACAATTTGTTGCCATATAGCCTCTCTCCTACTAATTGGCAACTTTGAGGTGACAAACAGTTGGTGCTGGTGTTCCGTCACCTCTTTAACCAGAATGTCCTGTTCCTCTGCACTAAAGCAACACTTTATTTTCTTCTTAAAAGTGTCCTGGTTCTTGTGTGGGTCCTCCTGGCTGGTTCCTGGTCTGTTGTCATCTTCCTGGGGTCTGTAGAGGCATCTGGGATCCATTTTGGCTCTCCCCTGCTGAAATGGCTGTATTTGCGGGGATTTTTGACGCTATTGCGTAAAAAAACGCTGCATATCCGGTTTGCGGGGTCGTAAATCGACCCACAGTCATTTCCGATGCGTTAACGTCATTTTGCTTTACGACTTGAAGCTGCGGTGTGCGTCCAAAAAAATGACTCCCACCTGCAGTTTGCGCCGCTGTGCGTCAAAGTATCAATTTGACGCCCGCACGGTGCACCAAAATGGCGTTAACCGGCGGTATTATTTTTTACGCAAAACTGCGCCGGAGCAGTTTTGCGGCCAAAAGTATAAATATGGACCTTATTTTTTTATTCAAATTACTTTCAAATTCATCATTTCGTGAATATTCTCCAAACTAAAACTACAGTTTCACCTTCTTTCACATAGTTAGTAAACCATAGAAAATGCAGAAACTAACTATGTACTAAGATGTAAATTAGCTTTATGTGTGTGTTGTTATACAGTTTAACCATTCCCAACAAACGTTTGGAAAAAAGGTGGCAAAATAATGTTTTTTTTTCTTACAATTTCACAAAATAGCTAAGGAGTCAGAGGCATTACACGTAGTTCAAAAAATCTGGGTATGCACTTCTAAATGCCACTTCTTTTCATTTTTTCAACATGACCCTTGCAAGGAGCTCTTTACCTTATCAATGGAGGAGAAGGGTGAAAAAGGAAACGTTTTACAAATCTTGCATCTACAAGCCATCAACAGTAGAGTTGGATAAAAAAGACATACACAGCAATTTACAGAAACCTCACAGGATCAAACAGCAGGTAGATTACACAAATCATACATGCTAAGGCCTCCCGCAGCACTACATTTGACATAATAAATACAGTTCTGATGATGAAATTCCTCCATGTGAGTCCTTAACTAACAGCCATAGATGTAACTGCCAACTGGCACCAAAACACCAAGATTAGAAAATAGTCTCCTTAACCCATCATTAAGTATACCTCAAATATCACTTTTCAATATAGAACAGAAATACAATCATGTTGCCTCCACCCATCAATCAGCTTTCCAGTTTCAGGAGACACACAATCTCTTATCAGCCACAAACTTTTCCTTATGCATAAATAATAATTTTCATGTCAAAACACAACTTTTGTCTTGAAATGACAGCTCTTAATGTCCAGTGAATAAATGATTGACCCTCAAAAAACAGTTTGTTATTTTCACCTAGAACTCATGTGTACTTCTGCCGCACCTGTAGACATTCTTATTTTCAAGTGTATGTATCATGCCATTTGTGAGGTATTTTCACCAATATGCCAAGACCAACATTATTCCATTGACAACCACAACTATGCCACTTATGCCCACAATATATCTGGCATGGGCACTATTGTTCTAAAGTCACCCAAATGCCATGGATTGCTGCACTGAGATCAAGAAGGCTCACAATATGATAATGATGACCATCATAATACCAAGTAAACCAAATCCTCCATTATTCTGGGACTGCTGACAATTTGCCAGTGATGCGTTATCACTATGCTGAGCTGTCAATATGCCATTTATGGCCAATGGGGGTGCAAGTTATTTCAGGGCCGGCGTTAATCCCCTGCAAACCTCCAGAGATGTAGTGGCGCTTTGGCAGGGACAGGCTTAAGAAACTGTCAAGATTGTTAGCTTATCGCCATCAGGTCCCTGCCTCCTCTGTATATAGCTGAGTGTGTGAAGCAGTAAAAGGGGAGGAGGGTTTGGGGGAGAACTTCACCGACCACAGTGTGTTTGTTACATGCACGGTGCATGTGGAAAGAGGATGATGACTTGGGTGCCCTCCAGCTACAGGCAGTGTCCATGGGCAAGAATGTAATTAATTAAGGTAAGAGTTTGAGTTCAGACATCAGTTTCCTAATTGGCCAACCACCACTGTTCATAATGCAATATGACATTAATACACTTTAATAGATAAATTAGCTTGATTTATTTAGGTAGAGGCAGCTTCTCTATATCATGGTCGTGGCTGCTATTTAACTCCTCCCTGTACAATTTCTTAAAAATGTGGTACAATATTTGCAATGAAATATGCATTTCCGTGTCATTTGAACTAAATTTAGAATTTCTACACAGTGGGCACATTTATGATAGATGTTTTGTACAAATGTGTACATTCACGACTGAGAAAAGTTATGGGGTATAAAATAAGAGTTCACGAGGGCAGAAGAGCTGAATTAGCTGTGTGGAGATACCACAAATGTTAGACTGAAATTCAAAATGTGTCTGTATCAAAACGCTTTTTCTTAAAACACTCTGCTGAACTCAGTTAACACTAAGTTAGACCGGATGCATTCTGAGGTCTCTGTTGGGTGCAAATATGTTACACATAATGTTAACACACGCCAGTCCACAATACAGTATTGCATAACATTACATTAGAACATTATAATGTTGAGAGTTCTATAGAAGACAGAGAAGAGGTTCAGGGCCAATAATTGCTGATAAAAGCCTTCTTCTCCAACATTACAATGATTGTATTTCTGTTTCCCCCTTTTAAACTAGAAAAGTCTAGCTTCAAGGGATGTAATACTGTAATGACCTTATAGCTCTGCAATCTATGAATATACTGTGTGTTAAAAGCCATCTTCTTCGTTATAGGCCCTCATTGATAAGTGAGGCCTGCAACTCAGGTGTACGGTTATTAACAAATTGAATAGCCATGCAGAGCTGGTTATTTTGCCAATTGTGTAATATTGCACTCACATTATCCTCAAGCGAATAGTAGTTTCACAAGTAGTTATATGCAAATATATTGTGATGAGGTGCACACAAGCACAACTATGAAAGTAAATTCTGCATCCCGATTCACAAAAAAAGGAATATGTGGAATTTCAAGCTTGAACACTGTACTTAGGATAGTGGAAAAGCTGCCAGTAAGGTTGATTTTCCGCATGTTTACACTTAAGTAGGAAATGAAACAGAAAAGATTTATCTGCAGAAAATGCTATTTCCCCTTCCTAATACATAATATGTCTGCATAATTTACTATATTATGATGAAATACCTCAGGGATGTAATTAATTTCCAGCAGCCACAGCGATGGGACCACACTGATCAAGTAAAAGAAGATTGCCGGTGAAAACCTGTTAACAAGAACAAAATCAAGAGAATAATTATGTATGTCAAAATATATGTAAGCGGGAATATTTACAATACATACACACACATTCATTAAATGCATAATGAAGGGTCATCAGAGCACGGTTTCATATTGTTAATTGTATACTCTGGTGACTTTAAATTAAACATGCCAATTACATTCTGGTTCAATTACTCTATGTGAAGGCTTATCTAGAAAGTGACTCTCCACACACTCCCCCTAATTTCCCCGTTTGAGGGCATTTCCAATTTGGCAAACTAAAATCCACGGGCAATTTCAGGCTGGGTCAAATCAAATGTGTATCCTATGTTATCTTACATTTAAGGTTTTATTCTGGAAAACAGGTTTGTTAGGTCTATGTGAAAATATAGACTGTAAAATAGAAATTGCAAAAATAGAAATATGTAAAATGTAGACATCAAACAAACACGAATGTCCCCCAACAAAAAGAGGACCCTTTAAGTTCCTAAATATATCAAACTCACTTACTACCTCATTGATAACGGGTTAGTTTACTATTCTGACTGAAGTCTTAACATATTGGGAACCATAGTTTTGTAGTGAAATTAGGTGCATATTAAAACCTTTGGAGGCAGATAATAATGTATGGCTCCTCCTTTAGTTAGTTCATGATAGGGAACCCCACATATGCAGTGGGTTTTTGAAGTGTCAATATAGGCAAGCTTTAGTCTCACTTAAATTATAGACACGTTCTCATATATGCATTGTTTCTTGAATATTTGCTGACAAACACATTCCTAATACAGTTACTGGTTTGGGCCGGAGGGTTTTGTATGTTAATGATGTTTTTGATGATATTATGATAGTGACCTGAGCCTCATTTCCATATTTTCCTAGTTAATTTTTGATGTACAAATCACGTATGTCTTTAGTACTGCTATTGGTGTATCCCTTGGTATTAAAGGTGATGTATCCGCCTTGTCACAGATCTCTAGGAAATATTTTATTTGTTTTTGACACGCAGTGTCAAGTCATGTAGGATACTGTTGTTAGTTTTTCAAACTCCCAACCGTGGGAATGGCTCACTTCTGAGGCAGACAAGAGTTGTGGCATAATCTGACAATCAGGAAAGATTTATATCAACATCTTCATAAGATTGCTATCTCCCTTTTTAGATTACAATAAAGCTAATAATGCTGTAGAAGCTGTGCAGGGCTGTGTAACCCGTGCAGCATTTCTAGGTAGCTTGCTTCTAATGGAAAATATATCTAAAAATAATATTATAGTATGGCTTCAGCATAAGTTAAGGCAGTGCCTGCTTCAACCTTTGTCCATCTATAGGCTGAGAAAATAAGGGAAGGAAATCGCCCTGGTTGTGTCAGGCCAAGTAAGTGTCAACACGTATAGGACTGATCCCTTAAAATGATTGCTACAAAGTAGGCATCTTCATTCTGATTTGTTTCTGTTGGTTGTTTTTTACTCCTAATGGGAGTTAATCCCATTGCCACTCTACCCTCATGTGCTCCCATGGTCTGCCTCCCATATTTCTTCCTAACACCTTAGAACATTTACAAAGGTCTCTTCTGCTGATTTCCTTCAATATTTACCTTTATTCTGCTACTTCTTTTAACCTTTGCTTTCGGAAAGGGGGGACAGTTAGACTTAATAAGACTTCTCGGACCTCAGAAAAAGACTCCTCGACCCTCTCACAGTGGTGTAACAATAGCCCCCACAGCTCCTGTGGCGTGGGGGCCCCCACGCTCCAGGGGACCCCCTCCAGCATTGTGCACAGGCCCCTGGCCTGAGAGCTCCTGACTGGGTCCGGAGCATGGGGGATACCTTTCACGTATTATGCAGGGGGGGGCCTTTAAGTTTTGTTATGCCACTGCCCTCTCAGTGGATCCATTGAGGCATCAAGTTCAGCTGATCATACTGAAATATATTACAGCAGCCCTTTCGGACATTACACATATTCCCATTCGTTCAACCGAATTGTGTATTCTGCTACAGCTTCCAGTGGTGTGGTTGTATCTGTGTGACTCCACCCCCTCACCTCCAGAGTGGTCCATAAGGGGCATAATGTACAAGCTAGTGGCTCCTCATGTGATCTCCTTGTATTCTCTCTACGTGCTCACTCTCTTCCTCAAATGTGATGTCACTAGAGGATCTCTGCAAATGTTTAATGCTCATGCATGATATTTGGGTTAGAGAGCTTTTGAGTGTTCCGAGTTTTGATGCGATGCAGCCATGCCCCATCTTCGAAACAAGGATTGAAGAGGCTATCCACGTCCAAGTGCACAGTTGTTACATTTACAAAGAATATTGAAACTTCACTTGGGTTATCGTTCAGTGGTTTCTTCACAATACAAACGGTATCTGAATAATGCTCTGGATTATCATCATTCCCCACAGGCCTTGACTCCAGCCCTGACATCAGTGTCTCTACAGGCTTTAAATGTAATCATGTTTCCTGCCGAGGTGTCATTGGATGCATCACTACATGCACAACTTAACTTACCAAACCACACTTCTCTATTGTCAGGGACGCTGTAAACCACCTTATTTCTGATAAAATGTACAGATTAAGATCCTAATTTAGAAGAGGTTGAGATCTGCACCATGGCCCAAGATAACTTTCCCTATGATGAAAAAAAACACTAGAGAGCTTATGGAAAAATGGAAAAACAAACAGGTGAAATTTCCGACAGTGGAAAATGTCAACAAATTTCGTACATTTAATGTGTATGTTTTGGGATTTTTATGAATCTCATAAAAGTCATACCAGGCCATACATGTACTCAATTCGTAGAAGAAAAACAAGGAGCACATTGACAAATGTGTTAGAGACTGGCCCGGCTGCTAAAAGCAGATTTGTAGTGGACAGCCAGCACAGTGCAGGCCTGGCCTGCTGTCTGCAAAGTAAATGCCACAGCCTTATTTGGCAAGCAAGGTTTAGGAATATTTGAAATTTGTCATTCAGGCCTGGTACTTCAGCAAATTATCTCATTCCTAAGTAACATTTTAAGGTAGTGATTCCAAGTTGTGCATATATACTTTTTCAACATGTTTGACTAACGCATGAGTAAAAGCCCCTGCTTAACAGTTTATCTTTAGCTTGGGGAATGAAGTACAGGGAAGAAGTTATGTTTGGTGTAATGATCGTGTTATCATCAATAACAAGTTAGAAACATAGCTGGGCCTGCTGGTTAGCTTTTCATTGGCCACATTTACCCTACAAGTAGGTCTGCTGAGTTGGTGGAATAACACACGTTGTATGCCTCACAGCCATGTCCAATCTCAACCCCTAACATGTTGAACATAATTTCCATACTTAGAACATCATGGGCTATCATGCTATGTTTATGACACAGACAAGAACCTTTCGTGCAAACGGAGAAAGTGCGGCCACAAAGAAAGTATTAAACAGATATTAATATATTTAAGGTTTGCAATTAAAAGAAAAAAATACAAAAAAGAAATAGTGTGAAGAAACAAAGTATGGCTGTACAGACCTGGTCAAAAGTCCGCACTTGGAATAGATTTATAGAGTATTTTGTGCGTAAACTTTATGATTTGATACTTAAGTGATGATTCAATAGCTCTCTGTAGATCAGATGACTCTCTGTTCAGCTCCGTGTTTTACCATAACATTTTGAAGAGATTTACATTTCCACATTTGATACTAATGCTGCCGTTTTTGCATTTCCAAAAACTCGCCTATTATAGAAACACTGGAGTTGAAGTAGCAGTAACAAAACCAGGGCCGGCTTTAGTGCTGGGGGTGCCCGGTGCAACAATGTTTGTTGGCACCCCCCAATGACCACCTTCACCATATAGTCCCTCACTGCCACCCTTTACCAGAGCCACTCAGGTCCCAAAACCACTCTCTCTGATGCATTAATTCGTTTTATGGGGTCACTCATACCAGTGTAGGGTAGGGTGTCAGGGCACAGAGACAATCAATCCTACGTGTGTAAGTCAGTGTATAGAAAATATTTATTAAGGCAGAGGACTACAAGGGGTAGGAGTCACATCATCCATTCTGGTAGGCAGTATAGTTTAAGAGTGTTTTGTCTGGAGAATCACAAACTCCAGATTTAAAATGTACCACGAAGGTTGGGGTTTTTCTTTAATAATAAGAATCGATTTCTACCCAAATGAAGCTTTTTGCAACATTAGGATAATGAAAGACGGGGAAAAAATCCCAAACTCTAACCTATACCTTGCAGTTTGCTTGCAGCTCTTTGATGGCAGTTAATAGCTCACTGTTGTATAATAGGATTGTAACTTATAAGCTGTATGTGACAAAAGGATCTTTCTGACAAAAGCAGTAACCCACTGACCTATTTATATTATATGCACTTTGTGATCTGTATGGTACATGTACTTTGCAGCAGACATAATAACACCCTGTGTTACCAGTGATTCAAAACTTCCATTAGACTACTTCAATCTCTATCAGGATAGAACATTAATCATGGAGTTTTTATTGTGGGCTGAAAATAGCAGAAGGCAAGGAACGCTGGCAGCAGGTGCTTTTAAAATCATAATATACTTGCAAACACGGCACCCCACCCTAAGTCAACACCAGCTGCGGTGGCACCGGTTGCACCACCCTAGAGCCGGGCCAGGGTAAAACCGCTGTTCAACTGTTCTGTTGTTCAGCATCCTAGACTGTCGATTGTCCTTGTCATGGACATAAGAAGTACTAATTCCAACCTTTCTTTCAGGGACATGCTGAAAAACAATTGTTCCAATGTATATTTACACTGAAAGTCATTATGTTACCCATTCACCCTACCTCCAAGGTGACCCTTAGTTTCTTTGTGTTCTGGGAAGCTTATGTCCTTCCAGGACTACTTCTGCCCTTAATTTTAATTTTCTTAATCGCAATTATTGTGATGTATTAGATGTTAAACTGTAGGGTGCCCCCAATAGTGCTCAGTTAACTTACACTCTATAGATAATCAAAAAAATAAACAAATTAGTATCCTAGGAAAGGTTATATTTTTAGGGCTCCCATATTCTCAGGCCAGACCATTTCATAACCAACTTTTACTTCAGCCAGGCTAAAGGCTTGCAGTAGCTAGCCTAGATTCATGAACCTATTGCTTATGAATATTCATGATCCTAATATTCCATTCATCTTGCAATATGCATACAACCTTAAGACATTCCACAGCAGAAGTAATGCCATACCAGTTCTCTGGGCATAAGAGAAATTAGGGGTGTTTGGCCTGTGCTGCAGTGTGTTGATGCCCTTAAGGGGTGCCAATGTAGAGTCTGTGAGGCCATGGAGAAAAGTGTTACCACTGTTAGATTTTTGTGCAGTTTATATTTTGTGCATTATTAATAGCGTGTAGAATGTGGATTTACTCTCTAATTTACATGTAAACACTGACATGATACTATTGCATTTGAAAAAAAAATTGCAATGACATATAAAAGTGCATTTTCTGGCTTACGTTAACTAGACCTAAGTTAGGCCTCAACACCTACATATTCAAAATGAATGTCTCCTCTTGTGTGTTCACTGTTCATCATCTCTTTAATACAAAGTCAAGCAAAGTTATATTTGTTTATTCCTATTTAACACACAAAAGGTGATGGAGGAATGCTTGCAGTTTGTCTAATCACTGGCAATTGCTTGGGGTAGCATCCCAACCCATCATTTATTTGCTCACCATGCCCCCTCAGTTTGTACCCAGTCTGTTGGCAGTTTAAATATAAAGATGGGGCAGAAACTTTCAGTCTATGTACCAAGAGTTTGTTCTCCCCTCTGAGGTATCCACCACCAACTCCCTTTGCCAAGTTCTGGACTACGTATTTGGGAAACTCTGCTTTGAAATGTCAGTTTGGGATACCTTTGTGCCAGGATGCAAGGAAGAACTTCCTAGCAGCGAGTCCATCCAGACATGAGGCCACCTCCCTGACTGATACTGACATTTGCTCCACTTGATCTGCTGGAGATTCCGATCATGCTGCATACATCCGGTGAAGCTGATAAAAGAATTAATGCTCCACCATCATTTCGGCTTTGCAGTGAACATCCCATGAGCAGAGTGGAACACAAAACATGGCATGACCTGTCTTAGAATTGTGGACAACACCGGAAGTATTGTGAGCTCCAGAGGAACCCACATTGGGGGAAACAAGTTGGGACCCCATTTTCCTGATAAAGAAGTGGGGAGTGATTCAAACCATTCCAGAATGACACCTCGACCTTACTCTCTTGACCCACGGAATCCCAGTGACTTTAGTGTAAGAGTATCTGGAACAGACATGCCCCACAAGGGTGGTTCCTAGAAGTTGAATTGATTCTTTTTGAAGTAATGATAATTCCCTTAGTAATTTTTTATTTTTTTCTGAGACTTTTTATGTATAGTATTACATTTTGAGTATTTTGCAAGAAAGTACTTCTTCTTTTAAGAGACTTTGGCCCTCATTCTGACCCTGGCGGTCGGTGATAAAGCGGCGGCCAAGCCGCCAACAGGCCGGCGGTCTAAAATATGCAATTCTGACCCTGGCGGGAACCGCCAACACAGCCCGCCAACTTAACACTCCGACCGCCACAGCGGTACAAACAAACAGCGCGGCGGTTCCCGCCAACAGCCCGGCGGCAGACAAAGTACCGCCCACCCTATTACGACCCACCAATCTGCCACCTTTTCCGGGGCGGGAGCACCGCCGATAAGAACACGGCGGAAACAGACTACGAACGGGAAAACGCTCACCTCTACGCACTCCACGCGAGATTCCGGCAGTATGGAGCCAGAGTTGCAGGTCATCCCCGCACTCCTATTCCTCCTCATATACCAGGAGCACGCCCGGCGGCGCGGAAGACATCGGTGAGTACGGCACCTACGACACAGGGGAGGGAAAAGATTACCGGCACACACCCACCCACCCACACCCACTACAACACACACATCAATGCATTCCCACAGATCACTGTCACAACCCACAAACCACCCCCCTCCGAAATAATGCAAAGACCAAAAGAAGAGATCATAAACGGGCAGATATATTGAAATATGTACACCATTAATCCCAATAAATAAATAAACTATGTACAAAATATATACAGCTACTAAATGTAGTCCAACCACTGTCCGTGGATCACAGGGTCCTGTGCAAAGGGGCAAGGCCCAGTCCCACGACAAGAACTCCACGGAGAGAACACTGCAGGGGCATCAGAAAGAAAATAGGACAGGCACCTCAGGGGGAAGGGAAGGGGGGGCACCTCAGCCACTTGAGTACACGACGCCAGATCCACGAGGGGACTCCATGACCACTGGCCCATCCTGGGGAGAGCAAAGCCACAGTCCAAACAGTCCATACAGTGGGTGGCCTGCCCACTGGGCCATCCTGGGGAGAGCAAAGCCACAGTCCATACAGTCCATACAGTGGGTGGCCTGCCCACTGGGCCATCCTGGGGAGAGCAAAGCCACAGTCCAAACAGTCCATACAGTGGGTGGCCTGCCCACTGGGCCATCCTGGGGAGAGCAAAGCCACAGTCCATACAGTCCATACAGTGGGTGGCCTGCCCACTGGGCCATCCTGGGGAGAGCAAAGCCACAGTCCATACAGTCCATACAGTGGGTGGCCTCCCCACTGGGCCATCCTGGGGAGAGCAAAGCCACAGTCCAAACAGTCCATACAGTGGGTGGCCTGCCCACTGGGCCATCCTGGGGAGAGCAAAGCCACAGTCCATACAGTCCATACAGTGGGTGGCCTGCCCACTGGGCCATCCTGGGGAGAGCAAAGCCACAGTCCATACAGTCCATACAGTGGGTGGCCTGCCCACTGGGCCATCCTGGGGAGAGCAAAGCCACAGTCCATACAGTCCATACAGTGGGTGGCCTGCCCACTGGGCCATCCTGGGGAGAGCAAAGCCACAGTCCATACAGTCCATAACAGACCCCACTGCCACTGGAGGAGGCAAGTTGGCCAGAGGACATCCTGCAGCCCTGCCCGAGATAGATCCTGCCCTGCCACATCTGCCAAAGGGCCAGCGGTTCTTGCCCTGAAGGGCCCAGTTCAGCGGTTCTTGAGACGGCGGGGCCCAGTTCAGCGGTTCTTGAGACGGCGGGGCCCAGTTCAGCGCTCCTTGCCTTGAAGGGCCCAGTTCAGCGGTTCTTGAGACGGCGGGGCACAGTTCAGCGGTTCTTGAGACGGCGGGGCCCAGTTCAGCGCTCCTTGCCTTGAAGGGCCTAGTTCAGCGGTTCTTGAGACGGCGGGGCCCAGTTCAGCGCTTCTTGCCTTGAAGGGCCCAGTTCAGCGGTTCTTGAGACGGCGGGGCACAGTTCAGCGGTTCTTGAGACGGCGGGGCCCAGTTCAGCGGTTCTTGAGACGGCGGGGCCCAGTTCAGCGGTTCTTGAGACGGCGGGGCCCAGTTTAGCGGTTCTTGAGACGGCGGGGCCCAGTTCAGCGGTTCTTGAGACGGCGGGGCCCAGTTCAGCGCTTCTTGCCTTGAAGGGCCCAGTTCAGCGGTTCTTGAGACGGCGGGGCCCAGTTCAGCGGTTCTTGAGATGGCGGGGCCCAGTTCAGCGGTTCTTGAGACGGCGGGGCCCAGTTCAGCGGTTCTTGCCTTGAAGGGCCCAGTTCAGCGGTTCTTGAGACGGCGGGGCCCAGTTCAGCGGTTCTTGAGACGGCGGGGCCCAGTTCAGCGGTTCTTGAGACGGCGGGGCCCAGTTCAGCGGTTCTTGAGACGGCGGGGCCCAGTTCAGCGGTCCTTGCCTTGAAGGGCCCAGTTCAGCGGTTCTTGAGACGGCGGACGGTCTATGGCCAACTGCTAATTGCCTGGTGGTGCCCTCCTGGGCAGCGGGGATGGTGCTCCTTCACTGCCCACCTGGGCTGTGGGTGGTGGGGCCCTCCTGGCCAGCTGGGCTGGGTCCTCCCTGGGCAGCGGCTATGGGGGTGGTGGGCTCTCCCGGGGCAGCTGTGCCGGTTCCTCCCGGGGCAGCGGCTATGGGGGTTGTGGGCTCCTCCTGGGCAGCAGGCCTGCTGCCTGACCTCTCCAACTTGCTGCCCTTGCCCTCCTTAGTCGTCGGCCTGTGGCCCTTTCCTCCCTTTGGAGCTGTGGCTGGTGACTGTCTCTGGGTGGTGTCCGGGGGGGATGTAGAAGGCGGGCTCCTGCGGCGCCCCTTCCGCCTTCTGCTCCTCTTCCCAGGGGGTGGGCTGGCTGTCCCCTTGCTGCTGGGCGAAGATCCAGACATGCGGGCTGGCGGGCTCCAATACCCCTGCACCCTTGAAAAGGGGGCTGCAGGGCTGGTGGTGGCTGAGGTGCTCTTCTTACCCCGACGAGAAGGAGGGGGGGGCTCAGGGTCAGGAAAGAAGTTAGTAGTGGCGAGGAAGAGCTTCTTGGGACAATGGAGAGTGGTAGGTACAGTGGGAATGGGAGTGGAGGGAGAGGATGTGGTTGTAGGTGAGTCACGTTTGCTGTCTTTGGGTGCAGGTGCAGGAGGGATAGGCTGTCGTGAGGTGGATGGCTGTTGGGTGGGTGGGTGGCTGCGTTTGTGTGGTGTGGAAGAGGGGGTGACAGACACAGTGGGAGAGGACACAGGGGACGTGTAAATGGCAGTGGGGGTGGTGACTGCACGTGTGCGGACTGGAGTGGAGGGTGTGCTGGTGATGGAAACACTGGCTGATGGTGAGGTGAATGGAGGTGTGAGTGTAGACGTCACAGGGAGGGAGGAGGGAGACGAGGAGGTGGGGGTCACAGAGGTGGTAGTGACTGTTGGCATGTCTGCATCGGAATGTTGCGTGTGTGAATGTCTGCGTGATCTGTGGTGCTTATGTTTGGATGAGCTTCTCTTGGGTGTTGAGGTGTGTGCAGGCTGGTCTGATGGTGTGGGTGGGACAGGCAGAGGAACAGGAGACTGGGAGGAGGGAGTTAGTAGAGGCAGGCAGGAGACAGGGACAATGGCTGCCGTCAGTGCTGAGGCCAGAGCCTGGAACGATCGCTGATGGGCAGCCTGACCCGAATGAATGCCCTCCAGGTACGCATTGCTGCGATGAACCTCCCTCTCCACCCCCTGGATGGCATTCAAAAGGGTAGTCTGCCCAACAATGAGCGTTCGGAGGAGGTCAATGACCTCCTCACTGAGGGCAGCGGGGGTAACAGGGGCAGGGCCTGAGGTGCCTGGGGCGAAGGAGATGCCCGGCTTCCTGGCAGAGCGGGCACGGGGCGAACGCGGAGGGGCTGCTGGGAGGGCGGAGATGGTGCGCTGGGTGGCGGCTGTACCTGTAATGGCGGGGGGCACGGATGGTGCCACCCCCGCAAGGGAGCCCCCTTCCGAGGACGTGTCCGTGTCGCTGCAGGCTCCAGTCGTCCCCGTCGTGGAGCTCCCCTCGCCCTCCGTCTCACTGGTCCAGTCTGACTCTGTGGCATGGCCCTCCTGGGCCATGTGAGATGCAGCTCCCTCCTGCCCCGATGCCACTTCTCCTCCGCCTGATGATGCTGATGCACACAAGCACAGAAAGACAAACAAAAAGGGGGGGGGGAGAGAGAAATAAAGGGATATTGAGTACATGGATCTCCGGTACAGTTAGCGGACATGACAGACACAGATGCCCCCTGCACTAAGTTGCGCACTTGGGGTACGCTACGCATTCCGTGGAACATGGCCTACACGCCTAGAGTTGACAACTGCACCCATGGATGACACGGCCCAGGGATGGCTGTACTGACAAACTACTGAGGGTGGTGGCTGGGGACACAGGGGCTTACGGGGGTGCCCAGCCTACAGATATCGCCCTGGCCTAGGGGGACCCCCAGCCCTCCTCCCCCACCCAGACACCTCCACTGCGCGACAACAGAGTAGATAATGCTTGTACTCACCCCCTTGTGTCTGCTGTGCTGCCCTCACGCGCCCATCCAATTCAGGGTAGGCCACCGCCAGGATCCGGAACATCAGGGGGCTCAGTTGACGGCAGGCACCCCGCCTACGTTGGGAGGCCATCCCCAGCAGAGACTCGGCGGTCTTCTTGGTCCCGCGGCGGATGTCCTCCCACCTCTTGCGGCAGTGGGTGCCCCGTCGATGGTGGACCCCCAGGGCCCGGACTTCCTTGGCGATGGCACGCCAAATCCCGATCTTCTCATGGGCGCGGACCTATGTGACACGTACAGGGAGGGAGAAATACCACGTTCAAGTTTCTCAGCATTTTCCTTTCCAGTGGCCCAACGCCCCCCATCCCCGCCAGGCCCCCCGCCATGCCCAACATGCCCCCCATCCCCGCCAGGCCCCCCGCCATGCCCAACATGCCCCCCATCCCCGCCATGCCCCCCGCCATGCCCAACATGTCCCCCATCCCCGCCAGGCCCCCCGCCATGCCCAACATGCCCCCCATCCCCGCCAGGCCCCTCGCCATGCCCCCCGCCATGCCCAACATGCCCCCCATCCCCGCCAGGCCCCCCGCCATGCCCAACATGCCCCCCATCCCCGCCATGCCCCCCGCCATGCCCAACATGCCCCCCATCCCCGCCAGGCCCCCCGCCATGCCCCCCGCCATGCCCAACATGCCCCCCATCCCCGCCATGCCCCCCGCCATGCCCAACATGCCCCCCATCCCCACCAGGCCCCCCGCCATGCCCCCCGCCATGCCCAACATGCCCCCCATCCCCGCCAGGCCCCCCGCCAGGCCCCCCGCCAGCCCCAACATGCCCCCCATCCCCGCCAGGCCCCCAAGCCAGCCAGTGGCCCCAAATCCATATTGAATTAAACTCACTTGTTGGTCTGGAGGACCGTAGAGTAGCGCATACTGGGGGAGGACCCCATCCACAAGTTTCTCCAACTCCTCTCCAGTGAAGGCAGGGGCCCTTTCCCCAGTCGCAGCAGCCATTGTCCCTTCCAGACCGAGGTCACAGCAACACTTGCAGTATAGGTCCTCTCCTGTGAAAGTTCAAGTCGCAAGTGGATAAGTAGATAGAAAATGGCGGTCACGTCCGCGGCGGTGCGTACCGCGGCGGTGCGTCCCGCCACCGCCGGCGCCCTTCGCAATTGGCTCCTGAAACCCATAGGCTTCAATGTTAACCAATGCGGCTTCGCGCCGCGGTCTTCGCCCGCCGCCCGCCGCGGTGTGCCACGCCAGCGCATTGACCTCACATCCCATTGTCACACTTCACAGGTCAGGCAGCCGCCATTTCCAGGGCCCACATGGCTCAATTTCAACTGCGTCACACAGGCCTAGGCCTTGCATAGCCACTCAGACACGCCATTCACTGCATAGAGAATCGTATACTGTGCTAGCTGTGAGTACGTACCTGTGGGTTGCCTGACTGTGTGCTCCATGTTGTCCTTCCTAGGCACCGTCCGCTGGGTTGGGCGAGGAGACGGATGAATCCTCCCGTGTACCGACCGCTGGTGGACCTGTCGACAATGGAAGAACGCCACATTATCCTGACCTACCGTCTTAACCGTGCCACTATCCATGAACTGTGTGCCCAGCTGGAGCCCGACCTGATGTCCCCCATCCGCCAACCCACAGGGATTCCCCCTCTGGTGCAGGTCATGTCAGTACTACATTTCTTGGCAAGTGGGTCATTTCAGACAACCGTGGGAATTGCTTCCGGGATGTCTCAGCCCATGTTTTTTCGAAGGTGTTATCCAGAGTGTTGTCTGCCCTGATGAAATCCGTGAGGAACTACATCATTTTCCCTGAGGTGGGCGAATTGGCTACAGTGAAGGGTGATTTCTACGCCCTTGGACATATTCCCAACGTAATTGGTGCCATTGATGGGACCCATGTGGCTTTGGTTCCCCCAAGAGACAGGGAGCAGGTGTACAGGAACAGAAAAAATTACCATTCAATGAACATCCAGGTGGTGTGTTTGGCTGACCAGTACATCTCGCATGTAAATGCCAAATTCCCAGGGTCAGTGCATGACGCCTACATCCTCAGGAATAGCAGCATCCCTTACTTGATGGAACAGCTACAGAGACACCGTGTATGGCTAGTGGGGGACTCTGGGTACCCCAACCTGTCGTGGCTACTGACCCCAGTAAGGAATCCCCGGACCAGGGCAGAGGAACGGTACAATGAGGCCCATGGGCGTACTAGGAGGGTGATCGAACGCACCTTTGGCCTCCTAAAGGCCAGGTTTAGGTGCCTGCATATGACCGGTGGATCGCTAATGTACTCACCTAAGAAGGTGTGTCACATCATCGTGGCCTGCTGCATGCTTCACAACCTGGCTTTGCGCCGCCAGGTGCCTTTCCTGCAGGAGGATGGTCGAGACGGTGGTGTTGTGGCAGCGGTGGAACCTGAGGAGAGTGACGAGGAGGAAGACGACGGGGCTGAAACAGACAACAGGGACAGAATCATTGAACAGTACTTCCAATAGGACACAGGTAACATTTCAAAGATAATTTAGTAAATGTTAACTACTCTGCAGCATCTCTGCTGCCTGTCTATTTGCCCCAGTGTATGATGACTGAGTTTTGGCTTTTCCCTCCCTATTTCAGATCTGGGGTCCCCACTACGAGTCCTGTGCTTCGTTTCCCCATGGACTACAGCTTTGTGGCAGCTGTTTGTTGACTTCACCATGTACAAGGACATATTTGCACTGTCATGTCAATTACAATCTATTGAAATCACAGCCAGACTCCTGATATTTTGGTGCAAAATAGGTGTTTATTGAAGTGCTCAAAATGGGATGGGTGGTTTCAAGTGGGTGGGGGCTATGGTGAAGGAATGTCCATGGCAGAGTCCAGAGTAACAGTCACACAGGTGCATTGTCCAGAGGCCTGTGGAGAGATGGAGCATGGGCAGTTCAAGGATGGACAGGGTGACAATGTGGGACAGTGGGATGACATCAGGTGGTATCCTTTGCTGGCGGGGGTCTTGACATCCTACTCTGTCTTCTTGCGAGATCTCAGGGCCCTCTTGCGGGGTGGTTCTTCTCCTGGAGGAGGTGGGGGTCTGGTGGGCTGCTGCTGTGCGGGGGCCTCCTGTCCACTAGCGCCGGCGGAGGTGGATGGCTGTTCTTGGTCCAGACTAGTGGCAGGGGCCCTTGGGTGTTGTTCAGTGTCCGCCCTGCTGTTTACGAGGTCCTGCAGCAGCCCTACCATGGTAACCAGGGTGGTGTTGATGGCTCTGATGTCCTCCCTGTACCCCCGATAGTGTTCCTCCTGCAGCACCTGGATCTCCTGGAACCGGGCCAGTACCGTCGCCATCGTCTCCTGGGAGCGGTTGTATGCTCCCATGATGGTGGTGAGGACCTCGTGGAGAGTGGGTTCCCTGGGCCTCTCCTCCCCCCCCTGTCGCACAGCTGCCCGCCGAGTTGCCCTGTTTCCCTGGGCCTCTGCCCCCTGGCCGGTGTGCCCACTACCACTGCCCCCAGGTCCCTGTTGTTGTTGGGGTGGTGGGTTATCCTGGGTGCCCTGTAGTGGTAGACACACCGCAGATTGACGCGCCCTGGAGACAGAGGCATGGGCCCGCTGGGTGGGAGCTGTGCTGGTGTTCCCAGAGGGGTTAGGGTCTGTAGTGGCCTGTGCCTGTGTGAGGGGAACCGACTGTCCAGAGGTCCCCGATGGTCCGGGCTGGTCATCGGTGTCCAGATTGACAGAGCTGCTGTCATCGCTGACGGCCTCTTGGGTGGGGGGTGTGGATAATTCTGGCCCCTCCGCCGCGGTGTGTTGACGGTCGGGTCCTGCAGGGGTATAGAGGTATGGTTATAGTTTCAATGTGTGGCATATGGGTGTATCTGTGGGTTCTCGTGTCCCCAAGTGCTGGCATTCGTGTGTGGGGGCTTTGGTGAGGGTGGCTTGTGGGGGGGATGTGTATATGCATTGGGCATGCTTTGGTGATGGGTGTCCATGCTTAGTGGACGCATGCAGGCCTAGGTTTTGGGATGTGTGGGTTGTGATGGTGAGACATTGGCGGGGAATAGGTGTGCTGGGGGTGGGGGTGAGGATGGTGGTGGGGGTGAGGATGGTGGTGGGGGTGAGGATGGTGGTGGGGGTGAGGGTGGGGGTGAGGATGGGGGTGGGGGTGAGGGTGGGGTTCGAGGATGGGGGTGAGAGTTGGGGTCTGATTTGGCATGCAGGTGGGGGGGAAGCAGTATTGAAGCTTCAACTTACCAGTATCCATTCCTCCGCCGACTCCTGCGAGGCCGTCAGGATGCAGGATGTTCAAGACTTCCTCCTCCCATGATGTGAATTGTGGGGGTTGAGGTGGGGGTCCTCCGCCAGTCTTCTGCACGGCGATGTTGTGCCTGGATACCATGGAACGCACCTTCCCCCGTAGGTCGTTCCATCGCTTCCTGATGTCTTCCCGATTTATGGGGTGCTGTCCCACTGCGTTCACCCTGTCGACAATCCTCTGCCATAGCTCCGTCCTCCGGGCAATGCTGGTGTATTGTATCTGTGTGCCGAACAGCTGGGGCTCTACCCGAACGATTTCCTCCACCATGACCCTGAGTTCTTCGTCTGTGAAGCGGGGTTGTCTTTGGGGTGCCATGGGGTGGTGTGTATGATGTGTGGGGTGGAGTATGTGTATTTAAGTGAGTTGAGTGTGGTGGTGTGTGTTGTTTTGTGTGTGGATAGTGTGTGGGTGATGGTGTTGAGTGGCTGTGGCTGTTATGTTTTGGATGCTGGTGTCTCGCTCTTGTCTTCTTTACGAATTTTTAAGCGTAGGGGTTTGTGGGTGATGTGGGTGTGTGTTTTATATTGTATTGTATGTGTGGGAGTGGTGTGTGTATGTGTATCAGGTGTGTGGGATTCAAATCGTCCAATGTGGCTGAGTTTTGTTCGTTTGTGTGTATTCTGACCGCGCCGGTGTGTCCCGCCAATGGAATACCGCGTTTGAATGACCGCCGCGTGGATTCGTGGGTCGTAATGGCATGGGCGTATTTCTGTTGACGTGGCGGTGGAGGTTTGGTCACCTCCACCTTTCCGCCGACCGCTGGTCTGGCGGTCTGTTGTGACGGTCGGATTTTCGGAGGTTTGCCTTCTGCGGGTCAGAATGACCGTGGCGGGTTTCCGCGACCGCGGCGGGATTATGGAGGATTTCTGACCGGCGGTAGGCGCCTTTTACCGCCGAGGTCAGAATGACCACCTTAGTATTGACCTGTGTTTGTGGCTTATTGAGTCCAGAAGTTCTAACCCCACACCGGCTCCCTATGTAAGCCATGGACTGCCTGACTCTACTGCACTGAAGGTGAAGTGCTAAAGAGGTGTACTCATTGATCGGTTTTGTGACTAATAGTGGCATTAGGCCCCTGGACACCAAAGGTAAATGGCACTTGTTTATACAATATATGCCTAGTAATCCCATACCATCCAGGGACTACTGAAAAAGTCCACACACAAGGCAAATTCCAAATATATCTCCCATATGTGGGTTTAGAGCTGACTGGAGGTCGGTAGAAATGTAAACACAAGTATACTTGAAATGTAGTATCACAGAAATTTTCAGGAAATGCTTTGAGAAAATCTCCTCACCTCATTGTACCCTTGAACAACCTCTGACAATCCACTGACTTGCTTCTTTTGGGAGTACATCAGGTCATAAATTGGCCTTTGATGGCTCTGTGGGTGGGAGTGATTCCTTCCTCAGAGGCATAGGTCAAAGGAAGACTAGAGCAAGGAGAACACCAAACATTTATCTGAGGAAATTAAAAAAATTTAACTTACAATTGCACTGACTTATCTTAGGTTTATTGCTCCAAACTATTGCACCCTTGCTTTCACAATGAAACAAGAGCAGAAATATGCTATATGGTTAACAAAGATGGTGTGGGGTGGCTGCAGAGGCTACCTGCTTGTATCTAGCAGCCCCCACCCCTTTGACAGCAAGGGAACCCTGCCCACAGAGCAGACTGTAGAGAACTCAGGCTTACAGCTGTTGCTCTACAGTAGGGGTCTCCAAACTATGGCCGGCGGGCCACATCCGGCCATCTATGAGAATTTATCTGGCCCTGATCAAAGGAAAATATAGACCCAGTTCCTTTGATAGCTTGAATGTGGCAGCAGGGCCTCTTGAAGCTTCTCTATTTTAAATTTTGGCCCAGCAATGAATGTTGTGTATGAATGACCTTTGAAAAACGCAAATTCCTAGGGCAGATAATCCACGCTGCAGAAAACTCCAGTTGCCAGAATTGAGTAGAAAGGTGCAGACTGAACTTATTTTTGCTCGACCTTTATTAATGGCTCATGTTTATTTTGAATTCCTTTGTTTTGTTGTACTGAAGTTAAATTACAAGATGAATAGCCAGCTTTTCCTATCTACAGTTAAGTAATTGATCATTTTGTCCGAATATTTGCTAATGTATGACATTTTTACTCAAAATATATGATTTCTCAGTGTAAGAATGGCATTGTTTCTTTGTAACTTTCACATTTCACTTTTGCTCTGAATCATATCATGCTGAGCAAAACAAAGATCCAAGTAAACCTTATTCATTCATTTAAATTACATTCATTCATTTATAAAACTGTTTTGTAAAATATTCAATGTGGTGCTCATACTGAAATGTTTGGAGACCCCTGCTCTACAGGATATTCAGTTAAGTGGGAGCTATTTTTGATGAAACACCAGTTATGTGGGAAGGTACATAGGCAGTATCAGGTGTGGATATATGTGAGGGTATGCACATGGTTCTTTTGCGCTGCACACAGTCTTTGAGTATACGACTATTATCCTCAAGCTAGCATAGGGGAATCCCCTAGAATTCTAACTCAGCTCACCTGCTCTGCTCAACTCATCCACCTTTCTCTCAATCTCACCTCTCTTTTTGTGGACCTTGAAATGGTAAACATCCAAGAGAGTTCCTTGATGATCTGAAATGATTGTTATTCCACTATTTCTCCCACTTCACTTTTCAACCAAATATTTTCCTTCTTATTTCTCTCATGTGTGTCCTCCTCTTGGTTTTCTACTTCTCTTTCTCAACCAAGAGCATTACCATCTCAGAGCATGGAGGATTTATAAAAATCTACTACTACTTATGTGACAGCCATATAGAATTTTGATATTGGCCATTGCATAACTTGCTTGTATAACTATGAGTTGGGGTTGGTCATCTAGATGATTATCAGCTTAGATTTCAGTTTATGTGACTTTCAAATACAAGATGTTAATATTATGCTATATCAAAAGATGGCTGTTCGGGGCACATATTGCCATTTAGCTCTTTAGCTCTTTTCAGGAAAGAAACACCTGCAGGTAGTTTCAGCAACTGAGAATACTAATGTTTTCAGTGATTTTTTTATGTTGCTTAGCATGCTATTTATACAAAGCCTAGATTCAAATTATTTCACAGCACTGAAGCTTGAACAGAACAACTTTAAACACCCTGCCTCACTCTTTTGGGTATCAAAAGCAGATAATTTGAATAAGACCTTAAGAATCTGGCAGGGGCACAGGGACAAAAGCATTTTTGTATTAAAGCAGCAGAGTGCCAATACACTGTGGGATACAGCCTAAAAATAGATTTAAAAGTAGTTCTCTTCTTGATAGGAACTAAGAGACAACATTAAAAGGAGGCTGAGATTGGCTACATCTATTTGTTCACTTGACCAATCACACAGATTTATTTTTGAGAATGTCAATATGAAGCAGCAGATGGTTAGAGAGACCAAGAAATAAGGAACTGACATGTCTGTTTCAGAACAGATGAGAACAAAGATTGCAAGACTTTTGTAAGGCTTAGTGAGAGCTGTGAAATTTCCCTTAGGTTCTGCATATGGAAGGCACTTGAGGAAACCAAGGCAGAAAACTGTGCTGCCACAGAATCACTTCTAACTTCAATATTGCTGACCGTGTTCACAGTGGTTGGTTAAGTATATATATGGTCTTTGGCCAGCAGGTAATGCAAGACTAATTTCAGATAGTGTAATATGCAAATAATAATTATCAATAATAACCACATTAACTTTGATATGCTTTACACTTTATCACAGTCATCACTGTTATACCTATATGAAATGTCAGCCTGTGGCTTTCCATCCATTTCCAGATGAACCTCACACAGTATTGAAATTGCATTAATGATCTCTCGATCTAATAATAATCTGGTTGAATTGGCATATATGTTCTAGTCCACATCTTTGAAGTGGATGAGGCTAGACAGAGGCCCAACATATAGATTGAAGACATGAGGGGAAATGGCTGATCTTTGGGGAACCCAAAAGTGGACAGCAGTCGAATGGGCCTAAAAAGATGAAATAATTGCATGAAACTCACCAGAAAGCATTTGAACCAGCACCCATGTTCCAGATAGGGAGGAATGCTTCAAAGCTACTCTGAGTTTCACTGTGCAAGTTGACTAAAGGCTCCCTTGCAGGCGGGTGCAGTGAGTGACAGTGTGCCACCTTTTTGTGGCATACTTTCAGTTTGCCTCCTGATAGCTTATTTGCCTTTGCGCCTGCGTCCATAATAGGTCACAGGTGCAGAGGTAAAGAAATTCCCTCAATTGCATGGGGCCATGCCCCCATGTGAATGAGGGAACACCCTCTTGAGATAGCACTGGCTCTGCATGTGCACCAGCACTATCTTTATCACAGAAGGGGCTGCACAAACATCTGCAGCCTTTGTCTAATACTAAAGTGCCCCAGGGGCGCAAAAAGTGACTGCACATGGAAGTTGCGCCTCAGGGTCACTTTCTACCATACATCCTCACAAATGTTCTGAGCAGGAGAAGACCATATCCCTCTAAACATCGAACAGAATCGATTGACTGACAGTACCAAATGAAGCAGGTTGCTAAGGACCAATGGACCCACAATGCTAGAATCTGCTACCATCCTGAGGTTATCAAGGGCTGATAGGAGGACTGACTCAGTACTATATCTTCAACTGATTCTGGCCTGTACTGAGTTTTTTACATTAGGGGATTAGCAGAATGCATTGAGTTGTTTACCATATATGCCAAATTTGTTTGACTGACAAGTGAGATGTGTACATATTTCTGGTGCTATTCGTGAAGTGATAGAGAGGTTTAGGTGAACTGTGTGTAAATCAAGATTTTTGTTTATCAATTTGTTTCAGAATGGTTGTCAGACAAGGAAGAAGGGCATCATGATTTTAATATATCAAGAGAAGAAAAATGTTCTGTGGTAAATGGTAAGAAAGGTGGAACTGTAGAAGTTGGCGTGATGATTTGGGTCATGAGAATAGGAAACAGTGGTGATAAAAAGGCCCTCAGAGCTCCTGAAGTGCGGGGGGACCCCAAGCTTCAGGGGGCCCCCTCAGCACGGTACACCATGCACGGGCTGCGGGGCCCTGACTGGGTCCAAGTGGGTCCAGGTACTTTTACAGGGGGCCCCCCTCCAGTTTTGATATGCCATTGGTAAGAAAGATACCTACTATAATAACTGGGAGAGGAAGAGAATCAGACAGCACTTTTCGTGTTGAAAAGACAGGGTTGTGTGAGTTTAACATCTAGAAAGTCACTTAGGTTAGTAATCCTTCACGAGTAATACGTTTCTCATAAACATTGAGGGCTGCTTTTTGTTTTTTACTTTACTGAATGTGGTGAGAACTCTGACAGATGTATTTTAAGTGGTGGGTTTTATTTTTAGCATTCATCAAGCTTTAATTAAACCAGGGATCAATCGCCCTCAATTTTAAGGGCAATGTTATCTTCAATAGGAACAATGGACTACCCTACATTTGGAGCCCACTTAGAATAGGGCAGGTATTGCTCTAATACATGCAAAGACAGCAGGGGACATGTGTGCAGATATCTCAACGACTTCCAAGTCAATATTTTCAACCCTGAAATGTTGGCCATCAGAGCAAATTAAAGAGCTGAGAATTATAAGGAGCAAACTAAGGTGTTGAGTAAGGAGTCGGACCAAATTAGAGGGTGATAATGGAATCAGAGGTCCAGAGGTGATCCGAATACCTCAAACTGATAGTATCTTATTATGAGGCTGAAACTGAATCTTTAGGAAAGATTGCAGAGAACAAGACTATTCAAGAATTCAGAGGTGGTATCATCAGGAGCATACACCCAATAATAATAATCACCAATAAGTAAAAATTGGAGGTAGTAGTGTTAGGTGGAGCTGCCATTTAGAAACAAGCATTTTCAATGCAATTGGCCTCGCGTTTGCTCAAGTTAGAGCTATTAGCATTGTAAATTCCTAACTGGACTTTTCTTGCCACAGAAATTAAAAATTAGAAGTAAAACAGTTGACATAAGCATGCCAATTCAGAGTGCCATGGCCGCTATGAGCATGGGCGCAAAAGCGAGACACAAAAGGAAAAAGAAGTTCAGTTGCAGTCAAACTTATCAGCAAATGTGCAATTATCTGTGTAACACGGACAATGGCCAAGGCGGTAACAAAACTGCTCCAAGTAGGGACAAACGTAAAGCATTTACCAATGATAACTTTCCTTTGAAAGGAAAGCCCATTAACAAGTGATAGTGATGGGCATGCGGTGGGCGTGGTTAAAAGCCCACTGATAGATTACAACAGGCCAGAGCACTTGTGCACATGACCTATCAGAAAAGTAGGAAACCTTTTTGTAATCCCCCAAAAATACCTTCCTTGTTTTCCAATTGATAAATTCGCTCTAAATTTACATTATACAGGAGGGAAGGCTTCTCACATTTCCATTGTTGCAGTCATACTCATCCAGGTCTCAGTAATGAATAATGTAGCTAAATTCCATGTATTCCGTGAATTTGCTTTTTTTTTTTACAGAATAGACTTTCACATAGTTTTTCGAAAGCAATGCACCATCAAGTGGACATCATGACAAGGGGCTGATTTCGTGCCATCAGATGCCAAAGAAGCTAATATGTCCTAAGGAGAAAATATAAGGCACCGATGGCAACTGTCTCTGCTATAATTTTCCCTGAAACGATGTAAAAGATTTAGCTGGGCAGAGTTCCTGGCCCCTAGCTGGCTCAGGACTGAACACTGGCTTATCCTGTGACCTGAAAGCACACCCGGTTAGAAAGTCTAATTCTAATGTCATGCTGCATTATAGAGGGGTTGCAGGAAGCAGATGTACAGGAAGGAAGGGAAAACTCCTGACCTCCTTGTATTCGCCTACGTAGAAAAAAGGTGGATATAATTAAAAGGAGATAGAAAAATAAAATGGGAAACAAGAGTACTTATCAAAAATAAGACGCTACAGCAAAAAAAAATAACTCCACCGTCTCAGGATAAATGATAAATGTTGTCAAAAGCAATCAGAACAACCGCTTTCTAATAGTTAGCTTCGAGTTTGAAAGAAAATAAAATCTTTGGTGACAAAATATACAATTAAAAATGTTTAAAGTGATAGAAAATAACACAAACTGAGAGCAGTTCCCAGCGCTAGACGCTTTGAGAACAGCCGGAGCTCACTTAGTCTTGGCGTGTATGGCCTGCGGATTTGTAATAACAATTTCACAGACATAAAACGACTATATGAGCCAATTCTACTAGAAGAATACGATGTTATTCTATTCACTAGCTGGCACTGTTTCTTGGTACTTAGAGCACTTTCTTACAAATCCCTGGTTCAGCTTTGTTCTGCATCTTTTTAGTGAACTTCATTGGTTTTAGGTATGTATTGTTTTCAGTTAGGCATCAACTTATGTCACGTGCCATATATCTAACAAATGAATAGCATTTACATTATAGTGATAAAAAAGACATCTGTTGATTCCATATTTGGTACCTATAATGCGTGCACGTTCTTTCCAATTCATCTAAAAGGGATTCCGCAGTGCAGACTATATACATCATGCGCGACAGGAGAGCTTTGGAGTTTGGAAGAAAACACAACTTATTAGTAGCGATACATTTCTCAGAGTAACAGCCCAATTTTGTGGGATCACAAGTATCCTTATTAACACTGGTTTCAGGCATGCTGTGACTCACGGGTTCGCACATTTTAGTTCCTGGATTTATTTTATTCGTGCGCAGATTATAAATACAGCTAAATATGCTGAGACGCCTCAAGGCGGTGCTCCCATTGACTTCTGTCAATGCATTAGGGAACAGCACAGACGGGCATTGCCACAAAACGCTAAACCCAGAAATGACACAGGCCTTGGCACCAAGGGAATGCAAAATGCGTTTGAAGTATCTTGAACATTTAGGCGAAGTAAGTGCATCTTCTTTTTACAGATTGCAAGAGTGTTAGAAATTGGGTCTTTAGCTGGCAGAAATATGCACCCTGTCTAAGAAGGGACAACAATCCTAGTTAGGGCAGGTCAGATACACAACCTAAATTAACCTGTGCTCAACCGCTGGTAGCTTGGCTCAGTACTTATGCAGCACAATGGTTCCAATAACACAGTGAAAACACAATAAAAATACTCCAAACCAGTTAAAAAATATAAAGAATATGTATCTGATTCAAATAAGACCAGAATGACAAAAATCCAATTAATACCTGTCAAGATATAGGTATTTCAAGTATGCGCACCACTGCAACATTGGATGCGCCTGTGCGCTTCTCTTTGATGATTTACGGTTCAGCCGGGTACTGGACAAAGTTCTAGGCACTAAGGCGATAGGCTTTAAAAAAAAAAAAAAAGAGGTACTGGACGCTTGCGGCCAGACTCTTAGGTCCAGTACCTCCAGGGAATCACAACTGCCCTTTGCAGCCTTGTAGAGCGGCTCCAGAGACCTCATGGGTCTCTTGTACACAGTACCTTGTCGCGTGGGCTCTCATTATTCTAAATGAGACTACTGGATTTCTAGGTAGCAGGATCGATAACGGTGTGGGGGACTGAGTCTGACCCACGTGTAAGGAACTCTGTCACCCTAAATCCGGTTTTTGCTCCGGCTAACTAGCAGTGCCTCATTTCTCCCATGTGGAAGGAATGATTTGGCAGCCGAGCGCATGACATCTTTAGAACTTCTCAGGGAAGTCGTGGTTACTCAGATCCAAACCAACTCTCTTATTTCCAATATGATCTCATATACAAATGACAAAGACAGTATAAGTTTTATATAATGTTTTAATAAAACGACTGTATCATTCTGGTTATTGCGGCTCACGCCTTAATATCTAAAATACAGTCGTTTTATTAAAACATTATATAAAACTTATACTGTCTTTGTCATTTGTATATGAGATCATATTGGAAATAAGAGAGTTGGTTTGGATCTGAGTAACCACGACTTCCCTGAGAAGTTCTAAAGATGTCATGCGCTCGGCTGCCAAATCATTCCTTCCACATGGGAGAAATGAGGCACTGCTAGTTAGCCGGAGCAAAAACCGGATTTAGGGTGACAGAGTTCCTTACACGTGGGTCAGACTCAGTCCCCCACACCGTTATCGATCCTGCTACCTAGAAATCCAGTAGTCTCATTTAGAATAATGAGAGCCCACGCGACATGGCGCCCAACGTTTGGTCTGGCTCTAATGATTGGGTCCGACTGACTCTCTTGGTCTCATATATATTTTGACTCCTCGGTTCCGTATACGGAGACGTCCGTGGGGCTGAGGGTTTCCGCCGCCACGGCATAGGTGCTTCCTATTGCTTAGTGGTTGGTTGTTTGAGCTTGAACTTTGAAAGGAATAAACCCTGATATTGGTGTGCCTTCTCTGACCTGTAGCTGTTTTTTATAAAATGGCGAATCCTAATGTAGTGAACATAGCAATTAATATGCGACATCCGCTCACGGGACATCTATTGACACATGGACTGACAGTCCAGGGGGGTCCGGTCACTTTTGTGGTGGACGCCCATGCAGCCTATAGAACGGAACTTTTTTATTCTTGGGTCGCTTTTCCAGCAGTGGATGGGGGAACAAATACTTTTCACGAATACACAGTTGCGAATGCCCCTGGACAATACAGGGCTTACGCTTATTTAGAAATACCTCTATCTTATCAAGAACACCATAATTGGCTTGATGGCGCCCTCCCACACACAATAGCACAAGTACGGTTAGGTCCACTGAGTAATGATGGTCCTACCTGGCCTTTATTGGCTACATATACACCACATCCTGCGGTTGCTCAATTGGCAGTGGTTGAAGTTCGTCGTTTATATACAGAATTAACGGCTACATATAGACGATTAGTTCAGTTTGTGATGCAGACATTGAACACGAATGCAGCGTGTGCTGCTCCAGCGCACCCACAGGCGGTGGTTCCGGGTCTTAATCCGTCCACTGAACACTCAATTATGGGTAAAGTACCGGCTAAACGAGAGGAGACTCCGTTTTGGCTGGCGCAAAAAATTAATACGCTGGAAGCAGTATTTCCCCATACGGGACCTCAGGATAAACATAGAATTTTGACGATGTGTTTGCCGTACGGGATGGTTCCTCCGGTGGAGGTTGGGGGAGGTAGTGGGGTTGTGGTTGAACTATGGGCATCAGTGACCTTGGAACATTGAGTTTGTTCTCCTCCTCCTGCTGAGGCAGGGGCTGTGGTGAGTCTCAGTGGCATGCTGTTGTGCAACGCTACAGGTGTCTTCTCTCTGGATCGCAGGCGGGGCTGGATGCTGTCCTCGCTATGCCCCAGAAGACTGTCAATCAGGACTCTGTGACAATTGCTCTTAGAGTGCGGTCCTTTGTTAAAGTAGCACATGGAATGTTGAGCCCAGCTGGAGATAGGGCAAGAATGGAGTTTTATCACACAGAATCTGTGGGTTGTGCAAAGTGGGGTGCAGGCTGTCACTGCACAGGGCTGTTCTCTTGTGCAGCTGAGGCACTAGTTCTCACAAGACAGCTTTTGCAACAGGGTGATATACTTAAACAAAATCTTTAATGGCCCTGAGAATTCAAAGAACTGGGTGCAAGGCACCACGCCTTTGGAGTTCTTCAGGTTGCAATAGGTTTTAGAGTAGGTTCAGTACTTTTTACTGCAAGAAACAGCAGCCCAGCACATCAGAGCAGATTGCAAAGTGACAGTCCCTCAAAGTAGCACAGTAATCAGGGGGCCGCAGGCCACCACAGCAGAGCATCGGGCAAAGTGTCAGTCCCTTCTGTCAATGCAGCTTCTCTTCTTGGCAGACTTCTCAGGACACAAAGGTGAACTGATTTGGTGGTGTCAGGAGTCCTGTACTCTTACCCAAATGTGCCTTTGAAATGGGGGAGACTTTAAAGAGGCCTTTAAAGCTCACAAAGTCCCTGCCCTTCCTTCCATGGTTCTAGGCACTTTACAGGGGGTTATACAGCCCTTTGTGTGGGGAGAGGCACAGGCCTATTCAGGTGTATGTATCAGCTCCTCCCTCCCATCTAGCCCATGAAGACCCATCAGCCTGGTGGGTCATCAGGGTGCAAATGTCAAAGTCCAGCTCCCTTTTTGTGTGACTCTCTGGAGGGAATGAACAAAGCCCACCTGTCACCTAACCTATATGTGAATTCAGAGACAGACGGAGGCACAAAATGGTTAAAGTAAGAAAATGCCATCTTTTTAAAAGTGCCATAATCAGACTTACAGTGAAAAATCCAACTTCTTCATCGGTTGTGATTTTAAATTCTGGCTCCATAGACACCAAACTCCCCATTTCTATCTTGTCCCAATTGGACATTACACTTAAAAGATGCTTTAAGACACTCCACATGTTAACGTATGGGAGAGATAAGCCTTTCAGTACTCAGAAACAAATTTGACAGTTTTTCACTACCAGGACATGTTAAATTTAAATGTACATGTCCAACTCTTTTAATATATGGCACCGTGCCTTGGGGTTAACTAGGACCTACCATAGGGGTGGCTTACATGTAATAAAAAGGAAGGTTTAGGCCTGGTAAGTGTCACTATGCAGTTTAAAACTCCACACACAGGCTCTGCAATGGCATGTTTAAAGACTACTGAATGGGTGGTACAATTAATGTTGCAAGCCCGCTAGTAGCATTTAATTTACAGGCCCTGGGCACATATAGTGCATTCTTCTAGGCACTTATAAGTAAATTAAACATGACAATTGTGGATAATGTTTCCATGTTTTAGAGTACAGAGCATATGCACTTTAGCACTGGTTAGAAGTAGTAAAGTACCCAGAATCCTAAAGCCAACAAAAATGAATTCAGCAAAAAGTGGAGGGAAAAAGGAAAAAGTCTGGGTATTACCTTGCAGAGAGGGCCAGGTCCAACACAACCCCCCTTCAGCCTAGAGCCAGGATAGACTAATCAATACCGTGATGAGCTTTTCTGCTTAGGGCAATAAAACATGGACAATGGCCCACTACTGCAGGGGCACTAGCCAGTTCTATGCCTCTCTGAACCCAGTTGGATTCCTCTGTTTATACTCCCTGAGGCCCTAAACTGACCCATGGGGAAGCCTCCTCCTCTTCTGTTGACCCCATATGTGCAACACCTAACCTTGCTTTGTTCAGAGATACCTCCCAGTAGGCAGACAGTACCACCATGTCCAACAAAGTGATGTAGTCAATTCCACCCCTTGGGTGTGACTTCTGTCCTCAACCCAGGGAAAACTCTGACTACAAGGACAACAAACAACAGAAGCCACTGATAGCTGTCAGTGTCAAGTGCCAGGCCCCAGGCCATCCAGGGTGCTTTGACTTCTGTGGTTTCTCAAAACGAGGGGCAGTAGCCCTAGGTGCCGTGAACCCTGTTTCCACTTAACCTCCCACCAATTCAGGGGTTTTATCCCGAAACTGGTCCTTCAACCCAGGGTCTGTACCCTTAGGCTGAACATGTGCCTGGCAAGCCAGGACTTCCCAGGGAGTAACCCCACCACCCTCAATGACAACACACTCTGGGTGTGTTGTGCAAGAGTCTGCCTGGCGCAGGTCCCAAGACTCCATTCCTATGACAGTGCATGGAGCCCCCTCCAGCTCAGAAATGACCTCACCGGGGTCAGTCTGACCTCAGAGCTGGCAAACCCTGCCTCACTGGTCTTCCCACTGTAGACTGGTCCCTCTGCTTGTGCTGACTGTGAGAGCATTCCAAGCACTGGGAATGGAAATAGGGCACCCAGAGCCTCTACCACCCCCTCCCTTCTCTTACTATACTGGGACCTGTCTAGGTCACCGGGACCCTCCCCCTCACTATGATGAGGGAAACCTAAGCCACCCCCCTTGGAACTACTCCATAAAACCGTCTCAGACACTCAAGGTACTCAGCCAGAGGTCTGTCTCCTTTGCAAGTTCCCTGGGGTCAGAGAACTTACAAGCCACCAGGTGTGAAAAACAGTGACTGAACATATGCTCTTTAGCAATCATATTCTACAGCCCGAAGTGTGTTCACCATACTACCCTTCAACCAACCATCCAGTGCTCTGAAAAAGTGACCCAAAACATCATCCCACGACTGGTAAGACAGTGTCCTACTGCCCTTGAATCTCAACCTGCAGGTGAAGACATATCTCTTGATGAGGGTCTCCTTCATGATGGGAAACCTTAATATTTCGCTCCCATCTATGGCCAGTAGGGCATCCCTTCCATCAAGAGGTATATGTCTCCATAGGACAGCCCCGCAATCCTCCTCAAGGATCCTCTGTGCTACCAGAGTGACCTCATACACCTCAAACCACCTGTCTATGGCATTCCCTTCCTGAAGTCATGCACCGAATCTCTGGCTGCGTGGGCCATTTCTTCAGCAGTGAACATGGTACTTTCGCTGCCACCACTGGACTCTACCTGCTTTGCTCTTAAGTCCGTTCCTTTAGACTCAGTTCATGGCCCCACAAGAACTTTCTTTTCGCTATGTCTCTCAGTCTCAGCAGCCTCCACAGCAAGTTTTTCTTTGGCCCAGACTCTCTCAGCCTTAGCCCTTCTCATTTCCCC
Organism: Pleurodeles waltl; assembly: GCF_031143425.1. Classification (NCBI taxonomy): domain Eukaryota; kingdom Metazoa; phylum Chordata; class Amphibia; order Caudata; family Salamandridae; genus Pleurodeles; species Pleurodeles waltl. Next base: position 1,457,463,308 of record NC_090445.1, on the reverse strand, counting down.
AGTCTTCTCCTTTTCGTCTCTGAGATTAGCCTGCTCTAATTTTAATTTCTTTCCCTCCCTTCTGTCTGCCAGCTCCTCTGTAGTCCCATTTAATGGAGCAAAGGCTTCTGAACAGACGTTCAGTGCCTTTTGTAGTGTCACCTTCTTGGTGGTGCTCTATACAGTAAGCTCAAAGGGGCATATTTATACTCCGTTTGCACCGAATTTGCGTCGTTTTTTTCGACGCAAATTCGATGCAAAACTAACTCCATATTTATACTTTGGCGTTAGACGCGTCTAGCGCCAAAGTTCATGGAGTTAGCGTCATTTTTTTGCGTGAACACCTTCCTTGCGTTAATGATATGCAAGGTAGGCGTTCCCGTCTTAAAAAATGACTGCGATGCATATGCGTCGTATTTATACTCCCGGGCAAAAATGACGCCCGGGAGTGGGCGGGTCTAAAAAACACGCATTTGCGCCGGATTTTAGCGCCTGGGTCAGGGCAGGCGTTAAGGGACCTGTGGGCTCAGAATGAGCCCAAAGGTGCCCTACCCTGCCCCCAGGGACACCCCTTGCCACCCTTGCCCACCCCAGGAGGACACCCAAGGATGGAGGGACCCACCCCAGGGACATTAAGGTAAGTCCAGGTAAGTATTTTTTTTTATTTTTTTTGTGGCATAGGGGGGCCTGATTTGTGCCCCCCTACATGCCACTATGCCCAATGACCATGCCCAGGGGACAGAAGTCCCCTGGGCATGGCCATTGGGCAAGGGGGCATGACTCCTGTCTTTGCTAAGACAGGAGTCATTTCAATGGGGGATGGGCATCGTAAAAAAATGGCGCAAATCGGGTTGTGGCAATTTTTTTTGCCTCAGCCTGACTTGCACCATTTGTGGACGCCCATACGCCATTTTCCCCCTACGCCGGCGCTGCCTGGTGTACGTCGTTTTTTTCAACGCACACCAGACAGCGCCGGCGGCTAACGCCGGCTAACGTCATTGAATAAATACGGCGCCCGCATGGCGCTTCAGAATGGCGTTAGCCGGCGCTAATCTTTTTGGCGCAAAACTGCGTTAGCAGTTTTGCGTCAAAAAGTATAAATATGGGCCAAAGTCTATGCAGAACTCCTCGAGCAGGGCTACTGTGCAACTCTACAGTTTGGCCAACTCAAACACCATTCTTGTATGTGCAGATGCAGAACCTCCAATCAGAGACATGACGTAAGGGTACAAAGCAAAAGTGCCATTCAGGGAGAATAGAAAAATCTAAATTGCCAACTGAAGAGAGTAGGGAAAAAAGATACCAAAGGGGATCAGCGACAATTGATTTGAATTGGTCTTGATGTGAGTAGTAGTGTACACCAAATCACTTCAATTCACTGCACAAACACAAGTCATATACTCACCGCTGATCACCAAAGTTGGAAATTAGGTCTCTAGTTGGCAGAGGTATACATCTTATCCAAGTAGGGACCACAATCCTAGTCAGGGTAAATAAAATACACAACCTAAATTAGCCTATGCTCACCCTCTTAGCTTGGCTCACAGCAGTCTGGGCTTAACTTGAGAGGCAATGTGTAAAGTATGTGTATAACACAATGATTAAAGTAACACAGAGAAAACACTACAAAAAGACTCCACACCAGATTAGAAAAATAAAGAATATTTATCTGATTCAAATAAGGCCAGAACAACAAAAATCAAATTAACACCTGCAGGATATAGGTATTTCAAGTATGCGGATCAGTGCAAAATTGGAAGTGCCTGTACGCTTCTATTTGGGGATTTACGGTCCTGTGCAAAGTTCTAAGCGCTCATGCGATATGATTTTGTTTCTTAAAATAAAAATACATTTTCATGGGGTTTTATTGGCCGGGGTCTCGGGTCCGGTACTTCCAGGGAAACACAACCGCCCAGGCATCCGAGTAGAGCAGCCCCAGAGACCTTGCAGGTCTCTTGTGCACAATACCTGTCGGGGAGGCAGCAGGATCGTGGTCGAACTACCTGCATTGGTGACCTCGGAGAATGGAGATTGGGGGTTGCTTTCTCTTCCTCCCACAGAGGGCGAGGGCTGTGGTGAATAGCAGTGGTCCGTTGTTGTGTCGCACTGCAGTGGTCTTCCCTCAGGATCGCAGGTGGGGTTGATGCTGTCCTCGCTATGATTCAGCACCGGAAGGCTGTAAATCAGGACTCTGTGACACTTGCTCTTGAAGTGCGGTCCTTTGTTAAAGTAGCATACAAAGTGCTGAGCCCAGCTGGAGATTGTGCAAGCTTGGGGTTTTATCACACAGAATCTTTGGGTTGTGGAGAGCAGGGTGTGGGCTGTCATTAGACAAGACTATTCTCTCATGCAGCTGAGGCACTAGTTCTCGCAAGATGGCTTCTGCAACAGGGTGATAAATGTCAAAAAAGTATTTGATGGCTCTGAGACTTCTAAAGGCAGGGGACAAGCCAACAAGCCCTGGGAGTTCTTTCAGGTTGCAAGTGTTTGTAGAGTAGCTTCCATCCTTCTCACTGCCAGAGGCAGCTGAACAGATCATCAGAGCAAGTTGCAAAGTGCCAGTCCCTCCTGGTAGACCAGCAATCAGCAGGCAGTAGACCAACACAGCAGAGCAATTGGCAAAGTGGCAGTCCCTCCTGGCAGCGCAGCTCCTCTTGGCAAAGTCTCCTCTGAACCCAAAAGTGAACTGATTTGGTGTGTCAGAGGTACAGTACTTAAACCCAAAAGTGCCTTCGAAGTGGGGGAGACTTCAAAAAGGCCTCTGAAGATCACAAGGTCTCTGCCCTTCCGTCACTGGCTCCAGACACTCTATGTGGGGGTTATGAAGCCCTATGTGTGGGGAGAGGTACAGCCCTATCCAGGTTTGTAAGCTCCTTCCTCCCATTTAGCCCAGGATGCAAATGTCAAACCCCATCACCCTTCATAAGCCAGGTAAGCTTGAATCTGCTGGCATAGCAAGCACGGGACCAACGTCTGGGCATACACTTCCCACTTGGGGCGACAAATGCAAAAACAACAGATGATTGACGGAATTCAAAGCAACTCAAACATTCACCCCTAGTCTGAAAGTCCCATTTTCAGACTTACAATTTAAAATCAGACCTCACTATAGGTTGTGATTTTAAATTGTGAGTCCAGAGAGATCAAATTCCACATTCTATCTTGTAAATTTCACTTAAAAGACTATAAGGGCAATTCCAACCTATATGAGACATATGCCATGCAATAGTGAAAACAAGTTTTTCACTACTAGGACATGTTAAACTTGCCTTTGGGGCTAACTAGGGCCTACCTCAGGGGCGACTTGTAAGTAATCAAAAGGTAGGTTTGGGCTTGGCAAGAAGGTACACTTACCAAGTCGAATTGGCAATTTACAACTGTACACACATGCTTTGCAATGGCAGGACTGAGCCATGTTTAAAGGGCTACTGAGTGGGTGGCAAAATCAGTTCTGCAAGCTCACTAGTAGCTTAATTTACATTCTCTGGGCACATATAGTGCACTTCACTAGGGACTTATAAGTAAATTAAATATGCCAATTGTGGATAAGCCAATGATACCATGTCGTAGAGTACAGAGCATATGTACGTTAGCACTGGTTAGAAGCTAACAAAAACAAATTCAGCAAAAAGTGGAGAAAAAAGGCAACAAGTGTAGGGATGACAGAATACAGTGGAATTATGGCTGCATGAATCTATGCAAGACAAATACATCTCATAAAAGGGGTCATTCTTAGTAAGTATTTTGAAAACAAAAGTGCAAGGGCTGAGAGCTTTTTGTAGAAGCCCAACACTGGCCCTACTGAATGCCAGTGTTGCTGTATACCAAGTCTGTCTAGTTTGGATTTCATCCCAGGCCTCTTTATTCAACCAACCCACATTTCCTGTCTCTTTATCTCACTCTTGCAGGTTCTTTTTCATCCTTCTTTTTTAAATTTGCCACTATTTTCCTATCTTTCTCTTAATCCTTTAAAAAAAAAATTCTACCTTTATGACTCTCGGTCATCCACCTGCACTAACTAAGCATTGTCAACCATAATGGAAGACAGTGGCTGCTGGTAATTGGAGAATGGGGAAGTAGAAGTGGGGGGCCACGCATGCACACATGCATACTCACTCACACCCATACATTCACAGGCACACGTACACACACACACCCATTCAATCACACAGTCACATATGCACATACATTCATACATACATCCATGCCCCAAACATTAATTAAAAAAACATAACACTTACCTGCTCCAGTATCTCTGGAGGGAATCCTTGGAGGTTCTAGAAGAGTTGGGACTGCCGCTTCTTCTAATTCGCTCACCTTAGGTCAGCCAATGAGAGAGGTGCCACTCTCTAGCTCATCACAGAAATGGATGGGTCAGTGAGAGTTGCTGACCCCACCCCACTGTGTGATGATGTGTCAGTAAAAGGCACTGAGTCCTGCCGGGGCACTTCGGGGCTTAGGATTTAAGCACCCAGGTTGAAGGCTATCAATGACGCTTCACCGTGTCATGAGGGGGAGGTCTTCAAAATCCTTTGGAGGTTGAAAAGGTCATGCCAACAGGAGCTGTGACATCTTCAGCCCAGCAAAGGTAAGATGAGGAAGCCTGTGCATTTAATGTTTGTATAAGACATAGCTGCATGACCTGAATATAAAGAGTGTCTATCAAGCTGATCTTTCCTCAGCCTGACAGACATTCTTGATGTTAGGAAAAAGGTGAGGAGACATAGCTCCTCCACACGTAAGAATGGGCCAATGCTGATAGAAGGGATGTCTGAGGGCAGGCCTATTGGTAAGATGAGGGGGGAAATTCCATTCACAAAAGCTCCCTATATCATGCAAAGCATTATTTTGCTAGGAATGAAAGGGAAAAAAGAGATGATCATAACCCCAGAGATCATGGGGCTGATGTACAAAGCTATTTAGTGGTTGCAAACCCTTTGAATTGTAAAACCACATGGTTTGTTACTGCAAAATAACTTTTTATAATGTTTAAAAGTCATTTTATGAGTCAGTAACGTTTTCTTGTGACTCTGAATCACAAATTGGAGGGCGATTGAAAGGGACATCATCCTCTTATTTGCAAGTTGCAAAAATATGTATCAATGGTTTGTGACCAAATACATGTCACTGCCTGCTCCCTACGATATATCTTCCCAAATGGAAATATTTTTTTAAAAGAAAAAGCAGCACCTACTTCTTCAAAATAAATATTTCCCATTTGGACTTGCGGAAGCAGGGAAAGAGATCTGCTGTCTTTTGTAGGCCACTATCCTTGGGCTCATATCTAACCATGGTACATCAAAACTCCGACCTGCTTAATTAATAATCAGTAGGCACCCTTCTGCGGCCCCTATGACTAAGTGTTTTAATAGGGTATATTATACATAACTTGCATTGCAAAATGATAGGCAAGTCATAAAAAGTGGGTGCACAGGTTTCAGCTTCTCTTTGAGACCACCTGTGTATACATCAGGCCATCAAATTCCATCCCTCTTACTTTGATCAGAAACCATTACGTTAATTTTAGTATTCTTCAGTCTTCTCAGAATAAAATGACTTGGGATCCTGTCCTGTAAAGAAGCATATACCATCTTTAAATTACATATTTTATCTTGATAGACAAAAAGGAGCCAGAGGATTGTGACATTCATGAAGGAGAGGCTGCTAGCCTGCTTTTTCCTTCCCTTGGTTCATGTGCACATGCGTCCATTTCCTTTTGCCCATCCTTTGCTCACCACTGCTCCAAAACTATTATATTAAACATTCTCCATGCCTCCCATTAATCGTACTTGAATGTTTAAGCTCAGGGAAGGGGGCATGGTGAAGCTGTGCTCCAGTAATGGCAAGTTTAAGAGCAGACATATAAGCTCACCTTAGGTATTGCTTCCTACATTTCCTGTATTTATTTAAGTAAGTCATAAATAGATTAAAATGAACAATTAAAACAGCATTTACAAAGTGTGTGGCCTAGCTCTGCAACATGCCAGATGCCTGGGTTCACTTGTATCTGACAAAATCGTGTATTTATAACCTCAAACCAGCCAACAGCCGGCACCAGCAGAGTGACTGCTAAAGATCAGTTCGGTGATGTTTTGGAGCCTGATGCAGGGTGGCTGTCCTGTTAAGTCTCGGAGTCATTGAGGCACACTCACAAGGCCAGAAGGTGGGTGGCACTGGCGTGTCAAGGACCTGCACCGAAACTGCCCTGACCACGGACCCCATTTGCCAACAACAAGATCATGTCCTGGCAGCTGGCAAGTGCAGAGGTCCCTGACACACAGACGAGGCACGTCACAGACAAGAGCTGCCTGTAGGTGAGGAGGTCAGTCTGTGATGGCCACAGGGCCTATTCAACACAAGTGTGGTGTACGGCACTGGGCGTTGACGGACACAGCAGTAGCGCACTTTCTTTACAGGATATCAAAGAGAATGTAATTTATGAAAAACATTTCAGCTAAAGGGGATATCCTTAGAGAGTGTTGCATCAGGCCGAAGCGAGTAGGGACATGCTGATGAAACCAATGAAACCAATGCCAAAGATTTAGATCGTTTTATTTGTACTTACAGCAAGGCAAGTAAAAAGGTGAATGACATATTAAGAATTCACTGGCATCTTATCTAAACCGATCCAATTGGTCCCCTTTTGAAGAGCATCCAGGCCTGGGGAATAGCGTCGATGGGGCCAATATTGGCCTTGGGAGGGGAGCTACGTTGCTCCCCCCCATTTATTAGGTGGCAAAGACCCAGGGCATGGGGTCCCCAGGGGTGAAATTGTCCTGGGGAGGTGGGCCACGCATGCCCCCCACTCCCAAATTATAAATGTTCCCCACCCCCACTCCCTGGGACATGGTTCACTAGAGGGTCTTTAAACAAAAGCACGGGAGATTGAGCTTGTTTTAAAAAAAATGTTTTGCTGCAAATCCTCTGCAAATTTGTTGCAAAACCTAAAAAGAATGTTTTGCCACTAGGCTTAGTGGGTCAGGGTATTCCTACTTTGCCCCCTTATGTAATTTTTTTGTGTTTTTTAGGAATCAGGACTGAGTCTTAAGATGGCTATTACCACTTCCTGATGTTGTGTTAAAAAATTTGAAAAATTCTATTGACATAGAATGGGGGAAAAGTTTTGTGGCCCCCCTTTTTCTCAGCCGCTTTTGACGGATGACTCTGAAACTCTCAAGACAGCAGCTGAACTGACCACAGTATATGTTTTGAAAATTTTGTGAAGATTAGTCAAACGTCAACAGGCTTTCCACAGCCCCAGATAGCCCATAAGGGCACATCATAAAATAAAAAAAACATGTAAGTAGCGCGGGGGACCTTAAGGCTCCCCGCACAGTCTCAGATAGCCCATAAGAGCACATCATAAAATGAAACAATATATATATAGCCAGGGATTGCAGGAGAGGCCTTAAGGCTCCCCCAGCAGTCCCACATAGCCAATGAAGAGCTAAAAAATGTTTTTAAACTTTTTTAGCTCATAATGTTTGAGGCTCATACTTAAAGGTGATCTTACTCTTTTTAAATGGCAAATACATTTTTATTTTCAAATTTTGCAATTTTTGAGTACATCATATTTCAAAACCTAAAAAACTCTCTGTCTCTCTCTCTTTCTCTCTATTTTAATTTCTTTCTCCCTCTCACACACCCACTCAGACACTTACGCACCCACTCACAGACCCACTCAGATACTCACGCACCCACTCACAGACCCAGTCAGAACCTCATGCCCCTCACATTAATATTCTTTAATGCCCTGGGGAGTAGGTGGTCCCCGGGACTGCGTGGGGTCACAGGGCCCCCCCATATTAATATAGATCATCAACCCGGGGAGGTGGCGGTCTCTTGGGCTATGGATGAGGGCCAGGCAGCCTCCCCCATTAGAAACCAACATTGCCTCTGGGATTTGGCCCACGTGCGGGAGCCTGTGCTCTATTTAAACAAAAAAAAAAAACATTGGGTCTGCTGTGAATCGCTGCAAAAATTATTTTCAAAAAAGGCTTTTTAGACCTGGGGGTTCTCTTTGGGACCCCAGCACCAGAGCTAAGAGGTCACGGTGTTCATACCCTGGCCCCTTTTATAGTTTTTATTCTTTTTTTATTCTGGTACTCGGCCTCAGCCGAGTCCCAACATGGCTGACAACACTTCAACGGCTTCCTTGTTGAAGAGTTCTCAGCCAATCAGATCTCAGCACAAGATTGGGAGGGGTCGGGAATCCTTTGAGTCCCTAGATATACAAATTTTTACTTTCTTTAATTACTCTAAAACTACTAAACAAATTTACAAGAAAACAAAAACAGTTGCTTTCTGTACCACGAACTACCTATCTGCCAAATTTGGTGTAATTCCGTCTACTAGCTTCGGCGCTATCGCTGTTCAATTTTTCCTGTGGAAAAATGTATGGGAGAAAAGTGTTGTAGGACACTCCCCCTTTTTCTCAGCCCCCCCCCCCCCCGGAATGATCGCACAAAACTTTACAGACAACTAGCTAATTATTAATATATATATATATATATATATATATACATAGATCCACTGTGCAGGAGGAGCTAAGTCAACTATTGAAATATATACACGTGAGAGAGTGGTTTCACGGAGAGCGTTTGAGAAAGGCTTGGTAGCCAAAACGCGCGATGCTGAGTGGAACTAATCCATTTTAGAGAGCAAAATAAATGCAATTTGTTAGCAGAGGAGTGCTCGTTGTGTTCCTGGTGGAGGGACTTTGTTGTTGGTTCAGTTATTCATGCAGGCCACATGCACACCGAAGCACCCATCATTTAAGAGTCTGGCAGGCTTAGTGGCAATTGTTGGACTATTGTAATTTACCTGCCAGAACTACTGTGGCCTAGCAGAGAAATGTACCTGCTGACAGCGAGTTGGGACATGACTACATTGAAAGGTGATGATCATTCAGACCAGCACTTTCAGGTACACAAGTTTGAATTGAAAGTAAGCGGTAGACGAGGGTATTGTCGTGCTATGTAAATGCTCCCGTGTTATAGCGCACAGTGGCACAAAGGAAGCACTATCAACATGTTCTGGAACATTGGAACAACTTTTCCCAGTATGTTAATGAAGGGTTACGAAAACGTTTCGCTATCACCAGATACAATAATAGTATGAGTGCCAGAATACACGTAATGATGGCGCCGGTACAAACTTAAAGAACTATGGTAAAATGAGTGGTCTGTTTTTGGTAGCCCCTGTGCAGGAGGAGCAAAGTCAACAATTGAAATATATGTATGTAAGAGAGTGGTTTCAGGGAGAGCATTTGAGAAAGTCTTGGAATCTGAAACGCTTCATGCTGAGTAAACTAATCTATTTTAGGGAGCGAAATAAATGCAATTTTTAAGCCCAAGGAGTGCTCCGTGTGTTCCTGGTGGAGGGACTTTGTTGTTTTTGTTGTTGGTTCATATATATACATATATACATATAGATATAAATATTCACTGAAAAAACTAAAGGTTAGAGGAACGTTACAGTTAGGTTCTGAATTTACTTGTACAAACCCATAGAAATTTAGCTGTTATAGAAGAGTTCTTTTAAGCAACTTTAACTTGCCCCCCAAGGTAATTATATCTCGCACCCTTGCCATGCACAGCTTTTTAATCAATTATTTTTTTGCAAATGTTGCAGTGATAATTTCAAAGATTGCATACAAGATCTCATTACTCATATACTATGTGAAGTAATAATCTCTGATTGGCAAAAGGGTGAGTTATAGTTATCTTAAGGTGCATGTTATAGTTACTTAACAGAAGTACCTAAGTTTTTACTTATTTAAAAAAAGGCTCATCCACCTCAGCTCCAAGGGGATTGGTAAAGTGGGGACTGAGAAAAAGGGGGCGGGGACCCAAAATGTGTTTTCCTCATTAATGTTTCCAGTGGAACTTAGTTTTTAAGGCATATATACTTCTTTAGTCTATTATTTAATTTTCTAAACATTTGCGGACACCCAGGAGTCCAGGGTCAACATGTTAAGTATCACTGTTCTAGTGAATACATATTGACTCTAATTTCAGTGGTACTATGGTGTTGTAATAAAATCTGTATTGAAGAGTTGAGGCAGAAACACTTTATTAGGCTTTCATATGGTCTCATTCCTTTCTGCTCAAGAGGAATAGTGGCAAAATGTATTCCAAAGGATGTTATGATAAGTATATGAGTTACTTTTACCTCAGATGGGGGCAAACAGACTAAAAAAGGAGGGGTCCATTTGGTATAAGTGCAGGAATTGTGCCTTGTATTTCAAGCTGCACTTGACCTTTTAGAGACTGTTAACAAAATGCTGCTTGAGTTTTTCCTGGCATCAGATAAATATTCTTTCAGAGTACCTTCTTAACCATATCCCCTACATCATTTCCCTCTTTAAGTGTAAGGACTATTTGTATATGGTACCTAATGAAAGCCTTCTGTGTTTCAGGTTTGGCTGTGTTTTATAAAAGCAACCTAATAAGTCAGGGAGGCATAAGCTTTAATTCACTTTCTGGGACATTACGTTTTTTGTCACTTGTGACTTAAGGGCATTTTTTTTTTTTTTTTAACTGCTTCTTCCTTTTTGAGAACAGAAAGCACTTTCTAAAATTAAGAGCAAAATGAAACATTCTTATCATAAATTGATATTATACACTACTATTACCAACCTAATAAAGTCCCTAAAACTCCAGTATATGGATGCACATACCGACGTGTATTGAACAGGTAGGCAACTAGAAGAGGCCAGGAGTTGCAGCTGCTGTGCTCAAGCATGTCCTTGGTTCCTCTTGTCCTGCTCTTCCCTGTGTCTGAACTAAGAGAGCAGCAGGCAAAGTGTTTAATTTGTTTGGTGGTTTGCAGACTAAGGCTTATTTTCATCGCCCTACTTTAGTCCAGAACAAGAGAAAGGAACGCAGAAAAGGGAGAAAAGAAAAGAAAGACAGGAAAACAGTGAGAAATGTAATATGTAAAACCAAAAAACAGAGCAGTAGAAAGGCATGCCCTTACCGCACCAATGTTAGTAAATATATTGTAAAGTTACACCACTACACCTTAAACAGGTCCTACCACTCTCCGACCCTACCTTCTCACAGAACAATCTCAACAGAGAAGGGAGCGCTGTCAAATTACAATGGGGCACCTAGGTAATTCAGTTGTATATCTTCATTCAGTCCATAGAAACATCAGAGCTGTAATGTAGAGTCTCCAGCACACTTTTATTCTTCAATACAAAAATTCACCCTAGACTGTTCTCTGAGTAACCTTTCAAATTTTATTTACGTATATCCTTCCATAATGTTGTCCAGTGTGTTTCTGCTATAGTTTTCTCTAGTGTGCATTCCCAAAACAAAACATGATGTGGCTGTGGCATATGAAGAGTATCTAATAGCAAACAAATACCGAAAGGATATGGTTCCCCTAGAAACTCCAGGCTTCTTCACAAAGTGTTCAATGAGTGTAAGGTCCCTAGTGGCCTCCTCTTTAGTACCTGGACATGTTGCCCAATATTTTAATTGGGAAGAAGGATGGTGTTATGCATCAGTTATATGGAAGTTGCGTTTACAGTTTTCAAATGTCAAAATATCCCAGTTGTGGAATAGGTCCAAAAGTGTCAGACCACCTCCCTCCATGCGTGAAAGGGCCCCAGCTTCATTGCTGGTGGAAAGGCACGGTTAAAGTGTGCAGGGCCATGAGAAGAGGGGAAAGTAGTCCATCCTGCTGTTCTATTAACTTCATCCCAAGAGCTCAAAGTCGTTCTTGTGGGTGTACTCAGGTAGACATTTGGTGGTCACTCAGCTTTGGGTTTCCAAAGAACATCCCATATGACCCGACCAACAATGGCCCTGTCTGTATGCAACCAGTGTTTGTCTGACACTCTAAGGGGGCACTTGGATATATAACCATTCATTGTGGGACCTTGTAATATAGGTGAAAGTCGGGAAGCACCAATCCTTCCACTGCGGTAGAAATTCATAGAAGTTTTACCAGCAGACGTTCTCTACTGAAGCCCGTAATTAGTGAGCATAGTGTCGAGAGAAAGTCTCCTTCCAGTGTAATGGGGAAAGCCTGAAAAAATAGAGGACCTTAGGTAACACCATCATCTTGATAGCGCTAATACAGCCTAACCAAGAGAGGTACATGGGGGCCCAGCGTCTGAGATCTGATTTCAGCTGATGCAAAAGTGGGGCATAGTTGACCCTCTAAAGGTTACATGAAGTGAGTGTGAGTTTGATGCCCAGATAGGTGATCTTTTTTTTGCCCATTGGAAAGAGGTGGAAGCTTCTAGTTTTTCTATGTCTGCATTAGTTAATGTCAAATTGAGAAGGAAAATTTTGGTAAGGTTGACTCGGAAGCCTGTGACATTCTCAAATTTCCTTTATTCATTCTGGAGAGATCCCAGTGAGGAAGAGGGCGAGGTGAGAGTTACGAGGATATCAACGGCAAATAGATATTTGTTGTGTTCAGTGGTCCCAAATTGTATGCTCTAAATCTCCAGATTAGCTCAGATTTGGGCAAAAAATATTGGGGATAGGGGGCAACCTTGTCTCGTCCCTCGTTTGAGATCGAAGGGCTCATAGCTGACCCCATTGACCATGACTCTAGACCATGGGACTGCATAATTCGCTAGGAACATGGTGATAAAGGGCTTGCTGAAGCCAAAGCATTTCATTGTCAGGAATAGGAAGGGCCAATTTACCCTGTTGAAGGCCTGTTCAGTGTCAAGACTTAGCAGATTCACTGGTGTCTGCTTTTTAGTAACTTTCTCAATGAGATGGATGACTGGTCTCAAATTATCATGGGTCTGTCTCCCCTTAATGAAGCCAGATTGATCCGGATGGATCAAACCCGGCATTATATTATCCAGCCGCGTGGCAAGAATTTTAGCATGGAGTTTGGCATCCAAGTTTAACAGGGCAATTGGCCTATAGGAGCCACATATACGTGGGTCTGTCCCAGGCTTCGGCAGAACTGTTACCACGGCTTCGCTCAGTGGTAACTGCCCCAGCGTCAGTGATGTATTTAAACAGCGTGATCAGATGTGGAACAAGGTCGGAGCTCAAGGTTTTATAAAATTGGGCAGTGAAGCGGTAGGGCCTGGTGCTTTATGAATTTAAGGATTTAATAGCCTGACAAACTTCTTCCTCATCAATTGGTTCCCCTAACATTTCATTTTTTGCTTTTGTCACCTGGGGGAGATCCACCTCCGCCAGATATTCCAGTTGGGAGTGCAAGGCAGCCTGCCCCAAAGAGTAGAGACTGCTATAGAAGGTTTTAAAAGTGTGAGCCTTCTCTGGGTCAGAGGTTGCAATGGTCCCTGTGTCCAAGAGAATCTCCCCTATGTATTCCCATTCTCTTTTCACCCTAAGCTGGCACGCCTGGTGAGCTCCCACTTTGTTGCCCTGTGTCTATAAGGTACTTTTGAGAGACAGTAGTGTAAATTCAGCTATGTTATTGTATATTGCATTAAGTTTCCCGTTCAAGGCAGTGACCTTCCGTTGGAGTGAGAGGGTTCGAGTCATTTTATGAGTCTCTTCTAAGCGATATAGTACTTGTTCTAGTGTTTCTCGTTCCGCTGCCCTTTGTTTATTAAGTGCTGTGTTTAATGCTAGGCAAGTACCCCTGATATTCACTTTGAAGGCATCCCAGATATTTGAAGGGGTGGCATCATGGGGATGGTTAATTTGGAAAAACTCTCTGATTGCTGTCTAACTTTTGGTTCCCAATATGGAATCTCCTGGGAAGAAACATCAACCATGTTAAACAAATTGGGATACCGCTAATAACGCTTCATAGTAGCATTTCCAAATAAGACAGTGTGTTAAGGTCTAAAGGAATGAACTGGAGGATAGGATGCCCTTGTAGCTCTTGTCCAGGACCTTACACTCCCAACGCCCCCAACTGGCCCACCAAGTGTAGAAAGTGGCTCTAATATCTGCCCCAAACAGTCTCCCTGCCTTAAATTGACCAATTAGAGGGTGTGAGACCATTGAGAAAAACCTTCCCCTATTGGAGAGCTCCTGAGAGCACCAGGCCCGTCCGGGCCTTAAGTGTTTTTTCGCCTGGCGTAATCGACATTGTGGATACCATTGGGTTACGTCAGAGGAGACTTGAACATGTCCGATGTGTTCCCAATCTGTAGGTCAGGAGGGAGTGGAATGTCTAAGTGGGCCATGGCCACAGTAAGGTCGGTGATATGGCCTGGTTTATTATGCAGTACAAAAGCCAGGCCAAAGGGATACATCTATTGGTACTTGATATGCTCCCTTCCCAATTTGTCTGTCACTGGGTGGAATTGTTGGCACCAGTGTAGGTTTGCAGGTGCGATATCCTGAAAGAGTGAGCAGGAGGCTCATTGAAAGGTGACTGATTCCACTTTGCAGGCTGCTTGTAAGATAACTTCTTTAATCTTAAAGGAGTGCAATTTTGAAAGAACATCCCGTGGGCACTGTCTCTCCCTTGCTGGCTGAGGACCCACCCGATGGACTCTAATGAATTTCACTTTAGGTGAGTAGCCACGTAGAAGCTCCAAGAAGAGGCCCATCATGAGGGCCTCCAGGTTGGGGCCCTCCACCCCTCCTTCAAATCTCTGATTCAAATATTATCTCGGTGTATGCTATTTTCCAGGTCCTCATACTTAAAGATGGCTATTTGTAATTGTTGGAGCAAGTTGACGGAGGACTCCATTTGACCTTCACACTGATCCCAATCAGTTGTCTTGGCTTCAGGATCCATCACCTGGGTGCCCACTGAGTTAATGTCTTCTTGGAGTGTGGTAAGCTTATCAGTGAGGTTGGAACGTAATGGCTGCAAGGAATAGTCCATGTCCGCCTTGAGTTCCTCACAAAGCTCTTTCTTAAAATCCCCTTGGGATGTGAGGAACTCCTCCTTTGTGATGGACATGTTTCCCGTGATGGCAGAGTTCGCTGCATGATCTAGCACCTCAGAGGGTGTGAAGTAACTGGATACCCTGTTTTGTTGTTGCTTTTTAAGGCATATATATAGGAAGGATGGATTGTCTGCCAATGCAACTGGGGGGGCCTCATCTGGCGGTGTCCCTCTCCTTTGCTATTGAAGGTAGGGAAAGCACTGTATGCTTGCTTCCTGTTGTAAGTGTGTTTATTTAGGCCTTGGCACCAGGCATCCTGGAGCACTAGCACCAGGAATCATGGGAACTTGGTAAAGATTGCCGCCTCTGCATATGTATTGATGCTCAGTTCTGCTTCCTCCGACCATCCTTCACAGGATGCAGCTGTGTTCTGGAAGTGTCCGTCTCAGGACTGCCAAGAGCAGGCTGTTAAACCTTCTCCAGGAGCTTAAGAGGCATTAGTTGTGGGCAGAGAGAGGTGGAGAGAGGATTGAAGGCTCCACAGCTGACCTGACCCTGAGTGGCAGCATATCTGGACAGAAGGCTGGAGGGACTTCTGGCAGCATAACAAGAGAGTGCTTGTGAGCAGCAGGATGCCCAGATAAGAAGGGTCGGTCCCTCAGCTTTGAGTAGGTTTAGAGATACTCAAATCACCATCTTAGAGTCAGGCAAAAAAAATATGGGCCACCCTTCCAAGTAAAGCAGATCATCAGGAATCAGTTAGACTTGTAAACTGCAAGCGGCGCCTATCTGGGTGTCTGCCCATTCATAATAAGTTGATTGTCAGCTTATTGGTTGTGCGGGCTCGCTCTCCCGACGTCATGTCAGGGTCAGACAAGGACTGATCGCCTGTCCTTCCAACTGCGCACCCGCCAAGGGTTGCCCACCATCCCACATCTTCTGCTTGTGGTGGCCAATATCAGCCTCACTCTTCTTGGCCTGACGGTGAGTTGGAGCTTGCCCCAGAACTGTACCGATAGTGCTTGGTGGCTGCAATACAGGGACATGGGTGACTAGGAGCGCTTGGGTCACTCACTGGACATGGTTGAGGTGTTCTGGGATCCCCCTCTGGGTCCGAGTGTCACCGGGGCACGTCACGGTAATCTGCATAGTGCTGTGTTGCCCTTTTGGGGCTTCAACGTGCAATAATTGTGGCAAGTTTAGGGTCCCCCTGTTGTGCCGCCATTTTGATGACGGCTGCTACTCCACACTCCATGCAATATTGGCGGCTTCACAAGCCATCAGGTCCCGCACTGTCGTCCCATCACTGTATGCCTTATTTTCGCAAAACTGCTAAGGGAGCCACGGTGGGTTACAGCCACTCCACATGTTGACTGCCCACGCCCCTATCTATAGTTGACTTGTAACTACCTTATTAAAAACTTAATATCATAAAAGTTCAATTTCAATGTTTTGCTGCAGACACATTTGCACCAAAACAATACTTCTTTCTGGCTTTATTCGAAATTCGCCTTAGATGTTTCTGAATGCCTTTTTATTTGTCGATCTTACATAATAACTTACGAATCTCAAAATTGTATATATTATTCTTTCACTCTAAGTACATGCTCTCCTTACTGTACAGAGCAATTTAAAAGGTCGTGAATAAAAAAAACACAGCTGACAGAGTAATTTATCTGTGCAAATCTGTAA
Organism: Pleurodeles waltl; assembly: GCF_031143425.1. NCBI lineage: Eukaryota > Metazoa > Chordata > Amphibia > Caudata > Salamandridae > Pleurodeles > Pleurodeles waltl. The sequence continues at coordinate 1,457,446,837 of NC_090445.1, read as the reverse complement.
TGCAGAGGGTCCCTGTAATACTTTTAATAATATTAAAAGTACTAGGCATGTCTATAAGACCTGATCAGGATTTGAATCGTGTTTTTTGTAGTAGGCCTCTTAGCATGCTTAATATTGACTACACGTGGTGGATTTTGGCTACAATTTTCCAAGCAAGCTGTTGCCAGCAATTCGTTTCTAAAGCACATGTGTAATTTTACCCAGCTGCAGTTAGGCATGATTTCCCTCGTGGACTCTGAAATTCCCCCAATTACGTACTGTTCTGTCGCTATAATCTCTAAACCTCTAATGATACTATTAGCAAAGAGCATTTGATTTTCTACTCAGTGAAGCATCCCTTTACTTTCCGTATGAGTTTTGTTTTCCCTCAAGGTCTAAGTTAGACAATTATGTACCAATTGACCGTTGCTGCAAGCTTTATGCGCTCATTCTGAACACATACAAATACCGTAGAATGTTTCCAGTTTCGGTAATACTGCTCATTACAGGTTCTAGAGGTCATATGGGGGGAGGGGCTGAAAGAGGTGGGGTGGGGGCATGGGCGAGTAATGTCCAGTGGATTATTTATTTCCATTCAGGGAAAGCTGGGTCCTATGCCACCATTTTTCTTAATGGCAGCTCAAGTGTTTATCAAGCAATTTTCACTGATGGCAGGTGGCAACGTAGGCTCGCACACGTGCTCTGCAGCTACCATCTTACTTGAGTACTTTATCCACAGTGCAGATTAGTACACATTTAGGGCCATATTTATACTTTTTGACGCAAAACTGCGCTAACGCAGTTTTGCGTCAAAAAAATTAGCGCCGGCTAACGCCATTCTGAAGCACCATGCGGGCACCGTATTTATTCAATGACGTTAGCCGGCGTTAGCCGCCGGCGCTGCCTGGTGTGCGTGAAAAAAAATTACGTACACCAGGCAGCGCCGGCGTAGGGGAATATGGAGCTTGGGCGCCAAAAAATGGGGCAAGTCAGGCTGAGGCAAATTTTTCGCCTCAACCCGATTTGCGACATTCTTTCCGACTCCCAACCCCCATTGAAATGACTCCTGTCTTAGCAAAGACAGGAGTCATGCCCCCTTGCCCAGTGGCCATGCCCAGGGGACTTCTGTCCCCTGGGCATGGTCATTGGGCATAGTGGCATGTAGGGGGGCACAAATCAGGCCCCCCTATGCCACAAATTCTTTTTTAAAAAATACTTACCTGAACTTACCTTAATGTCCCTGGGATGGGTCCCTCCATCCTTGGGTGTCCTCCTGGGGTGGGCAAGGGTGGCAGGGGGTGTCCCTGGGGGCATGGGAGGGCACCTCTGGGCTCCTTCCGAGCCCACAGGTCCCTTAACGCCTGCCTTGTCCAGGCGCTAAAAAACGGGGCAAAAGCGGCTGGACGTAATTTTTTTTGACCCGCCCACTCCCGGGCGTGAGTTTTGCCCGGGAGTGTAAATACGGCGCACATGCCTCAGAGTCAATTTTTTAGACGGGAACGCCTACCTTGCATATCATTAACGCAAAGTAGGTGTCCACGCTAAAAAATGACGCAAACTCCATGGACTTTGGCGCTAGACGCGTCTAACGCCAAAGTATAAATATGGAGTTAGTTTTGCGTCGGAATTGCGTCAAAAAAAACGAGCAATTCCGGCGCAAACAGAGTATAAATATGCCCCTAAATTTAAATTGGTTACAAGGTTCATAAGTTTTCCTAAATTTGGTAAGCAACGTACCTGTCGCCCAGAATGAGTGACCCCACAAATATGGTTCTTACACAATGAACTAATAATAATCTTTGATGCTATATCACCCTCATTCTATCTTCTTTCCCACTCCCTCACACTCTTTCTCACCCATTTTCTCTCTCACTTTTGTTTCTTTTCTTCATTTTTTCCCAATAAACTCTGCTTCGAACGTTCCATGTCTTTCACTGTCAAGCCCTGTCTTTTCTGCTTCTGAATGACTTTTTTTCACTCTTTCATGCGCTCACAGTGCCTTTTCCCCCTCCCCCTCTAGCACAAGATATTCATTACCATCTCTCCCTACAGGCGGAAGCCTTCTGCATTTCTCTTGCCCTTGTCCACCATACATCACATGGTGGAGACAGGTAGGGAAAAATGAGTGACTGTCACCTTGCCCTCAACAAGCTGGCCAGCGACTGCTCTGCCGGTAAATCCTGGCACTTCCCCAGATTTTAAATAAAGAAGGGAGGACTGCGAGTTTGTCAGGACAGGAGCACCACTGATTTAAGGTAATGCTCCCGCTCCACCAATCTGTAAATAAGGCGTTTAGTCTTTTTTTCTCTCTCTTCTGCTTCTCTCTTTGTACGCCTCTCTCTTCTCATTCTTTCTATACATTCTCTCTCACTTGACGTTTCCTCTTACTTTATCTTTTGAAGCTTCTCCCTATCTCTCTATAGCTTGCTTTCATTTTCTGTCTGGCTGTGACTCTTTCTCACTCTCTCTCACGTGTTAGTCTTGCTCTGCAACATTATTAAAGATTTGCAGTATTCAGAGTTCACTGTGCTTTTTCTCTACTGTATCGGCCCCTAATTTTAGCATTCTCTCTGTGTTTCTTCTATATGTCTTTGATCTTCATGTCTCTAAGCACTATACTGCAAAACGATGGCTGATAATGCGCTTCTTTTTCCAGTGAATCATTAAATGAGTACCGCTTACCAAGCACTCAATCAAGGCTTCAGGATTTCAGAGGGATGATGTTCACCACTGGCTCTTGTGCTATGCTTTGTGCACTTCACCAGGATATCCAGTAAAAAACAATCTAAACATACAAAAGTAGTTTTCTTGGGAGGCATCAGTAAGCAGAGGCTTGGGACATTATTGGTGTTTGATGTTAGGGGTGACAATGCATTTTTAATGTATCTGGTGACACCTTAAACATTACCCAAAACATGCTGGCACATGCAGGAGTGTAGTGGATAATAATCAGTAGCAATAATTGGCAGTAACATGTGTAGGATTACAATGAGTCATGTGGACCGGTAAATCACCACAGTGACCTTCAGGGCAGACTACCCTAGAGTTAAGTGGGAAAAAAGAACAGATTAAAGTACAATGGAATCCAATTGGCTTGGGGCCTCTGTGCTCCAGCCTGCAAGACCCTGCTAACATCTAAGTATAGGAAAAAATTTAACCTTCCGTGTAAAATAGGACAAAAAGAAATAACTGCCAAATAGTCGCACTTTTGGGTTCCTAAAACTATAAGACACTGCTGAAGAAACGTCATCCTGTTATGGTTGAATAACACTGAGAAGATACTGCTGGAGGCATCGGTTACAAAGATTGGCTTACATCCACTAAGCCGCTGTGAATAGTTAAAAGCTATATATATATTGACACACTCTCGCCACATCATTACAGACACTGTTTCCAGTCCCAGACTTTTGTGTAATACCCTAATGAATTCTGGAAATTGTAGACATATTATTTCCATTGGTCAAATCAGCCTAGCACATCATCTGAAAGCAAAGATCCAATGATTTGTAGGTGAAAAGATTAGGACTAGCATACTGTCCATCGTGACCGGTACTGAGGTGGTCAGCGTAGAGTGAAACTACTAAGTATTTCACCTCTTACTTGAGTCACACTGCTTCATGCTAATTCTTCTACCTGAGAGTTTCTAAAGCCTCCTGTCCTGCACATGCTACTAATCATAGCAGAAATAAGGCAGAACTCAGACAGTATCAACAACCTTTCACACAAATCCTTCTAGCTGGAATTAAGTTGCAGGATTTTATTTGGAGGACTTTGTGTTTGTTTAAGTAGTGTTTCTATAAGAAGGTTCAGCGTTTTGCATTACAGCACTTCCAAAAGCAGAATGAGATGTTCTGAGGATGTGCCATATTAAGAGTGCTATATTGAGAGACCCAACCCCACGTGAGTGGAACACAGGCATGTTTGGAGCTGCGAGTGAGTCCTCCCTCACCCTAGTCTAGCCAATCTTAATAAGTGGTGCTAGCTGATGAAGCCTTTTCATTGTGTGATAGATTGCTCAGAGGCTTGAAAAATAGCTGCTGCATATTATGTCCCCCAAAGTGACCCTCACAAGGAAGTGTGAATAATAATCTACAACCTTCCACACTAATTGCTGAAGTCAGAATCCTTTTACACATTTCTAGAATGTTGGCTATAAGGGATGAATAATTGTAGCTAGTGCCTCCCTGATGTTCAGGTACCATAAACACAAAGCAAATCCGCACTGGCACATTTTCAATATATCTCAACAATGCCTGACTATTGCAGAAAATATTAATCCAATACGTGTTGTTTCAATTTTTTCTTTAATTATTGTCATATTGTCATTATTGTTCCTTGCTTGATAGTGAGCGATTCCTTGTTCCTTGTTGCTAATTAGTATTCCTTGGTCCTCATTAATTAGAAAGGGCTTCTGTATTAGATGGCCATAAAGTGCTGGATGAAACCCAAAACAATGTGAAAGTTCATGGAGTTCTTCATTGTAGTTGGCATTTACAGCTGGATTTTGAGGTACTTTACATGCTACTAACTAAACAACGCACCTCCTTGTTGCCAATTATGTTCTATCCAAAACTTGTTTACAACCATTTACTTATAGTTTATTAAAAATAAAATAAACAACCATCCATGATCAAGTAAGTGGATTTGAGGAACAGTTAAATCATTGCTTGACTTAGTCAAAGGAATGTTTTATGTCCTGTTGTTTCTCACATAGTGGGAACAGTGGTGATACAGTGTACTGACTGCTTCATAAATGTTTCCTTCACCAGTCGTGGAAGCTGGGATTTGCTTTCTCAAATTAAAGCACAGCTGTGCGAACCTGCCTACCCGCCACCATAAGCTGCGATTGTTGGAAAAAATACAGACCAGGTTAAAACACTTCTGCCTGTCCTGGGAAAAATGTGTGCAGTCCATGAACTTGCACAGCATGCTTCTTACTTAATAAAACAAGCATTGACAAAGTAAATTGGCTGGGTTGAATATGCTATCATATGGAGTGTCAGCACTTTTGAGCAAGCCTTACAGGGGGAGTCAGCGGGAGCAGACGGACAGCAAGGACGATTGGTGTTAAATAGTCACTCTTTCAGTTTAACGCAAGTATTCGAGTGGAGGTGGAACCATACACCCAAACAGCCAATAGCATTAGATGAAGAATATATACTTCATTGTGCAAAGAAGAGACTGACAAGTCTAAAGAAAATGGATGAAAGAGGCCAGTTGAAGTAAGCCAATGATTAAAAGGGGTAGACCCAAGGGCTACACTATATACATCGTTACCAGTAGGTCAGTGGCGTAACTAAAGAGGAGGGCCCCCACTGCAAAAAACATGAAGGGGCTCCCCTTTGGACTCACTCAGGAGCTCTCAGGCCAGGGTGCTGCGCTAAAAGGGACCCCACACCATTGGGGCTGTGGGGGGCTTTGTTACACCACTGCAGTAGGTGTGTTTGCTTGCCACATTCTTGAAACCCATACGTAAATATTAAAACCAGAGTTTCCTTTGGTTACCTGTGTCCCCTCACTCACAAATCTGGATCATAAATACAGCCTAGGTTCCCCATGGTTCATCCATCCATAGAGCCACACTCATGAACTCCATAGAGATATATGGGAATAGTACAGCTCAAAGAATAATCAAATGCACGCACAAACCAACAACCCAGGCTGAACTTTAAACTGCACTTTAAAGGTCTGAAACGAAATCCTTGATAAAGAAACTTACTGCAGTTTCACAAATGTACTCAAGTGACAAAAGAATCTTTACTGCAACAAACGACCTACCGCACATTAGTTGCTGTACAAAAAGTACACTTCACTTCGGGGCACCATTAGCAAAAATGTAATGAAGAAAGATCTGCTTGCCTGTTATTTCTAGGACATCCCTAGAAAAGCTTTCAGGTTGTCCTTGGTTTTGTATGATTATTTCTCCTCATGCAATATATGACTTAGTTGTATTGAAGAAAGATACTGTTTGCTGCAGGAGTGAAGGATGAATACAAGTAAAGTGAATGTGACCCTGCACTTCAAAAGGCTCCCTGTACAGCTAAAGTACTCAATTTACCGAACTAACAAATTAATTTATCATTCAGGCACATTCCTTTTACCAGGGAAATGGAGCAGTGTTACATCAACCCAATCAGAAAAGGGAAGGCAAACGTGTGCATTTCATTAAAAAGGGAGTATTGGTAATAAATAAAGGATCAAGGACTGAAAGTGAATGTTTTACAGTAATTTGGTCTTACAATAAACGTAGGCTGTGTTTGATGGACATCTACTTAACTGTGTATTCTGTTAATTTACACTTATGATGACTTGGGCGGATGAGGGGAAAATCCAAATACATTACAAATATACACATGTGTCAAAGGTTTAGACGTTTCTCTGCAACATATACTGGGTTGTCATCATGTCAATGCAGACGCTATTTCCAGGTTTTCAGACATTGATAGAGAGATCTACTAACAGGTTAGAATCTTTGCTATTAAAGATCTTGGGTGATGTTTGCACTGACCACATCCAGCACTGTGTAATGTTCAAAACATTGTGGGGCATATTTATACTCCGTTTGCGCCGGAATTGCGTCGTTTTTTTCGACGCAATTCCGACGCAAAACTAACTCCATATTTATACTTTGGCGTTAGATGCGTCTAGCGCCAAAGTCCATGGAGTTTGCGTCATTTTTTAGCGTGGACACCTACTTTGCGTTAATGAGATGCAAGGTAGGCGTTCACGTCTAAAAAATCGACTCCGAGGCATGTGCGTCGGATTTATACTCCCGGGCAAAATTCCCACCCGGGAGTGGGCGGGTCAAAAAAAATGACGTACGGCCGCTTTTGCACCGTTTTTTAGCACCTGCAAAAGGCAGGCGTTAAGGGACCTGTGGGCTCTGAAGGAGCCCAGAGGTGCCCTCCCATGCCCCCAGGGACACCCCCTGTCACCCTTGCCCACCCCAGGAGGACACCCAAGGCTGGAGGGACCCATCCCAGGGACATTAAGGTAAGTTCAGGTAAGTGTTTTTTTTTTTTTTTTGTGGCATAGTGGGGCCTGATTTGTGCCCCCCTACATGCCACTATGCCCAATGACCATGCCCAGGGGACAAAAGTCCCCTGGGCATGGCCATTGGGCAAGGGGGCATGACTCCTGTCTTTGCTAAGACAGGAGTCATTTCTATGGGGGTTGGGAGTCGAAAAAAATTGCGCAAATCGGGTTGAGGCGAAAAAATTGCCTCAACCTGACTTGCCCCATTTCTTGACGCCCAAGCCCCATATCCCCCTACGCCGGCGCTGCCTGGTGTACGTCGTTTTTTTCCACGCACACCAGGCAGCGCCGGCGGCTAACGCCGGCTAACGTCATTGATTAAATATGGCGCCCGCATGGCGCTTCAGAATTGCGTTAGCCGGCGCTAATTTTTTTGACGCAAAACTGCGTTAGCGCAGTTTTGCGTCAAAAAGTATAAAAATGGCCCTGTGTTTTTTATACGCTTTAATTTGGACTGAGACCTGTCTATTTGCCTAAATCTGCATGCGCTTCTGTAAGAGACGAAGGCCCAGACTTACAAAACCGCCAGGTAATGCAGCAAAGCAGGCAAAAGGCTGTGAAGCGTTGAAAGACAGGGAGGGAGCAGGAAACCGCCATATCTACAAAAATATGGTACTACCCCCCCCAGCGTCGGCACTGATTTCAGCTGTTGTGAACCACGCACACACCTTTGCGTCATAGTGCAAGGGTGAGTCTAGCATAGGTTATGTACTGGAAGGGCGCCCTTATTATGCTTTGACACACTTTAAAACTTTTCTTACTTTGTATGCATGCTGCACAGTGCAGCACGCATGCAAAGTCAGAAAAGAAAGGAGAAATGAAAACATTTCTCCTTTTAACCCCTGCTTTCAAATGGCATGAACTCTTGGTGCAAAGTTCTGTCTACTATTTTTGTAGATATGGTTTTGCGTCAAAAGGCATGGAAGGTTGCATGGGAACACCACCCATGTAACACCTGCTCAACTCTAAGAAATGCAAAGCAGTGCTTTGTGCTGCTTTATGTTACTTTAAGGGTTCTTTCCAGCTCAAAACAAGCTTTGCGCTGGAAAGGACATTAGGAAAAACACTTTTGTGACCCTAACCTAGCACCACATATCCCACCTAAGTCTTTCAGCCCCGTTCAGACAATACTAATAGAGAGAGAGAGAGAGCAACCTGATGTTAGAAAAGACTACTGATCTGTATTTGGGGGTATAATGTTTATGAATACCATACCTTTTGATTGGATTTTTGCAATGATGTTCATAGCTCCTGTCAGACATATTGTTTATTTTATATTTAAAATGATTTATATACTGTAAACCTCACCTCGGCAGAGTGCTTTATCACAGAGGAACAAGGAAGACAATATCATTTAAATGGGTGTGGATTCCGGATTAGAAGTATAGCAGAATGTAAGATTACAATTAGCATAATCGGTAGAACTTGTAAACGTTCAAATAAAAGAAATGTTTAGTAAAGACCAATTTGCAAATACAAATAATGTTGCATATCTGAAAAAAAGGCTACACATGGTATTTTGAGGCTTCTATGAAGACCCCCGCTTTTAAACCGATGGAAATGTCATATGCAGTCCCCTGCAAAGGTAGCAAAATTATCTGTGTCTTCAAACTCCATATTTTCAGTGCCCTGGTCAAGTATTCAGAGCAACAAACGCTGTGGTCTGACAGACGTTGTCAATTAAACACTGCAGGACCACTGACTAGTTAAAGAACGAAAACAGTGAAGAATTGGGATACTTAACAGTTCACGAGTGAAACAAATGGATGGTGAAATACTATGACTTCAAGTTGGTTATCCAGTTTACTGATGGCAAAACGCACAAAGGGTGAGAGATGTATTTTGATTTGGTAACACTGCCACGGCTTTGTAAGTTGTATTTCTCATTTAGACTGGGGCATTACTAGCATCAAAAATAATGTGAAAATTGAATATAAATGATGGCTTTACTGGAAAATGTCCATGTTGAGAAAATGGCAAGTACAACATTTTGGCCCTTATTACGACTGGCTCGATAATTTCGGATTTGTATTGTAAGCCCTGTTACAGCGCACATCAAAATTAAGAGGTTTGCATGTTTTGTCGCACTCGGTACATGCTGGGTGTAATGACAATTACATCCCCATTACACTTCCGCAAGCCAAATCTGCTGGAATTTACAAAGAGAAAAAGGCACTGGAAAAAATGCCTTGACGTGGATTTTACTGTTGCAGTAAGCAGCAGAATGTGCTTTGTATGCCCCGTTTAGGAGAAAAACCCGTAAGAGGTGTTAATTATCGCACCCAATAAATAATGTATCACATAGTGCACTGAAGTGGCATGGGCAGGACAGCACCATATCTAGAACTGGTGGAGTAAAGCAGAAATTACAAGTAACACAGCAAATATCTATGTGTCATTCGGGTTCATATGGTTGAGTTGTAATAACAAATCCATTTTAAAGAATTAAGGGCTTTGCATTTCTGAAAACATCACTAATGTACTTGCACTAGCATTTTCTTTTTTAGTTGAAGAGAAGGTGTCTTTTTTATCATTTGCATATAATTGACTGGCAGAAGAAAACGAGAAATACATGTATGTTGTCATTATAAGTCGTTTTAGCATTTTTGTGCAAAATGAGATAGAACTTTAATATTTTGTTAGGTGATGTTTTGGAATATTTCATTCTGAAGTTCAATGTGTTTCTTTTGTGTGTTTAATAAGTGAATTAAACTGACTAAATCTAATATCATGATAAACACCATGTCAATAACGAAGCCACAAGAATGGTAGGAAATATTCGTCCCTAGGTTTTGCTTTAAGATACACACAAATATAAGAAATGTATTCAGCTTTCAGTGATCTTACAGTCACAATGGCAAGTGCATTCCATTCACTACCTATATGACTATCTGCATGCCATTCTAGTAAGCAGGCGATGTTGAAAATACTGTGTCGGTGACGTCTTTCTAAGAAATCCATACTAATCACAAGAGAACCATGGCCCCATTTCCTTAATCTCCTATTGAATACAATATCGACTTGATAGCTACACCTCTGATCTCAAATGAATATTCAAACCAATTTCCAAAGCTAGGTTTGAAAACCCATCCATCCTATATCTTAGCCAATGAATTTGAGATTGTTTTGCACAAAGAAGAATGTGAATTAGAATATCACTTCTCAACTTTAGCATGGGAGTGGTCTCAACCTTAAAGAAAAGACAAAGGAAGGTGTCTGGATAATATCTGGTATGCTAATAATCAATGCAGCGGATCTGGCATGGCTGACTTTCCCTTTCCCTGTGGACTTCTGAGCACTCTGTAAGGGACTAAGGGGGTTATTCTAACTTTGGAGGAGTGTTAATCCGTCCCAAAAGTGACGGTAAAGTGACGGATATACCACCAGCCGTATTACGAGTTCCATAGGATATAATGGAGTCGTAATACGGCTGGTGGTAAATCCGTCACTTTTCCGTCACTTTTGGGACGGATTAACACCTCCTCCAAAGTTAGAATAACCCCCTAAATGTATGTGTATCACCAGTCATTTCCACATGAAGGTAGCTGTTTGAGGATGCTTCTCTAGGCAGGTATTTAGATGCAGGTACCACATGTCTTCCAAACATCATCGTTCATATTTTACAGTGGAATAGAGAGATGAATGTTTTACATTCTTGGGGATCTCATGACATATATCGAATAGCTACTATTTTGTGTATTATAGTCAGATGATATAGTTAAGGTGCACTGGATTCTAATCACTATTATTCTTTCATAATACAAATTAATGTTCTATATATAGCATAAAAGGTGTACCATAGGTTCATTAATGCACAAACAGTGGTGTAACGGAACTTGAGGGGGGCCCTGCAAAGTACATGAAAGGACACCCCTCAAGACTCACCCAGGAACTCTCAGGCCAGGGAACTGTGCTGAGGGGTGCCCCTGGAGCTCAGGGCCACATCACACCAAGGGGGCTGAGAGGGCCTTTGCTACACCCCTGTCCGCCAAAAACTTCCCTTGGCTAGTTTTTTAGGCTTCGTGGCAATACAATTCAAATTCAAAAATTGCTCAGTGGTGCCTTCACCTTCGAAGAAACCCACTTGCATGCTCAATTTTAGTTGTTGAGTGTCTGTCCTAACGTTTATCTATTCCATGACTGTCGGTCCACTTTAATTGAATGAACTGCGTTAACATTATTTGCTATAGGGCGGATCACATTTTGGAAAGTCTTTGAACAACAGATTGAAAAATACACATAGGGCCACATGTACAAACACATTTTCCCATAGACACAGAATGGGCAAAACTGCTTGCTACATCTGGCCCATAATTCCTAATGGAAAATTATGGATATGACCAACTAGAGTAAGTTCATCCAATAGCCTATTGGTGTTTCATAAAGTTTTAAAAGATTGAACCCATGTATTGATAATATTTTTGGACTTTGAAAACATCTGAACACAAGTTGCAAGTTATCTTTTAAATTAATTTGCCCATCTCACACATGTTCATCTGCTCAGAACAAAGTCTGTACATATTCCACTCCATGAAAGAGATGGCATTTTGCTCCTTCAGCTAAATCCTGGGACCCAGACATGCTGCAATGTCTTTCGATATTTTGCTTCTCCCAAGCAGGCTGATTCTGTCATTTTTTCAGACTTTCCACTTTAGGTTCTTGGAGCTCAAATTTGAACACAGTACATTGCCAATTTACTGAAACACAGATTGTATTATGGGATAAAAAGTTTTCCTATATCACTAAGCTGCTCCCTGAGGTGCTCAAATTTAAACTTCATGAGCTGAGAATAATGTCCTAATATACCCAAGACACCGCTAGACATATTGTGAGGTGATCACGCAATGCTGTTTTATTACTGAACTCTGTAGTTGCTAGTTTAATTTTTTTCATTTGCTTGCTCTAAAACCGAATTGTTTGGTTTCATTCACATTTAACATTTCAGTGGACCAAATTCACTATAGATTTACTTCTATGTGCAGGTGAAGACTTACTAGTTTTCGGGGTTCACAAAAATACACCAGGAAAACTGCACCAGGCACAGGTTTTCTGACATACTTCTGTGAATGTCATTATACTACTCCCAAGGGCCCCTATTGCCCTTGTATGGCCTTCTTCAGAGAGGAGAAGTTTGCATGTGGAGACAGCCTTTCCCCTTAACTCATATAAAATTTGAGAGTGATCTGGTCCTCTTCCCCCTCTGTAAGAGAAATTACTCCTATTCTTTCTTGGAGCAAACCGCTGCCCATTTCCAGGGTGGAAATGCGATGGAGAGCAGTTTGGGAGTGCCCATAAACACCAGATACTGAAACTCACATGGTAAGAAGCAATATAGCACTGCTGTTATGTCACAGGATGTTAATGTCAGTTGACAGTTATGTAAGCAAAACAAATGATTCATGTGTATAGAGAGCTGAGGGTTCTGAGTACCTCTAAACATCACTGTGTCTACAGCTCTACGACCTACCATTAATTGCATTTCATTATATGAGCATTCATAAAACTAATTTTTAACCAATATCCTAATAAATGTTTAGTTAATTTAAAAATTGTTGCTTGTGGGTATTTGAATTGCCTTACCGATTTTTTGAATATGGTAAAATAGTTTTATTTTTAGAATATTCTAAGAAAGGGTTGTAAGAAAAGAAATTCGACTGAAAGTAAGATGCCAAATGCATACATTTCATTGTATGTAAGTGAAAAATGTAAATTAATTATCTGTGGAAATTGTTAATGTGTGGCATCTTTTGTGGGCTTAATTAAGTTTCCTACACTTAGTCATTGAGGTCATTTTTAAACTATTTAATAATCTACCTCTACAATCAAAGTCCAGGTGTGACAGTCAAAGTCATCCTAAATACCAGCAGCTAGAAAATGGAATATAATGAAGTGCTGGCAGGGAAATAATAGAAAACGGAAGTAAAGCAGTCCAAGTAATCTTAGGAAATCTTTCTGATTAGATGATGTGCATAGACCATGAGAGACTAGTTTGTTTGTGCAAGTGCACGTGTGTGTTGGATAGAGACAGAGTTTAGTGGCAAAGTTTGAAGATCAGTGGATGACAAGAGAAGTGAAAAATGGTGTACCAGTTTCTCCTGAGGCTATTCATGGACGAGATGGCACGAGACCGGGCCTAATGAAGACAAGTTGCACTTTGATCCCATCATAGCTGTTTCAAGTAGGGGCCTGAACTAGCGAAGCTGCACAAATAATGAAAGGGACAGGTAGTGGGTACCACCTACTTTCCATATGCTAGAAGTGTGTTAGTCTGAATATCACTCAATACCCCACGTGATCCACACACAACAAGTAGATCCAGAATGAAGGTACACTATAGTGGAGGGCTTCCTAGGCAGATAGATTATTTAACTATGTATTAGGTATAGACAATTAGAGTTCCCCCCACCCCCAGTACTGGGATTACGATGTACTTTCAGAGAATGGTGGTGACTTGGGGACTGGAAGAACAGCCACTCACTAAGCAGAGAGTTTTCTTACTATTCATCAGTGCAAAATTTGCACACACTTGTAGATAACTTCTTTACACTCCAGACCTGGGAGGCAAGATACTGGACATTAAATTTATGGGATGGATGTGGTCTAACAACAACTCTTTGAAATTGGCACTGGGGTGGGGTTGGTCCAGATCACATATCCCCACCTGGAAATTCATCACCAGTGCACTGTCGGACCAACCATTCCGAGACACACTGCAACAGTCCATGGTCCAATACTTTGACATGAACAGTAGCACTGGCAGCAATGCCACAATGGAATAGGATGCATTCAAGGTGGCCACTAAGGGAATATGTCACAAAACCACATATAAAGTCAAGCTAGAACTCTCCTGTAAACAACTACAGGCTGAAAACACAATACGGGAGGAAGAGAAGTGGCTTGTATTGAGAGGAAGAAACACACAGACTCTAGACAATGCTAATAGATAAAATAGAGAAGTGGTGTATGAATGAGCACCACTGACTATCAAACACAAGTCGCACAGCAACACATAGAAGGTAACATATATCAGTGCTTACTGGCATGGCTGATATAAGCTGAACAAGCAGGTCAATGACCAGAACAATCAGGACCTTGGAAGGTGTGATAGTTAACACACAAGTTGCAATAAACATGACATTTGTGAACTATTATTATTAGCTATACATGTTACTGGCAAAGCTGGACCCACAGGAACATGATCAGACTAAACCTGCTCTAGTGATCACCACTGGAGGGGCCCCTGACTTTGGATGAGGTTCAGCTAGCAGTTGGCAAAATGGCAGGGAATAAGATTCCAAAAAAAATGGACACCGATATAAATATTATAAAACCTTTCAGGCAATACTAGCACCAAAACTGCTGGAGAGCTATAAAACTGCCCGACTCCATGGGCGAGGCACTGATTGTGGTCTTGCCTAAGTCAGGCAGATATAAACTAGATGTACAATACTACCACCCACTAGCTATGCTAAACTTAGACTATAAGATCCTAGGGAAGGTGTTGGCCAACAGGCTCTCCCCATAGTAAGTGTATTTACCAGACCATATTGATTTGTACCCGACAGGAATACATTCCTCAACCTTAGGAGCCTATTCAGTCTGCTATGTAATTCCTGAGACTCCTAACTAAGTCACGTAGCCCTCTCTCTGGATATAGAGAAGGCCCTTGATACCCTCAGGTAGCCATATTTGTTGGCAGTGTTAGAGAAACTCAGGATAGGCCTGATCTTCTGTCAATGGCTCCGACTGCTATAGGCAAACCTGTTTGGCACAGATCAGTACAGGGCATGTGATCTCAGAGTCATTCTTCAGAAGTAGGGGCCCCAGACAAGTAAGACCCCTGCCCCCTCTAATTTTCCCTTTAGCCATGGAAACTCTGGCCTGCCTCCTGTGCACAAATGTGATAGACTGGGGCTTCCGAATGGGTGACTGGTGGCAGATTGTTTCATTTTATCCAAATGACGACTTGACCGATCTCAAAGTGTTAAAAAGTCTAGATTGGTTAGAGGCCTGCCATGGCTGGGAACTGACTGGACAAAGTCCTGCTTCTGCTCATTCCAACCCCTCTTGTTTGTATAATCGTTAACAATATGTTTAAAAATAGTTTGTAATTTTAAGTGATTTATAATTTTTAATTTAACTGTTAATAGTAATTTATAGTGTCACAGTGGGTTGTGAGTTTTGTAGGGGTACAGGATTGGAAATGTATTAAGTGGAATTAATTAACTATTAATAACTGACTGATTATTAATCATTTAATTGATTGTTAATTATATAAATTGAGTAATTATTATTTTGTTTAGATATATTAGGTGTGGGTTGCTGGGTATGTAAGGGTATAGGGTGGGAAGCTAATTAAGTAATAATTAATGACCAAACATTTATTAATGTATTATTAATTATTTAATTCATTACCAATTGTGTAATAATTACTTTTATACTATATTTTTTAAATGACATATTGGTGCAGACTGCTAGGTTTCTAGAGGTATAGGATGGGAAGTTAATTAAGTAATAATTAATTGGCAATTAATTATTACTGTATTGTTAAATATTTTATTGATTACTAATTATGTACATTTTGCAATAATTATGTATTCTTAAGTTATATTTTAGATGTGTGTTGTTTTGATTGTAGGGGTATACGGTGAGAAGGTATTTAAGTAATAATTAATTATTAAACTTATAGGGTTAGTAAAATATGTGTTTGAAGTGAAGTATTTCTCTACTGCTGCACAGACGTGAGTGGGAATAGTAAATATTAGCCCTCTGAAGTCCAGCACTTTCCTACTGTTGCACAGACTGGAGAGGGAATAGTAAATGTAATCCTTCCAAATCCAATGCCTTCCCTACTGTTGCACAGACTGGAGTGGAATTGTGGAAATAGTAAATTGAATCCCTCTGAAGTCCAACACTTTCCTTATTGTTGCACAGACTGGAGTGGAAATAGTAAATGTTACCCCTCTGAAGTCCAATGCTTTTTATAATGTTGCAGAGACTGGAGTGGGGATACTAAATCTTAACCCCCCGCCCAAAGTCTTGCTCTTTCCCTTCTGTTGAACAGAATGGAGTGGGAATAGTATATCTCTTATTCCTAGAATTCAGTACTTTTTAAAATATTGTGTGTGTGTGTGTGTGTATATATATTTATATATATATACTGAAAAAAACAAAGGTTACAGGGACGTTATAGTTAGGTTCTGAATTTACTCTTAGAAAACCATAGAAATTCAGCAGTTATAGTTAGAGTTCTTTTATTAACTAAATCTCGCGCCCTAAGGTAACTATAACTCACGCCTTCACAATGCACAGCTAATTACTCCAAGTTATATCATTGATGACATATTCCATGCCATCTTTCTTATTCTCACTGCAACATTTGCAATAAAATTATTGATGAGACAACCAGTGCTAAGGGGTCAGAGAATCTCTACCCTAGCCCCTTTTATTTATTTAAAATAAATTCTGGGACTCGGCTCAAGCCGAGTCCCAAGATGGTTGCTAACCCTTCCTGGTTTGCAGTTTTGGCTGCCAATCAGAGCTCTGCATTTTCTTGCACAAGCTTTTCTTTGTTCAGGAATACTTCGCGGCCAGAGATATACAAATCTGAATTTCACTAAATTCCTAAAAAACTACAGAATGGATTTACACCAATTAACAAAAAGCACAATGTGTGTACCATCAGCCACCTTTCTGCCAAATGTGGTGTAAATCTGTCCAGCGGTTCAGGCTGTAGACATGTTGGCAGATCCCATGGAAATTTAAACGGGCAATGCAATGTTTTTGAGCCCCCTTTTTCTTGGCTCCCACTTGACGGATCACCCTGAAACATTCCATACGCACCAAGAATCACCGGGCCTTTTTGGGGGAGAAAATTCTGTGAAGATTTATCAAATGGCGCCAAAGATATAGCAAGTTAAAAACGCATTTTCTATAGAAACATGGTCCTAACTATAACTACCTAGTGACGAACATCACTAGGTAATGTATATGGTCCAGTTGAAGTGAAATGCCTAAACACGTCAGTTGTCTTTCCCTAATTTTGCACTGTTGGTGAATGAAAAATAAACAGACTGAAAATCAGCCTGCTGGATTTCGGAGTTGTTCACATGACGCGGACGCCATTACCTTTCGTATTCAACTACACCACATGATTGTTACATGATAAAAACTAACAATAGATTTTTCCATCTCTGCTAGGCAAAGCAAAACAACCAACAAGGGAGTACATATTATTCAAACAAATAATATTCACTTGATCCATAAGTCAGCGCTGCAGCAGTGTAACAATATTTTCTTATTTAATCAATTTAACCTTCACTAAATCAAACCACTTAAATTAGGTTACGTGTTGCTACTAAAATGCATTGCTTAGAAGCACTGGACTCAATGCCTCATTTTGATTGCATTAATGAAAGAAACGACCCATTTTGTGTCCAAGATGGTAATATTTACACAGCATATGTTATTTATCCTATTTGATCAATTTGTGGTCTAGCATACTATTGATAATATGTCCTACTCATTGTATTATCTCATCTACCATCCATACATCTACCATACATACCTTAATATTTTCTCATGTATGGTCTCTGATTAATCATTCTTGTATCCTTTTCATGTTTGAATGTGTCAATTGTATTTCAAGCCCAAGGGTGTATAATTAATCACCTTTGTCATTGAGGACTTCCACTTATTCATCTTACGTGTCTCTATTACCCCTCTGCCCAACTTTATGGGTATGCTCTTTTTTCTGTCTCCCAATCCTATGCAAATGTATGGCTCCATTTCATAAAATTTCGTATTTCACAATTCTCTTTTCCACACAGAACTTTCCACACCTATCTCTTTTCACAGCGCTGCCCTATTTTCTGATGTAAACATATATTGTATTATAAACCTGGTATTTCATTAATCCCTTGATTAGGTTAGTTTGCAAGCATCCTCATCAAGGTTCCAGGCTTGAAATAATCAGCTCATAAGAGCATGCTTGTTGATTACCACATGCTCTATTTACCTATAAAAGCTTCACTTTTTGAAACTCCTAATTCACCATCATAAGAATATGTAGATAGATAGATGATAGATAGATGTGAAAAAAATCAAAAAAATGAAATATAAAGTAAAATAGATATTGTATTAATTGTGTTACATTATATATATATATATATATATATACATATATATATTTATAAACATACACACATATGTTTATGTGTGTGTTTATATGAATATATTTACATATTGGATTATTTAAAAATTATTAATCTGCATTATATTAGTGATATAAATTACAATATTTAGGATTCACTATTTTAAACTATATATATGATGAAAATTGATAGTTTTGTTTGTTTTATTAGTGTGAAACAACATTTTTGTCCCGATATTTTTTTACTTATCATTATAAGTATAAGGAGACAATATTTTTTTGTAATCGATATTTTTTACACAATATTTCTGTATCTCGATATCGTTGGTTTCGATTTTCTGCCAGACATCCAAGATTGACAGAACTAGTGTTAGTGTTGGTGAAAATGTGCATAGCTATGGCACTGTGGCTGAAACCTAACAAGGTGGGCAAAGTCAGAGGCCGTGGTGCTGTTCGGACAGAGGGTGACAACCAGAGACGGACAGGTGGCAATGGAGTGGGACATGATGTTACTGTCACCTGTAGCCAAGTTTGGCGTACACCCCTTTGAGCTTCACTGCTAAGCCCGGTCCCTTTGGCAGTTCTGTGAAAACTGTGACCAATACAGCGGCATGCTCCGTGAGAAATTCAAGTGGAATGTAAATAAACAAAAACATACAATGTGAATTCAGCCCACAGATGGCCAATCATCGGAGGCAGAGGAGGGAGCAGAAGATGTGAGAGGGCAACAAGGCAAACAGACACTGAACTAGAGGGTGTAAAGTAAAGTAGGATCTATTGACACAAAATTAAGACACAGTGGGGGTTCGTTTATGTGACTGGACACTCACAGAGGACACATGGGTGGCTAAATGGGACCCCCCCCCTATTTCTCCACCCCGTTTTTCCTGTTTCCTATCAATGTGGCACATCGGGCATATTTCTTGATCCTTCACCATCGGAATGTCCTGTGGCACCATTGCACATTTGATTAACTATACATAAGGGCGATTCCCCCACTACCACGCATGGTGTCACATATAAATACGATATGTATGCTGTCTTGCGAGCACATGGCGCACCCTGTTTGATTGTTCTCTATTCCAGGGGCTTTGTATATCATGTGGGGATCAACATTTAGAATACACACACTTATGGACAGAGCAGGCCAATGCATAAGAGAGAAGGCTGAAACATGTTAAGCACCACTGAATCGAGTTTCTAACTGCTGAAGGAAAACATGGGAAATGCTTATTAGAAACTAGTTCTGCTTGAGGAAGAAGCTTTGTAACATGATGTGTGTTCCCAGAGGAGATTAGCAGGACTAGAAAGAAGGGTGGACATAATTTGTATAACATCTCACACGGGAAGGCAAAGGAATTGATTCGAGTATGCAATTTTATAATTCCAAAAGGTTATGAGGGAAGAGATAAGATACCTATGTCAGTTTCATGTGGTGTTAGTTTAAAACTGGGAGGATGAGCGTGGGAGTTTAGTACAATGGGGACCGCTGATTTAAATATACATTAGCATAAATGTGTACCAGGCCGGAGCATCTGAGAGTAACGCCCTCTCAGGAGAAAGGAATTTGCTCGGGTTGCTCTTTCCTACAAAATATCCTAGGTGAGGGGCTGTGTTCAAAATAATGGAACCGTACCCATAGAAGTATGAGTCACTGCATGTCATATAAAATGTTCAAGAGGGATTAAATATACCCATTCCACCTTCTATTGTAAATACAGAGAAGCTGAATTGAGAAAAGGGACACGAAGTTATGGCAAATGTGATGCCAAGAAAAGCAAATTTCTGTGATTTATATGCAGATCCCAATAAGATTAATTTAATTAGAATTCTGTTGTTATCATGGACAGATGGAATGGATAGTTAGTGTGTAACAGATGGCACGCTGAGATGTGGTAATGGGCTATGCATGAGCCCGTTTACAAATTATATATAAGAAGCAGGAGTCCATGCATTATTTATTTTCAAAGTATAGCAGCGTGGTCGGTAACTAAAATCAACTGAAGTCATGCCAAGTTACCATATCACCAAAACACACAAGAACAATAGAGGGACAAGTCCCATGACCTACCTCGAAATCGCCTAAAGCAATTCACCTCTAGTGGTCACAATACCCAGGAATCCATCATGTGTCTGTGAGGGGGTTGCTCACTTCGTTGTCCTCCACGACAGTATGAGAAAATCCATGAGAGGGCTGCTGCCTTAAATAGCACTGTAATCTCCTGAACCAGCTCAGGATAATGTCTGGTTACTTACCGGTAATCTTCATTACTCCTGGTCCTGTAGCCCTCGTCCCATTCATTACTATATGGAGAGAAATCTCTCCATGACAGAAAAAAAGAACACGAGGAATGCTCTATCCCCACCCGCATCCCCACTGGGGAGTGCATAACCATGTACTTACCTAGCATTCCTCCTGAACTACCAAGCCCCTCACTCGAAGGCCGGCCATCTGGGAGGGAGGGTGGGGCGTAATGAATGGGATGAGGACTTCAGGACCAGGAGTAATGAATATTACCGGAAAGTAACCAGACATTACCCCCAGGTCCCACCGTCCTCATCCCCTTCATTACTATATGGAGAATACCCATGCCGAAAACAGAACGGCCTGAAAGAAAAAAACACCAAAATATAACAAAGAATCACAGAGGCTAACAACCAGGTACATGCCAAAATTGATTTAATGAAAACATCACATTTAGGAGCAAACTGCCTGAAGAACTCCCAACCCAAAATAAAGCTCATCCCCCAACACATTCTGAAGACGATCGTGTCAAACAAAGGTATTAGCAACAGCCCAAGTTGCTGCCCGACAAATCTCAGAGATTGAGACCCCCTTTATTTACGCCCAAGAAACGGCCATATCTCTGGTAGAGCAACCCTGTACACCTCCGGGAGGAGGAACACCGGCCAAAGAATAAGCTAGTTCAATAACCTGCTTCAGCCACCGGCCAATGTAAAGAGAGGATGCTTTTTCCCCATAGAAGAAGTACCAAAGGAGAGAAAAAGAGAATCAAATTTGTGAAAAGATCGAGTCCGCTCAAGATAGACCAAAATAGTTCTATGAACATCCCGCAAAGACCAATCCAGATCCCCTTCCCCAGGAGACACCGCCTGCAAGGAAGGGAGGACAATCTCCTCAGAGCGATGAAACTGAGAGGCCACCTTGGGAACAAAGGACGAATCCAGATGGAACACAACCCCATCCCCGGAAAAAGACAAAAAAGGTTCTCTAGCCATTAAAGCACCCAATCTGCCTAGCTGAGGTGATAGCAACCAAAAACACAACCATGAAAGCCAAAAACATAAGATCCGTGGCTTCCAGATGTTCAAATGGGGAAGAGACCAAGGAACGAAGTGCCAGAGGCAAATCCCAAAAAGGAAAAAGAGGCCTTCAAATCTGCAAGATTACCCCACGGAGCATGAAAAGCCTTAATAGCAACCCACTGGGCCTGCAAGATAGAGATAACCAGGTGTGTCTCAAAACCTTCCCACAAGAACTGAAGAAAAATCCAATGGAGAAAAACCAAGGGGAGAACACCATTTCTGAAAATTACTCCAATGCCTAGCATAGGATTTCAAAGTAGACGGCATTCGTGACTGCTGAATGGCCACCGCTAAATGCCTGGGAATGCCCCTGTGCTGCAACCCCTGCCTTTCAACTTCCAAACCAATAGCCGAAGCTTCCAGAGGGTTAGAGGAGGAACGGAACGGAGAGGGGAGGGCAACAGAAGAAGAAAGCAAGGACCCTGAACTGACAACAACCGGAAAACCGGGAACCAAGACCTCTGAGGCAAAAAAACAGACCACCAAAATCAAACACCAGTCCTCCCTCAGCAACTGAGCCAGAAACCTGGGAATGAGGGAGAAAGGTGGGAAAGCATACAACAACCGAGCCGGCCAGGAGACCGTCAATGCATCCACTCCCCAGGCCCCTGGCTGAGGACCCCCGAGAGCAGAACAGATGAACCTGAGCAGTGAGCCGGGAAGCAAAGAGTTCGAGGTAGGGTACACTAAACCTCTCACACACCATGAGAAACGCCTCCCTGGAAAGAGAGATCTCCTGCAAAGGTGGAAAACACCTGCTGAGGGAGTCCACCACCCCCTTGTCCACCCCATGCACATGTACAGCAACCAGGGACAGAGGGTAAAGCTCGACCCAGTGAAACAATTGCTGTGCCACCAGATTGAGATACTTGGACTGAACCCCACGCTGGTGGTTGAGGTAGGCCACCGTGACCATGCTGTCGGACCGAACCACCAAGTTGTGACAAATGAGAGAATGATGAAGCCCCGTACAGGCCTGGAACACAGCCATGAGCTCCCTCCAATTGAAGGAATGCCTCCCCTCCTGAGGAGACCATCAGGCCTGAAGAGAGGTGTTGCCCAGGGTTACCCCCACCCCAAAGCACTGGCATCTGTAGTCAAAACTAGTGGAGGAGCGGGCTGCAAAGAAATCCCTTTCATTAGATTGGAGTCCAATGTCCACCAGCAGGATCCTGGTGAACCCACATTGAGACAGTCACCTCCTGGTGGTTCTGGTGCAATCTGAGAATCCCAACAGGAGAGCAGATGAACCCACCAAGGACAGAGATGAAACAGAGCCCAAGGAACAATAAACAATGCTGCAGCCATGAGACCCAACAACCGAAGCCACTGCAGCACGGGAGCAGACAACCGAGACAGGAATTCCAGAGCCAGAGACTGCAAGACATGGATTCTGGATACTGGTAGAAACACCTGGTTGAGATCCGTGCGAAAGTGTGCCCCAATAAATGTCAGGTCCTGAGAAAGAGGCAGCTGGCATTTGTCCCAGTTCAGGAGAAACTCATGTCTCTGAAGAGTGGAACAAACCAACTGATGGTCCTGCATAAGCCGGGCAGGGGCGGGAGCATGAATCAACCAGTCATTGAGATAAGGGTACAAGTGCATCCCTTGGAGATGTAGATATGCTACCAGGGGAGCAACCACTTTTGTGAACACTTGTGGGGCAGAACGGAGGCCAAACGGAAGGACTCTGACCTGATAGTGACACCCCTGGATACAGAACCTGAGAAATTGTTGAGATGAGGGATGCACTAGAACATGGTAGCAGGCATCCTTAAGATCCAGGGTGCAAAGAAAATGACCCTGAAGCACCAAAGGAATGATCCTCTGCAAAGTCTCCATCTTGAAGGGGACATGGCTGACACATTTGTTCAGAGCCTTTAAATAAAAAACCAGCCAGAAGCCCCCTGTATGTTTTGGAACCAAAAAAAATATTGAATAGAAACCTTGACCCAGTTATGGCTGTGGGGCTGGCACCACCCTATTCTTCTGCAACAAGGAACCGATGCCCAACATCAGTGCATTCCGTTTGCCAGGGTGCGATGGCCATGGAGTGGGACGCACCTCTGACTGAAGAGGAACAGTCTGGAATTCGATTTGACAACCACGGAGAACAACGTCCAGAACCCACATATCTGAGGTGGTAAGAGTCCATGCCAGAAGAAAATGCTGCAAACAACCTGACCTCGAGATCTAGGACAGTCATACAGTATAGTCTGGATCGAGACTTAGGAGGAGGGGGTGTTTCTTGTGCCTGCCCAGCAGAAAATGGCCTTGTGATCTTACAAACTGTCGCCCGGATGGAGCCTGAACAGGAGATTTCTTACGAAACAAACGGTGATCTCCCAAAGTGGAATGAAAAGAAGATGAATGCTCCTTCTCCTTAAAAAGCTTATGCAATTTCTCCTCCAATTCAGCCCCAAACAACACATTGCCCTGGAAAGAAAGTCGCAATGCTGAAGCCCTTTGTGCCGCATCCTTTTGCCAGTCCCTCAGAACAAGATTCCTGCGAGCCCCCTCAGCCAGAGCTGATGCCCGCTCAACATCAAAGGAAATATCTGACAGGAACTCAACTTGACACTTAGTAAGGGACATCAACCCTCAGCAGTCCTAGGACCCATCCAGGCACTATTCAAGGCTTTGAGATCTGACAGTAAAGACTGAGCAAGGTAAGTCCCATAAATTCCAGCCCTCAAGGCCAAATGAATCCCAGAATACGCCTTCTTCAGGGGCCCATCCACTTTCTTAATCACAGCATCCTGAATAACTGGATCCTCAGCCAAGGAAGTGCATCAAACCAAACTGGGCACCGAATCAGGCAACACCTGGGCCATATCCTGCAAAGGATACAACTTGGTCATAAAACGAGGCAGAAGAATCTTGTCAGGGTCCCTCCACTCCTGCTTTATCACCTCCCGAATACAAGGATGAATAGGCACATCCACAGGAACAGAACTCTGGAACTGGGGCAAAATAGAGCCAGAAGAAGTGTCAGGATCCTCATCCTCTGGAAAGTCCACGTTCACCTTAACATGCTTGACGAGAGGAGGCAACAACTCCCTAGAAATATATTTGCCCTTCACCTCCTGAGAAGGATCCTCCAACTCCGAACTGGAAGAGGGAGAAGCGACCGCCCCAGCCGGGACCACAACAGGAGGGACGGCCTGTAACTCACACAAGGGCTCCCAAAGCAATTTGCACAGATGGACATCATCGCGCTTCCTGTCCCTCTGATAATGCCCACCGGAAGAAGAGGAAGAAGTGGAGGATGATGAAACCTCCGCATGCCTCCGCTTTGAAGTGTGTTTTCCCATAGTAAATTCACACACCCAGAACAGTCTAACAGGAGTCAGCAACGACCACAATGCAACCAGCAACATGTGAATCTAAAGTCCCCCTTAAAAAATGAGGGGGAAACAGGAATCACCAGAGGCCCGCCCCTAACTGGAGAAAAAAATTACCCCAGAGAAAAAAAACTCAACAAACTGCTCCAACATGAAAGGGCAGAATAAAACATGAACCGGGAAAGGAATATAAAACAGCAGCCAAAGTTTGATATTCACAGTGCAAAGAACATGAAAAAAAGCAAAATACACTTACCGGCACACCACGGCCACAGCACCAGCTTCACCGTGACGTTGCCAGCACGAAACATCAACCGGGAAGCAAAGGATGCAAGCTTCTGCTGCCTGAAGCTGCCCCAGCCACCTTGAACCAAACACAGGACCCGCCTAGTGGCCTGTCGGCAAAACTGCAAGACAACACTCTGCTCCGGGGCCAGGCACCCGAGCAGAAACACACTGCCATCCAGCTTCCTCACCACCAAGCTGAAGGAAGCCACTACGCTGCTCGAGCAGCGCAGGAGCAGCCCATCCTCGTCACCTTGTCATGGACAGAAAAAAAGAACAGGAGGAATGCTGGGTAAGTATATGGTTATGTACTCCCCAGTGGGGGCAGGGGTGGGGATAGAGCATTCTTCGTGTTCTTTTTTTCTGTCATGGAGAGATTCCTCTTCATATAGTAATGAAGGGGACGTGGACGGTAGGACCCGGAGGTAATAGTTGCTCAGTGACTCCAGAAAATCCATGGGTCAAGTGAATTATTTAATAGAGTTTAAATCTCAACTCTTTGTCATGTACTTCATCTAATTTATTGTACCATCAATCTTGTATGTATCCTTTCTGTCAAATTACCAGGCCCGATTACGAGTGGTCCATGAATTTAAGATTTGTACTGTCTCTCTTATTATTGCACATATCAAAATTATTAGTTTTTGTTGATTACCGCACCCTCTCCCTAGCAGATTTTTCCAAAGCTATCAAACCAGCTGAAACTTATCAGTGGAAAAATGCCAATTTAATTTCAGTTTGATTTGTGCATAAAAAAACACAGTCCCAGTTTTTCCAATGGAGACTCGAAACAGGAGGCATTTGCCACACTTTGTAAACACCTCACCCGGTGTAATGGTATTTACTAGGCAAGGTAAATACCAGAACCAATTCTGCAGCACTTAAATCGGGACCTAATACTCTACAGTATATTCCAGATCAAACAAACATAGGGATCGTTGCAGGCTGCCTTTCTTTAAAATGAACCCTGTTGATTCACGAGCTCTGTATTCTCAATTGCAAAATACTTAATAGCAAAAGCAATCCCTGGCCAAAATAAAGTGTGCTTGCAAACAACGTGGTGGAAGTTCTGTAGTTTTTTAACATTTTTATAAATGTTAATTGTTGCAATTACATTTCTTGTTTTTGTATAAAGAATGTACATTTTGTTCAAAGCTGTGAAGCTCTGTCAACCCACTGACTTTAAATTTAGTAGATGTGGCGTGGCATTCTTTTTGTGTCAGATGTTCAATTTTACTGCAAGATTACCTTTTCCTCTTCTCTTTTCCCTATACAGTTTCTTGTGTAAACTGAATTTGTCAGGGAAAGGGGTCTGCCATGCACAGACCGCAGTGAAACCCACACTATAAACACAGGGATGGCTCTCTGGGAGGCTTTGTCAAAGAGGGGTTGAGCTGGTTTCTTTGAGCAGGTCTGGTGTTTCAATAAAAATGGCATTAACGAACCATAAAGCGTACATGTTTACAGTTGCGAGTCTCATAAAGAAAATATTACTGTCATTGATGACCACAGAAGACAACTCACTACCATAATCTTGTGCTTCCCTCGAGCCTGCGACTGCATGCACTAGTTCATGTGTCTCGCTTGCAAGACTCTGTTGGGTACAGTAAGGGGGTAGGAGCTTGCCTGTCACTCACCATTTGTTGGTTTGAGAGGCATTCTTCTTTACAGCCTCGTAATTCGTCAACGCAAGCAGGCATAATTTCCGTTCCTATGTGTGGAGCCGGGACCAAGCACTGATTGATTCAACTTAATTAGTGCCCATCCACTGCTCCAGATATAATTGAGGCACTATTTTGTTCTTTTTGACTTCCAGTGCCCTGCAAACAGAAGGCTTGTGAGTGGCAAAAATGTGGCCAGCAGGACAAACACAATTGCAAAGTTTTATTTTTTTTAAAGCTAACTTTCTTTTATTTTGCCAAGTCGGCGTTTCTCACTTTCCACTCCAATACTGCAAAGCAACACTGTTTCTTTATCATGTGTAATTTCTGAAATTACGCTTTAGCACATAATCATGCAGTACACCACAAACCACGCCACTACAATTCACCCTACTACAATCCACCGCAATCAACCCCACCTTATCCCATGGCAATCCACCCCACTCCAATCCAAATGACTCATCCCAATCCAATCCACCCCAACGCACCCTACTCCAATCTTCTCAAGCTACCAAATCAAATACGCCCCACTCTAATAAAAAACAATCTGCATCACTTCCGATCAATCTGGCCCACTGTTTAGGGCCACATCTAGTACTGCATTAAAGTCCTTGCCTATAAACCAGGGGATGTGTGCCCAGTCAGCTAGGACCTCAGATAATCATTGTAAGAAAACATTTTGTTCAGTAGTTGGAGCACACACACTCCCCAGGATTACTGTTCTCCCATCCTGTAGGCCCTGCACAAAAACATACCTCCCCTGCATGTCAGTTCTAGTGGTTTGTGCATGGAAGGGGATCCGTGCACTGATACAGATGACTGCTTCCTGGGCAAATCCTGAATATGTAATGGCAAAGAGCTGTCCTCTCCATTTTGTTTGCAATTCTAGTGCTCATATGTGGGCTTCCTGCAGAAATATTATAGAGGTCTTATGGCAGTGTAATTGTGCTAAGACTCAGTGCCTCTTGTGAGGGGCCCCCGAACGTTCCATCTTTATACTGTGTAATGTTGTAAAATGGTGGGCATGTTATGGCTGTTATGTATTCCCCACCCGGTGTAATAACATATGTAGTCGTGGATCTGAGGAGCACGCATATACATTTGGGGCCACATGTACCATCACGGCCCTTTGCGATTCGGAAATAGCAATTTTTAAGAAATCGCTATTTCCGACTCGCAAAGTGCCATGTATCACATTTGCGAATCGGTAAGAGCGATTTCTTAAAAATCGCAAATGCTATTACCGAATCGCAAATTGCGATACCGGCCCAATTCGCAGCTATGGGCCTGTTGGCCCATATCTGCGAACTTTTTGCATTTCCAAAATTGCGATTTATGAACCAGAAATCGCAATTTTGGAAATGTAAAACCCCAGGGTGCTGGGGGGCTAAGGCCCCCTCTGCTGCACCCCAAAAAATTTTGGGGGACATGTAAGGTGCACACATGCCAAAAGGGCATGTGTGCTTTACATGTACAATTTAAAAATGCATTTTAAATGCATTTTTACATTTTGCACATGGTTACCACCAAGTTCAACTTGGTGGTAATTAGCGATTCCTAAATGCCAAAATCGCATTTAGGAATTGCTTCATATATGTGCTAAGAAATCGCAAATAAGGAATCCTTATTTGCGATTTCTAATTTAGAGAGTCGCAATTTGCGACTCTTTAAACAGGGTCGCAATTTTAAGGAATCGCTATTTTAGCGATTCCTTAAAATTGCGTTCAGAATGTATTTCATACTTTCTGAAATGGCATTTTGCATTCGCAAACGGGCATTCGCACCGTTTGCGAATGCAAAATGCTTTCATACATCTGGCCCAAAGTGTGTAACTTAACAATTTCCCAATTCTCGGTCGAACAAGAAACGTTTGTTCGACCAATCAAAAAATTATCAACTTATAAAACAATGTGCCATCACTAGAGGAGAGGTCCAAACATAAACTCAAACTCATGTGTCGGTTACACCTGGTTTGGGGCCAACATACACCCTATTTTTTCACCAAGCCTCCAGCGAGCCCTTAGTTTGTTTTCCCTATCTGTGTTGCACTCCATGTGCCCTGTGTTACCAATCATAACACTTACTGATTCACCCTTTTGGCTGGAGGTGTTTATGCAACAAGAACTTGTAAGAGTGCCACCCTTTGGATAGACATGAGGAGTATATGAGGCCACCATTGGGGAGACAGGATAAACATTAGTTGGGCAGTAATAACATGGTTAGATCAACAAGCCATGCCTTTGTTTTGCAGTAGTGCAAGCAGGTAGATAAAGTCTTGCGGTGTTGTGTAATCAGATCATCAAATCTGCTGTTTGTGGTGTGACAGTAGGAAAGAGCGCTAAACTGGCATTCAAATCTGAGTCTGAGTAGCTGCTCCAGAGGAGCTCGATGGGAAACTGTATTGCTGCTCTCTCATTGATGCCACTGAGGCTAATGCTGTCGCTCTGTCCTCCAGCACCTGCTGCGCTGAGGGTTCAGTGTTTAAACCTGACCCCCGTCCTCACAGACGAGGTGGCCTCTGGTTATCCTTTCTCGTGCGGTCTGATGGGATGTGCGGCGAGCAGTAGGGGTGGGTGAAGAATTCTGCTCTGCCAGTAGAGTTTGCAGAGCCTTCCCCACTCTTCACTCCAGAGTTCCCAAAAACTCCGCGGAGGTTTGAGGAGCGGAGTTTTTTCTCTCTCTCGCCAACATTAAGTTGGTGAATGAGAGCAAGAGAATTCACTAAGTTGGTGCCCACTAGTGATGAGAAAGCTGTTGCTCACGTTGAGGAAGCTGCCGCTTGAGTAGAAAATCTACTCGAGCGGCAAAAAGAGGTTAATGCCCTCTGGCACTCTGCGTGATGCCATTCACATTGATTTTACAGCGCAGGAGAAACTACTGCGCTGAAAATTAGTGTGAACAGCACATCTTACCCAAACTCCGTCACTCACGGAACTCTGCCTAGCACGGTGGAGTTTTTTCTGCATGTTGCAGAGTTCTACATAGAAGAACTCTGTGAACTACGCCCAGGCCTAGGGAGCAGCAGGGTATTGGCATTCAAGTCAATCCCAAGCAGCCTCTAGAGTGTCAAAGAATAGTGAGCGTTCTTTGTGTCTGACCTTCAGTCTGGCAGGGAATAATAGTGCATATGTGATCCCTTCATGACAAAGCTGTTTCTTCATTGATTGATATGATGCAAGACGTCTCTGTACTTGAAGCGTGTAATCCAGGAGGATCAAAATTCCTGAATTATCCCAAGTATGAGGAATTATTTACCAGGACTTTTCCAGAAGTGGTCACGGTCACTGAAGTTTAGAATTCTAGGCACTATCGGTCAGGGAAGTGCACCAGAAGGGGGCCGGAGGGCTGGTATGCTATGTGCTCACTCAACCGGGAACATATGTGCCAGGCCCGAGGGGCCACAGTCCTCTATGAATAGCATTGGATTCAGTCCTTCCGCCCCCTTTGGCATTCCCATGATTTTCCCATTGTTTCGGCATGCTCAGCCTTCAATGTCTTCAGCCCTTTCATGGAGCATGTCAGCTCGCTTCTGGAGTTCTTTAATAGCATCCATGTTGGAGACCGGCTGTGGGCCCATTTCTGATATGGTCCCCTCTGCAGTATGGACATTATCTGCCATTTTGAGATGATCATCTCATAATAGTCTGAAGTTCCCTGCTAAGGAGTCTATGCGGAGTTCAATGGTGGTTCATGGGTCTCTTACCTCCCTCAGAATCAAGTCCAGCTTATCCACCATGTGGGACTTGTCAGTGGGAGGAATACAGTCTGCTGATGCTGGTGAGGAGAGGTCCACCACTAGGCTGTGGTGTGAGCGTACCTCTTCCTGTCAAGACTTTGAGCCGTTCAACTTGGTGTGCCCCAAGGGCTTGTTGTTATAAGTGATAGTAACTGTACCAAGGGATGGAGGTTCCTGGGCACTTGTCACATTGCTGGTATTTCATAGTGGCTGTGGCAGATGAGTACGTAAACCAGTAGATCGCATTCTACTAATAATGTTGCTATGCAGTCCAGGCCAGAGTTAAGGCACTATGGCGCAATGCTGCATTATCAATATTGTCGCAGGGGGTCGCAATTGTGTCACTTACTCAGTCTGAGCCAGGTCATGGGGGCAATGTGCAGTTTAATTGTTCATTGGGTAGGGAAAGGGGAGAATTCACCTTGAGGTGCTGACAAGTGTTCAGGGGCGCTCCAGTTTGCCATATGCAGATAATATGTGGTACTGGTGGTACAGGTGTCAGATTAATAGAGGAGTTTGCCATGCATGTGGGTCTGCTTTTATTGAAAGTCTCAACTCCAATAACATTCCTTGCCTGGTGGGGGGCAGCTATTATCTCAGGGCCATCGTTGTAGCTTTGTTGGAGAGTTGGAGGCAGCATGTTTCTCCCCCCATTTTGCCGCAAATGCCAGTCTGCTGATTTAGTCAAGTGTTTTCACTTTCACTTTGGCCTGGCAGTTCTGGGTGGGTAGGCCCCACCATCCCCAACTTCTCACCTCTTCATCCTGGAGCACAGCTCCAATTAGTAGGCCATCTGCAGGCAACAGCAAGTGTCATAGCTCAATCTCAGGGTCATCTGTGCAGGGCCGGCTGGCTGGGCCAAAGCCTGATTCAGGAGAGCGGCAGCGAAAGAAGCAGGCAGCCCCCCACTCCAGTTCTGGTCCCAGAGGCACGGCCACAACACCCCTTACCGCAGACCTTCGGTAACCAAGCGTGGCCTAGCCCGCAGCAGCATCATCATCCTCCTCACGCATTGCCGCCCCTCTACTCCGGGCAAGCACACAGCAGCCTGTAAGGCCCAGCACAGCCCAATTTGGGCAACTTCAGGTGCTGTGTGTGCAATTCTAAGTGGCATCATATTGTCGGATGTTATTAGGAAGCAGGATTAATCCTGGATGAGGACAGCTTCCTGGGTGGTCGGCGAGAGGTCTTCAAGAGCACATCCGCTATATTTGGTGGTTGGCCATGCCCCCCATCTGCGACAAAGTTACAGATACTTGACCACATAAGCATGATAATGGACCTTAACCTTAGCACTGGTGCCAAGATGCCAAATACTCCTTGGCATTGAACTAGGCCCAGAAAGCAAGCACAGTTGTGAGCAAGAGTTCCCTGGAAAAATGGAAGACATGGCAAGGCAGTGGAATCGTTTTTGCATTAGAAGAAGGATACAGTTTATTCAAGCCCTCATGACATCTGCTCAGGGGGAGGTGTTGGAAATGACCCTCTCTGCAGGGTCACCCCCAAATATTTTGCCTTTTACCCTCCACTTTTTGCTGAATTAATTTTTGTTGGCCTTACAACACTGTGCACTTTACCACTGCAAACTAATGCTAAACTGCTTGTGCTCTCTCCTTAAAACATGGCTTGATTGGCATATACCCAATAGGCATATTTAATTTACCTAGTAAAATGCACTTCATGTGCCCAGAGGGTGTAAGTTAAATGTAGCACTGATTGTGAGATACACTTAAGTAGGCCTTTAAATAGGTCTCAGGCTTACTATTGAAGAGCATGTGTGTGCAGTTTAAACTGCCCCAAAATAACCCTTGTGCCAGGCCCAAACCTTCCTTTTTACAACATATGTCACTCCACAAGTAGTCCTAGACAGACCCAAGGGCAAGGTGCTGTATATTTGAAAACTTGGACATGTACTTTTAGGTTTTACATATCCTGGTAGTAAAAACTATTAACCCCTTCACTGCCAGGCCTTTTCCCCTCCTGTGCCGAGCCTTTTTTTAGCTATTTGGGGCAGTTTGAGTTTAGAACCCTCATAACGTTTTGTCCACATAAGCTATCTATGCCAAATCTGCGTCCTTTTTTGCTAACATCCTAGGGATTCTAGAGGTACCCAGAGTTTGTGGGTTCCCTTGGAGGAGAACAAGAAATTAGCCAAAATACAACAAAAATGTCTTTTTTTTTTCAAACAAATTGGAAAAAGGGCTGCAGAAGAAGGCTTGTGGGTTTTCCCCTGAAAAAGGCATCAACAAAGGGGTTTGGTGCTAAAATCATCATCTTCCAAGCTTTCAGGAACAGGCAGACTTGAATCAGAAAACTCAATTTTCAACAAAATGTTGGCATTTTACTGGGACATAGCCCATTTTTACTATTTTTGGTGCTTTCAGCCTCCTTCTAGCTAGTGACAGAAATGGGTGTTAAACCAATGCTGGATACCAGAATGCTAAACATTTAAGAAAAGTAGACAAAATACTGAATTCAGCAAAGGGTAATTTGTGTAGATACTACAAGGTATTTCTGCAGAAAATAACAGCTGAAATAAAAACATATTGAAATTGAGGTAAAAAAACTAGCCATTTTTCCACGTTTTACTCTGTAACTTTTTCCTGCAATATCAGTTTTTGAAAGCCATATACCATTACATATGCTGGACTCTTCTAGTTACATGGATATATAGGGTTTGTAGGTTCATCAAGAACCCTAGGTACCCAGAGGCAATAAATGAACTGCACCTTGCAATGGGTTTTCATTCTATACCTGGTATACAGCAATTCGTTTGCTGAAACATAAAGAGTGAAAACTAGGTATCAAGAAAACCTTTGTATTTCCAAAATGGGCACAAGATAAGGTGTTGAGAAGCAGTGGTTATTTGCACACAAGGCATTTCTCAAATAGATGTCTTTTTTACACACTATCTTACATTTGGAAGGAAAAAATGTAGAGAAAGGCAAGGGGCAATAACACTTGTTTTGCTATTCTGTGTTCCCCTAAGTCTCCCGATAAAAATGGTACCTCACTTGCGTGGATAGGCGTAATGCTCGTGACAGGAAACGCAACATGGACACATCACATTTTTACATTGAAATCTGACGTGTTTTTTGCAAAGTGCCTAACTCTAGATTTTGGCCTCTAGCTCAGCCGGCACCTTGGAAAACCTACCAAACCTGTGCATTTTTTAAAGCTAGACACCTAGGGAAATCCAAGATGGGGTGACTTGTGGGGCTCTCACCAGGTTCTGTTAACCAGAATCCTTTGAAAACCTCACAATTTGGCCAAAAAAACACATTTTCCTCACATTTCGGTGACAGAAAGTTCTGGAATCAGAGAGAAGCCACAAATTTCCTTCCACCCAGCGTTCCCCTAAGTCTCCCGATAAAAATGGTAGCTCACTTGTGTGAGTAGGCCTAGTGCCCATGAAAGGAAATGCCCCAAAACACTATCTGGACACATCAAAATTATTAAATATAAAACTACCTGTTTTTGCGGGTGGGGGCACCAGCGTTTTTGGTCCTGGTCTCAACAGCCATACAGGGAAACCTACTAAACCCAGACATTTCTGAAAACTAGACACCCGAGGCAATCCAGGGAGATGTGACTTGTGTGGATCCCCCAGTGTTTTCTTACCCAGAATCTTCACCAAACCTCAAATTTAGCTTAAAAATCAAATTTTTCCCACATTTCTGTGTTCCCCTCAGTCTACTGGTAAAAATTATACCTCACTTGTGTAAGTGGGCCAAATGCCTGTGACAGGGAAGAGCCAAAAATATGTTGAAATTGACGGGGAACCAAAGCGGCTCCAAAAGGGCAGTTTGGAAAAAAAACAATTTTTAGGCTGACAAGTGGGACAGAATTTATATCGGTATATATATGAGACAATGCTGGGTGGTAGGAATTTTGTGGATTCCTGCAGATTCTGGAAGTTTACATCACAAGAATGTGGAATAAATGTGTGATTTCCAGCAAAGTTGGAGGTTTGCAGGGCATTGTGGGTAAGAAAATGGTGCAGGGTGCATGTGAAGCACACCACCCTGGACTCACCCAGATGTTTAGTTTTCAGATGTGTCTAGGACTTGTGGATTTTTTACATGGCGGCTTACCAAAGTCCAAAAAGTGCAGCCCTCACCATTTCAAGTGGAACGATTTTGAGAGTTAGCCATGCTCTCATGGCCCAAATGTAAAACCAAACCGCAAAATAATCAAATGTCCTCCTGCTTGCCATGGGATAAGATGGTTTAGTGTGCAGGGGAGAGGTGAAAGACTGTTACCCCCTTCAGTTGGGGTGGGGGCATAACCATGCCCATACTGGTTGGTAGCCACTACTAAACTATTATTTGTTTTTGATCCCCTGGCATCTAGTAGACTTTCTGCCCCTGGGTTGTGGATTGGGGGTAATTGCCCCGCTTGCCCTCTGGTGGCAGAACAACTTTGGCCCCATTTATTTGGGGAGGGGGTATGGCCATACCCCCACCCTTTTATTTTGAAAAAAATCTTCCCTGGTCTCTGGTGGGCTTTCTGCCTCCCTTGGGGGCAGATGGACCTTCCATTAATAGGCCAATCTGCCCCCAAGGGGGTTAGATATGGCCAACAGTAATCTGCCCCCATGAGGGGCGACCCTTGCCCAAGGGGCTGCTCCCCCAAACAAAACACACACCAATCCCTGGTGCCTAAGTGGTTTCTGCCCCCCCCGGGGGCAGACCAGCCTCATAGATATAGGCCAATCTGCCCCCAAGGGGGGCAGAAATGGCCTAAAAACAATGTGCCCCGCCCCCCCGGGAGTGTGCCTTGCCTAAGGGGTCGCTCCCCTTATCAATATACATTTACAAAAATCCCTGGTGTCTAGTGGCTTCTGCCCAATTAATATAGGCCAACCTGCCCCCGGAGGGGCAGAAAAGACCTAATAAAAAAATTGCCCCCCGGGGAGCGACCCTTTTTCCATATACATAAAAAAAAACATCCCTGGTGCTTAATGGCTTCTGCCCCCCAGGTGAAGATCGGCTGAATTAATATAGGCTGATCTGCCCCTAGGCGGCAGAAAAGGCCTAATAAAAGAATTGGCCCCCGGGGAGTGACCCTTGCCTAAGGGGGTCGCCGCCCCCGTATAAATATAAATCAAATAAAAAAAAATCCCTGGTGTTTAGTGGCTTCTGCCCCCTCTGGGGGGCAGAAAAGGCCTAATAACAAAATTACCCCCCCTCGGAGCGACCCTTGTCTGAGGGGTCACTCCCCTTATCAATATAAATAAAATTAAAATAAACATCCCTGCTGCCTTATGGCTTCTGCCCCCCCATTAATATAGGCCGATCAATTGCTTTATAATAAATTGCCCCCTTGGGGAGCCACCCTTGTAAATAAAGTCCATGGTGTCTAATGGGCATTCCTGCAGCACAATCACTATGTGATCGTGCTGCAGGAATGCTCAGAGAAACATGCCTCTCTGCCTCCCCTGCCTCCGTACCGAGGAGAATCTAATTTGTTTCTCCTCAGTCGCGCTAGAAGCATAGCTTCCAGTGCAACGGGAGTTGACCTCTGATGAGGTTAGCGCGCAATCGCGTGCTGATGTCATCAGACGTCACTAGGGGGTCGGGTGGAAGGGGAAGCGATTCCCCTTCCATCCCTGCCACGGGGGTGGGGAGAAAGCCCACGGAGTGAGCGCTAGAGCTCCCTCCGATCTCCGGTGCCGGGACATAATGGTTATGTCGTCGGTACAGGATCACTGTGCTGCAGGAAGTAATCATTACGCCCGCAGCACAGAACCAGTTAAATTAGTTCTACACTACAGCAAGGCCAATCTTCCCTATAGATTAACATTGGGATTACCTCACTACATTTTATTCACAATCTGGAAGAGATACATTTTTCAACTTTGGTGTCTCTGGAATCACAATTTGCAATTTTTTAAATTGTATTCTGAAAATGCCACTTTTAGAAAGTTGTCATCCTCTTACTTTAGCCATTTGGTGCCTACTGCATGTCTCTGACCACTTGCCTAGGGTGGGTGACAGCTGGATTTTGTGTATTCTCTCTAGAGAGCTACACACAATGGGAGATTAGGTGTGACTTGATGGGCCCTGATGAGCCATCCTGACAGGATGGGAGGGAGGAGCTAGCCACAGCTTCACACTTACCCCTGAATAGGCTCTGTCCCATCATCACACAGGGCTACATACCCCCCTGTAGTGTGTCTCGAGCCAGTGCACTTCGAAGACTTCTTTGAAGTCTCCTTCCCTGACCTGTCAAGTGGTGCCAACCCAGTTCTGGGCCTTGGAGATACATCTTCAGGTGCTCCAGCAGAACACCAGTATCTCCATCATTGCATGGACACAACAGCGCATTTCTGGCAATCCATGTATAAAAACCAGCACAATGTTTTCAGAAACAGCATTGTGGTGTTTTTCTTCGGTGCATGGTCCCTGCATCCTTGTCGATGACAGCCTCGGTGATGACACCGAACTCTGCATCACAGCCACTGCACTCATAGGAATCAGCGCATCACCTTGACGTCAACACATCCGGCACCCGGATTTCATCACATCTCAGAACCAATTCATCACCACCACTTCGTTGGGAACTTGATGCATCTCCTCAACTGTGTAGGAAATATCCATGCTTCTCCTCAATTGCATGGTTCAGAACCATCACAATAATCCCGCTCTAGGATTTAAGGTACTTTGGTTCAGTGGGCCACCCTGAACCTTTGACTTTGTTCCAGTCCTGTGCTGACATATTCCATGTTGGTGGATTTTTTGTTTCCAAGTGCTATCATATAGTTTATTGTTTGATAATTTATTACTCCAGTTCTACTTGTTTCATTTTTGTCATTTTGGCCTTGTTTTATTTATTAAAGTAAGTTCTGTTTTTCTAATCAAGTTTGGCATCTTCTTGTGGGTTGTGTTCATTGTTTTACTATTTAAAGTGATGCACAAATAGTTTACACATTGCCTCTTAAGTTAAGCAAGACTGCTCTATGCCAAACCACCGTGGGTGAGCACAGGTTAACTTAGGGTTTGTTTGTGACTTACTTTGACTAGGATTGTGGTTTATGCTTGATCAGGGTGCTTACCTTTGCCAACCAGAAACACAATGTCTAACAGACAGGTATCATGGTTGTCACTTCTACCTATTTGTGGTGAATAAGACCAGGCCCTGAGACATTATGCAACCCTTTGCACGGCCCCCATCTGAAATAGCAGTTTGACCACCACTGTGTAGCACTGAGCCACGTAGTCTCCAGCCAGAAGATTGGAGTAAAAAGGTGTGTGTTGGACCTGGCTTTGTAGCAGGTTCATCACCTGACTTTTTGTCTAATTCCTCCTATTTTCTTCTGACCTCTCCCCGTTGGCTCTAGGACTTGGAGCACTTTATCACTGCTGATCAGTGCTAAAGTGCAGGTGCTCTCCCATCTAAAGTTGGTATGATTGGCTTATAGCTATTTGGCATATTAAATTTACCTGTAAGTCCCTTGTACAGTAGTATCTCTATACCCATGGCTTCTAAATTAAATGCTACTAGTGGGCCTACAGCGCTGCTTGCGCTACCATCTGCCATAGGGAACTTGCATCTAAATTTACTTGCCAGGCCCAGAACTCCCCTTTTACTACATGTAAGTCACCCCTAAGGTAGGCCCTAGCTAGCCCTAAGGACAGGATGCTATGTATGTAGAGGGCAGGACACGTGTCAGGTTAAGTGGCCTGTCCTGGTATTGACAAACAGCCTGCTGTGAGTGCTGCCTTCTCATACGACTGCATTAGAAATGCCCTACCTTATATGTAGGGGCGTATTGTCAGATTTATGAGAGGTAGCTTAAGCATGTTTGGTATGGTTGTAATGGTGGTAAAAAATGCTGCTTACTGGTGTAAGTTGGTTTTTTATTACTACTACCAATTCTACAAACTGAGCATTTCTCTGTGCTTATGACTCTGGTGTTTTGCAGCTTGACTCCAATCCACGTCTGGGCAGAGTGACAGTTGGGCTTTGTGCATACTTTTCAGACAGCCTGTACACATGGAGGGTGGAGGTGTCACAGAGGTGCATCTGCATACTGAATAGCCTTCCTGGGCTGAGAGAAGGGAGAGGCGGGACACACCTGCAGTTGTAAAGGCTGTGTTTGGCCTCCCACAATAGGGTCGTTTACCCCCAACTGATGTTTGGAGCCTGTGCTGGAGGAAAGAGGGGGCTCTCCCAGAACCAGTTGTAACTTGTTGGAACCTCCTCTGCCTCTTCTTTGTAAAACACCCTATAGAACTGATTATAAGTACAGGGGAATTTTCCCCACAATTTGGAGACATTTTGGAACTTACCTGGAACTGGACACAGACTGCTGGTGGGACTCCCTAGAAACCGCCATGGACCGCTGCTGCTGTGTTGACCTGTGACCTGCTAGGTCACTAGGAGAGACTGCTGTCTGTCTGCATCCCCCTTGCGTTGGCCTGCTGCTGGGGCCTGCCACCTGTACTCCTTTTTCCATTACTGATGTCCCCATTGGGGCAGGGTGCTGTCTTCCCTGACCCCTGCAACCGCATAATGCAAGAGGAGTGCTTCCTTTAATCAGGTAGCGCCTGGGAGGCGCTTTTCTATGTCTATATTGAGTGCTTGGAGAGCGCTCTGTGCATGGTCCCCTTAGCACTCTGAAAGCGTTCTGCAGCAGTGGATATCACCACCACAACCCGGAATCTATAGCTTGGCCCCAGGCGCATGAGAGTGCATTGCCCCCCTGGAAAGAATTCACTGCTGCAACCCGGCTTATTTTAGAAAGTGCGCCAGAGTTGCGCTCTCCCAGGTGCCCCCGGGACACCACAAGAAGCAAGGAAAGGAGCGAGCACGCTCCTACCGTGCCCCTGCTCCCAAGAGAACCCCTGGGCACAAGCAGGCACCTACTTTGGTGCCTGACCACAGCTGTGGGCCGGACCGGCCTCTCCGTTGTGTTGAGAAGCCGGGCGGGGGAAAGGAAGCCTCAACGGAAGCTCCCCCGACCCATGGGCCCCTTTGGTTGTGTGGACAGGCGGGGGGAAGGAAGCCTCATCAGAGGCTCCCCCTGCCCCAACAGAGACCCCCATCATCGGCTGAGACTGAGGGCGGGGTGGAAGCCTCGCCGGTGGCCCCCCACACGGCCACTCCCCAGTAGTGGCTCCCTTGATGGCTGGTGCATTGTTTTGCCCGCCTCTTGTTGGAGGGCTAGTGAAGGCCTGGGGGGGCAGAGATCGCGGCCCCAGGAGGTGCTGGCTTTGACCCCCTCTCTGGAAGGCCAGTTGAGGCCCGGGGGGGCCCTCTGAGATCACGGGCCCCAGGAGGGGCCTGATATTAAGGAAACAGAGGGGGTGCGTGCTGCTCCCCCTCCCCCTGACATAAACGGCCTCCATTTTTGCACACAGGAGCGCCGGGGTCCCCTCTTTTGATCCTCATGGCACTAGGGGGGTCATTCTGACCTTGGAGGTCCATGACCGCCATGGCGGAGGGCGGCGGAAGCACCGCCAACAGGCTGGCGGTGCTTCCTGGGCGATTCTACCGCCGCGGTCAGAAAAGGGGAGCCGGCGGTTTCCCGCCGGTTTCCCGCTGGCCCAGGGAATCCGCCATGGCGGCGCTGCTTGCTGCACCGCCATGGGGATTCCGAGCGCCTTCCCGCCAGCCTGTTTCTGGCGGTGTCCACCGCCGGAACCAGGATGGCGGGAACGGCTGCCGTGGGGCCCCCTAACAGGGCCCCACAAAGATTTTCACTGTCTGCTGTGCAGACAGTGAAAATCGCGACGGGTGCACCCCTTCAACCCCGCCGGCTCTATTCCAAGCCGGCTTCATTGTTGAAGGGGCTGTCCCGCTGGGCCGGCCGGCGGTCTTCTGGCGGTCGCCCGCAGGCCCAGCGGGGAAGCCGGAATGGCCGCCGCGGTCTTTCGGCGGGAACCGCTTGGCGGGCGGCGACCGCCGACTGCCGCAGTCAGAATGACCGCCTAGATGTGCTGTTCTCACCATAAAACAGGTACTTTTCAAGGATGTACATATTTCATATGTTCCTTGTATGGACATTGAAGATGTAAAAGCTTCCCTGCTTGTTTATGATGTTTCATATATGTATGTTAATGTTCCTTTTATGGGAATGGCATGCTAATATGTTTTCTTGACTTGCCATGTGTTTTATGATGCTCTTGGTACAGGCATTTATTTTACTTTAATGAAAAGTGCATATGTGTGGTAATGTAATTCCTGACTACAGCTTATGTTGTAGAATACTAAGTAACCTGTGTGTTATATGGCATTCCGGGCACAGGACTCATACACTTCATATCTGTGACCAACATTACCTGGATCAATCCATGTCCACTTCATATGTCAGGCCTGCAACAGCCCCCTGCCCATGACACAGCTATGAAATCCCCGCATGAGGACGGCATGGTGAAGGCACCTAGAAGAAAAAAAGTGACATACAAAGAGTTTCAGCAGGTAAAGGCACACATAAGATACAATCCCCATTTCAAACTTCAGTTGTATCACTAACAGTGCAATGTGACTACCCCAAAGGAGATCATTAAGAGAGCCACATCTTCAAGTCTGATGTAGCCAGCAAACATTGGCTGTATGATACATAGCACGAGGTGCACTGTCCTATCATGATAGAGATATCATTCTCAACAAATCCTGACCCCCTATAGTGCCCCATGCAGTCACAATAATCACTGAACTTCACATGCTTACACTCAGGTGAAGCAGTGATTGATGAGAACTGCCCGCATGTCTACACCTTCAACCTCATTACTGTCATCCTCACTTGGCATTTCAGGAGGCTCACCCAGTGGCACTGCCAGTTCCCCCTCATCAGGGATGTATGGGATGTTTCTTCTCAGGGCAAGGTTGTGGAGCATGCAGCAGGCCGCAATAACCTTACACACTTTTCTGGGTCAGTAGAGGAGGGCTCCACCAGTCTTGTCAATGCTACGAAATCTGGCTTTCAGGAGCCCAAACGCCTGCTCCACGACATGCTGTGTCCTTCCATGTGTCTCTTTGAAGCAGACTTCTCCTGGTATAGTTGGGTTTCTCACCGGTGTCAACAACCATGGACAGTTTGGGTATGTAGAGTCCCCGGTAAGGGAAAGCAACATGTGTGCACCCATAAGTCCCAAGCATCATCTCACTAGCAGCAGACATAGCATATAACCAAACATGACATATGTAACTTACCAACCAGCCAGGCCTTCTCTGGGTACAGTAGTAGTGCTGTTCCACATGATAAGGCATCATGGACTGAACCTCGGTAACAGGCACATACTTGGGAATTGTAGAGGTCCACAAAACAAACTACTTGGACATTGATGGAATGGAAGTTCTTCCTGTTCAGATAGACCTGTTCATTCCCATGCGGTGGTACCAAGGCTACATGTGTATCCTCAATGGCTCCCACCACATGTGGGTTGTATGTCAAAGCATAGAGCTCAGCTTTCACATGGGCCAAATCCTCACGTTGAGGAAACCGGATGTAGCTTTCCAGGTGTTTCAACATTGCTGAAAGGACGTCCTTCAAGGCCAGACTGAACATAGGCTGGGACATCCCAGCAGTTAGGGCCACTGTATTTTGCAAGGACACTGTGGCCAGGAAATGCAACACTGCCATGACTTGTTCAATGGGTGGTATGCTATCTGGATCACTGATGGATGGCATCAGATCTGTCTCCAACTGATTACAAGGATCCACGATTGTCTGCCTATCCAGGCGGTATATCTGGATGATGTGTCTGTCCTCCATGGCCTGCAGATTTGCCAGTGGATGGTACACAGGAGGTCTTCTGATCCTTCTCCTCCAAGAGTAACTGTGCTGGACAAAAGGAGAATATGGCTGTCATTCATTGTGTCCCTTGCAATTTACATACCACATCTCATATACGAACTGTGACATTTCATGTGATTCACTAAAGACATGATACACAGCACACATCACCACTAACAATTACACAGTAGTAACACATTACCCCCTTGCTTTTCCACATAAGTGTACAGATTGCCCGTGGGGGATGGGGTGGTGTCTGCACCCCCAATTATGTTGTCATATGTGCTGGACTACATTCCAATATGTTTTGTAAATTTTTTAACCTACTTGACAGGTTAAGGCCAGCACTCAAGAATAATCAGGACAACATTTTCCAAATTGTGACGCATTAAAAATAGTGTTTAATTGCATTGCATGCCTCTAAAATGGCCGCTTCCTGACATACTTCAATGGACATTAGGAACCCACCGCGACCGCTGGTGGAAGTCGTCATGGTGGTACGTGGATGCTACCGCAGCAGACACTGCCATAAGATAACATTTCGCCTATGGCGGTCTTAGACCAAAGATAGAGTCTGCCGGCAGTGACGGTCATGAACGTCGCGGAGGTGACCGCCATCTTCTGCTGAATCCCTCACTTAACTTCTGACATTGCTGCCAGCAAGACCTCCACTACCTGAGCTGCTATGTACCGCCTCTGGGAGCAATCATGCAATGCCCCACAGGTGATAGGGCGCCTTCCTTCTAGCCGGAAGAGCTGGAGAAGCTGGTGGATGAGGTCCTACCCCTGTATGAACAGCTCTATGGTGCACCAGAAAAGCAGGGAAGTTGCCCATGTGCACACTTTTCTCAGTACTTCTTATTTTAGCTTTAGTTAATCTAGGCTTAGGCACAGTTTCTCAGATTGTGGAGTCAAAGCCCTGTGGGGGCTGTCAGTGTAAATTAATGGGTGAGTCAATGAGCATGTTTCTATGCCAAGTGACAGGTTTGGAGTCCTGAGACAATGTGGTGAGTGTATATTGAGTGTTCCCTGACCCAAATTTTGTTAGATGCACATGACTAGGTGAGATGTCATGACAGCCTTTCCCAGGCAACTCTTGGCAGAAGATATCAATGTGTGGTAACATGTGATTGCATGACAGCAGGAGAGGTGAATGCATGTTGTATGTGTCGGTTGGTTGCAATTTGAGCTCTGTCTATGTTGGCACAG
Organism: Pleurodeles waltl; assembly: GCF_031143425.1. Taxonomy (NCBI): domain Eukaryota; kingdom Metazoa; phylum Chordata; class Amphibia; order Caudata; family Salamandridae; genus Pleurodeles; species Pleurodeles waltl. The sequence goes on along the minus strand of NC_090445.1, from coordinate 1,457,403,366 downwards.
TAATCTCAGGCCCCATCTGACCTTGTTAGACTGTTGTTCAGAAGCCAGGGAATGAATCACTAAGGACCAGATGTAGCAAACTGTTTGCGACTCGCAAACGGCGATTTCTCGCAAATGCGTGTTTGCTATGCAGAAATGCATTTTGCGAGTCGGAACCGACTCGCAAAATGCATTTCCGAGTCGCAAATAGGAAGGGGTGTTCCCTTCCTATTTGCGAGTCGCAGTGGTATGCAATTCCATTTCGCAGTTACCATCCACTTGAAGTGGATGGTAACCCACTTGCAAACGGGAAGGGGTCCCCATGGGACCCCTTCCCCTTTGTGACTGGACCCAAAATTATTTTTTCAGGGCAGGCAGTGGTCCAAGGGACCACTACCTGCCCTGAAAAAATCAGAAACTGAAGGTTTCAGTTTTTTTTTCTAAGTGCAGCTCGTTTTCCTTTAAGGAAAACGGGCTACACTTGGAAAAACAAAACCTGCTTTATTTAAAAGCAGTCACGGACATGGAGGTCTGCTGTTCCCAGCAGGCCTCCATCCCCGTGAGTGCCCAGAGTCACTATGGGGGTGCAAATTGCGACCCACCTCATTAATATTAATGAGGTGGGTCTTTGCGACCCCATAGCCACTCGCAGAAGGTGTCTGAGACACCTTTCTGCATAGCAAATTGCGACTTGCAATTTGCGAGTCGCACGTATTCGCAAATTGCAAGTCGCAATTTGCTAGTTTCCTACATCTGGCCCTATTTCCCTCACCTCTGCACATAGACACTAAATGGCATTTGGCTTTAGGGTGCATGATATACTGTGATGCCTGTCGGATATGGTGTTTTGTGTAGGTCTGTCTGCTGAGCCTACAGAGGCCAAGACATGCCTATTGTTACACACACTATCAGATAAAATCTGGGCTGGTATTGATTCCCGTTTGCAATGGAAGTGTGACACTGTGCCCACTCCCTGTATTCCTGCACAGCATGTGATGGTGCCAAGTCATGCCTCAGTGCCAATATGCAGCTTCCTGAGCCTTTGTCGACTGATTAGTATGGGAATTGCATTGTGGGCAGGGTGGTGATCTGTGACTGATTTGCTCTTATTATCTTTGACAATGTGTGTTACATATCCTTGGCAAGTCCTTTTTTCCCAAAGCCCTTTTGTCTCTTTCATCCAGCTCTAATGTACTCTGTGCAGGGTCATTGCATTTTGGTCATTGCACATCTGCAAACAATATGTTTTTAACTGATGTGCCATGATATCGGACTCTGTTGTTTGGCCATATAGTGGGACAATTACAATGCATGGCTAGATATCTCTCTTAAGGTTCCCTAGGTTTAGTGAACACACGTGTGGAAGTGTGCATTGTAATGTTGATGTGACACACAGACCCCCGCCCCCTGAAGTAGCAGGTGCCTGCATTTGTCTCTGCACATTTCCACACATGGACAGACTTGACTGTTTGTGTACCCAACATGTCACTCCCTTCGTTATGGTCCAAGCATGATGGGTCAGTCTGTAGTCTGGCTGTTGCCTGTAGGGATTGTATGCAGTGGGTGACATTCAGAGGTAGTGGATGTTTGTGTGCATTGCTTGCTGGGTGGTGTACCTGTCACCTGACACTTTGTGTGATGTTTCCCATAGTGTTCCTGGTCAATGTCATGATGCTAGTTCATGTCCCACAAAAGTCACAGTTGGCATAACTAGTCAGTGCAGGGCCTGAGCTGGGGGGAGTAGGGCACCCTTTTGAGGAGTGTTTGTAGTCATTTCCCTGTGTCCAATGCCTTCTATTAGCCACATGTGGACAGGATAGTCACTGCAGTATGTTATTAGCTTGGTGTACTGACATGTATGTGACTCAGCCATTTTGTATGGGTCTTGTGGACATCCTGTCTTGTATTTTGCATTCATGCAGATCAACACCCATCAGAAGAAGGGGACCTGGAGAGCCATTGCCAAAAAGGTGTGGACCCTGTGGGTCCACAGCCGGTGGAGCGCCAACTGTCAGAAGAGGTGGGAGGATCTGAGACGCTGGGCCCGAAAGATCGCAGAGGCCCAGCTGGGGCTATCCTCCCAATGAGGAGGGGGTGCCCATTGGACAATGACCCCCACTGATGGCCTGCATTTTGGCGTACCCACCCTTGGATGGCCGTTTGAGGGCAGCAGAGCAGCCACAAGGTAGTGAGTACAAGGCAAATTCATGCTTGACCATTTGCCAGGTGTCTGAGTGAGGGATGGACTGCTCCCCCTGACAATGTGGGATGTGTAATGTGTCACAGATCATCTGGGATCAAATTGGTCTAGATTGGCCATGTGTTTCAAAGTGGTGTGCTCATCCTTTTGGAGCTGGGAAATAAGACTGAACTGTTGATAATCCTTAGTCCAATTGCACAGCAGGGAGCTCATATGGCTGTGTTTAGTGTGCAAATACTCTGCTTTACCTACTCTGGTGTGTGCTAGTTTTCACCAAGAGAGAACTCCTCCCAAATGTCACAGTACAGAGTTAGGTGGGATGTGGCTCACTGATCTCAGCCATGTGACCAGGTATATGTGTAGGCTGACATCTGCCACCCAGCGGTAGGTTTTCTTCACTGTATGTTGGGTGCTGGTGCCTCACAGCAGTCTGTGATGTGTGGGTGTCCATCATACATGTGATATGACTAAATCTTGGCGGCTGTAGCAAAATGCTTTCCCTTGGTAAGTGGGGAATGTGCATTGTCATGGGTGATCTGTCATCACTGTAGCCAACATTCATTGTTCTATGTGTCTGCACGTGCTCCATTCCTACTAGGATACATATCTATACATTAGAAGTAGGCATGTGCTAGCCATGTGGATGGGATGATGTCTGGAAACTCTCACATATTTGTGCATGGGGTCCTGTTGTCGTAATGGTACATATGCAATGGTTGTCCATTTACTCTGATGCCCCAGACAGGACTATGTCACCATCATAAGTCATCTGACAGATACATTCATGCCTCATCGTATGCCATTAGTCATGTGTAACTGCAGTAGCTATGAGGGACATGACAGGTAGGGCCGGGGTGTGGATCGACTTAATGATCATTTGAACACTTGATGTGGGATGATGGTTGTAGGTGTGCAACACCTGTGTGATAATTGGGGATTGTGCCCTGACTGCTAGGATGCATCATGAATTGACTTGCAGTGATGTTTGGATCACATGTGTTTGGGGTCAGGAATTTATACACAGGCAGATGCCATGCTTGCCATGTCTGAGATGTGGGTAGTGATGTTGCTTCTAATTGGACAACAAGTTGGGGTCCTTCTGTTAGTGATTGCAAGGTCTGTGTCACTCCATCCTGCATGGTACAGTTGTCTACTACAAACACACTTAGATGTTGACAAGAAAATTGTTGTGAGACCTTGGTGGGAGCTATCCTGGGCCTTGCAAGATCATTCTTGTGCATATTCTGGAGACATCTCTCCATGAGGTTTAGGACCTGACTTTCTTGTTGGTCCTTGCAACACCACATGTGGGGCATGTCTGAGTTATCTTGCTACTACCTCCTTGACTCATTTTGGGCAGGTGTCACTTGTGGAGCTGTACATTGTTGGGATGTGTCCATAGTGACAAGAATGTTTCCATGTCACCAAATCCAGGTATGGCACGTTTGTATCTGTGTTGTCTGCATTCCATGAGCGACATCTGTTTTTGTTGGCACATTGCATTGGTGAATTTCAGATGTGTGCATAGGCTTGTGTCCGTTTAATTGGCAGGGTACCTTACAATGTGATCCAGTTGTTGGCTACCAGTTCACTGGGGTGTGCTCCATGTGGCACAGGTTTGGAGTGGAGTGGTCACATAGTTGTGATATGGTTAGTGTGGTAGCTAGACTTCATCCATGCTATAGTCTGAGACCAAGATTATCTCATGTGTAATTCCAGATGGCATGTATGGTTTTGTATTGACACATGATGGTGCCACTTTGCTGGCCCTTCATGTGGTGGGCCACTGGACATGATAATATGTTTTGTCTCTCAGAGTTGCGATTGAAGTGTCTTCATGTCCATGTAAAGACCCTATTTCTCCTTCTATTGACAGCATCAGCACCGGCAGGTGAAGTCAGAGTTGGGAAGCATCTGGCCATGGGACCTCTAAGACACCACCGACACAGAGGGACCCAGTGGCCCAGAGGGCTAGGGGAGTGCCACAGGGGAAACCGGATCTGCATCATCATCCTTGGATTCCTTCTCCAGTGGCCACTCCCTAGTGGTGATGGACCCAACAGGGACCCCGCTAGTACCATCCTTGTCTGCCATTTCCGTTCTATCACCACCCTCCCTATTGCTCCATACCCAGTTGGCCGTCCCCGCTCATTCAAGAGGCTGGGCATCTCATTTGCCACAGGCACCTCTCTCCCAGCCCCTGTTACCCCTGTTGCCCTCAGTGAGGAGGCTAATGACCTTCTGGGATTGATCTCTTTGGGTCAGTCTGCCACTGTGAATGCCATCCAGGGACTGACATCCCAAGTCCAGCAGAGCAACTGTTCCTGGAGGACATTCACGGTGCAATGGCTGGCCTACACAAATCTTTTCAGGTTCTGTCCTTCACACTGTTGGCAGCCAGTCACCCCTTGTCTTCCGTCCCCCTCCACATTCCTCTTCCCAGTTCAAATCACCCCTTTCCCAACCTACCCAAAGCACACAGAGAGAATTGCATGCATCCACCTCAACAGACTAGAGTAGTGCACACAAACACAATCACCACAAGACACATCGGTGCGCACATAAACAACATCCACCCACAGACACAGCAACAGTCATGACTTGCCCTGACACCCTCCCCACCCCCAGCATCACAGACATGACATCTGGCATCCCTACAGACACCACCACAACAGTCAATGGTAAAGCCACCACACCCATCCTACCCACAGACACCACCCCAGCAGACCCTCAGACATCCACCCTGTCACCACACCCAAAGACACCACAACCATAGACACACCTAGATGAAGCCCATCGACTATACCTGCAGTCCCCACCCCAACAGACACCCACCCACCACAGCATCCCCCGCACCTCCACCCCCTCAGACCAAGACACATAAACGCACTTCCTCACCCACCCACCAGACACCCACCACACGCAAGCATGCATCGCACAAGCATGCACCCAAGACATCAACGTCTACAAGTCAGACAACCACTCCTTCATCCTCCAAATCCCAACCCCTTTCTGATTCCCATCCCCATCTATCTAAGAAACTTTTCCTGTGTGAGTTTGACTTTACCCCTGTTCTCCCCCCTCCACATCCAAAAGGACCTTGACCCTCTCCAAGGCCATCCCTTCCACGTCCAAGACCTCCCCTACCCCCGCAAGCACCCATGCCCCTCCCCTGCCAAAAAAGAATCACACCCCTCCCAAGAAGGATCCCCCAAGCCTAAAAAAAAAACCCCCTCAGTCCTCCCTCCCCCATCCCTGATAATCCCTGAGGTGCCTGCCTGCCCCCTTGATGCCCCTACCAAGGTTACCTGGCAGTCAGAAGTCAAGTAGGGACCCAACAGTTTGCCTTTGGTCCAAATATATTTGGACTGGCCTAGGGCCTTTTACTACAAAAAGTTTATTGACTAAACCCAACCAGTTTTTGGTTTGTAGGCTAAACCTGTGTCCTTCACTTCTTTCCCTAGCTTTCTGTTATTCCTGGCTGACATTGGTTGCCTGCATGTATTTGTGTGTCTTTGGCTTGCTTGCTGCTCCATATGGTGTTTTTTGCAGTATGTGAGTTGTGTGCCGTACTGTTGTCCCTCAAGGGATGGTTGTCTGCTGTGTGATGGGTATGTGTGTGTAGATGCAATGTTCGTGTCATGGCGTTGTGTTGTGTTTGTTGTGGTATGGTTTTTTTTTGTGTTGTGCGATGTGGGCATGTATGATGAAGGACTTGTCTCCCTGGTATGGCTGCTGTTTACAAGTGGTGTGTGTGTTTTTGAGATATGTTAGTGCAGACATGGAGTATGTTAAGTTGTGATAGTTTGCTTAGTGTCAGATAAGTACTTTGACGGATTAAAGTTTATCCCAATCTCTTCCTAGTGAATGGAAGCTATCTCTACACATTTTGATATAAATTTAAAGCTACATGTGTTTAGCCTATGTGCAATACCGTGTGATCCCTTGATTTTCTCTGGAACACGTTTTATTAATGTTCATTTGTTGACTGTACATTACTTGCCATTTTATAAAACTGATAAATAAATTAAAAAAATAAAAACAATGTGCCTAGACTCTGCTTACCATGCCCACAAACTATCATTGCAGCGTGGCACTTTTTGGTGCATATCTCATTTAAAGCTTTAAAAAACACACATCTCCTGTTTCCCTTATTGGATTTTTGTTGTTTTGGTGCCATTTTGTTTATTATAAGTAATCTATATGCCTAATTCAGTTTGGAATTCTTATTACATGATCTTCTTACCTTTTTACTGTTTTGGTACTACATAATTGCTTTACATATACTTTAAGCCTTTCTGCTCTGTGCTATAGCTACCAGAAGGTTAAGCTTAGGTTAATTTCATGAAATTTGGGTTCACCCTGTTGGATAGAGGTATGATTCTTTGAGGTAGGCGACTGCCCACCCCAACTAATAAACCACTATCTAACACTGTTATGAGATGTTGTCATTGAAGGCAGTCCTTCTAAGTTATTGTTGATATCTATGGCAAACTTCCCTTTCCTCATTCATTCTCTGGGAATGCCAAACCATATTGCATCAGTGTTAGTCAATGCCACAGGTATTCCACTTCATTAAAAGTCAAGGTCCATTTAAGTTTTAAAAAAAAAGTGCATCTGAAATCCTATTGATCCTGATGTAGATATTCTTGTTTATTCCATGCAAGATTTGTGAGTGTTCCTGAAGCTACCACCTGCTTTGTTCATTTACAAATGAACGTTTAAAAGACTAAAGGGGGCACAACAAAACCACTTACATGTCTTACTGCATAAAATAGAGCCTGCTAAAATAATATTGTGTAGATACAGGTTGATGCAATACCTAGGCAAACGCACTAGAAAATCATACATACTCGTTGCAGTAGGTAGCTACATGCATTTACATTTTGAGATTCAAGGATTCGAACCATATTCACTCCTGACGACAAATGGTAAACCATGGTGCTACCCTGTGGTTAAATCCCAGGATAAAATGTAAATAACATGAGTGAAGAGCTAACCAGACCATACAAGTCACTGAAGACGGCCTAGGTACCTTCTCTTTCTTGTTAACCACTGTGATATATTCTCATGTTTCATTTGAAGCTCTTATGTGAATGCCTAAGTTGGGCCTGTCACCAGCTTCCATACCCTGGTGCACTGGTGATCACAGACCAAGGACTGAATGGTGACTAGTTTTATGATGAGAAGGAGCACACTGAGTCTACATGAACAGAATTGCCCATGGTTACTGATAGTTCCCTTTACCCAAATGAGTTCTACAGCCTTCATTTTCAAGACAGATATAAACTAGGGCCACCAGAAACGTTAGTCAGAATATGATGAGGAATTTATGACTACCGCAATGATAAATGCCACTGTCTGGGAGTGATGCGTTTCCCATTTGTGGTGAATACTTCATATTCTAATTTTCCAACTAGCCACAGAGGCATTAAAATGCATAATTGATATTTAACAGTCCGAATTCCACGTTTTGCCTTTTGTACGGGCCTTTTTCCCCAATAAACTCCAGGCGGTTTGATCGGCGGAATCTATCAGTTGAAAACTGTGGGGGTATAATAATTATCAGATAAATAGTAATCCGGATCTCTGTGCAAACAAGTGTTTGCCCTGGGTTTATAATGTGGACCTAAGTTCACTGCTTGGGGTAAAACTCATGACTGTACTCCCAAGACATCAGGCAATGTCCGCTGTGGGATTTCTGAGAAATAACAGTTATATATAACATTTTCAGGGCAGCCACCCCCAAGTTCTGCGCTTTAGTCACAGCATATTGTTGTTTGACAGTATCTATGGATCTCATGCAAGTGTTGTATTTAAGGACCAATGAGAAGCAACAAATGTGGATAGATAATGAGCCTGGTGACAGTATTTCCAAAACACAAACATTTGGATATGTTGTTGTGATATAAAAATCATTCTAAAGCGACTGATCTGCATGAATAATGGCACAGTGTATGAAAGATCACTCTCAAACAATCAGGTGATCAATGGAACACATGAGCCTGAATTTTCAATCATGTCACGGAACCTCACACAGCAATGAAAAAAGCAACCAGATAATGCTACCTGCTTAGCAGAATCCCAGAACGGCCAGGTGACCTATTAGAGATGCGTTGCTAAAATTCCAGCCTTCACAAGTTGAAGCCTGCTCACATAAAAGAGTACAGGGCTGATAGAGAAAGCAGACAGATTCCGATACCTGATGTCATGCAAAAATATGAGTATCCTACTGTCATCCAAGTGGTCCCTGAGAGCAGCCAAATTCATCTGCAAAGGAGTCTGGTCAAATGAGCCACATAACGGCATAAATGTTTCTTTAACCTACGTTTCAATCATGAAACAGACTGTTCTAGAAACTGCTGTTGAGATCCACATATATCATCGAAGCGGGATCTGGCCCGGTCTTTAATTAACAGATGGGTCTTGCTATTCCTTTTTCTGCTAGGGGATATTTTAAGTTGTAAGCACACCAGCAATAGTGAGGTAATATAAAAATGCCACATGTGTCATAGCTGCTACCTCTTTCTGAGTACAACAGTGACTAGAGTTCAGGGAACACCAATTACAACAGACCCCACCTGTACAGCCCCCTGCACTTGTTCTTAGGCAGCCTTTTTATGGTGGTGAAACCACCAGGCTGGCGGAGAACCAGGTCATAATCAGTAGGGCGGAGCTGACTTCAGCGCTGCCCCACCTTCAGCCTGTCGGGATCAAAGATCCTGGCGGAGACAACGGTAGGTTGGTGGGGCTGCCGCTACCTCATAATATGGCAGTCAGGCCGCCACAACTGTAGCAGTTCAACAGCCATCGTGAGTGTGGCAGTTCGAGGACTGACACACTTGTAATCAGGCCCTGAGTTCGTAATTAGAAACACTTACATACAATAAAACAGATTTTAAGATGGTATAAAATAGTAAGATGAAAGGAAATTATGGCATATCGCCATGGGACTTTACCAGTGAATTTCTTTTAAAAATCTGAGGTTTCTTATCACTACCGGGGAATGATAGGGATGAGATACTATTCCCATTCCAAACAGTGCAACATTAGTGAAAGTGTTGAACTGCAAAGAGGTTCATTTTGCTATTACTACTGCAGTCTAAAAAAGAATAGGGAAAGTACGTCACTTGAAACACAAAGCATATATAAGTAACACCATAAATATAAAAAAAATTACATTCTTAATGTAAAAATTATTAATTAACTTAGAATATATATATATATATATATATATATATATATATATATATAATATATATATATATATATTTAACTGTAATAAATAATGAAAAAATAAGTACTCAATTCACATAATTACCATTCAATAAAATAATTATCAGTCAATAATTATTTAATAATGAATTAAATTCCCACACTATACCCCTACAAACATTGCAGTCCGCACCTAAAATGTAACTTAAAAATAAGCATTCCATAATTTACGTATTAAAAATCAATTAAATAGTTAGTTAACAATTACTAATTAATTGCTAATTATTACCTAATTAACCTCATAGTCTAGGCCCCTACAAGCCGAGCAGCCCAAAACTAAAATATCAGTAAAATAAAGAAGTATCCCAAAATGTAAATATTTAAAATTCAATTAAATAAATAATGTAAGAATAATAAATCTAGCATCCTGCAACTAAAATATCAGTAAAATAAATCAGTATTACAGTATCAAAAATTAATAATAAATTATTTTACAATTGTAGCTAAACTTCCCACGCTAAGCTACTACAAACCTAGCAGCCCAGAACTAAAATATAAGTAAAAATACGTTTTCCAAACAAGTAGTAACTAAAATCAATTAAATATGAATTAACAATCAAAAAATGAATTGCTAATTAAGGATTACTTAATTATTTTCCCACCCTATTTCCCTACAAACAGTGTGCAAATAACATATACAAAAAATAAAGCAATATTACATACATTGCATAATAATTAGCAATCATGAAATTAAGTAAACAGCTTAAATTATTTAAATAAATATATTAAATAATTCATAATTATTATTAACTTAACTTCCTACCACCTCCCCTCATAAATCCAACCACCCATTACAACACTATAAAATACTATAAAAACATTACAATAAAAAATTCAAAATCATTTAAAGTTACAGGCAATTTAAAAAAAAAAAAAAACTTTATATAAACAACTTTATATAAGCAATAGCAACACATTAAATGTATGTTTCAAGGACAACACATTGAAGTAACTAAAAAACTGTGTTTTTAACCACTATATTAGAACAAATGATATTAAAAACATCTATATTATTAAAAATAATATTAACTCAGAAAATGATATTCTTGTCAACGATATTTCCGCATCACGATATTTGTGTAACACAATATTTTATATCTCATATTTTTGTGTCCCGATATTTTTACAATTATATTTTGTCCATACACCATTTAGTTCATACCCTTATCTCTTTTTTATCTCTTTTTCTTTTTGATGTTGTCGACATTGTACAATATACTGATTATTATTTTAAGAATTATGAAGTATGTGTCTAATGAACACTTGATGGGACTTTATCATATTAACATATTCCACTTAGAATCAGCCATGCCTAAGCTCGTCCTTTATTTTGAAAGGGGTCTGTGCATCCACTTCAAGTGAATACAAACCATGAATGACAAGTAATCCCTCTCTTAGATCTAAGAGGGGATTTCTGCATATTAGGTACAAAAAACCCAAACACTCCATTGGTTTCAGCTCTTATTTACATCCATGGTGTAAGAATGCAAACTCCTCATTTGACCTGTAGTAGGCTTCAACCCTCGATTGACTAACACAGTAAGCACACCTTTCTTCGGCATCTCTTGGCAGACTACCCTTCAATCTGCTATCTTTTATGCCTTTTGGTAACTTTGTTAGAGCATTTTCAGTAAATAGAAAATAATGATTTATTTAAATGTGCCCAGGTTAACACAAGTGGATTGCAATTGGAAATGACTAGGCCTCAAGGTGGCACTACTGGGACCTTGCCTGTGTTGAGCCTCCCTTACCTGGAAACTGAAGTCTGAATTGCCACAGAGTCTCTCGCTTGATGTTCGGGCCATAAAACTAAAGAAGGACACTCCTTCTAACCTGGTTGCACAAAAGTATGCAGCCATGTTGAGTTAAGAAGCTATTTAGATGTGCATGGCAGAAGTGCAGCACTTGGCATTCCAGTGTTCCTCGCCCCACACTTTTTTACCCACCTGTGCTCTTTGATCATCGGCGTCTTTGGCGGTTGGCTTCAGTTCCTCATTAGCATCGTCTTTTGGACTCCTGGCGTACCCGGTTTGTGTCAGGCTTCCGGAAGGATTCTCTTCCGCATATACCTACAATATAAGAAAAGGAATTAAAAAGGCATTCAATACTCTAAGGTGGTAGAGCGCACGCTCCCCTTATAATTTTTGTTACTTAACTTCACAATTTGAGCACAATGAGCTGCATACCTCTGATGTTTTTTGTCTTAACCCTGCATAACTCTGTGAACAAAAGAGATAACAAGTGTTATTTTGGGAACTTTAGTTTTGTAGGAACCATTCTTGTTATTGAGCATTTCCTTATGTTCATATTATTATAACTGGAAGTGAGCTGCAGTATAGTTGGATTCTTGCTGCATGAGTGACGTTTAACTCATTATGTAATCATTGTAAGTTCTTTATGTATGTATTTGTTTATAACTGCTCTGCAACTTTACCTTGAACATTGTATTATGGTTACGAATTTGATTTACAGATTTCTGACTAATCCCACAGTCTATGATATGTATGCTTTTTTGTACACTAAAATCTGTCTGCTTGAATCCAAGACTCCAATAACTTATCAAGATTTTGTTATTCTAGTTTTGCCAATTCCAGTAGTTCTCTTGGGAAAAATTCTATGAGATTATCCATGTGAATCAACAGGTACTACCCTTATCACCGGGGTAATTAAAGGGAACATTCTCCTGTGGCTAGGACTAAAACGATCTTTTATTTTCCTGACAGGAAGAAGCAGTGCAGATCTTACCATTGTTGTTCCGAACTTCCGAATCCAGAGCAATGCCTTTTTTCTTTCATCCACTTCCCTTTTCCCCTGTGGGCGGATTTACCTAGATGTAAACTAGCCCAGCCGCTGGTGCCTAGTGAGGGAGTTGGGACTTTACTGTGTACTTCTCAACTCACTCTTGCAGGAACCTCAGGTGAGTGCTTGACAGCCCAGCTCACACTAAAATCCATTTTAAAACTGATGAAGATGAATGCACAATTCATTGGTTTGTAACAGAGATTGCCTACATGCATGTTTTCTTTCCGTGTTTCTCCTTTGCAGACAAAAGCAATATAGAATTAATGTTAGGGTGCTGATTATTTTGCTGAGCTGAAATGTGTTAATTTGTATTCTTTGAGAAGGACGCAATGTGCTTAGTACTCCTGTAGTTGCAACATAATCAAGGCTCTTTGTCTGGGTCTGCTTTAAGTATTGCATTGTGTATTGTTGTCACTTTTTGTACAAATTTCACATTATTATTTCACATTTCATATATATTTAATTATGCATGCAAAGTAGGTGCTCCTAAATGTTTCTTGTTTCATCTATCATGTTGATACGAATGCTGATTTGTTGTCAGCCCCATGTCGTCTCACCATGTCAAGAGTGTGCCTTTCACTGTATAAAAACCTATAAAGAGTGCCCCTTTTGGGATGTGTGTCAGACCATTCACAAATTCTGAACTGTGCATACTCCATTTTAGTCCGTCTATTTGATTTATACTTTAAAAAAAAGTTCATTAGCATTTTTCAAAAACAGATAAACATACAGCAGTTTTGTGTGACAGCAAAAGTAGATAGGCATACAGAGGTGCATCAGCAAAACAAGATTTAGCAATTAACATTCTATGCATATAATTATAGAAATGAGTCTATCAATCTCTCTCAAGACTCCTATGTGTTAGCTTGTGGCAGTTAATAGCACCAGCTATCAAATGGAGGTAGAACCCCTTTGGGTCATCCCTCAGGCGCCCTTTCGGTTCACAGTTATTTGATTTATACTTAGACTTTTTTGCCTTGCAACTTACGCAATATCTATATCATTCAGCTACTGCCTTACACTTAGACTTCCCTGGACATTTGAACAGGGCAGATTTATTGTAGTCCTTTGCTGAGCTATACTTTGGTTCTTGTTATTTAAATGTTTTAAAGGGTGGTCTTATGTACTTATTACCTCTCACAGTCGGCTTTATTTAATGCATTATTGATGCTGATTTAAATCTAATTATGTTTGCCTTCAGTATGCTTACATTTTTAATACATCGTTTTAGTTTTGACTTTGAAATTTGTCCTGTGAAGCTCGTCCTTCCTATCACAAAAATCAGACAACCGAGATGTGCACCTGAGCCAATTATGTGTTGTTTTACCTCTCCCCCCTCATCTAATCAGCAGTGAGCCTTCCTTTCTAAAGGATCCATTCATCCACTAGGCTTGCCTGCTCCACTTTTCCACCTGATAAATCTTTGTCAAAACAGTTCTCCCTCTAGCTTTACTATTCCCACTCCAGTCTGTGCAACAGTAGGGGAAGCATGCAATTGTGAGGGGGAAATGCCAGAGGGGGAATTAACTCTGCTGCCTTTGAGGTTAGATTTTTGCTTATAAGTACCTCCAATGAAGAAATACCCTGAATTAACAGAATATATTACATGATAATTGGTGGGTAATAAAACAACTATTTTGAGATTCTCTGACACCTTATCTGCAACAGAATGAGTGCAGTTAGCACAGGTAGAGACATGAGAAGGGAATAACAGTTAAAAGGGGGTGGATGCGACTCAGTCAAGGGTTAGAGCATCTCTTTCTCATGCCATGTCTCAGAACGCCAATTCATCTAGTGTTTGGCACACTGAGCTTAAGTGCCACCATGCTGCCAATCTTTAGGTGACCATTACATGACTGATACAGTATAATTATCTGTTTTTGGAAGTTCAGGGCCACCAAACCAAAATGGAAGCTACTAGTAATCACCTTAACCCACATGGTCTCCTGGCAAAATCAGTAGACACATTCTTTGAAACATGGAGCCCTTGCATGTAGACACAAATACCAAGTGCATTGATGCCAGGTCCACTACAATACTAGTTGTTGTTAACTGGTAACAGATACCAAGAAAATCTAAATGACATTAAGTTGATTCAGAAGCATTGAAGCTTTTTCAAACTCATTTCTGCAGTGCCTTAGTTTTACAACCAACCTGATTTGACAACATTTATCCTGGATCATCTACTGCAACCAATTATTTCTCAAAAAACTTGGTTTGAATCGTTCCCAGCAGGGAGAACCAGCTGAGACCAACTGATGTGTTAATATGAGAGTCATGCTTAGATAAGCAAATGTGCCAGGGACCAATCGCCATTTAATTTAACTTTTACTGAGCTGGCCTGCAGTCTTGGAATTCTCTGTAGAAAATATCTGTGACTCATAATGGAGTGAATAATCCACAGGTAGTTGGCCAGTGAAGACTCTTGCCAATTGGATATGATATTCACCTGTACATGATTTATCCCACATGAAGATTTTTTAAACAAATTTCACTGAGGACTCGTGTAGAGCTGAACCCAGGCTTTGAGATACAATTCAGACTCTTTCTCATACCGCCTCCTGTTTAAGTGAACCATGATCCATACATTTTCAAAAAGTGTAAGGAGATTTTTAATTTACAGGTAGACTTAATATTCATGGGTTTCTTTTCAAGATGTAAAGAAAATCTAAGTCTTCTGCCTCAAAAAAAGAACTGAACAGATCCTACATGGACGTTACCACTGAACAAAAGCAGATTTGTGCTATTGCGCCTCAGCCCAAACTGCATCTAAAAAATGTATTTCTTCCATAAATGTCAGTTCCTGGTGGTCAGGGAGATTTATTCACGAAGACATCTGGTTATCCTTCTAACTACAGGTTCAATATATTTTGACTACCGACCCTTCCCATTATTTACCTGAGAGATCTCATGGAATATATATTCTTGGACAGGCTCGATTTCATGTCTATATTATGTCAAACTTGCTCATAAAACACATAATAAAACCAAGTTCAAAAATCGCAAAGCACTTTGTCATTGTCCTTACAAATATTTATACATGGGCTAAAGTAAACCCTGCTTAAGTTATGAGGAAATTGCAAGGTACTGACAAGTTTTATGACTATACGGGTCATGGAACTCCAAGCTACTTTACTCCTCATAATACATGGTCATACCATCACCTTCCGCACAACCCTCTTAAATCCTATGTGTATTTTGCAAATATGAAGAATAAAAGAAGATCTCTAATCTACAAACAAACACACCAAAAATATTTAGACATTTGTTGCAAAAAATATTAGAATCTATTGAATACAAGTCAGATTTAAGGAAAAAACTGTAGCTAAGAATGTGTAGAAACATGCAGAGAAATCTATATTTTCTATAAGTACCTGAAGCATGCACAATGTAAACATGTCGCCATAAATATATCCCATCTCTTTATAACAGTTCACCTAGAATAGAAAAATAGAGCAGAAGGTTTAAAAGCCAGTTTATCTATTTGTTTTTTAAACTGCAGCCTTGCATGTGCTCTGTGTTGTGCCCCTTTAGCTGCTGTCTCTGGTAGCAGGGATTGAGATGTCAGAACTCTACTGTAATAAGTTAGTACAGTTGATCAGCTCCATCATTTCTTTATCAGAGCTGACTACAGATGTCACAAGTAGCGTGTAATAAAGAAATTAGAGACAGGGTTAAATATAGGGATTGCTGGCTCCCATGTATTATATAATTATATATGCCGCTGTAACTCAATCATGTACTTAGGGCCTCATTTACAAGAAACTGGTGCATCAGAATCGATGCACCAGTTTTCTTGTGCCAGCCGTCAACCCCTTAACGACACCATGGTAGCGCTGTATTTATGATACAGCGCTCCATGGCGCACGTTTCCACAGATGCATCGGAAATTCTGACACATCTGTGGTGCTAAACTGATGCGTTGCTAGACTAGCATAAAAAAAATGATGCTACTCCAGCAAAGCATGGAAGGCTCCCATGTAGAAAAGCCTTGAGTCAGTTTAACGGCTGCTTCTGGCAGGTGTTACATTTTTGACACAGCAAAGTCGCAGAACGATGCATTGAAATGTAGTAAACTTCACTGCACCAGTTCAGCATGCCTTTTAACGTGGGAACGCCCACCCTGCAGACGTTATACCTAGCACAGTTATAAGGTAGCACAGGGCTGTACAAACTGGCGCAATGGTCCCTTTGTGCCAGTTTGAAAATGTGGCACGGTGCAGGAGGCTACTTGCGCTGCATCAGCATCACAAATAAAGTGCCGCTACGGCGGAGCAAGTGGCTTGTAAATAAGCCACTTTGTTTGTTTGTCATGGAAAAAAAAATTCAATTCAACAAAAAGGAAATTAAACATATTTACCTACAGTTTTAAAACATAGCTATATTAGGGCACATTGATAGATTCTTAGGTTTTATATTTGCATATATAATTGCTTAATGTGATCGGCACCACGACCACTGTGACTCACCAACCATGTTTTTTCTTAGCATTATGATTTCTTTGTCAGAAAATACTTTAATTTGAAAAGGTGCTTAATGTAACACATATGACCATTATATTTGTGATGTTATCATATGATACATAGGGGGTCATTACGACCTTGGCGGGTGGCTACCGCCGTCCGCCAGGCGGTAACCGCCGTGCGGCCGCCAATGCGGCCGCACTCACGCGGCCCCCATTATGACATTCCTGCTGGGCTGGCGGGCGCAAACCAAGTTTGCGCCCGCCGGCCCAGCGGGAATGAGGCCGCAACATAGGAGCCGGCTCCTAATGGAGCCGGCGGTGTTGCAACCGTGCGACGGGTGCAGTTGCACCCGTCGTGCTTTTCACTGTCTGCTATGCAGACAGTGAAAAGCTGGCCGGGGCCCTGTTAGGGGGCCCCAGCACTGCCCATGTGCCAGTGGCATAGGCAGTGCAGGGGCCCCCAGGGGCCCCAGGACACCCCTTACCGCCAGCCTCTTTCTGGCGGTGCAAACCGCCAGAAACAGGCTGGCGGTAGGGGGGTCATAATCCCCAGGGCAGCGCTGCTTGACCACCATAATGTACTACAAACTATTTATATGAATATTCTGTATTGATGAATGCCTACAAAATGCCCAACACATTGGTAAATTTAGAAATAATGTTATATATTTAGAAATAATATATATTTCTGACTAAACATTATTGATATCTTTCCACAAATTATAATGCAAAGGACACATTTTGATAGCAAAATGTATCAATCATTTGGGAATATTTTCTATTGGAACATTCGTAACTGTACGTATATCTCTTCTCTTGACTACCCCAAATAGCCTAGTCTTGCAGTAAAAACGTATAATGACACTGAGAAAATTGCCTGACTTTATTCCTGATACACTTTAATGGTTACCCCATTGATAACATTTCCTACACTGTCATAAAGGCTAGCTTGTTAAAAGGGTTAGGCCTGTTTTAATACATCGCAGATTTCAGAATTACATTTATCTGGACACTATGGTCACTTTATTGCACTGTAGTTGTTGTTCCCGAATCTTCACTTCCAGCACTTCCAGTGAAGTTTTTTCTAGACCTCATGTTCCCTACTGAAAGTGGGAGCAAAGGGGGAATCCAAAGTCTTTTGGGACCACCATGTTTTGAGAATAGCTGTCTTTAGGATGTTGTGGAGCCTTACTGGCGTGAACTAAGCATGTACAGTCTCGCCTGCCTCCACTCGACAAGAGGCTTCTTCGCATATCTTCTGCAGAAATATACATACCACCATGTGCCATTTTTATGCACTTTCAAAATAATGGCAACATTATACAAGTACATAAAATATTTTCTAAAAGTAAATGACACATTTTGCCACAGTCAAAATCAAAAAACTGACATTATAGATTTGTCACCGAATTCTAGTGTCCCCCTTAGGCGGCAAGTTATGAACGACTCTATTTTAACCGATAACTCAGTTTCAGGTGAGGATACAAAGCAGAGTTGTACAACAGTTTCCCGCATGAAACTTGAGATTTACGTAACTTCAAGAATCAGAGGTACTGCATGATCTTTGTTCCTCAGACCCAAATAAAATGAACTCATATAGGGATCAAAAATATAAAGAATTTAGATAATAAATGCCTGTTCTCTCTCTGCTACACATGCAACAAACAGTAGTTGACAAAAACTAAAACTCAGGATTGAAACCAAATGGCAGTAAACTAAGCTGAGAATCAGAGCATGTTGTCATATCAAATTCCAACCAGATCTGCTACTTTGACATGTAAAGCATTTATTCTCAAAACCTGATCTAAAAATGATATACAATAAAAGGAAGTAGAGACCTTTTCATCCCAAATAACTCTTTTCTTGGATAATTTGAGTCCATCCTGCAGTACAACAACATTTCTGCAAAATAACTACATCCTGTTTCTGGTCCAGCTAAAAATATGACCACTATGCTTCCTTCAAGGTTTAACATAAATCCAAAAGTTCATACATCCTAAAGAAGTGAATTTCCAAAGAGCTCGAAATTGGCAAACCTTTCCTTGTTCCTCGTGTTCATCTTCTATGTCCACGTGAATTTCATGAATGAGCAATCAAAAACAAAGCAGGAAATTAAGGCCCGTATTTATACTTTTTGACGCTAAACTGCGCTAACGCAGTTTAGCGTCAAAAAGTTTAGCGCCGGCTAACGCCATTCTGAAGCGCCATGCGGGCGCCGTATTTATTGAATGGCGTTAGCCGGCGCTAGCAGACCGGCGCTGCCTGGTGTGCGTGGAAAAAAAACACGTACACCAGGCAGCGCCGGCGTTAGGGAAAATGGCGTTAGGGCGTCTTAAAAATGGTGCAAGTCAGGTTGACGCTAAAAAATCGCCTCCACCCGATTTGCGCCATTTTTAACGACGCCCAGACGCCATTTACATGACTCCTGTCTTAGTAAAGACAGGAGTCATGCCCCCTTGCCCAATGGCCATGCCCAGGGGACTTATGTCCCCTGGGCATGGTCAGTGGGCATTGAGGCATGTAGGGGGGCACAAATCAGGCCCCCCTATGCCAAAAACAAATATACAATAAATAAAAAATTATACTTACCTGAATGTCCCTGGGATGGGTCCCTCCATCCTTGGGTGTCCTCCTGGGGTGGGCAAGGGTGGCAGGGGGGGTCCCTGGGGGCATGGGAGGGCAGCTGTGGGCTCATTTTGAGCCCACAGGTCCCTTAACGCCTGCCCTGACCCAGGCGTTAAAAAGAGGCGCAAATGCGGGGTTTTTTGCCCCACCTACTCCCGGGCGTGATTTTTGCCCGGGAGTATAAATACGACGCATTTGTGTCGCAGTCATTTTTTTGGACGGGAACGCCTACCTTGCATCTCATTAACGCAAGGAAGGCGTTCACGCAAAAAAATTACGCTCTTTCCTCATACTTTGGCGCTAGACGCGTCTAACGCCAAAGTATAAATATGGCATTGGTTTTGCACCGAATTTGCGTCGAAAAAAACGACGCTAATTCGGCGCAAACGGAGTATAAATATGCCCCTAAGTACATGAAATAAATAAGGTACAGTCTGGCAGACGTTTTCTAAGACATTTGATTTTTTTCATCATGGAATTTACACTGTGGCATAAACCTTGGTGACATTCATGTTTATTTTACAAAGCATATGGGTGGAAGATATTATGCAATTTTGGAACTCCAGTGAGGACAGGAAAACAATATAAGGACTGTTGCCATCACAATTCTGTGAGCAAGAAACATCAGACAGGATTGCCTTTCTGAAAAACAAGGATGATATGCAAAACACAGTTGTACATTTTTGTGAAAAGTTTTTTTTTGCATTTTGTTAAACACAACAGTTTTTTTCTTGTTGCACTAATTTTAGGATTGCTTCATGGTCTCAATATCAGTGGTCAATATATTGCAAGGTAATCATTATGAACAAAAGGTTTCAACATTCTCAGCACAAAGGCAGCTTGCAGATACATAGGGCCTGATTTACAACTCAGTGGATTGGTTACTCCGTCACAACAGTGACGGAAATCCCATCTGCCAAAACCTAAATCCCATCCTATCCTACAGGGTTTAGATTTCGGCAGGCAGGATATCTGTCACTGTTGTGATGGAGTAACCATTCCACCGAGTACTAAACCAGGGCCTTAGTTGGTAAAATGCTTTGTAGTTTTTATAGGACAAATGACCACTATAAAATAGAAATGGAGCGCATCTGCAGGACTCGCTATCTGATATAACAGTTAATAGATTACATGTTTATGTTGTTTGGAAGAGAAGGTGTTAAAGTTATTTCAATCGTGCAAGTTTAAGTAACAAATAATTTGTGCACACTGTTTCAATTTGATGATGAATATAGTCGTAACTAATGAATAAACGATGTTGTGCTTAAAACAATTTAATTGTGTTTTTAAGTGTGAATATTAATGTAACTTAATTGTGCCACATTTTCGTGAAGATACCATTTTATTAAGATTAATTCTATTTCTAGTGTTTTGCTCATCCTGCTCCTGCTCATTGCCCTCCCCTCCAATCAATGTCCCCCTGTGAGTCTTCTCTCCCCACTATATGTGCAGAGAACAAGACACTGTGACCCAAATGGTTATTTTCCTTGGAGAGTTTTAATTGTGAATGAATGTTTCCAATGTGTTCCTGATGTATCCTTCCGAAGGATACTTCTGCTGGGATTTCTGATGCATGCTTGCTAGCACACTAGTGTAAGATTCTTTGTTTAAGAATGTTTCATATTGTATTTTACGCCTCCAGGCTGCTGTTGCTGTGGAAGTGAATGGAAGATTCCTGACTACCTTAGAAATGGGTTAGTGTTTTAAAATGTTTAATGACGATCACCCTTCTGATTTGTCCAGTAGGTGCCGTCACTAGTCATGTTATGATGAATTAGCAGTTTTGCTCACCACAAGGCTACCATATCAAAATAATGTGGGCCGTTAACAACTGGATGACCCAGCTGTAACTTCCAAGCTAAGCCCCTCAGACCTCCTAATCTTTGTTTCCAGTCTGAGATAGTTATAGACAGTCACAGTTTTTTTGTTCGTGACTAAGAATTGAAGGAAATAATGTGTCTGTGAGCAATGTCTTAAGGAGTATTTGGTCAAAATTGCTTCCATAGTGCATGATCAGGGTTTGGAATAAAATCTTCTAAGAACATGTCCTTTGTGATGAGACTGAATTGCAGGAATCAAGGTAACGCTCCCAATTATTACAGTAAGGGAAAACCAGGAGTTGATTGAGTCTGAATCTGGTTAAGAGGAAGTTCTGATTTTTCTTGGCATTGATGACCAAATATGGCTGCAGTCCTTCACAGGAGATGTGAGATTTATCAGAGGGCATGTTTCTGACTTTAGCCCACCTTACTGCCCCATACTTTTTGTAACACAGGCCACTCCATGACCTTTTGCTGAGGAAGGAAAGGGATGAAGGAGTTTTAAACAGCTCTGGCTTGGACAGAGCTAGAATCAGGTCTTTACTCTCCCTCAGCAAAGGAATATGCAGGCCCGGTCAAATGTCAGGCAGTTTTCAATGATCGCTCTATTTAATACCAAAGCTTTGTTGCTCTTGACTCAACGCCACAGCATGAGAGGGTGGATCCATGTTTTGCCCTCAAGGGAGATTAACTCCAAATGACAAATGAAGGAGGCAGTGAATTGAGAAAAGTGAAAGCAGGTGTCTGGCAAACTCATTTGCGGGTGTTTGAAGCCCAGTTACTTTGTTAAAACCCTACACCCCAGCCCCAGAGGTACCAACACCGTGGCATTTTGACAAACAGATCACTAGCATATGATGAACTGGTCTCCTTACTAATTTGACAGCAAATCGAAAGCGGGCAATAATACTCCACACCAACTTACTGTTTCTGGTTTCCAGCTGCCAATGCCAGGACCCAGAGGTATTAAAGGCCATAGCCAGGTAGCTGAAGTTCTTTGCCATTTAGATGGGTTTAGAATGCAAAAAGAATTTTGGTTTGGTCACATGTTTAAGACCGCAGGACATAGCAAAGGTTTTGCTAATGTTAACTTTAAG
Source organism: Pleurodeles waltl (assembly GCF_031143425.1). Lineage (NCBI taxonomy): Eukaryota > Metazoa > Chordata > Amphibia > Caudata > Salamandridae > Pleurodeles > Pleurodeles waltl. Next base: position 1,457,381,103 of record NC_090445.1, on the reverse strand, counting down.
ATCCAACCCTTTCGTGAAGTCTGAAAAGTGAACTAAAATGCTAGGGGTGCGCCCCATAAGGACTGCTGGAATGGGACACTGTCCAATCTGGGGCAAGTCCCTGCATGTTTCAGCCAATTCTCTCTCCAGGAGGTTAAGGTAGAGGAGGGAAATGGTGCGAGGACCCCTGTGAATGCAATAGGACATTTTCCTCCCAAGCCGAACCTCCCTGAGGTGCTGGTGTTCCGATATATCTCTCAAATGGGGTTAACTAAGGAGCTTTCAACAACAACATCTTCCATTTTATTATATAGTGTACTAGGTAAGACACAGTCAAAGGCACTGGATAAGTTCATAAAACCCAAAAATAAAGAGCCCTGCTTGGCGAAAGTATACTTGTCCAGCAAGAGAGGTTAAGACATTGGTCCTCTGTCCAAAACCCCCTTTGCATCCCAAATTGAACTCAGAGAGCATTCTGGAATCCTCATCCAAGGACTCAAGGTGCGATAAAAGAGCACTGCCCAAGATCTTCACTGTAGAGTCCAGGAGAGAGATTGGTGTTAACAGCTCACATCCCTTTGGTCCCTCTTTTTAAACATGGGGACAATGATTGAATCTGAACAAGTTGGAAATTTACAGGAGCAGCAAGCCGCCCAGAAAAATGTGTGACCAATAGTGCCCATAGTTCAAGAAGAGATCCAAAGGGACCCAATTGGGCTGGGTTTACAGCTGGGGCTTATTAGAATGGCCTCCAAGAGTTCATCATAAGTCTGGAGATATTTGGCTGAAACTGTCCCTAAGATATACACAGGGAGTTGACTTACATTCGCTGGTTTCTTCTTCCCTTGGGCTCGCAGAATACACCCCTCCATAAAAAAGATGCCCGTTCCTGCTCAGAAATACAATTTCCAAGGAAGGCTTATCTGTCTCACATTAGAAGGGTTGATTTATGATGCCTCAAAAGTCCTAAGGTCATGATTAGCATTCCTCAAGATCCTCCTAAGCTTTCAGTTTCTGAGTATTTTTCCTAGCCTTGACTGCTGTCACATATGCTTTTCTAAACTGAGCCACTTCTTGCGGTAGCCTAAGGGGTTTCTGAAGAGCAAGCTTAAGTGCTTTGTGTTTGCTTGAACATTCTTTGTCAAACCAGCCCTTCTGCTTCCCTGAGTCCTGGTAATTGGTTCTTTGAAATGCAACTTTAAGAGCCTTGATCATGTGAGTGGGGTTCACCATGTTGTCCAAACTGATATCCAACAAAGAGGTTATCATCAACAAGCTCAGACAGAAAAGTCTTGGTATTCACTGTTTCCCTTTTTATCTGCAAGCCTTTCTTGCCATAGTCAGAAATGTGAGCTACGAGCTTGTCTAGATGATAGATAGATGGCCAAAAAGAGAGGTTGATTGACAAACCTAGTGGCAGGCGATCATTGAAAGGGCTAGCGCGAGTAGTTAAATTGCTGATACTTCAGCCCAAGTTGCACGAAAATATAATAAAATCCTTGAGGGAACCATCTCCTTTACCCATGAATGTATTCAAGAAAGGCACTTTGTTTCTGCTAGGTTTGTTAGCAAAGCCCATATTTGCTTAGGCATGAGAAAATTAAGACTATTGTCAAGGGCATCATGATTAAGTGAGACCGTGGAGACCCATCTGCATCTAAAACCCCACAAACATCTTGAAGCGCTGGAGAACATAGATGGACATGGACTCCACTCCCACCCCCTCACCAACCAAGTCTAGATTCTTGCCACCTCATAGGGGCGAGGTAGCCAAGTCTGTGTGTAACCCAAACAGCACTCTAGATCTATCAACTGAAGAAATGTCATTATAAAAACAAATGCCCAGCCTTGTACCATCTCAAAATTCAAGGCAGAGCAATTGATAAAAAAGGAGCGTCTGCTCTGTAAATAGATATTCTTGAATGAACCTTAGCTGAAAGGTAGAATACCAGACCTTCCATGGGTCTACCGGAAGGGGATGGAGGAGCAGCAAGATGAAAAGTTTCAAAACAATTCAAGTGTGAGGGTGTACTGGCTCATGTTTCTTGCTGAGAGGAAATACCATAAGACACCATGAAATCAACCTATAACGCATTGCATAACATAACATAACATGCATTTAGTCCTGAGGCCCGCTAAATTCCAGAAAAGAAGCAACAACTTATTTTCCATGCTATTAAGAGTATTCAGTGGACCCTGGGATGAAAGTTCAATATCACAAGGTGAAGAGCATGAACACGAAAGAACCCCCTTAAGTGACTGGACATCCCATGGGACATTTCCATGCTATCCACAATAATCTCCTTAGGAAGCACTTTTTGTGTGGTCATTTTGGTGGAATTGAATAGAGCACTGCCAGCAATCATCCCACGGTGCTCATAACTAGTTTTACCCATCATTACCCGGTTCAGCACTGGAGGTTCCATGAGTAAAGTGCAAGTGCAGATTTCATGCGATTCATGGTTCCCATGGGTGCTGGAGCTCCATGCTATCATCCTGATCGGCGGGGAGGTGTGTGATGATTTGCCAAGATTGGCCGTTCATATGAACGCTGATGGCCTGCAAATGTTTAAAGCCGTTCCACTGCTGCTCTTCACCAGCGGCTCCTCTTAGGTCGCCTCTATGGGGGATAACAGGGTAAGTAGGACTCAATTGTAGTGGGGTGGGATAGAACTTCAATACCCCAATCACAAAATATATTTCTGCACTCCCAGACCTGTGTGACAATTTCCTGTGAGGACCAGGAGGTGACAGATATATCCCTTCCTTGCATTGTAGGATGGGGCTTAAACTCCACAAATTTAAGGTCATTTGATGCTATAAATTCCAAGCCCTCTAGGGAGCCAACCAGTTTAAGTATGGTGCTCCTATTAAGTGTGTTGTGGTTGCCTTTAGGCAAGTAGCAGGTGGCCAGCACTAAGCAAAATGTTATGAAGCTCTAAGCCAGCTGAAGTTGCCACACCAGTGTTTCGCTCAGGAGCTCCAATGTGAATCCCAGGCTCCCTGTAGGTGGAGTGAACTGAGTTCACATGCATGTTCTGCAACTCCTGAGGCAAAGATTAAGGCACTAAGGGGGTCATTACGACCCTGGCGCTCAGAGACCGTCAGGGATAATGTGGCGTCCGTACCGCCAACAGGCTGGCGGTACGGAGACCCGTATTACGACCGCAGCGGTAGTGCCGCAGTCGCACCGCCGGGGCCGGCGGTTTCCCGCCGTTTTAGCCCCGGCGGTGATAATCCTCTAGGGCAGCGCTGCAAGCAGTGCTGCCCTGGGGATTATGACTCCCCTACCGCCAGCCTGTTTCTGGCGGTTTGCACCGCCAGGAAGAGGCTGGCGGTAAGGGGAGTCTTGGGGCATAGCAGACAGTGAAAAGCGCAACGGGTGCTACTGCATCCGTCACACTGCCGCAACACCGCCGGCTCCATTAGGAGCCGGCTCCTATGTTGCGGCCTCATCCCCGCTGGGCCGGGGGGCGTAAACTAGGTTTGCGCCCGCCGGCCCAGCGGGGATGTTGTATGCGGCCGCACGGCGGTTACCGTTTAACGCCGCCCGCCAAGATTGTAATGACCCCCTAAGGGTCCTATGTCATAAAAAATTAAGGATACAGATATAGGGCCCTTGTGGTAGGTAGTTTGAGGCAGAACTGGTTGGTGGATGTTTGGAACTGCCCCCGCCATGCAAGGATGGGTGGCTAGCTGAGTACGTAATGCAGCACCCTCCATAGAAATGGTACGTATATCACTGGGCCTGGCAAGAGACAAATGTGGTGCTACTGGTTTTACCAAGGGAAAATACCCAACAGTGGTTAGGCAATCATGCAGAGAAGATAAGCAAGGCTGAAACAAATGCCTTAGTGGGGGTTGACTCTTATTTGCAGATGTCCACCCCTTCTTGGGTTTGGGGTGCATTTAAGGCTGCAAATGACAGAAAATGGGGTAGGACTGCTTTTCCTTTAGTGACATACTTGCTATTGGAGAGGATGCTGACATGGCTGATGTCACAGGTCATGCCGTAGAGTTGAAAGCTGGCTGGGCAGATGGATCTGTGCTACCCCCAAGAAGGCTGACACGGTTTCTCTGGATGGTCTGGTTCTTCCTCACTTTCCTCAACAGTTCCCTTTCCCTTTTTGAAAGGAACCTAAGGGATACAAGAGGTGCAGAATGCACCTGGTTATGCAGCCCTGTAGACAGTGGACCACTGACTGTATGCCCAGGGTTAGATGTGACTTCATTGGGCTGGACGATCTCATTAGTAGACCCTGAATTCTTGCCAATCAGCAGGGAGGGTATATGTGTATGTACAGGCACTTGCACTACCAATACGGACTCCGCAGCGTGCCAGAGAGTGGTGCCTTTAACTTCCTCCAGGATAGCAGAGAGTACTGACGGAACAAAGGCAAAGAGACCAAGTGTTGTTAAACACAAGCAGTTGTGGAAACTGGTCACAAGATCAGCCTGTACTCTGAGGACCATTTTATTTAAGTCTTTTAATTTATTATCAATGCCCATTACATGAACGGCTAAGATCTTGAGGCCACCTGAAGCCCCAATTAGTCAGACTGAAATTTAAAGGTCAATTAAATTATGTCCAGATTGTGTAGGAGGGAGTCCCAGAGTGAGGCCGCCAGAGGGACGGGATGGACAGCACTATCAATTTGTCCATCCCTAATACTGGCGCTGAGGGAGTAATATATACTATCCTTTGAGGCATGTTTTCAGCCACCACATCAGTGCTATCTACCCCAACTTTCATTCACCTGGGTGTAGAAACAGATGATTTCCACAAATTTCCTTTAGGATGAATAAAGGGCTTGAGATGTTTGCTGAGATTGTGGATAAAATTTAGTGAGGGATAACTTTATGGGCATAAGCAGGGGATTATAATCCCCCATGTCCTTCTCTTAGAGGCCCTGGCCAGGCTCAATTCAGGCTTTCCAAAGCAGCCAAAGGGAATCAACTCCATCTCCTGTAATAGGAGTGAATCAGAATAATATTTATTTGGTTAAAAAACATACAGTGCAACACAACATTTAATCCTGCCAAAAAACTATCCTTTTATTAATCCAATCCTGAAAATGTCATCTTCAATAAATAAGGTATAAAATATAAATTACCCAGCACAAAAATAAACATAGCTCTTCTATGAGTTTGCAGATTCCTTTACCCCAACTGACCCAACTCAAAATTCAAACCATGAACGTGCATTGTGGAAATAGAATTAAAAAAATACAAGAGCACTCATGTTCATTAAAAACTTCTTGGAACCGGCCCATCCCTTTAGTTAGGGTCATAGACCGCCCTACACAGATCTAAGCATGTGACATAAGGATTGCTCAAAAGCATCAGATGCATCACCATAACGTCCTATTTCCCCACTAAACTCCTCATTCTCACAGCTGCAGAGATGCATTTGTAGATGGTCAAGCAGACATATTCAGTTTGTAAAACCTGTAAGTGAAGCAGAGCAGGCCTGCATCTTGTAATATTCAGAGATCTCAGCAGCGGGATTGAAAAAAACTTCCTAGGTGCAGCATACAATTTGCAAAAAAAGAAAAAGTGCAGTTTAGACTGCACCGAACACGGGTCACATGGGCACGACTCAAGGGCAAAATTGGATTAAGTATTGCTGAGGTACGAGACTAAAAAGTGGGCTATATTAATCCTGAACCTCACCAAAAATAAATCTTTGGGAATGTTGGAACATAACAAAAGATGGAGCTCCATTAAATCCATAGTTACTTATGGGAGGTAGCCAGACACCATTTTCTTTCCCAAGACTGAGCCTTCTCTACACCTTAAAAATAGGGCTAGATAATCCTGTTTTATCTGCTGTTGGGGAACAGGAGGGATGTTGTGCGGTGTATCAAAACTGTCAGCTCTCCCTCACATTGCAAGAGGCTCCTTAACATATCTCATCCATGGGGTAGTATGTGCATGGTCAAGAGATAGACAATTGTTATTATTTCTTGACTAAGAAGAACTTCCTGTTTAGACCTGATTGACTGGCACAGCATGAGAAGGGCTAGTTTAATGCAATCGTCCAGACTTCATAAACCCAACTCTGTGTGGCAAAGGAAAATGGGAAGGCTGCTGGATACAGATAAAATAATTCTCAGGAACACATTTTCTTTATTCTATGAATTGGAGATGTCACAGTATTCCCATACCTCGGCTCCATATGTTACCATAGAGCGACAACATGCTCATAGATGTTGATCATGGCATCCATAGGATTGGAGCCCAACTTCCTAGAAATCTGAAAAGATCCTCAACCGTTTGATCCAACCAAGACTTTCTAACCTTAATTAGATGCAACCATGTACCTTTATAATCAAATAGTATACCTAAACAGGTGAAAGTTTGGTCTTTCAGAGGGTTTTTCCCCGTTAACACAATGCGACCTCTGGCAAGTACAGGTATTCCCTAACACCATCACATGAGATTTAGCAGTGTAAGTCCTTAAGCCAACATCATTCATGAATTGTACAAATTTGTTCAACAACTTCTGTTAACTCACCACTGTTCTTGATTTAAGATGCAACCATCTGCATAAATCAGGTCAGGGAGCTTCCAGGAGCCCATCCTGGGCGTGTTTGCCTCACTAGTATTTAGCAAAGTATCTAAATCATTGATGTGTAAGCAGAACAGAAATTGCATCAACATGCACCCTCGCCTCACGCCCACTTCATTTTAATGGGAGCAGTGCACTCCCCATTTACTCCATATCTTATACAGTCAGTCACATCTCCATGCAGTTGTGCAAAAATTTAGCAGTGCCCTACACCCATTTCTAACTTATTGTGCCATAGTTCCTCTCCAATCACCCAGTCGAAGGCTGAGGTGAGATCCATTACAACTAAGTGGAGATATCCCTTTTTTACCACTGTATGTATACTAATTATAAGATGGAAATTGAGACATTGGTCTACAGTGTCAGGTCCATCTCTGAAACCATAGTGCACTTCTGAGAAGTAACCCTTCTCAGCCACCCAGATTTCCAACAAGTTCAATAAAATCCTGCTCATAACCTTACTTGTTGAATCAATTAATGCTATAGGGTGGCAACACTGAGGGTCCATTCTGTCCACTTTCACCATGTTTTTGGTGTATCAGTCACAACAGCACACCCCTGGACATTTGGGAGTAGTGGTGCCCATAGGTCAAGAAAAAATCCAAAAAAAAGTTCAGCTGGAACTCAATCGGGCCCAAGGGAATTTGTTCTTGTACTTTGTTCTACTGCACATCTGACCTTTTTGAGAGTGGGAGGTGCTAGCACTAACATGCCCCAAGGAATTTGGATGATGCAATGACATGGGTATTATCTGATCCGACATCAATACCATGAACATCAGAAAAGTGCTCAGCCCATTTAAATGGTGGAGGGATGACACTGATAGGCATGTTATGGGTGTCTGCAAAATAGGGAGCATTGACCCTTTTCCAGAAACGACAATAGGCATTCTTTACAATAGCTTCATGCAGCTTTTCCCAGGCTTCTAACCTGATAACGACCTTCATACGTGCAATTGCTTGCTTGTAATTCTGTCTGCAGAGTCTCACCTTCCCTCTGTCCCGTGGCCCATGCTTTAAAGCAGAGTTCAGATCTCTGTGAGCTTTGAGCACGTTCCATCAAGCAGTGGCGTAATGAATCTGGAGGGCCCCTCCTGCAAAGAACATGAATGGGTGCCCCCTCGGAACTCATTCAGACCAGGTGCTGTGCTGAGGGGGACCCCTGGAGCTCAGGAGGGGGCCCCTGGAGTTCAGGTCCCCCCACACTGCAGGGGCTGCGGGGGGGCTTTGTTACACCTCTGCAATCAAGCCACCTTTGTGGCTTGGGCTTCCCAGCCTTTCTCTAAATTGTCACAATGCCTGCGACTGAGTGACAAATTCCAGCAAAGGCCTGCAACACATGCCTGGGATCTGATTAACTATCCAGGCAAACCATTACCTAGTCCCTACTTCTCTCTATTAGTTCTCTGAGCATAGCTTCTGAATCCACCATGGCCCATTAACATTGAACACTATTGTTCCATTTAAAGACTAATGGCATAGTGGTAAGTGTGCCATGCAGCTTTCCATTGCCCAAGTCAAAAGAAACAGGTAAGGGGTAGTGGTCACCCACACAATTATGCAGTATAGGAAAATCAATAGCCTTGGTCTTATATTGCTGAGGTAATACAATAAAATCAATATGACTGCCTACACCTCTTCCAGTGTAGGTGAAATATCCAGTTGGAATACTTTTTCAGGATGGAATTGAAAATGTCACCACATGGACTGTGCCCAAAATGTGAGTGACCCTCAGAATCACAGCCTCTCTCCCCACACACAGAAATGTTCGAAATTCGACAGAGCCTACAAATAAAATCACCTCCCCAAATCACAATAAAATCCATATTAGACTCAGTTAGAACTTTACTAAGGAACTGTTACAGCAAGACTGCTATATCTGTGTTGCTAGAGACAAAATTATGGTGAGAAAATTATTAATGATGAGCATTCCCCTAGGTTTATGCAATAAGGTAACTATTTGAAAATAAGGGGAATCAAGGTGTGTTTTATAAAACCCATTGTTCATAGTATTTGAGATTAAGGTTAGCAAACCCACTCTATATTGCTCCCCCACCTAGAGTTGGGTAAAGAGAAAATACATCTATGTGAACTACTTCATGAGCCCAAATCCCTTCTAAGTATACAGTGTTTAATTTCTTGATTGGATCTAACCATTCAGCATTCTTCACCTTGCTAGAGAGGCCAGCCACATTCCAAAACATACATTTAAAATCATATTTAGGTTCCGTACATTTTTCTAGAGCATCCAAAATTGGACCAGGGTGGGCAACCATGAAAGGGTTAATATTGTAAATGCTCATCTGCATCCATTCAGGCACTGGGGAAACTAGACTCTGCATCACCTTGAACAAGGACTCGTTGTCTTACTGGGACTGGAGCAGGAGCCGAGGAGAATCATGTCCAGCCACTCATTTGCCCTTGTATGCACCAGTGATGGCCTTTTATTCATCAATCAGTCAAATTGTGCAAGGGGCGTCAACCTAATATACATTGGAATTGTAAAAGGATTGCAGACAGATGCCTCACAAGTAGAGAATCTGATTGCGCATATACCAGTAGGTTTGTAGAAATAGCCCAAATGGTAACTTTGTAATATGTCGATAAGACAGACAACCTTTCCAGCAGAGTCTCAAGAACATGTTTGCTGCTAAAATTGGTAACTATACAATCACATTGTGGGCTGGAGCCTACTGAATGAACCTGTTGCACATCGACTACATTGCTGAATAGGTTTTCACGGCTGTAGAACTCTGATGTTTTTGTCAGCTTTGTTTTTAGCTGGTAATCATCCTCAACCTGATATGGGTTTGAGGCAGGGACATTTTACAAGACTATCACCAACAGTGTAGCTCCAGGCAACAGGAGAAGGACCCTATTAGTTCTCAGGTCCAGGTTCTACTTATGCTGACAGACACTGTTTGTCCTACATTGTCCTATCTCTACTGTGTAGCAAGCATTTCTTGGTTGGTCTGCTACTGGCGTAGGGCTTTTTGTTGGAGGGACAATTCATAGTGAATCAAAGTTGATAGGACCAGAGTGTGCATTGTTACCCTGGAGTCCACTCTCTGGTGTGACATTCGATCCTGCACAAGATGTTACAACATGTGGGTTTTTTGTGCACTTATGAGGGATCAATCAGGCTTAAACCCCTATTGGTGACCTTGATAGTTCCCTGATCAGCTAAGATTCTCAATGAGGAATCTATGTTTCTAAGAACAGCAAGCATCAGTGCAAAGATTTTTGTCAAGGCCTACCTCAAGGGCATTGATGAATAAAAGACTTGGTAAGACTTCTCCATGGGAACTCTTTCCACAACTGTCCATATTGTACACAGTGGACTCTTTTGCAGTTACAGTTTTACTGAAGCTTGCGGGCTTCTTGGTGCTTGTGATGGTTTGTCTGGCATTATGTTTTGCTTTTTTGGTGGCCGGAGACTTATGTTTCCATTATGAATTAGTCTGAGAGCTGTTAATGTCAATTGCAAGGTCGCCATTAAATACACATGGTTTTGAGGCTTCAGAAGTAACTCCATTACTCATGTTGAGGCAAGGTGTTTGAGAGGCCATGAAAGTACTCCAAGCAGCGGTCAATAAAAGAGGCTTTTTTAGTTTCCCCCAACCTACTGTTAATTGCTTCTATGACATTCATAAGAACATTTGCCATGGTGGCAGTTAATGGACATTCCTTAGAGGTCACCATTGCTGATGTTCTGTTCCCCAGCTGGCCTTACCTTCAATTCAGCATTAGAGTTGAAAATGATCAGTGAAATAAAGGGCCATGAGAAGTGGCCCAGTCCAGCCTTGGCCAGCCGCAGATAGGCACAGATGGCCCCGCTACTGGCCCGGTCTTTTCTTGGGCAAGTGCCTGGGTGCATCCCGCACCAAGTTGGAGAAGCAGGCTGATAAGGCACCGACTGGTGATGATTCGCTCCCCTGCCTCCTTGGAGCAGAATGGGGCTTCTGGGCTTAAAGTCCTGCCTCTACAGTGATGTCTCCTCCTGCACACTGCACAGGAGTGAATCGGCTGGCTCATTGATGGCTAAGATGTTTGTCCCATCAGTAGAGTTACCTCCTTCCTCTGGTAACTGCAGCATCCTTCCATGTGGGACCCTTGGAGCCACTGGTAATTACAGGGAGCACAATGCTAGGACAAGGGAAATGCACTAAGGCATGCATTATAAATGACCCCCTATTTACCAGGCTAGGTCCCTCCACCACAAGGTGATTTAGGGTAATTTGTTACTTGATGGCTATTTTCAACTGATGGACTAGCCAGGGTAAGCAACGGTGGCTATCTCCTAATGTTCATGAGAGGCTTTAGGACGCCCATAAATCTTTATATTTTTTTTTGCTGCAGGCAAAGTGATACCCATTTTATCCTGTCTATCAATATCAATAACACCCTTTCCCTCCCTCAGCTTATCAATAGGGGATTCTGTGCTAAGGGTCTTGTTTTTTTCACCTCACCCCTTATTGCTTTGACTGCAGGCTGGTTTAGTGGCCCCACAGACCTTGCCTGAATGCATGATCCTCTCCCTCAGTTGTCCTTGCTAATTTTGATTATCCACCCAAGTCTTGAGTGAGAGACCATAAGACTTAGGGGTCAGCAAAAAAAAGTGAGCAGCACCTCACCTTCCCTTAATGAAAAATGCAGTTGAGTGATTAAAGGAGGGCGCACAAGCAGACTAAGTTCTTTTTTCTTTGCTCAGGCCTTTTTACAGGCCTGACAAGTACTCCAGTGCTCTAAGATGCTCTAAAATGCTGTCAGATAATGGCCCCGAGTAGGAGATGCTGTACTGTAGGTGGTGCTGTAATCGGCTAGTGAATGCTTAAGCAGGTAAAACCACAGACGTGCAGTGATGTGCATAGGTGTTAGGTAAAGGTGAGGAGGGAGGGGGTGCATCGGATGACCTGACGGTTCCTTGCATACACAGCAGAGGGATAATAGGGGGTGTAGAGGGGAGCCCCCCCTCAGGTGAGCGAGCCACACCAACCTAACGTCGGCTGTTTCCACTCAACACAAGAGGACTACCTAGCCCCTAAGCTCACACCACCAACTGGCAGCTTTCCCTTCCCCCTTCCTAACTGCCAGCAACCAGCTCCCAAACTCCAAATGACCACAGTCTCCACCTCCACTTCCATCCCCTATGCCCTTCACCTCTTTGTTGCCTCACCACCTCTCCTGGGCTTTTCTAAAACACACTAAGCATGAGTGTTGGTACAAAGCAGACTACCTAGCTCCATGAGGCTGTCTTTTTCTTCCTCCTATATGGAGCAGGGATACTGCTCTGGTAAAAAAATGGTCAAAGTGTAGGAGCCTCCCGAGCCGCCACAATCTGCTGCCTGCAAGCATTCGGCAGGACACTCTGTGGGGCTAGAGCATACCCTCCACACCTCTAGGGTGCAGACTCAAGACCCCTGGGAGAAAACAGTAGGAGGCTGCAATGTTGGCAGCAGCAGCACAGTTTGTTTATCAGCAACATCTTCATTAGTGCGGTTGGTCACGACCAGCAGCATCACAGCCCATCATTCTTTTGACCAGTAATTCAATAGAATCAGAATCAGCAACTGAACACAGTCTTGGTGAACCACATCTACATCACTACTGTACTAACCTTTTCCCACTATACTACTGTGACAGTGCCACTAACATTTAGGCATAATATGTATCATAGTATGTGACTATTTCTTCACCAATCCTTTCTCTTTCATCCCAATGATGTAATTCAACAGTAAACTCCTCATCCACTGCTCTGACATCATTCCACTTTGACCTAATGAACCCTGGACCTTCTTTTGAGAATGTGTCTTTCCATTAACCCATTTAACAATGTTCCTTTTCTCATACTGTCTGAAAGGAGATCAGCAAAGCGCGAAAATGGTGCTGTCCTGTGAGTACTAATTCACAGCCTAGTTACATTAGCTACTTACTGTTAGGAGACAGCTTCAACATCAATGAATCGTGTGATAATAAATATGTTCCCTTTGCCCTAGCATGTCACTAAAGTACAAACATAGCCATACCCTCTCTCAAAAAGTGGGATTCCTTTTACTCAGTTGTCTCCCTACCCATCTTTCAGCCTGCTTGCTCTTACAAAATGCTCAATGATGGATGAAGATACACCTAAAACAGCAAACAACAGCAAAGCCATAAGGTTTAACCTTTAAGTGCTGATTGCACAAATACACGTCCACACACATTGGCACAGATCAGACATTCAAATACATATGTTGGTGTCAGGTATTATTAAACCTCAAGGGCACCAAACACTTATGAATCTCAATAGGGCCATTGAGTTGCCTAAGATGTAACATCAATATTGTCCTGATGAAGATTAGCATAAAGGGTAATGGTAATAGATGGGGAGAAGGGCGAAAGAGGCAGAAAGAAGAGATAGGAAAGACAACAGGAGGTACAATGACAGAGAAATGAAAGATGGGCTAAGAGAAAGGGTAGGAGGGCCCACTTGAGAGGGAGGCGGTGGGCAAGGGTCAAGAAGAGATGCAGAAACAGGGAGGAAATGTTTGCCAGAAAGACGAGTTAGAGATACAATAGGAAGAAAAAATAGGGACAACAAGAAGGACAGTAAAAGATAGGCCAGAGAGGGCAGGATGAAGGGGCATAGAACAAGACTGGTGGAAAAAGAGGGGAACCAGCAATAGTGGGAGGAAGTGTAGAAATAACATAAGACAGAACACAAGGCATTAAGGAGAGAAGGAGAGAAAAGACGGGCAGGACAAGATGGTAGTGATAAACACAACATATTAGAGTGGGAAACAAGGGGGGGCAGATAAGAGAGAAGGTGAGATATGAAAAAAGGCAAAACATGAGGCAACATGAGGAGAGAAAAGAACAAGACAACAACCATTGCAAAGTTAGGAGAAGGAGAGCAGAAGATGTGTAGAGAGTAGAGGCCAATGAGTCACAGGTATAAGAAATGTCAAAATGAGCACTAGAATGGAGAGGAAGGGGGAGAGAATAAGTGAGAAGATACCAACTGGCCAATATAGGGACAGTAAAAACAAGAGTTGCAGAGAAAGATGGCCGGATGATTGGGAGACGCAAAGCTGTAATAAAACCTGGACTCCACAATTTTATTAAACCTACAATATGCAATGGCTTAAGTACAAGCAAAGCAAAATCAATGCAAGGTGGTAAATGAGGTGAATAACATACATATTCACTTGTACATTATGGCATGATCACGTTACAACATACGTGTACATAGAATACTCTTGCACGAGAAGATACAAACTAATTATTTGTTATTGTAATGTGTTTGTTTTGTTTTTGGTAGACATTTTTTCTTTCCTTTAAGATCCATCCCTAGGAGTTCTACAAGGATCCGTGTAAAAGTTGTATTCCAAGACCAAACTAGTCATATTCAGGTACAAAGGTTCCTACTAACTAAGCTAAGCTACATTAGCTAGGCTAATGTAGTACCCGTCTAACGTGAGTGAATGAAGCAGCACAGAGGCAGTGCTTTGAGTGGGGAGGGGCAAGTCCTGAAAAAACAGACATAGAAACTGATCCTTACCTTACACTAACATCTGTCATTTATTCACAAGCAATAAATAATTTAACTGCAAACTCTCAGTTTCCATAGCTACTGCATGTCTGGAGAACTGCCACTAATCTAAGAATGCTGCCTTCCAGGGATAGCTGTATGTCCAAGTGGAGATGGTTTGGTGAGACAACACATCTTGCCTCAGTACGTCAAGATTCCCTCCAAAAAAGCACTGATTCTGTATCTTTTCCTGACAGGTTAAATCACAGTACCCACACAACTATGTGCAGCATGGAATACAAAGGTTCTAACTCTGCATGGCTGACTCAGTCTTCTGCCTGCCATGGCCATTATTGAGTCCCACTGTATAGTCTCCAAAGAGTTTAATGTTGTCAGTGAGAAGTGAGATCATAAATGTGGATTTCTTAGGTCGAGTCTGCTAGACAGCACATGGGCTGTCTGATGTGAGGCATAATGTGGTTTACCAAGAACATAGAGGGGCTTTGAGCTTGCCTATTGCTTATCATAGTTTGGGATTTCTCATCATTATCATGTGCCTGCTTCTTATTTGTGCCCCAGAGTGTCAGTCCTGGGTTTGAACCTCCGAAGCAGCTTCAACTTTTTGATTTGGTTGCCATCTCTGGTTCTGCAGGTTGCTCTTCAATCACTACTTTTTTCTTTTGTGTTAAGCACTCAATAAAAGTGTTTGTTTTTGAGCTTTCTCCTCCCTGTACGTATCTCCCCCTGCATTCTGTGTTGCTTAGTCACCACTTCTCCCCACCACCTCCCTCTCACACTTGCGAATGTGCATCTTCTCCCTATTGCTTCCCCTCACCCACACTCTCTGTAGTGCTGCCCTCAAACCCCTTGTTGCTTCCTCACACGCTCCACTATGTTGTTTCTGCATCCCCTCCAAACCTCTCTTGTTGTTTCCATATCCCCTTTGATGTTGATTCTTCATTCTCCCAAACTCCACTGTGTTGTTTCCATGTTCCCTCTACCCTCCCCTGTATTTCTTTTGTAACACCCTCACCTCCACTATGTTGGTTCCGCTCTCCTGCCCAGCTACTTTAAGCAAAAACACTTTTGCACATTTTATTATTTTTTGTTACCAATCAAAGCCATGTTGGTGACTAAAAAAAGCACCCTTGTCATTTTGTAAGGTCCTGAACGCCTGTGCCTACAAAATTATACCAGTTGCCAAGTCAAACACTTCTGTTCTGTGTTTTTAAAAATTCACCCACGCTTTTGAGCATCCTGGATGCAGTGCAGCATGGCTAAAAACCCCTGGCAAAGCCAACAGGTAACAAACGCAAGGCTTATCAGCTTTTCAAGAGTCTTTAATTGTACATCTTGCTGTTACATCACAACAAAATGCATTCAATGGACACAGGCCTGGTGCTCACAACAATCAGACTTTAATCCATCAAGGGAAGTGCCTGGAGGCCGTAGACATTTTATAAATGGCAGAGTCACCTAAAAAATATTAAAGGAGAGTCCTGATTTTATGAAAGAGACAAAGGAGGTGATTGTAATACAGCTGCTCTTCTTACTGTATTTTGTACACCACAACTATAACTCCCACAATCCTGCTCTCTTAGGCAGGAAGTTATTAATACAAAGAAAGGCCATTCGACCCTATAAATAGCAGAAGTCCATACATGAGTTCCTCTTTTCTTGATAAGTCAGAGTCTATATAGTCCAGAAAATTTAGAACACTTCTGATATCAAAGAAAACGAAATCACTACCTCTTCAGATACACCATCTGTTCCAGGCATCCCCATGCTGAATTACAGGTCCTGTTTGTACCTTTCACCAAGGGTGCTCAAATATAAGTAGAAGCTCATTCCAAAAAGCTCAATATGCCTAAGAGCACCGTGAAAGGCTCCATGCCACCAGAGTGACCCTGCCTTTCAAAACCAGGTTGTGAAACCACCTAATATGGTCCCTCAATAGCTGGGCAAAGGTTGCAATACCTATTGGGCAATTGTTAGCAATTGGGTTTCTGATTGACAGCAGTATGAACCCTGATCAAGCAGAAACCACAATCCTAGTCAGGATATATCACAAACACACCCTAAATTACCCTGTGCTTACCCTGTGGTAACTTGGCACAGAGCAGTCCGGCTTAACTACAGAGGCAATGTTTAAAGTATTTGAGCAACACTTCAAACAGTAAAACAGTGAAAACATTACACAAAAAAAATGTCCACACCAAGTTAGAAACATAGAACTCAAGTTTAGTAATAGACCAAAATTACAAAAATCCAACAAGTAGAAGCAATGTTTAAAGATTAAACTGAAAAAAAAATGTAAAGGTAAGAAGCTCCAATCTGGGATATCTGGGCACGCCGGGCTAGGACAAAGTCAAACGTTCAGGTGATGGAGAGTGGGCTGGATACAGGGACCCAGTGAGGCCCGCTGAACAAAACTACCTTAATTCTGGTTGGGTCGAGGTCGAAGATGCGAGCTATAGCAGAAGTGATGTATCAATGGCAATCCCTGCAACGGAGTAAATGCGCTCAGTAAATGAGATGCAGCAATTTTCCAGCTGCAGCGACGAGTCATTTCTGAGATACAGCAGGTCCAGAGGTGATATGCTGGGTCTGGTCGTGTAACAGCCGTGCTGGGTAAGAGTTGAGCCTTGTAGCAAAAATGATGCACCAGTTCCGATCCAGCCACAGTAGCGATGCACTGGTTCCAATCCCCACATTAGAGGTGCAGCGGATGCATTGATTCTGCTGGAGCAAGCACCTTAGACCCACTTCCATGGGATCAGGACTGAGGTGGCACTACTTGGCAGGGCAGACTCACAGCTGGCAGAGTCCACGTGCAGAAGCAGGTGGGTTGGAATTCTTTTATGTCTCTGAGACTTCAGATCAGGAGAGCAGTCAACTGGCTCTTGGAGTCACTCTTGGTTCAAGTGATGCAGGTCCAGTCTTTCTCACCCGGGAGGGAACAGCAGACAGAAGACAACAGGGCCGCACTGTATGGCAGGAGTCCAGCAAAGCAGCAGTCCAGCAGACTGACAGCCCTTCAGCAGCACCGCAGTTCTTCTTCCTGGCAGAGTAGTCACAGGTAAAGAAGTGTACTGAGTTGGTGGTGTCAGACTCCAGTACGCATACCCAGTTGGGCCTTTGAAGTGGGGGAGACTTCAAAGACAGACATTTGAAGTGCACAGAGGTCCTGCCGTTCCTGCACTGGCTCCAGACTCACTACAGGGGTTTTGCAGCCCTTTGTGTGGGGACAGGACTCACCCTATTCAGGTTTATGAGAGGCTGTGGTCAGATCCTCCTTCCCATCCTGCCAGGATAGCCCATCAAAGTCCATTAAGGCACACCTAAGCTCCCCTTATGTGTTTTTGTCTATGGGGAATACATAAAGCCCAGCTGTCATCCACCAGCTGTCATCCACCACAGACAAGTGATCAGAGACAAGCAGCAGGGATCCAAGGGGCTATGCATTACAAGCTTTCTAAAAGTGGCATTTTCGGAATTACAATTTAAAATCAGACTTTAACATAAGTTGTGATTTTAAATTGAGATTCCAGAGATACTAAACTTGAAAAATATATCTCTTCCAAATTGCGAATTACACTTATGAGAGAGATGGGCCTTACTGCAGTGAAAATTACTTAGGGAGTTTTTCACTACCAGGATATGTAAAATTTAAAAGTGCATGCCCTGCCTTTTAAATACAATACACATTGCCATCTGGGTTGTCCATGGCATACCTTAGTGGTGTCATGCATAAAAAGGGGAGGTTTGGGCCTAGCAAAAGAGTTATTTTGCAAGGTTGACATGGTAGTGTACAACTGCACACACAGACTCTTGCCTGAGACATGGTGAGAGGGCTAATTGGGCGGGTGGCACAATCAGTGCTGCAGGCCCACAAGAAGTGTTTATTTTACAGTCTCTGGGCACATACAGTGCACTTTATTCAGGACATATAAGTAAATTAAATTGAGTGTAAGCATGACCTACTAGAAACCTGGGACCACCTAGACAAATTTGTCCGCATCAGCTATCGGCAGCAGCTCCATATTGAGGGAGATAAGGATAGTAGAATGTTAGCCCAGGGCTTGAACACAACAGGGCATAAGTGGGTCATTTGCCTCCCATCTGGAGATGTTCTATGGCAGTCCACCGCTTTATTCGGCACAGATGAGATTACGTAATCTAGAGAGAGACAGATTGGGGGCCCCTTTGACCAAAGACGAGATAATGGCAGCTATACAGACGTTAAAGACAGCTAAGGCCCCTGGTAGCGATGACTTACCTGTGGAATTTTATCAGTGCAGGGCAGGGATGATGGCTGAAAGGCTCCTAGAAGTACTTACAGAGCTATTCAGAAAGAGCATACACCCGTTTTCATGCAGGAAGCTATTCTGGGTATGCTGCCCAAGCCAGATAGCGATGCAGAGGAGATCACTTCTTACTGTCCCATTTCTATGCTCAATGTCGACATAAAGATTCTGAGTAATGGCCTGGCAGTGCAACTCTGTCCCACCTGCCTCGCTTAATTCATGAGGATCAATGTGGTTTTATTGTGGAGAAAAATATAATCTGTAATCTGAGGAGACTTTCACTAGTCTGGCAAGCCCTTGCCCCTGAGGAGGACCCAGATGCACTGGCACTCCTAATTACCAAACAAGTCTTTGATTCTTTATCTTGGATCTATTTGTGGGACGTCTTAGGGTGGGCATTGGGGACACCTCCCTGCATTGGGTTTAATTACTTTATATGCAGACTGTGGCACAGATTAGAGTTGGTGGAACGGTGTCTCACCTATTATATTTGCATTGTGGTACTCGGCAGGGGTGCCCCTTGTCCTCCCTGCTGTTTGCATTAGCAATGGAGTCGATGGCATGCTGCCTTTGAGATGCTTTATGGGGATGGAGCATGGAGATTGGTGAGCACACTCATGTGATCTTCCCTTATGCTGATAATGGACTGATTTATTTGAGACAACCTGAATATTCAGTTCCTCTTTTGTTGGCACTTCTAGCTGAGTTCAGCGAGGTATTTGATCTTACCATCAACCATGCCAAATCTAGGCTTTTCCCTGTCAGTGGGCTAGCTGGTAGGCCTCTGATGGCTCTCCCCAGACGAACATACCCTGGGTAACTGAAAATATTAGTTACGCTTTGTGGACCTCAAAATGGGGAGAGTACTGGATAAATTGAAGCCATCCATAAAATTCTGGAACACTTTACATTTATCTCGATGGGAAACATTGCACTAGTTAAGATGATTGTTTTGCCCCACTGTCTGTATATATATTTCAGGTGACCCTATACAAGATCCCTAGGAAGGTGTTCATGGAACTGATAAATTAATTGTTGAGTTATTATGGGCATCAGGGGGAAAGCGAGTGGGCCTTTCCACACTTAAACGACCTTTGGGTGGAGGGGACTTGAACCGCCTTATTTGGAACTATATTATTTTGCTGCACTGCATGCAGTTCATCGGTTTGATGGCAATGAGACTTGAGAAATCTGTTTGCTCGGGGGCACTTGGGACCTTTCCCTATCTGAAATCTTAATGTTGGGCTCTTGAATCCCATCTCTGGTGCCGCCCGTGGACAGGCAGGTGTGTGATGCGGGTGCGAGTGGTAAAGGGGGTACTGCGCCGGGTGCCATTCGCTCTTAATGTGCCACTATGGGTCCTTTGAACTTTCTCCCAGATAGCCTGATCGATCGATGTCTGTGGTTCAGTGTTGTGAAGGGGGATGTGAGACCCTCAGAGACTTGTACCCGCATCGCCAGTTTGTTACCTTACCTGATGCGCTGACTTAATTTGGCCTGGGTATGGGGCAGTTTCTCCAATATGCTAAAATTTCAGTGAGAGCAAGGATTTGGTCATCCTTTCCGGAGGCACCCCCAGAATCTTGGATCCAGGGAGGCCTGCTCAACTTAGGGGGTGGACGGAGAATAGGTTCACACCTTTGTAGGGCACTGAGTGAAGACCTGCCGACTCTTGAGCTCCTGGTGCAGAAATAAATGAGAATCTGCTGTATGCCCCATTGATGCCAAAGGACTGGGTTGCTATTTATGAGGGCACCAGGATGGTGTCATCTAATGCCTGCTTTGAACTAGACAACTCAATGTAATACATTAGGTGTACTTATCCCCCAGGACCGTGAATACAATATACTCCATGAGACCCTCCTCTTGTCCCAGGTGCACCCACGTGGATGCAAACTTTATTTATATGATATTGGGCTGCCCAGATGTGGTCTGATACTGGGTCAAGATTCTGGCCTTCCTATGCGGGGCCATTAAGTGTGACACACCCAGAGATAACGGGCAATGCCTATTAGGTCGGTTCCAAATTAAAAAGAAGAAGAAACTAAGTAGGAAGTTTTTATTGCTGAAGCTCACACTAGCCAAACAAAGGTTAGCTTTACTGTGGTTGTCCCTGAGGGCTCCAACGTTTGCTGAATAGAAGAAGGACCTGGCTGGATGGGCAAATGCAGATGAGTGCCATGTGTGGAAAACCCTTGGAGACACTAAATTTGCAGAAGATTTGCAGTCTTGGTCTGCAATACTGGCTGATCTCTTGGACCCTCTAGATACTCATCCTCTGTGAGCGGAGTGGGGTGAGGTTGAAAAAATTGAGGAGGTAGGCAAAAAGATGGGGGGACCACCCTAAGGTCAGATCTAAAAGGAATCAACTGACATTTCTAGGTGTGAAGGGAACTAAGGCTGCTTCCTCCACAATGGACTCACTAAGATGACCCTTGCCAGCCATCAGCAGATTTGGGAAACATATGCTGAAATCTATAAAAAGGTGAAAAACCAGCAACCACTGGACCAATCTTGACGAAAATCATCAGTTGCTAGAGCTTCTTCCTCATGTCTCTAGCTGGTAAATCTTCCTAACTGATCTGTCAGGCAGGATGCAAAGAGGTCTACGCTGCAAGGACCCCATGTCTTGTTAGGAGCGCAAAGTAGTTGGAGATACAGACACCTCTCACTGCTCTTGTATGTGGTCCTTGAATACCAAGCTGCTTTGGCATTGTTCAGTCCCGAAAGGTATTCTGGCACCAGAGATATTTTTCTCTGTGGACAGAATTACCAAAGAGACCTGGCCAGACCTACCAGTTGCTCTGAGCTTGCCCCATCCAGGTTGTATGTGCCTGCTGTAATGTTTTCTGTGTGAAGTAGGATCACACTTTTGATTTTGTTTTGTGCTAAGTTCTGAATTGCAAAGTAGACTGCAAAGAAGTTTGTGAGAAGTTCTGTACAATTTATGGGCATTAAGGATTTCTTTCTGGACCATCTTCCTCCAGTAACTGCTACGTCTTTTTCCCTAGTCCCACAGACTTGCATCTGATTCTAAGACAAGATCTGGGGACATTAAGAAGATGACTCTCCCATTCCACATGTCTACAAGATGTTTCCACCAACATATCTTCTCTCTTGACTCCTGACCTTAAAGAACTGTTTATGAGTATTCAACTCTCTGAAAGTGTTATTTGCAGGTGCCAGAGAGCCTTATAATAAAAGGGTCTTGGAAAAATCACCTTGATAAAGGACGAGAGCTGCCACAATAACTAGCTGAGAGAAATCTGATGCTGTGACATCATCACCTTCAACTCCTTCTTTATCAGATTTAACTTTGCTTCTTGCGAAAGAAGAATCTCCTTTTCAGAATCTACCCAAACCCCCAAGAATTCCATTCATCTTGAAATCACCACCTCTGAATATTCAACATAGGCAATGGAACCCAATGACAGAATTAATTCTATAGCCCCCAAACTTGTTTCACTAACCTCCATCTATCCTGTCAGAGGAATGTATTAACCAGGTACACCACCATCCTCAGTCCCTGGGCTCCCTGGCCCAACACAAGAGGCCTTGTCAACTTGGTAAAGCACTAAGGAGCAAAGGATACACCAAATGGAAGGGACTTGAATCTGAGAACCTGTCTTTGCCACAGAAAGTACAGGTACTTCCTGAGCTCTTGACATACAGCCACTGTCAGATAGGCATATTTTAAATCCAGGTGTACCCACACAGTCCCCTGAAAGAAGGATGTCAGATATAAAACAGGCTCCATTTTGAAAGGCAGTACAGATTGAATTGGTGAGGCTTTCTCAAATTAATTATTGGCTGATGCTTTTTGTTTTTCTGTACTGGAAGATGTTGCTGACAAATCCGTTGGTGTGTAAGTGGCATGGGACTCTAGCCTCCTTCTGCAAAAACTCACGTACTACTGCAGTGGCCAGATAACAATCTTTGTGAGAATAATGTGTTGCAATGGGCCATTTAGTCTGTGTCGGGGTTGCATAGAAATCAAATTGAAACCTTCCACCATCTGGAATACCCGGGGGTATTAAAACCTGCTGTTGAACAGAAAGGGCCATTCAGCCTCCACCTCCCTGGGTAGAGGGCACCAGAATATACCTTGAGTTTGTCCTTACTTTGCTTGGCAAATTGTCTTCCTCTTCTTTTTTGTGGGAAGAACGTTGACCATGAGTATTGATACTGCTGGTGGTAAAAGGGTCTGTAGAACGCTGAGGGGCTTATGAAACCATCCGCATATCAACCATTCAAGGGAGAGACCATTCAAAACACAGACCAGTGATGATTGTGACTTGTCCAGAGAGGCACAAGTTTGAACATACCTCACAATTTCATTAATACATTTATCCTCAATTTGAGGACTTGGAGAGCTGGCCCCTATTGCTGCGCCTGTTAGTTTGGGATCCATACACAACAAGAGTCCATTGCGTTCCTCGAATGAAAGCCCTGCATTTGCATCCCCAAGAAAGCAGATCGCACTTTGGGACCAACCAGATTTTTTTTGGGACCCAGTTGGCCTATTGAATCCTTTGCCCCTTCAGCAGCACACAAAATACAGGAACCAGGATTCAGGATATTCTATATTTTTTCTGGGCATGAGAACCATGCCCTCTCATTAGGTTTTATATGGTCCTTCCCGGATTTGCTTAAACAAGTTACAATTTTAAAATCCAATCCTGGAATTAGGACTGCTTGCTCAGATATTATTGGCCTTGGGCATTCCATCCTCTTATTAAATCTACCACCTCTGCCCAATGGACTTTTTTTTTAAATCTTAGTCCTAATGTATTCACCAAATTTACGTGGAGGTGCCCTCTACACTGTATTTGGATGCTAAATGGGCACAGGCTAAAACATGGGAGTACAAACTACATCCAAAATACCAATGTGAGGCTTTTCCCTAGCTTTCTTCTTTTTCTGTGCTTTGGGAAATAAATCATCATTGGACCTCTTACCTGGGCCTCCTGTATTACGCTTAATACGGTATGGCACATTGACATCAAATCATTGTCTCCCTGTGACCAAATTCATCTAATTCATACCTGAGGAGAAAACAATTTTCTTCAGCATTCGTTTGCCGCCATGGCTACATAGTTCCTTCTTCTGGAAATCCGTAGGAATATAGTTGACCAGTTTATAATAAAATTCACAATGTAATTTCTTATATCAGTGGCTACACTTCTAAATGAAGAAGCGAACGCTCTATGAGTAAAATTATAAACTGAATTACCCAAAGATTCACATAGTTAATTTTACAAACTTCATCAACCTCAGTATTAACACTGAGATCAATCATTGTAATTAGCAAACAACAGCGATCTAAACCCTCACAATATTTTATTGGAACTAGTTAAATCAAATATTTTAAAACAGACATACATAACTTAAGGGGTGTTTACATAAATCATGGCAGTTGCTTGCATATACACTTCCTTAGGCAGCCCTCTGCCTTGTAACATGAAGTACAGCGTATCCGACCATGAAACAAATATATGCAAGTCTCCCCAGCAGCCCTGCTACAATGTAAGTAGTCCCACGTGAACCTTAAAAACAGGCAAATACGACCTTAAATAAACAAAATAGCCACATCATTCTGAAACACAGTAACCATTTCACAGTAACGATTTCACATACAAGCCTTAAAAGCAGGGGTGTGAAATTCTCTCCAAACAAAGTAACCATTTCACACAGGGCCTTGGAAGCAATGTCTGTGTGAAACTGAGGTAAAACAATGAAACTTCAGTTTAAACGCCAAACAATTAATACATCTACAGTAAATCGAAATTCAATGCTTGCAATCTGCATTTCGTAAAACATTGTTCTCTAGTAGTAAGAAAAGAGCAAATGGTGTGTAATAACTACTGTTTTCTATAGATGGAGATGTCCTTTGTGCAAATTAGTAAAAACCTCCTGCCCAGCAAAGCAGGATAAGGAAAGTTGAGTTATTTTAAGTGATGTGTCTGCTTAATGGAGCCTCCTATCTACTCTCTTGTAATACAATGTAGATGCATTCCTCCTGACCATCTACAGTAAGTTAAGTATCTGAGCAAGTGCACAAGACTGAAGATCATAGACTAAAATCGTGGTAGGACTATATACGACATGCATTCTTCATAGACTGATAAAATGAGCGACTTTGAGTCGGATAGAGGAGGCATGGAAGCTGGCGATGCAGGTCCTGCACCGGTGCTTACCTACATGGCTTTGGTGGTAACTGTCCACAGGTGAGCAGCCAATAGCCCACCCGGAGTGACGTAGAAAAAGATGGCGGCAACTTAACTAGAGCATCCAATTTTATTCTCAAACTAATTAAGATATCATCTACTTTACAAGTTTTACTGTTCTTCTGTTCACAACATCAGTGCCCTGAAAGAAGAAAAGAACATGTTGCAAACAGAATACTGAAACTAGTGCCTGGTGAGTGACTTGTTAAGGAAGGTAAGGAAAGTTAGACAAGAGTGATGCTTGGGTTATAAGAATCCACAGACGATGTCAGCACGATTTGTGATATCATACATGACGTTGCAGCATCAGCAATGGTCATTACTGTATATATGAAAATATTCTATCAAGCATTCTGCAACAGCACAGCACTTTGTGCCTCTGTCAGTAACAGGCAGGGACGTGGCAATCAACAGTGCAGGAGGTGAAGTGGCGCATAGGCCTAGGGAACTGCTTAACTTGCAAAAGAATGAGTTTGAGTACACAAATCTATGCTCTGAAACCTGACTTGTGCAATTAACTGTCAACGCTGCATAGTTTTAAAACCACCTTACGCCTCCTTAATCCAGTAATATGCTCTTCCTACCCCTCTATCTCACTCCTGCATGTCCCTAGTTTCTAATTTTGTGATGGGTTTTCAGTCATTCTCTTCCTCCATCTTCCAGCTTTGTATGCTTTTCCCTCGCTTTCCCTTGAAGAATGTTTGATGAGGAAAAATAAGTCTCCAAAAATGAGTGTCATGCCCCCGGGGCATCCACTTGCTCAAATTAAGCACTTGCCTAGGGATGCGAACCAGCATGGATGGCCTGTTTCATTTAAAAAATGAAGTATATCACAGGGAAGATAAATGAATAAAAAGTCAGAGCTCTCAAGTGTCCCTGACCCATGAATGAGGTGTTGGTCCAGGCCCTGCTTTTTTTTTGCATTCTGTGATTGTAGTCCTAATATTTAGGTAATAAAGTATGGACTACAAATTCCAGAATGCAAAGCAAAAACATGGACTGGATGACTAGTCACTAATGGATGTTAGAAACTTGAGACTCGGAAAATAGCAACAGAAATAAGGATGGAAAAGACAAAATGACAAGCATAGAGAAGGATCAGACTGATAACAAACTGGAGAACAACACCAGGACAGGGGAGAGAGAAGGGTGAAGAGAACAACTAGAGGGCAAAGTGCAACACCACAAAGGGATATTAACCAGGAAACCGGGAAGAGTTTGTGCAGGCATGCACATGTATAGCTGTATATACCTATCAACAGCATTTACATGTTTTGATGTTCACATCACAAAAAGGGGGGAAGGTCTTAGCAAGAAAATACCAGATCTGGCTCAGGACTTGGGGCTTGTTAGCAGCCATAGGTTGATCATTTTCTAAACATGAGAAAAACGTGCTGAATATTGTGGTTTCTCAAGTGAAAAATAGGTTTCTAACAGTATGACAGTCTAACGTATAAATTATTATTAATTAAACAAACAATATGGGCACGCCCCTCATTAAGAAGTTGGCCAGATGTCTGCAGTCCTAGGCTTTTATTTCGGACCTGACAGTCTTAAGGTGGTCTTCCCTCCAACATTTTGGAAATTTGGATGCCTCCCTCCATTTTCTGACCTCGTTTTTGCTGGGTTTAGGACTCAGTGCACTTTAACACTGCTAGCCACTGCTAAAGTGCATGTGCTCTCTCCCCTAAGTCATGGAAACATTGGCCTAACCCTAGTTGGCATATTCAATGTACTTGTAACTTCCTAGTAACGTGCACTACTTGTGCCCAGGGCCTGTAGATTAAATGCTACTAGTGGGTCTGCAGCACTCATTGTGCCACCCCCTCCAGTAGTTTCCTAACCATGGCTCAGGCCTGCCAATGCTGGCCTGTGTGTCCAGTTTTACTGCCTCTTCAACTAGGCATTTAAAACCCTTTGCCAAGCCTTGAACTCCATTTTTATTACAAGTAGGTCACTCCTAGGGTAGGTCCTAGCTAGCCCATAGGGCAGGGTGCTTTGTAAGTAAAAAGTAGGGCAGGTACTTTAATGTTTTGCATGCCCTGGTAGTGAAAAACATCCAAATTCATTTTTCACTACTGTGAAGCCTACCCCTCTCAAAGGTTAACACTGGGATTTTTTTTACACTTTTAAGCAGCAATTCCAGATTGAGAAGGAGTTGTCAGGTCATGGCCATGGTAATGATAAATCCTCTTTACTGGTAAAGTCAGATTTAACATTACTATTTTAGAAATGTCAAAATGTCACTTTTAGAAAGTGGACATTTCTTTGCTCATACCGATCAGTGTGCCTGCAGCCTGTCTCCAATACACATCTAGGGTGGGTGACAGCTACACTTTGTGCATTCCCTCTAGACAGCCACAAACACAGGATGGTTAGCACTCATCCTCATTCTGATGGCTCTTCCTGGGTGGGAAGGGCTGACAGTTACACCTGAATAGCCATTGCCTGTTCCCACATAAAGGGCTTACTATCCCCTACTGATCCAGGGCTGGGAAGGAAGGACCTCTGTGTACTTCAAAGGCCCTTCTTTGAAGTCTTCCTCTTCCAAGGCACAACACAGCACACTTCTGGACCTGTCACGACTTTGTCAGGAAGAAGTACTGCTATGCTATTTAAAGGACTGCTACTCCTCTGGATCCCTGCCTTGCTGGACTCTTACCTTGCTGACCTTGCATGCTGTCTACTGTTACCCTGCCTGGGTGAGAAGGCCTGGACCTGCATCACTTGAACCCAGAGTGACTCTATGGGCTTGCTGGCTTGCCCCCTGTTATCTGAAGTCTCAGGGACATAAAAGACTTCCAACAATCCTGCTACAGCCTCTGGACTCTGCCAACTGTGAGTCCTGCCATGCCAAGTGGTGCCAACCTAGAACTGGGCCCTTGGAAATGCTTTTCTGGCTGCCTCTGCAAAGAACCATGCAACGTCCTTGTTGTAATGATCAGAACCAATGCATCACTTTCACTGTCACTGCTTCACTACTGCTTCGCCACTGCTGCAAGGATCGAGGACACTGTATTGCCGTTGATGACAACATGCAGCGGCAGCGAGAATTGGAGCACTGCATTGTGACTGCGCAACGCATGATCCCTTCTGCGCGTCCCAGAATCAACGCATCCCCTACGTCCTCCGGATCGATGTTGACACATCGCTTCACTGCCTTCTTCAGAGTGGACCCAGAAATGACGCAACAGCATCACCACGTGGGTTGGAAGCAATGCAGCTAAAGGACCAATGTACTCTTGCTTAGCAGGCCCTGTGTGGGTCTTCTAGCCAGCCTGTGCTCCATAGTGGTCAGCCTGAACTTTTGACTTTGGCCCGATCAAGTGCATCCAGATAGCTGCGGTTGGTGCTTTCTGCTGCTAACCACTACAGTTTCAGTTATTCTTTCAAATTTCACATCTCAGCCTCTAAATATTGGATTTTTGTTGTTTTGGTCTTGTTTTGTTCATAGAAATATACTTTATTTTTCAAATATAGTGCGGTGTGTTTTGTGGTGTCTTCATTGCGTTACTGCTTGAGTATTGCACAAATACCTTACACATTGCCTCTAAAGTTAAGCCTAACTGCTCTGTGCGCAGCTGCCGGGGGTGAGCACAATACAATTTAAGATGGGTTGTGACTTACCCTGACTAGGATGGTGGTCCCTACTTGGGCAGGGTGCATACCTCTGCAAACTAGATACCCAATTTCTAACTAAAACAAACAAAATGTATTTTGTTTGTTCTACACAGTTTTACACAGGTTAAAAAGAAAGCTCAGGACTAGAGTCTTGTGTCTTTTGTGAAATAGGTTTTCTGGTAATCAAATATAATAACAGACAAAATGTTTGTTTGGGTGCAAGTGACACTGTGGAGAGAACCTGAACATTCAAAGTCAAACCCTTTTGGGAGTGGTGTACCTGGTAAAAAGGCAAAACCTCATCAATAAAGATGACTGAATTACAAAATACAGATTTCACTGAGCTTTGGACTGACCCAGTATGTTAACCATTCTGGCTACAAACCAATGGCCTAATGGGATTTAGTCAGCATCCACTTCATGCATTGTTTCCTATGGGTTGAATTAAAAGTTAAAGTACATTTCAAGTAAGCAACGCCTGAAAGAAGGCTGGTCATGAGCCTTTTTTCTTCATATGCTCTATATATGTCCAGAGTATAGGTTACTATGTGTCTGCCGAGAACTCTGCAAGTGCTATTACACGTCAAATCTTATAATGCGGAATAATAATCCAGAAAAAAATGACAATTCTGTAGTTTACACCCTGATTGTTATCCATTAAAATGGGCAGCAGATGTAAATACAAATATATATATATTTATAAACACATTTGTTAAGCACAAACTCCCCACCTTACAGCCATTTTAATGTACCATGCATACAGAAAAAGGTACATTGGTTATTACAAGACACATTTTTCTCTGAGCAACTCCTCAATCATTTATTAACGTTAGTGTAGTATCTGTTCAGGTTACCGTCATCAAATGTCCTTTCGTGTCCTTCATGGTGCTTCAGGTGCCTTAGTTTAGCAGAAACTAGTATCCTTGCCTTTAAAAAAATAGAAAGTACATGCCTACAAGGTTACATTCAACACCACTTCATGCTCATTTTGCGTTATAGATTATAGCCTTAGAGCCTGCCGTAGCGGGCTATACCGGCCATCAAAGGCCCACTCCAGGGGGCCTTTAACAAGGCAGTGGGATTTATTTGCCAATATAGCCCAGCTAGGAAGGGCTATAAGACTATTAGAGCATTCTGCCACTAGAGGCCTGAATGTTCTAATAAATAAAACAAAGTCCTCATGGGGCCGAGGGGATTGCTCTGTGTTGCTGTGAACAAAGAACATTGGAATGTTGACGCTCTGGGCTTTTACCAGCCACTAAAAGCACAGAGAACTCCATTGTCTGCAATGGAATCCCCAACATTCCCATGTTCTAAACACAGAAAGCATGAGCAGCTCATGCACCTTAAAATAATCCCTTTCCACTCGCTGGAAGACAACAAATAACATCTTTAATTTTCACATAAAAATTGCTGTATAAAATACAATTATACTAGATGGGCCTCAGACCAGTTATCCATCCCCTTTGAAACAACCCCCTAAATCTCCACTTAAAGAAAGGAAGAATTTCTGTCTAATATCTTAAAGTGAGGTCTAAACATCACTCCTATTCCACCCTCAGGAGCTGCGTGAGGCCATCTTAAAGGGATTCTTTCACCTGAAAAATATAGAACCGCTCAATTAATCAGAAAAGCATACTTTCCTCAGCAATAAACCTGTAAAAACAAAGATAAATCTGCCCCCGATCCACGACAGAATGGGGTACCAGTAAGCATTTGCAGAATAGATAAACCTCATCCTATAAACCAAAAGGCGGTAAAATAAAAGAATAGTGCTCAGTGGGGAGTTCGACCTAGGTGCCCCGATACATTTGAGAACGATACACTTTTCAGTCACATCTGCAGAGCCCTGTTCTCTAAATTCAGACATTGTTTAAACGTTCTGCAACACTTCTACTTTCCCACCTCCCGCGAATCGCCTCCTCTGTGGTTATAATCATAGAAGGGAATGTCATCTTTATGGTACAGTCCACCCCAGGATCTCCCTGCCATGAATAGGTTCATAGTTGAGCCGGTAAATATTGCAGGTTGAATAAAAGCATCAGAAAATGGCTCACGCACAGGCAGGCAAACTGGGAGATTGGAAAGAAGCAATATGATGTTCTTAATACAATTGCTGTCTTCCACGTGCACCAAACAGTGCAATACCCACTGAAGCACAAAAAGCCTACCGAGCGCCAATTCAAGTAGAAGTGCTCATATTTCGGATTATTTTATTCAAAATACTGTTTTGCCTGAGTGGCAGAACGCAGGAGTCTGCGAAAAAATATATTAACACGCACTAAATGTGATAAAGTTACATTTCTAGGAATTACATTATTTAGTCCGCCCACATCCTTAAACAATTTATCGGTATGAATCCTACACCAAAAATAATTTGTAATCCTAACAAAGTGAAAGTGGTTCGTGGAATGCGTTTTATGGTTTTCAGTTGCACATAGAAGGTTAAAATGCGTATCACAGCGTTTTAGAAGTGGCACAAGAGAAAAACAATTGGGTTCAGATTATGAATGGGTTGGTGTTTTCCAACCTCTCCACAACCTCTCCACAAACTCCTGTTCCCGCAGGAGTACAAATTATGAGTTGGGTGTAATGTAACGCAGCAATCACTGGGTGTGTTGAATATTTCACTCTTTGTTAAATTTCGGCAAGCCAACCTTGCAGGGTTATAACAGAGAGAAAGTATACAAGATTTACTACTCCAGTAAGCACCAAAATCCACTTGTTCGTTCCCTAAAAAATGTCATAGGCGTTCTTTAATGCACTGATAAATAACAAATCCTACAGTATTGTTATTTATGGATTGTAATAAATAGCACCCTGATTCACAGGTTCAGGACCTTGGTAGGACAGACTAGCAACACATTTAAAACAGCTGAGTCTATCAAAATTAATGATACACACACAGCATACATGAATTGCATAAGCAAACAATATACAATAAAGAGAAAAGGCATAATTGATAAAAACACAAACGGAACTAAAAAAAACAACAAGTAACTGGTAGAAATACTAAAGCTGCATGAAAAGGAAGTAGACTATCA
Source organism: Pleurodeles waltl (assembly GCF_031143425.1). NCBI lineage: Eukaryota > Metazoa > Chordata > Amphibia > Caudata > Salamandridae > Pleurodeles > Pleurodeles waltl. Next base: position 1,457,349,845 of record NC_090445.1, on the reverse strand, counting down.
CCCTCATTAAGTGTGTGCTGGTTCGAGGACCACCACACTTGCAGTGACGATCGGACCGCCGCACTCCAGGCGGTCTGACTGCCACACTACAACACTGTCGAGCAGACCCGCCTAAAGACGGCTTTGCAGACAGTGCGCATTCCGAAGGTGCTGGAGTGCTACAATATTGGCCTCGGTGGGCATCACCACTATGGTAGTGACGTCCTCCCTGTGAGTTTGGCGGTTCCGCGGTGGGACTGCCAAACTCATAATGAGGCCCAAAGTGTTAAAAGTGGTGAACTGGAAAGCAGCACGAACAACAGAACAACAGTCCTTACTAACTGCACTCTACTAAACAATGCAAAGAAGCTTACCAGAACACACAGTGACCAAAGAAATTAATTAATTAATAAAATAAAAAACAAAAACAACTGGCAAAAAAGATACCCAGGCTCATTTTCTGTACCTCAGTGGTGTTTTCTGCTTTGCTTCAAAAGACTTGATTCAGAGCTTGCCCTAGTCCATTAGGTGCCGGGATACAGGGACCAGGGTTTGAGGAACCACCTGCATCTCAATATGACTTATTTTACCACTTACCTGGGGTTAGAGTTGCTCATTTTGACCGATGGCATAGTGTCCCATTGCACCCTAGCTTCAGTACTGTCATTGTAATATAGTTTAAAATGGTTGTTGTCACAGCTTAACTTTACCATTTCTCCTAATGTGACTCTCTTATTATTGTTGTAATTGTTCTCCTTAGGTCTTATTGAAGATGATTAATTTATAGTGAATAGAGAATGGAGAGATTTCAAGAAGATGAATGGCAAGAGGTCACCTAAATCTAGATTTTGTCATGAAGGCTCAGGTTGGTAATTACAATGAACCAGCAGCTAAAGCAGCAGTGGTGCTGGAACATTTTTCAGAGTGAGCATGTTGCCTTCAATGTCACATCACTGAAGTCATAGGGATTGTGACAAATCTTATCATAACACAAAGAATATATGAAGCAAATGACCGACTGTCATTCAGCAGGAGAGTGGTAAGGGTGCAGTATGTAGTCGGTGGAGCATTTTGGAGCACATTGTCACAAATTTATTACAAAAGAATGGGTAGTAGCAGACTGTCATTTACAGACAGCACGAGTTCCATGCAAATGGCCACAAATTGTGTACAGACCTGCAGTTTTATTAATAAAGCTACATTGCGCACAGAAGGTAATGTGTGGAAATCAGGTTTCAGCGAATATTTATCCTTTGTGCATAGCATTGTGTCTTGAATAGAGCTAAGCCTATTAAAATGTTTATTTCCATCACACTTACAGTTCATAATTAGAAAGAAAATCCTCCTCTGTTATTTTTCCTAACTGCTGATATATTTTGAAATAATTTGTACACTTCATTTACATTTTGCTGTGAGTTTGAAACAAAATTTACATCCTACAGCTTCTCCTTTCATACGGCCAGTACCTATGCAAGATTGCCATATAGTTGACTTTACAAAATCCCCTCACTTTGAAATCTCAGAAATGCAAATGTCAATGTTAAATGAATACGCAGTAATATGTCAGAAGACATAGACCCTCATTATGAACTTGGCGGTTGAGACCGCCACATAATGTAGACAGTGGGGACTGCCACAGGCGGCCTTTCACCACCGACAGGCTACATCCGACAGGCAGCCTAAAGATGGTGGAATTCTCTTCAGCTGACAGGGCAGCGCTGCCCTGCGGATAAAGAACCCTTGTTTGGCCAGCCAGAACCCGCCAGGGAAAGGTTGGCAGATGGGGTGCTCTTTGGCCTCCCATGGAGTGCCCTGAACTGCCCATGCACTTGGCATGGGCAGTGCAGGGGCCCCCGTGCAGTGCCCCGTTGCGCAGGTCACTGCCCGATTTACGGCTGAACCCGCTGCACAGCGGCTTTGACAACGGCTCCATGTGGAGCCGTCGGCAATGTCCCGGCCTAACAGAATGTTATTTATTCGGCTGGCGGGGTCTTAAAGGGGACCGCCAGCATGAACACGGCAGGGATTCCCACCATGTTCATAATTACACCCATAGTCCGACATTTGATCTCTGTTTTTTAATGCACATCAAATGTGACAGGATAAAAACACAACTTAATGCATTTTTATTGCAATTTCTCCTTCTGAATCCCATCATCCTAATTATGGGGTGTTGCAGTACCTTCAACAACCTTGCTTCACCACCTATGTAGAGCATCACTACAAGAGGGGAATGCTGAAAATAGAAAACTTGATTGTTACTTTTTTTAGAAGTTTTCACGGTATCATGGAGAAGGAGAAGAGTTCAGATATTTACTGACTTATAAAGCTCTCATAGGCAGAATGCATTTAGAAAAGTAAAGGATCCAAGAAGATCAACCAATATATCACTATAAAAAATCCTTCACACGTCTGACCTAATATCAGTTGATAGGAATCTTGGGATGGTATTTAATTTCTTAACACAAACAACAATACGCCCAATGTGATCATCAAGGGTCATCCTCATACATTATCTGGACCATGAAATAGTCTTAGACTAAAGGTAAAAGGTAATTTACCCTAATGATCAGCGGCAAACCCTACACCCTGCCTATAAATTTCACTTTGGTTTGACCACCATGTTTCAATAGTCCTGGCAGTCGTGGCCCGTCCTTTGTGCCTTAGGGGCCACTCCCCCTCAACTTTTATCCCCTCAAGAAGAGTGTCTGTCAGACAGAGCACAGTTCAGCCTGACAGACACTCTTCATTTTCAGGTCAGGCAGCCAGGAGCTAGACATGCCTGAGATGAACTTTGCTGGGCTGAGGAGGTCACAGCTCTTGTGGGCGTGACCACTCAGCTCAGCATAGTTCCTTGATGCCCTACCACTCATTGACGAGGGATAGTGTCATTCATGGCCTTGGACCACGGCGCTTTAGCTTTAAGTCCTAAAGCGCCTAGAGTTGAGTGACAATCAGTGACTCATCGTCACAGAGAGGGTTTGGGTCAGCAGTCTCACTGACCACATCCCACTCTGTGATGAGGTTGAGAAGGCTGCCTCTCATTGGCTGACCTAAGGCAGCAGTCCCAACCATCCCGGGACCTCTGAGGTTTAGGACTGCTGTCTTCCCTCATTGGCTGACCAAAGGTCAACCAATGAGGGAAGGCAGCAGTCCCACCCTCCTGGGACCTCCAAGGCTGAGCTGTAGGTAAGTGTTCTTTTTTTTAAATGAATGTTTGATGCATGCATGCATGTTTACATTTTTGGTAGAGTCTTGTGAATGGATGTATATGTGTTCACGCATGTGTGAATGAATGAGTGTGAGTATGTATGCGTGCATGTGTGTCCTGTCCTGGACAGAATTTTTATTTTGTCAAACAGCATCCTCTGTGAATTATTTCATGTTGATCTTAGAATAAGTACAGTATCTGACCATTCTTCCATGGCACTGTACATTCCCAGAAGAATAGCACACATCAAACTGCTGATAATAAACCAACTGTGCTGGTAGGCCAAGAGGCAATTCTCCCAATTTCAGCAACTATTTTATTCAAAAACACTACCCTAATACATTCTTAAAGAAAGCATGGGATGTGTGTAGCTATCTCTTTATCAAAACACGAGGCAGACCAGGAATTAATGCTGTTATTTCAGTTGTAGGGAAGTGCAGCCTACGCTTTTGCAAACATTGGAACTTTGGAGGGAAATGCATCCTGAAAACTGTGAGTACTAATATTACTCAGTGATGCACGGAATTCTTACTAGACTGGATATGTATATGGGCTTGGTGGATATGATGATTGCAGCTGAATACTTGTGTAGGACTCACTCAGACCATAACTCTCTAATTCTTCCTGTGGGTTACGGGAGAGAAATGCCAAGAATACGTATGTGATGGTTACAGCCTACTGTTCTCCTCGACGCCCCATTCAGGGCTACGGTACAGAAGACCATAGAAACCTATTTAAGGTACAATAAGGGCACGGCCTCCCACACTAATAAAGAATGGGATCTGTTTACAATTGTTGTTACAGGAATATGTATTAAGTCCTCATACAGCATAAAAACGATGTAATCTGAGAGATTCCAGACACTGGACAGGATCTCCTCTTCCAGGAGAATGTGGTTGTAGCCAGGAAAACTGACAGATCTTAGTTGCATGAGAACGTTACAAATACCAAAGACTGTTGAAGCACCCTCAGATGCCTTAATTACAGATAATATACGACTGGAAGACATGCTGAGGGACTTCCCGCAGGTTACCATATGTGCTATAAGGACACCTTTAGGCAATGTGAAATTCATGCAGCATTTTCCTGCCATAAAGATTGTATGCCACACCTAAAATTCCCCCACCCACATTTGTGACACCACAACAGACTCAAGCATTGAACTTTGCACTGGAAGTACAGGACATAACAACCAAGCCATAGTCCAGCTGGCCATGGGTAATATGCCAGGATCTGATGACCCCCCCCCAAACTTGACACTAATTATAAGACAATGTTGACTGATAATTTACCTACTTTGTATATGGAGGCTCTACAACATGAGATACTACAATAACTGTCCTACCCAAACAAGGCCCTCTGGATGGCAAATCCTACTGGCTGATGTCACTCATAAAACCAGAGTCCAAGATCCTGGGCAAAATCCTAGTGAACCAGTAACTCACATACCTTCCGGGCTTCATACACCCTGACCAATGCAGTTTCGTGCCTGGTTGGAACACTCACACTAAAAATCTGTGATCTGTTCCATATTATTTAATTTGTATGCATGGAGCATGATTCTCCAGTAGTGGTTTCTTAGGAAATTGAAAAAGTCTTTGTTAATTTCCTATGGCCCTACTGATTTGCAATGTGGTTAAAGATGAGCATAAACTGGGCCTTATTCCAAGTTGCTTAAAGCTGCTATACTCATACCTTACCTACTGGCTAGGGCCGATATGGGTAACTTTTTTCCAGATGGGAGGTGAAATTATAGAGAGACAAGACAGAGTAGCCCCCTGTCACCCATTTTATTTGTGCTGGCTACAGAATCCCTTACATGCTAGCAAAGGATTAAGGGCTGAGATTAGATCATTCACATACCAAGCCGTTCGGATGTAACAGCGTGGTACGCAGATCCTCAGGGACCCAGGTGTCAGTATTCCCCATTTGGTCATGATTTTGTCAGCTTTTGCCAATATCTTAGGCCTCCTGATGAATTGAAATAAGTCTTGTCTGTTCCCATTACAGTCCCAAGGACCAAAACTACGAATTTCTGGTAGTTTGTGACCCACTGAACTAAGGGCCAGATACGTTCAAATATTTCAGTATCCTGGTCTACCACATGACAAAATTAAAGGAGGCCACTTTGACAGGGAGTGTCAGTAACTTTAAAGAGGAAGTCTCCTTTTGAACTAAACTCTTCCTGTCTCTACTGGTCTGAATGGCCATAGCCAAAATGATTATACTATGCAGATTACTGTACCTTTTCATTGCCCTTACCTTGATCCTTCTCAGTCTTTTTTCTAAGAGTTTAACATTAACCAGTCAGATTTAGGGCCAGCAGAGGTAGTGGATTGCTATAGACAAAGCAATGCAACTGCTAAATGGAGGCAATTAGGCCCTGATTTATACTTTTTGGTGCAAAACTTCACTAACGCAGTTTTGCGCCAAGAAGTTTTGCACTGGCTTGCATCATTTTTGTGCACCAGCCTGGCTCCATATTTATGGAATGGTGCAAGCCGATGCAAACGGTAGGCTAGCATGAAAAAAAAAGAGTCAAATTAGGTGCAAAAGAAGTATAAATATGCCCCTAAATATCAAGATATATAGCCTGCTTCATATTGATCTAGTCCCTACTTTCCATCCAACCACAACAGCACTTAGACAGGCCTCGGAACAACAGCTGAGAATAGAGCTCTTTTATAAGGAATGGACATGCATCCTAGGATATGCTGTAACTGTGAATACAAACCCTTAAAAATGTGCACAGTTTAAATATTTAGACTAGACTTATCTCTCATCGGCTAGCGAAGGTACACCCAGGGGAGTCAGCTTTATGCCTGAGATGTAACATCCCTGGCTGACTTTTTCCATATTGTCTAGGTGGTTCCCATCATAAGACAGCATGGTCTGAGTTGATACATGTAATACGAGAGCTGAAAGGTGAGGACATGGAAGACACCATAGGGGTCTGCCTGCTAGGCATTTGTACTACATCTCCCCAAGCTAAAAACATATGAGGTTTATAGACCTAGCATTTGTCTTAAGGAAATAAGCTATTGCATGCACTGGAAGGTGGCCAAGGGACTTTAGATCACCGGTGGATGCAAGACTTGCTGGAATGGACTCTTCTGACACTCCAGTAGAGGCAGAAGAGAGTAGCCTCATCCCTGGCAGAATTGGACAGTATACTGTTAGCTCTGCAAGCCAAAGCAGACAACATGCTTCCTTGAGTGAGACAACTAAACTATCCATTGCTGTCACAAACTGGCATGACTGTGCACATGCTGAAAATGTTTACACAACCACTTGTTATTGGCTGCGACTTGGAGCTTGGTGCTCAGCTGGGTGGCTAGGTTCATGATGTGGGTGATGGGGAATTGCATTGTACCAGTTTATAGGGCCAGACTGATGAGCAGAAACAACAGTAATGATTTTACACGCTCAGGTGTCGATCCATGTGTTTCGGACAGTGGGGTTTTCTGTTTCTACTGAATACAAAGATTTCTGTGCATGAATGTAACAATAATAATATTGTGGTAGGCTCCATATAACATGTAATGCACAATGAAGAGAGATGTCACTAGATTTATATATTATCTACTTCAAAAAACTACAAGAAATAGCTATTAACACAAGCATTACTAAAACAAATAGTCTCACCAGCACAAGAGGTATTGGCTTGGCAATGTGTTTTAACCATGTTGAACACCAGTGTGGCTGCTGTTTAGTATGGCTAAAAGTTAGTGGCATGGAGTGTCATAGAATGGAGTAGTGTTGTAGAGTGGATTTCTTGGAGTACAGTGTTGTAGAGTGGAGTGGCGGAAGTAGAGTGTCATTGAGTTGGGTAGAGTTCAGTGGTTCAGTGACAGGGAGTGCCGTACAGTGCAGTGTCGTATAGTGGAGCGGATTGAGTGGACTGGGGTGGAATAAAGTGGAATGGATAGGAATGGGGTGAGGTGGATTGGCTTGGGGTGGATTATATTAGAGTGGGTGGATTGAATTGGACTGATAAGACTGGGGGTGGGGTAGATTGGACTGGGATAGATTGGAGTGGGGTGGTTTGGAGTAGGGTAGAATGGATTAGATTTAACTAGTGTGGGGGTATTGGCGTGGGGTGGTTTGGATTTAAGCTTTGTAGTGGGGTGGATTGCAGTAATTGCAGAGGGGTGGATTGCACCGGAGTGTGGTGGATTGGACTAGAGTGGTGTGGACTGGATTTGAATTGGGTGGATTGGACTGGAGTGGGGTGAATTGGATTAGAGAGGACTGAATGGGGAGGGTGGAATGGATTGGGGTAGAGTGTGGTGGACAGGAGTAGATTGGAGTGGAGTAGATTGGAGTGGAATGGGGTGGATTGGAGTGGAGTGGGGTGGATTGAATTTGGGAGGACTAGATGGGTGGATTGGAGTGGGGTGGATTGAAGTGGGCAGATTAGACTGGAGTAGGATGGAGTGGACTGGGTTGGGTTGGGTTGGGTGGGGTGGATTGAAGTGGGATGGATTGGAGTGGGTGGATCTGCCTTGACTAGGGTGAACTGGATTGAGTATGATGGATTAGATGGGGTGAGTTGGATTTGAGTAGGGTGAATTGGATTGGGGGACTGGATTTGAGTGGACTTGATTTGAGTGTAGTAGATTGTGGTGAATTGGACTGGACTGGGTGCACTGGAGGTGGGTGAATTGCATTGACATGGGGTGGATTGGATTGGAGTGGGGTAGATTGGATTTTGCTGGATTGGGAGAAATTGGATGGTGTGGTGGTGGATTGGATTGGAGTAGTGTGGGGTGGATTGTGGTGAATTGGAGTGGGGTGAATTGGGATCTAGTGGTGTGGATTGAATTGGGGTGAAGTGGATTGGATTGGATGGGGGCAGATTATTTTGGACTAAAGTGGGGCAGATTGTTTATGATTCAGTGGGCAGACTGGAGTGAGCTAATTGGAATGGTGCAGATTGGAGTGGGCACATTTATTTGGATTCTGATTGGATTGGGCAGATTGTTTTGGATTGGAGTGGGGCAGATTTTTTGGATAGGAGTGAGGCGCGTTGTTTTGGATTGGAGTGTTTTGGAGTGGAGCAGATTGTTTTGGATTGGAGTGGGGTAGAGTGAGGTGGATGGGATTGGAGTGGAGTGTGTTGGGCTGTAGTGGGGCGGATTGGATTGGAGTAAGGTCGATTGAATTAGACCGGAGTGGATTAGAGTGGGATGGATTGGAGTGGGGTGGATTGGGCGGGTGTGGATTGAAGTGGGGCGAATAGGGTGGAGTAGATTGGATTGGGGAAGATTGTTTTGGATACAAGTGGGTCAGATTGGAGTGCAGAGGATTGGTGTTGGGCACATTGTTTAGATTAGAATGTGGCAGATTGGAGTGGGTGAAGTGGAGTGTGGAGTATATTGGAGTGAGGCAGATTATTTTGTATTGGAGTGCGGCAGACTGGAGTGGGGCAGATCGTTTTCGACTGGAGTGAGGCAGATTAGAGTGGGGCACATTTTTTTGATTTGGAGTGGGACAGATTGGAGTGGGGCGGATTGGAGTGGGGCAGATTGGAGTGGGGCAGATTGTTTTGGATTGGAGTGGGACAGATTTATTTGGATTACAGTTGGGCAGATCAGAGTAGGGCAGATTGTTTTGGATTGTAGTGGGGACTACTGGAGGGTTGCAGGCTGTTTTGCAGTGGAGTGGGGCAGATTGTTTTGGATTGGAGTTGGACAGATTGGAATGGGGCAGATTATTTTGGATTGCCATTGGGCAGACTGTAGTAGGGCAGATTGTTTTGGATTGGAGTGGGGCAGATTGTTTTGGAATGGAGTTGTTCAGACTGTTTTTATTGGAGTGGGGAAGATTGTTTGGGACTGGAGTGGGGCTGATTGTTTTGAATTGTATTGGGGCACATTGGAATAGGGCAGAATGGAGTGGGGCAGATCGGAGCGGGGTAGATTGTGTTAGATAGAAGTGGGGCAGCTTGTTTTAGGTTATAGTGGGACAGATAGATTTGGATTGTGGTGAGGCAGATTGGAGTGGGGCAGATTGTTTTGGATTGGAGTGCCGCACATTGTTCATTGTAGTTGGGAAAATTGTTTGAATTGGAGTGTGGCAGATTGTTTTTGACTTGGGTGCAAAATAATATCATGGATTGTGGTGGTGAAGATTGGAGTGGGGTATAGTGGATTGGGCAGATTGTTTTGGATTGGAGTGGGGCAGACTGGAGTGTGACAGATTAATTTAGATTGGAGTTGTGGTAGACTGGGGTGGGGCAGATTGAAGTGGGGTAGATTATTTTTCATTATAGTAGGACAGATTGTTTTAGATTAGAGTGCAGAAGATTGTTTTGGATTGGCATGAGGCAGACTGGAGTGGGACAGATTGTTTTGGATTGGTGTGGGGCAGATTGTTTTTGAATGGAGTGGTGCAGATTATTGTTATTGGATTTTGGCAGATTGTTTTGGATTGGATTGGATCAGATTGTTTTGGACTTGAGTGGGGCAGGATGTTTTGGATTGCAATGGGACGAATTGGAGTGGGCAGATTGTTTTGGACTGGAGAGGGGCATATTGGAGTGGGGCAGATTTTTTGCATTGGAGTGGGGAAGATTGTTTTTTATTGCAGTTGGGCAGGTTGTTTTGGATTGGTGGGGCAGATTGTTTTGGATTGGAGTGGTGCAGATTGTTTTTATTGGAGTGTGGCAGAGGGTTTTGGATTGGAGTGGGGTGGGTTGGAGAGGGGCAGATTATTATGGACTCGAGTGGGAAAGGTTAGGGTATGGCAGATTGGAGTGGGGCAGATTGTTTTGGATTGGAGTTGGGCAGATTAGAGTGGTGCAGATTGTTTTGGATTGAAGTGGGGCAGATTGGTGTGGGGAAGATTCTTTTGGATTGGTATGGGGCATATTGTTTTGGAATAGAATAGGGCACATTGTTTTGGTTTGGTTTGGGGCAGATTGTTTTCATTGGAGCGGGGTAGATTGTTTTGGATTGGAGTGGGTCAGATGTTTTAGATTAGAGTGGGGCAGATTGTTTTGGATTGGTTTGGGGCAGACTGGAGTGGGGCAGATTGTTTTGGATTGGAGTGGTGCATATTGTTTTGTATTGGAGCACGGCAGTTTGGAATAGAGCAGATTGTTTTGGATTGGAGCAGGGCATATCGGAGTGGGACAGACTGTTTTCGATTGGAGTGGAGTAGACGGGAATGGGGCAGTTTAGAGTCCGGCAATTGTTTTAGACTGATGTGGGGACATATTATTTTAGATTATATTTGAGCAGATTGTTCTGGATTGGTGTGGGGCTCATTGGAGTGTGGCAGATTGGTTTGGATTGGAGTGGGGCAGATTTGAGTGGGGTGGGTTGGGAGGATTTGAGTGTGGTGGATTGGAGTGGATTGAGGTGAGTGGTTTGGACTGAAATAGGGTTGACTGGGCTGGTTTGGTGTGGATTGGATTGACTGGGGTTGATTGGATTGAGAGGGTTTGGTGTGGATTGGAGTAAGGAAGATTGTATTTGAGTGGGGTGGTTTGGGACTTACTGCATGATTATGTGTTAATTACACATAAGAAAGAGACAATGTAGCTTTGCAACATTCAAAACAAGATAATCATCATCTGTTGAGAACAGAGCCCACAAGCAAAAACAACACATGAGTGCAAAGTGAGAGAAGAAAATTGGGCAAAATATAAGAAACGTGTTAACTGTAGAAAATACAACTTTCTAAATTCTTTGTCCTGCTGGACACGTTTCTGCCAGTCACACACCTTCTGTTTGCATGGCCTTAGAAGTTAAACAGGAGCACCTCAATCACATGAGGAGCAGCGGATGACATTAATTAAGTTAAATAAAGCATTGCTTAGTCCTTGCTCCACATGACAGAAATGAAAATAATGCAAGGCCTGTAGTGACCAATTACAAGGCTGTAAAGATGAATCCCGGGCAAGCCAACAAATGGTGAGCAAGGGGCGGGCTGTAAACTCACTGTAAGAGTAAAATAGCATGCGCTATCTAGCCGAGACCTAAAAAGAAAATGCAGTAACCTGTTCGCAAATGGTGTTTAGGCCATGATATTTATGTCAAACTACCTTTTTGTTATTGATATTCTTGCATACCACAATTTTGCACCCTAAAACTACAGTTGATAGCTTCTCCTCATAATTTATAAAGCATGATACATTTGCCACATCATCTTACTTCCTCTTTATCCTCTACTGTGTAATACCTCACATTGGGCAGACAAAACATCAAGTTAGTGGACATGGAAATTGTTTTCTTTCTGTCTCCTTTTATTTATATTTTATTTATGTTTAGTCATCGCTGTGAAAAACCATAGAAACAAAACAAAACAACTTAATTTCAATGTAAAATCAATATCTAAAAGGTAGACGTAGTCCCAATAAAAATATAATTACGCACTTTTTACAGTGCATGAGAAAATACAAACAACTTTGACGATGGCATAATGCGGGCTTGAATGGCAAGTTAACAGAATATGTTACAAAATCTTGCTTGCCGCTCTACAGATACAACATAACGGCCCTGATTTCGAGCTGGGGTTAAAATTAGATCCCTGTGGGAACAGGCATTTTTGCAGAGATTGGAATTTTGAGATACGTAACAAACAAAGCATTGGACCCTGCTGTTTTTTCCTGACAGATTTTGGGAGATAAAATCTGTCGATTTTTTTGTGAGAAGAGGCTTTTAAAAAGGCAGAACAAGTAGAATCAGGTGTATTAAACAACAACTCTGCATGTTATGCCTCCAAGTTTAAATCTCGGATTTGAAGACATTTGTCACTCCTAATAAATACCTCATCGCAAAGTAAGGGTGTTTAATGGTATTTCGCAGGTATGGTAAAGGCGCCACTCTTTTCCAAAAAACTGAGAATCAGTACCAATGTGTGTTAATAGGGAATATTGGGCCATTTCACTGTTGCTCGTGTAGTGGCAAGAGGGTAAGCCAAACTTTCATATTTTGAGTATCAATAGCAAAGATTGTCATATACCATATGAAGTAAAATATGAATTCCCACTGTAATAAATTAAAATGTGCGTGTATGCGCTTTTTATGCTTGATATTAAACAAACAGCTTTGATGGTTTTAGTTCAAAAAATATTCTTTTGAAACTGCTATTGAAAGCAAAAAATGTGCTGATAGATTATCCAGTTGATATTCAGGACCAGGAGAGGCACTGGTTCTCATGTGAAAATCAGTGATTCTCATTGCCTATATTAGAAACTGCTAGCACCTCAAAATTCAGAACAATTTAAATTTTTAGTATATCTAGAGGCCAGTTTGATATAAAAAATCAAATCAACGCATGATCCACACCAAATGCTCAGTTTGGCTCATCCCTAATTTTAACCATATAATTTCCTTTAGGTAAATGCATTTCCTGTTCCTACAATGCTCCATTCTATAGGGTCTCAAACTAGTTGGCTGTGGTGTACATAGTACCGCCTTCTACATTTTTAACAGGAGACAATGGTGTGAGTATAATTTATCTACTATCTTAACCTGCTATAACAATATGAAACTAGGGATGGGCAGAATGTTTCATTACTCTTGCAATGGGGAGTTCTGGCCAAATTCTGCCAACTGCTGCCTGATGGAATTGTTTTCTTGCGGGGCTCCAGAAATGAGAGCTGTAGAGAGCGAGCAAGACTTTGGAGTCCCTAAGCATGATTTTCTAATGTGGATGGTCGCTTGGGGTCACGAGTATACCCGGACGGAGTTCACTGAGTTCTGCTATGTGGAACTCTGCGAAGTGCGGAAAAAAATCCGCCGCGCTACGCAGCTTACCGTTAGCGGTGGAGTTTGGGTAAGGTGTGCTGTTCGCATTGATTTTCAGCGTAGGAGTTTCTCCCGTGCTCTAAAATAAGTGCAAACAGCATCACACGGAGCACCATAGGGTGCTAACTTCTGTTTGCCTCTCGAGTAGATCTTCTACTCAAGCAGCAGCTTCCTCAGCGCGAGCAGCAGCTTTCTCATTGTGAGTGATCTCGGGCGACGCTCACGTTCAGAAATCTCAATTGCACTCGCCAACTTAGCTATTTCCCTTGCTTGCACTCACCCACTTAATGTGGCGAGCAAGAGAAAAAACTCCGCTCTGCATCACTTCGTGGAGTTTTTCAGAACTCCGCATTCCGCGTAAAGTGGAGAAAACTCTGCAAACTCCGCTGGCGGAGCCAAATTCTACGCCCACCCCTAGTCATGAAAGATTGTGGTTTAGGGGGCGCTTCTCAAATACATTTGCTGCCACTTGAGTAGATATTCTCCGCGAGCAGCAGCAACATCAACATGAATGGCCACGTGCTCTTGAACAGCGTATGGTGCTGTTCGTGCTGATTTTTCAGGGCTCCTTACGCTACTGGCACTAAATTACAGTGGGAGCAGTGCGACCTGAATATTTTATGCATGTTGACAGAACTCGGTAGAATCTTGCAGAGTTTTTATGTAACTTGGCAGAATGCGACAGAATCCAATTCTGCAATTTCCACCCACCCCTGCACAAAACAAGGCTTAAAGAGCAAGTAACTATTCAAAGAGAAAATGGAGAATGTTTCATCAGTTTCACAGACCATATAGCAGATATGTCCACAACGAATTCTGGAACATGTTAGTAAGTGTTAGTGAGTAAAAATCACAAGAGAGCATACTGCAGCTGTGATAAGCAGGATCATAGAGAGCAATGGTTGATTCTGTGCTACATGACTACCCTGAAGAATATTCAGGGAGTCAAAGGCACCAGCAGACCCAGGCTTAGAACAAAAGGTTCAACAGACAAGCAAGCATACTCTCATTTTAGCATCTCTATATATGCTGAATATTCCCCAATGAGCTGATCTGAGTAACAGGCACATGCAACATTCAGTACACCTTCAGACGCCAAAGAAATCTCAATTATAATAATCAAGGTGATGGAGTACTTGAAGTAAACTAATCCACTGGCAATCGATTGGGAGCATCCCACTGCATAATTTGTTGCCCACTATGACAGGACTAGATTGGCACCCTTTGGCAGAGTCCAGAGGCTATAGCAGGGTTAAAATGAAGCAGATAGTCTTTGATGTCCCTGACACTGCAGAACAGAAGGCAAACCAGCAATCCCTTGGAGTCAATTTGGTTCTGGGGATGATGGAGGTCCAGTCCTTCTCACCCAAGCAAGGAGGGCACCAGGTCAGCACAGGCAAGAAAGCAGCCTTTTCATGTGAGCAGTCCAGCAGAGTAGTCCTTGTATCAGCACAGTAATCTTTCTTTGTGGCAGAGTATCCACAGGTCCAGAAGCCTACTGATTTGGTAGGGTCAGAGGTCCAGTTCTTATACCCAGTGGTGCATTTAGAGTGGAGGTGACTTCTCAGAGGGCCTTTGAAGTGTTCAAGGTCTTTCCTTTCCTGCCCTGGCTCCAGACACAGTACAGGAGTGGGTATGCAGCTCTCTGTGTGGGGACAGGCACAGCCCTATGCAGGTGCAAGTGTCAGATCCTCCCTCTCATCCTGCCCAGTATGGCCCATCAGCCTGGTGATGGGTCATCAGGATGTGAATGGTCCATCAGACACCATTCAATTCCCTTTGTGTGTGACTGTCTATAGGGAATGCACAAAGCCCAGCTGTCACCCAACCAAAACTAGACAGACAGCAGGCACACTGGGCTTAACAGCAGAAAAATGACAACTTTATAAAAGTGATGGTTTTAAAGTTGTAATCATAACTCCAACTTCACCATTAAGGAGGATTTGTTATTACAGGTTGATAGGTACCAAGCACGGCATCCTACTCCTTCTCAATCAGGAATTACACTTAATGAATGTATTAAGGAATCCCAAGTGATATCCTATGACAGTAATAGGCCTCACAGTAGTGAAAAAAACAAATTTGGGAGTTTTTCACTACAGGGACATGTAAAACAAAAAAACATGTGTACTGCCTTTTACTTGTGATGCACCCTGACCTATGGGCTACTTAGGGCCTACCTTATGGTTGTCTTTTGTGTACCAAAAAGGGCGTTTAAGGCTTGACAAGGAGTTTTAAATGGCAAGTAGACAAGGCAGTGAAACTGTACATACAAGCTTTGCAGCGGCAGGCCTGAGACATGTTTAAAGGGTTACTTAAGTGAGTGGCACAATCTATGCTGCAGGCCTACTTATAGCATTTAATTTACAGGCCCATATAGTGCACTTTACTAAGGACTAATAAGTAAATTAAATATGCCAATTGTGGATACACCAATGTTACTAAGTTCTAGTGGAGGGAGCACATGCACTTTAGCACTGGTTAGCAGTGGTAGAGTGTCCTGAGTCCTAAGGCTCACAAAAGCAGATCAACAAAAGTGAGGCAAGGTTTGCAGAATGTTTGGGGGAATACCACCCTGAGGCTGTCAGGTCTAATAGTAGCCCATTGGCTAGTGAGCACTTTGTCCCTTCAGTGCACTTTTCCTGGATTGATTTGACTCCTCTGGCACCCTGAACCTCATATCATGTGGGAATTGGAACAAGGACTAAGGAAAGACTGGCCTGTTGACCACAGGACTGCTCAAAGAGAGGTTGCACTGTCTGCTGGACTGCACCTGCTGCACCTTGGGCTAGCAAATTGAGGACTGTGACTGTGGCTGCTGGCTTAGGGAAAAGTCATTGCCCATACCAAAGCAGTGACTCCAAGGATCAGTTGGCAGATATTAAAGCTGAAGAAGCCCAAACCGTCAAGTTGATAGCCACTTCAGAATAATCGCTGATGACAGCCGGTGGCCACTCTGGGAGACCAGTTCTCAACATTCAAACCGACAAGTTGCACCTGAGTTAGCAGGACCAGGGAGAGTTGTCAGTGTTGAGATTGGTTGGCCAAGAGGGACACTAGCCTCCACCTAAGAAATTTGCTGTGACCTCTGTGTTTGGAGACCGGTAGCCCAGCAGCAACTGGCCTTAGGACCCCGACCTCTGTTGACAAAGTCACCCCACACAACTCGTGGACTGAGGAATCACCACAAAGACACCCCAGTCAGATGCATAGCAATCCAGAGCACCTTTGAGTATCTTTTCTTCTTGCATCCCCAACATCATGACCACTCCATTAAATTATATGGCGGTCATTTCCTTAAAACTGGACTGGAAAACACTCAGATGGCCAGGTAACTGTCCAATGTTTGCTTACTGTCCCCCTTAATGTTCAACCTGTTGGATTTGGTCGCCCAAACCAAAGTAGCCAAACTAATTAGTTACAACCTTTTCATAAGTTTGCAAACGTTAAATTGACAAATGCTTCCTTACGGATGAATTAAAAAGAGATCAATCTTTGAAAATCTGTATCTCCAGAACACTCTGGTGGATTTTGCTAATCTTGGACACTAAAATCTCAGGAAAATATACTCTTTGGGCCCAATTCACAAAGGTAAACTTAGATTTTTGGTCTAAGCTTAGACCAAAATTCTAAGTTTACGACTCTTCGGTATTCGGAAAGGTAAGGTAATTCTGTACTCAGGGTGGAATCTCTGCACTAGGGGCGGATCACATTCAGGTTTGTGAATAGAATTTTGTAGTACTATTGTAGTGCTACTAATGTACTACAAACTGCAGCTTGGGAAGAGGCTCCAAACTGTTTCCTGGTAACACTGAGGGTCTACCTACATCCAACTTGCATCTGCTCCTCTCACTGGTCTCAGAGACCTGCAGCCTAAGGGCACGACAGCAGCTTATCTGCAGCTTTCCTCCACAGGACATAACAGCATCACTTAGTGTCCTACAGTGAGCTCATTAACCAACAGTGTCTCCATTTTCGGCTCCGTACTATAAACTAGGGCAGAATAGTTTACATTTTCCAGTTCTTACAAACAAGCTTCACAGCCTGTACTTCCTTCAGCCAGAGCCAGCTGAGAACTGTTCCCAACACATTCCATCTTGACAATGAGGTGTGCAGACAGACCCTGCAATATATCTGAAATCCATGCTTGTAACTTATGTCAGGCAGCTTTTACTGTTTTGCAGAAAATCATATCATTATGCTCGTTGCTGGGGTGGCCACCAACTAGTGTTGGGCAGCATTAAGGCTCCTGCATATGGTAGGAGATTAATTGCTCTGAATGTTAGTAGTGGCAAGAGGTCATGCAAACTAGCATAATGTGCCACGTGAAGAAGTCACAGCGAGGGAATATATATATATGTAGATTTCAAAATGAAATAAAGCCAGCAGCCGCTTAAAGCTCCACTCAGGAGAAAGTGTCCACTCCCTTTGGAGAAAAGGCCTGTTAAAGAGTGACCTACATACACTGAATCAAAAGGTGAAGGCAGATTAAGTTACTACAATACGTTTTACTGAGTAGATGAGCAAACATTAGCAATGATCTCTGTTGGAGTGATGAGCGGCTTAAATCCTAAAATGGAACCTCTGGGACCAGCCAAGGATGATATGGAGAAATCAGGCAGTAGTGTTCTCAAATGACTGAAGGCTCTGCACAACTCTGGGGGCAAGGGCACCCGAGCACAGCTGCATTACCCTGGTCTTGAAGCAAGGGCTGTGGACGTTGGACACCTGGAGGCTCGAGCACTTTCTTGGGCTTGCCCCGTGACAGATAATTATTTGTGCAAACCTGAAGATAACAGACACGATTCACAAATGTAAGTTTAGACCAAAGGTCTAAGTTACGACTTTTAGGTGCTCACAAAGGTAAGTTACAAGTAGTATCTTTACATCCGCACTCGGGGTGGAAACTCTGCACTCGGGGCAGAATCTCCACCCCCAGGTCTGGAGATTCCACTCCGCTCCTGGAGTGTACTTTCCGCACCCAGAGGGGAATCTATGCACTTGGGGCTGATCTCCACCCTGAGTGTGGAATTCCATCCTGAGTGCGGAGATTCCACTCCACACATGCAGTGTACTCTATACACCCAGAGTGGAATCCCCAAACTTGGGGCAGATCTCCACCCTAAGTGCAGAATTCCATCCCGATTGCAGACACAAAGATACTACTTATAACTTTCCTTTGTGAATACCGAAAAGTCAGAAAGTTAGACTTTTGGTCTAAACTTAGACTAAAAGTCTAAGTTTACCTTTGTGAATCAGGCCCAACATCTACATATCGAATTCACAGGCTTCAAGATTCGTGGTCTGGAAACTGGAAAAGTGCTTTTTGAGATTGCTAACCCTTCAGTCTTCGAACAAGATGATGCAGGGGAAGAAGATAACATCGACCCTCATACAAGTGTGGGCTTCTGTGTACGCTATCAGTTCACTCTGGCTTTCCTCCAGCCCTGCTCATTTGGGGTAACAGTTGGGTTCACAGTTGGAGACAAACAGTTAACAGTTTCCGAATGACTATAAGGCAGTACTTCAGGGACCATGTGCTGAAAAGCTTTGACTTTGATTTTGGGTATTCATCCTAAATAGTAGGAACACCTGTGGATACATCTGTGAGTTTCCCCAGTTCTCAGAGGACCTTCTTCGCCTGTTAATTGAGATTTCCTGTGAGACTCATTCAGACAGCTTTTAAATTGTCGCCAACAAGCTGATCATGCACAACAAAGCGGACTATGCCTACAACGGTGGACAGTCAAACCTTATTTTCCCTCCCATGCAGGTGTCTTCCTCTGCAGCTAACAATTCCAAATATAAGAATGAAAGAAGGCTCCCAGCGGAGCTCCGAACTCCTGAATGAGGAATCCTGGAGCTTGGATTCCCGAAATGGTACTGCTAATGCTCCTCCAGTCCCCAACCTCTCTCAATTCCAGCATTGCAATACACCTGGTCAGGTTACCTCTGAAAAGTTATCACTGCAAAACAGCAAGATGTTGTATAGCTAATTTAGCTATGTTTTAGACACATTGGGGGTCATTCTGACCTCGGCGGTAAAAGGCCTATACCGCCGGTCAGAAGTCCGCCATTCTACCGCCGCGGCCGCGGTAAACCGCCACGGTCATTCTGACCACCAACTGTGAAACCGCCAAAAACCCGACATCCAAGGAAGGCCGCCTCATCAGCGGGCCGCGGAAAACTGGAGATGACCAAACCTCCACCGCCACGCCAACACAAACACGCCCATGCCATTCTGACCCACCAATCCACGCGGCGGTCTTTCAACCGCAGTATTCCATTGGCGGTACACACCGCCGCGCTCAAAATACACACACCCATACAAAACACAGCCACATTGGACAATTTGAAATACACACACCTGACACACATACAAACAACACTCCCACACATCCAATCAACTATAAAACACACACCCACATCACCCACAAACCCCTACGACCGAAGATCAGAGACGAAGGAGAGAGAGACACATCACAGAATAGAGAGCTACATCACACAGAGGCACACTACACCATCACACACACCACATAGAAGCACAAAGCACCACACACCAACACACTCATCACCATATACACCACCCCACACCTCATCTACACCACCCCATGGCACCCCAAAGGCACCCACGCTTTTCGGACCAAGAACTCCGGGTCATGGTGGAGGAAATCATAAGAGTTGAACCCCAGCTCTTCGGCTCACAGGTGCAGCACACCACTATAGCCAGGAAGGCGGAGCTATGGCAGCGGATCGTGGACAGGGTCAACGCGGTGGGACAGCATCCTAGAAATCGAGACGACATCCGCAAACGCTGGAACGACTTACGGGGAAAGGTGCGCTCGATGGTCTCGCGACACAACATCGCAGTGCAGAAGACTGGCGGGGGACCCCCACCCACTCCACCCGAATTCACAGCATGGGAGCAAGAGGTACTAAACATCCTGCATCCTGATGGCCTCGCTGGAGTACACGGAGGAATGGACTCTGGTAAGTACAATCTCAACTACTTCACCCCCCCCAGCATGCTAACCCCCACCACCACCCTCACCCCCAAGCCCCCATCACACATCCTCCCTGAGAATGTCTCTCCAGCACAACCCACCCAACACCAACCCCTGCATGCCACCACAAACTATGGACACCCATCACCTAAGCATGACCACTGCACATACCCCCCCCCCCAAACACCCCCACAACACCTCCCCCAAGGGAATGACAGCACTGGGGGACAAGGGTACCCATAAATCGCACACAATAGCACACACAGAAACAATAACCATACTCTCTTACCCCATGCAGGACCCGAACACCAACACACCGGCCAGGAGGGTCCAGAAATGTCCATCCCCCCCCCGGAAGAGGCCCCCAGTGATGACAGCAGCTCTGTCGACCTGGAACCTGATGACCAGCCCGGACCATCGGGGACCTCTGGACAGTCGGTTCCCCACACACATGCCACAGCAGACCCAACACCCTCTGGGAACAACAGCACAGCTCCCACCCAGCGGGCCCATGCCTCTGTCTCTAGGACAGGTCAATCAGCGGTGTGTCTGCCACTACAGGGCACCCAGGCTAACCCACCACCCCAACAACAACAGGGACCTGGGGGCAGTGGTAGTGGGCACACCGTCCAGGGGACAGAGGCCGGGGGAAACAGGGCAATTCGGAGGGCTGCTGTCTGACAGGGGGGGGGAGGAGAGGCCCAGGGAACCCACTCTCCAAGAGGCCCTCACCACCATCATGGCAGCCTACCACCACTCCCAAGAGACGATGGCGACGGTACTGGCCAGGTTCCAGGAGATCCAGGCACAGCAGGAGGAACGCTACATGGGGTTCACCAATCAACTCACCAACATCTCTACCGCTATGGGGAGCATAGTCCAGGCCCTCAACCGGATAGAAGACACGTTGCGGGACCATGTAGCACCACACAGGGCCCCTGTCACTAGCCCCGACCAGGAACAGCCTACCACCTCCGCCGGCGCTAGTGGACAGGAGGCCCCACCACAACGACAGGCCACCAGAACCCCACCTCCTGCTGAAGAACAACCACCCCGCAAGAGGAGCCTGAGATCCAAAAAAAAAGACAGAGTAGGATGTCAAGACCCCCGCCAGCATGAGATACCCCCTGAAGTCATCCCACTGTCCCACATTGCCACCCTGTCCAACCTTGAACTGCCCCTGCTCCATCCTTCCACAGGCATATGGACAATGCACCTGTGAGACTGAGAACTGGACTCTTCCATGGACATTACTCCACCCCCACCCATCACCGTGTTAATATCATGTACCATTATCTAGCACAAAAAATAAATCACTCAATGCACTGAAATCAATCAGGAGTCAGGCTGTATTATTTACAAATGTATAACACATTACAGATCAATTATGTTCTGTTAACTTTGTGCTGAACACATACCGAGATCAATAAACATTAGTCCATGGGCTAACCAAGCAGAAGTCACGCAGTGGGTCATACAGCACTGAAAAGGGAAGGGAAAATCAAACATCAGTTTAAAAGAACTGGGGGGTCATAGACAAATTTGAGAAGCAGGAGGCTTTCAGGAAAAGTAAAATGGCGTGGGTGATTCTTACCTGTGTGCTACTGAAAATACTGTTGGATAACTCTGTCCCTGTTGTCTGTGTCGTCCTCTGAGTCTTCCTCCTCTTCACTCTCCGCAGGCTCCACAGCTGCTTCAACACCACCATCTGGACCATCCTCCTGCAGGAAAGGCACCTGACGTCGCAATGCCAGATTGTGAAGCATACAGCAGGCCACGATGATCTGGCACACCTTCTTTGGTGAGTACATCAGGGATCCCCCTGTCATATGCAGGCACCTAAACCTGGCCTTCAGGAGGCCGAAGGTCCTTTCTATGATCCTCCTAGTTCGCCCATGGGCCTCATTGTACCGTTCCTCTGCCCTGGTCCGGGGATTCCTCACTGGGGTCAATAGCCAAGGCAGGTTGGGGTAACCAGAGTCACCTATTAGCCACACATGTTGTCTCTGTAGCTGTTCCATCACATAAGGGATGCTGCTATTACGCATCACATACGCGTCATGCACTGAACCAGGGAACATGGCATTCACATGGGAGATGTACTGGTCAGCCAAACAGACCACCTGGACGTTCATAGAATGGTAACTTTTCCTATTTCTGTACACCTGCTCATCGTCTTTTGGGGGGACTAAGGCCACATGGGTCCCATCAATGGCACCAATTATGTTGGGAATATGTCCAAGGGCATAAAAATCACACTTCACAGTGGCCAAATCAACCTCCTCAGGGAATATAATGTAACTCCGCATGTGTTTCGTCAGGGCAGACAACACTCTAGACAAAACTTTTGAAAACATGGGCTGAGACATTCCAGATGACATGGCCCCTGTTGTCTGAAATGAGCCACTTGCAAGAAAATGGAGGACTGACAGCACCTGCACCAGAGGGGGAATTCCTGTGGGTTGGCGGATGGGGGACATCAGGGCTGGCTCCAGCTGGGCACACAGTTCATGGATAGTGGCACGGTCAAGTCGGTATCGTAGTATGATGTGGCGTTCTTCCATTGTCGACAGGTCCACCAGCGGTCGGTACACGCAAGGATTCATCCTTCTCCTCGCAAGTCCCAGCGGACAGTGCCTAGGAAGGACAACATGGAGTATGGAGTCAAGCAAATCACAGGTACGTTCACCACAGCTTGCATAGCACACGATTATCTATGTATTGAAAGGCGTGTATGTGTGGCAATGCAAGGCCTGGGCCTGTGTGTCGCAGTAGAAATTATGCCATGTGGGCCCTTGAAATGGCGGCTGCCTGACCTGTGAAGTGGGACAATGGGATGTGAGGTCAATGCGCTGGCGGTGCACACCGTGGCGGGAGGCGGTCGAAGACCGCTATACGCAGCCGCATTGGTTAACATTGAAGCCTATGGGTTTCAGGAGCCAATGACAATGTGCACCGGCGGTAGCGGTACGCACCGCCGCGGGTGTGACCGCCATTTTCTATCTGGTTAATCACTCGAGACCTGATCATCCACAGGAGAGGACCTATACTGCAAGTGCTGCTGTGACCTCGGTCTGGAAGTGACAATGGCTGCTGCGACTGGGGAAAGGGCCCCTGCCTTCACGTCTGAAGAGTTGGAGAAGCTCGTGGATGGGGTCCTCCCCCAGTATGCGTTACTCTACGGTCCTCCAGACCAACAGGTAAGTACACCGGGTGCACATGGAATGGGCGATGCCTGTGTGGAGTGGGGTGGATGTAAGTTGGTGGGGTGGGGGGCGAATGAGGAGTGCAACGCACGACAGATGAGAGCATGTGCCATATGGCAAGGTTGGGGAGGGGGGGCCAATCACATCTAACATGCAGTAAGTTGATGAATGTTTCCTTCCCACCCTGTACATGTCACATAGGTCAGCGCCCATCAGAAAGTCGAGATTTGGCGTGCCATCGCCAAGGAAGTCCGGGCCCTGGGGGTCCACGTCAGACGTGGCACCCACTGCCGCAAGAGGTGGGAGGACATCCGCCGCGGGACCAGGAAGACCGCCGAGTCACTGCTGGGGATGGCCTCCCAACCTAGGAGGGGTGCCAGTCGTACCCTGACCCCCCTGATGTCCCGGATCCTGGCGGTGGCCTACCCTGATTTGGATGGGCGCTTGAGAGCATCACAGCAGACACAAGGGGGTGAGTATCAGCACATTCTGCTATCTTTCTGCGCAGTGGAGGCGTCTGGGTGGGGGAGGAGGGTTGTGGGTGACATTAGGCCAGGGCGCTTTCTGTAGTGTAGTCCTCTCCCTTAGGCATGGCCCTGTGCTCCCGGCACCCACCTCTGTAGGGTGACAAGTACAGCTATTGATGGTCCAGCCTCACACATGTGCGCGTTTGTCGTCTCTTGACCTGTTGTCCTAGTCAGAAGTACTGAGTAGTGTACCCCGAATGCGCGGCTTAGTGCATGAGGCTCCTGTCTCTGTCCTCTCCGCCAACGGTGTTGACATTGCATGCACTCAACCTGGTCTTCTTTTTTCTCTCCCCACCCTTCTTCTTCATCTTCTTGTGCATGTGTGCATTAGCATCATCAGGCGGAGGAGAATTGGCATCGGAGCACGAGGGAGCTGCAAGTCACAAGGCCCCGGTGGGCCCAGGAACAGCCGAGGGCACCAGTGATCCGGAGGGCGAGGGGAGCACCACAACGGGGACCGGTGGTGAGACCAGCGACACAGACACGTCCTCGGATGGGTGCTCCCTAGCGGGGGCGGCAACATCCGTGCCCCCAGGTACAGCCGCCACCCAGCGCACCAGCCCGCCCTCCCTGCAGCCCCTCAGCCTACGCTCCGTGCCCGCTCGCCCAGGAAGGCGGGCGTCTCCTTCGCCCCAGGCACCTCAGCCCCTGCCCCTGTCATCCCTGCTGCCCTCAGTGCGGAGCTCATTGACCTTGTGAGGACGCTCATTGTTGGGCAGACTACCCTTTTGAATGCCATCCAGGGGGTAGAAAGGGAGGTGCATCGGAGCAATGCCTACCTGGAGGGCATTCATTCGGGTCAGGCTGCCCATCAACGATCGTTCACTGCTCTGGCCTCAGCACTGACGGCAGCCATTGTCCCTGTTTCCAGCCTCCCTCTTCTGACTGCCTCCACCCTGTCTCTGTCTCCTGTTCCTCAGCCTATCCCATCCACACCATCTGACCAGCCTGCACACACCTCAACACCCAAGGGCAGCTCATCCAGACACAAGCACCACAGATCCCACAAACACTCACCCAAGCAACACACAGATGCAGACATTCCAACAGTCACTACTACCCCTGTGTCCCCCTCCTCCTCGTCTCCCTCCTCCCTCCCTGTGACGTCTACACTCACACCTGCATGCACACCAACATCAGCCAGTGCTTCCATCACCACCACACCCTCCTGTACAGTCCGCACGCGTGCAGTCACCACCCCCACTGCCATTTACACGTCCCCTGTGTCCTCTCCCACTATGTCTGTCACCCCCTCTTCCAAGACACACAAACGCAGGCAGCCACCCACCCAACAGACATCCACCTCACGACAGCCTACAGCACCAGCACCTTCACCCAATGACAGCACACCTGACTCTCCTACAACCACATCCTCTTCCTCCACTCCCATCACCACTTCTCCTACCCTTTACCTTGGCCCTAAAAAACTTTTCCTGGCTAATCTTAACCTCTTTCCCTCCGATGACCTACCCCCTCCATCTGCAAAGAGTCCCAAGAGCACCACAGCCACCACCAGCCCAGCTTCGAGTGTCACTGTTGTGCATGGGTTCTGCAGTCCACCCTTTGCCAGCAGTGACACCTCAATCAGCAGCAAGGACACATCCAGCCCCCCCCCGTCAAGAGGACCAGGAAACAAAAGGGCCGCCGTGCGAGGACTGACACGGCTGCCCCCAAGGAGCAAAGTTCGCCCACTTCACCAGCCACAACACCTAGGGGAGGCAAGGGCCCGAGAGCCCCATCTAAGGAGCGAAAGGGCAGCAGGGCGGAGAAGTCAGCCAGCAGGAGCGCGGAGCAGGTGGGCCCCACATGCCACATCCCAGATGTAAAGGAGGACACCAAAGGGCCCAGGACTCCGTCACCGAAGGGTCCAGAAACATCACGGTCGGAGGGCGACTGAGCAGGGAGTCCAGCCCAGGTCTGGCTCCCTTGACTTACTGGATGTGCACCGCTGAAGAGGGCCCGCCGTGCAGAAGAGCACCGCTGAACAGGGCCCCGCCGTGAAGATAGGCACCGCTGAACAGGGCCCGCCGTGCAGAAGAGCACCGCTGAACAGGGCCCCGCCGTGAAGATAGGCACCGCTGAACAGGGCCCGCCGTGCAGAAGAGCACCGCTGAACAGGGCCCCGCCGTGAAGATAGGCACCGCTGAAGAGGGCCCGCCGTGCAGAAGAGCACCGCTGAACAGGGCCCCGCCGTGAAGATAGGCACCGCTGAACAGGGCCCGCCGTGCAGAAGAGCACCGCTGAACAGGGCCCGCCGTGAAGATAGGCACCGCTGAAGAGGGCCCGCCGTGCAGAAGAGCACCGCTGAACAGGGCCCCGCCGTGAAGATAGGCACCGCTGAAGAGGGCCCGCCGTGCAGAAGAGCACCCCTGAACAGGGCCCCGCCGTGAAGATAGGCACCGCTGAAGAGGGCCCCGCCGTCTCAAGCACCGCTCCGCTGGGCCCTTCCTGTCAAGCACCGCTCCGCTGGGCACCGCCGTCTCAAGCACCGCTCCGCTGGGCCCCGCCGTCTCAAGCACCGCTCCGCTGGGCCCTTCCTGCCAAGCACCGCTCCGCTGGGCCCCGCCGTCTCAAACACCGCTCTGCTGGGCCCCGCCGTCTCAAGCACCGCTCCGCTGGGCCCTTCCTGTCAAGCACCGCTCCGCTGGGCACCGCCGTCTCAAGCACCGCTCCGCTGGGCCCCGCTGTCTCAAGCACCGCTCCGCTGGGCCCTTCCTGTCAAGCACCGCTCCGCTGGGCCCCGCCGTCTCAAGCACCGCTCCGCTGGGCCCTTCCTGTCAAGCACCGCTCCGCTGGGCACCGCCGTCTCAAGCACTGCTCCGCTGGGCCCCGCCGTCTCAAGCACCGCTCCGCTGGGCCCTTCCTGTCAAGCACCGCTCCGCTGGGCCCCGCCGTCTCAAGCACCGCTCCGCTGGGCACCGCCGTCTCAAGCACCGCTCCGCTGGGCCCCGCCGTCTCAAGCACCGCTCCGCTGGGCCCCGCCATCTCAAGCACCGCTCCGCTGGGCCCTTCCTGTCAAGCACCGCTCCGCTGGGCCCCGCCGTCTCAAGCACCGCTCCGCTGGGCCCTTCCTGTCATGCACCACTCCGCTGGGCCCCGCCGTCTCAAGCACCACTCCGCTGGGCCCTTCCTGTCAAGCACCGCTCCGCTGGGCACCGCCGTCTCAAGCACCGCTCCGCTGGGCCCCGCCGTCTCAAGCACCGCTCCGCTGGGCCCCGCCGTCTCAAGCACCGCTCCGCTGGGCCCTTCCTGTCATGCACCGCTCCGCTGGGCCCTTCCTGTCAAGCACTGTTTATGGTTCACTGTGCCCACCATGCCTCCTCCTTGACCAGTGGAGACTGTCATCCACCTGATGGACTGTGGCTTTGCACTCCCCAGGATGGCACAGTGGGCAGCCCACCCACTGTCATCCACTTGAGAGACTGTGGCTTTGCACTCCCCAGGATGGCACAGTGGGCAATCCACCCACTGTAGAGACTTGTGAGACTGTGGCTTTGCACTCCCCAGGATGGCACAGTGGGCAAGCCACCCACTGTAGAGATTTGAGAGACTGTGGCTTTGCACTCCCCAGGATGGCACAGTGGGCAATCCACCCACTGTAGGGACTTGAGAGACTGTGGCTTTGCACTCCCCAGGATGGCACAGTGGGCAATCCACCCACTGTAGAGACTTGTGAGACTGTGGCTTTGCACTCCCCAGGATGGCACAGTGGGCAAGCCACCCACTGTAGAGACTTGAGAGACTGTGGCTTTGCACTCCCCAGGATGGCACAGTGGGCAAGCCACCCACTGTAGAGACTTGAGAGACTGTGGCTTTGCACTCCCCAGGATGGCACAGTGGGCAAGCCACCCACTGTAGAGACTTGAGAGACTGTGGCTTTGCATTCCCCAGGATGGCACAGTGGGCAATCCACCCACTGTAGGGACTTGAGAGATTGTGGCTTTGCACTCCACAGGATACATCAATGGGCATGGTGGCCCCTTCGTGGATCTGGCGTCGTGGACTCATGTGGCTGTGGTGCCCCCCCCTTCCCTTCCCCCTGAGGTGCCTGTAGTTTTTTCATCAGATGCCCCTGCAGTGTTCTCTCCAAAGGACTCAGGTCTCCTGTGTGGGCTTTGCCCTTGTGTCGCTACACTGTGGCCCACGGACTGTTCTATTTAATTTTGATGAAGAGGACTAATTGCCTCGGTTCTCCATGGCAGTGTATATAGTATTATTTTGGTATGGATATTTTGCATAGTTGACCTATATTTATCAGAGTCTATTTTTTATATAAATTTTTCTTCACAATTTAATTATGTCTTTGCATTTTTCAGGGGGGTTTGGGTGGTGTCACTGTGCATTGTAGCTCTGCATTGGTGTGTACATTGTTTGAGGGGGTGGGGGTCGCATATGTGTGTTCCCGTAACCTTTCGTCCTCCCCCCTCCCGTGTGTCGTAGGTGCAGTCCTCACCATTGTCGTATGCGCCGGCGTTCGTACTCGTGGTAGATGAGCAGGTAGACGAGAGCAGGTAGGATGTTTAATTCGGGTTCCATGCTGTCCTCCGTACTCGTGGAGTGTGTTTTGGTGAGCGTTTTCCCGTTCGTAGTCTGTTTCCGCCGTGTTTTTATCGGCGGGGCTCCCGCCCCGGAAAAGGTGGCGGATTGGTGAGTTGTGATACTGTGGGCGGTACATTGTCTGCCGCCTGCCTGTTGGCGGTGACCGCCGCGCTGTTTGTCTGTACCGCCGTGGCGGTCGGAGTGTTAATGTGGCGGGCTGTGTTGGCGGTTCCCGCCAGGGTCAGAATTCAATTTTTTCAACCGCCGGCCTGTTGGCGGTTTGGCCGCCGCTTTATCACCGACCGCCAGGGTTAGAATCACCCCCATTATTTTGGCAATCTAGGCCTGCCGTTGTGCACCTTAGCCCTGTTACATTTTATTCATCATCAATTTATTTTTCCAGCAATAGCCACATTTGCAGTGTTTTATTTTTCTCTAACTAATTGTTCTTTCGCCTAAAAAAGCATTACGTTCTTAATAGGACATTCATTTCACTTTGTGTTTTCTTCAAGGCTAAAGTCATATAGGGTTGCCGGCAAAAGTGGTACGCTGTTTCTCCAACATTCATAGAAACACACATATTCCTACCTGGGGACCCTTTCTTAGAATGTTAACTGTTTTATTATAAAAACACTCCTTTGTCCCACACACATTAGAGGGAGATTCCAGCCAGATGACCACGACTGCAGGCTGATTGCTGATTGCCTCGCTACAGCTGCTTGCTAAGACTGCTGGACCCCTGGCCTACATGGGGACGGTGTCTCCCTAGACTACAGGCCTCCTTACTCAGGTATGAGGGATGAGGTCTTCCCAGGGGGGAAACCTTAAGGCAGATTAAGGCTTATCATGCTGTGCTCTAACATAGCTTAGGTAGGAAAACTATATATCACTCCTAGTGTCAGTATGGTGGGACTGTTTTTGTGTTTCACTCTCCTTGTCACAATTTTGCTTTTATTGTGTGTTATCATCCTAGTTATTGCAATACACGCCATTCCTTATTGAACTATATTCTGTCTCTATTTATCTTTGCCTGTGTGAGACTAACGAAACTGAGAGAAAGGGATAAGATCTGATCGACCAGGATTCCCCTGAAAAGTCTTTCTTGTCATGCGCCCGGTTGCCACTATCATCCCTGCTATTGGGTAGAGATGAGGCACTCCTAGTTAGCCGGAAAACCCGGATTTGGCCGAAAGGTGTCACATGGTGTGGAATTATACTTAGTACCCCACAATCTATGCGATCCTACCACCCAAGTCCAGTAGCTTCATTAGGATGATGAAAAACTATGCGACAAAGGTACCATTTTGTACTGCTGGTTCCCTAGTTACAAGGGAAACAGCTTTATTTACTGAATATATAGTATTGTTTTTAACTTTTTCATTTCTACTGTTGTGCTTCTGTTACACAGACAAACCTGGACAGCTGTTTCTTGGAAAGGGGTCTATAATAAGCAAGCTCTTCACTACAAGCAATCAGCTCACTCAAGTATCCAATGCAATACTAAGGGTGGAGTTTGGTGGGTGAACATATAACAGCAAGCAGTTCTGATGCCTTCTTCATGGTGATCAGTTTACTTAATGCACAGTTTTACCTGATACTCTTTCCTGTTTCAGTATGCCTCGCTGCCAAAGAGTTTAGTCAAACTTGCCCTTGCCAGTTTTCTGGAAGATCATTTTCACTTTATGCTCTGTGAAGTGCCTGTGGTTTGTAAACCATTCTAATGTATTCTAATATTGACTTTGTCACTTGCTAAGGAAGCTAGTTATGTGAACAGGGTGGTATTTCTTTGCACAGGTGAGGTGAGAAGGCACCTTGGGCCAACCAGTGCATTGGCAAAGACTTGGGGATCTAATGGCCTACCAATGTGTTTTAGCAATGCAGTACAGCATCCTTGATGCTGTGTAGCGTGGCTAAACAGTAGCATCCCAGATGATGTGCCGCATGGCTAAAGAGGAGAGGGCAAAACATTTGATGACGTGGTTGGTTGTTTTAAATATGTACCAAACATGTTTTTTGGGCAGGTGGGGGAAAAAACGCAAAGAACATAGGTGGTGGGAAGTGAGTGAGAGAAAGAAACACGCAGTGCGTGAGAGGCAAAAGCAGTACAGAGGAAAAGGATGAAGGAAGCAAAGCGGGGGGCAGGGGATGGAAGCAACATAGAGGGAAAGGGGAGAAATACATAATATAAGAAAGAGAGAGCCAAGTGCTGTGTGGAGCAAGAGAAGCACACCAAAGAGAGTGAGCAACATAGAGCTGAAGAAAGCAAAATGGTGGAGAAGCACCCAAGCGGTGGTGCAAAATGGAGGGGTCGGGGAGAAGTAAATGGGCAAAGGAAAGCAACTTGGAGTGGAGAAGGTGTAAGAGAAGTACATAAGGGGGACAACTGGAAAACACATTCAATCCCATTGAGTGCTTAACCAAAATCAAAAAAGGAGTGCCTGAAACGTAAGCATTGGAAGGACACAAGTAAGAAGCTGTATTCCAGAAGAGCACCAAAGACAAGAAGAGAGAGAAAAGCCCACTCAAGCTGGTGAAAAACAAACATTGGAAAAGCCAATAGGTTGAGCCTATGCAAGATCTATTGGCTTAGTCAATGTTTTTTGGCAATGTAGTACAGTAGCCCACCTGCTGCCATGTACATCATTTTTGGGTGACCAGAGGTTGCAGGTGCAATCCCTGGGAGTTCCCTTGAGCCCCTCTGCAATGCACTTGTGACAAAGGGGGAAACACAGCACAAAGAACAGAGACTAATGAAAATGCTGCAGAATTCAGAAAACAGGAGCTGCTCATGGCAACAGATGACTGGGAATGTAAATGTTGCAACTTGCAACGATTACATTAACTCTGAATAGCAGAGGTGTCACTTTGCAATCTGTTCCTCGGGCCTCACAGGCCAGAGACTGTTCCAAGCATGAGTGTGCTTGCAGCAGAGGTTTTTACTGGGCAAATCCCCTCAAGGCTGTCTGCGTTGGGCAAAGAGCTCAGTTTTCAGGTGATTGGTCCATTGCTGTTTTTGTGCAAACATTCTGAAATGCCACAATTCTTGTAGATAGTGGCTGTCATAAATGGGTCTTCCATTTACTTTGCATCATTTTTATCCCAGGCAAGAGAGCGGTGCGTCGATTACCGTATGGGGTACCTCGGATCCGCGCAGAGTATGATTGACTTCGACACCCAGGGACAATGCTTGGAAAATCCTGTTGCACAGTGTTAGGAAACCACGCTGCATGGGGTTTGCGTCGTTATCAGCAGCTGCAAGCGGGTGTTGCGCATCGTTTCTCCAGCCACAATGCGTTAATCTCCCACCCGCGATGCAGGTGGAGCCTTGATTTTAACCGTGAACCCGGCGGTGTGTCATTTATCAGTCACGTTGCAGATGGTGCGTCAAAATTTTCCCCGCACAGCATTCTGTGTGTGTGTTTTCAGCTCTTGTCTGCCAACTTCAACTTTCAAGGGCCCAGGAACTGGACAGGGCACCACTTGGCAGGGCAGGAGTCTCAGCAGAGAGTCCAGATGTTAGCAGAGGAAGTCTTTGATGGCCCTGAGACTTCAAAACAGGAGGCACACTCAGTTCAAGCCCTTGTAGATTCTTCACAAGCAGGAATATACCACAAAGTTCAGTCTTTGTCCCCTTTCACAGGCAGAGGTAGCAACTGCAGGATAGCCAATCAAAACACAGTCACAGGCAGGGGCAGCACTCCTCCTCAAATCTTCAGGTCTTCTCCTTGGCAGAGGTTCCTCTTGGTTCCAGAAGTGATCTAATTTTCAGGGAATTTGGGTCCAGTACTTATACTCCTTTCTGCCTTTGAAGTAGGCCTACTTCAAAGGAAAGTCTCTGTTGTTCTCAGGATCCTGCCTTGCCCAGGCCAGCCCCTCCCCCCCATATACCAGGGGGTTGGAGACTGCATTGTGAGAGGGCAGGCACAGCCCATTCAGGTGTAAGTGACCACTTTTCCCTCCACTCTAGCACAGATGGCACATCAGGATACGCAGGCTACACCCCAGCCCCACTTGTCTCACTGTCTAGAGGGGATTCACAAACAGGCCAACTGTCAAACTGACCCAGACAGGGAATCCACAAACAGGCAAACGGAATGGTAAAATCAAGAAAATGCCTCCTTTCTAAAAGTGGCATTTTCAAACTAAAAATCTAAAAACCAACTTCCCTAAAAGATGTATTTTTATATTGGGAGTTCAGAGACCCCAAACTCCATATTTCTATCTGCTCTCAAAGGGATACTGCACTTTAATAATATTTAAAGGCAGCCCCGATGTTAACCTATGAGAGAGACAGGCCTTGCAACAGTGAAGACTGAATTTAGCAGTATTTCACTGTTAGGACATGTAATCCACATCGGTACACGTACCCCCTTTAACATACACTTCACCCTGCCCATGGGGCTACTTAGGGCCTACCTTCGGGGTGCCTTACATGTATGAAAAGGGAAGGTTTAGGCTTGGCAAGTGGGTATACTTGCCAAGTCGAATTGGCAGTTTAAAACTGCACACACAGATACTGCAGTGGCAGATCTGAGCCATGATTGGAGGGCTATTAAGGTAAGGTTGGTGGCGCAACCAGTGCTGCAGGCCCACTAGTAGCATTTGATTTACAGGCCGTGGGCACTTCTAGTGCACTTTACTAGGGACTTACTAGGAAATCAAATATGTCAGTCATGGATAAGCCAAATACACATACATTTAACAAAAGAGCACTTACACTTTAGCACTGGTTAGCAGTGGTAAAGTGCCCAGAGTATCAAAAACAGAGTCCAGCACACATTAACAACCTGGAAAGCAGAGTCAAAAAGTTGGGGGAGACCACACCAAGTCTAACAACCCAGAATAGAATAATATATTGGCTAACTGGTTAAAAAGCCAGTACCAGCAGATACATTTAAATGATGAGGCCACTTGACAGCTTTTTCAGCTTGTCATAACTTAAAACTACTGCACTAAAAGCCCGCATCATTTTCCGTAGCATGTAGTACCATCTTGTGGGAAAGACTTTGGCTCAATTTGATATAATTTGCTAGAAAATGTATTACATACTCAGTGTTTGAAATCGCTTCAAAAATATATATTTTATCATTTTGGACAGTTGTGTTTCCTGTTTGATACTTTATTGGATGAAAATGTCCTCTAGTGAGTACAACTATTTTAATAATAAAATAGTTGTACTCACTACTAAAATGCATGACAGTAACCTTGTATCTGGGGGCGGGTGAGTGGTAGATGTGGAAAATGATATTTATAGTGAAGTCTTACAGATCAAGCAATTAATTCCTGTAGTGAGTACTCTATATTTATTGTTTTTGCACCAGACTTCAGAACCTGGTATCCTTTTGTTTAGTAGGAGTTTAGTCAGTGTCAATATTAAATGTTGCTGTGAGCAACTATGGCAAATGTTGTCCAGCAGAAACATAGGCAGCCTGGTGAGCAATGTGTTCTAGTTATTGTTCAACCTTTGACATAACTGCCAAAAAGCTACATTTTATGTATATGATACTTTCAGCCTACACCGGGGTATTAAGTAGAGAACACTTTGAAATTCACGCAGGCCGAAGCAGCACATTGCCACTGCCTACCTGGCATGTACACTTACTAATTAGAGCAGTATTTATCAACATCTCTTCATATTCTTTTTGAGTTCCATGGCAATTTTATCTTCTGGCATTGTTTGGTAACAATTTTATATTATTTGGTATAATTATATTTGATGGAGTTTATTTTAGGGTATTTTAAGGTGTGCCAATTACATTTTAAAGTGTTTTAATTAATTAACATAGTATTTTATCCCCAATCTCACCTCGTGTAATAGCCCGTATTTCAATGCAGCACGATGACACTTCCTCAACCTCTGACATTCAGGTGAATCAATGTCCATGCTTGCTGTGCAGCATGGCTACAAGTAAGAAAGAAAAGTGTTATAGGTGTTATGATGTGATCAGCGCTGGGTGCTTTATAGCTCTTCTTTTTACTTTTGACTACACTGCACAGCAGCTACACAACTGTAAAACATGGTAAAAAAGACATTGACAACGCCAAATATCTCTACTATTTGGCTTTCAATGTTTTTAACCCATGTTTTACTGCCCATGGCAGCTATGCAGCATGGTTGTAAGTATAAAAAAGCGCTATGAGAACTTTTTGTTTACACTTTCAACAATGTTGCAGAGCAGGTGGGTTGCTGTACACATGACTAAAAACATTGATAAAGCCAATAGATCTCTCGTAGGGGAAAGCTATTGGCTATGTCACTGCTTGTTTTCTAACCTAATGCAAGCAGCCCTAAGAAGCAAAATGGAGAAGGACTGAGTAAAGGGGAAAGAAGGATGTGGCCCTTCAACCAGCACTACTGACTTCTGACCTGGGGAACAAGGTTTAATTCTAAGTGTCGGCTCAACATCCTGTGAAATTGAGCAAATCACTTAATCTCCCCCTGCCTAAAAAAACAGAATATATAATGTAACTGGTGCTCATGTAAAGTGCTCCAATACCTTCGGGTCGAGTTTGCTCTATGTAAAAATGACAAAAACAAAAGAAACAGTATCTCAATCATAGAGTGGGCAGGGTACGGACACTAATTAAAACAAATCAATCTGTACCCAGTCAAGCTTCACACAAACAAAAAGGACGTGACGCAGGAAGTGACACTTTGCATGCGCTGCCGAATTAGAGGGCAGCAAGAAGAGTGATAATGATGCCAACAAATGGTACATAATGGGCCAGCTAAAAGCCCATTTTAGAGCTTTTTTTATAGAAACAACAGATCTTTGCCAAGCAACAGTGCATGCATGCAGGCAAGACCTAAAAAGCACACAGATGAGAGCGATTATAAAGTCAACCAATGCTAAGCAATGAGTAGGATCTAAGCTTACTGTCAGCAGGCAGTAGATCTTCTTTTGGCAAATGAATAGCTTGTGCCCAGACCTAAAAATAACTGATATCCTCTCTCTCTCCCTGATTATTGTTTTTAGGTTGAGCTTGGCAGCGCGCAGCACTGTCTGCAAGACATGTTGTATTCAATATGGGCTTTTAACCACACCCACTCTTGCCATTTGTTATTTGTTGTACTTGTCTCAAATTCTTCCTTTTTATTAGCTAATTTTCCAAAATGTCCCTCGTTTTGTGTGCTATGGTCCTGCCCAGGGAATTTCACTAGGAGAACATTTTTGTCAGCCATCACACTACGACATGATTCCTCCTGTTACAGCATGTGATAGCCCCTTCTCCTGTCTGGTTTCACTTTTGCCTTTAATCCCAGCTGCACACATTTCTCCTCATGGCAACATGAGTCCAGCGGTTGTGCGGAAACAGACTTCCCAGGAAGGAGTTAATCTTTTTTTATTGCATTTCTTGTGGAACATTTATTTCCCTGTCTCAAACCTTCCCCTCCCGACAAAATGAACAGGCTGAGTGGTGTCACAAGATTCGGCACATCACAAGGCAGCTGCTCTGATAGTCTGCCATCGCTATGGCAACAGCAGGGCCCTTCATCCACCGAGCAGGGGAAGGGGCCCAGCCCGGGCCTCACACAGTCAGTTTTGTTTTTTTCCATTTGGATGTAGCTGCACAGCATTGTTAATCAGCATTTGCAAAGGCAATAGGTCCCAAGGGTTAACAGGCTTTGCCCTTGCTTGTTTTTAAAGCTGCCCCTGTCCAATTATGAGACAGGTGCTATTTTTAAAAACGTTTTTCTGTCAGGAAAAGGAACAGAAATTGATGCCTCTGTTCCATCATATAATATTGTTGTTCTACAAAGAAGTTCTTACAGCAACAACTGCTGCCTCCAAACATCCGTAAAAATCCATCTATTTATTACAGCTAACCTTTTCATTCAGCACCAAGAAGGGGTTGCTCCATAAAGCTGGCAAGAAACTGTCAGCAACTACGCCAGGTAACTTAGTATAGCCAAAAGTAAATGACAGCTCTTGCCTCTGCTCATAAAACCTGTGAGTGTAACCTGCAGTCCCTGCCACAACTTCCAGTAAGAAAGCCTAATGTGTTAATGCAACTGCAGCAGCAAACTGTGTTACCAGCAAGTAGCGTGTTCCAACCTCCATAGCACTGTCTTTGACTTTCATTCTTCCCATCTCGATAAAATGCCTATAATTTTGGATAATAATGCTGATATTTACAGAACCTTAAAGAAAATCAATTTGTAGGTGCACTAAATAAATGATGTAGTTTCCTATTTTTTTAGCTGTGCTATACGAGTTACTTGATCCATTCATGTATTCAGTCTCTCTAAGTTACTTTGGTAGAGGGCCATAGAGACCTAACATATAGTGTTGTCTATACTATAATATACAGTGTTGTCAACACTGTGAAATTACTTATCAGCAGACTGTGCTCAGGGTGAACTTACTATGAACTGCAATCGTCCATTACATAAAATATCTATACATTGTGTGTAAATGTGAATGAAGATCCTCAGACAGGGACCAGGCGCTGTGCACTCCTGTTGTGGGTTGCCAGGAAATATCCCGGGATGGGACAGAGGGTGCCTTCACTCAGGCTCAATGTAAACATTTTTTAAAGAAACAGTCATTATTTCTTTGATATTTACATATATGAAAAATAATCCTGTCTGTTAAGGGAAACACAGAGCAAACACCCTGTGGCGTTGCACAAAACGGTAAGAAACGTAATCAGAGGAGAGAGCAGATATATAATTTGTAACTGTGTATTATGGTCTTTTAATGCCACGGTGCAATTTTCAAGAAATCTTAATCCATATATATTACATGTTTGGCTATTGTTTGTTCACAAAGATGCATGGTTTCTGAGTCCATGATTCAGGGAAAGTATGTCTTTGACTCTGCTGTCAGTGCATGTAAATATAAATGACTGCTATTGATGCGCTGGTGAATATCTTCAGTTTATGACGACTTTAGGAATTGTTTACTATTGTGTATACTCCATCGACAACAGTATGGGATAGCACAGATAACACGTTGATTCATTTCCTGCTTTCTCCTCTGACACATGAACACTGAAAGCTTCCTGGGCTTGCCTTGCACCTGGAAGTATTTTGTATTTTAAGGGCCTTGTTTAAAAAAATATTCCAGTAGGACTGCTAGCCCTTCATTTATATGCAGGGCCACTGGAATTGTGTGACAGGAAGGACCAAACTATGCGGCAGGGTTGACCAATTAATGTGGCAAAAGAAGTCCAGTTATAAATTTACAACACCAATAGCTCCAACTCAAGTAAATGCAAGACCTATTGCATTGCAAATCCTTTTTATGGGCGAGCACAAAGTGCTCCGTCCATTCTGCAATCTCTCTTTGGGCTTGACACCACGCCCATGCCATGTTAGTCACTTACATTGGTTTGAGGGCTTGCCTTTTAAAATCTGCTTGCTTTCATTTGTGAAAGGTATGCATACTTCATGCCTTTTCTGGTGTTTAGCACACCTACACAGCACCGGAAAAGTACCAAAAACATACGAGGCTCGATGTTTTCAGCCTGGAGTCCGGACTACTTTATCTGTTTATTTGCCACACAGCGCGATCGCGCTGCGTTTTACATAGCGAGATCACGCTGCGTTTTTTTTTTTGCTTTACAACGCTAATAGCTCTAACTCGAACCAATGCGAGAACCATTACATTGAAAATGCTTGTTTTTCCTAATGTTACTTTGTATATTGGCCAGAATCCCCAAGAGATTGTTAAACGTGGATGGGTACTGACTCACTGGACTGAGAAATGCTTTGTCCTGGGGCCTTGCAAATGTAAACTTGTACTAAAACAACAAGCAGTGCTGTTTTATTGCCTTGATTAGCTGATGTCCTGGACCAAAAGCTCCAGCCTGAACGCTTCCTGTAAATTCATGAAAAAAGCACGTTGGGGTAAAAATGAAGCACATTTTCGCTTCACTGCCTCGGAGTGAGATGTATTCTGATAAGCCCTATCATCTTTATCATTGCCTTACAAATATTTCCCTAATTAATGTAAATGTAAACAGTTGTGACTTCTGGAGCATAAACAATTTATACGCACTGATCTGCTCGCCCGTGTCTAGATAATTCTCCCAGAGCCATCTGCGTGCCATTATATTCTGTCCATGCTGCTTCCTTTCCCAGGGAATGCTTGGTTCCTGCCCCAAGCAAAATATGTCTGCCTCGTGGCTAGACGGCTAGTGTGCACTGCATGG
This sequence comes from Pleurodeles waltl, assembly GCF_031143425.1. Classification (NCBI taxonomy): domain Eukaryota; kingdom Metazoa; phylum Chordata; class Amphibia; order Caudata; family Salamandridae; genus Pleurodeles; species Pleurodeles waltl. The sequence goes on along the minus strand of NC_090445.1, from coordinate 1,457,311,463 downwards.
CTTAGCTAGTGCAGGGTCCGGGGGGTGAGAGGCCCTCTTGACCTCAAGGGGTTATTTTGCTACTGCGGAGAGGCTGTAGGGGCATTTTCCTTGTTTATTTGCGGGCCTACGGTACTGTAGCTGCGCCGCTGGTTTTCCGTGCCCTATTGTCTGACACTCCCAGGCAAACATATTCTATTTAAAACATTTAACTAGAGCCATCTATGTCAAGCATTTCGTACATTTGTCTCTCTTTATTGATATTTATGCACTGTGTTCTCTTTTTTCCGTTTCTCGAAATACCTCTCTAGAAGTGTGGTGTTCGTATTACATTATGTAAAATATATGTTAGGGGCGACCATTTTCACTTTGTAATAATTGTTATGAAAATTGTATACATGACATGTTAAAGTAAAATAAATTCTTTAGGCCACAAAACACGTCCTAGAGAGAAAATGTTAATAAAAGCATGCTTAAACATTACAGATATTTTGCTAAGCATATTTACTGAACCTAATGTTCTTTTAGACATCTGTAAGCATTTGAATAGCGCTCTCTTCCCTGTTCTATGATTGCCAATCCATACCACAAATTGCACAGTTGTGGCAGCCCTCTATTTAGGAACCTTGCAGTTTACAGTCAGATATTGTAGTGCATGTAAAACGTCTTAACATTTTTATTATTTGTATCCAAGCTTCCGATCGTTTGATATTAAGCATTGGTTAGCCAGTCTGTTCACACTTTAAGAAAGACTAGGCTACGTTCGCTGTCTTACCAAATACATACTCTACATTCGAGCCTTTCGTCGGTGGCCGGATTATCCGCATGAGAACTGGTGCAGTGTTGGACTGCATCTACTCCTGTGGGATCATGATGGAGCGGGCTATAGCACACCACCCAAGCCAGACAGTAACCCAACTCTCTGTTAACGTGTGAGTTTGCGCAGGACACAATAATTCAGTGCATAGTGCACAGCCATCTCAAATATTTTTGGGCATCCAGGGCAGTCATAAATGTACCCACTTTCATCTAATTTAAGCCCTCTTGATGCCAAACAATATTTAATTACAAGTTAAACTTCAGAATCTGGGGCACAGAAAAACAGATTAATTTGAGGGAAAGAGGGAGGTGACATGGAAGTAGGTGCATGTTCAAGTAACGATAATACACAAAGGGAGAGTATAAGGGAGCGGGAGAAGACACACGCCGTACTCGACTCCCCAAACATAATACTAAATCACAAAAGAGAGTACGGGTTTTCGGCAACTATAGGTAGGTTACTAGTGTGCCAGTTGCGACACTAGACCAATCTTGTACCTCGACTAAAGGTAAAAATGTGAATGGAATGTGAAGTGGTATGAGGTCTGTAGAGGGGGATTTCCTTTACGGACTAGGTGGTCTCACACACTATATAGTGTCATGCTTCATCATATGACCACCTAGCCCCACCCAGGTAGGACAATACCACCTGGGCGGACTCAACCTCACTGTTAAAAGAACAGGAGGGAGTGCGTAAATTAATTTGGTTTCTGGAAAGAAGGGATCCAGCTGTGCTATGGGAATAAAAACACCTACTCAGATACCCGGGTGAGTTTAATAGAAGGTTCTGTGTGGTGTGATTAAAAGAAGTGGGGAACCAGTGTGAGAGCAATGACTCAATGGAGGCTACTAGCCTCTGGTATCCTGGAGAGGGAGCGTCCCCTTATAGTCAGACTTGCATCAAAGGTGGGCGCTCTCTGTGCGCCTATACCGACCTCTCCTTCAGGACCGCTTGATGGGGTGGGGCTAGGTGGTCATATGATGAAGCATGTCACTATATAGTGTGTGAGACCACCTAGTCCGTAAAGGAAATCCCCCATTTCCTAGTAACCTATGGACTTCTGCGCAGGTCCTGGTAGAACAGCTGTATGTTTAGGCTTTATGTGGGCATTCGTATTATGATGGTGTTGACCTTAGACGTAAAGCTGACCCTAAAATAGCAGTAGTAGTTCCAGGCATATTGTGATCATTGATGGTATGGTGGTGCATAGCTCTCGCATAAGGCTGTAACAGGCTTAATGGTGGCAATTCTTGGCCTCTTGTAGTCACCCATGATATGCTGACAAGACAAGAATTAAAAAATAATGAACAAATTAAAGTTTAAGTATGCTCACGTGCACATAGGTAAAATGCACATTAAGGTATATGGTAATCCACCCTTCTTCAAAACCAAAATGAAGGACAAATACGTCGTTGCCAACATGCGCGTTTTGGATTTTTGAGCAAGGCAAAATCTATTGTATATGTAAATGCATATTAAAGATTGAAATGAATATTCCCAGCACTCAAGTCAGATGCAAGGTTTCAGGATCAATAACTGTGGTAAAGAAATGTAATAATACAAAGACCTAGGAATGTTTATCGAACCTAAAGACCCCGATTCAGACCCAGGACCTCTGAGAAGGTTGGGGCATCCTCTTCTTACTGTTCCTCTCTGGATCTTCCTAGTGCTTGCTTCTAGGTACTCAGCTGCACAATTATCAATAGAGCAACAGGGACATCACACTAGACCCATTGTTTCTTGTTTCGACATTTATGAATCCTCACACCACTGAGCTACAAAAAAATGTGATCAGTGGAAATGCTAGATTTCCTTCATGTTTAAATACTGTCCTGGAAATTGATCTGACACTGTCAAATAAAACCGTATCGATCAGACCTTTTTTCTTTTGAAATGGCTGGTGAAATATTAAATCATTTTCATTCAATGCTTATTTAAATTCATAGATTTTGAATACAAAGAACGATAAGTACATATTATTTGCATTGTTCTTATAGTACTATCATGCATCAAGAAAGCGTCTTGGACAGATAATATTAACACCTCAGCTACACGGCAAACATGAGGTGTCATTGATTTTTCACATACCTCCATTCAGTACCACCCACCATGAAATGCTCAGCACAAATATCCAACAGAACACATTAAACATAACCTCTTTTTCACATCACCTTACAACCTTGAAATGTTATACAGCTGAAATTCCAAAAGCCACCAAGAAAAACACAACTCATTAGACAGAACACGTTTCTATATACACCACACACCCTTAATATCACTTACAGTCCTTACAGGCAGCTATCATTCTGCCCAGGGGCAGATCCTTCGCTATTGCGAAGTAGCTTTGCCCCACGGGCTGAGCCAGAAGTAGAAAAATAAAAAAATGGTTTACTATTGTTTTATTTTGATGGCTCGGCCAGCAGTGCAGGGAGGATTGGGGTTAGGCCACAGGAGGTTGGGGGGAGGAGGGGAGAGAGCACCTTAGTGTGCGTGTGTGTTTGGCAGGCCATCAGAGGCCGGCCAAATACACATGCACACTTAGGTTTCTACAGCCCGGTTGCGCTTAACAGCCGGCTTCAGAAACCGCACAGACCCCAGGGCTGTGTCTGAGTGGCAGTTCGAGCCGCTCAGACTGATTCTGGTGCTGCTTTCATGCTAAGTTTAGCATGAAAGGAGCCCAGGATTGCTGGGGAGCCTGTGCTGATGTCTCAGCAGTGAATGCTGGGACACCAAAAGAGGAGAGACAAGCAAGGCGGCAGGGACGGAGACAAGGTAAGTGTCTTTTTTTAAATTATTTTCACCTCGTCTCCACCCCTCCATCCCCCATCCATCGCCCTGAGTTATGCGCTGATTCCAACTACAGTGGCATCAAAGAACTTCACACCAACATCCAATAGAACACATTAAACAGAATACCTCTCATACCTCCAACAGAGATAGTGTTCGGAACACAAAATCACATTCAGATTATCCTTTTGTACTCTTTATTATGGAAGCCCGCATGCATGTTTAACAATCTCTTGCAGAGTAAGACATATCACGTAGTAAGATGTATAACTGAAATAAGAACTTTTCTTAACATGCTTCACAAAAACAATGAAATTCTCATTTTAAGATGTTGCATAAAAAGAACCATTACTCATTTAAAGCAAAATACCCAAACGTATGACCTATTCTGGCAATACATGACCCTATTCGTATCATTATTGATATAGGTAACTGATTTTTTAAAGGTTCATTGCTCATTTTAGTCAGGCAAACAATGCATTGCAATCTGCTAGTGCTGGCTAGGAACCTACCATCTAAATATCTGCCGACCAACAGCACACCCACGTCACCACACAGATGAGATACTTCAGACAGCTGGGTATCACCATCCTTCTAAAAGCATTAATAAGTATAAGAAACATATACAAAACATCCATCAGAACATTTTATATAGAACACTGTGTACTTCCAAAAGAGAACACTGAAGCATTCACCTTATTCACAAGTCAGTGTACAAAAGAACAACCTAGACAGAACTCCCAAACTCTCTCCAGGAGTGGGCTACCATGACTTCCCAACATCACCTGCCATCTCCAGTTATTTCAATCACATAAAAACATTCCAGGCAATGCACATGCCAAGTATCTCAGACAGTACTTAACTAATTTGGTAAGATCGGTGTTCACATCCCTCCAACACTATAAATCATTGCTACATCAATGTTTATGACAAATGCACTAAAAATATTTAACACAAATACACCACACGTCTATTAGTACAGTTTTACAAGCTAACTGAGACATTGGTCTGTGATGGAAGTCTTGAAACAAAGTCCGGAAGATACCCAACCTCTGTAAGCACTGCAAGAGCACACCAATGGTAGAATTAATGCACTAAACATATTATTGTACACCATAAGAAGACATGGCTGTGGAGCTGTGCACCTTGGCCTTAAGTAGAGGCCTAGTTATCCATAGCCACTACCACCTCTCTCCTCTCTGTCTCTCTTCCCTTTCCACTCAGAGACAATTACTCCTGACTCTCCTCAAATAAGTGGCCCAGGATGACACGTACAAGAGACAGCTTTATTGCAACAACCGCGTATGGAACCTACATTTAGCTCAGTATTTGTCCGCTAATCACTATCAATGATGTGATTATCATTTAGAAATGATATACAAATGTAAATACCCCCATTCATAGACAACGTGTATATTTTCCGACAAAACCTTTAAATTATAATAAATGACAATGAAAAGATAATGTCACTGTCTTTAAAGATGTGCATGATGTTAACCCTCCCTTCCTTTTATTTATACTTTATACTGTGCAGACTTTCAATAGGGCACATTAGTAATCCAAGTTTACAGTATTTTTAATATTACCTACTATTATTTTGAATTACAACACTGCCTGCATTATCACAAACCACTAGTAAGATTTCTTCTGAACGTGGACTGAAGGGGGAAACTGTAACTTTGTCAGATTTCAGAGCTCACTGACGCGATGTGGCTGTGCACCAGGTACTTCCCTGTCCACCTAACTGGCTGAAATCCAAGGTCTACAACCTCTGGAAAAGAAGGCCAAATTAAACTGTTGGGCAAAAAATAGATTTTAGGCATTACTAAAACTAAATACTGTACTGCTTAAATGTTATTCTTTTTTGTATTAGTTTAAGTATTTCTATAGCACGGACCTAACCCAGAACTAGAGTTCTAGGGGTCTAGCAAGGGAAAGCCTGCTTTACTGTTTTAGCTTTTTTAGTTTTAGAGATTTCCAGACTTATCCAATGTCTCCCTCTCGTTTCACGATTTCCTCTTCTGAGTTTGATTTATTGTTCGGACAGGGAAGTACGGTGCCGTGGATTGATCGATGCTGCAATTTTGAACAGTACTGTCACATAAATGCATTACTTTGCTGATTGTATGAGTTCTACATTTGCGTTTTTTTCTTCTTTGAGTGTTTCTTCAGTTCTTAGGATTGTTCATACATGTCCATTGAACGGTGTTGTGTAAATGTCGCAAGATGCTTCTATTATTTGCTTGAATAAATAGCTCCCCCTCTCTGTTCCACAGTTGTATTTTTTCTACCAGACTGGCTATGGTGACATACCCTTAAGTAGTTTGTCAACCTTGAACCTTTGCTTCATTGTCGGTATATTACAAAGTAGTACTCTACTGTGAGAACCCTTGGCTGACTTCTATGGTTGGCACTATCACTGAGTGGATAACCAGTACTCCTGTACAGTCTGGTGTTTTAGGTGACAATAGTGGCGGTGATCCTAACACCCAGAAATATATATTATGGCTACAGGTAGAGATCTAAGCACTCTTTTGGATTTTAGTGCAGGGGTTCTGGTCCTTAAAGAATTCAGTTACACAAATCACCGAAGTGAAAACGGAGAATCATTTTGGCCTTTGGCAGTGCCTTGCAGCAGACACATGCTACAGCAGTTCTGTTTATGAGCTTTCCCAAGGCTTGCAGTTCCAGAAGGACTGTTCTCACGAAAAGAGGGGTCAGTTCTCACTTTCATAAGGTGAGCCTCTATCTAGAGTGGCATGGTGGGTGAAAAATGATTGACTGGAATACAGCCAGAGTGAACCTGAATGCTGAGATTATTTCAAGCATTCTACCTATCACATTATTGTTGGTTGCAGGTTCTCACAGATGAATCATTACAGCCAATGTCATAGACAACCTCCTCAGGTGACTTAATAAAATAATTTACTTCAATCGCTTCACTTTGTTCTACTAGCAACCTGTGAAAGACAATGGTACATGGTTGGTTGTGGGTGTTTTTTATAAAATATTTCAACGACTTGTGGAAATGTGTTTTTTGAGTGTTTGATGAATAGAAATACAAGGGAGGGCTTTGGGTCCTACCTGTATTCAGTATTACAAAGCACAAAAGGGTTTTAATACGTTGAGAACCATGGGCAATTTACAGCGTACAACAATCACAGCTACAGAATAGATGAACCACATCAGATGTTGTGGTTACCCCGCGTTATTTTTATCATCGTCAGATAAGCACAGTGCAATCTACCTCACATCAGTGGCATTTCTTGGGCTATAGACTTGGGCTATAGACACCTTGAAAACATTTCTCATCATTATAATAGCATCAAGCACAGTACAATGGTAACATGTTGAAAGTCATAACCACTACTACTATTCTTTGTGCGGATTGCACTCAAAATAGCACCAAGTACAGTAACTCTGTGCATCCCAAAGGCAGTGGATGTCAGACAACACAGAGCACAGCACAGCCATCGAATATCTAATGAAGTAGCACTCTTTTTTCACCTGAAGGATTTCAGGAGGAGAGAGGTGGCATGGCAAAGACTATGACCAGTCTGCACACGTGTAACAGAACAGTGCTTCTCAAAAATTGTGAATACATTGAAGTCCAGGAGAAGATCCCCAATTACAGAATACTTGTGTAAGGATACATTGAGATACAATAAATAAGTCAATTTTCCAGAGAACTATTTTATATATTTTGTCAGTTAGTGCGCAACCTATCAGTAAACAAATCAATTATTGGAAATAACAGGGAGACCCGGAAAAAGGTTTTTAGAGAAAAGCTTATTTTATTTTGTCTTAGATGTCCTCCGATCCATAAAGTATTATATCAAGTAGGAATACTGACTATACACAAGAACATAAATATCGATAAAACTGCAGTGGCAAGTGCCTATAAAGATGATGTGAAGTAAATGTAGCATGCCGTAAAATATACCCTGGTTTTCGATCTAGAGTGACATTTACCACAGTGCGATTTTTAAACATGTCACGTATTCTGTTGAACATGAAGGAGCATTGACACTTCAACCCCAACGGTCTCAGTGTGAATGGGGTCATCATCAGCACAGCTAGATGAAACTGCTTCTGCTCATCACCATTCAAAAGTAAGAAAATCTGGACGCAAGGAGGGGAGTGATTGTAACTTGTATTACCATTGACAAAGAGTTATTATTACTCTCTCGGAAATCTAATTTCTTTATGTAATTTATTTAAACATTTCAGGGTAGGAGGAAGAATCCAAATACTAAGACACAGAAATACAGTAAAAAATGCATCTCAATCATACCCAAAACATAACAAATACAACGGAAACTGGAAAGGGGATGTTACAAAATTGTGACATGAAAATCACAAGCAAATTGTCCCACAAACTTCTCCTCTCTTTGAGGAAGGAGTGGTTACGTTGGCAATTTACAGTCGTAATCCACCGAACTGCGATGGTTGTAGGTTATTCTACACGCAATTGCTGATAGCCTGTCAATTTCTTCTCAGGACTCCTTATATTGCTTAGAATGGCTCTCAATGGTAGAATACGTTTTTTAGGCCCAACCTCGCCTTGGTCCTAAAGTGTCGACGCGTTTCGGCCCCTTCATTATGGGCCTCATCAGGACTAAATGGGACCAATACTGCCTGAATTAAACCGAAAAAAGGACACTATTAACTATTAAAAATTAAGACACATTAGAAGAAATTGAATGAGATTAAATGAACCTTCACCGAGTGCTTGCTATGTGACAGCTACCTTGTTTCTAAACCGACTTATTTACAACCAGAGGAGCTCAGAACTCATGCACTGGCTGATGTGGCCACGTCAATTTTTAACGGTTAATAGTGTCCTTTTTTTGGTTTAATTCAGGCAGTATTGGTCCCATTTAGTCCTGATGAGGCCCATAATGAAGGGGCCAAAATGCGTTGACACTTTAGGATCAAGGCAAGGTTGGGCCTAAAAAACGTATTCTACCATTGAAAGCCATCCTACACAATATAAGGAGTCCTGAGAAGAAATTGACAGGCTATCAGCAATTGCATGTAGAATAACCTACAACCATCGCAGTTTGGTGGTTTACGACTGTAAATTGCCAACGTAACCACTCCTTCCTCAAAGTGAGGAGAAATTTGTGGAACAATTTGTTTGTAATTTTCATGTCACGATTTTGTAATATCCACTTTCCAGTTTCCCTTGTATTTCTTATGTTTTGGGTATGATTGAGATGCATATTTTACTGCATTTCTGTGTCTTAGTATTTGGATTCTTCGTCCTACCCTGAAATGTTCAAATAAATCACATAAAGAAATTAGATTTCCAAGAGAGTAATAATAACTCTTTGTTAATGGTAATAGAAGTTACAACCAGTCCCATCCTTGCATCCACGTTTTCTTACATTTGCTCTCTTACCCAGGTCAGGTAAGGGTATATTGGGTGAACCTCTTTGTTTTTGATGCATCACCATTCAAAAGGCACTAGATATTCTATTCAAAGTCAAAATAAAAGTTATAAACAAGACTAGACTCTGTATGTAGACTCACACGAGAAGCAGAATGATATTCTTAGGCAGGTTAAGTTTTGAAAAACTACAGCCAGGAGACCCCTTCAACCCGAGCTTGGGATCAGTAAGAATAAATGTTAAAAAATTGAATTTTGGTATCAACCATTGATACACAGAATACCGATTCAGTATTTGGAAGGGATGCCCAAAACATGCCCCTTCCAAATGCTGGATTAGTAACCATTCCCAAAGCCATTTTATGATTTCTCAAAAAGTTTTGAATCATGAAATAGGTTTAATGCACCTGGCACTTAACGTTCAAAAACAACTAAATGTACTGCCAATGTCACTATCATAGATCTTTGTTTGATATAAAAAGAAAAGACCTTGCACAGTACAGCCCAAGTTCTGCCTGTCTGCTGCACTGGAAGTGCTTCAGACATATTATTGTATGATATTAGTGGTTTGGCACCATGAGAGATGATCACATTAGGCTGGACTATACACAGTAGGTGATAGCTTGTAAACAATTCTGTACAGGAATTGACAAAGCCTGGGAAGGGAAATGATCAAACGATACAGTTGTTGATGTACCTCCACCCTAAAGGCATTAATTATATTGCTGACAGGAAAAAAGGGAGGAGAATAGGGATGCCTGGGCATATTATTGTCACTTTGATTAAAAAACAAGCTTTTAACACAGAACTCTTTCACTGTGTGAATATTGTTGTCCAGAGGAATGTACACAAAAAATCAGCATGTCTGAAGCAAGAGGAAATAGGATGTGTTTCTACTGCAAGAGTGTGGGTTCAGTCTGAACTGTTAACTTCTAAGAGCCAGTGCATACAGTAAACATCATTTAAGTTTAGACTTCAATTCTGCTTTGATGGCATTATTTTTGGACAGGAATACTATGAGAATGATTCAGTGTGGTACATCATGTGTTAAGTGTAGGCAACATTGACTGCTCCACACGTGTCTTTCAGAATAGCTTTCCATAGGAATTTCGTCACAATACTGACAAACTTGTTTGAGAGATACTGCCTGGTGATGATGTGACCCCAGATTCTCCCAAATCTCGTCCAGTAAACAAAGAACACAATACCACCATCTTGACCTATACCAAATACAAAAGGAAAGCTAAACCATGCACTAAAACCCTTCTGATCGTATTTACTGAAGTAGGAAGTATTTGGCACCAGGTGAATGAAAGATATTATTTAAATAAGCATTTGCAATAAACAGATCCTTCATTTGATTGAGTAAGAGCTATTGGCGTTGTAAACGCATAATTGGATTTTTCTTGCCAAATACATTGGTCAACTGTAGTGGCAAGTATGAAGGATGCGAGGGAGCCGGATTTCATGTTAGTATCTTTTATTCTTGCCACAAGAAATAAGGCCCACGAGCAGCTGGCCGGCCGCAACACCGTGCTTTGTTAGCGCCTCTGCCTTTCCGCCGCGCCGCCCCCTGATGTCACGACCGTCCTCGCTACGGATTGGTTGTGGCGTCATGAGGCACCTAAACATAGAAGACAGACCAGTTCTGTCCCTCCGGCCTCGTACGTTAACTCACGTACGACATCTCCCTTTTCAACAGAACAAGAAAACTTAAGGAACTTCACCTCATAACAAAATCTTCGAACCTCTTTGGTGCTCGGATACGCCTAATTGGCCTGCTCGGAGTAACATACTGAAGTGAATTCGCCTTGACGGCGCACGCATCCTCTCGGCTTGACCCCATTACATTGTGACTGTCGCTCTCCACAGATTCGGGCCTGCAACCATTCTGTCCTGAGGCAGCCTTCAAGCCACGCCATGCCTTCTCGCATCGCTCTGCACTCCCCTGTCCACTTATTCCTCGCCTGGAAGACGTATTCGCACATTCCTCCTCATCAATGACTACATCCCTGGCTTCGTGAGTTTGCCACTCGTCAACATCATCCGTACATTCGGCCCCATCCACACGGACATCTTTCATGATGATTTTCTCTTGACCAGCCTTGAGCCTAACTATGTCGTCCTTGCTCCGCCACCCCGCTCCTTCTAGACAGACTGCCCCTCTTGTCACTCCTTGCACACGCACCGGGGTTTGAAACACAGACTCCCCCTTCATCACCCTGTTGGGTTTCTTCACCAATACCCAATCCCCTTGCGCTATATTTCTAGTTTTGGCTCTATTCACCATGTCAGCGTACCGCTTATTGTTTTCCTGTTTGGCCACTATTCTTGCTTTGACTCTCAACCTCTCATCAGATTCTGCCTCAATTTCCCGGTTCATGTCATACCACTTATTGAATTTGGGGGTAAGCTCACTCATGCATCTTCTCCCTCTCATCAAATAAAACGGAGTGTGTCCAATAACCTCACTGGGCATGTTGTGGAAAGTGTGCACCTTGTCAGCCAGAAACGCTTTCACATTCATGTTGGAAGCGATCGCCTGTTGCACGCCCTCTTTGAGGAATCTATTCATACGCTCAACCTGCCCATTGCTCTTCGGGCTGTACAGCGGGGTCTTCTCCTGCTTAATCCCCAACCTGGACAGAAAATCCGTCATCTGCCTGGACACTAGCTGGGTGCCGTTGTCCGACACCATGATCTTCGGCTGTCCCTCAATCGCAAAAATTTTCGTCAATGCCTTGATCACTCGTTCAGTGGTAACTTCCCTGACGAACTTGTAGTGAATCCATTTGGAGAAGTAATCCGTAAGGACGATGAGATGTCTACACTCGTCAGGTAGCATTGTAAATGGGCCCGCAAAATCAATGGCAATCTTGTTCCACGGGCCGGCAGGAATGTCCACCAGCTGCAACTCTCCTTTTGTCGTCTTCCAGTGCTTATCGGCCCTTAAGCACGGTCCACACCGATCAATGAATCTGCTGACGTCGCTGCACATCCCTGGCCACCAGTAGTACTGCTTGAGGAGATTCTTTGTAGCGGTATTGCCCGGGTGGCCCTTATGGGCAATCCTGATTAGCTTGTCTCTTAAACTTTCCGGAGGTACAAACAGCTCATGTCTCTTCACAAAGCCGCCTTCGATGGTGAGTTCGGAACTAATCTGTTGGAAACTTCTGAGTGCCCCGTGCAAGTTCCGGATAGGGGGCCAATGAGCCTTCATGTGGTCCATCACCCTCCGCATAGTCACGTCCTTCTCCTGAGCCGTCAACCATTCTTCCTCTGATATGGATCCCTCGCACATGGCTGTTGCGTCAACCATTGCCACAACGCACTCCGTGTCGTCCAGGGAATCATTCTCCTCATCCGGGATCGGTATGCGAGATAGGCAATCCGCCCTGCAGTTGAGACCCCCTTTGATGTGTCTGACGGTGAAGTGATATTCTTGCAACTTAGACAGTAGACGTAGGAGCCTCGAGCTGGCATTGCCATTGCCACGTCCTTTACCGTCCATCATGTATATCAAGGGTTTGTGGTCGGTGACTAATTCGAACTCCCTGCCCCACAAATAATTTCTCAGTTTCTCCACGGCCCAGACGCACGCGAGCGTCTCCCGCTCGATGGTGCTGTAGTGCTTCTCTGCTTCGCTCAATGACCGCGATATAAATGCAACAGTGTTCTACTTCTTCCCTTGGAATTGGCAAAACACTGCACCGATTCCCTTGGCACTAGCGTCAACCGTGATTACATTCCGGAGGTCCTTGTTGTACGGTCGTAATACTGGGGCCGCGGCGATTGCCTGTTTGACGGATTCGAAGGCAGTGCTTTGTTCCTGTGTCCACGTATATTTTACGTTCTTCCGTAGCTGTTTCCTTAGAGGCTCCACAGTGGTTGCGTATCCTTGCATGAACTTGGAATAGTATTCGCTGAGTCCCAGGAACGATCGCAAGGCGTCTTTGTCTCCTGGGCAAGGGGCATCTCGTATGGCCCTCACTAAATCATCTTTCGGCGCAATGCCATTTGGGGTAAGCACATGCCCTAAGTATTCTATCTTGCCTTCCATGAATTTGCACTTGTCTTTGGAGACTGTCATCCCCCTTTTTTGTAGCACCTCCAACACTCTGCGCAGCAGTTCCAAGTGCCCCTTCTCGTCTTCCGTGTGTATCAGAATGTCGTCCTGAAATGCTTCAACCCCCTTCATATCGCAGAAGAGGAGGTCCATTAGCTTTTCAAAGACGCCCGAGGCCGATGCAAGGCCGAATGGAAGACGGATGTACCTGTATGCTCCAAACGGGGTAATAAAGGTGGTAAGTTCCTTGGATTCCTCCGTGAGACATACCTGGTGGTATGCAGACTTCAGGTCTATCAGGGTGAAAAACTTCAATTCTGCTGTGGCCGACAATATCTCCTGAATGTTGGGCAGTGGATGGCAGTTCACCAGGATATTTCTGTTCAGTGATCGCAGGTCTACACACAACCGAATGTCCCCTGTCCTCTTCTTCTTGGACACCACGATTGCGGACACCCATTCTGATGCACCTGCTTCCTCTATTACTCCTTCCCTTTTCAGCTTATCAAGAACAGCCTTAAGCTCCCCCCTTACAGAAAGAGGAATCGTTCTGACTTTGTGCTTAATTGGTAGGGCACCCTTTTTTAACCGTATAGCATGCACAAATCCTCTTACACACCCTACCTTGTTTTCAAAAACGGAGTCAAACATTTCGAGGACCTCAGCTAATCCATCATGTAAATCATCAGGCTGCACATAATTGACCCAGTCATCTCTCAGAACTATGGGATCTTCTGCCCCAGGGACTAGCATCACACCTAGCTTCGCCAGGTCCTTCCATCCCACAAGGCTCCTCCCATTTTCAGCCACATATATCTTTGTTCTCACAGTGCGCCCTCGAAAGGTGAGGGAGTCCCAGAAGTAACCTTTCATCACTATGTCGTGTTCCCAGAAGGCCTTTGGACTCACATCCGTCTCATGCAGTCGTACATCTTGCCATTTCGAATCAAATGTCCTATCAGAGATCAGGGTAAGGGGGGAACCAGAATCAGCCGTAAATGGCAATTTTATCACACCAATCATGACGGAGCCAATGGGACCCTTCACTCTACCGTCCTCACCATCAATGGACAACACAATGTCCGCATCCGCATCAGTGTCACTCTCGCTTACCGAGCTCACTTTCATGCCCGTATTATATTTTTTTGCTTTACATACTGCCGCAAAGTGGCCCAACTTCCTGCATTTAGAACAGCTTTTATGCACGGCAGGGCAGGCCCTGCTATCCGCTAAGTGATCCTTTGACCCACATCTAAAACAGACGAGCTGCCTCCTGCCTCCCCCTCTATCACTCGCCGCCCTGTCTGAAGTCTTGGGCACATGTTTACGGCTGTCCTGTACATAGAACACATTTGAAGCCTGACTAGTGTTCGCCAGTTCCTTGGAAGATACCATGGAGCGTTCCACTGCCTTTGCAATGGCTATTACGTCCTTCAGTGAAGGATTCCTGCATGAAAGCAAACATTCCTGCACTTTCTTTGAATGGCAGTAGAACACCACCTGATCTCTAATGTACGTATCAGTCATCGCTGCAAATTCACAATCTTGAGCTAGAACACGTAGACATGCAATATACTCTTCGATAGTCTCTCCTTCCTCTTGTTTCCGCAGTGCGAATTTATGGCGCCCCACCATGATGTTGCACTCCTCCGCATACTGCAACTCAAGCCGCCGTACAGCCTCCTGGTACTCATTCAGCGGAGCTGTGGCTCCATGGGGATTCACATAAACCGGCAGGCTATCGAAAACCTCTTGTCCAGCCTTCCCCAACAGTCCGAATAACAAAGACTTTTTCCGTTCGGGGCTATACCCCTGACCATCAATTGAGATAATATAGTTCTCAAATGCGCGCAGCCATCCTTTCCACTTCATGCATGGCTTACCAGGAGAGTCCAGGAAGAGAGGAGGCATGCAGATATGACCTGTCTGCGACATGGCCGGAAAGCGGGCGCCACACTTGGAAGGACCGCGTGATGCAGGTGCAGCATCCACTATGGGAGGCTACTAGGCTGCGCAGAACGGTAGGAGTCGTCAAAATCAATCGTGTGGAGATCGCAGCATCAGCGCCTTAGGGGTTGCATGTAGTCTCACGTGAAGAGATATCAGCGCTTTCCACTGGCCTCCCGAAACACCAGGTAAGGTGGGCTACACTCGTGGGCCTTGGTAGAAGCTGTGACCCTCGTCGCCATTTGTAGTGGCAAGTATGAAGGATGCGAGGGAGCCGGATTTCATGTTAATATCTTTTATTCTTGCCACAAAGGCCCACGAGCAGCCGGCCGGCCGCAACACCGCGCTTTGTTCGCGCCTCTGCCTTTCCGCCGCGCCGCCCCCTGACGTCACGACCGTCCTCGCTACGGATTGGTCGTGGCGTCATGAGGCGCCTAAACATAGAAGACAGACCAGTTCTGTCCCTCCGGCCTCGTACGTTAACTCACGTACGACATCAACCCTGCCTCATAATTCGGTTCTTTCCTGCCACATAATTCCAGTGGCCCTGCATAAAACCTCAACAACCCTAACAGCAATGACAACTTTTATAGACACTTAACAGTTACCCTGGCAAAGAAAAAACTCCTCAGCAACACACTAAAAAAGCGAACACATAATGTGCTGAAACACTAACACCGCATTGCGGTTGGTTTTCCTTTAGAATGAAGTGTGGGGGTCGAATACAGCATTTCACAGACACATGTTAATTGAAAATCAATATATTGCTCCCAAACATAGGAACCTATGCTTAGGAAATAAATTCGTAAGCAGAGCAGCAGCCCTAGCAGCATGACGTATTATACCAAAAACGCACAAAATGAAGCACACACTAGTTTCATGAAATTGTACCCGCGTGGGGGAACGCGGCTGTACAGCGATCCGGACAGCTGGACACCATTCATCGCGCAGATAAATACTGTGGGGGTTCCCTGGGAAACTGAGCAAACACGCAGCCCAATCTGCCTACCTTCTCAGTGGTAACGCAATGCATCTCGCATGAAAACACTGTAGGGCTTCCCTGGGAAAGAGAGCAAGCACGCATCCCAAACTGCTTACTTGCTTGGAGGAAAAACATGGTCAGTGTAGGAAAGTACCATCTTGCCTGGCATGTTACCCCATTTTTCACTGTATATATGTTGTTTTAGTTGTATGTGTCACTGGGACCCTGGTAACCCAGGGCCCCAGTGCTCATAAGTGTGCCTGAATGTGTTACCTGCGTAGTGACTAACTGTCTCACTGAGGCTCTGCTAATCAGAACCTCAGTGGTTATGCTCTCTCATTTCTTTCCAAATTGTCACTGACAGGCTAGTGACCATTTTTACCAATTTACATTGGCTTACTGGAACACCCTTATAATTCCCTAGTATATGGTACTGAGGTACCCAGGGTATTGGGGTTCCAGGAGATCCCTATGGGCTGCAGCATTTCTTTTGCCACCCATAGGGAGCTCTGACAATTCTTACACAGGCCTGCCACTGCAGCCTGAGTGAAATAACATCCACGTTATTTCACAGCCATTTTACACTGCACTTAAGTAACTTATAAGTCACCTATATGTCTAACCTTTACCTGGTAAAGGTTAGGTGCAAAGTTGCTTAGTGTGAGGGCACCCTGGCACTAGCCAAGGTGCCCCCACATTGTTCAGAGCCAATTCACTGAACTTTGTGAGTGCGGGGACACCATTACACGCGTGCACTACATATAGGTCACTACCTATATGTAGCTTCACCATGGTAACTCCGAATATGGCCATGTAACATGTCTATGATCATGGAATTGCCCCCTCTATGCCATCCTGGCATTGTTGGTACAATTCCATGATCCCAGTGGTCTGTAGCACAGACCCTGGTACTGCCAGACTGCCCTTCCTGGGGTTTCACTGCAGCTGCTGCTGCTGCCAACCCCTCAGACAGGCAGCTGCCCTCCTGGGGTCCAGCCAGGCCTGGCCCAGGATGGCAGAACAAAGAACTTCCTCTGAGAGAGGGTGTGACACCCTCTCCCTTTGGAAAATGGTGTGAAGGCAGGGGAGGAGTAGCCTCCCCCAGCCTCTGGAAATGCTTTGTTGGGCACAGATGTGCCCAATTCTGCATAAGCCAGTCTACACCGGTTCAGGGACCCCTTAGCCCCTGCTCTGGCGCGAAACTGGACAAAGGAAAGGGGAGTGACCACTCCCCTGACCTGCACCTCCCCTGGGAGGTGTCCAGAGCTCCTCCAGTGTGCTCCAGACCTCTGCCATCTTGGAAACAGAGGTGCTGCTGGCACACTGGACTGCTCTGAGTGGCCAGTGCCACCAGGTGACGTCAGAGACTCCTGCTGATAGGCTCCTTCAGGTGTTAGTAGCCTTTCCTCTCTCCTAGGTAGCCAAACCCTCTTTTCTGGCTATTTAGGGTCTCTGTCTCTGGGGAAACTTTAGATAACGAATGCATGAGCTCAGCCGAGTTCCTCTGCATCTCCCTCTTCACCTTCTGATAAGGAATCGACCGCTGACCGCGCTGGAAGCCTGCAAACCTGCAACATAGTAGCAAAGACGACTACTGCAACTCTGTAACGCTGATCCTACCGCCTTCTCGACTGTTTTCCTGCTTGTGCATGCTGTGGGGGTAGTCTGCCTCCTCTCTGCACCAGAAGCTCCGAAGAAATCTCCCGTGGGTCGACGGAATCTTCCCCCTGCAACCGCAGGCACCAAAAAGCTGCATTACCGGTCCCTTGGGTCTCCTCTCAGCACGACGAGCGAGGTCCCTCGAATCCAGCAACGCTGTCCAAGTGACCCCCACAGTCCAGTGACTCTTCAGCCCAAGTTTGGTGGAGGTAAGTCCTTGCCTCACCTCGCTGGGCTGCATTGCTGGGAACCGCGACTTTGCAGCTACTCCGGCCCCTGTGCACTTCCGGCGGAAATCCTTCATGCACAGCCAAGCCTGGGTCCACGGCACTCTAACCTGCATTGCACGACTTTCTAAGTTGGTCTCCGGCGACGTGGGACTCCTTTGTGCAACTTCGGCGGGCACCGTTTCACGCATCCTCATAGTGCCTGTTTCTGGCACTTCTCCGGGTGCTACCTGCTTCAGTGAGAGCTCTTTGTCTTGCTCGACGTCCCCTCTCTCTGCAGGTCCAATTTGCGACCTCCTGGTCCCTCCTGGGCCCCAGCAGCGTCCAAAAACGCCAAACGCACGTTTTGCGTGTAGCAAGGCTTGTTGGCGTCCTTCCGGCGGGAAAACACTTCTGCACGACTCTCCAAGGCGAGAGGGATCCGTCCACCAAAGGGGAAGTCTCTAGCCCTTTTTGTTCCTGCAGAAACCTCAGCTTCTTCTGTTCAGTCGAAGCTTCTTTGCACCCACAGCTGGCATTTCCTGGGCATCTGCCCATCTCCGACTTGCTTGTGACTTTTGGACTTGGTCCCCTTGTTCCACAGGTACCCTAGATTGGAAATCCACAGTTGTTGCATTGCTGGTTTGTGTCTTTCCTGCATTATTCCTCTAACACTACTCTTTTGTCCTTAGGGGAACTTTGGTGCACTTTGCACTCACTTTTCAGGGTCTTGGGGAGGGTTATTTTCCTAACTCTCACTATTTTCTAATAGTCCCAGCGACCCTCTACAAGGTCACATAGGTTTGGGGTCCATTCGTGGTTCGCATTCCACTTCTGGAGTATATGGTTTGTGTTGCCCTTATCCCTATGTTTCCCCATTGCATCCTATTGTAACTATACATTGTTTGCACTGTTTTCTAAGACTATACTACATATTTTTGCTATTGTGTATATATATCTTGTGTATATTTCCTATCCTCTCACTGAGGGTACACTCTAAGATACTTTGGCATATTGTCATAAAAATAAAGTACCTTTATTTTTAGTATAACTGTGTATTGTGTTTTCTTATGATATTGTGCATATGACACTAGGTGGTACTGTAGTAGCTTCACACGTCTCCTAGTTCAGCCTAAGCTGCTCTGCTAAGCTACCATTATCTATCAGCCTAAGCTGCTAGACACCCTATACACTAATAAGGGATAACTGGGCCTGGTGCAAGGTGCAAGTACCCCTTGGTACTCACTACAAGCCAGTCCAGCCTCCTACAGTCAGGACGGCAGGGAGTTCAGGCATCCAGCAACCACTACATTGTAATGCCAGAGTGGAATGAGCGGTGCTGCAGGAAGCAGGGCGCAGAAGCCAGAGTTGCTAAAGTTTCTAGGCAAAGATAAGGGCCGCGGCCAGCAGCAAGCCACAGAGAAAAGCAGTTGCAGACCAGCAGGCTGTGCTTCACAGCTTCTAAAACAAATGACCCGCAAAGCGTTATGGGATGAGTTTCCTGACTGCAGTGAATATTGTGGTATTAACTCTCCCCCTGTGCCAGGAGTGCTGCTTTGAGGAGTTCTGTGTTTTCAACATAAATAATTTACCAATTACAAGGGTTTTTTGAAAGCCATGGAGCACGAAGGGGGCGGCCAAAAGCAAAACTGAAATGACTGATTAGGTTACAGTGCGACCTATGTGATGAGCACTCCAATACTGCCCATCGAGTTCACACTATGAGAGCCATGGAGCTTGAAGGGGAGGGACAAAAGAAAAAAGTTTTTCACCTACGCTGAAGTATATTGGCAATCTTGCAATAATCCATGTAATAAGTCAGTCTGCAAGGCATCACAAAAAAGACTCAGGGCGGGACAAATGAAAAGTATTTACCAATGAACATCAAGGGATTTTTGAAAGGCAAGTCCAAGAATGAATGAAAGTGATGGGTGTGAGGTGGGCATGGTTAAAGCAACAGGTCAAAATACACTAAGCTGACCCCCACTAAAGGTATCTTCTTTTTGTTCATTTAAAAAAAATTGCCATTATGAAAAACAGAGAGCCTGAAAAAGATTTAACTGCATTTTAGGGAGTAAGGTCCTCATTATAAGCCTGGTGGATCTTGTTGCTGAGATATCAGAAGGTCCAAATTATTGACCAAAATCCGCCGATTACAGATTGTCTCCCAGGAATGGGGCATAACAACACATACTTGGAGATACTGGGTCCTTTAGCATGCAGGGGAGTAAACCGCTGACATTTTCAGGCTGCTCTGAGTGCAGGGATCAAGGAAGATTTTTGCTTGTCCGTTATTGCTGCAGAGGAAGCAGGCTGTAATGCTGCCTTTAGCTCCAACATGCAGTATCTGACAGGTCTGCTGTCTCTAAACTTGGAGCTATCGGGTCCAGAGTTTACAGACGAAATAATTTCCGGGCCTGAGGCAGTTGTAATTGTAGGTGGTGGAATGTTACTCAATGTTATTGCTACAGGTAAAATTACACCACTTGTAGTGAGGGTCTCAGTAGAACGTTCAGTTTTATTGGAGATAATCTGAGTATTTCTTGTTAATAATTTGCATTGTTGGTATGATATTAAAAGTATTGTGCTATCGTCCATAGTGAACAAAGAGTAAAGCAATTTTAAGTACTTGAAGTAGACTGTCAGATAATCAAAGGTTGAAGATTCCTATTTGGACACTGAGGCCCTCACTGTGAGTGGCCAATTTGCTTAGAAGCATTAAGGGAAAGTATGCAGGAATGGAGACAGAAACACTGATTCCCACATGTCGTTTTTCCAAAACTTGTAATCAACATTACTTCCCTGCTCAGGATTTACATTCCCCCGGCAACTTTATTTCCAGGGTCAGGGAAGTAACAAGTATTACTCCAGCTACTTCTAATGAGGGTTGGAGAGTCTTGAGCAAAAATCATCAAACTGTGGAAGGTACACCCAGGGGAGGTGCAGGAACATCTCTGGAGGGGTGCTCACATCACAGCATGATTTACCCGTCAATTTTACTTTCCTACATGTAAAGTTCATATCTTTCCTTCAGTTGCTTTGCCACACTTTGGCCATTTCAGATAAAACTCTCTTATTTGAGGAGACAGAGAGAGTAGCCAATCATTATACAGAAGCATCAACACTGATGTTCCTGCAATCAGAGACGCAGAAGCACAGATGGCAGGAAATGCACACAAATTGCAAATTCATAAAATGAAGCTTTAGGATACGTACTACTGTGTTGTGAGAATGGCGCTTCTTCACAGCCTTTCCTCTTCTGGTTGCCGACTTTCAATTCCAAACAGATGCATGCTTGAAAACTCTATTTGTTATTATTACACACTGACACACACTTCTAACCATACATGCAACCTCTGGCTTGTAACCAAGGACAAGGCACGCATACCTTGCATGCAACCAATTATGACAAGGCAAGCTCACACCTGCTTGGAACTATTTTTACAGAGAATGCAAGACTGCTTTAATGATAGAGGTGTTTTATACAAATAACAATTAACAATAACCTGCAGACAACAGCAAATTTCAGCAGTAAACATTTACATTGTGTCCTATTTTCAGATAGTCTAGTGTTGGTCTCATTATTCTATCATTAGATTCATGAATGGGTTGACCACTAGAGACTCAGTGCTGTCAGTAGGCTCACACAATTAACATTGTACTCATGAGTTTACCACATGGCTTGCTACTGCAATACTAGGCCACATGCCCCAAAACCAGAACAGCTGCACAAGAGTGTTTGAACAACTACTAGATAATAATGGCATTTGTTTTATTATTTATGTATTTAATTATATAACATGCTCACAAGACTTAAGGCACAATTTAATTCTCGTAGGTAAGTATATTCCATCACAAGGGCGCATTTAAATGCGGGTGGACCGTTGGGTTAACCATTGTGGATGCTACTTTGTATCAGACATGATTAATCCCCTCTGAGGGCCCTGTGGAGTAAGAACCATTGGAGATATGACTACATGTACACGCATTCAATTAGATAGGCGGACATAGAGTCATTGTCTACTATTCCTTGCCGCTAAGTAAATGGAACAGTAAAATCATGATAATGCATTACTTTTTCCTTTCCAAAAAGAAAATCCAGTTTGGGGATTTTCTTTTCGATAAGGAAGTGAAGGATTACTGTTTGTTTAAGGGTTGTGCCTTTCCAACGCAGCCCTGTAGCAGACGCTAAAATGCATTGACAGGAACTGTTGCGACAGTGGCTCCCGCCAATGCCTTTATAAATTACCACCTCTAGGCTTTTATTTATAAATCCGGCGGACGGAGTAGTCTCAGCCTAGTGGTTGTAAAGTCCTCACCGGGCCAATTGCGATTACGCCATTCACCAATAATTAAAATGGTTCCCTACTCACATATGAACAATAAAGACAGACTGAAGCGACACAGCTTAAATTAACTAAAATTGACTGAATAGCCAGCATTTAAAGACCTGGTTGAAAAAGATACGCTTTGCTTCCGGTGTATATGCATCAGTAGGGAAGTTAAAGTCATAGAGCCAAGAACCATATCAAAGAGTATTGAAATATTTTACAATTATTTTAACATTGAAGAGAGTCCTGTGTTAGAAAGCTCGTCAGTCTTGAGAGATGTGATTTCATGGGAAAAAGGCAATTTGAATTCTGTTTTTTGGAGGGGGAGGTAGGAAAAAATGTGAAGGTTTACTGTGTGACGGCATACCTAGGCCTGCAATTATGTCTCTGGCTTATTTTCACCCTCAAATCAGATTGGGGAGACAGTGGATGGGAGAAGGCACCACCCACTACACTCCCTCTAATACAGCACTGAGCTCCTAGACAGGAGGATCTGGGCAGCTCTTGCAACCACCACTGCCCACCTGTTACTCAGCAGTACACATCTCCCTTACCTCCAAGCACTTGGTTTTAAGATTCCATCAATATTGTGGTGGCTGGGAGAGTTAAGTATACAGGAGCTGCATTGGTTCTGCCCATATTTGGCAGCTCTCAGCTTACTTCACACATGTCCCGACAAAAAGGACTGGCATATACAAGACCATCACTCTGTATATTCTACAGCGAGGCAAAGGATTGAATGCTCATGTAATTTTAACACCTTTATGACTGAATGCAAGACACGATGAGAAACTCTCACTGCCTTTAGCTTTAACTTCAGAGCTCTCATTTGTGAGCTCACCTACAATGAGAACTCACCCAAACACCTGGTGTTGAGTCACTTCATTAGATGTTAACATCCAGCCATGTGGGACAGACCCGTTTTTCAAACTCCTCTGGAGCATCTTCAGAGCATGTGAAGGTTATATGTTTATTTTAGCTTGTAGACTGTCAGAGCTTACAAATTATGTCTAGGATCACTTTGTTGCGTTCAGGTGACAGAGGGGGTCATGATTGGTGTACCAACACTACTCCTTTGGACACGTTATTGCCGGACCTAACAACCACTAACAAAGAAAGGCTATACTTTTTTAAATCATGCATTGTGTGGAGGGGGATTCATGACTAAGTGCAGCGTGATAAACTACTTATAAGTAACTTCCTAATCAGAATAGCTTGTTCTTATAGGGTGCTTCGTGCTGCACCTCTGCCTTTATGATGGACTGTAAATAAGAAAGTCTGTTGCGAAAAAGATTTGCCTGATATGACAAGAGGTAAAAGATGGTTGTCAAAGCTGCTAAATACTAACTTCCAGAAATGTTAGTGATTGTAGGCCCAACTTCTAAATATTATACTCAGGGAGGATCGGCCTAAAAATGTATGAAGACCTCTCGTCTACAGAGAGCATGTGAGGAAAACAAATGAGTAAAGTCAAAAGAGCAGGAAGCAAGGATAGGGCCAAATGCAAGGATAAAAAAAACATGTGGAGTACAAGCCATGCAACATGCCTATAGTGACCTGGCAAGTGAAATATCAATAAAGGGGTTCTTGTAATTGAAGGAACAGAGGCAGAGATGGGTGAGCAGAGAGAATGATGAGGCATGTTATTCTATACCGAGATAGGAGGTGTCCCTGAAAGG
Source organism: Pleurodeles waltl (assembly GCF_031143425.1). Lineage (NCBI taxonomy): Eukaryota > Metazoa > Chordata > Amphibia > Caudata > Salamandridae > Pleurodeles > Pleurodeles waltl. Next base: position 1,457,287,615 of record NC_090445.1, on the reverse strand, counting down.
GAACAAGAAAAGTGCTGGATTAGGATTTTGATTTTTTCGGATGGATAGGTGTCACCGTGTTTTTGATTATTGATGAAAAAGATGTTCTTTGTCCAGAGTTTGTAACTACTAATATTTTTGAAACACAAGCTATTGTCTGGTTTCACTTCACATTTCCAGATATAACAAACCTAAGACAACCATCAACAGTGAGGTATTCCATCAATGACTTTCCAGTAACTGAGAATGCTTTTGGATACCGTGACTATTTAAAATTAAAGTAGCAGGACCTCACTTTTGTTCTTTAGCTTCCTTGGGGAGAGCTTGATTGTAAAATCTGGGCAGGCCCAGGCTGGATGTACTTATAATTTGTGTTTGAAAATCTTTTCTTTTACTTTTTCAATTTATTTCTTAGATGTCTCCATTCTGATGTAATAGCAATTTATTTGCATTAGGGTGCATTTGGTGCTTCAACAATGGCAGCCAAAATCTGATTGCAGCAGGCTTAGTCTCAGTGGCGGCTGGTGACATTTGAAAGTGGTGGAGCGTAAAATTTCCGTATGAGTGACCTGTGGTGAGAAAGGGTAGAGAGTGACCCGACCATCATAAGGGGAGTTCTGTGGGTTCTCCCCCTGAGAAAAGCTTGAAATAAGAGTTGCCAAATGGTGCATATTCAAGCAAATTTGAGAAAGCAAGAGGGTTAATAAGGCAATTGTGAAAGTGTAGTTATGATATCTGTTAGACCTGACAGCCCTAGGGTGGTCACCCCTAACTTTTTGTTTGCCTCCCTCCACTTTTTAGATACTGTTTTTGCTGGTTTTAAGACTCTGCACACTTTACCACTGCTAACCAGTGCTAAAGTGTGTTAGAAATGGGGTCTTTGGTTGGCAGTCAGGTTACCCCCTGTCCAAGCAAGGACCCTCACTCTAGTTAGGGTAAGTCACACACAAGCCAAATTATCCTGTGCCCACCCTCTGGCAGCTTGGCACTGAGCAGTCAGGCTTAACGTGGAACGCAATGTGTAAAGTATTTGTGCGATAAATCATACAATACCACCATATAGCACCACAAAAATACACCACACAGTGTGTACCGCATGTAATGCCAGTATACCAGCTCCCTGAGCCCACCCAGCTCCGCATGTAATGCCAGTATACCAGCTCTCTGAGCTGACATAGTACTGCATGTTGTAATGCCGTATACCAGCTCCCTGAGCCCACACGGTACCGCATGTAATGCCCATATGCCAGCTCTCTGAGCTGACACAGTACCGCATGTAATGCCCGTGTACCAGCTCTACGAGCTGACACAGTACCGCATGATGTAATGCCAGTATACCGGCTCTCTGAGCCCACAAGGTACCACATGTAATGTCTGTATACCAACTCTCTGAGCTGACACAATCACTCCTCTGTGCTATTTTGAAAGAAATGCCAACCTGCCGAAGTGACTACTGCTCCCTTATGGTTGTTGATGATGATCACCCTGCAGACTATATCATTAAACATATTGCTTTGCACGTTCTAGTTGAAGTTTTTAATTTGTCTAAAGTATTCTCTTAAACATAATTATGTTATAGTTTACATAAAACGAGAGAAAGACATGTAGAGTTTTAACTTAAGCAGCAAAATATAAAGACTAATCTTATTTAAGAGCAATATGTGTCTTTTTGTTTTGATTGAGTGCAGATCTGCTCAAGTGTGACTTTTAAGTGGAGTGGAATAGGTTCGAAGCTGTTACACTGAGTTATACAGAGTAGGTTTTCCCGGGCTTATATTGCTAGACCTGAAATACTCTTGTGGCTGTATTTAATAAAGAAACAACGTCCTGGGTAAGGGGATATGATTTTTTATGACAGAAGGAATGCAAATAACTTGTCTAGCCCGGGCTCGCGCTGATTTTCACATAACTCCATTCAGAGATCAAGCATTCGATGCACTGTTTTTCTACTGAAAATTTATGCGATGCGAACCTTCCCGCCTGCCACCACACCCTTTCCCAGCTCATCACAGGATGAGAGGTCCCACCACGTCCTCTGCTTCTGGCAAGTTGAGAAAGGGTGGGGTGACAATGCTCTTCACTCCCTGATTGACATGGAAGCTAAGCGCTTCAGGACTTGAATACAAATGCCCGGGGCTAACTTGGCCTCTACGTCATCAAGGGGTGGAGACTAAGCCTTGATGCTTGATCTTTGCTGAGCTGATGACCTCAAAGGCGTCAGGGTTGTGAGATTATCAGCCCAGCAAATACACTCACTTTGGGCCTGCCTACAAGGGAGCCGTTGAAGTGAGCACTTGATGTCACGTCACTTCACTTGTCCAGCAACAATAATGCTGGTGTTGGGTGAGTGGGGGAGATAGTGTCCCCTTGTTTTATAAAGTTTTATAGAGGTATTATTTTTTAATTTAAAAAATGATTGCTTTGTTTTTAAAGGGGGCGGAGCACCAACACCCATGTACAGAAACCACCACTGCTTAGTTTAATGTTTTTTACTGCAGGTTTAGAGTTACAGTGTAATTAAATGAATTTATATTTAGCAAATATTTTCAAAATTTTTTACACTTTGAACTGGTGGTAGTTTCTCAGTTTTGATATGGTTTCTTGAGTCAATCATATTAATGGTTAGATTTTGGTGCGGATTGCTTGCCAATAGGTTTACCACTGAGGATGCACAGCCTTTTATGCTAGTGGGGCTCAGAAATGTCAATTAGTTTGGTTTTGCATATGAAAGTTTAGGTTTTGATAATAGGTTTCTGCTGGAGGGTGCTAGAAATGTAAATGTTGAGAGGATTGTGCTTCTTCTAAAGTTGAGCAAATCATAGTGGGAGATACAAAATGAAGTGTTCAGTAGTGTGGCAAGGAGAGAAAGGATCAGCTCATCAGGAAAGCTATTTCAAGACAAAGATGCTGGACAGGCCTTCCCCTTATATTAGGCATAACCTGGAAAAGAATTTCAGTCACACAGGTGACTCCTGAGCATGTGCATTAAGTTCCCATTGATGCTCCTACTGCTCCTTCTCAGACATATTCTCAGCCACATGAGTTTTGTGCATTTTAATTATACTGAGGTAATTGTTAATGGTAAATTGAAATCTCCTAATCTTTTGTCCATTCAAACTTTTTCAAAGTGTAGCCCCAGTCTCCAGATCATCAATATGGCTACTGCTAGTGCCATACAGTCCCCTTAGTAGTCACAAGCAATTCCTTACATAAGCAGTGGGAGCACGTTTCTGATATTTGCATCCCAACCTTCACTGTTCGATGACTACAAATGATCACATCAGTTGTCCAAGCTGAGTTGGCCACAACAAGTAATGCTCAAATACAACTTTTATCAAGTCAGTACAATGACAACAATCTCCAGCCTAACCTAACATATAACCTTAGTGAGGAGGACTGACCACACTGTTTCCATTCTGTGCCTACCAGCCCTGTGACAAGTAGTATTTCACCTCTCAGCTCAGCATTCTGGTGGCAGGCACAATGCTTACATATACAGCAATTTTAAGCATCACACTCTTTACAAATGAGATAGGTTGTACCTTAAGAATAGGACGCCTGTTGTTACTTATGAACATAATAGTCCTACAGAAAAAACAGAAATGCTAATTAATTGGATTCCATTCATGGAACCCTTCTGTATCCTGTTCCAAAATGAAACACATATTATCACTAGCTGGACTTCTGCTGGGATGAGCATTCTGTTATATACTTTTGAGGTTTCCCTGCTGGGCTAGGGGCATTGACTGGAGGTGCATTCTGCAGAAATCATGGAATAGCCTCCATGGCAACGTACTGGGAAGATGTGGTAGTCTGGATTTTGCCTTGAGCATTTGCTAAGAGAAACAAGACCACATTTGTCCTTGCCATTGAATCTGGTCTACCATCTTAGATGTGTAAGTATTAACACAGGTTCCTTTCCTGGGTTGGATTCTGATCATGGTTTGTGACAGCACCTTGGATACTGTGCTAAAGCCTGATTGCGCTTTTGTTCTTCTGAAGGATATGTTTGAGATGAGGAAGTAATGTCTTGATTATTTATCAGTAATCCTCACTGCTCTAAGTGGTGCTTTCCCTCACTAGATTGTTGAATTAGCAGATAGAGCCAAGGCTCAAAGGTGAAATACACTTGATTTGGCCCATGAATATAAGGCTCTTCCCAATGGAAAATGTAGTAAGAGTTACATTGTTTGGGAATGTCTAAGTTCTGCACTATGGGTTTACTTTTTTTGGGAATATCTATGTTCAGAGATGTGGGTGTTCAAAGAGTACTGTTTAGGCAGGATAAGATAATGCCACTTGCCCACCTGTAAGATTCAGGTAGGTAATTACATTATATATGTGGTCTTTAATCTACTTGTTATTCAGCGGATGCAGAGAGTACGTGACAGGGTGAGGGAATCGGAGCGCCTAAGTCTAGAAGGTTGGTGGAAGTTCACACAGTGGTTGATGTATGCTGGTCCCCAGGTCATGGAGGGCCTTGTACACTTGTCTAAGCATCTTGAAGTGTCATCTTTTTATGGATGGGGAGCCAGTGGAGGTTCCACAGGTGGGAGTGAAGTGGGCCCATTTGGGGAGGTCAAAGATGAGTCTAGTGGCTGTGTTTTAAATTGTCTGGAGTCTCCGCAAGAGTTTGTGTGGTGATTCCTGCATAGAGCATGTTGCCGTAGTCCAGGCGGCGGGTAACTAGGGTTTGAGTGATGATTTTCCTGGTGTTGATGGGTAGCCATGTGAAGTTCTTTCAGAGCAAGCAGGGGGTGTGGAAGCAGGTGGAGGAGATTGTGTTGATCTGACATTTCATGGTGAGTTTGCTGTCAGGGACGATGCTGAGGTTGTGGGTGCAGTCTGCTGTTATGCGTGTGGGTCCCAGTTCAGAAGATGGCCAGATGTCGTTCCATGGAGAGCTGTTGTTCCCAAAGATCAGCACTTAGGTCTTGGCTGATTTGAGCTTTAGCCAGTTGGTCTTCAGCTAGTCGGCTATGCCAATCATAAAGTTGTGGAAGTTGGACTTCATGGTGGTGGAGACTTTTGCGAGGGAGAGGATGAGCTGAGTATCATCTGCATAGGAAATTATTTTGAGGCAATGGGTTTTGACTATATTGGCTAGGGCCGTCATATAAGTGTTGTATAAAGTGGGACTGAGTGATGACCCTTGAGAAATGCCACAGATGATGCTCTTGCATTCTGAGGTGAAGGGTGGTAGGTGGATTCTCTGGGTTTGTCATGAGAATAATGATGCCATCCACTTGAGGGTGTCTCCTTGGATCCCAATGTGATGGGGTCTCTTGGTGAGAGTGTGGTGGGATATGGTGTTGACTGCAGATGAGAGGAGGATGACAACCACTGTCTCCCTCCTGTCTAGGAGGATTCTGATGTTGTCAGTGGTAGTGGCCATGGTGTTATTGGTGCTGTGGTTTGCACAGAAACCAGATTGGGAGGTGTCCAACAGGTTCTTTCTCAACAGATGTTTGGTGAGTTGGCGGTTGATGATCTTCTGAAGGACTTTAGCAGGAAAAGGGAGTAAAGAGATGGGGGGTTGTTTTTGAGTTCGGAGGGGTTTCTCAAGAAGGGGTCTAACCTCTGTGGGCTTCCATCTGTCAGGGAAAGTGGCCGTGGTGATGGATGCATTCAGAATGGTGGTGAGTTCACTGCTTATTTTCTTACTCCGGAGGTTCAAGAAGTTTTGTGGGGCAGGGATCTGTGGAAGCTGCAGAGAGGAGGAATTGTTGTGGTTGTGGTTTCCTGAGTGGTGAGCTGTTCCCATGTGGTGAAGCAGTGGTTGTGGGTGCCATCTGTTGGTTTGAGAAGGTTGTAGAGGTAGGTGGATTGGGGTTCTAAGCTACCGTAGATGGCAGATATCTTGTGTGGAAGTGGTCTGGAAGGGGTTGCAGAGTTTGTCGGAAGGTGAGATCATGCTCTCAGTGGTTTGAAGGCATGCAAACTCTTTGATGGTGGTGGAAAGTTCCTTGCTGTGGTTGGAGCTTCATTCGATGTGCTGTGCCAGGGTGTTTTTTTCATGTCTCTACGGTTTCGGTGGCATAGGTCGAGGGCTGATTTGAAGGTGGCCTGATCCATGGGATCTTTACTGGTGTGCCATCTTCTCTCTAGCATTTTACAGTTGGACTTCATTGTCCTGAGTTATGGTGTATACCGCCTGGCTTTACTAATATTTATTATGTTTTACCTTTACAATTCTTAAAACAATTATGGCCCACATTATGACAATGGCATAATATGAGCCGTCTGCTGCCGTGGTGACGTCCGCCAAAAGACCGTCACTGCGGCTACCATCCGTTAGCCAGATTATGACCAAAGCCGGACTCCCGCCACAAGAAGGGCGGAAATCTGGCTATGGCCATACTGGCGGTAAGGTGGCGCTGCTACCACCAGCAGCGCCAGTAGACCGCCGCCAGCCATATCTTGACACATGATACGGCCTGGCGGTGTTCTGCTGGCGGGTGCTGCTGGCGGTAGCAGCACCCCAACCCGTTCCCTGCCAGAAGAACCCCTGGATGCAGGTAAGTTGGGCTTCCGACAGGGGAGGGGGGTGGGGGATGTTGTGTGTGTGTGTGTGTGGGTGGGGTTGTGTGCATGAATGTGTGAGTGTGTGCATGAAAGTGACTGTGTGTGTAGTGTTGTTTGCGTGGGAGTATGCATGTGTGAGAATGTGTGTACAAATGGAAATGTGAATGCGTGTCTGCATGTCAGTGTGAATGTGTGTACAGATGCGTGTGAGAATGAATTGATGCATGCAAGAATGAATGTGTGTATGCCAGTGTGAGTGAGTGTGTGCATGCGTGGTGCGTGCCTGCAAGTGTGTGCGTGTATGGTGGGGGTGGATTGGAAGGGGGAGCGTGGATGGAGGGGTGTGGGGGGCATCTGGAGGGTGTTTGGGGGGTGGGTGATCCTCCTACAGTGACAGGGAAGGAATTCCCTGTTACTGGTAGGGCCTACTGCCATGGTTTTTGTGGCGTTGTGAACGCCACGCAAACCATGGCGGTAGGCAGGCTCAAAATCCCGCCAGTGGTACAATAGCGGCCACCAGGCTGGAGATTGTTATCTCCGGCCCGGCGCCTGCTATCGCCATGACGGTAGGAACAGTAAATTGGCGGGTTGCAGCCAACCTGCCAATGTCATAACGTGGCGGTATGTACCGCCAGCCTATTGGCGGTACTACCGCCACATTATCACCTGCCGCCGGGGTCATAATGACCCCCTATATCTTACATGAAATTGAAAGAGAAAACATGGCTTCCATAAATACTTTCATACATAGATATACCAGTCACTACACACATATTTACAATCATTATGATTATTTTATAGCAGCAACCTTGTTAAATATTCTTTAAATCAATATTGCTTATACTGTTCCTTCTTGCTGGAACCCCTATGTTGTTAGTTCCATAAGCAGAAAATAAAAGCATATTAACAATTAAGTAAGTCTTATGTTGAAAAGATGTTTAGAAATGTTATCTGGTTTTACAGCATTTCTAATTCTTTCTAAAGCTTTCTGCTTAGAGAGTTTATTGACCCAAAAGTCTATAATTGCAAAGCTGTTACCCCTCCATTTGGGAAGGAATACTTTTTGGCCACACTATCTGCCTTAAGTGCCCAGAAAGCTTTCAGAAGACACTATAGAGACATCAGTTAAAAAGTTCAGTGTGTCATAGAAGGAAGTATCTTCACCTACGACCAGACCTACAGGCTTCATGAACAACCTCAAGATTTCCAAAGTTCCAGTACAATAAAAAATCAAATAAGTACCAATTTCATTTTTATATTTCCAGCAGTCCTCCAAATCTAATAACTTCAGATGTTTTGTATTTTCTGCTCACTTCATATTCCAGAAGTATCCACCAGCACTTCTGGAACTGAAAGTAGATACCTTCCCAAGCCCTTCTCGTATATCCCAATATTTCTAAATCCATTGACCAATTGGTGCAATTTTTAACCAATACCTGCATCAGGGTATCACCCATTTCAACATAAAGGGATATACCAGGCATGGGTTTGCTCACCCTTAAGCACTCTCTCAAGCAAGAAACCTATTATGTTCTTGAAATGATCTATTGCTGTACGTTTTCCTAATATTAAACAAAGTGTATTATTATTTTTTTGTATGGATGAATCTAAACTCCTTTTCCTAAACTGGTAAAAGGTTTAATGCCTGTTATATTCTGATCCGATTTCTGTTTGTCCATGCTTCTCAGAATATTGTTTTATGCCCAGTCCCTTATTTTATATTGGTGAATAATCTATATCCTTAACATACAATCACTCAGCACACTTTAGGCCTCAGGTTACTATCAGACTAGGGATTCCTATTCCAATTCCCAATGTTTCATAATACCTGGCATATAAACAGGATTTTAAAGGAATTTCTCTTGAACAGTTCTTTTCTGTAGTGACCCAAATGGGAACTACTAACACTCAGGGACAGATTTATCAAAGTGTGTGTTGCCCTTGTGTCACAGAAAGTAACCTTGTGTGGCCCTGCTGTGCTTGGCAAATCTGGAGTAATGCAAGGCAGTGCAAGTGCCTTACTCTGCTCCGGGGAGGCATTCCATGGGTGGAGCATAGGTGTTTCAATGCATTTATCCATATATTTTGGTGCATTCCCAAATTTATCATAAGTGGTAGACCAGGGAATTAATCAAAATGCCTACTCAGGGGATGTGGAAAGTGGAGAAATATCTTTATTTCTTCTCTTCTCATGTTTCCACTTTCTATGTACAATGCATTCTGCAGCACATGTAGAAAGAGGAAACAACCTTAAAGGATTGTTTTGTACAGGACAGTGTCCCTTCCTGCACACAAATAATCCTACCTGCAATGCAGGTACCCTTGCACTATGAAGTAAGGGTGAATGCGTTGGAGCTAGGTAGCCAAAAGTGCACCAGCGCAAAGTAGAACAAAAATGTGCCATCTAATGTTAATTATGGTGTATTCCTGCACTCTCAAGGTGTCTTGCTGCACTGCATGAAATACTGATGAATCTTCCCCAATCTCTATCTTTAGACATTCTTGTCATTGCTGTATGATAAAGCATTCTCAGTACTTTTTCATTCTGGACAAAGCAAAGCCTCCTTTAGATGTTGATGCTTGTAAACATTAGATAGAAATCTTTAACTTTTTTCCAAATTACATTAAGTTCATAAAAGTTCTTTTAAATTTCCAAAAATAATGAGAAACCATTATACCTATAAAGTATTAAAAATAAACAGAATCTTGAGAAATATTGTATTTATACATTTTAATAATTAAGCCCAAAATGCTACATTTGACATATCTCAATTCCCTTTTTTACCTTTGCAAAGTGGCATGAAATTGTCTTCCACAATTCTACAGTTCTTGTTTGAAATGATATCCCTGGGTAATTTATATTGCTTGTAACTCACTCAAATAACCACATTGAATGATCTGACATGTTTTCAATCTTCAAAATAACCACACTAGGAGGGGCTTTATGAGTTTGGAGGATGGAAAATTAATCCACCAAACTCCAGACAGGGTGGCTGCTACCTATGCAGAGACCTCCCCATCAGAGTTATAATGGGTGTGCTGCTAGGTCAGAAGGTGGAAACCTAAGTTTCCGCCCCCTGGCCTAGTGGGAAACAGGCTATAGCATTGTCTCCGGCTCGTATTCGAGCCAACGGCAATGCTGTAGCATGCAGGATGCACCAGCACCCGCAGACAGTGAACATAGCGAGGGTGCTGGGCAGGGGGGCCCCCTGCACCTGTTCTCTGACTGCCTTTTCATGGCGCTCTTACTGCCATGAAAAGGCTGGTGGAGCATGAAGTTGTAATCCCCAGGGTAGTGATGCCTGCATTGCTGCCCTGGCAGATTAGGAGCTGGCAGTACGACCACTATGGTTGTAATGTGGCGATCGGACCTCCGCACTGGCGGCCATCCTGACCACTAGCATGGGTGTGGTGGTCCATAGACCATCACACTCATACTGACCCTCTAGACATCTTCACCTAGTTTACAACATACATGGACATGGAACCAACTTTTTAAATAGTATCTATAAATCCTCAGACTGACATTTCGGGTTCTGATACTAACAGAAACATAAAATCTGCATATAGAAGTGTTTTACCTCTGCAATTGTGAACTCCATTCACTAGCTGTCCTTATGCATTATAATAAAAAATACAGAACTATCAAATTGCAGCAGAAATATCACCTGAACTCCATTTTCATGAAAACCACTCCACTATATTTTCTATGAAATTATCTGTGGATGGCAATATTGATTTCTTTTTTTCATTTTCCTACTGTCACTTAAGGTTTGCCAATAATCTTATGTTGGCATGTGCATATCTAGCCCTGATAAAATTCCTGTCCACACTTTCTAGTCTACTTACTCAATAAGATCTTGAAGTGTATATCGGTTCGGCTTGTAGATCTAACTGCATTAAGGGTATTACCCTTTCATGTGAATATATATTTTGGTTGCAGACTTTTGTAAAAGGGGAACAATGCCTTGGAAATTACTTTATGAAATTTAGGGCAAAAACCATCAGCTCTGATGCTTTTCTTGTTTACACAACCCTTACAGTATTTTTAGTTTTCAACTTGCTAATTTCTGCTTCAAGTGTATCCCAATCACACTTCCATCAACAGCAGTTTGAGACTCTCATAATAGCTAATTATAGCATTACTGTTATATTTAATAGATTTATATAAAAGTCACAAAAAATGTTGAATACCTTTGTATGTATTTGCACTTCAGTAGTATTTTACCATCCCTTTCACTCCCACCACAGTTCTTGACATTTTTATTTAATGTCTTGAAAAGACAGTAGACCACTACATTTTCCCCGTACCCATTTGTAAAATTCATGTAATTTCACCTGTAGAAAGTATGCAAAATTCCTGAAACATAGGCTCCTGGTTGATATTATTTACCACTTCCAACTAGATTGTATATGATTTGTGGTAAGATCCAAAGCTGACATAGCCAGGAGGGAGACCAAGCAGCAATACCATCCCCTCAACTCACACCTCACTCCCTGGTGTCATTACCTCCCTCCGCTTACATCTACTGATGACCACCAGCCACAATTATAAACATTTAATTAAATCTAAATGGAATTCCTAAAATTCTGAATGATGAAGTGGTTCATTTTTGTGTTCTTGTCCCAGTATTATAAATAATAAGCAATTAAAAATATATCTTTGAGACGTGTGATCCAAGACTGTATTTGCACATTATTGAAGCATAGGATGTTTCTAGAGACCTCTGCTATCCCTTATGCCCTAGTATTTTGAGAATTTGTGAATGGAGAGTGTAGTTTTTCCTTTGTCGTGTTTCATTTTATTGAGTCCATTAATGTTTAGCTGTATTGATTTTATCAAAACGTTTATTAAGTTTTTACATCCAAATAGGTTTTATCAATCCATCTGGTATATGTTGTTTGATTTTAATGTTTTATTAATTTTATATTATGTCTCATTCTTCTTTTATGGCTTTTAGCTGAAATAAATATTTGAAAGTTACTAAAATATCTATATTTAAATATGTTATTACTAACCAAGTTTGTCATACCTATTATTGTTTAATTGTGTTTCATATTGCATTGCCTGTTTGTCCTCTTCATTAACACATCTGTGGTGCAAACATTCATGACAAGCAGATTCAGGGGTTTGGGTTGCCTGGCAATTGACCTCCCTCCAAAATCCAGTGTATCAGAGAGACTGTCTCCCAATGCTGGCCCCAAGCGGCTCTCTTCTATGCATCTCCATTCAAAATACTTTGGTATTTAACAACTGTGTTTTTCAGCACAATATGGGCTCATAGCCCAAATGCTGAAGAGACTGTGCAGTGGTGTATCATAGTTCATATTCTCTTAATCTAACCAAACAGAAAAACAATCACTTTGAGGATCGCTTAAGTTAGATGTTTAGCCTTGAGGAAAAAGCAAATGTTCGATTGCTTCTTTTTCCTCTGCCTTCATGCACCTGAAAACCCAAGCTCACAACATGTCATGTTCCACAGAAAAAACACTCAAGCCAGAGTCAGAAAAGCAGACTTATTTTCTAAAGAAGGCGTGTCAAACAGTGGTTAAACAATTGAAAGTCTAACACAGTTTACTATATATTATAGCAGCTGAGCAGTGTGGAGATATGCATGCCACTCACTCCTCGCCCACTGAGCTTGCATTCATTACATGAGTCACTTATATTGTATTAACCACAATATACCACTATTGATTTGTACTATATCATTGTTTCATAATATATCACAACTTCAAAAAACAAATCAACTCATTAAACATCCACTCTTCTTTCCAGACCATCCACTCTTACATTAAGAAACCCCCAATCAGGTGAAGTTGTGCTATGGAAAGTTTAATTTCCTTCAGTTTAGAGGCTTGCACCTCCAGAAATTTTTAAATCTTTCCATCTCCTTTTTCCTCATAGCTTGGAGTAACTAGTTGAGTTCTGACTTTTCTTCTTAGAATAAGTGGACTTACACTTCTTTAAGGTGGAAAATAGGATTTTGCCTGAGCATAATGACATGTATTTTAGCAATTATGTCACCCTGAGCCAAAATCAAAGTGAATGGGAGTTTTTTGACTAGTTCTCCTATCTATGAGCATGACACGGGGTGCACATTGCCACCCCTTATAATTCCCTACATGGGTCTATGGGTCGATTAACACAAAAAGGTACGCTCTGGGGGTCCATGAATACAAAACAAATGACTAATAACCCCAATATAGTATGGGTTCAAAATAGGTAGTGAATGCACATGTGGCAGTTTTTGTGGCTAATGTTCTTTGCTTCTTGCCTGAACCATATCTATTGTTAGCAGCTCTTTTGAAAGACTTCCATTGCTTCACAAAAATCTACAAATTCAAAATAAATGTAACTATGTTCTAGGAGTCTTGGACCTAGCGAATAGCAACTTGAGTTTATTTCTAATTCAAAACCTGATTTGTACTTTTGGTGCCATCAAATATCTAGGAATCAACCTTCCCATTCAGTTTAATACCCAGATAATAATAACTTTCCATCGCTACTGCTAGCTCTGTAAAAATAGTTACACACGTTGGGCAAACTCTGGGTTTCTTGGCTGGGGAGGATTGCAAGCATACACATGAATGTCCTTCTGCATCTTTTTCTGAAGCTCAAACCTTACTTCTCAAGTTCTCCAAAACCTTAATGTTGCATATATAATGCACACTGGCTCCATTTGTTTGTAATTTGTTTGATCAGAAATGATGTTATATTTTTTTCAATAGTTACATCACAGACATAGGTTTCTAAAAACCTAAAAGGTGATGGGAAGGATACTTGCAATTTGTCTACCACTGGCAATCACTTGCGGTGGCATTCCAAACCCTCATCCTTTTGCCCTCCATGCCACCTCAGTTTGAACCCAGCCACCAAAGATCGCTTTCACCCTAATTGGGGTTTGTCAGTCAAGGTGCAAATAGTCTCTCCTTACTTGTGTTCTGGTTATTGGAGGAATTTGTCTGGCAGTTTGAGCGTGACTGGTTCTACTAGAGCAAGGTTAAGACTGATTTGCATGTGGCTGAGTCCAAACTGAGGTGGCATGGTGGCCAAAAGAACAATGGGTTAGAAAGCTACCCCGAGCAATTGCCAGTGGTTAGATATACTGGAAGCTTTCTTCCCATCACCTTTTGGGTGTTTGATAGATTTCTAAACTTCAAGCCTTTATGCTCTACATTCATATTATTAGAATATCGGAACCTGATAGATAGAAATGTGGTTTGATGGCATTTCTATCGCTAGTAGCATTTAATTCGTTCTTTCAACCATGGATTATGTATGTTGGTTTTGGCAGTCATTGGGAGATTTATTCCTTAGTGGTGAAGAGATGCCTGCATAGAATCAAGTAATCTTTCAGATAACGAGATAGCTCTTCTTACCCACTTAATCCATTGGATGAACTCAAGAAGAATAAAAAAGAAGGGAGACACATGTAAAACCACAAAAAGAGAATGTATTCACTTGTGGTCAGATGAAGAAAGAGGTTTCCTATGTTTTCCCAGTCACTAGAAATTTACAACTTGCTAGGAAACATAATTATATGGTCTAGTAGGAGAAAGATTTGACTATTGACATATCTGATCAGATATGGTCCAACACTTGGGTGACAGTAATAAAACTGTCTACATGCCCTTAACTTAAGGAAAATGCCTTCAAAATTCTTAGAAGGTGGTATTTTATTGGCCCAAAATTTAAAACAATGTTTGTAGTTTAGACTGGTTGAGAATGCAGGATGCCTTGCTCTTTAAAATACATGTGGTGGTCAAGCACTCACAGACATCTTCCTATCCCACATCAAATCAATTATTGGTAATGAGTGCTTGCTTAATTCTGTGTTCCTGATGTTGTGTGACTCAGCTGAATACAACACCTGGCCAATCACATCAAGGGAAAATTACTCATGCACCTAAATTTAGCTGCAAGACTCACCACAGTCCATGCACAGAAGTTACAAAGTGTTCCACTGATACCTCTGTGGTGGACGAAATTGTGGAACATATATGCCATGGAGAGGGTTTCAGCACTTTTAACTGGTAAAATGCATGCATTTGAAAAAATGTTGGTTTCCCTTTAGGATCTATCTGAAAAGGGATCACTGTTGAACGGAGGAAGTTAATTACATGCCAATACACTATGCAAGGCCAATCAGTGTATAATGCCCTCCTCCTTTGAAATGGTCGATTCTGACATTCAGGGCTAGAATGGGACCAACATCATGTTTGTTGTATTGCTCTTGTTGCTCCAAGCATCTATACATTGTCTTACTGTCTGGGACATTTTATGACAAGCTGCATTCTTTTTTCTGCCACAGTCCATATGCATATAGTTTCCGATACCGCACAACCTTTCTTCATAAAACTCATGCCAATGTGTACCTGGGACCATTGGGAACTCCAATTGTCATTGATCTCTTTATTTAGAAACATGAAGTCCCCCCACCCAAATGAGATTGGACATTTGAGGTAAAGAGATAAATTTGGAACTGCCGATCAATAACATTTCAACATTTACATAAATTGCATATTCCATAGAAGTCAATATTGAGAGTTGGATTATAGCTACAGTCTTTATTAACTCTTTTAGTAATCAGTTCTGTTTTTCAATTTATCAATATTTAATACGATTACAGAGCAATGCATAAAACGTGTTCCATAAATCTAATCCTATTGTAATCTAATTTAAGTAAAAAAAAACATTAACAGAGCCCATAAAGAGATCTGGCCTTGAGATGTGAAAGTATAATAACCGTAATAGAACCTACCATGTAGAAAGGTTCAAGAAACTCTTTAATGCCTCAAGAATTAAATCGCTCTTAGAGTTAATCCAAGTTGCTTCAGCAAAGAGTCAAGTCAAAAAGTATCTCAGTAAAGTGCCCTGGAGAGTGTCTAAGAGAGTCTCGGCCTGAAAGAGTGTCTGTGAGACTGAAAGAATCTGAAAGGATCTCTAATGTGTAGCCTAGAAACACACATTTTTACAATACTAGAATAGAAATAATTGTGAGGCTTGTGAAGATAACTTCTGGTTTCAGCCAATGAAATGATAATGTCTACATTACAACAGGAGAGCTTCTGTCTATTTTTCAAGTTTAACAAAGACCGTGCTAAGCACAAGATACAATTGAATATTCTCTGCAGCATTTTCAATATTATATTCTTTTCCCTCTAGTTCTCACCCTATAAGATAAAACAAGTCAAGGTAAGTGCACTACATTTCACAATGAAATCAATCCCATCCCACATGCGTTCTGTGACAGAGCTTATTCATAAAGAGACAACTTTTAGGATTAATCTAACATTGCTGAGTTTTTTATATGGGTCAAATGGGTAAATAGCTAAGACCTAACATTCTCTCTATTAATTTAACTGTTGTAATAATAGACTTGCGTCATGAAATGATGTACACTTGTGACCATGACACAGGTCATAACTAACAAAGAGGAAACAAAGAGAGAAGAACAAGTTAAAGTTAGGTGCTGTTCAGCAATTTAAGCTAATAAAAGCATGTCTTTGTGCAAGCTTTGAATGCAAAGCCATGTTTATGTGCAGTAATTAATTTAGGCCTACAAAACATATCATTAGGTTGATGATTATTATTATACTTAACTAGTAAAAGCACTCTCACAACTTTCCCCATTTAATGGTTTGTAACCATCACATATTCTTCATAAACAGATGAATTCAGAGTTCTTTCTCATCTTCTGGTGAATCTCTCCAATCTCTCTGTTTTCTTTGGTCTTTTACATTATTTGTTAATACTCTCACTCAATTCTAAATCTTTCTTCATTCTTTTTCATGTCTTTGTTTTTCTTTTTCAGCAAAAATCCATTTATAGCTTTATAAAGTGCTAGTTTAGATAGACAACAAATGACTACTATTAAGATTGGAACCAAAATGGCTTTGAAGAGTCTTCCTGCTGCTGTTTTAATCTGTTTGCCTAGTGAAGAAACTCATTTAGTGAATCTTTGTACTATACTAGTGGTTTCTAAAGGTTCCAAGTCAAGTTTTAGATCTGAGATATTTTTAGCAAATACTACAATATTGTTACAATCTCCACCCTTCTCTGCAAGTAAAATGCATCATGGGTGTTTGTTTTGCAGAACCATGAATCTAATCACTACTAGCTCTGTGATTGCAAGTAAGAAAGGTCCAGATGTACTAGTACTAGTTGCCAGCATGTCTACTACTGTTGAAAGTTTTCTAACGTTCTCATCATTTAGTATCACTCCTACTTCTGGTATAAGTGTTGCAAATATGTCTCTCTCTAACTTACCAATGTGTGAGCATCTGTGGGCAGGTGTTAGTTTCAGTGTGTCTAAACTTTGTATGTTAGACATTTTTGGAAAAAGAAGCCTAAATAGCAATTTCCCTCCAAATCGCTTGGTAATCTGCAATAGCCATTCACTCCACAAACATAGGACTCTCCAGATATAGTTGGATCATCTCACTTCAGCTTGATCTCTCACTTCTCCGCCCTCTACACCAAGAGCTCCAATGCCACTCTGTGAGATATCTGATAATTGGACTTTTCAGCTGTCTGTGGTTCCTCACCCCTTTCTTCTTGTTGTCTTAGGTTACGAACTTGAGTAACTTGTACAACTTGCAATAGTACATTCACCAGTGTTCTGGGTTCTGGCTCATAGATCATTATTTCTTCATATGGATTTCCTGTTCTTTGGATATGAGAGGCATGTACCCAGTTTTGCGCTCTAGCACATTTTGACCAATGTATTCCTGATCAGGACTACTTGGTAGGGGGCTTTTCTAAGTTGGCTCTAGACAGGACTTTCTTACATGCTTGTTTTGCAGCACCCAGTCACCAGGGCTGAGATCATGACATTGCTCTTGATGCAAGCTTGCAGTGACAGCCAATGCTTTCCAGTAAATTAGTACCATATCATATGTTATGTTCACAAGTACATTTACAGGTACAGCAGGCAGTCTCATTTCGCTCCCCATAAGAAGCTCATGAGGGGATAAACCTGTCTTCCTGTCAGGTGTACTTCAAAGAATCATCAGCATTGAAGGTGGAAGCACAGACCTTCGGTAATCGAGACGGAATGATTCCATCGACCTGTTCAACAATTCCAGATGCTCCAGGTCGATTAATGCAGAGTACCTTCTGTTCTATTGATAATGCTGCAAATAACATTTTAATGATCTCACTATTAAAGTGAGTATCTCCATCTGACTCCAGAGAAACCGGTATGCCATACCTAGGTACTAGTTCCCTTAACAGCAACTTAGCCACAGCAAGACTGTCATTTCTCCTTGTTGAGCAGGCTTCCACCCATCTAGAAAAAGTGCACACTATAACCAGGACATATCTCACCCCATTGTAAATAGGCATTTCGATAAAATCCATCTCCATTTTGTTAAAGGGACAACCTGATCTTCCTACATGCCTCATTGTGATAGGTGTTTGTTTTCCCACATTCCTCTGTTAGCATGTCACACAACAGTGGCATATCTCTTCTGCTCTAAATATTGGGTTAAACCAATGTTTAAATTACCTGATCATGGTGCATTCGCCTAAATGTGTAGGTCCATGAAAAGGTTGTGTCATTGGTGATAACAAACTATCTGTCAGTACTGGTCTACCATCTGCTGAAACCCAAATGTAAGTTTCATCCTTGCCACATCCTGGCTGCTCTAAATCAACTCTGCTGTTCTGCTCTGGTTACAATGAGTCATTTTCTTCAATGTTGCTACATCAACCCCTGTACTCGTATCAATGGGAACTCCTCAACCGCTAGCCTTGTGAAGCAACCATGTTTCCTTGCACGGCTTACATACCAGTCTGCAAATCAACTCCTTGTGCTGCATCACCAATTCCTGCATTCAACTGATTCCGCAAACCTCTCTGTGCCATCTTCACATGTGCCAACATACACTTTTCCTTTAACTTCCTTTGTTTCATTTTCTGCTCATCACTTCAATACTTTGCATATTTCAGAATCTCATCCAATGAGTTCATTTGCCAACAAATCACATTCTGCTGTATATAATGACTAATATCAGATCTCAAACCAAGAACAATCTGTGAAATGAAAAATCCCATATCATTCGGCTCAAGATGCGTTTGACCTGTATGCTGCTGAAATGCCTTCAACAACCTCTCATAATATTAATTTAAAGATTCCTTCTCCCCTTGCTGAATCCTGTTCAATCAAATATAATCTTGTTCAATCTAACATAATCCCCCCTCATTATATTTCTCCATCGCAACCGGAGATAGTGCACCACTGCATTAGTCTCTTGATGTTTCTGTATCTGGCCAATGAACAGCAATTTTACACTCAGACCACAAATCATTCAGGATCACAATGTCAAATAATGTATTCAAATCAATCCACAAAACCTTTGAAATCTTCACAACCCTTGTGACTTGTGTATACCACTGCATAGGGCTTTCTCTTAATTTGGGGAAATTGTTAGTAAATGATGCAAGGTCTACCCCAGTCCAAGGCACATAACCATATCCTCCAACTGGTACCTCCTTGAATGTAAAAGATGAAGCGTCCCCTCTTCCAAATTATCCGAAGGTGACTTTCTCTTTTACTTCAGCTATTTACGTTAATCTCTTCTTCTTTTTATGCCTCTTTGCCCACTTACTTTCTAAGTTTTCAAAATCACCCCATCTGTGAACGCATTTCACTAATTCGATAATGTGCAATTGCATTCCTGAAAAACACATTGTTTCAATTGCTTAATCATCTATCTGCATCCCAAAACTTTCCTGAAGTGGGACACTTCATGAAATATCAACATCATATTTATTTGCCTTGTAATTGTTTTGCACAAGTAAATTATTTATTTTTCTTGATTCTAATTTGTATGTTCCAAATCCAAACACCCACTAATTATTTCAGCCAACTCTTTTTTTAATTTATAAGTATCTAATGACTTTCCTTTTCTGCACTTCTACTAGTACTTTGACTCTCTGTTCTTTCAATTTAGCACCTTCTCTGAAAATCCTATTAAATTCTGATAACACAGTTCTACCTTTAGGCAAATTAATTCCACTTTGTATTGGTTGTGCCGTATAGACAATTTTCCTTCCTTCCCCAAGTGTTTGAATAGTCTGTGGTGGTGTGCGCACAACAATTTGAGAATTCTGTGAAGACCGAATAATTCCAGCCCCCATTGCTCTTCCAGCAGTTCCCTGATTCGCTATATTTGTGGCCATAGAAGCACGCACCTCTACCTTTTGTGCTGTTGCAAGCCTAGCAACAGGTGCTGGTATAGTCAGAATAGAAGCAACCACATTATCAGGCTTAACTGCATGTACAGAATCCACTGGGACAGGCATATTATTTAGGATAACAGATTCAACAACATGGTGTATCATGACATATTATTTACAGCAGATTGGGTCACAATAAGCTGTACTACATGTACTGGTCTCTCAATTTGATATATATTTGGATTTACAGGAGCCGTAGCCACAGTTATATTACTAGCTGTCTTCCCACCAGTCCTCCTTCAAGCTACATCTGTTCCAGGACCCACATAGGGTGGCGGGCATGCAGACAATAGTTCTTCTAAAATATCATCACCCATTTCAGTATCAGTATCTGATTTAGTTTCATTCTTTGCCTCCGATTCCCCCTTTACCTTTTACTATTTTCAAATTGCTTGTTTTCCCATTTGTAATTGCTGGGTATAATATAGCTTCCTTGACTATGTTTTTTCTCCACCTTTGTTGTTGATCCTCCCAGATTGCATCTGTATAAATTCTCATTGCCCTCTTTATTTGTCTGTGGTAGATCGGTCAGCCTTAGGGTGGCCTTCCCCCAGACTGTTTTGCCTCTCCTCTTACATTATTGCTGGACCTATGTTTGTGGCCTTAGGACTCTGATTACTTTGCCACTGCTAATTAGTGTTAAAGTTCATGTGCTCACTCCTTAGAACATGGTAATATTGGTAATATTGGCCTACTCATAATTGTCATACTCAGTTTACTTATATGACCCTAGTAAAGCACTACATGAGTCCAGGACCTGTAAATTAGATGCTACAAGTGGGTCTGAAACACTGCTTGAGCCACCCACTTAAGTAGCCCTTTATCCATGTCTCAGGCCTGCCATTGTAAAGCATGCGTTTGCAATTTAAACTGCCATGTCAACTTGGCATTTAAAACCTCGGTAGTCCCTAGGGCAGGTTGCTGTAGGGGTGTAGCTTGGTCTGTAGGACTGGGGGGTTTGAGCTTCACGCTCCCAACAATCACGCTGGCACATAATGTTGAAATACATTTTATAAGACAAGCTGCCGCACAAGTGGGGCTTGGGAGCAGCAGAAAGAGAGAGGAATCCAGATTGTAGGGACACTGACTGAGAGAAAGCACATTATTTTGCAAAATAACCAACATTTCTAAAGTATTCCCAAACAGATTGAGGGAGGGAGTGTGTGTGCGTTTTTGTTTGTGCGTGTAAACTTCCTGGTGAAACCCAACATGACACTGCACCATACCCGAAGAAAAGCCCTTGTACACAACTATTTATCACAAGAAACATTTGTTGGGGAGGTATAATACCCCACACATACCCCCTGAAGCTACACCCCTGGGCTGCTGTGTAATTAAAATGTGGGACATGTCCTCTTAAGTTTTAAATGTACTAGTAGTGGAAAAACCAACCCTTAAATTCATTTTTCACTACTGTGAGGCCTACTCCTCTCATATGAGATTCCTTATTACATTTAATAAGCTGTAATTCCTGATTTAGAAAGGGTATACCTGTCATGTTTAGTACCTAGGGAATTGTACTGATAACTCCCCTTTAATGGTAAGGACGGATTTACAATTACAATTTTAGAAAGTTGGCACTTTCTTGCTCCTAAGTCCTGTGTGTTTGTAGCCTGTCTCAAATCCACATCTGGGGTGGGGTGGCAGCTGGGCTTATGCATTCCCTCTAGACAGCCACACACAAAGGGAGCTTAGGTGTGACTGATAGGTCATCAACATCCTTATGGGCCATCCTGGAGAGGGTGGGAGGGAGGGGTTGCCCACAGCCTCACACTTACACCTGAATAGACTGTGCCCTGTCCACACACAATAGGCCTAACAAGCCTGTATTGCCACTCCAGCTGGCTTGGAGCCAATGTAGGCGAGGAAGGGGATTCCCTGCACTTCAAAGCCACTGTCTAGAAGCTTCTCGCACCTTCCAGAACCAGGGCACCAAAGTATAAATACTCGACCTCAGACACCACTACTTTAGTACACTTCTGGACCTATGGATACTCTGTCAGGAAAAAGGACCGCTGTGCTGATCGAAGGACTGCCACTCTGCCGAGCTGCTACTATGCATGACTCTTGCTTTCCTGAGCTGACCTGCTGCCCTCTTGCCTGGGGAAGGGGAACTGGACCTGCAACCCACTTTCTTGAACCCAGGACCCCAGAGTTACTCTAGGGGCTAGTCTGATGGCCTCCTGATCTGATCCTCCAGGACATAACAGGTTCCTGATAGCTCATGGACCCACTTTCAACAAGCTCCTGAACCCAAGAGCTACCTCTCACATCCTGACCCATTGGAAATGATGTTTGGCTCCTGAAATCAAGGTTTTGGGCTTTTAGTGATCTTGAACAAGCCCACTCACACCAGAACCTTTCAGTTCACTGAAGAATCAGCAACAGTTCTGCAAGTTCATCTCTTCACACAGCAAGCATTGCGAGGCTCCAGTCCGCCCCTCTGCAATGTCCATTTGACTCTTCGCATCTGCCGACCACCACCAGCGATGCTCTCCTTGCTCCCCATGAAGTTCTTCCTCATGAACGGGACTCTTGCTTCAATTTTTGAGAAGGTAAAACTTCAGTGGGACTTGTCTAGGACTGTATCCAAAATGTGCTCCATTGCAGCTGGCCTGAACCTTTGGATTGGTGCTTTACACTTTTAAGCACTACATTTGAGTTTAGTCTTTAAAAATTCATATCTCAGCTTCTACTCATTAGGTTTTGTTGTTTTGGTCTTGTTTTGCTCATTTTTCTAACTAGATGTGGTATATTTTTGTGAGGTGTTTTTACTATTTTACTCTTTGATGTTTTGCACAACTACTTTACACATTGCTTCTTAAGTTAACCCTGCCTGCTCTGTGCCAAGCAATCAGAGGGTGAGCACAGGTTAATTTATGGTGTGTAACTGATTCACCCCGACTAGGATTTTGGTTCCTGCTTAGACAGGGTGCATACCTCTGCCAAACAGAAACCCATTTTCTAACAGTCTCTGATACTTTTCTTTAGCTCTATGAGCCATCTCCTCCCATGCACTTAGTGCTGCAAATTGTGTTGGTCTAGGAGGAGGTTTCATTTCACAAAGTCTTTCCTCTTTATTTTGTCAATAATTCTCAAATTGAATGTACCACATGTTGGAAAAATAAAATAAAATGGACCTTCTTTTTCAGTGATCTAGCAGCATTGACAAAGCCATACATGTTTGTAACCCTGCATCAATCATCATATGGTGTGCTGGAGTACCTTAAGGAGGTGTCTCTTCTGCTCTCCTGAACAGGAATAGTTACATCACCCCTCATTAGACTTCTGATAGCTTTGAAAAATGTCATGATTTTGAATTCAAATCAACAAATTACAATGAAATGGAACACACTTCCTTAATGTTTTGATTCTGTTCTGCAAAGCCAAAATTCAGTAAGCCTTTCTTCCAATCCCAACGCAGTTCAGTATATAAGCAGCCTGTCACTGTGCAGCTTTCCATACAGCTCAACCAATTTCAGCACTGCACTTGACACCAACTGACAAATACCAGTGTGGCTCAATATGATGCAACTACCTGTTCCTTGCAGCAGCTCACTGTTCTTTACAATTTCTATGTATTCACACAAAACAACAATTCTATGTAACAAAATTAACAGTCTTTGTATGCATATTCTAAAGAGACAAAGAATGATTCAACAACCGGAATATTTGAGTTTTTACACTTTCTGATTTTTTCAAGAGTTTTGACGCTTGCTAACGAAATCTCAACCAGCAGGAAATCACCTGATCAATGTGGTGTTACCTCTGTGCATCAGGTTCCACCAACAGTGACCAATATTAGTACAATCACAACATTTTATTACTATCCTTATCTCAGGATCTAGATGGCAACATCTCACGACTTGCAGAACAAATCATTAGCAGACAAGAATATCATAAATCAACTCTTAATTATCTATTCTGGGATCTCGGGCTACTTCCTAGTCTGATAACCTCTTTATCTTCATCGACAAAAGCACATAAGCTTCAGCAAAGCATAGACACCAATTGATACGCTTAAATAACACATTCAATATACATGTACCACAATAATCAATATTCAAAAATCAAATCTGATGCACAGCCCTATTGATACCCACACCTCCAAAGCTGCAACAGCCTCAGAAACTGCACCCCATCAATCTTCGGACTTAAGGCTTTAGGCATTGGTACAAGGGCATTGATCTTAACTCTGGGCACTTTTTAATTTTGCAGTTACTCTTTTCCTTAATACTTAACCATCCAGTTTTATTGCCAATGTGTGGTGGGGACGATAGGAAACTCCAATTGTCATTGATCACTTTATTTAGAAACATGAAGTCCCTGCACCTAACTGAGCCCAAGAGGTTGGATCTTGGAGGTAGTTAAGAGATAAATCAGGAACTGCAGACCAATAATAACTCAACATTTAGATCATTTGCATTTGGATAGAAGTCAATAGCGTTTTATTATGGTTAATGTCTTTATTAAATTTTTGTAGTAATCACTATTTTCTTTTTCAGTTCATCAATATTTAACACAATTGCAGAACAATACATGAAGTGCATTCCATAAATCTAATCCCTATTCTAATCTAATTTAAGTAAAAGAAAACATTAACAGAACCCATTAAGAACCTTAGCCTGGAGATGTGAAAGCACAAAAAACATAATAGAACTTCCCATTTAGAGAGGTTCAAGAAACTCTTTAAAGTCTCAATAGCAACCAATCGGAGAAGAGTTAAGTAGCTCTCAGAGTGAATCTGAGATTCATCAGCAACAAGTAAAGTGCTCTGGAGAGTGTCTAAGAGAAACTCAGCCTGAGCCTGAAATAGTGTCTATGTGAGTCTGAAAGAATCTCTATTGACTAGCATAGGAACACACATTTATACAATACTAGAAAAGAAACAATTGTGAGTCTTGCGAAGATAACTTCTAGTTTCAGCTAAGAAAATGACAATCTCTTCATTAGAACAGGAAAGCTTACACGGATTTTGCAAGTTTAACAAAGAACATCCTAAACACAAGATACAACTGAATATTCTCTGCAACATTTTTGATATTAAATTATTTTCCTTCTAGCTCTCACCTTATAAGACAAAACAAGTCAAGGTAAGCACTACATTTCACACTGAAATCACTCCTGTACCCATACGCTTTCTGTGACAGAGCCCGTTCATAAAGAAACAACCTTTAAGATTAAGCCAACATTGCAGCGCTTTTTACATGGGTCAAATGGGTAAATAGATAAGGCCTTCCATGCTCTCCACTCATTCTACTGTTGCAATAAGACATTTGCTCAATGAAAATATACCCTTGTGACCATGACACAGGTCATAACTAACAAAGAGGAAAGAAAGAAAAAAAAAAAAACTAAAGCTATGTGATGGTCATCAATTTAAGTTAAATGAGTGTCTCCATGCAAGCTTCAAAAGCAAAGCCAGGTTCATGAGTAATAATTGATTTAGGCCTACAAATCATATTGTTAGGTTAATGATTATTATATTAACTAGTAAAAACACTCTCACATTTAAATAAAGTTGTTTAAATAATAAATTATTGGACTAACTTTATTCTTCTGATTTCTTCATGATATTTTAAGTTTTATGGTTCTGGCCTGGTGTACTTTCAGTCACTTTTAAAAACTCAGTTGAATTAATCTATTATCTTGCTTCCTTTCTAAGTAATGCATAATACCACATCACCATTTTGAAAGCTGGATTACATTAATTGCAACAACTGAACAATTTTATGCAGTTGTCCAGGCTATTTTAAAGTGACTCACTAGGGCATATAAACTTTCCAGTAAGTAATCCGTAGGAGAATATTGACAGTTGATAAAACGTGCGTTTTGAAGGGGTAGATCGTAGCACATGTCAGTGCAAAATTGATCACTCATTCGGAATACAACAGCTGATGCTGCAAGAGTTTATAAGGCCAGTAGAATGTCGTAAGGAGCTCCTGTGACTCCCTATCTCATAGATATTCAATAGGCCTTAAATTGAATGAAAGGGCTGAAGAGCGTGGGACCCCTGCTGCGCACGGACTACAGAAGCCTGTATTACACTCATGTAATTAAACCACCTTCTGATGAATAGTCCAGGAACAAAAACCTGTTTAGGCATTCTCAAAGTAGCCTTTTAATTCCGGCTCACAGTGGGGCAAAGACCGTCTATGATTACCTGTGTCTGCCTGCATAGGCTTATCTGTCACCCCGACGTACGTGTTTTTGAATTTATATATTGACTGATTTAAACAACTTTGGAGATTTGTAAAGTACGACATACCTTGGTGAGTGCACATAACAGGTTTCGAAAACTAACTAATTTAGGGCATACGTGAATTCCAAATGCCTTGTAAACAATTACATGTTATTAAAATAAATTATAATACATAATTCAAGAGTGTGCAACTGAGGCCCATCGATAAAGAGTGGATCATTTCACAGCCTATAGTGCCACAGCCACAGAAGCTATAGTAGATATTTATGTTAACAGACACATAATGTGCCACAGGGTTACCCTAATCTTTAATTTATATATGCCAGCTGCTAATACGTTCCAAAATATCAGCACATTTTTTTTTTATATAAATGCAAAAGTCTACATTCATGTCTTCTCATTCTTTCAACATAGGGCATGTATTTATATTTTCTATTAATTTAAAAAACACCAAGCTTTTATTTCTAGTTTCCAAACACAAGTTTGAAAACTATGTTTGAAAACAGTAGCCTGCCAAAATTCTTAAATGTTTTTTTACATGCAGCAAGAAGTCAGTGGTGTTTTAAAGGCTTTTCAAGTCATTATCTGGCAACTGATTGGAGGTGTGAAAAACAGAAAAACAGAAGTTTTCCAGCACTTAATGAAGCACATCACAGCTGACTGCTGTTTTGTACGCATTTTGACATGATCATCAAAGGTATCCGCCGGACACCGCAGCACGTTTCTCCACAGCCAGATGTCTCTAGTTTTCCTTCCAGAGGAAACTCAGAAAAGGGAAGTGTCAATCAGTGAGCCACAGAGGATGCTGTTTTCCTTTCCATATGTGCCATTGATTTTCGCGCCATACACGTGAATACAGTGCACAGTAGACCAAAGACAATTACTATTTCTGCCTTAAAGTCCTTGATGAGTGTACATCCATGCACAAATCTGTTTCATTCGAGAATTTGATTTCAACCTTCGCAAGCTTCCTAATTTGCGCCATTACACTGAAGTACAAAGAGACAAGCGAACACAATAGCACATAACAAGCGTATATGTGGAGGACACATTCATTCCTTGGGACTCCCTTTGTTCTTTTTTGACAAATAATGTGTGTTGTTCTTCAGCTCAATGATGCTCATTTGATCGATCTTAGAATGAGGAAAGCCTGAGTAGACCGCTGGGGCTTGAACCTGTGTCCACGGGCCAAACAGGTCCCTGTAGTGGGAGCGATCACACACTGAGCAACCAGATCTGGACACCTGAGACAGGAGACACTGACATTCGGTCTGGGGAGACTTTTATATTCCGAAACGTTCCAGACAGATGGCCTGATTTAGAGTTTGATGGATGAGCTAACTCCATCACAAACGTGACGCAGTAACCCGTCCACCAAACTCTAAATCAGTACCAAAGACTGATACAGGAAAACACACTGGTATAAGCAATACAATGACACTGGGACAGGGAACAACCTGACAGTAGGACAGGGAACACATTGACATCGGGGCAGAGAATGCACTGACACAGTGACATGTAATACAATGACACCAGGAGAAGCCAAAACAGACAAAAAGCTCTTTGAGAGGTAGAAAAAAACATAGGCAACATGACTGAATATCTCGGACACAGACACCAGGACAAGGTAATACTGACACACCCAGTGAGACACAAAGACACATTAAACGCATTAATTGAGACTGGGGGCACTCTACTAGTGAGAGAACATGGAGGTAGGGAGACACATAGGGCCTAATTACGACCCTGGTGGTCTTCAGACCGGCAGGGCCATAGTGGTGGTATGACTGCCGCCAAAGAGGTGGTCCGACCACTTTGGCAGCAGTCAGACTACCAGATTATGACCGTGGCGGTTCGGCCATGGTTGTACTTTCAGCACCCCCAGTTTCCCTTCACTGTAGGGTCTGGAGGTGCTGGTGGTCCTAATCTGCCAAGGCAGCGCTGCATGCAGAGCCACCCTGGGAATTATGACCTGCCTGTCCGCCAGATTTTAAAAGATGGCAGGTACTGGGTGCAGGGGCAGAGCCCCCCTGGACAGCCTGTGGTGCTTTTCACTGTCTGCATTGCAATTATGAGCTGGCGTCAATGTTGTACGCTGTTCCCTGCTGAACATGTAATGGGGCCTGCAGGAAGGTGGCCACAGTGGCAGCAACCTGACTGCTGGAGTTTGGCGGGCAGCCTTTTCTGCCCTCCAGTCTCGTAATGACCACCATATGGAATGCAGTAGCGCATGAACAGGCACACAGGGCCACAGGGCCACAGGGCCAGAGACAAGCATCGGCTTAGGGATAGTTATAAAATAACAGGTATTGTGACAAAGAAAATGGGGACACAGTAACACAAGAAAATTGCACATTACTTTGTGGTTGGGCAACCCTATTACTGGCACATTGGGAGATATACATTTGTGCAGGGAGACATACACCAAGCCAAAGAATCCTCTGACATTGGGGGACAGATACATTCACCCTAAGAATGGGGCAAAATGATACTGGGGCAGTAAGAGATAGACACAGTCACTAAATTATCTAAGCATGCTGCAAATAACTTCAATCACAGAACTCTCAATGACCACCCAGAAACCTGTATTGCTGACTACTATCACAGTATGAAAATGCAGAACACAAACTGTCCTTCTTTATCAAGGTCACTTGCCTCTGCTTCAGAGCTTTCATAAACTCACCATACATTTCTAACAATGACATAATCAAACATAGAAGGACAATCACCACCATTACCTCCCCTTGTCTCAAGGCACAATGATAAAGTCATAGTCCAAGTATTAGCCAGAAACTCTTTGATTTACACGTTCAAATGTGTCTAACTTTTTTTAACTTTAGGAAGAATCTAGCTTCTGAAGCAAGTCCTAACTGCATCACCCTGCACCAAATTAAACAACCCTGAATAATACAGAAATGCAACATATCCCTATAATCTGATGCTACATCTCTTGAGAGACAACCTAACCCTTCTGAGCATCTACCTCCTACTCCCAGCCTGTTTCAAAATTCCCTGGTTGAGTTGCTAACTGGTTCTAACTGCCACCTTCATTGTAACCTCTCTTATCTCTCCAGATTCCTGCTACTCCTACTCCCAGTACTTATTGCACTCCACCCTAATAATATCACTTCTCACCCTCTTGAGGAACTCAACCAATTCCACAAACACTGTATCCACAACTCTCTGTTTAATGCAAGCTTGACATCCTCATTTCAGAAATTAGGACGTCGTCTCCTGAAGTTAAAAAAACTTGAAACTCCCTAGCTGCACTTTGGGTAAGTATCAGCTCTCACCCCCAAGGCGACTCCCTTGATAAGTACCTAAATCCCTGTCCCAAGGCTCAGTGAGTTGAAACTAAGAACTTTGGACCGGTGTATTCCTCCAAAGACACAAAAGAAATGCTAATAGATGATCAAGCTCAGTCCTAAAAGGCTAATCCCAGGCTTCATACCTTCCTGCCCTCCATCAAAGGATATCACCCACAAAACCTTATTGAGAGCCCAAACACCTCTACTTCCACCTCCAGCATTGTTCACTTGCACTTCAATTGCATTCTTCACTACTGCCACTCATCTCTTGAAATCTGTCTGATTGACAAAAATTACAAATTCTTTCTTCCCTAAGAATGCCCCGCCCTGTATCAATTATAACCTTTAAAGGCAAACGATTCATCCTAAAAAGCAATGTATACCTTTGCATCCTATGCTCCAAATTCCAATTTAAATATACCTGTGGGGTAGCCAGTTGACATGAATAAATCACATTAACGAAACGAGGCTTAGTATTTTAGACATTCATATAATACAACATAGAAGAATTCTTCATATAACACTTGAAAAATGTTTTAAGGTGCACATAACTCATATTCTGAATGCCTAATTTTGACAATGTAAAGTGCTCCAGTGCAAATTGGACATTAGATGAAAAAGATCCAGATTGAGCACAATGAAGAAGAATTTCCACAGCTATAAAACCTCTTAAGGCATTAGCATGAGCATATAAAATACAATGAAACCATCGTAAGATAGCTACTAATCCTCTTATATACATACTCACTCATCTAATTCTAATTTTAGTGCTTCCACCGAGGCCATGGAATTTAAAGTGCAAATAGTGCTGTGTATTGTACCTTTCATCTTATGCATAAAATGCCAACAATTTAATTTATTCATTTGGGCAGCATAAAGAAGAGTGGAAGGAACCTTCATTTTATACACCTTTAGAAGATGCTTAAAATGCCTATAATGTGTTGCGCCATAAAGTGATTTTAGTGCCTTTCCATGGGCATAAGCCTTATTCAAGATATAGGCAATAAAATCCTTATCTGTCAAATTTGCTGAAATAATTCTGCCCAAATAGGGGTATGATTTTACTACCTCCAACGGAATATTGTTGAAGGACCAACTATACCTTTTATCACTTGGGCAACCTTTTACAGAGCATCTCATAACTTTTGTTTTATTTATATTAACCTTCAGAAACTGAGCACCAGAATAACAGATAAAGCATCAAAACACTTCGCTTCTGAAGGCCTTTAGGAGTCAGATCCAATCAAACAATGTCATCTACACCTAATTTTGGGCATCCCCACCAGTCTTACTCATAGTCAAGGTTATAGCTGCCATACACAAAAAGAAAAGCAGAGTGGCCATTAGGCAGCTCTGCTTCAGCCCATTTCTAGTCAAGATTTTCGGTGTCATGCCCCACCTACCCCCTAACATGTTCTGGCACTGAGGCCCATATTTATACTTCTTTAGCACCGCATTTGTGTCATTTTGTGACGCAAAAGCAACGCAAACGTACAAAATACAATTTGTATTTTGTAAGTTTGTGCCGCTTTTGCGTAAAAAAAGCGACGCAAATGTGGGGCTAAAAAAGTATAAATATGGGCCTGAGTTTCTGAGTGAAGGGCAATAATAGGTTTTAAAAGGGCCCCAGGAATTCCCAAAGCATCCAGCTTCGTCCAAAGAATCTGCCTGTCTATGTGATCAAAAGCTGTTGAAAAATCCATAACAGCCACCTAGACAGCCATTTTCCTACATTTCACATATTTTTCCAACAGCAGGTGAATCACATTTATATTATATAGGGTCGAATGACCAGCTCTAAACCCAGCCTGTTCCAGTGGAATGATATTTTTATGTTTTACCTAAGTTATTTAAGATGCATCTGGGAAAGATTCTTCCTGTAGCATCTAATAAGGTAATCTGCCTATAATTAAACAAAGAGTTTATACAGCCCTTCTTATGAAGCAGCAGTATAATACTCCCCCTCCATAAACTTGGAGCCCTCCCGGTGGATTAACAATAGCGAAAGAGCACAGATAAATAAATGGCCCAACGATCTATATCTAATTTTATAACAGAAATAGAAAATTGATCTGGACCCCGCATTTCTAGCGGCCTTAAGATGAAGCAACACTTGCTGTTCAGGACGGGTCAAATAGGATAAAAGAATTCTCAGCTACCCCTTCATCTTGGAGCTTTTTAATATAACCATCAGAGGACTGATAATTTAAGGTATATAGGGAAGTTATATAGTGCTGCCATTCCATGCTAGTTATAGTATTTATTTTTGGCTGAACCAGAGAACCAGTATTTTCCCCTACAATTCTCATAAAATCTTTTGCATTGTTTCATTTTATTGCATCTGTTAACATGATCCAGGTATCATCACAGCAACGCCTTTTTTGGATTTTTAACCATCTGGCCCTTCTTCTTTTTAATCATGCAATCCATTTATTTCTCTCTTTAGTGTAATGGATACATTGCCTTCTTTGCAGATAGTTAATGAGCCTATTGAAAGAGAACCTTTTATTAAATTTATTAGACTGCTTTAAATATTCCTTCCTGCTGATACTTTCGGGGATGGTACTCTGCACACAAATTACCCATATCCTCCTAAAATACATGGATCAGTAACCAACTTGAGGAGGACATGGTCATCGTAATTTTCCCTAATACGGCTGTGAGCCATTGTTTATCTTTCTCCGTCTATGAATTCCCAATTGCAATTCTAAACAGCATCTCCTCATTATCATAAATCTGCCAGGGTTGACTAAACTCTGGTTTCTCTTTTTTTTAATTTTTTATTTTTTTATTTTAATATGTCGGAGGGAGGGGGTTACATAAGAAGAAGAAAAAAAAAAAGAAGAAGACATAATATATCCGTGCGAAGAAAGCAGAGTAAACAAAACAACGGGAGAAAGAAGACCTTTAAAAATACAACAGTTATATATATCACATATCGAAACAATTAGCATTTTTTTTTTTTTTTTTTAAACTGTGTCTTGATATTCCAACCATCTAGTCATTGGTGCCCACATTCGTTCTCCTCTATGTCTCTTCTTATGACCCTTTAACTTATAAAGACTTAATTCAGTATTATAGATGGTAAGTAATCTAGAGCGCCAACTCTCAAACGTGGGGGGTTCTTTTTTGAGCCAATCTGTAGCAATACATAAGCGGTATATTGCCATGGACAAAAATAAAAATCGCCTTATTTTATACAGTGCAGGTTCCATACTTTCAGGTGAGTCCACAACTCCCAATACTACCAGCATAACAGTAACCCGAATATTGCAATGCGTGATCTTCTTAAGGAATACCTCTATCTCGTTTAGTATTCCCTGCAACATTGGGCATACAAAAAACATATGCGTTATCTCAGCTTCAACTTCCCCACATCGATTGCAGCTTCCAGAGGATATCCCCCACTTTTTCAGTTTTGCTGGAGTATAATATAAGTCCATCAGTGTTTTGTAATGCTGGGTTTTCAAATTAGCTGATAGAAATGTTGTCTCAGCCATGGCTAAGGATTGGTCCACCCACTCTCCAGCCACCCCAAATTGTGCAATCCATCGCTCATTCTGTTGTGTCATATCATCTACTTGTAACTCTGTTAGTAGCTTATATAACTTGCCAATCTTTGCCCCATTTATAACAGCCTCAACTACCGGGATCTCCGACAACTGTACCCTACCGTACTTCTGAGACTGTAAAAAATTTCGTATTTGCAAAAATTTAAAAAAATGGGTCTTAGGTAAGCCAAATTGAGACTGCAAATCCGTAAATGATTTACAACCGGATTTACAATACAAGTCTCCGACTTTATTTATTACCCTAGAACGCCAAAAATCTAATATAGGATCCCTAAAGATATGATTTGGGATAGCTGAGAATTTCACTGGTGTATAAGCCGTAATCTTTCCCAGTCCCATACTCCGTTTTATCTGAGCCCAAACCTTGAAGGCGGACAAAAAAGGCTTAAATCTTACTTTTTTAAAGTAACTTGGTTCCTCAAATTTTTATAACCAACCACTTGCCTCCCCACCCGCCATCATAGTATAAATAGGGGTTGATTTTACTTCTTCATTACCCTTAAAACTTCCCCTTATAAGTTCATCCATATGTTGAAGACAACAGGCGTAGTAATACAGTGTAAAATTAGGGACTGACCACCCGCCTCGATCTTTGGGAAGTGTCATATACTTCATTCCCCTTCTCGTTTTAGCATATCCCCATAAAAAATTATTCCCCATCTTTTCCAATCTTTTAAGCCATTTTTTATCAACCTCAAGGGGAATAGCCCGAAATAAATATAGGATTTTTGGCAGAACCATCATTTTCAATACATTGCAGCGACCCTCTAGCGATAAGTGCAAATTATGCATTCGGTCTAAATCCCTCTTTATTCTATTTAATAGTGGGATAAAATTGATTTCCACCAACCGATTAACCACTGATGTAATCTTCAACCCCAAATACACTGCTTCAGATACCAATCGTCTATCTACTAGTGAAACGTGCCCAGAACATACTATTTGTGTTTTATCTGAGTTCAGCTTATATCCGGAGTATCTTCCAAACTCTCTTGCCTCTATTTCTATTGCCTTAATAGCTTCCTCCGTGTTACTTGTCACTATAGCTACATCATCAGCATATGCAAACACCTTATATGTTTCTCCATGATATAATAGAGGTTGAATATTTTTGCATTCTTCTAATCTCAGCAAGAAAGAGTCAATATATAAAGCAAAGAGCAGGGGGGAACATGGACACCCCTGTCTAGTCCCCCTAGAGATTAAGATAATATCTGATTCCAAACCAGCAATGCAAATTCTAGCTTTTGGGGCTACATATAAAGTTTTTATAGCTGTAATATATCCACTCCCTATACCTTTCCAGCGCATGACTTCCCATAGAAACTTCCACGATACACGATCAAATGCTTTCTCGGCATCCAAAAGTAATAATCCTAAATTTGTTTGATATAGTTCTGCAAGATCAAACATGGCTATTATTCTTCTTATATGATCTATTGTATCTCTACCCGGAATAAACCCATGTTGTTGTTTTCTAACCAACCTGACTATCACATTTGCCAATCTACTGGCCAAAATCTTTGCATAAATCTTTCCATCTACGTTTAACAAAGATATGGGTCTATATGAACTGGGGAGCTCTGTTGATTTATCCTTTTTTTTTAGCACTATAATACTTGCACATTCCCACGATAAAGGTGCCTGACCTGCCTGCGCTATACAAAAAATGCTATGCATATCCTTTTTAATATCTGTCAGGAAGGTCTTATAAAATTCAAGTGGTATTGCATCCGGCCCAGCAGCTTTCCCTGTTGCCAGGGAGCTTACTGCCTCAATTATCTCATCAATACAAATTGGTGCATCTAATGTAATTTGTTCCTCAGAAGAGAGCCTTGTACTTTTTAATCCCCCCAGAAATTCACTAACCTTTTTTTGTAGCTGTTCAGAATACACTATATCTTCACTATACAACTCCTGATAGTAACCCTTAAAAACCTCTAGAATTCCTTCTAGCTCTGTATGTTTCCGCCCATTACCATCAATTATATTCAAAACATTCTGTTTAACTGCCTTTTGTCTGACCCGTCTAGCTAGGACTTTTCCTGTGGATTCACCATACTCATAACACTCCAATCGGTGACTTTGATAGACTGCTGCCACTGTTTTATTCAAGTAAGCATTTATTTTAGCCTTAAGAATCGCCATTTGGGTCTGAGTGAGAGTAATGTCTTCTCTACTAGTAATTTTACTAGCTAATTCCCTCTCTTTTGTTATTAATCTTTCTTGAAGTTCTACAATTTCCTTCCCCCTAATTTTCTGTATTCCCAAACTATAGCTAAGAGTTTCACCTCTCACTGCAGCTTTAAATGAGTCCCATACCATCCCCGGATCTGCCGTATTCCTATTGATATCAAAAAAGTGGTGAATCCATTCTTTCATATGGGATATATATCCTGGGTCAACCAACAATTTCCTATCAAATGTCCATACACGACGCGGATTAGATGGTCCCTTAATTGTTATGGACAATATTAATGGATTATGATCTGATAAGAATCTGGGTTTGCATTCTATTTCAGCCCCATGGATTAAGTTTTGTGATACAAAAAAATAATCCAACCTTACCAATTTAGCATGTGGGAACGAGTAATAGGTATACCCTGGATCTAAAGTTTTGATATTTTCCCAGACATCTCTCAACCCATGTTCCCTTACTAACCTCCTTAGAGCTTTCCATACTTTAGGCTTTCGTCCCTGATATAAACTCTGGGTGCCCATGCTCCTGCTACCTACCTCTAAATGAATATTTAAGTCGCCACAAATAATTATTGGTAAGGGCCATCCAACTAGTTCCATGTTCAACGTATCCAGAGGCTCAGCCTCGTCCAAAACTGATCCATATATAGTGCAGGGGGTAAATTTAAATGTATTCACGGATAATTCTAAGAGAGCCCACCGCCCATCATTACTTGCTCGAGATCTACAAACTTGTACATTGTTATTTCTGGCAAGTATCGTCACCCCACGTGTCGAAACCTCCTGTCTGGTACAAACAAGAGGCGTCAACCCAAGCTCTCGTATGAGCTCTCGCTTACTCCATGCAATGTGTGTTTCCTGCAAGCAATATAGATCTGATTTAATTAGTTTAAGACCAGCTGCCACTCTTTTCCTTTTCTGGGGGCTATTTAGACCGCAAATATTCAATGTACAAATCCTTAATCTATTTGCCATATCACTCAGTTTGATGTACCAATCTCACGTCAATACTTTCTCCCTTAAAGAAACCAACTTGATATTGAATCCTATACATCCTCTTCTTTTGATATGTCTTCCTTAAATTGTTCTGAACGTTTCTGCCTATATTAGTGCCCCCCCACTCCCCATCCCCCCTCTCCCCCCTCTCCCATCCTCCCACCCCTTGTACCCCAACCCTGCTACCAACCACCCCCCCACCCCCCTGCACCCCTTACCCCTACCCTTACACCCAATTTATGGAGAGTATGGGATCTCACTGTCCCTAATGATGGTAAAGCTTCCGCTCCGACCGTCCCTACCCAGTGCATGATTTTATTTTTCTTTTTTTTCCTTTTCTCCCTTTCTTTGTCTTTATCTCTCTCTATCTACCCCTGTTTCAGCCAAAGAAATATATATATTTTTTTTCCTAAAGGGGGGATTAATCCTAAGAGGCTTCTCTCTTACCCCCGGCTCGACTTCTCAGGGCTTAACTCCTAACCCTCTCTACTTTACCCTCTACTTTACCCCCACCCCTATGTCCCAATCCAGAAAATCTATGTTAGGAAACCGGACCGTTAAGTCTACCCAAAAAAGCCCTTACTTTCTCCTCTGTCGTGAAGAAGTGAGTCCTATTATCCATTACTACTTTCAGTTTAGCCGGATTTAATAAAAAAACCTGTGCCCCCTTACTTTGAAGTGGCTGAATTAGCTGCCGGAGCCTCCACCTTTTTTCAACAGTACTATGGCAATAGTCTGGTCTCACAAAAAACTCACATCCCTTAGCCTTACTTCTAGCATTGGGTCGAGCTCGGTCGTATATAGCCTGCCTTGCCTGATAATTAAGCAAAGAGATTAATATTACTCTAGGTCTACCACTTCCTCCTTCTGAGTTTGGTCCTATTTTGCTAAAAGGAAATCGATGGGCTCTTTGAACCTCTTTGTCCCAATCCCACTGGTGTAGATCCGGAAAAGCTTCCTTAAAAAGTGCGACCATAAAACTATGTATGTCTGATCCTTCAAGTCCTTCTGGTACACCCAGGACGCGCAGATTATTCCTCCTCATTCTGTCCTCTAAATCTGTCAATTTCCACTGAGTGTCCTCAAGTTGTTTCTCCATCATTTCTCGAGATGACTGGCGAGCTCCAGCCTCATCCTCCAGACGCGAGATCCGAGTCTCTGCTTCTTCCATCCGTGTAGTAAACTCTGAACATGTCTTGGCTACTCGACGAATTTGGATTTGCATCTTGCGGCAAGCCATTTGAGTCCTACGGCTCTCTAATTTAGATTCCTCTCGGTGTTCCATAATGCTTTGATATATGGTTTCCAGTGACACAGGATTAGGCTGTTTTTCACCATTATCATATAGAGTTAAATCATCCTTGGAATACTCCCACTGAAACCCCTGAAGGCACATTTACTAGGACGAACGGAGAGCAAGATGGCGGCCGCGTAACGCAGCTGCGAAGCGTCTGCTCCGACCAAGGAAACCTCCCAGTGTTGCGGCAGCTCTCCCGCGGGTCGGAGCCTCCTTCGGCAGCCGCGCTCACAGGAAACAATGTAGCGGCATTGTAGCAGCATTGTGTTGACTCGCGTTGCTTTACCTGCTCCCTCTTTTTTTGGGGATGACTGTCCCAGGGCTGTCAGGAGGGGCGGCACAGGGGAAATATTGTGGATGATATCATTTTTCGAAGGACTGCTTTTCATGTGAGGATTGTTTTAGGCTACTTGGCTCCTGGTTTTTGCGGGGCCTTTTTTTTTTTTTTTTTTTCTTCTGGGAGAAGCAAACTACGTGGATTTGTTGACAGAGGCTAAAAGGATTGCAAAGTGCCTCCCCGGGATGCGGTCTGGACTGCTCCTGTTCCTACCTGAAGACAACTACAGGTCTGTGCTCACGGGTGCCAATTGGGGGCAATTTTCGCCGTGGACTCAAAAAACGGTCAAAGTTTCTTTATTCTATTACAAGTATTTGACACTGGGCGTATATTATAATAACGCATTTTGCATCAAAAAGCAAAAAAAAGTAAAAATGCCACCTAAGGGAGTGAAAAATGTGACTCTGTCTGGACGAGGCAAGCCGGTAAGAGTAAGCTTGTCAGCACGGCAGGGGGGTGGTACGGATATAAAACAAGGCTTAGGTGAGAAGGTTGTCTCCAAAAACAAGAGCGCTTCACTGGACAGGTATTTTGAGAAAGGGAAGGACATACTGGTGGGGGGCACAGAAACCCCCCCCCGCCGCCGTGGAGGAGGCCGATCCTCTAGTAACCGAGGAGATGGCGGCTATAGTTGGGCCCCCCCGCATGAAGATGGGCAGAGTGATGTTGTAGATGTGACAACTTTACAAAAACAAGCTACCGGGAGTCAGATGGAGCAGAGGGAGCAGAGGGAGGGCGCACAAAGCGCTAGCACATTATCACAGGTGGAGCGGAGGCCGGTGGAATTACGTGATAATGAGACAATACAAGGAGACAAGTTTTTTTCACTATCAGATCATTCAAGTTGGTCAAGTAACGAGCAGCTGGATTTGGAGGCGGATAAAACTTCTTCTGAATTTGAATCTGAGGTATCCTCCTTGGCACTGGGAAAGGAATTACAGGAGAGTAGCAGGAGTGCCACTGTTAGGAAAAAACAGAGGAAGAGAAGTGAGCAAGTAGGACCTAATAAGCACTCCACTAACCCATTAAACTCTGGTTTCTCAATGATAGTAGAGAGCATAATATTATGGACACTCCAGACATTCTTTATTATGTTTAAATCATACACCCAAGGGAAACCTGTATAAGAACTAATAACGTAACCAATAACCATTGCTGATTTTACCAAGGTATGAGTACAACACGCCGGAGTATCACTCTAGAGTCTCCCATTAAGAACAACAAAATCATGTTCTCTACAAACTCCCAGGAGAAGAGCACATTTTCTATTTGTCCTGTAGAAATGAGGGAACATAGCTGCTGGTATATGTAATGCCTGCTCTCTTTCCTTATCTGCAAAGAGATCCAGGGAATGATTAGAGATATTGCATTAAAATCTCACGTATTTAAAACCTAGGAGGTCCCCACCTTATACATTACCATGCTAATGTAATCAAAGAAATCTAAAAAAATAAGTGTTTTCTAGTAAAATATACAAATTGGCCAAAATAAAAGGAGCAAGGGAACATCCATCCCAATTCTGCTGTAGAAATACAATGCAATGTAGCAGATTCCAATGATGGCTACAAACTTGATACACCCAAGAAAAGTCTGCAGACAGATGTGGGGCTATATCACCACTAGCATGGGCACCTTTTGACATTTTTGACGGACTGGTAATAACATAAACATTTTCAACATTAAAAATGGGCAAGAGCGCAAGTTTCTTGTAGGCAGATTATCACAGGATCTAATACATCTAAATTAGGTATTTTCCCTAAATTAGTCCAGCAGCCAGCAATATTCCATGAGAGAATTCTAATGTTTTCCAAAGTACCACTAAATGTCCCTCTTCAATAACTTCAGAGCAAGGGATTTTCTCGCATTTAAACAGCCAGAAAGCCATGCTCATTTACATCCATCTTCATTACTGAATAACAAACCTAATATCTGATAAGCACATTTAACCACTCTTGTGCCATCTTTACAAGAAATGACAGTCAAATAAGCATAAGTCATTTCTTCTTGAGAAGCTGTACACTCTGCAAAAACACATGCCAATAATGTGCACTTCCCCACCCCCTCCAACGGTCCTCTTGTCTGAGGAGAGGAGGCAATAATGTAAATTCCTTTGGCCAAAAAAAAGTCACCATTCATCAAAATCAAATTTATGACTACAGATGACTTAAAACTAACCCTCGTTTTCTTCTCCAAACCAGAATCTAACAACTCCACCAACTCTAAATCACTACTCCTAAACAATTTAAGTTGATGTACCTGGTTTCAAATATTCAACACAAACAAGCAATTCAAATAAAAGGAATCATCATCAAGTAGAACAATAAAATCTAAGTATGCAGTTCCTTCTATATTATTATTACTTGTATTCTGGGGGACTTGGTAATTTTGATAGCTATTGTTTGCCTTATCGGATATATTCTGAGGCATCAAACCTAAAGGGATGGACTCCATAACCACCTGAGGAGAACTTATCTCCCTTTAAAAACCTTCCCTATCCCTTTGTGTAAAAGTGTTCTGTACCATAACCTTAATTTTCAAAGGGTCTCTCTTGGCCTCTTCATCCAAAACAACTTCCTTTTCCACCCCAAACTCCCCAACCTTTTCTGGAACACCAACATTTGCATTGTTGAAATCACCCCCACCCCCACTCACAGAAAGAGAAATGAATTGAACACCTGCACCAGAAAGGCCTGCACTCTTTCCCCTGGGACCAGTAATGGGGAAGGCTCATCTGGGGATTCGATTTTTCTGACTCCTCTTTTCCTAAAACACCTTAGCTTCCTTTCAGCTTTTTTTCCCAACTTTCTTTTTTGTTTTTCCTGGAACTGCAGCTAGCTCCTACTAATTATGGATTGTTTCTTTCACAGTACCCCTTGATTTAAAAA
The DNA here is from genome assembly GCF_031143425.1 of Pleurodeles waltl. NCBI lineage: Eukaryota > Metazoa > Chordata > Amphibia > Caudata > Salamandridae > Pleurodeles > Pleurodeles waltl. The sequence continues at coordinate 1,457,247,069 of NC_090445.1, read as the reverse complement.
TTGGGATTACTTCTGTACCACTAGAATGTGTAAAGGGAGACTTTGGATTCCCTAGAAGCTCTAATTTAGCGAACGGGGGACAGTTTTTCTCCATAAAAAGAGCTCTAGAGACAATAGATCCACTTCTGCAGGGCCCGATTTGAGCTCATCTTCTGGAGCTAATAATTTGGATGTTGGCAACCAACTTGCACTGCTACGTCAGATTTACTAATCATTTTAATACAACCGGGCAACATTCCAGCAGAAACATCAACCCCCTCACATTTCATTGGAAGCTCTTTCAAAATGATTGTTAAAATATCTTTCTCTTCCTTTGCGAGAGCGGAACAGCGTTTATAACAGACGAAGGAGCTGAAGGGAAAGCAGCTTTACAAAGTGATATCTCTGAGACAGATTATCCAAATTTCAACGAAGCATCACCAATGTAGGACTCTTGCAAAGACATCTTATTTCTCTCACCTAGTAGCCCAGAAACATCTGAGCCTGGAGAACCAACACTGAACTGCACTTTAGCCACTGCACACAAATTATTACTCAAAGCGAGAGACACAGTATTAGATGAAGGCCCATCACCCAAAGAGTTATGAAGTATTTCCATCTGTTCTGCTCCCTCCTTTTCCTGTCCAATTCTCAAAGGGGATAAATCATCTTCCGCTTTACCCTGGAGCTCTCCAGTTTGCAAAAAATAAGATTGATTCATTGATTTCTCCTTTAAAATGCCCAAGAGCGGCGTCTTATATCTTAATGGATTGGATTTCATTTTCTGACAACATCTTGTAGTAATTAGCTTTCTTGATCTCAGTTTTTTGGCAGTCATTCTAATGCTGGCAGAAGATCAAGACAACGGCGGCAACAACCACAGATGGCCATTGGCGGCAACTGATCATATATCAAATGCCAGACTATAGTAAAGCTATAACGAGTCAATAGTAAGTCAATGGTACTTGCAGGTGTGCAGAGATCCACCATGGGGTGCAAGTTGCACTGACCTATGGATAGCTGCCTCCGCACCTCACAAGGAGCCTAGAGCCTGCCACCCAACTGACCAAAACTGACCAAAAGTGCAGCTGCAATAAATCTGGCTGGTTCTAGATACTCCAAACTCCAGGCAACCAGACAGCAAAGAATGCCACGAAAAGAAAAAAGAAAGCCTGCCAAATGAAAGAACAATTCCCAGCCATGTTACAGCTAAAGTCAAATCAGTGGGGGCTAACAGGAGGGAGAGGGCAGAGCAAAGCACCAATAGACAGGAAGACGGGGGAAAGGTGAGGATGAGGAACTCAATGTCCCCTGCCACACACCTTCCAATCCTGCTTACCATCCTGCCTGCAAAAACCTGAAGACGCTAACTGCTGCTATATACGCCAAAAGGTGCTGCTAGTTGTTGTATTAGATGCTTTGCATGAAAATGCACCAGGCACTCCTCAGAAGGCTCCTCAGAAGACTCAGACTAAATTAGATCATTTGTGATAAAAACTCTGAGGCACAACTAGGCACAGGTGGGCAGGAAATTAGGCAGACAGTAATGCTTTGTACAATAAATAAAGTGCAAGCTCTGGTAGTGTGGTGAAAACTCAAACACAAACCGCACCCAGTCTTAGCTAGGCTTCTTCCATGAAAGCCCCCAGGGCATGCTCTCACGAGCAGCTGACTATGGCTGCTGCGCTCACTGAATTCACCTTGCAGACAGAGGCTCCTCCGCGGCCAGAATCTGTGATGCATGACACAGGGTTCTAAAATTGCCTTGCCACACCTCGCAGTGCCTCACAAACAGAAGGAGACAAACTTAATGAGGCAGGGGGCTGAGGCAGAAGACAAAAGGTGGAAAGCTGAGGGCCCCAAACCTCCTTGCCCCTTCATGCCATCACCACTGCCTTTCTCCTTGTCTCCTTATACCTTTTTCACAGCCAGGGTGGAATCAAGGTGTGTATCATAGCTATATGCAAGAAATAATCATTAGCCTCAATTTGTAATTGATAGATAGATGGTACATCCTTCTCCGTTCAAGCAGCCAAACTATGGAATCCATTACTCCAACTATAAGATCCACAGATAACTATCTTGTCTTCAGAAGACTACTCAAGAATTGTCTCTTTCCTTCATAACCACCATATTCAAACAGCTATGGACTGCATATGCCTGTGTTGATAAATATTTTTTTATCTGATTATGTGTATATTCTGGATATATATAGTTCTTTAGAAAATATGTATTGCGACTATGTCAGAGCAATAAACTAAACACATACTCTTTAAACCTGTTTACCTAATGTATATTTACTCACAGTTGAAATATGTATATGTATGAACATATATGTGTGTATATGTGTGTGTATTCATGTGTGTATGTATGTGTGTGTGTGTGTGTGTATATATATATATATATGTATATATATGTACATATATAGGTGTATGTTATTCTATGCTTAACATGTTCATAGGTCATTGTATAGCTCCTAGATAAGTTGATGTATTACTTATGAATCCCTGCTCTCATTTTATATCACACTGATCAAATGTTTATTATCATAGGTATTTGGCTATTCAAAAATTGAGTAAAGTTAATAAATGTTAGAAAAGTACACTTATTAACTTCAAACTTTAAGTCTGTGTTTATACAATACTACTTTTCTTCTCATGTTATATCCATTATTATATTCCTTGGACATTTATTCCCTTACTATGTACTTACATATCTATTTATTGATTACTCTAGACCTACTGTATTAGAGAAACAATTAAATACAAATAAAATAAAATCTATAAATAAAATTCAAATTATAAATAAATCTAATAAAAAGAAATAATATATATATATATATATATATGTATATATATAAATAATAATAAAGAATAAATACATTAAATACAAATTATGATACAAAATGTGTGTGTGTGTATATAAATATATCTATATATATATATATATATATATATATATATATATTAAAAATTATACATATAAAATATTATATTTTACTCTCTTGTAAGCTTTACTCTGTCTACCCATCACCCCATATGTCATGTCTCTATCAATCTATCCTCCATTCCTACTGGGACTCATCCCAAATCCATTCTACTACTTTCATCTCCTAAATAACCCTGCCTAAGCTCTTCCTTCCTCTTCCACATCTAACTCACCCAAACCTCAGTTTACTACCATGATCTCCCAAACAACCCTACCAAATTCTCCCTCATTTATCTCAACTTTCTCATCCAAAACCCTTCTGCTACTATGATCTCCCTAGCACTCTCCACAGACTCTTCCCTCCTCAATCTACCCTTTACTCATCCCAAGCCTAAATCCTATTACTATAAACTCCCAGTTAACACTTCTGGATTCTTCCCTCTTCCACCCCTCCATTACTCCAGTCAATCCAACTAACAAACTAACATATCCGCGGCTCAAATTAAGTCATAATAATACTAAAACTGTACTCATATTTCCCTAAACTAATCCACCACTAATTCCTTTTGGGTTCCGGAGTAGCGTGCTATTCGCCGAAAAGTACTTTGACGCCTCGTCAGAGGTAGTAAGCGCCATATAAATACCATTACAATACAATACAATACAATAAAAAGTTGTAACATTCAAAAAGTCACATTTTCAACTGTAATCAAACATAGATTCTAGCACTGTGTACAACAGGAGGATAGGAAAGGACCATCACTTACTTTCTGAGACAGTAAAGTTTCAACTCATTACAAAACCAAAGCAGACACATTGGACTCCTTTTTAAAACAGAAGAAAACCATCAGAACCAACCCCTTTCCTAAAATCCCCTCTAAGAATAAACCAACCCAGCCTCTACAGTCCTTCAAACAAATATCAAGGTGAATTTATGGATGTGGTCAAAGCATGCAGACCTTCATGTTGCCCTTCTGATCCTTGTCCAACACACATCTTCAAGAACATTCTGTTATCTACTTCTGATGCCAGAAATCAAACCTAGACCCACAGGACCCCAGCAACTACAGACCAGTCACAAATAGACCTTTCCTGGGCAAACTGATAGAAAGAGCAGCATTCGCCCAGATGTCACAATTCACTGAAGACAGTTCCATACCTTCAGACTACCAAACTGGATTCCGCCCAGGAAGAGGCACTGAATCAGCACTCATAGCAATCTGGGATGATCTCTTAAAACACAGTCAACTGCAATGGAGTTGCTGCACTACTTCTCTTGGACCTCTCAGCTGCCTTTGATACCTTTGACAGTGACACCCTAATTCAAAGACTCCACAAAGCCGGTATAGAAGGAACTGCTCTCGACTGGATTACATCCTACCTTCAAAACAGAACTTATGTTATCTATTCTCCCCTCTTCTCGTCCAAACCATACCTCACAAAAGCAGTGGTCCCCCAAGGATCAAACATCTCACCTTTGCTTTTCAACATCTACATGATATCTTTACCAGAATTGATCAAATATTTTCAACTCACATGCTACAACTATGCAGATGACACACAAATACTACTTAAATTGGAAAAGCCCAAAGACATTGAAAACTCACAAATCTTCAGTTGCCTCAAAGCCGTTGATCAGTGGATGACTTGGAGCCATCTCAAACTAAATGCTTCCAAAACAGAAATACTCACATGTAGTGACTGGAAAAATTATGACCCACTGTGCGGCTGACCTGACGATCTCGGACCACCTCCTCAATTATCTGAGGAAGTTAAAAACCTTGGAATTACCATGGACTCCAAGTTAACAATGACTGCCCAAGAGGACAAATTAGCATAAATAAGCTTCATCACCTTGAAGACTCTGCGAGTCATCTTTCCACACCTCGTATTTCCACATAAGGTGCAGGGCTACTATCTCTCTTGTACTATGCAGACTGGATTATACCAATGGCATCTACCATGGATCATGTCTATCTATTATGAAAAATCTACAACGTATTCAGAACTCTGCTGCCAGGCTACTATTACATATAAAGCCACAAGCCTACATCTCCTCTGCCTTGAGAGCACTACACTGGTTACCCATTGCCAGAATATCCACCTTCAAGCTGCTTTGTATCACTCACAATGCTATACATTGAACAGGACCGCTTTTTATCTGAAACAAAATAACCAAATTCATTCAACAAAGAACCCTTCACTCAAGATTGGCACCCCGCCTTAGAACACCACCATACAAGTAAAAGACTATAGGTGGTACATACTTCTCCGTTCAAGCAGCCAAACTATGGAATTCATTACCCCCAAATATAAGATCGACTGATAACTATCTTGTCTTCAGAAGACTACTCAAGAGTTGAGTTTTTCCTTCATAACCACCATATTCAAACAGCAATGGAATACATATGCCTGTGTTGATAAATATTTTTAGTCTGATTATGTGTATATTCTAGATATGTATAGTTATTTAGGAAATATGTGTCACTACTACGTCATAACAATAAATTACATACATACTCTTTAAACGTGTTTAACAGATGTATATTTACTCATGGTTGCGTATGGGTATATATATGTATGTATGTATGTATATATATATATATATATATACATATATATATATATACATACATACATATATATATATGTGTATCTGTGTGTATGCATGTGTGTATGTATGTGTGTGTATATACATGTATATGTGTATGTTATTCTATGCTTAAAATGTTCATAGGTCATTGTATAGCTCCTAAATATGTTGTTATATTAGATACTTATGAATTCCTGCTCTCATTTTTATATCACACTGATCAAATGTTTTATTATCATAAGCATTTCACTATTCAAAAATTAAGGAAAGATAAATAAACGTTAGAAAAGTATACTTATTAATTAACTTCAACAATTACAAATCTTGAAAGTATGTGTTTATACAATACTACTTTTCTTCTCATATTATTATACGTATTATTATATTCCTAAACATATAGTCCCTTACTATGTATTTACATATCTATTATTACTCTAGTCCTCCTGTACTAGAGAAAAAATAAATAAAAATAAATAAAATAACATCTATAGATATAATTAAAATTATAAATAAGTAAATTGAAGTTAAAAAATAATAATTATAATGACTAAATACATTAAAGAAAAATAAACAATATTGATTAAAAAATGTATATATCTATATATATATATATAAATAAAATTATAAATAAATAAAAAATAATATAAATGTATTTTCTTGTAAACTTTACTTTGTCTACCCATCACCGTATGGCATGTCTCTATCAATCTATCCTACATCCCCACTCTGACCTCATTCAGTGCGTGATTTTCCGTTTCACTGCGTTTTTCCCAATATCGTTAAAAAATCTTCAGTACTACAAGTCCCAGAATGCAAAGCTAAAAGCTGGTGGGTATCTTAAGAGTTCTGCCTATGAAAACTTTATAAAAAGTAGTGGGGCACTATTAACGCTCACCTTGCCTTTTGATTCCTCCCAAATTCACCAGTAGGTATAACGACCTCAGAAGGATATTTAAATGTAGTAATCAGCATGTTTCTTTTTTTTTTTTTTTTTTTGTAACAGATTATTTTTTTGAATGTTTGTATGGTACCATGGGACGAGCTATCAGCACATTGGTGCTTTCATATAATGGGTTTTACTAACTATGCAAGAAACTTACTACACTGTCCACAGCCATTTCATCCGATGAGCACATCATAACATGCTGCACGAACCATCATCATGTGGCTAATCAATATAAAACAGCGGCTAGGCAAACAAATTTATCGGTACACGAATATAACGCTAGAATGCGTCCACTAGCTAGATCTTTTTACATTTTTTAACAAACACCTTTACCTTTTAATACAGCACAGTTAACACAGCAAAGTATGCAGAAACGTCCTTTAGAATTTTAAGAAACCGCACTGGTTGGCAGGAAGCAGAGACACATTTTTAATTATGTTCACAGCAATCATTCAATAAGATAAAGTCCCAAGAGAGCAACCATGTTTCTAGCCTAATTAATTTCCAGCAAAAATCTTCTAGCGCCAAAAAAGAAAACCAACCATCATCAAAAACTCACCTCCGAAGTATTTTTTAGAGAGAAAAAACACAGTCAGAGCAAGAACCTTCCAAAGTGGGCACCCACCAGCGGGGAGAGCTGCTAGGAGACCCGTCTAGCGGTAGGGGTGAAGTGCTCTGCAGCGAGGTGGGCCGCTTTATGCCTGTAGTCCAGGAAGCTGTTGTCTCTGCGTCGCCTCTGTCTCCGAAGGGTGCCTGGGCCCACTTTGCATAACACATGGGAGAGGGGCTGAGCCCCTTTAGAGGCACTGAAGTGCACGGTGAGTGAGGGGCTAATGGCAGCGAGGCTCTAAAGAGTGCTTTCAGTAATTTTCCTATCAGCAGCCATCAGCAGGGGTCCAGCGACGATATCGTTCGACACCCACTTCTAAATGGGAATGACCCACACCTTTTAGACGTTTAACTTATAAACCTAAAATGTCGGTGAACTTCTCACTTTGATTAGCATGGCACGATCCGAAGCTCCATGCAGTTCAGGGATGAGTTTAAAAAGTGTATGAGAGAAAGTCGTAATTGAGAGTTCCACCGTAATCCATGAGTGGACAGCTTTGCGTTGTGAATGTGTAGTTTCAATTTTCTTTTTGCGTCTACATGCCTGAGGTACAATCCTGCAAAAACGGATATTAGTGAACAGGTGGACCTGTCTATAGGTGGGGTACGTGCCACTGAGACACATCCAGACATCGTATTGACATCGATCTGAAAACTGCAGCAATCCAGTGTAAAGAACTACATAAAAGACAAATGACTAAGGGCCAGATGTAGGTAACGTTTTGCATGGCGCAAACTGCTAAATTAGCAGTTTGCGCCATGCAAAACGCGCATCGCGATGCACATTCCCATTTTGCGAGTCGGTACCAACTCGCAAAATGGGAATGTGACTCGCAAATAGGAAGGGGTGTTCCCCTTCCTATTTGCGATTCGCACTGTGATGCAGAATTGCTTTGTGACCACAAATGCGATCGCAAAGCAATTCGCAGTTAGCACCCATGTGAAGTGGGTGCTAACTCATTTGCAAAAGGGAAGGGGTCTCCATGGGACCCCTTCCTCTTTCTGAATGGCTCTGAAAAAATTAAACCAAATGGTTTCATTTTCCCGAGTGTAGTGCATCTCGTTTTCCTTGAAGGAAAACGGGCTGCAATAAAAATAAAAAAAACTGCTTTATTAAAAAAGCAGTCACAGACATGGTGGTCTGCTGTCTCCAGTGCTGTTGTCGAAAAGGTCTCAATAGCCTGGTGGCAAAAGCACTAGCTAGGAAACTAACACTCCTGAGAGGTCAACGAGGGCAAATGGGAGCCAGGTTCACAGTGAGGCCTAGGCCACGTAACTCAATTTTCAACATAAATTGTGAAGAATGGGAGGACTTGTCCACTTTTGAGCTTTAAGCTTTTCTATCAATTTTAACATTAGACAGTGCAGTTCCTTTTTAATGACATGTCTCTGCTTCTCTTTGCTTTGCACACACATTGCGCCCCCCCTTACACTTCCCTCTTCGCTCCGTGACACTTCAGCTCACTAGCAGTGTCTGGTGATCATTAAATGAGGTGGCTGTAATACATCACTGACGTCTAGCAAGTGAGACAAATGTCTTCTAGGAGGGCACTAAAAATATAAATAAATAAAGGGATCGAACAATGTCTTTGAACCATAATCTTCAAATACATTTGGTAGAAACCTATAGGCTTAGAAAGGTCACGCGGAATGATTCATAGTGCTGTCATGGTGCAACAAGGCAGGCTGCCCGCCATAGAACAAAACCTGTTTATTTTGTCAAATGTGCCATGGATTACCCCGACTTGTCAATAATTACCTCCAGTATGTTTAGATAAAAGTTCAACAAAATTCATATTAGAAATAATTAAATTAAATTAAAAAAATAATTATTATAAATAGAAATGAAAAATTTAAATAAAAAACAAAAAAAATATACAGATAGAATAATTAATAAATAAAAATAATATAATTTGCTTTCTTGTAAGCTTTACTCTGTCTAAACATCACCCTATGTCTCAATCAATCTGTCCTCCCTCTCCACTGTGCCTCATTCCAAACCCATTCCACTACTTTCTGCTCCAAAATAACCCTGCCTATGCTCTTCCCTCCTCTACAGCATCTAGCTCACCCCACACTTCAGTTTACTAACATGATCTCCCAAACAACCCTTCTAAATTCTCCCTAATTTATCTCACCTTTAACTCATCCAAACCCACTCCTGCTACTATGATCTCCCTAACCCTTTCCACAGACTCCTCCCTCCTCCACCTCTCCTTTACTCATCCCAAGCCTCATCCTATTACTATAAACTCCCAATTAACACTTCTGGATTATTCCCTCCTCTATCCCTCAATTACTCTAGTCAATCCAACTAACAAACTCACATATCCTCTGCTCAAATTAACTTATAATAATACTAATACTGTACTCATATTTCCCTATACTAATCCGCCACTAATTCCTCTTGGGTTCCGGATTGGCGTGCTACTCATTGAAAAGCGCTTCAATGTCTCATCAGGGGTAGTAAGCGCTATTTAAATACAATTACAATTACAATAGATGAGCTCACAAATGCAATTGGGAGCACAGTGTTAACTAATTGCTAATGGCTGAGATTAATTCAACCATTCCATCCACCATGTTTCATTTTGTCTAAGTGCGTTTGGCTTAGTGTGATGAAGATTTCCAGGTGTAGGTTCAAGGTTACTGGGTCATAGAAACCAAGCAGCATTTCTCTGATGAGGTCTAAAAAGACTGAAATTAATCTGGAGTTGCTTATTTTACCATTCAGAGGTCTAATCAGAGGTTTAATCAGGACTGCCCATTGTGGGTTGGGCCACGACTAATTTACATATGACTGATACTTATCTATAATAGCACAGAACAAATGCAAAAAGGGTGGATTTGAATGAACAAGTGGTTGAGATTAGCTAAAGCATTTAATTTTCAGGTTTTTGCTGTTTCTGTTGGAGTTTGTAAACAGAGGGATCTGGCCCAGAAGTGGGTAGAGAACTCACTCTGCCACTGGAAGCATACTCCACCTTACTGATGAGGTCCAACAAGACTGAAATCACTCTGGGTTCCTTGTGTTTGATTTTGGACCTTCTTTTGTTCTTTTGTGGGCTGAAGCTCAGACAGATTCACATATAGACGATTACAGTTTGTAATGGCACAGACCCAAAATTTTGATGGAGGGTAGCCGTGGCAGGACCTAAATCAAACACTCCAGCCTTCAGTTGTGTGATGCTTTCGTACAAAAAAAACATGAAAATCCAGAACACCACAATGCCCATACAACCAATTTACCATCTCACGCTCGCATATCATCCATAGCTCAGTCGAAAGGTCAGGCATTGTGGACGTCCCATCCTTCAAGAAAAAAAACAATAAAAAGGACCTTTTCAGGGAGTATGTCTAATTTGTGGAACTCCGACCCCCTTGCACTCAGAACCTACCTCTCCTTTCAAGTTTTGGAAAAGGAAACGAAGTATAATCTTATTTAAATTGCCTCCATAACTTTTTTATGACAATGTCGTCTTGTCCTTCGGATGCGCTTTCCCCTCCTCCTACCCCTGAGGGAACGTCTACTGACGTTCTCCGCCGCCTGGTTTTGTTGTTACTACTGTGCATATTCATACTGTACTGTCATAGTGTGTAGCAATCTTTTTTATTGATCTACTTTTTATTATATACATTTTTTGTCACTTTTCACCTGGGTATCGTTGCCGTGCATTCTTCTACCCATCTCATCTCAGGTATGTGCTTTATTATATCGTGGTAAGGGAATACTGACACACATGCATACGCACAGACGTGGACAGAGCTCACAACAAGCAGAGAGAGGTCTGCAACTTGGTTCACTAATGATATCAAGAGATTGTGTAAATGACTATCAATGTGCTGTAAAATTAACAAGTTATTAAACATCTTCATGTAACAGAGACTGTTAGACCAATATAATTCATTCTTTTTTTTGTCTAAGTATTAATTTCCTTTTAGATGAGGACGCTTGTTACATCATAATTCCACTTTGACACATCAAAACGATGAATCCCTCCTAAACACCTGAAAAATATACCCCAGTCCACCAAGACTTCTCAAAACTCTATAAATATAAGCTATATTTTTAAACCTTTCAATCAGAATTTTACAAATATTATTGAAGTTTTGGAACTCTGCACTGATTGCGGTATAATATTAAAATACAAAATTACTAATAACTCATTTGAAGACACATTCACTCCACATTCACTCCACAGATTCACTCGACAGTGGCATCAGATTAGCAAATCGATTCTTCCAAACAGGAAGACAAGACAATTGCAAAAAAGAAACCCACTCTTAGATTTATTAGCATGTCCCAAATTTTACAAGTGTCTTATAAATAGGTTGCATGTTGGAAATTCAGAACACCATGCTTCACTTCCTCATTCAAAACTGAAAGCATTCAGCTTGGCGCATATTTGGACATGGAGGCCCATATTTATACTTTTTTAGGGCTGCATTTGTGCCACTTTTTGACGCAAAAACGGCACAAACTTACAAAATAATATTGTATTTTGCAAGTTTGAGCTGCTTTTGCATAAAAAAATTATACAAATGTGGCACTAAAAAAGTATAAATATGGGCCTAGGTTTCATCTATTTATAATGAATAAGTAGTAAATCGAAATAAATGAAGGACTACCCAATGAACCAAAACAATGTTAATCCTACAGTTAGAAGCAAGCAATAACAGATGAACATAGTGGTTAGAATCTACTCTATGGGTACTTTAGCAATGCTACACTATTCGTGTAATTTCATAATTCGAACCAATTGCATTTTTGTATTAGAAAAGCAAATAGTTAACCTCATGCCATGCAATTTCTCCATAACCACATTGGCCCTTATTTTGAGTCTGGCGGTCTTCAGACCGCCAGACTCACGGTGGCGGTCGGACCACCTCGGTCGTGGCAGTCTGACTGCCACATTACATCCGGGGCTGAGCTGCCACGGGCGTACCACCGACCCCCCTTCCTGGCAGTCCCAGCGGTTGTAATCCACCAGGGCAGTGCTGCTCCGGATTACGCGTCCCCATACCTCCAGTCCTTTCATGACTGTTCCACCGCCATGGAAAGGCTGGAGGAATAGGGCATCGGTGCCCCCGGGGCCCCCGTACTTCCCATGTACTTGGCATAGGCAGTGCAGGGGGCCCCCATGTACATTCCGGCCACGCATTCCACTGCCCGAATTACAGGCAGTGAAATGCGCGACAGGTGCTGCCGCACCCACCGCATCACCACATTGCTGCCGGCCTGATTACAAGCCGACTGCAATGTTAAGGCTCTCTTAACAGCAGGGCCAGAAGTGAACTCAAAATAGGGCCAGTGGTGTTTGGACCGCACAGGCGGTCTCTTGGCGTTATGAGTTTGGCAAGCGGCCTCTGCTGCCCGACAAACTCATAACGAGGGCTGTTGTGTCTACTGGGTTACATGGCAGCATATGAATGATCACTTCCATAACAGTGAGAGTCAGTCTATGGATGCAAGATTACTTTAAATTGTTCCCTCTCATTCTGGGGCTTAAGTTTATGATTTTGTTAATGCTTACGTAACAGCACGATTCAAATAGCTAAATTCTGTCTTCTCCTTACAGTCTCTTATAGCATACCCACCGATCCCTCCACACTGAAGTGACTTCCTTCAAGCTATCTCATGTCTCACACCACCATATTCCTCTTCCAGAGTCGTCTTCTCTGTAGCCCTTGCCCTATATTTTCTTAACATTCGCTTCCGGACAACACTAAATCACATGGGAGCTGATGCCAAATTCCATCAATTTCACTTACCCCATGATCCACTACATTGTTTTACAGACACAATTGACATTTACCTCACACATTGTTTTATACTCTCACATCTAAGACCTCAGTTCTCATCCCTCAGCCTTCTTTCATCATCCCTCATACCCCCTTCCTAGACCTCCCACCACCAATGATGAATGAAAGTACTAAGGTTAGTAGATGGAATGAGGAAATATGTATAAAGTGCTGTGGTGGATATTGAATAGTTTCAAATATTTACTAACTGACTCTTCTCTAGTGGGCATGATAGTCCCACAAAGAAAAAATATTGAGGGTTTACCATGTTTTACGACTCACGTATTAATAACAAATAAACAAGAACAAAATCAAGACTTTACAATTTACTCTTCTTATCTGATCAAAAGACTGGGGCAGTGAAGAAGAATGGAAAATGGAAGTCATAGAGTTTGGAGTCAGCAGTCTAGAATGCCTAATTGATGTTAACAATAATGTTTAATTAGTGATAAGGCTAATTATGAGTCAGTGTTAACAACAGTTGAGCCATTGCGATCTCTACTATGTCCTGTGCCTTGCTACTGGTCCCTACAACTGTCTGCTTGATTGTGGTTCCTGTACAGGTCATTCACAAAACCGTTCAACTCAAACAGGCATAACATGCTGTTGTAATTAGCTTTATTCGGTTTATAAAACAAACCATAAAAACAGAAACACATAACATGATAAATACAATAAAAACCAAAATAATTCATATAATTAAAACATTGCATAGCATTAGATTTCATCCAAAAGAGAGAAAAATACAAATTACAAAAAGTAAAATCGCCACCACACATATCGTAGAAAGACTGCAATGCCCTAATCAGTTAATAAAAATCATACATATTCCAGAACACGTCCAGTGGTTAGTAAGAAACAAAATGTACGATCGATTAAAACGGTAAGGAGCACATGACCGGTAATGCGTGCTTAAAATCTTAAAGAAAGTGACCACACCTGATCAGACCTCGGGTGTGGGAAGCGATTGCAAATATATAAAAGCTGGGATATAAGGACAAACGGTGTGTCTCTTAAAAGCGGAATTAGAAACTAAAACCCATAAAAAACAAAACATGCAACAGAATCTGCAATGAACGCTCATCACAGGGACAAGCTAAGATTCTTTTAGGATCAAATTGGTCCAACCGAAATGAAAGCTGGCATCTTATGTGACCCAAGCTAAATCTAGTTAGAATGACCCTCTCTCTCTTTCAGGTCCATGGCCAGGTAAGGATCGAAGACGGGTGATGTTTGTACCTGCAAATAACCACGGACAGTAGGCTTCCTCATCTCAGACAGATCTCTTTCCCTACTCCTAAGGTCACGCTCTTGCCACTTTCGGAGATGTCACTAGGCTTTAAAAAAATCTTGGGTCGTCCCAAAGAGGGTCACAAAGCCTTAATGTATCTGAGCAAAGGGATATGAAGGCCCCTGTCACAAGCAAGACAGTCCTTTATTATATTCCTATTGAGGGAAGTCTCTGGATTGTGCCACATGGAACACCATAACATCAATGAGGCCAGATTGATGGCATCAGCAATATATGGTATACCAGGTTACTTGTGAACAGAGTAAATAGGGCACCCTGGCAACACCCCAAGAATGTGTCTACACACTCTATTTTCCTCATCCTGCAACTGCTTGACAGCCTTGCAAACCCAAAGGCCAGAGCAGTAGGTGGGAACTGTACACACTTTATTTTATAACTTTTGAAAAGGGCCTCTACAGACTTAGAGCCTATTTTGGAGGTCAAGCAGAAAAAGAAGAAACCCACTGAACTTCAAAATGTAAGACATCTGTCAAGGCAGGAAAGCCAGGTTCCTCAGGAATCAAAAGTGACCCCAAATAGGGAAAGTCACGAATACTACAAATGGGTGTTCCCTAGAAAACAAAACAGCGCAATTTTAGGTTCCTCAGGCAACATACCACAATAAAAGACTTAGCAAGATTCGTGTGAAAGCCCAGACCATCTATAAACTGAACGAAAGAGTCCATCAATAACTGAAGACCAATCCAAGTATGCAACATTAAAACTGCATCATTTGCGTATAAAATGACTGGGACAAGTCAACCACGCAGTATTGGTAAGTCCCTATCCTCGCCCACGGCAGTGTCCAAGCTATTAATGCACAAAAGAAAAAGCATAGCGGCAAGAAAGCAGCCCTGCTGAACACCTGGGTAAAAAACTCACTACACTCGCCTTTCGACTCACATCTAACCACAGGACTAAGATCAAAATGCAGGGCTCGTAAGAAGGACACTAAGCCAGGGTCAAGAACCAAGGATAGATGGACCTCCCAGTATTTGGATTTGAATACACCAGCAAAAGCGCAAGCCAGATTCATAAAAGCCAAATAAAAAGACCCCCATTTTGCCAGAGTGTATTTACTAATTAAGATATAAAGATTAAGGCACTGTTCCTGAGTGCTCAGACCATATCTCAAACCATATTGGACCTCTGTGATGATGTGATTGTCAGAGGTGCAAGAAATCAACCTATTAAGGTTTCCATAAAGAGGGTAGCTTCTATACAGCAGGACAAGCTGAAAACCTCTACACAAAGTTTCACTGTGATATTATTTCTGTACTGCTGAAAGATAACTAATGTTTGTTAACCAACTAAATGGTACTCATTCTATCCACCTCAGGATGAACAGATACGTAGATCTGTTGGGATTTGAGCATCTGGCCAAGTTAGGTCACTTAGTGCCTGATTTATTATTTGGTAGATGATCCGTTGTTCTACTAGGAGGACAGAGTAAATTACTCTGTCCCAGAGCGGAAGGACAATCCACCATTTTATAAATAACCACCAAGCATGTAGTCATTTAAAATGAATTGACAGGAACTGATATCACAGCAGTTCCTGCCAATGCAGTTCACTGTTTGGTGCAGTGCTGCATCACCATGATGCTGCCCTGAACCAGTTTTCTTTTTTGATTTTCAAAAAGAAAATCCTGAAACTGAACTTTCTTTTTGAAAATAAAAAATGGAATGCTCCCATCTCCATGGAAGCCATGTCCCATGGCTGGGGAGCTTTATTAGCATTTACTGTCCCTCACTGCCAGTTGCCATTTCTCCATTGGCCCTTACTCCATCAGAGAGGTTTGGCTATGGCCATGACAGAGTAGTCACTTCCAAAACCAAACCCATGGTCTGCCCACATTTAAATCAGGCCGGCAGATCACTATATTGACAGTAAGGATACTCCGTCATGGATGCAAAGGATTATCATCACCACCAACATATAAACCAGGCCCTTAGTCAGCAATGTCATGTTCATGTTCCGATGGAACATAAAGGTTGAAAAGTGCTGGCTTCTAGCATGAGCCCCTACCATCAGTTATACTTCTTTCCAGATAAGAATACAGAATGACCTTTACTTGCCACCAAATACTGTTGACATTATTTTACATATTTCTTAGTAAAACCTAAATACAAATCAGTGCCAGCCAGAGAATAGGTTGCTAAAGACACCTTCAGGACAGACTACATATTCGGGGATCTGAAAGTATGCCCTTGAATCTTATTTTCAGGAAGTCTTCCCAAGATAAGGAAGTTACCAAAAAATCAACTTTGACAAATTGTAGAGATCATAGGATAACAACTAGGCATTTGTATTAGAAGGTTTGACATTAAAACTGCTTGTCCAAAAATAGCAATCATTAGCTTGGTAATGTCTTCTGGATTTTGGCTATAAAAAATTGATACTGATAGAGTAGTAATGCTGAGCGGTAACTATCTTTTTGGTTAACCTGTCTGAACGGGTAACAGTGGAGTGTATTCTGTCTTGAATTAATTCATACTGTGAACGCATCTTAGACCTGCGTAGATGGACAGGGTTTAAATTAAAGCAGTAAGAAAAGGGCAAGCAAATGTTTATCTGCAATGCGAGTGATTGTGGCAAGGGAAATTCAAAAAAATACCAGCCATGAAATTCATGCAGAGCTTTTTCAGAGTTCCCAAAGTATTTGAGATATGTTGAGGTGAAATATCTGAACATATAACAACGTCCACTTCCTGAGACACTCCTTTGTTAAAATGGGAAAATTTCAAAGTATTAGACATATCTTTTAAAACCTGTCTCTTTTCAACCATTAGGCAATAAAAGTCTTTGAGGGGGATAATATTACGCCTCACAAACATTGACAGACCTTTAAAAATTAGTGAATCATGCAGTAGTGGTTTATGGGATCATGCTGCTTTACAAAAAAAATCTATTTAGCTGCACAGAACACAGACTGCAAAGTAACAGCTGGTGCAGCATATCATGGGGCTTTCTAGGGGTCATCAATTGCTGCACATTTTTGTACTTTCACTTCTCCCCTTGGCGCCCTCTCTCATGATTGAAATTCGAGTATGGCCCCTAACCCTCAGATTACCTAAAAAGAGAAAACTTCAGACTTGTCCTACCTTAAGTCCACATATGTAAGAGACATTCAGATTTCATTGGCTTATGTCAATTAAGGAAAGGACCTGGATGAATGGATGAATAAGTTCAAGTGCAGTAATAATCTGGGTCCCTTATACACCACTTCAGATCATCAGTCTTGATATACAATACTTTTGGTAATTTGTTTTTACATCTAGGATTGCATTCAGGTTTCTATTTGGATGTAAGTGAACACACCACACATTATATAGGATACACACCTAATATGCCTTCTACGAAAAAGGGATGCAGCAATCTAAAGTGCATTTGAATAAATTCAATCCTTATTACAATTGTGGTCAAAAATAGCATATGGCTTGAACTGTTGATTCCTTCTTAAAGCATTAAAGGAGAAATGAGTAGAAACAGGTCTTCCTGAGGGAATTGTATTTTCATTGCAACACATTCTCCAATCCAACAAGCACCTGTAAAACCCACAGGGAAAGCACTTAGAGCTATTGATTTTCTCAACGCGGTTTACCAACGCTACATATAAATATCAATATAAATAAGGATGATATATGCGGGCATGTTTCATCAAGCATGTGCCCATATGTGCCATTTTTGTACTTACAAAAAAAAAAATGAAATTACACTAGTGTGAAAGTGCTTTTTTTAATGCAGATGGGCTGTCACCAATTTGCTATTTGGCCCACAGGAGCCCAGGAGTGGGGGACAATGAAAGCGCAGGTGTGGGAAGCAATGGGGGGAGGGCAAAGTGAATAGCGTAAAAATAAAGCTGGGTAGGGAGAAGGGGCAAAGAGTATACAAGGCAAAGAGAGAGGCACATAAGGGAACAGCAACACAGAGAGCTTGGGTGCGATTGTTTGTGGGGGAGAGACACATGTGAGAGGCTCCTGCGCGGCACTTCACACTTAATGAACAATTATCTGTTCTACCATATAAGATAGAAACTTCTTTAGGTGTTCACAATTTGATGAGGGACGTATAGGATGGCACGTCTCCCGAACCTCAGAGGTATGCATGTTTGAGTGCTTTGTTAGCTTTGCTTTTTTGGAGAACACACTACCTTAGCATTCGTGCACCATTCTGAGTTGTTATGGATTCAAGTAAGTAGACAGCTCCCGCACGGGCCAGATCAGTTCTATTAGATATTACACTTTATTTTCTTTGAAAGACTGATTATTTTTCTGACCTTTATATTGCAGTGACTCTTTTACGTATCATTGCGCTTTAACACATAGGGGGTCATTACAACCCTGGCGGACAGTGTTAAAGCGACGGTAAGACCGCCAACAGGCTGGCGGTCTTTTTTTGGGAATTATGACTATGGCGGTGACCGCCATGTTCATCCGCCGCTTCTCAGTTCCGCCCGCCAGGGCGGAGACGACAGCTGGGTTGGAGACCTGGGTCTCCAGCCCGGCAGCTGTGACAATACCGTCGGTATTTTGACCCGGTATTTTGACCCGGCTTACCGCCGTGGATTTCCAGCGGTAGGAACCGCCATGAAATCCATGGCGGTAACCACTATCAGTGCCAGGGAATCCCTTCCCTGGCACTGATAGGGGTCTCCCCTACACCCCCACCACCCCTGCCACTCCCCAAAGGTGGCAGGACCCCTCTCCCCACCCCAACCCCGACAGTACCTTACACATACACACCCGACACGCACTCAAGCACCACCAACACACATACACGCACACACACCGACATACATGCCAACATCCACACACACAGTCAGACACGCACACCCATATTCAAACATACACGCGCACATCCACACAGACATCCCTACAGACATACATGCAGTCATTCCCAAAACACGCACCACCCCCGCAAGCATA
Organism: Pleurodeles waltl; assembly: GCF_031143425.1. NCBI lineage: Eukaryota > Metazoa > Chordata > Amphibia > Caudata > Salamandridae > Pleurodeles > Pleurodeles waltl. Next base: position 1,457,227,993 of record NC_090445.1, on the reverse strand, counting down.
CACGCACTCACACACCCCCTCTACATACACCCACGCACACCCCCATGCACCCACACAACACATAACGCCCCCCCACCCCCCTCCCCTGACGGACGATCGACGTACCTGTTCCGTCGATCCTCCGGGAGGGGACGGGAGCCATGGGGGCAGCTCCGCCGACACCACACCGCCAACAAAACACCACCGCGCAGAATCACAGGACGTGATTCGCTGGGCAGTGTTCTGTTTCCGTGGCGGTGGAGGTGGAGCAACCTCCACTTCCCCGCCACCTGTCACTATGGCTGTTGGCGGCTCTCCGTCGGAAAAACGACGTAGAGCTCCCAACAGTCATAATACGCCGAGCGGAAAACCGCCACCACTGGCAGTATTTAGCACGGCAGTCCCTCGGCGGTCTTGTGAAAAGACCGCCGAGGTTGTAATGACCCCCATAATTCACTACAAAAGATCACTTGATGAGAATACCGATGGTCCACTTCACCATCAGGATTACATTGAGCCACTTTAGGGACATCTTGAACTTCTACATGATAAATGGTTTGTTCTGTTACTACTTTTTTTTGGGCTCTCCTTTTTCCAACGAGGATCATGTGTTTCATTAATTAGGCCCTTTGGGACTTGCATTTTAATTTGATTCTTTACAAAAAAATTCACTAACTAGACAAGTCACGCTGACAAGTATGATGCATTGCACCACTGACTGTGGAACACACCCTATTTTGATGGCCAGATTGCTTTACTTCAGAGATAGTTGGCCTCATCTGAAATCAGTTTGGTGCAATATGTTATGCAAGCCACACTTTTTATTGTCTTGGGGCACTTTTCCATATTATATGGGCACTGTTTTGACTGGACTAAATAATTGGTATAGGATACTTTTGGGTGTCATGATTCTAAGTGGTGTCTTTGTCATCATTGTTCTAATGTAGATACAGGTTCATCCTGAACATTTTCGCATATCTCACTGGTACATATTAATGTATCTTTACAGAACCACTTCTGGGTTTCTATCACTTTTCCTAGTGCATGGCTACATACCTCACAAATTCATTTCTTCTAATTAGAGTGTACTCCATATTGGTGTACTTAGATCATCATTGTATTCATTTATGGACTTTGCAGCCTTGAGAAAGTTGAGTATTGACAAAACATGTGTCGGCTACCAGAACACTGAAAGGAAGGGACTCTTCTTGTGCCAAGAAGTCATTGAATTACTCCTAGAATACTAAGGCTCTTATTACGATTGTTGTGGTCTTGAGACCGCCACACTTGCGGTGGCAGTCAGACAGCTGCCAAAGTGGCGGTCCTACCGCCATATTACGATTGTGGCGGAGCCACCACGGTCAGACTGCTGGCACAGCCAGGTTGCCGCCGGTCAACACCCTGGCGGTGCCAACTGTCTCCAGCCACAAGGGGGGTTACGAGTCCCCTCTCTGCTGGCTTTTGCATGGTGGCATGGGCAGTGCAGGGGACCCCATGGACAGCCCAGTCTCTTTATTCACTGCCTGAATTACAGGCAGTGAAAAGCGATTACGAGCCACTGTCAATGTTGTTGCCTGTTTCCTGCTAAGCCAGCAGCCAGAAACGCTGTTTCCACCCACTGGCCCAGCGGGAAACTCGTAATAGGGTCAGTGTGGAAAACCGGAGTGCAGAGTTCCGACCCAAAGAGTTTGGCGGGCGGCCTCCACCACCCGCCAAACTCTTAATAAGTCGCAAAGCCTGTGCTCTGGATTTACTGGACTATATTATTGTTTGCAACACAGAAACTACTTTATTTCGACATAATTACAGATGCTGATTGATTATTACAACTTCTTGTACATTTACTTTGGTGTGTGCTTCCAAACATTTTACGATGCCACCTTTCTGAGGCAAATATATGCTCCTATGTCCGTTTGAAAGAACTAGTAAATGTTAGCTTAATTCTCAGTGTTTAATTCTGAGAGGATTCACTGAATATTTAAGCATTTAGGGATTAGGATGCGGCGTGTTTCATTTTCACAGGAATTATGTGGGCACTTGTGACTGAACAAAACTTAAAACATAAAGATATACGAAGATAATGTTTCAGAGTCCCATGTTTGGCTCAGAAACCTCGTTGACAACTCAGTGCACTAGAACACTATGTATGTTTGAGGATAGTTTATAAATTGATGTTGGAAAATCTATAACTCTTTAGTGTTAGTCATATCAGAAGTAAATATAAGTACACTTTTAGAATGCTAGTCGAGGTATTTAATGATTAAAAGTCAAGCGCTTTTGCCAACTCAATGTTTAAAAAAACTGTTCTTAAACATTGTGTCTCCCAACTGCAATGTGAAACATTTGCTGTTTGTTGTTCATACTTTTGTTAGTGTCAAGTAGCGTTAATTTTACTATCAACAGAGGTGGTGGTAAGTTCACGGTAACACACGTAATAGATACTGCTCCACCTCTGTTTCCCAAAGGCTCCAAAAGTGTGCAGTATTGCCACGGCAGCACACCTGCAGACCCGGTGGGGACACTGAAAAAACTAAAATTTAGCATCAGTAATGGACAGTGCCAGCTTTAGACTGGTGCGACCAGTCCACAGCCCCTGACACGATTTGTGGGGGTGCCATTTACATGCAAGTCTGAGGTGAGATAACAGCCACCCGCAGAGAGTGCCCGGCATTGTTCCAGGTAATAACAACAATGGCATTATAACTCTGGTGGTAAATGCAAGTGATGGAGAAATGTGTCTAGTCATAGTTTTGACTCATGATAAAGTAGCTTCAAGGGTTAATATTCCCACTGCAAAGCACGTTTATGTAGATAGCTCAGTGAGTTACTGCGTTTGTCAGAGAGTTTTTTTTGTTGCTTGGAGTTCATAAGTTGCAATCATTCTAATATAGGGCATTGAATGATGACCTGGCATCAATGCACTGCATGCAGGTTGTAAGCGTATCTTTATTAACTTGTCTTTTCTTCAATTCTTTGTTATTCTAAGACTGCTAAAAAAGGTTCCTTTGGGTATTATTAGTATGACACTCCCAATTGTTGTGTTACCTTTCAAATCCTGAGTTAATAGGGCAGATTTACTAACAATTTGCACCAGGTTTTCACCACAAAACTGATGCACCCTAGTGCAAAGTGTTGTTTTGGGGTTTCTCGGCAAATCCTGAATTGCATTAAAAGTATACCTAAAGTGACCCAATGTAGCTCTGTGAGCTACTTTGAATCAAGAAGGTGTTCCCATGAACTCACCTAGAGATTTTGACATTAGTTCCTACCTACTAACTTTGGTAGAAAGGGATTTGCATCAAAACATGACACCTCATTGAGACAGGAGTAAACTTGAGAAAATATATATTTTCTCCAAACTTGCTAACTATGTATATGTGCAGCACCAAATAGGGCATATACATATTGGTTGTTGGGAGATGGTGTTTCATTGGTTGCTAGCTCCAGGGATGCAGTTATGATTGGTGGATAGGACTGGGATTCTGATTGGCTATTGGTTCTAGGGCTGTGATTGGTGGATAGGGCTGGGATTCTGATTGGCTGTTGGTTCTAGGGCTGTGATTGGTGGTTAGGGCTGGGATTCTGATTGGCTGTTGGTTCTAGGGCTGTGATTGGTGGTTAGGGCTGGGATTCTGATTGGCTGTTGGTTCTAGGGCTGTGATTGGTGGTTAGGGCTGGGATTCTGATTGACTGTTGGTTCTAGGGCTGGGGCTGTGATTGGTGGTCAGGAATAGGGCTGTGACTGGTGAATAGGGCTGGGTCTTCCATTAGTTGGCTAAATCAGGGTTTAAAATAGGATTGGCTAGGGTTAGGACCAGCTTTTTATTGGCCAGTAGGGCTATAAAAGGCCAGGATTCAGGGCGTCTGAGCCCGGGAGTCGAGGCAAAGGGCAGAGAGGACAAGGGCAGCTGTCTGTTTGGGCCTGTTCGGGACAGGTAGGGACTAGGGCCAGAAATGCTGCCCAATTCATATATGACCAGGAATGGTGTCAACCCCCACACATCCCTCAATATGCAAACACATTATCTGCACAGATATCCAAACCATGCATCACAAACAGACCACAGACAGATTGCATTGCCCCACCACCCAACACAATACCCTACATACAACACATATACACATACCCCCCACAACTAATACAGTCAAACACCTTAATTCTCACAGCAAACACTACTCTGTCCCCTCCCACTAACACTACCTGCCACCACCCACACAATACAAAACTACAACATACAATTCTCTCAATTTCAGTCTCCCAGATACACACACTCTGCTCATACTAACCAAAAACACTATCCGCTATTCGCTCCACACAGACCATCTGTCTTCATAACAATGCCCAAACCCTGCCTTCAAACACATCATCTACAAACACTCTTCCCCTCTCCTCACCAATTACACACAACCATACAATCCCCACATTTCACTCCACCACACATATTACCCCTTCCGGTCATCTCAACCAATACTTATTTCCCTGACACACACCCATCACCTCTTACACACCTCATACATTCATTTCCAAAACACAGCAACACCCCAACAAACACTCAAATTCCACTTAGCAGCACTAACTCACATACAAATCCCTCACCAAAAACAACTACACCAATAGCCCCTCTCATTATTCCACAAAAACAATACCGGCCACAAACATCAGCACATCAAAGCAACACAAACTTACATTACACTCATCATCATACCCACTCCCACCCCCAAGACTACACAAAGGATACAAATTCCATCCTATCTCCACCCCTACCCCTACCCCCCCACTCTTCACAAACACCTACCACAAGCACCCCATCCCAGCAACCGTCATTCACTCGCCTCTCCTCCATTGCACAATTTAGAGCCTTACATCATGATCCACATGCTCCTCCACCACCCCTAACCCATACTCCATCCACACTAAACAAACGCAAACAAAATAAAAAACATGCCACTCATAGCAACCTCGCATCCCCTTGTTTGTTACATAATAAAACTACCCTACAAAAAACACTACACTCCTCATGGCTCTCTCAGCCACCAAGTCCACCACCCACACACACAGACCCAACGAAATGCCTCCTTAACCTGCTGGAAGAGGAACACTATGTTGAAAAGCAAGACTATTGTGAGCCTCAAACAGTTATCACAACTAGCAAAACTCCTGCTTCAACCTCACATTACACTACTTACCCTTCTACTAAACAAAACAACACTACCACTAACACACCTTATCTAAACTGCCAGCTCATAAATGCTCGATCACTCTCAAAAAACAAGCACCACATCTACGACCTGCTCACAGACACACAACCTGACTTACTATTCATTACGGAATCCTGGTTGGGAGATGACATGGCACCAGTGTTGCACGAAGCCCTTCCTCCAGGCTATCAAACCATCACACAAAACCGTATAGGCAAGAGAGGAGGTGGACTAGCTATTATATTCAAACAGGCAATAAACCTCAGTAAAACAGACAACATCTCCATACAAGGTTGTGAAACCCTCCTTGCCAGATGCCACCCTACTCCAACTTCCTCCTGTAACTTTCTCCTCCTTTACAGACCTCCACCTAACAACTCCACTTTCCCAGATGCTTTTCTTGACACAGTCTCAAACCTTATTACACTATACTCCAATCTATGCATTCTTGGGGATCTAAACATTTGGTTTGAAAAACCCAATATGCCCCATCCACAAGCTATCACCACTGGCCTACTCGCATTGAACCTACATCAGATTGTACACAATCCCACACACATCGCTGGTCACATCCTAGATGTCATTTTTGCTAAGCCTGAACTCGTTACTATTCATAGCATTACACCAACCACCTGGTCAGACCACCATCTGATAACTTTCCGACAGACAACTCCACAAATCAACACACCCCACAACCACTTACATACATACACCTATCGACCATGGAGCAAACTCAATTTGGATCACTTAGAAACACAACTAACAGCAAACACAGATCTAGATACAATCAATTCTGTACCAAAACTTTATGAGTGGCTACAGGAAGCTTTTGATGTCCTAATACCACTCAGAAAAACTAAACATGACAAAAGAAAACCAACACCTTGGAGAAACACAGAACTTAAAAAAAGATAAAGCAACAAATCAGAAAGTTGCAGCGAACCTGGCTCAAAACAAACAACAGTCAAGACAAACTGCAGCTACACAAACTTAACAGGATATACAAATCATCAATCACAAAAGCTAAAAAAAGATACTACTCAGACAGAATTCAAAATGCTCAATCTACAACCAAGGAATTTTACAAAATTCTCAATGAATTTCGAAAACCTACATGCATGGAAGGAAGTCATCCCACCACTCAAGATTTCACAAACAAATTGGCAACTCACTACACAACCAAGGCAGACACATTGGACTCCTATTTAAAACAGAAGAAAACCATCAGCACCAACCCCTTTACTAAAATACCCTTTAAGAATAAATCATCCCAACCTCTACAGTCCTTCAAACAAATATCCCAGGATGAATTTATGGATTTGGTCAAAGCAAGCAGACCTTCTGGTTGCCCTTCTGACCCTTGCCCACCACAAATCTTCAAGAACATCCTGCTATCTACTTCTGCTGCCACACCTGTAAGAAGAATCATCAACAACTGTTTAACTTCAGGAACTTTTCCTACAGACCTGAAAAAGGCATACATACGACCATTATTAAAGAAAACAAACCTAGACCCGCAAGACCCCAACAACTACAGACCTATCACAAATGGACCTTTCCTGGGCCAATTGATAGAAAGAGCAGCATTCGCCCAGATGTCACAGTTCATTGAAGACAATTCTATACTTTCAGACTTCCAAACTGGATTCCGCCCAGGAAGAAGCACTGAATCGGCACTCATGGCAATCTGGGACGATCTTAAAAACACAGTCGACCGAAATGGAGTTGCTGCACTACTTCTCTTGGACCTCTCAGCTGCCTTTGATACGGTTGACCATGACACCCTAACTCAAAGACTCCACGAAGCCGGCATACAAGGGATTGCTCTCGACTGGATTACTTCCTATCTCCAAAAAAGAGTGAATATCATCCACTCACCCCCATTCTCATCCAAACCCTACCTCACAAAAACAGGGGTCCCCCAAGGGTCAATCATCTCACCTTTGCTTTTTAACATCTACATGATATCTTTACCAAAACTGATCAATGATTTCCATCTCACATGCTACAACTATGCAGATGACACACAAATACTACTTCAATTAGAAGACCACAAAAACATTGAAAACTCACAAATCTTCAGTTGCCTCAGAGCCGTTGATCAGTGGATGACCTGGAGCATCTCAAACTAAATACCTCCAAAACAGAAATACTCATATGTGGTGACTGGAAAAATTATGACCCTCTGTGCGTCTGGCCTGACGATCTCGGACCACCTCCTCAATTATCCAAGGAAGTGAAAAACCTAGGAATCACCATGGATTCCAAGCTAACTATGAATGCCCAAGTAGACAAATTAGCACGCACAAGCTTCATCACCTTAAAGACTTTACGACGCATCTTCCCCCACCTCGGATTTCCACACAAGGTGCAAGCTACTATCTCACTTGTATTATCCAAACTGGATTATGCCAATAGCCTCTACCATGGATCATCTCTATCTGTTATGAAAAAACTACAACGTATCCAGAATTCCGCAGCCAGGCTACTACTACATATAAAGCCGCAAGCCCACATCTCCCCTGCCTTGAGAGCACTACACTGGTTACCCGTTGCCAGAAGATGCACTTTCAAGCTGCTTTGTATATCACCCACAAAGCTATACATGGAACAGGACCGCTTTTTATCAGAAAGAAAATTACCAAATACATCCAACAAAGAACCCTCCGCTCAAGACTGGCACCCCGCCTTAGAACACCACCATACAAGAAAAAGACTGTAGGTGGTACATCCTTCTCCGTCCAAGCAGCCAAACTATGGAATTCATTACCCCCAACTATAAGAGCCACAGATAACTTTCTTGTTTTCAGAAAACTACTCAAGAGTTGGCTCTTTCCTTCATAACCACCTTTTTCAAACAACTATGAACTGCATATGCCTATGTGGATAAATCTTTTTTTCAGATTATATGTATATTTCTATTTATTTATAGTTTCTTTGGAAAATATGTATTGCTACTGTCATAACAATAAAATACACACACACTCTTTTAAACCTGTCTGACTAAGTATTTTTTACCCATGATTCTAATTATGTATTGTATGTGCATATGTGTGTGTATTCATGTGTGTGTGTGTATAAATATATATATATATATATATATATATATATATATATATATATATATATATATATATATATATATATATGTGTATGTATGTGTATATGTTGTTTCTGTGCTTGGCATGTTTGTGGATCATTGCATGGCTCCTGGTTTTTGGGTTGGTATATTAGATATCTATGAATTTCTGCTCTCATTTTATCACACTTATCTACTCATCACTCTTATGTCATGTCTCTATCAAACTATCCTCCATTCTCACTCTGACTCATCCCAAATCCCTTCGACCACTTTCATCTCCTAAATATCTCTGCCTAAGCTCTTCCCTCCACCTCCACATCTAACTCACCAAACCTCACTCTACCTCTGTGACCTCCCACACAACCCTACAAAATTCTCCTGCATTCATCTCACCCTGCTACTATGCTCTCCCTAACCCTTCCACATACTCTTCCCCCTCCGCCCCCCCTTTATTCATCCCAAGCCTTTGGGTTGAGTACATGAAGGATATACTCCCAATTAACACTTTTGGATTTCTTTCCTACTCCACCCCTCCATTACTCCAGTCAATCTAACTAACAAACTCTCATATCCGCGGCTCAAATTAACTCATAATAATACTAAAACTGTACTCATTATTAAATGATACTAATCCATCACTAATTCTTGTTGGGTTTCCGGAGTAGCGTGCTACTCATCGAAAAGCGCTTCAACGCCTCGTCAGGGGTAGTAAGCGCTATATAAATACGATTACAATACAATACAATACAAAGCTGAATATTGTTAAATTGTGTCAAAGCATTGATTTGTGCAACACAAGGTATCCTTACAATATAAAACCAATGCTTGACATCACCCACACACCCTTGCACTATGGTGCACGGTCATGTACAGAGTTGCAAAGCAGCCTAAGGTACACCACCAATAGAGGAGAAAGCCAAGGCACCACATCTTACTAGATATGGTGCTGTTGTACTCTTTTGTTGACACTCAGCATTGCCATGAAAACTTAGTAAATCTGCCCTTTGGTTTAAATAGACCAAGCACCCTTAACCTATAATGCGTACCTGTATAGATGGCATGTGACTCTTACATCTTACACATCCTAGTCCTCATTGTCTTAAGTAATATTCCTTTTGCATTGATTTACACACTGTCTCCGAGTAATACGGTTGTGAATTAAAAGTGCACTGGAATGAATAGTGCTATAATATAAATAAATTTGAGAGAACGGCTAACAAGAGATGTAGTGCACCAATGAAGGATGATATTGAGGTAATCAATGAAGAAGGAAATCACTGAGTGGTAGCGCTAACAAAGATCATCAAACTCAGTGCCACCAAGGCTAAAGCTGAAAAAGTAAAAGGTGCCAATGAGGGACATAATTGGGAAAAATAATGCAACTAAACAAATTTATATGAAATCTGTGCTGATGTAACATCAGATCAATAAATGACATACCCCAGACCAATAACTACTCAAATAAATTGAGAACACAGGTGTATCAACCCATGAATTAGTGTATTCAATAAAACATTCAGATTTAAATTCATCAGGGTACATAAAAAAAATCGCAATCAATACATATAGAAAGCAGACAGTCTTATACAGTACTTAAAGGTGTACCATCCAAATATCCACATAATAATAACCCACTTAGATGTTGATAAGTCCACAGTTTTCAAAGCAGAAGTATTCCACTGTTCCACAAGAGAGAATACTGAGATGGCTTGGTGTTGACGTTTTGGTCAAAGTTGAGAATGTCGATAGGACCATCCACAGGACTGATAAATTATTTGAGCATACAGGTCCCCCTCTGGGAATTAACATAGTATTGTACATAATATACACCTATGAAAATTTGGGAGAATTTAAGGAAGAACAGCCCTCATCATAGATGATCAAGAAAGAGAAGAACCATACGTGATGGAATCTGGCTGATTATAACAGGCACCAAAGCGTGAAGTGAAATTCATGTACATGCACAATCATGATAGGTGCAATAGTGCTCATTAAAATCAATAAATGTAGTGACACCTCAAATTAAACTTATTCCATACCTTACATAAAACGAAAAGAATCATAAAGGCATTGAGGCACTCAACAAATGAGTAAGTAATCTGGGGAAAACAAATAATTCGATAAGTAAGAGAAAAACTTCTTAATGGAATTTGAAACAACAATCAAAACATAAACTAATTATCAAAATATCCAGCAAGTCGAGTTACTCAGAGTTTACGACTGTGACCATAACCCAATACTGGGTGATTGTACAAATTCCATGCTCAACCAGAAACCTCATACATGTGTACAACTTAACTAAACCTTGGGAAGTTCTGAAATGCCTCCAGCCACGATGAATGAGGCCAGTGAAAAACAGGGAGCAGACCGCCTCCCATGTGCAGAGCCAAAGTCTCCAGACTGAAAGCATCACTACAGATGACATCAATTAAGTAGAATGGCGGGCCGGAAGACTAGACCACACTGTAAAGTGCCATCAAACTAGAAGGAACTGAACCTACATCCCCCTCGTGACCTGCCTTCCAATAAAGAAACCACAGTTGTGCTATTGTCAAAAATAGAAGACCAAATCAACTTTCTACAAATATGGCCGGCCACCTCTGTCTCCTCGAACTGGGCCAAGCGCCCCTGCAATGCTCTATTTGCCCTGGTGAGGTGGTGTTTCCCGGGGACAGGGGTCAGCAACAGACCCTGTTCCTTCTAGGACTGTGGTGGGGTGCACCCCCCCTGAATTCCTAATCTATTTAGCCTCAGGGAGGTGGCAGTCTCCGGAGCTGCAGGGGGGGGGGGGCACATGGCCCTCCCTGCACACAATTGTATCTTTGCCCTAGGAAGGTGGAGGTCCATGGGCAGCGGGGGGGATCTTCAGCCTCCCTGCATTTAGTTCTTTAATCGCCCCAATGAGGTGGCAGCCCCTGGGGCTAATAGAAGCCCTAATAGTGGGCCTCCAATGCCCCCGGAACCTGGCCTACCAGGGGCAAACTTTAAAAAAAGGGCAGGAGACTGCCCTTTTACAAAAAACATGTTGGCAAAATCCATGATTCTGGATCCACGGGTTGTCCTAACATATTTTTTTTTAAAAGACCAAGGCTGGGGCACAGGGTGTCCCTACCATAGACCTTTTTTTAATTTACTTTGTTTGTGGGTCCCAAGATTGCTGCCAACATTCACTGGTGAAAGTGCTGGCAGCCAACTCAGATATCAGCACTGGGCCATTTGGATACGCGTAGTATCCATGTGCCCAGATATTTATATGTTTTTGCTTGTTTCTAGTCCAGGGAGGACCGGGCTTGGCAGTTTTGGCTGGACTGTTCTCATGGGGAACAGGGTCAAGACTGATTTGCATATGGCTGGGTCCAAACTGGAACGGCATGGGTAGTAAAACAACGATGGATTTAGGCCCAGATCTCTGTACTGGGCGTGAATGTTTGACATTTTCAGCATTCCGTCCATCACTTGTTCTTTTTGCATTTAAAATGACACTGGGCACCTCAGCAGGGCACCTATGGATAGACTACCTATGTTGGGGTCCCTAAACCTACATGCCCTACCATATACTAGGGACTTATGGGCAGTGTTTTGCTGCTTTGCTCTGATTGGCCAGCCTCTGGCAGCCTGGCCAGGCTGCCTTGATGAAGTGTGAAGTGACCTGGCTCAACACAAAGAGATGTGCCTGGGGGAGGATATCTTCCCTCAGCAGATGGGGAAGCAGGAAGTGGGGAGGGCTGCCAAACTGGTCATCAAAGGCAGGGAAGGACATTTGAAGCAACCCAGCACTTCCCTCACACCCTGCAAACCGAGACAATGAGGTTCCCCCTGATTAGATTAGAAGAGGGCAGTAGAAGGGTGTGTTCAAAATTTTTAGCCACACCAGTGGGTGGGCTCAGCCAGATGTAACCTCCAAAAATCACTTTCGGCCATGATGGAGTTTTGAGGAATGTTGCTCCCTGGGTTGGATTTTTGACACACTTCCTAGGAAGTGGTCATCACAGGGGGAAGGACCCTGCACCTGATTGGAGAACTAGGACCCCCCGGGTTTTTCACGGAGGAGCAAGGATAAAACTGGCAGACCTACATTCACACCTCAGATCCCTACCAGATTCCAACAAGGAAGAAATATTGAAGAAGAAAGACTGCCCTACTGGACCCCTGACCTGCTTCTGGACACTGCGGAGTCTTGAGGACTGAACCAGCTGCACAGTTGGGCTTCACAAGAAGGACTTTGCCTGGCTCCAACTGGTTCAAGGAGGGACTCCTTGTTTGCTACAGGTGAAAAATTGCTAACTAGAGTCCCCTGCACCAACTCCTGAAGAAACTGACCAGTGGACCACTGTCCAGTGGCCAAAAAGGAGTTAACGCCAGGTGCATTCTGGGAGTTGTAGTCTACACCCTCAAGGAGCATCTCAGAGCTTCTGGAACCTTAGGGTGAGCTGTGGACTTCAAGAAGATCCAGAAGTTTGGAGAAGTTTAGAGAACTTTTGGAAAAAAAGCTCCATAAAGGGACCAACCTGCCGCGGCAACTCTAGCCGGCTTGCCTCAACCGGGACCTGACCTGACTTGCAGGGTCATCTCAGTGAAGAGAATCTCTGAAAAAGTGACTAAGTCCAAACTTAGGAAGTTGACCGGGACCTCCCAGGCCTTGTATCCGAAGAGGGCTCCAGGGACATTGGATCAAGATTTAGGTTTGCCCCCGTCAAAGGATTTCACCTCAATAAAATTACTAAGTCCGAAGGTAAAAATCTCTACCAAGGGCTCCGCAACGTGTATCTGGGGAAGAGTTCCATGAGGTCGGATTGGACTGGCGACTTGGTCCCGCTGAAGAAAATCTTCAAGAAAACGACTAAGTCTGAAAGTAAACTTTTGATTGAGGCCTCCCGCAAGCTGTAGCCGAGGAGGGCTCCATCACGGTTGGCCTCAAAGTTTGACTTTGTCCCGGTCGAGGTGCAACCAGATTGGCGCTTTTAGTTTCTAAGCGCTAGAAAGCATTAATTCTTTAAACATTCATATCTCCAGTTCCCCTTATCCGATTTTATTCATTTTGTTGTCATTTTACAGATAAAAATATAATCTATTTTTATAAATTGGTGTTTGATTTTTATTGTGTTTTGTGTTTTACTTATGTACTGTTTTGTGATTTTTAATTGCTTTACACACTAGTCTCCTAAGTTAAGCCTTGTCATTCGTTGTCAAGCTACCAAGGGTTGGGCTGGGTTTAATTTATTGAAACCTAACTATACCTAAGTGGAGGTTAGTGACCTATTGCTAAGTGTAGGTACTTGCCTGCCCTTACCAATAACCCATTTTCCAACAGAACTCTAATTATTACTGCTGAATTTCAATGTTTTTGTATGAGTAAATTCAGAACCTAGCCATAACGTCCCTGTAACCTTTGTTTTTTTCAGCGAATTTCTATGGCTTTTTAACGTAAAGTAATTGTAATTATTATATGTTATTCCAACCCCTTTGGCCTTTGGACAAGTGGTGCGGGAGTTGTCGCAAGGCAGCCAGGCCTTACAGCCAAGCCCTTATAGCCACCCAACCCTGCTCCACACATGTCATTTGGCCATATCCCGCGCAGGTTGGCCACTCGGCCTGTCTCTGTAAGTGGATCAGTGGGTGGGTGCTTGAGTGTTTGAATGGGTCTGAAGGTGGGTGTATGAGTCTAAGTGGTTGCATGAGTGTCTGAGTGGGTGTCTGAGTGGGTGTCTGAGTGGGCGCATGAGTCTCTGAGTGCATGTATGAGTTAATGAATTAGTGTATGAATGAGTCTGTAGTTTTTCTTTCAAATTTTTTTACTGCCACAAATATTTTGCAAATAATTTGTGAATTGGGATGAAAGGATTACTACATACACTATTTTTAACACACACTATACAAGGTGTTGGAAGCACCATTAAAGGAGGCTTTTCCTACCCTCTGGGGTTTTATCAAATTTATGTGAAATTATGCTGTAAAATTCTCTATTTTCCCCTGTTATACACAACTGTCTTGCAAGATGAACTACACAAACCATACAGGATGCTGCTGGATGAGTAGTAAGCCGTACCACTGCCAAACATCTTTGTGGTCAATGTGTTATTGAATTGGTGCGTTCAGTGACGCTTTCTGAAGTCACAGAGCTTATACAAGACTGCTGATGCAAATGGTCTATCACATGTCGCATAAATTATAAGTGCTGAAGGAAGAAGTGGATGGAGGAAAAAACATTTGAAATAATGTCACATGATACACTTATTCTAACCCACTCACTATCTAACAATGCAACATTTCTCCCACATGTAGAATAAATTCATAAAGAAAATTAACACAATCAGTTAAAACATAAAAAAATGCAAACACACTGACAAACAATACATACTGCCATGAGCAATGTATTCATGGCATTCCTTCCTGTCGCTGAACAACACACAGTAGGGCATCAGTATGGCACCAAAAGAACTCCTGGGGTATTAATACTGCACCTCGATATCTCGCTATCACTGCTGTGTTGTCAGTTTTGAATCCATGATTAGTATACTATTCTGAGCCCATAACATTCTGTGAGGTGCTGCCGGAATTGGGGTATAACTCCAGAAATTGGCCTTTCTGCACCAGGTTCAACAAATAATTGGTACAATTCACACATTTTCCAGAGACATTTTCCACGAGTTTTTCTTTGAGAATATGTCCCCGGAAAATCCTGAGTCATAGTGCATGCAGAAGAAATACCTCCATTCTTTATATCCCAATTCTTCTGGGAAATCATACTGCAAGTTGCAATTGTAAATTGCTAGAAACTTAGAATAAGGACCTATATGTTCTTAAAAGCAATCATCTATGCCTATATCATAATATTAGCCTAAACCATTCAAACATTATCAGCCAATGTTCCCATACTCCTCAACATCATTGCACCCTTAATTCAGTCCAGTGCCTGTATATCCCCAGTGTAATGATGCTGGATTCCCCCCACCCCTCCTTTAAGATACAGAATCATGATTCTGACAAAACTTCAAGACCACTGGAAGCTGTGCCAGACCTGTTAATGAAGAGGTCAGTTCCAAAGAAGCAATAAGCTTGATCTATCCAGGTGGTAGATGATGCTCAGGGAATTTCTTGCTGCTATTTGATCTGTTGGTGACCTTTGATATCACTGAATATCAGACTTTATTTATTTGACACTTTTTATCATGTAAGGGCATCAAAGAAACCATATAACACTGGTTTACCTACTTTTTGACAGATATCTATGTGTCCAAACAGATTTATAAATGCCCCACGTCTCTTGTCACCTTGAGAATCTCTCAAGGCTCATAGATACATAACCATGTTGTTCAGACATTACGTGGAAACACCATGTGTGTTACTCGCCCAACAAAACATTAACCTGCATGATGCACAGCTACTTATGAAAGTTGTGCTGACTAGTAACAATAAATGCCTCAAATTATACCTCAACACCATAAATATCTCGAAACCAGAAGTTAATCCCTAGGACAGCACAACTAAAACAGTGTTAGGTTTTAGGAATACTTGCTGATATTAACATTTCATTTTCATTTTAATTTTGTACTTTTGTGAAGAAATAAATTGAAGCAAATTAAGAATCTGGACAATAACTCGTTTGTGGACTAAAGAGACTTTAAGATGAATTGTCAAAGACAAAGTTTAGCAAAACACGCAATCCCATGTTTTATATGTAGGTGGGTTGCACACTGCTTCACTTCTTGAGTCAGATTCCTTTGCCTTGCTAAAGCTATAGGTCAAAGAACATGGGAAGGAAATTGTTCAAATTGTCCCATTCCATCCCCCTATCTAATAAAAAATAAAACCCCTCTTCCTAGCCGACAGTGTCTGCACCACAGTGATGGCTCTGGACCATTCACAAAGATAGGGAAAAGCAGTGTTGACCATCTTTTCTGTCACCAACATGGCACCATAGAAAGTCGTTTTGTCTGCTGCTCCCTATTTGCACAACACCACCCCAACCCTAAAACATCTTCACTGGTTTCCCTTTCCTCAAGAGCCCACTTTCTATTCAATGTGTCAAGGAAAATAATAAAGCTCATCTAAGCAGAAGACAGAAAAAGTCAGAAACATCAATAAGCTGTGAGGTCTCAGCTCTGAATATGAATATTCAAGCTGACAACAACTTGAAAACTCTCCTAACTCGAACAACTGAAAAGTGGTTTGTAGGGTAGACCAGCACAGTTGTAACCTGGCACTCTTACCAAATAGCTCACAAGGCAGCAAGTCGCTACTACCACAGAAGTTGTCACTAGTGAGATCATCTCCTTATTATCCACTGGCAGCTAATTCAACCCTTTCAGCACTACCCCATGACTTCAAACCACCTGAAACACCCTCATGTTATATTGGAATCCTAACACTCCAGCAAACTATGAGGAGCTCCACATGCAATCTGTACACACACATAAAGGTCACACATCCTTGTTCTATCCACTATGCGCTGATTCTCTCTATATTCTCTATATAACCCCCTATGCACCAACCACCAAGTGCTAAGTATATATTAAATACATGTCTGCAATTAAAATATATCCATTATTGTCAGTCCATGAGGGTTATCGACTTTGTAATCTTCCAATCATTATTATTGATTATAAATAATGAATTGTGGTTGGCGGAATTATGAACTATAGTAAACATAAAATGGAATAAACTAAGCCAAACCAGTGAATAAAACAATATATAGCATAGCACAATAGCCAAAGGGGAGCTACTACAACAAGTTGAAACCCTTTAGTCTTCATTGCAGAACATTTAACCATGTTTACCGTTCAGTGGTAAATAGCTCTGTTTAACATGCAGGAGGTTCATTTTCAACAGGTGTTCTAAAAGAGCACTGAGTGCCTATAAAGCCACTGCCTGTTTTGGATCTGTGGAGTCGAACTTCCACAAATGAGGTCATTTGTTCTCCCTCCATTTCAAGCCTGCACATCTCAGTGACTTGCAGAGAATCACAATGGTGTCTCCCTAAACAAGTACTGGTAAAGTCAATAGGTCTGCCCTTAGCAATCTTGTGAGATCACTGATTTTGACACATGCCAAACAATGGAAACTTGACAGCACCTAAACAATGGCCTCCATATGTATATGATAAAAAATAAGAGGCTGTTTTATTAGTCATGTTTTTGAAATAGGATGCCTTTTAGGTGTGACGTGCATTTTAGTATTATTATTGTTTGTGAAGAAGACAAGAAGAAATCACTATCAAACCAAGCACTCAACCCACCGGCAGCTGCAATATCACATATACTACTTTATAACAGCAACCTTGAAAAGGAGAGAGAAAATAAATCACCGTCTAGCAGGGCAAACTAAGGGCAGGCAATATAAACAGCTGTTTGGTAAAGATAATATAAATACATAAAATACAAAATCACACTTTGAAACAACAAGCTTACTGAACAGAAATGAACTATTTTAGCTGGACGTGAACAATGTGCGCACACTTTGTGCAGTCACACAAAGTGAAGGGAGCCTATAGGCAAAATGGGATAACCTATTGCCCCATGGTATATGCTGTGGTGGGCAGAAAACAAAATGTGAATACCACATTAACAGACCAATGAATGAAACCAGCCTATTAAAAGTCCCTCTAAGTGTGTACATTAAGTATGATGTTTTGAAAAAAAATACTCTGGGGGGAAAGCTAAAACTGTCTCAACGGTCAGAAATAAAAACTACCAGCAGGAAAGTATCAAATGTTTTGTTCTATTCTTTTGGGTTTTTCCCTTCTTTCTAACTGGCATGGTGACACGTATCCAACTATCATGAATAGCCAGGGATGGAGGCAGACTACATTGACAGGGGGCATGCATGTTTCTATAATCCACATCTAAAGTCAAACTGTTTCCTCCCACAGAGAGAGAGATCCCAGTGATGAAGCATACCTCTCGGGCCGGCCCTGCATTAGGTGGTAGCCATCATTGGGCAATAGGAGTGACTACTACATCATGGTCAACCAACACAGCTAGTACACCTAGGGGCATATTTATGAAGCAAGCCACCTAGCTGCGCTAAACAAAAGGGCAGGAATGTGCCGTATTTAACATAATAGGACGCATTCCTTTCCTTGCACTGACGACGTTTTGGATGCCTAGTGCCAAATGAAGGAACCCTTGCACCATGGTGCAAGTGTGCCTGTGTTGCGGGCAGGATTGTTTTTATGCAGGAAGGGACACCTTCCTGCATAAAAACAAGCCTCTGAGGCTTTTTCTTCTTTCTGTGTTTGCTGCAGAATGCAGCACACAGAAGGAGGAGGAAAAAACAAGGAGAGATATAGATATTTCTCCTAATTTTGCCTCATTATGACTCATCTATAGAGGCATAGCATTTTGACATATTCCCAGGACGACCACGGGTGGATGCATGGGAACACCCACGCTTCACCCATGGAATGCCTTCCTGGTGCAAAGTAAAGCAATGCAGCAATTTACTGCACTGCAGTACTCTAGGTTTATCAAGATATGCAGGGCCACGCAAGGTGGCATTGCATGGCATGATAAATCTTATTTAGTAGTTGTGTTTCCCGTTCTCCCCATTGCGTGACACACGGGCAACACAACTTAATGATAAATCTGCCGCCTACTATTAATATTCCAGGGTGCATTATCTGCGGCATGAAAGAGGTGATATTTAAGTGTGGCTACTATTGAAATACCAGAAATTTAATCACTTGGGAAATACTAGGGATAGAATTTTGCTAGCTGACTGCCTATCTGCGTTGTATAACACAATATCAATTATTAAATTAGTGACCTGCATAAAGATCAGCTGCACAATATGCACTACAAGTATATTGCCAAAGGAAGTTCACAGGGATGTATAAATCTGTTATTGAACACCCACATCCACTTACTTTGGTGATATAGAGACAGTCCGTATTATGTAGTCAATATTGTTGCAGGTCAATAATGAAAAAAAATACTGTGGGTCAGATGCACAAAAAAATTGGCTTGCAATTTTCTTAGTGAATGTTTGTGATTCGTTATTAGGAAATTGAAAACTGTGATGTACTGCAGTGTAGTTAGTGATTCCAAAATGGGTTGCAAGGGACCTGCCTCACCAATATTGATGAGGCATTTCACAATTTGTGACCCATTGGGAACAGCCGGCACTCATAGGGATGGTGGCCTTCTGGGGTCAGCAGACCACCATGTTTGTGACTGCTTTTTAAATAAAGCAGTTTTTAAAAAAATGCAGTCCCTCATGCATTTCTACCATAAAAATGAAAAGTTTACTTTGCATTTTTAAGAATGGGCAGTGGTTCGTAGGAATACTACCTGCTCTTAACAAATGTTGCCGCACCAATTCACAAAGGGGAAGGGGGACTCCTTCACTGAGTTGGTAAAGTATGAATGTTTTGCAACAGAATTACCAGTCACAAAACATTCATACATACCAGTGTGACTCCCTATTTGGAAGCAATGCCATTGACATGCCCCTTCCTAATAGTGACTCGCAAACCCATTTTGCGATTCGGTAATAAATTACATAATAGCAAAATTGAATGTGGTACATCCCAAAATGCTTTGTTCTGGTGGCCAAGGGCCCGATTATGCGACTCAGGCGTTTGCAACCAGAAAAAAGCTTTGTACATCTGGCTCCTAGTCTCCTCTCCCACCAAGAGTTTGTTGGGCTAACTGTTCCACACAGGTTGTGAAAAACAGTGACATAAATTATAACTGAGATCAGACTACCTAGGACATACCTATTTGTGGCTCTGACTAAGATTGCGCACAAGATTTTTGTTCAATAATGCAGTTTAATTAATTGTGATTTATATAGCAGCACTCCAAGTCATCTTATCATCTATGGTTTGTATTATTACTGTTTTCTGTAAAGCAACAGAAGGTTATGGCTGTAATTTGGTTAAGAGAGACACTAGTAAAAGGTTCAGCTTTAATAATTTGCATGAGGGTCTTTGACAATCTGGCATGTAACACATGGGTTAGATTATCTTAACTGCTAACATGTAGGGAATATGAATAATGATCAAACTGGTGATTGCATCACAATAATATCCTACGTAGTCTTGGGCGGGAATTGTCCACTGTCCACCCTCAGCAGAGCTGTCAAAATTGAACATTACCAGTGCTATTGAATTCTAATGAAAAACATCTAACTGTATAGTACTACTGTTAAATGAGACGAAGTAAACATTATATATTCTGTTGCTTTTTTATTCTACCTGACATCCAGCCACTGCACACTACAAGTGATGATTGCTGACGGACAATAACCTCATCAGTTTTGCACCTAAGTTACCATGCTGAACCCAAATGAGAAATTCCCCTAGATAATGGGGGTTAATTTCAAACAGTACCAACCATTTGAAAGTAAAAAAAAACAACAAT
The DNA here is from genome assembly GCF_031143425.1 of Pleurodeles waltl. Classification (NCBI taxonomy): domain Eukaryota; kingdom Metazoa; phylum Chordata; class Amphibia; order Caudata; family Salamandridae; genus Pleurodeles; species Pleurodeles waltl. Next base: position 1,457,207,371 of record NC_090445.1, on the reverse strand, counting down.
AAAATTACTAAACCAATTTAGAAAAATGGACAAACATTTCATAAACAAAAAACACTAAAATAATAAAAAACGCATAATAAGAACCTGAGATGTGAATTTCAAAACTTTTAAGAGATAGGTGTCTGGAAAAAGTAAAGCACCAATGTAAAGTATCAGTTCATGGTTGCTTGGGACCTTGGCATCGTTTCAAGCTTGCAGCAATGGAGCAAGGATCACATAGGCCAAGCTGATCACAGAGTTCAAAGTTTTTGCCTTGTGACTTAGGGACTTATATAGAGTTTGGTTAATGAGCTACTCATACACACATTACAGATGTTCCATCTACCATATTACCAGTGAATTATAGCTTATGACACTTGTCCAAAGCTAAAGCCATTGAAGGTCCCTTGATGTATGATGCATCACCATGGAGCTTCCATCATTGAGCTCCCACTAAAGCCACTGGGGAATGATTTTGTAACCTCCACAGTCACTTAGTCTCTAGGATAGATTTGCTGCCTTGCCGCAGTCCAGGATGTTATCTTCAGACTTAGGGCCTGATTTAGAGTTTGGCAAAGGGGGTTACTCTGTCTTAAACGTGACGGATTTCCATATACCGTATTACAATCCCATAATAGCCTATGGAGGTCGTAATACAGTCAGCGGGATATCTGTTTCCTTTGGTGACGGAGTAACTCATCCACCAAACTCTAAAGCAGGCCCTTAATCACTTTTTTTTTTATCTACCAGTAGGGCAAGGCTGAAAGTTGTAGACAGGTCAGGCAGGGATCCATCAGGCTGCATATCTTTACCATGTGGTCCTATTGAACCAGTTTTCAATGGGGTCAAAAAGCTTGGATTAAACTGGTTTCTTATCTACCAATAGTGCCCCATCCATGGACAAGCCTCAGCATCTTATCTACTTCCTCTGGATGAGTTAAAAAGGCCACCTTTTTTTCCTACATCTGGGAAAGTTATTTTGGTCACTCTTGCAGCCCTTAAGTTCTAAGGGCAGGTTCCTAAGCACCAGGTCTCTTTTAAACTATGGCTCCTGCAGGGTCCAGAACACAGTGGTCAGCTGGGTCTTTTTAGAGTCATAAATCCTTATGCTTTTTATGCCTCTGTAGCATGTAACAGAAGGCCAATCAGTTGACCCTTGGAGAGCAGTCCCTATCCCTGAATGCCAGTAATAGCTTGGAGTCCTTGATTCTTCGTTCTTCCAACTTTCAGGCAAAGATTTTTTTCAGAAGTATTTAAGGCAGTGACGTTAAGGTGCCAGTCTTATCCTATTTTGTGGCCAGTAGTTGAAGAAATTCCTGCGCCCATTCCCATTTGCACAACCCCATCTCCTTTTTCAGAATTTTCTTTTTTGGTTTAATGCTAAAAAATCCCAGAGCTCTGGTTCTCCCATAAATACTCCTCTATTTATTTGAGGTGTCGAACTCTCTGTTAAAGTCCAAACTGATTTTCCCTTCCACTGATGTTAGAGTCAGAAAGTCTATGATAATCCAGGTAACTAATGGATCCAGTTCATGTCAGCTACATTTGGCATTGTCAAGTAAAAAGACAACATAATAAACCTTTCCCTTGTTCTGCCAACTTTTTTGTCCCATTACAAATCTCTAATCCTTATTAAGTCACCAGTTGTTGACAACACCCCTACCTTTCTGCATTCCAAGGCCAAGCCTTTGTCCTTTGCAAACCAGGTTATTACCACCCAGTTGGGAATGTGCATTGAACATGTGCAGCAGGGCTGGGTGGTAAACGTTTTTAAACAATTTTGCCTCAAGTAGGACAAACTACATTTTGTGAAAGTTACTTTACCATTAAAATCAATTTTTACTATTGAATTTGAATTTTGTAATAAAGTGAAAAATACATTTGATGTATTTCTCTAGTGTTATTTCACAGAGTTACAAAATAATTATTTTATTACTATCTAAGAAAATTAAAAGAACATGTCACCATATCTACAAAATAAAAACAGATTTTAAGCAATATTCTCTGTGAGGGCACACTACTCCTAACATGAGGTATGCCACATTTTTTAAAAAATACGCATTTAGCTCTTTGGGCTCGCAAGGCACATTACAGCAGATTTTTCTAATGTATAAAAATAGGTTTTCCTAAATGGCAAAGTACGTTTCTCTGTCATGTTTTACTATGGTGCTTTTAAGCTGCAATCCATCTTGAGCACGAAGGTACTCTATGGAGCCGTACATGTTTGTCATATCTGTGAAGGTGTAAAAAAACACTGCTCCCCACATATGATACTTAACTTCAACTCCACTTGTACAATTACTGCATCAATGTACAATGTCCTCACTGAAGGGTTAAGTGATTAAGTTGACCAATTCGGTAACACCAACTTTGTAATACCATTTTAAGGACAGAGGATGTGCAGTGTAGCACTGGATGACAGTGTAACAGTGGGGAGAGTCTAAATACTTAAGAAAATAGGGGACAGAAAATAGAAAAAAATATGGGGTTATCACAAGGAAAAGACAACTTAGCTAAATTTTTTATAAAGGAAGGCAACCCACAGAACGCATAAACTGTAGGCAATACAGAATACCAATCTACGGGTAACTAAAGTGTTGCTCTACGGTTAGCTCTTTGGATTCCAATATTCCATTTTATTGCATTGTTCTGTACTTGCATGTATATAATGGTTTATTGCCTGACAAGGTGCTAAAGTGCATTATGGGAAAGGGAGCAAGCTACTCCATTGTATATTCTTGTTTGGAAGGATGATGACGACTGATCCATCAGCAGTACTACTGGAATATAATTCAGCCATGTGTATTTATATGTGAAGAAGTGCCAATTATAAATAACATTTTGCAGCTCAGATCAAACTCATATCCAATAGTAAGAGGAGATCCTTATGGACAGCTATAGTTCTATCAATTTCTATGAATGAAAGTATTTCAAAAATACTTTGAAGAAAATTAGTTCACATAGCTCAAAAACTGTGAGATACATAGAAATAATCAGGCTACCTTCTATTTTTTGCATTATCTACTTTGAAACTAACAAATAGGGTCAAATTCAAGCATCTTGGTGATGATAGAAAAACATATTTGAACCTACTCAATAGATGCCTCTGTCTATAAATTACTTTGAATACAGTTGTGAGGAAGACAGTTCTCAGCTAGATGTGCCAGAGGTTCCAACCTGCCACTTTGTTCCTTTGACTATAGCTGTTTCACAACTTTTTGATATTTTAGCTTCTATGCTAATGGAATCCCATATTGCAAGTCTAGTGATCCTCAGGGCCATCTTGGGTAGCTCTTGTGAAACCCTGTAGTTTTAAAAAGAGTACCATTTTCACCCCCACATATATCCTGCTAACAGACGCATAACAGCATTTTGTGGGAGCAGTATTTACATTCAGGGTGATGCCCATTGACCCTTCTAAGTTAATTAACCCTAGTCTAGTGACAGGGAACCCTATGGTATTTTTGTAATGAAAGATAACATTGGCAATCATACGGATTCATAATTACAGTAATGATCGTGAACAGTGTGAATGGAAAAATGATCATGATCCTCTCTGGTGCAGCTGTCATGAGAGCCAATCATAGATTATCCCAAAACTTTGTGGAGTAACTGATGAGTGCAAAATGATGGATAGGTGCTGTTACAGAAACAATCCCATCTATTTTTCTTCTTCATTTTCTTCATGGACAATCAGAGGCGATATAGAAGCGTCCTACCAGCACAACCTCGTTGGGCCATTTTTGTGGTGACACCTCGCCATCTCTCCTACAGTGTATGCTGCGAGCAGGGAAAGCCTTCCCGACACCAAGATGTGAAACCATGGTCCACCCTAAGTGCACCATCTTAATGTTTCAAGGTGGTCTGATTGCAATGGGCAGTGGGCTCTAACTCAACAGGCATGTGTAGATCAGAAGACATTGATAGTACATTGAAAATCTTCATCATGGCTTGATCTTCTTGAAACCTACACTGGCTCCTTCCTATTCATCAAGCTAATGTCTGTTGCATCAAGCTAATGTTGGATGTTTCCTGTAGCATGGAATTATGCCTGACGCTAGGCTGCTGTGTTATTACTTACCTTTCATGGACGCCCATACTTAGCTGAAGGAGTTTGGAACCTTGACTGAGAGAGCGAAGATGACCTACACGTGAAATCAACGGCCAAGGGAGAGTTGAGCTGAGAGGTTACTGTGCTTGGAGGACACACTGTCAAACCCTTACTTGTTCACCACTGAACGCCTAACTTATACTTACTGGGTACTCACTATTCTCCATAATATTGTCCAAAGGTCGAACATCAAAATCATTGGTCTGAATTGTCAAATATCAGGACACTCAGTACACTCCTTGGGCATTCAGCTAGCATGCTCAATATATGGATCCTGAAACATTGAGGGGGTTCTCTCTAGGGAACATTTCTTTTTACCTTTGAAGACATTCAATGATAGTGGCATTTAGTGGAATACGCAGTAATTTATTTGTGCAACTCAATATATTTTTTTACAGATAGTAGCATCATACCATTTCTTCCTAGTTTGAGCTATACATAACAAAAAAGACATATGCAACATGTTATATACAGAAAAAACAAATCCTGTATAAAATTAAGTCCTGGTTAGTGATTTATTAGATTTAAAGGAGTCTCCTAATTAATTTTTGAGAAAGAGTCCACCTGGTGATAGTTCCTACAACATACTAATCTCAGCCCATCTATGAAATGGAATCTAATCCCAAAGGTTTATGTTTAAAAATATCCATAGGATAAATTGTCGTAAATAAACTGAAGAACTTCACAAAACAAACTTGTCAACGTGTTTTGGTCCCTTGCTTTGGGCTCCTCAGAACTTTACAAGGACTGAGGACATATGAACATCTAAACATATACCAGAGATGAAAGGATGAGTGCAAAAGGTCCTTCATCTATTGAGCTTGTCCAAATCAATCCTCATTGTACTCGAGGTGCCTCAATTCACCAATTGTCTGGAATCAATACTGTGTCACAGTACATCTATGGTGGCGCTTACCTGACTGCATCTGTTTTGGTTGATCAAGCAGCGCTGGTCCTCTGTGCATTTCTGAGTCATTTAGACACCAAACACTGTAGTGTGTTTCCGAGCCAGTGAGATGCCAAACTGTAGTGTTTGGCATCTCACTAGCTCCGAAACAAATGGAAGACCAATGCTCCTTGATTCCCAAGCCAAGATATTCCTACCAGGTACCAAGGGGCATATTTACAAGACCTCAGTGCCATATTTACAATGTGGTGCTAAGACACTTTTTGTGGCTTAATGTCGCAATATGGGTGTTGCTGTGGGCGTCCCTATGCAACACCCATTGTTTTTGACAATGCCCCAGATTTACAAGGAATCGTAAATCTGAGGTACTGCCAAAAACTAATGCCACCCCACTGGTGGTGTTAGCCAAGTGCAACAAGGAGAAATACTTTTATTTCTCCTCATTTTTGCTTTCCTATGTGTGCTGTATTCTGCAGCACACATAGAAAGAGAAAAGGCCATGAATGATTGTTTATGTGCAGGAAGGGAAACCTTCTTGCACATAAACAATTATTCCCTTCAAAGCAGACACCCTTACACATGGTGCGAGGATGCCTGCATTGGAACTGGCAGCTAAACCTAGCGCCAGCTAGGTGAAACACAGGGGTGTGTATTTTGTAAATATGGTGCATCCCTGTGTTTCAGAACTGATGCAGCGAGGAGCTGCCAATCCTAGTCAGGTCAAGTAAGATGCACAATAAAAGTTTACCTGCCTTCACCCTCTGGTAGCTTGGCACAGAGCAGTCAGGCTAAACTAAAGACGCAATGTGTAAAGTATTTGTCCCCACTCTCAGTAACCCAGTGAAAACACCATAAAACGGATTCCACACCAGTTTAGAAAATTAGCCAATATTTATCTGAGTCAAACAAGACCAAAATGGCAAAAATCCATCATACACAAGTCAAGTTATGAATTTTCAATGATACAATCAAAATGCAGTGCTTAGAAGACAATAGCTCCAACCAGAAGTATCTAGTCGCTCTGGACCCGGGCAAATTCAAAAGTGCAGTCTGACCGGGATGGTACGCAGGTCGGGTACAGGAGTCACGCTTTGTTGCGTCGATACTCAGTGATGATGCATTGATCCAGAGGAGGGGATGCATCCAGCTTGCAGGCGATGTGCGTTTCCTAATAAGGCAACGTTGTTGATGTGTCAATGTCCAGAAGCGATAAGTACTGGTTCAGATTTGGTGCTGTGCCGGTCAGGCTGTGTTGTAAGTCGGGGTTGTTGTGTTGTGCAGTTGATGAGCAGTGTCCATGGCTTCGGTCAGGCAGTGGCAAAGCAGCATCTGTAAAGGGGGTGCCTTTGTTCCAACTGACACGCTGGTGTTGTTGCATCAGTTTTTGTGTTGCAGCACCACACTCACCTCTAGGGGCCCAGGACTGGATTTGGCACCACTTGGCAGAGCAGGACTCACTGTAGAGGAGCCTAAGTGCTGGTAGCAAGATGCAGGTGAAATCTTTGATATCCCTGAGACTTCAGAAACAGGAGGCGGGCTCAGCCAGGCCCTTGGAGAACTTTAGATTGCAGGATGTAAATAGTTAGATCCAGTCCTCCCACTCCCAGGCAAGAAGTAGCCAACAGCAGGCCAACACAGCAGAGCAAACAGAAAAGTGGAAGTCCCTCCTGACAGCACAGTGGTCCTTCTTCCAGGTAGAATGTACTCAGTCAAAAAGTGTTCTGGGTATATGGTGTGAGAGCCCCAGTATTTATATGCAAAAAAGCCTTTGACGTAGGGGTAGCTTCAAAAGAATTATCTGAAGTGCACAAGGTTCCCTTTCAACTCAGCCCTGGCTTCAGACTACCAGTGGAGGGTAATCAGACCTTTGTATGAGGGTAGGACACAGCCTAGTCAGATGTAAGTGAGAACTACCTCTTACTCTCCCTGCCCATGGCACCTATCACTATGCAGATGAATGCAGATGTTATCTTCTCTCATACCCAGCCCTTCCTGCTTGTGGCTTTCTGGAGAGAATGCAAAAATGTAGCTGTTACCTAAAACCAGGCATGTATTCAGAGACAGGCTCAAGCAAAGAATGGTTAAAGTGAGAAAATGCCAACTTTCTAAAAAGTGGCATTTTCAGACCTGCAATTTAAAAACTACCTTCATCAAAAGATGATTGTTTGCAAGTTCAGAGACACCAAACTCCATATTTCTATCTTTTCCCAATTGGGAATTACACTTTCAAGATGCTTTAAGGCAACCTCAATGTCAGCCTGTGAGAGAGATAGTCCTTGCAATAACAAGAGACAGATTTATGTTAAGCTTAAAAGTACATGTCCAACTTTTTAAATGCACTGCACCCTACCCTTGGGGTCACTTACATGTAATAACAAGCATTTGCAATGCAACAGGTCTTGCATTTGCTCGAGTTAGATCTATTAGCATTGTAAACTCCTAACAAGACATTTCTTGTCACACAAATAAAAAAAAAAAATGAAGCGCGATTGCGCTATGTAAAATGCAGCACGGTCGCGCCGAAATTGAAAATTGGAAAACAGAGCGCGATTGCGCTATGTAAACCCCAGCGCGATCGTGTTGCGTGGAAAATAAAAAGATAAAGTAGCCTGGAAACCATGCTGAAAACATGGAGCCCCGTATGTTTTCAGTAGTTTACCGGTGCTGTGTAGGTGGGGGGCTAAACACCGGAAAAGGCATGACGTATGCATGCCTTTTACGAATGAAAACAAGCGGATTTTAAAACGCAAGCTCACGAACCAATGAAAGTGACTGACGTGACATGGGCATGGTTGGAAGCCCAAAGAGAGATTACTGCAGGGGACGGAGCGTTTTGCGCTCGCCCCTAAAAAGGGAGATTTGGGCATGGCAAGTGGGAACCCTTGCCAGATCGAAATAACAGTTTAAACTGCACACACAGGCTCTGCAATGGAAATGCTTGAAAGCCTACTGTAGTGGGTGGCACAACAAGTGCTGCAGGCCCACTAGTAGCATTTGACTTACAGGTATTGTGCACACATAATGCACTTTACTAGGGACTTACTAGTGACTCAAATTCGCCAGTCATGGAGACACCAATGTTACATAAAGACAACAAAAACAGGGTTAGAAAAAGAGGAGGAAGGCAAAAAGTATGGGGATGACCCTGCAGAAGGGGCCATTTCCAACACCAAGTAATCCTAATTGTGGGAATAACTTAATGGGGATGACATAGTATTTGTGCCAATGCACATTCTATTGACCGTCACTAGCAGTTAATCTCGGGAAAGCTCCATACTATATGGAAGAGGCCTCACTCTTCTTCCCTGAATCTCATGCAGGATGATGTTGTGGCCTTTCCCACTTTCATAAAAAAAAAGTGGGTGGATAACAGTACCTGTGCAGTTATTGAAACTGAATAAGGTGCGGCATGACAGTGTAAAAGGTTTGTGAGGAGCCATTTTAGCCTCCATCCATTCCTCATCATCTAAGGGACCCATTTCCTTTCCCAGCAGGTTCAAAGCTGCCAGCTTGACTGGTTCCTTAACTATTAATGAACGGTATAATATGGATATCCTACTGTCTAGCTAATATGCCCACTGCAAATGTTAGCATTGAGAAAGCTAAATTTGAGGTATTCCCCTAATTGTACTCAATATTTTTCAAGAGTATTACTTAATTTAAGATAATGGAAGAACTGGCAAGAGTGAAGTTGAGTGCCTCTGACAGTGTCTCAAAGGATTTAATGTGCCCTGCTTGTCCCCAAACATCATCTAGTCAAGAGGTATTGATAAGATCCCTTTACCTAAGCACTCTTGCCGCTGCTACTTGTGAAAGATGCCTGCTTTGAGTCAATGGTGTTTCGTGTGACAGCTTTCTCGCCTAGCTGATCCAGCTCAGTTTACATCCACTCACAACACCCACGATGAGTACTAAATAAATCGCTATATCACATTTGAGCCTTCTATATGGTACTTCAGGTAGTTCAAAATAAATCTCTTCAAGGTCGCCTCGTCTCGCCTCAAAGACAACATGAGACATTTCTCCTCCTTTGATCACCAAAGTGAGCAATCTTAAGGCGTTCCCTATCCTCCACATTATGTACAGTGCCTGTCTCTAGCTATATTTGTCCATAGGTATCACAACCAAAATTCGACCTTGCACTCTGAATCGCTCACATGCACCTGATGCAAATCAGAGCGCTTCACGGTCTTGTGAAATGTAATATGTTATCGGACCATTCAGGAAGCTGTCTATACTTGGTAGAATGTATGGATATTGCTATATAAATACTAAATGGAATACTATCATACCGGATCAGAATCAATGCACCAAATGTTCACATATACTCATCTGATGTTAAATGACAAGATATATTAAAGAAGTTGGTTCTCAAAGGCTAACTATACAGATAGGAGAGTAGACCAGACCCCTGAAGACAAGGACCATGGAATCCTGACTATGATACTGGGGTGGTCCAATGAAACATTTTGCCTTTTGCATCTCTCTAAAAATCGTCAGGACACTAAAACGAGAATTCACGCGTCATTCATTCTGCTATTCATTCTTTCACAAAGTACTACTGTAAGTTAGCAGCTTTTCGGAAGCCCCCTTTACTGCAGTTGGAATGAGTTAAGTTTTCCTTCGTGGCTGTTAAAAGCGGGAAGGTATACTGGTATCCTTTATGTACCAAGTGCAGTTAGTTGATGCCAGGCGGTGCTGGCACGTGAGGCAGACACTGGCCCTAACACACCTTTCTTTTGGCGTGCACCACTGTCTCCGTGAACAGAGGTCCAATTGAACATCAAAAAAATACACAAACCATGGTTGAGTCTTCATTGCACTAGAACATCATGTACGATGTGAATGTGCAAAACAAATATGTACATTAAAGCAATACGTATGAACGACCACTGCATAGAAAAGAAAACAGAAAAGCCATTTTTTTTAAATTAATTCTAATTTCTAACTTTTTAAATGCTAATAAACTGTGCAGGACGAACGAGATCAAAATGTGTCCGTTAATGTTTATTTTTCATGTGTAGCTGAGGTCCCCTGCGGAGCAGACAGTGTACAAGTAGAGTAATCTTCCACAAGGGTGTCTTTTTGCATATCAGAGGTGATAGGTGTTGCAGGAGTCGACGTATTGCAACATAAATAAGAAAATAATGATGTAATATAACATCACATAACACAATCTGTATTTGCAAGCTTAAGGTTGCTTGATGTTACCCAACTTAATGAATACCACAAAATTAGATCACATTAAAATATGTCATATATGTCAGCGTCTGTAGTAGATACATAGAAAAAAACGTTCCATGCAAAAATCGCAAAGCTCCTCCAAACCTGTTGCTATAGCAAAACCGAACCCACAAATTGAATTTTTGTGCAAACCCAAACTACACTATCCAAACACATCTTACGGACCAATAGAAGTAGACAGAGCGTAACCACACGCAGAAGCACACTTTGTAAATGGACTGAAGAGTTCGTAGACAAGAGAAGCGCTGGCGTACAACAACTTACCACTTCAAATCTCTGCCCTTTTTGTATTTCAGCGTCAGGATCATTTCGAGGCACAGGAAAATGTTAAGCAGACCCAGGAGCCAGTACGCTTTATCCTTCTTGACTTCTGTCACCCTCCACACCGCCAGCAGCGAGTGGAGCATGAAGAGAAGCCTGGTAACGATTGCATTTATAAAGACTATGAGCAGCATGATGCTCGCGCGGTCCCTCTGTCACAAGCCTCGCTGCTCCTCTGTGAGTTTTACCTCCCTGGAGCGCGAGGCTGTGGGACTTAGATGCTCCTGTGTGAGTTTTGCCTCCCTGCAGCGCGAGGCTGTGGGACGTAGCTGCTCCTGTGTGAGTTTTGCCTCCCTGCAGCGCGAGGCTGTGGGACGTAGCTGCTCCTGGGCGAGTTTTGCCTCCCTGCAGCGGGAGGCTGTTGAAGTTAGCTGCTCCTGGATGAGTCTTGCCTTCCTGCAGCGCCTGGCCTTGGAGCCCTGGAAAACTTCAACTTGTAAAATGCAGCGCTGCTTCAGTTCGCTTTGCCTCTAGTTCACAGTCTGTAAAGTGTCCCAAGAGAGTATAAAAACGCCCCTCCCCAAACTTCCTGGAAAGGCTATTTTTTTATCAGCCTCAGACGGTGCAACAGCAATCCCTGCACAGAAGTTAAGTGGGCTGCACTGGCCGATAGTGAAAAGTTTTGTATGTAACTGGACTGCCCCAGTCTGCCAAAAAGTCTGTAGTCATCTGAGAATATTTTGTAGTTTAACTCCTTAACTGCTGACGACTTCGTCTTCCAAAACGCAAAGCCTCTTTATTTCACGATTTTCTTGTGTACCTCAAAAATACAATATTTTTGAATGATAAACCATAATGTTAAACGTACCGAGGACTTGTGTTTTTCTTACCAAAATAACAGCCAGTTGGTAATGAAAGTGTAGATCTTTCTTTTTGAAAACTAAACCATTTTCAACATTGATTTTCTAAAACTGGTTCATGTATTCACGAGTGAATAAACTAAATACTGAAGAAGCAATTGGTTGATTTCTCATTCTTGAGCATTTCTACATCTCAGAACTTGGTGAGGACAGAAAAGAACTGTAGGTATTTGGAATCCCTTAGGCCAGAGACCATAAATTGACCAAGTGGTGTAAAATATGCAACAATATTTTGTTTAAAACAACCATAACCTAATTAATGCAATGAATGTATAGTGGGAAATATCTATGTAAACACCAAAAAATGATTAAAAAAGAGATGCTGTTTAGCATCATGTTACATATGATGTGGGTCTACTGTTAATTTCTCCGTTCTTTAGTGCGTCAGTCATAGCTGGTTTACAGGAGCAAAAATCACTTTCCTCGCTTTGTCTGTGGGTCTCATTTAGGATGCTTTGTAAAAAATCATGTTAAAAAACATCTTAGAAAATACCATTACCACATGTTAAAAGGTGAGTTTTACACCTGATTCGGGCTCTTTCTCGAGGTAATTAAGAATAACGTGTGAGAGTGGTCTGTGTGTCCAATTTTATTGCACGTAATTCTGTTCCAGACACATCACACAGTAACAGATATACATCTAAAAAATGCCCAAACTATTAGCTTTGCCAATGCTTGTTAGCGGCATCAGATAAACGAGTAATAATTTTAATTTAGTTGCACATGTTTAGAATTTAATGTTTTTAAATTCTGTAAATATGAAACTGTGAATTAAAATATATTAGGATCTGGGGGTGGGTAGCAACTTTAGAGTTCCTAAATTACTTCCCTTTTTCTCTTCACACCACTTTTCTCAGCAATCTCTCATTTAGACAATTATGTCTTTTTTAGGTCCTTTTGCCTAAATAGCCGAGACCATGTCGACTGACATGGGAGGGTGGGAGAAGGTGGGACAGTGACTGTATTATTTTCTCTGACCTATATCCAGGTGACATTTTTGACACACTTGGACGGGGTCACTTTTTGTAATATACAAAGGTAGCTGCCACTGCCAGACATCTCTGACCATCATTCCCTGAGGATCAAGATCCCACAAAACATTAGTTACTATGCTATCTTCCACTGGCGGTTGTGGGCTGATAACACACCTAGAGCAGGTGCTTCGAGCCGATCGGTGAGTGGCGGCAGTCCAAGTGGAAGAAAGATGGCATAGTGCGAGTAAGGAGCCCATCTAGGGTGACCACCTGCCATTAAGGTAAATTCTGGACAGGACTGTAAAACATTCAGGACAAAGGGTCAAAAATCAGGACAAAAAAGTCAGAACAAAGGGTCAAAATTCAGGACAAAAATTCAAGAACAAACAGCAGTTTTAAGGACACACCCAAGAGAGGTCATGCCTCACTATGTCAGCAGTGCATTTATTTACTCTTTTTTAACATCGCACTATTTATTCACTGTGGTCATTTTGTGATTGCCTCCTGGTATGCTACATTCAGGTGTCACATTACGTCCTTGTTCAGTAGTAAATTAATGCCCTTCAGCAATGTCGAGGCCATCACCCCTACCCAAATCTACCCAATCTTTCTTGAAGATAAACAAACAGCAACAATTTAATTATGTTTCTGAACATTTTAAAACTCCTGGCAAACGGTTTGGGAAACATTAAGATAATTATCCTTATGCTGCTTTAAATAAATTGAACAAAAATATTTGTCTCACCCCCACCGCCCCTGGACTTTCAACCTAAAAACATTTAATGAGGAAGGGCAGATGGTGTGGGCGACAGTCTCACACTTAATGTCAGGATATGAGGTACCCACAACTCGTCTGTAGTCTCACAGCACTAGAGTGTATGTCTGAGACTCTACATTTATCTCAGAAATGGGAGCCCGGACTACCAATCTGAGATAATAAAAGAGAAGGATGAAATTGAGATCAAATGCAAGGGCCACGGCAAGTGATTCAAAGGGATGTTGCTAAGAACTGGATGAATAAGGAAAAGAAGAACAAGGTGGGACAATTTCTAAAATCAGACAAGATATGTCCATCAAGACTATTGGAAGGTACTGGATACCTGGGGAGTTGTTTCTGCACACAAGAGAGAAACAGAAGAGGCACTCTCAAGTGGTTGAACAAGCAACACCCATGCACCTTGGAAAACTCTTGTGGTGCAATGGTCCTCTGTTTGTGCTTGTGAAGGGTGAGCATGAGCCAGACCCATTGCAAGGTTGTGCAAGGCATTTGTCCGCTTAGCCATGTCTTTAAATGTTTTTGAAATTTAGCAAAAGCCAAACTAGTGATCTGGGTTATCCCTAAGTGTCAAGTACATATAGAACCTTCAAAATATTTTGGATGTAAATTGCACAAACAAAAAGTAAAAAATGTTAAAATGTAATTAGTGTTTCTTTAACATATGGCACTGTTTTCCCCTTGATATACAATTAGATCTCAGATTGAACCGGGAACCAGTTACCTTTTCATACATAGTGATTAATATCTACCATTCTCCTACTGATTTGCAGAATGGAAATCTCGGCAGAGCGTCACGGTCCCTCCAAACCCAGTTTGCTTTTTTGTCTTCTCTTCTGTTTTCTGTAGTAAGCCATGTGGAACTAGTGAAGATGGTATGCTACCCCAATGGTAGTATTATTTTGCAAACCTTCTGCTCATCCTTCATTCCTTCTTCAGACATGCCACACATCTGATTTGGTTGCTGCAGCGCAGTTGGGTAGCTCTTTCCACTGTAAAGCTACCCATGACTGTGGGTGGATTAGGTATTCTGGACTTAGAATGCTATTATTCAGCTGCACAGGTCCAATGGGTGGCTCACTGGCTTTCTGCCCACCGCCCTGCATGAGATGGGGTTTATCAGTAAAGACTTTTAAGGAAGGCTTAATGCACTGCTTATTGTTTCCTACTGACCATTCTACGGATCACCATCCAGGGTTATCATGCACAGCTTTCTTTTGCCTGCTGGAACCTGTAAACTCACTGACTTGAAGAAACCCTGTGCTCTTGCACTATCTTTGCTAAGCCTTCCCACTCGCACAGGACGGCAGTGCTCAGAGCAACTCCATCGGTGGTATGCTGCAGGTGTCTTAAAATTGGGGGATTTGTTTCTGGACAGCAAGGTACTAAATTTCCAAACCCATGTGGCAGACTACCATCTTCACCTCGGTCAACTCTTTACTTACAACCACTTTAAATAATCATTAAATGCCCTATTTCATGTCTGTTACCTAGCCCTAACCCTACAAGAGGTGTGCCAGAAGCTCTACACCATTGGAACTGGTGGCAAATTGATAGAATGGGTGTACAGACCTTTCCTGCAACATGGAAACCAATCAGATTTTCTCATCATACTACCTGGGTGATTAATGTGGCTAAACCTCTGCAAGCTACGGACTGGACTAAAATACTGGACTTTCTCTACAAAGTATCCCACGGCTGTCACTTTAAGTACGTTCATTGAGCTTCCTTGGGAATGCATTCCGCCCGTTGCTTGCCATTGGCCTTGTGGTTTGTAACTCACATTTTGTTGCTTTCAATTTGCTGGCTTTATTTGTTTTAGGCTATGCAGCTTGAGTTTGTCCCTTCCCTTGCCCAGACATTGTTTACAGTATCCTTCCGAGTGCTCCCTTTCTGTAAACTGGAGGTGAATGTTTGATTTGTTCTGCATTCCGTCCATCATCTGTTGTTTTTGCATTTGTCACCCCTAGTAGGAAGGGTATGCCCAGACGTGGGTCCTGTGCTTGCGATGCCACCAGATTCAAGGTAGCCTGACTGATGAAGGGTGATACCCTGAAACTGGTCTCAGGATGCTTGTTTCTGGCACAGGGAAAATCTGGCCTGGCAGTTCGGGCTGGACTGTTCCCATGGGGAACAGGGTCAAGACTGACTTGCATATGGCTGGGTCTAATCTGGAATGGCATGGCAAGCAAAGAAACTGATGGATTAAGCCCAGATCTGTGACTGTACTCTGCAAAAATATGCGACTGCTCCTATGCCACTCTACTAAACACCACTCTGCCACTAACTTTTAGCCATGAACAGCAGCCACTCTGGTGTATAACATGGCTAAAACATATTGGCAAGGCCCATAACTTTTGCATAGACAAGACCTATTGGCTTTGCCAATGTTTGTTAGTACTATGAGATACCGAGGTCCCTGAAAGAACTGTGAATGTGTAAGTCCTTATTTTAAACATGCATTTGACGCCTCATCAGGGGTAGTAAGCAATATGTAAATACAATTACATCATAATATAGTCTGCTACTAAATGCGCAAATACATTTTGGTTAAATAAAAAAAAGTGCTTCTCAAATACAGATTTTAATAATATACAGTTTATACCTAGTACTAACATTTTTTATAACACTCCATTAAAATAACACAATCCACAGCACACCCGGGAACACCATTACAGTACCTCTCTAAAAGAAAATATTTCTGCCACCAGAAAGTTTCAAGTGACTCCTTTGATGAAAGTCAATGCAGGTTTTCAAGCCCCTTTGCCTTTGCAGATTTACCCATTGCGCACATTTGCATTTCTTTAGGAAAGGAAACACCCTGGCAAGAAGGCCTTTTCTTATCTGTCTGCCCCTCCCTCCCTCAGAGCACAGGAGACTCCCTTCTTTGCACTCCAGCTGGCGAAAGTGATCTGCCCGTAATGTCGCCCTGCCTTCCATTGTCCTATTGGTAAAAGACTAAAATTATGAACAAATGCTGTCCGTTAAGCCTTTCATCATGGACAATGGACGGCAGCGTGAAATTAAGGGCAGTGAGTGAAATTTACGGACGGGTGCTCACCCTAAGCCCATGACACCTAAGGAGTGGGGGAGAGTGATGAAGTGAAGGGAGTCTCTGACAACATGCACCTTAAAGCAATATAATATAATTACATACACATGGCCTACATCCTGCCGAAAAAACGTCATGCTATCTATCCCTACAGGTCTTCTAGGTGCACACGCTGTGACGGCAAAGAGGCTGACTTTTTTACAAATAGTGTGGTGGTGCCCAGTTATTACAATATATTGGCTGGAGTTTTTTGCCCATATCAAAATCGTAACAGGATGGATGGTTCCCAGAGTGAATAAGCAATACCTGTTGGGTTTGCTTCAAGAAAAGACAAAAAAAAGTTGAGTAGAAGATTTACAATGCTGGGGATGATCATTGCCAAATGACACATAGCAATTAATTGAATTCTACAGAAAGGCCAGTGATTGAATGAGCATGTATTCTGAACACTTATGACCCAGAGATGGGTACCGTGAGAAACTCGCACCACCTTCAGCCTCAACTCCAAAGCTCTTAATTGTGCCCCTTTATAAACTCTGACCCACAACCTGAAATCCCTGCAACTGCTAGAGGTGACTCAGTTCACAGAAAGCGCTATACAAGAATAACAAGCTGTACAAAAAAGTAGAGAAATACAACATCCTGGAAAAAGCAAACACTCTTGGGGAATGTAAGATTAAGTAAAACGTGAAATGTAGACAGAAACTACATCGCTGAAATAGATTATCCGAAAGGCTTTTACATCATATTTCAAAAAAACTATCAGTGTTTTGCCTGTAACAATAAACACATTACTATAGGAACCAATAGGGACCTGTTTAAATGTAAGTGTTTAATTACTGCTGGGTCTGAGACCCGGTGGGACCTACCTCTCTTAAAGGTCCTACTGGTGTCCTATGTTGCAGTATTTGTGCCACATCTTTTGGAAAAACACAATGTAGGCTTTTAGAGATGATCTTATTTTTTTCTACTGAGCAAACTGCAAGCATTCACTTTTGCAAATTGCTAAACAGCACTGATCGCTGTAATAAGGGCTAAATAACCCTCGCCTTCCTTTTGAAATGGTGCTAAATAGCAACAAGGAGAAATCTAGCGCCATCGGGCACTTTTTGTGGTCGTGTTTTTATATTTTGGAAGCAAGGTGGTTATCATGTAGGCAAAACTTGTTTATAGGTCCATACACCTCTGGACCCATTGTTTGCAACCAATATATTATTAAAACAAATAAATAAAATGCACAGTGAAATATGGCTATTAGCAACTTCATTCCACCAAAACGAAGAGGGCAATCATGGAAATAAACCACTTATACATTTCCCTGAGGCCACTGTATATCAGGAGAACAGGGCAAACGTTTCACCTTGTAGGGGGACTGGGTGGGGAATTAACTTTTCCATAGGAAAGCCACATGAAAGCTGAGATTTGGACACACGCGTCTGCTGTAAAGCTAAAGAGCTCCATAGAAAATCTATATATAGGAGAGGAAAATCCATCAAGTAGTCAGCCTGGGGTGGAAAAAGATGGCAGAGGTTGGCACAGGAGCAACTAGGTCAATAAATGTAAAGCATTCTCAAGTGTGCTAGTAATCTCTTTAAGAGGCGTGTCCTTCGATGTTTCCTATTCAAGTCCTAATTTTTATGCATTCTCCTGCAAATTATCTGAAAACTGAAAACATTTTGCAACATTAGTGTAAGGAACAATAACAGAATAAGGTGCAATGACATATAACACGTTTACCTTTTTCCTCTGGAAACAATTTTTCTGATAGTGATATCCCTTTCCTGGTCCCAGTGTAGTATATGGGTATTTGGTTGTGTTTTTATAAAAAACAATCTATAAATCGATGCCAGTCGTTTTGGATACTTAGCATATGTGCCCACTGTGCGTGTGAAATACCACTGGGGTAGTTTTTTAAAAATCTGTTTATTGCATTTTATATAATCATGGTACAATTCACAAATTAAACACATTTGTTTTACAGTGGGTGATTGCTAAACCAGAAGCAGGAAGTCATATATCACACAGGTAGATGTGGTCCTATACCCATCGGTTACCTGGATGCCAGGATCGTTCCCCCCACCCTGTTCTGTCTCGTGGGCTCTCATTGTCCTAAATGAGACTACTGGATTTCTAGGTGGCAGGTTCGCTCCTGGTGTGGGGGACTGAGTCTGACCCACTTTGAAGGACCTCTATCACCCTCAATCCGGTTTTTCTCCGGCTAACTAGCAGTGCCTCATCTATCCCAAGGGGGAGGGATGATTGGGCAGCCGAGCGCATAACAACTTTAGTACTTCTCAGGGAAGTCGTGGTCACTCAGGTCCCAACCAGCTCTCTCATTTACAACATGATCTCATATACAAATGACATCAGCAGTTTAAGTTTTATATATTGTTTTTAATAAAACGACTGCATTTTAGATATTAAGGCGTGAGCCCCAATAACCAGAACCACACAACGGAGTAGGATTGAAATAGTCATGATGAGAGTGAAACATAAGAACAACGCTATCATGGTGTTAATAGGTTCTATTCTCTCTAAGTATTTTATATTTCGAGCACAGCATGTTAAGCTACTAACTTGCCTTTCAGATTCCCCGGGAAGACATCAACCCTCATACCTGAGCAAAGGCCTGTGATCTGGTTCAGCATCTGCTCAAGGCAGTCAGCATCTAGTTGTGGTTCCCTGGTCGGAATCTCCCTCTTGCGTGTATTAGGACAAGGAAGTGTTTTTATAACTAACATGTCAGTGTGATCACAAAATGTCCCTACGCAGTAATCCAAAGACTAAACTCCTACCACGTCTGTCGGCAATGTACCAGACTGTATCCTTGACTGAAGCACAGAGTGAACAAGAATGTGTTATTGAGAACTCCAGTGCTGAAGTAGGCTAAACAGTGTGATATAAAAAATAAAACAAGACCGTAGAACTGGCTATTTGTAAAATAACAGTACGAAGCTGAATAAAATGCATTTAGAGCAAAGTGCACAGAGGCTCTATGCTGCAAGCAAAGGAATAAAATACATCCAGGGCAAAGTGCACAAAGGCCTAACGCCTGAAGCAAACGCGCAAAGGATACATAAAAATGAACACACTACAGTTCCTCCCTATTCTCAGCAAAGACCAGGTGTGTTGTCTAATAGGAGTCAAACAGTGATTTATAATGAATCAAAGACACCAATTTATGCTTGTCTATCCATACTGCAGTAGCATATAACATTCGGAAAGTGTGTGATATATTAGAGACATGGGAGTCACAACAGGCAACTTGAAGAAGGGTTAATGAATAATTGTTTAGGGAGTCTTATACGTTTTGATATATGTTGGCTAAATACTACTTGGGCGGGATTTGTTCATGGCCGAATTCTTGGGCAGGAACTAGCTCTAATAGAATCAATAGAATCAATAGAAGAAAGTCATTTAAAGAATGGTGAGGCACTCTCCAGCCCAGTAGGTCAGCAGGGGGTCAGTAGAGGCTATGACGTCTACTCCCCTGGCATAGGATCACCTTCCTGATTAAGGTACCCCCACCTTACAGATGGGGATATCTATAGCCTTGAGTGCGGCACTGAAGGTGGAGAACTTTTCCAAGCAGGTGCCATGTTTGTTTTGCTTGCATGTGAAAGTTGTTATTTTATTTTTCAATAACAAACCCTCAAAGCAAGAGTTTGATACTGGAATACAAAACATCGGTAGAACGCACGTGCAGGGAGCCATCTCCCTGCAGAGTGATTACTGTACCTAGGCAAAAAAATATATCGAAGTTTGTCTGAAACTATATAGGGTAGCATGTCCATCACAGTAACCAATGTGGCTTGTTGGTTTTAGGCCTATCAGGTCACACGTTTCCAACGGCGGATTCAGATAAGACTTAGAAACCACCTCAAAATAGGGAAAGGAAACCATGAGTCTAGTGGATTAAGAACTTGCTGTTTTTTAGTGAATGTCCTGTGTACCCCAAATTCTAATCAATCCCTTTAATCAAGCCTATTTTCTTCTCCTTGAATTGCGTTGTATATGAAGAAATGCCGAGTGAGGAAGTCATGAAACAAAATTGACTCTGGAATTTATTCACATAAGACACTACAATTTGAGACTCTTCAGCATTTGGTTTTACTCGATGGTGGAAGATCGTATCTACGTTACTCTGTCATTGTGCCCTGGTTGTACATGTTATTGGGGCAGAGCACATTAATTTGCTATGCTATATACACCTTGATCCCCAGGGGTCTTGCGGGAGTAACATGTAGCATGCTTTATCTGTATATTAAATGTTTGTACTGCCTCAAAGAAAGTGGATTAGACTGCTATGTTTACAATTAAAATGGACACGCTTAGGGATCCTTTGTAAATATTAATGATTGTTGTCTTACAGATTAGTATCATTGATTGGTGATACATGTATTGGTTTAGGGTCTCACAGATCAGCAAGATTGGTGAGCAAATGTAAATGTAATGAAACAATAAAATGAATACAATTCAGAGTCTCGATTTAAATGCAATGCACAACTCTAATGAAGTAAAGGAAGTGATCTTGAGGCTAGTAGAATATTTTTTGACTTAATTTAGTAAACCACTCAAGATGTGTTAATTTCAGGTAGACCAAACAAGCCCACGTTTAAAAAAATACCCTTCACCTCTCAGGCAGAAAGCGTCTTTCTGACCCTTTTCTCATTTCATTTCATTTATATATGTGAGATGGCACATTTTATATTTTGCCAGCTGTCAGGGACTAACCAAAGGCATTAGTTTATCTATTTCATGTGCAATTCATTTTAATAAAAAGAAACATAGGTGAGTGTTTCAACATGATGGTGCGGTCTTCCTTTTACTTTCTATTTAGCTCTTTTTTTGCCATAAGTCAAACACCTCACCTTAGTTATTGTGCAGCCCACCAGTGGCTTACTGCTCAACCATATTTTAACGCATCACCATCCTAGCAAACAGAACGAAATACAACATATGGGCCATAGTATCCCAGACATGTTAACTTATATAATTTGTTAAAAAGTAAAAATATGTGATTCAATACCAGTTATTGGTAGGAAATTATTTAAGGCCTCGCCAAATTCAGACCAAAACCTCTTAATCGTAGTGCATGCCTCACATTTGTATAAAGGGAATAATTTTCTCTACACAATAAAAGACTTTATCCAACAGATAATATGAAGGTGGGATTTGTGCTAAGTTTGATAGATCACTGAACTCATTGTAAGGTAGAGTGAAATTCATCAAAGAAGTTTAGTTGTCCTAGTTCTTTAGACCATTTAACTTTTGTTGTTTTTGGTATAGTCTCTAGAGTTCCTTGAAACCAATTGTACTGAAATGAGATTTCATTGTCAATTTGAGTTTTGACTTCTGTCTGAATCACATAGTTGTTTTAAATGAATTTAATTTGTAAAGTAGATGTTGCTACGCATATATTTAAATCTTGAGAAGTTACCACCTATTTGAAGTGATATCAATTTGTCAGTTTTCTATCAGGAATGAAATTCCAAAACCTCAGAAATGTTATGAATTAAATGGTCTCACCTGCTGCTTTTTAAACAAATCTATTAATACGTGAAGATCCATGTGGAATGTACACCTGTTATATATGCTCATGAAGAAATGTTTATAGTTCTATGAACTGAGCCTTTGTTTTTAGCATATGTTTTCATAATGCTTTTAATATTTCCAAACCACCATCATGCATTTTCCCTGGCTAAATTCCTGGTAAAGCTTTATGTTCCATATTCACAAGTTATCACTGTATACATTATTTTTTGGAGCACTGGTGGGCTTCACATTTGTTTTTAAATGTGGGCAGTCTTGAAGTAATGTGGAGGTCAAGCATGACAATGCCCCTGCCCTTATATAAATAGCTATGTTTTTTCAGTGACAATCTCTGTTTTTTGCTTTACTTTAAAATGTCAGACCCACTCTACCATATCATACTTGTGAACAAATATTGAAAATTAAATTCTGTACCAGTAGACCCTCAATTACCCATCTTTTTCCATGAGAAACAGCACTATGGAGTCCATAAATCATGTTGGTGGGATCTCATATAAACCTCTAAACTAACATGGTATATCAGAAAGATTCATTGTGATACTCAAAAGAAACAATTTTAAAATCGTAATCAAAACTACTACCTGTCAACCATAACCCCACTAAGAGAATTGGTGGGATAAGAAATGCATAGCGCAGTGTTTGATAGAATGTTGTTTTTATTTTGTGGAACTGTAAATTGTGATTTTATTTCACTACAGTTTTGGGAGTATTTTTAAAGCTTATCAATCACTGCTAATGTCATGTTGTACGTCAGTTTTATATAAAACTCTTTGAAATCTGAATCACAATTGCCCTTATCTAGTTTTCATGTTGTCCTCCAGTAACTCTCATGACATGAATGTCACCAAACTCCAAAGAATTGAAGGGACCGTCTCTCAAAGGCATTTTAAAATATGTAATGGAGGGCCTTGGTATATCTTTCAATACCCCCTCTCTTAAATTTAACAGGCAATGGAACACTCTCTAAACCAATTGCCCAAAAGACCAGTTAATTTTCCTATTTCCCAGTAGACAATTGAGCAATATACTATTTAGCTAAAATCATTCCCAAATCAATGAATTATGTGTGGACTTTCTCCTCCGTTGACCCAGAACTTAAGTCGAAAACACATGCTTTAGGGTTAAAAAAGTCCAGACTTTTCAGTCACTAAATCCATAATCCTTGTGAGTTTTTCCCAATATCCTGTCAAAAGTGGACATGACCATGCAAGACTGTAAAATCGTGCATTGCCTCTGTGCAGTGCAAGCACGTATGTGGCCTCTTAGATGATCCTGCTCAGCCATGGGTGGTGGGAGGGGAAGACATTGCATTGTATTGATGTAAAAAACTCCTATTCCTCCTCACTAAGGCTCCCAGCTATATCATTTGCATGTTTATCTTGTAAACCTGTCAGATATCCCTTAGTCTCTTCCACAAGTGTCTTATAATAGGTAAAAGCTTATTTGCCATTTCCCACACTATTGTTTGCGAGACCATTTTTGTTGTCAGTTCCAATGTTGCAGTCTCCCTTAGTGCGTGCGGCAGGCAATCCACTTTATCATAATTGAGGATGTGGCATGAAGGAATGTCATAATTTCTCAGTATGTCCTGGAACATTTTCAACAGTTCATTTTTAAATAGATCACCCAGAGTGCCAACCCTGAACCCCTTTCAGGCAGTCCAGGTGTTTTGTCAATTGGTATATTTGCTGCTTACATCACATCTGACACGAGTTTCTATAATCACCAAAATGTCCTGGACCACAGCTAAAAGCAAGGCCTGCCTTTGACGTATAGCCTTGGGCATAATAAGCACTCTCAACAGTCCATCAGACAGGGACGTTTGCCTGGGTATAGTGTGTTATTTGTGAGAGCCCATCTATTGGCCACTTTGGCTGACAATGTAGTTGGGTCTTCACATATTATAACTCAAAAAATCAGGCACTTCTAAGCCTCATTCTCTAGTTGACAATCAGAGTTTTAAAAGAGTCACTCAGTGCCTGTCCTTATTACAGAAAATGGTCAGCAAAATTATGTCCAATTCTTTGAAAAGTGTTTGTGACAGTTTCACAGATAATTTGTCAACGATATATAACAAACCTGGCAAGACGTTTGATTTTAGATGAAGCTACTTGTCCCTTGAGCCATAGGGAGATTGAACTCCCAAAACCCATTGACACTTTAACAGATCCTCTAATCACCTTATCTACGGTACCATTTAGGATGTCCCCTGCTGACTGATTTGAAACACACAAAGTGGAATGGGAGGAATGCTTGCAGTTTGTCTGATCACTAGCAATTATTCAGGATAGTATCACAACCCACTGCTCTTTTTCCCACCATGCTATCCTAAATTAGACCCAGCTACATGCCAATTAGTCCTTCAAGTCACAGACAACAGGTCCCGGCATCTTCTGATCTTCCGCAGGTTGAGAAAGTGTTCTGAAGTGGGTGTCTGGGGGTGCCAGATTTATGATCAGCTGAGAAGGTGGGGCAACTACTGGGCACATCCTAACTATTGCAGTAAAAGTTACCAGGGTCAACCCTACCTATTTGTTCAATATGTAGGGCCTGATAGTCATTTACTTTGGGGTTTTCATCAAATGTCTAAATTTTTTGGGAAGTTACAGAGGATCTCATGAGTAAACTTTTGAAACTGTGGTACTCACAGGTTCCAAGGACAAGCCTCGAGAAACATTTGTGAATTCCTACACATAACTGCGCAAAGCTGTTCTTGTATGTGCAAATGTACATGTGCATTTATAAATGTGAAGATGAACTGCATTGGTGTAATTGCACGTTGAAAGTTTTTTCTCCATAAGGTAAGTATTTCTGCCAGTGGATAAACCGTTTTTCCTTCATTTCCTCCACTTCTGGGGCTATTGCATTGTGATTCACATGCTTGAAAAGGAACCATTCTTGCCCCTGACATGAATAAACGTTTTTTGATGCTGAAATAGATGCTGCGATTACCTGTATGTTAGTGGTTACACCAAAGCTGCCCTGTTCATTCTGGCTTGGAAGACGCTTACCTACAACAAGACCTTTACATACAGAAATAATGCACGAGTACAAGTATAAATTCACGTTTTCTAATTGTATAGATTTACAGTGGCTAAAAGTATGTGTGTGTCCGTATATATATGTGGGTGTGTATGTGCGTGTGTGTGTCAAACCTACATGCATAAGTGGCTTTGTGAATTGGACCAATAGTTATTGTCCCATAAAATATCATATAGTTTCAGCTAATGAGTTTTTAGTTTCCATTACTGTAGGTGTGGGTGATGCATTTATATTTAACTGTATACATCCACAGACTTCTATTGTGTAGTCTTAAATGCACTCATTTGTCCTCTATTAAAAGGGTTAAAGAGCTCCTCATATAAAAATACATATTCATTTTTCTGCCAATGTTTTTGTTTGGGATAGTGATATACAAGTAGGCATTCTTTTTCTTACAATTGGATGCTGATTCCAAGAGAGCCAGGTGGAGGTGCACCCACAAAATACCATTAATTGGGCTGTAAATACCTTCTGGTCCACGTTTTTCACTTGGAAACGAAGCATAACATCCCAAATCAGTATTTAAATCACCACTTTCTCCATATATTCCCCTTTTTCTGGGCCTTTTTGCCCAGACAAATTTTGACAAATTAGAAATACCACAAACTATCAGGGGAAAACACTGAGGTCAAATTAGCTCACAGCTTGTTTTAGAAATGAGGTCTCTGGTTGGCAGTCAGTTTGCACTCTGCCTAAGCAGGGACCCTCATTCTAGTGAGGGTAAAGGAGAAACACACCTGGTTAACCACCACTCACCCTCTTGGTAGCTTGGCACAAGCAGAAAGGCTTAACCCCAGAAGCAATGTGCAAAGTATTTGTACCAACACACACAGTAATATATTGAAAACACTACAAAATGGATACCACACCAGTTTAGAAAAATAGGTGATATTTATCTAAATCAAACAAGACCAAAGTGACAAAATCCAACATACACAAGTCAAGATGTGAATTTTCAAAAGAATAAGAGCCTCAGGCCCCCATTATGACCCTGGCGGTGAGTGATT
Source organism: Pleurodeles waltl (assembly GCF_031143425.1). NCBI lineage: Eukaryota > Metazoa > Chordata > Amphibia > Caudata > Salamandridae > Pleurodeles > Pleurodeles waltl. The sequence goes on along the minus strand of NC_090445.1, from coordinate 1,457,181,546 downwards.
AAGTGGCGGAAATACCGCCAACAGGTTGGCGGTAGGTTCTGCCAAATTATGACCATGGCAGTGATAACTCCCATAGAGAGCCAACATACCACACCAACTGCCAAGGGGGAAACAACACTCACCACGGTGGTAGCTACCAACAGCCAGGCAGAAGACAAAGTACTGCCCACCATATTAGGGCACAGCAAACCTCCACCTTTTTGGGGGTGCTACCAATGCCAACAAAAGCCTGCCGGAAACAGAGCTCAGAAGTGAAAGGACTCACCATTGGAGACACAGGGAAGAAGTACGCTGCCATGGAACCCGAACTACAGGTTTTCCCGATGATCTTCTACGTAATGCTCCACCTGAAATACTGACACTGGCGAAGATGATGACGGTGAGTACAGCCGCCTAACACACAAGGGAGGGTGGGAGGAAAACGAGAGTGACACACACACATGCACAACACACACCTGACACACACACACCATACACACAACCAGCTGCACACGTAAACCAATGGCACACGACACACGCCATAATAAAACACAGACCAGATTGCTGAAGTGCTGACAATGTATTAGCATAGCAAAACCCACCCCATGAAGCAAATGTATTTACAGATGTACATAAAGGGCCAATGCCCAGTCCAAAGTCATAAGGGCACACAAGGCCACAGGGCAAAGTCCAAGGCCCAACCTGTATCCTGACACATCCAGAGAGAACACTGCAGGGGCATCATTTTGCAAGTGGGAAGGCACCTCAGGGGGATGTGGTGGGGGGGGCATCTCAGCTGAATATGGAAACTTCCCCACTGGTTCTGGAGGGAGCTCCATGCCCATTGCTCTGTCCTGGGGAGTGCAAGGCCACACTCTCTGGAGTAGGTGACTTCCCCATTGGTTCTGGAGCGGGCAACATGCCCATTGCTCTGTCCTCGGGAGCGCAAGGCCACAGTCTCTTGAGTGAGTGAGTTCCCCACTGGTACTGGAGGGGGCAACTCGCACAGCAGCCCCTGGAGTGTTGGCCTACATGGTGTCTGCCGGCAGTGATGGCTGCACTGTGGTGGTGGATGGAGGAGCCTCCTGGGCATCCTCTGCACTGTCTGATGGCTGCACTACCTCAGCTGGCAGTGGGTGCCCCATGACAGCTGGTGGTGGTGGTGGAGGTGTCAGCCTGACAGCCTTCTCTCGCATAGAGTGCTTCGCCTCCTCCAGTACATGGGGTGTGGATCCCTTACTCTTCCTGGCAGGGGTGGATGGGCTCTTCTCCTCTCTGCCTGGTGGTGCAGGCTCCTTCCCCTTCTTTACAGGTGGTGCAGGCTCCTTCCCCTTCCTTCCAGGTGGTGAAGGCTCCTTCCTCTTCTTTCCAGGTGGTGCAGGCTCCTTCCCCTTCTTTACAGGTGGTACAGGCCACTTCCCCTTCTTCTCTGTTGGTGCTGGCTACTTCCCCTTCTTTGATGGAGGTGTGGTATCTTTACTACCACGAGTTGGTGGTGCTACCACTGTCCCCGTGGACTGTTTGGCTGAGGTGCCGGGCTGTGTCCTTGGTACCCTGCCCGTACGGGAAGGATGGGGGGGACAGGTAGGGAAGAAGACAAATTGGTAAAGGACAAGCTTTTTGGGGGCAGTGGGGTGGGAGGATGGAGGAGTAATGGGAGTGGAGGATAAGGGAATGGTTGTTGGAGGTGTATGTCTGCTGGACTTGGGTGCAGTGCAGGTGCATGGGCAGTATGCTGATGTGAGGTGGATGGCTGTTGGGTGTGTGAATGCTTGCGTTTGCATCCTTTGGGGGTAACGGACAGGGTAGGCGAGGACAGAGGGGACGCGTGCATGGCTGCTGTGGAGGTGTCTGCCCGTGAGGTGTGTGTTCTGCTTGGTGTGGTGATGCTGGTAGTGGATGTTGATGTAGTGCATGCAGGTGTGAGTGTGGACGTGACTGGGAGGGAAGTGATGAGGAGGAGGGGGAGACAGCGGAGGCAGTGGATGTTGTTGTGTCTGCAACTGTATGATGTTTGCGTTAGTGCTTGTGGGATGACGTATAGTGCTTGCGTTTGCCTGTGCCACTCTTGGGTTTTGTCTTGTGTGCATACTCATCTATATGTGTGCCTGGGATGGGTTGGGGTTGAGGAGAATGGGACTGGGAAGGGGAAGTTGGAGGGGGGACGGTAGAAACAGGGACAATGGCTGCTATCAGAGAGGAGGCCAGAGCCTGAATCGATCTCTTTTGGGCCGCCAATCCACAGTGAATGTCCTCCAGGAATGCATTGCATTGCTACATCTGGGATGCCAGCCCCTGGATGACATTCACTATGGTTGACTGCCCTACAGAGATGGAGCTCAGGAGATCAATAGCCTCCTCACTCAGGGCAGCAGGGCTGACTGGGTCAGAAAATGTTTCCTTGGATGGGTGAGGGGAGAGGGATGTGGGATTGGGAACAGGTAGCTGTTGTGGGGACGGAAGAAGAAGGGACGCTGGCCGCCATCAATGAGGAGGCCAGAGCCTAAACGATGTCTGCAGGCCAGCCAGGGCACCGTGAATGCCTTCTAGGAGTGCATTGGTCTGCTGCCTCTACAATAGCAGTCCCTGTATGGCATTCACAATGGTTGATGTCCCACAGAGATGGACCTCAGGAGGCCAATAGCCTCCTCACTGAGAGCAGCAGGGCTGACTTGGGCAGGGCAGAGGTGCCTGCGGCGAAAGAGATGCCCACCCTCCTGGGTGAGCGGGCATGGGCAACTCGCTGAGGGGCTACTGGGAGGGCGGTACTAGTACAGGGGTGGTGGCTGTACCTTCAGGTTGGGTGGTCACAGAGGTTTCCGCCACCACCAGGGAGCTCCCATCGGAGGAGGTATCAGAGTCTGTGTTGTCTCCTCCAGTCTCTGTCGTGGTACTCCCCTCGCCCTCCGTCCCACTGGTTCCCTCGGTGTCAGTGGATTCTGCCTCCAGGGTCCTGTGGGATGCAGCTCCCTCTGTCGCCGGTGCCCCTGCTCCTCCGCCAGATGATGCTAATGCACACAAGGACAGGATGATAAAACAAGAAAGGGGGGGAGGCAAAGGATACACTTGGTCAATGACAGCACCAACACCACCATTGGCATTCACATCACCGTCACACACAGGGAATAGGCTTAAGCACTCTGCATTGCACTACCAGTGATATGGCTAGTCACTAAGGCGGCTAGAGGACCACAAACCGCCAACTGCAGCACACCTCGGACCCACATGCCCTGCCTGAAATGTACTAACAGGCTAGGTTACCTGTATTTCCCAAGCAACCATTACCCTAGAGATGACGCACTCTGCAATGTCAGGCCTGGCCTATGAGGCACCCACTAACACACATCCACCAGCCGGATACCACCCCACCATCCAAAATATGTAATGAAACCCACTGTACTCACCCCCTTGTGGCTGCTGTGATGCCCTCAAGCACCAATCCAGCTCAGTGTAAGCCACTGCCAACATGCACCAGGGGGGTCAGGGTCCAATGGGCACCCCTTCCTCGTTGGGAGGCCATTCCCAGCTGGGCCTCCGTGGTCTTCCATGCCCAGCATCTCAGGTCCTTCAACCATTTCCGACAGTGGGTGCTCTGCCTTCCATAGACCCCCAGGGTCTGCACGTCCTTGGCGTTAGATAAAAGCGGTCACGTCTGCGGCGGTGTACACCGTCACCACTGGAGTACATCCCCATTGGCCACTGTAGTCCATAGGGCCCAATATTATCCAATGAGGAATTGCACGGCGGTGCAAGACAGCCTACCACCACGACGCCCAACATCAGTGGAATTACTTCACTTCCACCTGTCCCTCCATACAGGACAAGGGGTCACCATTACAAGGGGGGGGGGGAACAAGCCTATCGAAAGTTACATCGTCACTGGTTAAATAGGCACATACATCAACATTTACACTGTCCCAATAAATAAGTGCACCATGTGGACTGATGTTTTGGTTTAGTTGTTCAATTGTGACAGCCTTCTCACTCTTGTGTCCCTTGGATACCTACCGCTGCAGATCAAAAGGAGGTGGAGACAAACCCCCGTGTAAAGACCCCTGGTGAACTTAGCTACACTGGAGGACAGGCACATTATCCTCACCTATAGACTGGACAGGGCCACAATCACAGAGCCGTGTGCCCAGTTGGAGCCTGACCTGATATCTAATATCTTTTATCCGTCATCCGACTGGGATCCCCCCTCTTGTGCAAGTGCTATCAGTGCTCCATTTCCTGGCAACAGGTTCTTTCCAAGTGACAGTGGGCTTGGCAGCAGGAAAGTCACAGCCAATGTTCTCGATCATGCTGGCAAGAGTGTTGTCTGTCCTGGTAAAACACATGTGCAGCTACATAGCTTTCCCTCAGGTGGAATATTTGGCCTCTATGAAGGCCGGATTCTATGAAATGGGACATATCCCCACTATTATTGGGGCAACTGATGGGACACATATTACATTTGCCCCCCCTGCCTGAACGAACAGGTGTACAGGAATCGTAAGAGTTTCCACTCCATGAAAGTGCAGATGGTGTGCCTGGCAGACCAGTACATCACCCACGTCAATGCTAAGTATCATGGGTCAGTGCATGATGCCTTTGTCCTGAGGAATAGCAGCATCCCAAATGTGATGGCCCAACTACAGAGCCACAGGGTGTAGCTAATAGGTGAGCTTTGGGCCCCACCCAGTGTATGTTAGTGTATGCCCCTGGTGTTAACCTCATAGGATAAATGTTGTCTCTCAATACCCGCAGGTGACTCTGGCTACCCAAACCTATCGTGGCTGCTGACCCCTGTGAAGAATGCCAGAACAAGGGCTGAATAATGTTATAATGAGGCACATGGGCGAACCAGAAGGATAATCGAGAGAACCTTCGGCCTCCTGATGGCCAGGTTCAGGTGCCTCCACCTGACAGGTGGATCCCTGTGCTACTCACCCGACAAGGTCTGCCAGATAGTCGCGGCATGCTGCATGTTGCGCAACCTGGCCCTCAGACGCTATGTACCTTTTCTGTAGGAAGAGGAGACTGGAGATGCCCCTGTAGCTGCAGTAGACCCTAATGACAGTGAGGATGAAGAGGCTGAAGATGAGGATGAGGTCAACAGAACCACAGTTATCCGTCAGTACTTCCAATGACACACATGTGAGTCAGCGTAACTTCACATTTCAAATGCTGTATTCTGTGGATCCACTTTTTACCTCTATCTACTGTCACCTATGGATTATCATTTTACAGATGTTGACGCAATGACAACTGTGTACTGATGTGCTGACTACAGCCAGCTACAGGTCATTATTTCTATATTCTGACACTGTACAGTTCATTTGCAATTAATGCAACTGTTTTGACTAACACACTGTTTCAACACATGACATACAAGTGTTTAAGTTGGGTTCAAGGGTGTTTATTGTAGTGCTAATAAATTGAGGGGAAAGTGCAATGGAATGCTGGAGGGGCATTGAACTCCCAAAACCCATTGACACTTTAACAGATCCTCTAATCACCTTATCTACGGTACCATTTAGGATGTCCCCTGCTGACTGATTTGAAACACACAAAGTGGAATGGGAGGAATGCTTGCAGTTTGTCTGATCACTAGCAATTATTCAGGATAGTATCACAACCCACTGCTCTTTTGCCCATCATGCTATCCTAAATTAGACCCAGCTACATGCCAATTAGTCCTTCAAGTCACAGACAACAGGTACCAGCACCTTCTGATCTTCCGCAGGTTGAGAAAGTGTTCTGAAGTGGGTGTCTGGGGGTGCCAGATTTATGATCAGCTGAGAAGGTGGGGCAACTACTGGGCACATCCTAACTATTGCAGTAAAAGTTACCAGGGTCAACCCTACTTATTTGTTCAATATGTAGGGCCTGATAGTCATTTACTTTGGGGTTTTCATCAAATGTCTACATTTTTTGGGAAGTTACAGAGGATCTCATGAGTAAACTTTTGAAACTGTGGTACTCACAGGTTCCAAGGACAAGCCTCGAGAAACATTTGTGAATTCCTACACATAACTGCGCAAAGCTGTTCTTGTATGTGCAAATGTACATGTGCATTTATACCTGTGAAGATGAACTGCATTGGTGTAATTGCACGTTGAAAGTTTTTTCTCCATAAGGTAAGTATTTCTGCCAGTGGATAAACCGTTTTTCCTTCATTTCCTCCACTTCTGGGGCTATTGCATTGTGATTCACATGCTTGAAAAGGAACCATTCTTGCCCCTGACATGAATAAACGTTTTTTGATGCTGAAATAGATGCTGCGATTACCTGTATGTTAGTGGTTGCACCAAAGCTGCCCTGTTCATTCTGGCTTGGAGGACGCTTACCTACAACAAGACATTTACATACAGAAATAATGCACGAGTACAAGTATAAATTCACGTTTTCTAATTGTATAGATTTACAGTGGCTAAAAGTATGTGTGTGTCCGTATATATATATGTGGATGTGTATGTGCGTGTGTGTGTCAAACCTACATGCATAAGTGGCTTTGTGAATTGGACCAATAGTTATTGTCCCATAAAATATCATATAGTTTCAGCTAATGAGTTTTTAGTTTCCATTACTGTAGGTGTGGGTGATGCATTTATATTTAACTGTATACATCCACAGACTTCTATTGTGTAGTCTTAAATGCACTCATTTGTCCTCTATTAAAAGGGTTAAAGAGCTCCTCATATAAAAATACATATTCATTTTTCTGCCAATGTTTTTGTTTGGGATAGTGATATACAAGTAGGCATTCTTTTTCTTACAATTGGATGCTGATTCCAAGAGAGCCAGGTGGAGGTGCACCCACAAAATACCATTAATTGGGCTGTAAATACCTTCTGGTCCACGTTTTTCACTTGGAAACGAAGCATAACATCCCAAATCAGTATTTAAAGCACCACTTTCTCCATATATTCCCCTTTTTCTGGGCCTTTTTGCCCAGACAAATTTTGACAAATTAGAAATACCACAAACTATCAGGGGAAAACACTGAGGTCAAATTATCTCACAGCTTGTTTTAGAAATGAGGTCTCTGGTTGGCAGTCAGTTTGCACTCTTTCTAAGCAGGGACCCTCATTCTAGTGAGGGTAAAGGAGAAACACACCTGGTTAACCACCACTCACCCTCTTGGTAGCTTGGCACAAGCAGAAAGGCTTAACCCCAGAAGCAATGTGCAAAGTATTTGTACCAACACACACAGTAATATATTGAAAACACTACAAAATGGATACCACACCAGTTTAGAAAAATAGGTGATATTTATCTAAATCAAACAAGACCAAAGTGACAAAATCCAACATACACAAGTCAAGATGTGAATTTTCTAAAGAATAAGAGTCTCAGGCCCCCATTATGACCCTGGCGGTGAGTGATTAAGTGGCAGAAATACCGCCAACAGGTTGGCGGTAGGTTCTGCCAAATTATGACCATGGCAGTGATAACTCCCATAGAGAGCCAACATACCACACCAACTGCCAAGGGGGAAACAACACTCACCACGGTGGTAGCTAGCAACAGCCAGGCAGAAGACAAAGCACTGCCCACCATATTAGGGCACAGCAAACCTCCACCTTTTTGGGGGTGCTACCAACGCCAACAAAAGCCTGCCAGAAACAGAGTTCAGAAGGGAAAGGACTCACCATTGGAGACACAGGGAAGAAGTACGCTGCCATGGAACCCGAACTACAGGTTTTCCCGATGATCTTCTACGTAATGCTCCACCTGAAATACTGACACTGGCGAAGATGATGACGGTGAGTACAGCCGCCTAACACACAAGGGAGGGTGGGAGGAAATCGAGAGTGACACACACACATGCACAACACACACCTGACACACACACACCATACACACAACCAGCTGCACACGTAAACCAATGGCACACGACACACGCCATAATAAAACACAGACCAGATTGCTGAAGTGCTGACAATGTATTAGCATAGCAAAACCCAGCCCATGAAGCAAATGTATTTACAGATGTACATAAAGGGCCAATGCCCAGTCCAAAGTCATAAGGGCACACAAGGCCACAGGGCAAAGTCCAAGGCCCAACCTGTATCCTGACACATCCAGAGAGAACACTGCAGGGGCATCATTTTGCAAGTGGGAAGGCACCTCAGGGGGATGTGGTGGGGGGGGCATCTCAGCTGAATATGGAAACTTCCCCACTGGTTCTGGAGGGAGCTCCATGCCCATTGCTCTGTCCTGGGGAGTGCAAGGCCACACTCTCTGGAGTAGGTGACTTCCCCATTGGTTCTGGAGCGGGCAACATGCCCATTGCTCTGTCCTCGGGAGCGCAATGCCACAGTCTCTTGAGTGAGTGAGTTCCCCACTGGTACTGGAGGGGGCAACTCGCTCAGCAGCCCCTGGAGTGTTGGCCTACATGGTGTCTGCCGGCAGTGATGGCTGCACTGTGGTGGTGGATGGAGGAGCCTCCTGTGCAGCCTCTGCACTGTCTGATGGCTGCACTACCTCAGCTGGCAGTGGGTGCCCCATGACAGCTGGTGGTGGTGGTGGAGGTGTCAGCATGACAGCCTTCCCTCGCATAGAGTGCTTCGCCTCCTCCAGTACATGGGGTGTGGATCCCTTACTCTTCCTGGCAGGGGTGGATGGGCTCTTCTCCTCTCTGCCTGGTGGTGCAGGCTCCTTCCCCTTCTTTACAGGTGGTGCAGGCTCCTTCCCCTTCCTTCCAGGTGGTGAAGGCTCCTTCCTCTTCTTTCCAGGTGGTGCAGGCTCCTTCCCCTTCTTTACAGGTGGTACAGGCCACTTCCCCTTCTTCTCTGGTGGTGCTGGCTACTTCCCCTTCTTTGATGGAGGTGTGGTATCTTTACTACCATGAGTAGGTGGTGCTACCACTGTCCCCGTGGACTGTTTGGCTGAGGTGCCGGGCTGTGTCCTTGGTACCCTGCCCGTACGGGAAGGATGGGGGGGACAGGTAGGGAAGAAGACAAATTGGTAAAGGACAAGCTTTTTGGGGGCAGTGGGGTGGGAGGATGGAGGAGAAATGGGAGTGGAGGATAAGGGAATGGTTGTTGGAGGTGTATGTCTGCTGGACTTGGGTGCAGTGCAGGTGCATGGGCAGTATGCTGATGTGAGGTGGATGGCTGTTGGGTGTGTGAATGCTTGCGTTTGCATCCTTTGGGGGTAACGGACAGGGTAGGCGAGGACAGAGGGGACGCGTGCATGGCTGCTGTGGAGGTGTCTGCCCGTGAGGTGTGTGTTCTGCTTGGTGTGGTGATGCTGGTAGTGGATGTTAATGTAGTGCATGCAGGTGTGAGTGTGGACGTGACTGGGAGGGAAGTGATGAGGAGGAGGGGGAGACAGCGGAGGCAGTGGATGTTGTTGGGTCTGCAACTGTATGATGTTTGCGCGAGTGCTTGTGGGATGACGTATAGTGCTTGCGTTTGCCTGTGCCACTCTTGGGTTTTGTCTTGTGTGCATACTCGTCTATATGTGTGCCTGGGATGGGTTGGGGTTGAGGAGAATGGGACTGGGAAGTGGAAGTTGGAGGGGGGACGGTAGAAACAGGGACAATGGCTGCTATCAGAGAGGAGGCCAGAGCCTGAATCGATCTCTTTTGGGCCGCCAATCCACAGTGAATGTCCTCCAGGAATGCATTGCATTGCTACATCTGGGATGCCAGCCCCTGGATGACATTCACTATGGTTGACTGCCCTACAGAGATGGAGCTCAGGAGATCAATAGCCTCCTCACTCAGGGCGGCAGGGCTGACTGGGTCAGAAAATGTTTCCTTGGATGGGTGAGGGGAGAGGGATGTGGGATTGGAAACAGGTAGCTGTTGTGGGGACGGAAGAAGAAGGGACGCTGGCCGCCATCAATGAGGAGGCCAGAGCCTGAAACGATGTCTGCAGGCCAGCCAGGGCCCCGTGAATGCCTTCTAGGAGTGCATTGATCTGCTGCCTCTACAATAGCAGTCCCTGTATGGCATTCACAATGGTTGATGTCCCACAGAGATGGACCTCAGGAGGCCAATAGCCTCCTCACTGAGAGCAGCAGGGCTGACTTGGGCAGGGCAGAGGTGCCTGCGGCGAAAGAAATGCCCACCCTCCTGGGTGAGCGGGCATGGGCAACTCGCTGAGGGGCTACTGGGAGGGCGGTACTAGTACAGGGGTGGTGGCTGTACCTTCAGGTTGGGTGGTCACAGAGGTTTCCGCCACCACCAGGGAGCTCCCATCGGAGGAGGTATCAGAGTCTGTGTTGTCTCCTTCAGTCTCCGTCGTGGTACTCCCCTCGCCCTCCGTCCCACTGGTTCCCTCAGTGTCAGTGGATTCTGCCTCCAGGGTCCTGTGGGATGCAGCTCCCTCTGTCGCCGGTGCCCCTGCTCCTCCGCCAGATGATGCTAATGCACACAAGGACAGGATGATAAAACAAGAAAGGGGGGGAGGCAAAGGATACACTTGGTCAATGACAGCACCAACACCACCATTGGCATTCACGTCACCGTCACACACAGGGAATAGGCTTAAGCACTCTGCATTGCACTACCAGTGATATGGCTAGTCACTAAGGCAAGATGAGGACCACAAACCGCCAACTGCAGCACACCTGGGACCCACATGCCCTGCCTGAAATGTACTAACAGGCTAGGTTACCTGTATTTCCCAAGCAACCATTACCCTAGAGATGACCCACTCTGCAATGTCTGGCCTGGCCTATGAGGCACCCACTAACACACATCCACCAGCCGGATACCACCCCACCATCCAAAATATGTAATGAAACCCACTGTACTCACCCCCTTGTGGCTGCTGTGATGCCCTCAAGCACCAATCCAGCTCAGTGTAAGCCACTGCCAACATGCACCAGGGGGGTCAGGGTCCGATGGGCACCCCTTCCTCGTTGGGAGGCCATTCCCAGCTGGGCCTCCGTGGTCTTCCATGCCCAGCATCTCAGGTCCTCCAACCATTTCCGACAGTGGGTGCTCTGCCTTCCATAGACCCCCAGGGTCTGCACGTCCTTGGCGTTAGATAAAAGCGGTCACGTCCGCGGCGGTGTACACCGTCACCACTGGAGTACATCCCCATTGGCCACTGTAGTCCATAGGGCCCAATATTATCCAATGAGGAATTGCACGGCGGTGCAAGACAGCCTACCACCACGACGCCCAACGTCAGTGGAATTACTTCACTTCCACCTGTCCCTCCATACAGGACAAGGGGTCACCATTTCAAGGGGGGGGGGAACAAGCCTATCGAAAGTTACAGCGTCACTGGTTAAATAGGCACATACTTCAACATTTACACTGTCCCAATAAATAAGTGCACCATGTGGACTGATGTTGTGGTTTAGTTGTTCAATTGTGACAGCCTTCTCACTCTTGTGTCCCTTGGATACCTACCGCTGCAGATGAAAAGGAGGTGGAGACAAACCCCCGTGTAAAGACCCCTGGTGAACTTAGCTACACTGGAGGACAGGCACATTATCCTCACCTATAGACTGGACAGGGCCACAATCACAGAGCCGTGTGCCCAGTTGGAGCCTTACCTGATATCTAATATCTTTTATCCGTCATCCGACTGTGATCCCCCCTCTTGTGCAAGTGCTATCAGTGCTCCATTTCCTGGCAACAGGTTCTTTCCAAGTGACAGTGGGCTTGGCAGCAGGAAAGTCACAGCCAATGTTCTCGATCATGCTGGCAAGAGTGTTGTCTGTCCTGGTAAAACACATGTGCAGCTACATAGCTTTCCCTCAGGTGGAATATTTGGCCACTATGAAGGCCGGATTCTATGAAATGGGACATATCCCCAATATTATTGGGGCAACTGACGGGACACATATTACATTTGCCCCCCCTGCCTGAACGAACAGGTGTACAGGAATCGTAAGAGTTTCCACTCCATGAAAGTGCAGATGGTGTGCCTGGCAGACCAGTACATCACCCATGTCAATGCTAAGTATCATGGGTCAGTGCATGATGCCTTTGTCCTGAGGAATAGCAGCATCCCAAATGTGATGGCCCAACTACAGAGCCACAGGGTGTAGCTAATAGGTGAGCTTTGGGCCCCACCCAGTGTATGTTAGTGTATGCCCCTGGTGTTAACCTCATAGGATAAATGTTGTCTCTCAATACCCGCAGGTGACTCTGGCTACCCAAACCTATCGTGGCTGCTGGCCCCTGTGAAGAATGCCAGAACAAGGGCTGAATAATGTTATAATGAGGCAAATGGGCGAACCAGAAGGATAATCGAGAGAACCTTCGGCCTCCTGAAGGCCAGGTTCAGGTGCCTCCACCTGACAGGTGGATCCCTGTGCTACTCACCCGACAAGGTCTGCCAGATAGTCGCGGCATGCTGAATGTTGCGCAACCTGGCCCTGAGATGCTATGTACCTTTTCTGTAGGAAGAGGAGACTGGAGATGCCCCTGTAGCTGCAGTAGACCCTGATGACAGTGAGGATGAAGAGGCTGAAGATGAGGATGAGGTCAACAGAACCACAGTTATCAGTCAGTACTTCCAATGACACACATGTGAGTCAGCGTAACTTCACATTTCAAATGCTGTATTCTGTGGATCCACTTTTTACCTCTATCTACTGTCACCTATGGATTATCATTTTACAGATGTTGACGCAATGACAACTGTGTACTGATGTGCTGACTACAGCCAGCTACAGGTCATTATTTCTATATTCTGACACTGTACAGTTCATTTGCAATTAATGCAACTGTTTTGACTAACACACTGTTTCAACACATGACATACAAGTGTTTAAGTTGGGTTCAAGGGTGTTTATTGTAGTGCTAATAAATTGAGGGGAAAGTGCAATGGAATGCTGGAGGGGCATTGAACTCCCAAAACCCATTGACACTTTAACAGATCCTCTAATCACCTTATCTACGGTACCATTTAGGATGTCCCCTGCTGACTGATTTGAAACACACAAAGTGGAATGGGAGGAATGCTTGCAGTTTGTCTGATCACTAGCAATTATTCAGGATAGTATCACAACCCACTGCTCTTTTGCCCACCATGCTATCCTAAATTAGACCCAGCTACATGCCAATTAGTCCTTCAAGTCACAGACAACAGGTCCCGGCACCTTCTGATCTTCCGCAGGTTGAGAAAGTGTTCTGAAGTGGGTGTCTGGGGGTGCCAGATTTATGATCAGCTGAGAAGGTGGGGCAACTACTGGGCACATCCTAACTATTGCAGTAAAAGTTACCAGGGTCAACCCTACCTATTCGTTCAATATGTAGGGCCTGATAGTCATTTACTTTGGGGTTTTCATCAAATGTCTACATTTTTTGGGAAGTTACAGAGGATCTCATGAGTAAACTTTTGAAACTGTGGTACTCACAGGTTCCAAGGACAAGCCTCGAGAAACATTTGTGAATTCCTACACATAACTGCGCAAAGCTGTTCTTGTATGTGCAAATGTACATGTGCATTTATACCTGTGAAGATGAACTGCATTGGTGTAATTGCACGTTGAAAGTTTTTTCTCCATAAGGTAAGTATTTCTGCCAGTGGATAAACCGTTTTTCCTTCATTTCCTCCACTTCTGGGGCTATTGCATTGTGATTCACATGCTTGAAAAGGAACCATTCTTGCCCCTGACATGAATAAACGTTTTTTGATGCTGAAATAGATGCTGCGATTACCTGTATGTTAGTGGTTGCACCAAAGCTGTCCTGTTCATTCTGGCTTGGAAGACGCTTACCTACAACAAGACATTTACATACAGAAATAATGCACGAGTACAAGTATAAATTCACGTTTTCTAATTGTATAGATTTACAGTGGCTAAAAGTATGTGTGTGTCCGTATATATATGTGGGTGTGTATGTGCGTGTGTGTGTCAAACCTACATGCGTAAGTGGCTTTGTGAATTGGACCAATAGTTATTGTCCCATAAAATATCATAGTTTCAGCTAATGAGTTTTTAGTTTCCATTACTGTAGGTGTGGGTGATGCATTTATATTTAACTGTATACATCCACAGACTTCTATTGTGTAGTCTTAAATGCACTCATTTGTCCTCTATTAAAAGGGTTAAAGAGCTCCTCATATAAAAATACATATTCATTTTTCTGCCAATGTTTTTGTTTGGGATAGTGATATACAAGTAGGCATTCTTTTTCTTACAATTGGATGCTGATTCCAAGAGAGCCAGGTGGAGGTGCACCCACAAAATACCATTAATTGGGCTGTAAATACCTTCTGGTCCACGTTTTTCACTTGGAAACGAAGCATAACATCCCAAATCAGTATTTAAAGCACCACTTTCTCCATATATTCCCCTTTTTCTGGGCCTTTTTGCCCAGACAAATTTTGACAAATTAGAAATACCACAAACTATCAGGGGAAAACACTGAGGTCAAATGATCTCACAGCTTGTTTTAGAAATGAGGTCTCTGGTTGGCAGGCAGTTTGCACTCTTTCTAAGCAGGGACCCTCATTCTAGTGAGGGTAAAGGAGAAACACACCTGGTTAACCACCACTCACCCTCTTGGTAGCTTGGCACAAGCAGAAAGGCTTAACCCCAGAAGCAATGTGCAAAGTATTTGTACCAACACACACAGTAATATATTGAAAACACTACAAAATGGATACCACACCAGTTTAGAAAAATAGGTGATATTTATCTAAATCAAACAAGACCAAAGTGACAAAATCCAACATACACAAGTCAAGATGTGAATTTTCAAAAGAATAAGAGTCTCAGGCCCCCATTATGACCCTGGCGGTGAGTGATTAAGTGGCGGAAATACCGCCAACAGGTTGGCGGTAGGTTCTGCCAAATTATGACCATGGCAGTGATAACTCCCATAGAGAGCCAACATACCACACCAACTGCCAAGGGGGAAACAACACTCACCACGGTGGTAGCTACCAACAGCCAGGCAGAAGACAAAGTACTGCCCACCATATTAGGGCACAGCAAACCTCCACCTTTTTGGGGGTGCTACCAATGCCAACAAAAGCCTGCCGGAAACAGAGCTCAGAAGTGAAAGGACTCACCATTGGAGACACAGGGAAGAAGTACGCTGCCATGGAACCCGAACTACAGGTTTTCCCGATGATCTTCTACGTAATGCTCCACCTGAAATACTGACACTGGCGAAGATGATGACGGTGAGTACAGCCGCCTAACACACAAGGGAGGGTGGGAGGAAAACGAGAGTGACACACACACATGCACAACACACACCTGACACACACACACCATACACACAACCAGCTGCACACGTAAACCAATGGCACACGACACACGCCATAATAAAACACAGACCAGATTGCTGAAGTGCTGACAATGTATTAGCATAGCAAAACCCACCCCATGAAGCAAATGTATTTACAGATGTACATAAAGGGCCAATGCCCAGTCCAAAGTCATAAGGGCACACAAGGCCACAGGGCAAAGTCCAAGGCCCAACCTGTATCCTGACACATCCAGAGAGAACACTGCAGGGGCATCATTTTGCAAGTGGGAAGGCACCTCAGGGGGATGTGGTGGGGGGGGCATCTCAGCTGAATATGGAAACTTCCCCACTGGTTCTGGAGGGAGCTCCATGCCCATTGCTCTGTCCTGGGGAGTGCAAGGCCACACTCTCTGGAGTAGGTGACTTCCCCATTGGTTCTGGAGCGGGCAACATGCCCATTGCTCTGTCCTCGGGAGCGCAAGGCCACAGTCTCTTGAGTGAGTGAGTTCCCCACTGGTACTGGAGGGGGCAACTCGCACAGCAGCCCCTGGATTGTTGGCCTACATGGTGTCTGCCGGCAGTGATGGCTGCACTGTGGTGGTGGATGGAGGAGCCTCCTGGGCAGCCTCTGCACTGTCTGATGGCTGCACTACCTCAGCTGGCAGTGGGTGCCCCATGACAGCTGGTGGTGGTGGTGGAGGTGTCAGCCTGACAGCCTTCTCTCGCATAGAGTGCTTCGCCTCCTCCAGTACATGGGGTGTGGATCCCTTACTCTTCCTGGCAGGGGTGGATGGGCTCTTCTCCTCTCTGCCTGGTGGTGCAGGCTCCTTCCCCTTCTTTACAGGTGGTGCAGGCTCCTTCCCCTTCCTTCCAGGTGGTGAAGGCTCCTTCCTCTTCTTTCCAGGTGGTGCAGGCTCCTTCCCCTTCTTTACAGGTGGTACAGGCCACTTCCCCTTCTTCTCTGGTGGTGCTGGCTACTTCCCCTTCTTTGATGGAGGTGTGGTATCTTTACTACCACGAGTAGGTGGTGCTACCACTGTCCCCGTGGACTGTTTGGCTGAGGTGCCGGGCTGTGTCCTTGGTACCCTGCCCGTACAGGAAGGATGGGGGGGACAGGTAGGGAAGAAGACAAATTGGTAAAGGACAAGCTTTTTGGGGGCAGTGGGGTGGGAGGATGGAGGAGTAATGGGAGTGGAGGATAAGGGAATGGTTGTTGGAGGTGTATGTCTGCTGGACTTGGGTGCAGTGCAGGTGCATGGGCAGTATGCTGATGTGAGGTGGATGGCTGTTGGGTGTGTGAATGCTTGCGTTTGCATCCTTTGGGGGTAACGGACAGGGTAGGCGAGGACAGAGGGGATGCGTGCATGGCTGCTGTGGAGGTTTCTGCCCGTGAGGTGTGTGTTCTGCTTGGTGTGGTGATGCTGGTAGTGGATGTTGATGTAGTGCATGCAGGTGTGAGTGTGGACGTGACTGGGAGGGAAGTGATGAGGAGGAGGGGGAGACAGCGGAGGCAGTGGATGTTGTTGTGTCTGCAACTGTATGATGTTTGCGTGAGTGCTTGTGGGATGACGTATAGTGCTTGCGTTTGCCTGTGCCACTCTTGGGTTTTGTCTTGTGTGCATACTCGTCTATATGTGTGCCTGGGATGGGTTGGGGTTGAGGAGAATGGGACTGGGAAGTGGAAGTTGGAGGGGGGACGGTAGAAAACAGGGACAATGGCTGCTATCAGAGAGGAGGCCAGAGCCTGAATCGATCTCTTTTGGGCCGCCAATCCACAGTGAATGTCCTCCAGGAATGCATTGCATTGCTACATCTGGGATGCCAGCCCCTGGATGACATTCACTATGGTTGACTGCCCTACAGAGATGGAGCTCAGGAGATCAATAGCCTCCTCACTCAGGGCAGCAGGGCTGACTGGGTCAGAAAATGTTTCCTTGGATGGGTGAGGGGAGAGGGATGTGGGATTGGGAACAGGTAGCTGTTGTGGGGACGGAAGAAGAAGGGACGCTGGCCGCCATCAATGAGGAGGCCAGAGCCTGAAACGATGTCTGCAGGCCAGCCAGGGCACCGTGAATGCCTTCTAGGAGTGCATTGGTCTGCTGCCTCTACAATAGCAGTCCCTGTATGGCATTCACAATGGTTGATGTGCCACAGAGATGGACCTCAGGAGGCCAATAGCCTCCTCACTGAGAGCAGCAGGGCTGACTTGGGCAGGGCAGAGGTGCCTGCGGCGAAAGAGATGCCCACCCTCCTGGGTGAGCGGGCATGGGCAACTCGCTGAGGGGCTACTGGGAGGGCGGTACTAGTACAGGGGTGGTGGCTGTACCTTCAGGTTGGGTGGTCACAGAGGTTTCCGCCACCACCAGGGAGCTCCCATCGGAGGAGGTATCAGAGTCTGTGTTGTCTCCTCCAGTCTCCGTCGTGGTACTCCCCTCGCCCTCCGTCCCACTGGTTCCCTCAGTGTCAGTGGATTCTGCCTCCAGGGTCCTGTGGGATGCAGCTCCCTCTGTCGCCGGTGCCCCTGCTCCTCCGCCAGATGATGCTAATGCACACAAGGACAGGATGATAAAACAAGAAAGGGGGGGAGGCAAAGGATACACTTGGTGAATGACAGCACCAACGCCACAATTGGCATTCACATCACCGTCACACACAGGGAATAGGCTTAAGCACTCTGCATTGCACTACCAGTGATATGGCTAGTCACTAAGGCAAGATGAGGACCACAAACCGCCAACTGCAGCACACCTGGGACCCACAATACCCTGCCTGAAATGTACTAACAGGCTAGGTTACCTGTATTTCCCAAGCAACCATTACCCTAGAGATGACCCACTCTGCAATGTCTGGCCTGGCCTATGAGGCACCCACTAACACACATCCACCAGCCGGATACCACCCCACCATCCAAAATATGTAATGAAACCCACTGTACTCACCCCCTTGTGGCTGCTGTGATGCCCTCAAGCACCAATCCAGCTCAGTGTAAGCCACTGCCAACATGCACCAGGGGGGTCAGGGTCCGATGGGCACCCCTTCCTCGTTGGGAGGCCATTCCCAGCTGGGCCTCCGTGGTCTTCCATGCCCAGCATCTCAGGTCCTCCAACCATTTCCGACAGTGGGTGCTCTGCCTTCCATAGACCCCCAGGGTCTGCACGTCCTTGGCGTTAGATAAAAGCAGTCACGTCCGCGGCGGTGTACACCGTCACCACTGGAGTACATCCCCATTGGCCACTGTAGTCCATAGGGCCCAATATTATCCAATGAGGAATTGCACGGCGGTGCAAGACAGCCTACCACCACGACGCCCAACGTCAGTGGAATTACTTCACTTCCACCTGTCCCTCCATACAGGACAAGGGGTCACCATTTCAAGGGGGGGGGAACACGCCTATCGAAAGTTACAGCGTCACTGGTTAAATAGGCACATACTTCAACATTTACACTGTCCCAAAAAAATAAGTGCACCATGGGACTGATGTTGTGGTTTAGTTGTTCAATTGTGACAGCCTTCTCACTCTTGTGTCCCTTGGATACCTACCGCTGCAGATGAAAAGGAGGTGGAGACAAACCCCCGTGTAAAGACCCCTGGTGAACTTAGCTACACTGGAGGACAGGCACATTATCCTCACCTATAGACTGGACAGGGCCACAATCACAGAGCCGTGTGCCCAGTTGGAGCCTGACCTGATATCCAATATCTTTTATCCGTCATCCGACTGGGATTCCCCCTCTTGTGCAAGTGCTATCAGTGCTCCATTTTCTGGCAACAGGTTCTTTCCAAGTGACAGTGGGCTTGGCAGCAGGAAAGTCACAGCCAATGTTCTCGATCATGCTGGCAAGAGTGTTGTCTGTCCTGGTAAAACACATGTGCAGCTACATAGCTTTCCCTCAGGTGGAATATTTGGCCACTATGAAGGCCGGATTCTATGAAATGGGACATATCCCCAATATTATTGGGGCAACTGACGGGACACATATTACATTTGCCCCCCCTGCCTGAACGAACAGGTGTACAGGAATCGTAAGAGTTTCCACTCCATGAAAGTGCAGATGGTGTGCCTGGCAGACCAGTACATCACCCACGTCAATGCTAAGTATCATGGGTCAGTGCATGATGCCTTTGTCCTGAGGAATAGCAGCATCCCAAATGTGATGGCCCAACTACAGAGCCACAGGGTGTAGCTAATAGGTGAGCTTTGGGCCCCACCCAGTGTATGTTAGTGTATGCCCCTGGTGTTAACCTCATAGGATAAATGTTGTCTCTCAATACCCGCAGGTGACTCTGGCTACCCAAACCTATCGTGGCTGCTGACCCCTGTGAAGAATGCCAGGACAAGGGCTGAATAATGTTATAATGAGGCACATGGGCGAACCAGAAGGATAATCGAGAGAACCTTCGGCCTCCTGAAGGCCAGGTTCAGGTGCCTCCACCTGACAGGTGGATCCCTGTGCTACTCACCCGACAAGGTCTGCCAGATAGTCGCGGCATGCTGCATGTTGCGCAACCTGGCCCTCAGACGCTATGTACCTTTTCTGTAGGAAGAGGAGACTGGAGATGCCCCTGTAGCTGCAGTAGACCCTGATGACAGTGAGGATGAAGAGGCTGAAGATGAGGATGAGGTCAACAGAACCACAGTTATCCGTCAGTACTTCCAATGACACACATGTGAGTCAGCGTAACTTCACATTTCAAATGCTGTATTCTGTGGACCCACTTTTTACCTCTATCTACTGTCACCTATGGATTATCATTTTACAGATGTTGACGCAATGACAACTGTGTACTGATGTGCTGACTACAGCCAGCTACAGGTCATTATTTCTATATTCTGACACTGTACAGTTCATTTGCAATTAATGCGACTGTTTTGACTAACACACTGTTTCAACACATGACATACAAGTGTTTAAGTTGGGTTCAAGGGTGTTTATTGTAGTGCTAATAAATTGAGGGGAAAGTGCAATGGAATGGGGTAATGATGGAGGGAAGTCCACGATATTGTTCAAGTCTGTTTGTAGCACAGGTGCAGTGTCCAAGTGGCCATAGGAAGGGGAGCAAAGGCATTTCAAGGTGGACAAGGTGACAGTGTGGGACACAAGGGGGGCAATCGGGAGAGTCTCATTTCCTGGCGGTGGTCTTGGCAATTGTCTCTGGCTTCAGTCTGGGTCACAGGGAACATTTGCTGGGTGGTTCACTTTCTGTAGGGGGAGGGATACTGGTGACCTGTAGGTCCTGTGGTGGGGCCTCCTGGATACTAGTGGCAGCGGAAGTGGAGGCCTGTTCAGTTGACTGGCTAGTGGTAGGGGCCCGCTGATGTGCTGTTGCCCCCTCATAATGTTGGCCATGTCTGCCAGCACCCTTGCTATGGAGATCAGGGTGGTGTTGATGGCCTGCAAGTCCTCCCTGATCCCCTGATAATGTCCCTCCAGCAGCCGCCTGTTCTCCTGCACGTTGTCAAGGATCTGGCCCATCGTATCCTGAGAATGCTGGTAGGCTCCCAGGATCTTGGAGAGTGCTTCCTGGAGAGTCGATTCCCTGGTCGTGTCCTCCCCCTGGCGCTCAGCAGTCCTCCCAGTGTCCCTGTTGGCCTGCGTCCCTGTTCCCTGAATGGTGTGCCCACTGCCACTGACTCCAGGTCCCTGATTGTCTTGGGGCTGAGGTGTGGCCTGGGGTCCCTGTACAGGTGAGCACACTGCCGATTGACGTGTCCTGGGGACAAAGGTGTGGGTACACTGGGTGGGAGCTGTGGTGTTGGATCCTGATGGGGGAGGCTCTGTTGTGGACTGTGATTGTGCTTGGATGACTGACTGTCCAGTGGTCCCTGATGGGCCAGGTAGGTTCTCTAGATCCTAAAGTCCAGAGTTACTGTCATCACTGGGGGCATCTTCTGTTGGGGGAATGGATAGTCGTGGTATCTCCTCTCTAATGACATTGGCTGGGGTACCTGTGGGGATGTCCATGATGTACTATGCTTCATGTGTATGACATATTGTACATCCCTGGCTTCCTCTCTATCATTGGTGTTGCCCTGCCACCTTTTGCTTGTGTGTGGTGATGTATTGTGGGAATGTTAGTTTCCCTATGCTGTGCATGCTTTAGTGATGGGTGCCCATGCAGGGCTGGGAGGGGTGTCCCTGCATTGGTATAGCATGCAGGGCTTGGCATTGGGGTTAGTCATATGTGAAGGTGCAGTGTGTGGGATGGAGTGCAGTGATGGGAGTGAGGGTGAGGGTGAGGGGGTGTGGTGGCATGCAGGTATGGGGGTGATAAGTGTTAAATGTTGACTTACCAGTGTTCAGTCCTCCATCTACTCCAGTGAGTCCCTCAGGATGCAGTAATGTTAAGACTTGCTCCTCCCATGCTGTGAGCTGTGGGGTAGGAGGTGGGAGTCTACTGCTAGTCCTCTGTATGGCGAGCTGGTGCCTTGCTGCAATGGAACGTTCCTTCCCTCGTAGGCCCTTCCACTTCTTCCTGATGTCGTCCCTTGTTCTTGGGTGCTGTCCCATGGCATTGACCCTGTCCACGATTCTCCGCCATAGCTCCATCTTCCGGGCAATGGATATTTGCTGTACCTGTGCTCCAAATAGCTGTGGCTCAACCCTGACAATTTCCTCCACCATGACCCTTAACTCCTCCTCAGTGAAATGGGGGTGCCTTTGTGGTCCCATGGGTGTTGTGTGGTGTGTGTTGTTGAGAGTGGGTTGACTAATGTGGTGGGGTGTGTGATGTGGAGTGCATGATGGATGTATTGGTGTGAGTGGTGTGTATGTCTAGTTGCCTCTGTGCTGTCCGTGTCAATCTCCTGGCAGTAATTGTTGTTGGTAAAGGGTTGTGGGTAATATGGGTGTGTGTTTTATAGTGGTGTGGATGTGTGGGTGTGGTGCGTGTATGGGTGTCAGGTGTGTGTTTTTGGTACTGGCCAATGTAGTGTTGTTTTGTGTGTGGGTGTCCATTCCGAGCACGGTGGTGTATACCGCCAATGATTTACCGCCATTGTATGTCTGCCGTGGTGATTCGTGGGTCATAAGGTGATGGGTGTAGTTTTGTTGGTGCAATGGTATGGGTGTTGGGTCCGCCACTTTATCACTGACCTTTGGTCTGGCAGATTTGTGAATGTGGCTGTATTCTGTCAGGTTGGTATGTGTGTGTCATAATATGGAAAACAGATATCCTCCACCGCGGCGGTATGTTGGAGGCCATCAGCGTGGCAGTAAGAGGGATTTACCGCCAATGTCTTAATGTGGGCCTTAATCCTTAGAGAACAGTGAGAATGCTGTTGTTACACAAAGTACCTGGTTACCTTCAAAAATAAAGGCGCACATGCGAGTGTGCGTCAGAAAAGGCCAGCGATGCGTCGATTTCTCACTCACAAGAGAGACCGTGCGTCGTTCCTTCTCTGGTCGGGTTGGCGTGCATTGTTTTCTCTCTCCTGCAAGAGAGCGATTCATCGATTCCCAGACGGGCACCACGGGTCATTGTTTTTTTCATGGCCAGTGATGGCGTTTGAAATCCGGTAGTACGGTGTCAGGAAATCGTGTTGCGTGGGGCTTGCATCGTTATCAGCAGTTGCTAGTGGGTGTTGCGCGTCGTTTTTCCAGCCGCGATGCAGGTGGAGCATCGACTTTAGCCGCGAGGGCGGCAGTGCATCGTTTATCAGCCACGTTGCAGATGGTGCTTCAAAAGTTTCGCGGCACAGCAGTCTTTGCGTGGATTTCTGTCCTTTTCCACCAGCTTCACCTTTCAAGGGCCCAGGTTATAAGCTTAGGGCACCACTTAGCAGGGCAGGAGTCTCAGCAGAGAGTCCAGGTGCTGGCAGAGAGAAGTCGTTGATGCTCTTGAGACTTCAACAACTGGAGGCAAGCTTAGTTCAAGCCCTTGGAGATTCTTCACCAGTGGGAAGTCACTCAAAAGTCAGTCTTTGTCCTCTCTCAGGCAGAAA
Source organism: Pleurodeles waltl (assembly GCF_031143425.1). NCBI lineage: Eukaryota > Metazoa > Chordata > Amphibia > Caudata > Salamandridae > Pleurodeles > Pleurodeles waltl. Next base: position 1,457,158,464 of record NC_090445.1, on the reverse strand, counting down.
CAGCTACTGCAGGCCAGCCCAGCAAAGCACAGTCACAGGCACAGTCATTATTCCTCCTCTAGCCCTCCAGCTCTTCTCCTTGGCAGAGGCTTCTCTTGGTTCCAGAAGTAATCTGATTTCAGGGGTTTAGGGTCCAATACTTATACCCTTTTCTGCCTTTGAAGCTGGCAAACTTCAAAAGGAAATCCCTCTTGTTTGCAAGATCCTGCCCTGCCCAGGCCAGGCTTCAGACTCACATCAGGGTTTCGAGACTGCATTGTATGAGGGCAGGCACAGCCCATTCAAGTGTAAGTGACCACACCTCCCTTCCCCTCTAGGGCAGATTGCTCATCAGGATATGCAGGCTACACCCCAGCTCCTTTTGTGTCACTGTCTAGAGGAGATTCACAAACAGCCCAACTGTCAGTCTGACTCAGACAGGCAATACACAAACAAGCAGAGCCACAGAATGGTTCAAGAAAGAAAATACTCACTTTCTAAAAGTGGCATTTTCGAACAGACAATCTAAAAAAACAATCTTTACTAAAAGATGTATTTTTAAATTGTGAGTTCAGAGACCCTAAACTGCATTTTTCTATCTTCTCCCAAAGGGAATCTGCACTTTAATAATATTCAAGGGCAGCCCGCATGTTAACCTATGAGAGAGATAGGCCTTGCAACAGTGAAAACTAAATTTAGCAGTATTTCACTGTTAGGACATGTAAAACACATCAGTACATGTCCCACCTTTAATATACCATGCACCCTGCCCGCGGGGCTACCTAGGGCCTACCTTAGGGGTGTCTTACATGTATAAAAAGGGAAGGTCGAATTGGCAGTTTTAAAACTGCACACACAGACATGCAGTGGCAAGTCTGAGCCATGTTTACAGGGCTACTCATGTGGGTGGCACAACCAGAGCTGCAGGCCCACTAGTAGCATTTGATTTACAGGCCCTAGTGCACTTTACTAGGGACTTACTAGTAAATTAAATATGCCAATCATGAAAAGCCAATTACACGTATAATTTACACAGGGAACACTCACACTTTCGCTTCGGTCAGCAGTGGCAAAGTATCCAAAGCAAACAAAACAGCAAAAAAATTAGTCCAGCACACAGAAACAACCTGGGAAGCAGAGGCAAAAAGTTAGGGGAGACCACGCCAAGGATGCCAAGTCTAACAGCTTGTAACTGTGATCTATGGGCAAATGCCTGTGTTAGAAATGGGGTCTCTAGTTGGCAGAGGTATACACCCTTATCCAGATAGGGACCGCAATCCTAGTCACGGTAAGTCACACACAATCCAAATTGTCCTGTGCCCACCCTCTGGTAGCTTGGCACTAAGCAGTCAGGCTTAATTTAGAAGGCAATGTGTAAAGTATTTGTGCAATAAATCATGCGATAACACATTGAAAACACCACAAAAATATACCACACAAGTTTAGAAAAATATAAGATATTTATCTGAGGGAATTAAGGTCCAAATTATCAATATTTGATACATACAAGTTGAAATATCACTTTTGTAATGATAAGAAGCATCTTAAGTCTTCAAAAAGCAATAAATGTCTCTTGCAAGATCAAAGTACCTGGTATGTGTTAAAATTACATGCATGGGGACCGCAGAGGAGGGTATGTGAGGAAAACAAAGGATGTGCATCGGATTTCCTAGCGCACACAGACAATGCAGCGATTATTTTCCACGTGGCAAGGGCTTTGTGTCAAATTCCGGCACGCAGGCTTGAATCCTCTTTGTGATGTGGGGTCTTTTGACACTCAGGGATGATGCATGGAAATCCTGGGTGTGCAGGATGAAGTCACAGGTGCTGCATCGATCCGGTAAGCGATGCGTTGGAGTGTTTGTCACATGGTAGGCGTGTCGATGTCTCCCACAGGAAGTCAGGCTGCGTCGTTCCAGCTTGCTGATGCGTCGATCCAGTGGGCTGTGCTTCGAAGTTCCGGTCCCAACTCTGATGATGCTTCGGTTTCCACTCAGGGAGCTGGACTGCTTTGTTCCGGTTTGGCGATGCAGTGGTTCTTTCACTGCTAGGCAGGCTGTGCGTCGATTGCGGCAGGCGGTGCGTCGATTTTCACTGAACAAGGAGTTCCTTGGCACATATAAAGTCTTTTTGGCCCTGAGACTTCAGAAAACAGGAGGCAAGCTCAATCCAAGCCTTTGGAGAGCACTTCTCAGCAGAGCCAGAGGCCAGCAAAGCAGTAGGACAAAAGCAAGGCAGCAGTCCTTCACAGCAAAACAGTCCAGGTAAGTCCCTTGGGCAGCCAGGCAGCTCCTCTCAGGTTGCAGGGTCGAGTTCAGAGTATCTGCCCCAGGAAGTGTCTGCGTTGGGAGGGTAAGGGGCCCAGTTTACATGCCCAAAAGTGACTTTGAAGTGGGGGAGACTTCAAAGAGTGGTTTTGAGGTGCACAAGGTCCCCTTTCAGTACAACCCTGTCTGCTAGGGTCCAAGTAGGGGGTTTGGCAGTCCATTTTGTGAGGGCACGCCACTGTCCTTTGAAATGTGTCAGGCCCTTCACCCTTCCAGCCCAGAACCACCCATTCAGTATGCAGATGTGTGAGGTGTGACTGAGCATCCTGTGTTTGTTGTTGTCTGGGTGAAATGCACAAGTGAGCTGTCAACCCGCTCAGCCAGACGTGGATTGGAGACAGGCTGTAAGGCACAGAAGGATTTTAAGTGCAGAGTAACGCTCACTTTCTAAAGGTTGCATTTCTAAAATAGTAATACAAAATCCAACCTCAACAGTAAGCAGGATTTTGTATTACGATTCTGGCCATACTAAATATGGCCTGTGTACCCCTTTCTGATCAGAACATACCACTTAAGCAGTCTATGAGGGTAGCCCTAATGGTTGCTTATGAAAGGAGCAGGCCTCACAGCAGTGGAAAAATAATTTAGAGGTTTTCTACTACCAGGACACATAAAGCGCACACGTACATGTCCTGCCTTTTACCTACATATAAATCTGCCATGTGGGTCATCCAGAGCCTATCTTAGGGGTGACTTGTGTGTAGAAAAAGGGGAGTTTCAGGCTTGGTAAGTACTTTTAAATGCCAAGTTGAAATGGCAGTGAAACTGCACACACAGGCCTTGCAATGGCAGGCTGGAGACATGGTTAAGTGGCTACCTATGGGAATGATACAATCAGTGCTGCAGGCCCACTTGTAGCATTTAGGGGCATATTTATACTCCATTTGCGCCGGAATTGCGTCGTTTTTTTTTACGCAATTTCGACGCAAAACTAACTCCATATTTATACTTTGGCGTTAGACGCGTCTAGCGCCAAAGTCCATGGAGTTAGCGTCATTTTTTAGCGTGGACACCTACTTTGCGTTAATTATATGCAAGGTAGGCGTTCCCGTCTAAAAAATCTACTCCGAGGCATGTGCGTCGGATTTATACTCCCGGGCAAAATTCACGCCAGGGAGTGGGCGGGTCAAAAAAAATGACGTACGGCCGCTTTTGCGTAGTTTTTTAGCACCTGCAAAAGGCAGGCGTTAAGGGACCTGTGGGCTCTGAAGGAGCCCAGAGGTGCCCTCCCATGCCCCCAGGGACACCCCCTGTCACCCTTGGCCACCCCAGGAGGACACCCAAGGCTGGAGGGACCCATCCCAGGGACATTAAGGTAAGTTCAGGTAAGTGTTTTAAAAAAAAAAAAATTGTGGCATAGGGGGGCCTGATTTGTGCCCCCCTACATGCCACTATGCCCAATGACCATGCCCAGGGGACAGAAGTCCCCTGGGCATGGCCATTGGGCAAGGGGGCATGACTCCTGTCTTTGCTAAGACAGGAGTAATTTCTATGGGGGTTGGGAGTGAAAAAAAAATGGCGCAAATCGGGTTGAGGCGAAAAAATTGCCTCAACCTGACTTGCCCCATTTCTTGATGCCCAAGCCCCATATCCCCCTACGCCGGCGCTGCCTGGTGTACGTCGTTTTTTTTAACGCACACCAGACGGCGCTGGCGGCTAACGCCGGCTAACGTCATTCAATAAATACGGCGCCCGCATGGCGCTTCAGAATGGCGTTAACCGGCGCTAATTTTTTTGACGCAAAACTGCGTTAGCGCAGTTTTGCGTCAAAAAGTATAAATATGGGCCTTAATGAATAGGCCCTGGGCACATGCAGTGCACTTTACTAGGGACTTACAAGTAGATTAAATATGCAAATTGGGTATGAGCCCATGTCACCATATTTTAAGGGAGAAAGCATATGCACTTCAGCACTGGTTAACAGTGGTAAAGTGTGCAGAGTCCTAAAACTAGCAAAAAGAGTGTCAATACGTGGGAGGAAGCAAGCAAAATGTTGATGGTGACCACCCTAAGGCTGTCAAGTCTAACATCCTGTTTATACATAGATTGGTATTTAATCCCTCCAGTGTACCACACATTAACAATTTTTACCCTTGAATTCATCAGTACGTACACAGATGATGATAATGATGATGCCACCAATTAAGTACATGCCCAAATAATTTAGTTGTGTGGATCATCCGTCCTTAGTTGCCCGATCCTCTGTCATTCCTGTTGGAGCATTTCAGATGTGCTCTAAACGAGGTCAGTGATTCTTTTCACCCTAAACAAGGGGTAGAGTGAAAGATAACATTTGCAATCAAATCAAACATTTAATTGACAGCATGTCCAGTTTGGCAACACAAGGAAAACTCAAGTCTGAAATAAAATTAAAGGGTTTTATTACAACTTTACACTCAAATGAATGTAGACAGTTCTCAAGACAAAACAATAAGATACAGGATTACCATCAGATGTCCACGTCTAGGGAATAACTGAAGCTTAACTGACAGCTGACTAAAAGTTATATCAAGGGGATACAAAGATAAACTAGAACCTGGTGTTCTGAGAACAAATGTTGACCAGTTCTTCTAAGCATTTGCAGAAATTTTAAATATTCACTTTAGTTCTCTAAACAGGCGGGGATCCCATAAATGGTAAAAAAAAGTTCAATTTCTCCTAGTGCTGGGCTAACAGGCATGGGACAAAAGTAAAAAGGAAGTAAAAGAAAAAAAGAATTTGGAATAACAACATCTGGGCCACTATAAAGTTAACTAAAGTTGGAAAAAAGCAAGTAAAAAGGGAAGGTATCAGAATGTCAGAAGATCAGTCAAGAGTCCTCTCACAGGTCAAGAATAAAAACTAAGGGCCTGATTTAGAGTTTGGTGGAGGCTTACTTTGTCACAAATGTGACAGATATTCTGTTCGCAGTATTACAAGTTTCTTAGGCTATAAAGGAATTGTAATACAGCAGACGGGATATCCGTCACGTTTGTGATGCAGCAGCCCCCTCCACCAAACTCTGAATCAGGTCCTAAGTCTTCTCATCATAGCATCAGGTGTGAGGCAAGGGTAGAGAGGTCTGTACCTCTCAAAATCCAGGGGAATTTTCTCAGTGCAAAGTCCATGTGGGATCTCCTGCAAATCCAGTTAGGGAACTGGAAAGTAAATTCCAAAGTCCAAGATGATTTGCTCATACATTACATTACATAAATAACTAGGTTGAACTGTACAGTCATAGTCTATCAGATGACAGCCATTTGAAACATCAGGAAAGATTACCATTACCAACATGTTTAAGGCAACCATCTTCCTCTTCTGTATGATTTGAAACAACTGTAAATCCTCCATGTCCACAGTCCCTCAATGTACGAAGTTTAAGTTTACTTTCTCATAATCTCTATATGTGTAAACCAATAGAACATCTATTTCCAAGCTAACATTCTATGGGAACGAAGTCTGAAAGAAATATGACGTTAACAAGAATTGTCAAACAGTTTCACCACATCTTCTGGAACAGGGCCTTACAGGCCTCACATAGGCTACAAAAGTGAATTATAATGGACCATTTCATAATTATGAATTCATCATTAATAAACATTGTGAGTGTCCATGGTACAGTAGATTTAAAATGAAATAACTTTGTTTATGCATTCTAGTAACTATAATGGTGGACTACATTTCAGACGTTAACATGTAATATTTAAAACATTTCTTTCTGAAAATATATTATTGTTTTTGTTGGAAATTATTAATTACCATCATAAGCAAACACATGGAATCAAAAATAAGTGATTATACTTGACGTTTTTAGACTATACCACATCACGTTTGAATCACTGTTCTACAGTGAAAGCACCTTAATATAGGCTTTCAGTTCACCACTTCACAGTTAACTTGCTAGAGCATCAAACAATATAATGCAAATTTTGTCTCATATAGATGGACACAGTGACATCAAAATAGCAATCACATCTGTTATAGTCACCAGCACAACCTAGAAAGGCCCCTTCCAATGTAGTTCTAAGCAGGACTTCCAAACGTGCTTTTAGTCACCTAGGCACATGTCATGGCACAATTCCTGCTGGAGCTGGACTGTAGCTTCTCGAACTAGATGAGACACAGAATGAACCACGTCTGCCAGTCCTTTGAAATAATCAAGTTCTATGTCATCCATAATGTTCACAAGCGCATTAGCAGCAACAGCTGGTAGTCTCATGGCATGGCCCATGATAATCTCTTTTGGATACAATCCAGTTTTTCTGTCTGGAATACTGTGCAAGCTCATGAACACCAGAGGCAGTGCATCAGGTCATTTCAATGAGGTGGAAGCACAAACCTTTGCCAGTTAGGATTTTAAAGTTCCATTAACTTGCTCAACCAATTCAGAAACTCTTGGCTTGTAACTGCAATGGATCCATCGCTCAACTTGCAATGCTGCACACAGTAATTTCAGGACTTGTCTATTGAAGTGGGTCCCTGACTCTACAGAAGTTAGAAAACTGGACCTAGTTATTAACTCCTTTAGCAACAACTTTGCTACTGTAAGACTGTAATTTCTCCTGGTCGGATAAGCCTCAACCCAACGAGAGAAAGCACATACAATAACCAAGATGTATCTCTTTCAGTAAGTCAATAACATCGATCTGCAAGCTGTTGAGAAGCCCTCCTGATCTTCCTATGAAAATCAGTGTAAATGCTGTTTGTTTGCCTACATTCATCTGCTGACATGTGACACACCTGTGACACAGGGCTTCTGCAATCAATCCGAATCTGGGATTAAACCAATTCTGCTTAAACATCCTGACCATACATCACGATCAACATGAGCTGGACTGTGACAATGACTAGCCATCTATAGCAACAAACTGTTAGGCATCACAACTCTTCCATCATTTAAAACCCAAACTTCATCTATTTTGACACAACCTGCTCTAATCCAATTCTGCTGTTCTTCCTCTGACACTTGTTTCTGCAATCTTTTAACTTCCTTCCATGTATCAGTAGAAATTAACAGAAGATTGTGACTTGTCTCATCATTTGACTCCTTTCTGTACTCACCATTAAAGGTAGTACAATTTAATGCACAGTATCTCGCCACCTCATCAGCATAACTATTACCAATAGTTATATCATCCTTGGCTTGGTGCATAGTTCAGTGATATCAAGACAGTCATGCTCGATTTCATCAGTTAATAATTTATATTTTTCTCAATAAACGGCAAAGGATGTAGATTCACTGGGTTCAAAGTGGTACAGCATTTAAGAGAAATGTTCAGTGCGGCCAGTATGACTTGCTCATACTGGGTTAGATGTGCACTATTCAAGTGCTGGGTCTTGCTGTGGGTTAACAACATTTCCACAGAGTGGGACACAAAAACATTCTAAAGATGACCTATGACAATGTTTTCACACTGCTCAATGTTGTCACTACCAGCTATAACTCACTTAAGACAGCCAGGCAATGCCAAAGCTACAGGATCAAGATTGGCAGAAAAATAAGCCACTGGTCTGTTGGCATTTCCATGCACTTGACTCAAACCTGAGAGAGGGCATCACTCCCTCTCACAGCAGTACAAAGGAAAATATTTATTGTAGTCAGGCATTTCCAGAGCAGGGACACAACAGAGATTTTCTCTCAGCTCTGTGAAGGCACATATGCCATTATCTTCCAATGGTACCAGATGAGACACATCTTTTAGTGTCAGTCTCTCTAAAGACTTGGCCAAAAGGGAAAACTTTGGAATCCACTCATGCCAGTAGCCAACCATTCCCCAAAACATCCTGACTTCTTTCTGAGTGTTTGGGGGATTCATTTTCATATTTTCTAAGATTCTCTCTTGTGACACATTCCTTGCACCTTTCTCAATGTGGCGCCCTGAGTGCAAGACATCTTTATCACATTATTGCAACTTAGTCGAGGAAACTTCATGTTCATTCTCAGCTAACTGATTCAGCAGGGCAATTGTATCTCTCCTACCTGCTTCTTGGGTATTTCATGCCACTAACAGTTCGTGAATATACTGGACCAGAAATGAATGGTGAGGCATTTTAAGTGACTCCAGATTATTTTTCAAGATCTGGTTGGAGTTGTATGGGTGCTCAATATACCCTTGTGGGACTCACCACCATGCCAAAACACAACTGCTAAACTGAAACACAAAAAGAAATTGACTCTCCTCATGAAAAGGTATGGAGAAAAATGCTTGTCACAAGTTAATCATGTAATCCACTATGCTTCACATGAAATTTGGAATAAGATCACTGCTGGATTCAGTACGATTGGACAACGTGGAGCAACAATCTCATTTATCTTTCTAAGGCTCCTGGATTGTGCAGTATTTTCCACTGGGTTTTCGCAGTCCCACCTGTAATGGGAGAATTACATGGACTTCCCATTATCTCTTTTAGAATTCCCTGTTGCATCAAAGACTCAATCATTGGGGTAATTCCTGCAGTTGTTTCAGGTGTCATGTTGTACGGAGGAATTTCTTGGTACACAGAAGTTTCAACTCCTTTAATGGGTCCTATCTCCTTTCCTGAAAAGTCCCAAACTTCAGGGGACACAGTATCTTTTAAATCTTCGGTTAAGTTATTACAAGTTAACATAGGCTGCAGTGTGACACTTGGGGTTTCAGTCACATTTTTAAATGCTGCATCCTCATCATTCGTGTGTATTTTGATTCCTTTTAGAGTACAGCTGATGAAACAATTCAAGTTGCACAGCAAGTCACATGCAAGCAAACTCACGGGACTAGAATCACACACCACAAATTAGTGTTCATCCTCAAAAGGAAATATTTTCATGGGGACAGCCCCTGTTACTGGGTTGGACCATTGCTTATTTGCAACTCCTACAACTTTAAATTTTCTTTCCTGAAAGTGGCAAGTTTGGTACTTCTGCTTTTCTTTCAGTAGAGCGTGTAGCTCCTGTATTGACATAGTGTCCATTTATATCACCATCAACACATGGATCACGATGATTCACTTTGAAGGAAGGATTCACCTAGCATGCAGTCCTCTTCTTTTGGGCACCTCAACTTGAAAACGTCTGAAAACTCCTCATCATTCAAGCCGATCAAGGAAAACTCAGTTGTCGACTGATTTGAATCTACATTTGTCATCTGATTTAAATTCTGTCAGGAAACATTTGTCTGTTGTTGGGGCATTGGAGATTGTGAAACTTGCACTTGCTTGTGCTGTCATTGGGATATATTTTAATTTTGCATTCAGGGTATATATTCTCTCTGCATTTCAACCTGTCATTATGCATCTGATTATTATTTTCAATAAAGGGACACTCCCTCTTCCAGTGGCCCAATTTGCTGGACACATGACACAAATTAGCTCTCTTCAAAGTCAACACATCCACACCTCCATTCCTATCAGCAGGAACACCTCATCATCTACCTTGCTGCTGATAACCATTACCTTGCATCATCTGAGTTCCCTACATTTGATCAGTATTTCCTGCAAACTGTGGATTCTTATTTCTCTGTGCAGCCTTTAACTACATCACCATTATCTTCTCCTTCCACTTTTTCTGTTTTAACTCCAAATTAATCACTGCAGTACTTTGCATACCACAGGATCTCATTAATTGGTTTGTTCGGGCAACAAATGAAATGCTGCTGAATCATTATTTCTCACTTCAATCCCTGAACAAATCGGAATACAAAATAACCATTATCTTTTTCCTCAATGTTTTACGTACCACTGAAATGCTTGAAAGCCTGCAACAGTCTCTTGCAATAGCAATGTATCGACTCATTAGACTCCTGAGTCGTTCTGTCAATTACCAGCCAATCCACATCTTCAGGGGACACATTGTCCTTCAAAAAGCCAATTACCTTTTGATACTTCTTCACCTCTTCCTACTGTGTATTTGTCACTGGATCTCTTGGAGGTTCACTGTCAGGCCAATCAACAGAAACCTTACATTCCGGTCACAAATCACTCAGAACCACAATGTCAAACAAAGTATTAAAATCTTCCACACACATTTGGAAAGTTTCACAAATCTTTCAGTCTGGCTGCACCATTCTGCTAGGTTCTCTCTGAATTTGAAGAAATCATTTGTGAATGACAAAATATCACTTCTACTCCAAGGTATATGAATAAACCCTGCCCCTGGAACTTCTTTCTTAGGAAGCATCTTTAAGTTTCCCTCATTCTGAACAGCTACCTGGCTGAGGCAGGTGTGTTCTCATTTTCTTCTGATCTTTTTTCTTTGATTATTTGCCTTCCCACAAATCTAATGCACACCACTTTGATGTAACATATTAATTAAATAATCTGCAATTTCATTCCTGGAGGTCTCTAGTTCAGAATATCCTTTTCACTGAATTTTAAATGATAATTCCTCTTCAATGGATTTGACTTTTCCAAATCCACAACATATCTTGCAGCTAATTCAGATAATCTATCATAATCTTGACCTGCACGTCTTTATATATGAACCACAGTTCATCTTCAGTATAAACATCTAATTGAGCTACATTTACAGTTCTCAGTATCATCTCATTTAACTCTAGCTTTAATGGGGTCTCTACACCCTTGTCCAAATAGGGACCAGAATCCTAGTCAGGGTAAATCCACACAATCCAAATGATCCTGTGCCCAGCCTCTGGTAGCTTGGCTCTGAGCAGTCAGGCTTAACTTATAAGGAAATGTATAAAGTAATTGTACAATAAATCATACAGTAACACATTGAAAACATTACAAAAAAACACCACACAGGTTTAGAAAAATATATGATATTTGTCTGGTGAAATTAAGGTAAAAAATGATAAAGATTCAATAAGGACAAGTTGAGATATCACTTTTGCAGGATGAAAAAGAGTCTTAAATCATGAAAATCAACAGTTGTCTCTTGGTTTCACAAAGTGCCTGGTTTGCGTCAAAAATAACATGCACGGAGACCGCAGAGGAGGAGATGAGTGGAAAAACAGTGTGTGCGTCTAATTTTCTGACACAGCACAGACAATGCGTTCTTTCTTTCCACGCTGCAAGTGGCTTTGCATCGATTTCTCGTGAGTAGTCTTGGTTCCTCACTGAGATGCAGGGATCTTTTTGATGCTCAGGGAAGATGCATGAAAATCTTGAGCATGCGGAACGAAGTCACAGGCATTGCATTGATCTGGTGTGTCTATGAATTGCATGTTTTGTATCACAGCAAGTGCTGCATCGATTCTTCACCTGGGATGTCGGGCTGCATTGTTCTGGTTTGGCTGTACATCGATCCTGTGGGGCTGCGCGTCGAATTTCTGGACGCAAAGCAGGCGCTGTGTATTTTCTTCACTAGGTTAGTCAGGCTGCGTCGTTCCGGCTCAGCTGTGCGACGATTTCTTGGTCGCAAAATGGCTGTGCGTCGTTTCAGGTAGGCTGTGCCTTGATTTTCAGCGCACAAGGAGTTTCCTGAAAAGATGAAGTCTTTTTGGCCCTGAGACGTCAGAAAACAGGAGGTAAACTCAATTCAAGCCTTTGGAGAGCACTTCTCAGCAAAGTCAGGCGACAGCAGGACAACATCAGGGCACCAGTCCTTCTCAGCAAAGCAGTCCAGATGAGTCCTTTGGGCAGCCAAGTAGTTCTTCTTGACAGGCTGCAGTTTCAGGTCCAGAAGTATCTGCCTTGGTGGGGTCAGAGTCCCAGTTTATATACCCAGAAATGCCTGTGAAGTGGGAGAAACTTCAAAGAGTGGTTCTGAAGTGCACAAGTTCCCCTTTCAGTACAGGTCCATCTGCCAGGGTCCCAGTAGGGGGTTTGTCAGTCCATTGTGTGAAATGTAAGTGTCAGACCCTCCACCCTTCCAGCCCAGGAAGACCCATTCAGTATGCAGATGAGTGCAGGTGTGACTGAGTGTCCTGTGTTTGTGGTTGCCTGGGTGAAATGCACAAGGGAGCTGTCTACCAGCCCAGCTCAGACGTGGATCGGAGGCAGGCTGTAAGGCACAGATGCATGTTAAGCGCAGAGAAGTGCTCACTTTCTAAAAGTGGCATTTCTAAAACAGTAATATAAAATCCAACCTCAACAATAGGCAGGATTTTCTATTACCATTCTGGCTATACTAAATATGACCTGGTTATCCCTTTTTGATCAGAACCTACCACTCAAACAGCATATGAAGGTAGCCCTAATGCTATCCTATGAAATAAGCAAGGCTCATAGTAGTGAAAAACGAATTTAGGAGTTTTCCAGTACCAGGACTTATAAAACACACATGTACATGTCCTGCCTTTTATCTACATAGCACCCTGCCCTATGGGTTACCTACAGCCAACCTTAGGGGTGACGTATATTTAGGAAAAGGCGAGTTTAAGGCTTGGCAAGTACTTTTAAATGCCAAATCAAAGTGGCAGTGAAACTACGTTCACCGTCCTTGCAATGGCAGACCTGAGACATGGTTAAGGGGATACTTATGAGGTGGCAAAACCAGTGCTGCAGGCCCACTAGTAGCATTCAATTTACAGGCCCTGGGCACATGCGGTGCACTGTACTATGGACTTATAAGCAAATCAAATATGCCAATTGGGAATGAACCAGTGTTACCATGTTTAAGGGAGACAGCATATGCACTTCAGCACTGGTTAGTAGTGGTAAAGTACACAGAGTCCCTAAAACCAGCAAAAGCAGTGTCAGAAAAGTGGAGGGAGGCAGGCAAAAAGTTGGGGGATGACCACCTTAAGGCTGTCAGGTCTAACTCACCTGCATACCTCAAGTTATTCAGCCACTGATTTAATTCTTGGGCATTGAAACTTTGCAAGCTGATTGGAACATTTGACATTGCTTCTGCTTCTGAAGGACCTGCAATTACTGCATCTGTGGAGTTTCCAATAGAGATTTCTTCTCCTGAAGTATTAAAGGGTAATCTCCTAATCAGGGTACAACACCCAACATTCAGTGTCTTTTCTGATTTGGGCTCATAATATGGTGAGGCTCTGAGGAAATCTCACATCAGGAGTAAATTTGACTGGTCATTGGAGCATCTCAGAAGTGCTCTAAAGGAGGTCATTGGGTCTTTTCACCCTTGAGAAGGTGCAGAGTCAAACACAACATTCAATATCAAATCAAACATTTAATTCACAGTATGACCAGTGCTACCACAAAAGGACAACAAAAGTCGGGAATAAAGTTAAAGGGTTTTATCACAAACTTATAACCTGCTCCCGAATGAAGAATCACTGACTCCTACCTGGGGAATAAGTAGTGTTTACAGATGAGTGTTTCAAATGCACACCGGTGAAAATAGTATAGATGTCTGCTTTTGAATACATAAGATCCAACTGAGATTATTTTCTGTCTGCAAACGTACTGTTGAGGGTCTTCAAAACAGACAATGGGACTCCTTTTAGTAGAATTGATTGTCAGGATTACTCAGAACATCACACAATAACCCTAAGCTGCCCCCAGTGGAATGGGAAAGGTGATCGTTTGATGTGCTTGATTATTAGATTTATTTGTATTCAATTGGAGCAGGGTGAAAATGTTGAACGGACAATACACATAATAATCTACTTGCTTACAGTAATATTTGTTAGTTCATCAGCCAATGCACTCTGGAACCTGTTGTGTTTGGTCAGACCGAGACACGATTCTCATGGTGCCAATATTAGGGGTGGGTGTAACTGGCATAATTCTCTCATACGTAATTACTCATAATTACCAAAAGATTACTTGTAATTATGTGTAATTGTGTGAGAAGCATAATTCAGCATTTAGTAGTATTTTTTATTGCAAATTGTACCCTCACATCCAAAATAAGCCAGAGAATGCAATTTGCGCTAAGAAAATAGCAATAAATGCTATGGACACGGATAACAGTAGCCAGCAGCCGCTCACTCTGTTTTAGTTAATTTTTCCTGTGCTCCTGCTTTAGAAGTTTTGCCTCAAATTATTCTTATTTACTCAAACTGGACTAACTGCATATTTTTTGTAATTTTGCATCATAAGAGTAATGTGTAATTACTGAAATGAATCCGTTTATTCAGGCATAATTAAAATTTCACAGGTGCTAGATCCACAAACTACTCACATCAAAGTGAAGGAAGAGTGATTGGTTAAGCAACAGACAAAGGACAAAGCAGCCTGAAATTAACATTTGGATCAAAGTGCTTGTTAGAGACCCCCACCAAGGGAGGAAAATGTGAAAAACTTTTGAATGTGTCCCTTGGATAGAAACTACCGTGAAAGGAACAAAGTCATTGTGATCTGACGCAAATAACTCTAACTGTCTCCATGATAAAAATTACATCTATCCTCAACAGCCTCCGAAAGCAAAGAGAGAGGAAACAAATCAGGCTGGCAGTGCAAAGTGCTTTTGTGTAAAAAAGGGACATTTCCTGCATAACATGCCAAATACAATGCATCACTTTGCACAACTTTGAACTAGTGCAAGGCCTTAGTAGATCAAGGTCCCCTTCTGTCTTCTTTAGCTACTGTAGGGTGAGATTTTGATGGAAATTTGAGTCTTATCCATTCAAAACAATGAATGATTTTATTTGAACAATTCTGGCAACTTCTTCAGAAAGAGATCAAGAATACAAGAGTGTGAAGACTTTTGCTTTTCTATTCAAGCAGAGTTTTCATTCAAAGTTTATCTATGTTCACCTTAGGTTTCATTTCATCAGCTCCTGGAAAGAGACTCAGGCCCTCATTACGACTTTAGTCATTTCCGGGTAAGACCACCATGCAGAATACCGCCACCAGACTGTCAGTGCTGGTGGTACAGTTACCACCGTATTATGAGTCACAAAGTGAAACCCACCCAAATACAGCCACAACCTCAACATCGTCACGCCGACCGACGGCGAAAGAATGACTGTCCGACCACCAGCCCTCTCACACCGACACCATTCTGTCCGCCCTATTAAATGTCAGTTTCCAGCCCAGCAGTCCATGCACAACAGAACACGATTAGCGGTGTGCATCACCGCAGTTCAAAAAGGTACCACCATTAGTAGGCAACACCACATTAGACATTGTGAATACCCCACACCTGAGACACATACACAAACCACACACACCTGCTCACAGAACTATAAAACACCCCCAACTCACCCACCCACAATCCTTTGCGATTCCTATGAACGGCATACATAGCGACAACCCATTCACACAGATCCCATACACCATAGGCTCCTTCACACTGTAGACTGAGCACACTCACACAACTGCACATTTTACACTAGGCACACATCACACACCAACACCACAACCCACCTGCACCCACATTTAAACACCCGCACCCCACCAACCAACCAACACTGCACCCTACATGCACTACACCCCCCACACACAACATGGCACATCAAAAGCACCCACATTTCAATGACAATGAGTTGAGGGTCATGGTAGATGAAATCGTCAGGGTAGAGCCACACATTTTCAGAGCCCAGTCCAGCAAACTTTGATGGCAGGGAAAAAAGAGTTATGGCAGAGGATTATTGACAGGGTCAACTCAGTGGGCACACATCCACGCACAAGGGAGGACATCAGGAAGAGGTGGAACGAGCTACGGGGGAAGGTGCTTACCATGGGGTCCAGGTGCCAGAACGTCCTGAAAAAGACTGGCAGTGGACCTCCACCTTTTGAGTTAACATCCTGGAAGGAGGCCTTGGACATCATGCATACTGAGAGCCTGACTGGAATCAACGGAGGGCTCAACTCTGGTACTTCAACAACACCCCCAGGCACCAATCTCTCCTGCCCAGCATGCATGCCCACCACCCATCACTCCCCAATCCACCCCATCCTACACTTCTGCATCTGTCCAGGCAACCCAACCCCCTCCCCTGCATGCCACACTGCCACCATCCCCACACAGTCACCCCCCTAATGAATGTATACCAAGCACAATGCCAAGCACCACAACTCCCACAACGCAACATTCCCTATACATCAGAGGATCACATTCCTACTTTACAGTGGAAAGAAGCATAGAAACCCATACCACATGCCACACCAACTGGTAGCCTTGACTGTGTTCCAACACATTGCAATGGCAGCAATGTTATCCACTATCCTCAACCCTCAATGGCACAATCTGCATCCCCCAAACAATGTCTGCAGTACTACGGCCTTCATTGCCATCACTAGGAAGCAAGTCAGGCTACACCATGCATCACACGATGTGGCCAACAAGTACATCTCCAAAATGGAACTCACTCCCTTTCCATCCACAGGTCCCGCTGCCACTGCCAACCACCAGTGGATGCCTTGGTCGGACAGCCCTCCCCAGGATGAAGGCCCCAGTGGATGTCTGGACAGTGATGACTTTCCTGGCCCATCAGGGACAACTGGTCAGTCCATATCCAGCAGCCCCACCGTGGACACACCAGACTCCCCCTCCCATGTGGCAACTACACCACAGCCAGTCATTTGACCCCAAACCAGTGCCCCAGGGACGGGTCTATCAGAAGTGTGCCCCAGAGTCAAGGGCACACACTCAAGACAATGAAGGTCCTGGTGCTACTGGGAGCGGCCACACTTGTCCAGGGCACAGGCACAAGGGGGAATCGGTAGTAGGAGGGGACCTGTGGTCCAAGAGACGGGGCAGCCACAACAAGAGACTGCAAGGCGCCCCCCCCATCCCAAGCAGAGGGAAAACCATCAGGAGGCCATGTAACAGGGGCAAACCCTCAATGCCACGATGGCCTCCATTGCATGTGTGCTGAAGGAACTGACCAGCATCCTGTGCGAGTCCTCCGCCACCAGCAGGCCCCTTCCACCAGCCACATCCCAACAGAGCCCTACACTACAGCAGCAGCTAGTGGAATAGAGTCCCTGCCTGGAGTCCCACAGACCACCAGAACCCCCCTCCCTGTAGCCAGACATCCAGCAGGAACTGATGACAAGATCAACACCACTGCCAGGACGTGACCCTCTCCTGAAAAATCTCCCTTATGTGCCACAGTGATACTCTGTTGACTGTCCACTGTCATCTCTCTGTTCTCCTATGGCCCTCTCTACTGGACCCAGACTACCCACAGATGGGCTAACTGCACTGATGAGTTCACCCACCCTGACCCCACTCATCACTCCTTGCACGCGTCAGTCACAAGTAAACACTATTGAGCACAGCTACTGTCTACGTGCTTCATTGTAAGAAGTACCATTTACTGTGGTCTAACATGTTAAACTCTCAACTCATTGTCCTGCCAAATTTTGTTAGAGTGACAGAGGGGGGAGCAATATGAAGTATGGATGATAGTGTAGCAGGCAGGGGCTGGAGACATGTGTCAAGGGAGGCAACAGGTGATGCAGGAACCAGGGTGCACCACACAAATGACCTGCAAGTAGAAAAAGACAGGGACAACAATCACTATAGGAGTCAAATATGCCCACGTAACACACATGCACTACAATTACAAAGTCCCAAGGGTGAGATGGCAAGTGTCAGCTCTAACCATATGCCCATGTCAGACCCACATTTCCAAGACAACCATCCCCAATGGTCCTTCCATCACATCAGACAAAGCTAAACATAAGGCATGTTGCATAGTCAGAAATGGTAATGTTGCACTGTCTCCTAATGTGGACTCTTAGGATAGGTAGCAATAATGTTGACACCACAATGTATAGCACACATATTGCAGTTGATATCACAGTACAGGGAACAATGGAAAAGCACAAACACATCACATGTGAAGCAACACAACAGCAGGGTGATAATTGCGCTGAAATGTGCACAGTAACAACTCCACTGATTGGGAAATGTGACCGCCCCAAGCCCACCCAGAGGCAGAGCTGCAACCAATTCCACCAGTGCTAACAGACACCAGGAAGATCTATGTCACAAGGCACCCAGGAGTACAGGTCACATACCATACATCTGACACATACCTGTAGCTCAGTGGAAGTATTTACGAATCAGCTCTGCTCTGGAGTCAGCTGCATCCTCATCATCTTCCTCCTCATCACTCCCCTGGTTCCCTTCATTAGCCACTGGTCCAGCTGCCACCTCCTCTGCATCCAGCATTAGGATGTGAGACATCAGGGCCAAATTGTGTAGCATGCAGCAGGCAACAATGATCTGGTACACTTTCAGTGGTTTGTAGAGTAGGGCACCACCATAGAAGTGTAGACACTGGAATCTGGCCTTCAGTAGACCAAAGATTCTCTCAGTCACACGCCTTGTACTCCCTTCAGCCTCATCGCAACAATTTTCAGCATCTGTAGTCAGATGTCTTACAGGTGTCAGTAGCCAGGGAAGGTTGGGATAGCCAGAGTCACCTGTGTGCATAGAGGTAGAACCCATGTCAATACCGGGAGGGAGATAGGGCAGGGTGTGAAGAGAGTTGAATGTACAGGGGCACACAGACGAATATATAAATATCAATGAGCCAGGGTCGGTCCCTCTGTAGTGGTGCCATCATGTGTGGGACGTTGCTGTTCCGCAGAATGAAGGAGTCATGCACAGAACCAGGGAACTTAGCTGTCACTTGGGAGATATTTTGGTCAGCGAGACACACCACCTGCACATTGATAGAATAAACGTTTTTCCAGTTCCTGAACACGTGTTCATTTCTCCTGGATGGCACCAAGGCAAAGTGCATGCCATCTATGGCCTGTGTCACATGAGGGACATGTTCCAAATTCTGGAAGGTAGCTTTGACAGTAGCTAAATCAGCATGTTGGGGGAACCTGATGTAGCAGGGCACACAGTACATCCATCAAAACATTACAGAACATCGGCTGTGACATCTCTGCTGCCAAGCCCACTGTCATCTAGAATGACTCTGTGGCAAGAAAGTGGAGGACTGACAACACCTGTACTGTGGGAGGGATGGCATTGGGATGACGCATGGCAGGCAACAAATAAGGCTCCAACTGGGTCACCAGCTCCATGATGGTCTGACGGTTCAGACGATGTCTGAATGACATGTCGCTGTTCCAGGGTGGCAAGGTCGACTAGGGGCCGGTACACAGGAGCATGTGTCATCCTAAACATGCACTGTATCTGGGAATAGGAGTAGGAGAAGTCAGAATAAGTTGCATTGACTGTGTGGACACAGTAAAGCTGTGCAGTAGTCACAAAATGTCACCCATGATGCACCTAACATTCAGCCACTATTCACTAAATATATGTAAAAAGGCAGCCGCCTGTCCTCCAAGCACAGGAAAGGTGGAAGTGACCTAATACCGCCGGCTTTAGACGTCATGGTGGTAGGCGGTCGCAACCGCCATGCAACTCCTCATTGGATAACATGGTTGTCCATGGGAGACTGGAACCAATGGTGATCGCCGCCAACGGTGATGGTGATGTCCGCTGCGGATGTGACCGCCATTTTATGTGGCAATGCTCACTTGACTCCTGACACTCCTGCACACAAGACCTCCACTGCGTGTGCTGCTGTGTTCTCTCTCTGGTAGACTAGATGCCATGTCCTACAGGTGATAGGACCCCAGCCTTCTCCCAGGAAAATTTTTGGACGGGATCCTACCCATGTATGGACAGTTGTATGGGGCACAAGAGCAGCAGGTGAGTCTAATGTAACCATCCTGTCTGATAGTGATGTGTATGAAAGTCTTTGGGACGAGGCAGATGGAGTGGATGCATGGAGATGGGTGAGCAGTCTGAGCGTTAGTGGCGTGAAGACATGTGAGTGTGCACATGAGATGTGTGCTGTCCGCTGCTGTCCCTGTGATGCTACTATACACAACTTTGTCATTCTGTCTCTGTCATCCATGCAGGTCAGCACCCATCAGAAGAAGGGGATGTGGCGGGCCATCGCCAAGCAAGTGAGGACCCTAGGGGTCCATGCCCGGCAGAGTACCCACTGCAGAAAGAGGTGAGAGGACCTGAGACGCTGGGCCTAGAAGATTGCGGATGCCCAACTGGATACGTCCTCCGAACGAGAGAGGGGTGCCCATCAGACCCTGACCCCCCTAATGGCCTGCATTTTGGTGGTGGCCTACCCTGAGTTGGATGGGCAATTCAGGGGTGCACAGCAGCCACAAGGGGGTAAGTACACACTCTCACCTTGTTAATGTGTTGCTTAGGTGGGTTTGGGTTGAGTATTAGTGGGAAGCTGTAGCCTAGGTACTAGGTAGATGCCTGCCCACTATGGGTATCAGTCACCCTGGCAGGACTGGTATCACAGATGTATGCCCATACCATGCAGACAGTGACTTAAAAGGGCAATTACTTCCAATGTGTAATTTGTGTGGTCAATCTCAACCACGTTTTGGAACCCAGCTTCTGCCAATATCATCAGTACACCTGAGGTGTCAGGGCATTGTTATCTGTATTTGCCTACCATTGTGCAGAGGAGATAAGTGAGTCCTCAATCTGCTGCCATGTACATATGTGTAGTGAGGCACAGTGGGGCAAAATGTCACTGTGCTAATTGTCAATGGCTTAGTAGGCATGCTACCTACCCAAGCAGGATTCAGTTGATACAGGAGTACAGGAATTGTTTCCCTAAACAGCCATGTGGAGTTGCCAACTACTGGGCAGATGTGAATAGTGTGACTCACATCAAGTACATGGGTACAATTGTACCACCATCAGCAGTTCACATCAGCATAGCTGTTGTTTCCCCCACGATGTCCCACTGTTGTAGCATGTATAGGTGAGGCCATGGCGTGCCATGGCATGGCAGCAGATAATGATGTTACTCTGTGTGACTATTGTGCTGGCATTGACCCATTGCACCCTGTCTCTCTCTCTCCCTCTCCCTCCATCCCAATCCTCCTCTGTCTTTGTGTGCATCAGCATCATCTGGTGAAGAAGAAGGGGCACCGACGAATGGGAAAGCTGCATCCCACGGGACTCAGGAGCCTGATTCCAGCAGAGTTGAGGGGAGCAGTGGGATGGAGGGTGAGGGGAGTGCCACAGGCAAGACAGGATCGACCACACCAGCTTCAGATTCCTCCTCTGATGGTGGCTCCCTGATGGTGGCGGACAAATCTGGGACCACTCCAGTAACATCCTTGTCCGCCACCCGCCTTTCCAGCACCAGCCTCCCTGTAGCGCCCCACCCAGTTGCCCGTGCCCACTGACCCAGGAGGGTGGGCATCTCCTTCGCTGAAGGCCCCTCTGCTCCCACCTAAGTCAGCCCTGCTGCCCTCAGTGAGGAGGCTATTGACCTCCTGAAGTCCATCTCTGTGGGACAGTCAACCACCATGAATGCAATACAGGGACTGCCATCGTAGATGCAGCAGACCAATGCGTTCCTAGAAGGTATTCATGGTGCCCTGGCTGGCCTGCAGAGATTGTTTCAGGCTCTCGCCTCCTCAGTGATGGCAGCCAGTGTCCCTTCTTCTTCCGTCCCCCCTCCAGCTACCTGTTCCCAATCCCACATCCCTCTCCTCTCACCCATCCAAGGAAACATTTTCCGATCCACATGCATCCACATCAAGAGACACATTACCCAAGGACAAGCATAAGCACCACAAATGCCACCACCGCCATGCACACACACAACATTCAGATGCAGACATGACAACATCCACTCCCTACGCCGACTCCCCCACCACCTCTCCCCTCACAGGCACTACACCACTCACACCTGCAGTCACCACCTCATCAGTCCCAGATTCTGCAACAAGTGCACTCACTGTTGCTGTCACTACAACATCAGACCCGCATACATGCACCCCATACACCACACTCAGCACGACTGTCAACACCC
The DNA here is from genome assembly GCF_031143425.1 of Pleurodeles waltl. Taxonomy (NCBI): domain Eukaryota; kingdom Metazoa; phylum Chordata; class Amphibia; order Caudata; family Salamandridae; genus Pleurodeles; species Pleurodeles waltl. The sequence continues at coordinate 1,457,136,545 of NC_090445.1, read as the reverse complement.
CCACATGCAGCACACCCAACCTACCTGCAGACCAACACAGCATTCACTAACACATCCCCCATGCCATCTCCCTGCATCTCTTACCCACTCCTCCCACCACATCTAAACACCCACAGTCACCCACCCAACAGTCATGCAGCACACACATGGCATTCAAGCGTGCACCTGCACCCAAATCACCTCCAAGTTCACACCTCTCAACCACTCCCTCTCCCTCCACTCCCATACCTTTCTGCCATGACTGTCCTTGTGCCCTCAAGTAATGTTTCCTCTGTGAATTTTCCCTGTTCCCTACAAGTGAACTAGTACCTGCCCTCACCAAGCGCACTGTTACCCTCTCCACACCCCTTTCTTCCACCTCCCAGTCCTCCTCTGGTTGTCGCCATGCCCCTTCCCCACCTAAGACTTCCACCCCCACAAAGTCCACAGTCACCCCTCCCAAACCCAAACCCACTCCCCCAAAATCTAAATCAAAGCGCAAACTGCCCCATCCAAGCCTAAGGACCCCCTCCCAAACCCAAACACCCCCACCCCCCGTCGTCCCTTAGGTGCTTGCATGCCCCATTGATGCCCCTGCCCAGTTGAGGCCAGCATTTTCCAGTCAGGAGTCAAATTGGGGCCTTATTCTGTGCAGAAGGGGCACTATGAACATTTTGTACTGGCCCTTGGGCCGCTTTGTACATAGTCATTAATTACAGTTATTAATATATCTGCACCACTGCACCATTGGTGTCGATGGTAACAACCTTGTCCTGGCTTTCCTTCCACATGAATGTGTCGTAAATAAGCGATCTGGCGTGTGTAAGTGTGTGTGTGTGTTGGTACGGGTGTTTGTTTGCATGTGTATGTGTGGGCCTGGCTTGCTGTGCTATGTGTGTACTAATATCTTTCCCTCCAGTGTGTGCTAGGCGGATGTACTTACAGTTGTCGCTGGTCCTGGAGTTCAATGGCCAGCAGGAGCATTGGGAAGACTTGCAGTTTATGTGCCCTGGCACCTGCGGACGTGCCTGTGTTCCTGAAGGTGAGTGTTCCCTTTTCAGGGATTCATTTCTGCCAGGCTTTTCATGGCGGTGCGACCACCTCAGAAATCGTGGTGGTATGCAGCCTCGTAATAGGGTTGTCAGAAACAGCCTCACCATCGGCATGGATATGCCAGGCACTGCCCTCCGTGGTCCTTCCGCAGTGGTGGTTCGGGCAGCAACTTGGCTGTGTTCCTTTGATCCCATCCCCATGCTCATAATATGGTGGACTGCTCCGCCGGGGCCACAGCGCTGTGACTGCCACCTCTGCTGCGGGGGTCCACGGTCCGCCAGACTCGTAATGACCACCTAAGTGGCCTTATTAGCCCCATTCAGTATTTTTATCTCCATCGCATATTATAGCATTCAGGTATATCCAAAACATTGTGCAGGAAAAAGCAAGTCTTCCAAATGGAAATTCATGAATATGTCACACCCAAATCAGGATTAAGGCAGAATTACACTCAAAAAATATTTTCTCAGTCAGGCCTGGAAATACAGGAATACTTCACACCTACCAGTGGAGTAAGACAAACCTGCATGCAGAAAATGCTTTGTGAATCTAGACTTTAGACATGATTGAGCATTATTTTGTCTACACTCAACAAAGAACTGCTTATCACAATAAATACAAGGTGTGTCGGTTACAGCAGAATTATTTTAGTAAGAAAAATGTATTTCTAGTTATCTTCAACTACTCTTAGCTAACCAACAAATTAGAACACTGTGGCACACCAAGATACACTACTGCCAGGGAGATATCCCCCCTCCCCAAAATCATTTCCCCCCTGTGTCCCCCTCGCATTTCCTCCCCTCTCCCCCTCACAAAGTTCACTCCATAGGCTACAATTCCACTAATGTTCAGCTGTTTTGCGTTTTGCTATTTTATTCCGGAATGCCTTTCAGATCCTCCCACATTGTCGACCTCTATCATTCTATCTCTTTCTCGTTCCTCTTCTATTTTCCTTCTTTTCTTTTTACATTCTCGAATTATATATTGTAATATAGATAAGGCTGCGCCAAGGCGCTCGATTGTATATGATGTTGTCTCTATTTTAATGAAGAGATTAAAAAAAGAAAAAAGAAAAATGTATTTCTCAAAATGTAAAATGCAGAATCGCAAAGCCCCAAATATTGTTTACTGTGAGATGGTGAACAGGCAAATAGAGATGAGCATGTCTTGCTTCCCTTGCAATCTCATGACAATTCCTTTTGGTGGCTTTCATTATCTCATTTCATGTCATCAGTCTCCCAACACAGGTTGCTAAAATGGGCTTGAAAATACCTTTTCAACCTCATCCATTTCTAACCTCAAATGGGAAACTGGTAAGGAAGTGTGATACCAGAAAATAGCAAAGTGTTGGTGGGCAGCATAAAAATATATTTATGTCTTTAAAGTATGTCAGAGTTTGACAGGGAGTTTTTTAGGCCACGTACATCCTTTGAGATGAGTTTCATAAGTATCCAATCTGCTTCAGTGACCATCAAGTTTGTTTGCAGTTCTATTAGTATAGTGTTCATAAATCATCTAATTGATCACAATCCTGAAATAAGGAATGCCAAGTACCTGCTTGCCACACATCAAACTGACAATAACTTCTCATACCTCCTCCAGCCACTCTGATCCCTCCTACTATCAGCGTATCTACCCATCTCTATTTTTTTAATGTTTTTTTTTTAATTATTTTACCGAGATCCAGCAGAATTACATAACCAATTTCAAATACACAGCTTGTCCCTTATAGGTGAAGCAAAAAAAGTTACAAAACATTTCAAGAGTCATCAGAACCACTTACTGCATTCAACTTAAATACCACCAAATATTTCTTCACCGAAACTTTAGTATAGTTACTATCTGTCAACTCAAAAAATCTGCCCAAGGTTTGGGAGAATTTCTTAAGCCCGCCCATTCTCACTGTGTACTTCCATTCCAGTTTTCTTACAAGAGCCATTTTATTCAACCATTGTGCAGCAGTTGGGATCTGCACGGAGCGCCACTTGTTCAATGAAAGAGACCTAGCTACTCCGGTGGCAATAAAAACTAATTTTACTCCACCTAGGTGGAAGCTTTGCACCCGGGTCAAAACTCAAAGCCAACAACCAAATACTGGGGGGTTATGGATATCTGCAATGTTGTTGTTAAAAGCTTTAACACCCTGTCCCAGTATTCTTGAATAAGCCGACGGGTGCCAATCACATGTGTCCAATTTGCTGTGCCCTTCGCTTGGCAGCGAAAGCAAAGGTCAGTGCAGCTAGGGTTAATCCGGGACAAGGCTTGCTGGGTATGATAAAGCAACCATTTATTGAAAAATATCATTTGATGCCAATTTGCGCCTCTAAGTGCCCTGGAATGTAATCGATTAAATTTCTCCGAGCTATCCATAGACAGTTTCAGACCCTCGCCCCTCTCTCATTTTCTCGCATCCTTTGACCAGAGGTCGGGTTATTTCCCCTTGATAAGTAACCTTCTCCATTTACCCGCTCGACTTTCCCCGAGCAATCTTCCAACTGTTTCACTATTTGCTGATTGTCGCAAATTAGATCAGTGTCCAAGTCAGTAAAACTGCAAAGCAAATTGGTGTACGATCAAAACTGCAAAGCAAATTGGTGAAAATCATTTTGCACCTCAACCCCAATGTTAGAGAATGTTTCCCATCTGTCACTAGCAAAAAAATCTCCACATTTCCTAAAACAAGCGTGTTCCCATTTCCTAACTGTTTCCGAGTTAAGCTTAGAGCCGGGCCGCAACGCTAACTGCGAGAGAGGGGGAAAAAAGTTCAACTATGGAATTGTAAATCTTTGAAAGAAATAGGACCTCTTTCTGAAGCACCACTTAAGAATCTTATATCAAACTTTTTTGGGAGATTTCACCAGCAATGCAAGATCCCTTATATCATGCTCCCTTCAGATTAGTTCACAGAAGTCCTGAATATAAAGGATATCTGCAGACAGTGTAGTTTTAAAATTAGTCAAATAATGTGCAAAGAATACGAAATAGTAATCTTTCAGGTTCAGTAGTGCCAGCCCACCCTTTTCTCTATCTACAAATAACGTGCTTAGCGCAATACGTGCCTTTTTATTGTGCCGAATAAATGAGCTGAACATTGAATCTAGTTCGCGGACGTTAGCACACAAGGAATGGCTGAGAACAAAAAGTTGAACAGTGGCAAAATTGACATTTTAACCAGTGCAACTCTACCAAGAATAGATAGAGGAAATGACCCCCACCGTGCAAGCATTGCCTGGGTTTTAAAGAGCAAGGGAGCGTAATTGAAATCATACATATCTCCTATATTGGATGAAAAACTCATGCCAAGATATCGCTTAGGCCCAGAGGTGTCAACCCATCTCACCTAATTTTCCCAGAAAAACGTTAGAAATCCAAAAGTGATAGGTGCTTGAAAATGTGAATTTGTGCCAGCCAACCTGAAGACAAGTAACTACTGCCTTCCAAACACCTTAGAAGAATGTAGAACACACTACATTGTTTTATATGTATTGTGAATACCCAGTCTGATCACTGCTCACCAGTATTAAGCCTGAGAAAACATGATTGACTCACTCACTCATTTTACATTTGTAAGGGTGCAGCATGGAGTATTGAATATTTGTGCTCTCATTTGCTGCTTCACTCCCAGGAAAGCTCTCCTACTTACTGTACTGTTGATGTGAAATCTGGTAACAGCGAGATATGATTCCTTTGATATTCTAGTCTCTTGTATTCTGCAGCCAGGCAAAGAGCCGTGTCTCGATCTCTGTAATTTTAGAGTTGACTAGGATATGCATGCATTGCATCTGTTCACTCACAGTACTCGTATTGTTTTATGAATCAGATGTGGTGTTCCGCCTTAACCGTTCTGCTAACCTACTCATATAGTCTTTTTTCATGTGATCTAAGCTGATTATTAGAGTGTCAATCTTACTATCGTTTTTTAGACAGATTATTATTATATCTAAAAGTATAACCCATATGTAATTTTCCTCATTTACATCTTCTGCAACTTCATTGCATACTGGCTTGGTGCTCTCTTTTGCTTGGGAAAGGGAGGAAAAGCCCTCTTAACTTAAAAGTAAATTTGCCCTGTTTGTTGTATTTTTCTCACTATGTCATTTATACTGATTTGGGTAACCATATGCAAGGGATGTATCCCTTGTCTTTATTTTTGTAATGAGGATGTTCATATCAACATATTACCAATTGTGGGGAGACGTAAACAATTCCCGGCATGAGCAACAAGAAACCCATCCAGTTCTCCCTTCCTGTGCAACCAGCTACAGTTTGACAGCTCTGTACAACAGCTGTGTTGTGTTGTTAGCAGCAGACCCACTAAATAAAGTAGCATGCTACAAACAATGACAAAATATTAACTTTCTTCAATACCACCAATTCAAGATCTGTGTTAGTTTACTACTTGATGTTCTGTGTCACTGTACAATCCTCCAGTTGTCATAAGTCACACGTTGCACCATATCTTCAGCAGTGTTGATGGTGATTTCGCTATGCACTAGTTTTCAATTAATCAATCCGTCTATTTTAAAGCACAACACTATAACCCTTAGGGGTATCTGGCTGCTGAGGTTGCTGCATCTGTGTCAAAAAGCCAGGTTTTGAGTTGCTTTCTGAAGTCTGCCAGAGAGGGTGCCATTTGGAGGAGGAGGGGGAGGTCATTCCAGGCTTTGGTGGCAATGTAGGGGAATGTTTGGTCCCGCTGCGGGTGCGAGGGCTGCAAGCCACATGTGTGAGGGCAAGTGGAGTGCAGGTGGAATGCAATGGAGTGCAGGGGGTTGATAGAAGTTCAGCCAGTGGTTGAGGTAGGAAGGTCATTGTTTGTGGAAGGCTTTGTAGGCATGTGTGAGCATCTTGAACTGGAATTTTTACTGGACAGGGAGCCAGTGGAGGTTTCTGAGCTGAGGAGGGATGTGGGTAAGCTTGGGGAGGTCCAGGATGAGTCTGACTGCCATGTTCTGTGTTGTCTGGAGTCTTCTGACGAACTTGGAGGACATACCGGTGTAGCAAGTGTTGCCATAGTTGAGATGGCTGGTGACGAGGGCTTGTGCAACTAACTTTCTGATATTTTCTGGGATCAATCTAAGATTTTGTGGAGCATGCAGAGGGTGTGGTAGCAGGAGGAAGCAACTGTGTTGACTTGTTGTTTCATGGTCAGTTGGCTGTCAAGGATTATGCAGTCGTTGCGAGTGTGGTCAGTCTTTGTCAGGGTGGGTCTCAGGTCTTCTGGCCACCAGCTGTGGTCCCTAGTGGAGGTGCCCTTTCTGAAGATCAGTACCTCAGTTTTGTCAGAGTTCAATTTTATTAAGCTGTCTCTCATCCAGTCCTCCACATTGGTCATGGTGTTGCGTAAGTCGGTTTTGGTGTTAGAGGGATCTTTGGTGAACAAGAGGACAGGATGAGTTTCGTCGGTGTAGGAGATGATGCTGAGTCAGTCGGATCTGACGATGTCCGCAAGGGGGGTAATGTAGATGTTGAACAGAGTGTGGTTGAGGTGTGATCCTTGGGGCACACCTCATATGATGGCCTTGGGTGCGGGGGTGAAAGGAGGTAGATGGATGCTCTGGGTGTGCCCTGAGAGGAATGAGATGATTGACTTGAGGACATGTTGTTGAATGCTGTTGTTGTGGAGTCTGTTAATGAGGATGTGGTGGGTGACGATGTTGAATACTGCAGACAGTTCAAGGAGAATCAAATCCACTGTTTCTCCTTGGTCAAGGAGGGTTCTGATGTCTGTTGCACCAATGAATGCGGTCTCTGTGCTATGGTTGGCCCGGAAACCTGATTGTGATGCTTTTTATCAGTATAGAAACATAACAGTCATTACTTTTGAGAGCATCACATGGATCACAATGGTGTACTGCACAACCCTATGCAGGGATAACTTTGAAACGGCAGGCGACCCATCCAAGCTCCACCACCACTATCCCCACTCTCCCTTTCCTCTTTCCTCTGTGCTTCCCCAAACAGTATGTGGCATGCAGCAGGCACATGACTGCTTCCTCCAATAACACACTACCTTCCACCAAGCATCCCATCCATTCCTTTTGCTCAGGTGATCCAAGTAAGATTCCAGACTCAGGTCTAGACATGTCCACAACTGTTGCAAGACTCAACCACTGTGACCCCTCTTCTCCAATCCTGCAGGGCTGCTTCAACATAAAGTTCTGCAGTCACCCGGGAACCTTGATCATTGGCACAATGAAGCACTCCAATTTTCCCGGCCTCTTTCAGGAACATTTAGATATTTTCTTTGCTTTTAAGATGGCTGGGATCTATTGAGGGCTTTCTGCCTTGAGTCTTAGAGCTCTTGCTTTAAGTGGTCATAGTGGTCCCACAGACCACTGCCTGCTCTGAAAAAATGAAAAGAAACTTTTCAATTTTGATTTTGAAATGCATCTCATTTTCCTTTAAGGAAAACGGGCTGCATTTAAAAAATATATATATATTTTGAAGCAGTCACAGACATGGTGGTCTTCTGTCTCCGGCAGGCCACCATCACTGTGAGGGCGGCCATTCCCAATGGGGTTGCAAATTGCGACCTACCCCATGAATATTCATGAGGTAGTTAATTTGCGACCCCGTTGGGAATCGCAAACAGGGTCATTGACACTGTTGTACATCAGGTTTTGCTGAGTTGCTCTGACTCGCAATTTGCGAGTTGCAAAACCTGATTTTTGTACATGTGGCCCTAAATCCCTTAGCAATATTTGGTACTATGAATGAATCAGTAATTGAAAAGACTAGACATATTCTTCTAGGAGAAAATGTACTTATGTAGCTACAAATGGACTAAAATAAAAATACTGAAGAATACCGATACATGCTTCTTTGCTGCCCTCTTGTGCTAATGATCAGCACCTGTAAAATGACAGTTAAATAATTTAGGCCAGATGCAGGAAGTTTTTGCAAATCGTAAATCAGTCAGTAACTGTATTTTGTTAAAGAATGCTGAAGAACGGTGCCAAATTCAGTTACCTAAAACGAGCACAGAGCATCAAAAATATATGTAATCTCTAAATTAAAAGTGGCTATTTGGATTTCTGAATAATAATTAGCAATTTGGTAAATGTATGCATGAAGCCCTCGAAAATAGCCAATAGTAACAAAAACAACATATTGTACTTATGCATTACCAAGAACTTGAATCAGGTTTTAATCAGGCGCAAAGCATAAAAGATGACTCGAAATACAAGACAAAAAAAGCACTCATGACTATGGTGAGACAGATAAGAAACATAGGAGCCAGCAGATTAGGAGAAAGGAGAGGTTTTCCAGGCAGTGAGTTAAATGCTTTCATCAAACAGATGAGCAAGTGTATATAGCATGTTCACGTTCTACAGTCAAGTCATCTAAAACCTCACTAAAGAGCTCCAGCCAGTGCTGGACAGCAAACAAAAATCAGTCAAGCAATACACTCATATGTTCAGGTCCTGTGTGCACTGCCCCAGTTACTTTCTATCTACACACACACAGACTTTGTGCGAGACAGAATGTTTTTCTGTCCACAGACTCCTTTCCCCAGAATCTATGACTATGTGGCTCACCCAATACTGATTTTCATCTTCTTGGAAAGTATTCAGGACTCGACTTACATTATATCCATTCCAGATTTGTGGTGGCCTATCTGACATTTCTACCAAAGCCTGTTATCCTAGAATTTCCTGCTCACTGCATTGTCCCCATCCTTGCAGGGCAAGCTTGGGATGAGGGATCAGCACACCCTGGCTGCCTTGATGACACCTCAGGCATATGATAATTAGTAAGCTCTTTCACAGCCTCTTTTTGCCTCATTGCAATGTTGCCATTGGTGTAGAGTCCCTGTTCAACCAACCCCTTTTTCTAAGAAACCTAATTCCTATACTATAAATATTCGTCTTTTCCTGAGCTTGCACTGGTTAGCAGTGTCCTTGTTTAACAAACAAGTACTGTTCAGTGGCATTTTCCTGTTTGCTAATTTCAGAGTAACACTTCTTGTTTTCATTTCCTTAGTTCCAAGTTGCTGCTTTTCTATACATGATGCCTGGGTTCAAAGTGCTTTAGAGTGATATGTTGGAGAGCTTTCTGCAAAGTACTCTATGTATACCTTCCCTTCTTTCATATTAAGCACTATTCCTCAGTAGCTCATTATGTTTTGCGGCTGTGTATTAAAATTCCCATCCATGCAGTCACTGCTTTGTGTATTTCCGTGTGATTGCCAGGATTGTGGGCACAGTTGGCAATATATAAGGTGTTATTTTCCACTTTGAGTATTGTCTTATATTCCCTTTTTTAACATTCCCAAAGTTATTAGCTCCTTACTTGTCTGTCCTGCAGGTCGATACTTTGCAGAAAGAATCTGTAACAATGCTTGTGGGTGAGAAGAAGCTTACTGAGTGCCAGTTGTACCACGTAGAGCTCCTAAATGCTTTATCCCACATCCCCCTTTAGAATTAATACAGTTATCTCTATGTCTTGCACACCCTAGATGGCAAGTATTCTGAATGCTTAAATCAATCAATATTCACGTTATTTAAATTTGAGCAAAACTAATCACACAAATTAAAACGTATACAAACATAGTAAAAAATACATCCAGCACAGTATGCAAATAATACATCCTCTCATTTCATGCCCATGAATGAAACACCCTCGCTAAAAACCAGGAGTCATATATGCAGACATAGGGCTAATCTAAAAATTGTAAATATGTTAAATTATGCCTAGCTTGTGTAAAATTCAATGCTGAAAACAGCAAACGAATATACTTAAAATGCAAACTAGAACATTTAGGACATGTAAAAACAATTTGCAGTGTATCAAGTCTAGTAGCAGGGTCACAAGTGCAGTACGGTGGGTCGGAGGACTTTTGTCAGCCCATTAATAAGTAAGAAAAATAATTCAGATGGAATTAAGTCTGAAGGTGTGTGAGATGAACAGGGATGTCAAGCAAAAGGTACGGTTCAATAAGGTTTACAGATTTGACCATGGAGTAACACACAAGAGCGTTTAGACATTACTTTCATCACCCTTTCATGAGCTTTGATTGCGAAAGCTTGCTTAACCGAAAGAATGTCTGCCACCTGAATTAAGTTACCATTCATATACCCCCAGATTTCATAGCCTAAACTCACATTTGGAATACATTTAGCTTTGTAAAGATCAATGATTGACCTAATATGGGGCTGGCCAAGCTGCCTGGAGAACTCATCAATAATGGATGACACTCTGTTGAAGGACTGCACCTGGGCATTATGAGAAATCTGCTAATTCAATTTAGTATCCAGTAGGAATCCTAAATAACAGAATTTATCTACCCTGCTGATTTGATGACCCCTGATCCAAAAGGTTTTAGTTTTAGGTTTACCCAGGCCTAGGACCATGGTATATGATTTTGAGAAATTTGTTTTTCAGGTGCAGGTTATCCATAAAAACAGTAAAGCAGTCTAGAAGGTGCTGGAGGCTGTTAGCCGTTCTCGCTAAAAGGACTGTATCGTCTGCATATAGTAAGGCTGGCACATATTTCTCACCCACCTTAGGGACGTCCCTACCCTGAACCACTACAAATGACTCAACTATGAAAATATAAAATTAACAACATAGGTGCTAAAATACAGCCCTGGGGAACTCCCCTTGTGAATGTAATATATGGAATGCACTCCCCTTTGGGGGCAAACCTTCCCTAGGCATCTAACCCTGTGTGCAAATCATGCAAAAAAGTGACTATTGCACTATCCAGGCCCATGGACTCCAGCACAGCCCAGAGCTTTGATCTATTGACTGAGCCGAAAGCCGGACTGGGGTCCATCAAGGACAGATGAAAGAGAATGCTGAATTTCCTCTTGAGTGCTGGTTATTTATAAGCTTTTACCTTCTTTGTTAACTTGTGATGGGTTTACAAAGAGGATCTCTCTTCTATTCTCACTCTCTGTGATTTTGAGCAGGCAGCTGTATTGCCAATATTCTCTTCCTATTCATTCAGAGACTCTTTACACAAGCACACTAAGAGAATTTCCAGACACCAAAGTATATTTACAGGATTGAAAACTTTCCTTGTGTTATAGGATGTATGGATGGCACACACATTGATTTTTCCTCCTCACAAACCAAGCTCATCTAGAGGAACAACAAGCACCAGTACTGTCTGTGCATTCATACACTGTATAATTATGAATGTCTCCTCATTGACCTGATGGCACATTGCCAGGAGACCACACACAAGTCAATCAGTCTGCCATATACAACCAGCTTACAAGAAGAGAGCTTCGAGATGGTTGGTTGTTAGGTGAGTCACCACCGCTGTTCACCCACTAGGTTCTCTGAAGCTTGTCCACCACTGTTGCAAGCCATTTGTCCCTGATTGTGAGTGCAGTGGCAGCTTGTGACAACCAGAAGGCATGGGGTGGGACGCAGGGTGGAGAGGCTGGGAGGAAATAACATTTAAATAAAAAAAACATTTTTAAAAACACTTCCCTCCTCCGCCACGTGCTGCTACACTCCTCTGTCTCCTCGCTACAGGCACAGGCTCCCAGCCTGCCATGTGGCCAGTCCTGATGCAGCATCAGGATTGGTTGAGAGCACCCAGCCAGGTGCTCCCAGGCAGACTGGAAGCCTGTGCAGGCTCTCTCCAGCCTGGCAACTGTGTTGCAGTGCAGGAGAGAGCCTACTGCGCATATGTGTTTGGCCGGCCCGAGATGGCCAGCCAAACACACATGCGCTCTAAGGGGAGTGGTCTGTGCACTCCCCTCAATTGCTCCTCACCCCCAATACCCCGCCCCTTTTCAAGAAAACGATAATGAACACAGTTTATGATTGTTTTCTTGAAAAGGTTTTGCAGCTGCTGCTGTTGGTGGGGAGGTGACGCTCATCCGCCCTAATGGAGGAGCCCTCCCTGCCTGAGTGTGTGTACGCAGTACGATCATGGATCATCATGACATCATACCTGAATCCACAGACATTTACGGAACAAAAGTACAATACACCATGCAATACAAGGCAGTGTGGGAGGCAGGAACACAGTTGGAGTTTGGCTCCTATATTGGAGGAGAAAATTAAACATAGGGAACTTATTCTCAACTACAAACAGGCTATTAAGAAGGCAAAAACTGTGTACTTCACCCAGAAGGGTAGGTTGGCTATTAACATCTTGGAGGAACTTTTTAGTACTGTGTGTGCCCTCTTCTCACTTCCTGAAAACCTGATGGGAGAACTCACAGGCTTTTTGTAATGAGGTTGCAGAGTTTTTCAAAGATAAGATCCTGAAGATCTTTGCATATTTCCCTGTGCTTATGGCTAGTCCTGGTAATTTTCCTATGGATAGTCCTGGTACTTCTGGGTTGGAAGAGGGTGAGGAGAGGGCTATGGCTCTATATGAGGAAGGTGTGACGGCTGAATTGCTTAACTCCAGATGTTTAACCAGGTTTTCCCAACTGTCTGCATCCAAAATCAAGACTCTGTTGGGGGTATTACTTCAGGCTCACCGGACAATCCTTATCCGTCCAGGGTTCTGCAGCTGGTCCCTGACCTGATTGAAAAGGTGCTGGAGAAGGTCTATTTCCAGGTTTTGGAGTCTGGAGTTCAATCACACCGTTAGAAGGAGGCAGTTGTTATTCATCTGAAGAAAAACATGGAGGCAACCTCTAGGGATTTAAAAAATGTGTGTCCTATGAGGTTACTTCAGATGCAGCGAAAATCTGGGAAAGGTACATAAACCAAGAACTAGCCCAGTTTCGCAAGTATCAAGAGCTTCTGGGGCCCTCTCAAAACGCATTCAGGACAAATCAAAGATCAAAATCCACGCTTATAGCTACTGCTGCCTCTATTCGCAGGCAAGATGACCAGGGTGGTGTGGCTATCTTTGTGCTGCTGGACCTGTCTGCAGCCTTTGACACCATATCTCCTTCTTTGTTGGTGCAAAGGCTGTGTCAGGCTGGGCTGAAAGATATGGCACTCAGTTTTCTGGAGTCCTTCATGTTGAACAGGATGCTCATGGTCAACTTGGGGGACTTCAAAGCTACTCCTTTCTAACTCCCCTGTGGGGTCCCACAAGGGTGCTACTTAAGCCCGACCCCATTTTATTTATACGTCACCCATTTGGCGAAGCTGGTGCACTTTTTGTTTTTTTGGTATCATCCTATACGGACAATACTCAGATCATCGTTCACATCTCCGATGACTAGGAAGATATGGCTGACATGTTGAGGGCTTGCATAATGGTGATCAGCAGGTGGATGAGGGAGAACTGGCTTAAAATGAATGGGGAGAAAAACGAGATCTTGGTCTTTGTTAGTGATAGTTCCATTTGGAATAGCCGCTGGTGGCCAGAAAAGTGTTGCACCGTACCGACCCCAGCAGCTACAGCCAAAAACTTGGGTGTGACGTTTGATAACACCTTGACTTTTGACACCAAAGTGAAAAGAACTGTGGGCTTCTGCTTCTGGATTATCAAGATCTTGAAGAAAATTCTGCCATTCCTCCCGAAAGAGCTTAGGGTGTCAGTGTTCATTAAGCTTATCACCTCCCGCTTCAACTACTATAATGCCCTGCACTTAAATGTTAACCAATTCTCCCCAAATAAGCTTTTAACCATCCAAAATGCAGTCACTCACTTTGCCATGGGAGTACCTAAGCATTGCTCAGTCAGGGAGAGATTGAGGTCCCTACCCTGGCTGCCAGTTCAGAAGCAGGTGGTTTTTAAAGCCCTATGCTTGGGCTATAAGGCTCTCCACTTGTAGGGGCCATCCAACCTTAGGACAGCCTTCAATTGGTATATCCCTTTGAGGTCCCTGGGATTCTGCGGGTCAAATGAAGGTGGCTGTCCCTAGATGCAGGAAAGCTAGGTGGGGAGAGTGGGCTTTCAGTGTGGTGGCAACCAGGCTGTGGGACTTCTTTCCGGGACACATCAGGAGTCTAAATACGTACCTGCTACTCAATTGGAAGGTCAAAACTTAGTTATTCTCACACTAGCCCTCCCTCTGAGTCGACGGATTGTTTTGGTTTTCTCTGCTCAGGGTTTTCACCTGTCAGACAGTCTCATTCAGCTCAGTGCTTAGATGCCTTCTGGTTTTATGCACTTTAGAAATACTACAATTACACCTCACAAACAGAGCAGATCTGTGTGGAGTATATGGTGATACCGAAAGGCACACACTGATGCTTAAACCAAAGATGCAGGGCACTAAACTATAACCAAGGCACATGTTGCAAAATCATTGCAAATGTTGCATACCTATGCATCCTGGAAAGGGCTGACGTCTGTAATAGATGACGAGGAAACCTGATCATGATTAAACAACCCCTCATGCATCTTCTCCTGGATAAGATGCTGTGAGAACTGCAGGAGATAGGACTCTTAGAAGAGAAATATCCAACAACTATTCTTGACGTACGCAATATGTTATGTAACAAAAATGCACCTATAAAAGGTACTCCATTGCCAACAAAATGCTCCTGTTTATTCACAAGTCTAAATCAAACATACAACTACAACTGTATTTAACTGTACTCAATGATGACATTGTCTGAGAGTACCACACATAGGAAAAAATATATATCATGAAACCAATCACACTCCCATTTTGTATTAAATCATCTCCTTCTCCCGCTGCCTAAAGTACAATTCTCAGTCGCATACCCTGTGGCACAACTTACTCATTCCCCACCTCCCCACCCAGACTGCGAGGGTGATGTACTGTTGCACCTTCCACCAGAGATGTGTTGCTCCTGTTTGAGGACTCACATTCTCCACCACTGGCAACTCATCCCTAATATTGGCATTGGATGTCAGGAGCTCCTCAAGTGCAGATGTGAACTATGGAAGGCCCCTCACACTAACTTTACCTTATGTGAACAGTGTGTGTGCACAGGTTGGGAGTAGCAGTGGAAATTGTGGTGGCTAGTCTCTTGAAAGATTTACCAAAGCTCAGTAAGGGATTACGAGTCCCCTTCCCGCCAGCCTTTCCATGGCAGTAGGAACCACCATGGAAAGGCTGGCAGGAAGGGGAGTCGTGGGGCCCCTGGGGGCCCCTGCACTGCCCATGCACTTGGCATGGGCAGTGCAGGGCCCCCCAGGCACAGCCCCACACTGCTTTTCACTGTCTGCACAGCAGACAGTGAAAAGCGCGACGGGTGCGGCAGCACCCATCGCACAGCCGCAACACAACCGGCTCCATTTGGAGCCGGCTCCCATGTGGCGGCCCACATCCCCGCTGGGCCGGCGGACGGAAACTCTGTTTCTGCCCGCCGGCCCAGTGGGGATGTCAGAATGGGCACGGCGGGAGTGCGGCCGCATTGGCAAAATTACAACTTGGCGGGCATATGTTGTAATGAGGCTCAATGTTTTTGATGTGTGAGTGGCACAGAATCAATCTGCAGAGCTACACATAGTGAGGTGACTCCTTGACACACCTCAGTGTTTAAACCATTATTTACATTGGTGGTGAGATGACCCAGCATCCTATCCAAACCAGAATTGCGCTTAGTTGCCTTTGTTTCACTAGCAGCATTGCCTCTTCAGCATCTAGAAATTCCCTACCTAAGTGACAACCATATCGTCAGCAGCAAATGGCTGGACTCCACCTTTGTTGCTTTTGATCCACCTGCCTCATGGCTACTGCTGTTAGTGTCACTTTGGGTTCTGTTGACAAGGGTGGTGGGGTATCACAGATGATGGTTCTGAGCTTATTAGCAATGGCAATTAGCACAGATATAGACATTCCTGCAGTACCACTTGGACAAACTGTTTGACAGTCCTCTTCGTATGTCTGCATCATGGTGAGCAGATAGGCTAGTTGGAAATACAAGGAGAGAGATCAAAAGGTTCTCTGATAGCAGTGTAACTTCCATTGCATGTATTCACTCTGTGTGTTTAGATGGCAAAAGGCTGTTGCTAGCATGTTTTATATCAGACAATTAATACTTGCATGTAGCATTTACGTGTTACATTTGTATACTGAGGCCATGTAATCATGAGTCGATCCATTGACAGATCACTACATACCATATGCCAGGGTACATACCTTTGTACTACGTCTTGAGGTGGATTATATATATGTGACATGTGTAAAGAATGGAGTATTTGGTGCATTCCCATGCCAAAAGATTGCTATGTGATACAACCTTGGGTTGCTGCAGTTTGCTTTAAAAATTACATTTATTTCCTATGAATTAATACATGGTGGTGGGTGGTGGCTTGTTCCCTCGCCTGCTGATTTTGGCTCCAATCTTCAGGTGGCTACTCTCTTTTTCACTTGAAGCAATATGATGGGTTACTTCTTTCAGGCTTCATCTATTTCATCTATTGTATGGTTTGGTCCCCCAGCATTGTTGATTTTCTGCTGTGTGCGCCCAAACTGGTGCTTTGAAGTATACAACAACGTGGTGGATGGAATGTTTGAATTAATCTCAGCCAGAAATTACTCAAGGCCCCACCCTAGTCCATTGTTATTTTGCTTACCATGCCACCCCAGTTTGCACCCCACCATATGAAAATCATTCTTGACCCTGCTCAAACGGGAACAGTCCAGTGCCCAACTGCCAGGGAAGGGCCTCCCTGAACGGTAAAACAAGCAACCCAGGACTAGTTTTGCCCTTATTAGGGCTTATCAGTCATGTATAGTATGGTTCCAGTAGCACCGTGTGCAGGGGTCTGACGTCTGGACATAACTGTTTAGTTATGGCATTAGACTGAAGTATACAAAAAAGTGCTGGATGAATGGAATGCTTGAATTAATCTTAGCCACTGGTAATTAGTCGGGGCTCCATCCTAGTCCATCGTTATTTTTCACACCAGGCCATCTCAGTTTGCATCCAGCCATTCGTAAAACATTCTTGAATTTGTTCTAATGGGAACGCTCCAAGTGAGTGTGTCGGAAGGTGAGCTGACATCTATGCTCAGGAAAGTCTACAGGCTGCAAACAAGGGGGCTAATGGCTGTCGTGGTTTTCCAAATCCATCTCAGAATCGGTCATCAGGAGAAGAGATATATCCATACGCATACAGACTGAGTCAAGGGCTTGTACCTTGATATTAGGGGACTTACTGGAAGCTGGGAGTCTTGTCCCAGGTTGTTCACAGTGCTCTTGGAATGGTGGCAGGCATCGAGGTTGGGGTGCTAGTTTGGGAGTTCTCTGTGGGAGGAGGGGAATTGGGGTTAAAGTAGAGTGATTCTGAGAGGATTGCAGTATTTGGTTCTGTTTATTTATGTCCCCTTCTTTACTACCTTGCCTTTCGATACAGCAGCGGTTTGTGAGATAAGAGTTGACATATGGAGACAAGCTTAAATAGAGTGTTGCGTATGGCAAAGCTGTTCTGATGCAACAGAAAGCTGAATGTAATTGCAAAAATAAAGTTGAAGGCTCAGAACAATCTATACTCATAAACTACACAGCAACAGCTTCATTAGTAATTCTTACTATTCCAAAATGCATAAATTTCATAGAAATACACATAATCACACTACTACTAATAATCATAATAATAGTTATTATTATGAATATTACGATTATTCTTATTATTATTATACCTGAAAGGGCTTTTGCTCAGCTCCATTCAGCCACTGTTGTTGGATAGTTAGCTACATTTTGGATCAGCTAACTAGTCAGTACGGAGAGAGTGGGCAATGGGTCAGTCACAGTCTGCCATTGGTTGTTGACAGTGTCAGCACTCACATTTCAAACCAACTCATAGAACTGCCTTTCTGTGTTTGAGATGTCAAGCTTTGTAAGCGATACCATTCTGCCACAATACCTTTGATGATGACATACTCAATCAATAATAAACAAATAAGTCTATCTCCTGCCACCATCATGTCCAAAAACAACTAGCCCTCCAGAGACCAGAGAGTTGTGGTATACTGAGCAAACTGTAATGCTGGAGAGAGCTTAGTGAGTTCATTGCATATGAAAAGTGCCTTTTTTTTTGTTGCAATGGCACTCAGCAGCAAAGCAGCATAAGAGATGCTTCAGGAGTTGAGCGCTACCTGGTCTCTAGTTGTGTCAGTGGTTGGCCGCCCACCCCTCTGGCCAGCAGGGTGTGATGTGGGTCAGTGGTCAGCCTCTCGGCTGCTGGACAGTCCATCATGGTTATAGCTCTGGTAGGCCATCACGGTTATAGCTCTGGGAACTGGGGCTGGGGCCGCTGCTGGTATTGGAATTGCACACTTTGAATTAAAATATAGATGTGTACAGTTGTAAGTTAGTTGTCAAAAAGTGTTGAAATGTTAATGAGATGTTTGTGGTCATTGAGACCTTAGTTGTTAGTCTGCAGGGGCTCTATTTTTAGTTGAATATCTTAGCGGTGATCAGAAAAACATGCGGGGCGAGCAGGTTGTTTTTTGACCTACTCTGCATTAATTTCGTGCTATTCCTAAGAAAACTACCAAAGACAAAAAAAAATAAAAAATTGACTTGATGTTAATAAAGGCGTTTTTCCTTCCACCGTCTACCATCAGATGGTGTACTCAGTATGGAAAGTTATGCTTCGGCATGGCCATTCTAAAATGGCAGACCTTTCAATGCATGCAAGGTAGAATTCTTATTGCGGACAGTTCGCTGTCCTTGATTGACTGACCACTAACCTGACAGAGGCTTCACCAGAAGTCAATCAGTGATTCCCTCTTCTCTGTATCAGGCTGTAGAATCACTCATCCCTCAGTCTTGATGTCTCCTTCTTCACCCCTCATCCCTTAGTCTGCATCCCTTGCTCCTAATTTTTACTTTGGGATGCATGGAATTTTTTTTCAGCACTAAATGTGTGTCTATTCTGATCTATCTATCTATCTATCTATCTATCTATCTATCTATCTATCTATCTATCTATCTATCTATCTATCTATCTATCTATCTATCTATCTATCTATCTATGTTCAAAACAGGCTAAAAGTACCCTAAGGCAACTCTACCTTAGTCCCTCCATGCACAGTTTTCTGCAAATGTTACATTGATATTGTCAATGATGTTATCAAAGATGTCAAGAGTGATGTGTTATGTGAGGTAATTAGCAGAGCATGATGAGGGCTGAGCTATTGTTACATTAGGGCATGAGTCATTGTTACTTGAGATAACTCTTACTATAACTAATTCATTTCTATGGTTTGCTAAGTTTAAAATGTGAGCCTAACTATGACGTCCCTGTAACCTTTGAATTTTTAAGTGAATTTCTATGTTTTTTAAATTCTATTTCCTAACTATAATGCCCTGTGACCTATGTTTTTTCAATGAATTTCTACTGTTTTTTTAACGTAAAGTAATTTTCATTATTATACGTTAATCCAACCACCACCGTGAAGGCCCAGGCAGAGCTAAAGCAGCTCCCTCTCTGTGTTTTTCTGCCTAAATCTCTGCAAGTAGGGAAACACAGGAAACCTCTTCTCACATGAAGTGAGAGCTGTTTGACAGGGCCTCTATTGGCTCCCCGAGAGACGCCACGTGGCCCTCCTCCAACTAAAATAGCCAGAGACGGACTCCCAATCTCTTTCTAAATTAGCCCAGGGAAGGTAGTCATTCCTGAGGTTGCGGGGGGGTCAGGCAGCACCCGCATTATTTTTTATTAGTGCACTGGGTAGGTGGTGGTCTGTGGGGGGGCACTAGGTAATATATATATATACATATATATATATTTTTAATTCTTTTCAGAATGATCTGTCAAGCGAGGTAGAGAAAAAGAGGCAGTCCCAAAACAAACTTTCGCCATACAATTTCCTATAGGAACTTTAGTCACAGCTACAGCCAAAACGGCTAAACTGAATTACACCAAATTTGTAAGAAAGCTAGGTGTTTACTGAGAAAGTGCGCTTTTTGTGATTTGGTGTAAATCCATTGAGTAGTTCTAGAAAATTTAAGGTTCAACATTTATAGATATCTAGCAACACAGTACTACTGTGGTAACAAGAACTCAAATCAAGTGAACTGACTGGCTGCCATCAACATGAACAGAAAGTTGCTGTCACCATTTAGTGACTTGGGGGACTAGGTGCCTGTGTCATTATAAAGCAAATTAGAATAAGGAATAAGGGGCATCGTAGGAGTACCTTGACCCGTGTGGAGTGATCATTGAGAGCCATCTCTGGTGTCAAATTAAAAAGAATATTCGTTTCTCTGTATCGAGGTAGCGCAGTACTAAACTGATGCTCAGCATGGCTTCTGTGTCATTTAATGATAGTATTGCAGTACTGTGGTGGTGCCAAAAGCAAATAAGAGACTTTGGGGCACTTAAAGATAACATGGGGTAGCCACCATAGGGGTCTTGGCCGCCTGTGGGAGGTTGGAACAGGACCTGGCCTTAGGCTAGGCTGCAAACATCTGGAGAGCATGGGCAGTTGGGGTTTGGCCAACCCCATGCAGTGCACAGCCAAAGACTCTGCGGTAGAGAGGTTGGACACCTGGAGGAGTTGGGTATAAAGCCTGGCTGAAGGCTTTGAGCAGCACAGGGAGAGACCATGGCCTTGCACTCCCCAGGGCCAAGCAGTGGGCAAACCACCCACTTGAGAGACTGTGGCCTTGCACTCCCCAGGACTGAGAGCCTGTGGCCTTGCACTCCCCAGGACCAAGCAGTGGCAAATCACCCACTTGAGAAACTGTGGTCTTGCACTACGCAGGACCAAGCAAAGGGCAAATCACCCACTGGAGAGACTGTGGCCTTGCACTCCCCAGGACAAAGCAGTGGGCAAATCACCCACTTGAGAGACTGTGGCCTTGAACTTCACAGGACCAAGCAGTGGGCAAAACACCCACTTGAGAGACTGTGGCCTTGCACTCCCCAGGACATCACACAGGGCATGTAGCCCCCTCCAGGACCAGTGGTGTTGTACCATATTTCAGCTGAGGTGCCCTCCATTCCCCGTCCCACTGAGGTGCCTGTGTATTTTGGACCTGATGCCCCTGCAGTGTTCTCTCTGTGTTGTTGCAGGAGCGAGGTGGGGCCTTGGCCTATGTGTTGTGGTCCTGTGGCCCACAGACATTGAGGACTGGGCAGTGTCCCAACATTTGTAAATATGTCTATATATTTGTATTTTGATGTGCTTATTCATAGTATTTTATCGTATTACACTCACTTTCGTCAAATCATTTTGTCCTTGCATTATTCCTGAGGGGAACGGGGTGAATATGTAATGTTTGTGCATCTGGTTGTGTGTATGGGGTTGGGGTGGGGGTGTTGCGTGTGTCACTCTCTTTTTCCTCCCCCCATCCTGGGGTGCTAGGCGGCAGTACTCACCGTGGTCATCCTCGTCAGCGCTGATGTTCATAATGCAACAGAAGGTAGACGAGCATCAGAAGTATTTGCAGCTCGGGCTCCATGGCGTTGTGGTTGTTCCCTGAGTCTCAACAGGTGAGTCCTTTGACTTCTGTGCAGTGTTTGCTCCATGCTTTTGATGTCGTTGGTATCGCCCCGGAAAAGGTGGTGGATTGGACTGTCTTAATACAGTGGGCGGTACATTGTCTTCCGCCTGGCTGTTGGTGGTTCCCGGCGTGGTGCTTGTTGATTCCGCTGTGGCGGTCGGTGTGTTAAAGCGGCTGTCTGTCTGAGCGGTTTCCGCTGTGGTCATAATTCCATTTTGGTTACCGTCGGCCTGTTGGCGGTATTACCGCTGCTTTATCACCGACCGCCAGGGTTGTAATGAGGGCCAATATCTCAATTCCAAAATTCTTAGATTTCATTCCTTATTGCCACCTTTTAAATCTGTCTGGTTCCACACTGTCAAATACAACAAACCTCAGCAACAGTTCATTGTCAAAATGTTGTCCATTAAAGTGTCTGGCAACCGGGTACTGGTGGACATTGTGCCAAATCACTCTCTTATGCTCCAGTACTCTTTTCCTGCCTCTATGTGTAGTGCTCCCTACAAAAAGGTTATCACAGGGGGCAAATTTACAGTAGATGCAATACTCAGTGTTACAACTGTAGTTTTCCTTAATTAAATACTCCCTTGTGGTGTTGCAAATTTTAATACTCGCGCAGTTGGCACTATGAACACATACTTTGTATTTCATACAGTAAAAAAAAACTATTATTCAGCCCCCTGTGTTTGGTAACCCTATCCTGTTGTGTGATCAAATTGTGGCACAGATTGTTTTCAGGGACCTACTGTCGCATAGGCTCTCATTATTCTAATGAGACTACTGGATTTGAGTGGCAGTATCTCCTGTGGTGGGGGGAGACTGAGTCTAACCCACTACAGGTGACACCTCTCAGCCTAATCTGGGTTTTTTCCTCTGGCTAACTGGCAGTGCTGCATCTCTACCCAAGAGCAGGGATGATTGGGCAGCCGAGCGCATGACACAGTTGACACCTCAGGGAAGTCGTGGTCACTCAGATCTCATCCGTTTTTCTCAGTTACATTGGTCTCACATATACAAAGTCAAGCAGAGGAAGTGTATGTTTCAATAAGGTTTTTAATGAAGCAACTGCATCTTAGATAATACAGCATGTACTGCAATAACCAGGATGATAAAGCATGACAGGATTAAAATTGTGACAAAGAGAGTAAAGCATAGAAATAACGCTACCATATTGTCACTAGAGTCAATATACAAATTCCTACCTAGGCTATATCAGAACACTACATGTTAAGCTCTAGTTCTGCTCTTCAGGTTCCCCTGGGAAGACGTCATCCTCCATACCTGAGCAAAGGCCTTAAGTCTGCATAAGCAGCTGTAGCGAAGCGTTCAGCAATCAGCATTCAGTAGTGCTCATCTGGCTGAATTCTCCCTCTAACGTGTATGGGACAGGAAAGTGTTTTTTTAATAAAAAAGCTGATGTTCTGAGAAAGTGTCCCTACATAAGGATGTGTATGTTTTTATGACTACCAGAGACAAAGAGTTACCACGTTTACCGGCAACCTATCTTACTGCAACCTTGAGAGAAGGACAGAGTGAACAAAATGTCTTGTTTAGGAATGCAGTGCTGACCTATGCAAAGAACATCTAGATAGAGAGAAATAAAACAAGACCGCAAATGTGGCTTTTGTTAAGCTAATAAACAAAGCTAAATAAAATATATCTAGGTTAAAGTGCACAGTGCCAGGCCTAGTGTGCTAAAATAACGTGCATGGAGCTCTATCTAAAATGGCTACACAACACTCTCCCCTTGCCAGTTTAAAGGTGGTTCAAAGCCTAATGATTTATAAAAGCTACTAAAACTCAACCTAAGATATATATAAAAAATTTCAATAATGACAAATTAAAAAAGACACTTGAGCATATTTAAAAGAGCACTTTAAAAATGTTAACTTGTGGTGTAAAAAGGCCGAATTTCAAGAGTTAGAATCATTTTGGAAGTTGCCAATAAAATCCAGAAAAATTAACAACAGGAAATCTTCGGCAGGTGGTAAAGTAGGAAACTCATCGCCAAGAAGAACCAAGGAGCATTCGTGTTCCAAAGCCTGAGCGTCAGCCAAGGTAGCAGCATTCAGTGGTGTGCCTATTAATGAGTTCAGAGCCTCATCCAACTCATAAGCAGCTTGCCGTAGCAAACGCATCCTCAATGCGCATGTCCAGCAATGAACCCTCAGCGAGAACATCGACAGATCAGTGTTGAATGAAAGCAAGCGCTGCTTAAAAAGACAAACTTTCAGTGCATGTTCGAACGAGCACCAGAGGCACTGAAACACGGGCCGCACACAATGCAAAACCGGTCTGAATAACAGAGACCAGTCACACTCCAAATGCTCCAGGAGTGTTGCTCCGAAGTACTGCATCATGGGTTCACGACACAGCTTTGCTGGTGGAAGCGCTTTCATTCCTCCTTGTTGAGGTGGGACAGCCACTACGCAAAAAAAGTAGCAACAGCAAAATGCCACCTATTATAGCCAAAGTTATCGGAAATCCCCTGAAAATACTGGTGAATATTGAGTGGATGGCTGATGGTATTAACCCGAATATAGAGGAGATGGTGTGAACGCAACCAGAACCAACAGCCTTAAAGAAATTTGCGATTCCAGTAGTACTGGAAGCATTAAATATTCATCCCACGAGCTCACCAAAGTGTCTCGGAAAGTTGGTACTTAAAAGAAAAAGGGCTGTATCTCTGCTGATGACCTTGCCACCTGAAGTACGTAGGTCTCGCGTGCAGATGTGAGTGCCACATGTTTTTGGAACAATAAAGCTTTGAGTCTGCTCAGCTTGTCAAAATTCACATTTGAAGTAGCAGTATGGGGCCAAATGTCAGCTACTTCTCTTTGTCTTGTGGGGGGAAAAAGTACGTTCCTGCAGCATGTAACAATCTTGGAGACCGGAACATCATAAACTATTCCGGCTTGCATCCCACAACAGTTTTCACTATTGAGGAGAACATAGCTGCTTTATGAAATCACCTGGAACACAGGTCTAATAAAGGGGACTGGAATTCCCTTCAGATAACAAGCCAAGTTCACTGCCAAAGCGTTACACACCCCGTGCAAGCACTGCTGTTTACAAACCATTGAATGGCTGACAGAAGTCTTGCATTCACTACCGCTAAGAAAGACCTCTTTCATGTCACTGAGGCATTTGTACGAGAAGGGCAGCTCCCACACATCATGGATGTAACTTTCTCCCAACCTTTCATATCTGCCTACTGGAATGTGTTTTAAACAGAACGTGAATTGGAGTGTTGAAATAGGCAGATTAATGACCTTGTGTATTAACCACTCAGCAGATAGTATTTATGCCACAGTTAAAGGCAACTTTTCTAACTTTTCGATGTTTAACATGACATAAGTTGCTTCCTTCTTAGCCATTAGTTGTTGTTATCGTATTAAATTAAACATAGAAAATATATCCCTTGCGCTAACGTGTTGCCAGGGAACGCGACCTGCCTTCAATGTTTGAAGTGTCCAACCCAACTGCATAATGGACCTTAGTTGACTTTGTCTATTGTGTAACGAAGACATATCACTTTGTATTATGTCTATTGTAGAAGAGACAATGTTATTTAGGGTGTATATCAGGTCGGACAGGGTATTAATCCCATTATCTACAACAGCTAATGCCTTCTGTAAGTTATCCTGGTCTATTTGCCTTAACTGGGCAGCAGCTTCTTGTTGGGAAAGCTTCCAAATTTAATTATATACTGCATATAAAAATCGCTTTCTGCATTGTTTTCTGGCGCCTAACAGGAAGTCCTGTAAATCAGTGTTATTAGACAGGAGACTGAGGTGTTCTCTAACTGCATCCAGTGAGGAACTCTTTCACCATTGCTGGCACAGTTTCCCTACAGTGTATGCTGTTACTATACCCGTATGTTTGGATGATACATAGAGAGGGTCCGGCCTACTAGTTCTAAAACCCCCATGGAGTTCATAAAACATTTATGACACCCATTGGTATCTATTGGCCGCATAACCATCTGCCAGGACGTGACAGTGAAGCATTGAACGTGACATTCTTGACCTATTCATCAAGCTGATCTTCTGTTACATTTACATATTTTTGAGATTTGGAAAATTTTGCAGGTGACAGGAATACTGGGTGCATTCAATTCCTTAATCTTTGCTAAGCATAAACAACTAGTTTGTTGTACAGTTTCATTTAAAAATATTATTTGAACAGGTATCAGGCATGCTCTGAATAAAGCTTCCTCACCCCTTATTTGCCAATTTCTAGTTCCTCACATGCTTTTTAAGTCAATCGACTTCAGCCAATAGTCATAACCTTCTATAGCGAACCGGGTAACAAAGGAATCCGAATAAATGCATTTCATATCAGTCAATAATATGTGTACATTTTCCATTGATGGCAATTGAAAATATTATGCTCAGCATTTTTAACATTGTTCCCAGAAAAATATGCAATCTTTTCAGAATACGTTTTAGAACTCCCTTGTGGTGGAGTTGGACAATGTTCCCAGTGTGTGTAATTAAATATAGTCTTTGGGGTACTTGTCTTTGAATAAAATGGTGCCCATACAATAATTATAGCAAAACATATCACCATAATTCTCTTTAGATTGAAAAACATCTTCACTTTCAAATATAGTATAATACTGCAATTCAATCATCATGGAATCAACTGTTTTCATATCCCAGTCATCAGAAACAACTCTGGATATTATTACATCATTCATTGAAAGTTTAAACACATAGGGTATTTGAATGACCTCTGTCGGGCCATATATACCAAATGTAACTTTATCCCAAACAATCCCATCAGAAATTGGTATAGCGGAAATGTTCACAAAAGAAAAGTCTATGCGGACCTTGTAAGAAGAAAAATTGCGTTTTAGGACCTCATCCACCAGTTCAACTGTTGACCTTTCAGGAAGAAAATGACCATTTATTAATACAAAGAATGTTATGACAAAATCAGTCCAAAGGAGGAAGGCTAGTACAGTCAAAGAGAGCCATGGATAGTTCTATGGGAAAATAAAGTAATTTGTTTTAAGCCAGTTTATCAGCTTATGTGTTTTTGGCAGTTCAGATGTACAAGAGGCAAATGAGTCCGAAAAGGTGTCGTTGACGTCGGCGAAGTATCCAGAAGCAGTTCATGCAAAAGCTGGAGCCGTATTTGTAGGAGGAGAATGGGAGGGGTCTCCCGCGGAGGTTCATAGTAAATGACGCCATCCAGCTGTGCTGAAGTTGTGTCAAATCGATCAGTACTTTCAGTATTGTTTGTTGTAACAGATGTTAGTGGAACTAATGCAGATCATTTTCCACCCTCCCCAAGCTCGGAGACGTGTCAGCGTTGCTTCTCAAAACCTGTAGAGGGACTTCTTGACCAGTGGTGAGAGGGATTCGGGAACTACTGGCTGTTCCTCTTAGTCTGCTGTGCAGGATTGGCCACATGGTGTAACTTGACTATGTCGATAGATACAAAGCGTTTTTCTTTAGCACCACCCAACTGTGGTAGAATGACAGTTCTGGCATCGTCTATTCCCAAGACTGGGACCGGTGCACGATAAGAAGGACCAAACTCCTTTTTCACAGCAACTTTTTCACGTACTAGATCCCCAACTTTAGGAATCCAGCTGGTAAGTGTTATTGGTACATCCTAATATTCCTGTGGAGGCAGCACTGGCAGAAGCGTTGTCATCACAGAACTGTTGTAATTCCTGCAAGACAGTGACACGTTTATTTATGTCAAAAGGTGTTTCTGCCACTGCCACACCAGGACCATCAAGATCTGGAACATACATTCAAGTTCCAAACAGGCACTCGTATAAAGTATGACCCCCCAGGGACCTTCTAGGCAGATTGTTAAGTGTTCTCTGGACTCCATACAGGTGATTAAGCCAACTACGACACATACATAAGACTCTGGCTGTTAAGAACTGCTTTAAATCACGGTTTAGTTGCTCCATTACACTATTTCCTTTGGGATGAAATGGAGACGAGTAATGGAGTTGGACCCCTAACGAAGCTGAGCGTCCCTGAATGCCCTTGAGGCAAAAGCAGGGCCCTGGTCCAAGTGGAAAGCCGCAACTGCATATGTACCGATAAAGACTTGCAAATCTTTAATAAAGGTCCAAGCGTAAGCCGAGCGTTGTGCCACACACGTAGAAATCTGGAGCAGGAGTCGACAGCAACTAAAATGTATTTGTATGCACTATCCGGTGTTAGGGGACAACAATGGTCCAAGTACACACATTGTAATGGTTTGTTGGTAATTAGGAGGGGTGTCTGCGGTGGGCGTTTGACAGCGGAACCCTTAATTTATTGGCAGATGTCACAACAAAGGCCTTCCTGCTTGGCCTGTTTGTATAGATCTGGCCACCAATAACGTGCTAACAACAAGGATATTGTAGCCCCACATCAGCATGGGCAGATGCTAACCCCTCATGCGCTGTTTCAATCAACTCTGATCTTATATCTTTGTTGGGAATTACTTGAACCCCCATGCCTGGTATTTTTACTTAGGTGTATAGGCAGCCTCCTATTCGATAGGAATATTTAGTAGGAAATACTTTTGGATAGGGCGTGCCTTCAGCCGTAGCTTCCCCGGCAGCCTTTATGTCAACGTCCGGTTTCGCTCCTGAGCGGGTTACTGCAGCAACAGCAGCCGTCACTACTGCCGATTTGGTGGCTTCATTAGCCAGTGTATTTCCAGCAATGTGTATTCCAATGTGCTGGTGTCCAAGTGTATGTACAACATGGACATTTGTTAACGTTTCCTTTAGATCTGCTACTTTCCCAACAGAAATCTGTGTTTAATGGTGTTGCATTTGGAATCTCTGAACTCATTCTGGTGCCAGTAATGCAGGTATTCATTGAAGGACTGGACACAGTAGTATGAATCACAAACAATCAGTGTTAACTGTGCAGGATCTGTATGTTCCAGTGCCACCACCAGAGCCTTTAGCTCTGCTAATTGTGCTGTGCAATCTCCTAGGGTTTGCGTGTATGTATGTTAGGGACAAACTTTATTACCCTCCATATAGCCACTTACGACTGCCCAAGCAGTGGAATATTGATGTTTTGTGCCAATTGCAGGTTGTGCTGAGCCATCGGTCCACATGACTCTTTGATATTGATCAATAGACAGTGTATTTGCTGGAACTGAGTATTCTAGTTCATATTGCGAAAATTCTTGAGTTTGTAACTTTGGGTCAAAAATTTAGTCTGCATCAGTGGCTGTCGTTGCCCGTTGCCCAATAAATCAACTTAGATGTAATGCTTTGGCGTTAGGAACGCTGGCTTTGGTAACAGCCTCAAGGGCTGGAATTGGAGAGGCGACAATAATCCGTTTGTCTTGGGCTAGAGGTCTTTCTTTAATGACGGCCATTTGAACAGGAGTGAGAATTTTCTCAGTGGGAGCAAAATGTCATTTGCATGCAATCGGGACTGTCTCATCCTCATTGAAAGTTACATAGGTGAAACCAATGACACCAGCAATTACTCTGATGACCAGACGTTTTTTGTTGTCCCTTGTGTGTAGGTGCTGTGCTGCAAGCATGTCTGTTTGCAAAGCTCTAAGAATGTGTGCATGTTCAACTGTCCAAAATTTACTTGAAAAGTCGGGACATATTAAGTCGTATAAAGGTCTTAGGCGTGATGCATAATCAGGAATGTAAGTTCTGGCAAAATTCAGGAAACCCAATAGGGATTGGAGTTTTTTAATTGTATTTGGAGGTTGTAACTGTGTGCATTTTTCCAAGAATTGTGGCGCTAGTCTCTTTCCTTCACTTGATAGCTCATATCCCAGAAACAGGATGCTAAGGAAGGCTACTTTAGTTTTTTTAAATTGAATTTGTAACCAAGCTTGGAAAATCTCATAACAATGCGGGCCCCCCATTTGAAATGTTGCAGCAATTCATCATTCATGAGAAAAATATCATCTACATAGGACAATGCTTCAGGGTTAATGTCGTGCAATATTGAAGTCACACAAGCTGCGAACAGTCCTGGACGGTTCATGTACCCCTGGGGTAAACAACAGAATTTTTTCTGAGAGCCTTGTGCGCTGAAACTTGTTGAGTCTCTACTGCAAAATTTTGGCAGAAGAAACCATTGGCAATGTCCAGTGTTGTTTTGTATTTTTTACGCACTATGTTGTTCATGAGTGCTGAGCTCTGTGAATTTTGTATAGCATATGTAAATGTATGACTGTTTAAATGTCTGTAGTCTAAGACTATTCTGTACGAATGGTCCGGTTTAGCTACTGGGAATAAGGGATTATTCATTGGTGAGACGCAGGGCGCAGTTATGCCCTGGTCCTCCAGTTGTGTGAGGATTTCCCTCACAGGTGCTTTAGCATCATGTTTTATTGGATATTGGGGTTGTGGTTAGGGTTGATTTTTTAATAGGTATTAAATGAAAGGGGGAATCTTTATCGCATCCTATGTGATTGCGATATAACGCGGGTGCCTGCGCCAATGCCCAATTGATGGCATAGGATTCTATGAGCTCCTCAGGAACAAGGGCGAGAAAGAAGGTTTGATAACATCTTCCCCATATGGGCAGGTACTGACGAATTCAGGTGGCCATTCTCTTTCGACCAATAGAATATCATATATGATTACGACGCGGTCCCAAAAGATTGCGTTGATTGTGCGCTCAATGTCTTCTTCTAACTGTAGTGTTACTTTGTACACCCTATCAGGCGTGGAGACATGCATGTCCGCAGTCTCTACTTGTAGGAAGTCATTAGTTGCTTTCACCTCCAAATGCTCTAGAAGATTCCGGCGAACTATTGTGACCTCTGCCAATAGAGCCCTCTTCTTGAGTGGCATGTCGAACTGCCACTGCTGCCACCTTTTTCTTTTCGAATTGGGGTTTTTGTTGGGGAAGTTTCTCTTCTTTTTTAACATAAACTACTGTTGAGCGTTGTGATTCCTGTCTTGGTTTCACATACTCAGTTCTTTGCTCTGACCCCCCACCTCTCTCACTGCATTTTTTGGGTGAGTCCTGAAAGGAACAAGATTGGCGTGTATCAGGATATTAATATCTGTCAGGCGTTTTTATAATAATAGCTCTATTTCTGAGATTATATCTATTCTGTGGGGTCTCCATATGTGTAGATTCTCCCCTTTCTTTTCTAGGTGTTTGTTGTTTTTTATCCCAGTGTTTGTTAGTACCCTTAGAAGCCTGCTTGGTAGAATCTTTATAAGGTTTACCTTGGAAATGTGATATTGTTGGTCTGGCCCCAAGACTATCTCGACCAATACTAGAATAGGTCTCTGTGATAATTTTTGGCAGCTCATGTTCTTGATCCTGTGGAGGAACATCCCGGAGCCGCATGTGCACTGCTAGCATGACCGTTTCCCCTTTAAGATTACTTAATATAATTGAGGATACCGTGGCAAAATTGCCAATTAGTTTCATCCCCAAGTCCAGGGCTGGGACAGCCCCGTATTCATCTTGAATTTGTTTCAACACTTCCGGTAAATTGGCAAGTGTCTGTGTTCCATGTGCGGTAGTATAGAGCATGGCAAATACTGTGCCCCATGTATTACAGTTATATATAGAGGGAACCATCCCAAATGGCAAGCACATAGTTAATATTCTGTGTATATCCTGAGGTCCTGTATGGGTGCTGCTTCCAGCGTGTTTATTTTTTGAGCTAACCAAAATGGAATTTCTTTTCGTTTGGCGAGTACTTTACCCATGATCGAATGTACAGTCGCAGGATTAATACCTGGCGTTACTGCATGTGGTTGCGCTGGTGCAGGACATACTGGGTTTGTGTTTAATGTTTGCATTACGAACTGTACTAATAGTCTGTATATTGCTGTCAGATCAGGATATAAGCGACAGACTTCAGCAACTGTTAGGATCGCTGCAGCAGGGTGAGGTGTATAAGTGGCCAATGAAGGCCAGGTAGGACCATCATTACCTACAGGACCTAACGTGTAAGATTGTGTGGGGTATGTCGCTATCAAGCCAATTATTATGTTCTTGATAAGATAGAGGTATTTCTAAATATGCATAGGCTCTGTATTGTGCAGGAACATTTGCAGGTGTATAGTGATGAAATGTATTTGTATTCCCATCAACTGCGGTAAATGTGACCCAAGCATAAAAAAGTTCTGTTCTATAGGCTGGGTGTGTGTCAACAACAAATGTGACTGGACCCCCTCAGCTGTTAGGCCTTGTGCCAGTAAATGTGCAGTAAAGGGTGGTCGAACATTGACTGCAATTGCTACCTGTTGTGGATTCGCCATAGTGAATGGTAACTTTTGTTCAGGGATAAGCACACCAAATGGGGATTATCCTTTTAATAGGTCAAGCTTGAACAACCTACAGCTTTAGTTAGGTATTCCCTACTTAGCTTAGGAGAAAATCCTCAATACCACAGACGTCTCCGTATATAGTACTGAGGTGTCTTTGTATGTGGTGAGACAGAGATACTCAGGAAGAGTCTGTCCAAATGTTGGCAGTGCCATGTCGCGTAGGCTCTCATTATTCTAATGAGACTACTGGATTTGAGCGGCAGTATCGCCTGCAGTGTGGGGAGACTGAGTCTTAACCCACTACAGATGACACCTGTTGGCCTAATCCAGGTTTTTTGCTCCGGCTAACTAGCAGTGCCACATCTCTACCCAAGAGCAGGGATGATTAAGCAGCCGAGTGCATGATACAATTGACTCCTCAGGGAAGTTGTGGTCACTCAGATCTCATCCGTTTCTCTCATTTGCATTGGTCTAACATATACAAGGACAAGCAGAGGAAGTATATTTTTCAATAAGGTTTTTAATGAAGCAACTGCATCTTAGATAATAAAGCAGATACTGCAATAACCAGGACGATAAAGCAAGACAGGATTAAAATTGTGACAAGGAGAGTAAAGCATAGAAATAACGCTCCCATATTGTCACTAAAGTCAATAGACAAATTCCTACCTAGACTGTATTAGAGCATAGCATATTAAGTGTTAAGCTCTAGTTCTGCCCTTCAGGTTCCCCTGGGAAGACGTCATCCCCCATACCTGAGCAAAGGCCTGAAGTCTGTGTAAGCAGCTGTAGCTAAGCATTCAGCAATCAGCATTCAGTCGTGGTCATCTGGCTGGAATCTCCCTCTAACGTGTATGGGACAGGAAAGTGTTTTTATAATAAAACAGCTGATGTTCTGAGAAAGTGTCCCTATGGAAGGATGTGTATGTTTCTATGACTACCAGAGACAAAGAGTTACCACGTTTACCGGCAACCTATCTTACTGCAGCCTTGAGAAAAGCACAGAGTGAGCAAAATGTCTTGTTTAGGAATGCAGTGCTGGCCTAGGCAAAGAACAGCTAGATAGAGAGAAATAAAACAGGAACGCAAATGTGGCTATGGTTAAAATAATAAACAAAGCTAAATAAAATATATCTAGGTTAAAGTGCACAATGGCAGGCCTAGTGTGCTGAAATAACGTTCATGGAGCTATAACTAAAATGGCTACACAACACTACTATTTCTAAAAGTAATCTGTAGAGTGTTGTGTAGGTATTTATCCAGTATTGGATCAATTTTCAGGATATGCCAGCTCTTGTTCACATTTTTTTTTACATTATAGGGCAGATTCGAGTAAGTGGTGACAAACCTCACTGAATCCTGTTCATCCACCCTGGAGTCCTTGCTGGGGTGCAGTTTGCTGAACCCTGGAAATCTCATCTACCCTTGCACATGCTTGGGCAACCACCTTGGCCCTGTAGCCTCTCTCCGTAAATCTCTGTTTCTTGGCCTTCTTTTCATGTTTAAAATAGGGTGCTACAGTTTTGTCTGGCCCGCAACGGTTCCCCGTACGGGATGCTGTAGGTCAGTCTTGACAGTGGGGGCGATGTCTGCATTCAGCAAGCTGTTCCAGCCGTAGGCTTGCAGAATAGCCTGGTGGCCAATTTACCCTCCTTAATCATGATCTCTACATCCACAAACACAATCGGAGATTTACTTGCTGGTCCTGTGAAATGCAAATTGTACCCATTCCTTTTCAGGGTGGATACAAAATCCATGGCAGAATATTCATTCCCCTTCCTGATGTAAAAAATATAATCTATGAATCTGCCCCACAGAATCACTCAGCTGAAACACATTTGGGAGAAGTTATACTGTCTCAATAAATCGAGTTGAAGCATCCAGGAGTGGTCCTGCTGTTGGGGAGGATTATGGTGTAAAGATATATTCGGCGTACAGATCCCAACTCAGACTGCCACAGTAGCAGCCTCCGGGCTACGTGGGGAAGATATATATACATTATATATATATATATATATATATATATATATATATATATATATATATATATATATATATATATTACAAAACAATAATACAATATTGTTTATATTATTTATAATTTAAAAACAAATACTAAAAATCAAAAACACAAGATCAATATTTAAAATCAAACATAAAATTATATTACACAATTATATCAATACAAATATTGATTTAAAATATTTCCCACCCTAAGACTTAAAATTCTAGCAACCACAAAATTAAATTATAAAAGAAAAAACTAAAAAAAACATTACTTAAAAATATAACACAATGAAATAATGTTTTATTATGTATTAATGCTAAACAATTAATTCTCCAAAACATATTACCATATTGTTAAAATTATATATTAAATAACTGAAACTAAATATTTACATAATTAGCAATTACCCCACCAAGAACACTTGACATAAAATTTTAAAAACTTTGAAATATATTACCAAATCAAAAAACAAAACCACTCTAAAAAATAATTAAACATACTTATCATTAAAATGTTAACATCTGATAATACTAAAGCTAATCAAACTCAACTATTATTTTTTTTAAAACACAATATTGTGTATAACTATATTAAAAAAAATATTTAAAAAAGACTAAAAAAACAGACATTCTCACCTTGCGTATTTTTTTCCCACAACATCACAAACTTTTTCACACAATATTTGTGTCTCATGATATTTTTTTAATTATATATTGTTGGAATACTTTATTTTCATCACACAACACACACTACACCACAAAACATTAAACATGAACATACACATATATGAAGATATTGAAAGATGATTATGGGATGCCACTTTCAGCCACAGGCTTTAGGCATTAGCTAACAGGGCAGTCCATCAGCACACAGTATTTTGTGGATCTGTATCCCCTAACAAACGTAGTGGACACTCACAATGGCATTAATTCCCTTTTTAATTCCTTTCTCCACCCAGAGGTCCCCTGTCCCCCTGGTTCATCTGGTGCCCCCTGCTGCTCCCCTTCAATTGCCATTTTGTTCTACATTTTTCTAAAATCTTTATTTGCTTTTTTCTTTAATGGCCAGCAGCTGTACAAGTCTACTGGGCCGTTTGCAGCCCTATTTGCACTCCCATGAACTTTATTTTTTATTTTAAAGTTCTGAACCGGCTGTTAGACATGTTGGAATAGTAAAGTAAGAAAGAAAAGAAAAATGCTGCCGGTGCGTCTTGACACATATATTGTTAAACAATTCCAAGATATCATCATGTGCTTGAATGCGTAGGCTTAGGTCACCATGCATACATACGATACATGGATAGTGATGCACCTGTGACCATTGTGATTTTTTCTTATTTCAGCATTCCAGTGCGCCGACGGCCATTTGAGAATAGTAAAATAAAACTACAACATGCATTTCACACTCTTCTGTACTATATTTAAATGTACGTATGAATGTGCACGAGCATTGAAAACACAGGGCCTCATTATGAGGTTGGCGGTCTTAAGACTGCCATCCCCGCGGTCAATCTGCTGTACTCCAGGTGGTCTGACTGCCACGTTAGGACCCTGGCAGTCAGACCGCTAGGGGACTGCCATCTCCACCAGGAACATGGTTCCTGGCGGGCTGATGGTAGTTGGACTTGTGGTCAGCCACAGCCGTGCTGAATTCAGCACCGCTGTGCTGATCACAAGTTCCCTTTTTGCCAGCCTTTTTATGGCAGTTTAACAGCCATGAAAAGGCTGGCAGAAAGGAAGTGCTGGGAGCCACAGAGGATGTCCCTGCTCTGCCCATGACCAAGTAGTGGGTAATGCAGGGGCTCCCCTGCCCAGCACCCTCCGAATGCGCCTCGATATGTACACTGTCTGCTTTGCAGACAGTGGCCCTCATTCTGACCTTGGCGGGCGGCGGAGGCCGCCCGCCAAAGTCCCGCCGTCAGGTTACCGTTCCGCGGTCGAAAGACCGCGGCGGTAATTTTGACTTTCCCGCTGGGCTGGCGGGCGGTCTCGTTCAGACCGCCAGCCAGCCCAGCGGGAAAGAGGCTTCCACGATGAAGCCGGCTCGGAATCGAGCCGGCGGAGTGGAAGCTGTGCGACGGGTGCAGTTGCACCCGTCGCGTATTTCACTGTCTGCGCAGCAGACAGTGAAATACATGTAGGGGCCCTCTTACGGGGGCCCCTGCAATGCCCATGCCAGTGGCATGGGCACTGCAGGGGCCCCCAGGGGCCCCGCGACCCCCCCCTACCGCCATCCGGATCTCGGCGGTCCGACCGCCGGGATCTGGATGGCGGTAGGGGGGGTCAGAATCCCCGCGGCGGTGCAGCAAGCTGCGCCGCCGCGGAGGATTCAATGGGGCCGCGGTACACTGGCGGGACCCCGCCAGTGGTGCCGGTCCGACCGCGGCTTTACCGCCGCGGTCGGAATCCCCATTGAAGCACCGCCGGCTTGTCGGCGGTGCTCCCGCGGTCCTCCGCCCTGGCGGTCAAAGACCGCCAGGGTCAGAATGAGGGCCAGTGTGTATTCCCAGGGTGCTGGTGTGTAATGGTATTGACCTCTGCTCCCTTAAGGGAGCTGAGACCAATACCATAGCACTGTTCCCGCCGGGCTGACCTGTCGGAACATCGTAATACAATATTACCCCCGGTCATCCCAGTGGGAGCATCGTAATATGACTAGGGGTGAGGCCTTCGGGTTGGTGGCGGTCTCATCCGTGCGAGCTTGGCGGTCAGCTCATCCAACACCCAAACTCGTAATGAGGCTCACAGTCTCTGAAAGACAGCTGCAGCTATCTGTAGGAGAGACCTACAAACAAAGGGTCCTATTCACAAAGCAACGTTTGAATGGACTTTATTCACAAAGGTAAGTTCAAATTTGTACATCTCCTCACATCCAGAACAAAACCTACTTTTGGGTATGGAAATGGATGAACTTCACCTTACATGTGGACTTATGAGTTTTCATTCACTCGAATGAGGAGGTGAAGTCACTTATGACTGAATTTACATTTGAAAAGTCAGTATTAGTAACATCTATTTGTGGAGAACTCCTCCACCAAGGTAGCATTCTCCTTCAGTGGCACAGAGCTCTCCCTGTAGAAAGTAATAGGAAATTGTAAGAAAATTAATTTTAAATTGATAAAACTGAGGATTCCTTAATTTTATATTAAAATGTTAAAGCTCAACTACCACAGCAAAAAGGGACAACACACCTGCACTAAAACATAACGTTATTACTGTTTATTATTTGAATTATGTTCACATTTAATAATGTTAATTTTCCCTCCCACTTATAGGAATATTTGTGCTGTTGAATGTGTTGCAATCTTGAATGAAAGTTATGAATTTATTTACTTGTGTACAATAAAATTAACATTTAATAATAAACACAAATAATTGAATAAAGTCTATTTTACATGTTTATGTTAATTTACTGTATTTGATATGTATCCCTATCTGGTATTTTGATTTGCTGCCATCTTTCATTTCTATGCAAGTATTTTGCAGCACCAGTGGTTGGCCATGTGTGTTTCTTGGCTTATGACAAGGGTAGACTGAAGTACATTTAAGCTTGTTTTATCATTAGTAGATTTATTGTAGAATTAGAAGAGTATTATGTGAATTGCAATTGCAGGTGTGTAATTTGTAGTAGCATGTCTCTCCCTAAATATCCCTCCCTCCCTCCAACACACACACACACACACACACACACACACCATATCTATCTATCTATCTATCTATCTATAGAGAGAGAGATAAATATATATAACATAGATAGATAGATAGATAGATAGATAGATAGATAGATAGATAGATAGATAGATAGATAGATAGATAGATGGATGGATGGATGGATAGATAGATAGATAGATAGATAGATAGATAGATAGATAGATAGATAGATAGATAGATAGATAGATAGATAGATAGATAGATAGATAGATAGATAGATTGTGTATGTGTGTGTGTGTGTGGGAGGGAGGGACGGATATTTAGGGAGAGACATGCTACTAAAAATTACACACCTGCAATTATATATCTATATATATATATATATATATATATATATATATATATATATAGAGAGAGAGAGAGAGAGAAATCTATAGATATAGATATATAATATAGATAGATAGATAGATAGATAGATAGATAGATAGATAGATAGATAGATAGATAGATAGATAGATAGATATCTGCTTTACGTATATATATATAAAGCAACAGCAATTGTCAAAGTGAGTACTTCAATAGTTGCCTGTAAAATGAGAGACTATTGTCTTGAAGATGCTTGTCTCTGAATGCAATCACTGTAATCTTGGCTATATAGGTGAATGAGTGAGTACAAATACCTATATTGTCTAAACACCCTGGGCTAGTACCCTGAAAACTCCCAATAATGCTCAACAGTTCATGTTTTTGTTTTGTAATTATAGCCAACAAAATTAGTAATCCAAAAAGAGAGTAAAGACTCTTCATAATGAGAGTCCTGACCTTTTCTAGGAATCGTCAGCAGCGGTGCCTCCATGAGAACGGAGGAGCATAGCCCCTCCGCCTGGAGAGCAGGAAACAAAAAATAAAATAGTAATAAAAAAGATTCATTTCCATTTCATCTTTCATGCTGGCAACAGCCAAGTGTCAGGGTTAGGCAGAAGCAGGAAGAAATAGCGTGCACTTCAGTTTAAAGTGCGCATGTCACTTTTGCCGGTTGTCTTGTGACGGGAAGCCTGACATGCGCACTTTTAAAACTGCAGCCCAAGCTGCCATAGACAGCTGGGTGGAGAGCAAGCACAAACCCCCAGTGCTTTACAGAGCATCGCAACAGTACGCCTCAGCCAATCTTGGTGCTTCTTCTATGCTGACTGAGCAGCATGAGGACTGGTAGAGGGGAGTTGCTGTCTGGAGCTCTGGGAGACTGTGCTGCCGAGATGAAGAGGAGCACCAAGCAGGAGTCAGTAGGTAAGTACATTTTTTATTTTTAAAACTTTGTTTAACTCACTGACAGGCACTGTGAGAAACTCGCAGTGCCTTCAGGCTCAACTCCAGAGCTTTCAATCGTGGACCGTTATAAAACGGATCACGATTCAGAGCTTTGGCTTTGAGCATATGGGCACTGCTGGTTGTTGTGCCTGTCAGTGGGCTACGTAGTCACACGTTTTGTGATCCGCTGGTCACCACTGATTGATATCCCAGAAAGCCTGAGTTGTAATAAAGCCCTGAAATCTTTGGCTTTTTTATTAGGTTGCATCCTAACTCTCCGTATTTTTGATACTTGGCGTGAAAGGCATTTAGGATCTTCGAAAATTCCCAAATGAGTAAACAAATATTGAGCAAGGAATAAAAAAATAGAATTGTGACCTTTTAACCATACAAAAATTGTAAACGTAGGCACATACAAGATACAGTTTGTGTAACAGGTTTGGCAACCAAACTCAAACAAATCTGCAAGAGAATAGGAAGGAATACATTATAATGGTTTATTTCTTTGGGCCGATTTAATCAAGCAGAAACGGAGCACCCGAACGCCACACATAGCAACCAGACACTTAGCCAACATGTCAACATAGACAAACATGCCTATTTGTCTACAGTGATAACTGGGGGAAATAAGCACTTAAAGGTAAAGACGAGACCAGAAACACAACATTATAATGAGCATGATAACATAGTATTGCTAAACATTGTTTTTGCATTTGCTTTATTGCACAAACGGCGTTTTTAATAAGAAAGTAATGCCTGTTTGGCAAGTAATTGAACTGACTAAAGGAGACTGAATCTTTTAAAAAAAACGTGCAGGGTGAGGTGCTTGTTCTTTGTTATGACAACTCTTACGAAAAGCAATTGCAAGGATGACAAATTTCATAAAGAAATTAGAAAGGCCCAGGTTGTTCAGACATCCTTATTCTGCAATGCAGCTTGATTCTTTTAGTTGACTGTCTTGTCCTCTTCTGCTTTGCACCATTTAAATTAATTTGAGTCATAATTGAATAAATAAAGATTGCAACTGCTGTGTCTGATTTATTATTAAATACGTAAAAATCGCATCCATCAGTATAGCCGTTTAAGGCAAGGAAGTTATTTAAAAAATGAATACATATTGTACTTAGTCAATTATTCTCTCCAAATCAAATTAAAAATTAAAAAACAATTTCATGATTCAACCAGTGGCTCATTAGCTTGACATTTAAAAGTTGTATATTTCATATCATTTTTCATGTTTCTAGGCAACAAGCTCCATCTCTGTGGTCCAGCATAATTTACAGCCTTTTTATTAATTCAGTGCTTTCAGTCAAGGAACAGACAGAACATTGTGTTTTGATCTTGTTACATGAGCATGAGCTCACAAGCCACCAGTATAAGTAAACCATTTTCTCGTAGAATTGTGAAAAGGAGCCTGGCCTAACTGCAGACACAGGCGCGCGCGCCACACACTATAGCACGGGAACCATTGAGTAGATTAAACAATTGTGTGTCGAGCATTGTATTTAAAATAATATTTTGTAGTGATTAGTTGCCAATAATTTGAAGAAAATGCTAATCCTGTCCTCTTTTTAACATAAACGGCATCTGTAAGGTTTCAATTCTCATCACTCCGCTGCATTACTTATTGCTGCTTGCTCTCAGAGGCATAATGCAAAATGATGGGTCCCACTGCAGAATGAGATGAGAGGCCCCGGAGTCTCCCACATCACACAGATATCCACTAGCTTTGG
Source organism: Pleurodeles waltl (assembly GCF_031143425.1). Lineage (NCBI taxonomy): Eukaryota > Metazoa > Chordata > Amphibia > Caudata > Salamandridae > Pleurodeles > Pleurodeles waltl. The sequence continues at coordinate 1,457,096,262 of NC_090445.1, read as the reverse complement.
GCTAAAAGGTTTGGGTGCACCCAGCGACAGCTACCTGATTTACCCTAGCAGGTTTCATGAGCAGTTCCTGCATTCATGCTACACCGACACAATGGAGACTCAACTCTCATTCTATTTAGGTGAACGTTCAGGATAGCTCAAACCAGTACTGTTAAGAGTGAACAAATATATGTGCGGAAACAGGATGATGCAGCGAGGTACAAGGTAGACATTTCAGCTTATACATTTCCAACAGGGGCAATATTGGTTTGCTACCTACTTTGGATGATACTTTAAACAGGGCCCGATGGCATGATTAACGTGACAACAGCAGTTGGAGAGACGAGGATGAAAACTTTTACAGGTGTTGAAGGTCACCCATAGATAAGAAATACATTTCTTAACCCAAGTGACTTTATCACCCTTTATTGAGATAGGCCTAACTTTACAACTCTGGTGCCATACATATTATATAGTGAGTTTTGGTAGCGTTGGTATCTAAGCCCAAGTTATCCATACAACGTGAAAGTTCTCAACTAAACCCCATAATCTATTAGGTCAGGGGTCTCCAAACTTTTTAATGCCGCGCCCCACCCAGTTGAAAAATAAAAACCATTGGCCCCCTCAGAATTTTTCACAATTATTTGATAAAGATGGCAATGTTTATGGCAATGTTTAAATATGTCTAGACCTATTTAAACATTGCAGTTAAGTACTGTTAGCTTTTTTAAGATCTTTTTAAAGATGCAATAACATGCTTCTGCTTAAAACAAAGCCCTGATTTCTGTATAATGCTTCTTTTGGCTAGAGGCTGGTGCCCCCCTTGGGATCACTTAAGACCCCCCTAGGGGGGCCCGCCCCCCAGTTTGAAGACCTCTGTATTAGGTGTTAAAGTTATTTAGAAGGGTGTTAATGCAGTACTTGGAGTTGATAGAGTGACAGATGGCAACATAGCGTTATAGCCTGCTATAAGGGCAATACCAGATGTTAAAGACCCAAACGTGAGTTACAGGCCCGAGCAAAGGTCTATAACATTTGTCAAGGCTGTTAACAACCAGTCTGGCATGAAGAAGCAATACAATGCCATTTCATCCACTGAGGGTTGAATATTCTAAATTTAAAATGGAGAAACTGAAAGACAAACGTTGGAATATTGGAGAAGAAAGTCATCTACCAGCCCTTTTGGTTCAGATCCACCATATTATCTTCAAAGAGGTTTTCTACTTTTCAGTCTTCTATTAGGTCATTAAAGAAATCCAATTGTCTCTCCAGCCAACCTGGATTACTTCCAGCAGACAAGAGTCAGGCCCCTGCATTTATGGGGGCAGGGGTCCATCCATAGACTTAGTACGGGCAGATGGGCTAACACTTCCATGCTCTCATATTAGATACTAGAAGTGTAGGTAGGAATTCGTAAACTTATGGTTATGTCAGGATGCTTGGACTATTTGTATGTTTTACTCTAATGATCACAATCATAACCATATTATGTTTCCTCTTCCTAATAAAGGCAGCTCATGCCTTTTTTAGATGCCTGTCTCCGCATGTATGAGACTTGTCCAAAATTGAGAAAGGAGTAAGAGCTGTTCCAGCACAACTCCCCTGAGGAGTCAGAGTGTCATGCATCAGGCTGCCAGAAATCACCTTCACTTTTGTAGGTTTGGGTGAGGCGCTGCTCGCTAGCCGAGAAGGTCAGGCCGACAGCTCCCAGTTGGTGTGGGACTGACTCACGCGGTGGTGCTGCTGCTCAAAGCCAAGCAGTCTTAGCCCCATGGCAAGAGTGCTATGATATGATGCTACCAGCATTAGTCAGGCACTAACTAAACATATTTCTTGAGTATCTGTCTCTCAGATGCAAAAGACACACTAATTACCTTATATATTGAGACATCCGTGGTGTTACGAAAATATCCTCCTCGGCTAAAAAAGTAGTACCTATATTAGGCTGTAGGTTGTTCAAGCTTGAACCTTAAAAGGATTTCCCTAAATTGGTGTTTCTATCTCTGAATACTAACCATTCTAAAATATAGCATAACCTCAACAGGTTCCAATTCCAGTAAACATGAGACAACCTCTTATAAAACATTTACTAGCTCACTGACTCAAAGAAGAAGATGGGAATGTTTCGCCCATGGTGGAGGCACACATTGCGTACAGAACAGAAATGTTCTATTCCTGGGTCACTTTTCCAGAAACAGATGGAAATACACACTTTTTCCAAAACACTAGCACTAGAAAACACATCTAGGCAATACAGATCTTATGCATATTTAGAAATACCATTATCTTATCAAGAATACCAAAATTTGGTTTAGAGGCACCCTGCCACATGCTGTACAAAGCGTTAGATTACGCCCCTTAAGAAATGAAGGTCCTGCTTGGCCAAAACTAGCCACATATACACCGCATCCAAATGTAGCAAATATGCCAATAGTGGATTTAAGCCGCTTATATAATAATTTAGTGGATATATAGATGCTTAGTACAATTTGTAATGCAGACTTTAAACACTGCCCTAGCGAGGGCTGCTCCAGCAACACCACATTTGGCTACAACCAGGATAAATCCTGTGACTATGCCTTCAGAAATGGGTAAGGTACCCAACAAACGTGACAAACGTAAATTTTGGTTAGCACAAAAAATAAACACGCTGGAAGAAGTGTTTCCCATACAGGTTCCGAAGATAAAAAGAAAATTCTCACAAAGAGCTCGCCTTTTGGGATGTTTGCCTCAGTGGTGGATAACTGTGCCATTGGGGTGCAGTATCTGCTGTAATTTACAGTACTGCACATGATACAGCAATACTCTCAAATATTCTGGAAGTGTTAAAACAAATCCAAGATGAATATGGAGGAGCCCCGGCCCTGGATTTAGGGATGTAATTAATGGGCTATTTTGCCACAGTGTCCTCAATTATATTAAGGGGGAAGCAGTAGCATTGGCAGTACACTAGCAGCTTCAGGATGTTCCCCAACAGGAACAGGAAAGCGAGCTTCCTAAGATTATCTCAGAGAGTTATACCAGTATAGGTCAGGATAGTCTAAGATCCAGACCAGATAAACCACAATTTCAAGGTAAATCCAATAAGGATAATTCCAAACAAGTACAAGAGGGTTCTAAATTACACTGGGATAAACAGACAAATAACAAAGGTAAATCTAAACAAAGAGGAGAATCTCTGCATTCGGAGACCTCAGAAAAGCGCTATAATCTTCGAAATAGGAAAACTTTGAAAACTCCTGACTGATACCAATATAGAGACATTCACTCATCTTGTTCCTTCCAGGACTCACCTGACAAACGCAGTAAGAGAGGAGGATGGTCATATCACTGAAACAAGTATGTGAAACTGACAAAGGAGTCACAATGCTCATCTGAAGTTTCAATTAAAAAGGATGAGAAACTTCCACAACAAAAACCCCAATTCAAAAAGAAAAAGGTTGCAGCAATTTTGGCTAAACATACCACACATATTAAGAACCTTACTGAAGCAAAGGACGTGGGAAGAGACTCTGCTACACAGCACAGCACCAATAGTTTGACGGACTCTTCTAGAACTTCTAGATGTGATACCAACTAACAACTTCCTTGAAGTACAAATAGCGGACAGGTGCATCTCCCCACCCGACAGGGTTTACAAACTAAAAATTCAAATTGAGGCGGACATAGAGCGCACCATCAAAGTGATTGCTTGAGGGAGATTCACACTATCATATGCCATACTAATGGCAGAAAAAATTGGCCATCTGAATTTGTCCATACACTCCCACAGAGGGACAGTGGGGGTCATTACAACATTGGCGGTAAAAGCCGCTTACCGCCGTGCAGAAGACCGCCAATACACCACCGCGGCGGCAGGAGACAGCCACAGCTATTATGACACACATCACTGAATCCGCCGAAATTCAGACACCCACACAAGTCCACCACACCAAAGGTCAGCGATATATATGCAGAAACAAATCCTCCACCTCCACGCCAATAGAAACACGCCCATGCTATTACGACACACGAATCCATGCGGCGGTCTTTCAACGCGGAATTCCATTGGCGGTACACACCGTCGCGCTCAAAATACACACACTGCTCCAAAACACTGCCACATTGGACAATTCAAAATACACACACCTGATACACATATACACACCACTCCCACACACCCAACACAATATAAAACACACACCCACATCACCCACAAACCCCTACGACCACAAATTAGAGACGAAGGCCAGAGAGAGACAGCACAGAATAGATAACACCATCACACAGAGGCACACTACACCATCACCCACACAACATCCACGCACAAAACACCACATACCACTACACTCACCACACTCATCAACAGATACACCACCCCACACATCACACACACCACCCCATGTCACGCCAAAGACACCCCCGCTTCTCCGAGGAGGAGCTCAGGGTCATGGTGGAGGAAATCATCAGGGTAGAGCCACAGCTATTTGGCTCACAGGTACAGTACACATCCATAGCCAGGAAGATGGAGCTATGGCAAAGAATAGTCGATAGGGTCAACGCTGTGGGACAGCACCCAAGAAATAGGGAGGACATCAGGAAGAGGTGGAACGACCTACGGGGGAAGGTGCGTTCCACTGTCTCCAGGCACCACATTGCGGTACAGCGGACTGGCGGCGGACCCCCACCTCCTCCCCCACAACTAACAACATGGGAGGAGCAAGTCTTGTCCATCTTGCATCCTGAGGGCCTCGGAGGAGTCGTTGGAGGAACGGACACTGGTAAGTCTAATCTTCACTATCATATCCCCCACCCTACCTGCATGCTATCACACACCCGCACCCTCACACCCTCCCCTATCACCCTAACTCCTCACTAATCTACCCATAACACCAACCACCCATCCCAACCCCAAGACCTGCATGACACAACTAAGCATGGACACCCATCACTAAAGCATGCCCACTGCACAGACCCACAACACCCCCCAACCATCACCGCACAAGCCCCCACACAGGAATGCCTGCACTGGGGTTCACGCACACCCAACCATTGCACACCATGAAACACACACATGCAATAATCATGTACTTATACCCCCGCAGGAACCCGAAGGAACGTCACCACACGAGATGGTCCAGACAACACCACTCCACCCCCAGAAGAGGCCCACAGTGACGACAGCAGCTCTGCCCTACTGGATCTTGATGACCAGCCCGGACCATCGTGGGCCTCAGGACAGTCGGTTCCCTTTGCCCAGCCACAGCCCAACACCGAGCTTCCACCCTCTGGTAACCCCAGCACAGCACCCACCCAGCGGGCCCATACCTCCCTACCCAGGACAGGTCAATCAGCGGTGTGTCCACCACTACAGGGCACCCAGGCTAACCCACCACCCCAACAACAACAGGGCCCTGGGGGCAGTGGTAGTGGGCACACGGTCCAGGGGACGGAGGCACAGGAACACAGGGGAACTGGGAGGGCTGCTGTGCGACAGAGGGAGGACAGGCCAAGGGAACCAACTCTCCACGAGGCCCTATCCTCCATCATGGGAGCATACCACCACTCCCAGTAGACGATGGCAACGGTCCTGGACAAGTTGCAGGAGACCCTGCGTCTGCAGGAGGAGCAGTATTTGGGGTTCAGGGAGGAGCTCAGGACCATCGCCTCCGCCCTGCGCACCATCGTAGGGGTGCTGACGGACATTCAAAAGACCTTGAGAGACACCGTGGCACTCCAAGGGGCCCCTGACACTAGCCAGGACGATGAAATGCCCACCACCTCTGCCGGCGCTAGTGGACAGGACGCCCCGCCACAGGACCACCACACCAGCACCCCAGCCCCTGCAGACGGACAACTACCACGAAAGCGGGCCCTGAGATCCAGGAACAGGGCAGAGCAAGATGGCAAGACCCCCGCCAGGAAATAAGACTACCCTGATTGTCCCCCCACTGTCCCACTTTGTTACCCTGTCCAGATTGGAACTGCCCCAGCTCCACTTCCAATGGCCAGATGTGCAATGTACCTGTGAGACTAATAGACTGGACTCTGCCATGGACATTCTTCCACCATGACCTCTCCCCATTTCACAACCCCCCTACATTTTTATGCACTTCAATAAACGCCCTTGAAACCTTAATAATATTGGAGTCAGTCAATGATTGTGAACTTTGTATTGTCAATTACAGTGTTAAAAAAGGTTACCCATTGGAAGGTCAACATACCAATGTCACACATCACAAGCCTTTCAAGGGTGCAAGCTGTTGACACGTAGGTTACCACATTAGTGAAACTGAAATGGAAGGGGACAACTCAGTTACCAAATAGGGAGTGAAATGTAGGTACAGGATAGAGGTAGACGTGTGAAATGTAATATAATGTGAAACATGAAATTGTACTCACCTGTGTCTCATTGAAAATATTGCTGTATGACTGACTCCCTGTTGTCGTTTTCATCTTCCTCAGCTTCCTCCTCATCACTGTCCACAGGCTCCACAGGCTCACCCACTGCAACAACACCGTCATCTGGATCACCCTCCTGCAGAAAAGGCACCTGTTGTCGCAATGGCAAGTTATGGAGCATGGAGCAGGCGATGGTGATGTCGCACACCTTCTTCGGTGAGTAGAATAGGGACCCACCTGTCATATGGAGGCACCTGAACCTGGCCTTCAGGAGGCCGAAGGTCCGCTCGATCACCCTCCTAGTCCGCCCATGGGCCTCATTGTAGTGTTCCTCTGCCCTGGTCCTGGGATTCCTCACTGGGGTCAGTAGCCAGGACAGGTTGGGGTAACCAGAGTCCCCCAATAGCCATACACGGTGCCTCTGGAGTTCACCCATCATATCAGGGATGCTGCTATTCCGCAGGATGTAGGAGTCATGCACTGAGCCAGGGAACATTGCATTTACCTGCGAGATGTACTGGTCTGCCAAACAGACCCTCTGGACATTCATGGAATGGTAACTCTTCCTGTTCCTGTACACCTGTTCATTCCTGCGGGGGGGACCAGAGCTACATGGGTCCCATCAATGACACCTATGACGTTGGGGATATGTTCAAGGGCATAGAGGTCACCTTTCACTGTAGGCAAATCTGCCACCTCAGGGAAAATGATGTATCTCCTTACGTGTTTCAGCAGGGCAGACAACACTCTGGACAAGACGTTGGAAAACATAGGCTGGGACATCCCTGATGCCATGGCCACTGTTGTCTGAAAAGACCCACTTTCAAAGAAATGGAGCACTGACAGCACCTGCACGTCAGGGGGTATTCCAGTCGAATGGCGGATTGGTGACATCAGGTCTTGCTCCAACTGGGTACATAGTTCCCGTATTGTGGCACGGTCAAACCGGTAGGTCACGATGACATGTCGCTCTTCCATTGTCAACAGGTCCACCAGCGGTCGGTACACCGGCGGATTCCGCCATCTTCCAATATGTCCCAACTGACGGTGCCTAAGAAGGACAACAGCGAAAAAACTGTCAGCATTCCTCCGGGTATGTACCCACAGTCACACACAAGACTACACCAGACAATTAACCCATCCGGGAAAGGTTTTGAGTGTAGGCCTCGGTATGTGTGACGCAGTAGTAATTGAAGCCATGTGGGCCCCTGAAATGGCGGCTGCCTGACCTCTAAACTGGGACAATGGAATTGTGGGGTAACTGCGCTGCTGTTGGACACCGTCGCGGAAGGCGGTCGTAGAGCGCGGTGCAATGCTGCATTGGTTAACATTGGACCCTATGGGTCCCAGGAGCCAATGAACAGGTGCGCTGGCGGTGATGATGCGCACCGCCGCGGACGTCACCGCCACGGACGTCACCACCATTTTCTATCTCTTCAATCACTAGGGGCCATATTTATACTTTTCGACGCACAACTGCGCCAACACAGTTGTGCGTCAAAAAATCTACCGCCGGCTAACGCCATTCTGAAGCGCCATGTGGGAGCCGTATTTATTCAATGACGTTAGCCGGCGTTAGCCGGCGGAGCTGCCTGGTGTGCGTGAAAAAAAATGACGTACACCAGGTAGCGCGGCGTAGGGGAATATGGAGCTTGGGCGCCAAAAAATGGGGCAAGTCAGGCTGAGGCAAAATTTTCGCCTCAACCCGATTTGCGCCATTTTTTTAAACTCCCAACCCCCATTGAAATGACTCCTGTCTTAGCAAAGACAGGAGTCATGCCCCCTTGCCCAATGGCCATGCCCAGGGGACTTCTGTCCCCTGGGCATGGTCATTGGGCATAGTGGCATGTAGGGGGGCACAAATCAGTCCCCCCTATGCCACAAAAAAAATAAAAAAATAAATACTTACCTGAACTTACCTTATGTTCCCTGGGATGGGTCCCTCCATCCTTAGGCGTCCTCCTGGGGTGGGCAAGGGTGACAGGGGGGGTCCCTGGGGGCATGGGAGGGCACCTCTGGGCTCCTTCCGAGCCCACAGGTCCCTTAATGCCTGCCCTGACCAGGCGCTAAAAAATGACGCAAAAGCGGCTGGACGTCATTTTTTTTGACCCGCCCACTCCCGTGCGTGATTTTTGCCCGGGAGTGTAAATACGGCGCACATGCCTCGGAGTCAATTTTTTTAGACAGGAACGCCTACCTTGCATATCATTAACGCAAAGTAGGTGTCCAAGCTAAAAAGTGACGCAAACTCCATGGACTTTGGCGCTAGACGCGTCTAACGCCAGAGTATAAATATGGAGTTCGTTTTGCCTCGAATTTGCGTAAAAAAAACGACGCAAATCCGGTGCAAACGGAGTATAAATATGCCCCTAGATACCTGACCTTCGACAGGAGAGGACCTACACTGCTAGTGCTGCTGTGACCTCGGTCTGGAAGCGACGATGGCTGCTGCGTCTGGGGAAAGGGCCCCTGCCTTCACTGCACAGGAGTTGGAGAAACTTGTGGATGGGGTCCTCCCCCAGTATACGCTACTCTACGGTCCTCCAGACCAACAGGTTAGTACACAGGGAGCACGTTGTATGGGCTAGGCCTGGGTGGAGAGGGCTGGGTGGATGAGGGAAGGGTGCAGAGTACATAGAACAGCCATGCATGGGGATGAATGGGCCACAGGGATAGAGTTGGGAGGGGGCCAATTACAACGACGGTGCAGTAGGTAATGACTGTTCCTCTTTCCTTGTGCATGTCATGTAGGTCAGCGCCCACCAGAAGAGGGACATTTGGCGTGCCATCTCCAAGGAAGTCCGGACCCTGGGGGCCCACCATAGACGGGGCACCCACTGCCGGAAGAGATGGGAAGACATTCGCCGCTGCAGCAAGAAGACGGCGGAGGCTCAGCTGGGGATGGCCTCCCAACGTAGGAGGGGTGCAGTCGCACCATGACCCCCCTGATGTTCCGGATCCTGGCGGTGGCCTACCCGGAGTTGGATGGGCGCTTAAGGACATCACAGCAGACACAAGGGGGTGAGTACAACCTCATCCTATGGACTTTGCGTGCTGTGGAGCTGTCTGGGTGGGGGTGGTGGGCTGTGGGTGTCCCTAGGCCAGGGCGAGTTAGGTAGGCAAGGCCCCCCCGTATGTAGGCAATGTGGCACTCTACCCCAGCTCATAAAAAAGGCAAATTGATGTATAGTTGCCCCTTTGCCATCTATGTGGGCAGATTTCTACCATTGCCATGTAGGCCATATCCCAGAAATTGCATGTGCAGAGGGCAGGAGCACGGCGTAATGCAGGGGGCTGCTGCGTTTGTCTTGTCCGCCAACGGTAGCGGTATGCCATGCACTAAAACTCTCTTTCTACTGTCTCCACCCTTTTTCTGCGCTCCCTGTCCTTCTGTACATCAGCATCAACAGGCGGAGGTACAGTGGCACCGGAGCACGAGGGAGCTGCATCCCACATGGCCATGGAGGGCCACACCACAGACTCTGAATTCACCAGTGGGACGGAGGGCGAGGGGAGCTTCACGTCGGCCACAGGATCACCAAACAGTGACACGGACTCGTCCGCCAATGGGAGCTCCCCTGTGGTGGCGGCACCATCTGTGCGCCCCACTTCTACAGGTACAGCCACAACCTCCCCTACCAGCACCGCCCTCCCAGCAGCCCCTCAGCGTTTGCCCCGTGCCCGCTCACCCAGGAGGGTGGGCATCACCTTCGCCCCAGGCACCTCAGGCCCTGCCCCAGTCACCCCTGCTGCCCTCAGTGAGGAGGCCATTGACCTCCTCAGGTCACTCACTGTTGGGCAGTCTACCATTGTGAATGCCATCCAGGGTGTAGAACGAGAGTTGAAACACGGTAATGCATTCCTGGAAGGCATTCATTCTGGTCAGGCTGTCCTTCAGCGAACCCTCCAATCTCTGGCCTCAGCACTGATGGCAGCCATTGTCCCTGTGTGCAGCCTCCCCCCTCCAACTTCCTCCACCCAGACCCAATCCCCTGTACCCCAGCCCATCCCAAGCACACCAACAGACCAGCATGCACACAAGTCAACACACACAAGTAGCTCAAGCAAACATAGGCACCACACACACCACAGGCACTCACACAAGCATCAGACCCATACAGACACAGCAACATCCACTGTCTCCACTGTGTCTCCCTCCTCCTCTTCTCCCTCCTCCCTCCCAGTCTTGTCTACACACACACCTGCATGCACCACATCTATAGGCACTAGGACTCGCACCAGGACACCCAGCACCACAAGCCGCTCACCTGCACTCACCACCTCCACTGCCATATACACGTCCACTGTGTCCTCTCCCAGTGTGTCTGTGACGCCCCCTCCCAAAGTACACAAACGCCGGCAATCACTCACCCAACATCCATCCAACTCACAACAGCCTCCAGTACCTGCACCTGCACCCAAAACAGCTAAAGTGACGCCTCCTACAACCACCTCCTCTTCCTCTACTCCCAGAGCCCCTCCAGCTACCCATCCCAGTGTACGTCAGAAACTGTCCCTATGTCAAATTGACCTTTTTGCCCCCACCCCCCCTCCAATTCATCAGTCCCGTTGTAGCGCCTCAGCCAAAAAGCCTCCAGTACCTGTGGTGCGTGTACCAGGTTTTTGGAGTGCCCCGTCCACCAGGGCAGGCAGTAGGACCCGGAGCCAAGGCACTGTCAGCCCACCCCCTGTAAAGACTCCGAAATTGGAGAGAGGACAACGGGACCGTGTCAAGACTCCTGGTGGGACAAACAGTGAAATGGGATCCAAGGCGATTGGTGAGTCATCTGTAACTCAAAAGAAGGTGGGGAAGGTCCCGAGGAAGTCTCCCCAACCTGTTGTGAGTGTCACGGCGGAGAAGTGCGCCATCATTTCCGGCGGTCCAGACACAACCGCCAGCACCGTTGTTACTAGTCAGGAGACCACCGCCAGAGTCACAGCCCAGGAGGGCCCAAGTATCGTCACTGGTCCAGAGACCACCGCCAGAGTCATAGCCCAGGAGGGCCCAAGTATCGTCACTGGTCCAGAGACCACCGCCAGAGTCATAGCCCAGGAGGGCTCAAGTACCGTCACTGGTCCAGAGACCACCGCCACCGCCAGAGTCATAGCCCAGGAGGGCCCAAGTATTGTCACTGGTCCAGAGACCACCGCCAGAGTCATAGCCCAGGAGGGCTCAAGTATCGTCACTGGTCCAGAGACCACCGCCACCACCAGAGTCATAGCCCAGATGGGCCCAAGTATCGTTACTGGTCCAGAGACCACCGCCACTGCCGGAGTCACAGCCCAGGAGGGCTCAAGTATCGTTACTGGTCAGGAGACCACCGCCAGAGTCATAGCCCAGGAGGGCCCAAGTATCGTTACTGGTCAGGAGACCACGCCACTGCCAGAGTCACAGCCCAGGAGGGCTCAAGTATCGTTACTGGTCAGGAGACCACCGCCACCGCCAGAGTCATAGCCCAGGAGGGCTCAAGTATCGTTACTGGTCAGGAGACCACCGCCACTGCCGGAGTCACCGCCCAGGAGGGCTCAAGTATCGTTACTGGTCAGGAGACCACCGCCACCGCCGGAGTCACAGCCCAGGAGGGCTCAAGTATCGTTACTGGTCAGGAGACCACCGCCACCACCGGAGTCACAGCCCAGGAGGGTCCAGAATCCCACAGCCCCGCTGGGCAATGATGGAACGTCAAGCCACACACCAACGTCCAGTGTGGAGTTCGTCATGCCACATACCAACGTCCAGTGTGGAGTTCGTCATGCCACACACCAACGTCCAGTGTGGAGTTCGTCATGCCACACACCAATGTCCAGTGTGGAGTTCGTCATGCCACACACCAACGTCCAGTGTGGAGTTCGTCATGCCACACACCAACGTCCATTGTGGAGATCGTCATGCCACACACCAATGTCCATTGTGGAGATCGTCATGCGACACACCAATGTCCAGTGTGGAGATCGTCATGCCACACACCAATCTCCGTACCAGAACCGCCATGGCAAAGCACCGCTGAACAAGGCCAAGACCGCCATGGTGAAGACCGCTGAACAGGGCAAAGACCGCCATGGCAAAGCACCGCTGAACAGGCCAAAGACTGCCATGGTGAAGACCGCTGAACAGGGCAAAGACCGCCATTACAAAGCACCGCTGAACAGGCCAAAGACTGCCATGGCAAAGCACCGCTGAACAAGGCCAAGACCGCCATGGTGAAGACCGCTGAACAGGGCAAAGACCGCCATGGCAAAGCACCGCTGAACAGGCCAAAGACCGCCATGGTGCAGACTGCTGAACAGGCCAAAGACTGCCATGGTGAAGACCGCTGAACAAGGCCAAGACCGGCATGGTGAAGACCACTGAACAGGGCAAAGACCGCCATGGTGAAGACCGCTAAACAGGGCAAAGACCGCCATGGCAAAGCACCGCTGAACAGGCCAAAGACTGCCATGGCAAAGCACCGCTGAACAAGGCCAAGACCGCCATGGTGAAGACCGCTGAACAGGGCAAAGACCGCCATGGCAAAGCACTGCAGAACAGGCCAAAGACTGCCATGGCAAAGCACCACTGAACAAGGCCAAGACCGCCATGGTGAAGACCGCTGAACAGGGCAAAGACCGCCATGGCAAAGCACCGCTGAACAGGCCAAAGACTGCCATGGTGAAGACCTCTGAACAAGGCCAAGACCGCCATGGTGAAGACCGCTGAACAGGCCAAAGACCGCCATGGTGAAGACTGCTGAACAGGCCAAAGACTGCCATGGTGAAGACCGCTGAACAAGGCCAAGACCGCCATGGTGAAGACCGCTGAACAGGGCAAAGACCGCCATGGCAAAGCACTGCTGAACAGGCCAAAGACCGCCATGGTGAAGACTGCTGAACATGGCCAAGACCGCCATGGTGAAGACCGCTGAACAGGGCAAAGACCGTGTGGGTATGAATAGTCCGGCACATCAGGCATCGTTCTCCCATGTGCAGCTGGGACTGTGACAGGACATGTACTTTCACGGGGAGACTCGTCCAGTCTGGGCACCAGTCCCACCCAGTACCAGTATAGAACTGCATCTACTTGCGAAGATGTGTCTTTGCACTCCCCAGGATGGCACAGTGGGCAACCCACCCACTGTAGAGACTTGAGGGACTGTGGCTTTGCACTCCCCAGGATGGCACAGTGGGCAACCCACCCACTGAAGTGACTTGAGAGACTGTGGCTTTGCACTCCCCAGGATGTAACAGTGGGCAACCCACCCACTGTAGAGACGTGAGAGACTGTGGCTTTGCACTCCCCAGGATCCATCAATGGTCATGGAGCCCCATCGTGGATCTGGCTTCGCATTCATGTGGCTGAGGTGCCCCCCTTCCCTTCCCCCTGAGGTGTCTGTATTGTTTCTATCTAATGCCCCGGCAGTGTTCTCTCGGATTTTGGTCAGGTATCTATTGTGGGCGTCGCCCATGCATTTTTGGACTGTTGGTGCACGGACATTGTTGTGTACATATCTGCACTACTTCTTGTATTGTACATTTATTTTTGACAGATTTCGTGATATATATCCGTATATTTTTTCATGAGTAGTATATTGGCACAATACAAAGTTTGACCTCTATTCGCTTTGTCTTTGCATTCTTCCGGGGGGATTGTGGGTTGTTCATGTGATTTTTGTGAATGCATTGGTGTGTATGTTGTAATATGCGAGGGTGGGGGTGTTTGGTGGGTGTCCCCGTAACTTTTGCCTCCCCCCTACCCCGTGTCGTAGGTGCAGTACTCACCGGTATGTTCTGCGCCTACGTCGCTGTTGGTCGTAGATGAGCAGGAATGCAAGGGCAGGTAAGATTTGTAGTTCCGGCTCCATGGTGTCCTCGTTCCTCGTGGGATGTGTTGAGGTGAGCGTTTTCCCATAGCAAAAGCTGTTTCCGCCATGTTTTTATCCACGGTGAATCCGCCCCGGGAAAGGTGGCGGATTGGTGTGTTGTGATAGTGTGGCCGGTACATTGTCTTCCGCCTGTCTGTTGGCGGTGACCGCCGCGCTGCTTGTCTGTACCGCCGTGGCGGGCGGTGTGTTAAAGTGGCTGTCTTAGTTGGCGGTTTCCGCCAGGGTCGTAATTCCCTTTTTTTGCCCGCCGGCCTGTTTGCGGTATTACCGCAGCTTTAACACCGTCCGCCAGGGTTGTAATGAGGGCCAGTGTCTTTTTGAGTACTTTCTAAGTCCTTGTTCCAGACACAGTAAAAGAAGCTTATGCTACAGACTGGGCATTGACGCAAGCAGCAGCACTGTATCACAACCATGTGGGGTGGGATAGGGATTCCCCTTGCCCCGTTATACCAATAAGATCCACCCCACAGATCCAACGACAATATCCTAATAAACATGAGGATAAAGCACTAGTGAGGGACATTCTCTCATAACATGAGTACCAGGTAGTATTTGAACCCTCTATGTCTCCAATGAATAACTCTTCGTTTCTTGTACGTAAGCCGGCCAATTCCTACAGACTAGTCTTGCACATTTGCCATACAAACTTCACATAGCACAGCACTTATCAGCAATATAGTACACAAAAAATGCAAAAGAACCTTGGATATTTCCATCACTTTTGTTCTGCTAAAACCTATTACCTGAAAGCAGAGATTTAAGTGCCTTCATAGTGCTTGGCTCTCGCCAAAAAAATTGTAGACTCCCTCAAGGGCATAAGAACAGTCCTGGACTGTTCTCAGCCCATTTAGCATCAATATTGCATAATCCTGTCTTTTGTTTACACAGTTAGCCTGGGTAGATCACATTGTTTTCGGATTTGCCGCACAGGCTACAAATTCATTTGCAAGAAAACAAAAATTCCTTTTCTAAGTGTCCTATTCTTAGGATACAGCTTATCAAGTGAGGGAAAGAGCATGGCACCCCATTTTCTAGAGAAATGTACGCAATTACAACCACCAAATATTACCAAGAAACTACAGTCATTGATGCGTTTCTTCAATTTTGGCAGAAGCTACATTCCAGTATATGCACAATGCATAAAACCACTTTATGATTTAATCCATTCAGATTTCTCATGTAAACGTTGGACACCCGAACTCATACTTGTACTCCAATGCTGATCAGCGTTTTGCACCTACAAAACAAAAACCCGGACTGCTGTCCAAATGGCTGACATAAAGGAGAGCCCACTGGCCCACGAGAAACACATTATTGTCATTAGCCCCATACCAGCCCTTGAGGCTGTTACCAAAGCAAGCCTTCCCTAACGGAAAAGCATTACTTCCACTTTGGATTCAATGGGCTACCTCTCTGACTGCAACTGAAATTTATTACGTTTTTGATCCAAAACTTCAGACTCATGAATTCCTTCAATATGAACTTGAATACTCTATGTCCACGAACATTTTGCCTCTTGAACAATATTGAATCATCATTTACAATGATGGTTTAGCACAACCAACTGTAGGTTCAATTCACCAATACTGAGCAGATTGCGCAGCTATTTGTGGGGTGGTGTGGGATGATAATTTCCTCGCTCAACAAACCTAAATGCAGACCCTAGGGGACTGAACAAGTAGCAGAGCATAAGGCTCTTATCTTGACACTTGAACACATGGATCGGAACTTTTTACTTTGATTGTATGTGATTCGTACTACTGGGACTAGTTACGCCACTGGTGCCTAAATAGGATCAGAGACTCCAAAGGAAACACAATAAAACACAAATTCCTGTGGGGGAAGGTAGTGGACTTTAAAGAGAAGCTGCCACAGGCTCATATAATACATATATAGGGTCACCAGCGTGTTGGAATACAAGTTGTAGATAACAATTGGGTGATGAAGCTGCCAAATCTGCAGTAGCCAAAACTTCTGTTGCTGCGATATTCATTCCCATACAAGACTGGATAATGAAACACTGGCTTCTGTGAAAGCTTCGGCTGATGGTAAGCCCTTATCAAAAGCATATCCTGCAAAATATTCCTACAATTTAAGTGCCCATAACATTGCATTTGCAACAATACCAAGAGTGGGTGATTGTGTGATCACCAACCAAAACAAGAGATTAGATCTCATCAAAGCAGCGCATGAAGTGATTGCTTCTGCCAATGCCGGTGTGGTGGCTACCATCTCCCGATTGCAAAAACATTAGTGGTGTCCTGATCTTTACAAACAGGCCAAACATTATGGGGGTCATTACAACATTGGCGGTATAAGGCGCTTACCGCCATGCAGAAGACCGCCAATACACCGCCGCGGCGGCGGTAGACCGCCACAGCTATTATGACACACATCACGGAATCCGCCGAAATTCAGACACCCACACAACACCGCCACACCAAAGGTCAGCGATAAACATGCAGAAACAAATCCTCCACCTCCACGCCAAGAGAAACACGCCCATGCTATTACGACCCACGAATCCACGCGGCGGTCTTTCAACCGCGGTATTCCATTGGCGGTACACACCGCCGCGCTCAAAATACACACACATCTCCAAAACACCGCCACATTGGACAATTACAAATACACACACCTGATACACATACAAACAACACTCCCACACACCCAACACAATATAAAACACACACCCACATCACCCACAAACCCCTACAACCAGAAATTCTGAGAGAAGGCCAGAGAGAGAGCACAGCTATTGACAACCCCATCACACAGAGGCACACAACACCATTACCCACACAACATCCACGCACAAAACACCACATACCACTACACTCACCACACTCATCACCACATACACCATCCCACACCTCACACACACCACCCCATGTCACGCCAAACACCCCCGCTTCTCCGAGGAGGAGCTCAGGGTCATGGTGGAGGAAATCGTACGGGTAGAGCCACAGCTATTTGGCTCACAGGTACAGCACACATCAATAGCCAGGAAGATGGAGTTATGGCACAGAATAGTAGACAGGGTCAACGCTGTGGGGCAGCACCCAAGAAATAGGGAGGACATCAGGAAGAGGTGGAACGACCTACGGGGGAAGGTGCGTTCTACGGTATCCAGGCACAACATCGCAGTGCATCGGACTGGCGGCCGACCCCCATCTCCTCCCCCACAACTAACAACATGGGAGGAGCAAGTCTTGACCATCTTGCATCCTGAGGGCCTCGGAGGAGTCGGTGGAGGATGGGACACTGGTAAGTCAAATCTTAACTATCACATCCCCCACCCTACCTGCATGCTATCACACCCCCCCACCCTCACACCCTCGCCTATCACCCCAAATCCTCACTAATGTACCCATAACACAAACCACCCATCCCAACACCAAGCCCTGCATGACACAACTAAGCATGGGCACCCCTCACTAAAGCATGCCCACTGCACATACCCAGAACACCCCCCCAACCATCATCACACAAGCCCCCACACAGGAATGCTTGCACTGGGGTACACAAACACCCACCCATTGCACACCATGAAACACACACATGCAATAATCATGTTCTCATACCCCTGCAGGAACCCGAAGGACCGTCACCACACCAGAGGGTCCAGACAACACCACTCCACCCCCAGAAGAGGCCCACAGTGACGACAGCAGCTCTGCCCCACTGGATCTTGAGGACCAGCCCGGACCATCGTGGGCCTCCGGACAGTCGGTTCCCCTTGCCCAGCCACAGCTCAACACTGAGCTGCCACCCTCTGGTAACACCAGCACAGCACCCACCCTGGGGGCCCAACCTCCCTACCCAGGACAGGTCAATCAGCGGTGTGTCCACCACTACAGGGCACCCAGGCTAACCCACCACCCCAACAACAACAGGGACCTGGGGGCAGTGGTAGTGGGCACACGGTCCAGGGGACGGAGGCACAGGAACACCGGGGAACTGGGAGGGCTGCTGTGCGACAGAGGGAGGACAGGCCAAGGGAACCAACTCTCCACGAGGCCCTCTCCTCCATCATTGGAGCATACCACCACTCCCAGGAGACGATGGCCACGGTCCTGGACAAGTTGCAGGAGACCCTGCGCCTGCAGGAGGAGCAGTATTTGGGGTTCAGGGAGGAGCTCAGGACCATCGGCTCCACCCTGGGCACCATCGTAGGGGTGCTGACGGACATTCAAAAGACCTTGAGGGACACCGTGGCACTCCAAGGGGCCCCTGACACTAGCATGGACGATGATCTGCCCACCACCTCCGCCGGGGCTAGTGGACAGGACGCCCCGCCACAGGACCACCACACCAGAACCCCACCACCTGCAGACGGACAACCACCACGCAAGTGGTCCCTGAGATCCAGGAACAGGACAGAGCAAGATGGCAAGACCCCGTCAGGAAATAAGACCACCCTGATAGTCCTCCCACTGTCCCACTTTGTTACCCTGTCCATATTCGAACTGCCCCAGCTCCACTTCCTATGCCAAGATGGGCAGTGCACCTGTGAGACTAATAGACTGGACTCTGCCATGGACATTCCTCCACCATCACCCATCACCATTTTACAACCCCCCTTCATTTTTTGAGCACTTAAATAAACACCCTTGAAACACCCAAAAATCTGGCATCTGTCTATGATTTGGTACTTTGTATTATCAATCACAGTGTCATAATGGGTTACCCATTGTAAGGCTAACATACCTATGTCACACATCACAAGCCCTTGAAGGATGCAAGCAGTTGACACGTAGGTTACAACACTTGGGAAACTGAAATGGAAGGGTACAACTCAATTAACAAATAGTGAGTGAAATGTAGGTACAGGATAGAGGTAGACGTGTGAAAGTTAATGTAATGTGAAACCAGAAAATGTTCTCACCTGTGTGTCACTGGAAATATTGCTGTATGACTGAATCCCTGTTGTCGTTTTCTTCTTCCTCAGCTTCATCCTCATCACTGTCCACAGGCTCCACAGCTGCTACAACACCGTCATCTGGATCATCCTCCTGCAGAAAAGGCACCTGGCGTCGCAATACCAAATTATGGAGCATGGAGCAGGCGACGATGATGTCGCACACCTTCTTTGGTGAGTAGAATAGGGATCCACCTGTCATATGGAGGCACCTGAACCTGGCCTTAAGGAGGCCGAAGGTGCGTTCGATAACCCTCCTAGTCCGCACATGGGCATCATTGTACCGTTCCTCTGCCCTGGTCCTGGGATTCCTCACTGGGGTCAATAGCCAGGAAAGGTTGGGGTAACCAGAGTCTCCCAATAGCCATACACGGTGCCTCTGGAGTTGACCCATCATATCAGGGATGCAGCTATTGTGCAGGATGTAGGCGTCATGCACTGAGCCAGGGAACATAGCATTTACCTGCAAGATGTACTGGTCTGCTAAACAGACCATCTGGACATTCATAGAATGATAACTCTTCCTGTTCCTGTATACCTGTTCACTCCTGCGGGAGGACCAGAGCTACATGGGTCCCATCAATGGCACCTATGACGTTGGGAATATGTCCAAGGGCATAGAAGTCACCTTTCACTGTAGGTAAATCCTCCACCTGAGGGAATATGATGTATCTCCTTACGTGTTTCAGCAGGGCAGACAACACTCTGGCCAAGACGTTGGAAAACATAGGCTGGGACATCCCTGATGCCATGGCCACTGTTGTCTGAAATGACCCACTTGCAAGGAAATGGAGCACTGACAGCACCTGCACGTCAGGGGGGATTCCAGTCGGATGGCGGATCGGTGACATCAGGTCTGGCTCCAACTGGGTACATAGTTCCTGGATAGTGGCACGGTCAAACCTGTAAGTGACGATGACATGTCTTTCTTCCATTGTCAACAGGTCCACCAGCGGTCGGTACACCGGAGGATTCCGCCATCTTCTCATATGTCCCAGCTGACGGTGCCTACGATGGACAACAGCGAAGAACCAGTCATTAATCCTCCAGGTATGTACCCACTGTTACACACAAGACACAAAACCCTTCCTGTATGTGTGTTGAGTGTAGGCCTATCTATGTGTGACTCAGTAGTAAATGAAGCCATGCGGGCCCCTGAAATGGCAGCTGCCTGACCTCCAAACTGGGACAATGGGATTGTGGGGTAACTGCGCTGGGGTTGCACACCGTCGCAGTAGGTGGTCGTAGACCGCGGCGCAATGCTGCATTGGTTAACATTGGACCCTATGGGTCCCAGGAGCCAATGAACAGGTGCGCTGGTGGTGATGATGCGCACCGCCACGGACGTCACCGCCGCGGACGTCACCGCCATTTTCTATCTGTTCACTCACTAGATACCTGACCTTCGACAGGAGAGGACCTACACTGCTAGTGCTGCTGTGACCTCGGTGTGGAAGCGACGATGGCTGCTGCGTCTGGGGAAAGGGCCCCTGCCTTCATTGCACAGGAGTTGGAGAAACTTGTGGATGGGGTCCTCCCCCAGTACACGCTACTCTATGGTCCTCCAGACCAACAGGTTAGTACACAGGGAGCACGTTGTATGGGCTAGGCCTGGGTGGAGAGGGCTGGGTGGAAGAGGGAAGGGGGCAGAGTACATAGAACAGTTATGCATGGGAATGAATGGGCCACATGGCCAGAGTAGGGAGGGGGCCACTCACATTGACGGTGCAGTTGGTAATGACTGTACCACTTCCCTTGTGCATGTCATGTAGGTCAGCGCCCGCCAGAAGAGGGACATTTGGCGTGCCATTGCCAAGGAGGTCCGGACCCTGGGGGCCCACCAGAGACGGGGCACCCACTGCCGTAAGAGATGGGAGGACATTCGCCGCTGCAGCAAGAAGACGGCGGAGGCTCAGCTGGGGATGGCCTCCCAACGTGGGAGGGGTGCCTGTCGCACCATGACCCCCCTGATGTTCCGGATCCTGGCGGTGGCCTAACCGGAGTTGGATGGGTGCTTGAGGACATCACAGCAGACACAAGGGGGTGAGTACAACCTCATTCTGCGGACTTTGCAGTGGAGGGGTCTGGGTGGGGGAGGTGGGCTGTGGGTGTCCCTAGGCCAGGGCGAAATCGGTAGGCAAGGCCCCTCCGTAATGTAGGCCATGTGGCACTCTACCCCACCTCACCAGAGTGCCAAGTTGAGGTATAGTTGCCGCTGTGGCATCCATGTGAGCAGATGTCCACCATTGCCATGTAGGCCATATCCCAGAAATTGCATGTGCAGAGGGCAGGAGCACGGCGTAATGCAGGGGGCTGCTGCGTCTGTCTTGTCCGCCAACGGTAGCGGAATGCCATGCACTAAAACTCTCTTTCTTCTGTATCCCCCCCTTTTCCTGCTCTCCCTGTCCTTTTGTACATCAGCATCATCAGGCGGAGGTACAGTGGCACCGGAGCACGAGGGAGCTGCATCCCACATGGCCATGGAGGGCCACACCACAGACTCTGAATGCACCAGTGGGACGGAGGGCGAGGGGAGCTTCACGTCGGACACAGGATCACCAAACAGCGACACGGACTCGTCCGCCGATGGGAGCTCCCCTGTGGTGGCGGCACCATCTGTGCGCCTCACTTCTACAGGTACAGCCGCCACCTCCCCTACCAGCACCGCCCTCCCAGCAGCCCCTCAGCGTTCGCCCCGTGCACGCTCACCCAGGAGGGTGGGCATCACCTTCGCCCCAGGCACCTCAGGCCCTGCCCCAGTCACCCCTGATGCCCCCAGTGAGGAGGCCATTGACCTCCTCAGGTCACTCACTGTTGGGCAGTCTACCATTGTGAATGCCATCCAGGGTGTAGAACGAGAGGTGAAACACGGTAATGCATTCCTGGAGGGCATTCATTCTGGTCAGGCTGTCCTTCAGCGAACCCTGCAATCTCTGGCCTCAGCACTGATGGCAGCCATTGTCCCTGTGTCCAGCCTCCCCCCTCCAACTTCCTCCACCCAGACCCAATCTCCTTTACCCCAGCCCATCCCAAGCACACCTACAGACCAGCATGCACACAAGTCAACACACACAAGTGGCTCAAGCAAACATAGGCACCACACACACCACAGGCACTCACGCAAGCCTCACCCACATACAGACACAGCAACATCCACTGTCTCCACTGTGTCCCCCTCCTCCTCTTCTCCCTCCTCCCTCCCAGTCTCGTCTACACACACACCTGCATGCACCACATCTACAGGCACTAGGACTCGCACCAGGACACCCAGCACCACAAGCCGCTCACCTGCACTCACCACCTCCACTGCCATTGACACGTCCCCTGTGTCCTCTCCCAGTGTGTCTGTGACGCCCCCTCCCAAAGTACACAAACGCCGGCAATCACTCACCCAGCATCCATCCACCTCACGACAGCCTCCAGTACCTGCACCTGCACCCAAAACAGCTAAAGTGACACCTCCTACAACCGCCTCCTCTTCCTCCACTCCCACACCCCTCCAGCTACCCAACCCAGTGTTCGTCAGAAACTGTCCCTATGTCAAATTGACCTTTTTGCCCCCTCCAATTCATCAGTCCCGTCGTAGCCCCTCAGACAAAAAGCCTCCAATACCAGTGGTGCCTGTTCAAGGTTTGTGGAGTGCACCGGCCACCAGGGCAGGCAGTAGGACCCGGAGCCAAGGCACTGGCAGCCCACCCCCTGTAAAGGCTCTAAAATTGGAGAGTGGACGATGGGACCGTGTTAAGACTCCTGGTGGGACAACAAGTGACATGTGTTCGAAGGGGATTGGTGAGTCAGCTGTAACTCCAACAAAGGTGGGGAAGTTCCAGAGGAAGTCTGCCCATCCTGTTGTGAGTGTCACGGCGGAGAAGTGCGCCATCATTTCCGGCGGTCCAGACACAACCGCCAGAACCGTCGTCACTGGTCCAGAGACCACCGCCAGAGTCACAGCCCAGGAGGGCCCAAGTATCGTCACTGGTCCGGAGACCACCGCCAGAGTCACAGCCCAAGAGGGCCCAAGTATCGTCACTGGTCCGGAGACCACCGCCAGAGTCACAGCCCAGGAGGGCCCAAGTATCGTCACTGGTCCAGAGACCACCGCCAGAGTCACAGCCCAGGAGGGCCCAAGTATCGTCACTGATCCTGAGACCACCGCCAGAGTCACAGCCCAGGAGGGCCCAAGTATCGTCACTGGTCCAGAGACCACCGCCAGAGTCACAGCCCAGGAGGGCCCAAGTATCATCACTGGTCCAGAAACCACTGCCGGAGTCACAGCCCAGGAGGGGCCCGGATACCACAGCCCCGCTGGGCAATGATGGAACGTCATGCCACCACCAATGCTCATTGTAGAGAACGTCATGCCACCCACCAATGCCCATTGGAGAGAACGTCATGCCACACACCAATGCCCAGTTTAGAGATCGTCATGCCACACACCAATGTCCGTATCAGAACCGCCATGGCAAAGCACCGCTGAACAGGGCAAAGACCGCCATGGCAAAGCACCGCTGAACAGGGTAAAGACCACCATGGCAAAGCTCCGCTGAACAGGGCAAAGACCGCCATGGCAAAGCACCGCTGAACAGGGCAAAGACCGCCATGGCAAAGCACCGATGAACAGGGCAAAGACCGCCATGGCAAGCACTGCTGAACAGGGCAAGCACCGCTGAACAGGGCAAAGACCGGCATGGCAAAGCACCGCTGAACAGTCCATAGACCGCCATGGCAAAGCACCGCTGAACAGGGCAAAGACCGCCATGGCAAGCACCGCTGAACAGGGAAAAGACCGCCATGGCAAAGCACCGCTGAACAGGGCAAAGACCGCCATGGCAAAGCACCGCTGAACAGTCCATAGACCGCCATGGCAAAGCACCGCTGAACAGGGCATGCACCGTGTAGGAATGAAAAGGCCGCCACATCAGGCATCCTTCTCCCATGTGCAGCTGGGACAGTGACCGGACATGAACTTTCACGGGGAGACTCATCCAGTCTGGGCACCAGTCCCCCCCAGTACCAGTAGAGAACTGCATCTACTTGAGAGACTGTGGCTTTACACTCCCCAGGATGGCACAGTGGGCAAGCCACCCACTGTAGAATCTTGAGAGACTGTGGCTTTGCACTCCCCAGGATAAAGCAGTGGGCAACCCACCCACTGTGGAGACTTGAGAGACTGTGGCCTTGCACTCTCCAGGATACATCAATGGGCATGGAGCCCCTTCGTGGATCTGGCTTCACATTCATGTAGCTGAGGTGCCCCCCCTTCCCTTCCCCCTGAGGTACCTGTAGTGTTTCTATCTGATGCCCCGGCAGTGTTCTCTCCGATTTTGGTCAGGTATAGTTTGTGGGCCTCGCCCATGCATTTTTGGACTGTTGGTGCACGGACATTGTTGTGTACATATCTGCACTACTTCTCGGATTGTATATGTAAATAAGAGTGATTTTGAGATATATATATATCTGTATATTTTTGTATGACATGTATATTGGCACATTACAATGTTTGACTGAATTTCACATTGTCTTTTCATTCTTCCGGGGGGATTGTGGGTTGTTACTGTGATTTTTGTGAATGCATTGGTGTGTATGTTGTAATATGCGAGGGTGGGGGTGTTTGGTGGGTGTCCCCCTAACTTTTGCCTCTCCCGTGTCGTAGATGCAGTACTCACCGGTGTCTTCGGTGCCAACATTGCTGTTGGTCGTAATGGAGCAGAAAGACAAGGGCAGGTAGGATTTGTAATTCGGCCTCCATGGTGTCCTCCTTCCTCGTGGAGTATGTTGAGGTGAGCGTTTTCCCATAGCAAAAGATGTTTCCGCTGTGTTTTTATCCACGGTGAATCTGCCCCGGAAAAGGTGGCGGATTGGCGGGTTGGAATAGTGCGGCCGGTACATTGTGTCCCGCCTGTCTGTTAGCGGTGACCGCCGCGCTGCTTGTCTGTACCGCCGTGGCGGGCGGTGTGTTAAAGTGGCTGTCTTTGTTGGCTGTTACCGCCAGGGTCATAATTCCCTTTTTTTGTCCGCCGCCCTGTTTGCAGTATTTCCGCAGCTTTAACACCGTCCGCCAGGGTTGTAATGACCCCCTATGTCCTTAGTTGTGACATTTGTCAACAAATTAAAGGGTCCACCATCAAATGCCCAACCCAGACACCCCTCCTAGTTTCCAACAAACCACTACAATGTGTGTACCTGGTCCATTATGGTCCTTTACAACCCGATGGTGCACACAAATATATCAATTCATGCTTCAGATTTCTATGGGTGTGGCCACAATGTTCTGCCGACGCTCTCACTGTTATTAAAGATTTGCAAGTCTTCATCAGGACATATGCAGTTGCAGCATTCCAATCCTACCAGAGCACTGCATTTGCCTCCTGGGCATTCAGGGACACTACGGCAAAGATGGGTGTTCAAGTGCATTTCTCATCTCTCTATCATCCCAAGGAAAACGCAATTGTGGAGTGGAAAAATAAGACACAGCAATCCTTACCAGCTAGAGTATTAGGATCAGGTTGTAGTCGGCTTCATCACCTGTATGGAATCCAGAGAGCAATAATCAGTCTGCCCAGAACCCCTTTCAGAGGATGTACCCCATATGAAGTATTGTTTGGGATACCTTTGTATGCCCCAGATCTTGATGGCCCTGGTGTACTGACATAAATTAACATGTCACAGTCTTGCAGGAATTATAATACTTACGTGATGAAAATTCATCTGCACATGCTACCGCCTTGAGAATAAGGGATTTGCCATCAACATCCACAGGCTTGATTCCTAAAGTTGGGGATGTAGTTTGTGAAAAGATACCTGTGAAGGAGGAATTTGGCCCATCATGCAAAGCACAGGTTCCAGCCCTGGGAACACATGGTATCAGAACTGTCATTCTACCACCACTGCCTGGTTCTAAATAAACCAGATTAGTTTCAATTGACAGCATCAAATTGCGCCATGTGGCCGATCCTTCACAGTAGACCACAAGGACTCCTAAATAGTTCCCATATCCCTCTTACCACCACCCATCAAGCATTCAACAATCCTGAAATTATCTCCCCCAGCATGGGGGAGAATAAACTTTTGTTGATTCCTGTCACCACTCCATCGACAAGAAAAGTCCAAAATTCAGATCTGCACTCTTCAAATTCAACACAAACTGATGGAATCTTTTATTACAAAACACCAATGGATGCATCTGCAGTTCCCTTTCACCCTCACCGGCTCCACTTTTTGCACAGACTGCTCCTGGTTACTCTGCCAACATTGACGACTTCTCTTCAAATTCTTCAGCATCATCTACAGTACCTATATGAAAAGCACATAAGCTCTAGATGTGCCTTAAACATGACTATTTGGTTCATCGATGGTATTATCTGTGGATATGTCTAGCTTTGCTTGCCTTTCGGCTTTGGATTGGTTTTGTCATTGTTGTCTTTCTGCTGATACATGGTCATTTTCCCCCTAGATGCTTTACTGCTGAATTGGTGCACGAGGTTTTAAAACCTTACCTATCCTCACATAAAGTCTGAAGAGACTTGTCCCTTGTGAATATTTCAGCTGTTCCAGTTCCTGATGGAATTGTTTAGGATAAAGTAACATTTGTATCTTTAACTGATTTAAAGTCCATATGTTGTATCAATTAATGAAATTAATACAACAGTGTTGTTTCTGATGACTGGGATGTAAAAAAGTTGATTCTACGCTTTCTGATCTTGAGTATTATACTGCATTTGAAAGTGAAGATGATTATACGACAACTGCAAATTATGGGAAAATGTTTTGTTATCACCATTACGGACATCGTTTTCTACACAGAGTTGGTACCCCAAGAATAGTTTATAATTTTACACGATGGGAACATTGTCCACCAGTGGTGAGTTCAAAAACATGTAGAAAAGTTTTCTTTTTCTTCTGGGCATGATGTTAAAAAAATGTTGAGTCTTAATTTTTTAAATTGCAACCTTCAAAAGCAAGAACATTGTTTCACACAGATACCAAATTGATATATTTAGATTCCTTTGTTTCTCAATAGGCTATAGAAGGGTAGGAGTATTGTATGAAGTTGATTGACTTAAAGAGTTTGTGGGGATCAAGAATTGGCAAATACAAGCTTTTTTAGAGCATGCCTTATTCCGTTGCAAATATATATTTCTCAATGATGACAATTTGTTTAGGCTTTTGTGAAAATAAAAGAAATGAATGCGCCAAGTATTGCCTCACCAATTAAATTTGATAACTGGTTAAAGATTTTAAATGTCATTGAAGAACAGCTCAATTGTTGGGTTCAGAATGGCACCTTTAATTCAACACTTTCAGGTCCCAACGGGTGGCCTTTGCAGCTCCGTGGACACAAATGGTTGTCATTCACGTTTTGTTAACAACACAAGCGTTTTAGAGTGAGCAGACCTGACGCTTGTTACGTCACTCAGATATTGTGACAACATACAGCGTGGGTAAACTTTGTCAACAATGGTTAAAATCTTCCACATTAACAGCTGTAAAAGAACACCTTAGACTCCTTTCAGAATATGGGGACTTACAAAAGTTCTTCCTAGGTCCTAGGGAACCGCGCTCAAGATGTTTCTTATATGCAATATATAATGAAACTTGGAAGCTTTCACAAAAGGATGCTGTAGCCTAGTTAAGGCAAACAGACCAGGGAAAATTGGAGAAAGCTATAGCCATTGTTGATAATGCTATAAATACATCGTCCAAACTGCAGTTACACACTAAACAACATTGTGCCATCTGCCATTGACATCTTTCAAAGTGACATGTCACTTTTATACCAGACAGAGTCAACGTAGGTCCATTATGCAGTTGAGTTGGACGTTACAATTTATAAAAATGGCCGTGTGCGCAGGCAGCATGTTAATTCCAAAGAGTTATTTGCTGCATTTATTTGACAAGGAAACAACAGATAATGAATAAGAAAGAAGCTAGTACCATCATGCTTAACATTGAAAAGTTAGAAAAGTTGCCTTTTACAGTGGTGGAAATTCCAACGTCAGTGTGGTTAATACATGGAGTGATTAATCTGCCCATTTCAACATTTCAATTCACTTTGTGTTCAAAACATTTTCCTGTAGTCAGATTCGAACAGCTAGGAGACAGTGACATCTACCAGGTCTGGGATCTACCCTTTCATTACAGATGTTTCTTAGCGGTAGTGAATGCAAAACTTCTGTAAGCTATTCTATGATTTGTAAACAGATATCGTTGCAAGAAACATATAACTCTTCGGTTGCAAATTTGGCTTGTTATTTGAAGGGTATTCCTGTGCCCTTGATTCGCCCAGTGTTTCAGTTGCTTTTGAATCAGAGGTTCCTGATGCTTAGTGATTAAGGCTGTTGTGAAATGAGGCCTGGCGTTCCCTACATAATTTTGGTCTCTAAAATTGTGACTTGTTGCAGAAACATATTTTTTCCCTCACACATACGTTAAAAGTAGCAGATACCTGGCCTGACATTGCTAATTATATTGTAAATTTTGACAAGATGAACAGACTGAAAGCACCTTTGTTTAAAAAAAAAGGTAGCGCTCACATCATCCTGCGAAAGCTATGACCTCTAAGAGGCAAGGTCGTCCGCAGAGATGCAGTCTCTTTTAAATACCAACTTTCCTAAATATTTTGGTGCCTGGATCAGTCGCTTTTTTTATCCTTCTAACACTGCTGGGATTGTATGCTTTTTTAAGGCTGTTGGTTCTGGAGTTGTCAGCACTTTCTAGACCATCTTTGGATCTATACTTTCAGTCATCCATTCACTCTTTTCAAGTGTTTTTGGAGGATTCCCAATACATTTTGGCATTTGTTGGTGGTATCCTGCTGCTGCTACTTTCGATTCGCAATGGCTGCCCCATCTCAACAATGAGAAATGATGGAGCTCCTACCTGCCAACTTGTGCCGTGATCTCATGATGCAGTACTTTGCGAGATTCCATCACTCTTGATGACACTGGAAATTTTCTGCGGGATCACGATTATTGTTAAATTTGACATTTGGCATTTTTTTTATTCAAATCTATTTAATTTTAGCTCTAAATTGTCTTTTAATTTGGCCAGTCTTCAGCTTGCCCTGCTTGTCAACTTGGAAATTTTATCTTTTTTATGTACATTTTTAGCCTGCTCCTAAACAGTAATAGTTTTAGCATAGGTTATTTGAGGTCTTGGACCCTGCACTCTTATATCGACAATGGGGAGGGTGTTGTGGGTTCATCTTAGCACCTTGCTTGGGCAATATTATTTTAGTTGTGGCTGTGGCCTGTGCTCTTTTATATAGATTCATATTTTATTTAGTTTATTAATTTTTTTATATTTCAGTATGGCTTGCTTCGAGTGGAGATGTTTTTATTTCCTAATCAACTGCCTTTTTGAGAAAGCATTGTTGTGAGCTCCTTTGCACAATATTTCATCCTGTGCCTCTGCTTAGGTCTGTACACAATAGTTTACCTAGTATTGCCAGTCCAAGAGTATGGTGCCAACCTTCTAAACCTAGACCTATTATGTCAGGCCTGTTCTCAGAATACAGCACGTTTTGTTGTAAAAGCTTCACACAGGCCGAAGGTAGTTAGAGGGGACATTCCAGCCAGCCATCTTACGCTGTGTGCCACTTCATCTCAGCTCTGCTGATCTTGGCCTTGTCTTTCCAGCCAACCAGAGGGACTACCAGCAGAAAGCAAGCGGATTCTGCATTTCTCCAAGTATGGGGCTTGGGGGGTCCCTCCAGAGAATAAGTACGAGCAGAAGGGCTAACACTTATGCTTCATGTTAGATGCTAGACGTGTAGGTAGAAACTCTTAGATTTATGGTTATGTCAGGATCCTGAGATTGATTATATGTTTTATACTAATGGTCACAATCATACCTGTGTTATGTTCCATCTTCCTAATAATTGCAGCTCATGTCTTTTTACATACTTTGCAGTTGCAGCAATAAAATAGATTGAAACTTGCATTTTTCTGTCTGTCTTCACAAGTATGAGACTTGTGCAAATGAAGGAAACAGGTAAGATCAGTTCCACCATGACTTTCCTGAGAACTCAGAGTGTCATGCGTCAGACTGCCACAAATCACCTTTACTTTCTAGGTTTGGGTGAGGTGTTGCTAGCTAGCCAGGAAGGTCAGGCTGACAACTTCCAGTTGGTGTGGAACTGACTCAGTCACCCACACACGGTGTTGCAGCTGACCAAAACCAAGCAGTCTTACCTGCATGGTAAGAGTCCTACTACACAATAAAATTGGGTTATGATTAGAGAGATACTGAACACTACTACTGAACATAGGGTTTACATAAGCCACAAAACATTTACAGTGCATTGTGTACTTACATTGCAGTCAGCACTTATATCCTAAAGCACCCTAGGCATGATAAATCCACCTTTTCTGACTTTCAGCTTACTGAAACACAGGCTTTGCATATCTATTTAGCATCTTCAGAGAGCAACTGATACAGGTGCATATAAGCAGATATCAAGGTAAAAATTATGAAGGTTACTGGAGGTACATTCATGGTTACAACTAAGCATATGTTTGAATGTTAATACTGAATTTACTATAATGGGATCGCTGAACCTATCTATTGGACCCATCACAATAAAGGTCACTTTACTAAAGTTTATGGGTTCGAAGGGGATTGGTGAGTCAGCTGTAACTCCAACAAAGGTGGGGAAGTTCCAGAGGAACTCTGCCCATCCTGTTGTGAGTGTCACGGCGGAGAAGTGCGCCATCATTTCCGGCGGTCCAGACACAACCGCCAGCACCGTCGTCACTGGTCCAGAGACCACCGCCAGAGTCACAGCCCAGGAGGGCCCAAGTATCGTCACTGGTCCGGAGACCACCGCCAGAGTCACAGCCCAGGAGGGCCCAAGTATCGTCACTGGTCCGGAGACCACCGCCAGAGTCACAGCCCAGGAGGGCCCGAGTATCATCACTGGTCCAGAGACCACCGCCAGAGTCACAGCCCAGGAGGGCCCAAGTATCGTCACTGATCCTGAGACCACCGCCAGAGTCACAGCCCAGGAGGGCCCAAGTATCGTCACTGGTCCAGAGACCACCGCCAGAGTCACAGCCCAGGAGGGCCCAAGTATCATCAATGGTCCAGAAACCACCGCCGGAGTCACAGCCCAGGAGGGGCCCGGATGCCACAGCCCCGCTGGGCAATGATGGAACGTCATGCCACCACCAATGCTCATTGTAGAGAACGTCATGCCACCCACCAATGCCCATTGGAGAGAACGTCATGCCACACACCAATGCCCAGTGTAGAGATCGTCATGCCACACACCAATGTCCGTATCAGAACCGCCATGGCAAAGCACCGCTGAACAGGGCAAAGACCGCCATGGCAAAGCACCGCTGAACAGGGTAAAGACCACCATGGCAAAGCACCGCTGAACAGGGCAAAGACCGCCATGGCAAAGCACCGCTGAACAGGGCAAAGACCGCCATGGCAAAGCACCGATGAACAGGGCAAAGACCGCCATGGCAAGCACCGCTGAACAGGGCAAGCACCGCTGAACAGGGCAAAGACCGCCATAGCAAAGCACCGCTGAACAGTCCATAGACCGCCATGGCAAAGCACCGCTGAACAGGGCAAAGACCGCCATGGCAAAGCACCGCTGAACAGGGCAAAGACCGCCATGGCAAAGCACCGCTGAACAGTCCATAGACCGCCATGGCAAAGCACCGCTGAACAGGGCATGCACCGTGTAGGAATGAAAAGGCCGCCACATCAGGCATCCTTCTCCCATGTGCAGCTGGGACAGTGACCGGACATGAACTTTCACGGGGAGACTCATCCATTCTGGGCTCCCGTCCCCCCCAGTACCAGTAGAGAACTGCATCTACTTGAGAGACTGTGGCTTTACACTCCCCAGGAAGGCACAGTGGGCAAGCCACCCACTGTAGAGTCTTGAGAGACTGTGGCTTTGCACTCCCCAGGATAAAGCAGTGGGCAACCCACCCACTGTGGAGACTTGAGAGACTGTGGCCTGGCACTCTCCAGGATACATCAATGGGCATGGAGCCCCGTCGTGGATCTGGCTTTGCATTCATGTAGCTGAGGTGCCCCCCCTTCCCTTCCCCCTGAGGTGCCTGTAGTGTTTCTATCTGATGCCCCGGCAGTGTTCTCTCCGATTTTGGTCAGGTATAGTTTGTGGGCCTCGCCCATGCATTTTTGGACTGTTGCTGCACGGACATTGTTGTGTACATATCTGCACTACTTCTCGGATTGTATGTGTAAATAAGAGTGATTTTGAGATATATATATATCTGTATATTTTTGTATGACATGTATATTGGCACATTACAATGTTTGACTGAATTTCACATTGTCTTTTCATTCTTCCGGGGGGATTGTGGGTTGTTACTGTGATTTTTGTGAATGCATTGGTGTGTATGTTGTAATATGCGAGGGTGGGGGTGTTTGGTGGGTGTCCCCCTAACTTTTGCCTCTCCCGTGTCGTAAATGCAGTACTCACCGGTGTCTTCGGCGCCAACATTGCTGTTGGTCGTAGAGGAGCAGAAAGACAAGGGCAGGTAGGATTTGTAATTCGGCCTCCATGGTGTCCTCCTTCCTCGTGGAGTATGTTGAGGTGAGCGTTTTCCCATAGCAAAAGATGTTTCCGCTGTGTTTTTATCCACGGTGAATCTGCCCCGGAAAAGGTGGCGGATTGGCGGGTTGGAATAGTGTGGCCGGTACATTGTGTCCCGCCTGTCTGTTAGCGGTGACCGCCGCGCTGCTTGTCTGTACCGCCGTGGCGGGCGGTGTGTTAAAGTGGCTGTCTTTGTTGGCGGTTACCGCCAGGGTCATAATTCCCTTTTTTTGTCCGCCGCCCTGTTTGCGGTATTTCCGCAGCTTTAACACCGTCCGCCAGGGTTGTAATGACCCCCTATGTCCTTAGTTGTGACATTTGTCAACAAATTAAAGGGTCCACCATCAAATGCCCAACCCAGACACCCCTCCTAGTTTCCAACAAACCACTACAATGTGTGTACCTGGACCATTATGGTCCTTTACAACCCGATGGTGCACACAAATATATCAATTCATGCTTCAGATTTCTATGGGTGTGGCCACAATGTTCTGCCGACGCTCTCACTGTTATTAAAGATTTGCAAGTCTTCATCAGGACATATGCAGTTGCAGCATTCCAATCCTACCAGAGCACTGCATTTGCCTCCTGGGCATTCAGGGACACTACGGCAAAGATGGGTGTTCAAGTGCGTTTCTCATCTCTCTATCATCCCAAGGAAAACGCAATTGTTGAGTGGAAAAACAAGACACAGCAATCCTTACCAGCTAGAGTATTAGGATCAGGTTGTAGTCGGCTTCATCACCTGTATGGAATCCAGAGAGCAATAATCAGTCTGCCCAGAACCCCTTTCAGAGGATGTACCCCATATGAAGTATTGTTTGGGATACCTTTGTATGCCCCAGATCTTGATGGCCCTGGTGTACTGACATAAATTAACGTGTCACAGTCTTGCTGGAATTATAATACTTACGTGATGAAAATTCATCTGCACGTGCCACCGCCTTGAGAATAAGGGATTTGCCATCAACATCCACAGGCTGGATTCCTAAAGTTGGGGATGTAGTTTGTGAAAAGATACCTGTGAAGGAGGAATTTGGCCCATCATGCAAAGCACAGGTTCCAGCCCTGGGAATACATGGTATCAGAACTGTCATTCTACCACCACTACCTGGTTCTAAATAAACCAGATTAGTTTCAATTGACAGCATCAAATTGCGCCATGTGGCCGATCCTTCACAGTAGACCACAAGGACTCCTAAATAGTTCCCATATCCCTCTTACCACCACCCATCAAGCATTCAACAATCCTGAAATTATCTCCCCCAGCATGGGGGAGAATAAACTTTTGTTGATTCCTGTCACCACTCCATCGACAAGAAAAGTCCAAAATTCAGATCTGCACTCTTCAAATTCAACACAAACTGATGGAATCTTTTATTACAAAACACCAATGGATGCATCTGCAGTTCCCTTTCACCCTCACCGGCTCCACTTTTTGCACAGACTGCTCCTGGTTACTCTGCCAACATTGACGACTTCTCTTCAAATTCTTCAGCATCATCTACAGTACCTATATGAAAAGCACATAAGCTCTAGATGTGCCTTAAAACATGACTATTTGGTTCATCGATGGTATTATCTGTGGATATGTCTAGCTTTGCTTGCCTTTCGGCTTTGGATTGGTTTTGTCATTGTTGTCTTTCTGCTGATACATGGTCATTTTCCCCCTAGATGCTTTACTGCTGAATTGGTGCACGAGGTTTTAAAACCTTACCTATCCTCACATAAGGTCTGAAGAGACTTGTCCCTTGTGAATATTTCAGCTGTTCCAGTTCCTGATGGAATTGTTTAGGATAAAGTAACAGTTGTATCTTTAACTGATTTAAAGTCCATATGTTGTATCAATTAATGAAATTAATACAACAGTGTTGTTTCTGATGACTGGGATGTAAAACAGTTGATTCTACGCTTTCTGATCTTGAGTATTATACTGCATTTGAAAGTGAAGATGATTATACGACAACTGCGAATTATGGGAAAATGTTTTGTTATCACCATTACGGACATCATTTTCTACACAGAGTTGGTACCCCAAGAATAGTTTATAATTTTACACGATGGGAACATTGTCCACCAGTGGTGAGTTCAAAAACATGTAGAAAAGTTTTCTTTTTCTTCTGGGCATGATGTTAAAAAAATGTTGAGTCTTAATTTTTTAAATTGCAACCTTCAAAAGCAAGAACATTGTTTCACACAGATACCAAATTGATATATTTAGATTCCTTTGTTTCTCAATAGGCTATAGAAGGGTAGGAGTATTGTGTGAAGTTGATTGACTTAAAGAGTTTGTGGGGATCAAGAATTGGCAAATACAAGCTTTTTTAGAGCATGCCTTATTCCGTTGCAAATATATATTTCTCAATGATGACAATTTGTTTAGGCTTTTGTGAAAATAAAAGAAATGAATGCGCCAAGTATTGCCTCACCAATTAAATTTGATAACTGGTTAAAGATTTTAAATGTCATTGAAGAACAGCTCAATTGTTGGGTTCAGAACGGCACCTTTAATTCAACACTTTCAGGTCCCAACGGGTGGCCTTTGCAGCTCCGTGGACACAAATGGTTGTCATTCACGTTTTGTTAACAACACAAGCGTTTTAGAGTGAGCAGACCTGACCCTTGTTACGTCACTCAGGTATTGTGACAACATACAGCGTGGGTAAACTTTGTCAACAATGGTTACAATCTTCCACATTAACAGCTGTAAAAGAACACCTTAGACTCCTTTCAGAATATGGGGACTTACAAAAGTTCTTCCTAGGTCCTAGGGAACCGCGCTCAAGATGTTTCTTATATGCAATATATAATGAAACTTGGAAGCTTTCACAAAAGGATGCTGTAGCCTAGTTAAGGCAAACAGACCAGGGAAAATTGGAGAAAGCTATAGCCATTGTTGATAATGCTATAAATACATCGTCCAAACTGCAGTTACACACTAAACAACATTGTGCCATCTGCCATTGACATCTTTCAAAGTGACATGTCACTTTTATACCAGACAGAGTCAACGTAGGTCCATTATGCAGTTGAGTTGGACGTTACAATTTATAAAAATGGCCGTGTGCGCAGGCAGCATGTTAATTCCAAAGAGTTATTTGCTGCATTTATTTTGACAAGGAAACAACAGATAATGAATAAGAAAGAAGCTAGTACCATCATGCTTAACATTGAAAAGTTAGAAAAGTTGCCTTTTACAGTGGTGGAAATTCCAACGTCAGTGTGGTTAATACATGGAGTGATTAATCTGCCCATTTCAACATTTCAATTCACTTTGTGTTCAAAACATTTTCCTGTAGTCAGATTCGAACAGCTAGGAGACAGTGACATCTACCAGGTCTGGGATCTACCCTTTCATTACAGATGTTTCTTAGCGGTAGTGAATGCAAGACTTCTGTAAGCTATTCTATGATTTGTAAACAGATATCGTTGCAAGAAACATATAACTCTTCGGTTGCAAATTTGGCTTGTTATTTGAAGGGTATTCCTGTGCCCTTGATTCGCCCAGTGTTTCAGTTGCTTTTGAATCAGAGGTTCCTGATGCTTAGTGATTAAGGCTGTTGTGAAATGAGGCCTGGCGTTCCCTACATAATTTTGGTCTCTAAAATTGTGACTTGTTGCAGAAACATATTTTTTCCCTCACACATGCGTTAAAAGTAGCAGATACCTGGCCTGACATTGCTAATTATATTGTAAATTTTGACAAGATGAACAGACTGAAAGCACCTTTGTTTAAAAAAAAAGGCAGCGCTCACATCATCCTGCGAAAGCTATGACCTCTAAGAGGCAAGGTCGTCCGCAGAGATGCAGTCTCTTTTAAATACCAACTTTCCTAAATATTTTGGTGCCTGGATCAGTCGCTTATTTTATCCTTCTAACACTGCTGGGATTGTATGCTTTTTTAAGGCTGTTGGTTCTGGAGTTGTCAGCACTTTCTAGACCATCTTTGGATCTATACTTTCAGTCATCCATTCACTCTTTTCAAGTGTTTTTTGGAGGATTCCCAATACATTTTGGCATTTGTTGGTGGTATCCTGCTGCTGCTACTTTCGATTCGCAATGGCTGCCCCATCTCAACAATGAGAAATGATGGAGCTCCTACCAGCCAACTTGTGCCGTGATCTCATGATGCAGTACTTTGCGAGATTCCATCACTCTTGATGACACTGGAAATTTTCAGCGGGATCACGATTATTGTTAAATTTGACATTTGGCATATTTTTTATTCAAATCTATTTAATTTTAGCTCTAAATTGTCTTTTTAATTTGGCCAGTCTTCAGCTTGCCCTGCTTGTCAACTTGGACATTTTATCTTTTTTATGTACATTTTTAGCCTGCTCCTAAACAGTAATAGTTTTAGCATAGGTTATTTGAGGTCTTGGACCCTGCACTCTTATATCGACAATGGGGAGGGTGTTGTGGGTTCATCTTAGCACCTTGCTTGGGCAATATTATTTTAGTTGTGGCTGTGGCCTGTGCTCTTTTATCTAGATTCATATTTTATTTAGTTTATGAATTTTTTTATATTTCAGTATGGCTTGCTTCGAGTGGAGATGTTTTTATTTCCTTATCAACTGCCTTTTTGAGAAAGCATTGTTGTGAGCTCCTTTGCACAATATTTCATCCTGTGCCTCTGCTTAGGTCTGTACACAATAGTTTACCTAGTATTGCCAGTCCAAGAGTATGGCGCCAACCTTCTAAACCTAGACCTATTATGTCAGGCCTGTTCTCAGAATACAGCACGTTTTGTTGTAAAAGCTTCACACAGGCCGAAGGTGGTTAGAGGGGACATTCCAGCCAGCCATCTTACGCTGTGTGCCACTTCATCTCAGCTCTGCTGATCTTGGCCTTGTCTTTCCAGCCAACCAGAGGGACTACCAGTAGACAGTAAGCGGAGCCTGCATTTCTCCAAGTATGGGGCTTGGGGGGTCCCTCCAGAGAATAAGTACGAGCAGAAGGGCTAACACTTATGCTTCATGTTAGATGCTAGACGTGTAGGTAGAAACTCTTAGATTTATGGTTATGTCAGGATCCTGAGATTGATTATATGTTTTATTCTAATGGTCACAATCATACCTGTGTTATGTTCCATCTTCCTAATAATTGCAGCTCATGACTTTTTACATACTTTGCAGTTGCAGCAATAAAATAGATTGAAACTTGCATTTTTCTGTCTGTCTTCACAAGTATGAGACTTGTGCAAATGAAGGAAACAGGTAAGATCAGTTCCACCATGACTTTCCTGAGAACTCAGAGTGTCATGAGTCAGACTGCCACAAATCACCTTTACTTTCTAGGTTTGGGTGAGGTGTTGCTAGCTAGCCTGGAAGGTCAGGCTGACAGCTTCCAGTTGGTGTGGAACTGACTCAGTCACCCACACACGGTGTTGCAGCTGACCAAAACCAAGCAGTCTTGCCTGCATGGTAAGAGTCCTACTACACAATAAAATTGGGGTATGATTAGAGAGATACTGAACACTACTACTGAACATAGGGTTTACATAAGCCACTAAACATTTACAGTGCATTGTGTACTTACATTGCAGTCAGCACTTATATCCTAAAGCACCCTAGGCATGATAAATCCACCTTTTCTGACTTTCAGCTTACTGAAACACAGGCTTTGCATATCTATTTAGCATCTTCAGAGAGCAACTGATACAGGTGCATATAACAGATATCAAGGTAAAAATTATGAAGGTTACTGGAGGTACATTCATGGTTACAGCTAAGCATATGTTTGAATGTTAATACTGAATTTACTATAATGGGATCGCTGAACCTATCTATTGGACCCATCACAATAAAGGTCACTTTACTAAAGTTTATACATTTTAGAAACAGCACTGCAGAGTACCACAAACTCATGCGAAATGGCACACTGCTGTGATGTTCCAAATGACACTCACCTTACTGTGCCAGTGACATTGTTCATTTCTGGATAACCAGGCAACCTACATCTGGAGTCACAGAGGAAATGGTACTAAAATATGTATTCTTCCAAGTACAGGGTGCCAGGGATATCTAACGCACTAGTTTGTACACCATTCCTGTTAAACACATTGGGGGTTATTACAACTTTGGAGGAGGTGTTAATCCGCCCCAAAAGTGACGGTAAAGTGACCTATATACCACCAGCTGTATTACGAGTTCCATAGGATATAATGGACTCGTAATACGGCTGGTGGTATATCTGTCACTTTACTGTCACTTTTGGGACGGATTAACATCTCCTCCAAAGTTGTAATAACCCCCATAGTCATTGGGTATTGTGGAGTGTTGCATGTTTTCTGTACCGTAAAGGACTTCATTGCTCAGTTAAACAAAAGGTCATTACTTTCTGTCATGCATCACACAGCATGTCTGTACAATGGATGGTCTTGTCCCTTGGTGAAACTGTAGATGATAGACTTGGAGAGGTGACCACTAAATATTAATTGCTATGCTTGCGTAGGTAATGGGCTAAGGAAGGCAGTTGAAAATACATGCCCATGCTGTCTTCATGATAAATATACGCACTGCATATTAATTTGCTAATATGCACAGTTCCGTTTAATTTAATTTATAAAATCATCTTTCTCAGGGACTTTACAACTTTGGCCAGTCCGGAGTCTATAAGGCACAGTAAAACTGTGTTTGATCTGCTTCCATGATAAATCAATGTAAGCTAATAAGGGGCAATCTGGTATTCCTGGGAACATGGGCATGTATATAAAATGAATCCAGAGTGGATCCCTAGGATAAAGCAAATATGTATCCAGTTCCAAATGAATGAATAATAGAGCGATATATACTGGTGATAGAAGAAGAAAAATAACACAGTGATAAAACAAAAGTAGGACTGACGCCATTACAAATGAATACTCAAAGCACAGACTCTATCTCAAGTTCAGGTTTAATGCTTCTACAGTTATTTGCATAGCCAACACAAAAATACGTCAATGCTAAAAAAAACTGGACTCTTATTTATAGGCAGGTTCTTTATCATGACATAAAAAAGTAGCAACCTATAAAGTAAAGGGACAAAAAATATCCTGCGATCTAGCATGCAGAGGAGGGATTTACCTATGAATTATGAATGATTAAATGCAAGAGATAGACTAAGGGCCTCATAACGAGTTTGGCAGTCCACGGACCACCAAACTCATGGTGGTGGTCGGACTGCCGCACTCCTGTCGGGGCAACCGCCAGATTATGATCCTGACGGTCAGACTGCCAGAAGACCACCGCCGGGATCACGGATCCCAACGGGTTTGCAGAGGTCAAAGTCGTGGTCAGCCACGGCAGCACCTATAGTGTCACTGCCATGCTGATCATGACTTAGCATTACGCCAGCCTTTTTATGGCGGTTGCACCGCCATAGAAAGGCTAGAGGAAATCCAGTGCTGGGGGCCACAGGAGGCCCTTTCACTGCCCACGACCACATTGTGGGCAGTGCAGGGGCCCCCTGCTAGCTCCCATGGAATGCGCACTGTCTTCTATGCAGACAGTGCGCATTCGGAGGTTGCTCATGTGTGACGGTGTTGGCCTCGGCTCCCTAAGCTGAAACACTGTTTCCACTGGGCTGACCAGCAGAAACATTGTAATGAGATGGGGAGAGTACGTTGCCTTGATGGTAGCCTCACCCCGCAGTATTGATGGTCTCGGCAGCAATGCAGCTGAGATCATAAACAAGCCCTAAGTCTGTCAATGTCTGATTAAAAAAAACAATAAAATAGAAGGTAAGATTTTGTGAAGCTAAAGACTGATCAACATTGCTATCCTACTTTTGATTTATCACTGCACACTTTTTTCACTTCTGTGACCAAGCACCTAGTAGTATATGGCCCTATGGAGCACCTACTTGCTTATATTTGCCTATTATTGTTATAATAACGATTAAACTACTGGTTGTTCAGTTTTTATGTCTGTTGTTTATTCATCCATTTGGAACCAAAGGCATACTTTACTCGATGGAACCACTATGCTGTGATTGTATCCATGAGTGAGGCATCACATTGCGAATGTACTTTTGATATCACCTCAAAAATCATTGTGCCTGCAATTAACAAGCAGGATGAGGGCCTCTGTTGTTTAACTAATCTCAGCTGTGCTTTTACAGACAGGGTAAAAAATGTAACACAGCAATAGGATCTGCTAGCAGCGTGCAGGATTGCGCCTTTTCTGTGAATCTCATGCCCCCACCAATATAGCAACCTCTCCTTCACTGGTTAGCACCCTCAAGTTTGAGCACTTGATGCTGGTCATGAAGCATGTAGCCAATTGAAAACATTGCCTTAGTTGAGGTGTTAAATACAGAAGCAACTACTTTGGTTACCTTGTAATGCAGCTCTGAGTACAGAAACCAGCCCAGATAATTGTGATTGGTGTGTCACTGAACAGTATGTGCCATAGAAACATAATTAAAGAAATCAGTCAATCAATCAGTCAATCTTTGCTTTGGCTACAAACCATAATGTTATGTTAATTCATATAGCAAGATCACCCAGTAGGGTATCCAGGTGCATGGGAAGGTCTGTAGGGGTTGTCCCTAAGGTGTTCATATGAAGAGCCATGTCTTCAGCTTCTGGCTGACCTCAAGAAGTGAGGAGGATGCTCGATGTGTTGAGGAAGGTTTTTGCATGTTTTGGGTGTGATGTAGGAGAAGAAGCGACCTCCAGTTTTTACTTTTGTAGATGCAGGGAGTGTGTGCAAGTTCAGGTATTCTGATCCTATTTGTGTAGGGCTTTGTATTTTTGTGTGAGGAGTTTGAATTGACTGCACAGGTGAAAGGGGAGCCAATGACGCTTCCTGATGTGTGGTGTGATGTGGGTGTGGCATGAGAGATCAAGTATGAGCTTTGATTGGATGCTCTGGAGTCTGTATGGGAGTTGTTTGGAGATTCCAGTGTACAGAGAGTTGTAAAAGGTAAAAAACATCAATAACTAATTAATTTAAAAAGTCTGAATAAAACATGATTGAGACAACAATAGAACCAGAATATAAAAAAAAAATTCCTTAGAATCTAACATCTTCCTAATCTTTAAAGCATGAGGCATAAGAGATACCACAGCACAACAAACATCCAGTGAGTGTGAATGTTTTAAAAAGTGCAAAGCCCGCCAACAATACTTTTAATGCCAGCACCACAACCCATATAGCATAAAGTGAATCTCTCTAGAGTGCCTGGTAATTACTACCATGCGTAGCATGCGTGATAAGCAGCTCATCTCAGGGCAGACGTGTTTACATGTTCATGCTGGAAGCCAAGTATGCATCCAGAGGTGTCATTTTCTTGGGGGGTTTACCTAGAATTTGCAAAATCTGTGATTGTGTAGATGTCCACAAAGTGGCAGCCGTTATCAGCAATGAACCACAGCTTGTAATCTAAAAGCAAATGGAAAGAATGCATTTTGTTAAACTTTGGGCTGCAGTTGGACTACGAGCCCCACAGTGCCACAGGTGATGAGGAGGAGGGAGTTTGGAGCTATGTAGCTGGTTACAGTAACCAGCAAAATGGAGCACAAGGAGGTTATTTGGGGAATGCTGGACAGTGTTCTTAAAAAAGTTGAAGGGCTTGAGTCCACCAGTGCAACAATTTTGGCAAGCAAAAATCCGAACATCCCCTAATTAACCCAGCGCAGC
This sequence comes from Pleurodeles waltl, assembly GCF_031143425.1. Taxonomy (NCBI): domain Eukaryota; kingdom Metazoa; phylum Chordata; class Amphibia; order Caudata; family Salamandridae; genus Pleurodeles; species Pleurodeles waltl. The sequence continues at coordinate 1,457,053,920 of NC_090445.1, read as the reverse complement.
AAGGATACCAACTTTGGGCATTGGAGAGCAGTAAGGCTACCAATCCATCTGCCATTATGGACCTAGGGGGTCATTCCAACTGTGGATGACCACGGAAGAACCGCCAACAGGCTGGCGGTGCTTCCCTGCCCATTCTGACCGCGGCGGTAAAGCCGCGGTCAGAAAAGGGGATCCGGCGGTTTCCCGCCGGATTTCCCCTGTCTGGGCTGAATCTCCATGGCGGCGCTGCAAGCAGCGCCGCCATGGAGATTCCGACCCCCTTCCAGCCATCCTGTTTCTGGCGGTTTTTACCGCCAGGAACAGGATGGCGGGAACGGGTGTCGTAGGGGCCCCCTAACAGGGTCCCAGCATGATTTTCACTGTCTGCTTAGCAGACAGTGAAAATCGCGACGGGTGCAACTGCATCCGTCGCACCCCTGCAACACCGCCGGCTCCATTCGGAGCCGGCTTCTATGTTGCAGGGCCTTTCCCGCTGGGCCGGCGGGCGCTCCTTTGGCAGGCGCCCGCCGGCCCAGCGGGAAAGCCAGAATGGCCTCCGCGGTCTTTTGACCGCGGAGCGGCCAAATGGCGGTGACCGCATGGCGGGCGGCGGTAGGTCAGAATGACCGCCCTAGTGTGATATGATCCACCTACACCATCTTTATCACAGATGGTTCGATGTTGCCTAAGGTTATTACCTCATACTTGAGATGTCTGTATAATTTGCATCTTCCCCATAAGGCAACACCCTATGGAATTATTCTTAAGGACGTACTGTGTTTGAGGCATGAGACAGGGGTACCCCCATTCACCTCTACTCTTTGCGCTAGCCATGGAGCCATTGGCTGGTTAGGCTTGGCAACCCTACTTCCAGTCTGCTATACGATTTTTGATGTCCCTATATGCAGATAACATGACCTTGTATATCAGGGATCCACAGTTAAGTCTTAGGTGGTCATTACAACCCTGGCGGACGGTGTTAAAGGTGCGGTAATACCGCAAACAGGCCAGCGGACAAAAAAAGGGAATTATGACCCTAGCGGAAACCGCCAACAAAGACAGCCAGTTTAACACACCGCCCACCACGGCGGTACAGACAAGCAGCGCAACGGTCACCGCCAACAGACAGGCGGAAGACAATGTACTGCCCATAGTATCACAACCCGCCAATCCGCCACCTTTTCCGGGGCGGATTTACCGTGGATAAAAACACGGCGGAAACAGTTTCTGCAATGGGAAAACGCTCACCTGAACACATCCCACGAGGAAGGAGGACTGCATGGAGCCGGAATTACAAATCCTACCGGCCCTTGTATTCCTACTCATCTACGAAGAGCAACGCCGGCGCCGGCGAAGACAACGGTGAGTACTACACCTACGACATAAGGGAGGGGGGAGGCAAAAGTTAGGGGGACACACACGCAACACCCCTACCCTCACCCCCACCCTCGCATAGTACAACACACACACCAATGCATTCACAAAAATCTCAGGAACAACCCCCCCGGAAAAATGCAAAGACAAAACAAAATCAGTTCAAACATTGTAATGTATCAATATACATGTCTCAAAAATATACAGATATATCATCAAATCAGTCAAAAGTATCAACGTTATGAGAAGTAGTGCAGAGATGCACATATCAATGTCCGTGCACCACTAGTCCAAAAATGCATGGGCGAGGCCCACAAAAGATACCTGTCCACAAACGGAGAGAACACTGCCGGGGCATCAGATAGAAATACTACAGGCACCTCAGGGGGAAGGGAAGGGGGGGCACCTCAGCCGGATGACTGCAAAGCCAGATCCACGACGGGGCTCCATGCCCATTTATGTATCCTGGGGAGTGCAAAGCCACAGTCTCTCAAGTCTCTACAGTGGGTGGGTTGCCCACTGGACCATCCTGGGGAGTGCAAAGCCACAGTCCCTCAAGTCTCTACAGTGGGTGGGTTGCCCACTGGACCATCCTGGGGAGTGCAAAGCCACAGTCTCTCAAGTCTCTACAGTGGGTGGGTTCCCCACTGGACCATCCTGGGGAGTGCAAAGCCACAGTCCCTCAAGTAGATAACAGCCTCCACTGGTTCTGTAGGGGGACTGGTGCCCAGACTGGATTAGTCTACCTGTGACAGTTCCTGTCCCGTCACTGTCCCAGCTGCACATGGGATAACGATGCGTGATGTGGCGGCCCTTTCATTCTTCCCCGGTGCATGCCCTGTTCAGCGGTGCTTTGCCATGGCGGTTCTGGACTGTTCAGCGGTGCTTTGCCATGGCGGTCCCTGGACTGTTCAGCTGTGCTTTGCCATGGCGGTTCTGGACTGTTCAGCAGTGCTTTGCCATGGCGATCCCTGGACTGTTCAGCGGTGCTTTGCCATGGCGGTCCCTGGACTGTTCAGCGGTGCTTTGCCATGGCGGTCCCTGGACTGTTCAGCGGTGCTTTGCCATGGCTGTCCCTGGACTGTTCAGCGGTGCTTTGCCATGGCGGTTCTGGACTGTTCAGCGGTGCTTTGCCATGGCGGTCCCTGGACTGTTCAGAGTTGCTTTGCCATGGCGGTCCCTGGACTGTTCAGCGGTGCTTTGCCATGGCGGTTCTGGACTGTTCAGCGGTGCTTTGCCATGGCGGTCCCTGGACTGTTCAGCGGTGCTTTGCCATGGCAGTCCCTGGACTGTTCAGCGGTGCTTTGCCATGGCGGTTCTGGACTGTTCAGCGGTGCTTTGCCATGGCGGTCCCTGGACTGTTCAGCGATGCTTTGCCATGGCGGTCCCTGGAATGTTCAGCGGTGCTTTGCCATGGCGGTTCTGGACTGTTCAGTGGTGCTTTGCCATGGCGGTCCCTGGACTGTTCAGCAGTGCTTTGCCATGGTGGTCCCAGGACTGTTCAGCGGTGCTTTGCCATGGCGGTCCCTGGACTGTTCAGTGGTGCTTTGCCATGGCGGTCTCTGGACTGTTCAGCGGTGCTTTGCCATGGCGGTCTCTGGACTTGGCATTGGTGTGTGGCATGACGTTCTCTGGACTGGGCATTGGTGTGTGGCATGACGATCCCTCATTGCCCAGCGGGGCTGTGGCAGCCGGGGCCCTCCTGGGCACTGACTCTGGCGGTGGTCTCCTGACCAGTGACGATACTTGGGCCCTTCTAGGCACTGACTCCGGCAGTGGTCTCCTGACCAGTGACGATACTTGGGCCCTCCTGGGCTATGACTCCGGCGGTGGTCTCCTGACCAGTGACGATACTTGGGCCCTCCTGGGCTATGACTCCGGCCGTGGTCTCCTGACCAGTGACGATACTTGGGCCCTCCTGGGCTATGACTCCGGCCGTGGTCTCCTGACCAGTGACGATACTTGGGCCCTCCTGGGCTATGACTCCGGCGGTCCTCTCCTGACCAGTGATGATACTTGGGCCCTCCTGGGCACTGACTCCGGCGGTGGCGGTGGTGGTGATCTCCTGACCACTGACGATACTTGGGCCCTACTGGGCACTGACTCCGGCGGTGGCGGTGGTCTCCTGACCACTGACGATACTTGGGCCCTCCTGGGCACTGACTCCGGCGGTGGCGGTGGTCTCCTGACCACTGACGATACTTGGGCCCTCCTGGGCAATGACTCCGGCGGTGGCGGTGGTCTCCTGACCACTGACGATACTTGGGCCCTCCTGGGCAATGACTCTGGCGGTGGTCTCCGGACCAGTAACGATGCCGCCCTTCTCCGCCGTGATGCTCACACCAGGCTGTGCAGACTTCCTCTGGTCCTTCCCCACCTTTGGAGGAGTCACAGCTGCCTCTGCAATCCCCCTGGAACCCCTGTGAGTTGTTTTGCCTCCAGGAGTCTTCACAGGGTCCCGTCGGCCAGTTTCCAATTTCAGAGCCTTTACAGGGGGTGGGCTGCCAGTGCCTTGGCTCCGAGTCACACTGCCTGCCCTGGTGGCCGGTGCACTCCACACACCTTGAACAGGCACCACTGGTACTGGAGGCTTTTTGGCTGAGGCGCTACGATGGGACTGATGAATTGGAGCGGGGGTGGGGGCAAAAAGGTCAATTTTGCAGAGGGACAGTTTCTGACGAACACTGGGATGGGTAGTTGGAGGGGCTCTGGGAGTGGAGGAAGAGGAGGTGGTTGTAGGAGGTGTCACTTTAGGTGTTTTGGGTGCAGGTGCAGGTACTGGAGGCTGTCGTGAGGTGGATGGATGTTGGGTGTGTGGTTGCCGGCGTTTGTGTACTTTGGGTGGGGGCGTCACAGACACACTGGGAGAGGACACAAGGGATGTGTAAATGTGAGTGGAGGTGGTGAGTGCAGGTGAGTGGGTTGTGGTGCTGGGTGTCCTGGTGTGATTCCTGGTGCCTGTAGACGTAGTGCATGCAGGTGAGAGTGTAGACGACACTGGGAGGGAGGAGGCAGACGAAGAGGAGGGGGACACAGTGGAGGCAGTGTGTGTTGGTGTGTCTGCATGTGTGTGATGCTTGTTTGAGTGCCTGTGGGTTGTGTGGTGCCTATGTTTGCCAGAGCTTCCCTTGGGTGTTGACGTGTGTGCATGCTGGTCTGTAGGTGTGCTTGGGATGGGCTGGGGTACAGGGGATTGGGTCTGGGTGGAGGAGGTTGGAGGGGGGAGGCTAGACACAGGGACAATGGCTGCCATCAGTGCTGAGGCCAGAGATTGCAGGGTTCGCTGAAGGGCAGCCTGACCAGAATGAATGCCCTCCAGGAATGCATTACCGTGTTGCAACTCTCTTTCTACACCCTGGATGGCATTCACAATGGTATACTGCCCAACAGTGAGTGACTTGAGGAGGTCAATGGCCTCCTCACTGAGGGCAGCAGGGGTGACTGGGGCAGGGCCTGAGGTGCCTGGGGCGAATGTGATGCCCACCCTCCTGGGTGAGCGGGCACGGGGCAAACGCTGAGGGGCTGCTGGGAGGGCGATGCTGGTAGGGGAGGTGGCGGCTGTACCTGTAGAAGTGGGGCGCACAGATGGTGCCGCCACCACAAGGGAGCTCCCATCGGCGGACAAGTCCGTGTCGCTGGTTGGTGATCCGGTGGCCGACGTGAAGCTCCCCTCGCCCTCCGTCCCACTGGTGCATTCTGAGTCCGTGGTGTGGCCCTCCATGGCCATGTGGGATGCAGCTCCTTCGTGCTCCGGTGCCACTGTACCTCCGCCTGATGATGATGATGCACAAAAGAACAGGGAAAGCACAAAAATGGGGGGGGGAAGATAGAAGAAGAACAGGTTGAGTGCATGGCATACCGCTACTGTTGGCGGACAATACAGACACATCTGCCCCCTGCACTACGCCGTGCTCCTGGCCTCTGCAGATGCAATTCCTGGGATGTGGCCTACATGGCTATGGTGGACATCTGCACACATGGATGTCACAGGGGCATCTATATCTGTACTTGGCACTATACTGCGGTGGGGTAGAGTGCCACATGACCTGCATTACAGAGGGGCCTAATCTACGTATTTCTGCCTGGTCTAGGTACACCCACAGGCCTCCTCCCCCATCCAGACCCCTCCACTGCACGCAAACTCCGCAGAATGAGGTTGTACTCACCCCCTTGTGTCTGCTGTGATGCCCTCAAGCGCCCATCCAACTCAGGGTAGGCCACTGCCAGAATCCGGATCATCAAGGGGGTCATGGTGCAACGGGATCCCCTCCCACATTGGGAGGCCATCCCCAGCTGGGCCTCCGCCGTCTTCTTGCTGCAGCGGCAAATGTCCTCCCATCTCTTCCGGCAGTGGGTGCCCCGTCTCTGGTGGGCCCCCAGGGTCCGGATGTCCTTGGCGATGGCACGCCAAATGTCCTTCTTCTGGTGGGAGCTGACCTACATGACGTGCACAAGGGAAGAAGAGAAGCCATTACCAACTGCACCGTAGATGTAAGTGTCCCCCCTCCGTACCCTTGCCATTTGGCACATGCATTCATGTTCCCTGAACTCTGCCCCCTTCCCTCTTACAACCAGCCCTCTCCACCCAGGCCTAGCCCTTGCAACGTGCTCCCTGTGTACTTACCTGTTGGTCTGGAGGACTGTAGAGTAGCGTTTACGGAGGGAGGACCCCGTCTACTAGTTTCTCCAACTCCTGAGCAGTGAAGGCAAGGGCCCTTTCCCCAGACGCAGCAGCCATCGTCGCTTCCAGACCGAGGTCACAGCAGCACTTGCAGTGTAGGTCCTCTCCTGTCGAAGGTCAGGTATCTAGTGATTGAACAGATAGAAAATGGCGGTGACGTCCACGGCGGTGCGTATCATCACCACCGGCGCACTTGTTCATTGGCTCCTGGGACCCATAGGGTCCGATGTTAGCCAATACAGCATTGAGCCGCGGTCTACGGCCGCCTACCGCAACGGTGTGCAACGCCAACGCAGTTACCCCACAATCCCATTGTCCCAGTGTAGAGGTCAAGCAGCCGCCATTTCAGGGGCCAACATGGCTTCATTTACTTCTGCGTCACACATAGCTAGGCCTACACTCAACACACATGCAGGAAGGGTTTTGTGTTTGGTGTCGTCTTCTGAGTAACTGTGGGTACATACCTTGCTAAAAATTGACTCGGTCGTCGCTGTTGTCCTTCCTAGGCGCCGTCAGCTGGGACATTTGAGAAGATGGCGGAATCCTCCGGTGTACCGACCGCTGGTGGACCTGTTGACAATGGAGGAGCGACATGTAATCGTCACCTACCGGTTTGACCGTGCCACAATCCAGGAACTATGTACCCAGTTGGAGCCAGACCTGATGTCACCAATCCGCCATCCCACAGGAGTCCCCCCTGACGTGCAGGTGCTGTCAGTGCTCCATTTCCTTGCAAGTGGCTCTTTTCAGACAACAGTGGCCATGGCATCAGGGATGTCCCAGCCTATGTTTTCCAACGTGCTGTCCAGAGTATTGTCTGCCCTGCTGAAACACGTAAGGAGATACATCATTTTCCCTGAGGTGGAAGATTTGGCTACAGTGAAAGGTGACTTCTATGCCCTTAGACATATCCCCAACATCATAGGTGCTATTGATGGGACCCATGTAGCTCTGGTCCCCCCCCACAGGAGTAAACAGGTGTACAGGAACAGGAAGAGTTATCATTCTATGAATGTCCAGATGGTCTGTTTGGCAGACCAGTACATCTCCCAGGTTAATGCTATGTTCCCTGGCTCAGTGCATGACGCCTACATCCTGCAGAATAGCAGCATCCCTGATATGATGGGTCAACTCCAGAGGCACCGTGTGTGGCTATTAGGGGACTCTGGTTACCCCAACCTGTCCTGGCTACTGACCCCAGTGAGGAATCCCAGGACCAGGGCAGAGGAACGGTACAATGAGGCCCATGGGCAGACTAGGAGGGTGATCGAACGCACCTTCGGCCTCCTGAAGGCAAGGTTCAGGTGCCTCCATATGACAGGTGGTTCCGTATTCTACTCACCGAAGAAGGTGTGCCAGATCATCATCGCCTGCTCGATGCTTCACAATCTTGCATTGCGACGCCAGGTGCCTTTTCTGCAGGAGGATGGTCCAGATGACGGTGTTGTGGCAGCTGTGGAGCCTGTGGACAGTGATGAGGAGGAAGCTGAGAAAGAAGACAACGACAACAGGAAGTCAGTCATACAGCAATATTTCCAGTGACACACAGGTGAGACAATTTTCTTTTTTCCCATTACATTCACTGTCACACGTCTTCCTCTATCCTGTGTGTAATTTCATAGCATTATTTGGTAACTGAGTTGTTCCTTTCCATTACGGTTTCACAGGTGTTGTTACCAACATGTGTCATCTGCATGCATCCTTCAAGGACTTGTGATGTGTGACATAGGTATGTTGCCTTTACAAGTAGAAACGCATTTTGACACTGTCATTGATAATACATATTACCAAATCATAGACTGACTCCAGATTGTTTTGTGGTTCAAGGGTGTTTATTGAAGTGCTCAAAAATGGAGGGGGGTTGTAAAATGGTGAGGGGTGATGGTGGAGGAATGTCCATGGCAGAGTCCAGTCTATTAGTCTCACAGGTACACTGCCCATCTGGGCATAGGAAGTGGAGCTGTGGCAGTTTAAGAATGGACAGGGTAAAAAAGTGGGACAGTGGGAGGACAATCAGGGTGGTCTCATTTCCTGGCGGGGGTCTTGCCATCTTGCTCTGTTCTGTTCCTGGATCTCAGGGCCCGCTTGCGTGGTGGTTGTCTGTCTGCTGGGGGTGGGGAGCTGGTGTGGTGGTCCTGTGGTGGGGCGTCCTGTCCACAAGCGCCGGCGGAGGTGGTGGGCAGTTCATCGTCCGGGCTAGAGTCAGGGGCCCCTTGGAGTGCCACGGTGTCCCTCAAGGTCTGCTGTATGTCCTTCAGCACCCCTACGATGGTGCCCAAGGCGGAGCCGATGGTCCTGAGCTCCTCCCTGAAAATACTGGTCCTCCTGCAGGCGCTGGGTCTCCTGAAACTCGACCAGGACCGTCGCCATAGTCTCCTGGGAGTGGTGGTATGCTCCCATGATGGAGGAGAGGGCCTCGTGGAGAGTGGGTTCCCTTGGCCTGTCCGCCCCCTGTCGCACAGCAGCCCTCCCAGTTCCCCTGTGTTCCTGTGCCTCCGTCCCCTGGACCGTGTGCCCACTACCACTGCCCCCAGGTCCCTGTTGTTGTTGGGGTGGTGGGTTTTCCTGGGTTCCCTGTAGTGGTGGACACACCGCTGATTGACCTGTCCTGGGTACGGAGGTTTGGGCCCGCTGGGTGGGTGCTGTGCTGGTGTTACCAGAGGGTGGAAGGTCAGTGTTGGGCTGTGCCTGTGCAAGGGGAACTGACTGTCCCGAGGCCCACGATGGTCCGTGCTGGTCATCAGGATCCAGTAGGGAATAGCTGCTATCATCACTGTGGGCCTCTTCTGTGGGTGGAGTGGAGTTGTCTGGACCCTCCGGGGTGGTGACGGTCCTTCGTGATCCTACAGGGGCATAAGGGCATGATTATTGCATGTGTGTGTGTCATGGTGTGCAATTGGTGGCTCACCGTGTACCCCAGTGCAAGCATTCCTGTGTGGGGGCTTGTGTCATGATGGTTATGGGGGTGTTGTGGGTATGTGCAGTGAGCATGCTTTAGTGATGGGTGTCCATGCTTAGTTGTGTCATGCAGGGCTTGGTGTTGGTATGGGTGGTTTGTGTTATGAGTACATTAGTGAGGATTTGGAGTGATAGGGGAAGGGGTGAGGGTGGGGGTGTGTGATAGCATGCAGGTAGGGTGGGGGATATGAAAGTTAAGAATTGACTTACCAGTGTCCATTCCTCCTCCGACTCCTCCGAGGCCCTCTGGATGCATGATGGTCAAGACTTGCTCCTCTCATGTTGTTAGTTGTGGGGGTGGAGGTGGGGGTCCGCTGCCAGTCCGCTGAACCGCAATGTTGTGCCTGGAGACTACGGAACGCACCTTCCCCCGTAGGTCGTTCCACCTCTTCCTGATGTCCTCCCGATTTCTTGGATGCTGTCCCACAGCGTTGACCCTGTCCACTATTCTGCGCCATAGCTCCATCTTCCTGGCTATGGATGTGTGCTGCACCTGTGAGCCAAATAGCTGTGGCTCTACCCGTAGGATTTCCTCCACCATGACCCGGAGCACCTCCTCGGAAAAGCGGGGGTGTCTTTGGCGTGACATGGGGTGGTGTGGGTGATGTGTGGGGTAGTGTATGTGTTGATGAGTGTGGTGATGTGCAGTGGTGTGTGGTGTTTTGTGCGTGGACGTAGTGTGGGTGATGGTGTTGTGTGCCTCTGTGTGGTGGGATTGTCTAATCTGTGCTATCTCTCTGGCCTTCGTCTCTGATTTTTGGTCGTAGGGGTTTGTGGGTGATGTGGGTGTGTGTTTTATATTGTATTGGGTGTGTGGGAGTGGTGTTTGTATGTGTATCAGGTATGTGTATTTGGAATTGTCCAATGTGGCGGTGTTTTGGAGATGTGTGTGTATTTTGAGCGCGGCGGTGTGTACCGCCAATGGAATACCGCGGTTAAAAGACCGCCGCTTGGATTCGTGGGTCGTAATAGCATGGGCGTGTTTCTGTTGGCGTGGAGGTGGAGGTTTTGTTTTCGCCAGTTTATCACTGACCTTTGGTGTGGCGGACTTGTGTGGATGTCTGAATTTCGGCAGATTCCGAGATGTGGGTCATAATAGCTGTGGCGGAATTCCGCGGCCGCAGCGGTGTATTGGCGGTCTTCTGCACGGCGGTAAGCGCCTTTTACCGCCAATGTTGTAATGACCCCTTTAGTGTCATCATGTAAGGGTATGTCTGGTTTGGCTAGCTGTCAAGATCACCATTATTTGGGGAAAGCAAAATACCAAAATACTGCAAAGAGCATTCAATATGCAGATCCCACTGTATAGCTTTGGCCTCTGGGATGCAAACTGTGCCAGGTATAACTGCCCAGAGGTGGGTCCCTTCATCCAGCATTGACCTTTGGGCCTGTTTATGGCTATTGGATGGAGATAACTACCATGCTGTCAGCCATAGAGGATTACAGGCTACCATTTGATTCAGTGCTTGTGTTCTTGGGATATCTAGAGGATCCCCATGAGTGGGTTAAGCATACCTTACAACTTTCTGTTCAGGGCGGTAATAATATAGCTAAAAAAAAATACAGAAAAACTATGGGGGTCATTCCAACCGCCAGGGTGGATGACGACGGAAGCACCGCCAACAGGCTGGCGGTGCTTCCCTGCCCATTCTGACCGCGGCGGTAAAGCCGCGGTCAGAAAAGGGGATCCGGCGGTTTTCCGACGGATTTCCCCTGTCTGGGCTGAATCTCCATTGCGGCGCTGCAAGCAGCGCCGCCTTGGAGATTCCGACCCCCTTCCTGCCACCCTGTTTCTGGCAGTTTTTACCGCCAGGAACAGGATGGCGGGAATGGGTGTCGTGGGGCCCCTGGGGGCCCCTGCACTGCCCATGCCACTGGCATGGGCAGTTCAGGGGCCCCCTAACAGGGCCCCAGCATGATTTTCACTGTCTGCTTAGCAGACAGTGAAAATCGCGATGGGTGCAACTGCACCCGTCGCACCCCTGCAACACCGCCGGCTCCATTCGGAGCCGGCTTCTATGTTGCAGGGCCTTTCCCGCTGGGCCAGCGGGCGCTCCTTTGGCGGGCACCCGCCGGCCCAGCGGGAAAGCCAGAATGGCCGCCGCGGTCTTTTGACCGCGGAGCAGCCAAATGGCGGTGACCGCATGGCGGGCGGCGGTCAGAATGACCACCTATGTAACCTTTCTTAGAGTCGTTAGTACTTATGTGCTATTACACTTCCAGAACAAGTACTAATGTGTCCTGTTTTGATTTAACAGGATTATTTTCTCCAAGCATCAAATTAGAAGGTCCAAGAGGCAGGGTGCTTAGATCAGCTAAGTCTATGCATTCAAATAATCATAGAAGCTCAGCACGCATTACCACTATTGTAGTTGAAAGGTATGATGCTTTCAAGTCCTGCTTTGTCCTTTCGTTTCTTTACAGAGTTAAATTTGGGAGTTTAGCAGGAGCGGCCATTACAGTGAATCCCAGGATCCAAGAAGCAAGAGGAAAGTCGATGAAGGACTGCCAAAAACGTCAAACATGGCATGCTGTGACTCAGAAAAGAAAAAGGTAAGTTAGCAAGATGGCAGGAAACTGCAGACGTGTATACTAGAACGCCAAGCAGTTTCCTGCCAGGTGACAGCGGTTTTATTCCTGGCATGCTCTACCCCTGCTGCATCTGGTATATAGATCACAGAAGGCGTGACAGTACACCCCCCAACAATACTCCCCTGAGGTTTCGGCTTGTGAGGGAATTGCCTGTGGAACTGTTGGAGTAAACGTTGGGCATGGAGTTGGCCAGCAGGCTCCCATGTACTATACTATCCTCAGGACCATAACGCTTTCAGTGAACCAGATACTGAAGTCGATGTTGCGCAGTTCTAGAATCTACAATTGCTTCCACCTTGAATTCCAGCTCATCATTCACCATCACAGGCAAAAGTTTAGTGGGGCATTGACTACTGGATGCAACAGGCTTTAGTAGAGAAACATGAGAGACAGGCTGTGTTCATAAGGTGGCAGGTAGCTCCAATTTCATAGCAACAGGATTGATCTTCTTGATGAGTTTATAAGGATCAATGAAACAAGGTTTGAATGTACGTGAGCCTTTCAAGGCAATGTTTTGAGCATACAATCACACCATATCCCCAACTGAGTAATCAGGACTGGGGCGGCGATGGAGATCCACATTTCTTTTGTACACTGCTTTAGGTTTGTCAAAGTTGATCTGACCGGTTTTCAGTATGTCATGTATGTGATCTACCAAATCTTGGGCAGCAGGACTAGGTGAGATAGGAGAGGATTGCAAAAGCAAGAGACAAGAATGAAAGCGATAAGAGCTTTCGAAAGGGGAAAACGAAGTAGAAGAGTGCATGCCATTATTATAAGTAAATTCAGCAGCCATAGACGTGTCACCATCAGTAGTAAAATACAAAAATTGGCACCGTAGATATTGTTCAACGCATTGGTTCACTCTTTCAATTTGACCATCATATGGGGGTGATGGCTAGAGGGAAAACAAATATCAATCTGCAATATGTTACACAACCCTCTCCCGACCTTCCACACAAATTGGGAACATCCAGTCTGAAATAATGTTAGACGGAAGACCGTGTAGATGTACAATGTGCTGTAAAAACATATTAGAGAGATCTTTAGAAGCAGGCAGACCTTCCATAGGTATGAAGTGGGACATTTTGGTCAACGAATCTACCACCAGGCAAGAGCAACTCTATTTCTGCCACTCCCTTCCCCTCCCACATTTAGTATATAAATCGCAGCTGGCACGACAGTGAATCTCAGCGATAATAATATGCATCACCCAAGTGATGTGGAAGAGGACTGTATGCCCCTCCTTAGCAATGTCCTACATGACTGCAGGTGTTTGGTGTGACATTGTTCTTTTGTTCTAAACTGGTTTCCCTAGATGATCAAATGTTATACTGCTGTAATGTATTCCTTTGTGAGTTTAATATAATACATAAAAAAAGACCTACCATGTTTGCAGGACACTCAAGCTGAGACATGAGCCGAACTCAAGAACAGAGAGTTGCACTGCTTAGGCAGAAGGGTGGGTGGTCCCAACAGGTTAGAAGAGCAAAATGGATAGGTTCCCACCCTAATTCCATCATTGTTGTGAACTTTCGAACTTGATTCATGGTGGGCTATATATTCGCTACTATCAATGATTTAAGTAAACCGAGCTCTATAACTGCTCTGCCTCTGGGTTAATTTTATCGGCCAAATACCCAGGTGTGTTCTGATGAGACTCAAAGGCATGTCAGGTCCGCAATGACAACAGTTAAGACTATTTGGCCTAGCTATGCAACATTCTGTCAATCGGTTTGACTGCCCAGAGACAAGGCAGAGACTGTGTTGGGAGAAATTAAATTGATAAGCCAGAGCAAGCTTTGCAATTGGTCTGTGACCACCTGCCCTATGTTAATCTATCCGCAGGGGAATGAGACTATGGGGGTCATTACGACCCTGGCGGTCTCCGACCGCCAGGGGTAATGTGGCATCCGTACCGCCAGCAGGCTGGAGGTACGGAGACCCGTATTACGACCGTGGCGGTAGCGCCGCGGTCGCACCGCCGGGGACGGCGGTTTCCCGCCGTTTTAGCCCCGGCGGTGATAATCCGCCAGGGCAGCGCTGCAAGCAGCGCTGCCCTGGGGATTATGACTCCCCTACCGCCAGCCTGTTTCTGGTGGTTTGCACTGCCAGGAAGAGGCTGGCGGTAAGGGGAGTCCTGGGGCCCCTGGGGGCCCCTGCACTGCCCATGCCACTGGCATGGGCAGTGCAGGGGCCCCCTAACAGGGCCCGTGCAGCTTTTCACTGTCTGCATAGCAGACAGTGAAATGCGAAACGGGTGCTACTGCACCCGTCGCACGGCCGCAACACCGCCGGCTCCATTAGTTGCGGCCGCATCCCCGCTGGGCCGGCGGGCATAAACTAGGTTTGCGCCCGCCGGCCCAGCGGGGATGTTGTAATGGGGTCCGCGGGAGTGCGGGCGCATTGGCGGCCGCACGGCGGTTACCGCTTGGCGGGCCGCGGTAGCCGCCCGCCAAGCTTGTAATGACCCCCTATATCTCTCCATGCTGTTCCAAATTATACAATGAATTTCATTTCATGGAATGTACCTGGGATAGCTACCAAACCAGGCAACCCTTACTGTCTTAGTTTTGTTACTTGCTAAGGATTTTAATTTTATTTGTCTCCTGGAGACATTTGCTACTTACAATTTTCATGTTGAATGGTGTTGTACCTTTTCTTCATCTGCTCTACCATCTCCTGCAGGCTACGATAGGGAACGTTTGGCTATTTTGGTGTCAATCTTACTCCCAGAATAGCTATGCAAATGTTGGTCTAATTCCCCATTATATCAGATTCTGTGGTTAGATTTATAAGGGAGCATTGAAGTGGTTGTGATTAACATGTATAACTATCTATTCAGTTTCCAAAGTGGGGAACCTTTTAAGACCCTTGATAACGATTTCAATACATTTTAGCTAAAAAAAAAAATATATATTTAAATATTGTGGGTGGGGGATTTTAATGCTTGAGTATGTAAAATGCCAGACAAACAAGTGTGCGGCATAATGAAAGTCGAAGCAGATCATATATCACACTTTCCTCAGGATCTTTATGGTGAAACTTTGAACAATCATGTTATCAAACATAGGGGGTTATTACAACTTTGGAGGAAGTGTTAATCCGTCCCAAAAGTGACGGTAAAGTGACGGATATACCACCAGCCGTATTACGAGGTCCATAGGATATAATAGACTCGTAATACGGCTGGTGGTATATCCGTCACTTTACCGTCACTTTTGGGACGGATTAACATCTCCTCCAAAGTTGTAATAACCCCCATAATCTTGTTGTCGCCCGTGAGTTCAGTCTTAGGCCAAAACAATCAGCTAGTGTGCCTATGTTATGTTGCTGTGGGAAATTTAGCACCATTAACTTTATTTTATTTTCTGAGAAGACATCTGGGGGCTCTTCTGTTTTTGAAGTAATTCCAAACTGCCTCTGTGATAATGAACCTCTTCCTAAAGATGTTTAGTTGTTTCTGAGCCTAAACATCTGGCAGCCATTGAAGACATAGGGGGTCATTACAACATTGGAAGTAAAAGCCTCTTACCGCCGTGCAGAAGACCGCCAATACACCGCGGCGGCGGCGGGAGACCGCCACAGCTATTATGACACACATCAAGGAATCCGCTGAAATTCAGACACCCACACGTCCGCCACACCAAAGGTCAGCGATAAATATGCGGAAACAAATCCTCCACGCCAACAGAAACACGCCCATGCTATTACGACCCACGAATCCACGCGGCGGTCTTTCAACCGCGGTATTCCAATGCCGGTACACACTCAAAATACACACACATCTCCAAAACACCCCCACATTGGACAATTCAAAATACACACACCTGATACACATATACAAACCACTCCCACACACCCAACACTATATAAAACACACACCCACATCACCCACAAACCCCTACGACCACAAATTAGAGACGAAGGCCAGAGAGAGACAGCACAGAATAGATAACACCATCACACAGAGACACACTACACCATCACCCACACAACATCCACGCACAAAACACCACATACCACTACACTCACCATACTCATCAGCACATACACCACCCCACACATCACACACAACACCCCATTTCACGCCAAAGACACCCCCGCTTCTCCGAGGAGGAGCTCAGGGTCATGGTGGAGGAAATCATCAGGGTAGAGCCACAGCTATTTGGCTCACAGGTACAGTACACATCCATAGCCAGGAAGATGGAGCTATGGCAAAGAATAGTCGACAGGGTCAACGCTGTGGGACAGCACCCAAGAAATAGGGAGGACATCAGGAAGAGGTGGAACGACCTACGGGGGAAGGTGTGTTCCACGGTATCCAGGCACCACATCGCGGTACAGCGGACTGGCCGCGGACCCCCACAACTAACAACATGGGAGGAGCAAGTATTGTCCATCTTGCATCCTGAGGGCCTCGCAGGAGTCGTTGGAGGAACGGACACTGGTAAGTCAAATCTTCACTATCATATCCCCCACCCTACCTGCATGCTATCACACACCCCCACCCTCACACCCTCCCCTATCACCCTAACTCCTCACTAATCTACCCATAACACCAACCACCCATCCCAACCCCAAGACCTGCATGACACAACTAAGCATGGACACCCATCACTAAAGCATGCCCACTGCACAGACCCACAACACCCCCCAACCATCACTACACAAGCCCCCACACAGGAATGCCTGCACTGGGGTTCACGCACACCCAACCATTGCACACCATGAAACACACACATGCAATAATCATGTATTTATACCCCCGCAGGAACCCGAAGGAACGTCACCACACCAGAGGGTCCAGACAACACCACTCCACCCCCAGAAGAGGCCCACAGTGACGACAGCAGCTCTGCCCTACTGGATCTCGATGACCAGCCCGGACCATCGTGGGCCTCAGGAGAGTCGGTTCCCCTTGCCCAGCCACAGCCCAACACCGAGCTTCCACCCTCTGGTAACCCCAGCACAGCACCCACCCAGCGGGCCCATACCTCCCTACCCAGGACAGGTCAATCAGCGGTGTGTCCACCACTACAGGGCACCCAGGGTAACCCACCACCCCAACAACAACAGGGCCCTGGGGGCAGTGGTAGTGGGCACACGGTCCAGGGGACGGAGGCACAGGAACACCAGGGAACTGGGAGGGCTGCTGTGCGACAGAGGGAGGACAGGCCAAGGGAACCCACTCTCCACAAGGCCCTATCCTCCATCTTGGGAGCATACCACCACTCCCAGGAGACAATGGCAACGGTCCTGGACAAGTTGCAGGAGACCCTGCGTCTGCAGGAGGAGCAGTATTTGGGGTTCAGGGAGGAGCTCAGGACTATCGCCTCCACCCTGGGCACCATCGTAGGGGTGCTGACCGACATTCAAAAGACCTTGAGGGACACCGTGGCACTCCAAGGGGCCCCTGACTCTAGCCAGGACGATGAAATGCCCACCACCTCTGCCGGCGCTAGTGGACAGAACGCCCCGCCACAGGACCACCACACCAGCACCCCACCCCCTGCAGACGGACAACCACCACGAAAGCGGGCCCTGAGATCCAGGAACAGGACAGAGCAAGATGGCAAGACCCCCGCCAGGAAATAAGACCACCCTGATTGTCCCCCCACTGTCCCACTTTGTTACCCTGTCCAGATTGGAACTGCCCCAGCTCCACTTCCAATGGCCAGATGTGCAATGTACCTGTGAGACTAATAGACAGGACTCTGCCGTGGACATTCTTCCAGCATGACCTCTCCCCATTTCACAACCCCCCTATATTTTTATGCACTTCAATAAACACCCTTGAAACCTCAATAATATTGGAGTCAGTCAATGATTGTGAACTTTGTATTGTCAATTACAGTGTTATAAAAGGTTACCCATTGGAAGGTCAACATACCAATGTCACACATCACAAGCCTTTCAAGGGTGCAAGCTGTTGACACGTAGGTTACCACATTAATGAAACTGAAATGGAAGGGGACAACTCAGTTACCACATAGGGAGTGAAATGTAGGTAGAGGATAGAGGTAGACGTGTGAAATGTAATACAATGTGAAACATGAAATTGTGCTCACCTGTGTCTCATTGAAAATATTGCTGTATGACTGACTCCCTGTTGTCGTTTTCATCTTCAACAGCTTCCTCCTCATCACTGTCCACAGGCTCCACAGGCTCACCCGCTGCAACAACACCATCATCTGGATCATCTGCAGAAAAGGCACCTGGCGTCGCAATGCCAAGTTATGGAGCATGGAGCAGGCGATGATGATGTCGCACACCTTCTTCGGTGAGTAGAATAGGGACCCACCTGTCATATGGAGGCACCTGAACCTGGCCTTCAGGAGGCTGAAGGTACGCTCGATCACCCTCCTAGTCCGCCCATGGGCCTCATTGTACCGTTCCTCTGCCCTGGTCCTGGGATTCCTCACTGGGGTCAGTAGCCAGGACAGGTTGGCGTAACCAGAGTCCCCCAATGGCCATACACGGTGCCTCTGGAGTTCACCCATCATATCAGGGATGCTGCTATTGCGCAGGATGTAGGCGTCATGCACTGAGCCAGGGAACATTGCATTTACCTGCGAGATGTACTGGTCTGCCAAACAGACCATCTGGACATTCATCGAATGATAACTCTTCCTGTTCCTGTACACCTGTTCATTCCTGCGGGGGGACCAGAGCTACATGGGTCCCATCAATGGCACCTATGACGTTGGGGATATGTCCAAGGGCATAGAAGTCACCTTTCACTGTAGGCAAATCGGCCACCTCAGGGAAAATTATGTATCTCCTTACGTGTTTCAGCAGGGCAGACAACACTCTGGACAACACGTTGGAAAACATAGGCTGGGACATCCCTGATGCCATGGCCACTGTTGTCTGAAAAGACCCATTTGCAAAGAAATGGAGCACTGACAGCACCTGCACGTCAGGGGGGATTCCAGTCGGATGGAGGATTGGTGACATCAGGTCTGGCTCCAACTGGGTACATAGTTCCCGGATTGTGGCACGGTCAAACCGATAGGTCACGATGACATGTCGCTCTTCCATTGTCAACAGCTCCACCAGCGGTCGGTACACCGGCGGATTCCGCCATCTTCCAATATGTCCCAACTGACGGTGCCTAAGAAGGGCAACAGCGAAAAAACTGTCAGCATTCCTCCAGGTATGTACCCACAGTCACACACAAGACTACACCAGACAATTAACCCATCCGGGAAAGGTTTTGAGTGTAGGCCTCGGTATGTGTGACGCAGTAGTAATTGAAGCCATGTGGGCCCCTAAAATGGCGGCTGCCTGACCTCTAAACTGGGACAATGGAATTGTGGGGTAACAGCGCTGGCGCTGGACACCGTCGCGGTAGGCGGTCGTAGAGCGCGGCGCAATGCTGCATTGGTTAGCATTGGACCCTATGGGTCCCAGGAGCCAATGAACAGGTGCGCTGGCGGTGATGATGCGCACCGCCGCGGACGTCACCGCCGCGGACGTCACCACCATTTTCTATCTCTTCAATCACTAGATACCTGACCTTCGACAGGAGAGGACCTACACTGCTAGTGCTGCTGTGACCTCGGTCTGGAAGCGACGATGGCTGCTGCGTCTGGGGAAAGGGCCCCTGCCTTCACTGCACAGGAGTTGGAGAAACTTGTGGATGGGGTCCTCCCCCAGTACACGCTACTCTACGGTCCTCCAGACCAACAGGTTAGTACACAGGGAGCACGTTGTATGGGCTAGGCCTGGTTGGACAGGACTGGGTGGATGAGGGAAGGGGGCAGAGTACATAGAACAGTCATGCATGGGGATGAATGGGCCACAGGGATAGAGCTGGGAGGCGGCCAATTACAACGACGGTGCTGTAGGTAATGACTGTTCCTCTTTCCTTGTGCATGTCATGTAGGTCAGCGCCCACCAGAAGAGGGACATTTGGCGTGCCATCGCCAAGGAAGTCCAGACCTTGGGGACCCAGAGACGGGGCACCCACTGCCGGAAGAGATGGGAGGACATTCGCCGCTGCAGCAAGAAGACGGCGGAGGCTCAGCTGGGGATGGCCTCCCAACGTGGGAGGGGTGCCCGTCGCACCATGACCCCCCTGATGTTCCGGATCCTGGCGGTGGCCTACCCGGAGTTGGATGGGCGCTTAAGGACATCACAGCAGACACAAGGGGGTGAGTACAACCTCATCCTATGGACTTTGCATGCAGTGGAGCTGTCTGGGTGGGGGTGGTGGGCTGTGGGTGTCCCTAGGCCAGGGCGAGTTAGGTAGGCAAGGCCCCTCCGTTATGTAGGCCATGTGGCACTCTACCCCAGCTCCAAAAAAAGGCAAATTGATGTATAGTTGCCCCTTTGCCATCCATGTGGGCAGATTTCTACCATTGCCATGTAGGCCATATCCTAGAAATTGCATGTGCAGAGGGCAGGAGCACGGCGTAATGCAGGGGGCTGCTGCGTTTGTCTTGTCCGCCAACGGTAGAGGTATGCCATGCACTAAAACTCTCTTTCTTCTGTCTCCACCCTTTTTCTGCTCTCCCTGTCCTTCTGTACATCAGCATCAACAGATGGAGGTACAGTGGCACCGGAGCACGAGGGAGCTGCATCCCACATGGCCATGGAGGGCCACACCACAGACTCTGAATTCACCAGTGGGACGGAGGGCGAGGGGAGCTTCACGTCGGCCACAGGATCACCAAACAGCGACACGGACTCGTCCGCCGATGGGAGCTCCCCTGTGGTGGCGGCACCATCTGTGCGCCCCACTTCTACAGGTACAGCCAACAACTCCCCTACCAGCACCGCCCTCCCAGCAGCCCCTCAGCGTTCGCCCCGTGCCCGCTCACCCAGGAGGGTGGGCATCACCTTCGCCCCAGGCACCTTAGGCCCTGCCCCAGTCACCCCTGCTGCCCTCAGTGAGGAGGCCATTGACCTCCTCAGGTCACTCACTGTTGGGCAGTCTACCATTGTGAATGCCATCCAGGGTGTAGAACGAGAGTTAAAACACGGTAATGCATTCCTGGAAGGCATTCATTCTGGTCAGGCTGTCCTTCAGCGAACCCTGCAATCTCTGGCCTCAGCACTGATGGCAGCCATTGTCCCTGTGTCCAGCCTCCCCCCTCCAACTTCCTCCACCCAGACCCAATCCCCTGTACCCCAGCCCATCCAAAGCACACCTACAGACCAGCATGCACACAAGTCAACACACACAAGTAGCTCAAGCAAACATAGGCACCACACACACCACAGGCACTCACACAAGCATCAGACCCATACAGACACAGCAAACATCCACTGTCTCCACTGTGTCCCCCTCCTCCTCTTCTCCCTCCTCCCTCCCAGTGTCGTCTACACACACACCTGCATGCAACACATCTACAGGCACTAGGACTCGCAGCAGGACACCCAGCACCACAAGCCGTTCACCTGCACTCACCACCTCCACTGCCATATACACGTCCCCTGTGTCCTCTCCCAGTGTGTCTGTGATGCCCCCTCCCAAAGTACACAAACGCCGGCAATCACTCACCAAACATCCATCCACCTCACGACAGCCTAAAGTACCTGCACCTGCACCCAAAACAGCTAAAGTGACACCTCCTACAACCACCTCCTCTTCCTCCACTCCCAGAGCCCCTCCAGCTACTCATCCCAGTGTACGTCAGAAACTGTCCCTATGTCAAATTGACCTTTTTGCCCCCACCCCGCCCTCCAATTCATCAGTCCCGTCGTAGCGCCTCATCCAAAAAGCCTCCAGTACCAGTGGTGCGTGTACCAGGTTTTTGGAGTGCCCCGTCCACCAGGGCAGGCAGTAGGACCCGGAGCCAAGGCACTGTCAGCCCACCCCCTGTAAAGGCTCCGAAATTGGAGAGTGGACGACGGGACCGTGTCAAGACTCCTGGTGGGACAAACAGTGAAATGGGATCCAAGGCGATTGGTGAGTCATCTGTAACTCCAAAGAAGGTGGGGAAGGTCCAGAGGAAGTCTCCCCAACCTGTTGTGAGTGTCACGGCAGAGAAGTGCGCCATCATTTCCGGCGGTCCAGACACAACTGCCAGCACAGTCGTCACTGGTCCAGAGACCACCGCCAGAGTCACAGCCCAGGAGGGCTCAAGTATCGTAACTGGTCAGGAGACCACCGCCAGAGTCATAGCCCAGGAGGGCCCAAGTATCGTTACTGGTCAGGAGACCACCGCCAGAGTCATAGCCCAGGAGGGCCCAAGTATCGTTACTGGTCAGGAGACCACCGCCACCGCCGGAGTCACAGCCCAGGAGGGCTCAAGTATCGTAACTGGTCAGGAGACCACCGCCAGAGTCATAGCCCAGGAGGGCCCAAGTATCGTTACTGGTCAGGAGACCACCGCCGGAGTCACAGCCCAGATGGGCTTGAGTATCGTTACTGGTCAGGAGACCACCGCCAGAGTCATAGCCCAGGAGGGCCCAAGTATCGTTACTGGTCAGGAGACCACCGCCACCGCCAGAGTCATAGCCCAGGAGGGCCCAAGTATTGTTACTGGTCAGGAGACCACCGCCACTGCCGGAGTCACAGCCCAGGAGGGCTCAAGTATCTTAACGGGTCAGGAAACCACGCCAGAGTCATAGCCCAGGAGGGCCCAAGTATCGTTACTGGTCAGGAGACCACCGCCACCGCCGGAGTCACAGCCCAGGAGGGCTCAAGTATCGTAACTGGTCAGGAGACCACCGCCAGAGTCATAGCCCAGGAGGGCCCAAGTATCGTTACTGGTCAGGAGACCACCGCCACCGCCGGAGTCACAGCCCATGAGGGTCCAGAATCCCACAGCCCCGCTGGGCAATGATGGAACGTCAAGCCACACACCAACGTCCAGTTTGGAGTTCGTCATGCCACACACCAACGTCCAGTGTGGAGTTCGTCATGCCACACACCAACGTCCAGTGTGGAGTTGTCATGCCACACACCAATGTCCATTGTGGAGATCGTCATGCCACACACCAATGTCCATTGTGGAGATCATCATGCCACACACCAATGTCCAGTGTGGATGTTCGTCATGCCACACACCAATGTCCATTGTGGAGATCGTAATGCCACACACCAATGTCCATTGTGGAGATCGTAATGCCACACACCAATATCCGTACCAGAACCGCCATGGCAAAGCACCGCTGAACAAGGCCAAGACCGCCATGGTGAAGACCGCTGAACAGGGCAAAGACTGCCATGGCAAAGCACCGCTGAACAGTCCATAGCCAGACATGGCAAACCACCGCTGTACAAGGCCAAGACCGCCATGGTGAAGACCGCTGAACAGGGCAAAGACCGCCATGGCAAAGCACCGCTGAACAAGGCCAAGACTGCCATGGTGAAGACCGCTAAACAGTCCATAGCCAGCCATGGCAAAGAACCGCTGAACAAGGCCAAGACCGCCATGGTGAAGACCGCTGAACAGGGCAAAGACTGCCATGGCAAAGCACTGCTGAATAGTCCATAGCCAGCCATGGCAAAGCACCACTGAACAAGGCCAAGACCGCCAAGGTGAAGACCGCTGAACAGGGCAAAGACTGCCATGGCAAAGCACCGCTGAACAGTCCATAGCCAGCCATGGCAAAGCACTGCTGAACAAGGCCAAGACCGCCATGGTGAAGACCGCTGAACAGGGCAAAGACCGCCATGGCAAAGCACCGCTGAACAAGGCCAAGACTGCCATGGTGAAGACCGCTGAACAGTCCATAGCCAGCCATGGCAAAGCACCGCTGAACAAGGCCAAGACCGCCAAGGTGAAGACCGCTGAACAGGGCAAAGACTGCCACGGCAAAGCACCGCTGAACAGTCCATAGCCAGCCATGGCAAAGCACCGCTGAACAAGGCCAAGACCGCCATGGTGAAGACCGCTGAACAGGGCAAAGACTGCCATGGCAAAGCACCGCTGAACAGTCCATAGCCAGCCATGGCAAAGCACTGCTGAACAAGGCCAAGACCGCCATGGTGAAGACCGCTGAACAGGGCAAAGACCGCCATGGCAAAGCACCGCTGAACAAGGCCAAGACTGCCATGGTGAAGACCGCTGAACAGTCCATAGCCAGCCATGGCAAAGCACCGCTGAACAAGGCCAAGACCGCCATGGTGAAGACCACTGAACAGGGCAAAGACTGCCATGGCAAAGCACCGCTGAACAGTCCATAGCCAGCCATGGCAAAGCACCGCTGAACAGTCCATAGCCAGCCATGGCAAAGCACAGCTGAACAGTCCATAGCCAGCCATGGCAAAGCACCGCTGAACAGTCCATAGCCAGCCATGGCAAAGCACTGCTGAACAGTCCATAGCCTGCCATGGCAAAGCACCGCTGAACAAGGCCAAGACCGCCATGGTGAAGACCGCTGAACAAGGCCAAGACCGCCATGGTGAAGACCGCTGAACAGCCCATAGCCAGCCATGGCAAAGCACCGCTGAACAGTCCATAGCCAGCCATGGCAAAGCACCGCTGAACAAGGCCAAGACCGCCATGGCAAAGCACCGCTGAACAAGGCCAAGACCGCCATGGTGAAGACCGCTGAACAGTCCATAGCCAGCCATGGCAAAGCACCGCTGAACAGTCCATAGCCAGCCATGGCAAAGCACCACTGAACAAGGCCAAGACTGCCATGGTGAAGACCGCT
Source organism: Pleurodeles waltl (assembly GCF_031143425.1). Classification (NCBI taxonomy): domain Eukaryota; kingdom Metazoa; phylum Chordata; class Amphibia; order Caudata; family Salamandridae; genus Pleurodeles; species Pleurodeles waltl. The sequence goes on along the minus strand of NC_090445.1, from coordinate 1,457,029,718 downwards.
GAACAGTCCATAGCCAGCCATGGCAAAGCACCGCTGTATAAGGCCAAGACCGCCATGGTGAAGACCGCTGAACAGGGCAAAGACTACCATGGCAAAGCACCGCTGAACAGTCCATAGCCAGCCATGGCAAAGCACCGCTGAACAAGGCCAAGACCGCCATGGTGAAGACCGCTGAACAGGGCAAAGACTGCCATGGCAAAGCACCGCTGAACAGTCCATAGCCAGCCATGGCAAAGCACCGCTGAACAAGGCCAAGACCGCCATGGTGAAGACCGCTGAACAGGGCAAAGACTGCCATGGCAAAGCACCGCTGAACAGTCCATAGCCAGCCATGGCAAAGCACTGCTGAACAAGGCCAAGACCGCCATGGTGAAGACCGCTGAACAGGGCAAATACCACCATGGTGAAGACCGCTGAACAGGGCAAAGACCGCCATGGCAAAACACCGCTGAACAAGGCCAAGACTGCCATGGTGAAGACCGCTGAACAGGGCAAAGACTGCCATGGCAAAGCACCGCTGAACAGGGCAAAGACCGTGTGGGTATGAATAGTCCGGCACATCAGGCATGTGCAGCTGGGACTGTGACAGGACATGTACTTTCACGGGGAGACTCATCCAGTCTGGGCACCAGTCCCACCCAGTACCAGTAGAGAACTGCATCTACTTGCGAAGATGTGCCTTTGCACTCCCCAGGATGGCACAGTGGGCAACCCACCCACTGTAGAGAGTTGAGAGACTGTGGCTTTGCACTCCCCAGGATGTAACAGTGGGCAACCCACCCACTGTAGAGACTTGAGAGACTGTGGCTTTGCACTCCCCAGGATGTAACAGTGGGCAACCCACCCACTTGTTAGACTTGAGAGACTGTGGCTTTGCACTCCCCAGGATGTAACAGTGGGTAAGCCACCCACTTGTTAGACTTGAGAGACTGTGGCTTAGCACTCCCCAGGATGTAACAGTGGGCAAGCCACCCACTGTAGAGACTTGAGAGACTGTGGCTTTGCACTCCCTAGGATGGCACAGTGGGCAACCCACCCACTGAAGTGCAGAAATGAAAAGAACCGGGTGTAAAATGAGGAGATATGGCGCTCAGGGTGCCTAATCTACCCAAGTATATAATGGGGAACCCCACTAGGGAAACACCCAACCCTTAGAGGTCAAACAACCTCACAAATCAGAAAATACACAACGAGGTGCCCCTACAGTATATAGAAAACAACAAGATAAAGAATTCACATATGTATTATTGCAAAAATCAATCCATAATGCCACCAGTAAGTCTTTGGAGTGAATCAGTGCAGGCAAAAAATCCCTTTGGGTTCTGATACATATCTGTTTTGAATTTTGACGGTTGAGCATATTGGTCTTAACTCGCGTGTGTTGTTTATGATTTCTAGCCCTGAAGAAGTCGTAAGGGATGTTAATTATTCCCAAAGACGAAACACGTGTTGGCTGGAAAGCTGGAAGTACATATTACGTTGGATTGCTGACTGTTCATTATGAAATCATACTCTCAATAAACTCTGGACTGATTTTTTGCCTGCACTGATTCACCCACTGAAGTGACTTGATAGACTGTGGCTTTGCACTCCCCAGGTTACATCAATGGGCATGGAACCCCGTCGTGGATATGGCTTCGCATTCATCTGGCTGAGGTGCCCCCCTTTCCCTTCCCCCTGAGGTGCCTGTAGTGTTTCTATCTGATGCCCCTGCAGTGTTCTCTCGGATTTTGGTCAGGTATCTATTGTGGGCGTCGCCCACGCATTTTTGGACTGTTGGTGCACGGACATTGTTGTGTACATATCTGCACTACTTCTTGTATTGTACATTTATTTTTGACAGATTTTGTGATATATGTATCCGTATATTTTTTAATGAGTAGTATATTGACACAATACAAAGTTTGACCGCTATTTGCTTTGTCTTTGCATTCTTCCGGGGGGATTGTGGGTTGTTACTGTGATTTTTGTGAATGCATTGGTGTGTATGTTGTAATATGCGAGGGTGGGGGTGTTTGGTGGGTGTCCCCGTAACTTTTGCCTCCCCCCTCCCCCGTGTCGTAGGTGCTGTACTCACCGGTATGTTCTGCGCCTACGTCGCTGTTGGTCGTAGATGAGCAGGAATGCAAGGGCAGGGAGTATTTGTAGTTCCGGATCCATGGTGTCCTCGTTCCTCGTGGGATGTGTTGAGGTGAGTGTTTTCCCATAGCAAAAGCTGTTTCCGCCGTGTTTTTATCCACGGTGAATCCGCCCCGGAAAAGGTTGCGGATTGGTGTGTTGTGATAGTGTGGGCGGTACATTGTCTTCCGCCTGTCTGTTGGCGGTGACCGCCGCGCTGTTTGTCTGTACCGCCGTGGCGGGCGGTGTGTTAAAGTAGCTGTCTTAGTTGGCGGTTTCCGCCAGGGTCGTAATTCCCTTTTTTTGTCCGCCGGCCTGTTTGCGGTATTACCGCAGCTTTAACACAGTCCGCCAGGGTTGTAATGACCACCATAGAAACAGTGGCCCAGTTTCAAACTGAACAATAATGATGCTGACGAGTCAGTCTAATGATATTGAGCAACACTCCCATGAAGTTATGGTATGTCTGCAACTGAATGTGCAGGATACTAAAATCAAGGAGGGAGGTTTGGTAAAGGGAAGCTGATTGACCATGATACCCACAAAATGTTCAAAGGTTAATGCTGGTTTGTTAGTGCATGCACGAGGGAAAATAGCAAACCTAAGTTAGCACTTATTAAGGTACCAAGAGACAGGAACATAATAAATGTGCCCTCCAGACAAGATGGTCTGAGATTAGAGAAGTAGCCTAGTCCTACCTGGTAGCAGCAGGGAATAATAATGATACCTCTGTCTTCTGGAAAGTTATTTGCTCTTATTTCTTACTCTTAGTTCTTATTTAAGAAAGGCTTTGGCACCATCCAAAGAGATGAATATAATATCAGGTAAATGGATCGAACATTTCAGTGACATCTATACTAAACCAGCCACAATTAAGGTTGATTTTGAGATATTGGATAGAACTACTGAGGGAACCTTCAACATTTGACTTCTCAGACGTTCTTATGTCAATTAATCTGAGCAGAGTTGGGAAAGCCCCAGAACCTGGAGGGTGTCCATTTAGATGTACTTAAGGCACAAACTGATATCCGAGCACTTTTATTGACAAATATATTGAATGCAGTTGACACCAGCAGTTTGCCTAACTCGTGCTCACAATCTACTGTTTTAAGAAGGGGAACAAGGCAGATCTACAATTTTATTGCTCTATATCTCTTCTGGACTCATTAGTAAAAGGTGTGGGTTGTAGCCTCCTTTCTAGATTATCTAACGGGGTTGAGGGGGAAGCTAGCCTAACTGATATTCAGCATGATTTCAGACAGGGGCTAGCACTATTGAACAGGCAAATAATTTAAATTAATTGGCAATTACACGCTAGATAAAGAGGACTCCCTTCACCTGGTGTTCATTGATCTTTCTTGTGTATTCTATTGTGCAAACCATTCCAAACTATGGCTAGAAATGTCATATCAGGCCATAGACCATGCAATTATTCATTTTCTCGACCAACTCTACTATGATGTCTCTGCTAAAGTGTGATTTTGTCCTAATGGTGAGTGCACCAAATGTTTTGGTGTAGGCAGATGATAAGACATGTATGCGTCTTAGCACCCTTTCTACTTAATTTATGTATCAATTATCTTGAACCATCCGTGATAGGAACAGACAGGGTACGCCCCACACTGCATGGCATTCTATCTCAGTTCTTCTCTACGCACATGATGCCCTTCTGATATTTCACACAGTTAATGGTCTTTAAAGGTTGCTTGGTGCTTTCATCTCATATAGGCAACAGCTGAACCTTAAAACAAACTTGACCAAAACCTTTATGATGGTATGCAGCCCTAGGGTTATAAGGTCACAAGTTAATTGGCCCAAGGTACGAAATTAGGTCAGTTTGTAGCCATCTATTCTTAGTTAGGGATCGACCTATATGAGGCCGGAGGTGGGTTGCACTCGAGGAATATTTGCAGACAGCAGTTTGAGAGAACTATAGGGGACAATTTTAGGTTTGTCGTCTCTAAGTTGGGCAGAAGCCTTTCAAGGAAACATGTACTATCTATAAAACAAACTGCCTTTCAGTAGCAAGTTATGGTGCAGAACTGTGGGAATACATAGATTGTGGATCATTACAAATTGCTGAAAGTGACTTTTTTAAAGGGATTTAGGCCGCCCCATGGGGTATCTCAAAATATGTATGTCATAAGGGGCTGGGTATATTGGAAGAATTTTATAAGGCTCAGTTCTCTCCTCTTATGGCATGCAGTGTGGACCAAACCTGAGACATTCTTCAAAAGACTGCTCTTACAAAACATGTTAAGTTTAGATCGAGCAAATAGTATTCCTTGGATAAAGTATGCTACAAATCTATGTAAAAATGTGGCATGTTTAACAATCCTGAATCCTTGGGTAGTTTAACAGAAAAGGATGTCAAAGCGCAGTTTTTTAGCTTTGTGAAAAGAGGAGGGTCACGACCGACACATTGAAATCAAGTGTGATGACCCACTTTTATCTACTCCTAGTGACTAAAGCCATCATAGGTTCCTATTGACGCGTCTCTGCCTGGACATAGCACTATTAACTAGCTTTTCCAACTATAGGGAGCCAGTCAAATGTGGTATCATGTTGTCCATTGGACGACCTTTCTGCTTAGTTGATTATACCTTTTGTAATGTGGAAGTTTTGTAAACCACCTAGAAAACTTCACTTAAGACTTGTGCTTAGAAATATCTCTTTGAGGTATTGTAGGACAGCTTTGTTTTTAGGTAGAGCATTCGGGACCTCTTGTATATAGTTTAGTATATACTTTTAGTATTTATTTCTTTGTCGGCTCTCTGTGTTTTCATTGGTTTGTTTCAGTGTCTTTAAAAAATCCTTGATTGCCAGTGGTCAGTCCTACCTCTTTGTCCCACCTTTGCCTCAGTTGTACACTCCCCTGGAGCATGACCACAGTACTTGTACCCTTCCATTTGTGCCAATGTAGCATGTGCTTAGAGACTACATTTTTCTTCGGCTAAGAAAATATGACCAGAACACTGGATGTTTTCAGGGGCTCCAGTCTGTTTCTGTAAATAGGGCTCTAAATCATGTTCTTCTCTGGTTACATTTGCTGTGCATTCAAAAACCACGGTCAAATGTTAGAGGCTGTTTTATGAGGGCACCAATTTCTGCCCTCTGCTGCCGCCACCGCACAAAGACAATTGTGAGCACACCAATGTTTACATTGGTTTCCTTACGCATTGCCAATGCGTAGAGAACATCACTACTACTACAATATTTAAAGCAAATTCCCCCAATTTAAGATGGCCAAGGCTGGTTATATGTGATGACATCATTAGCGTCATGATGCGGCCGTCTTTTTTCCTTCACTGTTGCTTTATTTTAACAGGGTTTAACCACTTGTGATAGTTACAGAGATGTGATTCATCCTCCTATCCCCAGGCGACGCTGCAGGTCGTTCTGCTCTCCCGAGAGTATCTCTCAGGAGTATTCCTATGCAGAGACTCCTAAAGTCTCACATGACTACCCTTTTCATCCTCTTTTGTTCCCTAAGCTCCAACATGGCAGATGGCAAGAACAAGCAGCTGATCAAAGGAGGCAAGAAAGGCACTACAAAGATGTTAGTTCCCTCCTTTCATAATGTGGTGTTTGAACGCCTGGGATGTGATTAGATGGAGTTTCAAGCCTGCACTCTTCCCGTGGCAGTATTGCTGTGGGCGCAAGGAATGGAGGCCTGTGCAGCTTTACTGTGAGCAAGGCGACTGAGTGAAATGTCCCAACCAGCGTGCAGGGTGCTATTACATTTCTTATTGTATTGTTCCTGTTTTATCTAGTCGGAATATAAGCAGTCATGGTTTGTTTGCAGTTCTAAAGAGTTATGGTTGAATCCCACTCACTCCCAAAATTATTGGGTGTTGCCTTTGTACAATATCAGTTTTCCTATTCTAGCAGTATATTATTGTTTTAGCAAATATACATTAAATGCAGACCTTTGCAAGAGTTATGTTCACATGATGTTGAAATGTTCATACTCTTAATTGTAAGAACTTCATTTTTAAGTGGTATGGAAAAAGAGGTGCAGAACACACAACTCTTTACTGGTGCAGAGGTAATGGGAGTACATTATTTGCGGTGATTGCCCAGATTTCAATATGGTGATTTCCTTGTGGGGAGAGCGCTGCTAGTGGTGACTTGGGATGTGTTATACTTGGTCAGCTGTCCTTTACTAAACGGTACAAGCTTTTCTTCATCTATAATATGTTTATCTAGGGCCATTGATGTTACTGGTGTAACAAAACTATTCTTTGTTGTCAAATATTTTATTTAACACGATTTTGTTGAAGCTGTTATTGTTTTCGCCTTTTCCATTTGAACATGTGTTTCCTATTTTAAGGGCCCTCTTTGGTCTTATTTGCGTGTGAGGTCTCATAAATACTTTTTAATCTGTTGTATGCTGGGGTCAGTAAAGCTTTCTGCAGTATACGATAACATCTGCCCGGAATCTCTAAGCTTTGGTATTTCGCTTTTTATAGTCTTGAACGTAATTGGTGTGAAGCTGCTCCTACTGCTACTTTGGTGTTATGGGTTGATATGTGGGATAAGGTTACATTATAAGAAAATTGCAAGTTACAGAGGAATTGCATGACTATACAGATCAACGAGCCCGAAAGCAGGATTCCTTTATATCACAGGTACTCGCAAACATTTTCCCAGGGAACACAGTTTGGTCAGTGATGTAAATATAATAAATATTGGCGTTGTTTTCATTTTTGCTGCTGATAGAGGAAGAATGTAAATACTTTAGTTAGATGCAAGGCCACTGGGATTAAAGGACCAAATTATGCAGCAGTGTGACCAATTTATGTGGCAAGAAAAGTCCAGTTATGCATTTACACCAATAGCTCTAACTCAAGCAAATGCGAGTCCTATTGCAATGCAAATCCTGTTTTAGAATGCTTGCACTCGCTGGATGTTTAATGTGCCATAGTATTTTATGTCTCACTCCTTAAAGTTCAAGAAAACGTAAATAAATATTAATCGATTGCTTGACTGGCAGTGGATAGACATGAAGGGTGTATTAGAGACGGGATCTTCCGGGAGGTACAGACCATCATAAATAAAGTGTTATTCATGGAAACTATGAGAGCCATCTCCGTTACAACATTGTGGCACAGCCCTGTATGATATCAAAATATGATTCTACAAACAAGGTCACTCCTTCTGAAGATCTCATATCTACAACTGTATAATGTACCAAACACCGAGATACTCTATATTCCACAACAAAATGCACCCACTTTCTGCTGGCAAACGTAAGGAGAAAAAATAACATTGTGCTTTTTTGCTAATAATTTTCATGTCTCCTCCCTTGTAACGGTGGTGTTAAGTTTTTAGTTTGAATTTAGGGCCAGATGTAGGAAAGCTTTAGCGACTCGCAAACGGCGAAAAACGCCGTTTGCGAGTCGCTAAAGCCCATCTGGTATGTAGAAATGCATTTTGCGAGTCGGAACCGACTCGCAAAATGCATTTCCGAGTCGCAAATAGGAAGGGGTGTTCCCTTCCTATTTGCGAGTCGCACTGGTATGCAATTCCATTGGTCGCAAATGGACTCACAGTTACCATCCACTTGAAGTGGATGGTAACCCAGTCCCAAACGGGAAGGGGTCCCCATGGGACCACTTCCCCTTTGTGTCTGGAACAAAAATTTATTTTTCTAGAGCAGGCAGTGGTCCAATGGACCACTACCTGCCCTGAAAAATACTGAAACAAAAGGTTTCGGTTTATTTTTCAAAGTGCAGCTCGTTTTCCTTTAAGGAAAACGGGTTGCACTTTGAAAAAAAAAACTGCTTTATTTAAAAGCAGACATGGAGGTCTGCTGACTACAGCAAGCCTCCATCCCCATGAGTGCCCTGAATCGCTTTGGGGTCGCAAATTGCGACCCACCTCATTAATATTAATGAGGTGGGTCTTTGCGACCCCATAGCGACTCGCAGAAGGTGTCTGAGACACCTTTCTGCATCCCAAATTGCGACTTGCAATTTGCGAGTCGCAGGGACTCACAAATTGCAAGTCGCAATTTGGGACTTTCCAACATCTGGCCCCTAGTCTCTTGGCTTTTGCATTTCATAATAAACAAACAAAACTGAAATAAAAAAGTAAAAAATGTGAAAGTAGATACACTGGCAAAACCAACAGATCTGGCTTGTTTACGGTTTATGTGTTTGTTGTGCCTGTGATATCTCGGGATTCACCTACAGAAAACAAGCATGAAAGTACCCAAACAATGTAGAGGTGACACACTGTGTCAAACACAGGATTATAGATCCAATGGTCTAAGTTACACCCCTAATTACATAAGCCACACCTTTTCTAAAGAATGCAGTCTTTGGATACATCCTTTTTAGCCACCCCTCTTTCCATGCAGGTTAAAGCACTACCCCACCTTCTCCTCTTTTGTTCTCCATCTATCTCTTGACATCTCCTTCTCCTTCTCTTTCTTCCTTGCCATTCTCATCTGCGATCTCTCTCTCCAGCTTGCTTCCTGTCACCACAAAAATCTGAAGTCCCTTACCAATGCTAACCCAATATTGACAATGTACTGTATTTGTTTACCACTCATAGGTCATGCAAGATGCCAAGATGCTTTTCAACTGCTATTCTGTGAAAAAGCACTACTCGTGATTAGGCAGATACAGTATCATGCAGCCATTTGTATAATCTTAGGGTCAAGAGTTGCAATCTCAGCAAAGGAGAGCTGCTTTTAACTTTTCAGTGGAAAGCAAAGTGAGGGCCTGATTTAGATATTGGCAGGAGGGTTACTCCTTCCCAACGGTGATGGATATCCTGTCCGCCAAAATGTATATCCCATTGTATTCTATGGGATTTAGATTTTGGCCAACAGGCTATCTGTCACCGTTGTGATGGAGTAACCCATCTGCCGATATCTAAATCAGGCCCTGAGTACCTTAAACCGAGTCATAGTAACACCTATTCTATACAGCACTTAGAAACAGCAGAAGTACAGTATGAAGTGATGAATAAAAACACATTATGTAAAAAAACAGATTATCATGTGCTAAGTTGTTTGTCAATTGCTATTTTCTGTAATATAACAGCAAACTCACACACTGACTTGCTACTCATCAAATATGCCTCTCATTCTGCCTTTACGGTTGCTATACTGGTGTGTTTTATCCTGAAGTTCCCAAGACCTCTCTCTAGGAAATTATGCTCAAATTGTAATTCCACCCCCCTCTGAATTGTAGTTCTTGGCGAGTTTAAAACTTTAGTTAAGTAATTTTAAAAGCTGTCTTTAGGTCTCTGCTCATTACCATTGACTTCTTAGTTTCCTTTCAACTGTTTGACTGACTGCGTGACACATTCTACCTATCACACGTTGAATCTTGAGTTTTCCTAGGAGTTTGGTAGCGTGGGTACCCCAGTCCTCTGGTATAGTCTAGTCATGCAGTTATTCCTGTCATAGAAATATGCCCAAATTCCCACTCCCTCCCCTATAGCTCATTTTATAATTAAGTCCATCTCCACCCTTGAAGTAGAGTTAGAAAGCGTAAGTTTATTGCGGCCCTCAAAACCTACTCCAGTCTCTGCTCTTCAATATACCATTAATTTCTTCTGCTGTTAATACTATTGCACTAATTCACTTATGGCACGCTCAAAGCAATCTCTTAATACTGTGCCATTATATACCATGGATTTAGCTGACATTAGCTCCCAATGTAAAGTGCTTTAGCATTATTTGTTTTTGATGTGAAGTCCAGTTTACATAAGCTTCATCTTAATAAAGACACTACCACCTATATCTAACGTGGGGAATAAGTCATAGCATACAGGTCTGGTGTGTTCATACAGGGGCCATAATGCATCCTCACTAGTGTTTCCCATTACCCTGTTTCTTCACTCAGTTATCTTTTAAAACATGATATGTCCCAGAGGAGGTGAAATACCTTCAGTGAAATCATGTGAATTTCAACATGCTAAAGCCTTTGAAAAAACTGGTTATGGTGGAGCATGATCAGTCACGTTTGACCCTTGTAAAAAGTACCATATGATAAAAATTTTGCAATATGGTTCTTAGTAACTTGACATTTCTAAGCTTTTTGTAGCAGTTGGTGGTTTAACTAGTTTACAAACACTTAGGCTCATGTTTATGAAATGTTTACACCGCCTTAGCATAATTTTTTTAATGCTAAAGCGGTGCTAACTTAATATTTTGATACTAGACCTGTATAGCATTAAAATATCGGAATGAGCGCCATATTTAGGGAGCGCCAACCCACCTTGCATCTCATTGTGACAATGAGCTGCAAGGTAGGCATTCCTTTCCTAAAAATGACGCTAGTCCTCTAGCGCCATATTTAACTTCCAACGTAAAAACACGCATACCAAAGAAGCGGACCACAAAAATGGCGCTAAGTCCAATTGCCATCAAACATTTAACACCTGGTCAGGCCAGGCATTAAAAAGAGGCCCACACACTGCCACTCAAGGAAAACACACAGAAGGAGCATTTGAAACCTCTAGGACAACATGAAAGTGGTACCCTCCAGCTTGGCACACACCACAGGCGTCAGCAAAGACAGCAGGTCCCTCTACCACCACTGCAGCAACCCCAAACACCACCACAGCAGCCACAAAGGCAGCGCACAAGGCAGGAGAGGATCTTCAGACAGGGGACAGCCATCCTTGGCCTCAGGGAACAAGAAGTGATCAGAATGTACAGACTGAACTGGGAGTCCATTGTACGCCTGCTGCACCACATTGCACCACACATCTTAGCAAGCTTGCAAACTCCCACTACTATTTCGCATGATAAAACTCCTCACTGTCTTCCACATGCTGGTGTCTGGACCTTTTCAGTTAACGGACACATAAGTGGCTGGTATGTCCCAGCCATCCTTCTTGGTCCTCCTGCCTAAGGTCCTGGACACTATCGTATGCACACCACACCACATCTGCTTCCCAAACTTCCCCATCTGCAGCAGGAGACCAAGCAAGGTTTCTACCAAATTGCTGGGATCCCACATGTGCTGGGTGCAATGGACTGCACCCATGTGCAACTGGTGCCACCTACAGCAATGGAACACTTATAAAGGAACCACAAGCACACCCATTCAATCAATGTGCAGGCCACTGTGGACCACCGTGGGCTCTTCAGAAACATCGTAGCAAAATATCCCGGCAGTGTGCATGATGCCTACATATTCCGGTATTCTACTATCAATGAGTGGTTCCACACAAAAAACACATGGGCGGGGGACCACAGATGTGCAGTCAACAACTCATATGCAACATGCCACACTACAGCACAATCATTGCACTTCACAAACACATACACACACATGTACATAACACAGCTGCACCCTGACTGGCACACCACGTGTGGACAGGTGGAGCAATGTCCCCTTTGCATCCAGAAGCTACTCGCAAACCATTACACATGTCCACTGGTTGACAACTAAATACAGATCCCACACACATTACACCAAACAAAGAATAGCTCAGTCATGTCAATGACATAGGCCATGGCCACTTAAAGGAAGTCACACATATGCACAGTACCACGTAAATAATGGTCTGCAAGCTCTAGCAGCACCTATTTCAAATACCACCCAAGTGGTGCCATTACCAACTACATATCACGTACACATACCTGACATACCTGTAGTGCTGCAGTCTGTGTCGCGCACATACGAATACAATTTAACCTGCCATGAAAGACCATGGGGCAGAATCATGAGAAATAGGGCAGCACCTACTCCAGTGCCACCTCACACGCACTCCTTAGCGGCCCCTAACATCACAATGTCTGTTCTGTATACTAGAAATGGTCCACCATGGTGCAGAGTTTGTGCAAAACTGTAAAGATCATGGATGCCATAGTAGGACTCGGCAGGAATCAGCAGGAGTATAGAGGACCTGACCTTACATGCACCGTACTAAAGGATCCATGTGAAAAATAGGTGTGCCAGCACTCTGTTCTCAAACAAGACATTCTTGATCACTCTGTGCTTTTCCAAGGCTACAGCACGGTACATTGCCAGTGAACGTGGTAGAAGTTTAGTTTCCAACATTCGTAGAAAATACACATCTTTACGTAGGGACACTTACTCAGAATAGCAGCTGGGTTATTATAAAAACACTTCCTTGTTCCTTACACATTAGAGGGAGATTCCAGCCAGGGAATCACGACTGTATGCTGATTGCCGAATGCTTCGCTACAGATGTTAACGCAGACCGCAGGCCTTTGCTCAGGTATGGGGGTTGATGTCTTCCCAAGGAAACCTGAAGGGTAGACCTAGAGCTTAACATGCTGTGCTCTATCCTAGTCTAGGTAGGGATTAGTCCACTGATGATAGTGACAATATGATAGCGTTATTCTTATGCTTCACTCTACTTGTCACAATTTTAATACTGTCATGTTGTGTCATCCTGGTTATTACAGCTCACGCCTTGATATCTAAGATGCCGTCATTTTATTAAAACTCATTATTGAAACATATACTGCTTCTGTGTGTCATTTATATATGAGACTGAATTGTAAGTGAGAGAACCGGATGAGACCTGAGTGACCACGACTTCCCTGAGAAGCCAAGTATGTCATGTGCTCGGCTGCCCAGTCATCACTATCCTTGGTTAGAGATGAGGCACTGCTAGTTGGCCGGAGCAAAACCCGGATTGGAGCGACAGGTGTCACCCGCAGTGGATAAGACTTAGGCGGTCATTCTGACCGCGGCGGTCGGTGGTCGCCGCCCGCCAAGCGGTTCCCGCCGAAAGACCGCGGCGGCCATTCCGGCTTTCCCGCTGGGCCGGCGGGCGACCGCCAGAAGACCGCCAGCCGGCCCAGCGGGAAAGCCCCTTTAACAATGAAGCAGGCTCCGAATGGAGCCAGCGGAGTTGCAGGGGTGCGACGGGTGCAGTGGCACCCGTCGCGATTTTCACTGTCTGCAAAGCAGACAGTGAAAATCTTTGTGGGGCCCTGTTAGGGGGCCCCTGCACTGCCCATGCCAGTGGCATGGGCAGTGCAGGGGCCCCCAGGGGCCCCACGGCACCTGTTCCCGCCATCCTGGTTCTGGCGGTGGACACCGCCAGAAACAGGCTGGCGGGAAGGGGGTCGGAATCCCCATGGTGGTGCTGCAAGCAGCGCCGCCATAGCGGATTCCCTGGGCCTGTGGGAAACCGGCGGGAAACCGCCGGCTCCCCTTTTCTGACCGCGGTTTTACCGCCGCGGTCAGAATCGCCCAGGAAGCACCGCCAGCCTGTTGGCGGTGCATCCGCTGCCCTCCGCCATGGCGGTCATGGACCGTCAGCGTCAGAATGACCCCCTTAGTCACTAATTATAACCCTGGTGGTAAATCCCGCTTCCTGGCGTGCTGACGGCCGCCAACATACCGTGGCTGCGGCGGAAATCCGCTACAGGTATTACGACCCACATCTCGTATTCCGCCACATTACAGACACCCACACAAGTTTGCCACACCAAAGGTCAGTGATAAACTGGCGATAGCAAAACCTGCACCGTTAGACCAACAGGGATACATCCACACTATCACGACCCATGAATCAACATGGTGGTCATTCAACCGTGGCAAACCATTGGCGGTACACACCGCCGCGCTCAAAATACACACACACTTACAAAACACAACCACATTGGACAATTCAAAATACACACACCTGATACACATACACACACCACACCTACACACCCACACCACTATAAAACACACACCCACATTACCCATAACAACTTTTTTGGAAGAATCAGGGATAGAGAGAATAGCAAACACAACACCAGCATCCACAGGCACACAACACCATCACTCATACAACATCCACGCACCTCAAAGAACAAACCCGAACACAACACATCACAACACAACAATCATCACCTCACACATCACCCATACCACATTATGGCACCTCAAAGACACCCCAGGTTTTCTGAGGAGGATCTCAGGGTCATGGTGGAGGAAATCATCCGGGTAGAGCCACAGCTATTCGGATCACAAGTGCAGCAGACGTCCATTGCAAGGAAGATGGAGCTATGGCAGAGAATTGTCGACAGGGTCAACGCAGTGGGACAGCACCCCATAACACGGGATGACATCAGGAAGAGGTGGAACGACCTACGGGGGAAGGTGCATTCTGTGGTATCCAGACACCAGGTAGCAGTACAGAGGACTGGCGGTGGACCCCCACCTCCTCCCCCACAACTAACAACATGGGAGGAGCAAGTCTTTGTGATCATGCATCCTGAGGGCCTCGCAGGAGTAGCAGGAGGACTGGACTCTGGTAAGTCAAATCTTTACTACTATATCCCCCCCACCCTACCTGCATGCCATCACAAACTCCTACCCCTACCCTCACACCCATCACCCCAAAACCTCACAGATACCCCACTATCACAACCCACACACCCGTACACCAAGCCCTGCATGTAACACCAATGTATGGACACCGATTACAGACCTGCCTGGACACCCATCACCAAAGGATGTTGAGTAGAGAGACTCACCCAGGCCACAAAATCACCCCTCACACAAGGGCCCAGGCAATAATGCTAGCACAGAAGTAGAGGGAAACTTACACATTGCACAAGATGCACACACAGATACAATAACTCTGCATTTACAACCCAACAGGACCCCTACCCAACGTCACCGGACAGGAGATGCCAGCCATATCCAGTCCCCCCACAGAAGAGGCCCACAGTGACAACAGCAGCTCTGCACACCTGGATCAAGATGACCAGCCCAGCCCATCCTGGACCTCTGGAGAGTCGGTTCCCCTGCCACAGTCCCAAACCACCACTGAACCTCCCCCCTCAGGAAACACCACCACAGCACGCACCCAGCGGGCCCATGCCACTGTCCCCAGGACACGTCAATCAGCAGTGTGTCCACCACTACAGGGACCCCAGGCAAACCCACTAACCCAAGACAATCAGGGACCTGGGGTCAGTGGCAGTGGGCACACGGTTCAGGGAACAGAGGTACAGGACAACAGGGAAGCTGGGAGGGCTGCTGTGCGACAGGGGGAGGACAGGCACAGGGAACCCACTCTCCATGAGGCACTCTCTAACATCATGGGAGCATACTACCATTTCCAAGTGACCATGGGCACGGTACTGGTCAAGTTTCAGGAGACCCAGCGGCTGCAGGAGGAACAGTACCTGGGGATCAGGGAGGACTTGAAGTCCATTAACACCACCCTGGTCACTATTGCAGGGGTGCTGGCAGACATGGCCAACACCATGAGGGAGACAGTGGCACACCACCGAGCTCCTGACACTAGTCGAACGATGAACAGCCCTCCACGTCCGCCGGCGCAAGTGGACAGGAAGTCCCGCCACAGGACCTACAGGCCACAAGCACCCCACCCACTGCAGAAGGAGAAACACCCCGCAAATGGTCCCTGCGATCCAGGCACAAGACAGAGAACATTGCCAAGACCCCTGCAAGGAAATAAGACTCTCCTGATTGTCACCCCTCTGTCCCACTATGTCATCCTGTCCTAATTGAGCTGCCATTACTCCACTTCCTATGCCCCCTTGGACAATGTACCTGTGATACCAATAGACTGGAATCTACCATGGATATTCTTCCACCATCACCCCAGCCACTTCCACATATCCCACCACTGATTAGCACTTAAATAAACTCCCTTGAATCACAAAAAAAATCTGGAGTCAGTCTGTACTTTCACAAATGTGTTATTACAACCCCTCCAACAAATCTCAATGGCAAAGTTCATTTGCACATACCAAAGTATGACAGTTGTTGGGCAGCAGTAAACATAGCAGAAGGCAGATTGTGGTACACAGATCTGTGAAAAGGAAGGCCAAAGTGAACTGTCAACGTCCATACACAGAGGTAAAAAGGCAGATTTATGCAATGTCCTACAGTAGTCTGATGTGAGAGGAGCAGTGCCAATCTCTCACCTGTGTCTCACTGGAAGTATTGCATGATGATGTTGTTTTGGTTGTCTATATCTTCTTCTTCTGCCTCCTCTTCTTCACTGTCCACAGGCTCCACAGCTGCCACAAGACCAACATCAGGCCCATCCTCCTGCAGAATAGGATCCTGGCGTCGCAAAGCCAGGTTGTGCAACATACAGCATGCCACGATTATCTGGCACACCTTCTTCGTGAGTAGTATATGGAGCGACCTGTCAGATGGAGGCACAGGAACCTAGCCTTCAGGAGGCCGAAAGTCAGCTCTATAATCCTCCTAGTTCCCCCATGCCCCTCATTGTAGCGTTCCTCTGCCCTTGTCCTGGGATTCCTCACTGGGGTCAGTAGCCATGACAGGTTGGGGTAACCAGAGTCACCTGCAAATATCGAGGGGCATCTGTTAGACATGCACAAACCCTTAGGGACTACCCATACCCAGACACCTATTCAAACTGTGTGGGGACCTTGGCCTCACCTATTAGCCACACACGGTGCCTCTGGAGTTGACCCATCACATAAGGGATGCTGCTATTCCTCAAAATGTAAGCGTCATGCACTGAGCCAGGCTACTTGGCATTAACATGGGAGATGTACTAGTCTGCCAAACAGACCATCTGCACAATTATGGAATGGTAGCTTTTGCGGTTTCTGTACACCCGTTCATCCCTGCGGGGTGGGACAAATGCCACATGTGTTCCATCAATGGCACCAATGATGTTGGGGATATGTCCCAGGGCATAGAAGTCACCTTTCACTGAGGGCAAATCCTCCACCTGGGGGAAAACGATGTAGCTGCACATGTGTTTCAGCAGGGCAGACAACACTCTGGACAACACATTAGAGAACATTGGCTGAGACATCCCTGATGCCATGGCCACTGTTGTTTGAAAGGAACCACTGGCCAGGAAATGGAGCACTGACAGGACCTGCACTAGAGGGGGGATTCCTGTGGGATGGCGGACAGCTGACATCAGGTCTGGCACACAGTTCATGGATTATGGCACGATCAAGTCTGTAGGTGATAATGATGTGCCTGTGTTCTAATGTCGACAGGTCCACCAGGGGTCTGTACACCGGAGGATGACGCCATCTCATCATCTGCCCCAGCGTAAGTGCCCTATGGAGGAGAAGGGTGAGCAGAGGGTCATATACCACATAGGTAGCACAAGGGTGTTTTGCAAAATTGTGATTTAATCTGTGTGTGGAGCTGTCTGTCCGTATTCCTGCCCAAAAGTGCTGTGATGCAGTTAGGTGCCCTGCCATGTGCCCCCCTGGAATGGCGGCTGCCTGACCTGTAAGGAGGGACAAGGGAAAATTAGGTAACTGCGTTGGTGTTGTGCAGCGTCGCGGTAGGCAGACGAAGACCGCAACGCAATTCAGCATTTGTTATCATTGGGCCCTATGGGTTCCAGGAGCCAATGACGATGTACGCCGGCGGTGACGTTATGCACTGCCGCGGATGTGACCACCATTTTTTAACTCTTCACTTACTTGATACCTGACCTTCAACAGGAGAGGACCTACACTGCAAGTGCTGCTGTGACCTGAGTCTGGAAGCGACAAAGTGTCTGGGGAGGGTGGGCATCTCCTTCGCCCAAGGCACCTCAGGCCCTGCCCCAGTCAGCCCTGCTGCACTCAGTGAGGAGGCTATTGACCTCCTGAGATCCCTCACTGTTAGGCAATCAACCATTCTGAATGCCATCCAGGGTGTCTAGAGGCATTTGCAACAAACAAATGCATACCTGAAGAGCTTTCACTCTGGCATGGCAGCCCAACAGAGAGCATTTAAGGCTCCGGCCTCAGCACTGATGGCAGCCATTGTCCTGTGTCCAGCCTCCCCTCTCCAACTTTCACTACCCAGACCCAATCCCCTCTACCTCAGCCTATCCCAAGCACACATCAGAACAGCATGCACACACATTAACACACAAAAGTAGCTAAGGCAAACATAAGGGTGATTCTGCCGCTCAAAATCCAGTAGTCTCATTAGAATAATGAAAGCCTACGTGACACTCCCAAAGCTTGCAATGTGCATGTGTTTCTCATTCCTTTGCAGCTGATGAAGGTTACGGCGTTCAGACATGGGTAATGACTCTATTTGCCAATCCTGCAATGGTGGAAGAGCATGCCTACAACGAAGGGCACAGAAGAACGTGCATTGTGAGGGAGAGGACATTTGGGCTTCTGAAATCAAGGTTCAGGTGCCTAGCCCTGACAGGAGGAAGCCTCTTTTATGCTCCACCACTGGTATGCAAAATCATACTGGCATGTGCAATCCTCTACAACATATGTGCCAGAACACATGTTTCGTGGGATGAAAAGGTTGATGCCCCCAACGAGAAGGAGGATGAGGATGGAGCAGCTAATTTGGAGGGGGGGATAACAGAACACTTCTGCAGGAGTTCACAGGAGACTCCACATAATAGAGAACTTCTATACATAGTGACTGGACTAACAACATATTGTAAATAGCACAAATAAAATACTTTGCACCCGATTCTCCTTGGTCTACCCATTATCCACTACATATACCATTGGAATTTGACTCAAAACTCAGGGAGAAGGTAGGAAACACAATAGTTACAAGTATGGTAGCCACATTGTTTGTGATGTAAGAGGGTCTACTGCCTCCATCTCACATATCAGTGTCATGCAATTAACAGGCAGGTGACTCCTGAAGGCCTAGATAAATGCACCACTACATATATTGTGCTGTCAAGTGTCCAAAGTGCAAATTCTTAGCCCGTTCCACACAACACCATGCCTACCAGGATGTATGCAAGGGGGCATACATGTTTAAGTAATGTCGGAACTGAACACTGTCACATATCAGCGTGATTGCTGCTTTGCCTGCACGGTGCATGTGTGACAAGAGGGGGAAATCATTGGTAACTATCGACCTTCAGTAATTGTCCAAGGATTGGAACCAGTGTAAGATGCAGAGCCTGCGCAGTGTATCCATAGGATTATGTTCTGGCACTGCCATTGGGCACAACCCTGACACATGGTGGACTGTACCTCACTTATGGCACATACACATTGGCTGTGGAGTGAGAAAGGGATTGCCAGACAATTTAAGCAGTGACGGGTGCAGAATCACTCTCCAAACACATGACCCATTGTCACGATCAAAGAATTTGATGGGACAATGCACCACCAAATAACTGTCTGGGTGGAATGTAGGGAGACTGTGTTACACTCCCTATGTACGTAAGATGCTCACTTTTCACACACATCTGTTGTCTTGACACATGCCTACAGCAAATCCAGATAAACATGTGAAGACTGATGTGCTGATGTCATAGGTAGCAATGGGTTTGCCAATACCAACAATGCTTGACATGTGTCAGCATGTTTACCTAGTATGCTCTGTATAACAACTTCACACAGCAATACACATCACTCATTGTCACTCACATGACATAACAAGTGCAAGGTAGCAAGAATAACAAATTATTCCATACATGTTTTAGGCTCCAACATCACAATCAGGTGTTGGTTGTAACTATGTCCGGCAATGTTCAATAATGTCAGAGACCCATCATGAAACTAAATGGGAGTAGAACTAGCATATATGTTGCATTTGGCTAATAAAAAATATAGAACTGAGATGACTTCACACCTCAACATCATTCAGTCATGGTAAGGTTTACCTAGGTTGTGGCATGCTGGAAGAAATGCATACCCATGTTCAACGGAGGATGTGGATGGACAACTGAGAGATACCCACAGATACTTGCAAATAGAACATGGGAGGTCACTTGGAGACAACACAAGTGCTGTGTCAGGTGTAATGTCATGTGTGCATGGCAGTCATTACATCTCACAAATACCATAAATGTGATGGTAACTATCATGTAGCCAGTAGTAGAAGATGTGCACATCTACAAATTACACAAGTCACATGTTGCATCCTGTCCATGTATGACCAGACAATGTTGCTGTAGAAGATATGTACAAAGTGCAAGCAGCCGAAAGAATGGGAGACAATACATACCTTACCAGTAATGCGGGAAAACATGGAGAAGAAACACACATAGACCAATACTGACTGTTCAACACATCAATGTCTACATTTCAACATTCAACATATGTACAGAGAGGGTGACCAGGAGGCAGTGACAGACAACACTGTGTTTACCCCGGCACATTCCCAAAATAGAAATCACACCAGATATACAACCCCTAAACAAGCTGCCAATGGAAATACCTAAGGACATCAAATGATGACACATGTCCTACATGTGCAAGTACCCAGTCCTCTGTACATGAGAGGGGAAGGCTGACATCAAGTACTGCAGAGGAAAATGTGATGTCCCGGTCTGTTTGATCATAAATGTGCACATGTCTGTCTACAGGGGAGTGTGCATTGTTATGCTGGGTAGCAATCATGAAGAGGCTAGATCCCCGCTCAAAAACCCGAACACCACATAAACGTATGACATTGTCAGAGGCCTGATGCATGTGTACAGGGAGCTGAGCAAACTGGAGCTCCATTAACCTCCCCCTTCACATGTAACTATGGGTTTGTGTTACCATACAAACTCACAGTAGTGATGGTGAGTAGGCTGCCATCTATGCCAGACTGCAACAATGCTACACAGTGGTATGCCACTGTATGTGACAGTCATAACAAACATGATGTGGACAAATGTGAGTTCCTAGTTGGTGCCATGCACACATATACCACATATCCCAGCACGCATGTACCACTGTAATGACTCGGGCATGGTAATTTGTATCGATTCTGAACAAAAAGCAAATTAGCTCAAATGTAAGGGCACGGGTATCACAAGATCAGTGACTGTAAGAAATGACCTTCACATGTGCTCTGACATACAGAAACATGGGTGACACTGATGTGAGTACACCTGCATTTTTCAAAGCCAACATGTGTCTCTGCAGCAAGATTGTAATGTGAGGTTTCACATCCCATGAATACACCACTGTGGTCATATGTTACAGAAATAACACCACACATATCTTTACACACACAGCATATACCAACCTTCAGTAACACATCTGTACATACCATCTCCTGCAACTAAGATGCATGGGGAGCCATATGCCACATGTGGAGCAGAGCATCATGAAGTAAAAAACAACAACACACCACATTGTGGACACACATGCACATGCAAATTGGCAGGGGTAACGTGCTATCAAGCCAGTCCTAGTCAACTGCATACTCTGAGTACAAATTGTCATGGTTGTCACATGCCTTACCACGTGTTGGACATAGACCATCATATATTTTGTGTTGTTGTTATGTGTACATTTGTATATCAGACATAACAAAGTAGTACTCCCACAAATTAGTAATCAAACACATATGTATACTCATAATACACATGTGCCAACATGTATGTGGATATAGTGAAGCTACACATGCACTTATGCACAAGGTATGAGTTATCGCATGCAGCAGACTGATTAACAAACCTATGGATCATGCCAATGTCACTGTTATGACATGACAGAATACTTACACACACGTAGCCATACCATATACACAACATTGTTGCATAGCCCATGTGACATGGTAAGTGAATCTGGGTGCACTCAAGGCCTACATTGCAAAATTCCACACATTCCCATCATGCGTAAAAAAAAAAATTATGCAAATGCCTCAAATCTACACTATGCAATGTACATTAAAGGACTCCTGGGCCCTGGGCGTCTATCACACGTTCACAGGCTTTTTCATGCACCATGGTGAAAAATCGACACATGACCATCATACGTCAAAAATGTACATGCAAATGTCTAAACCTCATACTTTTCATTTCAGGTAAAAGACGCCTGGACCCTGAGAGTCTATCGCAAGTTCACAGGCCTTTTCACACGCAATGTGGAAAAATACAATGCATGACTGTCATGTGTCAAAAATGTACACGCATACGCATATACCAGACTATTCTCCTAAGCTAAAAGATGCCTAGCTCCTGAATATCTATTGCGGGTCCACAGGCATTTTCACGTGAAATGGGAAATAACCGACACATGACCGTCATGCGTAAAAAAAAAGACGCATGACTGGAAACGTGATACACAGGCCCAAGAAGTGATGAAACAGGACATCCTTCTTGCAAACATGGTACAGTGAGTACACTTTCACTTTCACTTCACACTCTTATTGTCTGTGACCGTGTGCGGCGCTGGTGCTGTTGGAGTTTTGGAGTATTTGGAGTGTTTATTGTGGGGAGTCCTGTAGCTGCCTTTTTTATTTGTCACTTAACCTGTCTTTTGTATTGTAAGTGTCCAGTTTCTTTCTCTGTATTGTGGGGTGTTTGTCTGGGGTAGTATAGTTATTGGAGTAGGTGGAGTATTTGGGTAGTCATAGGGAATTATTTTTTTGGGGTGAACTACCTTTGCCGTCCATTATGTTAGGGAAAGGGAGGATGGCAAGAATGTCGGCTGATGAGCTGGGGGCTTTCGCATGGCTTGTACAGCACTACTTCCCCATGATGCTGGTCTTGGGTGGCTGTGTCATGCAGGGCTACGCCACAGAGACCAGGAAGCTGCAGTGGGGCAAGGTGCTCCACCACCTGCAAAGAGTGTTTGCAACAGGAAGAAATAACCACTTACTGAATCACCGCTGGGCAGACCTCAAAACAAGTGAGCAAGACCTGCTGGATCATCTTGGCATTGAGATTGGTGGAACAGTTGAGAAGTATCTCATTTCCATACAAATTCCATTTTTTGAATGTGCATGACAGTGCTGCGTGTCATGTTTAAGGATCTGGACATATCATATGCTACCTGTATGAAGACTCCCAAAGGCACCTTAGGCCTGCTATTCAAATGTACAATAATGAAGCAGAAGCAGGGCAGATGTACCATTTTCCCTGCACAACCATTACAAAGTTCTGTGATGCATACATTAGGCAACTCTGTATTGAGCAGCACAACATGAGACCTGCACCAACTATGATCTTTGGGAGGGTGTTTGGGGGGCAAATGTATAAGCTACTGGGAAAAATGAGAAATACCTAAATTCCATATTTCATGTGCTCTGAACGGCTGCTGAGAGCAGGTGTGATATGGGGGCATATAAATGTATGTAATGTGCCCCCACGTACTCAGCAGAAGTCGTGATGATCTATTGTGTTGCAACTCCTGCTGAGTACAGTATTTTCCTGCACATAAATAGATGAAGTTGGACCTTACAAGCATCATTCTCTGCCTTAATTTTCATTAAGCGTGCACATGCAAGGGTTAAGGGGTGCACTGAGGGCCACAAGGACTGTAGTGATGCATTTGGTGCTGCACCAATGTTGTTCAATTGGATCCTTTGTGTCATTGGCCAAGGCTGTGTAAGGGAGCTTGACTATGCACTGGGTCCAGACTACTAGCACTTTCCTCTTCCTGTACATTGAGCATCACATACACCGTAAACTATGTCTATTACCACACACACAGAGGTGTTGAGTTATTTCCACAGGCCAGCTGCATCTTACTGACACTATGTGGGTCCACTGCATCTGCTACGTCACTGGCACATTACTCAGTAACCTGCCCCAACAAATGCATACTTGGACCACAGAACAGGTGTGTGTGTAGGTAGATATATCTATGCCTATGTTCTTATCCCTCCCTGGACAAATAAAGGTGTACCATGCCAACAGTGGCTGGCCACACACTATTGGCAATACATCCATGATTTCAGTCAGTCAATGTGCAGGTTGATACAACTATTTTCACATGAGTAAACTACCATAGCATTATTGATTGTTTGTGTGCCTTGTGATGGCACACACGTATTACTTGCTTCACACAAGGATGTATCACGGCATTCCTCAACACTTTGGAATACTCACACAACCTGTGGGCAGTTTGTCAGTTTGCTGTGACAATGAGGTAGATGTCTACAACATCTGGGGCAGGCTCAAGTGCTCTGGGTGTCAAAATGGGATTGCCACTGTAACAACTATCGAATGCCCCTCAGATGCACTATACAGTATCATGCAGTCACATATGGTTATGGAGGTGTAGAGCTAACACACACCTGCATGACAATGCCATGTACAAATGGTTCAGTGAAAAGCACCACAGGAGTGTCAGGGACAGTGATGGTTTGTAGGTGTGTCGGTCTACATTATCTGAGACTATGGCCCTCATACGGACCCGGGCGTTCATAGACCACCAGGGCCGCGGGTGACGGAAGCACCGCCAACAGGCTGACGGTGCTTCCTTGCCCATTCTGACCGCGGCGGTAAAGCCGCGGTCAGAAAACCGGGTCCGGCGGTTTCCCACCGGATTTCCCCCGGCTGGGCGAAATCGCCATGGCGGCGCTGCAAGCAGCGCCGCCATGGGGATTCTGACCCCCTTACCGCCAGCCTGTTTCTGGTGGTTTTTACCGCCAGGAACAGGATGGCGGGAACGGGTGTCCTGGGGCCCCTGGGGGCCCCTGCACTGCCCATGCCAATGGCATGGGCAGTGCAGGGGCCCCCTAACAGGGCCCCAGCATGCTTTTCACTGTCTGCCTAGCAGACAGTGAAAAGCGCGACGGGTGCAACTGCACCCGTCGCACACCTGCAACACCGCCGGCTCCATTCGGAGCCGGCTTTAGTGTTGCAGGCCCCTTTCCAGCTGGGCCGGCTGGCGCTACCTTAGGTAGCGCCTGCCGGCCCAGCGGGAAAGTTGGAATGGCCCCAGCGGTCTTTTGACCGCGGGGCGGCCAAATGGCGGTTCCCTCCAGGCGGGCGGCAACCGCCGCCCGCCGGGGTCAGAATGACCCCCCCCTATGTGTGATTGACTGATGACAGATGTTTGTCAGTTGCTCTGATCTACCACTACGATGACTTGCTCACTCAACCTAACAAGTTGACAGTGAGCAATGTCGCCCATTAACTGACATGTACAAATTACACTAAGGAATGTTTTCCAATCATGTCATGAAGGTGGACCTCCACCCTACACCGTTGGTGAGGTGGCCTGATTTGAAGACCCCCAATGCAGCCAGTAAGTGTCATGGTGTGCGTCAGGTGTGCCGTCAGGTGTGCCAATCCAGGGTTTGTAATGAGTCAGTTTGAAGTGTGGAATGCTATGAATTATGGTTTTGCCTGACCTATGATATGCTATCATTGGAGTATGGATGGTGACATCACGTCTGTTGGAATGTTGTGCAATGCGAATGGCTTGCTTGTAGCACAAGGGGAAACGTGCTGGCATGGAATTGTGTGTATTAGGAATTGGAATGGCTTGACACATATTCATTGGTGTCAAGGCAGCTGTGTATGTACATAGCATGCCTGTTGACAACCACTTTGGCACAGCACTATTGACAGCACTGTGTGCCACACATAGCTTACACTTACTCACAAGACGATATAGATGTAGGTTATATCTTCACAGGTCTCTAGGGAGCTTATGTAGGAAACACATGCACCACCGGTGCCTCACTACTCTTCAGATATTTGTATTGAGGCTGTAGTACTGCAGGACACATATTGTGCTGGACAACAGTCAGTATTGTACACAGTTAGTAGACAACTCAGCTCCAGATGGTTGTGGGAAAAATCTATGATTTTTCCCAAGTCAGATCTAAGCAGCTATCACAACATGGTCCTGCCACCATGACATGTGTGAGTGATGTAGGTCGTTTCACATACGTTTTTAATGTGAATGCTATGTGCGTACCTGGTACTTTGATGATCTCACATGCATGTGCAAATGATGTACAATGTATCACAATACTGTTGCAGCACCCATCACAGTGCCAAACTCACTGTGGGCCTAAGGGCACCCATACAGCCATCATGTATGTGCCGTTTAGCACATGTAGCACAACATAGCCCATGGTAGGGGGCTTTAGTTTGGTAATGTGTAGACAACTTTGATGTGCAGGTCACACTTTGGCCAAACCTTCTGGGGACATTGCATTAGTTGTACATGTGGGCACATCATGGCCAATGGTGTGCCCCCTTGTAGAGTATGCTCAGGCCAGGTCTTACACCAGGACACATGAATGATGATTTACCAAACCTTAGAATAGCCAGTGGGAAGTTTCCAGACCCCCTATCATATGGACCCCACCCTGCATCCATGATAGCTGAGCAAGCCTTGATGTTTCACCTGGGGTGTCGAGGTGGTGGATTGCATGCACAGCCCCCCTTATGCACAGGGACACAGGAAATCCAGACTTGTTGGGCCACGTGATTCTCACAAGTTTGATGACACAAGTGTTTATTATGGACAATTTAGTCCACTCACCTCTGTGCCCTGATTGTTAACAATGGATAGCCGTCATCCCAGTGACAGGTACATGATACTGTAGATGATTGGAAGGAAATAGTCATAGATGAGGAGTCAGTCATTGTTGAAGAATGTGGGTGGACTATATGTGTTATCTTCAGTTACAGCATACATAATATGTGTGTTCAACGTCCACCCAATGCTGAATCTGATGCTTGATTCTCCTCATATTTCAGCTGCCAATATGACACCAGATGAGAGGCACGCATTTCACAAGAGGGCAGAACGCTACCGGCACATAATGGAGGTAGAAGCAGGATACCGCAGAATGGGAAGGAGGTTCCTCAGGGAAAAGGCAACTGGGGAATGGCATGCGTTTGCCCATGGTGGACTTCTACAGCAGCCACAGCCACAGCCACACAAGGACAGTGTTGGAAAGACATCAGGGGTGCAGCGGGCCTCTGCAGGTCCAAGGCTCCCCATGTCACCTGCACCTGTCAGGAGCAAGGCACCTGTTCAGCCACCTGCTGCAGTTGTTGAAAGCCAATTTGAACAAGACATGAGATGGGACATGGCCAAGATTTTACACAGGCTTGACAAATTGGAGGAGGAGAGTGCAAACAACGGGTGGATGTTGCGGTACATTAAAAAGAAACTCAAGAAAATGAAAACATGATTTATTTTGTTCAACAGCCTCCCAGTTCCTTCCCCTCGCTTTTACTGTTGTACATAGTTTTAGATTGGGTTTTAGATGGGTTTAGGTTAGTGTAGGGTTGGCATGGGTTAGGTTAAGAAAAGAGTGGGGGTTATTTTTCCTATTTTTCTCATTGGTGGGGGTTGCATGGGGGGTCATGTTGGGTGTATTTGTGTACAAAAAACAAATATCAAAAAAGATATATTTGTTTAGGCCATCAGTTAGGTTAGTACATGTGTAGTCATAGTTTATTTTGGCCCTCATTATGATCTTGGCGGTCGAGCACAACCACGCAGGCGGTGGCGGTATGACTGCCGACAGCATGGCGGTGCTCGACCGCCATTTAATGATGCAAGTAGTGAACTGGCTGCAAAGCAGCCAGTTCACTACCAACCACCGCTAGGGCTGAGTGGACCGTCCGACCAAAGGTAGCCACCTTCGGCCCGGCGGTCAACCACAGACCGCCGATGGGATAATGATCCCATTTCCACCAGGGATTTCCTGGCGAGATACCCCACCAGGTAATCCCTGGCGGAAAGCATACTGGTGACAGGAAATCTCATTCCTGTCACCAGTTTGTGACACACCAGCCCCACCCCACTGCCACAACCCTGAACCACTCTTCCAAGCCCCTAGATCCACCCCCACACCCTGTAAAGCGAACCCTCACCCCTCCTCCCCCTGATCTCCCTGTAGGCCCTCACCATCCCCCACCTCCATTCAGTACCCCCACCTCCCTCCTCCCCAAAAAACATGCACGCATCCACACATGCACACACTCAATCTCACACATACCAACACTCCCACACGCCCTCCACCCGTTCACAGACATACACACATGCATACATACACGCAGACACATCCCCCCTTCCCACACACTCACGCACACCCCCATGCACACACTCAATCACTCCACACACCCTACCCCACCCCCTTTCCCTCTCGGACAGCACTTACCTTTTCCGTGGCACTGCTCTGGGAGGAAACGGGCTCCCTAGATGCTGCTCCGCCGACAGCATTTAGTCTCCATACACTGCCACGCCTATAACTGCATCATAATAGGTGTGGCGGTGTCTGGCTGATGTGGTGGTGAGGGTCGAGCAGCATTCAACTCCGCTGCCGACCGCCAGTATGGCATCTGGCGGTTAACACCGCCATCAATGGCGGTGTGCCACCAGGGGTCATTATATGGTGGTCATAGGACCACCAGCACTGGCTGTCCTTCCGCGGCGGTGATCATGTTGGTCCACTGTTTGGACTGCCAAGATCATAATGAGGGCTTTTGCCCTACTTGTATCTTGTCTCTTAAGGGGGCTAGGGATAAAATGTTTAGAGTGTGGTGTTACATGTGCAAGATAAGTTTAGAATAGGTTAGATAGGTGCAGTTGTAAGTTAAGTTACGTTAGTATAGGTTAGTTTAGCATAGGGTAATTTTTAGGTTAGTTGTAGGCATATGGTTTTACAATAAATCATGTTTTTCTTAGAATAATAATTTTGTAAGTTGATTGAGTGTCTGGGGGTTCTCATGAGTGCCCTGGCCAAGTTGGAGGATTGGCCTAGAGTATGTTTACTGTCTTGATTTACAAGGATTTCCATAGGACGAATGAGCTGTCAGATTGTCCGCTACATACCGTCAACTAGTGCATACATTTGCCATCCAGTCTTCCAGCCATTCACAATGTGTATGGATACTTTATCTTGGACAGGTTAATATGGTACTTCACCTGTCATTGGTGGGGTCCTGCAATTTCATTGTTGGCTACTGTGACACATCTGACAACAGGCAAATTTGGAACTGTATCTTGCAACACTGACAGGTGCCCATCACTGATAAGGTTAGCTTCTCCTGTACCACACAAATAAGCTGTACCAGCACTCCCATCTGGGTAAATTACTATTAACTTGGTCCAGAGTCCTACATGCCGTATGTCAACTTGAAAGGATATCTGTTCAAAATTTATATAGAAAACTCAGTAAGTTGATTGTAGCCGACACCACCATCATTCACCTTTCTCATGTTAGGGACCTAGTATGTGGCTTTGTGTCTGACAGTCATGCACTCATGTACCAATATTCTATACACATTGACATGGATTGACACAATGCAATCTTTTAGCTGAGTAGATGGGTCACAATAATCATAGAAATGCTACTTGTGTACAAGGTGCTTTATTTACAGGTGCAAGTGTATTTGTGAATTCTATACAATGTCCAGTTCACAGACCCCCATGAGTGAACGCTAGCCATATGTAGCACAATCAGAGTGCAGGGTTGAGAGACATGTCAAGAGACATGGTTAAGAGTAGTGTGCATTAGTGAGGAGTTAAAAAATTGCCAATTGGTATGAAAAAGACAATGAGAGTACATAGCAGATAAATCAACAGTGGTTGAGTGAAGAGGGCACATTTCCTACTGTCACAACACTGGCATGATCTTAAGCCCAGAGAAACTGCCCATGTGGCACAGACTAGAGCTACTGTGTACTTTTCCTTGTGAATGCTATTCCATCCACATCTTCATTCCTGATGTGTGTGGTGCCTCCTGTGCCATGGCTGATGTTGTAGCGGTAGAGGGGGCCACACAAACTTCAGAGGATAGAGATGTGGAGTCAAAGGTCCCAGCAGCTGCCACTTTTTGGAACACATAATGCATCACTGCAGCAAGGAGGAACTGCTTATTTTTTAACACCGCAGCAACATCACAGTGGTAAGCAGCCATAATTTCTCTGACTGTGGCCACTTCCCACTGTATGGACTCCTGGGTATTCTGCATAGCCCCCAGCCTGTTGTCTGTTATGCTGCTACCAGTTTGAAAGGGCAATTGTTGTAGTCTCTGCTTCATGGCAGCAACTATGTCGGCCAAAGACTGCTGGAGTCCATGAAGCGGGGAGTGGGTGCCTCTGATGGCAACTGAGTCACATCCACACTTCCTCTAGGCTGCATGTCATGGTCTCCATCCCCACCCGCACCTGCTTGGCCAGCTCCCGCTGGACTCCTACCACTGTCATATGAAAGCTGATCTCTGGGTCCTCCGAGTGTGAGTACTAGCTGGTGGCATGTGTTGGTAGCTGGGTGGTTCATGTGGAGACCCTGCAACGCTGTGTGTCCTCCCTAAAACTGGAGGTGGTGTCTGGAGTGATCCTAGGACATCCTGGAGAGTCTGTTCATTGATGGTTAGTAGCTGGTCATCCATGTTAGCTGCAAAATCCAGGACAAGCAGGAAGGCAGGAGGTAAGCCAAAATCCTCTGCAATGAGATAGTGTAAAATCAATATTTGATTGTTTGGCTGTTGACATGGGACATCATTTATTTGCCACTGGGGGCTCAGTGACATGTTACTGACCCAAGGTTGTAGTTGTACTTATGTGTAGCAATGTGCATCACACATGGGTCAAGCTCAATAGGTTTTTTGGGCATATGTAGGTGCCCCAAGCGCCACCTGAGTGTCACTTTTGGTGGGGCTCAGGTGGCGCAATGGCCTGCACCGTATTTACAAGGTGGCATGAAGCCACTTTTTATGCCTTAGTGACACCTCATATATTTGGCCCCTTCAAATACCGCACTTTGCGTGGAAGGTGTGTGCAATGGGTGTTGCTGTGGGTGTGCCACAGCAACACCCATTGCGTTTTGACACTGCCTCAAATTTGGGACTTTTTGCAAACCAGGAGCTGCGCTAAAATCTAACATCAGCCCAACGGTGGTGTTAGCATGGCAAAATCTATGAGTAATGCTTACATTTCTCTTTGATTTTTTGCTTTTTCTATGTGTGCTGCAGGATGCAGCACACATAGTAAGAGCAAATTGCCTGTTAGGTTTGTTTTTGTGCAGGAAGATGTTCCTTCCTGCACAAGGACAATCATCCCCTCAGAGCAGCCATCCTTGTACTATGGTGCAAGGGTGGCTGCGTTGGCGCACAACAGATTTTTTACCGCTTGCGCAGGTGGGTACCCAGGGGCGCGCTGTATACTTATGTATATGGGGTATCCCTGCATTTTGAAAATGACAGTGCGTGATGCTGCCTAATTTGGCACAGCGGCACGCATCATAATTTTCAGTTTGATCTGGTCCTCTATCTTGTCAGATGGTGAGATTGCAGCTACTTGTAAAGCTGCGCACATAATGTTCACAGACATGCTCCATGTGTTGTATGTGGTTTTTTTTGTGGCCATTCCCATATGGGCATATGGTGTTTTTGTGGGTTCAACCTGTATGGGTTGTGTTCCACAGGTTGCAAGCTTTAGGGCTGAATTTTCTCATGTGGCACGGCTCAGGGCAGCTGCAATATGTGTTGCACTACACTGTACCAGTTTAGATACGCAGGGATGTGCCATGTTTTCTTGAATAAGGTACAGCCCTGCAATTCCCCCTTGCACCTGCACAGATTTGTTCTCCCTGTACCAACAAAGGCGTTGTTGCAGCATGATGAAGGGATGCCTGCCTTGAAGGGATGATTTGTTCATGAGAAGGGAGGTGTCCCTTCCTGCACATGTACAAGCTATTTTTGCTAAGATGGAATTTCAATGTGTGCTGCAACTTACCCTGCATTTGTGTTGGTTGCTGGTAGTCTGCGCTGTCCTGTCCTGCGATTCCAGTGAGCAGCTCCTCGGGATGGCCATTGCAACCATCTCCTGCAGCTCATCCACGTCCTCCTGTGGTGCGGGACGTCCACCTCCAGTCTGCAGTGCTGCCTTTCGGGTCCTGGTGAGTTTCTCCAGTCCTGTTTTTGCAATTGTGCCAGTGTTTCCTGCACTCGGGGACAGTCCTTATCACCTCTGCGACACTGTTGACTGTGTTTGCTATTTGCTGCCATTTTGCATCTATCCTACCAACTGGAAAATTGGTGGTGACGAAGAGCTGGTGTTGGTGCTCCGTCACCTCTCTGACCAGAATGTCATGCTCCTCCTCGCTAAAGCGACACTTGCGCTTTCTCTTCTCCTTCTCCTGGGACTTTACTAAACCCTCCTGGCAGGTACTTGGTTGATTGGGGTCTCACTGCAGTCTCCCCTGGCCTGAAAAATCCATCTTCTCTTGCAATTGTACTTTTTCCTGCTTGTGCATTTTGTTTTGTCGCTATTGTAAATAAATGGTGCTAACCCTTTTGCGACATATTTAAGTGCCGCAAAATGGTCTAGTGCCACTTTTGTGGCATTAGCGTAATTTTTCCTTATTGCATGTCACAATGGTTAACGTCATTTTTTTTACGCTAACCATTCCTTAGCGTCATTGTATAAAATTTCTTAAATATGGTGCATGGATACGCTAAGGAATGACACTATCTCGCATTAAAAAAAATGACGCACAACTGCGCTAGAGCAATTGGGGGTCATTTTTCATAAATATGCCCCTTACGGTTTTCGACAGTCAACCACACTGAATCACAGGATAATAAGGGGATCTGTATAGGATTGAACAGACCTCAAACGCACGCATCGACAGGCCAACACCAAAAAACCTCTCTGGTTCTCTGACACCCTCAAAGAATCGAAGAAAACTTGTTGCGCCCTCGAGAAGGCCTGGCGCAAGGACCACACCGCTGACAACATGGCCGCCCTCAAGAACGCTACCCGCGAACACCACCACCTGATCCGCGCTGCCAAAAGGAACTTTTTTACCGACAGACTGGACAAAAACAGCCACAACAGCAGAGAACTTTTTAGCATCGTCAAGGAGTTCTCCAACCCCAACGCCAACGCCGTCACGCCCTCACAAGATCTGTGCAACTCCCTCGCCACCTTCTTCCATCGCAAGATCAGCGACCTCCACGACAGCTTCGGACACCAGACCCAACCAATCATCACCGAACCCACACCTCCGACCATCACCCTCAACGACTGGACCCACATCAACACCGAAGAAACCAAAACCACCATGAACTCGATCCACTCCGGCGCTCCATCGCACCCCTGCCCTCACTTCATCTTCAATAAAGCTGACGACATCATCGCCCCGCACCTCCAGGCCGTCATCAACTCCTCTTTTTCTTCTGCTACCTTCCCCGAATGCTGGAAACACGCCGAAGTCAACGCACTACTAAAGAAACCTACGGCTGACCCGAGCGACCTGAAAAACCTCCGCCCCATCTCGCTCCTCCCCTTCCCCGCCAAGGTAATAGAGAAGACCGTCAACAAACAGCTGACCACCTTCCTAGAAGACAACAACCTGCTCGACCCTTCACAAACCGGATTCCGAACCAACAACAGCACTGAAACTGCCCTCATCTCAGTCACAGACGACATCAGAACCCTGATGGACAACGGTGAAACAGTCGCCCTCATCCTCCTCGACCTCTCGGCTGCCTTCGACACCGTCTGTCACTGCACCCTAATCACCCGCCTCCGCTCCACCGGGATCCAAGGCCAGGCCCTGGACTGGATCGCCTCCTTCCTCTCAAACCGATCCCAAAGAGTCTACCTCCCTCCGTTTCGATCAGACCCCACCGAGATCATCTGCGGCGTACCTCAAGGGTCATCGCTCAGCCCGACACTCTTCAATGTCTACATGAGCCCCCTCGCCGACATCGTACGCAAGCACAACATCATCATCACCTCCTACGCCGACAACACCCAACTTATACTCTCCCTCACCAAGGACCCTGCCAGCGCCAAGACCAACCTACAAGAGGGCATGAAGGACGTCGCAGATTGGATGAGGCTCAGCCGCCTAAAGCTGAACTCTGACAAAACGGAAGTCCTCATCCTCGGCAACACCCCGTCCGCTTGGGACGACTCCTGGTGGCCCACGGCCCTCGGCACCGCACCGACCCCCGCAGACCACGCCCGCAACCTCGGCTTCATCTTAGACCCTCTTCTCACCATGACCAAGCAAGTCAACGCCGTGTCCTCCGCCTGCTTCCTCACCCTCCGCATGCTCCGCAAGATCTTCCGCTGGATCCCCGCCGACACTAGAAAAACCGTGACCCACGCCCTCGTCACGAGCCGCCTGGACTACGGCAACACCCTCTATGCTGGGACCACCGCCAAGCTCCAAAAACGCCTGCAACTTATTCAAAACGCCTCGGCCCGCCTCATCCTCGACGTACCCCGCAACAGCCACATCTCCGCACACCTGAGACACCTGCATTGGCTCCCAGTCAGCAAAAGGATCACCTTCCGACTTCTCACCCACGAACACAAAGCCCTCCACAACAAGGGACCGGATTACCTCAACCGTCGCCTCAGCTTCTACGCCCCCACCCGTCTCCTCCGTTCCTCGGGCCTCGCGCTCGCTGCCGTCCCTCGCATCCGCCGCTCCACTGCGGGTGGGAGGTCCTTCTCCTTCCTGGCAGCCAAGACCTGGAACTCCCTCCCCACCAGCCTCAGGACCACCCAGGACCACTCCGCATTCCGGAGACTCCTAAAAACCTGTCTTTTCGAGCAGCAGTAACCCCCCCCGCCCTTTTCCCCTAGCGCCTTGAGACCCGCACGGGTGAGTAGCGCGCTTTATAAATGTTAATGATTTGATTTGATTTGAACTTAGTCACCAGATCATTAGTCCTTTAGTACTTTATACCATGAATCCATAATTTAATGTTATTTTCATTTAAATATTTTAATATCCCTATAAATGTAGAAATGCTGAGTTGACCATTTTCGGATTCAGAGGTGCAACTACCCCTACATTCACACACAGGCACACACATAACGCGCACACACATGAGCGCACACACACACACAATGAAAAGTTTGTTCATTTTCTCAGATCTCAGATGAGGGTTGGGGTATTCTAAAGATTCTGAATGCTTGGTTTTGCACCAGAACGCAAGATAATTATATTCTGTGATTCTCTTGCGGGACTGGGATGATTAGTTTGTAGGAAAAACAGATGAATGTTGTTCTGTTGGTAACAGCATCGATTTGAGGAGTGAAATTGAGGTCTGTATTGTAAGTGAAACCCAGCTTTCTTATCTGTTGTGTGGGGTCAGTGCTACCATTCCACATTTGGATAGGAACCTGCATAACATCACCATACATGAGTAATCATACTGACTCGGCGTGGCTCCTGGTTTGATTTGTTCCTGTCATATGTGCTAGACCCAGCCACACAAGTGGGGTGGAATTTTTATGAGGAGAATTGAGGGAACACTAATTAGTAGGAATATTGTGGATTTGGGCTGGATCCAAAACTTTGCTTCCCAGAAATGTGGAGTTAGAGAGTCTGTTGTACCCATTTTGGGATAGAGACACAGCTGTCGTAGTTTGGACTCTTGCTCTAGGCAAGACTGCTGGTTTAAGGATGACAGTACTTATGTTTGTAGGCGACTATGCCTATCCTACAACAAGTCGCAGCTGTCGTCCCAACCCTTCCGGCTCACTAGCAGCACCTCACCAAAAAAACAAATAGTAAAAGGTCATTTGTGGCAGCCTTTATGCATGGACTCGAGAGTATGATATCTCAGGGAGTGTTGTGGTTAAACTGAGATTACCCCTTTCTCACAGATATATCATGTCTCATCCAAACACAGGCAATAACGAAGAGGCAGTGAAGTTTCAAAAGTTTTTATTTAACACAACTGCAATCTGCGATAAGTTGCATGGGCTGCAATGATTAGGATAATGAACAGTGCAAGAAACAGAATTGTAAAGACAAGAATCATTATTACAAAGACCCCCACCATCTTGCAATAACATGAAAAGACATAAAGTGTGTAATATGTCCTAATGCCCTATCATGATAGGCCTAACCTCCTACCTAAAGGAGAGCTGGGTATGTTAAACCCAATTTGCCAACGCCGTGTCCATGAGAGGAGCCCCCAACCCTCGTTACCTTGGAATGAGGTCTCTACCTCAGACTCCGCAGGGACACGAAGACTGAGTCAGCGTCAAGACGACGTGCGGCATTGATATCAGCGATAGTGGTGATGCCCTCCGGTCGGAATCCCTCTGATTATCTGTCTAAAGTGTGATGTATTTATACAGATCTACTTGGACCCCTGACGTAGGTGTGTTCCCAAACAATAGATAACGGCATGATTGAGGCGGCAATTAATATAAACAATTCCCTCGAAAGCATGAAGAGGGAAAGTCCCTAAATGTGAACACCTACAGTTTGTTTGTCTTTGTCACTTGATTTTGATGCCTTAACGCGGTGGCACTGATAATGCAAATCATAACAAGCAGCCTAACTATAAACAAAGCAGCCATCTTAGAAGAATTAAATATTTAAATGGGCTAAGACAGAGCAAGCTAAGTAGGTAAAAAGTCACTAGGTGACGGGGGGCACGAGTCCGCAAGCCAATGGCTAAGCTAACTCCTGTTATCCCATTAAAACAAACTAGGATTCACTACACAGCCCAATGCCTGTTTGGACATCCCACACTCCTTTTTTTGCCATTTAAAGTAAGTGTTCCAGTGGCTCTCTGCCCCCAGTAAGGGGTGCAGCAGGTTGGGGGAAAGCATCTCTTTTTCACACCACAAAGGTAGCGAGACTATTTTTGGGTGGAGATACTGGCGATGACTGGGTGAATTAACACAACAATACCATTTGTTTAGTCGATAGGGGTTAAACTCTCCTAAACTGGCCCCTCTGCAGGGGAAGAAACATTCATTGTGCCCATGAGGGAGCAAAGGCCCATGGCCTGGCGGTACCTCATCCACCCTAAAAAATAATCCCTGGTGCCTAGTTATGTAGATCCCTCCTTGAGAATCGCCCTCTGAGGGCAACTTCCAAGCAGAGATCCCCTAGGGTGAGATACCTGTGTAAAGGAGAAACTCTCACCTTTCAAACTACACCTCCTCCATTGAAATCAGTGCTTGGTGGCTGAGTTATGCCCCATAGCACTAAGGCAAGAGAAAGTAAAGGAGCCAAAAGGCTGATTTCAGTTTCACTCCCTTTTTAATGATTGCAGGGACCCATGCGCTGATCATCATTACAAAGAAAAAAATTAGCTTGTTTTGCTTGGGAACCTCTTCTCCATCACCCTGGCATGAAAAATAAAAAGGGGAATCCCTCTCTTGCAAGCAAGACAGGGATTCCCTGTCCTGCCTGCTTTTAAGTGACCTCTCTGTCAAATGCGTTCAGCCTTGAGCACTCTTGACGGGGAAGTCCATAGCATCCAGGAGGTTAAGTGGAGACCTTTAGGTAGCCACTGCTATGAGCTTAGAAAACATTCTAGTGCATTAACTAAGAATATAGTAACAGCGTGCTGAAAAGGGACCCTGGAGTCCTTGTACAACTTCGTGAGCACAGAAAGACCACGCAGCTAATAATGGACTGCTGGGATTTTGAATAGTACCTCTGAGGCTAACGGGATACCGTGGTGGGCTTGCAGCAAGTTTTGGCAGTATCTTGTGTCTCGTCTGATGTAGAAAGTACCCTGCGAGAGCTGATTGCAGGGCAGGATTTGGCTAAAGCAATCGCACAAATACTTGTAGCCTGGAATTGTAAAGCTTAGTCTTGCTTAAGAGAACTCCTTAGCATGTCAGTGCCTACCCCTTACGTGAAAGTTGATACCACCCAACAGTAAGGAGGCAAATTCCCTCATTCACAGTAAGGGAAGTCAATGGCTGAAGTGGGCTGACCCATTGCCCTATGCTTTGTATATTGGTAGCTGTACATAACTTGTGAATGAGTTAAAATAGACCAATGGATGAAGCAGGCTGACTGAAACCCCTTCAAAGTATTCCTTTATGTATATGTGTGTGTGTGTGTATGTGTATATATATATATATATATATATATATATATATATATACATACATACATATATATTCTGAATTCTATATTGAAAAACTGAAAGTCGTGACTTATGCCAGACATAAAAGAGAATCAGCAGGTAGGCGGCTTAAAACAAAACAACATGCGGGAATGGAAAAACGAAGACAAGCGAAGATAGAAAGGTATTGAAATTTTACATTCTCCATGCAGAACTGCGTCACATGCGCTATGTGTGTGTCCTTTATAAGAGGGATAGACTCCTTTCTATGGAACTTGTTCCATCTGTCAATGATGGACTTTAGTAATCCCTTTCTAGTACAGTGCCAAAATTAGGGTTTGCCAAGCCTTTAGTAAATCTAACTTCCTTATTATAGATTTCCGTCGCTCCTAGTTGCCCAGGTTGGGTGATAGAAAACATAAAATTTCGCAAGGCCAGCTCCTGTTCATACAGTCTAAACCTGTCATCCTTCCTTGCCTTTAGATACAATGCTTAAATAATACAAACTGCAGCAGCTCAGGAGACATCAGCATGCACAGCGGACAATCAAATGCATATTAAGCTTTTCTTCTTGCACTGCACTGGAGGCCTTGTGAGGATGAGTTCCTGTTTCCTTCTCTACCAGTTTTATGTAGAGGTGGGTGCCAGGTTCAAAAGCAAGGAATTCTGACCAACACCTATTGATCAGACTGTCCAAATTTGAGGCACTTCTCTTTAAAGCATAACTAATTAGTGTTTCCCTAGCTCGTGTTCATGTCGCTCGTGTTCATGCTGAGCTCTAGCCATATTCTACATCCAAGACACATGATGCGATTGTGATAGGGAGTTCAAGAGATTTTTTCTAAAGTTTATTTTCTGCTCTGTAGAGAGATTAATAGAATATGTATATGGCTCCACATCTCATTTAATTGGGTCATTGTAGACACAGGCTGGGACAGATATTCCCTGTGAGGTTTAGAATATAGACCCATATTTATACTATTTGACGCAAAACTGCGCCGGCGCGGTTTTGCGGAAAAAAAATTACCGCCGGCTAACGCCATTTAGGTGCGCCGTGCGGGCATCATATTTATACTTTGACGTACGGCGGCGCAAACAACAGGTGGGAGTCATTATTTTTGACGCACACCGCGGTGTCAAGTTGTAAAGGAAAATGACGTTAACGCGGCGGAAATGCCTGTGGGTGGATTTACGACACCGCAAACCGGATATGCGCCGTTTTTTGACGCAATAGCATCAAAAAAACCCGCGAACACTGCCACTTCAACAGAGGAGAGCTAAAATGGATCCCAGGTGCCACTACAGACCCCATGAAGATGACAGCAGACCAGGAACCAGCCAGGAGGACCCACACAAGAACCAGGACACTTTTAAGAAGAAAAGAAAGTGTCGCTTCAGTGCAGAGGAGCAGGAAATCCTGGTTAAAGAGGTGACAGAACACCAGCACCAACTGTTTGTCACATCAAAGTTACCAATTAGTAGGAGAGAGGCTATATGGCAACAAATTGTCGGCAAGATTAACAGTGTGGCTGAAGTACGCAGAACTGTCATTGAGTGCAAGAAACGCTGGCATGACTGCAAACGCAGGACCAAGGAAAAGATGGCCAGGAACAGGAAGGCAGCACTGCAGACTGGAGGGGGGAGTCCAGCACACCAGGAGGCCCTGGACCACATGGAGGAGATGGTCGCAGCCGTCATCCCTGAGGAGATCGTCACAGGGATTCAAGGACAGGACAGCGCAGACTACCAGGAGACAACACACATGCAGGGTAAGTCGCATGGGGAATTAAAATGCAATAATGTCAACTGCAACCGGGGGGGGAAATACCTACTACACATTGCATGTAAGTCATCATATATATGGAGTGGCATGGGTAAAGGGGCACGGCATGGGGGCATGGCTTGCACAAACAGAAGCTGGGGCACACCATTACACAACACCAACAACAGTCCCATGGGGGCATGCTGTCATGCCAACGATGGAGCAAAGGGAAAGCCACGACAGGAGGGAAGGCCACTAAGTCAAACTGACATCCTGGCACTCGTCAGCCAACATACCTCCTACATTAACTAGGGCCCTATTAGCAATCCTCTAGCCAAACCGACAACTGCAATGTAACTGCAACAACAGTTGCCACTACCACCTCTGATCTGTGTGCAGCTCAAGTAGCCAATGGCAGTAACCTCCCCATGGAACATACATACCTAAATTAGGGGGTGAGGATGACATCTGCAACAATTTCCTGAAACAAGACAAAGGCCCCAGTATACTCAAATGTCAATGCCCATAGTTGTCACAAACATCAGCCAATGTAAACAACAATAGGAGCGACACAGCACTAAGGACACACCCATGCTGCATATGTCAGGGTCCATCCTGTGCTTGGGAAACAAGGCAACATCCCAAATGTCATACTGCTCAGACAACAGCATTGAGGAGGGGACACATGTAACTGTTCACTGAAATACACCTGCACAGTCAGAGGACGAAATAGGACACTGATACGACTATCAGTCCAATCCAATGTAACACACATTACCCAACATCAGCAGGACCCATTAACAATGTCAACATCCATATCAGATCATAACATTGCCATGCATAGGATATGCAACATGTCAATTACAATGAAGTCGATGTGAACGATCAGGGATTGGGGCAGGTCCTGATAGTTAAGTGTGCTGCCAAGGCCATCAGAACACCCACAGCCAGTGAAAGGTCTTACCATGAGAATGGATATACACGGAGGGTCGCGTAGGACAAGAAGGTGGCAATTCTCGATTTGGCATAAACCAACACCTAGAGGCAATGAGGCTGACAAGTCTGATAACTCAATAACATAAATGTGACACACAGGTGGGCCATAGGCCTGAAACATTGCCCATCTGAAGGACTGCAGATATTAATAGAAAACAAGATCACAAAGTGAATTCATCAAAACGCAGGCACGTCACATCAAAATTGTCACAACACAAACACACATTGTACCCAGTTTCATTGCAGAGGAAGATGGATCTCCTGCCGATATGCCTGTCCCAGATTTCCCTGATGACATGGATGACGAGCCGATAAACATTCCCCAGGAGGCTATCCAAAAGGTCCTTGAAACCCTCCAGACCCCACCTTCAGTCACAAGGAGGAGCACAGAACAAGCAGCCATCGCAGAGGAGCCACCCACCACCCCAATTGTAAGACCTGCCAGCTCCAATACAGCTGAGGACTCAGACGACACTGACACCAGCTTTGAGAGAACTGTAGTTAGAGTACAGCGGGAGCTGGCCAAGGAGGTGCTGGTGGGGATGTAAAATATGGCATCCAGCCTTGAGGGGGTGCGTTCGTGCATGATGTCATCTGCAGATCAGGCAGCAGCTATGCAAGCCCTAACATCTATCTTGCAGGAACTGCAGAAAACCCAGAAGGAAATCAGCACAGCTGTAATACAGTTGACCCAACACCTACAACAGCAATCCTGTCAACGCGTGCACGAATGCAACATTGAACCCCTCAGGGCCGACCTGGCTGCCTACCATCGTGATGTGGCTGCTATTCTCAAGAACCAGCAGATCCTCCTTGCTGCAGTACTGTCCTTAAGACCTTCACAGGTAGCAGCGACCGGGATGTCTGACCCCACGTCTTCTAACACTGAGGTGTGTGTTGCCCCTTCACAACCAACAACAACAAGGACAGAGGAGGCAACACACACATCAGAAGAAGAAGACATGGAACAGATCACATTCACAAGGAAAATGACCCGGAAGCACTAGTCCCTGCCACATGGCCGACATTTACCAAGGTCCTGCGCTTTGTAACTTGCCAGTCTTGCAACAACTGTACTCAAGCACTGTTCTGCAAACCACTGTATATCTTCTCAATACAACTGTCCAGATATTATGTAGTTAGAGAAATCTTCACAGTGACCATGATTGCATCATACTCTGCCCAACCTGAGGGAACAATCTGATGAAGTGAGAAACCATAGACCACCATGCTGTGTTGGACAGAAGAATGCTTCCTCAGGGGATAATTAAGTCATCAATTAGTGCCCGCTAAATGTTGTCAACGTGCAAAAATAACACAATAAACATGCCACACTAATCTAAGTAAACACAAAAAAAACTGCACAAATTAAGGTGTCTGAGTTAATGTACAAATAGGTAATCATGCCGAACTGTGTCACAAATGATGTATGAGGGTCATAA
This sequence comes from Pleurodeles waltl, assembly GCF_031143425.1. Lineage (NCBI taxonomy): Eukaryota > Metazoa > Chordata > Amphibia > Caudata > Salamandridae > Pleurodeles > Pleurodeles waltl. Next base: position 1,456,987,947 of record NC_090445.1, on the reverse strand, counting down.
AGACAAGAATACAAGATTGACAATGAGAACTCATCTCATAAGGGTGTGCATGATCATCACACTGCAGTCAGACCTAAAACTGTTTCCCCAATATCAAGTCTGGAAGCACTGTTAGTGACTTTGAAAACACACTTATCAACAGAAACACATTGTCATCCATATTAACTGTGATTGGTGGTTGCAACAAAGGGTAGACACTTTGCAAGGTAGCTCTGGGTTAGCTGCCAATCGTACAGCTCAGTTGGAATTTGTTTGTAGCATAGGACACAGATGTTATAGTACAAAAGAGATGTACACGGAATCCAAACCCACGATCAAGTACCATTCAACACATACTATTAAGGGGTAACCAAATATTTATTAAAAGCTAACCATAGATGAGGAAACAGAGGGAAAATCTTACCTACCCTAATCTACCCTGACTACTCATTACCCACAACTGTCCCTAACTAACCTAAACTACACTTACTTATCACATGTAACGAAACGTTCTAAACATCTACCCCCCAACCCGCTTATGAGACGGGACACATTGAGGACAACACATACTAACCTAAACACATACTATACTATCTTAAACAAATATATATTTTTTGGGTAATTTTTTTATTTTATTTTTTTATTTTTTTTGTACACACAAGAACCCCAACATAGCCCCCCACCCACCCACCCACACATGTAATAAGTCAAAAAAGAAACAAGCAGGACCCCCTACCCCCACCCACTAACACTGACTAAACTAACAGCCTATACTAACCTAACACTAAGCCCCCTAAGCCCACTAAGTATAAGAACAAGGAAAGAGGAGGGAGGGGAGGGTATCATGTCCATCTATACAACTGTCTAGAGGTTGGCCCTCCGGAGGGTCCTCTTTATATCCTTGACCCGCCGTTTAATGTGCCGCACGTCCCGGCTCAGGTGGCTCACCTTGCACAGCACTTTGTCCATCTTGTTTTCAAGTCTATTGAAGGCGGCAGGGTCAACAGCTGGAGAAGTGGCAGTCTGGGTACCGGTGGAGGAGGTCTGTGTGGGCTGTCCTGCACCGGTAGCAATGCTGGGGCCAGGAAGTCCTGCAGATGTTGGATCAACAGTGGCAGCTGTGGGTGGGGCCACCTGGCTCTCATTGGTGGTTGTTTCTGTGGTGGCTGTGGTGGGCACAGTAGGCCCACCCTGTGGGAAGGCTCGCCATGCCCTGGAGGCACGTTCATGGCGATATCGGAGGGCCATCCTCCAGAACCCCGACTCCACTAGCAGGATGTGCTGGTATCGCATGGCCCGACGCTGAAATTCACGGACCTGGTCTGGAGTCATGTTAGCTGCTGTGAAGACAAATGCAGATATGCCACATTAGTAACTGCATTGTGTGAAACAGCACAGCAAGTTAATCAGACAATACATCTACTGTACTTCTAACAGCTCATATCACGATACAGAGCATCGAATATCCCTGAGGAAGTACATGGCAGGCCAGACAACAAAGGTCACATCACACAAAGCACATTCATAACCCACAAGATGGGTAACAACTGGCCTTGACTTGCAATCTGAGTTCTGACAGTTCACATCCAAGAATCATGCTGCATATCCTCCATCAAGAGCTGGGCTACAAATGTCAGTGTACGAAAAGCAAAACTAAAGCCACATGGTCTGCAAGTTGTAACTGGAATTTCCAGTATGGTACCAAGTGCCAAACCTGAGTGTGTATACTACTATGCAACCAAACCGTCACTTCTTCACAGGTATGGGTAACATACTGGTGGCATCAATACTAGGTACCCCATTCACAAACCCATGGCCGTGTTTGAGGGGGGGCGGTGGATATACAACTATAATTTGCCAACAACATGTACACCGAGGAGTGTATAGGCTAATCCACTCATGTTTGTCTCTACAGACACACCACAGGTAAGGTCTATCTACATTTTGGAGTGAGCAAACCCTAGAGCACTCATAGGGTCAGACATGTCAGGAAAATCAGAACTTATTACACAACAGATACTTCCAGTGAGGCCTGTCTTACATCAGACACAGAGAGGGTCATTCTGACCCTGGCGGCCGGTGACCGCCAGGGTCACCGACCACGGGAGCACCACCAACAGGCTGGCGGTGCTCCCAAGGGAATTCTGACCGCGGCGGTTGGCATGGCATGGGCACTGCAGGGGCCCCCGTAAGAGGGCCCCACAAAGTATTTCAGTGTCTGCAAAGCAGACACTGAAATATGCGAGGGGTGCAACTGCACCCGTCGCACCTTCCCACTACGCCGGCTCCATTCGGAGCCGGCGTCCTTGTGGGAAGGTCGATTTGCCCTGGGCTGGCGGGTGGCCTTTTGGCGGCCGCCCGCCAGCCCAGGGCAAATCCCAAAATACCCTCAGCGGTCTTGTGACCGCGGAGCGGTATTTTGGAAGGGGAACATTGGCGGGCGGCCTCCGCCGCCCGCCAATGTTAGAATCACCCCCAGAGTTACTAGAACACCCATGAGCATGAATTGCATTCACACCTAGGCCATTACACTCAGGTTCCACAGACTTGATGCACTACATGTGGAAGTACATGATGCTAGGAGGTTCTACCTACTGTTTCAAAATTACGTAGGTAAATAGTGAAGCAGATGTCTATTGGGAAGCTATTAGCTCCACCAATCTTAGAGAATGTGGGTCTGACAGGCTGACTAAATAGGGGCTGACTTCCATTGCAACTCTTGGTGATACAAGTGTCAGAGACATGACTATCCCCTGTACTCACAGTGGGGCCTACAGGGATGTCCTACAATCCTTACATGATACCATTGGATACGCATTGGCTAACTCAAAACATATGAAAACTGCATTCCCACTCATGGAACAAGTGAAAAACTTGCCCACAGCATCACACCTTGCTATGCGTCCAACTCACACGAGTCCATAACCAGCAAACACAACACATAACAGACATATCAACACTTACTGCAGTGGTCAGGGTCCTCAAATGTCGCCACCTCTCCCACAGTGTAGGGCGCAGGTCCACCTGTAAGGTATGGAAGGAAGAAATGTGCTCAAAATCTGTGCACAGTGCAACAATTTCATAAACATTTACAATGTGTAGGCTGAATAAGGAAATGGCAGCCATTCAGACATGATGGTACTGCATCTGATATATCACGGCCAACTTGTACATAGCATGGGTCTCCTGTGACAGTTACACACATATCTGCACACATACATTGGCCCTAACTATCATGTGGTTGCAAACTTGACCCATAATTGGTGAGCACGAAAAAATATGGAGTGTAATCGTCTCATCATGTGCATCCAAGAGAAACATCCAACGCCTGGTTACTTGAGGACCGCATTACCAGTCAAACATGCCTTGTGGCCATGACACCTTTAATGCACATAGGCCCAATGTACAGAGGGAGGGGCAGGGACTCCTGTAAGCCATCCTGTTGTTACAGTATAGTCAATTGATGTGGCCCAGCTATGGTGATTTGCACCAACCATGCAGATGTAAAGCCATGTGCATACACTTGGTCTGCCATCCATATTTGGATTGTGGCTCAACCAATTCCAACAAACATCTTACGATGTTAGCTGAGGGCACCTTACACCTTTACACGATGTATTCAAATCGTGAACTGACATTTATCCTAAAAGATTAAGAAACACAATAATCCCACACATTCATAGTACCTCTGTGAACGCTTTCCTTCCACACTCACCAGACTCACATAAGACCAATGTTAGAGCCACTTTGCTATTATAAATTGTTGTGAAGGCAGCACTCATTTTCAGCATCATGTAGTGATTCTAAAGTCAGTCTAGCAATTGCGTCAACATAGTTAGCCTAAATGTTGGTACATCTGTACTTCTCTGTCAATAATACCCTATATAGACATGATTGGCTCCTATTTTGTTAGCTGGGCTGACAGAAAGGCCGCACCAATTTCCTTCATGGTAAAGTTACCTGTAAGTTTGCTGAGCACGTGCTACCTGACAGCTAGCAATTGTGATCCTTGCCATAGTGCATCAATGATCCCCTCATATATCCCCAAAATTACACACAGTCATCAAGTTAGGTGGCAGACATTGCACTAATCCACTGATGTCACAACAGAGCATTCATTTGTGCACAATAACAATAGTCGTACTCACCAACAGTGCCACCAATCATGATTCCCAGGTGGTCCAAGAGATCCTGCTCCCTGGTGATGAGGTCAGCCCACCGGTGCTTTAGCTGGTGGTCACTCCTCTGGCTGGCATACACACGCTGCAGGTGATGCAGCACCTTTCCCCACCGGATTCTGCGTGCCTCTGTCGGGTAGCCCTCTATGACCCTGCCCCCTGCCTGGATCATGAGCGGCAAGAAATGTGTCACCAGACAGATGAAGCCCTCCAACTCCTCTTCCCCCATCCTGCCAAGACGTGGCCTACCAGACATACTTATAGAAGAAGATAAGGAATAGGGGTAAAAGAAAAAGAAAGGTAAAATGGGTGAAAGTAGGGGTAAAAAGACAGAAAAAAAGTAAACCTAAACACTAAAAGAGCCCAACTATCCCCAAATTAACACTACCCACAACAGACTGCCGCAAACAAGAAATACACAAGATAAATGGACAAATGTAGACAAAACACAGTACTACAGTATACACAAACAAAACTTATTTCACAAAAGGACTTTACAGATAGCACACAGGACAAATACAGCACAAAATCTCTGGAAAACACTCTCTACACAGCCACACAGTCTAGAAGGATCATAGACTGCAAAGTGAAAGTGAAAGTACGCACACTGTACATGATCTGTAAACAGGATATCCTATTACATCACTTCCTGATGGAAAGTCCCGCCTTTTTCACGTTATGCGTCATTTTTTGTTGCACAAAACTGTATTTGCATAATTTTTTTTGACGCACAGACGTGAATATTAACCTGCATCCACATAATGATACATGGACTGTACAAATATCTGGATGCGGGCTGAATTTCAGTCCTTTGCGTCAAAAAAAACCGACGCAAAAACAGTTTTGTGCAGCAAAAAATGACGTACACCGCTAGAGACGTCAAATTTACAGTGCATTAACTGGTTTGGGGCATTTTTACATGTTTTTTGGTTATTTTACATTTGGAACACATCAGAGATTGGCTAATTGAAGACAGTATGGTGTTGATGGTGTATGTTCACATGTGTGACATCATACTGCAGCGGAACATCATTCACTACACCCTTCACAGTATGTTTACAGTTGGCTGACGTCATAAATGGCCATATGTGTGGCCCACATATATATATGGCACAAATTGTGCATGTTTGCCATAAGTAGAGGATAGCAATATGACGCACATATGTACAATACCTAATTGCATTTGGCTCAAAGTGTGTGCTTTGACAACTAATTTGTTGGTTGACCAGGTGTGTGTGTACATCACGTGAAGCATTATTGTACATTTGGTTGTATGAATGTGATGTCCATGTGTCCAACCCTAAGATGCAAGTAAAAATTGGAATGAGCAAGGGGATGTTTTAGTCATACATGTAACAACACCCGCAAAGTATACTTCCAAGTTTTAGGGTCACGTAGACACCACATGTGACATAGCAGGCACCAGATGGATGGCAGACACATGTTCATGTCAAAGGTCCACAATTTCTACATCCTATGTCCTAGAGTATTGGTAAGAGCTTCCTAGGCACTAGTTGATGAATCCCACAGTGAGTCATACACATGCACTGAGGAAGTGGGTACCATGTTGTTTGCACAGACAGACAAGGGACAATCTCATATGTATGATGACACCACAGTTGAGGCCATAGAAGTAAGCCCCAACTATCAAGTGGCTGTGGTGTACCAGCATACAAGACAGCACGTGTCCACATATTTCCAGTGATCAATTGCACATAGGTGTCTTGTTCATGTGTGTGGTCCAATGATGATCCTGTTGATTTTTTGGGATGTAATTTGTCACAGTTCGGACCAGGACTCATCATGTGTCAGTGGCAGCTATTCCTGTAACTAATGAGTATCCTTTGTTGATCAATGTGAGTAGAGTAGATGTGGACATGTGAACCAACATGTGGATGGTCCCACCCTGTCACTAAAGACGTGTAATGAGACAGTCAACAGGGCAACCTTGGTGTGCTGAGTGAGATAATGTCTCAATTGTCATGTTCCGGCAGGTGTCATTACAACATTTGTACACAAGTTGGCCTCTGCATTTCCCACTCCATCTGGGAACACCATAGCCTCTGTGCTGTTTAGTCTAGCAGCTATTCAGCACACACGGCCCATCACTATGTTGTGCGCACTGTGATGCTGTGTGTGAACTGTCATGGTCCTGACATTTGTGTATTAGTCATGTACGTTATCAGAGGTTGCTGGTTGTGCTGAAAGCCCCGTACCCAATCCCTGCCTATGACCCCGGGACACTGTCACACTATGTCTTTCATGCATAAATGCAACCCAGAAAAGGGATGGGCCATGAATTTTGCATTTCCAAGAGGATTTAACTCAAATGGTACAGTTAAAAGGCAGATGATGCTATACAATGTATTTGTGTATGCATGGTAGAAGCCCATGCCCAATGCCCCCTGATGAATGGCAGGTTTGCTAACGCAAGTGTGGTACATATGTAGACACAGGGATACTTTAGTGTGACGCACAGACAGTTGACAGTCAGGCTGACAGAATGCAAGATGATTCAGGAGCCAGCTACTGGACAAGTTACATAATCAGTGGTCTGACTGAGACTGTTTGGAGGACAAATTAGACAGTTGACATGTCCATCTGTGTATGTCCTGTGTTTTTGAAGGTGACAAATGAACCCAAGGGCTGTGTTACACAGCTTAATTACTATCAATGGTTGACGATGTATTTGACATAATGGCTACTACTATGCTGTTCCAGGCATCATCGGGGGCAGTGCTTTTTGTAATGGGTGGTGTGCATGGAGGTATTCACAGATGTGGGCTGCATCTGTTTCTCACCAGTCCTGTAGGTGAGACTTGCATTCTAAGGGCCAACAGACATTTTCACAAGGGGAAGCAATCTACATGTGCTAACAGGGCTTTGAAACTAAAAGGCAGTGTATAAATTTACCTGACGTCCATGCAGTCAGATGTTCTTTGACAATGGCATACCTTAGGAAAGGGTGTAGCACACTGGTTTGCTAATGTTGGTCTGTGTTTGTAGTGGAGGTATTATCAGGGTACACATCTTAGTATTCCAGGGACCTCTTCCGACAGGAGGGTTGTGACCAGGTGCATGGGTGTGTGATGAGTTCGATAATGGGCTGACATGTACATGGAATGTCATGTGCGCAATGCATGTCATATGTGTGGCACTTGTGCTGTCTATGTTCTGCTTCTATGGAACTCTAGTCACAGATATTCCTTGCAAATATTGGATGCAGTTGGACTAACTGCTGTCAAGGGTCTTGTCAGACATTCCTGTTAGTGATGCCAAAGCACATTGACTGCCTCATGTATGAGGCTTGTATACCCTTTATTGAGTGATGGTGTCATAGTTGTGTGCCATATGCTGCATTGGACCTTGCTTTCAACATGTATGTGTGAAATAGTTGTGGCCCTCTGTTATAGGCCTTCAAAGGAGATATGTACATGATATATGTCATTAAGAGTGTGTGCGTGTGACCATTGTATGTTAGGCATCACATAAACTCTGGGATGTTCCGTGTCCTACTCAGTATCTCAGCAATGCTCCATGAGGCAACACTCTTATTCTGATAAGTAGAGATGAAGGTGTGTAAAAAGGAATAGCCAGACCATGATATGGTGATTATAATAGGTGTTTATTTAAATTAGTTAACTAAAGTGGTGAAGGTGATCATATTCAGAAGAAATTATTTACAATCTGTTGCTGCCTGCGTATACCAGCAGCTGTGTTCTGTAGTTCCCCCTCCTGTTGCAGGCCATCATCCTCCTCTTCCTCCTCTTCAGGCATGTGTGGTTCTGGTTCCAGGAGGGGAATGTTTCTTCTGATGCAAATGTTGTGCAATATTGCACATGTGAGGATGATCCTACAGACCATCTCGGGGGAATATAGGAGGCTACCACCAGTGATGTCGAGGCAGCGGAACCTTGACTTGAGGAAGCCGAAGATCCGCTCGAAAATGCTGCGTGTCCTCCTATGGGCCTCGTTGTATGCACGCTCTGCAGCTGTACTCGGGTTGCCAAATGGTGTCATAATCCATGGCTGGATGCCACACCCCTGATCAGCTGCAAGAGAAAATGAATGGGATCATGTTGATGTAGGTGGCACTATTGAAAAGACCTTTAATGGCAGTAGTTGTCTTGTGTTGTCTGTGACTCTTTTGTGTACTAATGTGACATCCTATGCTTGTAGGCTATACCATCTGCATTGTGTTGTTTCCTTGGCTGAACGAGTGTTTGTCTGCTAACCGTTTGTCAGCAGTATGTTTTGGGATTTTCAGTACAGTGTGCCCTCCCTAGCATTGTGACTTGATAAAGGGGTACGTGTGTCTTCACTGGGGGTGAGATGATAGTTCCATGCAGAGTTAAAATTGAAAGTGTTGTTAACACGTTCATATCAAAGTACCCTGGACATCCCATACCTTTAGACTTAGGCAATGTATTAATGTAAAGGTCATTGGGACACTTACAATTTGCAAGGTGACATTTAGGCAACCACACTCATTGACGTCTTCACATTAGGCTGTACAGTAAATTCCGATGTGTGACAGGTTCAATGGTGACCAAAGAAACATGGCTAGCGATGTCACAACCTCAGTGTGTTCCTGTCGACATGTTGCTGTTGTGGTGTAAGTGTTGTGTGTTCTAGAGGGTTGCTGTGCAGTGTATATATATGTAGGTTTTTGTACTTACCAACAAGTAGTCCATTGCCATACCGTCCATCCTGGAAGTGTTCATTGATGGTGCAGTGACAGAAGATGTATGAGTCATGGACACTCCCAGGATATTTAGCCACGATGTTGGTGATCAATCCTTGGTGATCGACAATGGCCTGCACGTTGATGGAATGTGTGTGCTTCCTGTTGCGGTAGAGGTGTTCAGTTGCAGCAGGTGGCACAAGGCGTACATGTGTGCAGTCGATTGCACCAAGGACATGTGGGAAGCCGCTGATTGCGTAGAACCCCTGTTTAGTTTCCTGCTGCTTCTGCAGTGTGTTAGGGAAGCAGATGTGGCGGGATGTCAGTCGAATGATGGCGTCCAGTACTTTGGGCAAAAAGGCGGAGAATGATGGTTGTGATATTCCGCCAACCAGGGCACCAGTTGTTTGAAAAGAGCCACTTGCCAGCATATGAAGTACGGCAAGCAGCTTTGTTTCTGTTGGGATGGTGTGGGGTGTCACCAAAGTGGGGGCCAACTGCTGTTCAATGTTTCGCAGCAGCTGCTGAATGGCCTGCCAGTTCAACCGGTACCTCTGTATGATGTTGTGTTCCCTGAGGCCCTGAAGGGTTGTTCTTGGGTGGAATATCCTCTCCTGCCTTCTGCGCTGCCTTTGGGGTCCCTGCTGGTGTTGTTGTAGCTGCTGTTGTTGTTGCTGGGCTCTGCGTCTGCGTGCATGCTGGATTAGAATCACCTCCATGGCTCCCTGTTGCTGCTCTGCTGTTCTGCTGTTTTTTCTGTGTGTTCTGATTAAATACAGCTGTGTTTGCCCCATTTTAACGCCTGCCCTGACCCAGGCGTTAATTTTTGACACAAATCGGGCTGTGCGTCATTTTCTGCCTCCGCCTCCCGGCCGTGCATCATTTTTGCCCAAAAGCATAAATATACGACGCACGGCTGTTTAAGCCATTTTTTGGACGGGAACGCCTACCTTGCATATAATTAACGCAAGGCGGGTTGCCGCATCCAAAAAGTGACGCACACGGCGGAATTTTGTTGTCCGCGGCCTCGGGCATCAAAGTTTAAATACGGGGCAACGTTTGCGCTGATTGTGCGTCAAACTTTTGACGCACAATCGGCGCAGACGGAGTATAAGTATGCCCCACAGTTTCCATATGTACCTGCGAGTAGCAGCATGCTACATCCTGCTAAATCTGTTATTTTGAAGCACCAAAAATACATTGGTCCCAGCCTTGGGGAAAGAGATGGCGATTTGCAGATGCTGGAAATATTTTACCTTCTCATGATTTGTGGATCAGGAATTGAGAAATAATACCTTGCGCATGATGAAGGACCAGCCCTGAATCCTTGAGGTGCAGGCAAGAGGTTTTGACCTCCTCTGTCCAAAAACATGACTGCATTTAATATAATTATTTTGAATACTGTTGCTTCCACTTCAGTGAGACTTATCTGCATATCTGTTGGAGGTATGTACATTGTAAAGTTGCGCAGCAGGCGAGCGGATGTGAATAAACACCCGGAGTCGGTGTGACGTTTGTGGGCATATTTATACTCCGTTTGCGCCGGAATTGCGTCGTTTTTTTTGACGCAATTTCGACGCAAAACTAACTCCATATTTATACTTTGGCGTTAGACGCATCTAGCGCCAAAGTCCATGGAGTTAGCGTCATTTTTTAGCGTGGACACCTACTTTGTGTTAATTATATGCAAGGTAGGCGTTCCCGTCTAAAAAATCGACTCCGAGGCATGTGCGTCGGATTTATACTCCCGGGCAAAATTCACGCCCGGGAGTGGGCGGGTCCAAAAAAATGACGTACGGCCGCTTTTGCGCCGTTTTTTAGCGCCTGCAAAAGGCAGGCGTTAAGGGACCTGTGGGCTCTGAAGTAGCCCAGAGGTGCCCCCCATGCCCCCAGGGACACCCCCTGTCACCCATGCCCACCCCAGGAGGACACCCAAGGCTGGAAGGACCCATCCCAGGGACATTAAGGTAAGTTCAGGTAAGTGTTTTTTTTTAAAACAATTTGTGGCATAGGGGGGCCTGATTTGTGCCCCCCTACATGCCACTATGACCAATGACCATGCCCAGGGGACAGAAGTCCCCTGGGCATGGCCATTGGGCAAGGGGGCATGACTCCTGTCTTTGCAAGACAGGAGTCATTTCTATGGGGGTTGGGAGTGAAAAAAAATTGAGCAAATCGGGTTGAGGCGAAAAAATTGCCTCAACCTGACTTGCCCCATTCAGAATGGCGTTAGCTGGTGCTAATTTTTTTGACGCAAAACTGCGTTGGCACAGTTTTGCGTCAAAAAGTATAAATATGGGCCTTGGTGTCTCTTTATTAGTGTAACTCCGTTCTCTGCTAACTCTTCCTGCCTTTCCACGCTTATTTATACCCTCCCCTCTGTCGTCCTGGTGCGATCCATCTCGCACCTACGGCAAGGGGGTATTCCCTGGCTCACCACTTCCGCCTCCGTCGTAGTGGTGTTGGCCAGTTCCGGCGACAACATTACGGGCCAGATGTATGAAACTTTTTTGCACTCGCAAACGGTGCGAATCGCAAAATTCGGCTGTTTGAGAGTGCAAAAAAGTGGTCTGCGATGCTTGAAAGACATTCGCAGACCAAACTTAAGAAATCGCAAAAATTGCGATTTCTTGCGTTGCGACCTGGTTTTACGAGTCGCAGTTTGCGATTGGCAAAATCCACATCGCAAGGAGATGCAGCAAAAAATCGCAAATTGCAATTTTTCGCAGAATGGCATTTTGCACATGCAAAATACCATGAAAAGAAACCAGGTGGTAACCTGGTGCAAAATTTAAAAATGCATTTAAAATGCATTTTTAAATTGTACATGTAAAGCACACATGCCCTTTTGGCATGTGTGCACCTTACATGACCCCCAAAAATGTTGGGGTGCAGCAGAGGGGGCCTTAGGCCCCCAGCACCCTGGGGTTTTGCATTTCCAAAATTGCGATTTCTGGTTCAGAAATCGCAATTTTGGAAATGCAAATAATTTGCAGATATGGGGCCGGTATCGCAATTTGCGATTCGGTAATAGCATTTGCGATTTTTAAGAAATCGCTATTACCGAATCGCAAATGTGATACATGGCACTTTGCAAGTCGGAAATAGCGATTTCTTAAAAATTGCTATTTCCGTTCTATGTTCTGAGGCATTTCCCGCTTCTCCGCTTGTGGACTCTAGGCATGCAGGTTCCACATCCGAGTCTGTCCTTTCATCTGTGTTGCTCTTGTCATTTTCGCTAGGTGCCGTTTGGGGCAACCATTTGAAAAGTGCCGCGTTGCGGGTTACCGTCTCTGGCCCTCGCTGGGCTGTTACCATGGTGCCTTTCACGGCGGTCACAGTCCACAGGCGTGTCTCAAAAGGTAGGTGGAACTTTCCTCTTGGGTGGCGATCTTTTACCAGGACGGCATCACCTATTTGCACAGTTACCTCTCGGGCTCTCCGTTTCTTGGAAGCATGTGCATTAGTGCTGGCTCTCCTTGCTGCTGACTTGTCTGGCGGCGGTGGTTGTGTTGCCCACGATGGGTGATGCGGGATGGCATCCGTCACTGTTCTCCCGAAACCGACTTGGCTGGGGGTGGCTCCGCTGGTGGTGTGACCCTGTACTCCCTTATGAAGGCGTATATCGCCCTTTCCGGGTTCTCAGCTTCTGCCACGGCGATTCGGATGACTTTGTTTAGGGTTTTTATGAATCTTTCCACCTCTCCATTTGCTCGTGGCCATCGGGGTGTGATGCACCGATGTTTAGTGTTTGTTGATGCTGGGAAGTCCGCCCACTCATGGCTGTTGAAAGGAGGGCCATTATCTGTGCGCACCTCTCCGAAGAACCCATGGGTGGCCGTCAGTTTTTCGGACATGGGGATGACTGTGTGGGCAGATGTTGAGTCTACCACCTCTACCACCGACTTCCGGATAGCGCGAATAGTCGTCCACTACTATGATCATATATGAGCCGTCGGCAAGACTCCCAAAGTCTGCACTAACTCTTTGCCACAGTGCTGAGGGTCCTTGCTCTGTGAGAACTGGTGCCGGGGGGTCTGGGTTGCTACTGGCTTGGCAGACTGTGTCTTCCACAAGCTTGTCCAAACCTGGGAACCACACCTTGTTCCGAAGGTGGGCCTTTGACTTGACGATGCCCTGGTGTGCTCTGTGCGCGAGGGACACAGTTCTGGCCGTCAGGCTGGATGGAATCACCAGGCAGAACCCCCTCAAAAGGCAGCCCTCTTCGCTCACCGAGAGTTCATGGTGTATATTGAATAGTGCGTGTAAACGGGCTTGGGCTTCTTGTGTGCGGAAGGTGTCTGGGCGTTGGAGGGGCCTCCATTCCCCTGTCCGGGTGGCTGATATGGCAATCTGTAGACATTCGTCCAGGGTGGTTGCTCTTACTACTTTGCTGAGCGGTATGGGCAGGGGTCGGGCTCGATCTACCACCAGCCTCACATATTCTTCTGTTTCCTGGGCTTCTTCCACTTCTTGGGGTGTGGCTAGGTGGGTGTGTCGGGACAGGAAGTATGCAGGGTTCTTAGTGCCCGGTTGGTATTCAAGTGTGAAATCATATTTTTGGAGCTGTAGGATCCATTTCTCAATCCTCGGCTGTGGCTTTAAGGATGAGCCTTTGAAAAGAGGTAATAGGGGCTTGTGGTCGGTCAACACCTAAAATGGCTTGCCGTATAGGTAGAGATGGAAATGGCGGCACCCCCAGTGGATGGCGATGGCTTCCCGTTCAATTTGCGAGTTTCTGTTGGCGTGAGCGTACGGCTGGCAAAAGCGATGGGGGCCCACTCTCCGCAGTCTTGTTTCTGTGCCAACACCGCTCCTAGGCCAGTGGGGCTGGCGTTGACTACTAGCTGTGAGTGGCGTTGGGGGTCAAAGAAAGTCAGTGTGGTGTCAGCGGAAAGTGCTCTTTTGGTTGCTTGGAAGGTGTTCTCTTGCTCCTCACCTCATTCCCATTGGCAATTTGCTTGTGTGAGCTGTCGTAGGGGCCCTGTGATGTCTGCAAGGTTTTTCATGAAACGGCCGCAGTGCATGACCATGCCCAAAAAGCTTTGTACTCCTGACACTGATGTGGGTGCTGGGGTTCCTGGATGTCTCTGACTTTTAGGGGGTCAGGTCTGACTCCATTTTTGGAGAAACGATACCCGAAGAAGCAGATTTCTTGTTTCAGAAATTCGCATATATCCCGGTCGAGTGTTAGTTCTCTTTTCTGTAGTCTGGCAAACACGGCTTGCAACCTCTTTAGGTGTATTTCGATGGTGGGGGCGTAAACCAGGATGTCATCGCTCACGTTTAGGACTCCCGGGAGTCCTTGCAGGACTTGTTTGATAACGTGTTGGAAAACTTCCGCCGCGCTAGAGATGCCGAAATTGAGTCTCTTGTATCTCCACAGACCATTGTGGGTGGAAAAGGTGGTTATGGGCCGTGACTCGGGGTGCAGCATGATCTGGTGGTATCCTGACCAGAGGTCCATTTTGGAGAACCAGTATGATCCTGTTAGCTCACTGAAGATATCATCTATTGTTGGGGTCAGGTGTCTCTTCCTTTTGATTGCCAGGTTTGGCATGCGCATGTCGACGCAGATCCTGACGGCATCAGGTTGCTTGGCTTTCCTTGTGACCACGATGGGAGAAACCCACGGTGTTTGGCCCGAGACTTTTTCAATGATCCCAGACTGTTCCAGGATTTTGAGTTTGCGTTCAACTTTGGGGCTCAGATGGAATGCTACTCGGCGATGTCTGAGCGCTGTGGGGGTGACCGACTCATCAATATGGAGGCGTAGTGGAGGCCCCTTCAGGCATCCGATGCCCTCAAACAGTATCTTGAATTCCTGCATTAGGTCATTGAGTGTACTCTCATGTTCTGCTAAATGCGAAATGTACGAGGTCGAGGTCTTGGGCAGTTTGGCAGTAGAGTAGAAGTCCTGCGCCGTCTCTGAAGACGTTTATTTTTCGTGGCAGTTCCGGTGGCATCATGGGAGATTTCCATTGTGAACGCCCCTGCTATTTCTAGGAGTCAGCTGTTTCCGAATGCAAAAACCTGTATATTTGTGGGTCGGAATGTCGGCAACGGTTTTGGTAGCTTGTTGCATATGTCCATGGCCATTAGGTTTATGGATGCACCAGTGTCCACAAGTGCTGGTATTGGAGAGCCTTGGAACATAACTTGCCATGTATTACGTGGACTGTGTGTTGGTCGTTTTTCCATGTCACTGTCTGAGTCTGGGTCCGGCGTGGTTTCGACCATTTGGACAGTCTTCCTTGTGGTGTTGGTCGCTTGTTTTGGTGTGGATCTGCAGACTTTCGCAAAATGGTTGGCTTTCCCACATGCACATTGGGCAGGTGGTCGGATGTGGTGCCGGGCAGCCGCACCACTTGCATGGTCTGCCTCTTAGCCTCCCGTTGTAGTTGTCTCCTTTTTGTTGCGGTGTGTTTGTCGTCACTGCATTCGCTGCCTCTGCTTTTACCTGGGCTGTTGGCACCTGTTCCATGTGGGCTGCTTGAGCCCGCGACAGCTCTTGAGATCGTCCAAGTGTGAGGATGTCTTTCATTGGCATGTTTGGTTGCTGTAGGATGCGCTCTCTGAGTTTTGATGACGAGCACCCTTGGATGAATTGTGCCCTGATTTCGTCCTCTTCGTCGGGCAGTGTGCAGGTGCTGGCTAATTCCTTCAGCCTGGCATAAAAGACGTTGAAGGACTCATCAGTTATTTGGCGGGCTTGGCGCAGCAGGAACCTCGTAGTCCGGGTTTGCATAGGGCTCAAAATGCGCAGTAATTGCCCCGTTTAGGATTTTGTATGTCCGTGGCTGTGCTTCTGTTACGGACTTGAACACTTTGTGGAGGTCTGCTCCACCAATGTGGAGAAGAATGGGTCTGTGCCTTTCTGGTTGGACATCTAGGGCTTCAAAATACGTTTCGAGACGCTACACCCAGACTTTCCATCTCGCGGCTTGGGTGGGGGGGGTGCACCTGTGATGGTGAAAGGTTCCAGTGGTGGTATGCCAGCCATTGTGAGGAGCGTCTGGTTGTAGTGAAGTTGTGAGTGTGTGTGCTTGAGGATGTAGAACACGTTTTATTTAATGTTCTTTTTGTTTTTTTGTTTTTTTTAGCTACTGTGTCCTTCCTTCCTTACTTTTGTTGTTTTAAAAGGAGAGGAGAAGACTTACGCAGAGGCAGGGCTTGTGGTTTGTGTGACTTCCTTTTGAGCAGTTTGTATAAAGTGTTTGTAGGAAAACAAATGCTCACTTACTTTTCTTTTTTTTTTTTTTTTTTCGTGCAGGCTCTGGGCGCTGGGGCTGGCTTTTCGTGGAGTGCAGGGCTGAACAGTAGAGCGTGTGCAGCTGCGAGTCTCCACAGAGCAAACTCAGAGCGTCTGGCGTTGATCGCCCCTGTGCCGCCGGAGCCGTGATGTCAGATGGGGGCAGCTGTTGAGGATCAGCGCGGGCGTCTAGCCATGCACGCAGCCCCTCCTGATGAGGCCGCTGTGTGGAGCCCACGGTAGTGCAGGTTGGCGGCCTGGGAAGGCAGGCGATCGGTCTTCCGAAGGTAGGCAGCCCTCTGGATTTGGTCTCGCTGTGCCGGGGCGTGTGTCGGGCGGGGCCCTGGGCTGTCGCACAGTGGTCGTTGGGTGGTGTCACTACCATTCACGGTAGGCCCACCTTCATCGCCAGCAGGCCCGCGGCTGTGAATAAACACCCGGAGTCGGTGTGACGTTTGCAGTCTCTTTATTAATGCAACTCCGTTCTCTGCTAACTCTTCCCACCTTTCCACGCTTATTTATACCCTCCCCTCTGTCGTCCTGGTGCGATCCATCTCGCACCTACGGCAAGGGGGTATTCCGTGGCCCACCACTTCCACCTCTGTCGTAGTGGTGTTGGCCAGTTCCGGCGACAACATTATATACATGTCATCGTTTGTATGGAGGTAGCATTTTGTTGTTGCACCATAAAGTCATAACATTCAGTTTTACTGGATTTTGTTTTAACTGGGTACCACTATGAACGTTGTCACACTAAGAACGTTGTCACTTGAAGACTAATTTCAGTAACAGTTTTTCATCTGGTGCTTTCTTCTCTCTTCACTATAAATTCGGCTCTGCTTCCAAAATATTTCAAATTACTGTGCGCCCCAACATCCACTTAGAATTTTTGCTTTAATGTTTTTTTAACATTATGGGCCTGATTATGACATTTCTGGATGGGATACTCCGTCACAAATGTGACGGATATCCTGTTCGCTGTATTACAAGTTCCTTTGTATCCTATGGAACTTGTAAAATGGAGGTCGGGCTATCGGTCACGTTTGTGACGGAGCATCCCATCTGCCAAGGCCGTAATCAGGCCCTATGTTTGCCATATGTCATAAATCTGAAAAATGTCATTGGGACCTTTTATAAGTCTGCTTTCCTGTCCATTTGCCATTTTCTTGCAGAGCGGTGTTTTATTCCAGGTTATCGTTTGTTTGTACATCAGGCTAGTTACTATTATTTGATCTTAGTTTACCACATCATGTAGATACTCTAAAATGTCTTTCTTTTTTAGGGACATTCCTGATCAAACCAGGTTACCACCAGGTTACTAGTGGCTGCCCATTTTCATTGGAATTAACTAGGATTTCTTTCTTTTTAATTAAATACTAACAGGGCAACCCAATAATCCCCTAGCAGACTGGGTATGAAACTATGGAGGTCATTCCGACCCCGGCGGGCGGCGGAAGCCGCCCGCCTGGCGGGAACCGCCAGAAGACCGTACCGCGGTCAAATGACCGCGGCGGTCATTCTGACTTTCCCGCTGGGCCGGCAGGCGACCGCCAGAAGGCCGCCCGCCGGCCCAGCGGGAAAGCCCCTTCAACAATGAAGCCGGCTCCGAATGGAGTTGAAGGGGTGCGACGGGTGCAGTGGCACCCGTCGCGATTTTCAGACACTGAAAATCTTTATGGGGCCCTGTTAGGGGGCCCACGACACCTGTTCCCGCCATCCTGTTCCAGCGCTGCCATGGAGGATTCCTATGGCCAGGGGAAAACCGGCGGGAAACCACTGGTTTCCCTTTTCTGACCGCGGCTTTACCGCCGTGGTCAGAATTGGCCAGGAAGCACCGCCAGCCTGTTGGCGGTGCTTCCGCGGTCGTTGGCCTGACCGCCAGGGTCAGAATGACCCCCTATATGTCGAAAAGGAGCTCTGAAGAAATAATGTAGGAAACAATATGAATCAATATAAAGAAAGCTGGTATCATATGAATCCAACCTACTCAAAAGAGTTGATCATCATTAAAACACAATACATAAATGTAAGCTGGGCGTACAAATCACGATATGACACACAACAATGTTTTTTAAACGTTTTTTCAGTTCTGAACAAGAAACAGTGGTGGTGTATATGCACACAATCATGCTAACTGTTGTCTGTCACAAAATTAATATATTTATGGTCCATCAGTATATAAGTGCCATCAATAAACAATCCATAGGATATTTTG
The DNA here is from genome assembly GCF_031143425.1 of Pleurodeles waltl. Lineage (NCBI taxonomy): Eukaryota > Metazoa > Chordata > Amphibia > Caudata > Salamandridae > Pleurodeles > Pleurodeles waltl. The sequence goes on along the minus strand of NC_090445.1, from coordinate 1,456,969,639 downwards.
GGGCAAACGTGGACCCATTGTCAATGTTTTATTCTCAAAGGTTACAAGTATGTTAGACAATCCTCGGGCTTTGTGACATATTGCCAAAATGCCCAATCCTTTGAATCCTGAAGGTGGGAGGCAAATAAATGCATAAGAGATACATTAAAAATAGGTAAAATTGCATGTAATAGAAATAAAATAAATTTAATAATACAAGTTAACAAATATAAAACAAAATAAATACATTTTTTTAAAATGCACTTCACTCCTTGCTACCAAAAGAAAATATCAACAAAAAATGAAATAAATTATAAGTAAAATATGAATAACATTACAACTGTAATTAAATAAAACAAAGAAAAATAAAATAAATAATACATATAAAATCAATTTTGAAAGTGTAATTATCAAATACACTTAGAATGTAATTAATATAACAAATAATCAATTAACCACTAAATTACAAAATGGTAATTAAACCGCAATTAAGTGATACAAAATAAAATCAGACAATAATCTTAACAAATTAAAATAACAGTTAAATAATTGAATAACATAATTAGTTATGAATTAGTTATCATTTACCATTTTAACTACCACAAAAAACGTAATTTACAATAAAAACAATATTGTATAATTTAAATTACTTCCCACCCTGTTGTCCTCCAAAACCAACAACCTCCCTGTAATTTATAGTTAAGTATAGACCAACTTAAATTAAACATTAAAAATCACAAAATACAGTTAAGAAATTATAATCACAACAAATCTATTACATACTTTACATACTTAATTAGCAATCAAATGTTTCATAACCATTAAAAAGTTAAAAAAACAAAATTTATAATACAAATAAGTTGCCACACCATTCTCCTACAAACACAAAAACCCAATACTAAATCATAAATTAGTAATTAAACAATAGAAAAATGAAAGCACATATTAAAACCTATAAACAATAATAAAAAAAAAATTCTTAGAATACAGCAAATACCTCGAAATAATATCACTATACTATATTAATTTAATTTAAAAAGTATTTTACACAATTGCATTAAAGTAAATGATATTGTATATGATATATAAATATATTACAGACATAAACAACAATATTCCTACTTGTATATTCTGTCCCTCAATATTTGTGACACAATATTGTTGCACCACAATATTTTTTAAACAATATTTTGGCCATTCACGAATGAAAAGTCTAGTTACCTTCTGATGGAAACATTAATTTTGATGGTACAAACTTTAAATCTGGATTGGCTTCTATAAAGAGGAACAATTATATCATTGTTGTGAAGCCGATTTTGGAATGAATAAATCAAGCCTGCCTAAAATGAGGTTAATTATTTCTTGTGGTACGAAAACAGATTTCAAGACACCAATGGGAAGAGGTACCAAATCAGTCCACCCTCTAATGAAGACATTTTATAACAAAGAGTGGTAAATGAACACACTGCGTATTATTACCAGAGCCTTTTAGGTATTTCCCATGTATCAGGTATATACCCCTTACAGCAACATATGAAAGCAAAGCACCCAGAGAAGGATAAGTAGGTAAGATAGTGGAGCTGAAACTCCTTGTACATTTAAATATACTGACACCTCAAATAGTTTTGACTACAAATCTTATCATGGGGCAAGTTAACATCAGAGTGTATCGTCCTCACATAGTCACCCAAGAATAAAAAGTACAGAACATATTTATTTCCAGAGGCCTTTTTGGTGACAGTTGTCTGTGTTGGATAAGAGCTGTGTTGTTACCCTAACAATGTAGGTCTCCTCTGTCTCATCCAGCCCATTACACTTAGTGCAAAGAGTAAACAAACTACAAAAATTCAAATAGTTAATTCTTTTTAGCACATATTCATACTTCATAGTCTAGCACATTCATTAGGACATTTCTTTGTGTGTTGAGTATTTCCAAACATTGTTAAAACACTGGCCTAGACAAAGGGTACGCTGTCAAAGAGAGAATCATAGTGTTCAGCCACAGTTCACTTGTTTCTCCATTGAATAGAGAGAACCATTCACTTAGCACATGAAAACGTCAGTTGGATAACACTGTCAGGGATCTAGCTAGTTCAGGACAAACTGTGTTGGAGACTAGCTGATTTCAGCACAAGGCGACGCAGAGACAAAGGTTTTCTAAAGAAGGGGTTTAATATAAGCACATAAATACCTGTAGCTTTGAAGGAAGCAGTACAGAAGCAGTTTGGAACAGGAGGTCTGCAGGGTAAACTATCAAGATAACACAAGTACAAAATGGAAGGTAAAGGAAGGGAAATGATAGATAAAATATCATAAATGATTGTTTACTCTTCGTAAGTGATCTCTCAGGCGAAAAAGATCTCACAAGAAGGCAAGGAGAAGATTAAACTCACAAAGTACAGGGAGACACCCAGCAGGTCCTGTGGAGAAGGAATGCTAGGTGGTTCCCTGTGCCAAAGGCACAAGCCTTGGAATCTAACTTGCACCGTTGGAAGCAATGAAAATCAGGATATTGTAAACACACAAGAGAGCAAAGGAGAACAGCGGAAGGAACATAGAAAAAGGAACTGAGCTCTGGGAAAATCCGGACTGGGATAAGGATGTGGAACACGACTAGAATACATTCTGAGAATACTGGAAATATGCACACTAACTAGGACATGACAGGAATATGCAGTCAGAATAGCAATACATGATACAAAATCTGTGTATACAAGACAGGTCTGGATGTGTGCAGACAGGACCTAGGGTTAAGGCAAATAGGGAAACAAAGAGACAGGATATAGAAGAGACAGGCAACAGAGACAAATACCTAATCAGAACAGAAACATAGAACCAAACAACAATGAAAACTGAAATCGAAGGCAAGCCTATATATAGCTGGAGGATCACACAGAGAGCAAAGAGACACAGCAGCAAGGTCATTTGTAAGCCGCTGCAGTCTGCACTCTCAGAGCTGAAACCGCTGTTGGTTCAGGGGAGAGGTAGAGGTGCACAGGGAGAACCAGGTGCAAGAAATCAATCAGGTGCAAGTAATCAGGGAACCACCAATGAAAGGAAGGCAGACCCCGGGCATGGAAAGGGGAAGACCACGAAAACCAGCAGACAGTACCCAGGACATAGGAAATCAAGGAACTGAGTCTGGATTGAAGCAAAGAATGCAGACATAAAGTGGTCAGAAAGGCAGTGGGATCTAGGAATCAAGGGAGAGTATAGCACACAACCAGTAGGCTGGGATCAGGGCAGGGTTTGGAGACAAAGGAAGCTACAAGGACCATAATGTATCAGGGAAGTGGGAAACCTGGACTGGGAGGTGAGGAGAAACTTAGGATCTCATTATGAGTTTGACGGCGAGGTAAACTGACCGCCAAACTCGTGGAGATGAGGCGGAAGTCAACCCAGCTGCCTCCCCCAATGGCCATATTATAATGTTTTCACTGGGCTGAATGGTGGGAACATCATATTATGACGTTATTATGACTTTAATGCCAGTCAGTCCAGCCAGAACAGTGCTACTGTATTGGTCTCTGTTCCCTTAAGGGGGCTGAGGCCAATACCTTAACACAACAGCACCTTCAAGAATGCGCACTGTCTGCAAACCACAAAGTGTGCATTCTGAGGGTGTTGGTGCAGGGTACCCCCTGTTTACCCCAGCACTGTGTTTATGCCAGCCTTTCCATGGCAGGATCCCCGCCATGGAAAGGCTGATGGAAACAGACGTTGTGATCAGTACGGAGGTGCTGAGTTTAGTGACGCTGTGGCTGACCACGAGCCTGACCACTGTCAGCTCGACGGAAGCCATGTTCCTGGCTGTGACGGCGGTCCTCTGGTGGTCGGACTGCCAGGGTTGTAATGTGGCGGTCACGCCACCAGCACTACGGTGGCTAAACTGCCAAAGTGAGTCTGGCGGTTCTTGGACCGCCAGACTCATAATAAGGCCCTAAGTATGCTAAGTGTAGATGTGAATTCTTTCCTTTACTGGTATAAAGCCCTCATGAGTGATTTCTAGTGGCAGGATTGCAGAATCTTGACAAAACCATGCAGTTAATTCCTTATTTCAATATTTATGTAAATCAAAATATGCTACCCAATGGTCACTGCAGCAGTAACGTGACTGCCTGCAAATGTGTGCAACTCATCATCATCTGAGCTACTACGTCATTTATTAATTTAATCACCATTAAGAAAGCCATCACCTTGTGTGTTAAAGTATAGGTGTATTTCTATGAAGAGGGATAGAACCCAGAGATATCTGGCAAACTTACATACACAGAAACAAGTCCATGATTTAGATTTGAAATGGGGCCATTTATTTGATAGACACAGTTTGCATGGTGACCATACCAGCATATTTCAGAAAATGTAATTACACCCAGGCTGAATAAACTGAGGGGCTTATTTATATGGGAAAAAGTGACGCACCCGCGACGCAAGGGACTTGTATATAAGCCCCTGAGTGTGTTTTGCATTGTATTTTTTTTTTATGGAGATTTATTCTAGGCCTATACACATATTTGAGGTATTTTCATACTTTGCACCCACTATAATGGGCTTGTAGACACCCAGATTTGTGTAGCACTAAGGTGCTTGACCAATATGCATGAGTCTCACCAACAAGATCTCAGTTGTAAAATAATGTTCTATACCTGTTCTATACCTTGTTTATATCTTGGGTTACTATCTCGGGCCAACATACTCTGATGTTAACCTGCCGTATGATAAGATTTGTGCACAAAACCATTTGCATTTTAGTATATTTGCACTTATGAAAAATGTTGAGGGGCTCATCAATGTTAAATGCGATATTGACTATCCTTTCCTTAAGAGTTATATACTAATACTTATATACTAATATGTGTTTCATGGCTAAAAGGCTTCGGTAATACTGCAAATTTTAGTTATAAGACTTGGAACAGAAATGTTCCACTTACTCCTGTTTAGTGCTGTGAGCACGAAAATCAGAACATGGTCATGGTGTCCAGCTAGATGTTTAATGGGACCATAGTATCTCTTTTTTCACCTTGTACAACACACTTTCCCCACTTCTGCTGCAGCCACAACATAAACCACTAGTCACCTGTGCAGCCAAAGAACCCCAAAACTGCAAACAGACATGCACCCCCACACCGAAAAATGCATCTCGTTCTAAAAATACCCTGACTCTTCAACCTCCTTTCTAGTGCAGGGTCAGCTTCTAGTAAAAGTGTTGTCTCTATTAATTACTGAACCACCTGTGATGTCCCAACTAACACATTGTCCCCCGGATTTAAAACTTTATACTTTGATCTTGTTTGTGGTCCTCATATTGTGTTTGACCTAGATATGTAATTTGTTTTCTTTCTCTTACCTTGTGCTCTAATGGATATAATAGAGGCAGATATATTTGTTCATGTATTTTGTCAATTTTGAGTGTGGTTGAAGAGTTTGATCATGCAAGGTGAATCAATGGTTTATATCTACAAACTGGTATTAATGACTTCAGCACCAGCATACATTTCTTTTCTTCTAATTACAGTACTAGTAGTCTTTCCTCCATAACAGTAGCTTAGCAAGGTGTCACAGGCCCTAATGCAAGCAGGGATATTGAGCCTCATATCCTGGCTTAGTAGTTAAAAACACAGCTGTACGTGGAGTGCACTACCCTCAGAACCTTGAACCTCAGAGGAGCTTTACCTGCTACATTAATAAAAAACAACACCCACACTCCATATTGACTGTGTGGATGGTGCCACCTGCTTGACGTGAATGTGATGATGTAGGAAAGCCTTTCAGTTATTAATGGAGTAAGTTAGACCATTTAACATTCTGGTACTGATTCACAAAGTTTACTTAACTTTTGAGTAAGTCTACACTTTTTAGTGAGTTTACTACTTTTTGGTATTCACAAACTATGTGGGTTACAGCCAACAAATATAGTTGAAAGTCGAGCACTGCACATGGCCAGCACCTAGACTGCATCACAAATAATGATGGGAGGGACATAAATAAAATCTCATAGGAAACAATGTTAAATTATATTAAATTATTTAAAGTATTAAAAAATATAAATTGATGGTAAAATGTTAAATAGATGTAGTGCATAGTATTTTATCATACAATATTAAAATATTCTATTATTAAATAAAACAATAAGGTAACAATACAATGTAACAAAAATAATTTGTAATTCATTCTATACATGACTTTTAATAATTATTAATGTACCTTAAACAATATTGTGTCTTTAGGTGGGAATTTATTATTGTTTATCTAAACTTAAGAAAAATAATTCAAAATGAATTTACTGGATTTCCATTAATTAAAGTTTTAATTCGAACTTAATTTAGTAGTAATGTAGCACTGTTTATTCTGTTCTAGATTTAAAGTAAATATATTAAAGAAATGTACATTAAAATTTAACATAAAAATATTTGTAATATTTATTTTGGAGTTCAATGAATTAAATAAACATTTGTATTTAATGCTACACTTTACCATTTGAGCTGTCCATATCCATTGAGATCTCCACCCAACTGTAGAGTCTAACTACCATAAAGTAGAAAGAAATTTAAAAAATGTTTTAACTAGAAAATAAATAAATCGATAATTGAATGTTGTGGAGTATCAGAATGCTTAATTTAAGCTGGTGTTTGCTGGTTCTCAGCCAGGACACTTTCTTCTTAATACCGGCACCTATGAAAGTCCACCACATGGCAGAGATGTTTGGCTTTTTCTGAGGTGAGCACATCAGAGGGTTTATTATTTCAAAAATATTTAAAATTAACAATAACAGTACTACAGCGTCCAGGACATTCTTAGAGTTTTGGGTGGCATGGAATAGTAAAAATTGTTGCAATTATAGGAGTGTTATGATTAGAAGTTGGGTTGGTACTGGCGTTTGACAGTGCTCGCAGGGGCTAGCTGCAATGGTCCTCTGTCAAATACCTTCCGCCCTGGTACTTTTGCTAATTGTGCACTGTCCGGACAGTACAGTGGGCCCTAGTAACTAAAGGGCAGATAGGCGTACTTTGTAACAAGTATCTCTACTGTCTTTAGAAACACAGGAACCAGATATTACGGAGAGCTTACTTTATTGTCCACTACTTCCTCAAAAGTGACGCTTTGATTTTCACTAGACAGCGAAGAGGAACAGCCTGGGCTATTTCTTGGTGAGCCATGTGGGAGGAATTCATAGTTCAGACAGCAGATCTATAACTAAAAAAATATAGGGCCTGATTTATACTTTTTTTAGCGCTGCATTTGCGTTATTTTTTTACGCAAAAGCGGCGCAAACTTACAAAATTCAGTTATATTTGTAAGTTTGTGTCGCTTTTGCGTCAAAAAATAAAGCAAATGCGGCACTAAAAAAAGTATAAATATGGGCCATAGTGCCTCATTATGAGACTCGGGGCTAACCATTGGCTGGCCAGCCCCGTGAGAAGGAGACCACTGTGGAGCTGGGGGTCTCACCCCTGGCCCTATTACGATGTTTCCACTGGGCTGACTACCAGAAACCTCCGTATTAGGTGGTTTCTGCCGGTCAGTCCAGTGGAAACAGTGCGGCGGCATTAGCCTCGGTTTCTCATGGAGCGAGACCAATGCCGTGGCACAGAGGGGCCTCCAGCACCCTCGGAATGCACACTGCCTGCTGTAGCAGGCAGTGCGAGTTCCAAGGGTGCTGGGCAGGGGGGCACCTGCACTCCCCATGACGTGGTCCTTGAAAGTGCAAGGGACCCCTGTGGCCCGCAGCACTGCCTTTTCGCCAGCCTTTTCATGGCAGGGAAACCACAATGAAAAGACTGGCAGAAAGGGGACTCGTGATCAGCAGGGGGTGCTGAACTCAGCACTGCCATGGCTGACCACAACTCTGACCTCCGCTACCCTGCCAGGATCCATGATCCTGGCAGTGGCAGCAGTGCCCTGGCATTCGGAACGCCAGGGTTGTAATATGGCGGTCAGACCACCAGGATTACGGCAGGGACCTATTAAATCCATATATTCTGTAACTTTAAGAAGTTTTATGGCACTTATTACACTTTGCTTAGTTTCAGTAAATACGTTAAATGTTGCAACCACCTATTTCCAGAAAGTGAGGGGAAGCAAGCAGATCTTTAGGGTTATTATTAAACTGGAAGTCAACACACCATAGCGAAGTGCACTAACTGCTTTAGGTAGGTGTATATGTAACTAGCCAGTAGTCTCTTATGATTGTTTAAAATGTATGCGATTGGGGCTACTACTTCCCAGAGAAGTGGAGACCGCATTCAGCATAGTGCTGTTTCAAGTCAGGATGGAGGGAGGTGAGCAGTCCACTTACAGGGAGAGGCACAGTGGCATTATGGGGTTTGATCAGCAGTGAATGATTACTGGCCACAATGTGATGAGGGTGGCATCTGCACCACGCCCCTTTGGAAAGAAAAGCATGTTTTAGGGTTGATATATGTAATGGTATGAAGTGCGGGCAAAGAGGTGGTTGGATAACAGATTCATATAGTTTCTTTTGTGACGTTGTACAGGTAAAATGTAACCACCAACCTTTTTGGAGTAACTACTGCAAACAATACTTTAATAATTCGAGGGAAAAATCACACTTCCCTTTCCAAGGTTTGAAAAAACTAGAGCGCAGTACGTATTTCCTTTATAGAATAGTAATCTTAAAGATCTTAACAGGAGCTTTCACACCACTCACTTGCGAGACTGGAACCTTTGCAGTACACCTCTGAATCACTTTTTCTGTTACTTTGCTGTCAAATTCACAAAACATTTACTGAGTGATCATTTCTCCCAGAAGATGATATTCACTTTTGGCATATAGAAGTTACACAGAATTTTGGATCTAGGATTTTGTGAAGGAGCTAGCATTTACAAATGAATTACAGAGAATTTCTACTCCGTGCCTCATTGATAGGCTTTCACTGGAAGATGTACAAAGAGAGAGGTTTCAAAAAGTGGTTGCAAATGATGCACCAACTATTTGCAACCTGTATATGATTTTCAATACACCCCTAGTACTAATAGGTTGCATTACAAAATCTCCAGTTGAGAGGGATGTGGGTCACAGAACAACTTGCCTAATGAATAATAATAAGGAAGGTTTCTATTTGCACCCCTCTGTGATTGTCTACAAACACAGAAATGGTAAGAAGTATAGTTCTACTTAACATCAACAAGAAGAATATCAACATGCAAGAATATATCGAGGCCACCCTATACTCGAACAGGACCAGGGTTCCACCTACCCTCTACTGCATTGGGATGTAACTACCTACTCCCTTAACATTGGGCCCAAAACACTGCCACCGCATCCTTAACCCCATAGGAAGGATTGACACATATCACTGGGGTGTACCCCACTTAACATTGGGCTTAACACACTGCCCAACATCCTTAACCCCATAGGAAGGATTGACAGATATCACTGGGGTGTACCCCCCCTTAACATTGGGCTTAACACACTGCCCCACATCCTTAACCACATAGGAAGGATTGACACATATCACTGGGGTGTACCCCTGTTAACATTGGGCTTAACACACTGCCCCCACATACTTAACCCCATAGAAATGATTGGCACAGATCACAGGGGTGTACTCCCCTTAACATTGGCCTTAACACACTGCCCCCACATCCGTAACCCCTTAGGAAGGACGGTCAAAAACACAGCCCCAAATATGGATCAAAATACTAATATCACAACATTAAAATGTCACTCTGCACGTGACTCTTGCATCCAACCTCAAATTATAAGTCTCTAAAATCAAGCATGGCTTTAAAACTTCAGGCCAATATACACACTCAAATTACGGTAATCAAAATCTCATGGTAAAATAGCAATAGGGTGCACCTCCCATGCGTAACATATATGCCACGAATCAACAACTTTAAAACATGCTAGTAACGGCATAACTTTTCTCAATTCAATACACCATTGAAAATTAATTGCAGCAACATGCATTGTCAGCATAAACATATATTACTCAATTGAACCCAATGCATATTTAAAATAGAGGATAGCAGTATTGAAAAATACACTCAAGCAATGTATGGTATTGAGTAAAATGCACATGACAATATATCTAAAGTTAAATTATTCCCTGGAAAATATTCAAATACTCCACGCTGGTGAGCGGCTTCTCACCTGAATACATTGCCACTCTATATTTTATTCCATTTAACTGCACGCACAGTTCTTTATCTTCATACGAAAAATTGGCACACATGTTCTCCACTACACATGAGCTGTTCCCAAATACCAGGTCAGCGCTGTAGTCTTCCTCTCAGAAAGTTTCCTTGAAACAGATCAGATACCCAATGATCTCTCTTGTAGTATAGTGGGCGGGGCAACTCAGCAGCCCAGTAAACAGGTAGACTGTAACTGTTACTCACAATGTATGCCCTTAAGCACAGCGCTTCAAGTGGCTGCTGCACAGGTTCACTGATCACTCTTCAGATAGTGTTTAAATGCTGACGCCAGTTGTTCCTCCAACTGACTTTTCACTAGGTTGCCGAATGTCCAGTGCCACACATTTTTAACTCTGTACACACACAGTTCAGCAGACCATTTCCTCAATACACCTAGTCCATACAAGCAAGTAAAACAGGTCTGGCTCCTTGCACTGCTGTGCAGACCACCTTCTTAATCTGCGGGCCACTACACTTCCTGTTTGCTGTGCACCTAGTAGAGCTTGCCTTGAAGTTAAACAGGTCACACACCCTCTAACTTATGTTGAGTACAGGCTGTCTGGTAGAAAATACACTGGTGGAGCTCCTATGGTGTTCTTCACTTCAGTTTTCAGTTTCTTTAGCTCCATATTTTTCTCTTAGATTTTCAATCTTTCTTCTCTTAGTTTTCCTTTGTAATCTGGTTCCTCATTAGTTTCTGTAGGTTGATTCTTTCTTTTTTCACACATTGGTTCTTCCTTAAATCATTGCCAGTGTTGTAATTAATGATGGATGCTCGTAGGTTATAAAAGTGATAGGTTTCTTAGCTTAGTTGGAGGTTACAGATAAAGCCCCACCAGGAGCAGCATCCTGCCACTCAGCCCTTCTCACTCCAACTATCCACTCATCCAAGCACAAATACTGTCAACATTCCAACCATACAATGACCTCACTCACTGGCTGAGCAGCAGGGAACATTAAGGTAGTGGGGAGAATGCATAAGATAGAAAGAGGCCACAACAAAGTTGTTCAGGCAAAATCCTGTGTTTTAGGTGTTTTGTCTCCTTTGTCTAACATAGTGTGATCTACTAGACGAGTCCCTGGCTTCGATCATCTGCTTAATGCTTAATGAATGAACTGGGCTGGAGTGTAACCCAGAATAGTTACCAGCGGCTGGGATTAATACAAGCATTCCATCCATGATTGTTTTGATTACCTTAGCTTGATACCCTGAGGGAGATACATATGTCCACGCTCACTATTTGCCTTCTGCTAATCCTAATCTTTTAAAGTCGAAGTTGATGTGATGGGGACTAGATTGGGTGCCCTGCGTGCCAGGCAGATCCAGTACTAAAACAGCTGGACAAGGATAAAATTGGATATATTTGGACAACTTTCTCCACAAATCTTTATAAAACACTGGCTGAAATAGGGTTGTGTGCTTGCACCAAACCTGTATAATATTTATGCTCGAGGGGTTATTAAATATACTGATAAAGATAACTTTCCGCTTCCAAAGGTAGGTGAATCATGTAATAAAATACTCAGAAGCCATATGTTAATTTTGGATCTCACACTGCTTCACGGGCCAGGGGTAGAGGGATTGGGGGGGGGGAGCCGTGGGGGTGAAATTTAAAATAAATAAATAAATAAAATACTGTACCTGGCGCTGCCTGTTGCTTCACTCCTCTGCACTTTTGGTGTCCCAGCAGTCCCTGGGACATCAGCACAGGCTCACCATGCAGTCCTGGCGCTTCTCACATAATAAACCTATCATGAGAGCGGCGCCAGTATTGGTCTGAGCAGCTTGGTCTGCCGCTCAGACCCTGCATTGGAGCTGGAATGTGCAGTTTCTCCAAACCAGCTGTGTAACACAGCCTGGTTGGAGAAACTTAAGTGTGCCTGTGTGTTTGGCTGGCCTAAGACAGCCGGCCAACACACATGCACACATAGATGCACTGTACTCTCTCTTACCTCTTCCCCCTCCCATGGGCCAGCCCGCCCCTACCTGTACTGCTGGCTAAGCCAGCAGATGAAAAGTAAAACGATAGTAAACTATAGTTTTATTTTTCAGCTGCTGGCATAGCCGCGGAAGGAGGTGGGGGGAGGGATTGATGCTCCTTTGCCTTTGCGAAAGAGCTACCCCTGCCCAGAGTCCCCAGATCAACTTCTCAAGCACAGCGCCAACCTAAGCTATTGGTTCCGCACAGTTCACTGACTTTTTCAGTTTACAAATATGAAGTGAAAAGCAAGCAATGAAACTCTGCAGGCGTTGATTTGTAGAGGTCTATATTTAATATATGTTAAAGAACTCTTAATGGAATTGGGAAAGATTAGGTAGGGAGGAACACTGTAGGCACGTTTCAGATGTTAGTGACATCTCAAACTAAAATTATTTCGACAAGTTTTGTAAAAATTAAGTGAAACTTTATGCCTGAAACATGAATGAACTGTCTCGAATTACGTATTATTCGCGATGTCCATACTGTGTTTGACGAGACATATGTTTGTGAGACTTTCTTTCGCAATTTTGCCCACTTCTGAATATATGGTTGGAGGAATTCTCAATCGAACTGTTGTCGTTTAAGCGGATATCCTTTACAGGAAATGCTCCATCCATTGAGTCACTGCCCAGCTTTTAAAACAGAAATATTACTTTTACTTCTGTGATTAGGCACTCATCCTTATTGCTAACCGAGTTCTAAGACTTCAACTGACAGCGTGTTAAATTACATTTTCAAACTTTGGATGAAAAAAGCAAATCAACGGTTGACGAAAATAGTTCATATGTGTATCATGGCTTATCTCATTTTGTATTCCATCTAAATGGCCGGTGCAGAGAACGTTGATGATTTTTTATATGGTATATCTGTATTATTGATATAGATTCTGCAAATAATTCGTTCCCTGTGAATATTGCTTTTAAGAGATATTTAAACAATAAATCACTACTATTATATTTCCCTCTTTTGTAAGAAAATTATTTATTCAAAAAGGATATTTTGTTTACCTCAAAGCGAAAAAACATTTGAGAAATCAATTCTGCCCCAAGATGTGCTAATAACCAGCTACAGGGCCTCACCTTGGATTCGCCCGCTAACAGCCGGGGAGTAGTGTGAAGAGACACGGGCAGACTGTGCACATAAGGGACTTTAAAGTAAGGCAGTATGGACCAGGGCAGCAGTTTAAAGGGTGAAGACTATATAGTGAAAAGAGAGACAGGCAGACTGTTCGCATTAAATACAGAGGCATGAAATGTTGTTCAAAAGAGGAAACTATCGCCAGAGCCATGGCAATCGTGTACATACTGACAAATAGGAGCTCTGTTTTCTGTCACGGTGCTGTGCCTGTTTTCTTTGATGGATGTGCGGGTGAAGGCTGGTGCTGTCTCCCCTGTCCCTGAGTGCTGCTATAGCGAAGGCTGTGCACCATCTCCTGTGTCTGTGAGCTGTATTTGAGGGCCTGTCCAGCTCCAGAAAGATGGGAGTGCCAGTCTTATCTCTGTATTGTGCTCTTGATGTGCACTTTGAGCTTGGTCTTGTCTCTGATGAGTTGTCTTTTAGGGTTCATGTGTCTCTACTCTCATTTGTTGGAGAGTGCCCGGCTACTAGGAAAATACATTGATAAGCATGGGTGCCTGAAAGCACGGTAAATGCCTGGTCGCTTGAGTGATCCCAAGTTCTGGGGCAATGAGAGGACAGCTGATTGCTTCAATGCTTTGGCTGATCGGAGGGTGCCTGGTGCAAAAGGACACCTGAGGAAGTCACAGGATTACCAGCTGCTTGTTGTCAGAGGTCAAAGGGTGCAAGGCTGCTGGGGCTAGCGGTTGCTGCACAGCACAAGCCATGGTACATCGTGGACTCTGGGCCCAGCAGCGGCAGTGCTTGCTGCATGTTTTGCTGCAAAAGGCTTCCTTGCGAGCGTCAGACCTCTCAGCCTAATCCATCCACCTGCTACAGTAGAAATGAAAGATGGACAACGGGGCATATTTTAGTCAGAGCGCAAATGGTGTCTCCTGAGTTTGGCACCCAGAGCAGTGGCACCAGCTGCACTGCCCTAAAGTCAGCCTTGGTATCATTGTCTCAGCACATTTTCCCTAAATCTCCCAAAGCCACAATCTCTCATCACCGATCCTTCTAGTGTAGTAGGGAAATTTTCCATTTCCACAGTATACAAACTGGGTTGAAACTTGAGGTCCCTTACTAGGGGGCTGCTAAATCGAGACCCTGTTATGAGTGAAACTGGCATCACGGACGAGTGAAGCATATGGTATGAGTCCAACATAACTTTCCAGCTATACCAGGCTACCTCCAGTCCTGCCCCCCGAAATAAGTGTTCTTTCATCATTCTTATGGCTCAGAACCCAAATTCAACATACCTCACAAAGTTACTACTACCCAGCCAAAATCAGTAAAAATGCCTCTGGAGCCACCCAGAAGCCAGTGCCAATTGCTGTTCACCACATACCACCACATTTCTGAAGCACAATCATGCTGAATTGTACATTCCCTCTTCACCATAACTGTAGGGTGACCAGATTTTGAAAAGGAAAACCGGGGCAGGTCAGACATAAAAGTAGGACTAAGGGCCAGATGTAGCAACTTTGCAAATTGCGAGTTGCAATTTGCGAGTCCGAGCGACTCGCAAATTGCAACTCGCAATTTGCAATGCAGAACGGTGTCTCAGACACCGTCTGCGAGTCGCTATGGGGTCGCAAAGACCCACCTCATTAATATTAATGAGGTGGGTCGCAAATTGCGGCCCCATAGCGACTATGGGCACTCACGGGTATGGAGGCCTGCTGGGACCTGCAGACCTCCATGTCCGTGACTGCTTTGAAATAAAGCAGTTTTTTTTTTTCAAGTGTAGCCCATTTTCCTTAAAGGAAAACGAGCTGCACTTAAAAAAAAAAACGAAACCTTTAGTTTCGGATTTTTTCAGGGCAGGTAGTGGTCCCTTGGACCACTGCCTACTCTGAAAAAATATTGGTGGGTCCACTCACAAAGGGGAAGGGGTCCCATGGGGACCCCTTCCAATTTACGAGTGGGTTACCATCCACTTCAAGTGGATGGTAACTGCGACTCCATTTGCGACCGCGTACGCGGTCGCAAATGGAATTGCATACCACTGCGAGTCGCAAATAGGAAGGGAACACCCCTTCCTATTTGCGACTCTGAAATGCATTTTGCGAGTCGGTCCCGACTCGCAAAATGCATTTCTGCATAGCAAACTCCGGTTTGCGACTCGCAAACGGCGATTTTTGCCGTTTGCGAGTCACAAACTGGTTGCTACATCTGGCCCTAAATCCTTTGGTCTCACTTTTATATCTGGCTTGTCCTGTAGCGCGCGCGCGCGCATGTGTGTGTGTGTTTATATATATATATATATATATATATATATATATATATATATATATATATATATATATATATATATATCTCAAAACAAAGATCGACACCAGCTGACCACAACCACTCACAAGGGGGTTGGTGCAAGTTTGCGGTCGTAGGCACTGCTATCAATCAAAAATGTGATGATATTAGAGAATGCCCTTTGAATACACTTTTGTAATAATACATACATCAACAATAATAACGTGATCTTTTGTTGATTTATGTTACAACGTATGTGAAATTAATAGGGTTTTACTAATTTGTTTTTTTTTTTGTCTTTTTTCTTTGTATGTGACAAGGTTGGATGATAGTATTTTCTTTATTTCTATGTATTAGGTTTAACTTGCTCTTTAACCCCTTCTGTGCCGCGGACGTAGTGGTTACGTCCCGCGGCACAGTGCTGCTGTGCCGAGGACGTAACCACTACGTCCTCGGCACACAGCCCAGAGGGAGCGCTCTCGCTCCCTCTGTGTGCTTCCCCCCCACCCCCAAAAGTCAGGGATGGAAGGGGAAGCCCTTCCCCTTCCACCTCCGACCCCCCCATAATGACGTCTCATTATGGGATCCTCGCCGCACAGGAAGCCATTTGCTTCCTGTGCGGCGACGAGTCAAGAGGTGAGTTCCTCTTCCCGGTGGGTGGGGGGTTGGGGCTAAAGAGGCACCGGGGAAAAGCAAAGGCTTTTCCTTTTCCCTGGTGTCTCTTTGAGCATTCCTGCTGCCCGATCGCATTGCCACTTAGGCACCAGGGATTGTGTGTGTAGTGGATGGGGGGGCGCCCCCTTGGGCAAGGGTCGCTCCCCTTTGGGGGGCATGTCTTTTAGGGCCATTTCTGCCCCCCTTGAGGGCAGATTGGCTACTTTTTAGCCAGATCTGCCCCCAAGGGGGGCAGAAAACAATAGATCACCAGGGTTTTTTATTTTTATGTGTATTTATGTGGGGGGGGTGCCCCCTTGGGCAAGGGGCGCCCCCCCCCAAGGGGGCAGAGAACTGTTGGCCTTTCCTGCCCCCCTTGGGGGCAAATCGGCCTATTTATTTTAGGTCCATCTGCCCCCAAGGGGGGCAGAAGCCACTTAGGCACCAGGGATTGTGTGTGTAGTGGATGGGGGGGCGCCCCCTTGGGCAAGGGTCGCTCCCCTTTGGGGGGAATGTCTTTTAGGGCCATTTCTGCCCCCCTTGAGGGTAGATCAGCCTATTATTTTTAGGCTGATCTGCCCCAAGGGGGGCAGAAACCACTAGAACGCCAGGGATTTTTTTAATGTGTTTATTTTTGTGGGGGGGGCGTCCCCTTGGGCACGGGGCACCCCCCCAAGGGGGGCATTGACCTGTTGGCCATTTCTGCCCCCCCTGGGGGCAGATGGGCCTATTTTTGTAGGCCCACCTGCCCCCAAGGGGGGCAGAAGCCACTTAGACACCAGGGATAGTGTGTGTGTGTGTGTGTGTTAGTGGATGGGGGGGGGCCTTGGGCAAGGGTCGCCCCCCAATTTGGGGGCACATGTACCCAGGCCATTTCTGCACCCCTTGGAGACAGATCAGCCTATTATTTTTAGGCTGGTCTGCCCCCAAGGGGGGCAGAAACCACTAGAACGCCAGGGATTTTTTTTATTTGTTTATTTTTGTGGGGGGGGGGGCGTCCCCTTGGTCACGGGGCGCCCCCCCCCCAAGGGGGGCATTGACCTGTTGCCCATTTCTACACCCCCTGGGGGCAGATGGGCCTATTTTGTTAGGCCCACCTGCCCCCAAGGGGGGTAGAAGCCACTTAGGCACCAGGGATAGTGTTGTGTGTGTTTTTTTTTTTTTTTAGGGCTGTCCCCTTTGGCAAGGGTCGCTCTCCATGGGGACACACTACTAAAGGTATTTTCTGGCTTCCTTGGGGTAGACAGGCCTATTTTATTAGTAGGCCCATCTGCCCCTATGGCAGAATCCACTTAGGCACCCATTTCTAAATGTTTGATGGTGGGGTGTTTGTCAACTGAAGAAGTCTTTGCATTTGTGATAAAAAATGTTTTCCTCCTTTTTGTTCTAGTTCAAAGCTTTTGCTTTATTTGCTGTGGCTCCTTGCGGTTTTGGCGGTGGTTGACCTGCAGTTTGCACAGTTGCATGTTTTAGGTAAGTAAAAACTATTTTCTCCAAAGGAGTATTGTTGCCATGCATGAATGACATGTTTGTAGGGGGTGTACTAAATGCAGGATTGTGTGTGAAATTGTCCTTAGGTTTGTGCACAATGATATTTGTTTTGTCTTATTTCTAATTTGCCTTTCTTTCTTTATTTTTAGTGGGATATCATTGGTGATTGCTGTGTAGTAGCTGGTGAATCAAGCTTTTTCAGGCAAGTGAGCGGAATAGTTTTTGAGTTTATAACTCTAACTAACAAAGCTACACTTTGTTACTTGTCTTACACAGTGCTGGTTGTTGGTGGTGAATTTGTCCAGTTAATTTTAGCAGGAGAGATCATGGCTAGCCGCAGGATGACCGCTCAGCAGGTGGTTGGTATGCTTTTTGAGTCACAGTCTGATCATGACTATGAGACGGACTCTGCATCTGAGGCAGAGGAGGAAGTCAGAGATTCTGGCAGTGATGTTTCTCTTGGAGGGGAATCTTCTGATGATGAAGCCACACTCAGTGCAGATGAAGGGCCTGTTTTAGAGGAGGACATTGATGTGCCAATAGTGCAGCAACCTGGGGCTGAAAGGTTTCCCGTTATAAGACCTGATGTCTGGGTTGACCCAAACATGGAGCAGCCAGAGTTGCCTGCCTTTACTGGTCTCCCGGGGTGTAACGCCAATACAGAGAACTTTATGCCTATCAATTTCTTTGAGTTATTCATGGATGATGTGTTTTTGGAAGAGATTGTTGAGCAGACTAATTTGTATGCGGAGCAGCATTTGAGGGACAACGCTGCTAGACTTAGGCCACACTCTAGAGCTGCCCAGTGGATTCCCACAAATTTGGAGGAGTTAAAAAAGTTTTTGGGTTTGACTTTTTTGATGGGGTTGATAAGGAAGCCGTCACTGGCTTCTTATTGGTCTACTAGTCCCTTGATGGCAACAGCTATATTTCCAGCGACCATGAGTCGTAATCGGTATTTGCTTCTTCTTAGGATGCTGCATTTTGTTGACAATGCTTTAGCCTTGCCACGAGATCACCCAGATTCTGACCGTCTTTTTAAGATTAGGCCTGTCCTTGATCATTTTGTAGATCGTTTTTCGGAGGTCTATGTTCCAGGCAAAGAGTTAAGTGTGGGCGAGTCTTTGGTCCTCTTCAAGGGTCGTTTGGTTTTTAGGCAGTACATTCCTAGCAAAAGGGCACGATATGGAATTAAATTGTATATGCTGTCTGAAAGTAGGACAGGATATGTGTATAGTTTCCGTGTGTACACTGGTAGGGATTCCAATATTGACCCCCCTGGTTGTCCTCCCACTTTTGGAGTTACTGAGAAAATTGTGTGGGATCTTGGTAGACGACTGTTCAACAAAGGTCACCATTTGTATGTAGATAACTTCTACACTGGTGTGCAATTGTTCAAGGAATTGTTTAGAGTGGACACAGTTGCTTGTGGCACAATCCATTCTAACCGGAAAGGCTATCCAAGGGAGCTTGTCTGTAAAAAACTTGAGAGAGGACAGTGCTGTGCCTTGCGGAACGAGGAGCTGCTAGCTTTGAAATTTTCAGACAAGAGGGATGTCTACATGCTAAGTACCATCCATGATGAGAGTACTTCCCGTGTGACTGTTTGGGGCCAGGTTGCTGAAGTGCGCAAACCTGTGTGCATTTTAGATTATAATAAGCACATGGGAGGTGTAGATAGAGTTGACCAGAGGTTGGAACCTTATACTGCTATTCGTAAGTCTTACGTTTGGTATAAGAAGTTAGCACTACACCTCTTCCACTTAGCAACCTTCAATGCTTTTATTGTGTTTAGGGATAGGTCTCCAGAGTCAAAGATGACATTTGTGAAATTTCAGGAGTCAGTGATAGAGAGCCTTATTGTGGTGGAACAGGCCAGAGTTCCTAGAGGAGCAGTGGTGGAGGATGTGGCTAGATTGAAAGATCGCCACTTTGCTGAGCACATTCCTCCCACACCCAAAAAAGACTTTCCAGCTAAGAAATGTAGAGTGTGTTTTCGAAGAGGTATCCGGAGGGAGACTCGAATGTACTGCCCAGATTGTCCTTCAAAGCCTGGGCTGTGTGTCGGTGCTTGTTTTAAGAATTACCACACCCAGAAGAATTTCTGGGAACAACCATGAGTGTAAACTCATGTCTGTTTTGTATTTTCATGTGTTTAGTTTCATGGTTAGCATTTCTGTCATGTTCTTAGTTAGAGCTTTTGTGTTTGTAGTTTTGTAATTCTTTCTACATAGTTAGGGGTTCCTCTGTTAAAAAAAAAAAAAAAAATGATGCCATTGTGGGTGGAGTGGGGCTTGGCTGAGAGTGTACATATTGACTTGCTGTTGGCTACTGCAACACACTGCCAGCCAAACACCAGTCCACACACTCCCATCAGCTGGTGTGATTGTTGTATCAGGCATGTGGGTGTATGTAAGTGATGGGCCCTTGAGTGGCGCTGTCTGTCGATGTGAGTGTTGTAATGTGCTGGGCCCGTGGCTGGCGGTGTGAATGGCCTTGTGTGTGTCATGTATGAAAGTTGTGTGAATGGACTGTAAAGCGGTTGGTGCCTTGTCGCGGCTTTACAGCTCACGAGCTGTGAGTCATTGGTTCAGTTTTTTGCCTTTCAGTTACTAACAGTGCATTTCATTTTTGTGAAAGCTCTTGTTAGTAAAATTTGATCCACTGAACCATCACTCACCCTCGTGCCAAATCCAACCAGTATGTGTGGTAAAAATGACAAAACCTGCTCCGCTGTAATCAGGCGTCGCAGCACACCTGTGACACGCTAGGTGCCTCAGGTGGGACCCCGATGATGAAGCATGCCACCAACTTGGTTGGTGGGTGAGGGGTCTTTTTCACATAACCTAACTGTGTTTCTTTTCAAAATGTTAGTGTTTGGCACATCACGGACGTATGTGGGCACATCAAAACGATATATTACAAAACTACCTGTGTTTGGGGGGGAGAGGGCACCTATGTTTTTGGTCCTGTGTGCGGCCTTCATCTAGGGAAACCTACCAAACCCAGACATTTTATAAAACTAGACACCCCAAGGAGTCCAGGGAGGTGTGGCTTGCGTGGATCCCCCAACATTTTCTTACCCAGACTCCTCTGTAAACCTCAAAATGTGCTTAAAAAAGCATATTTTCCTTACTTTTCTTCATAGGATCACCAATCCAGCACAAAATTCCTACTCCCCAGTGTTCCCCTCAGCCTCCCAAGTAAAATGACACCTCACTTATGTGGGTCCCCAAAGCAGAGTCAGTCTAAAGATGTATAAAAGAATATGTCCTTATAAACTTGCTGTGCTATCCCCTCTATCTCTACAAGTTTTGGGCCTTTTTCTGTTTCAGGCACCTGGCCCACCCACACAAGTGAGGTATAATTTTTATCGGGAGACTTGGGGGAACGCTGGGTGGAAGGAAATTTGTGGCTCCACTCAGATTCCAGAACTTTCTGTCACCGAAATGTGTGGAAAATGTGTTTTTTTAGACAGAATTTGAGGTTTGCAAAGGATTCTGGGTAACAGAACCTGGTCCGAGCCACACAAGTCACCCCATCTTGGATTCCCCTAGGTCTCTAGTTTTCAGAAATGCACAGGTTTGGTAGGTTTCCCTAGGTGCCGGCTGAGCTAGAGGCCAAAATCTACAGGTAGGCACTGTTTTCAATGAAAAAATGTGATGTGTCCACCTTGCGTTTTGGGGCATATCCTGTCACGGGCGCTAGGCCTACCCACACAAGTGAGGTATCATTTTTATCGGGAGACGTGGGGGAACGCTGGGTGGAAGGAAATTTGTGGCTCCTCTCAGATTCCAGAACTTTGTGCCACAGAAATGTGAGGAACATGTGTTTTTTTTGTTGCCAAATTTTGAGGTTTACAAAGGATTCTGGGTAACAGAACCTGGTCCGAGCCACACAAGTCACCCCATCTTGGATTCCCCTAGGTCTCTAGTTTTCAGAAATGCACAGGTTTGGTAGGTTTCCCTAGGTGGCGGCTGAGCTACAGGCCAAAATCTACAGGTAGGCACTTTGCAAAAAACACCTCTGTTTTCCTTCACCAATTTGGCTGTGTCCACGTTGCGCTTTGGGGCATTTCCTGTCGCGGGCGCTAGGCCTACCCACACAAGTGAGGTATCATTTTTATCGGGAGACGTGGGGGAACGCTGGGTGGAAGGAAATTCGTGGCTCCTCTCAGATTCCAGAACTTTCTGCCACAGAAATGTGAGGAACATGTGTTTTTTTAGCCAAATTTTGAGGTTTGCAAAGGATTCTAGGTAACAGAACCTGGTCCGAGCCACACAAGTCACCCCATCTTGGATTCCCCTAGGTCTCTAGTTTTCAGAAATGCACAGGTTTGGTAGGTTTCCCTAGGTGGCGGCTGAGCTACAAGCCAAAGTCTACAGGTAGGCACTTTGCAAAAAAACACCTCTGTTTTCCTTCACCAATTTGGCTGTGTCCACGTTGCACTTTGGGGCATTTCCTGTCACGGGCGCTAGGCCTACCCACACAAGTGAGGTATCATTTTTATCGGGAGACGTGGGGGAACGCTGGGTGGAAGGAAATTCGTGGCTCCTCTCAGATTCCAGAACTTTCTGCCTCAGAAATGTGAGGAACATGTGTTTTTTTAGCCAAATTTTGAGGTTTGCAAAGGATTCTGGGTAACAGAACCTGGTCGGAGCCACACAAGTCAACCCATCTTGGATTCCCCTAGGTCTCTAGTTTTCAGAAATGCACAGGTTTGGTAGGTTTCCCTAGGTGGCGGCTGAGCTACAGGCCAATATCTACAGGTAGGCACTTTGCAAAAAACACCTCTGTTTTCCTTCACAAATTTGGATGTGTCCACGTTGCGCTTTGGGGCGTTTCCTGTCGCGGGCGCTAGGCCTACCCACACATGTGAGGTATAATTTTTATCGTGAGACATGGGGGAACGCTGGGTGGAAGGAAATTTGTGGCTCCTCTCAGATTCCAGAACTTTCTGCCACAGAAATGTGAGGAAAATGTGTTTTTTTAGACAGAATTTGAGGTTTGCAAAGGATTCTGGGTAACAGACCCTGGTCCGAGCCACACAATTCACCCCATCTTGGATTCCCCTAGGTCTCTAGTTTTCAGAAATGCACAGGTTTGGTAGGTTTCCCTAGGTGGCGGCTGAGCTACAAGCCAAAATCTACAGGTAGGCACTTTGCAAAAAAACACCTCTGTTTTCCTTCACCAATTTGGCTGTGTCCACGTTGCGCTTTGGGGCATTTCCTGTCACGGGCGCTAGGCCTACCCACACAAGTGAGGTATCATTTTTATCGGGAGACGTGGGGGAACGCTGAGTGGAAGGAAATTCGTGGCTCCTCTCAGATTCCAGAACTTTCTGCCACAGAAATGTGAGGAACATGTGTTTTTTTAGCCAAATTTTGAGGTTTGCAAACGATTCTGGGTAACAGAACCTGGTCCGAGCCACACAAGTCACCCCATCTTGCATTCCCCTAGGTCACTAATTTTCAGAAATGCACAGGTTTGGTAGGTTTCCCTAGGTGGCGGCTGAGCTACAGGCCAATATCTACAGGTAGGCACTTTGCAAAAAACACCTCTGTTTTCCTTCACAAATTTGGATGTGTCCACGTTGCGCTTTCGGGCGTTTCCTGTCGCGGGCGCTATGCCTACCCACACATGTGAGGTATCATTTTTATCGTGAGACGTGGGGGAACGCTGGGTGGAAGGAAATTTGTGGCTCCTCTCAGATTCCAGAACTTTCTGCCACAGAAATGTGAGGAAAATGTGTTTTTTTATACAGAATTTGAGGTTTGCAAAGGATTCTGGGTAAGAGACCCTGGTCCGAGCCACACAAGTCACCCCATCTTGGATTCCCCTAGGTCTCTAGTTTTCAGAAATTCACAGGTTTGGTAGGTTTCCCTAGGTGGCGGCTGAGCTACAAGCCAAAATCTACAGGTAGGCACTTTGCAAAAAAACACCTCTGTTTTCCTTCACCAATTTGGCTGTGTCCACGTTGCGCTTTGGGGCATTTTCTGTCACGGGCGCTAGGCCTACCCACACAAGTGAGGTATCATTTTTATCGGAAGACGTGGGGGAAAGCTGGGTGGAAGGAAATTCGTGGCTCCTCTCAGATTCCAGAACTTTCTGCCACAGAAATGTGAGGAACATGTGTTTTTTTAGCCAAATTTTGAGGTTTGCAAAGGATTCTGGGTAACAGAACCTGGTCCGAGCCACACAAGTCACCCCATCTTGGATTCCCCTAGGTCTCTAGTTTTCAGAAATGCACAGGTTTGGTAGGTTTCCCTAGGTGGCGGCTGAGCTACAGGCCAATATCTACAGGTAGGCACTTTGCAAAAAACACCTCTGTTTTCCTTCACAAATTTGGATGTGTCCACGTTGCGCTTTGGGGCGTTTCCTGTCGCGGGCGCTAGGCCTACCCACACATGTGAGGTATAATTTTTATCGTGAGACGTGGGGGAACGCTGGGTGGAAGGAAATTTGTGGCTCCTCTCAGATTCCAGAACTTTCTGCCACAGAAATGTGAGGAAAATGTGTTTTTTTAGACAGAATTTGAGGTTTGCAAAGGATTCTGGGTAACAGACCCTGGTCCGAGCCACACAATTCACCCCATCTTGGATTCCCCTAGGTCTCTAGTTTTCAGAAATGCACAGGTTTGATAGGTTTCCCTAGGTGGCGGCTGAGCTACAAGCCAAAATCTACAGGTAGGCACTTTGCAAAAAAACACCTCTGTTTTCCTTCACCAATTTGGCTGTGTCCACGTTGCGCTTTGGGGCATTTCCTGTCACGGGCGCTAGGCCTACCCACACAAGTGAGGTATCATTTTTATCGGGAGACGTGGGGGAACGCTGGGTGGAAGGAAATTCGTGGCTCCTCCCAGATTCCAGAACTTTCTGCCACAGAAATGTGAGGAACATGTGTTTTTTTAGCCAAATTTTGAGGTTTGCAAAGGATTCTGGGTAACAGAACCTGGTCCGAGCCACACAAGTCACCCCATCTTGCATTCCCCTAGGTCACTAATTTTCAGAAATGCACAGGTTTGGTAGGTTTCCCTAGGTGGCGGCTGAGCTACAGGCCAATATCTACAGGTAGGCACTTTGCAAAAAACACCTCTGTTTTCCTTCACAAATTTGGATGTGTCCACGTTGCGCTTTCGGGCGTTTCCTGTCGCGGGCGCTATGCCTACCCACACATGTGAGGTATCATTTTTATCGTGAGACGTGGGGGAACGCTGGGTGGAAGGAAATTTGTGGCTCCTCTCAGATTCCAGAACTTTCTGCCACAGAAATGTGAGGAAAATGTGTTTTTTTATACAGAATTTGAGGTTTGCAAAGGATTCTGGGTAAGAGACCCTGGTCCGAGCCACACAAGTCACCCCATCTTGGATTCCCCTAGGTCTCTAGTTTTCAGAAATGCACAGGTTTGGTCGGTTTCCCTAGGTGGCGGCTGAGCTACAAGCCAAAATCTACAGGTAGGCACTTTGCAAAAAAACACCTCTGTTTTCCTTCACCAATTTGGCTGTGTCCACGTTGCGCTTTGGGGCATTTCCTGTCACGGGCGCTAGGCCTACCCACACAAGTGAGGTATCATTTTTATCGGAAGACGTGGGGGAAAGCTGGGTGGAAGGAAATTCGTGGCTCCTCTCAGATTCCAGAACTTTCTGCCACAGAAATGTGAGGAACATGTGTTTTTTTAGCCAAATTTTGAGGTTTGCAAAGGATTCTGGGTAACAGAACCTGGTCCGAGCCACACAAGTCACCTCATCTTGGATTCCCCTAGGTCTCTAGTTTTCAGAAATGCACAGGTTTGGTAGGTTTCCCTAGGTGGCGGCTGAGCTACAGGCCAAAATCTACAGGTAGGCACTTTGCAAAAAACACCTGTTTTCCTTCACCAATTTGGATGTGTCCACGTTGCGCTTTGGGGCATTTCCTGTCGCGGGCGCTAGGCCTACCCACACATGTGAGGTATCATTTTTATCGTGAGACGTGGGGGAACGCTGGGTGGAAGGAAATTCGTGGCTCCTCTCAGATTCCAGAACGTTCTGCCACAGAAATTTGAGGAACATGAGTTTTTTTAACCAAATTTTGAGGTTTGCAAAGGATTTTGGGTAACAGAACCTGGTCCGAGTCACACAAGTCACCCCATCTTGGATTCCCCTAGGTCTCTAGTTTTCAGAAATGCACAGGTTTGGTAGGTTTCCCTAGGTGGCGGCTGAGCTACAAGCCAAAATCCACAGGTAGGCACTTTGCAAAAAAACACCTCTGTTTTCCTTCACAAATTTGGATGTGTCCACGTTGCGGTTTGGGGCGTTTTCTGTCGCGGGCGCTAGGCCTACCCACACAAGTGAGGTATCATTTTTATCGGGAGACGTGGGGGAACGCTGGGTGGAAGGAAATTCGTGGCTCCACTCAGATTCCAGAACTTTCTGCCACAGAAATGTTAGGAACATGTGTTTTTTTTAGCCAAATTTTGAGGTTTGCAAAGGATTCTGGGTAACAGAACCTGGTCCGAGCCACACAAGTCACCCCATCTTGGATTCCCCTAGGTCTCTAGTTTTCAGAAATGCACAGGTTTGGTAGGTTTCCCTAGGCGGCGGCTGAGCTACAGGCCAAAATCTACAGGTAGGCACTTTGCTAAAAACAGGTCTGTTTTCTGTGATGTGTCCACGTTGCGCTTTGGGGGCATTTCCTGTCGCGGGCGCTAGGCCTTCCCACACAAGTGAGGCATCATGTTTATCGGGAGACGTGGGAGAACGCTGGGTGGAAGGAAATTTGTGGCTCCTCTCAGATTCCAGAACTTTCTGCCACAGAAATGTGAGGAACATGTGTTTTTATAGCCAAATTTTGAGGTTTGCAAAGGATTCTGGGTAACAGACCCTGGTCCGAGCCACACAAGTCACCCCATCTTGGATTCCCCTAAGTCTCTAGTTTTCAGAAATGCACAGGTTTGGTAGGTTTCCCTAGGTGGCGGCTGAGCTACAGGCCAAAATCTACAGGTAGGCACTTTGCAAAAAACACCTCTGTTTTCCTTCACAAATTTGGATGTGTCCACGTTGCGGTTTGGGGCGTTTTCTGTCGAGGGCACTAGGCCTACACACACAAGTGAGGTATCATTTTTATCGGGAGACGTGGGGGAACGCTGGGTGGAAGGAAATTCGTGGCTCCTCTCAGATTCCAGAACTGTCTGCCACAGAAATGTTGGGAACATGTGTTTTTTTTAGCCAAATTTTGAGGTTTGCAAAGGATTCTGGGTAACAGACCCTGGTCCGAGCAACACAAATCACCCCATCTTGGATTCCCCTAGGTCTCTAGTTTTCAGAAATGCACAGGTTTGGTAGGTTTCACTAGGTGGCGGCTGAGCTACAGGCCAAAATCTACAGGTAGGCACTTTGCTAAAAACAGGTCTGTTTTCGGTGATGTGTCCATGTTGCGCTTTGTGGCATTTCCTGTCGCGGGATCTAGGCCTACCCACACAAGTGAGGTATCATTTTTATCGGGAGACGTGGGGGAACGCTGGGTGGAAGGAAATTTGTGGCTCCTCTCAGATTCCAGAACTTTCTGCCACAGAAATGTGAGGAACATGTGTTTTTATAGCCAAATTTTGAGGTTTGCAAAGGATTCTGGGTAACAGACCCTGGTCCGAGCCACACAAGTCACCCCATCTTGGATTCCCCTAGGTCTCTAGTTTTCAGAAATGCACAGGTTTGGTAGGTTTCCCTAGGTGGCGGCTGAGCTACAGGCCAAAATCTACAGGTAGGCACTTTGCAAAAAACACCTCTGTTTTCCTTCACCAATTTGAATGTGTCCACGTTGCGCTTTGGGGCATTTCCTGTCGCGGGCGCTAGGCCTACCCACACATGTGAGGTATCATTTATATCGTGAGACGTGGGGGAACGCTGGGTGGAAGGAAATTCGTGGCTCCTCTCAGATTCCAGAACGTTCTGCCACAGAAATGTGAGGAACATGAGTTTTTTTATCCAAATTTTGAGGTTTGCAAAGGATTCTGGGTAACAGAACCTGGTCCGAGCCACACAAGTCACCCCATCTTGGATTCCCCTAGGTCTCTAGTTTTCAGAAATGCACAGGTTTGGTAGGTTTCCCTAGGTGGCGGCTGAGCTACAGGCCAAAATCTACAGGTAGGCACTTTGCAAAAAACACCTTTTTTCCTTCACAAATTTGGCTGTGTCCACGTTGCGCTTTGGGGCATTTCCTTTAACGGGCGCTAGGCCTACCCACACAAGTGAGGTATCATTTTTATCGGGAGACGTGGGGGAACGCTGGGTGGAAGGAAATTCGTGGCTCCTCTCAGATTCCAGAACTTTCTGCCACAGAAATTTGAGGAACATGTGTTTTTTTAGCCAAATTTTGAGGTTTGCAAAGGATTCTGGGTAACAGAACCTGGTCCGAGCCACACAAGTCACCCCATCTTGGATTCCCCTAGGTCTCTAGTTTTCAGAAATGCACAGGTTTGGTAGGTTTCCCTAGGTGGCGGCTGAGCTACAGGCCAAAATCTACAGGTAGGCACTTTGCAAAAAACACCTCTGTTTTCCTTCACCAATTTGGCTGTGTCCACGTTGCGCTTTGGGGCATTTCCTGTCACGGGCGCTAGGCCTACCCACACAAGTGAGGTATCATTTTTATCGGGAGACGTGGGGGAACGCTGGGTGGAAGGAAATTCGTGGCTCCTCTCAGATTCCAGAACTTTCTGCCACAGAAATTTGAGGAACATGTGTTTTTTTAGCCAAATTTTGAGGTTTGCAAAGGATTCTGGGTAACAGAACCTGGTCCGAGCCACACAAGTCACCCCATCTTGGATTCCCCTAGGTCTCTAGTTTTCAGAAATGCACAGGTTTGGTAGGTTTCCCTAGGTGGCGGCTGAGCTACAGGCCAATATCTACAGGTAGGCACTTTGCAAAAAACACCTCTGTTTTCCTTCACAAATTTGGATGTGTCCACATTGCGCTTTGGGGCATTTCCTGTCGCGGGCGCTAGGCCTACCCACACATGTGAGGTATCATTTTTATCGTGAGACGTGGGGGAACGCTGGGTGGAAGGAAATTTGTGGCTCCTCTCAGATTCCAGAACTTTCTGCCACAGAAATGTGAGGAAAATGTGTTTTTTTAGACAGAATTTGAGGTTTGCAAAGGATTCTGGGTAACAGACCCTGGTCCGAGCCACACAAGTCACCCCATCTTGGATTCCCCTAGGTCTCTAGTTTTCAGAAATGCACAGGTTTGGTAGGTTTCCCTAGGTGGCGGCTGAGCTACAAGCCAAAATCTACAGGTAGGCACTTTGCAAAAAAACACCTCTGTTTTCCTTCACCAATTTGGCTGTGTCCACGTTGCGCTTTGGGGCATTTCCTGTCACGGGTGCTAGGCCTACCCACACAAGTGAGGTATCATTTTTATCGGGAGACGTGGGGGAACGCTGGGTGGAAGGAAATTCGTGGCTCCTCTCAGATTCCAGAACTTTCTGCCACAGAAATGTGAGGAACATGTGTTTTTTTAGCCAAATTTTGAGGTTTGCAAAGGATTCTGGGTAACAGAACCTGGTCCGAGCCACACAAGTCACCCCATCTTGCATTCCCCTAGGTCTCTAATTTTCAGAAATGCACAGGTTTGGTAGGTTTCCCTAGGTGGCGGCTGAGCTACAGGCCAATATCTACAGGTAGGCACTTTGCAAAAAACACCTCTGTTTTCCTTCACAAATTTGGATGTGTCCACGTTGCGCTTTGGGGCGTTTCCTGTCGCGGGCGCTAGGCCTACCCACACATGTGAGGTATCATTTTTATCGTGAGACGTGGGGGAACGCTGGGTGGAAGGAAATTCGTGGCTCCTCTCAGATTCCAGAACTTTCTGCCACAGAAATTTGAGGAACATGTGTTTTTTTAGCCAAATTTTGAGGTTTGCAAAGGATTCTGGGTAACAGAACCTGGTCCGAGCCACACAAGTCACCCCATCTTGGATTCCCCTAGGTCTCTAGTTTTCAGAAATGCACAGGTTTGGTAGGTTTCCCTAGGTGGCGGCTGAGCTACAGGCCAAAATCTACAGGTAGGCACTTTGCAAAAAACACCTCTGTTTTCCTTCACCAATTTGGCTGTGTCCACGTTGCGCTTTGGGGCATTTCCTGTCACGGGCGCTAGGCCTACCCACACAAGTGAGGTATCATTTTTATCGGGAGACGTGGGGGAACGCTGGGTGGAAGGAAATTCGTGGCTCCTCTCAGATTCCAGAACTTTCTGCCACCGAAATGTGAGGAACATGTGTTTTTTTAGCCAAATTTTGAGGTTTGCAAAGGATTCTGGGTAACAGAACCTGGTCCGAGCCACACAAGTCACCCCATCTTGGATTCCCCTAGGTCTCTAGTTTTCAGAAATGCACAGGTTTGGTAGGTTTCCCTAGGTGGCGGCTGAGCTACAGGCCAAAATCTACAGGTAGGCACTTTGCAAAAAACACCTCTGTTTTCCTTCACCAATTTGGCTGTGTCCACGTTGCGCTTTGGGGCATTTCCTGTCACGGGCGCTAGGCCTACCCACACAAGTGAGGTATCATTTTTATCGGGAGACGTGGGGGAACGCTGGGTGGAAGGAAATTCGTGGCTCCTCTCAGATTCCAGAACTTTCTGCCACCGAAATGTGAGGAACATGTGTTTTTTTAGCCAAATTTTGAGGTTTGCAAAGGATTCTGGGTAACAGAACCTGGTCCGAGCCACACAAGTCACCCCATCTTGGATTCCCCTAGGTCTCTAGTTTTCAGAAATGCACAGGTTTGGTAGGTTTCCCTAGGTGGCGGCTGAGCTACAGGCCAATATCTACAGGTAGGCACTTTGCAAAAAACACCTCTGTTTTCCTTCACAAATTTGGATGTGTCCACATTGCGCTTTGGGGCATTTCCTGTCGCGGGCGCTAGGCCTACCCACACATGTGAGGTATCATTTTTATCGTGAGACGTGGGGGAACGCTGGGTGGAAGGAAATTTGTGGCTCCTCTCAGATTCCAGAACTTTCTGCCACAGAAATGTGAGGAAAATGTGTTTTTTTTAGACAGAATTTGAGGTTTGCAAAGGATTCTGGGTAACAGACCCTGGTCCGAGCCACACAAGTCACCCCATCTTGGATTCCCCTAGGTCTCTAGTTTTCAGAAATGCACAGGTTTGGTAGGTTTCCCTAGGTGGCGGCTGAGCTACAAGCCAAAATATACAGGTAGGCACTTTGCAAAAAAACACCTCTGTTTTCCTTCACCAATTTGGCTGTGTCCACGTTGCGCTTTGGGGCATTTCCTGTCACGGGTGCTAGGCCTAACCACAGAAGTGAGGTATCATTTTTATCGGGAGACGTGGGGGAACGCTGGGTGGAAGGAAATTCGTGGCTCCTCTCAGATTCCAGAACTTTCTGCCACAGAAATGTGAGGAACATGTGTTTTTTTAGCCAAATTTTGAGGTTTGCAAAGGATTCTGGGTAACAGAACCTGGTCCGAGCCACACAAGTCACCCCATCTTGCATTCCCCTAGGTCTCTAATTTTCAGAAATGCACAGGTTTGGTAGGTTTCCCTAGGTGGCGGCTGAGCTACAGGCCAATATCTACAGGTAGGCACTTTGCAAAAAACACCTCTGTTTTCCTTCACAAATTTGGATGTGTCCACGTTGCGCTTTGGGGCGTTTCCTGTCGCGGGCGCTAGGCCTACCCACACATGTGAGGTATCATTTTTATCGTGAGACGTGGGGGAACGCTGGGTGGAAGGAAATTTGTGGCTCCTCTCAGATTCCAGAACTTTCTGCCACAGAAATATGAGGAAAATGTGTTTTTTTAGACAGAATTTGAGGTTTGCAAAGGATTCTGGGTAAGAGACCCTGGTCCGAGCCACACAAGTCACCCCATCTTGGATTCCCCTAGGTCTCTAGTTTTCAGAAATGCACAGGTTTGGTAGGTTTCCCTAGGTAGCGGCTGAGCTACAAGCCAAAGTCTACAGGTAGGCACTTTGCAAAAAAACACCTCTGTTTTCCTTCACCAATTTGGCTGTGTCCACATTGCGCTTTGGGGCATTTCCTGTCACGGGTGCTAGGCCTACCCACACAAGTGAGGTATCATTTTTATCGGGAGACGTGGGGGAACGCTGGGTGGAAGGAAATTCGTGGCTCCTCTCAGATTCCAGAACTTTCTGCCACAGAAATGTGAGGAACATGTGTTTTTTTAGCCAAATTTTGAGGTTTGCAAAGGATTCTGGGTAACAGAACCTGGTCCGAGCCACACAAGTCACCCCATCTTGCATTCCCCTAGGTCTCTAATTTTCAGAAATGCACAGGTTTGGTAGGTTTCCCTAGGTGGCGGCTGAGCTACAGGCCAATATCTACAGGTAGGCACTTTGCAAAAAACACCTCTGTTTTCCTTCACAAATTTGGATGTGTCCACGTTGCGCTTTGGGGCGTTTCCTGTCGCGGGCGCTAGGCCTACCCACACATGTGAGGTATCATTTTTATCGTGAGACGTGGGGGAAGGCTGGGTGGAAGGAAATTTGTGGCTCCTCTCAGATTCCAGAACTTTCTGCCACAGAAATGTGAGGAAAATGTGTTTTTTTAGACAGAATTTGAGGTTTGCAAAGGATTCTGGGTAAGAGACCCTGGTCCGAGCCACACAAGTCACCCCATCTTGGATTCCCCTAGGTCTCTAGTTTTCAGAAATGCACAGGTTTGGTAGGTTTCCCTAGGTAGCGGCTGAGCTACAAGCCAAAATCTACAGGTAGGCACTTTGCAAAAAAACACCTCTGTTTTCCTTCACCAATTTGGCTGTGTCCACATTGCGCTTTGGGGCATTTCCTGTCACGGGCGCTAGGCCTACCCACACAAGTGAGGTATCATTTTTATCGGGAGATGTGGGGGAACGCTGGGTGGAAGGAAATTCGTGGCTCCTCTCAGATTCCAGAACTTTCTGCCACAGAAATGTGAGGAACATGTGTTTTTTTAGCCAAATTTTGAGGTTTGCAAAGGATTCTGGGTAACAGAACCTGGTCCGAGCCACACAAGTCACCTCATCTTGGATTCCCCTAGGTCTCTAGTTTTCAGAAATGCACAGGTTTGGTAGGTTTCCCTAGGTGGCGGCTGAGCTACAGGCCAAAATCTACAGGTAGGCACTTTGCAAAAAACACCCATGTTTTCCTTCACCAATTTGGCTGTGTCCACGTTGCGCTTTGGGGCATTTCCTGTCACGGGCGCTAGGCCTACCCACACAAGTGAGGTATCATTTTTATCGGGAGACGTGGGGGAACGCTGGGTGGGAGGAAATTCGTGGCTCCTCTCAGATTCCAGAACTTTCTGCCACAGAAATGTAGGGAACATGTGTTTTTTTAGCTAAATTTTGAGGTTTGCAAAGGATTCTGGGTAACAGAACCTGGTCCGAGCCACACAAGTCACCCCATCTTGGATTTCCCTAGGTCTCTAGTTTTCAGAAATGCACAGGTTTGGTAGGTTTCCCTGGGTGGCGGCTGAGCTACAGGCCAATATCTACAGGTAGGCACTTTGCAAAAAACACCTCTGTTTTCCTTCACAAATTTGGATGTGTCCACGTTGCGCTTTGGGGCGTTTCCTGTCGCGGACGCTAGGCCTACCCACACATGTGAGGTATCATTTTTATCGTGAGACGTGGGGGAACGCTGGGTGGAAGGAAATTCGTGGCTCCTCTCAGATTCCAGAACGTTCTGCCACAGAAATGTGAGGAACATGTGTTTTTTTAGCCAAATTTTGAGGTTTGCAAAGGATTCTGGGTAACAGAACCTGGTCCGAGCCACACAAGTCACCCCATCTTGGATTCCCCTAGGTCTCTAGTTTTCAGAAATGCACAGGTTTGGTAGGTTTCCCTGGGTGGCGGCTGAGCTACAGGCCAATATCTACAGGTAGGCACTTTGCAAAAAACACCTGTTTTCCTTCACAAATTTGGATGTGTCCACGTTGCGCTTTGGGGCGTTTCCTGTCACGGGCGCTAGGCCTACCCACACAAGTGATGTATCATTTTTATCGGGAGACGTGGGGGAACGCTGGGTGGAAGGAAATTTGTGGCTCCTCTCAGATTCCAGAACTTTCTGCCACAGAAATGTTAGGAACATGTGTTTTTTTTAGCCAAATTTTGAGGTTTGCAAAGGATTCTGGGTAACAGAACCTGGTCCGAGCCACACAAGTCACCCCATCTTGGATTCCCCTAGGTCTCTAGTTTTCAGAAATGCACAGGTTTGGTAGGTTTCCCTAGGCGGCGGCTGAGCTACAGGCCAAAATCTACAGGAAGGCACTTTGCTAAAAACAGATCTGTTTTCTGTGATGTGTCCACGTTGCGCTTTGGGGCGTTTTCTGTCGAGGGCGCTAGGCCTACCCACACAAGTGAGGTATCATTTTTATCGGGAGACGTGGGGGAACGCTGGGTGGAAGGAAATTCGTGGCTCCTCTCAGATTCCAGAACTGTCTGCCACAGAAATGTTAGGAACATGTGTTTTTTTTAGCCAAATTTTGAGGTTTGCAAAGGATTCTGGGTAACAGACCCTGGTCCGAGCAACACAAATCACCCCATCTTGGATTCCCCTAGGTCTCTAGTTTTCAGAAATGCACAGGTTTGGTAGGTTTCACTAGGTGGCGGCTGAGCTACAGGCCAAAATCTACAGGTAGGCACTTTGCTAAAAACAGGTCTGTTTTCTGTGATGTGTCCACGTTGCGCTTTGGGGCATTTCCTGTCGCGGGCGCTAGGCCTACCCACACAAGTGAGGTATCATTTTTATCGGGAGACGTGGGGGAACGCTGGGTGGAAGGAAATTTGTGGCTCCTCTCAGATTCCAGAACTTTCTGCCACAGAAATGTGAGGAACATGTGTTTTTATAGCCAAATTTTGAGGTTTGCAAAGGATTCTGGGTAACAGACCCTGGTCCGAGCCACACAAGTCACCCCATCTTGGATTCCCCTAGGTCTGTAGTTTTCAGAAATGCACAGGTTTGGTAGGTTTCCCTAGGTGGCGGCTGAGCTACAGGCCAAAATCTACAGGTAGGCACTTTGCAAAAAACACCTCTGTTTTCCTTCACCAATTTGAATGTGTCCACGTTGCGCTTTGGGGCATTTCCTGTCGCGGGCGCTAGGCCTACCCACACATGTGAGGTATCATTTATATCGTGAGACGTGGGGGAACGCTGGGTGGAAGGAAATTCGTGGCTCCTCTCAGATTCCAGAACGTTCTGCCACAGAAATGTGAGGAACATGAGTTTTTTTAGCCAAATTTTGAGGTTTGCAAAGGATTCTGGGTAACAGAACCTGGTCCGAGCCACACAAGTCACCCCATCTTCGATTCCCCTAGGTCTCTAGTTTTCAGAAATGCACAGGTTTGGTAGATTCCCCTAGGTGGCGGCTGAGCTACAAGCCAAAATCTACAGGTAGGCACTTTGCAAAAAAACACCTCTGTTTTCCTTCACAAATTTGGATGTGTCCACGTTGCGCTTTGGGGCATTTCCTGTCGCGGGCGCTAGACCTACCCACACAAGTGAGGTATCATTTTTATCGGGAGACGTGGGGGAACGCTGGGTGGAAGGAAATTTGTGGCTCCTCTCAGATTCCAGAACTTTCTGCCACAGAAATGTGAGGAACATGTGTTTTTTTAGCCAAATTTTGAGGTTTGCAAAGGATTCTGGGTAACAGAACCTGGTCCGAGCCACACAAGTCACCCCATCTTGGATTCCCCTAGGTCTCTAGTTTTCAGAAATGCACAGGTTTGGTAGGTTTCCCTAGGTGGCGGCTGAGCTACAGGCCAAAATCTACAGGTAGGCACTTTGCAAAAAACACCTGTTTTCCTTCACCAATTTGGATGTGTCCACGTTGCGCTTTGGGGCATTTCCTGTCGCGGGCGCTAGGCCTACCCACACATGTGAGGTATCATTTTTATCGTGAGACGTGGGGGAACGCTGGGTGGAAGGAAATTCGTGGCTCCTCTCAGATTCCAGAACGTTCTGCCACAGAAATTTGAGGAACATGAGTTTTTTTAACCAAATTTTGAGGTTTGCAAAGGATTTTGGGTAACAGAACCTGGTCCGAGTCACACAAGTCACCCCATCTTGGATTCCCCTAGGTCTCTAGTTTTCAGAAATGCACAGGTTTGGTAGGTTTCCCTAGGTGGCGGCTGAGCTACAAGCCAAAATCCACAGGTAGGCACTTTGCAAAAAAACACCTCTGTTTTCCTTCACAAATTTGGATGTGTCCACGTTGCGGTTTGGGGCGTTTTCTGTCGCGGGCGCTAGGCCTACCCACACAAGTGAGGTATCATTTTTATCGGGAGACGTGGGGGAACGCTGGGTGGAAGGAAATTCGTGGCTCCACTCAGATTCCAGAACTTTCTGCCACAGAAATGTTAGGAACATGTGTTTTTTTTAGCCAAATTTTGAGGTTTGCAAAGGATTCTGGGTAACAGAACCTGGTCCGAGCCACACAAGTCACCCCATCTTGGATTCCCCTAGGTCTCTAGTTTTCAGAAATGCACAGGTTTGGTAGGTTTCCCTAGGCGGCGGCTGAGCTACAGGCCAAAATCTACAGGTAGGCACTTTGCTAAAAACAGGTCTGTTTTCTGTGATGTGTCCACGTTGCGCTTTGGGGGCATTTCCTGTCGCGGGCGCTAGGCCTTCCCACACAAGTGAGGCATCATGTTTATCGGGAGACGTGGGAGAACGCTGGGTGGAAGGAAATTTGTGGCTCCTCTCAGATTCCAGAACTTTCTGCCACAGAAATGTGAGGAACATGTGTTTTTATAGCCAAATTTTGAGGTTTGCAAAGGATTCTGGGTAACAGACCCTGGTCCGAGCCACACAAGTCACCCCATCTTGGATTCCCCTAAGTCTCTAGTTTTCAGAAATGCACAGGTTTGGTAGGTTTCCCTAGGTGGCGGCTGAGCTACAGGCCAAAATCTACAGGTAGGCACTTTGCAAAAAACACCTCTGTTTTCCTTCACAAATTTGGATGTGTCCACGTTGCGGTTTGGGGCGTTTTCTGTCGAGGGCACTAGGCCTACACACACAAGTGAGGTATCATTTTTATCGGGAGACGTGGGGGAACGCTGGGTGGAAGGAAATTCGTGGCTCCTCTCAGATTCCAGAACTGTCTGCCACAGAAATGTTGGGAACATGTGTTTTTTTTAGCCAAATTTTGAGGTTTGCAAAGGATTCTGGGTAACAGACCCTGGTCCGAGCAACACAAATCACCCCATCTTGGATTCCCCTAGGTCTCTAGTTTTCAGAAATGCACAGGTTTGGTAGGTTTCACTAGGTGGCGGCTGAGCTACAGGCCAAAATCTACAGGTAGGCACTTTGCTAAAAACAGGTCTGTTTTCGGTGATGTGTCCATGTTGCGCTTTGTGGCATTTCCTGTCGCGGGATCTAGGCCTACCCACACAAGTGAGGTATCATTTTTATCGGGAGACGTGGGGGAACGCTGGGTGGAAGGAAATTTGTGGCTCCTCTCAGATTCCAGAACTTTCTGCCACAGAAATGTGAGGAACATGTGTTTTTATAGCCAAATTTTGAGGTTTGCAAAGGATTCTGGGTAACAGACCCTGGTCCGAGCCACACAAGTCACCCCATCTTGGATTCCCCTAGGTCTCTAGTTTTCAGAAATGCACAGGTTTGGTAGGTTTCCCTAGGTGGCGGCTGAGCTACAGGCCAAAATCTACAGGTAGGCACTTTGCAAAAAACACCTCTGTTTTCCTTCACCAATTTGAATGTGTCCACGTTGCGCTTTGGGGCATTTCCTGTCGCGGGCGCTAGGCCTACCCACACATGTGAGGTATCATTTATATCGTGAGACGTGGGGGAACGCTGGGTGGAAGGAAATTCGTGGCTCCTCTCAGATTCCAGAACGTTCTGCCACAGAAATGTGAGGAACATGAGTTTTTTTATCCAAATTTTGAGGTTTGCAAAGGATTCTGGGTAACAGAACCTGGTCCGAGCCACACAAGTCACCCCATCTTGGATTCCCCTAGGTCTCTAGTTTTCAGAAATGCACAGGTTTGGTAGGTTTCCCTAGGTGGCGGCTGAGCTACAGGCCAAAATCTACAGGTAGGCACTTTGCAAAAAACACCTTTTTTCCTTCACAAATTTGGCTGTGTCCACGTTGCGCTTTGGGGCATTTCCTTTAACGGGCGCTAGGCCTACCCACACAAGTGAGGTATCATTTTTATCGGGAGACGTGGGGGAACGCTGGGTGGAAGGAAATTCGTGGCTCCTCTCAGATTCCAGAACTTTCTGCCACAGAAATTTGAGGAACATGTGTTTTTTTAGCCAAATTTTGAGGTTTGCAAAGGATTCTGGGTAACAGAACCTGGTCCGAGCCACACAAGTCACCCCATCTTGGATTCCCCTAGGTCTCTAGTTTTCAGAAATGCACAGGTTTGGTAGGTTTCCCTAGGTGGCGGCTGAGCTACAGGCCAAAATCTACAGGTAGGCACTTTGCAAAAAACACCTCTGTTTTCCTTCACCAATTTGGCTGTGTCCACGTTGCGCTTTGGGGCATTTCCTGTCACGGGCGCTAGGCCTACCCACACAAGTGAGGTATCATTTTTATCGGGAGACGTGGGGGAACGCTGGGTGGAAGGAAATTCGTGGCTCCTCTCAGATTCCAGAACTTTCTGCCACCGAAATGTGAGGAACATGTGTTTTTTTAGCCAAATTTTGAGGTTTGCAAAGGATTCTGGGTAACAGAACCTGGTCCGAGCCACACAAGTCACCCCATCTTGGATTCCCCTAGGTCTCTAGTTTTCAGAAATGCACAGGTTTGGTAGGTTTCCCTAGGTGGCGGCTGAGCTACAGGCCAATATCTACAGGTAGGCACTTTGCAAAAAACACCTCTGTTTTCCTTCACAAATTTGGATGTGTCCACATTGCGCTTTGGGGCATTTCCTGTCGCGGGCGCTAGGCCTACCCACACATGTGAGGTATCATTTTTATCGTGAGACGTGGGGGAACGCTGGGTGGAAGGAAATTTGTGGCTCCTCTCAGATTCCAGAACTTTCTGCCACAGAAATGTGAGGAAAATGTGTTTTTTTAGACAGAATTTGAGGTTTGCAAAGGATTCTGGGTAACAGACCCTGGTCCGAGCCACACAAGTCACCCCATCTTGGATTCCCCTAGGTCTCTAGTTTTCAGAAATGCACAGGTTTGGTAGGTTTCCCTAGGTGGCGGCTGAGCTACAAGCCAAAATCTACAGGTAGGCACTTTGCAAAAAAACACCTCTGTTTTCCTTCACCAATTTGGCTGTGTCCACGTTGCGCTTTGGGGCATTTCCTGTCACGGGTGCTAGGCCTACCCACACAAGTGAGGTATCATTTTTATCGGGAGACGTGGGGGAACGCTGGGTGGAAGGAAATTCGTGGCTCCTCTCAGATTCCAGAACTTTCTGCCACAGAAATGTGAGGAACATGTGTTTTTTTAGCCAAATTTTGAGGTTTGCAAAGGATTCTGGGTAACAGAACCTGGTCCGAGCCACACAAGTCACCCCATCTTGCATTCCCCTAGGTCTCTAATTTTCAGAAATGCACAGGTTTGGTAGGTTTCCCTAGGTGGCGGCTGAGCTACAGGCCAATATCTACAGGTAGGCACTTTGCAAAAAACACCTCTGTTTTCCTTCACAAATTTGGATGTGTCCACGTTGCGCTTTGGGGCGTTTCCTGTCGCGGGCGCTAGGCCTACCCACACATGTGAGGTATCATTTTTATCGTGAGACGTGGGGGAACGCTGGGTGGAAGGAAATTCGTGGCTCCTCTCAGATTCCAGAACTTTCTGCCACAGAAATTTGAGGAACATGTGTTTTTTTAGCCAAATTTTGAGGTTTGCAAAGGATTCTGGGTAACAGAACCTGGTCCGAGCCACACAAGTCACCCCATCTTGGATTCCCCTAGGTCTCTAGTTTTCAGAAATGCACAGGTTTGGTAGGTTTCCCTAGGTGGCGGCTGAGCTACAGGCCAAAATCTACAGGTAGGCACTTTGCAAAAAACACCTCTGTTTTCCTTCACCAATTTGGCTGTGTCCACGTTGCGCTTTGGGGCATTTCCTGTCACGGGCGCTAGGCCTACCCACACAAGTGAGGTATCATTTTTATCGGGAGACGTGGGGGAACGCTGGGTGGAAGGAAATTCGTGGCTCCTCTCAGATTCCAGAACTTTCTGCCACCGAAATGTGAGGAACATGTGTTTTTTTAGCCAAATTTTGAGGTTTGCAAAGGATTCTGGGTAACAGAACCTGGTCCGAGCCACACAAGTCACCCCATCTTGGATTCCCCTAGGTCT
This sequence comes from Pleurodeles waltl, assembly GCF_031143425.1. Taxonomy (NCBI): domain Eukaryota; kingdom Metazoa; phylum Chordata; class Amphibia; order Caudata; family Salamandridae; genus Pleurodeles; species Pleurodeles waltl. The sequence goes on along the minus strand of NC_090445.1, from coordinate 1,456,929,737 downwards.
CTAGTTTTCAGAAATGCACAGGTTTGGTAGGTTTCCCTAGGTGGCGGCTGAGCTACAGGCCAAAATCTACAGGTAGGCACTTTGCAAAAAACACCTCTGTTTTCCTTCACCAATTTGGCTGTGTCCACGTTGCGCTTTGGGGCATTTCCTGTCACGGGCGCTAGGCCTACCCACACAAGTGAGGTATCATTTTTATCGGGAGACGTGGGGGAACGCTGGGTGGAAGGAAATTCGTGGCTCCTCTCAGATTCCAGAACTTTCTGCCACCGAAATGTGAGGAACATGTGTTTTTTTAGCCAAATTTTGAGGTTTGCAAAGGATTCTGGGTAACAGAACCTGGTCCGAGCCACACAAGTCACCCCATCTTGGATTCCCCTAGGTCTCTAGTTTTCAGAAATGCACAGGTTTGGTAGGTTTCCCTAGGTGGCGGCTGAGCTACAGGCCAATATCTACAGGTAGGCACTTTGCAAAAAACACCTCTGTTTTCCTTCACAAATTTGGATGTGTCCACATTGCGCTTTGGGGCATTTCCTGTCGCGGGCGCTAGGCCTACCCACACATGTGAGGTATCATTTTTATCGTGAGACGTGGGGGAACGCTGGGTGGAAGGAAATTTGTGGCTCCTCTCAGATTCCAGAACTTTCTGCCACAGAAATGTGAGGAAAATGTGTTTTTTTTAGACAGAATTTGAGGTTTGCAAAGGATTCTGGGTAACAGACCCTGGTCCGAGCCACACAAGTCACCCCATCTTGGATTCCCCTAGGTCTCTAGTTTTCAGAAATGCACAGGTTTGGTAGGTTTCCCTAGGTGGCGGCTGAGCTACAAGCCAAAATATACAGGTAGGCACTTTGCAAAAAAACACCTCTGTTTTCCTTCACCAATTTGGCTGTGTCCACGTTGCGCTTTGGGGCATTTCCTGTCACGGGTGCTAGGCCTAACCACAGAAGTGAGGTATCATTTTTATCGGGAGACGTGGGGGAACGCTGGGTGGAAGGAAATTCGTGGCTCCTCTCAGATTCCAGAACTTTCTGCCACAGAAATGTGAGGAACATGTGTTTTTTTAGCCAAATTTTGAGGTTTGCAAAGGATTCTGGGTAACAGAACCTGGTCCGAGCCACACAAGTCACCCCATCTTGCATTCCCCTAGGTCTCTAATTTTCAGAAATGCACAGGTTTGGTAGGTTTCCCTAGGTGGCGGCTGAGCTACAGGCCAATATCTACAGGTAGGCACTTTGCAAAAAACACCTCTGTTTTCCTTCACAAATTTGGATGTGTCCACGTTGCGCTTTGGGGCGTTTCCTGTCGCGGGCGCTAGGCCTACCCACACATGTGAGGTATCATTTTTATCGTGAGACGTGGGGGAACGCTGGGTGGAAGGAAATTTGTGGCTCCTCTCAGATTCCAGAACTTTCTGCCACAGAAATATGAGGAAAATGTGTTTTTTTAGACAGAATTTGAGGTTTGCAAAGGATTCTGGGTAAGAGACCCTGGTCCGAGCCACACAAGTCACCCCATCTTGGATTCCCCTAGGTCTCTAGTTTTCAGAAATGCACAGGTTTGGTAGGTTTCCCTAGGTAGCGGCTGAGCTACAAGCCAAAGTCTACAGGTAGGCACTTTGCAAAAAAACACCTCTGTTTTCCTTCACCAATTTGGCTGTGTCCACATTGCGCTTTGGGGCATTTCCTGTCACGGGTGCTAGGCCTACCCACACAAGTGAGGTATCATTTTTATCGGGAGACGTGGGGGAACGCTGGGTGGAAGGAAATTCGTGGCTCCTCTCAGATTCCAGAACTTTCTGCCACAGAAATGTGAGGAACATGTGTTTTTTTAGCCAAATTTTGAGGTTTGCAAAGGATTCTGGGTAACAGAACCTGGTCCGAGCCACACAAGTCACCCCATCTTGCATTCCCCTAGGTCTCTAATTTTCAGAAATGCACAGGTTTGGTAGGTTTCCCTAGGTGGCGGCTGAGCTACAGGCCAATATCTACAGGTAGGCACTTTGCAAAAAACACCTCTGTTTTCCTTCACAAATTTGGATGTGTCCACGTTGCGCTTTGGGGCGTTTCCTGTCGCGGGCGCTAGGCCTACCCACACATGTGAGGTATCATTTTTATCGTGAGACGTGGGGGAAGGCTGGGTGGAAGGAAATTTGTGGCTCCTCTCAGATTCCAGAACTTTCTGCCACAGAAATGTGAGGAAAATGTGTTTTTTTAGACAGAATTTGAGGTTTGCAAAGGATTCTGGGTAAGAGACCCTGGTCTGAGCCACACAAGTCACCCCATCTTGGATTCCCCTAGGTCTCTAGTTTTCAGAAATGCACAGGTTTGGTAGGTTTCCCTAGGTAGCGGCTGAGCTACAAGCCAAAATCTACAGGTAGGCACTTTGCAAAAAAACACCTCTGTTTTCCTTCACCAATTTGGCTGTGTCCACATTGCGCTTTGGGGCATTTCCTGTCACGGGCGCTAGGCCTACCCACACAAGTGAGGTATCATTTTTATCGGGAGATGTGGGGGAACGCTGGGTGGAAGGAAATTCGTGGCTCCTCTCAGATTCCAGAACTTTCTGCCACAGAAATGTGAGGAACATGTGTTTTTTTAGCCAAATTTTGAGGTTTGCAAAGGATTCTGGGTAACAGAACCTGGTCCGAGCCACACAAGTCACCTCATCTTGGATTCCCCTAGGTCTCTAGTTTTCAGAAATGCACAGGTTTGGTATGTTTCCCTAGGTGGCGGCTGAGCTACAGGCCAAAATCTACAGGTAGGCACTTTGCAAAAAACACCCATGTTTTCCTTCACCAATTTGGCTGTGTCCACGTTGCGCTTTGGGGCATTTCCTGTCACGGGCGCTAGGCCTACCCACACAAGTGAGGTATCATTTTTATCGGGAGACGTGGGGGAACGCTGGGTGGGAGGAAATTCGTGGCTCCTCTCAGATTCCAGAACTTTCTGCCACAGAAATGTAGGGAACATGTGTTTTTTTAGCTAAATTTTGAGGTTTGCAAAGGATTCTGGGTAACAGAACCTGGTCCGAGCCACACAAGTCACCCCATCTTGGATTTCCCTAGGTCTCTAGTTTTCAGAAATGCACAGGTTTGGTAGGTTTCCCTGGGTGGCGGCTGAGCTACAGGCCAATATCTACAGGTAGGCACTTTGCAAAAAACACCTCTGTTTTCCTTCACAAATTTGGATGTGTCCACGTTGCGCTTTGGGGCGTTTCCTGTCGCGGACGCTAGGCCTACCCACACATGTGAGGTATCATTTTTATCGTGAGACGTGGGGGAACGCTGGGTGGAAGGAAATTCGTGGCTCCTCTCAGATTCCAGAACGTTCTGCCACAGAAATGTGAGGAACATGTGTTTTTTTAGCCAAATTTTGAGGTTTGCAAAGGATTCTGGGTAACAGAACCTGGTCCGAGCCACACAAGTCACCCCATCTTGGATTCCCCTAGGTCTCTAGTTTTCAGAAATGCACAGGTTTGGTAGGTTTCCCTGGGTGGCGGCTGAGCTACAGGCCAATATCTACAGGTAGGCACTTTGCAAAAAACACCTGTTTTCCTTCACAAATTTGGATGTGTCCACGTTGCGCTTTGGGGCGTTTCCTGTCACGGGCGCTAGGCCCACCCACACAAGTGATGTATCATTTTTATCGGGAGACGTGGGGGAACGCTGGGTGGAAGGAAATTTGTGGCTCCTCTCAGATTCCAGAACTTTCTGCCACAGAAATGTTAGGAACATGTGTTTTTTTTAGCCAAATTTTGAGGTTTGCAAAGGATTCTGGGTAACAGAACCTGGTCCGAGCCACACAAGTCACCCCATCTTGGATTCCCCTAGGTCTCTAGTTTTCAGAAATGCACAGGTTTGGTAGGTTTCCCTAGGCGGCGGCTGAGCTACAGGCCAAAATCTACAGGAAGGCACTTTGCTAAAAACAGATCTGTTTTCTGTGATGTGTCCACGTTGCGCTTTGGGGCATTTCCTGTCGCGGGCGCTAGGCCTACCCACACAAGTGAGGTATCATTTTTATCGGGAGACGTAGGGGAACGCTGGGTGGAAGGAAATTTGTGGCTCCTCTCAGATTCCAGAACTTTCTGCCACAGAAATGTGAGGAACATGTGTTTTTTTAGCCAAATTTTGAGGTTTGCAAAGGATTCTGGGTAACAGACCCTGGTCCGAGCCACACAAGTCACCCCATCTTGGATTCCCCTAGGTCTCTAGTTTTCAGAAATGCACAGGTTTGGTAGGTTTCCCTAGGTGGCGGCTGAGCTACAGGCCAAAATCTACAGGTAGGCACTTTGCAAAAAACACCTCTGTTTTCCTTCACAAATTTGGATGTGTCCACGTTGCGGTTTGGGGCGTTTTCTGTCGAGGGCGCTAGGCCTACCCACACAAGTGAGGTATCATTTTTATCGGGAGACGTGGGGGAACGCTGGGTGGAAGGAAATTCGTGGCTCCTCTCAGATTCCAGAACTGTCTGCCACAGAAATGTTAGGAACATGTGTTTTTTTTAGCCAAATTTTGAGGTTTGCAAAGGATTCTGGGTAACAGACCCTGGTCCGAGCAACACAAATCACCCCATCTTGGATTCCCCTAGGTCTCTAGTTTTCAGAAATGCACAGGTTTGGTAGGTTTCACTAGGTGGCGGCTGAGCTACAGGCCAAAATCTACAGGTAGGCACTTTGCTAAAAACAGGTCTGTTTTCTGTGATGTGTCCACGTTGCGCTTTGGGGCATTTCCTGTCGCGGGCGCTAGGCCTACCCACACAAGTGAGGTATCATTTTTATCGGGAGACGTGGGGGAACGCTGGGTGGAAGGAAATTTGTGGCTCCTCTCAGATTCCAGAACTTTCTGCCACAGAAATGTGAGGAACATGTGTTTTTATAGCCAAATTTTGAGGTTTGCAAAGGATTCTGGGTAACAGACCCTGGTCCGAGCCACACAAGTCACCCCATCTTGGATTCCCCTAGGTCTGTAGTTTTCAGAAATGCACAGGTTTGGTAGGTTTCCCTAGGTGGCGGCTGAGCTACAGGCCAAAATCTACAGGTAGGCACTTTGCAAAAAACACCTCTGTTTTCCTTCACCAATTTGAATGTGTCCACGTTGCGCTTTGGGGCATTTCCTGTCGCGGGCGCTAGGCCTACCCACACATGTGAGGTATCATTTATATCGTGAGACGTGGGGGAACGCTGGGTGGAAGGAAATTCGTGGCTCCTCTCAGATTCCAGAACGTTCTGCCACAGAAATGTGAGGAACATGAGTTTTTTTAGCCAAATTTTGAGGTTTGCAAAGGATTCTGGGTAACAGAACCTGGTCCGAGCCACACAAGTCACCCCATCTTCGATTCCCCTAGGTCTCTAGTTTTCAGAAATGCACAGGTTTGGTAGATTCCCCTAGGTGGCGGCTGAGCTACAAGCCAAAATCTACAGGTAGGCACTTTGCAAAAAAACACCTCTGTTTTCCTTCACAAATTTGGATGTGTCCACGTTGCGCTTTGGGGCATTTCCTGTCGCGGGCGCTAGACCTACCCACACAAGTGAGGTATCATTTTTATCGGGAGACGTGGGGGAACGCTGGGTGGAAGGAAATTTGTGGCTCCTCTCAGATTCCAGAACTTTCTGCCACAGAAATGTGAGGAACATGTGTTTTTTTAGCCAAATTTTGAGGTTTGCAAAGGATTCTGGGTAACAGAACCTGGTCCGAGCCACACAAGTCACCCCATCTTGGATTCCCCTAGGTCTCTAGTTTTCAGAAATGCACAGGTTTGGTAGGTTTCCCTAGGTGGCGGCTGAGCTACAGGCCAAAATCTACAGGTAGGCACTTTGCAAAAAACACCTGTTTTCCTTCACCAATTTGGATGTGTCCACGTTGCGCTTTGGGGCATTTCCTGTCGCGGGCGCTAGGCCTACCCACACATGTGAGGTATCATTTTTATCGTGAGACGTGGGGGAACGCTGGGTGGAAGGAAATTCGTGGCTCCTCTCAGATTCCAGAACGTTCTGCCACAGAAATTTGAGGAACATGAGTTTTTTTAACCAAATTTTGAGGTTTGCAAAGGATTTTGGGTAACAGAACCTGGTCCGAGTCACACAAGTCACCCCATCTTGGATTCCCCTAGGTCTCTAGTTTTCAGAAATGCACAGGTTTGGTAGGTTTCCCTAGGTGGCGGCTGAGCTACAAGCCAAAATCCACAGGTAGGCACTTTGCAAAAAAACACCTCTGTTTTCCTTCACAAATTTGGATGTGTCCACGTTGCGGTTTGGGGCGTTTTCTGTCGCGGGCGCTAGGCCTACCCACACAAGTGAGGTATCATTTTTATCGGGAGACGTGGGGGAACGCTGGGTGGAAGGAAATTCGTGGCTCCACTCAGATTCCAGAACTTTCTGCCACAGAAATGTTAGGAACATGTGTTTTTTTTAGCCAAATTTTGAGGTTTGCAAAGGATTCTGGGTAACAGAACCTGGTCCGAGCCACACAAGTCACCCCATCTTGGATTCCCCTAGGTCTCTAGTTTTCAGAAATGCACAGGTTTGGTAGGTTTCCCTAGGCGGCGGCTGAGCTACAGGCCAAAATCTACAGGTAGGCACTTTGCTAAAAACAGGTCTGTTTTCTGTGATGTGTCCACGTTGCGCTTTGGGGCATTTCCTGTCGCGGGCGCTAGGCCTACCCACACAAGTGAGGTATCATTTTTATCGGGAGACGTGGGGGAACGCTGGGTGGAAGGAAATTTGTGGCTCCTCTCAGATTCCAGAACTTTCTGCCACAGAAATTTGAGGAACATGTGTTTTTTTAGCCAAATTTTGAGGTTTGCAAAGGATTCTGGGTAACAGACCCTGGTCCGAGCCACACAAGTCACCCCATCTTGGATTCCCCTAGGTCTCTAGTTTTCAGAAATGCACAGGTTTGGTAGGTTTCCCTAGGTGGCGGCTGAGCTACAGGCCAAAATCTACAGGTAGGCACTTTGCAAAAAACACCTCTGTTTTCCTTCACAAATTTGGATGTGTCCACGTTGCGGTTTGGGGCGTTTTCTGTCGAGGGCACTAGGCCTACCCACACAAGTGAGGTATCATTTTTATCGGGAGACGTGGGGGAACGCTGGGTGGAAGGAAATTCGTGGCTCCTCTCAGATTCCAGAACTGTCTGCCACAGAAATGTTGGGAACATGTGTTTTTTTTAGCCAAATTTTGAGGTTTGCAAAGGATTCTGGGTAACAGACCCTGGTCCGAGCAACACAAATCACCCCATCTTGGATTCCCCTAGGTCTCTAGTTTTCAGAAATGCACAGGTTTGGTAGGTTTCACTAGGTGGCGGCTGAGCTACAGGCCAAAATCTACAGGTAGGCACTTTGCTAAAAACAGGTCTGTTTTCTGTGATGTGTCCATGTTGCGCTTTGTGGCATTTCCTGTCGCGGGATCTAGGCCTACCCACACAAGTAAGGTATCATTTTTATCGGGAGACGTGGGGGAACGCTGGGTGGAAGGAAATTTGTGGCTCCTCTCAGATTCCAGAACTTTCTGCCACAGAAATGTGAGGAACATGTGTTTTTATAGCCAAATTTTGAGGTTTGCAAAGGATTCTGGGTAACAGACCCTGGTCCGAGCCACACAAGTCACCCCATCTTGGATTCCCCTAGGTCTCTAGTTTTCAGAAATGCACAGGTTTGGTAGGTTTCCCTAGGTGGCGGCTGAGCTACAGGCCAAAATCTACAGGTAGGCACTTTGCAAAAAACACCTCTGTTTTCCTTCACCAATTTGAATGTGTCCACGTTGCGCTTTGGGGCATTTCCTGTCGCGGGCGCTAGGCCTACCCACACATGTGAGGTATCATTTATATCGTGAGACGTGGGGGAACGCTGGGTGGAAGGAAATTCGTGGCTCCTCTCAGATTCCAGAACGTTCTGCCACAGAAATGTGAGGAACATGAGTTTTTTTAGCCAAATTTTGAGGTTTGCAAAGGATTCTGGGTAACAGAACCTGGTCCGAGCCACACAAGTCACCCCATCTTGGATTCCCCTAGGTCTCTAGTTTTCAGAAATGCACAGGTTTGGTAGGTTTCCCTAGGTGGCGGCTGAGCTACAAGCCAAAATCTACAGGTAGGCACTTTGCAAAAAAACACCTCTGTTTTCCTTCACAAATTTGGATGTGTCCACGTTGCGGTTTGGGGCATTTTCTGTCGCAGGCGCTAGGCCTACCCACACAAGTGAGGTATCATTTTTATCGGGAGACGTGGGGGAACGCTGGGTGGAAGGAAATTCGTGGCTCCTCTCAGATTCCAGAACTTTCTGCCACAGAAATGTGAGGAACCTGTGTTTTTTTTAGCCAAATTTTGAGGTTTGCAAAGGATTCTGGGTAACAGAACCTGGTCCGAGCCACACAAGTCACCCCATCTTGGATTCCCCTAGGTCTCTAGCTTTCAGAAATGCACAGGTTCGGTAGGTTTCCCTAGGTGGCGGCTGAGCTACAGGCCAAAATCTACAGGTAGGCACTTTGCTAAAAACAGGTCTGTTTTCTGTGATGTGTCCACATTGCGCTTTGGGGCATTTCCTGTCGCGGGCGCTAGGCCTACCCACACAAGTGAGGTATCATTTTTATCGGGAGACGTGGGGGAACGCTGGGTGGAAGGAAATTTGTGGCTCCTCTCAGATTCCAGAACTTTCTGCCACAGAAATGTGAGGAACATGTGTTTTTTTAGCCAAATTTTGAGGTTTGCAAAGGATTCTGGGTAACAAAACCTGGTCCGAGCCACACAAGTCACCCCATCTTGGATTCCCCTAGGTCTCTAGTTTTCAGAAATGCACAGGTTTGGTAGGTTTCCCTAGGTGGCGGCTGAGCTACAGGCCAAAATCTACAGGTAGGCACTTTGCAAAAAACACCTTTTTTCCTTCACAAATTTGGCTGTGTCCACGTTGCGCTTTGGGGCATTTCCTTTAACGGGCGCTAGGCCTACCCACACAAGTGAGGTATCATTTTTATCGGGAGACGTGGGGGAACGCTGGGTGGAAGGAAATTTGTGGCTCCTCTCAGATTCCAGAACTTTCTGCCACAGAAATGTGAGGAACATGTGTTTTTTTAGCCAAATTTTGAGGTTTGCAAAGGATTCTGGGTAACAGACCCTGGTCCGAGCCACACAAGTCACCCCATCTTGGATTCCCCTAGGTCTCTAGTTTTCAGAAATGCACAGGTTTGGTAGGTTTCCCTAGGTGGCGGCTGAGCTACAGGCCAAAATCTACAGGTAGGCACTTTGCAAAAAACACCTCTGTTTTCCTTCACAAATTTGGATGTGTCCACGTTGCGGTTTGGGGCGTTTTCTGTCGAGGGCACTAGGCCTACCCACACAAGTGAGGTATCATTTTTATCGGGAGACGTGGGGGAACGCTGGGTGGAAGGAAATTCGTGGCTCCTCTCAGATTCCAGAACTGTCTGCCACAGAAATGTTGGGAACATGTGTTTTTTTTAGCCAAATTTTGAGGTTTGCAAAGGATTCTGGGTAACAGACCCTGGTCCGAGCAACACAAATCACCCCATCTTGGATTCCCCTAGGTCTCTAGTTTTCAGAAATGCACAGGTTTGGTAGGTTTCACTAGGTGGCGGCTGAGCTACAGGCCAAAATCTACAGGTAGGCACTTTGCTAAAAACAGGTCTGTTTTCTGTGATGTGTCCATGTTGCGCTTTGTGGCATTTCCTGTCGCGGGATCTAGGCCTACCCACACAAGTGAGGTATCATTTTTATCGGGAGACGTGGGGGAACGCTGGGTGGAAGGAAATTTGTGGCTCCTCTCAGATTCCAGAACTTTCTGCCACAGAAATGTGGGGAACATGTGTTTTTATAGCCAAATTTTGAGGTTTGCAAAGGATTCTGGGTAACAGACCCTGGTCCGAGCCACACAAGTCACCCCATCTTGGATTCCCCTAGGTCTCTAGTTTTCAGAAATGCACAGGTTTGGTAGGTTTCCCTAGGTGGCGGCTGAGCTACAGGCCAAAATCTACAGGTAGGCACTTTGCAAAAAACACCTCTGTTTTCCTTCACCAATTTGAATGTGTCCACGTTGCGCTTTGGGGCATTTCCTGTCGCGGGCGCTAGGCCTACCCACACATGTGAGGTATCATTTTTATCGGGAGACGTGGGGGAACGCTGGGTGGAAGGAAATTCGTGGCTCCTCTCAGATTCCAGAACTGTCTGCCACAGAAATGTTGGGAACATGTGTTTTTTATAGCCAAATTTTGAGGTTTGCAAAGGATTCTGGATAACAGACCCTGGTCCGAGCAACACAAATCACCCCATCTTGGATTCCCCTAGGTCTCTAGTTTTCAGAAATGCACAGGTTTGGTAGGTTTCACTAGGTGGCGGCTGAGCTACAGGCCAAAATCTACAGGTAGGCACTTTGCTAAAAACAGGTCTGTTTTCTGTGATGTGTCCATGTTGCGCTTTGTGGCATTTCCTGTTGCGGGATCTAGGCCTACCCACACAAGTGAGGTATCATTTTTATCGGGAGACGTGGGGGAACGCTGGGTGGAAGGAAATTTGTGGCTCCTCTCAGATTCCAGAACTTTCTGCCACAGAAATGTGAGGAACATGTGTTTTTTTAGCCAAATTTTGAGGTTTGCAAAGGATTCTGGGTAACAAAACCTGGTCCGAGCCACACAAGTCACCCCATCTTGGATTCCCCTAGGTCTCTAGTTTTCAGAAATGCACAGGTTTGGTAGGTTTCCCTAGGTGGCGGCTGAGCTACAGGCCAAAATCTACAGGTAGGCACTTTGCAAAAAACACCTTTTTTCCTTCACAAATTTGGCTGTGTCCACGTTGCGCTTTGGGGCATTTCCTTTAACGGGCGCTAGGCCTACCCACACAAGTGAGGTATCATTTTTATCGGGAGACGTGGGGGAACGCTGGGTGGAAGGAAATTTGTGGCTCCTCTCAGATTCCAGAACTTTCTGCCACAGAAATGTGAGGAACATGTGTTTTTTTAGCCAAATTTTGAGGTTTGCAAAGGATTCTGGGTAACAGACCCTGGTCCGAGCCACACAAGTCACCCCATCTTGGATTCCCCTAGGTCTCTAGTTTTCAGAAATGCACAGGTTTGGTAGGTTTCCCTAGGTGGCGGCTGAGCTACAGGCCAAAATCTACAGGTAGGCACTTTGCAAAAAACACCTCTGTTTTCCTTCACAAATTTGGATGTGTCCACGTTGCGGTTTGGGGCGTTTTCTGTCGAGGGCACTAGGCCTACCCACACAAGTGAGGTATCATTTTTATCGGGAGACGTGGGGGAACGCTGGGTGGAAGGAAATTCGTGGCTCCTCTCAGATTCCAGAACTGTCTGCCACAGAAATGTTGGGAACATGTGTTTTTTTTAGCCAAATTTTGAGGTTTGCAAAGGATTCTGGGTAACAGACCCTGGTCCGAGCACCACAAATCACCCCATCTTGGATTCCCCTAGGTCTCTAGTTTTCAGAAATGCACAGGTTTGGTACGTTTCACTAGGTGGCGGCTGAGCTACAGGCCAAAATCTACAGGTAGGCACTTTGCTAAAAACAGGTCTGTTTTCTGTGATGTGTCCATGTTGCGCTTTGTGGCATTTCCTGTCGCGGGATCTAGGCCTACCCACACAAGTGAGGTATCATTTTTATCGGGAGACGTGGGGGAACGCAGGGTGGAAGGAAATTTGTGGCTCCTCTCAGATTCCAGAACTTTCTGCCACAGAAATGTGAGGAACATGTGTTTTTATAGCCAAATTTTGAGGTTTGCAAAGGATTCTGGGTAACAGACCCTGGTCCGAGCCACACAAGTCACCCCATCTTGGATTCCCCTAGGTCTCTAGTTTTCAGAAATGCACAGGTTTGGTAGGTTTCCCTAGGTGGCGGCTGAGCTACAGGCCAAAATCTACAGGTAGGCACTTTGCAAAAAACACCTCTGTTTTCCTTCACCAATTTGAATGTGTCCACGTTGCGCTTTGGGGCATTTCCTGTCGCGGGCGCTAGGCCTACCCACACATGTGAGGTATCATTTATATCGTGAGACGTGGGGGAACGCTGGGTGGAAGGAAATTCGTGGCTCCTCTCAGATTCCAGAACGTTCTGCCACAGAAATGTGAGGAACATGAGTTTTTTTAGCCAAATTTTGAGGTTTGCAAAGGATTCTGGGTAACAGAACCTGGTCCGAGCCACACAAGTCACCCCATCTTGGATTCCCCTAGGTCTCTAGTTTTCAGAAATGCACAGGTTTGGTAGGTTTCCCTAGGTGGCGGCTGAGCTACAAGCCAAAATCTACAGGTAGGCACTTTGCAAAAAAACACCTCTGTTTTCCTTCACAAATTTGGATGTGTCCACGTTGCGGTTTGGGGCATTTTCTGTCGCAGGCGCTAGGCCTACCCACACAAGTGAGGTATCATTTTTATCGGGAGACGTGGGGGAACGCTGGGTGGAAGGAAATTCGTGGCTCCTCTCAGATTCCAGAACTTTCTGCCACAGAAATGTGAGGAACCTGTGTTTTTTTTAGCCAAATTTTGAGGTTTGCAAAGGATTCTGGGTAACAGAACCTGGTCCGAGCCACACAAGTCACCCCATCTTGGATTCCCCTAGGTCTCTAGCTTTCAGAAATGCACAGGTTCGGTAGGTTTCCCTAGGTGGCGGCTGAGCTACAGGCCAAAATCTACAGGTAGGCACTTTGCTAAAAACAGGTCTGTTTTCTGTGATGTGTCCACATTGCGCTTTGGGGCATTTCCTGTCGCGGGCGCTAGGCCTACCCACACAAGTGAGGTATCATTTTTATCGGGAGACGTGGGGGAACGCTGGGTGGAAGGAAATTTGTGGCTCCTCTCAGATTCCAGAACTTTCTGCCACAGAAATGTGAGGAACATGTGTTTTTTTAGCCAAATTTTGAGGTTTGCAAAGGATTCTGGGTAACAGAACCTGGTCCGAGCCACACAAGTCACCCCATCTTGGATTCCCCTAGGTCTCTAGTTTTCAGAAATGCACAGGTTTGGTAGGTTTCCCTAGGTGGCGGCTGAGCTACAGGCCAAAATCTACAGGTAGGCACTTTGCAAAAAACACCTTTTTTCCTTCACAAATTTGGCTGTGTCCACGTTGCGCTTTGGGGCATTTCCTTTAACGGGCGCTAGGCCTACCCACACAAGTGAGGTATCATTTTTATCGGGAGACGTGGGGGAACGCTGGGTGGAAGGAAATTCGTGGCTCCTCTCAGATTCCAGAACTTTCTGCCACAGAAATTTGAGGAACATATGTTTTTTTAGCCAAATTTTGAGGTTTGCAAAGGATTCTGGGTAACAGAACCTGGTCCGAGCCACACAAGTCACCCCATCTTGGATTCCCCTAGGTCTCTAGTTTTCAGAAATGCACAGGTTTGGTAGGTTTCCCTAGGTGGCGGCTGAGCTACAGGCCAAAATCTACAGGTAGGCACTTTGCAAAAAACACCTCTGTTTTCCTTCACCAATTTGGCTGTGTCCACGTTGCGCTTTGGGGCATTTCCTGTCACGGGCGCTAGGCCTACCCACACAAGTGAGGTATCATTTTTATCGGGAGACGTGGGGGAACGCTGGGTGGAAGGAAATTCGTGGCTCCTCTCAGATTCCAGAACTTTCTGCCACCGAAATGTGAGGAACATGTGTTTTTTTTAGCCAAATTTTGAGGTTTGCAAAGGATTCTGGGTAACAGAACCTGGTCCGAGCCACACAAGTCACCCCATCTTGGATTCCCCTAGGTCTCTAGTTTTCAGAAATGCACAGGTTTGGTAGGTTTCCCTAGGTGGCGGCTGAGCTACAGGCCAATATCTACAGGTAGGCACTTTGCAAAAAACACCTCTGTTTTCCTTCACAAATTTGGATGTGTCCACATTGCGCTTTCGGGCATTTCCTGTCGCGGGCGCTAGGCCTACCCACACATGTGAGGTATCATTTTTATCGTGAGACGTGGGGGAACGCTGGGTGGAAGGAAATTTGTGGCTCCTCTCAGATTCCAGAACTTTCTGCCACAGAAATGTGAGGAAAATGTGTTTTTTTAGACAGAATTTGAGGTTTGCAAAGGATTCTGGGTAACAGACCCTGGTCCGAGCCACACAAGTCACCCCATCTTGGATTCCCCTAGGTCTCTAGTTTTCAGAAATGCACAGGTTTGGTAGGTTTCCCTAGGTGGCGGCTGAGCTACAAGCCAAAATCTACAGGTAGGCACTTTGCAAAAAAACACCTCTGTTTTCCTTCACCAATTTGGCTGTGTCCACGTTGCGCTTTGGGGCATTTCCTGTCACGGGTGCTAGGCCTACCCACACAAGTGAGGTATCATTTTTATCGGGAGACGTGGCGGAACGCTGGGTGGAAGGAAATTCGTGGCTCCTCTCAGATTCCAGAACTTTCTGCCACAGAAATGTGAGGAACATGTGTTTTTTTAGCCAAATTTTGAGGTTTGCAAAGGATTCTGGGTAACAGAACCTGGTCCGAGCCACACAAGTCACCCCATCTTGCATTCCCCTAGGTCTCTAATTTTCAGAAATGCACAGGTTTGGTAGGTTTCCCTAGGTGGCGGCTGAGCTACAGGCCAATATCTACAGGTAGGCACTTTGCAAAAAACACCTCTGTTTTCCTTCACAAATTTGTATGTGTCCACGTTGCGCTTTGGGGCGTTCCCTGTCGCGGGCGCTAGGCCTACCCACACATGTGAGGTATCATTTTTATCGTGAGACGTGGGGGAACGCTGGGTGGAAGGAAATTCGTGGCTCCTCTCAGATTCCAGAACGTTCTGCCACAGAAATGTGAGGAACATGTGTTTTTTTAGCCAAATTTTGAGGTTTGCAAAGGATTCTGGGTAACAGAACCTGGTCCGAGCCACACAAGTCACCCCATCTTGGATTCCCCTAGGTCTCTAGTTTTCAGAAATGCACAGGTTTGGTAGGTTTCCCTGGGTGGCGGCTGAGCTACAGGCCAATATCTACAGGTAGGCACTTTGCAAAAAACACCTCTGTTTTCCTTCACAAATTTGGATGTATCCACGTTGCGCTTTGGGGCGTTTCCTGTCACGGGCGCTAGGCCTACCCACACAAGTGAGGTATCATTTTTATCGTGAGACGTGGGGGAACGCTGGGTGGAAGGAAATTCGTGGCTCCTCTCAGATTCCAGAACGTTCTGCCACAGAAATGTGAGGAACATGTGTTTTTTTAGCCAAATTTTGAGGTTTGCAAAGGATTCTGGGTAACAGAACCTGGTCCGAGCCACACAAGTCACCCCATCTTGGATTCCCCTAGGTCTCTAGTTTTCAGAAATGCACAGGTTTGGTAGGTTTCCCTGGGTGGCGGCTGAGCTACAGGCCAATATCTACAGGTAGGCACTTTGCAAAAAACACCTGTTTTCCTTCACAAATTTGGATGTGTCCACGTTGCGCTTTGGGGCGTTTCCTGTCACGGGCGCTAGGCCTACCCACACAAGTGATGTATCATTTTTATCGGGAGACGTGGGGGAACGCTGGGTGGAAGGAAATTTGTGGCTCCTCTCAGATTCCAGAACTTTCTGCCACAGAAATTTGAGGAACATGTGTTTTTTTAGCCAAATTTTGAGGTTTGCAAAGGATTCTGGGTAACAGAACCTGGTCCGAGCCACACAAGTCACCCCATCTTGGATTCCCCTAGGTCTCTAGTTTTCAGAAATGCACAGGTTTGGTAGGTTTCCCTAGGTGGCGGCTGAGCTACAGGCCAAAATCTACAGGTAGGCACTTTGCAAAAAACACCTCTGTTTTCCTTCACCAATTTGGCTGTGTCCACGTTGAGCTTTGGGGCATTTCCTGTCACGGGCGCTAGGCCTACCCACACAAGTGAGGTATCATTTTTATCGGGAGACGTGGGGGAACGCTGGGTGGAAGGAAATTCGTGGCTCCTCTCAGATTCCAGAACTTTCTGCCACCGAAATGTGAGGAACATGTGTTTTTTTAGCCAAATTTTGAGGTTTGCAAAGGATTCTGGGTAACAGAACCTGGTCCGAGCCACACAAGTCACCCCATCTTGGATTCCCCTAGGTCTCTAGTTTTCAGAAATGCACAGGTTTGGTAGGTTTCCCTAGGTGGCGGCTGAGCTACAGGCCAAAATCTACAGGTAGGCACTTTGCAAAAAACACCTCTGTTTTCCTTCACCAATTTGGCTGTGTCCACGTTGCGCTTTGGGGCATTTCCTGTCACGGGCGCTAGGCCTACCCACACAAGTGAGGTATCATTTTTATCGGGAGACGTGGGGGAACGCTGGGTGGAAGGAAATTCGTGGCTCCTCTCAGATTCCAGAACTTTCTGCCACCGAAATGTGAGGAACATGTGTTTTTTTAGCCAAATTTTGAGGTTTGCAAAGGATTCTGGGTAACAGAACCTGGTCCGAGCCACACAAGTCACCCCATCTTGGATTCCCCTAGGTCTCTAGTTTTCAGAAATGCACAGGTTTGGTAGGTTTCCCTAGGTGGCGGCTGAGCTACAGGCCAATATCTACAGGTAGGCACTTTGCAAAAAACACCTCTGTTTTCCTTCACAAATTTGGATGTGTCCACATTGCGCTTTGGGGCATTTCCTGTCGCGGGCGCTAGGCCTACCCACACATGTGAGGTATCATTTTTATCGTGAGACGTGGGGGAACGCTGGGTGGAAGGAAATTTGTGGCTCCTCTCAGATTCCAGAACTTTCTGCCACAGAAATGTGAGGAAAATGTGTTTTTTTTAGACAGAATTTGAGGTTTGCAAAGGATTCTGGGTAACAGACCCTGGTCCGAGCCACACAAGTCACCCCATCTTGGATTCCCCTATGTCTCTAGTTTTCAGAAATGCACAGGTTTGGTAGGTTTCCCTAGGTGGCGGCTGAGCTACAAGCCAAAATCTACAGGTAGACACTTTGCAAAAAAACACCTCTGTTTTCCTTCACCAATTTGGCTGTGTCCACGTTGCGCTTTGGGGCATTTCCTGTCACGGGTGCTAGGCCTACCCACAGAAGTGAGGTATCATTTTTATCGGGAGACGTGGGGGAACGCTGGGTGGTAGGAAATTCGTGGCTCCTCTCAGATTCCAGAACTTTCTGCCACAGAAATGTGAGGAACATGTGTTTTTTTAGCCAAATTTTGAGGTTTGCAAAGGATTCTGGGTAACAGAACCTGGTCCGAGCCACACAAGTCACCCCATCTTGCATTCCCCTAGGTCTCTAATTTTCAGAAATGCACAGGTTTGGTAGGTTTCCCTAGGTGGCGGCTGAGCTACAGGCCAATATCTACAGGTAGGCACTTTGCAAAAAACACCTCTGTTTTCCTTCACAAATTTGGATGTGTCCACGTTGCGCTTTGGGGCGTTTCCTGTCGCGGGCGCTAGGCCTACCCACACATGTGAGGTATCATTTTTATCGTGAGACGTGGGGGAACGCTGGGTGGAAGGAAATTCGTGGCTCCTCTCAGATTCCAGAACTTTCTGCCACAGAAATATGAGGAAAATGTGTTTTTTTAGACAGAATTTGAGGTTTGCAAAGGATTCTGGGTAAGAGACCCTGGTCCGAGCCACACAAGTCACCCCATCTTGGATTCCCCTAGGTCTCTAGTTTTCAGAAATGCACAGGTTTGGTAGGTTTCCCTAGGTAGCGGCTGAGCTACAAGCCAAAGTCTACAGGTAGGCACTTTGCAAAAAAACACCTCTGTTTTCCTTCACCAATTTGGCTGTGTCCACATTGCGCTTTGGGGCATTTCCTGTCACGGGTGCTAGGCCTACCCACACAAGTGAGGTATCATTTTTATCGGGAGACGTGGGGGAACGCTGGGTGGAAGGAAATTCGTGGCTCCTCTCAGATTCCAGAACTTTCTGCCACAGAAATGTGAGGAACATGTGTTTTTTTAGCCAAATTTTGAGGTTTGCAAAGGATTCTGGGTAACAGAACCTGGTCCGAGCCACACAAGTCACCCCATCTTGCATTCCCCTAGGTCTCTAATTTTCAGAAATGCACAGGTTTGGTAGGTTTCCCTAGGTGGCGGCTGAGCTACAGGCCAATATCTACAGGTAGGCACTTTGCAAAAAACACCTCTGTTTTCCTTCACAAATTTGGATGTGTCCACGTTGCGCTTTGGGGCGTTTCCTGTCGCGGGCGCTAGGCCTACCCACACATGTGAGGTATCATTTTTATCGTGAGACGTGGGGGAAGGCTGGGTGGAAGGAAATTTGTGGCTCCTCTCAGATTCCAGAACTTTCTGCCACAGAAATATGAGGAAAATGTGTTTTTTTAGACAGAATTTGAGGTTTGCAAAGGATTCTGGGTAAGAGACCCTGGTCTGAGCCACACAAGTCACCCCATCTTGGATTCCCCTAGGTATCTAGTTTTCAGAAATGCACAGGTTTGGTAGGTTTCCCTAGGTAGCGGCTGAGCTACAAGCCAAAATCTACAGGTAGGCACTTTGCAAAAAAACACCTCTGTTTTCCTTCACCAATTTGGCTGTGTCCACATTGCGCTTTGGGGCATTTCCTGTCACGGGCGCTAGGCCTACCCACACAAGTGAGGTATCATTTTTATCGGGAGATGTGGGGGAACGCTGGGTGGAAGGAAATTCGTGGCTCCTCTCAGATTCCAGAACTTTCTGCCACAGAAATGTGAGGAACATGTGTTTTTTTAGCCAAATTTTGAGGTTTGCAAAGGATTCTGGGTAACAGAACCTGGTCCGAGCCACACAAGTCACCTCATCTTGGATTCCCCTAGGTCTCTAGTTTTCAGAAATGCACAGGTTTGGTAGGTTTCCCTAGGTGGCGGCTGAGCTACAGGCCAAAATCTACAGGTAGGCACTTTGCAAAAAACACCCATGTTTTCCTTCACCAATTTGGCTGTGTCCACGTTGCGCTTTGGGGCATTTCCTGTCACGGGCGCTAGGCCTACCCACACAAGTGAGGTATCATTTTTATCGGGAGACATGGGGGAACGCTGGGTGGGAGGAAATTCGTGGCTCCTCTCAGATTCCAGAACTTTCTGCCACAGAAATGTGGGGAACATGTGTTTTTTTAGCTAAATTTTGAGGTTTGCAAAGGATTCTGGGTAACAGAACCTGGTCCGAGCCACACAAGTCACCCCATCTTGGATTTCCCTAGGTCTCTAGTTTTCAGAAATGCACAGGTTTGGTAGGTTTCCCTGGGTGGCGGCTGAGCTACAGGCCAATATCTACAGGTAGGCACTTTGCAAAAAACACCTCTGTTTTCCTTCACAAATTTGGATGTGTCCACGTTGCGCTTTGGGGCGTTTCCTGTCGCGGGCGCTAGGCCTACCCACACATGTGAGGTATCATTTTTATCGTGAGACGTGGGGGAACGCTGTGTGGAAGGAAATTTGTGGCTCCTCTCAGATTCCAGAACGTTCTGCCACAGAAATGTGAGGAACATGTGTTTTTTTAGCCAAATTTTGAGGTTTGCAAAGGATTCTGGGTAACAGAACCTGGTCCGAGCCACACAAGTCACCCCATCTTGGATTCCCCTAGGTCTCTAGTTTTCAGAAATGCACAGGTTTGGTAGGTTTCCCTGGGTGGCGGCTGAGCTACAGGCCAATATCTACAGGTAGGCACTTTGCAAAAAACACCTCTGTTTTCCTTCACAAATTTGGATGTGTCCACGTTGCGCTTTGGGGCGTTTCCTGTCACGGGCGCTAGGCCTACCCACACAAGTGATGTATCATTTTTATCGGGAGACGTGGGGGAACGCTGGGTGGAAGGAAATTTGTGGCTCCTCTCAGATTCCAGAACTTTCTGCCACAGAAATGTTAGGAACATGTGTTTTTTTTAGCCAAATTTTGAGGTTTGCAAAGGATTCTGGGTAACAGAACCTGGTCCGAGCCACACAAGTCACCCCATCTTGGATTCCCCTAGGTCTCTAGTTTTCAGAAATGCACAGGTTTGGTAGGTTTCCCTAGGCGGCGGCTGAGCTACAGGCCAAAATCTACAGGTAGGCACTTTGCTAAAAACAGATCTGTTTTCTGTGATGTGTCCACGTTGCGCTTTGGGGCATTTCCTGTCGCGGGCACTAGGCCTACCCACACAAGTGAGGTATCATTTTTATCGGGAGACGTAGGGGAACGCTGGGTGGAAGGAAATTTGTGGCTCCTCTCAGATTCCAGAACTTTCTGCCACAGAAATGTGAGGAACATGTGTTTTTTTAGCCAAATTTTGAGGTTTGCAAAGGATTCTGGGTAACAGACCCTGGTCCGAGCCACACAAGTCACCCCATCTTGGATTCCCCTAGGTCTCTAGTTTTCAGAAATGCACAGGTTTGGTAGGTTTCCCTAGGTGGCGGCTGAGCTACAGGCCAAAATCTACAGGTAGGCACTTTGCAAAAAACACCTCTGTTTTCCTTCACAAATTTGGATGTGTCCACGTTGCGGTTTGGGGCGTTTTCTGTCGAGGGCGCTAGGCCTACCCACACAAGTGAGGTATCATTTTTATCGGGAGACGTGGGGGAACGCTGGGTGGAAGGAAATTCGTGGCTCCTCTCAGATTCCAGAACTGTCTGCCATAGAAATGTTAGGAACATGTGTTTTTTTTAGCCAAATTTTGAGGTTTGCAAAGGATTCTGGGTAACAGACCCTGGTCCGAGCAACACAAATCACCCCATCTTGGATTCCCCTAGGTCTCTAGTTTTGAGAAATGCACAGGTTTGGTAGGTTTCACTAGGTGGCGGCTGAGCTACAGGCCAAAATCTACAGGTAGGCACTTTGCTAAAAACAGGTCTGTTTTCTGTGATGTGTCCACGTTGCGCTTTGGGGCATTTCCTGTCGCGGGCGCTAGGCCTACCCACACAAGTGAGGTATCATTTTTATCGGGAGACATGGGGGAACGCTGGGTGGAAGGAAATTTGTGGCTCCTCTCAGATTCCAGAACTTTCTGCCACAGAAATGTGAGGAACATGTGTTTTTATACCCAAATTTTGAGGTTTGCAAAGGATTCTGGGTAACAGACCCTGGTCCGAGCCACACAAGTCACCCCATCTTGGATTCCCCTAGGTCTCTAGTTTTCAGAAATGCACAGGTTTGGTAGGTTTCCCTAGGTAGCGGCTGAGCTACAGGCCAAAATCTACAGGTAGGCACTTTGCAAAAAACACCTCTGTTTTCCTTCACCAATTTGAATGTGTCCACGTTGCGCTTTGGGGCATTTCCTGTCGCGGGCGCTAGGCCTACCCACACATGTGAGGTATCATTTATATCGTGAGACGTGGGGGAACGCTGGGTGGAAGGAAATTCGTGGCTCCTCTCAGATTCCAGAACGTTCTGCCACAGAAATGTGAGGAACATGAGTTTTTTTAGCCAAATTTTGAGGTTTGCAAAGGATTCTGGGTAACAGAACCTGGTCCGAGCCACACAAGTCACCCCATCTTGGATTCCCCTAGGTCTCTAGTTTTCAGAAATGCACAGGATTGGTAGATTCCCCTAGGTGGCGGCTGAGCTACAAGCCAAAATCTACAGGTAGGCACTTTGCAAAAAAACACCTCTGTTTTCCTTCACAAATTTGGATGTGTCCACGTTGCGCTTTGGGGCATTTCCTGTCGCGGGCGCTAGGCCTACCCACACAAGTGAGGTATCATTTTTATCGGGAGACGTGGGGGAACGCTGGGTGGAAGGAAATTTGTGGCTCCTCTCAGATTCCAGAACTTTCTGCCACAGAAATGTGAGGAACATGTGTTTTTTTAGCCAAATTTTGAGGTTTGCAAAGGATTCTGGGTAACAGAACCTGGTCCGAGCCACACAAGTCACCCCATCTTGGATTCCCCTAGGTCTCTAGTTTTCAGAAATGCACAGGTTTGGTAGGTTTCCCTAGGTGGCGGCTGAGCTACAGGCCAAAATCTACAGGTAGGCACTTTGCAAAAAACACCTCTGTTTTCCTTCACCAATTTGGCTGTGTCCACGTTGCGCTTTGGGGCATTTCCTGTCACGGGCGCTAGGCCTACCCACACAAGTGAGGTATCATTTTTATCGGGAGACGTGGGGGAACGCTGGGTGGAAGGAAATTCGTGGCTCCTCTCAGATTCCAGAACTTTCTGCCACCGAAATGTGAGGAACATGTGTTTTTTTAGCCAAATTTTGAGGTTTGCAAAGGATTCTGGGTAACAGAACCTGGTCCGAGCCACACAAGTCACCCCATTTTGGATTCCCCTAGGTCTCTAGTTTTCAGAAATGCACAGGTTTGGTAGGTTTCCCTAGGTGGCGGCTGAGCTACAGGCCAATATCTACAGGTAGGCACTTTGCAAAAAACACCTCTGTTTTCCTTCACAAATTTGGATGTGTCCACATTGCGCTTTGGGGCATTTCCTGTCGCGGGCGCTAGGCCTACCCACACATGTGAGGTATCATTTTTATCGTGAGACGTGGGGGAACGCTGGGTGGAAGGAAATTTGTGGCTCCTCTCAGATTCCAGAACTTTCTGCCACAGAAATGTGAGGAAAATGTGTTTTTTTAGACAGAATTTGAGGTTTGCAAAGGATTCTGGGTAACAGACCCTGGTCCGAGCCACACAAGTCACCCCATCTTGGATTCCCCTAGGTCTCTAGTTTTCAGAAATGCACAGGTTTGGTAGGTTTCCCTAGGTGGCGGCTGAGCTACAAGCCAAAATCTACAGGTAGGCACTTTGCAAAAAAACACCTCTGTTTTCCTTCACCAATTTGGCTGTGTCCACGTTGCGCTTTGGGGCATTTCCTGTCACGGGTGCTAGGCCTACCCACACAAGTGAGGTATCATTTTTATCGGGAGACGTGGGGGAACGCTGGGTGGAAGGAAATTCGTGGCTCCTCTCAGATTCCAGAACTTTCTGCCACAGAAATGTGAGGAACATGTGTTTTTTTAGCCAAATTTTGAGGTTTGCAAAGGATTCTGGGTAACAGAACCTGGTCCGAGCCACACAAGTCACCCCATCTTGCATTCCCCTAGGTCTCTAATTTTCAGAAATGCACAGGTTTGGTAGGTTTCCCTAGGTGGCGGCTGAGCTACAGGCCAATATCTACAGGTAGGCACTTTGCAAAAAACACCTCTGTTTTCCTTCACAAATTTGGATGTGTCCACGTTGCGCTTTGGGGCGTTTCCTGTCGCGGGCGCTAGGCCTACCCACACATGTGAGGTATCATTTTTATCGTGAGACGTGGGGGAACGCTGGGTGGAAGGAAATTCGTGGCTCCTCTCAGATTCCAGAACTTTCTGCCACAGAAATTTGAGGAACATGTGTTTTTTTAGCCAAATTTTGAGGTTTGCAAAGGATTCTGGGTAACAGAACCTGGTCCGAGCCACACAAGTCACCCCATCTTGGATTCCCCTAGGTCTCTAGTTTTCAGAAATGCACAGGTTTGGTAGGTTTCCCTAGGTGGCGGCTGAGCTACAGGCCAAAATCTACAGGTAGGCACTTTGCAAAAAACACCTCTGTTTTCCTTCACCAATTTGGCTGTGTCCACGTTGCGCTTTGGGGCATTTCCTGTCACGGGCGCTAGGCCTACCCACACAAGTGAGGTATCATTTTTATCGGGAGACGTGGGGGAACGCTGGGTGGAAGGAAATTCGTGGCTCCTCTCAGATTCCAGAACTTTCTGCCACCGAAATGTGAGGAACATGTGTTTTTTTAGCCAAATTTTGAGGTTTGCAAAGGATTCTGGGTAACAGAACCTGGTCCGAGCCACACAAGTCACCCCATCTTGGATTCCCCTAGGTCTCTAGTTTTCAGAAATGCACAGGTTTGGTAGGTTTCCCTAGGTGGCGGCTGAGCTACAGGCCAAAATCTACAGGTAGGCACTTTGCAAAAAACACCTCTGTTTTCCTTCACCAATTTGGCTGTGTCCACGTTGCGCTTTGGGGCATTTCCTGTCACGGGCGCTAGGCCTACCCACACAAGTGAGGTATCATTTTTATCGGGAGACGTGGGGGAACGCTGGGTGGAAGGAAATTCGTGGCTCCTCTCAGATTCCAGAACTTTCTGCCACCGAAATATGAGGAACATGTGTTTTTTTATCCAAATTTTGAGGTTTGCAAAGGATTCTGGGTAACAGAACCTGGTCCGAGCCACACAAGTCACCCCATCTTGGATTCCCCTAGGTCTCTAGTTTTCAGAAATGCACAGGTTTGGTAGGTTTCCCTAGGTGGCGGCTGAGCTACAGGCCAATATCTACAGGTAGGCACTTTGCAAAAAACACCTCTGTTTTCCTTCACAAATTTGGATGTGTCCACATTGCGCTTTGGGGCATTTCCTGTCGCGGGCGCTAGGCCTACCCACACATGTGAGGTATCATTTTTATCGTGAGACGTGGGGGAACGCTGGGTGGAAGGAAATTTGTGGCTCCTCTCAGATTCCAGAACTTTCTGCCACAGAAATGTGAGGAAAATGTGTTTTTTTTAGACAGAATTTGAGGTTTGCAAAGGATTCTGGGTAACAGACCCTGGTCCGAGCCACACAAGTCACCCCATCTTGGATTCCCCTAGGTCTCTAGTTTTCAGAAATGCACAGGTTTGGTAGGTTTCCCTAGGTGGCGGCTGAGCTACAAGCCAAAATCTACAGGTAGGCACTTTGCAAAAAAACACCTCTGTTTTCCTTCACCAATTTGGCTGTGTCCACGTTGCGCTTTGGGGCATTTCCTGTCACGGGTGCTAGGCCTACCCACAGAAGTGAGGTATCATTTTTATCGGGAGACATGGGGGAACGCTGGGTGGAAGGAAATTCGTGGCTCCTCTCAGATTCCAGAACTTTCTGCCACAGAAATGTGAGGAACATGTGTTTTTTTAGCCAAATTTTGAGGTTTGCAAAGGATTCTGGGTAACAGAACCTGGTCCGAGCCACACAAGTCACCCCATCTTGCATTCCCCTAGGTCTCTAATTTTCAGAAATGCACAGGTTTGGTAGGTTTCCCTAGGTGGCGGCTGAGCTACAGGCCAATATCTACAGGTAGGCACTTTGCAAAAAACACCTCTGTTTTCCTTCACAAATTTGGATGTGTCCACGTTGCGCTTTGGGGCGTTTCCTGTCGCGGGCGCTAGGCCTACCCACACATGTGAGGTATCATTTTTATCGTGAGACGTGGGGGAACGCTGGGTGGAAGGAAATTTGTGGCTCCTCTCAGATTCCAGAACTTTCTGCCACAGAAATATGAGGAAAATGTGTTTTTTTAGACAGAATTTGAGGTTTGCAAAGGATTCTGGGTAAGAGACCCTGGTCCGAGCCACACAAGTCACCCCATCTTGGATTCCCCTAGGTCTCTAGTTTTCAGAAATGCACAGGTTTGGTAGGTTTCCCTAGGTAGCGGCTGAGCTACAAGCCAAAGTCTACAGGTAGGCACTTTGCAAAAAAACACCTCTGTTTTCCTTCACCAATTTGGCTGTGTCCACATTGCGCTTTGGGGCATTTCCTGTCACGGGTGCTAGGCCTACCCACACAAGTGAGGTATCATTTTTATCGGGAGACGTGGGGGAACGCTGGGTGGAAGGAAATTCGTGGCTCCTCTCAGATTCCAGAACTTTCTGCCACAGAAATGTGAGGAACATGTGTTTTTTTAGCCAAATTTTGAGGTTTGCAAAGGATTCTGGGTAACAGAACCTGGTCCGAGCCACACAAGTCACCCCATCTTGGATTCCCCTAGGTCTCTAATTTTCAGAAATGCACAGGTTTGGTAGGTTTCCCTAGGTGGCGGCTGAGCTACAGGCCAATATCTACAGGTAGGCACTTTGCAAAAAACACCTCTGTTTTCCTTCACAAATTTGGATGTGTCCACGTTGCGCTTTGTTGCGTTTCCTGTCGCGGGCGCTAGGCCTACCCACACATGTGAGGTATCATTTTTATTGTGAGACGTGGGGGAAGGCTGGGTGGAAGGAAATTTGTGGCTCCTCTCAGATTCCAGAACTTTCTGCCACAGAAATGTGAGGAAAATGTGTTTTTTTAGACAGAATTTGAGGTTTGCAAAGGATTCTGGGTAAGAGACCCTGGTCCGAGCCACACAAGTCACCCCATCTTGGATTCCCCTAGGTCTCTAGTTTTCAGAAATGCACAGGTTTGGTAGGTTTCCCTAGGTAGCGGCTGAGCTACAAGCCAAAATCTACAGGTAGGCACTTTGCAAAAAAACACCTCTGTTTTCCTTCACCAATTTGGCTGTGTCCACATTGCGCTTTGGGGCATTTCCTGTCACGGGCGCTAGGCCTACCCACACAAGTGAGGTATCATTTTTATCGGGAGATGTGGGGGAACGCTGGGTGGAAGGAAATTCGTGGCTCCTCTCAGATTCCAGAACTTTCTGCCACAGAAATGTGAGGAACATGTGTTTTTTTAGCCAAATTTTGAGGTTTGCAAAGGATTCTGGGTAACAGAACCTGGTCCGAGCCACACAAGTCACCTCATCTTGGATTCCCCTAGGTCTCTAGTTTTCAGAAATGCACAGGTTTGGTAGGTTTCCCTAGGTGGCGGCTGAGCTACAGGCCAAAATCTACAGGTAGGCACTTTGCAAAAAACACCCATGTTTTCCTTCACCAATTTGGCTGTGTCCACGTTGCGCTTTGGGGCATTTCCTGTCACGGGCGCTAGGCCTACCCACACAAGTGAGGTATAATTTTTATCGGGAGACGTGGGGGAACGCTGGGTGGGAGGAAATTCGTGGCTCCTCTCAGATTCCAGAACTTTCTGCCACAGAAATGTGGGGAACATGTGTTTTTTTAGCTAAATTTTGAGGTTTGCAAAGGATTCTGGGTAACAGAACCTGGTCCGAGCCACACAAGTCACCCCATCTTGGATTTCCCTAGGTCTCTAGTTTTCAGAAATGCACAGGTTTGGTAGGTTTCCCTGGGTGGCGGCTGAGCTACAGGCCAATATCTACAGGTAGGCACTTTGCAAAAAACACCTCTGTTTTCCTTCACAAATTTGGATGTGTCCACGTTGCGCTTTGGGGCGTTTCCTGTCGCGGGCGCTAGGCCTACCCACACATGTGAGGTATCATTTTTATCGTGAGACGTGGGGGAACGCTGGGTGGAAGGAAATTCGTGGCTCCTCTCAGATTCCAGAACGTTCTGCCACAGAAATGTGAGGAACATGTGTTTTTTTAGCCAAATTTTGAGGTTTGCAAAGGATTCTGGGTAACAGAACCTGGTCCGAGCCACACAAGTCACCCCATCTTGGATTCCCCTAGGTCTCTAGTTTTCAGAAATGCACAGGTTTGGTAGGTTTCCCTGGGTGGCGGCTGAGCTACAGGCCAATATCTACAGGTAGGCACTTTGCAAAAAACACCTCTGTTTTCCTTCACAAATTTGGATGTGTCCACGTTGCGCTTTGGGGCGTTTCCTGTCACGGGCGCTAGGCCTACCCACACAAGTGATGTATCATTTTTATCGGGAGACGTGGGGGAACGCTGGGTGGAAGGAAATTTGTGGCTCCTCTCAGATTCCAGAACTTTCTGCCACAGAAATGTTAGGAACATGTGTTTTTTTTAGCCAAATTTTGAGGTTTGCAAAGGATTCTGGGTAACAGAACCTGGTCCGAGCCACACAAGTCACCCCATCTTGGATTCCCCTAGGTCTCTAGTTTTCAGAAATGCACAGGTTTAGTAGGTTTCCCTAGGCGGCGGCTGAGCTACAGGCCAAAATCTACAGGTAGGCACTTTGCTAAAAACAGATCTGTTTTCTGTGATGTGTCCACGTTGCGCTTTGGGGCATTTCCTGTCGCGGGCGCTAGGCCTACCCACACAAGTGAGGTATCATTTTTATCGGGAGACGTAGGGGAACGCTGGGTGGAAGGAAATTTGTGGCTCCTCTCAGATTCCAGAACTTTCTGCCACAGAAATGTGAGGAACATGTGTTTTTTTAGCCAAATTTTGAGGTTTGCAAAGGATTCTGGGTAACAGACCCTGGTCCGAGCCACACAAGTCACCCCATCTTGGATTCCCCTAGGTCTCTAGTTTTCAGAAATGCACAGGTTTGGTAGGTTTCCCTAGGTGGCGGCTGAGCTACAGGCCAAAATCTACAGGTAGGCACTTTGCAAAAAACACCTCTGTTTTCCTTCACAAATTTGGATGTGTCCACGTTGCGGTTTGGGGCGTTTTCTGTCGAGGGCACTAGGCCTACCCACACAAGTGAGGTATCATTTTTATCGGGAGACGTGGGGGAACGCTGGGTGGAAGGAAATTCGTGGCTCCTCTCAGATTCCAGAACTGTCTGCCACAGAAATGTTAGGAACATGTGTTTTTTTTAGCCAAATTTTGAGGTTTGCAAAGGATTCTGGGTAACAGACCCTGGTCCGAGCAACACAAATCACCCCATCTTGGATTCCCCTAGGTCTCTAGTTTTCAGAAATGCACAGGTTTGGTAGGTTTCACTAGGTGGCGGCTGAGCTACAGGCCAAAATCTACAGGTAGGCACTTTGCTAAAAACAGGTCTGTTTTCTGTTATGTGTCCACGTTGCGCTTTGGGGCATTTCCTGTCGCGGGCGCTAGGCCTACCCACACAAGTGAGGTATCATTTTTATCGGGAGACGTGGGGGAACGCTGGGTGGAAGGAAATTTGTGGCTCCTCTCAGATTCCAGAACTTTCTGCCACAGAAATGTGAGGAACATGTGTTTTTTTAGCCAAATTTTGAGGTTTGCAAAGGATTCTGGGTAACAGAACCTGGTCCGAGCCACACAAGTCACCCCATCTTGGATTCCCCTAGTTCTCTAGTTTTCAGAAATGCACAGGTTTGGTAGGTTTCCCTAGGTGGCGGCTGAGCTACAGGCCAAAATCTACAGGTAGGCACTTTGCAAAAAACACCTTTTTTCCTTCACAAATTTGGCTGTGTCCACGTTGCGCTTTCGGGCATTTCCTTTAACGGGCGCTAGGCCTACCCACACAAGTGAGGTATCATTTTTATCGGGAGACGTGGGGGAACGCTGGGTGGAAGGAAATTCGTGGCTCCTCTCAGATTCCAGAACTTTCTGCCACAGAAATTTGAGGAACATGTGTTTTTTTAGCCAAATTTTGAGGTTTGCAAAGGATTCTGGGTAACAGAACCTGGTCCGAGCCACACAAGTCACCCCATCTTGGATTCCCCTAGGTCTCTAGTTTTCAGAAATGCACAGGTTTGGTAGGTTTCCCTAGGTGGCGGCTGAGCTACAGGCCAAAATCTACAGGTAGGCACTTTGCAAAAAACACCTCTGTTTTCCTTCACCAATTTGGCTGTGTCCACGTTGCGCTTTGGGGCATTTCCTGTCACAGGCGCTAGGCCTACCCACACAAGTGAGGTATCATTTTTATCGGGAGACGTGGGGGAACGCTGGGTGGAAGGAAATTCGTGGCTCCTCTCAGATTCCAGAACTTTCTGCCACCGAAATGTGAGGAACATGTGTTTTTTTAGCCAAATTTTGAGGTTTGCAAAGGATTCTGGGTAACAGAACCTGGTCCGAGCCACACAAGTCACCCCATCTTGGATTCCCCTAGGTCTCTAGTTTTCAGAAATGCACAGGTTTGGTAGGTTTCCCTAGGTGGCGGCTGAGCTACAGGCCAATATCTACAGGTAGGCACTTTGCAAAAAACACCTCTGTTTTCCTTCACAAATTTGGATGTGTCCACATTGCGCTTTGGGGCATTTCCTGTCGCGGGCGCTAGGCCTACCCACACATGTGAGGTATCATTTTTATCGTGAGACGTGGGGGAACGCTGGGTGGAAGGAAATTTGTGGCTCCTCTCAGATTCCAGAACTTTCTGCCACAGAAATGTGAGGAAAATGTGTTTTTTTAGACAGAATTTGAGGTTTGCAAAGGATTCTGGGTAACAGACCCTGGTCCGAGCCACACAAGTCACCCCATCTTGGATTCCCCTAGGTCTCTAGTTTTCAGAAATGCACAGGTTTGGTAGGTTTCCCTAGGTGGCGGCTGAGCTACAAGCCAAAATCTACAGGTAGGCACTTTGCAAAAAAACACCTCTGTTTTCCTTCACCAATTTGGCTGTGTCCACGTTGCGCTTTGGGGCATTTCCTGTCACGGGTGCTAGGCCTACCCACACAAGTGAGGTATCATTTTTATCGGGAGACGTGGGGGAACGCTGGGTGGAAGGAAATTCGTGGCTCCTCTCAGATTCCAGAACTTTCTGCCACAGAAATGTGAGGAACATGTGTTTTTTTAGCCAAATTTTGAGGTTTGCAAAGGATTCTGGGTAACAGAACCTGGTCCGAGCCACACAAGTCACCCCATCTTGCATTCCCCTAGGTCTCTAATTTTCAGAAATGCACAGGTTTGGTAGGTTTCCCTAGGTGGCGGCTGAGCTACAGGCCAATATCTACAGGTAGGCACTTTGCAAAAAACACCTCTGTTTTCCTTCACAAATTTGGATGTGTCCACGTTGCGCTTTGGGGCGTTTCCTGTCGCGGGCGCTAGGCCTACCCACACATGTGAGGTATCATTTTTATCGTGAGACGTGGGGGAACGCTGGGTGGAAGGAAATTTGTGGCTCCTCTCAGATTCCAGAACTTTCTGCCACAGAAATGTGAGGAAAATGTGTTTTTTTAGACAGAATTTGAGGTTTGCAAAGGATTCTGGGTAAGAGACCCTGGTCCGAGCCACACAAGTCACCCCATCTTGGATTCCCCTAGGTCTCTAGTTTTCAGAAATGCACAGGTTTGGTAGGTTTCCCTAGGTGGCGGCTGAGCTACAAGCCAAAATCTACAGGTAGGCACTTTGCAAAAAAACACCTCTGTTTTCCTTCACCAATTTGCCTGTGTCCACGTTGCGCTTTGGGGCATTTCCTGTCACGGGTGCTAGGCCTACCCACACAAGTGAGGTATCATTTTTATCGGGAGACGTGGGGGAACGCTGGGTGGAAGGAAATTCGTGGCTCCTCTCAGATTCCAGAACTTTCTGCCACAGAAATGTGAGGAACATGTGTTTTTTTAGCCAAATTTTGAGGTTTGCAAAGGATTCTGGGTAACAGAACCTGGTCCGAGCCACACAAGTCACCCCATCTTGCATTCCCCTAGGTCTCTAATTTTCAGAAATGCACAGGTTTGGTAGGTTTCCCTAGGTGGCGGCTGAGCTACAGGCCAATATCTACAGGTAGGCACTTTGCAAAAAACACCTCTGTTTTCCTTCACAAATTTGGATGTGTCCACGTTGCGCTTTGGGGCGTTTCCTGTCGCGGGCGCTAGGCCTACCCACACATGTGAGGTATCATTTTTATCGTGAGACGTGGGGGAACGCTGGGTGGAAGGGAATTTGTGGCTCCTCTCAGATTCCAGAACTTTCTGCCACAGAAATGTGAGGAAAATGTGTTTTTTTAGACAGAATTTGAGGTTTGCAAAGGATTCTGGGTAAGAGACCCTGGTCCGAGCCACACAAGTCACCCCATCTTGGATTCCCCTAGGTCTCTAGTTTTCAGAAATGCACAGGTTTGGTAGGTTTCCCTAGGTGGCGGCTGAGCTACAAGCCAAAATCTACAGGTAGGCACTTTGCAAAAAAACACCTCTGTTTTCCTTCACCAATTTGGCTGTGTCCACATTGCGCTTTGGGGCATTTCCTGTCACGGGCGCTAGGCCTACCCACACAAGTGAGGTATCATTTTTATCGGGAGACGTGGGGGAACGCTGGGTGGAAGGAAATTCGTGGCTCCTCTCAGATTCCAGAACTTTCTGCCACAGAAATGTGAGGAACATGTGTTTTTTTAGCCAAATTTTGAGGTTTGCAAAGGATTCTGGGTAACAGAACCTGGTCCGAGCCACACAAGTCACCTCATCTTGGATTCCCCTAGGTCTCTAGTTTTCAGAAATGCACAGGTTTGGTAGGTTTCCCTAGGTGGCGGCTGAGCTACAGGCCAAAATCTACAGGTAGGCACTTTGCAAAAAACACCCATGTTTTCCTTCACCAATTTGGCTGTGTCCATGTTGCGCTTTGGGGCATTTCCTGTCACGGGCGCTAGGCCTACCCACACAAGTGAGGTATCATTTTTATCGGGAGACGTGGGGGAACGCTGGGTGGGAGGAAATTCGTGGCTCCTCTCAGATTCCAGAACTTTCTGCCACAGAAATGTTAGGAACATGTGTTTTTTTTAGCCAAATTTTGAGGTTTCCAAAGGATTCTGGGTAACAGAACCTGGTCCGAGCCACACAAGTCACCCCATTTTGGATTCCCCTAGGTCTCTAGTTTTCAGAAATGCACAGGTTTGGTAGGTTTCCCAAGGTGGCGGCTGAGCTACAGGCCAAAATCTACAGGTAGGCACTTTGCTAAAAACAGGTCTG
The DNA here is from genome assembly GCF_031143425.1 of Pleurodeles waltl. Classification (NCBI taxonomy): domain Eukaryota; kingdom Metazoa; phylum Chordata; class Amphibia; order Caudata; family Salamandridae; genus Pleurodeles; species Pleurodeles waltl. The sequence continues at coordinate 1,456,897,573 of NC_090445.1, read as the reverse complement.
TTTTCTGTGATGTGTCCACGTTGCGCTTTGGGGCATTTCCTGTTGTGGGCGCTAGGCCTACCCACACAAGTGAGGTATCATTTTTATCGGGAGACGTGGGGGAACGCTGGGTGGAAGGAAATTCGTGGCTCCTCTCAGATTCCAGAACGTTCTGCCACAGAAATGTGAGGAACATGTGTTTTTTTAGCCAAATTTTGAGGTTTGCAAAGGATTCTGGGTAACAGAACCTGGTCCGAGCCACACAAGTCACCCCATCTTGGATTCCCCTAGGTCTCTAGTTTTCAGAAATGCACAGGTTTGGTAGGTTTCCCTGGGTGGCGGCTGAGCTACAGGCCAATATCTACAGGTAGGCACTTTGCAAAAAACACCTCTGTTTTCCTTCACAAATTTGGATGTGTCCACGTTGCGCTTTGGGGCGTTTCCTGTCACGGGCGCTAGGCCTACCCACACAAGTGATGTATCATTTTTATCGGGAGACGTGGGGGAATGCTGAGTGGAAGGAAATTTGTGGCTCCTCTCAGATTCCAGAACTTTCTGCCACAGAAATGTGAGGAACATGTGTTTTTTTAACCACATTTTGAGGTTTGCAAAGGATTCTGGGTAACAGACCCTGGTCCGAGCCACACAAGTCACCCCATCTTGGATTCCCCAAGGTCTCTAGTTTTCAGAAATTCACAGGTTTGGTAGGTTTCCCTAGGTGGCGGCTGAGCTACAGGCCAAAATCTACAGGTAGGCACTTTGCAAAAAACACCTGTTTTCCTTCACCAATTTGGATGTGTCCACGTTGCGCTTTGGGACATTTCCTGTCGCGGGCGCTAGGCCTACCCACACATGTGAGGTATCATTTTTATCGTGAGACGTGGGGGAACGCTGGGTGGAAGGAAATTCGTGGCTCCTCTCAGATTCCAGAACGTTATGCCACAGAAATGTGAGGAACATGAGTTTTTATAGCCAAATTTTGAGGTTTGCAAAGGATTCTGGGTAACAGAACCTGGTCCGAGCCACACAAGTCACCCCATCTTGGATTCACCTAGGTCTCTAGTTTTCAGAAATGCACAGGTTTGGTAGGTTTCCCTAGGTGGCGGCTGAGCTACAAGCCAAAATCTACAGGTAGGCACTTTGCAAAAAAACACCTCTGTTTTCCTTCACAAATTTGGATGTGTCCACGTTGCGGTTTGAGGCGTTTTCTGTCGCGGTCGCTAGGCCTACCCACACAAGTGATGTATCATTTTTATCGGGAGACGTGGGGGAACGCTGGGTGGAAGGAAATTTGTGGCTCCTCTCAGATTCCAGAACTTTCTGCCACAGAAATGTTAGGAACATGTGTTTTTTTTAGCCAAATTTTGAGGTTTGCAAAGGATTCTGGGTAACAGAACCTAGTCCGAGCCACACAAGTCACCCCATCTCTGATTCCCCTAGGTCTCTAGTTTTCAGAAATGCACAGGTTTGGTAGGTTTCCCTAGGTGGCGGCTGAGCTACAGGCCAAAATCTACAAGTAGGCACTTTGCTAAAAACAGGTCTGTTTTCTGTGATGTGTCCACGTTGCGCTTTGGGGCATTTCCTGTCACGGGCGCTAGGCCTACCCACACAAGTGAGGTATCATTTTTATCGGGAGACGTGGGGGAACCCTGGGTGGGAGGAAATTCGTGGCTCCTCTCAGATTCCAGAACTTTCTGCCACAGAAATGTGAGGAACATGTGTTTTTTTAGCCAAATTTTGAGGTTTGCAAAGGATTCTGGGTAACAGAACCTGGTCCGAGCCACACAAGTCACCCCATCTTGGATTTCCCAAGTCTCTAGTTTTCAGAAATGTACAGGTTTGGTAGGTTTCCCTGGGTGGCGGCTGAGCTACAGGCCAATATCTACAGGTAGGCACTTTGCAAAAAACACCTCTGTTTTCCTTCACAAATTTGGATGTGTCCACGTTGCGCTTTGGGGCGTTTCCTGTCGCGGGTGCTAGGCCTACCCACACATGTGAGGTATCATTTTTATCTGGAGACGTGGGGGAATGCTGGGTGGAAGGAAATTCGTGGCTCCTCTCAGATTCCAGAACGTTCTGCCACAGAAATGTGAGGAACATGAGTTTTTTTAGCCAAATTCGGAGGTTTGCAAAGGATTCTGGGTAACAGAACTTGGTCCGAGCCACACAAGTCACCCCATCTTGGATTCCCCTAGGTCTCTAGTTTTCAGAAATGCACAGGTTTGGTAGGTTTCCCTAGGTGGCGGCTGAGCTACAAGCCAAAATCTACAGGTAGGCACTTTGCAAAAAAACACCTCTGTTTTCCTTCACAAATTTGGATGTGTCCACGTTGCGGTTTGGGGTGTTTTCTGTCGCGGGCGCTAGGCCTACCCACACAAGTGAGGTATCATTTTTATCGGGAGACGTGGGGGAACGCTGGGTGGAAGGAAATTCGTGGCTCCTCTCAGATTCCAGAACTTTCTGCCACAGAAATTTTAGGAACATGTGTTTTTTTTAGCCAAATTTTGAGGTTTGGAAAGGATTCTGGGTAACAGACCCTGGTCCGAGCCACACAAGTCACCCCATCTTGGATTCCCGTAGGTCTCTAGTTTTCAGAAATGCACAGGTTTGGTAGGTTTCCCTAGGTGGCGGCTGAGCTACAGGCCAAAATCTACAGGTAGGCACTTTGCTAAAAACAGGTCTGTTTTCTGTGATGTGTCCACGTTGTGCGTTGGGGCATTTCCTGTCGCGGGCGCTAGGCCTACCCACACAAGTGAGGTATCATTTTTATCGGGAGACGTGGGGGAACGCTGGGTGGAAGGAAATTTGTGGCTCCTCTCAGATTCCAGAACTTTCTGCCACAGAAATGTGAGGAACATGTGTTTTCTTTGCCAAATTTTGAGGTTTGCAAAGGATTCTGGGTAACAGACCCTGGTCCGAGCCACACAAGTCACCCCATCTTGGATTCCCCAAGGTCTCTAGTTTTCAGAAATGCACAGGTTTGGTAGGTTTCCCTAGGTGGCGGCTGAGCTACAGGCCAAAATCTACAGGTAGGCACTTTGCAAAAAACACCTGTTTTCCTTCACCAATTTGGATGTGTCCACGTTGCGCTTTGGGGCATTTCCTGTCGCGGGCGCTAGGCCTACCCACACATGTGAGGTAGCATTTTTATCGTGAGACGTGGGGGAACGCTGGGTGGAAGGAAATTCGTGGCTCCTCTCAGATTCCAGAACGTTCTGCCACGGAAATGTGAGGAACATGAGTTTTTTTAGCCAAATTTTGAGGTTTGCAAAGGATTTTGGGTAACAGAACCTGGTCCGAGCCACACAAGTCACCCCATCTTGGATTCCCCTAGGTCTCTAGTTTTCAGAAATGCACAGGTTTGGTAGGTTTCCCTGGGTGGCGGCTGAGCTACAGGCCAATATCTACAGGTAGGCACTTTGCAAAAAACACCTCTGTTTTCCTTCACAAATTTGGATGTGTCCACGTTGCGGTTTGGGGCGTTTTCTGTCGCGGGCGCTAGGCCTACCCACACAAGTGAGGTATCATTTTTATCGGGAGACGTGGGGGAACGCTGGGTGGAAGGAAATTCGTGGCTCCTCTCAGATTCCAGAACTTTCTGCCACAGAAATGTTAGGAACATGTGTTTTTTTTAGCCAAATTTTGAGGTTTGCAAAGGATTCTGGGTAACAGAACCTGGTCCAAGCCACACAAGTCACCCCATCTTGGATTCCCCTAGGTCTCTAGTTTTCAGAAATGCACAGGTTTGGTAGGTTTCCCAAGGTGGCGGCTGAGCTACAGGCCAAAATCTACAGGTAGGCACTTTGCTAAAAACAGGTCTGTTTTCTGTGATGTGTCCACGTTGCGCTTTGGGGCATTTCCTGTTGTGGGCGCTAGGCCTACCCACACAAGTGAGGTATCATTTTTATCGGGAGACGTGGGGGAACGCTGGGTGGAAGGAAATTTGTGGCTCCTCTCAGATTCCAGAACTTTCTGCCACAGAAATGTGAGAAACATGTGTTTTTTTAGCCAAATTTTGAGGTTTGCAAAGGATTCTGGGTAACAGACCCTGGTCCGAGCCACACAAGTCACCCCATCTTGGATTCCCCTAGGTCTCTAGTTTTCAGAAATGCACAGGTTTGGTAGGTTTCCCTAGGTGGCGGCTGAGCTACAGGCCAAAATCTACAGGTAGGCACTTTGCAAAAAACACCTCTGTTTTCCTTCACAAATTTGGATGTGTCCACGTTGCGGTTTGGGGCGTTTTCTGTCGAGGGCGCTAGGCCTACCCACACAAGTGAGGTATCATTTTTATCGGGAGACGTGGGGGAACGCTGGGTGGAAGGAAATTCGTGGCTCCTCTCAGATTCCAGAACTGTCTGCCACAGAAATGTTAGGAACATGTGTTTTTTTTAGCCAAATTTTGAGGTTTGCAAAGGATTCTGGGTAACAGACCCTGGTCCGAGCAACACAAATCACCCCATCTTGGATTCCCCTAGGTCTCTAGTTTTCAGAAATGCACAGGTTTGGTAGGTTTCACTAGGTGGCGGCTGAGCTACAGGCCAAAATCTACAGGTAGGCACTTTGCTAAAAACAGGTCTGTTTTCTGTGATGTGTCCACGTTGCGCTTTGGGGCATTTCCTGTCGCGGGCGCTAGGCCTACCCACACAAGTGAGGTATCATTTTTATCGGGAGACGTGGGGGAACGCTGGGTGGAAGGAAATTTGTGGCTCCTCTCAGATTCCAGAACTTTCTGCCACAGAAATGTGAGGAACATGTGTTTTTATAGCCAAATTTTGAGGTTTGCAAAGGATTCTGGGTAACAGACCCTGGTCCGAGCCACACAAGTCACCCCATCTTGGATTCCCCTAGGTCTCTAGTTTTCAGAAATGCACAGGTTTGGTAGGTTTCCCTAGGTGGCGGCTGAGCTACAGGCCAAAATCTACAGGTAGGCACTTTGCAAAAAACACCTCTGTTTTCCTTCACCAATTTGAATGTGTCCACGTTGCGCTTTGGGGCATTTCCTGTCGCGGGCGCTAGGCCTACCCACACATGTGAGGTATCATTTATATCGTGAGATGTGGGGGAACGCTGGGTGGAAGGAAATTCGTGGCTCCTCTCAGATTCCAGAACGTTCTGCCACAGAAATGTGAGGAACATGAGTTTTTTTAGCCAAATTTTGAGGTTTGCAAAGGATTCTGGGTAACAGAACCTGGTCCGAGCCACACAAGTCACCCCATCTTGGATTCCCCTAGGTCTCTAGTTTTCAGAAATGCACAGGTTTGGTAGATTCCCCTAGGTGGCGGCTGAGCTACAAGCCAAAATCTACAGGTAGGCACTTTGCAAAAAAACATCTCTGTTTTCCTTCACAAATTTGGATGTGTCCACGTTGCGCTTTGGGGCATTTCCTGTCGCGGGCGCTAGGCCTACCCACACAAGTGAGGTATCATTTTTATCGGGAGACGTGGGGGAACGCTGGGTGGAAGGAAATTTGTGGCTCCTCTCAGATTCCAGAACTTTCTGCCACAGAAATGTGAGGAACATGTGTTTTTTTAGCCAAATTTTGAGGTTTGCAAAGGATTCTGGGTAACAGAACCTGGTCCGAGCCACACAAGTCACCCCATCTTGGATTCCCCTAGGTCTCTAGTTTTCAGAAATGCACAGGTTTGGTAGGTTTCCCTAGGTGGCGGCTGAGCTACAGGCCAAAATCTACAGGTAGGCACTTTGCAAAAAACACCTTTTTTCCTTCACAAATTTGGCTGTGTCCACGTTGCGCTTTCGGGCATTTCCTTTAACGGGCGCTAGCCCTACCCACACAAGTGAGGTATCATTTTTATCGGGAGACGTGGGGGAACGCTGGGTGGAAGGAAATTCGTGGCTCCTCTCAGATTCCAGAACTTTCTGCCACAGAAATTTGAGGAACATGTGTTTTTTTAGCCAAATTTTGAGGTTTGCAAAGGATTCTGGGTAACAGAACCTGGTCCGAGCCACACAAGTCACCCCATCTTGGATTCCCCTAGGTCTCTAGTTTTCAGAAATGCACAGGTTTGGTAGGTTTCCCTAGGTGGCGGCTGAGCTACAGGCCAAAATCTACAGGTAGGCACTTTGCAAAAAACACCTCTGTTTTCCTTCACCAATTTGACTGTGTCCACGTTGCGCTTTGGGGCATTTCCTGTCACGGGCGCTAGGCCTACCCACACAAGTGAGGTATCATTTTTATCGGGAGACGTGGGGGAACGCTGGGTGGAAGGAAATTCGTGGCTCCTCTCAGATTCCAGAACTTTCTGCCACCGAAATTTGAGGAACATGTGTTTTTTTAGCCAAATTTTGAGGTTTGCAAAGGATTCTGGGTAACAGAACCTGGTCCGAGCCACACAAGTCACCCCATCTTGGATTCCCCTAGGTCTCTAGTTTTCAGAAATGCACAGGTTTGGTAGGTTTCCCTAGGTGGCGGCTGAGCTACAGGCCAATATCTACAGGTAGGCACTTTGCAAAAAACACCTCTGTTTTCCTTCACAAATTTGGATGTGTCCACATTGCGCTTTGGGGCATTTCCTGTCGCGGACGCTAGGCCTACCCACACATGTGAGGTATCATTTTTATCGTGAGACGTGGGGGAACGCTGGGTGGAAGGAAATTCGTGGCTCCTCTCAGATTCCAGAACTTTCTGCCACAGAAATTTGAGGAACATGTGTTTTTTTAGCCAAATTTTGAGGTTTGCAAAGGATTCTGGGTAACAGAACCTGGTCCGAGCCACACAAGTCACCCCATCTTGGATTCCCCTAGGTCTCTAGTTTTCAGAAATGCACAGGTTTGGTAGGTTTCCCTAGGTGGCGGCTGAGCTACAGGCCAAAATCTACAGGTAGGCACTTTGCAAAAAACACCTCTGTTTTCCTTCACCAATTTGACTGTGTCCACGTTGCGCTTTGGGGCATTTCCTGTCACGGGCGCTAGGCCTACCCACACAAGTGAGGTATCATTTTTATCGGGAGACGTGGGGGAACGCTGGGTGGAAGGAAATTCGTGGCTCCTCTCAGATTCCAGAACTTTCTGCCACCGAAATGTGAGGAACATGTGTTTTTTTAGCCAAATTTTGAGGTTTGCAAAGGATTCTGGGTAACAGAACCTGGTCCGAGCCACACAAGTCACCCCATCTTGGATTCCCCTAGGTCTCTAGTTTTCAGAAATGCACAGGTTTGGTAGGTTTCCCTAGGTGGCGGCTGAGCTACAGGCCAATATCTACAGGTAGGCACTTTGCAAAAAACACCTCTGTTTTCCTTCACAAATTTGGATGTGTCCACATTGCGCTTTGGGGCATTTCCTGTCGCGGACGCTAGGCCTACCCACACATGTGAGGTATCATTTTTATCGTGAGACGTGGGGGAACGCTGGGTGGAAGGAAATTTGTGGCTCCTCTCAGATTCCAGAACTTTCTGCCACAGAAATGTGAGGAAAATGTGTTTTTTTAGACAGAATTTGAGGTTTGCAAAGGATTCTGGGTAACAGACCCTGGTCCGAGCCACACAAGTCACCCCATCTTGGATTCCCCTAGGTCTCTAGTTTTCAGAAATGCACAGGTTTGGTAGGTTTCCCTAGGTGGCGGCTGAGCTACAAGCCAAAATCTACAGGTAGGCACTTTGCAAAAAAACACCTCTGTTTTCCTTCACCAATTTGGCTGTGTCCACGTTGCGCTTTGGGGCATTTCCTGTCACGGGTGCTAGGCCTACCCACACAAGTGAGGTATCATTTTTATCGGGAGACGTGGGGGAACGCTGGGTGGAAGGAAATTCGTGGCTCCTCTCAGATTCCAGAACTTTCTGCCACAGAAATGTGAGGAACATGTGTTTTTTTAGCCAAATTTTGAGGTTTGCAAAGGATTCTGGGTAACAGAACCTGGTCCGAGCCACACAAGTCACCCCATCTTGCATTCCCCTAGGTCTCTAATTTTCAGAAATGCACAGGTTTGGTAGGTTTCCCTAGGTGGCGGCTGAGCTACAGGCCAATATCTACAGGTAGGCACTTTGCAAAAAACACCTCTGTTTTCCTTCACAAATTTGGATGTGTCCACGTTGCGCTTTGGGGCGTTTCCTGTCGCGGGCGCTAGGCCTACCCACACATGTGAGGTATCATTTTTATCGTGAGACGTGGGGGAACGCTGGGTGGAAGGAAATTTGTGGCTCCTCTCAGATTCCAGAACTTTCTGCCACAGAAATGTGAGGAAAATGTGTTTTTTTAGACAGAATTTGAGGTTTGCAAAGGATTCTGGGTAAGAGACCCTGGTCCGAGCCACACAAGTCACCCCATCTTGGATTCCCCTAGGTCTCTAGTTTTCAGAAATGCACAGGTTTGGTAGGTTTCCCTAGGTGGCGGCTGAGCTACAAGCCAAAATCTACAGGTAGGCACTTTGCAAAAAAACACCTCTGTTTTCCTTCACCAATTTGCCTGTGTCCACGTTGCGCTTTGGGGCATTTCCTGTCACGGGTGCTAGGCCTACCCACACAAGTGAGGTATCATTTTTATCGGGAGACGTGGGGGAACGCTGGGTGGAAGGAAATTCGTGGCTCCTCTCAGATTCCAGAACTTTCTGCCACAGAAATGTGAGGAACATGTGTTTTTTTAGCCAAATTTTGAGGTTTGCAAAGGATTCTGGGTAACAGAACCTGGTCCGAGCCACACAAGTCACCCCATCTTGCATTCCCCTAGGTCTCTAATTTTCAGAAATGCACAGGTTTGGTAGGTTTCCCTAGGTGGCGGCTGAGCTACAGGCCAATATCTACAGGTAGGCACTTTGCAAAAAACACCTCTGTTTTCCTTCACAAATTTGGATGTGTCCACGTTGCGCTTTGGGGCGTTTCCTGTCGCGGGCGCTAGGCCTACCCACACATGTGAGGTATCATTTTTATCGTGAGACGTGGGGGAACGCTGGGTGGAAGGAAATTTGTGGCTCCTCTCAGATTCCAGAACTTTCTGCCACAGAAATGTGAGGAAAATGTGTTTTTTTAGACAGAATTTGAGGTTTGCAAAGGATTCTGGGTAAGAGACCCTGGTCCGAGCCACACAAGTCACCCCATCTTGGATTCCCCTAGGTCTCTAGTTTTCAGAAATGCACAGGTTTGGTAGGTTTCCCTAGGTGGCGGCTGAGCTACAAGCCAAAATCTACAGGTAGGCACTTTGCAAAAAAACACCTCTGTTTTCCTTCACCAATTTGGCTGTGTCCACATTGCGCTTTGGGGCATTTCCTGTCACGGGCGCTAAGCCTACCCACACAAGTGAGGTATCATTTTTATCGGGAGACGTGGGGGAACGCTGGGTGGAAGGAAATTTGTGGCTCCTCTCAGATTCCAGAACTTTCTGCCACAGAAATGTGAGGAACATGTGTTTTTTTAGCCAAATTTTGAGGTTTGCAAAGGATTCTGGGTAACAGAACCTGGTCCGAGCCACACAAGTCACCTCATCTTGGATTCCCCTAGGTCTCTAGTTTTCAGAAATGCACAGGTTTGGTAGGTTTCCCTAGGTGGCGGCTGAGCTACAGGCCAAAATCTACAGGTAGGCACTTTGCAAAAAACACCCATGTTTTCCTTCACCAATTTGGCTGTGTCCATGTTGCGCTTTGGGGCATTTCCTGTCACGGGCGCTAGGCCTACCCACACAAGTGAGGTATCATTTTTATCGGGAGACGTGGGGGAACGCTGGGTGGGAGGAAATTCGTGGCTCCTCTCAGATTCCAGAACTTTCTGCCACAGAAATGTTAGGAACATGTTTTTTTTTTAGCCAAATTTTGAGGTTTCCAAAGGATTCTGGGTAACAGAACCTGGTCCGAGCCACACAAGTCACCCCATCTTGGATTCCCCTAGGTCTCTAGTTTTCAGAAATGCACATGTTTGGTAGGTTTCCCAAGGTGGCGGCTGAGCTACAGGCCAAAATCTACAGGTAGGCACTTTGCTAAAAACAGGTCTGTTTTCTGTGATGTGTCCACGTTGCGCTTTGGGGCATTTCCTGTTGTGGGCGCTAGGCCTACCCACACAAGTGAGGTATCATTTTTATCGGGAGACGTGGGGGAACGCTGGGTGGAAGGAAATTCGTGGCTCCTCTCAGATTCCAGAACGTTCTGCCACAGAAATGTGAGGAACATGTGTTTTTTTAGCCAAATTTTGAGGTTTGCAAAGGATTCTGGGTAACAGAACCTGGTCCGAGCCACACAAGTCACCCCATCTTGGATTCCCCTAGGTCTCTAGTTTTCAGAAATGCACAGGTTTGGTAGGTTTCCCTGGGTGGCGGCTGAGCTACAGGCCAATATCTACAGGTAGGCACTTTGCAAAAAACACCTCTGTTTTCCTTCACAAATTTGGATGTGTCCACGTTGCGCTTTGGGGCGTTTCCTGTCACGGGCGCTAGGCCTACCCACACAAGTGATGTATCATTTTTATCGGGAGACGTGGGGGAATGCTGGGTGGAAGGAAATTTGTGGCTCCTCTCAGATTCCAGAACTTTCTGCCACAGAAATGTGAGGAACATGTGTTTTTTTAACCACATTTTGAGGTTTGCAAAGGATTCTGGGTAACAGACCCTGGTCCGAGCCACACAAGTCACCCCATCTTGGATTCCCCAAGGTCTCTAGTTTTCAGAAATGCACAGGTTTGGTAGGTTTCCCTAGGTGGCGGCTGAGCTACAGGCCAAAATCTACAGGTAGGCACTTTGCAAAAAACACCTGTTTTCCTTCACCAATTTGGATGTGTCCACGTTGCGCTTTGGGGCATTTCCTGTCGCGGGCGCTAGGCCTACCCACACATGTGAGGTATCATTTTTATCGTGAGACGTGGGGGAACGCTGGGTGGAAGGAAATTCGTGGCTCCTCTCAGATTCCAGAACGTTATGCCACAGAAATGTGAGGAACATGAGTTTTTTTAGCCAAATTTTGAGGTTTGCAAAGGATTCTGGGTAACAGAACCTGGTCCGAGCCACACAAGTCACCCCATCTTGGATTCACCTAGGTCTCTAGTTTTCAGAAATGCACAGGTTTGGTAGGTTTCCCTAGGTGGCGGCTGAGCTACAAGCCAAAATCTACAGGTAGGCACTTTGCAAAAAAACACCTCTGTTTTCCTTCACAAATTTGGATGTGTCCACGTTGCGGTTTGAGGCGTTTTCTGTCGCGGTCGCTAGGCCTACCCACACAAGTGATGTATCATTTTTATCGGGAGACGTGGGGGAACGCTGGGTGGAAGGAAATTTGTGGCTCCTCTCAGATTCCAGAACTTTCTGCCACAGAAATGTTAGGAACATGTGTTTTTTTTAGCCAAATTTTGAGGTTTGCAAAGGATTCTGGGTAACAGAACCTGGTCCGAGCCACACAAGTCACCCCATCTCTGATTCCCCTAGGTCTCTAGTTTTCAGAAATGCACAGGTTTGGTAGGTTTCCCTAGGTGGCGGCTGAGCTACAGGCCAGAATCTACAAGTAGGCACTTTGCTAAAAACAGGTCTGTTTTCTGTGATGTGTCCACGTTGCGCTTTGGGGCATTTCCTGTCGTGGGCGCTAGGCCTACCCACACAAGTGAGGTATCATTTTTATCGGGAGACGTGGGGGAACGCTGGGTGGAAGGAAATTTGTGGCTCCTCTCAGATTCCAGAACTTTCTGCCACAGAAATGTGAGGAACATGTGTTTTTTTAGCCAAATTTTGAGGTTTGCAAAGGATTCTGGGTAACAGACCCTGGTCCGAGCCACACAAGTCACCCCATCTTGGATTCCCCTAGGTCTCTAGTTTTCAGAAATGCACAGGTTTGGTAGGTTTCCCTAGGTGGCGGCTGAGCTACAAGCCAAAATCTACAGGTAGGCACTTTGCAAAAAAACACCTCTTTTTTCCTTCACCAATTTGGCTGTGTCCACGTTGCGCTTTGGGGCATTTCCTGTCACGGGCGCTAGGCCTACCCACACAAGTGAGGTATCATTTTTATCGGGAGACGTGGGGGAACGCTGGGTGGAAGGAAATTCGTGGCTCCTCTCAGATTCCAGAACTTTCTGCCACAGAAATGTGAGGAACATGTGTTTTTTTAGCCAAATTTTGGGGATTGCAAAGGATTCTGGGTAACAGAACCTGGTCCGAGCCACACAAGTCACCTCATCTTGGATTCCCCTAGGACTCTAGTTTTGAGAAATGCACAGGTTTGGTAGGTTTCCCTACGTGGCGGCTGAGCTACAGGCCAAAATCTACAGGTAGGCACTTTGCAAAAAACACCTCTGTTTTCCTTCACCAATTTGGCTTTGTCCACGTTGCGCTTTGGGGCATTTCCTGTCACGGGCGCTAGGCCTACCCACACAAGTGAGGTATCATTTTTATCGGGAGACGTGGGGGAACCCTGGGTGGGAGGAAATTCGTGGCTCCTCTCAGATTCCAGAACTTTCTGCCACAGAAATGTGAGGAACATGTGTTTTTTTAGCCAAATTTTGAGGTTTGCAAAGGATTCTGGGTAACAGAACCTGGTCCGAGCCACACAAGTCACCCCATCTTGGATTTCCCAAGTCTCTAGTTTTCAGAAATGCACAGGTTTGGTAGGTTTCCCTGGGTGGCGGCTGAGCTACAGGCCAATATCTACAGGTAGGCACTTTGCAAAAAACACCTCAGTTTTCCTTCACAAATTTGGATGTGTCCACGTTGCGCTTTGGGGCGTTTCCTGTCGCGGGTGCTAGGCCTACCCACACATGTGAGGTATCATTTTTATCTGGAGACGTGGGGGAATGCTGGGTGGAAGGAAATTCGTGGCTCCTCTCAGATTCCAGAACGTTCTGCCACAGAAATGTGAGGAACATTAGTTTTTTTAGCCAAATTCGGAGGTTTGCAAAGTATTCTGGGTAACAGAACTTGGTCCGAGCCACACAAGTCACCCCATCTTGGGTTCCCCTAGGTCTCTAGTTTTCACAAATGCACAGGTTTGGTAGGTTTCCCTAGGTGGCGGCTGAGCTACAAGCCAAAATCTACAGGTAGGCACTTTGCAAAAAAACACCTCTGTTTTCCTTCACAAATTTGGATGTGTCCACGTTGCGGTTTGGGGTGTTTTCTGTCGCGGGCGCTAGGCCTACCCACACAAGTGAGGTATCATTTTTATCGGGAGACGTGGGGGAACGCTGGGTGGAAGGAAATTTGTGGCTCCTCTCAGATTCCAGAACTTTCTGCCACAGAAATGTGAGGAACATGTGTTTTCTTTGCCAAATTTTGAGGTTTGCAAAGGATTCTGGGTAACAGACCCTGGTCCGAGCCACACAAGTCACCCCATCTTGGATTCCCAAAGGTCTCTAGTTTTCAGAAATGCACAGGTTTGGTAGGTTTCCCTAGGTGGCGGCTGAGCTACAGGCCAAAATCTACAGGTAGGCACTTTGCAAAAAACACCTGTTTTCCTTCACCAATTTGGATGTGTCCACGTTGCGCTTTGGGGCATTTCCTGTCGCGGGCGCTAGGCCTACCCACACATGTGAGGTAGCATTTTTATCGTGAGACGTGGGGGAACGCTGGGTGGAAGGAAATTCGTGGCTCCTCTCAGATTCCAGAACGTTCTGCCACGGAAATGTGAGGAACATGAGTTTTTTTAGCCAAATTTTGAGGTTTGCAAAGGATTTTGGGTAACAGAACCTGGTCCGAGCCACACAAGTCACCCCATCTTGGATTCCCCTAGGTCTCTAGTTTTCAGAAATGCACAGGTTTGGTAGGTTTTCCTAGGTGGCGGCTGAGCTACAAGCCAAAATCTACAGGTAGGCATTTTGCAAAAAAACACCTCTGTTTTCCTTCACAAATTTGGATGTGTCCACGTTGCGGTTTGGGGCGTTTTCTGTCGCGGGCGCTAGGCCTACCCACACAAGTGAGGTATCATTTTTATCGGGAGACGTGGGGGAACGCTGGGTGGAAGGAAATTCGTGGCTCCTCTCAGATTCCAGAACTTTCTGCCACAGAAATGTTAGGAACATGTGTTTTTTTTAGCCAAATTTTGAGGTTTGCAAAGGATTCTGGGTAACAGAACCTGGTCCAAGCCACACAAGTCACCCCATCTTGGATTCCCCTAGGTCTCTAGTTTTCAGAAATGCACAGGTTTGGTAGGTTTCCCAAGGTGGCGGCTGAGCTACAGGCCAAAATCTACAGGTAGGCACTTTGCTAAAAACAGGTCTGTTTTCTGTGATGTGTCCACGTTGCGCTTTGGGGCATTTCCTGTTGTGGGCGCTAGGCCTACCCACACAAGTGAGGTATCATTTTTATCGGGAGACGTGGGGGAACGCTGGGTGGAAGGAAATTTGTGGCTCCTCTCAGATTCCAGAACTTTCTGCCACAGAAATGTGAGAAACATGTGTTTTTTTAGCCAAATTTTGAGGTTTGCAAAGGATTCTGGGTAACAGACCCTCGTCCGAGCCACACAAGTCACCCCATCTTGGATTCCCCTAGGGCTCTAGTTTTCAGAAATGCACAGGTTTGGTAGGTTTCCCTAGGTGGCGGCTGAGCTACAGGCCAAAATCTACAGGTAGGCACTTTGCAAAAAACACCTCTGTTTTCCTTCCAAATTTGGATGTGTCCACGTTGCGGTTTGGGGCGTTTTCTGTCGCGGGCGCTAGGCCTACCCACACAAGTGAGGTATCATTTTTATCGGGAGACGTGGGGGAACGCTGGGTGGAAGGAAATTCGTGGCTCCTCTCAGATTCCAGAACTGTCTGCCACAGAAATGTTAGCCAAATTTTGAGGTTTGCAAAGGATTCTGGGTAACAGACCCTGGTCCGAGCCACACAAGTCACCCCATCTTGGATTCCCCTGGGTCTCTAGTTTTCAGAAATGCACAGGTTTGGTAGGTTTCCCTAGGTGGCGGCTGAGCTACAGGCCAAAACCTACAGGTAGGGACTTTGCTAAAAACAGGTCTGTTTTCTGTGATGTGTCCACGTTGCGCTTTGGGGCATTTCCTGTCGCGGGCGCTAGGCCTACCCACACAAGTGAGGTATTATTTTTATCGGGAGACGTGGGGGAACGCTGGGTGGAAGGAAATTTGTGGCTCCTCTCAGATTCCAGAACTTTCTGCCACAGAAATGTGAGGAACATGTGTTTTTTTAGCCAAATTTTGAGGTTTGCAAAGGATTCTGGGTAACAGAACCTGGTCCGAGCCACACAAGTCACCCCATCTTGGATTCCCCTAGGTCTCTAGTTTTCAGAAATGCACAGGTTTGGTAGGTTTCCCTAGGTGGCGGCTGAGCTTAAAGCCAAAATCTACAGGTAGGCACTTTGCAAAAAAACACCTCTGTTTTCCTTCACCAATTTGGCTGTGTCCACGTTGCACTTTGGGGCATTTCCTGTCATGGGCGCTAGGCCTACCCACACAAGTGAGGTATCATTTTTATCGGGAGACGTGGGGGAACGCTGGGTGGAAGGAAATTTGTGGCTCCTCTCAGATTCCAGAACTTTCTGCCACAGAAATGTGAGGAACATGTGTTTTTTTAGCCAAATTTTGAGGTTTGCAAAGGATTCTGGGTAACAGAACCTGGTCCGAGCCACACAAGTCACCCCATCTTGGATTCCCCTAGGTCTCTAGTTTTCAGAAATGCACAGGTTTGGTAGGTTTCCCTAGGTGGCGGCTGAGCTACAAGCTAAAATCTACAGGTAGGCACTTTGCAAAAAAACACCTCTGTTTTCCTTCACCAATTTGCCTGTGTCCACGTTGCGCTTTGGGGCATTTCCTGTCACGGGCGCTAGGCCTACCCACACAAGTGAGGTATCATTTTTATCGGGAGACGTGGGGGAACGCTGGGTGGAAGGAAATTCGTGGCTCCTCTCAGATTCCAGAACTTTCTGCCACAGAAATGTGAGGAACATGTGTTTTTTTAGCCAAATTTTGAGGTTTGCAAAGGATTCTGGGTAACAGAACCTGGTCCGAGCCACACAAGTCACCCTATCTTGGATTCCCCTAGGTCTCTAGTTTTCAGAAATGCACAGGTTTGGTAGGTTTCCCTAGGTGGCGGCTGAGCTACAAGCCAAAATCTACAGGTAGGCACTTTGCAAAAAAACACCTCTGTTTTCCTTCACAAATTTGGATGTGTCCACGTTGCGGTTTGGGGCGTTTTCTGTCGCGGGCGCTAGGCCTACCCACACAAGTGAGGTATCATTTTTATCGGGAGACGTGGGGGAACGCTGGGTGGACGGAAATTTGTGGCTCCTCTCAGATTCCAGAACTTTCTGCCACAGAAATGTTAGGAACCTGTGTTTTTTTAGCCACATTTTGAGGTTTGCAAAGGATTCTGGGTAACAGAACCTGGTCCGAGCCACACAAGTCACCCCATCTTGGATTCCCCTAGGTCTCTAGTTTTCGGAAATGCACAGGTTTGGTAGGTTTCCCTAGGTGGCGGCTGAGCTACAGGCCAAAATCTACAGGTAGGCACTTTGCTAAAAACAGGTCTGTTTTCTGTGATGTGTCCACGTTGCGCTTTGGGGCATTTCCTGTCGCGGGCGCTAGGCCTACCCACACAAGTGAGGTATCATTTTTATCGGGAGACGTGGGGGAACGCTGGGTGGAAGGAAATTTGTGGCTCCTCTCAGATTCCAGAACTTTCTGCCACAGAAATGTGAGGAACATGTGTTTTTTTAGCCAAATTTTGAGGTTTGCAAAGGATTCTGGGTAACAGACCCTGGTCCGAGCCACACAAGTCACCCCATCTTGGATTTCCCTAGGTCTCTAGTTTTCAGAAATGCACAGGTTTGGTAGGTTTCCCTAGGTGGCGGCTGAGCTACAGGCCAAAATCTACAGGTAGGCACTTTGCAAAAAACACCTCTGTTTTCCTTCACCAATTTGGCTGTGTCCACGTTGCGCTTTGGGGCATTTCCTGTCACGGGCGCTAGGCCTACCCACACAAGTGAGGTATCATTTTTATCTGGAGACGTGGGGGAACGCTGGGTGGAAGGAAATTTGTGGCTCCTCTCAGATTCCAGAACTTTCTGCCACAGAAATGTTAGGAACCTGTGTTTTTTTTAGCCACATTTTGAGGTTTGCAAAGGATTCTGGGTAACAGAACCTGGTCCGAGCCACACAAGTCACCCCATCTTGGATTCCCCTAGGTCTCTAGTTTTCAGAAATGCACAGTTTTGGTAGGTTTCCCTAGGTGGCGGCTGAGCTACAGGCCAAAATCTACAGGTAGGCACTTTGCTAAAAACAGGTCTGTTTTCTGTGATGTGTCCACGTTGCGCTTTGGGGCATTTCCTGTCGCGGGCGCTAGGCCTACCCACACAAGTGAGGTATCATTTTTATCGGGAGACGTGGGGGAACGCTGGGTGGAAGGAAATTTGTGGCTCCTCTCAGATTCCAGAACTTTCTGCCACAGAAATGTGAGGAACATGTGTTTTTTTAGCCAAATTTTGAGGTTTGCAAAGGATTCTGGGTAACAGAACCTGGTCCGAGCCACACAAGTCACCCCATCTTGGATTCCCCTAGGTCTCTAGTTTTCAGAAATGCACAGGTTTGGTAGGTTTCCCTAGGTGCCGGCTGAGCTAGAGGCCAAAATCTACAGGTAGGCACTTTGCAAAAAAACACCTCTGTTTTCCTTCACCAATTTGGCTGTGTCCACGTTGCACTTTGGGGCATTTCCTGTCATGGGCGCTAGGCCTACCCACACAAGTGAGGTATCATTTTTATCGGGAGACGTGGGGGAACGCTGGGTGGAAGGAAATTTGTGGCTCCTCTCAGATTCCAGAACTTTCTGCCACAGAAATGTGAGGAACATGTGTTTTTTTAGCCAAATTTTGAGGTTTGCAAAGGATTCTGGGTAACAGAACCTGGTCCGAGCCACACAAGTCACCCCATCTTGGATTCCCCTAGGTCTCTAGTTTTCAGAAATGCACAGGTTTGGTAGGTTTCCCTAGGTGGCGGCTGAGCTACAAGCTAAAATCTACAGGTAGGCACTTTGCAAAAAAACACCTCTGTTTTCCTTCACCAATTTGCCTGTGTCCACGTTGCGCTTTGGGGCATTTCCTGTCACGGGCGCTAGGCCTACCCACACAAGTGAGGTATCATTTTTATCGGGAGACGTGGGGGAACGCTGGGTGGAAGGAAATTCGTGGCTCCTCTCAGATTCCAGAACTTTCTGCCACAGAAATGTGAGGAACATGTGTTTTTTTAGCCAAATTTTGAGGTTTGCAAAGGATTCTGGGTAACAGAACCTGGTCCGAGCCACACAAGTCACCCTATCTTGGATTCCCCTAGGTCTCTAGTTTTCAGAAATGCACAGGTTTGGTAGGTTTCCCTAGGTGGCGGCTGAGCTACAGGCCAAAATCTACAGGTAGGCACTTTGCAAAAAACACCTCTGTTTTCCTTCACCAATTTGGCTGTGTCCACGTTGCGCTTTGGGGCATTTCATGTCACGGGCGCTAGGCCTACCCACACAAGTGAGGTATCATTTTTATCGGGAGACGTGGGGGAACGCTGGGTGGAAGGAAATTCGTGGCTCCTCTCAGATTCCAGAACTTTCTGCCACAGAAATTGTGAGGAACATGTGTTTTTTTAGCCAAATTTTGAGGCTTGCAAAGGATTCTGGGTAAGAGAACCTGGTCCGAGCCACACAAGTCACCCCATCTTGGATTCCCCTAGGTCTCTAGTTTTCAGAAATGCACAGGTTTGGTAGGTTTCCCTAGGTGCCGGCTGAGCTAGAGGCCAAAATCTACAGGTAGGCACTGTTTTCAATGAAAAAATGTGATGTGTCCACCTTGCGTTTTGGGGCATATCCTGTCACGGGCGCTAGGCCTACCCATACAAGTGAGGTATCATTTGTATCGGAAGACGTGGGGGAACGCTGGGTGGAAGGAAATTTGTGGCTCCTCTCAGATTCCAGAACTTTCTGCCACAGAAATGTGAGGAACATGTGTTTTTTTAGCCAAATTTTGAGGTTTGCAAAGGATTCTGGGTAACAGAACCTGGTCCGAGCCACACAAGTCACCCCATCTTGGATTCCCCTAGGTCTCTAGTTTTCAGAAATGCACAGGTTTGGTAGGTTTCCCTGGGTGGCGGCTGAGCTACAGGCCAATATCTACAGGTAGGCACTTTGCAAAAAACACCTCTGTTTTCCTTCACAAATTTGGATGTGTCCACGTTGCGCTTTGGGGCGTTTCCTGTCGCGGGCGCTAGGCCTACCCACACATGTGAGGTATCATTTTTATCGTGAGACGTGGGGGAACGCTGGGTGGAAGGAAATTTGTGGCTCCTCTCAGATTCCAGAACTTTCTGCCACAGAAATGTGAGGAACATGTGTTTTTTTAGCCAAATTTTGAGGTTTGCAAAGGATTCTGGGTAACAGAACCTGGTCCGAGCCACACAAGTCACCCCATCTTGGATTCCCCTAGGTCTCTAGTTTTCAGAAATGCACAGGTTTGGTAGGTTTCCCTAGGTGGCGGCTGAGCTTAAAGCCAAAATCTACAGGTAGGCACTTTGCAGAAAAACACCTTTGTTTTCCTTCACCAATTTGGCTGTGTCCACGTTGCACTTTGGGGCATTTCCTGTCACGGGCGCTAGGCCTACCCACACAAGTGAGGTATCATTTTTATCGGGAGACGTGGGGGAACGCTGGGTGGAAGCAAATTCGTGGCTCCTCTCAGATTCCAGAACTTTCTGCCACAGAAATGTGAGGAACATGTGTTTTTTTTGCCAAATTTTGAGGTTTGCAAAGGATTCTGGGTAACAGAACCTGGTCCGAGCCACACAAGTCACCCCATCTTGGATTCCCCTAGGTCTCTAGTTTTCAGAAATGCACAGGTTTGGTAGGTTTCCCTGGGTGGCGGCTGAGCTACAGGCCAATATCTACAGGTAGGCACTTTGCAAAAAACACCTCTGTTTTCCTTCACAAATTTGGATGTGTCCACGTTGCGCTTTGGGGCGTTTCCTGTCGCCGGCGCTAGGCCTACCCACACATGTGAGGTATCATTTTTATCGTGAGACGTGGGGGAACGCTGGGTGGAAGGAAATTTGGGGCTCCTCTCAGATTCCAGAACTTTCTGCCACAGAAATGTGAGGAACATGTGTTTTTTTAGCCAAATTTTGAGGTTTGCAAAGGATTCTGGGTAACAGAACCTGGTCCGAGCCACACAAGTCACCCCATCTTGGATTCTCCTAGGTCTCTAGTTTTCAGAAATGCACAGGTTTGGTAGGTTTCCCTAGGTGGCGGCTGAGCTTAAAGCCAAAATCTACAGGTAGGCACTTTGCAAAAAAACACCTCTGTTTTCCTTCACCAATTTGGCTGTGTCCACGTTGCACTTTGGGGCATTTCCTGTCATGGGCGCTAGGCCTACCCACACAAGTGAGGTATCATTTTTATCGGGAGACGTGGGGGAACGCTGGGTGGAAGGAAATTTGTGGCTCCTCTCAGATTCCAGAACTTTCTGCCACAGAAATGTGAGGAACATGTGTTTTTTTAGCCAAATTTTGAGGTTTGCAAAGGATTCTGGGTAACAGAACCTGGTCCGAGCCACACAAGTCACCCCATCTTGGATTCCCCTAGGTCTCTAGTTTTCAGAAATGCACAGGTTTGGTAGGTTTCCCTAGGTGGCGGCTGAGCTAGAAGCTAAAATCTACAGGTAGGCACTTTGCAAAAAAACACCTCTGTTTTCCTTCACCAATTTGCCTGTGTCCACGTTGCGCTTTGGGGCATTTCCTGTCACGGGCGCTAGGCCTACCCACACAAGTGAGGTATCATTTTTATCGGGAGACGTGGGGGAACGCTGGGTGGAAGGAAATTCGTGGCTCCTCTCAGATTCCAGAACTTTCTGCCACAGAAATGTGAGGAACATGTGTTTTTTTAGCCAAATTTTGAGGTTTGCAAAGGATTCTGGGTAACAGAACCTGGTCCGAGCCACACAAGTCACCCTATCTTAAATTCCCCTAGGTCTCTAGTTTTCAGAAATGCACAGGTTTGGTAGGTTTCCCTAGGTGGCGGCTGAGCTACAGGCCAAAATCTACAGGTAGGCACTTTGCAAAAAACACCTCTGTTTTCCTTCACCAATTTGGCTGTGTCCACGTTGCGCTTTGGGGCATTTCATGTCACGGGCGCTAGGCCTACCCACACAAGTGAGGTATCATTTTTATCGGGAGACGTGGGGGAACGCTGGGTGGAAGGAAATTCGTGGCTCCTCTCAGATTCCAGAACTTTCTGCCACAGAAATTGTGAGGAACATGTGTTTTTTTAGCCAAATTTTGAGGTTTGCAAAGGATTCTGGGTAACAGAACCTGGTCCGAGCCACACAAGTCACCCCATCTTGGATTCCCCTAGGTCTCTAGTTTTCAGAAATGCACAGGTTTGGTAGGTTTCCCTAGGTGCCGGCTGAGCTAGAGGCCAAAATCTACAGGTAGGCACAGTTTTCAATGAAAAAATGTGATGTGTCCACCTTGCGTTTTGGGGCATATCCTGTCACGGGCGCTAGGCCTACCCATACAAGTGAGGTATCATTTGTATCGGGAGACGTGGGGGAACGCTGGGTGGAAGGAAATTTGTGGCTCCTCTCAGATTCCAGAACTTTCTGCCACAGAAATGTGAGGAACATGTGTTTTTTTAGCCAAATTTTGAGGTTTGCAAAGGATTCTGGGTAACAGAACCTGGTCCGAGCCACACAAGTCACCCCATCTTGGATTCCCCTAGGTCTCTAGTTTTCAGAAATGCACAGGTTTGGTAGGTTTCCCTAGGTGGCGGCTGAGCTACAGGCCAAAATCTACAGGTAGGCACTTTGCAAAAAACACCTCTATTTTCCTTCACCAATTTGGCTGTGTCCACGTTGCGCTTTGGGGCATTTCCTGTCGCGGGCGCTAAGCCTACCCACACAAGTGAGGTATCATTTTTATCGGGAGATGTGGGGGAACGCTGGGTGGAAGGAAATTTGTGGCTCCTCTCAGATTCCAGAACTTTCTGCCACAGAAATGTGAGGAACATGTGTTTTTTTAGCCAAATTTTGAGGTTTGCAAAGGATTCTGGGTAACAGAACCTGGTCCGAGCCACACAAGTCACCCCATCTTGGATTCCCCTAGGTCTCTAGTTTTCAGAAATGCACAGGTTTGGTAGGTTTCCCTGGGTGGCGGCTGAGCTACAGGCCAATATCTACAGGTAGGCACTTTGCAAAAAACACCTCTGTTGTCCTTCACAAATTTGGATGTGTCCACGTTGCGCTTTGGGGCGTTTCCTGTCGCGGGCGCTAGGCCTACCCACACATGTGAGGTATCATTTTTATCGTGAGACGTGGGGGAACGCTGGGTGGAAGGAAATTTGTGGCTCCTCTCAGATTCCAGAACTTTCTGCCACAGAAATGTGAGGAACATGTGTTTTTTTAGCCAAATTTTGAGGTTTGCAAAGGATTCTGGGTAACAGAACCTGGTCCGAGCCACACAAGTCACCCCATCTTGGATTCCCGTAGGTCTCTAGTTTTCAGAAATGCACAGGTTTGGTAGGTTTCCCTAGGTGGCGGCTGAGCTACAAGCCAAAATCTACAGGTAGGCACTTTGCAAAAAACACCTCTGTTTTCCTTCACCAATTTGGCTGTGTCCACGTTGCACTTTGGGGCATTTCCTGTCACGGGCGCTAGGCCTACCCACACAAGTGAGGTATCATTTTTATCGGGAGACGTGGGGGAACGCTGGGTGGAAGGAAATTCGTGGCTCCTCTCAGATTCCAGAACTTTCTGCCACAGAAATGTGAGGAACATGTGTTTTTTTAGCCACATTTTGAGGTTTGCAAAGGATTCTGGGTAACAGAACCTGGTCCGAGCCACACAAGTCACCCCATCTTGGATTCCCCTAGGTCTCTAGTTTTCAGAAATGCACAGGTTTGGTAGGTTTCCCTAGGTGGCGGCTGAGCTACAGGCCAATATCTACAGGTAGGCACTTTGCAAAAAACACCTCTGTTTTCCTTCACAAATTTGGATGTGTCCACGTTGCGCTTTGGGGCGTTTCCTGTCGCGGGCGCTAGGCCTACCCACACATGTGAGGTGTCATTTTTATCGTGAGACGTGGGGGAACGCTGGGTGGCAGGACATTTGTGGCTCCTCTCAGATTCCAGAACTTTCTGCCACAGAAATGTGAGGAAAATGTGTTTTTTTAGACAGAATTTGAGGTTTGCAAAGGATTCTGGGTAACAGACCCTGGTCCGAGCCACACAAGTCACCCCATCTTGGATTCCCCTAGGTCTCTAGTTTTCAGAAATGCACAGGTTTGGTAGGTTTCCCTAGGTGGTGGCTGAGCTACAGGCCAAAATCTACAGGTAGGCACTTTGCAAATAACACCTCTGTTTTCCTTCACCAATTTGGCTGTGTCCACGTTGCGCTTTGGGGCATTTCCTGTCACGGGCGCTAGGTCTACCCACACAAGTGAGGTATCATTTTTATCGGGAGACGTGGGGGAACGCTGGGTGGAAGGAAATTCGTGGCTCCTCTCAGATTCCAGAACTTTCTGCCACAGAAATGTGAGGAACATGTGTTTTTTTTAGCCACATTTTGAGGTTTGCAAAGGATTCTGGGTAACAGAACCTGGTCCAAGCCACACAAGTCACCCCATCTTGGATTCCCCTAGGTCTCTAGTTTTCAGAAATGCACAGGTTTGGTAGGTTTCCCCAGGTGGCGGCTGAGCTACAGGCCAAAATCTACAGGTAGGCGCTTTGCAAAAAACACCTCTGTTTTCCTTCACAAATTTGGATGTGTCCACGTTGCGGTGTGGGGCGATTTCTGTCGCCGGCGCTAGGCCTACCCACACAAGTGAGGTATCATTTTTATCGGGAGACGTGGGGGAACGCTGGGTGGAAGGAAACTTGTGGCTCCTCTCAGATTCCAGAACTTTCTGCCACAGAAATATGAGGAACATGTGTTTTTTTAGCCAAATTTTGAGGTTTGCAAAGGATTCTGTGTAACAGAACCTGGTCCGAGCCACACAAGCCACCCCATCTTGGATTCCCCTAGGTCTCTAGTTTTTAGAAATGCACAGGTTTGGTAGGTTTCCCTAGGTGGCGGCTGAGCTACAGGCCAATATCTACAGGTAGGCACTTTGTTAAAAACAGCTCTGTTTTCTGTGATGTGCCCACGTTGTGTTTTGGGGCATATCCTGTCGCGGGCGCTAGGCCTACCCACACAAGTGAGGTATCATTTTTATCGGGAGACTTGGGGGAACATAGAATAGCAAAACAAGTGTTATTGCCCCCTGTCTTTCTCTACATTTTTTCCTTCCAAATGTAAGACAGTGTGTAAAAAAGACGTCTATTGGAGAAATGCCCTGTAATTCACATGCTAGTATGGGCACCCCGGAATTCAGAGATGTGCAAATAACCACTGCTTCTCAACACCTTATCTTGTGCCCATTTTGGAAATACAAAGGTTTTCTTGATAGCTATTTTTTACTCTTTATATTTCAGCAAATTAATTGCTGTATACCCGGCATAGATTGAAAACCCACTGCAGGGTGCAGGTCATTTATTGGCCCTGGGTACCTAGAGTTCTTGATGAACCTATAAGCCCTATATATCCCCACAACCAGAAGAGTCCAGCAGACGTAACGGTATATTGCTTTCGAAAATCTGACATTGCTGGAAAAAGTTACAGAGTAAAACGTAGAGAAAAATTGATGTTTTTTTCACCTCAATTTCAATATTTTTCTTTTTCAGTTGTTATTTTCTGTAGGAAACCCTTGTAGGATCTACACAAATTACCCCTTGCTGAATTCAGATTTTTGTCTACTTTTCAGAAATGTTGCGGTTTCTGGGATCCAGCGTTGGTTTCATGCCCATTTCTGTCACTGACTGGAAGGAGGCTGAAAGCACAAAAAATCGTAAAAATGGGGTATGTCCCCGTAAAATGCCAAAATTGTGTTGAAAAATTGGGTTTTCTGATTCAAGTCTGCCTGTTCCTGAAAGCTGGGAAGCTGGTGATTTTATCACCGCAAACCCTTTGTTGATGCCCTTTTCAGGGAAAAAAACACAAGCCTTCTTCTGCAGCCCATTTTTTAAATTTTTTTGAAAAAAACGAAATTTTCACTGTTTTTTGGCTAATTTCTTGGCCTCTTTCCGGGGAACCCACAAAGTCTGGGTACCTCTAGAATCCCTAGGATGTTGGAAAAAATGGACGCAAATTTGGCGTGGGTAGCTTATGTGAACAAAAAGTTATGAGGACCTAAGCGCGAACTGCTCCAAATAGCCAAAAAAAGGCTCGGCACAGGAGGGGGAAAAGGCCTGGCAGCGAAGGGGTTAAAGGTGGTGGTGCACATTATTTGCAATAGGTTGTGAGGAAGATCTTTAATAGATCGAAACGCGTTGCCATAAAAATCTTTTGGTTTGAGAATCAGACTTATGGAGTGCGAGTATTGTTTCTCTGAATAGGGTTTAAGCAACTTTTTATATTTATATATATATATATATACTGTATATATATATATATATACATTTACACACATGTATATAATAAGTGCCACCAGAGTCTAGTATTCAAGTGCTTATGAAAGGGGGTTCCTTAGAATGGGGAACTCCGGTCCTCAAACGTGCCACTAAGCCCACAGGAAGCACCACTACTGTGAAAGCAAAATCACATTAATGAAACATGTTATCCTTGTATCCATCAGCCACTGTAATCTAGACAACATACCATTCCATCCGTAAACGTACCTGTGTATTCCAGATATGGAACCCCCGATATGACACCATCCCTCACCCTCCTCTGGCTAGGACAGTCAGGCCACAGGATTCAAGGTTGACGGTGAATTACCCCAAAGTAGTAGAGGAACACTGCATAGGTCTGCACCATCTAGAAGGGATTGGCCTTTTATTCCACCAGGGATATCCTAGCTGGGCTGGAGCCATTGGGTATTGACAGCCCAGGGCTGCTTCAACTTCCTCTGCTACTTTTCAGTGCTCCCCAGGGTTAATTGCAGCATCCACAGAAGGGCTTCAAGAAACAGAAAGTGAGGGAAAAAGGGAGGGAGGGAGGTGTGGAGAAAGAGACAAGAAAGAGAGAAGATGAAGAAGAAGAGAGATAGGATGGATGGAAACAGAGTGAAAGAGAAAACAAAGAAAGGTAGTAGGGTTGGTTTAGAATTTATGCAATTAGGTTGCCCAGTTCGGCCCTGCTCACTATTTGCAGCCTATGTTGCATATTCACACTACCCCAATAAAGAGAAGACTGTCCTACCAGTAGAAGAATGCACGGCATATTAGGCACTCAAACTGAATGGGAAATAAGTGACCAGTTGTAGACCATGGCTATAAACGTATGCGAAGAGAACTCATCCTGTTATCTTAGAATAGAACATAAAGCGGCAGTATTCATCTCAAAACAAAGGGATCAAACAATGATATCTGGACTAAAGTAATCTGTGTCTGTAAGGTTGCAGGTGGAACTAATGATAAGATCTCACTCAATAAAAGGAGAAACCTAACGGAAAAAACACAAGGAGGGTTGAACTGTTGGTCAAATTCCAGAGATAAAAGAATCAATTGGAAGCACAAACTGGCATCTCAGTTCCGCACGGCGACTTTCAGATATAGATTACCTCATTCTGACAAACATTTTTTAATTGCTCTTTATAGAGACTTTGGTACACCTTAAAAGACAGCAATTAGAAACATTTACATTTCAAAACGCAGTGCTTGATGCTACTCACAGTAATGAACCACAATCTTGGCAGGCAGAGTAAACAGGGTACATGTCCAATCAATCACAAATAAAGAGTGTAGACAGAAGTGACATTTAAACAGTACATGTCTTGTGGATTGTGCTAAAATGCATTGTGCTTCGGAGCCTGTGATCAAGCAGGGCGGTCAGTCAGCGCTGTCACTGGCTGAGGGCGCGTCAGGGAATGTCAATGGTGGTGGGTGTCATGACCAGCAGCTACCTCCAGCAGCACGCTCAGCTAGTGGCTTAGGGATGCAACGGCGGGCAGTTGTTGGTCACAACAGCAGGTCCGAATCCAGTTCCAAGGCCAGTTCCAAGGCCAGTAATATTACATCACACCAGGCGCGCTACTACCGTTGGGCTGAGAGGGCTTTAGCCCCGTCAGGTTTCCTGGGCTAGACTGGCCAGGCTGGAGCTGCTGGCCTGACCTTCTGCCACATTAACGAGGTATTCCTGCGACAACAGTTGCAGACCTGACAGCCCTGTGTAATCCAAGTTATAATTATATAACATAATTGTTTCTTTCTACAATAAAGCAGGCGCGACCCGTCCTTTAGGGCGTAGGAGCCATTCCCCCCCACCTTTTGCCCCTCATGAAGAGTGCCGGTCAGGCTGAACATGTTCAGGTCAGGCAGCCAGGAGCAGACAGTGCGATTTGCGCAGACTCCTGGCTGCCTCAGCTGAACTTTGATTGAAGAGGTCACAGCTCCTGTGGGCATGACCTCCTCGGCTCAGCAAAGGTGCCTCGAGGCCCTCCCCCGGGTGACGAGGGAAGTTTCACCCATTGACTTCGACCTGGGCGCTTCAGGTTTAAGCCCTGAAGCGCCCAGGGTGAGTGTCAATCAGTGACACCTTGTCACAGAATGGGGTAGGGTCAGCAGTCTCACTGACCCCATCCCACTCTGTGACAAAGTTGGGATTGCTGCCTTCCCTCATTGGCTGACCTAAGGTCAGCCAGTGAGGGAAGGCATCAGCCAATGAGGGAAGGCAGATGTCTCAACCCTCCAGGGACCTCGGAGGCTGAAGGTAAGGTAAGTATGTGTGTGATCTTTTTAAATTAATGTTTGTTGTGTGCGTGAATGTTTGAATGTTGATGAGTGTTGTTAATGGATGTGCGTGCATGTGTGAAAGAATGAGTATGAGTGTGCTTCCGGTCCGCCCCCTCCCTCCTAAAATTGCCGGCCGCCACTGCAATAAAGAGTATTGACTTTAAGGTGAAGGGGTGAAATGGGTCAAAGCTGCAATTATAGCATCCCACACCCACCAACAAATAACAGCTTCAGTAGCCAGCAACACTTTCACTCTAACCAAAGAGCTAGAATAAGCATCCATCAAAAGGCAGTCAAAAGATAGACAATTTTTTGCCAGAAGAATTATGCCTTCTATAAAAGACTATAAAATTAGCCTTCGATATTAAAGTCTAACATACATTTTAATAGCAGCTTGTCTCATGTTTTCTTAGTGCTCTGAAGACATCGATAGTGTGCTACACTAATTAAACTTAAAGTGCACAAAATATATATTGCTTTTCAACATCAAGGAAAAAAACGAATGCTTCATTCTGCTTATTGCACTTTATAGGCAACTGCATATCGGTGTTAATGTGTACCGTCATTGTGCCATTTGCAGACATCTACACACAACCTGCATAAATGTTGAATTACAGTAGGCGTGTCTCAAACTTTCATTCTTCTGGAATTGATAACATGAATATGACTTAGTTAAGGTCAGCAGACGTCATTTGCAGCAATGCAAAATTGGAGCTGCACCAAGGCTCATTTGCATATAGCTGGTCCCAGTCTGAGGTTACATTTTGGGCAAAAAACAATGGACTAGAATGTGTCTCTAAGTATTTACTAGTGTCTGAGATTATTTTGAGCATTCCAACCACCCTTTTTTTATTTCTTTAGTGTAATATTCTCAGACCTAAGTCCTATGTTGAGAGTGGTTTAGCACTCTAGCTGTAGCCAACTGGCAAGGCCCAAATAGGGTGAAACTTGTTCAAGGTTACATGTGTTCCCATTCACAGGGTTCCCCTCATGGTAGTTTTGCTTAGGCTATTCCTATTTCAGCAGGACAAAGGCTGATATGCACATTTCATGTTCCTGTCTGTGATGGCATGGTGGGCAAAAAACAAAAACGATGGACTGGATATAATTCAAGCTTCCTACCAATCACTTTTTTGCAAAACCTGCAGTAGCAAGCAAACTTATGTATATGTGAAATGACTCAAAGGTTCCATCAATGTCGCTGGAGTTCACACCCTAGCCTGGCTGGTGCTTTGAGAAGTCCTCTGACATCTCAGCTTTTTACATGTTTAGAGGGTGAAGTAGGATAAGGTACCAGAGAATATAATGTTTTTTCTCCTGTCTTTGATTTAGTCCAATCAAGGTCCCTAAATTTCCATTGTGAAACATTGTGACATAAGTAACGAATATTCATTATTAAATATTTTAGCAGGTTACATCATGGGAGGGTGGGGAGTACCAAAATATTTTTAACTTAAGGGTGGCTCTGCAAATAAAGTTTGAACACCTCTGCATTACAATGTGTGCCCTTTCCCACTTTAATAATGTTCCAATTCTTATGATTTTGGAACAGTATTGCCTGAGAGGTCGCCAAGTCATTGACAACCTCTGTGGCCCATGATTCCCACCAGCCAGAAAGCCATGCAGCTGTGAAAGGACTGGTGTCATGAAACATGGTGATTATCTAGCGGAAAACATTCTCTCCACTTGGGTGGTCAAGTTTCTGACTTTGTGCGATCTCTGTTTTAGGTAAATACCACTTGCACCTCATCCATGAGATCCCCTTTATAAGGATTTTGTGTAGGAGTCCTTGCAGAGCAGTGTGGGTAGAAGACTGGGGAGAAGGCAGATGGGAGATTGATGAAGAATGGAAAATATTTTCCAATGGACAATAAGGTTGGAGGAAGGTCAGAAGAGAGACCAGTAGAAGGGACTGATGTGAAAGATGATAAACATGTAAGGGTAAAGGATGTGGACAGCGAAGTGTAAGCATGGCTAAGCAGAGGAAGAAGAAAATCTCTTTGAAAGAGAACGTATGAGTGGGCCAATCACCAAGGGAAGATGGAGGATGGGAGAGGAAGTGCTAACAGGTTGTAGGATGAGGAGCAGAGAAGGAACCCAGAGGGATGTGGAAGGGCTTGCTGCTCTGGGACAAGAGGATGACATACTTTATAACAAAGAATTTGGGACTGTTTGGTTTAGGATGATAAAGAGAAGGGTAGCAGAGATTGCATATTGATGTTCAAAGTCTCCTGATTAACTCTTGTTCTCTACACTGTTTCTATGCACATGCCAGCATGGGGTACTTAAGAGAGAGATCTGGAGAAAGAGGCACTGAAAGAGGCTGAGAGAGAGAAAGAAAGAGACTGAAAGAAGCCTAAAAACAGAGATTCAGAGAAAGTGACAAAGACCAAGGGAAATTATAAGTTGATAAGAGAGATACTCAGAGAGATACACAGAGGAAGAGAGAGAAACATATTAGCGATTCAAAGTAAAGAAACTGTTTGCATATACTTGTAGAATGAAGGGTCGTCAGCTGTTGCCTCTGTCTTAAGATGTTACATTGCTTAGTTGTATAACATTTTAAGCTGTGATAAGATCACCAAAAATCACAAAGTGGAAACGAGAAAACATGGGCACGGCAGAGACAATAAAAAAGGATACTTGTGGATGAAGCATGTATTGCCCAAGACACTGGTATCTCACTGGATAGGCAACAGTGATTTATAGGTAACCTTCCCTGGGTGTCTTACATCAGGTAGGGAATGATGAAAAGAGGATGCAGTGGGTGGCAGGAAGGATGATGGGGGGAGCAGGTTTTTGGGGTGACAGTGAGAAGAATCAGATAGTGACTGTGCTTTGTAAATCTTGGTATACTATCAGTGATGCTAAGGTAGGTCAGAAAGTGTCCGATTGAGACAGGAAACTACTAAACTGCTCTGCAGTACCTCAGGGCTGACCTTTCATGTGCCTTATCCTAACAGTAACATTTCACAGTGTACCCACTGTTGAAGCTGGAGAACGTTTGGGAGGAATAAATAAGGTCCGAGTACGGCAGAGACGACAACAAGATTAGGTATTAGGTCTTTTTTTCATTGTTTAAGCTGTGTGCGCGAATGGCTTAGGTTAAGTGGAGGACTTGGAATTTCCACTTATCACTGCTGTTAGAAGGCAGTCAACCATTGTCTATAAATACATTTTTTATATGCTTCTACTGAACATTACCACAAGACGTCATATCTCACAATCCTTTTGCCCCACACAAGGATTCTTATTAAGTATATACACACCATGCTATGTATAAAATATTAGGTTAAATTCCGACTATTGCTGCACCTTTCTAGAAAGTATTATTATTAAAATACTCCCCTGATAATAATATTCATGTATGTGATACATGTTTGGGTATTGGGTCTGTGCTGGTATGGACTTCAAATGACTAAAATACCAAAGCGGAAGTGACATCAAACATGTTCACCACAAATGCCTCTTCACGGTTAACACCTACACCCACATTGAGTTCCTCACCAGACTCGTATTGATTCCTCGAGCTGGAAGAAAAGGAGCATGAACCCAGAAACATTTGAATTGGGGTTAATTTCTGATCTTTCCACTGTACTGATGAACCCCAAAACCAGCAGCTGGCAGGAAAGTGCCTCATTAGCAAATGTCCTAACAAGGTTTACCTGTTGATATGCTAGTTAAGTCTAATTTGTATAATTAGAATCATCATTGATAATGACACTTTATGCTCAGTTTATGCACTCTATGTTCCTTTTAACACCAAATTATTTCCAAATAAAAGATGCATTTCAGGTGATATCACTAGCCAAGTATATCAAAACATTGAATACTTGATGAGCGATTGAACTCAAGATCACCATGCACTACCACTGACCAAAGGGTCAATATTTTTTAAGTTACAGTGCCTGGGCATGAAGCATACTTCTAAGGTACAACAAGAGATTTGTTGCTTCTAATAGGATTGTACTCTAACATAAACCCATTGTGTGATGAGAAATTCACTGCAGACAGAACAATGACATAACAAATGTGTTTAAACAGGGCCATTTGCTACACATTTTGTAAAACCGCCTTTGTGGAAACATGCCTAAATATATTGTATTTTTGTCCAAATAGAGTACGACCAATTCAACTGGCTCAGTGCAGTGGAATGCAATTGTTGATGTTTATTTTTCCTCAAATTGCACATCCCACTAGGCCTACTGGCCAAATGAGAATTTAAATATCGTTTTCACTGTTTATTCTGCTAAAATTCTTTAATGGAGATCCCTTATATCCCACTAAAGCATATTAAATTGAGACAATTTTTATTGGCCAAGTATGCTTTAAAATACACTAATGACTGTATATTGTCTAGGAAAATGTTCCCCATATTATTCAGCATACAACAAAAGTGAAGGGAGCCCCTACAAGACCTATTGACCCAGGTTCTGAATATGGCCCACTGCCACGTTGTTCAAAGTGTTAGCCCTCTGCAAAGTTCGAGTATAGTTGCGCCCCTGAGTCACTCTATGTAATATGTGTGCCCTGGCCCGCCTGATAAGACTGGAGGAATGGGGAGAAGTCACTCTCTACTGCATTGCAACTGCTCGCTTTGCAAAGGCAAGGGCCAAGTCAATGACACCCTTGACCACCCATGAGCAGGGCATTGGGATCAGCAGGCATGTTTTCAAGACATGGTGGCTCCCCGTTACATGTGTGACATAGTGACAGTTGTAAGTCGAGAATGCCTGCAATGGTGAACACTGCCAAATCATATGGTAAAAGTCTGCACGGTCTGAGTCGCACTGAGGGCATTTGTGAGACACAGTGCCAAACATTCAGTGTAACACCGAAGTGGTCAAGTACGTGAAGCGGACATAATTAAACTATAACAGTCTTAGGCTTGTGTTTCTCGAGTTCTGAGAGATGTGTCCCAGAACGTGGTGCTAATGTGTGAATGAAAAGTCTACCTGTATATCTTGTCACCAGCAGCATCGGAATCCAGGCATGCCGGCCCCTTCCATCTGTCCCAGTGCCCTGTACACATTTGTAATCTCTGTGCTTGTGGAACTCCATGTTAGCAGCGTATGCAGAGTAAGGTCAGGGGGTGGTTCCACTGCCTAATCATCCCACTCACCTCCTATCATCTTCCACACTGCCACATGTGTCAGAAACTGTGCTGACAGCATAGCCTATACCTTATGAAGCTGCAGAAATGTGAGGGTGACCCCCTCTGAAAACGGTTACCCCAGGGTCGTGATGAAAGAGTGTCTCCACTGAGATCATTGAGCAATTGTTCCAACCTCTGCAAAGTTGGCAACCAACAAAGAGATCCAGTGAATGCACTCCCCTACTGCACCTTCAGTGATGATGTTGGGACCAACAACGGGTTCTCTAGTTGGCAGTGGTTTGCACCCTCTTCAAGTAGGGACCCTCACTCAGGGTAAGGGAGCCACACAGCTAAGATAAGACCTGCTCACACCCTTGGCAGCTCGGCAAGAGCAGTCTGGCTTATCTTAGAGGCAATCTGTAAAGTATTTGTGTATACACACACACAGTAACACAGGGAAAACACCAAAAAAGCATTCCACATTAGTTTAGAAAAATAGCTAATATTTATTTGAGTAAAACAAAGACCAAAACGAAAAAAGTCCAACATACACAAGATACAAATTTCCAAAGATTAAATCTTAGTAAAGCACTTGTAAACACAAAAGCTCCAACTGGGGCTATCAGAACGTCTTGACGGAGTTGTTCCCAAAAGTCAACGAGGGAGTGAGGGCTGGTCACGGAGTTGCATGGACCCTAGGTACAGTACCTTGGAAAACGAGGAAACAAAGATGGTGCAGAGAGTTGGAGGTGAGACTTCGCTGGAGCCGGTGAAGCGTCAGTTCCTTACTGCTACCGGGGAGGTGAAGCATTGCTTCCTTACTGCTAGTCACGGGTGGTGAGGCGTTGGTTCCTTACTGTTCACGGGAGGTGATGCGGCGGCGGTGGCGAGGTGTTGGTTCCTTACGACTGGGGACGTTGATGAATCGAGCAGGTCAATATGCGAGGCGCCGACTTCTCGGTGTCGCGATCACACCACGGGTCCACAGGTGCTGCGGTGGAGTTGGGTGTCACGGACGTCAGTGACGAGGCATACGGGGCTCAAGCTGTGGCAGACTTTGGAGGCGTTGCAGTGGCATCGGGCCTGCTACGTCAGTCATTGCACTCAGCGGGGACCACAGCTCCGGAGCAGGCAGAGTTGGACAGCAGCGCTGGTTCCGAAGTCGCTCTGGAGTTGATGTACTTGGTTTCTTCTTGGTTGCACTGGAACTCATTCCCAAGGGCCCAGTAACTGGATTTGGAACCACTTGACAAGTCAGGACTCTCAGCCAGAGAGCCCAGGTGCCAGCAGATAAAGTCTTTGATGTCCCTGAGACTTCTTAACAGGACCTTGGAGAACATTGGAAAGCAGGGTGTAGAAAGCAAAGTACAGTCAGTTCATTCCCAGGACAGAATCAACAAGCAGCAGGACAGCACAAAAAAGCAACAGGCAGTGTGGCAGTCCCTCCTACGGCATCTAACTCTTCTTACTGGCAAAATGGCCTCAGTCCAGAAGGATTCTAAATTTGTGGTCAGAGAGGTCCAGTACTTATACCCATTTCTGTCTTTGAAGTAGGCAAACTTCCAAGAGAAGTCTTTGTAGTGCGCAAGACCCTGCCTTTCCTGTCCTGGCCCCAGACACAATACAGGGGGTTGGAGACTGCTTTATGTAAGGACTGGCACAGCCATATTCAGGTGCAAGTGTCAGCTCCTCCAGACACTCTAGCCCAGGAAGACCCATCAGGATATGCAGGGCACACTTCAGCTCCCTTTGTGTGACTGTCTAGAGTCAATTCACAAGGAGCCCAACTGTCATCCTGACCCAGACGTGTATCCCACAGCCAGGCAGGGGCACAGCATGGTTAAGCAATCAAATGCACACTTTCTAAAATTGGCTTTTTCAAACTTTCAATTTAAAAAAGATGCATTTTTAAATTGTGAGTTCGGAGACCTCAATCTCCATATCTCCATCTGCTCCCAATGGAAAATTACACTTGAATGATATTTCAAGGCAATCCCCATGTTACCTTATGGGAGAGATAGGCCTTGCAATAGGGAAAACTTGATTTAGCAGTATTTCACTATTAGGACATGCAAAATACACCAGTATATGTCCTCTGTTTCCTGAGGGGTAATTTTTATTTTGTCCAGAACCCTCAGCTAGACTCTTCATCTGGTGTACGTAAGCTGAATAAGCCGTGTACAGCTACTTGCCTCGCCCAGTATTCCAGAGCACTTTGTCTCACTGTTCTATGGTGAGATAAATACTCAAATGCCTGCAAGTTTTCATGCTACTCAGCTAAATATAGCACCACATCTAGATTGGATTATTATCTCTGCTCACATAATTTGCAAATACAAAGTTATGGGCATTTCCAAAACAGGTTCTCAGATCATGCTTTAGTGAAGATGGAGGTTTCTGGTATTAAAATAGAAAGGGCTGAATATAGATTGTCCTTCCGTAGAGTCAATTTAAAAAAAGGAAGAATGGTGTAAAGAGGCTTTTGTCTGAGATTACACATTATTTTGAGTCTAACACAAACTCAGTTTGGGTGGAGAACGTTTGGGAAGCTTTTAAAGCTACCATACCAAGGAGATAAAGCACCGTAGCTATTTGGCGGCACAGAGGACAGAACTAGAGGCATCCTTGCATTTTGCGAGAACAAATGTCACGCTAAATAAAAGCCCCACAAACAGAGAGGCTCCAAGGCAAGCTAGAAGCTGCATGCAAGACTATTACTACACCCAGGGCTACATTGCTAACACTGCGTACCTGCAGCAGGTATATAAAGAAAGTGAATATGCAGGTAGATTTCTCGCACACCAGGCACGAGGCCGTCTTTTAAATAACAAGGTTATCTCTCTGCTAGATGCTGAAACACACAGCCTGAACCTGTAGAGATACAAACAGCTTTTTTCCGTACTACACTCAGGTTTACAGTAAGCAGCAGCAGGTAGACGTGGCTCAAATAAGGCTCTTTATGAGTAAACTTTTAGGGCCAGATGTAGCAAGCGTTTTGCATGGTGCAAACAGCGAATTTCACTGTTTGCGCCATGCAAAACGCACATCGCAAAGCTCATTCCCATTTTGCGAGTCGGTAACATGGTTACCGCCTCGCAAAATGGGAATGCGACTTTCAAATAGGAAGGGCTGTTCCCCTTCCTATTTGCGATTCGCATCACGATGTAGAATTGCTTTGTGACCGCGAACGCGGTCGCAAAGCAATTCGCAGCTAGCACCCATTTCAAATGGGTGCTAACCCATTCGCAAAAGGGAAGGGGTCCCCATGGGACTCCTTCCCCTTTGTGAATGTCCCTGATCATTTTTTCGTTTGTGTTGCAACTCGTTTTCCTTTAAGGAAAACGGGCTGCAATACAAAAAAAAAACTGCTTTATTAAAAAGCAGTCACAGACATGGTGGTCTGCTGTCTCCAGCAGGCCACCATCCCTGTGAGTGCTGCGAATCGGAAGGGGGTCGCAAATTGCGACCCACCTCATTAATATTAATGAGGTGGGTCTTTGCGACCCCCTTCCGATTCGCAGATGGTGTCAGGGACACCATCCTGCATCTGGGTTTGCGAATTGCGAATTGCAAATTGCGAGTCGCTCAGACTCGCAATTTGCAAGTCGCAAAATCGGATTTTCCTACATATGTAGCAAAGGGTTTTTCCTATTCTGTGTCAATGGGAAAATGTGTTCGTACATATGGCCCTTAATCCCTAAATTAAAATCTGGCCAAGCTCACAGAATGGTGACTATATTTTTGTTAGAAGAGGTAGAAACAGTTGTGAAGTCTTTGGCCAGTGGGAAAATACCCAGGGAGGACGGCCTTCCAGCCAAATTTGCATCTGTATTTAACCCAAAATTATTCAGATTGGCTAATCATATCCTGGAGAGGGGGGTGCCGCCATCTTTTCATAAGGCTGTGGTAGTCAGTTTATTAAAAAAGGGTAAGGACAAAGAAAATATTAATTCTTACAGTCTGTTAAATGTAGATTATAAAAGCTTTGCTAAATTATTAGCTAAAGGCATGCGTGGGATGATGGGCTCTATCATTCATCCTGATCAGTGGGGCTTTATGCCGATCGGCCACTATCCACTAACATAACATTTTTAATCCAAGCCTTCATTTATTTCACACAAAATAAAACACTAGCCAGATTATGTTTTTAGACCCTTAGAAGGCTTTCGATCTGGTCTGCTGGGAAAGCTTGTTTACGATTCTCAGGGAGTGTGGCTTCCCTGCCAGGTTCATACAGTCAATCACGAGGCTTTATGAAGGCGCGATGGCACAAATAATTATTAATTCTCCTAATATTGGCACGTGGAAGGTGGGCAGAGGCACGCAACAGGGTTGTCCCTTGACGCCTATATTGTTCGCCCTGTTCAATGAGCTACTAGGGATAGCCATTTGTACCAACACAGAAGTGGCAACACCAATATAGGGCATGACCACCATTAAATTATAC
This sequence comes from Pleurodeles waltl, assembly GCF_031143425.1. Lineage (NCBI taxonomy): Eukaryota > Metazoa > Chordata > Amphibia > Caudata > Salamandridae > Pleurodeles > Pleurodeles waltl. The sequence goes on along the minus strand of NC_090445.1, from coordinate 1,456,860,405 downwards.
GCAGGCGACGTGTTCTTAAAGCCTGAGGTAGAGATTCAGAAGAAAGTATTTGGGATCTTTCAGAAATTCCAGGAGATCTATATAAAATTAACAAGTCTAAAACAGAAATACTACTGTGTAACTGTGCGGTGGTTACACCTGTTAATTAATGCAAGACCTAAACATTACCTAGGGGTCAACGTCTCTGAAAATATTCAAGATCTATGCATGTTAAACTATGTACCCTTATTAGGCAAAATTATGAGTGTATTTGCTAAATGGACTAACCTGCTCTTGTCATTTATAGGTCGTTCTGCACTGATCCGTATGTCCGTCTTTTCCTTATTTAATTTTTTGTTTGCTACCCTTCCACCGGCTTTACAAATTATTTTTTTTAAGGAACTTGAGGGAATGTTTTTGACCTTATGGGTAAATAAAATGTCTAGACTGTCTATGAACACATTATGTCGACCAGTAAAAGAAGGGGGCCTTGGCCTCCCGGATGTAAGGGAATATTATTTTGCGAACTTTGCACACATTTTATATAGATTTCATGGCTCCTCGCTCAGAAAGTTAAGTGACAATTTCTTTCTTGATTTGATCCTTCAAGAGTATGAGTTCACTGACATCATCATGCTTACGAAATCTCCCAAGAAAGTCAGATAGAAGACTCTACAGTGGCTGGTAAAGTGCAAATTGCAGATGTTTAAGCATTATTCTATACCTATTAGTAATGGTTCCACCCATTTGGAAAATATAATCACCGGGGAAAAATTCCTCTTAATAAAAAAACTTTATTTCTAAATGGGGAAGCAACGGCCACAGTACTATTAAGGATTTTTTGCAATCAGAGTCTTGGAAGGTCTGATAGGAAGTGGAGGTTACCATCACATATTTCAAAAGTATTTTGCAATGGTCATTTATTCAAGTGCCACACTTCTTAAATGAAATCGACCCCAATCAAATAATCTCTAGCTTAGACTTGTAGAAGAGCTGGTGGAGGCTAGAACCCATCTATCCATTAGCTGCTGTGCGACTCTCTTTAGACAACAAAAGGCAAGGGTGCTATAGGTGAAAGCCCTGGACAAATGGGAGGCCCAAAAAGATCTCTTACTTATACCTGCAGCATGGAATAAGATACACGTTTTAGTGTCTCTTTGTTGAAGGGTGTGAACCTTAGACGTATGCAATTTTATTCCAAATGGCTATTGTAAAGGACACCAGCTTTGCTGCATAAAATCTATCCTCAAGTTCCAAATAAGATGTTTTTGCTGTCTAATGGACGGGGTCGAGGGCTGGTCCCACCTTATATGGAGCTGTTCCAAAATAAGGATGTTTTGGGAAGAAATCGAAAATGTTTGCTTAGATGTGAAGTGACTGCTGCAACTATTTGAGGTACATATAGCCATGCTTCGGTATTCGGCTAATATCAATGTTAGTGCTTTGCAAGAAAAAGCTATTTTTATAATTGCTTTGATGGCTGGATCGTTAATTCTCCAAACTTGGTGACTGTAAGCAGCGCCGACATTCAAACAATGGTGCCTTAAAATGGGGGAGATTAAGGAGCTTGAAAGGAAATATGCTTTACGTTCAGGATCGTATGGTAAATTTTTGAAAGTGTGGGAGGGGATTGTCTGAGGAAGTCAATACCACTGTGGGGGAGATGGTTTGTTCTCTGTGAGATACAGAGTGGTCTTAGGCAATGTGTAACGATAGCTCTCTATTGCACGATGTGGCCCTTCGAGAAAGTATTGACTAATGTATATTTTTACGATAAATTATGTGGACAAAGTGAATTCTTGCTGAAGTCAGTAATATATTTATGATGAACTCCCACCCACCCCTTCTGCCATAGCTTAGTGGGTTAACGCTTGCTGTTCTGTGGGTGAGTCAAAGAGATCGAGTTTCGTGGAGAGCCCGGCCAGTCTTCCTTAAGCGCAATTAAATAAGTATTACTAAGGCAATATTAACGTTTATTTTGACAGGCAGTTTTATATAACGCTAACTCGACCCGAATGTACTAACGCACCTTACATGAGCACTAGTTACGGACACGTTTTATTTCTACGGTTTGTTAGTCACAAGAAGATGAAGTTATTTTGCCCAGAGTTCCGAAGTCCGCAGTTCTGGTCGACACGCCACATCCTCTCGAGTTTATTGTTTGCATCGCAATTAAATTGGAATACTGTTACAACACTCGTCCTGTACACCGGTGGTTCCCAACCTGTGGTCCATCGACCCCTGGGGGTCCGAGGGGTCCACCAATGCTTAGAAAATTAAATAATATTAACAGGTAAGGTCCCCAGCTTTCAATAATGACTCAGTAGGGGGTCCACAGATGCCAAAAGGTTGGGAACCACTAGAGTAGACGCAAGTACAAATGGCTTACTTTTTCAACTGGCAAGTATTGTGTTTGCTGAAAAACATGGACATGACGTGATAACATCTTTCTCACCTAAGTGTCCTGGAAAATTCCTTTTCACCGTGTCATCTGTTGTAATTATGAAAATTGTTAAGTAACCCTCACCACGAGCAATTGTAGTGGCCACGTAAAGTTATTTTGTTCTATTGTAAAGAGTTCTGGCTCGCCCGGGTAATATCCGCGCTATATTTAAAAAGCATAAATAAAAAAAATTTAAAAAATGGATAAATAGAATGTTTCGAATTGGTGGTCCGTGCACTCGGTGCGCATTCACTCACAACTAGCGATTGGTAAGGTATATCCTATTTCAAAAGAACGGTTCGCATATGCATGAAAGAACAGCTGTAGAAATCTGTCTTCAAATGACTTTCCCCTGTCAGCCGCTGTGCATCTTCTTTCGCTTTCAGAAACCTGTTCATTCGTGGATCCAGAAGCTCCACTTTCGTTAAGAACAACAAACGAAAAAGATCTGGTCGCCAGTTATCATCATGTGACTTCTATTGCCCAATGGCAGACTCGCCGACGGTCACCCTTAAACCCGCCTCTTAGTTTCCGAGGCAACCCCACTCTAACAACGGAAGCATGGAGACCAAAAGCAGGAGCAGTGTTCAGGTAACGTTTTGAGAGGATAGGATTTTTATGGAAGTCCAATAGAAATTGGGCTTTGTTGCAAAATCGCCATCTCGTTTGTGATCGAGTAACCGCTCATTATTCACGGACGTTTGTTTGCTGTATTGCATGTGCTGTTGTACCTTGCCGTAAAGTCGCCAGTTCAGAGTTATTTCATTCTATATCTGATAACCTAACAGGCAGACGATTGATTTATGTTCTCTAATAACCTTCCCATTAATAGATGCTCGTTGTTACTAACATTCTGTCATAGGGCACGAGGAATATACATCATGCATTATGTGAACCTTCATTTCCAAGCCAGTGATTAACCATAATGGTATATCCATCTCAGTTTGTAAAGTTTCAGTTGCATCGTACTGTACTGGAGATTTTTGTACAGCGTTCCATAGCCTTTGTAAGATCTAAAGAGCTTTCCTGGGTGGTCTAGTTGCCTTATTTACATAGCACTTTCGTTAGAAATTGGGTTTCTGGCTAGCAGAGGTATGCATCTTGTCCAAGCAGGAACCACAATCTTAGTCAGGGTTAATCAGATACACTTTAAAAGAGAACTTGTGGTAGCCTGCCATAGAGCAGTCAGACTTAACTTAAGAGGCAATGTGTACAATTTTTGTGCAACAGAACTCTCAGTAATACATGTTAAAACACCACAAAAAAGACCCACACCAGGTTAGAAAAATAGATTATGATTTTATAGGTAAATCAAGACCAACATTTCTTAAAGAATAAACATGTTTGTGCTGCTTAGAAGCAATAAGCGCCAGGGGGGGGTGGGGGGGGGGGGGGGGGAGGATTCTAGTCAGGCTGGACCAGGGCTAAGTCAAGAGCTCAGGCTGACCACAATGGAGCATAAGCCGGATACAGGAGCTACGCAGGCCCACCAAACACAGTACCTTTTTCCTGGTCACAACAGCAAGATTCAGGGTGCAGCCGAGTGATACATAGGTGTCAATTACGCAGTTGAGGTGATGTGCCCATTTTCTTCACTCAGTAGCCCCGATGCATCGGTTCCACAGATGATGTGCCGAGCCGAGAAGCGTTGGTTCCATAGATGATGCGCCAGGTTCTCCACGCAGTTGAGAGATGTGTCAATCTTCCCACACTGCAGCGGTGGTGATGGGGTGGTTTCGATGCATTGTTTCTTTAGGTGAAGTGCTGGTTCCAAGTGTATCTTGCTGATTCTTGTTCTACAATAGCGACAATGCATCGGTTCTGCTTCCAGCAGGCAGGGGATGCTTTGGTTCGACTTGAGCAAGTATCTGGGTCCATTTCCAATAGACTAGGCACAGGAGCAGATGATGAGTCTTTGATGTCCCTGAATCTCAAGCAACAGGAGGCAAGCCCTTGGAGATCACTCTGTCCAGTCCAGCTCAACCTCAGCAGGGTCAGAGAGCATTAGGCAACAGGGCAGCACCTCAGAAAAGCAGTTCTTCCAGAGCAGCATTCCAGCAGTGTGACAGCCCTTGTAGCAGCACAGCAGTGCTTCTGACAGAGGTTCTTCACAGATCCAGAAGTGTCTGATTTCGCGGGGTCAGCGACCCACTACTTACACCTAGTTGTGCCTTTAAAGTGGTGTTGACTTCAAAGAAGTGCACATATGGCCCCTTCATCCTTTCCCTGGCTCCAGACTCACTACAGGGGGTAATCAGTCCTTTGTGTGGGGACAGGATACTGCCATTTAAGGTGTAAGCATCAGCCCGTCCTGCCCATCTTGCCCAAGATGTGCCATCAGGATGCAGATGGGCACTCAGACACACCTACCCTTCTTTTGTGTATGGCTGTTTCGAGGGAATGCCCAAAGTCAAGCTGTCACCTACCCCTGACGTGTATTGGAGACAGGCTACAGCTTTAAGAGCACAGAAATTCCAACTTTCTAAAAGTGGCATTTCTAAAATAGCAATGTTAAATCCAACTTTGCCAGCAAAGAGGATTTATCATTACCATTCAAATGAAATGAAAAAAAACAGAGCTATGCATTCTCAATCAGGAATTACAGCTTAAAAGTGTAATAAGGAATTTCCAATGTTAACCTATGAGGGGAGTAGGCCTCACAGTAGTGAAAAACAAATGTAGGTGTTTTTTTTTTTTACTACCAAGACATTGAAAACTTAAAAGTACATGCTCTACCTTTTTACTTACACAGCACTCTGCCCTTAGGGCTATCTAAGGCTTACCTTAGGGGTGACATATGTAACAAAAGAGGCGTTTAAGGCATGGCAAGAAGTTTTAAATATCAAGTCGACATGGCAGAAAAACTGCACACGCAGGCACTGCAGCGACAGGCCTGAGACATGTTTAAAGGTCTGTGTGGGTGGTACAATCAGTGGTGCAGGTCCCCTCGTAGCATCTAATTTACAGTCCCTGGGTATACAGCACACCACTTTACAATGGTCTTACAAGTAAATAAATATGCCAATTTGCTATACACTAATGTTACCATGTTTAGTGGAGGAGTACGTGCACTTTAGGCACTGGTCTGCAGTGGTAAAGTGCTTGGAGTCCTAAGGTCAACAAAAAAGAATCAGCAAAAAGAGAAGGTAAAGAGGTAAAAAGTTTTGGGGAAGACCATCCTAAGGCTGACAGGTCTAACAACTTCATTCCGCGGGACACTGGAATTATGGTACAGATGGGGACCAAATTATGCAACAGGGTTGACTAAATTATGCAGCATGTAAATGCAAATTATGCAGCATAATGCAGCAAATTTTGTGATGGTATTAACTCTGTATTTTTGTCACTTTTACACCTGTTAACATTGTCATGGAAAAAGGGTTCAAGTCATTAGTCACAATTTAACTCAAATACATCAATAAGCAACAGAAAGTGGACCAGTCAATCTCTGCAAAGGGCCTTTCACTGCAGGGTGAGACATATCTCTGCATTTTTAAAAATTTTTGCTCCGGTTGATTTAGAAAAAATTATTTTGTTAAAATCTGCAGATTATGTAGCAGATAATGCATTATGTTTCAATTGCTGCACATTCAAAATGATGGGGAAAACGAAGCAGCCACAAAACCTCATAATTTCAGCAGCCCTGTTTATACTCCTTGCAAGGTCATCAAGCTCTCTGAAGGGATCTGACATCTGATTCCTGTGTTGGGCACACATCAGAGTCCATGGTTTAAAAGGTATTATTGGTGTTTTGGTGAACATGTGTCATGTTGATGAGGTGCATGATGTCTGATGATAGGCAATTACATAGGAGAAACTAAATTTCTGACACCTATAAGGACAGCTTTGAGGAAAGCTGAGCCAGTTGTCTGGCTTGGTGCTAAGAACCAAAGCACAAGCCAGACTATCAAATGATGTAAACCAGAAACAGAGGTCATGAAACAATATGATCAGTACTTTAAAACATAAAAAAAAATCAACAATTCTCAGTGTCTCAATTCTGTACATACACCTATCTCACTGAATTGGGTGACATTATTGAAAGTTATATTTATTTTTGACATAAAACATTCAAGAATTCAACATGTCCTAATGACGTTGCCACATGTTCTCCACATATATAGCCTACAATGTTATTAAACCTGAAGGAAGATAATTTTATATTAACTATATATCAGTAAGAATGTCGTAGAATGCAGATCCTGTGCTGAGTTAAGTTAAATGACACATACTGAAATAAAGTGATGGGCCTGCGGATCATTCAATGTGGTTAAGTGGGGAAACCTGAATTTGAGCCCATGATTGCAAATTGTGCAGTTCAGAGTCTGTATGGTTACATCCTTCTCTTTGAACAAAAGTTACCTTCAAATTATTATAACTCACGTACCTCCATATACAGTTTACATTAAAACCTGCGCCTTGTACATGCATTGCTTATACCCTTTCATATTACATAATTTATAATAGCTGAAACCATAGTATTTACAACACTTATAACATTGCAAATCACAAAGTGTGTGAGAACACAGTGCATGGTAGAGTTGAGAGTTATATTCAATGTAGTGTGGCTACCAGGGTAAGTACACTGTGTTAGAAGTGTTTGAGTTATAATAATATTAAGGTCTTGCGTAAATTATAAATGTAAGGTATTAGTATAACTTTAGAATTTCTAATGTTTGTGTAGTTTAAGTTTGGTTTTACCTAGAAATATTAAATAAAGTTATACCAATTTTAAAGGTGGTGCATAAATAATATAATTAAGTTATAACTATAACTTTTGAATTTCTAATGTTTGTATAGTTTGTTTGGTTTGTAATAAAAAAATAAATACAGTTTTCCTAACTATAACTGAGATTTAATGTTTGTTTCATTGAAGTTTAATAGCTTTTTTGTTTTTAAGAAAAATGTGTATTAAATCATAGAGGGGGTCATTCTGACCTTGACGGTCCATGACCGCCATGGCGGAGGGCGGCGGAAGCACCGCCAACAGGCTGGCGGTGCTTCCTGGGCTTTACCGCCGCGGTCAGAAAAGGGAGCCGGCGGTTTCCCGCCGGTTTCCCGCTGGCCCAGGGAATCCGCCATGGCGGCACTGCTTGCAGCACCGCCATGGGGATTCCGAGCGCCTTCCCGCCAGCCTCTTTCTGGCGGTGTCCACCGCCGGAACCAGGATGGCGGGAACGGCTGCCGTGGGGCCCCTGGGGGCCCCTGCACTGCCCATGCCACTGGCATGGGCAGTGCAGGGGCCCCCTAACAGGGCCCCACAAAGATTTTTACTGTCTGCTGTGCAGACAGTGAAAATCGCGACGGGTGCCACTGCACCCGTCGCACCCCTTCAACTCCGCCGGCTCCATTCCGAGTCGGCTTCATTGTTGAAGGGGCTGTCCCGCTGGGCCGGCCGGCGGTCTTCTGGCGGTCGCCCGCCGGCCCAGCGGGAAAGCCGGAATGGCCGCCGCGGTCTTTTGACTGCGGAGCGGTCTTTCGGCGGGAACCGCTTGGCGGGCGGCGACCGCCGCAGTCAGAATGACCGCCTCGAGTCTAGTGTCACTGAGTGGAGTGTAATGAACTGGTGTGTCGTACAGTGGAGTAGAGTGTCATAGAGTGTAATGTCGTAGAGTGTAGATTCTTAGACTGAAGTAGAGTGAAGTGCAGTAGAGTGGAGTGACATAGAGTACAATGGAGGAAAGTGCCATAGAGTGGAGCGGCGTGTTATACAGTACAGTGGCGTGGAGTGTAGAGGCATAGTGTTAAGTTGAAGAAACTGTCATAAACTGGAGTGGTGTCTTGTACATTACAGTGGAGTGGTGTGTCATAGAGTGTTGTAAAATGTCGTAGAGTGTTGTACAATGGAGTGCAGAGGCATCAAATGGAGTAGAGGTCTGTACAGAGTAGTGTAGGGGCATAGAGTCGAGTAAAGTGTGGTATAGTGGCACGGAGTGTAGTAAAGTCTTGTGCCACAGAGTAGATTACAGTACTGTACAGTGTAGTAGCTTTGACTGGAGAGTGCAGTACAGTATAGTACAGTGGAGTGACATAGACTGTTGTAGAATTGAGTGACACAGAGAAGTATACACTGAAGTGGCTTAGAGTGCAGTAATGGAGTACAGTGGAGTAGAGTGGAGTAGTTTCTCAGAGCAGAGCGTAGTAAAGTGGGTGGTGTGGCATAGACAGAGTTGTGTAGAGTGTTATAGACTGGAGTAGAGTGTCGCACAGTGGCATAGAATAAAGAAGAGGGCTGTAGGCTTGCATTGACAGGAGTACATTGTTGCACAGATTGTTATAGGGTGTGGTAGAGTGGAGGGGCTTAGACGGTCATTGAGCATAATACAGTGTCACTGAGTTGAGTGCAGTGGAGTGGCGTGAAGTGTAGTTGGGTAGAGTGGGGCAGCATGGAGTGGAATACCATACACTGGAGTGGCATTGTATGTGGTTACATACAGTGGAATAGCTTAGAGTAGAGTGGTATACTGTATAGTGAAGTGTTGTACAGTGGAGTGATGTTGGCAAGAGTGGCGTAGAGTGGAATAATGTACAGGGGAGTGGCATACATTGGAGAGGTGTAGAGTGGAGTATTGTAGAGCATAATAGAGTAGCATAGAGTGTAGTGGCATAGAGTGGAGTTGCATACAGTGGAATAGCATAGAGTAAAGTGGCAGAGTGAAGGGGCGTGAGGTGGAGTGATATAGACTGGAGTGTCATAGAATGGAATGGTGTAGAGTTTAATAGTGTAGAGTGGAGTGGCATCGAGTGGAGTGTGGTAGAGTGAGTTGGCTTACAGTGAGTTAGCATAGAGTGGAATAGCTTAGAGTGGTGTGGCTTAGAGTGGAGTGGTGTAGAGTGGAGTGTGGTACTTTAAACAGATGAAGCGTAAAAGTGGGTGAACAGACGTGGATGTAATGTGGCAGGAATATAAATTATGGAGTGTAAATGCTATTTTTTAGTAGTAGATATAAATAGTTTATGTCTATAAAGACGTAGATAGCTTGTGCCACAGTATACCATTGTAAACTTCGCAATATACCACAGTATAAGCCAATGACAAATGATTGACTAATGGCTGCCTTTACAGAAAATATAAAAGGCAGCCATGTAGACTTTAACTCAATCTGACTGTATACTGGGTTAGGGTCTCAGAAATAGTCAAGTTGTAAGTGTTATCGTTGTTTCATACCTATTACCACTTTATGAAAGGAGTAGTAGATAGTGAAATATATATATATTTCTTTATATTTTTTTAAACAGTTTACAGAGAACTGTGCTAATTCCCACAAAGTACCACAGTAGTTACAGGAAAAAAGTACAAAACACTGTGGTGCACTATATTACTGACATATAGTGTAATAAAGTGTAGTTATATTTTTTAAACAAACATATTCTTTGGTTAATATGTTTTGAGGAACGCAGTAATTTCTAGGTATTACTGTAGTACTTCCTTAGACTTTTTTTAAAGAGTTAAATACGTAAAAAATTGAAAACACATTGTAGTACACTATATTTGTGAACAATTGTGTAGTACAGTGAATTTTTTAATTGTTTAATTTTGTTTTAAAGTATTGCAGGACTTTCTAGGTAGTACATTGGTACTCTGTTAAATTATTTTAAAACGTATAGAAACTGAATAATGTTCCCTTCCTATTACTCCTTTAATAAAGTGATAATAGTTTGGGATAAATATAAAGCCTAATACTTACCTATATCTCAGTCCTTAACCCAGAACACATCCAGAGTGTTTTTAAAGCAACATGGCTGCTTCAAACGTTTGTAGCTCTCTTGCTGCATTGATACCCTAAGTATATATTTTTTTTGTTGCCAATTGTGTTTTTTTAAACTCTGTTTTAATTTTTGTAGAGGTGCCGTTGCCCCCTGATAGTCCTGATGAGGACCTGACTGAAGAGGCTGAAACGCGTTGACACATATTTTGGCGAGATTGTGTTCTTTAAGTCAAGTTACTTTGACAAGAGATATTTAATATGTACTACAAAATATCCTTAAAAAATAAATAGGTATTTGTTAGCTGTTAACACTTGAACCTTAAATCATCGCAATCGAGTGGATTAAAATCATAATCTTGTAATGGTAACCACAATGAAAAAAATGTTGTTGGGCACAACCCTCTTCTGGCATGTTGCCAGTGTTTAGATCCTGTATGACTTATAAGGATGTATTTGTTGTAGACAATTGTTATTGTATGTGTAAGTAGGTAATTTTGGTGACTTGTAAATATTTGTGTTGTGTATATAATTCACTGATGAGCCACTGCTGGCCTTGTATAAAATTAATTGGAATAAATAATGGAAAGTAATTGATCCATAAGGACAGTATTGAGCACTGGTCTTTAAAAATACTGATTGAATTTTTCCCTACCTGTTGACCGTATTGTCTGTGTTTGTTAAACTTTTGTAAAGGCAGCAATTATCCAATCAGATAGTGCCTTGTCATTAAGATGTACCCCAGTACTTGTGCAATATTTCACTAAACTACTGCAGCCACAGATATAACTAAGTTAAAATGTCTTATAGCATAAAAATACTTACCTCTACCTCTCAAAATAATTAACTACACATCGTAATCTACATTCTTGCCAAATATGATTAAAATCCATTAAGCCATTTTTGCGCTACGTGCGACACAACTATGGATAAAGCATCTGTGGAAAAGCACATTTTGGGTTCCCCCAATACTTTGTGCGCCTTTGACCAATCACAGCAAAACTTTGCATCGTCCACCAAATTTAGAAAAAACGCAGGTTTGCAAAGTTTCACAGAAGTTCGTCAAATGGGTGCAAAATTATTAACAGTCAGTTTTTTAAGAGTGAATTTCTATGTTTTTTAAATTCTATTTCCTAACTATAATGTCCCTGTAACCGTTGTTTTTTTCAGTGTGTATATATATATATATATATATATATATATATATATATCTATTCACTGGGAAAAAAACAAAGGTTACTGGGACGTTAGTGAACAGAACAAATAAAACCTTTGCAATTCACAAAAAAAACAAAGGTTATGGGGATGTTAAAGTTAGGTTCAGATTTTACACACAAAACCATAGAAATTCAACAGTTATAGTTAAAGTTATCTGAAGTAACTATAACTTGTGCCCTAAGGTAACTATAACTCGCGCCCCTGCCATGCACAGTTTTCTCATCAATAATTTTACAGCAAATGTTGCTGTGATATTATCAATGATAAAGAAGATGTTACGGGTTATGTAATATTTGGGGTTATTTGCAGTGCATGGCGAGGGAGCGAGTTTTCTGACATATTCCTGTTCTGAGTTATGAGAAATATCCTCTACGCATCAAAGCTGGGATCCAGGGGAAACCGTTTCCGCCGCTGGAAGTTACATTGCCGTAAAACCATCTTTGGGACTAACTTTCTGCTACTCATCGTGGGGATGCACTCAGCACTGGGATCCAGAATCTTTTTATGTTGTCATGTCTTAGATGAGAAACAAACTGATTTTTTCCATCTACACCTTTCAAAATTATTTACCTTTCTGTCAAAGTCATGAAAGCTGTTGTCACCTAATTGAAGCGGGAGCTCCACCTATTCTGCAGTTATGGTGTGTAGAGACAGTAATTGCCATTCTTTCAGATTTTGCATGCTGTTGAGAAGCTGTCTTTCAGAGTGAGACAGTTTATTTTTTCTTTTTGGTTTATTAATAACTTTTATAAAGCGGTATGTGTTACCTTCCATTGTCTATGATAAACCATTGGTGGGGCAGAGCCAATTTGATGGCTATGTTAGTGAATTTATAAAGCGAATGACTGCTCAGAAATAGGGCTTCCCAGTATTAGACCCAACACACATCCAACATGACCCACTGAAAGAGGCCCTAGAATAGAAAGGCCCCAAGCATTCAAGACGAGAAAAGCCAGGTCTTCAAGGCTTTCGTAAAAGACAGCTGATTCTCGAGATTCTTAATAGCAATGGGAAGAGAATTCCATAGAAAAGGGGCTTTGACCGGAAATGAGAGGCCTCCCGTTTGTACGCTCTCAAAACAGGAAACAGCCACCTGCCTGAGCCTGGCTGAGCGCAGAGGACGAGTCGGATGGTAGAAGGTCATCAAACTTGCCAGAATGGTTGCCCTCTGAGATAACAAGATTTTATGGGCAGTGCACAGGGCTTTGAACTCCACACGCTTCTGCAAGCCAGTGCAGTTTATACAGCAAGTCAGAGGCAGGGCACAATTTAAGGACAGAAAACAGCACCCTGGCTGTAGCGATTTGCACTCGCTGAAGTCTATGGACTACAGATTTACTGGTTTTCAGGTATAAGATGTTACAGTAATCCAAGCAGAATAAAATGGTTGCCTGCACGATGACCCAACAAACATCTGGGGCAAAAAAGCCAAGTACAGGTTTGAGACTACGCAAGAGACCGAAACATGTACCTGATACAGCTTTTGCCTGTGCTGCAAACGTTAGATTACACTCCATCCAAACACTGAGATTTGTTACTGTGGACTTGGGTAAGGGAAGAGCTCCTTCCTTTCTTACAATTAATTTTCCTTCTCACTGCAGGGTTCCAGGACTTTGTAAGGTGAACTGTGTGACCTGCTGCTTAGAATGTAAAATAAAAGGATTAGGGTGTCAGGTTTTTCCCAACACACATCATTTGACTAAGTCAACTGTGCAAACATTTCAAAATATATTTCAGTAGTTGTGAAAGCCCTTTTTTATATTTCTATGTGATGAAAAAATATTTTAACAGGATGAAAGCAAATCAGAATACTTTACACGTTGATGTGCAAAGGATATGCTTTCTGAAACCCAGTTTTCACAGATTGTTAATACACTATATAGTTTTATCAGTAAAGCTGCAATTTAGTGGAGAGGTTTTTGGACATTTCTTGGAAAGGTACTGTGTGTAGATGACAATATGTTACCACATCATGGTTTAGTAATATATTTATTAAAATTGAGTGTTTAAACAAACTGAGAAACATTCCTGCCCTGATGGCAATTTTGTTAGTAAACTAAAAGAAGTCTAGATTATGTGGGCTAGACCTCATGGGTATGTTGGCTTGATTCTTGTGACGCATTCAGCAACTTTAGTCTACTTAATCAAACAAAAGAGTTTTTTTTGTGCTGCAGAAATGCTGAGCTCACATATTTAAAGGTGCTATCATATGTGAGAATTAAGAAAAATGCAACTCTGTAAACTATTTGCCTAGGGTCACACAATTTGAGACCCGTTTACAGGTCAAATACATTACAGTTAGGTCGAGTAGATTATTTAAGTTACTTGTTACGGTCGCATCCACCTAAAGCTGCCCAGGATCACAATACGTTAACTATCCACAACTAGGCTTCTTCTTCTTTTACCCATTCACTTTATGCTTGTTTTTGTCCATGTGCAGCTGCCCGCTGCTTTAAGATAGGTTCGCCCTATAGAAGTACAATATACTTACGTACATACATTAAGATCACTGGGTGAAGGTAACTTTGTGTCCTGTAGTTTTTTTATTTTTTTCCTTGTGTTCTTGATGGATCGTATGAGCTTAATCTTTTTATGCTCATTCATCATGTTCCTTTTTGTATTGTTGAAACAGATCACACTTGAATTGTGCTTTTTCTTTATCACATTCCCTTTAGATTTGTTTCACCCCCAAGTGAGATATTATGTGAAAGGCTTTCAATGTGTAGATTATCATTCTATTGAGGGCATGCTTTTGCATAAATAGGAAATAAAATATTGAGAAATATGAAGTATGTATGTGAAATCCACTGGAAATGTAACAATTACGTTTTCTCTTGTCAGCAAATGTCAAGTGTGTTTTTGATTGACAGATAATAAACTAATCTAATCATTTCAGTTGCAGGGAGAAGAAATCACATCAGACGAGAATGAGGACTCTCCAGATGAAATTATATTTTCTGTGCCACAAATTAATGTGTTATTAGAACAGAACGTGGAAGGAGTTCAAACGTATGTATCCTTTCTACAAAGTGATGGTAGGCATAATTAAATTCATAAGTCTTCAGGAATGTCATTCAAAGCGCAACAAAGTGTTTCATTCCCGCCCGCGCTAATATCACAAACTCTTTTCTTAAAACTGAGACTTCGACTTCAACTTCATAGGACAACGTTGTAAACACTCAGGAAATTTACACAGTGACACACAAAATCAATCAATCAATCAAGGATTTATAGAGCGCACTAATCACCCGTTAGGGTCTCAAGGCACTTTGGGGGTGAGCTACTGGTCGTAGAGCCATGTCTTTTGGCATTTCCTGAATGTCAAGAGGTCTTGGGTCTGGCGAAGGTGGAGTGGTAGGGAGTTCCAGGTCTTGGCGGCTAGGTGAAAGAAGGATCTTCCTCCGGCAGTGGTGCGGCGGATGCAGGGGATGGAGGCGAGGGTGAGGCTGGCGGAGCGAAGATTGCGGGTGGGGTGTGGAAGGTGAGTCTGTCGTTGAGGTAGGCTGGGCCTATGTCGTGGAGGGCCTTATGTGCATGGATGAGGAGTTTGAAGGTGATCCTCTTTGATACTGGTAGCCAGTGAAGGTCTCTGAGGTGGGGGGAAATGTGGTCGCGGCGTGGGATGTCCAGAATTAGGCGGCGGATGCGTTCTGTTTTCTTTGCAGCTTTGTTAGGAGTTTGGTTGTTATTCCTGCATATAGGGCGTTTCCGTAGTCCAATCGGCTGCTGACCAGGGCGTGGGTGACAGTTTTCCTGGTTTGGACAGGAATCCACTTGAGGATTTTGCAGAGCATTCGGAGAGTGTTGTTGCAGGAAGAGGAGATGGCATTGACCTGCTGAGTCATGCTGAGTGTGTAGTCCAAGATGAAGCCTAGGTTGCGTGCTTGGGTGTTGGGTAAGGGTGCGGTTCCTAGGGAGGTGAGCCACCAGGAGTCATTCCAAGTTGAGGGGTCGGTGCCAAAGATGAGGATTTCTGTCTTGTCTGTGTTTAACTTGAGGTGGCTTGATTCCATCCAGCTGGCGATGGCGTGAAGTCCGTTGTGGAGGTTGTTCTTTGCAGTTGTAGGGTCTTTTGTGAGGGAGAGGATGAGCTGAGTGTCGTCTGCATAGGAAACTATGTTGATGTGGTGGGTTTGTGCGATGTTGGTGAGGGTGGCCATGTAAACGTTGAAGAGCGTGGGGCTGAGCGAAGATCCTTGGGGAACGCCACAGATGATTCTGGAGGCTTCTGACAGGAACGGTGGGAGGCGGACTCTCTGGGTTCTGCCTGAGAGAAATGACGAGATCCAGTCTAGTGCCTTGTCACGGATTCCAGCGTTGTGGAGGCGTGTGCGGAGAGTGTGATGACATACCGTATCGAAAGCTGGGCAGAGGTCCAGGAGGATGAGTGCTGCTGTTTCTCCTTCGTCGAGCATGGTCCTAATGTTGTCTGTGGCAGCAATGAGTGCAGTCTCAGTGCTGTGGTTTCTGCGGAATCCAGATTGGGAGGTGTCGAGTACCTTGCTGTCTTCCAGGAACCGGGATAGTTGGCTGTTTAGTTTAGTTTAGTTTAGTTTAGTTTAGTTTAGTTTTTTAGATTTATAGAGCGCATAGTTACCCAAGGGCATCCCAGCGCTAACAACAGCCGAAATCACGTACAGTTAGAAGAACACATTTTTCCAATTTTCCATTTTAAATTACAATTCTTTCGATGACCTTGGCTGGGAAGGGGAGGTGGGAGATCGGCCGGTAGTCCTTGGGGTCGTCTGGGTCTGCGTTTGGTTTCTTCAGCAGGGCGTTGATTTCTGCGTGCTTCCCTCTTTCTGGGAAGGTGGCTGACTCGAAGGAGCTGTTGATGGTTTTGCAGAGGTGGGGGCGATGATGATGTTTGCCTTATTGAAGATATGATGTGGGCAGGGGTCTGATGGTGATCCGGAGTGGATGGAGGCCATGGTGGTGGCGGTGTCCTCTATGTTGACGGGGGTCCAGGTGTGGAGGAGGTGGGTGTTGCTTGGAGCATTAGGTTCTTGGGTGTTTGTAGTCAGCTGGTGGGTCTGGGGTTTGAAGCTATTTCTTCTATCTTTCGACAGAAGTGGGTTTCCAGTGAGTTGCAGAACTCTTGTGATGGCGGAGGTTCGTTGGAGCAGGTCCTGGGGGTGGAGAGCTCATTGACAATGCCGAAGAGCTCTTTACTGTTGTGAGCATTGGCGTTGATGCGGTTTTTTAAGTGGGTCCTTTTGGTGGTGCGGATGTTTGCATAGGGCATCCTTGAAAGTGATGTGGTTGGAGTTGGTAGGGCCAAGGTGCCAGGTTTTTTCCATTCTGCGACATAGCCGTTTAGATACCTGTAGTTCTGGGGTGAACCAGCTGGCCTTGATTCTATGGGAGGTGTTTTTTTTTTTTTTGAGTGGTGCGAGGCTGTTGACGCAATCTTCCATCCAGCGATGCAGGTTGGTGGTGGCTGTGTTGGGGTCCAGGGTCCCAGGGGGTGGGGCCCGGGCAAGAGTGGAGATCAGGAGATCAGTTGATCCGTTGATATTTTGCTGCAGTACTGTCGGGGGGGGGTGCGGTGGTGGTGAGTGACTGGTTTCTGGTAGGAGAAGTGGATGCAGCGGTGGTCTGTCCAGCTGAGTTCCGTGGTGTGGCTGAAAGAGACGTGGTTGCTGGCTGGGAAGATGGGGTCGAGTGTGTGGCCTGCGGAGTGGGTGGGTGTAGTGACGAGTTGCTTGAGGCCGAAGTTGGCGAGGTTGTCGATTAGGTTGATGGTGTTGATATCGTTGTTATTTTCTAGGTGGAAGTTTAGGTCACCGTGGAGGATGTAGTCTGTTGAGGCGAGGGCTTGGGAGCTGATTTAGTCGGCGATGTCGTCGCAGAACTGCGCCTGGGTCCAGGGGTTCTGTAGACCAGTGTTCCTCTGAGTGTTTTGTTGGCGTTGATGTGGATTTTGAAGTGGAGGTGCTCGGCGGAGTTGATGGTGTCCTTGGAGTTGATGGAGACTCTTATGGTGTTTTTGTGGACTATGGTGATTCCTCCTCCTGGGCTGTTGATTCGGTCTCTTCTGGTGATCTTGTAGTTTTCTGGTATGGCTATGGCTACGTCTGGTTCTGAGGCCAAATTTATCCAGGTTTCGGTGAGGAATAAGACGTCGGGCGAGTATGTGGTCAGGAGGTCCCAGAGTTCAATTGCATGTTTGTGGACGGAGCGGGTGTTAAGTGGGATGCATCTTAGGCGGTTGTCTGTTTTGATTTGGAGTTTGGAGGTTAGATTGCAGGTGAAATTGCAGGCTTTGCAGGAGAAGGGCCCTTTGGTGCGCGTCGGTGTGGACTGGAAGCAGATGGAGGAGCGTCCTGGATTAAGGGCTTGGAGTTCGTTGGCAGTGTATCAGGCTACCCAGACATCATACTGTTACAAAGACATTGCCTATACCAGTATTAGACATCCTTCCTTCCACATACCAAAGGAAAGACACAATTATGTATGTATTAATAGGTCTGTTTCCAAAATACTGAATAATGGTGGGTTGCAATTCAACCTACCTCATTAATTCATTAATAGTAATGACGCAGGTTTCAAATTATGACCCATTACAATTTGCTGTCATCAAAAGGATGGTGGCCTGCTGGAGTCAGTAGACTATCATGTCTGTGATTGCTTTAAAATAAATCACTTATTTTTTAAATGCAGCCCGTTTTCCTTATAGTAAAACAGGATGTGTTTTTAAAAAAGTTTCTTTTTAAACCAGAAGACAAGTAATGCAGGACTGGATTCCCCAGTGATTGCTTGTGTTCCAGATCAAGGAGGACATGGCATTATTTTTTGTGTATTTCATGTAAAGAAGTCCTACATGTCAAAGGGAATTCCCAGACGTGGGCCCCAGGCTCACTGTGCCACTGGAACCAAGCTGCACCTGACTGAAGAGCCCTAATCATGGCAAGACTGGTCTGGGGTTGCTTGTATCCTTGTGCAGGGAGGACCTGGTCTCTCAGTTCTGGTTGGATTGTTCCTATTGGAGCAGGGCAAATATCGATTTGTATATGGTTGTGTCAAAACTTATAGTGGCATGGCGGTCAAAAGAATGATGGGCTAGAATGATGTCCGGAGAATTGCCATTGGTTAGACTTATTGCAAGTATCCTTCCATAACATTTTGTGTGTTTCATGTAATGCCATGACCAAGGGTATGCACAGATATGGATGCTGTGCTCACTGTGCCATTGGAACAAAGCTACACTTGACTGAAGAGCCCTGTTCTTGGGTTTGCTTGTGTTCTAGGTCAAGGTGGCTCTGACCTGGCAGTTCAGGTTGGACTGTTCTCATTGGAGCAGAGTCAAGACTGATTTGCATATGACTGTATCCAAACTGAGGTAGCATGTTGGGCAAAATAACAATAGGCTGGAATGCTACTCCAATCGATTGCCAATGGCTAAACTTATTGCAAGTATCCTCCTATTACTTTTTGTTTGTTTCATATATCAGGTACATAAACCTTTAAAACTATTTGACTTCAATTTATGTTACATGTTTTTGCATAGCTCATCATTCACAATTCTTATAACTTTTTGACTTTAGATGTATTAATGTCATTGTGCTATTCGAAAGAAGGCTAACCATAATTTGAGTTTTTAGGAATAATATTATAATTACAATTTAATGTCAGCCAATGTGAATTTACTTACACAAACACAGCAAATTTGTGTGAATATGCAATGCAATGAAAGTGTAGCAGGTAATCAAACATTAAGCAGTGATTATTTTTAGGTAAATTCTCAGCTTTGGTTAATACCTGCAATTTGTCATCAAATCACTGATAATAATAATAATAATAATAATAATAATAATAATAATGATACTAATAGTGAAAACTTTAGTTATACTATTATGATGGGAGCATTAACGTAGGAAAGGGTTAAAAAATTGAGTTCTCTTGACACTAGAAATAAGCATTAATATCAACCTACATAATAGTACCATTTTTTTGACCTTTCAAAGATGAAAGCACGTACCAGATTCAAACTTGTTACTTGTAACTTGCAGGCATATATAAGCAACATATGTTTTTAAGAACTGACCTACATGCATTATGTTAGTTGATATGTGCAAGAAATTGGGTTGTTGGTTGACTGAAGTGTGAGCCCTTGACAAGCAGCAACCACGATCTATGTAAGAGTAAGGTACAAGCACACCCCACATTAATCTGTGCTCAACTCCCTGATAGCTTGGCACAGAGCAGTCGGGTTTAACCTCAAGGCAATGCGTAAAGTATTTGTGCAACACTTTAAACAGTAACTCATTAAAAACACCTCACAAAATGATCCCACACCAAGTTAGAAAAGCAAAGTAAAATGTAATGACCAAAACAACAAAAATAAAGTCAGTAGAACCAGAGTTATGACTTTGTAAAGCATTTAGGGAAAATAGCAACAAAAGCACAAAGAGCCAACTTGGATATCTGTTTGAGCTGGACTGGGTCAAAGTCACAAGTTCAGGCCGACAACCATGGAGCGCAGGTCTGCTACAGTCTCTAGATTAGGCCCACAGAATTTTAACCATCTTAACACGGCCCCAAAAGTCCTGATTGCATTAAAAAGGGTTGCGAGGAGCAAGGAGAGTGTCACAGGAGGCTGTTGGCCTAGCATGAAGAGTGGGCAGGGCATCGCGGGCTGACTCGATCTTCACTTTGGTGGTCCCCATAATCGGTCAATGATGGAGTGCGAAGAGTCGGGCTGGCACCACTTTGCATAGTATTGCGGTGAGAGCCACAAGGTCTTGTTGCACACAGTCCTGTTTGCAATCATGAAGAGCCCAAAAGCTTGATTTCAGCTTCCTGAGCCACATCAAGAGTACAGGACCAGAGAGGCATCACTGGGGGTCAGGAACCCGCTGCAGCTGGGTCCAGGGGCTGGTCCAGGATGTTGGGAGCCTTTTATGTCTCTGAGGTTCAGATCAGGATGCCCTTGGAGTCACTCTGGTGTCCTGGGTTCAAGATGAAAGCGGAGATCCAGTTCTTCTTCCCCAGGCTACAGGTCAGCAGGTCAGCATAGCAGGAAAGCTGTTCCTTTAGAGTAAGTATAGCAGCGTGGCAGTCCTTTCTGTAGCATAGCAGTCCTTCCTGGCAGGGTATCCACAGGTCAGTGTACTGAAAAGCTGGTGTCTGAGCTCGAGTGTGTGTGTGTGTGTATATATATATATATACACACACACACAGTTGTGGCTTTGAAGTGGGTAGAAGCTTCCAGAAGCATGCCTTTGAATTGCACAGATGCCCTGCCTTACTGGTCCTGGTGCCCTCTAACTATAGAGGGTATGCAGCCCTTTGTGTAGAGAAAAGTTTAAGTTTAAGTGTAAGTGGGGCTGGGGCAAGCTCCTCCCTCCTATTCTGCAGCAATGATCCACCCAGTCACACCTAAGCTGCCCATTTTGTGTGGGGCTGTCTAGGAGGAATCACAAAGCTTAAATGTCAGCTACACCCAGTCATATGATCCAGAGACAGGCTACAGATACCAAATGACTAAGGCAAGAAAATACTAACTTTCTAAAAGTGGCATTTTCAGAATTGTAATTTATAATCTGACATCACCATAAATTAGGATTTTATAAATTGTGATTCCAGAGACACCAAACATTAGCTGCTCATCTATTCCCATTTGAAAATTACAATTATAAATGTAATAAAGTAACTCCTATGTCTGATGGGAGAGGTAGGCTTTGCAGAAGTGAAAAACTAATGTAAGTGTTTTTCACTACCAGGACATGTAAAACATGAACATATATTTCCTACTTTTTAAATATATTGTACCCTGCCACCTGGGCTGTCCAAGGCCTATCCTAGGGATTACATATATGTACTAACTAGGAAGCTTTGGGCCTGGCAAAAGGTTTTTTTTGCTAGGTCGAAATGGCAATTTAAAACTGCATCCACACGGGCTGCAATGGAAGGCCTGGGGAATATTTAAAGGGCTAATTAATTGGGTGGTATAATCAGTGATGCAGGCCCACTAGTAGCATTTAATTTACAGGTGCTAGGCATGGCTAGGGCCACTTTACTAGGGACTTACACATAAAATAAATATGACAATCGGGTATAAGCCAGTCTAACACGTTTTAAGGAGAGAGCACAAGCATGTTATCACTGGTTAGCAGTGTTAAAGTGTGCAAAGTCATCCTAAGGCCTGCAAAAACAAAGTCAGCAAAACAGGAGGTCTGAAGGCAAAAAGTTAGGGGGAAAACCATGGCAGGTCTAATAATATGAATTGCCAACAATTCCTTCAGTTGCAGAAAAAGTGCTCCTTAGTATCAACATAGGAGCTAGGTTACAAAAGTGGCATAACTTAGAATAATTATAAGTGACATCTACATCAGTTGTTCAGCTACATATCATCCTGCAAGCCAGAAACCAGAAAAAGCAAAGAGGCATAACCTGAAAATATCTTAATCGGTATCATAGGTAGAATGCATTCACAAAAAAGAGGCAATTTGTTCAGTGACTGAAGGTAAAAAATGGTTTAACTATGAATCTGAAAAAAGATGAAAACAAGTAACCATTTTTCTCTGAACAAAAATATATATCACCACAGTACACCTTTTCTTCTCCAACCCAACCTGAGAAAATGTGTTTGATTGCAATTCCTTCACACATAGTCACACACACTCACTTTACCCATTTATTTTCTTTTATAAGTGGCTAATGTAACCAGATATGTGTTGCAAAACTTTTGTGAGCTTCCTTAAAGCTAACAACTTAGGGCCTCATTACGAGTTTGGCGGTCTTACAGTAAGACAGTTGGCAGTCATCCAACCACCATATTGAGAGGCACACAGCTCAGACCGCCAAAAAAACAGCCAATTTCCCCAAACCACCAGAACACTGGCAGATGGAAAAAAGGCGGTTCGAACACCAGTACCGACAGCCCGACAAAAATCAATTGATTAAATTACGATCCACAAATTACGAGAGCGGTTCTTCCATAGCTGAAAACCATTGGCGGTGCGAACTGTGGTGGTCTGAACTCACATCAGTCAGATTACTACACCACATTGGATAGTTCGAATACTCCACATCTGCCACACATTCACACACCCGACACACCTACATACTGCATTATAAAACTCCCCTACACAACCCAAAATCCTTTGCAACCAGAACACCGCTCACAGCCAGACACTAGCAAAGAAATGTATATCTAACTAAACAAACAATAGGCACCCATATACATTACGCTCAGCAACATATAACATACAATTTTCAAAACCACACAACAGCCATCACCCACTCATATTACAGCATCCACACCTCATCACAAAAAATGTTCAGCTTTTTTTCACTACCTCACCGTCTTTACCACCTCTATCATGTCCCCACAAAACATTCACGTTTCCTTGATGATGAGTTGAGGGTCATGGTAGACGAAATTTTCAGGGGAGAGCCTTATCTATTCGGAGCACAGGTCCAGCAAACATCAGTAGCCAGGAAAATGGAGTTGTAGCAAAGGATAGTCGACAGGGTGAATTCAGTAGGCAGTTACCCACACACAAGGGAGGACATCAGGAAGAGGTGGAACAACCTCAGGGGACATGTACGTTCCATGGCATCCAGGCACCAGCTGGCATTCCTAAAGACTGGCGGTGGGCCTCCACCACCTCCCCCACAGTTCACATCATGGAAGGAGAAGGTCTTCAACATCTTGTATACTGAGGGCCTGACATGAATACCTGGGAGAGTGGAGTTAGGTAAGTCACAACAACATTCATGTCACGAAACAGTTCTGTCTTGCATGCTCACTCATCACCTTTCTCCCCCCAGTGATCAAATCACCCATCACCCCTCTGTCCAAATCTCAAAATACTCCTCACTGCCATGCCACATGTCAAGTAAACTCACCTTGGGAAGTGCATGTGAAGTCCTGGGAACTGACAGCACTACAACTCCCAGAAGGAAGGCACTGTTCCACCATTACCAAAATCAGAACAGTGCACAAAATTTTAAATATCTTGCGTGTGAATCTAGCAATCAAAGTAATACATCCTGAATGGTCCACCATTTAACAGTTTATGGCAGTGACAGCTATGCAATGGCCCTCTACCAGTACCATTACAAGCAAATCACAGCTACGACTGTGCCCCATACCAAACTGGACTCTGAGAATAGCTCCCTAATAATGTCATATACTCACTTGGGGGGACACCTAAATGGCAAACTGGACGCACTTGCTGTACATCCAGACAGAGGCCAAGGTCAAATTGTAACACCTATATTGTGTGCCAGCTCTGACACCATTGAGCATTAGGCAGCTTCAAGTTGACTAAACGGTGCCGTACACCTTACTAAGAAATAAATATACATTGTCCTGTCATTAATCAGACAAGGGAAGAGGGTATTACCAGCCATCTAAACACCAACATACTCCAAGAGCTTGGAGCATGCATTATGCAATTGCAAATCTCTGTGTCCCAGACTGTGACATTTCAGGGGATCATGTAAAGGCAGTGTGTGCATCTCTCATACCATGTTTAGTTGTCTAATTTATACATCACTTGTTGCATTGCTTACACCAACTGTGCGTTTCACTTCTCTTACAGGTAACCTTGCCATCCCCAACATGGAGAGGACACAAGAAACTGAACACTACCCCTCTGGATGGAGGCCCCAGTGAGGAAAACACCCCTGGATGTCTGGACACTGAGGACAAAGCTGGCCCATCAGGGACAACTGTCAACCTCACCCTGCCCACAGAAACTCCTCCCAGCCCTGTGGCAAGTACATCACAGGCAACCATTCACTCCCAAACCTGTGTCCCAAGGGCAGTCTCTTCCATCATGTGCCCCCCAGTACGGATACCTGAGTCTTCTAATGTCACCCCTGACAATGATGGTCCTGCCACCAGTGGGAGTGGGCACACTGTGCAAGGGGCATGGGTATGTGGAGGTAGGATGCGCAAGAGGGATGGTGTTGGCCAGAGGATGGGGGCACCAAGGGACACAACTGACCAGGAGACCATCTCCCAAGTCTGGGGAGCCTACCAAAATTCCCACGGCATCATGGGCCAGATGCTGACCATGATGGGGGAGATAAGACAGCTACAGAGGGACAACCACCAGGAAGCCATGCAGCAGTACCAGGCCCAAAATGACATTCTGGCTTCCATTGCTGGGGTGCTAAGATCCATGAACACTACCCTGAGTAGGTTTGGTACCCAACACCAGGCCTCTTCCACTAGCAATGAGACATTAGGCCCTTCTACATCTGTGGCTGGTAGTGGGATTGAGGCCCTGCCAGAGGACGGGAATATCTCAAACACCCTACTTCTGTAGCAGAAGAACCCCCTGCAAACGTGGACATCCACCCAGATATTCAGGAGGTGCAGATGCCAAGACTAAACCTACTGCCAGGAAGTGAACCTCTCCTGATTGGTTCCCCTTGTGTGTCACTGATACACCCTGTTGACTGTTCTGATACCTAACTCCATCCACTATGACTGAACCCTTCACTGTTAGCTTTTTGTCACTTCAAATCACTCATTTTGTTGTGCACTCCCCAATAAATACCACCTAACCACAGATCCTGTGTACGTGTGATGTATCAACCATGTACATCTGTCATATGTGGCAACTATTGTACCAAAATGTTCCTCTCCAATTTTATACCTTTCTTATGGTCATTACACATGTACTGGACAACCAGGATACATATTTAATTGGGATTGTTAAACGGACATGACACAAGTCACCTGTATTGTACATCTCCACATATGTATTTTGAGAATGGCAATCAGCACATTGTGAAGTCATGCTGTGGGCTTCAGTGTTTCAGCTTGTCATTCACTACCAACCCACAGAATACAGAAGTTAGGGCCATGTCAGTCTTTCACCATCCCAGGAGGCAGACAGATTGGTTCAATGTATTATGAGGTAAAACCTTATCACATACCCATACTGTATCCTTTCAAATGGCCATACCCCATGAAACAGACATAGGCCAGTACTAATATCCCCATTCATAGAACCTTCCACTTACCATGTTCAGGTATCTGTAGGCATGCCACTCACCTATGTCAGTCTTCAGTCACATGCACATTAGTCTGCAATGAGGAAACACACTGACAGCTATGCACAAGTTAGATAACATACAACACAAACCATAAGGATGGTAAAGTGTTTGGATTCCACATTATTACATGTGTTAGACACATATGGACACACACAGTACCATTTGAGCCACCTCCAATACTAAACAGGTCTTTTTTGTGGAAAATGACACTTCCAAACCACTGTCCTGACAGTCAGGGTATAGAACTCACACACCACAAATCTCATGCTGAAACAGTACCTGGTTTAATCCATTTCCACTTCTCATGTCAGTATGCAAATCCCATCTTTCTGTGACACTGTCTGAGATTGTCAAATGAGAATGAGCCAAACAGCCAATCTGCAAATCTGTGATTGACACAGATACAGTATAAGCCAGAGTGGAACACATACATCATATTGTCTATTCATAACTACAAATCTGAAATTGATTGTACAATAGACTATGTACGTAACAGTTCTGTACACAATTCCAAGTAACATTCTGCATGCATATCTGAGTCATGGGCTTTGGAGCCACGTAAGACCCCACTGATGGTGGTAAAAAGAACATTACATGTCATGCATAACCTCAACAAAACCGTTGTGAATATCTATTGTAACATCACATCACATACCTTGAGTCACTTGAAGTACTGATTGATGACATCTGCCCTGATGTCTCCAGCTTCATCCTCATCCTGATCATCCTCACTTTGAAAATTTGCATTTCCATCCACAGGATCTGCTGGCTCCCCCTCATTTGGTATGAATGGCATCTGACATCTCAGGGCAAGGTTGTGGAGCATGCAGCATGCAACAATTATTAGACATACCTTGTAGAGTGAATAGAAGAGGGCTCCAGATTTGTCTATGCTGCGAAATCTTGCTTTCAGGAGCCCAAACGTCTGCTCCAAGACATGCCTTGTCCTTCCATAGGCCTCATGGAAGCAGACTTCCCCCGGTATGGTTGGGTACCTCACTGGTGTATATAATCAAGGGCGGTTTGGGTAGCCGGAGTCCCCTGTAAGGTATAGTTACACCAATCCAAACTTTAATGGTATACATCCACATATATGATAAAAGGTTCAGACACACATAACATATATGACTTACCAACCAGCCAGGCCCTCTCTGTGTATAGTCGTGTCATCAGCAGTGGGATATTGCTGTTGTGCATGATGAAGGAATCATGGACTGTTCCTGGATACCTTGTATAAGCTTGTGAAATGTATAGATCAGCCAAACAGACCACTTGAACGTTTATGGAGTGGAAGTTTTTCCTGTTTCTATATACCTCTTCATTAGCACTTGGGGGTACCAAGGCTACATGGGTGCCATCTATGGCTCCAAGCACATGTGGAATGTGTCCCAAAGCATTGAAATGTGCTTTCACATGGGCCAAATCCGCACATTGGAGAAATCTGAAGTAGCTGTCCAGGTGTTTTAACAATGCAGACAGTACAGCCTTCAAAACCAGACTGAACATGGGTTGAAACATCCCTGCAGTTAGGGCCACTGTATTCTGAAGGGACCCAATGGCCAGGAAATGCAGCACTGACATGACTTGAACAATGAGAGGTATGCTATTGGGATTGCGAATGGCAGGCATCAGATCTGGCTCCAACTGACAATATAGATCCATAATTGTATGCCTATCCAGGTGATATATTTGGATTACATGTCGCGCCTCCATAGTCTGCAGGTCTGCTAGTGGATGGTACGCTGGAGGTTGCTCTCCTCAGGCCAGGGTAACTATGTGGGACAACATCAGAATGTATGTGAATGACTCAATCTATACATCATGAGTATGATCACAACAACGTCACACATATATCCAAATCAAGTCACATGAAACAGTGAATATATGTATTCAACACATAGAGAGGCAAAATATGAAAGTGTACCGGATTCAAATCCCCTAAACCCTCGCATGCTATCTAAATGGAGATACATGTCACTGACAGTGAAAGTTACATTAACCAAGTTGACATGTAACACATATTTGTTGCACCTATACTATCCTCTGATTGTCATTTGTATGGTGACAAAACTGTTTCATGTGCATAACCCAAAATACCTAATTTCACTTCCTCTACTAATGGCATGCACATTGATACTCCTAAACAGTAAGCCAGCATGTAACACATTGTCATAGATATAAGTTTTCAGTAAATGACGCAACTTTCAGAACTTCATAATACATATATGAGCCCTAAAATGGCAGCTTCCTGACCTACTGTACAGAACATCAGGAATTGACCTGACTCCGCCATCGGATATCGTCATGGCGGTAGGCAGTTACAACCGCAGTGACATTGCCATTGGAACACATTGCTGCCTTTTGCAGGCTTGGGCCAATGACAATGTCCTGTATGTGGTGGACGTGACTGCCATCTTCATTTCAATCCCTCACTTGACTCCTAACACTGCTGCAAGCAAGACCTCTGCGGCCAGAGCCGCTGTGTACTGCCTCTGGGAGCAATCATGCCAAGTCCTGCAGGTGATAGGACCCCTGCCTTCTCTCCGGAAGAGCTGGTCAAGTTTGTAGAGGAGGTCCTACCCCTGTATGAACAGCTGTATGGTGCAGAGGAGCAGGTGAGTCCAATGCATATACCGATTGGTGAAAGGTAGAGTGTATGATGATGTAGATGAAATGTGCAGGAATGAAGGATTGACCTATCATATGTGGGTAGATGCTTATGTGCACACCTGCTTAGAAAGACTGTTACCCCTGATACATAGTTGGTATTGTGTGATGTATGTACCCTGATCCACATATGTACATAACAGCATTTACATCAATATTGGTGTGACAAATAGTTGTAGGGATGTACCATTTTCAGGATGTACTTGTGGTCTAGTCAAATGTTTCTAGCCAAAACCTGGTACTGGGTATGCATGTTGTATGCCTGACTCCACTTCACACATGGCCTGACTGCAGAGGGTGACTTGAAAAAGAGTTTGAAGTGTGAGGAAGGGTATGTTTGGCTACTTGCACTAACTTGATTGTTCACCATACTAGTTTTGGGATGGTTTATGTGTACATGACTTTCTCCTCTTGTCTTTCAGCCATGCAGGTCAACGACCATCAGAAAAAGGGGATCTGGCGTGCCAACCCCAAGAAAGTACGGACCATGGGGGACAACAGCCGGCAGAGCACTCACTGTAGAAAGCGGTGGGAGGACCTGAGATGCTGGGCCCATAAGACCGCTGAGGCCCAGTTGGGAATGTCCCCCCAAGGAGGAAGGGGTACCCACTGGACCTTGACACCCCTAATGGCCCGCAAAATGGTGGAGGCCTACCCTGAGTTGGATGGGTGTTTGAGGGCAGCACAGCAGCCACAAGGGGGTGAGTACTGACTACACTCATTTATATTCCCCTGCAAGGTCAGTGTATGATGTGAAAGATTCTACTCTGTACGATGTGGTAAGTGCAAAGGTTAAATGTCTCGTAGGAACACCAAGATGTAGAGTTTAAAACATTGTATTGTTTATAGAGACATATTACTCACCTATGTCATCCATTCTGTACAGTAGCATACGATGATGCACATGTGACTGTGTCATATGTGTACCACTATACTGCTGGTTGTTGCTTGTCACCTACAGATCCATACTCCCAATATCCTGATGGTAAGTTGTCCTGGTCTTTTCCCTCTCAAATGTCATTCAAATGCCCCTTGATCCATCTCTATGTGCAACATAAAGTCTGATAAATTGAGAACATGCTTATTATTCCTGAAGTGTCCAATGAGTGTCAACCTATTGTGAGGCTGTGATATCAGTCTGAAATTTCACATGCCACACTTGCTACACTTACCCAGACCTATTACGAGGTGTCCACATTGGTAAGGGAGGACTAAACATTGGCATCTGTAATGTTTCATCAGAATGGACATCCTGCATGTACTAAACCATGGTAGTATAACTAGACTTCTAGTGCAACCCATATCATTGATATGAGATCTCAGATCTCCCTGGATGGTAAGTGGCTACACAGTCATTTCATATTCCATTGTATTGTGGGCATGCTACATCCCTTTGCTTGGGTGTTGGTTGACTATGTTGTTGTGGATATGAACTCAGATTCATGTTGGCAAGTCAGGTTCTCATTGACTGGTTATTGTGATGGCCATACTGATATGATGGTATAGTAGGTATGCGATAGGTGGCCTAGCTGGTATGTACCATTGTTGTAATGTAGGGGTGTAGATGGGATGTAGTTGTGACATGATGTTGGCACTAACCTGGTTCTACCTGGGGGTGTAGTACAAGTGGTTGTAATGTGATTGATGTCTACAGTGTGATGTTAGTGTTTGAAAAGAATATGATGACCCTACCTCTCTTTCTGTTTTCCAGCATCAGGCGAAGGAGATGGAGCACAGCCAAGTGGGGAAGCTGCTGGCCACAGGACCTCAAGTCATGATACCACTGAAACTGAGGGACCCAGTGGCCCAGAGGGCAATGGTAGTGCCACGGGGAGACAGGATCTAGTCATCATCTTCGGAATCCTCCTCAAGTGGACACTCCCTGGTGGTGGCGGACCCATTTGGGACCACCCCAGCACCATCTCCGTCCGCCACACCCTTTTCTACCACTGCCCTCCCTGTAGCTCCCCACCCAGTTGGCCATGCCCACTAACCCAAGAGGGTGGGTGTTTCCTTTGCCGCTAGCACCTCTGCCCAAGCCCCTGCTAGCCCTGCTGCCCTCAGTGAGGTGGCTATTGACCTCCTGAGGTCCATCTCTGTGGGTCAGTTGACCATTGTGAAGGCAATCCATGGACTGGCAACTCAAATCCAACTGAGTAATGTGTTTCTGGATGGCATTCACAGTGCACTGGCTGGCCTACAGAAATCCTTTCAGGCTCTGGCCTCCACACTGGCAGCATCCAGTCAACCTTTGTCTAACGTCCCCTCTCCACCTTCCTCTACCCAATCCCCTCTTCCCAGACCCAGCCAAAGCACACAATAAAACAGCCATGCATCCACCTCAACACCCAAAGGTATCTCAGACAGACATAAGCACCACAAGCACCACCGGCATGCACACAAGCAACATTCAGATGCACACACAGCAACAGTCACAACATGCCCTCACACCCTCACCACCCCCAGCATCACAGACAGCACACCTGCAGACACCACACAACCACTAACACTCCTACATGCAGCACATCCACCATACCTGCTGTCACCAACCCAACAGACAGTTACCCGCCCACCACAGCATCCCTCAGCACATCCACCCCAATCCCAAAACACATAAACGCACTCACTGACCCACCCAACAGACACCCAGCACCCACAAGCATACCTCGAACAAACATCCACACCAACACCTCTTACAACCACTCTCTCCCTCCACACCCAAACCCTTTTACTATGACTGTCCTGTGTGTCAAAAAAAGCCTTACTTTCGGAGTTTGCCCTTTTTCCTATTCCTCTTCCCCTGTGAAACCCTGAAACATTCTTTTTTCCTCCCCAAGTCCATCACTTCCACCTTAATGGCCTCCCTTGTCCCCCGGCAGGTATCCATGCCCCTCTGCCTACCAAGAAGTCTATCCCTCCAAAAAAGCCACTCCTCCCCCAAGCCTAAACCTAACCCCCCTTCCCAAGCCACATCCCAAAGGCGCCCCTCCCAAAACAAAGCCCAAACATCCCCTCCGCCAGCTCCCAATAATCTCTGAGGTGTCTGCCTGCCTCCTTGATGCCCCTACCTGTGAAGGTTACATGTTAGTCAGGAGTCAAGTTCGGGGCACACTTATGTACACTGTGTGCATACAGACTTTTGTATCAGGACTGACCCATGGCCTTTGAGTTTCCCAATTCAGAATTTTTAATATATTTAAAACCAACCTGTTGTTGGTTTAGTGGTTACATCTTTGTCATGCATTTCTTTTCCTAGTATGGAGTTGTTCCTGGCTGACATTCGTTGTGTGTCAGTATTTGTGTGTGTGTGTGAGGTGCCTGTGCTACCTGTATTGTTTGGGCAGTAAGTGAGGTTGTGTGCAGTGCTTTTGTCCCTCTGATAGGGTGTGTGTTGTGTGAAAGGCATGTGTCTGTTCGAAGCATTTTGTTGTAATGCTATTGAGTGACTTTGTGTTGACATGTGTTTGTTGCTTTGTTGTGTGGCTTGGTGTGTTTTGACAGTGTGTGTTTAGTGCATGATATGATAGATATGATGTGCCACGTGTGATGTGTATGTCGATCGGTAAGTTGTATGGTTGATTGCGTGTGTTTGTTGCCTTTTGGTTGTGTTGTATGTGTGATGTGTCCCTGGATAGTGTCTATTCTAAGTGCTTGCCAACGTATTGATGATGGTGTGGTTGTGGTGTTGTGACGTGTTGTGGTGTTCTGTGTGTGTTATTGTGTGTGAGTGGGCCTGAGCTGTGTTTCTATGCGCAAGTTTGTGTTTTTGTGTGTGTGTGTTTGCGCGTTGGCCGTAATGTGTATACTGTGTATGTGCTGGTGTGTGTGTGGCTGTATGTGAGTGTGCGTGTCAGTGTGTCGTAGCGTGTGGTTGTCGCCCTCGCACCCCCTGGTATATTGTGTGAGTGTACATACATTGACAATATACAACAGTAACAGGTACGTGTGAGTACTTACGGTTGCTGTTCTTGTCATTGGTGAAGATTCTGTCATTTTTATACGAGCAGGAGCAGCAGGATAACGTCTAGTTCTGGTACCATGGCGGCGTTGTACAAGTATGGCTTTCTGAAGGTGAGTGACTCCATTATGCAGTTCGTTCCTGACTGGGTTTCGGTGGTGGTGCGAATGCGACAGAAACCTTGGCAATGTGCTGCCTTGTAATCTGTCTGGCGGAAACAGGATGTCCGCCGGCCTGCAGGTGCATCCGTCATCAGTTGCGGTCTGACCACAGTGGCAGTGCCGGAGGTGCTTTGGCTGTATTCTTTTGTGAATACCGCCATGGGCATAATTTGGCGGTATTCTCCGCCATCCTGTTGGCGGTATGGCCTCCACGGCCAATGTGGCTGTCCTGAGAACGCCAAGCTCGTAATGAGGCCCCTACTGCTGTGACTCAGTACCCAACAAAATCAAGTATTGCATCCTGAAAAGTGGAGATGATGAGCCCTGTCTTGCATTCCACCAGGATCTTCTGCTCCACCGTCCCTGATATTGCCTGTGATCGAGGAATGCCACTGTGCTTCTCTGCCATTTGAGCACTGCTAAAGCACCACAGATAACCCCATTAGAAATCCTGGAAACATTGCTAAAACGAACTATCTCTATTGCTTTGAATTTTATGCTAGTGGACTTCCAATCAGTCCAGGGCAGACAAAGTTGCTTAAAAGCACAGTAAGCATGGTGAGCTACTGTTATCAAGTAATTATTTCAATCCATGCAAAGTTACAGCAGAGTCAAGCACAACGTCTTATGACTTGTTTCTCTGGGATTAACTATTCAGGGACAAAACGTTATCTGGCTACACTTACCCATACCACTGTCAATGCTGTAGAATACTGCTCCATTGCTTGTGGTTTCTGCTGCTTACACTATGAAATTCAGTGTAAGATAAGTTTACAGCTTGCTCATGTTTCTACTACTTGCAGCAATTTTCGTACTCTGCATAGATCTCTGTTCATCTCTGCTGTACAAGTGTTAAGCTGCCTGGAGCACCAAGAGAAAACTTGAGAAGATTGTATTCAAAATCTTCCAGCGGTAAAAGGAGCAGGGAGTAAAGTCATGTTAATTTGCCACTGTAAGGTAGGAGGTGCTCTTATATTCTTTTTGCTGATGATGTGTGAGTCTAGAGATCCGTTAGTGCTTTTAGTTAATAAAGTCCCAGCTTAGCAGAGCCTCTTGCAAACTGAGCCAAGCAAAGACAGGGACACTAAAGAAATACCCCCAAGAGACAAATGCTACCTCTCAAGGAAAATACTTCTTCCAAATCTCGGGGTCAACTAAGAAAGACAATAGATCTAAGCAATTAACACATTTTGTTTATTGAAAAGATCTTTTCAGATTTTATAAACAGCGAGAGGGAATGCAACTATCTAAAAAAATTAATAAGCTGCAGTCCTTTACAGCCGCAAGACTTCCAACATTTAGTGGAAATGTTAAGAATACAGCAGCAACATTTCAGTATTGAAGATATTGAGATATCTGTTAATATGCAGACTGTGGAATTACCTATAATAGAGCATAATTCTTTCAAAAAACAGTTCTCCAGATTTCTTTCCGATCGTCTCTTTACGGGGGTCAATACTAAATGGATCGGTTACTGGCAAAAAGTACTGCAATATTGAACACCAATGGAACCATATTAACTACCATTCCCCCACTGCCAATTGAAACTTTTTTCCGAAAACCCAAGTGTATGTGTCTTGTGTCTTTTGGAATTAGCCAATCAATAGTTTAATCAGAATTAAATCCATTTAAGCCCAGAAATGATCCACAAATCATGAACAGCTACAGAGACTGATGGCTTGAATTAACCTCAACAAGGACCACACATATCTACTGCAGCTGTGAATGTGCCCTTCTAGCAGACATGAATCAAAAAAACCTCCTGATGATTCTGGAGGCTATTTGGACTGAGATTGCTAGATATTAAAGAGATAAAGGGGCATATTTATACTCCGTTTGCGCCGAAATTGCGTCGTTTTTTTGACGCAATTTCGACGCAAAACTAACTCCATATTTATACTTTGGCGTTAGAAGCGTCTAGCGCCAAAGTCCATGGAGTTAGCGTCATTTTTTAGCGTGGACACCTACTTTGCGTTAATTATATGCAAGGTAGGCGTTCCCGTCTAAAAAATCGTCTCCGAGGCATGTGCGTGGGATTTATACTCCCGGGCAAAAATCACGCCCGGGAGTGGGCGGGGCAATTTTTTTTTACGTACGGCCGCTTTTGTGCCGTTTTTTAGGGACCTGTGGGCTCTGAAGGAGCCCAGAGGTGCCCCCCCATGCCCCCAGGGACACCCCCTGTCACCCATGCCCACCCCAGGAGGACACCCAAGGCTGGAGGGACCCATACCAGGGACATTAAGGTAAGTTCAGGTAAGTGTTTTTTTAATATTTTTTTTGTGGCATAGGGGGGCCTGATTTGTGCCCCCCTACATGCCACTATGCCCAATGACCATGCCCAGGGGACAGAAGTCCCCTGGGCATGGCCATTGGGCAAGGGGGCATGACTCCTGTCTTTGCTAAGACAGGAGTCATTTCTATGGGGGTTGGGAGTGAAAAAAAATGGCGCAAATCGGGTTGAGGCGAAAAAATTGCCTCAACCTGACTTGCCCCATTTCTTGACGCCCAAGCTCCATATCCCCCTAGGCCGGCGCTGCCTGGTGTACGTCGTTTTTTTTAACGCACACCAGACGGCGACGGCGGCTAACGCCGGCTAACGTCATTCAATAAATACGGCGCCCGCATGGCGCTTCAGAATGCGTTAGCCGGCGCTAATTTTTTTGACGCAAAACTGCGTTGGCGCAGTTTTGCGTCAAAAAGTATAAATATGGGCCAAAGTCTCAAAATTATATGACTTCACAGTTGAAAAGTCAACTAGACGCACTTGATGAAATTCCTACTCAGTTCACCGGAACCATGGAGGAGATAGAGCAGCGGGTTTCTGACTGCAAAGATGCATATAAAAAACTTCAGTAACATTCCATACAGTTTGAAAAAGATTGATTAAAACCTCAAATTAAACAAAAGAAACTTGAAAACATTTTTTTTATGTTCTAATATGAGATTCACTGGAATCCCAGAGCACAAAGAAGATGGGATAGGGGGAGTGGTATTGAAAGAAAGTTTGATTGAAGATTATCTTGTACTAGACTTTTCTCATGATCTTACTATTATGTGTGCCCACAGAGTTGCCTCATATGTTTTGTACTGAGTCCTAGTATCCAAGAACACAACTTTGCAGACTATCGCATCAAAGAGCAGACACTGAATAAGGGCCTCACTAAAAATCTTTTGAAAGACAAAGGCGAGAAGCATCTAAGACTATGATTTATCTATTTGCAAAGGCTGGGGTGCAAGTTGCTATTGTTCAACAAGAAAAGTTGAAAGTGCTGTATAGAGTAAAATTTAACATATTCATCAGCACCAAATGTTAAAATGTTTAACAGGTTGATATTAACCTGGCATGAAATTTATGAGTGTGGTGGAGAATCTAATGGAAAACTGAGTCCTGTGGCTAAAGATTTCATATCATATAGGTCAACATGTATTATTTATTAAGTTGGCATAACAATGCAATAAATAAATGAAGATGGAATAAAATACTACATGAAATTTGTGGGTGAGGTACAGGGGCGGTGTGAATGAAAGGAAGCTTGGTTCCTAACTAATATGTCCGTTTCACAAATAGCAGCTATTCAGGGTCTAAAGCAAGCAAGTGCCTACAAGGTTGCATTATGGGAATGTATAATTGTGTGGGCCCTTTGGTGTGAAAGGACACAAAAGGGAGGGAAAATGTAGCAAAAATGGTGGAAAGCAATTTGTTTACTAAGCAGCATGTGACATTTAGTAATGTCAATGCTGATTAAGATCATCTCATGCAGCACCAACATTTTCTGTATATGCTCCTAAATATAAGGCATTATTTCTATGGCTGAACTATCTTAAGCCAGATTTCATCTGTCTTCTAGAGGCCCACTTTAATACAACACAAACCTAAATCTGGAGTGGGTGGCTTCAACACATTTGTCTTGAGCCTAGGGCTGTACATCAGGGAGAACCCTTTTGGCCATCTATTCACTGCAAAATTTTGCATTAAGAGTCTGATCAAGAAGACTGTTTAATAATAGTGACAGGTTTAATCCAGAACCCTAACAATATGTTAGTTAGTTACTAAGGGCCGATTGGCGATGACCTATTCTCTTCAGCAGACACAAATTTCTTTATAAATTGCTCTTGTTCTTTCGTAATGGAAAGTGACTCTTTTTTTTTCCTCTGAATCATCACACTTAATTCCTCTTGAAAAGGATAACCAACAACTTATGCCTAGAACCTCTATAATAATTTTGGGCCTGATTTAGATATTGGTGGATGAGTTACTCTGTCACAATGGTGACGAATATCCCATCAACCAATATGATATAATGGGATTTAGATATTGGTGGATGGGATATCCATCACCGTTGTGACAGAGCAATTTGTGCGCCAATATCTAAATCCAGCCCTTTGTTTCTAAAGGACGGGTGTGGCCCTATTGAACCGTGGAGGTCCAGTACCTCTCACTGAGGCAATATTCTTGCTTGTCTAAACAAATTAATACATCAATTCAACTGTATTTTTCTTGTGTCCAATCAGACCAAAAGAGACAAATGAGGGATGCTAATTAATTCTTTTTCACATCACTTGATTATTTAACGCAAAATAATAGTAAATATACAATCATCTACCCCTCGATGGGCCTTTAACAAATGTTTATTGTCAGATGAAAGATGGTCTGTTAAATTTATAGTCAGGAACTTTTACAAATAAATCTAGACACTTCAAGTTTGTCTAATAGTTGAGAAGCCCTTAAACCTGCCTTACATGGACAAATCATTGCCTATTCTTCCATATTATGAAAAGGAAAGACAATTGCAGTTAACACAGGTGCAGACCAACAACCAATTAGCACCCTTCCACTTATTAATCCAGAATCCAATAAAGACAAATTAAGATGGAAAAATCATGTCAACCATTGAGAGTTTTTAAAATAAAAGAACAGATAAATAACAGAACTAATGCGATGTTACTGGGATTGTTGCTGGGACTTCAGGATCCAGGCTGCTCAAGGAGAACCCACCCTCTGCCATCACCACACCAGGAGGTGCACCAATAAAACCGGCACAGCACTCCCACACTGCGGGACACACCTGGGCGCGTGCCTGGCCAAGTCAGGGCAAAGAGTGGGCCCGTCAGAGCCCGGAGGAGGCTAGACTGGGCCACCACTCTTGGCCATGGTCGTGTTTTTGTCCTGCTCATAAGCCACTCGATGCCTACATAAATAAGAATGGGGAAACAGAAAACAGGCAATGGGAAAGGGATGCTCACAAATACCAACATTAGACTTTGGTTTGGCAAGAATGGAGAACGCACTGACCCAATTAAGTCAACCAGGGGGGCCCGGCAGCATTGCATATTGGCTTTGTTTCTCTTTTTGTTATAGCAATTAATGAGCTGGATACATACCTGAATGGGATAAAACCTACCCATGGTGGGCGGGGGGGGGGCGGATTCCGTGCCTTCTCTATGCAGATGATGTGATATATATAGCACAAACAGCAAACGGGATGAAGTGGCTCCCAAAATCATTTACTGTCTTTATGGGGAACCTAGATTTAAAGGTAAATGCTTCAAAATCTTTTATGATGGTTCTGAGCTCTAAAATGACAAAATTCAGGTCTCAGGGGGTTGAAGAGTCACCATTAACTTTTTTGGCATATCATTTGATACGGCATTAAATTGGTCACACCTCCTTAAGATTAGAGCACACCAAATACACTAGCTTTCACGTTTATGCAACAAATGGAGTCGCTAGAGGTATGCTTTGTAGTTGTGAATTTTGTAAGAAGTTCTCTAGCCATTAGACGTAGATATGCACAGTAACCATTGAGTTTTAAAACTGTTTTATGTAAGGAATGTTGAAATATAGAAAAATGTGAACATAATGATTTTAAATCTGGAACAGGTCTTATTCATTAATTATTGTACTATGTTTTAAGTTTTGATTGAACTGTTCTGAATTTTACTTTTTATGGCCAACTCTTGACCAAAATAAAAGATTTTATTTTTCATTATAAAACAGAACTGCAGACTAACATGCCCTTAAGGAGAATGAACATATCCGTAAAATTGCTTGTGCTGCAAATGTTTCCTCTAATCACAAATCAACTACAGATCCCAATACTCAACAACTAATCTATGATCATCCTGGCATAGGCTGATTTTTATAGCTATTATAATTCACTGTAATAAGCAGATAGTAAAGCTTCCAAAACTCATATTTTACAATGTTTGGATCAGCTACCCACAATAGCATTCAAGTAAACTCACATGTTTATAAGAACTGTTTCAGAAGCTGAATTACTGCCCGTGTCATTTATTCTTGATAGTCGGAATGTGTGTGGCAATGATGGGCTGCTGGTAAAATGTTTTTAAAAGTTTGCACTACAATTCAAATAAGTGCTCTTTTTATTGCATAGTGAAATAATAAAGAAACTCCCTATTCCTGTTTCTTTTCATGAGTCAATGTTTATTAGCTTCCCCGAAGAAAGTAAAAGTCCAACAGAAATAGGGGTGTGTGCACAAAGTCAAACATTACTTGGTTTTTAAAGAAACGAATAAACAGTAAATAACATAACTGAACTCTAATGTGCCTATGAGGAGAATGAGCACATTGGTAAAATGTTACCTTGGAATGTGAATGGCTTCTCTAATCACAATTTCATCAGATCTAATTTATGATCAACAAGACACAGACAAAATCTTTGTTAGCCATTATAAGTCACTCTATCATGCAAGTAGTAAAGCTTCCAAAACTCAGATTTTACAATATTTGAATCATCTCCCCATTTCCCACAATATTGTTTGAGCACATTTGAATGTTAAGCTGAATTACTGCTTGAACTATCCAGTTGTAATAATGGGTAGGCATGCAGCAGTGACGCTCTGCAAGTAGACTTTTTAAAACAGTTTGCATCACAATTCAAAGAAGAGTTCTGCTGTTTTTATTGCATAAAATAATAACTGAAGGCCCTATTTCTACTTTTTATGTGAGGCAATGTTTTAGCTTGCTAAAAAATAAAAAAATCCAACAGAAACAGGAGCATGTAGACTGATAAGCTTCTTAAAAATAGATCATAAATTATTTGCCTGAGTTCTACCAATCACCTCACTGAGGTCACGTAAGTTGTGATACATAGAGACCAAAGTCATTTTTAACAGGTAGACAGATAATGGCAAATACAAATTATTTGATTAAAGCAATTGATTACTTTTCATCTGATCCTTACAAAACAATCCTACTTATAGTTGACTCCCCAAAAAGTTTTGGATTTAGTATGCTAGGAGGGGCTTTGTTTTTTATTTTTAAAAAAACATGCTTTGTCCACGGAATTCATAGTCATTTTGATTAAATTCTATATCAAATCTACAGCAATCATAATCAATTTGTTACAGGTTGGCAAAGTTACTATTATTAGGAAAACCCAGCCGGAATATCCCTTTTCTGCTGTTCTGTTTACTTATTTATCGAATCTTTAGCAATTTGAATTTGTATAGACAATAATATTTTTGCATCCCTCCCCACCACAGCCAAACTAATTTGCTAATAAGTTGATGTTATATTTGGGAGCACACTACAGAAATATTGAATGCACATTTAACCAACTAAATCTCCCAATGTTTCCAAAGCATTGGCTATATCAAGAAGCAGAACAAAAACAGAGTTATTTTATTAAATGCTTCTAGAAATGAGCTCCTTCTATGTCTATGGGCAAATTATGATTCTCATCACCTAGTCAGATTTTTATATCACTGCCAACTATAATGATCTATATGGATCAAACAATTCAACAATGGTGGATAAAATAACAGCCATATTTGCAAGTTGGCAAAATCCTCCTGTTACCATTATAGGATGAGTTGCTCAAATGAAATTGTCAATGAAGCTGTCCTTACCTTTCCTATTATCTAATGTGTCCTATAATCTAGTAAACTACAATATATATTTTGGACTCTTTAGATAAGCTAATTTCTAAATGTATAGGGAGAGGTCAAAGACCTCAAATGAAACTATGCAAAATTCAGCTCACTACTCACAATGGAGGTCTGTCTCTCCGTAATTTAGTCTGTATTATTTATCGAGTCAGACCAGGTTTTAAATGTGTTTTAAATAACATTACCCTTTCTACCCAGAGCAAAGTGTTCAACAATGCCATGATAAACATGATGCTTAATGAATCACCTGTTGATGAATCCCTATCAATCAAGTCTCCTATATATCCCAAAACATATGTTAAACTTTGCAGATGATAGGATTCTGCAAAAAGCTTTCCTTTGCTTAATAAAAGATACATGGAATAAATGAATTTGTCACCTTACAACAGTCTATTAAGATAGGGCTCAAAATGGAATTAGGAGCACTCTAAAAGTGGGATGATGCTATTTAATGGGTTCAGAATTTTTGTCTGCTGGAATACTGAAATTCTGAGAGGCAGTTCGGAACCGTTTTTACAGAAATTCTTCTGGGTGTTTTATTTCTTATCAGAAGATAAGAGGATTCATAAAAACCTATTATAACAGAGCCAGGCATTATCCCCATGAGATATCTAAAGCAATTTACAAGACTCCTCCCTTAGGTGTAGGTAAATGGCATCATATCCGTGCACAGGTTAATCAGAAAGCTGTGGTTAGTGAGCTTATTATATGAGGCGAACACTGTGGGATTAAATTAACTGATAAAGTGTGGCTAGAACTATCTCAGTTCATTATATTATACACCTAAAATGCCACACAAGTTTTATCGAAGCATCCCATCATGTTGTTTTTGGTGTCAAGATGGTTCTGTTGAGGACTGGTGGCATGTGATAGAATGTTGTCCCAAGCTACAGCCTTTTTGGATCCCTGTTATTTAGACTATTAGATAACAAATAAGGTACAATATCAAACCAGATCCTTACATAATTCTACAAGGTGATTCATTGCACATACCAGGTTTAGAGCACCAAAAAAGGAGACCTATTTATAGCTATTTCTGTTGCATGATCAATAATTGCACAACAATAGAGATAATCATTAGTACCATTTTTGGTGACTGTGAGAAAAAAATGAATAAAGTTATGTAATATGAACCATGTTATGCATTGAGATTGACTATTATTCAAAGATTTTGAAATGTTTGGAATTGGAGATTTGCTCTTAAATTAATTAATAGAAATGTGTTTCTTCATGCTGCGGAGTAGTAACATAATGTAAAAGTATTTTTTATGTTGCTATAAACTAGAATGTATATTTTTTCTATTCAAATAAAAATATATATTGAATATCTTGGCACATAACCATATTCCCACCCATCACCTCTAATGAGTAAAGGGTGTGTACATTTGAATATTCATACTATGAGAGTCCCCTCTCTTTGGTATACTACTTTCCTTCCTCACAGAAGAGTTTTAGTTATGTTTACCTGCATGTCCTTCGCACCAATGCCTAGAAGACACATACACCCTGTGCAGATTTCGTGCAGTAAAACGCATTTATATATGCATGCATTAGCTAAGTGCCAGATGTTTCAATGAATGACATACACGTTATCGCTTGTTAGGCTTGGGATTTCTAGATCATTGTTTTCCTGATAACATACATCCTGTACATTGTTTTGCTGCTAATGTGTATTGCTGTTAATGTGTGTCTGACAAGCACCCATTTCTGGACAGTTGATGTGCTATGTGTATGGGACTGGGCATGCACCCATATGATGGCACTGACTGTCAATTGTCTGTTTCCCAAATGTCATGAGATATTGATATATTCATTTCTTCGACTTTGGTAGTTCTTAATGAATTATTTTATGCTCTGATGATTTCCACTGGCATAGCTCATGCAAACCAGTGTAAGATACAATATTTTCAGACAATCATGTGACACTTTATGAATTTCACAAAAATGAGAACAGGAGTAGGTAACTTGGGACTTCAGACTTAAGAAGGTCATAAGTCTGGATTTCCCATTAGTAAATCAGTCCCATAATAAAATAAAACCTTACTGTTAACTATTAATTATACGGATTTGCTTTCTTTTTCCTTTACTTCTTATAGTGCCATAATACTTGTTAGACTTGGGCACCACATTTTAACAAAATCAGTAGTGTTCCTAAGGCTGCTATTTAATGCTAATTCACACATTTCTGGAACATCTTGCTCTCAAGAAAATAGATTTGTTTACACAGAAAATGACAGGTGATTGTTTTACTTATGATTTTGAAATGAACAAAAAAAATATTTGTATACAGCTTTGTGGCATATAAATACATAAATGTTTTTTGTAACCGTGCATTCCTAAATTGCAGGGTTACATACTGTAACTAGTGAACTATTTATCTACCCTTTCTTTATTTGATTTTGATCAAAAATCATAAAAGTACACATAAACACCAGATACATCATAAAAATGTTTAAAACATAAAAGATCTTAAGCGACTATGTAGAAAGAGATTCCAATTTACATTATAAAACAATATTATATACTGGCTGCAGGACATAATCATAAGCAAAGTGGTTCTGTTACAGTATGTAATTAAGCCTTGTTTGGATCGGTCTGGTTTGAGTAATACATCATAAGGTGCAATTACCAGCAGCAATTTAAACATTCAATGTCCAAAGGCAATTACTATCAAGGCCAATTTTATTCTGGTCATTACACAGAGCGCAGGCGTATAGCCCGCTTATATACGTTGCTACGGAGTGGCATAACTTTGCTGTGGGTAGTCTCTGGAAGAACCCTGGGCAACCCTGCACTGCCTTATCTTAGCCTGCTTCAAGAATGGTAAGATGTATACAGACTCAATGTAGACTAGTATTTACAAAAAAGGATAATGTGCACAGTGCTTTGTGCAGACTATCCGTCGGAGGGCGAGGATAGAAGAGTGGCAGAGAAAGTGGCATATATCGGGTACAGCACTAACAAATAGGTAGTAGTGTTCATGGGTAATCTAACCAGCAAATACTTGTGTTGTGTATTAATCACTCATAGAAGATACGACTCAGTAGCAAGGAATGTTCTAATTTGAGCGTGAGCTACAACCATGAACAGACCAGATTTTGTTTGCCATCTTTTCCTCTGCACATCTATCTAAGAATGCTTTCACCAGGTGTTTCTGAAAGCTGAGCCTGGAGGTGGTATGGTTCAGAAACAGCTCATCCAAGACCAGCCAAATACAGGTCTTGGATATAAATATGAAAGCCAGGATATTTTTTAGCTTTTTTCCAGAACCAGGCAATCAGTCAGAACTGCACGATTTAGTGTTGTCTTCTCCTTTGTTCATGTCCTTAACCATAAGAGTAGGGGCTGCAATCTCATAAAATCACTTATATGCTCACGCCCAATTTCCATATGCTATATGTAACTGCTGGTATATATGGGTACAGCAAGCAGTCGTTTTATAAACCCATTTCCACTTTCCCCAGCCTCGGCTGATCACAAATGCCCCAGACATCTACACCGTAGGTTGCACTGGTGCGGCATTTGGCGGTATAGACTTCCAGCAGCTTTTTAATGGGTGTGCTTCTTAATCCATTAGCAAAGCCTAAGACTGCTTCTGTGCTCCTAGCTAAGGCAGCTACCCTGCCATCTT
This sequence comes from Pleurodeles waltl, assembly GCF_031143425.1. Taxonomy (NCBI): domain Eukaryota; kingdom Metazoa; phylum Chordata; class Amphibia; order Caudata; family Salamandridae; genus Pleurodeles; species Pleurodeles waltl. The sequence goes on along the minus strand of NC_090445.1, from coordinate 1,456,816,709 downwards.
CAAATGTTCGCCAGATCAATATATCATCAAACAGCACTCCCAGATAGAGATGCGATGGAACCCTACTGATCTTAGTTCTGTTGACCAACAAAGTCCTACAAGCCCTAGCACGATGACCGAAAACCATAGCACGAGTTTTAGACTGATTAACTGATATATCTAAGTTGGACATAAAGATGAAAAATTGGTCTAATAAGTGCTGCAACCCATTTGAAGTGCTTGCCAACAGAACAGTATAATCTGTGTATGCCAATGCCGCTATACAATGCCTGCCTAACATTGGACAATCAGTGTTGATACTCAGAGGATGCTTCTCCATATCATTGACATGTAGAGAAAAGAGAAATAGGGCTGGCATGCAACCACGGTCTAATCGGAAACTTTCTGTAATTTCCCCTGCTGGGCCAAATCTCAGGCTTGTAGTGACGTCCACATAGAGTTGCCTCAGAAAGTCTATAATGGCGAGCTCAACCCCCATCTCACCCATTATTGCCCAGAGCTTTGACCTATTGAGTGAGTCAAAGGCCGACCTTAGGTCCATGTAGGGTACATAGAGGTTGCCCCCGTTGACCAGCAAGTATTTGTTTATTGCCATGTACAAGTTAAAGCATTGCATTAGCTCGGAAGCCAAACTGGAGATCGGAAAGAACGCTGTTGTCATTGGTCCTAGTTTTCAAGTGCTCCAGTAGGACCCTGCCAGCTGTTGAGTTTATTAACGATATGGCCCGGTAACACTTTAGGTCGTCCTTAGATCCTTTTTTAAAGATAGATACTGTTATTGCATGTGACCATGCCTTAGAGGGGCCCACGTGGAGTGCAGCCTTGAAAACATTGGTCAAATGAGAAGCCCATAAAGATACATTGGCCCCAAAAAGATCAGCTGGGATCCTATCTAAGCCTGGCACCTTCAGTGCAGGGCACTTCTTAATGGCCTCTATTACATAAGAGACCCCCTATATCTAAATTGCAGAGGGGTTGGACTAAATTAACTCCTAAAGGGACTGTTTCACAGAACTTTTGAGTTGAAAGCTACCCTGCCCCAAAGAATCCTCCATGGCGGCGCTGCTCGCAGCACCGCCATGTGGATTCCGACTCCCTTCCCGCCATCCTGCCGACAGGCATGGGCAGTGCAGGGGCCCCCTAACAGGGCCCCATAATGATTTTCAGTGTCTGCCTAGCAGACACTGAAAATCGCGACGGGTGCCACTGCACCCGTCGTACCCCTTCAACTCCGCCGGCTCCATTCGGAGCCGGCTTCATTGTTGAAGGGGCTTTCCCGCTGGGCCGGCGGGCGGCCTTCTGGCGGTCGCCCGCCGGCCCAGCGGGAAAGTCAGAATGACCGCCGCGGTCATTTGACCGCGGTACGGTCTTCTGGCGGTTCCCGCCAGGCGGGCGGCTTCCGCTGCCCGCTGGGTTCGGAATGACCCCCATAGTCTTAGATTCTTTATACATTTTATACCTGCCATGAATTCACAAACAATTCCAAGCACACTCCTGGCAATCTGTCGCTGACACACAGAATTACTTAAAGGTGTTTCTATTTAAATACATCGGGAATAAATTACCATATGTGGAAGTAAAACATCGAGGTGTATTTAGACTACGTTTTTTGTCTACTACATAGAGGGCTCATTTTTCCGAGAGAACACCTCGACTACAATATCTTTATATATTTCGGGTGTTTTCTGTACGAGTAAATTGAACAAGTACTGCCAGAAAAAGTTAGTAATAAAAGCTGATAGCTGTCAGTAAACATATTCCTAACATCAATGTTTTTGGCTTTTAAATATGTTTAAATATGTTATGGCAGTTGTTGCTGCATGCTCCATGTTTGCACTTATAACAATAGTAAAGTCATGTTTTAGAACCTTGAATTCAATGTAAATTTGTAAAACAAAATTTTCTAATATTTATCTTTTTTCTTCTAGGATACTGGAAGAAGTCTTGAAATTTAAGCAACCTCTGTATAATTTATATGAAGCGGTACTGCTGGACTACTATGTCTCGGGATTCTGGTGGGCTAAGGACGTCAAATTTGCCGCCCCACAGCTATGTGGTTTCATGACCCTACTGCATTCCTTGATGGTAAACCTAGAAAGTAAGTAATTCAACAAAATACAAATGCACATGTGGCCTAAATACTGTACAGGTGAAGTTATATGCATATAAATGAATTACATGGTCTAAAAGCATGCATGTAATACATTTGCAAATTAGCTGTCTTTTTCTTAGATTGTGGCTCAAATAATGGACCTTTCAGGATATTGACTTTTTAGGGCATATTTTGTTTACTTGTCGTTACAGTCAGAAAACAGGAGAAGATAAACATTATCAATAATTTTCTTGCACTACGATGGTGCTCTAAGAAAGAGAATACAGCACAGACCACTGTTCTGTAGAACAGCGAAATCAGTCTCATGCACATAACAATGTGAGAAAAAAGGTAAAAACCTTAAAACAAACTTAGTAAAAATTTAAAGTTTATGAGTCTGCGCACTGTGACATTGCCATTACATGCCACTATGGATGTGCTGTGTCCCTAAAACTGTACTGTGAATTGCTCTTACACAACTGGTTTATTTAACTTTCCAGTAAGGCCATGGTACCTTGGTGCAGAAATTGTGCCAGTGCCACTAGAGGTAAATGCTATATGGTGTCTGCGGTGTTTTTTATATGGTCCAAATACACAGCAACATTTTATGGTTCCAGAAAGCACTGGTGTGTTCATGATGGACTGCAGGTTAAAAAAAACTGCTGTGTCACGTGGCAAGGAAAATAGCTTTGCCATATATGAAAAGCTGCTTTTATACACTAGCTAATTCACCCTTAAAGTATGCTTTATAAGCCTACAATATAGTCCCCTCATTTAGCATTTTCAGTTGATTCTCACTATGTTAAGTAAAGTTATCAGGAAGCTGAGCTATAAATAAAAGCCTCTTTTCACTATTTTTGCTTGGGCAATTACTAGAACTTTCATTGTTTTTCCATTTGTTTATAAAAATATAATTCAATAATGAAAGTACATTTTTGATAGGTTTGAGGGAAAATAAACTTAAAAAACTGTACTTTGTGCAGCCTGAAGGCAAACTGACTTATAATGGGTTTGCCAAGTATCCCAACTACAGAGATTGAAGAGGGATGCCAGACTGGCTGTTTAAGACTCTCTTCCTGGAAGACACAGGTCTTACCTCTGGGAGCAGGACGGCTGAATTGATATCAACAGTGACCATCAAACCATATGGTAGGAACAACTGGCAATAGTTAGGGAAATGGAGATCCCATGAACTGAAACTATTTCTGGCCTGCACCACCTTAGAGTTTTTACTGGTGCTCCAGGCAGGAGGGAAATCCAGTTCATGTAGTAGGAGAGGGAAAGGCAACTCATTTCGATATGGGAGTAACTAAAAGCAGACACAGTGAGCTGGCTGCTGGAGAAAGGATAGGACCAGTTTGGATAAGAGGCTCTGTGAAGCTTTGCAATATACTGAAAAAGGAAAGTCTGAACAAAGTGGTTGGGTTTTGGTGGGAAAGTTGTTAGGATTAGGTGTGGAGAATCCTTCCATCACTGGCTAGTGCATCGGATACGCCTGGCACCTCATAACCACCTTATCAGAACATTCATGGACCCGGGAAGAAACATCTGGAAGAACACAGATGTTGTCTGAATGTCAGATAAAGAGGACTCAAGGATTTCTGACTTCCTCTAAAATCCAGGGTCAGGAACTGCTCTCCAGGGGTCAAGTGGTTTTGCCTCCATTTGTTCCTAAGTGGATGTAAAAGGCATTAAGTTCTTGCTGTGCTAAAGAAGGCACAGCTGACTTCTTGAGTGTAGGAAAGTACCATCTTGCCTGGGTTGTTAGCCCCATTTTTACTGTATGTATGTTTGTTTTTGTCTATGTGTCACCCCAGTGCTCATAAAGTATACCCTGTATGTATTCCCTGTGTGGTGCCTAACTGTATCACTGAGGCGCTGCTAATCAGAACCTCAGTGTTTATGCTTTCTCTGCTTTTAAAATTGTCACTGCAGGCTAGTGACTAATTTGACCAATTCTCATTGGCACACTGGTACACCCTTATAATTCCCTTGTACATGGTACCTAGGTACCCAGGGCATTGGGGTTCCAGGAGATCCCAATGGGCTGCAGCATTTCTTTTGCCACCCACAGGAAGCTCAGACAATTCTTACACAGGACTGCAACTGCAGCCTGAGTGAAATAACGTCCACGTTATTTCACAGCCATTTTACACTGCATATAAGTAATTTATAAGTCACCTAAATGTCTAACCCTCACTTGGTGAAGGTTAGGTGCAAAGTTACTTAGTGTGTGGGCACCCTGGCACTAGCCAAGGTGCCCCCACATTGTTCAGGGCAAATTCCCCAGACTGTGTGAGTGCGGGGACACCATTACACGCGTGCATTACATATAGGTCAATACCTATATGTAGCGTCACCATGGTAGCTCCGAACATGGCCATGTAACATGTCTAGGATCATGGAATTATCCCCCCAATACCATTCTGGTATTGGGGGGACAATGCCATGCATCCCCGGGTCACCAGCACAGAGCCCGGGTACTGCCAAACTAACTTTCCGGGGTCTCCTCTGCAGCTACTGCTGCTGCCAACCCCTCAGACAGGTTTCTGCCCCCCTGGGGCCTGGGCAGCCTGGTCCCAGGAAGGCAGAACAAAGAATTTCCTCTGAGAGAGGGTGTTACACCCTCTCCCTTTGGAAATAGGTGTGAAGGGCTGGGGAGGAGTAGCCTCCCCCAGCCTCTGGAAATGCTTTGATGGGCACAGATTGTGCCCTCTCTGCATAAGCCAGTCTACACCGGTTCAGGGATCCCACAGCCCTGCTCTGGTGTGAAACTGGGCAAAGGAAAGGGGAGTGACCACTCCCCTGACCAGCACCTCCCAGGGGAGGTGCCCAGAGCTCCTCCAGTGCGTCCCAGACCTCTGCCATCTTGGATGCAGAGGTGTGAGGGCACAATGGACAGCTCTGAGAGGCCAGTGCCAGCAGGTGACGTCAGAGACCTCTCCTGATAGGTGCTTACCTTTCTCAGTAGCCAATCCTCCTCTGTGGGCTATTTAGGGTCTCTCCTGTGGGCTATTCCTCAGTTAAGGAATGCAAGAGCTCACCAGAGTTCCTCTGCACTTCCCTCTTCGACTTCTGCCAAGGATCGACTGCTGACTGCTCCAGGACGCCTGCATAACAGCAACAAAGTAGCAAGAAGACTACCAGCAACATTATAGCGCCTCATCCTGACGGCTTTCTTGACAGTTTCTTGGTGGTGCATGCTCTGAGGGCTGTCTGCCTTCACCCTGCACTGGAAGCCAAGAAGAAATCTCCCGTGGGTCGACGGAATCTTCCCCCTGCCAACGCAGGCACCAAACTTCTGCATCACCAGTCCTCTGGGTCCTCTCTCATCCAGACGAGCATGGTCCCTGGAACACAGGAGCTGGGTCCAAGTGTCTCCCACAGTCCAGTGGCCCTTCTGTCCAAATTTGGTGGAGGTAAGTCCTTGCCTCCCCAAGCCAGACAGTAATCCTGTGTACTGCGTGAACTGCAGCTGCTCGGGCTTCTGTGCACTTTTGCAAGACTTCCTTCGTGCACAGCCTAGCCCAGGTCCCCAGCACTCTGTCCTGCATTGCCCAACTTACTGAGTTGTACTCCAACGTCGTGGGACCCTCCTTTGTGACTCTGAGTCAACTGCTGTCCTCAAATCTTCTAAGTGCCTGTTTCAGTACTTCTGCGGGTGCTGCCTGCTTCTGTGGGGGCTCTCTGAGTTGCTGAGCGCCCCCTCTGTCTCCTCCTCCAAGGGGCGACCTCCTGGCCCTTCCTTGGCCCCAGCAGCACCCAAAATCCTCAATGTGACTCTTGCAGCTAGCAAGGCTTGTTTACGGTCTTTCTGCGTGGAAACAACTCTGCATCCTCCAGCACGCTGTGGGACATCTTCTGACCAAAGGAGAGGTTCCTGGCACCTTCCGTTGTTGCAGAATCTTTGGCTTCTTCCACCCGGAGGCAGCCCTTTTGCACCTTCATCTGGGGTTTAGTGGGCTCCTGCCCCCCCTGGACACTTGCGTGACTCTTGGTCCCCTTCCTTTACAGGTCCTCAGGTCCAGGAATCCGTCTTCAGTGTTTTGCAGTCAGTTGTTGTCCTTGCAGAATCCCCTATCTCGACTTTACTGTCTGTCTGGGGTAGTAGGGTAACTTTACTCCTACTTTTCAGGGTCTTCGGTTAGGGTATCTTGGACACCCTTAGTGTTTTCTAACAGTCCCAGCAACCTTCTACACATTACACTACGCCTGGGGTCCATTCGTGGTTCACATTCCACTTTTGGAGTATATGGTTTCTGTTGCCCCTAGGCCTATTTCTCACTATTGCATATTGCATATTGTGATCCTACATTGTTTGCACTACTTTTCTAACTGTTACTTACCTGATTTTGGTTTGTGTGCATATAATTTGTGTATATTACTTACCTCCTAAGGGAGTATATCCTCTGAGATACTTTTGGCATATTGTCACTAAAATAAAATACCTTTATTTTTAGTAACTCTGAGTATTGTCATTTCTTATGATATAGTGCTATATGATATAAGCGGTATAGTAGGATCTTTGCATGTCTCCTAGTTCAGCCTAAGCTGTTCTGCTATAGCTACCTCTATCAGCCTAAGCTGACAGAACACCTCTAATCTACTAATAAGGGATAACTGGACCTGGCACAAGGTGTAAGTACCACAAGGTACCCACTATAAGCCAGGCCAGCCTCCTACATTGAGATTGACCCTGAGAGAGCCCTGGCTAGAAGGAGTGCAACTCAATAGTCCTTGTTTTATCACCCACTCCTGAAGTGGAGGTATTTACACAGAATAATTGAATCAGAAATATCATGGACCAAAGTATTGTGTCAAGAATACCAAGGATAGAAATATCATGAAGGAAACTTTATATAGGAAACCAAAGTTTTGCTGTATTTATCTCCACATATATGTACCTTGACGATATATAAAATATATCGTCAATATTAAAACTGTACTGACTTATTTGCACTTACTTTCTCGATAGTGTGGCCCTCAATATGTTTGACACAATACTATATCTACACGATATATTTGTTTCCAGTATTCTGTCAGTGATCCAAAGTGAATGCATTTGTTGACTGAGCCCCAGATCCAGCTAAAATACCAGACTCAGCTTCTGAGTAAATCTGATCATCAATATAAATGTACTATTGCAAGATAATGAACTGTTGCAAGCAAGGCAGTAGAAGCCAAGGGTGTCACCGTCTAAAGTGTACCAGATCGTTCTAAGAGGCATCTCACATGGCCCCGTCACCAGACGAGGGTGAGGCAAAATGTCGCCTTTTCTATGTTGCCAAGAAATCCTCACAGAGGCCTCTTACCTTACACCTCTGCTCAGAAATGACCGAGAACAATTTCAGAACATATATCCGAGTCATAAAAATTGAAATAAATGTGGCTATTTTAAGTGAGAAAACAAAACATGCCCATAAAGAATACAGGACAGTGTGACACCTTTGTAAGACATGTAATTTATGGGATATATAAATATTTTTTTTAATCCTTCCATTGGCGTAAAATGTAAAGGGCAGACCCCAATATAATAAATCCGAGCCTTATGTTATCAGTAAACATTAAAATGTATGTATCCTCACATTGTTATTTGAGCTTCGCCACATACTCAAAAATGAAAATTACAGTGTGATAAGCTTTCATTGACACGTTACATTATTTGAAATAATAACGTTTTTTACTTTAATGTATAAAGTCTGTTTCAGACCTGGAAAACAGAAATGAAACCTAGATTTAGAGGCAGAGTTGCGGTATTTGTTAATACTACAATGCTTACCTTAAGCTGTCAGGAAGTAAAATCTAGTACAAACCACCCTCGCCACGCAGTCGAAGTACTAACAACGCTACATTTTACATTGAAAAGTTGTGAAATCAGTGCAATAGACACTACCTGCGCAGGTGCACATAGCTTTTTATCATGAGCTGAAAATGCAACTGAAAGCACTACATATTCCAAAAATAAGAACCTGCTCATTGAAGGAATAATGTAAAAGTTGGGCTGACACCTACAAGACTGAGATCACATCACACCAACAGGAGCAGTGTCGTTCAAGAAGATAACTGGTCAGGTTATGTGGGATATTTGGTACTTACCTCTGCTTCACTTTTACTTTACACTCCAAATCTCAGTAGCATAAGAGCACTTTTGCTGGCAACAAGGGTTTATTCACTTGCGGATGTGTTTCAACCTTTGCGCCCTTCTGCTCATGTGTCGGCCTTCTTGTATTACTGCTGGCTGTTTGTTGCTGCCCCTGCAACTTGATGGTACCCTATTCCCCTCTGTGATGAGTGCGCTGGAGAGTAGTAGAGGGACATTCACCTCTCCTATCCGTCTAGCTTTCTCTCTTCACTCGCTCATGATCTGAATACTGTGGCAGCGGTAACTTCGTTTTTTAATATATTTTATTGGCAAAAGTGTTTGTGGTGTGATCTGTTGTATTTCCTCACCTCTGTAAAGATGCAAGACCCATGCTGCTTACTTTTTGGAACATTTGCTCTGTTTCAATGATTTACAACAGTGTCCATTCCCATTCAGGTTTTATTAGTGTGGTATGCCTTTGTTTTTCCACTATTTGCCAGTCCTGCTAAAAGGTCTTTGACATTTTCACTGTTTATCCTACAATTTTTGTCACGTGAGTGTTTTATGTGCTAACTGTCGCGCACTAACTTGTTTATTCAGCTTCACTTCTTTTCACGTGAATCTGAGATTATTGAAGTAAGCCATACTTTACAGACAGAATACGAGAACAGGTGTTCAAGCCTTCCGAGAACTGGATGTTATTGTATCATATGCTATACACTGCAGTGGTGTTGGCAATTGTGAGAATAATTAGCTATACATTGGTGAGAACGATAAATACAATTATTTGACACTTATAATTGAATATATTATTGCAATAATGATGACTATGTGAGGTATGTTTTAGGACTGCCATTCCTCTACAAATGTATGCGTCTTCAATTGGCCCTTATACCAATCAAAGGCACGATTGCCTGAGTTTGGATGTGGCCCATTGATCTACACTTGGTAACTGCCTTCTGTTTACAGGTTGCAGCCTACCAGACAGCACAGCTGTCCAGTTTGCTAAAGGCATCTTGGGGACTTTCAGAAAGTTGACATAGGAATGCATTCCACTTGATGATTACCATCGGCTTTGTTGTTTGTAACTCACACTTCTGGCTTTCTTTTTGCTGGGTTTATTTGCTTTAGGCTTTTCAGATTCTGTTTTTCCCTCCCCTTGCCTAACCCATGTTTTATGCATAGTTCCACAAACTTGCTTTCTGCTAACAGGCCTCTAAATCTTGTTCTTATCTCATCATACTTGCTGTGCATTTAAAGACCTAGGTCAGATGTCAGGCGCTATCTTCCAAAGGTGAAGATTTATGTTACAATCTAGCTGGATACAGGTGGTAGGAAAGAGGTTTTTTCTAGCACATGACAATTTTTAAATGAACTGTGTAAGTATTTCAGAGTATATCAGAATTATGAATGCACAAATTAAGCTCATTTTTTGTTACTCTAAAGTGTGTTGGAAACAAATATTTTAATATGATCAAAACAAATCTTTAAAATAGGTGATGCAATTCCTGCACATTTTTATCTGTGCACTGTATAGTTTTATTAGTAAAACTGTATGTCTGCACAAATATAATGGTCATTTCGATTGAAAATGTGTTTTCTGTAATGACACCACACCATGAATACTCCACTCTATGCCACTCCACTCTGTGCACCACTCCACCCACTGCACTCTACTCTGCACCTCTCCACTTTACAGCACTCCACACCACTGCACTCTGCACCACTCCACTCTGTGCCACTGCACTGTACGCCGCTTCACTCTATGCCTCTCTACTCTAACCTGTATCACTCTATTCTATGCCAATGCACTCATAGCCACTCTACATCACTGCACCCTTTGTTACTGCACTCTGCACCACTCCAGTCTAGAACACACCAACCTACTCTGCACAGCTCCACTCTACGACACTGTACTCTATGCCATTCTGCACTCTATGCCACAGCATTCTACGCCAATACACTCTACACCAATGCACTTTACTCTGTAACACTCAACTCTGTGCCCCTGCACTCTACGCCAATCCACTGTATGCTACTCTAATCTACTCCACACCACTGCTTTCTATGCCACTGCACTATAAACCGCTTTACCTTCGCCATTACACACTATGCCCCTCTACACAACTGCATTCTAACCTGCACCACCCCACTCTACTTCACTGTACTCTGAAACAATCTACTCTATGCACTGGACTCTACATCACTCTACTCCACTCTGCGCCACTGTCCTCTATGCCAATCCACTCTACACATCTGTACTCTGTGTCCCTGCAATGTATGCCACTGTACACTACTCTGCATCACTGTACTCTGCACCACTGCTCTAGCTGCCACTCTACTCCACTCTACATCACTGCACTCCGGCACTCCACTTTGCAACACTGCACACTCTGCCACTGAACTCTCTGCCACTCTACTCTGCACTACTCCACTCTATGCCACTGCACTCTGTGCCACTCAACTCTACTCTGCACTCTAACTCACTGCACTCTATGCCACTTGACTCTAATCTGCACCACTGCCATCTGCATCTCTCAACTGTATGCCACTCCACTATGCACCACGTCACTGAACTCTATGCCACTAAACTCTATGCCATTGTACTCTACGCTATTCTACTCTGCGCCACTCCACTCTGCACCACTCTACTCTGCACTATTGTACTCTACTATGCACCACTCTAATCTTCGCCACTGCAAATGGTGGTGCTGCCCATGTTTTTTTAATCTTTTTATTAACATTCCTGTTGTACTACTGCAAGTGTTTTTTAAAACACTAAAAACACATCTACCAACACTGACATGGGCTGGGAAACAATCTAAGATCAGATGGGATACCCTCACACTTACATACTTCTGTGGGGGCTCCAATGCGCCTGACTTTCACTTATACTATCTATGTGCACAAGCACATTCCACACGTTATCCAGTGGAATATGATGATGCCCATCCCATCCCACTCCAGCCTACACTGCCACATAAAAGGGAAGGAATAACACGAACCAGAATCAAGTGGTCCATTCCACAATGAGGGTCTCTCACCCCTCAATATCAGTAACTAGGGAGGGCTCAGCGTTGAGACTGCTTGATAATGCAGGGTTAAAAAACTATGGACAATGCATATGTTAACAGCACCTTTATCACCCTCAGCGATCTCTCACATACACAGCGGCACAGCTTGTTACTGATCTTCACATACTATCACCTTAGCGCTCCCCTACACAAGTTCTGCCACCAATATCCAGAGGAACCCCCTACACTCTGTGTGATACAAACCCTGCTCACTAGCACCACACACAGAAGCCTGATTACTAAACTTTATGATGCAGCACAAACAGACAGGCCTAGGACCAGAGATAATTCACTGGAGAATTGCGATGCTGTCCTGGAGAGGCCGCTGACAATGACTGATTGGGAAGTTTGCTGCATGCAGCTGAACATCCTCATGTCCAATTGCAAAGCATAATACACTTCAAGTACCTGCACCAAATGTATTACAACCTGTTAAGTTAAGCAAATATGGTCTGAGAAGGGATACATATTGTGTGTGGATATCAGATGCAGATTTTCTGAACCTAGCTTGGCATTGTATTCCTGTTAGAAGATTCTGGACTCAAATTGCAGGGGTTCTAGTGGATGTGGTGTTGGAATCGGCGTCCTGCGACCCTGAGGTGTGTTTGCTGGGACTGGTCAAGGACCAGCAACCTGCCAGACATACATTTGTGATACTGGCTTTGTTGTAGAGAGTTGGACTGCACTGGGGCAAATGATCAGTACCAACTAAACGTCAATGATTGTCGGGCATGACTCACTGTAGGACCCAACTGGAACTCTACGCGGACGAGTTGCCATGACCATCAAGACCAAAAGACATTTGGGTTCCCACCACTATATATCTTTTGTCAACTCCAGATGGGTCATAGGGGGCAGTGTGTCTACGGTGATGCAATGCTTGGATATAAGGTATTGATGTTTGTATGTTGTTCTACTTCATTTATTTATAAGTGGCACTGGTGAACAAAATATGGATGTATTTCTTGCTTGTTTTAAAAAAAAAGTAAATAAAAATAATAATCTGCACCACTGCATTCTACAATGCTGCATTGTACATCACTGAATTAAATGCCACTGCACTAAATGCCACTGCACTCTATTCCTCCATACTCTGAAGTACCTTATGCCTATGTCCTCTACACCAGTTAACTCGTCTGCACTCCAGTGTATGCCACTCTACATGAATCCACACTATGCCATTCCAATACACGACTCTCTACAACTCCACTTTACAGCACTTTACTCCACTTTTCTCCATTCCATTTTGACACTCCAGCAAATATGAATACATGCCAATATCGAAACTGGTGTTTGATTCAGCAAGTGCAGTTGCAACATCCCAGGCAGACTGTGAGCCTGTGCCGGTTCTCTCCAGCCCGGCAACTATGTTGCTGGACTGGAGAGAGCCCGGGGCGCATGTGTGTTTGGCCGGCCCAAGACGGCTGACCAAACATACATGAGCACTGAGGGGGAGTGAGCACTCCCCCTCGTTCCCGTCATAGCTCGTGGCCCCGCCCTTTTACTACAAAAAGATAATAAACATAGTTTATTTTCTTTTTGTAGTAAAAGTTTTGCAACTGCTGCTGCTGGCAGGTGGGCAACGCTTCTCCGCCATATCGGAGGATTCGCATCTCGATTTGCACTGCAAGTTTTCCCGAACTTCTGTACAATTGTTAGAATGGGCGTGTCATTGTATTCTCATGAATATGAAATAGCTGCTCAACTCAAATACTGGCATAGGCTGTTCTTCATAATGTGCACAATCCTGTTCCCTTACCATCTAGTAAGTGTGTACAGTATGCTCAGTACGTTAGTTTCTCAATGTTTTTTTGGAGACTCTTAAAGCCTGATTTATAGTTTGCCAGATAGGTTACTCCAAGGCAAATGTGGTGGATATTCCTTCCGCCGTCCCAACGTTATGGTGCTGAGCACAATTCTCTCGTGGCACTATCGCACTATTTAATGAGGGCTGAAAACCTCATCGAGTCGGAACTGTGGTTCCTGAGCATTTTAATTTCAGCACTAGTCACTGACCTGTTCGGGCCACTATCTGTGCCTTTTGAGAAAGGAAAGGTATTTTGTTTCAGCTCCCCATTTAAAGCAGTCTCAGTCAATGGCATTGAGAACTCATGTCGTGCCAGCAAGGCTCCAATTAAGGGCCCAATGGATACAGTCACAGGACTGGAGCGGGGCTACCATCCCTTGTTTGGCCAAATGTGGTATTTTGGGCAGAGACGTTACCGTAAGGACAGTCGTTATGCAATCCTTCTTCTTTTTGGAGTCCGGTCACATTGCAGGTTATATGGAGAGGATGTGGCTAATGGACAAAGCTGCACACTTTGGAGCTGGGGAACCTGGTTTGAGTCTCGGCGTCGGCTCAGCATTCTGCGATTCTGGACAAATCACTTAACCTCATTGTGCCTATCAAAAAATGAATGTGTCTTCCTGTAGCGTAACTGGTGCTCATGTAAAGAACTCCAGTACCCTTGGGTCAATTTGCCAACATACTGTACTGTTATAGAGCAAGTCGAGAATTTCACTCAGGTGAATGCTAATTGCTCGAACACTCTCCCTGTGTGAAAAAGGTTTCGAGGTGCAGATGATGCTGGTCACTTATGGCTAGAGAGATAGCACTGAAGTGTTACACAAAGGCACAGTAATGATCTCAGTTGGCCTTACCCTTAAGTTGACCAGGTCTAAAATATTTTCTTAGCTATGTTTCAGAGCGGGAGTTCACTGGGTCGCACTCCACCACAGTATGCAGACTGACGCTGACAGACGAAGGTTCAAGCTAGCCTGGCTGATGAAGGGTGATACCCTGAAACCGGTCCCAGGATGCTTGTTTCTGGTCCAGGGAGGGCCTGGCCTGGCAGTTCGGGCTGGACTGTTCCCATGGGGAACAGGGTCAAGAGTGATTTGCATATGGCTGGGTCTGAGCTGGAATGGCAGGCAAAAAAACGGATGGATTAAACCCAGATCTGTGACTGGGGGTGAATGTTTGATTTGTTCTACATTACGTCCATCTTCTGTTGTTTTTGCGTTTGTCGCCCCAAGTGGGAAGGGTATGCCCAGACGTGGGTCCCGTGCTTGCTATGCCACCAGATTCAAGCTAGCCTGGCTGATGAAGGGTGATACCCTGAAACCGGTCCCAGGATGCTTGTTTCTGGTCCAGGGAGGACCTGGCCTGCCAGTTCGGGCTGGACTGTTCCCATGGGGAACAGGGTCAAGACCGATTTGCATATGGCTGGTCTGAGCTGAAATGGCATGGCATGCAAAATAACTGATGGATTAAACCCAGATCTGTGACAGGGTTTGTTTTCCATTCCGTCCATCTTCTGGTATTTTTGCATTTGTCGCCCCAAGTGGGAAGGGTATGCCCAGACGTGGTTCCCATGCTCGCTATGCCACCAGATTCAAGCTAGCCTGGCTGATGAAGGGTGATACGCTGAAACCGGCCCCAGGATGCTTGTTTCTGGTCAAGGGAGGACCTGGCATGGCAGTTCGGGCTGGACTGTTCCCATGAGGAACAGGGACAAGACTGATTTGCATATGGCTGGGTCTGAGCTGGAATGGCATGGCAGGCAAAAAAACTGATGGATTAAACCCAGATCTGTGACTGGGGGTGAATATTTGAATTGTTCTGCATTCTGTCCATCTTCTGTTGTTTTTGCATTAGACAAAGGTTCAAGGCCATCGTCTGGGAATAGATATGACTTGGTGTAAGGCAAACAGGCGGTGCCTTAATGGCTCGCCTGGGGGATCTAGGGTGGGCCGGTTGTTTGCATGTAGTGGGCCAGCTTGATAGGATATAGTGAAAAGACTCCACAGATGCAGGTAGTCTCCCATATCTTACAAATCAGTTATATCACTTATCTTCGAATCTACAACTGCCCAGAGGTAAATGGAGTGGATATGGTAATGGGAGGCCACCAATTTGGCGCCTGGGCCCAGGCGCTGTTCTAGTTTGCTATATTCGTGCAGTACCTTTAAAGGGCATTATGAACAACATACTTGAGTTCGGGGTGGAAGGGCTTTTCACCAAGAAGAGAGATAAGAGATACAGGGGGTCATTACGACCTCGGCGGTCTTTGAAAAAGACCGCCGAGGCCACGGGAGACAGAATACCGCCATTGCCGGCGGTGTTCCTGGCTCCCTATTATGACATTTCCGCTGGGCCAGCGGACGGTAACAGTGTTACCGTCCGCTGGCCCAGCGGAAATGTCACATCAACATTGCTGCCGGCTCATAATAGAGCCGGCGGCCATGCTGATGTGCAGCGGGTGCAGTAGCACCCGTCGCGCATTTCACTGCCCGAAATTCGGGCAGTGAAATGCGCAACAGGGCTATGCCTGGCGGCCCCTGCTCGGCCCATGCCAAGTGCATGGGCAGTGCAGGGGCCCCCAGGGGCACCCCAAGTCCCCTTACCGCCAGCCTTTCAATGGCAGTGTGTACCGCCACGGACAGGCTGGCGGTCGGGGACTCATAATCGCTGCCCTGGGGATTATGACCGCCAGGCGGAATCCTGGCGGGAAAGTGGAGGGGCCGGCGGTATGGCCGTGGCTTTTCCGCCACGGTCATAATTGCTGGCAGAACACCGCCAGCCTGTTGGCGGTGTTACCACCAACTTACCGCC
Organism: Pleurodeles waltl; assembly: GCF_031143425.1. Classification (NCBI taxonomy): domain Eukaryota; kingdom Metazoa; phylum Chordata; class Amphibia; order Caudata; family Salamandridae; genus Pleurodeles; species Pleurodeles waltl. The sequence goes on along the minus strand of NC_090445.1, from coordinate 1,456,800,846 downwards.
GGCCGCCAGGGTCGTAATGACCCCCACAGTGCACTTCAGAGTGCAGCTCAGCAAATACGGCTTGAGTAGTTAGATCACAGGAATAGGAAACAAGTTAAGCGCCTCAGAACGGCAAGAAGTTCTGTTACGGTACTTGAGAGGTTAAATTCGATTACATCCGACCGAAGATGGTGTAAGAAGTAGCTGTGACCTTAAATGTCTGAATCTACAAAGTACTCTTATGCTGAGCAGTGTGACTATCTGAATCAAGTTGATTTTACCGCTTGTGATGACGAGCTTAGTTTGTTTGTCATGGTGTGGTGTTGTAATACCAACGTGGCTAGTCCCGTCCCCGTGCAAACCAAGGTGTCCTTTGCGAAATAAGCGGCGACGTATATGAGGTTCATAAATGCAGGGTAGCTGAGCTGTGTTTGTGGCGCATATGTTACCTGTAAGAGAGGGGTACCAATTTTGCATTTTAGGCAGACGTAAGCAGTTCTGATAACCCGGGGATGGCAGCCTTCTACGTCAAACAGGAAGGGTTAAAATTGAACAACAGATGTAATATACCAGGATATCCCGGTAGATATGATGATTATAAAAGTGTATTGATATAAACGTGGAGCCAGCCAATAACCTTCAACTTTCTCTCAGTTTTTTCATAATTAAAGAAGGGTACACTGCTGAAGTGGTTAAAGGAAATCCCAGACTTCCTCAAGAACCCCTGGAATGTTAAATGGTTTATGAGAGATTAAGATGGCTAAGAAGGCATACAATTTGCCAACTTCCTCAGCATAGCATTATCTAAAAGTTTCTGGTGCAAACTAAAGCTAAGGTTGAGTCCCATGATGCCAACGGAGCTAAATTACACGTAATACCCTGAAAGAATAAAGGCAAATGAGGTAGCCAGCGGACAGCGGCCCCTTGTCCATGATCACATTTGCCCAAGGGGTGCATTGGAGGAACGGTGAGAGTGTGCCATAACAAGGCCACTGGAGATAGGCATTTCAAGCAGCCAATCTCTTACTACATAATTATAGTTTTGCAGCATCTGCCACATAGCCTATATCCTACATAACCAGTTTCAACCGAATAGTCACTAAAGTATCTACACACAGCGGCAGGTCATGTCTGAAGTCAACTGATCACCTGGCAGTCGAATGAAGTCAGTATTTAAGTACTGCACAGATATTATAGAAATTAAGCTGATGACCAGACAAGGTTAACAATTGCAAGGTGGTGAATAATTGAGTAGTACGGCCAAAAAAGGTAACATTGGGAGGCATACTTGCTATTTTCTTACTCCATAATTCCAGGGCACTGCCCAGATCATATTACTGCTCCATTCTATCACCGCCTGTCAAAGGCTATTCCTGATGCAGGCAAGGGCAAGAATATACAAGACTTTCAAGATGGAAGTCATAGCTTCTGATTGGGTCTTTGTCACAAGTACAACATGTCAAACCCACCATGTCTGGTGGGTACAGTGCTGCTTGGAGATCACCAAATTCAATGAACTACCTCCAGTGATTTCCCTATAGCTGCACACAGGGGCAGATTGACTTAAAATTGGAATGGGAGTTCAGGGTCCAATAAGCAGGCAGATTAGCAAATGGACAAGGATTACAGAAGAGATGGCTACTGCTCAAGCTATAAGGATGCATGAGTACAACATCATACTCCATTCACAAGTCACTAACTACAAAATCCATTGCTTCTGGTTTGTATTTTTCCAAATGCAAAGATACAAACTCACTAATCTTTGGTGGTACGATCACCAAATACAAGGAATTTCTTCGGTTGCCTCTCCATAGCCACACACGGGCAGATAGGCTCAAGTATGGGACCAGGGGTGCAGGGTCAGATAATCAGGCAGATTAGCAAATGGACAAAAGATAGCAAGAGAGTCGGTTACGTGCCCAGTAGTCCTCAGTCTAAGACAACACATGGGTACACCACAGATTTCTGGAATTTAGCAAATCCAGCTTTTCAGTTAGTCAACCTTAGGCAGGCCTGGTAGCAGCAATTAAAGCTCGCAAATAAGAAACCTCTGCAGACATAGTAGCATGGGACGGCCATAGAGCAATTCCTGCTAAGGACCGCAGGAGAGAATGGACCAAGTCTCAGGTAAAGCTGCATGTGACAACCAAGGTCCAGTAGAAAAGACCGGGCAAGATTGATCAACCCACCTGGAACATTCAAGGTAACTGGTCCTAAAATACTTTCTGGTGAGTTTGCATTATATGGAACAGCAAGAATAAAAGTATTCATCCTCTCGGATTGTTCAGGGCGTATTGCTCCAGAGCGTCGTAGGGGCTCATGAACATGTGTGTAGAAATAGGTGCTTCTTGAAGAAAGGGGGAGCTGTCAGGAGTCATTAAAACCACTGACAGGGTGGCGGAAGCAGCACCAATAACCAGCATCAATAGCAAAATAGGGTGGCCGGGAGACCTTTGAATGGGAAGACGTGCCAGAGCTGTGTCTTTGGGATGCCTCACAGCAGGGACATTGAGGGGCAAACAAAGAGCTAAAAAGGGGTTTTGCTGTGTCTGTCGAAGAGCGAACACAGCGATTGCAGCCCGGGCACAGCCAGAGAGGTCTGAATATGTCACATCGGTAGCAAGGAAAGCCTAGCCGCAATACGAGTGTAACCAGAGGGGGCCTTGGCTCTCATGACACGGACTGGAACTGAGCCGGAGAGTGCTGTTGAAGATGATTTATTGTGATGACCCACCAGCTTAAGACTGGGGATCAACGATTTGCGAATGGACAAAATAATTTACGACTTATGCCATTTCATGATTGTGTGCAAAGGATTGGTTATTGTTGTGATGACTTGTGACCGATCATGTGAATTATGACCAACTGCTGATAAACTGTGGCCACTTGTGTACCACACCAAGGTCTGGAAGCGTTATTGTTTTTTGGTGGTGGAGCAGTGGTCAAGTAGCAAAAGATACAATGGACTTGTAATACGGCGGACGGGATATCCAGCACATTTATGACAGAGTAATCTGTCCATCAAACTCTAAATCAAGCCATTAATCTTTATTCAGTGTAAGAGCATTTATTTGTAAATCGGCCTGTCTATACCAGCATCAAATTTGTGTAATCTTCCTAATTTGGACGGAGATGCTACTAAATAATCCCTTTGTAAAAAATAAGACAGCACCTTTGATTCTAAACATTGTTCCAATCAAACGTTTAACATTTCTGATCAATGCTATGGTTTTCAAGTTGTGAAAAACAATATGCTTGAAATCATCTGTGATTCTTGGACTATAAATGTTCCTCTTGACTTGTTTATGTTGAAATGGAAGGAAAGGACTGTTCTTTATTCTCGTGTTTCTAATATCTTTTCTGAGTAAGTGAGAATACCAATAATGGTTTAGAATGTGGTGAGCTGGAGGCTTGTATTTGGTGGCTAATAGATGTAATGCAATGGAAGGATGCTGTGGGCTTAGTGGTGTATGTTTATTACTACCTGTTTACTACCATTGACCTTCAATCTTAAAGTCAAGATGAAGTCCTCTCATATTTATACTTTCACCTCTTTACCTCAAATAGAATATTTACCCTCAAGAGTATTTATCTTGAAAACTCCTTCTGTCTACTGCTTTGTTTGAGCTCTGAAAAATAAAATTGAAAATGTTTTCCACTAACATAAATGTATATCGTTTCAGCAAAGAAAATGTCATTAGAAGACAACATAATAGAACTTGCACGAGCAATGGTTGGGGTCGGGCAGTCAGGAGCCGAAAAAGAATACATGCTTCACGTCCTCACCATTGATCAAGCAAAGGATGTAATAACCTACCTAAAGAGCAGGTATGATTTTCTTACATCTTCAGTTTTCAAATGGAAGCAGAATCACAAGACACTGTGTTATCATTTAGGAAACATAAATAGATTTTTATCAACAATTTACAAATAGTGACTGAAAAGTGATTCATAGGTGTTAGTTCGGCCCAGGCATGTTATTGCATTTCTGAGATAGATGCCTCTTAGGTTAGATCCTGATAGATGCAGTAGAATAACAGATATTGAAATAAATAGCTGGAAGTGTCACTAGATGTAGAGACAGACAAACAGAGTCAATACAAAATGTACAGAGTTGGTAAATTACCTGATTCTAGTATGCTGTACATTAAATTCGGTACCTAATTAAACATAAACAAGTATCACAAACATTCTTCTCTTTTTACTTCACGATACTTGATAGAGTCGGGGACTTGTATGGTGTTCACGTAATTGCTGAACATTTTGTATCTGAAACTGTGTTCTTCACCACTTCTACACTCTTGTTTGACATCCTGCTACCATACAACTACACTGTACCTCACAAACAGCTAAAAAAGACAGGCCTAACAGAAATGGAAGGGGTATTGCAGCCGTGCATGAGAACAAATGAAACCATTTGTAGTAGATTCCCCTTTCTGTCCCTCCATCGAACAGCTATCAGTATCAATCAAGCTTACCCTTAATGAAAACATCTGCTTCCACATTACCTACTGCAATCTTGGATTTAATTCCTCTTTTTTGACCTCTGAACTTCAGTGATTTCATCACGTCTGTGCTTAGTCATTATTCAAGGAATGTCATGCTTGGTGTCTTCAACACCCAAAGAATTTTATTGAAAATCAAAACACCTCAAGACAATCAGAAATCTCCTCATTTCATTACCTCTCTAACTGACATCATTTTTGACCCACAGCAATGTAAATATCAACCTACATATTAGTCTCCCAGATCTCTTTCATCTTGAAAAAGCTATACAAATTGGCAGTTCAGTCTAACACTCTCTACCTTTCTACACTGCTCCTCTGGAGTGAGTCAGAGATGGAAATAAAACCAACAGCAATGGTGAACCATAATTTACAACTAAAAGGTATTTCTATTGTAGAATTTTCAGAAAAGTCAGAACCATTCCTTTCGAAAATTTCATCAGGCGTTCTCTTGAAGTATTTTAAATTAGGCACTCTAAACATCATAAATTTAATGGCACAACTTAAAAGCATCTACCAAAGATACACACAGAACCAACCAAAAAGATAACTTTGGAAGTTAAAAAGCATGGAGAAAACCTGAACCTGAGGAACAACAACAAGCATTGAAACTGTCACACACTAAAGGGCCAAACCCTTCATACCAAAACCAACTATTTTAAAACATATCAATTAAGCTGCAAGCCATCCCAAAGTTATGTTCCAAACCATGAAACCTTATGTCAGTATTATCGAAAGCTAGCATTTCGTGCTCACCAGCCATCGCCACAAATATTTCCAACTTCTCATAGAGGGTTATTAAAAATTCCAATAATTTATAAAATACTTTTATTAACGTAGGCCTTTCCAGTAATATCATGAAGAACCCCACTAAATCGTCAGTCTTTTTGAAGCCTTGAAGACATCATCTTCAACAGATGACCCATCCCACTAAAATGAATAAATTATTGTACTCAGGACTTTTGGCCTGGTTTAGATCTTGACGGACGAGTTACTCCGTTACAATGATGACAGATATCCCATCCGCCGGAATATAAATCCCACATGATACAATGGGATTTATCAGCAGACGAGAAATCCATCACCGTTGTGATTGAGTAATTTTTACCAAAATTTAAATCAGGCCGTTAGCCATGCGAATTCTCAAAATTGTTAATTCATCCCATCTTTGGTTAATTCTGGAAAGATCATATCCCTCTAAGTGGACTTTCTTAGGTACCTTGACCAATTTGTCACATTACAACTCCTTACAAATATATTGCAAGGGATATCTTCCAGTCTAGACTTTGATGAAAATGTAGCACTGATACAATAAATACTAGATGGTATTCTCCAAGCTATGGATGTCATCAATGTATGCGTTGTCTTTCTAGCTGGCCCTGTTTGAACTATTAGCCATGTTTGGCACTGTTGACCATACATTATCTCTCACCATCCTAATTGGAATAGAGGTCCAAGCCCTGAAACAGTTATCAACCGTCAGATACAACTTGGTAAATATTGGAAATTTCCCTTTCTGCTGTGTCATCCCAGACCTTTTGCCTTCCTCCTCCTCGTTTCCTGACCTTGTCTTTGTAGGTTTTAGGATTCTTGGCACTTTACCACTGCTGATCAGTGCTAAAGTGCAGGTGCCCTGCACATTATACATGGAAACATTGGCTTCTCCAAAAATGGCATATTTAATTTACTTGTAAGTCCCTAGTAAAGTGCACTGTATGTGCCAGGGGCCTGTGAATTAAATGCTACTAGTGGGTCTGTAACACAGATTGTGCCACACACTACAGGAGGCATTCAAACATGTCTCAGACCTGCCACTGCAGAGCCTGTGTGTGTAGTTTTAAACTGCCAGTTTCAACCTGGCAAGTGCGCCCACTTGCCAGGCCCAAACTGTCCTTTTTATTACATATGTCACCTCTAAGGTACGCCTTAGTTAACCCAAGGGCAGGGTGTAGTGTATTTAAAAGGTTGGACATGTACTTTTAAGTTTAACATGTTCTGGTAGTGAAAAACTATTAAATTAGTTTTTCACAACTGCAAGGCCTAGCTCTCCTGCAGGTTAACTTTGAGAATACCTTGAAGCTGGCTTTAAGTGTAACTTCCAATTGGGAAAAGATAGAAATTTAGAATTTGGTGTCTCTGGACTCACAATTTAAAATCACAACTTATGGTGCAGTTGGATTTTAAATTGTAAGTCTGAAAATGCCACTTTTAATAAGTTGCCATTTTCTTACTTTAACCATTCTGTGCCTCCGCCTGTCTCTGAATACTTGTCTGGGGTTGGTGACAGCTGAGCTTTGTGTACTCCCTCCAGACAGTCACACACACAATGAAAGCTTAGGTGTAACTTAATGGGCCATTCACTGGTTTGGTAGGGGGCGGAGCTTAGCACTGCCTCACTTATTCCTGTATAGGGATGTGCATCTCTTCGCACAAATGGCTGACACCTTTTACAGTATATGGAGCCAGGGAAGGAAGGACAGGGGCCTTGTGATCTTCAAAGGCCTCTTCCCTACTGGACCTCAAACCCCACCAAACCAGATCTTTACTGGAATCAAGGACACTCTTCCAGGAAGAAGGACTTTTGTGCTGCCAGGGGCGGACTGCCACTCTGGAACTACATTGCTGTGTTGGCCTACTGCTTACCATGTGCTGTGCTGTAGGAGGGATGCCACTTTGCTACTTGCTCTGCTGTGTTGGCCTGCTACCTGTTGCTTGTTGTCTGGAGTGAGAAGGACTGATCCTGTTCTCTACATCCTTGAGCCCAAGAATCTCCAAGGGCTTGGTGGCTTGCCCCCTGTTCTCCTGCATTTTCGGGGGCATCAAAGACTGCCTTCAACTCTTCTGGTGCTGCTGGACTCTTCCATCTGTGAGTCCTACCCTTGCCTGAGGTGCACCCCCCCTCCAGTCCTGGGTCACAGAAGTGGGTTCCGCAGCTGTTTTCTGCAAAACACAATGCATTGCCTTGGGTGCCTGGAAAATACTGACACATCGTGCCCTTGATGCAGACTCTTTGCTACATCCAAGGTACTGTTTCAGTGGGCACTCTATGGGTTCTGTAGCCAGCCTACCCTTTATTGTGGTCGGACTGGATTTTGGAGCTGCACCAGTCCCTCGCAACCTCAAGTAACCTTTTGGCCACTAGTAACTTCTAAGCAATGTGTTCACATTTAATCTTTAAAAATACATATCTCGACTTCTACTTATTGGATTTTAGTCAATTTGGTCTTGTTTTACTCTGATAAATATTCTCTATTTTTATAAACTGATGTGGATTCTTTTTGTGGTGTCTTTCACTGTGTTAATGTAATATAGGCCCTCATTACAACCCTGGCGGTCTTGGACCGTCAGGGTTGTTGTGGCGGATTTCAACACCAGCAGGCTGACGGTGAAATCCCTAGTATTACGACCGTGGCGAAAGCGCCGCGGTCGCACCGCCAGGCCCGGCTGTTTACCGCCACTTCACTCCTGGCGGTTTTAATCCGCCAGGGCAGTGCTGCATGCAGCACTGCCCTGGGGATTATGAGACCCCTATCGCCAGCCTTTTCCTGGCGGTTTGAACCGCCAGGAAAAGGCTGGCGGTATGGGGAGTCACCGGGCCCCTGGGGGCCCCTGCACTGCCCAAGCCACTGGCATGGGCAGTGCAGGGGGCCCCTGACACGGCCCGTGCAGCTTTTCACTGTCTGCTACGCAGACAGTGAAAAGCGCGACGGGTGCAACTGCACCCGTCGCACAGCCGCAACACCACCAGGTTTCTGCCCGCCGGCCCAGCGGGGATCTCAAAATGACCACGGCGGGAGTGCGGCTGCATTGGCAGCCGCCCGGTGGTCAGATGCCGCCCGCCAAGGTCGTAATGAGGGCCTAAGTGTTGCACAAATACTTTACACATCGCCTCTTAAGTTAAGCCTGACGGCTTTGTGCCAAGGTCCAGAGGGTGAGAACAGGTTAATTTAGGGTGTGTATCTGACTTACTCTGACTAGGATTGTGGTGCCTACCTTGACATGGTGCATACCTCTGCCAAATAGAGTCCGCATTTATGACAGTAAAGATTAAGTTATTAAGATGTCATACATTAGGGATGAAATGCAGTGTTCCTCAATGATTGATTTAATCTTTATATGGAACCACTCAACACAATGAAATAGGAAAAGGCACTCTCAAAATACACCAGTATGCTGGTGATGGTCAATTTTATTGTGAGCCTCTCCATGTCATCAGGCATAACAACTTTGAAAGTCTTCTGAAACAAGCTAAGAACTGCATGAGCTCTACCTGCTACAAATAAATCAGCAAAATTGTATTTTAGGTTTGGTGGATGGAGTAAAGGTAGACTGAGTGGCAGAGAACTTTATGTCCACCGTCCTGCTTTTAGTCCCCATGCCAAATTGAGAGATGTCTCCCTGCCCGCCAACATTTCTATACATTGACTGCGAATGGCACTGTCAAACATGACGGCCAGGCATCAAACTTTTTCAAAGTTTTTACGTTTGTAAAAAAACTTCCAATGCAGGAGTTTTTTGGTGTTTTTTTTGTAAAGTGAAACTAATGGTTTCCACCCATGGTGTGATCCCATCCATTTATTCAAACCTGTCTGAACATCTCTCCTTACTGGGTATTTAACACATATTGGTCCCATTCATAAAATAACTGGGTTTCTTTATTGCCAATAAAATATTTGCTAAAAACCTCCTTTGAACTCTTTTGTTTACTAAGGGAGCTCCAACTTACTATTTCTTCTTCTGACTTAAGAAATATTTCACAATCACTGGTTTTATTGCACCTGAACAGTGGCTGTGCTATGCTAGCTGGACTCCTCAGTGCCACCCTGCTTCTTCTAAAATCCATACTCCATGCTACAGCAGGCCTCATCAAAGGTACCAATAAAACTTAATACATCACTCCCGAATGATCTTAACTGGCATCCCTTGATGCCAGAGTAAATTTCAACAGAGCCTACATCACACAAAAGATTTAACTGAGAACAGCCCGGCTACATGAAAAATTAATGGCACAACATGGGAGGCAAAAGAGAAATTAGATTCAAATCCACCCATCTTCTGGAAATCCCAAAGACCAAACAAACAGAAACTCTAAGTCATAGTTTCTGATTCCTTGATCCCAGAATCTGGAACCACATTTGTTAAAAGCTCAACTCAAATTAAATTTGCTAGCTTTTTGCAAGGGTTTAAAACCATCCTATTTGAACCACACAAAGAATGTTATCCCATATTCGTTCACTTTTGTTCTGTTGCAACTCTTCTTCTTACAGTAGCTTGTATTTTGTGATGCGATCTGATGCACATGTGCTATATCCATGCTATTTACCTAGCTCCAATAAATGCATTATAATCTGTTCCAAAGAATATGCATATAGCCTGTCGACATATGATTTTGCATCTTTGAAATGTTCATATAATTGAAATCATTATTTATACATCCATAAACTTAGCAATGACAGGTAATACACATATTCACAAGACTGAAACTATAACTACCTACTGGCGACCACCAGAGGGCAATATAGTTTTGGAGTTCTGGACTCACCATTGCTGCAGATGAAGTCCAGGGGTGGCAGCACTACTGAATCTAGTGTGAAGGAGTTCTGCAAAACACTAGATGGATGGATGAAGGTTAGCACTGCAAACAATTGTGAAGGGCTGTGCATTCTGATTATCAGAGAGCACATGTTCTGTTGTTGTTTTCCAGGGCTAAGCCAACACTTGTTAGAGGGTAAGTTCTCAGACCCCATGGAACTTGCAAAGGAGGCAGACTTCTTGGTGAGTACCATAGGGTCTGGTGAGGCACTTGAGAATGATCCTGAAGGGAGTGGCTCAGATTCCCTCCAACCAAGGGTGGAGGAGGTTCAGAGTAGCCCAGTCAGGTCCCCTTGTAGTGGGAGAGGTGCAGGGTCCCATGTCCCTTCGAAGAGGAGGAAGACAGATGGAGGTGGGAAATGTCCCAGGGTGCCCTATGCCCAACCGCAGAGCATGGAGAGTACCCCAAGGGGGCCCCAGGAAGGGAACATAGTTGGTACTGTGAGACCATCCACCCAGTGGAGACCCACAGTGTCAGGAGAACTTGGTGGGGGGAGGGGAGTGACTGAAACCAACTTCCAACCAGTTCTGGTATCTGGCAGTACCACTCCACAGAGGAGGTACAGAAGTCCAGATGGAGGGGTTTGAGGGGGAGAAAGGACTCTCCACTAACTCCTGTTGAGCCCAAGGGTACATACCCTGGGTTGGAGAACCAGGTCAAGGGTGTCCCCCCTGACCTGGGTGGAGGGGCAGCTGGTACAAGCGCCCCAACCATTTTGTCTTCTAGGGTTATCACTCCAGGTGGGAGTGTGAAGAACTCTAGAAGGAAGGCCAAAGGGAGGAAGGGCTCCCCTCTGACCCTGGAGCAGCCTAAGGGTACAGACCCTGAGTTGGAGAGTCAGGTTCCAGGTATCATCCCTTACCTGGAAGAAGGGGCACTGTTACCATCATCCCTTCAGTTGTGTCTTGTGGGGGTATCTTTCCTGGTAGGAGGGTTTGCTACTCTAGGAGAGGCAAGGGAAAGAAGGACTCTTTCCTGATCCCAGTTCAGCGTAAGGCTGCAGACCCTGTGTTTGGAGACCAGTCATAGGGTAGATCCCCTGAACTGGTGGGAGAGCTGAACGGCATGGATGACACAAGTACCCTGATAGTTCTGGAATCTGGTGGTACCACTCCCAAAAGAAGGGTACGGAACCCCAGAAGGAGGGGCAAGGGAAAGCCTGACCCCTGCCCAGCCTAAGGGTACAGACCCTGGACTGGAGGACCAATGTTGGGATACCACACCTGAACTGGTGGGAGGTGGAGTGGAGAAAGGATGTGATTCACCTGGGGCTACAGCTCCCCACTCAGAGAAACCACAGAGGACAGAGACCCCTAGATAGTCTGAGGTCTGGTTCTTGACTCTGAAAGCTGACAGTGCCCTCTGGTGCTTGCTGTCCTTATGGACACAGTTGTCCTTGGGTTGGGAACAGAAGTCAGACCAAAGCAGTTGTATGGGCCACATCACTGCGTTGGCCATGGTGGTACTGTCTGCCTATCTGGATGCATCTGTGAGCAAGTTCAAGTTACATGCTTCACAAATGGGGTCCACAAGTGAGGAGAAGCGTTCCCCATGGGCTAGCTTTGTAGGTTCTGAGAGTACAGCCAGAGGGATCCAACTGGGTACTTTACTACTGTTAATCAGTGCTAAAATGCATCTTAGTATAATTGGCTTACACCTGTTTGGCTTATTTGGCTTATTTAAGTTACCTGTAAGTCCCTTGTAAAGTGGTATAAACATATACCCAGGGCTGGTAAATTAAATGTGACTAGTGGGCCTGCAGCACAGTTTGCGCTACCCACAGAAGTAGCCATCCAAGCCTGTCTCAGGTCTGCCAGTGCAGGGCCAGCATGCGCAGTTTTTTGCCACACTGACTTGGCAAGTCAAACTACTTGCCAAGGCCTAAATTCCCTTTTGACCACACCTGAGTCACCCCGAGGTAGGCCCTTGATAGCGCTATGGGCAGTGTGATGTGCATGATAAGGTAAGACATATATATTTCTTTGTTATGTACTATGGGGCTCATTCTGACCTCGGCGGTAAAAGCCGCTTACCGCCGGTCAGAAGGCCGCCACAATACCGCCGCGGCCGCGGTCAGCCGCCACGGACATTCTGACCCACAACTGCAAAACCTCCGAAAATCCGCCCTCCACTGCAGTCCGCCACATCAGCGGCCAGCGGTAAACTGGAGAAGACCAAACCTCCATCGCCACGCCAACAGAAATACGCCCATCCCATTATGACCCGCAAATCGACGCGGCGGTCATTCAACCGCGGTATTCCATTGGCGGTAGACCCCGCCGCGGTCAAAATACACACACCTTTACAAACCCCTACCACATTGGACAATTTGAAAGGCACACACCTGAAACCCATACACACACCACTCCCACACATCCAATACCATATAAAACACACACCCACATCACCCACAAACCCCTACCAACAAAAACCAGAGACGAAGGAGAGAGAGACACACATCAGAGAATAGATAGCTAGACACACAGAGGCACACCGCAACATCACACACACCACATAGAAGCACAAAGCACCACACACCAACACACACATCATCACATACACCACCCCACACCTCATACTCCACCCCATGGCACCACAAAGGCACCCACGCTTTTCGGACCAAGAACTCCGTGTCATGGTGGAGGAGATCATAAGAGTGGAACCCCAGCTCTTCGGCTCACAGGTCCAGCACACCACCATAGCGAGGAAGGCGGAGCTCTGGCAGCGGATCGTGGACAGGGTCAACTCGGTGGGACAGCATCCCAGAAATCGAGAGGACATCCGCAAACGATGGAACGACCTACGGGGGAAGGTGCGCTCGATGGTCTCGCGACACAACATCGCAGTGCAGAAGACTGGCGGGGGACCCCCACCCACTCCACCCGAATTCACAACATGGGAGCAGGAGGTACTCAACATCCTGCATCCTGATGGCCTCGCTGGAGTACACGGAGGAATGGACTCTGGTAAGTACAAGGCCAACCACTTCACCCCACCCCCAGCATGCTAACCCCCACCCTCACCCCCAACCCCCCAGCACACATCCTCCCTGAGAATGTCTCCCCAGCACAACCCACCCAACACCAGCCCCTGCATGCCACCCCCAAACTATGGACACCCATCACCTAAGCATGACCACTGCACATACCCATCACCCCCCCCCCCCACAAAACACCCTCACAACACCTCCCCCAAGGGAATGCCAGCACTGGGGGACAAGGGCACCTATAAAACGCAAGCTAATGCACACACAGAAACAATAACCATACCCTCTTACCCCATGCAGGACCCGAACGACAACACACCGGTCAGGAGGGACCAGAAATGTCCATCCCACCCCCGGAACAGTCCACTAGTGATGACAGCAGCTCTGTCGACCTGGAACCTGACGACCAGCCCGGACCATCGGGGACCTCTGGGCAGTCGGTTCCCCTCACCCAGACACAGGCCACTGCAGACCCAACCCCCTCTGGGAACAACCGCACAGCTCCCACCCAGCGGGCCCATGCCTCTGTCTCTAGGACAGGTCAAGCAGCGGTGTGTCTACCACTACAGGGCCCCCAGGGTAACCCACCAACCCAACAACAACAGGGACCTGGGGGCAGTGGGAGTGGGCACACCGTCCAGGGGACAGAGGCCCAGGGAAACAGGGCAACTTGGAGGGCTGCTGTGCGACGGGGGGGAGGAGAGGCCCAGGGAACCCACTCTCCAAGAGGCCCTCACCACCATCATGGCTGCCTACCACCACTCACAAGAGACGATGGCGACGGTACTGGCCAGGTTCCAGGAGATCCAGGCACAGCAGGAGCAACGCTACATGGGGTTCAGCGACCAACTCAGCAACATCTCAACCGCTATGGGGAGCATAGTCCAGGCCCTGAACCGCATAGAGGACACGTTTCGGGACCATGTGGCATCACACAGGGCCCCTGTCACTACCCAGGAACAGGAACAGCCTACCACCTCCGCCGGCGCTAGTGGACAGGAGGCCCCACCACAACGACAGCCCCCCAGAACCCCACCTCCTGCTGAACAACAACCGCCCCGCAAAAGGAGCCTGAGATAAAAAAAAACGACAGAGTAGGATGTCAAGTCCCCCGCCAGCATCACATACCCCCTGAAGTCCTCCCACTGTCCCACATTGCCACCCTGTCAAACCTTGAACTGCCCCTGCTCCATCCTGCCACAGGCGTATGGACAATGCACCTGTGAGTCTGAGAACAGGACTCCGCCATGGAAATTACTCCACCCCCACCCATCACTGTTTCACCATCATGTACCAATATCTATGCACTAATAATAAATCACACATTGCACTGAAAACAATCAGGACTCAGGCTGTCTTATTTACAAATGTATGACACATTACATATCAATTACGTATTGTGAACATTGTGAATTACACATGCCGAGGTAACTTAGCATTAGTCCATGGGCCAACCAAGCCGAGGTCACGCAGTGGCTCATACAGCACAGAAAAGGGAAGGGAAATTCAAACATCATGTCCATAGGTCTGGGGGGAAACCGACAAAGTTGAGATGCAGGAGGCTTTCAGGAAATGTAAAATGGCATGGGTGATCATTACCTGTGTGCTACTGGAAATACTGTGCTATTACTCTGTCCCTGTTGTCTGTGTCGTCCTCTGAGTCTTCCTCCTCTTCACTCTCCGCGGGCTCCACAGCTACTTCAACACCACCATCTGCACCATCCTCCTGCAGGAAAGGGACCTGACGTCGCAATGCCAGATTGTGAAGCATACAGCAGGCCACGATGATGTGGCACACCTTCTTTGGTGAGTACATCAGGGATCCCCCAGTCATATGCAGGCACCTAAACCTGGCCTTCAGGAGGCCAAAGGTCCTTTCGATGATCCTCCTAGTTCGCCCATGGGCCTCATTGTACCGTTCCTCTGCCCTGGTCCGGGGATTCCTTACTGGGGTCAGTAGCCAAGGCAGGTTGGGGTAACCAGAGTCACCTATTAGCCACACACGTTGTCTCTCTAGCTGCTCCATCACATAGGGGATGCTGCTATTTCGCATCATATACGCGTCATGCACTGACCCTGGGAACTTGGCATTTACATGGGAGATGTACTGGTCAGCCAAACAGACCACCTGGACATTCATCGAATGATAACTTTTTCTGTTTCGGTACACCTGCTCATCGTCTTTTGGGGGTACCAAAGCCACATGGGTCCCATCAATGGCACCAATGATGTTGGGGATATGTCCAAGGGCATAGAAATCACCCTTCACTGTAGGCAAGTCACCCTCCTCTGGGAAAATGATGTAGCTCCGCATGAGTTTCATCAGGGCAGACAACACTCTACTCAAAATCTTTGAAAACATAGGCTGAGACATTCCAGATGACATGGCCACTGTGGTCTGGAATGACCCACTTGCCAAAAAATGGAGGACTGACAAAACCTGCACCAGAGGGGGAATCCCTGTGGGTTGGCGGATGGGGGACATCAGGGCTGGCTCCAGCTGGGCACACAGTTCATGGATAGTGGCTCGGTCAAGTTGGTATCGTAGTATGATGTGGCGTTCTTCCATTGTCGACAGGTCCACCAGCGGTCGGTACACGCGAGGATTCCTCCTTCTCATCGCAAGTCCCAGCGGACGGTGCCTAGGAAGGACAACATGGAGCACAGAGTCAGCCAAACCACAGGTACGTACAGACAGCTTGCACAGTTAAAGAATGGCAATGGGTTGAAAGGCGTGTATGTGTGGCAATGCAAGGCCTAGGCCTGTGTGTCGCATTCAAAATTAAGCCATGTAGGCCCTTGAAATGGCGGCTGCCTGACCTGTGAAGTGGGACAATGGGATGTGAGGTCAATGCGCTGGCGGGGCACACCGTGGCGGTAGGCGGTCGAAGACCGCGGCGCAAAGCCGCATTGGTTAACATTGAAGCCTATGGGTTTCAGGAGCCAATGACGAAGTGCGCCGGCGGTCGCGGTACGCACCGCCGCGGTACGCACTGCCGCGGGCGTGACCGCCATTTTCTATCTGCTTAATCACTCGAGACCTGATCATCCACAGGAGAGGACCTATACTGCAAGTGCTGCTGTGACCTCGGTCTGGAAGATACAATGGCTGCTGCGACTGGGGAAAGGGCCCCTGCCTTCACGTCTGAAGAGTTGGAGAAGCTCGTGGATGGGGTCCTCCCCCAGTATGCGCTACTCTACGGTCCTCCAGACCAACAAGTGAGTACACCGGGTGCACATGGAATGGGCTATGCCTGTGTGGATTGGGGTGGATGTAAGTTGGTGGGGTGGGGGGCGAATGAGGAGTGCAACGCCCGACACATGAGAGCATGTGCCATATGGCAAAGTTGGTGGGGTGGGCCAATCACATCTAACATGCAGGTCATTGATGAATTCCTCCTTTCCACCCTGTACATGTCAAAAAGGTCAGCGCCCATCAGAAGATCGAGATTTGGCGTGCCATCGCCAAGGAAGTCCGGAACTTGGGGGTCCACAACAGACGGGGCACCCACTGCCGCAAGAGGTGGGAGGACATCCGCCGCGGAACAAGGAAGACCGCAGAAACACTGCTGGGGATGGCCTCCCAACCTAGGAGGGGTGCCAGTCGCACCATGACCCCCCTGATGTCCCGGATCCTGGCGGTGGCTTACCCAGAATTGGATGGGTGCTTTAAGACATCACAGCAGACACAAGGGGGTGAGTATCAGCACATTCTCCTATCTTTCTGCGCAGTGGAGGCGTCTGGGTGGGGGAGGAGGGCTGTGGGTGACATTAGGCCAGGGCGCTTTCTGTAGTGTAGTCCTCTCCCTTAGGCATGGCCCTGTGCCCCCGGCCTCCACCTCGGTAGGGTGACAAGTACAGCCATTGAAGGTCCAGCATCTCCCATGTGCGCGTTTGACGTCTCTTGGCCTGTTGTCCTAGTCAGTAGTACTGAGTAGTGTACCCCGAATGCGCGGCTTAGTGCATTAGGCTCCTGTGTCTGTCCTCTCCGCCAACGGTGTTGACATTGCATGCACTCAACCTGGTCTTCTTTTTTCTCCCCCCACCCTTTCTCTTCATCTTCTTGTGCATGTGTGCATTAGCATCATCAGGCGGAGGAGATTTGGCATCGGAGCACGAGGGAGCTGCAGGACACAAGGCCCCGGTGGGCCCAGGAACAAACACCGAGGGCACCAGTGATCCGGAGGGCGAGGGGAGCACCACGACGGGGACCGCTGGTGAGAGCAGCGAAAGCGACACGTCCTCGGATGGGAGCTCCCTAGCGGTGGCGGCAACATCCGTGCCCCCCGCCTCTACAGGTACAGCCGCCACCCAGCGCACCAGCCCCGCCCTCCCAGCAGCCCCTCAGTCTTCGCTCCGTGCCGGTTCGCCCAGGAAGGCGCGCGTCTCCTTCGCCCCAGGCACCTCAGCCCCTGCCCCTGTTGCCCCTGCTGCCCTCAGTGCGGAGCTCATTGACCTGGTAAGGACGCTCATTGTTGGGCAGACAACCCTTTTGAATGCCATCCAGGGTGTGCAAAGGGAGGTGCAACAGAGCAATGCGTACCTGGAGGGCATTCATTCGGGTCAGGCTGCCCATCAACGAGCGTTCACTGCTCTGGCCTCAGCACTGACGGCAGCCATTGTCCCTGTTTCCAGCCTCCCTCTTCTTACTGCCTCCAGCCTTTCTCTGTCTCCTGTTCCTCAGCCTATCCCATCCACACCATCAGACCAGCCTGCACACACCTCAACACCCAAGAGCAGCTCATCCAAACACAAGCACCACAGATCCCACAAACACTCACCCAAGCAACACCCAGATGCAGACATGCCAACAGCCACTGCCACCCCTGTGTCCCCCTCCTCCTTGTCTCCCTCCTCCCTCCCTGTGACGTCTACACTCACACCTGCATGCACCCCAACATCAGCCAGTGCTTCCATCACCACCTCACCCTCCAGTACAGTCCACACTCGTGCAGTCACCACCCCCACTGCCATGTACACGTCCCCTGTGTCCTCTCCCACTGTGTCTGTCACCCCCTCTTCCAAGACACACAAACGCAGGCAGCCACCCACCCAACAGCCATCCACCTCACGACAGCCTACAGCACCAGCACCTTCACCCAATGACAGCACACCTGACTCTCCTACAACCACCTCCTCTACCTCCACTTCCATCTCCACTTCTCCTACCTTTTACCTTGGCCCTAAAAAACTTTTCCTGGCTAACCTTGACCTCTTTCCCCCCAATGAGCTCCCCCATCCATCTTCAAAGAGTCCCAAGAGCACCGCAGCCACCACCAGCCCAGCTTCGGGTGTCACTGTTGTGCATGGGTTCTGGAGCCCACCCTTTGCCAGCAGTGACACATCCATGAGCAGCAAGGACACGTCCAGCCCCCCCCCGGCAAGAGGACCCGCAAAAACAAGGGCCGCCGTGCGAGGACCGACAGGGCTGCCCCCAAGGAGCAATGTGCGGCCACTTCACCACCCACACCATCTAGGGGAGGCAAGGCCCCATCAAAGGAGCGGAAGGGCAGCAGGAGCGCGGAGAAGGTGGACCCCACATGCCACATCCCAGCTGGGAAGGAGGACACTAAGGAGGCCAGGAGTCCGTCCCCGAAGGGTCCAGAAACGTCACGGTCCGAGGGCGACTGAGCCGGGAGTCCAGGCCAGGTCTGGCTCCCTTGACCTGCTGGATGAGCACCGCTGAACAGGGCCCGCGGGGCAGAAGAGCACCGCTGAACAGGGCCCCGCCGTGGAGATAGGCACCGCTGAACAGGGCCCGCGGTGCAGAAGAGCACTGCTGAACAGGGCCCGCGGGGCAGAAGAGCACCGCTGAACAGGGTCCCGCCGTGGAGATAGGCACCGCTGAACAGGGCCCGAGGTGCAGAAGAGCACCGCTGAACAGGGCCCCGCCGTGGAGATAGGCACCGCTGAACAGGGCACGCGGTGCAGAAGAGCACCGCTGAACAGGGCCCTGCCGTGGAGATAGGCACCGCTGAACAGGGCCCGCGGTGCAGAAGAGCACCGCTGAACAGGGCCCCGCCGTCTCAAGCACCGCTCCGCTGGGCCCTTCATCTCAAGCACCGCTCCGCTGGGCACCGCCGTCTCAAGCACCGCTCCGCTGGGCCCTTCATCTCAAGCACCGCTCCGCTGGGCCCTTCTTCTCAAGCACCGCTCCGCTGGGCACCGCCGTCTCAAGCACCGCTCCGCTGGGCCTTTCATCTCAAGCACCGCTCCGCTGGGCACCGCCGTCTCAAGCACCGCTCCGCTGGGCCCTTCATCTCAAGCACCGCTCCGCTGGGCACCGCCGTCTCAAGCACCGCTCCGCTGGGCCCTTCTTCTCAAGCACCGCTCCGCTGGGCACCGCCGTCTCAAGCACCGCTCCGCTGGGCCCTTCATCTCAAGCACCGCTCCGCTGGGCACCGCCGTCTCAAGCACCGCTCCGCTGGGCCCTTCATCTCAAGCACCACTCCGCTGGGCCCTTCATCTCAAGCACCGCTCCGCTGGGCACCGCCGTCTCAAGCACCGCTCCGCTGGGCCCTTCTTCTCAAGCACCGCTCCGCTGGGCACCGCCGTCTCAAGCACCGCTCCGCTGGGCCCTTCTTCTCAAGCACCGCTCCGCTGGGCACCGCTGTCTCAATCACTGTTTATGGTTCACTGTGCCCACCATGCCTCCTCCTTGACCAGTGGAGACTGTCATCCACCTGATGGACTGTGGCTTTGCACTCCCCAGGATGGTCCAGTGGGCAGCCCACCCACTGTAGAGACATTGAGAGACTGTGGCTTTGCACTCCCCAGGATGGTCCAGTGGGCAGCCCACCCACTGTAGAGACATTGAGAGACTGTGGCTTTGCACTCCCCAGGATGGTCCAGTGGGCAGCCCACCCACTGTAGAGACATTGAGAGACTGTGGCTTTGCACTCCCCAGGATGGTCCAGTGGGCATGGTGGCTCCTCGTGGATCTGGCGTCGTGGACTCATGTGGCTGTGGTGCCCCCCCCTTCCCTTCCCCCTGAGGTGCCTGTAGTTTTTACATCTGATGCCCCTGCAGTGTTCTCTCCAAAGGACTCAGGTCTCCTGTGTGGGCTTTGCCCTTATTTCTCAAAACTTTGGCCCACGGACATGATGAATTCGTAGGATGTGCAGGACTTGTTACTTCAGTTATACACTGATGTGTATGTCATTAGTTTTGTTGTGAATATCTTTCATGGTTGTACGATAATTTTCAGGAGCTTTTTGGTACATAAATATTTATTCCAAATTTGATTATGTCCTAGCATTTTTCAGGGGTGTTTGGGTGGTGTCACTGTGACTTGTTGCTCTGCATTGGTGTGTACATAGTTGGGGGGGGGGGTCGCATATGTGTGTGCCCGTAACCTTTCGTCCTCCCCCTCCCGTGTGTCGTAGGTGCAGTACTCACCGTTGTCGTCTGCGCCGGACTTCGTACTCGTGGTAGATGAGAAGGTAGACGAGAGCAGGTAGGATGTTTAATTCGGGTTCCATGCTGTCCTCCTTCCTCCTGGAGTGCGTAGTGGTGAGCGTTTTCCCGTCCGTAGTCTGTTTCCGCCGTGTTTTTATCGGCGGTGCTCCCGCCCCGGAAAAGGTGGCGGATTGGTGAGTTGTAATAGTGTGGGCGGTACATTGGCTGCCGCCTGGCTGTTGGCGGTGACCGCCGCGCTGTTTGTTTGTACCGCCGTGGCGGTCGGAGTGTTAAAGGGGCTGTCTGTGTTGGCGGTTCCCGCCAGGGTCAGAATCCCATATTTTTTACCGCCAGACTGTTGGCGGGTTGTCCGCCGCTTTAACACCGACCGCCAGGGTTAGAATCACCCCCTATATGTCCTAGTAGAAACAAACAGCCTATTTAGTTTCTCACTACTGTGAGCGCACCTCCTCTCATTGGATTACATTGGAAATGCCCTGATATATGGCTATGTGTAATCTTCTTATATATGAGGGATTGCGTGGGCATGTTTAGTATGTTTGGAATGGTAGTGAGAATTCCTGCTTATTGGTGTAGATGTATTTTTCATTACCATGGTAGAAATGCCACTTTTAGAAAATAGGCATTTCTCTGTGGTTATAACTCTAGTGCTTTTGCAGCTTATATCCAATCCTTATCTGGGGCAGAGTGATAGCTCCACTTGGTGCAACCTGGGACACCAGCAAACATCTCTACCCCGCTACCAGGCCCAACAGAGTGAGGTTGGGCAGCCCAACACCGTCCCGGAAAGAAGGAAGTCCCTATGACATCCTTGTGTGCTGCGGGCAGCCCAGAGAGACCAAGGGAGGTCTTCCTTGCCTGTATGACAACAATAATAGCAGCTATCTGGTGCGCTCGTGGGCAGCTGTACCCTCTAAATTCAGCCAGTTGGGAAACCCTGCAAGGTTCTCCCCGCAGGCTCGGCAGCATGTGTGCAGCTTCTCCCCCAGGCACCAGACCTCCTATACATAACGTGGTGGGTTGTGCACTCAGTGTATACTTTGTAAAAGAAGGTCAGCTGCACTATAGCCTTTTTAATAGAAAGTGCAGTTGGTGTATTATCTGCAGTTCACTATTATGTTCTGTCACCTTCAGTGTTTCCAGAGCATTGTCATGACCTTACGTATATTCCATAATGTTTTTATTCTGCAGGGTTGTATGGGATGTGCAGTAATGTTTCCGCTGTGATGGGTTTCTGATGTGCAAAATAGGATGTTTCATGGTATTTGCACTCATGATGAAGATGATCTGACACCTGCCTACTGAGCAGAGTATTACTGATTCATGTTGTTCTTGGTCAGTTTATTTTTATATATAAATTGTTGTGGAATTCCTTTGGTGGTGTATTTATAGTGTCACTAATGTGTGTGTGTGTATGTGTGTATTGTCCAAACGCTTTA